>NC_136063.1:851329197-854039855 GCF_964261635.1 Lissotriton helveticus
GTAAAGAGAATAATGAGAGAGAGCGGGAGAGAGAGAGAGAGAAAGAGACTTTTCATCTGCCAAATAGTGTCATATTTTTGACTAACATTGGTTAGACGATCCAATGGAATCCATGTTATTTTCCATCTCTCTTCATTCCTGCTAATGACTACATATACTAAATCATGAAAGTAAGTGGGAAAGGCCTGGCAAGGGGAATGGCATAAGAGAGAAAACAGAGGTACAGGACTCCAGACTCTGTCATCACTTCTGGAATCAAGAAGACCTGTACGCTGAAATAGATCTGTAAAAGACCATGAGGTGTATCAAGTAACGTGTCTGGAACACTGAACTCAACTGTAATTGCGAAATGATACACCTTAGTTACATCTCTATATAACCTAACAGTATCTTTGACAGGTTGCTGGGAGTTCCTGAAAAGTTAAATATAAATAAACATTAACACCTTGCTAAATACTTAAACACTTACACTTTTCTCTATATTTCAAATTCCTACTTCAAGCTGTTGAACTGTAAATTCTTATGCTGAAGGTGAATATAATTACTACTTGACTGCTATGGAATGAAAAAATAATAAACATCATTAACAACCTGTGATTTTCCACACTTAGCAACACAAATGCATGCTGAAATTCTAATGCCGTAAACACTGTGTGCTTATTAACATTTATGTACATAGGAATATATTTTTAGAATCAGTTTTTTTTCAACACAGGAAATCTTATCAGAATGTAGAACTTCTATTTTAAAAGTACACCAAAAATAGTTCAAAGTACTTTTTCAAATCACACAGGACTTTAGGATATTTCTCTAAAACCCCTAATACCCAACATCAAAGGTTTAGGAAACTAGAGGTCTCAACTCCTGAAATCAACATTCAATATAGCAACATTGAAGCACAATTGACAAGCAATGGCAGCAAGCACTATGAAGTAAGTTATACCTGATGATCCAAGATGGTTGCCGCTCCTCTATCTACTTGAGCCCGGGGCCTTTTGGGATACATAGTTCACTGCTGATGCTCCACCACCTTGCACATTCCCTACACTCTTTAGTGGCCACAAGCCTTTCCTTTAATGAAAGGCCTGCAGTGTCAGGAAATCAATCGCTTGCCTAATTGTAAAGTCACCTAGACAGAATAGGCGCTACTTGGCTCAATACCCTCACTGGCTGAGATGACGCCCTCACGCCTGGTTCCGCCAGGTTCCTGCTGCAGAGGTTTGTGCACATTTTGGCCTTGGCAAGACAAACATTCACTCAATATGGCGGCCGCCATGTTGGGAGCGGTTAGCCTTTTAGTCTTTAAATTCTTTCTTGCCTGTCATCGCTTATGTTGAGCGCAAGCAGTTGAAGTCCTCGCACTTCAACTGATCTCCTGAAGAGAGAGCAGTGTTCCAGTAGCGCGTCTTCTCTGAGGAGAATTTCAAGCCTATTTTTGTGGCGCCTGGCCAGTATTGGGGGCGCTTACTTCCTGTCAGGCTCCGTTGTTCGGAGGGGTGTGCACACCAGTTTTTTGCCTGTCAGTTGAGACTAGCATCTCAAAGTGCGGCCTGCATGGAGAAGGGGAAAGTGTGCATGAATGTTTTGGGCGGACTGAGAGGGACGACCAAACAGTCATTGTGCACTCAGGAGTGGGAAAACCACTTCTTCCCTGCTCCGTAAGCAGAATAGAGCAGTGCCCGCCCATCCGCAAAAGAAACATAAAATGGTAATAACTAAAAGTTATTACCATTTTATGCTTTTGCTTCTCGCACTGCGAGAAAGCAGTGGTGTAACACTCCTCTGCCATATCAGAGGAGCCGTCCCTGCTAGTTTACTAACGGAATGGGAACAGCGATGTCATGGAAACTGGGACCCACAACTCTCTAAGTACCCCAATGTTCACAACTAGGATGAAAAAGACGTACATATTTATCTGCTAATGGGAGCCTGGAATAGTTGCTATTGCCATTGGCAGCATTGGCAGGGGCAATGGTTGGAGCAAGCCTCGGTTGATTCCTGACTAGGGACCTGGCACTTATTTTTTTACAAATAAAGTACTGACACAAGGAAAGCAGCAGCACTGGATTCATTATTCACTTAGCAACAGGTGACACATACCTCAAGTTCACCAGCAATTAGTAATGTATGTGGTTCTTCAGGGGAGTTCTGTTTCAAACTGTATTTCTGTTTGATATGCCATTGGATTCATGCTTTCAAATATGTTTAAAAAGAGAAGCTGCCATGTTGAGTTTTCTATTGAATATACGTAGAATTCCTGCAATATGTTGGTCAATTCATTGTATGTTTTTGGAATGGTTTTTAATTAGTTTTGTTGTCATCACCCATTT
Organism: Lissotriton helveticus; assembly: GCF_964261635.1. NCBI lineage: Eukaryota > Metazoa > Chordata > Amphibia > Caudata > Salamandridae > Lissotriton > Lissotriton helveticus. The sequence goes on from NC_136063.1 coordinate 851,331,528, forward strand.
GCTCTAAGGCTATAGGGACTCATAGGCAGATAATTATGAATGGAAAAATAAACTTATCATCCCAGCAGGCATTATGCTTTAGGCAGAACATAACAGGACTGGCTATTATAATATTGCTTCATGGGGCCACAACCATAATGCGAAAAACACCACTCTCTGTCCGCCCCTAATTTAAATAGTTTATTGTGTTGGCACTATACAGATGGTTCATACCCCTTGCAAGGCTCTGTGGCCATATCTATGGCCATCAAGGTTTGCGACTCAAAAATTGCAATCTTTACCGACTTGCGATTAGCGAGTCGCCAAACCTGCTGTACAATAGTGTCTTAGACACTGTTTGCAATTCCCTAATGGGTTGCAAGGGACCTGCCTCATTAGTATTCATGAGGCAGGTCACAATTTATGACCCATTTGAAATGAGGGGCACTGGCAGGGATGGTGGCCTGCTGGGGTCAGCAGACAACCTTGTCTTTGACTGCTTTTTAAATAAAGCAGTTTTTTACTTTTGAAATGCAGCCCACATTCCTTAAAGGAAAATGGGATGCTTTTCAAAAATAAAAAGGAAAAGTTTTCTTTTAATTTTTCCAGAGTGGCCAGTGGTCTGTTGGACCACTGACTGATCTTAAAATATGTTGGCGCCCCATTCATAAAGGAGAAAGAGCCCCTTGGGACCCCTTCCCATTTGCGAATGGCTTGCCACCAATTTATGATTGTTGGTAACTGCAAATGTTTTGTGACAGCGTTGACGGTCACAAGATTTTGCTGTATACCAATGCTGCTCACTATTAGAAAGGGACGCACTTGGCATTGGTAATAGGTTACAGACTTGCAAAATAGGGTTTGAACATTTGAAAATGCATTTTACAGGTCGCAAAAGGCCCGATGGGCGATTTGCAACCAGTAAAATGCATTGTACATTTGGCCTAAAGTGCTTTATTATGGGCTGAAGAGCAATTCACTTCATTGTTGTTTCATTTACGTGCCCTGAGTGTTCTTGTGAGGAAGAGACTTGTTTTCTACCTATTCTCACAGGGTTTTGTTTATTGTAGATCTCTGCTATGAGTGTACACCAAAATGGAGTTTCCCCACTCTGAGCTTCTTTTATAATGGTTTCCAATGACAGCTACCGATGCCTCATTTACAGAATAATGTCCTCTGCGGAGTATTCTTGCTAAGAAAATGTGTGTTCTTTATATTGAAGCATGCATGCCCTCAATTGTGCACTATATGAGCAGTCTGGGAGAATAAGACTACGGTATCACTCCGCCTGGTTTCTCCTCACAAGGGCCTTTGTGAATTTAAAAATGTAATAATGCAACCAAAAAGTCATAACCCATTTCTTTTTGACCAAAGTGTAAATCTGTAGTGCTTCACTGTAGTTACACTTCATGTGAAAACAGCACAAAATAAAATTTTAGATTGGTTCAACAATGACAAATGATGACTTTTCATACATTTAAAAGTCTTCTGCAAAAAAAAGATTGATTTGGCCCTATTTGTACTCTTTTTTTTGGTTTTTGCAATATTTCCCTGAGCCAACCCTAATCAGATTCAACTATTGAAATTGTTTGAGTTTGTTTGGACTATAGAGTATACAAAAAATTTCTCTGCAGAGAGCTACTAGGTACGAGAGCATTGTCAACATGGTTTTAGTAGTTTATGTGCAGATCAAACACATATAAAATTGATCCCCAGAACTCAGACTCAGTCACCTTTCTTGCTAATCAGGAGTCCTTATTGAAACTAGTGTCCCTATTTGCAGCTTGATAGTACTGCACGATGATGTAGGAGTCGTGCAGCAAATGCATACAATTCATTGGAAGCATGGCTTGTGATCCAATATTTGGGTTCCCTGCGTCAGATTGCTACAGTTCAGCTATTCAACTTTTGTCTAAGTTATGGCCTTCGTCTCTCCCTTCACTGGGTCACTGACAGAATACAGAAATGAAAAATATTGTGAAGACTGAATATCGTGTCAAAAATATTAAGGAACAAAATATTGAGACAGTAAGTGCAAATAGTTAAGCATAGATTTACTTTTCCTAACTCCACATATACATGCCTTGAAGATATTACCTACTGGTGGTCGCCAGTAGGTAGTTATAGTTAGGACCTATTTTCCATAGGAAATCTGCAACATTCTATTTGGAATAACTTTGGTGCCAGTTGACGAATCTTCGCCAAATTGTCAAAACTGGTTGGGTGCTCCGGTCCGCTCGTAACCTGAAAGTCTTGGGGTGATTCGTGAAGTGGCGGCTGAGAATAAAGGGGGTCCCAAAATTTGTTTTCCCCATGCAATTTTCCATAGGTACCGTTCATCACGGCTACAGGCCAAATTTGGCAAAGTAGTAGTCCTTGGTTCAGGCTCGTGTCTTTTGTTTATATGGTGTAAATTTGTTCAGTAGTTCCTGAGAAATTTATAATTAAAAGTACATATATTTCTATGGCCTCGGTGGATGCGCGGATTATAAGCACACCGTCCGGATAATGCGCAGAATGCTGATTGGCTGTCAAGTGGTTGTCAACATTCGAAACTAGGAAGTGTTGGCAGCCATTTTTTGCCTCGGTAGAAGCGAGGATCTAGAAATTAGTGTAACAAGTGTTTAAAACGTATAAAGGGGCAGGTAAGACATATTTTTACCATCTAGACCTGCTCAGGGGGTCCCACAAGGGCACTTAGGGCCCCATTTTTTTTTGTTTTAAAAAAAATTGAGAAATGTGCGCTGGGTGCATGGATCATCCGTAAAAAAAATGAAAATGAGGCGCGGGCACCTGTGCTAGTTTAAAAATTAGCTACCTGGGAGGGCCAAATCCCGGGGTCTAAAATATTATATTTGATGGGGGTCCAGAGGGGCCCTGTGGCCCAGGGACCGCCATTCCTCCGTGCTACAAAATAAATGGGTGAGGGAGCTCAAAGGTCCGTCTAAGCCCCGGGGATTACCACCCTCCGGGGCGTTTTATATTTTGAGAGGTGGGCCTCGTGGTCTCCATTCTGGAGCAGTTGAAAGCCTTGGGGAACACCACCCCCCAGGAGCGGCTCCTGCTGTGTCTTGGGTGTCTACCCCGGGACACTGCAGTTTGCTATGGCAAGGCAGAAGTCAAGGTTCTCGCTGTGTCATAGCAAACTTGAGGGCATATTAACAAGTGCCATTTCGCCGCAATTTAAAAAAAAAGCAGAAAATGCGGTGAAAACTATATCGCCCTATTAACTAGGTGACGTTAAGATGCATTAATGCATGTTGGCAGCCGGTTTGCTAAGGGGTCACCTCGTATCTCCTATGAATTGCAATGTAGGTGTTCTCAGTGGGAAGGTAGATGTTTCTATGGGAATATAAAAAGGTAGAGGGAGGTATAACAACAGCGTTGTATTTACAAGGCGGCCCTGGATTTGAGGACCGATAGCAAAACTCTCGCTAATTGCGGTTTATGTCGGATCCTAAAATGTGTTCTGAAGTAGACTTAAACATGTTTAATATGTGAGGTGGATTGATATCGTCTCTTATGCTGACGATACGTAGCTAGTGGTCACCTTGGCGGACGGTGCCTCACCCTCGGCCTCCAAATTCAAAGACGGCATGACGGCAGTGGCCAATTGGATGGCAGCCAATTGTCTACAGCTAAATGCCGGAAAAACGGAGGTTCTGTTGGTGGGTAAGCACGTCAATCTATAGAATGATCAGTGGTGGCCGGCAGCCCTGGGATCAATTCTCACCCCAAAAAATGAAGTGAAGAACCTGGGGGTCATGATGGATTCTTCACTTTCTTTTCAGGCCCATACCAAGCAGTTAGCCGCATCGTGTTTTGGCACCTTGCGAAGTTTAAGACCCATTCTAAAATACTTTGCCCCCTTGGTCCGTCAACTCATCGTGCAAGCTACCATAATTTCACGTCTGGACTATTCAAATTCTCTTCTCTTGGGGGCAAACAAAGCAGAGATAACAAGAATGCAACGCATTCAAAATGCGGCGGCTAGAGTCTTGGTGGGTCTGCCACGTTTCTGCTCAGCTTCCAGTGCTATCCGGAAATTGCATTGGCTCCCCATTGACAGACGTATTCACTACAAAAAACTTTGTATCTCTTTTAAAATTCTGAAAAGCGCTAGCCCAGCTTTGCTGAGCAACTTGATCTCGCACTATGTTCCGTCACGCCCCCTTCGCTCAACAGAGCTTCACTTAGCAACGGTGCCTAGAATTAGGGTTTCCAGGACAGGTGGTCGGGCTTTCCGATATCTTGCGCCTAAGCTATGGAATTCTCTTCCGGTTCACATCCGGGCTATTGATTGTTTGACTTCCTTCAGAAAGGCTATTAAGACCTTTTTGTTTCCATCACCTTAGTCTCTTCTGGTAATTCCTTTGGCTGGCCCATACTGTTATCGTCTCCTCATGTGGCAGCGCCGGGACGCCCCTTAGCTGGGGCAGCTGTGCGCTTTACAAAATGGATAACAATAACAACAATAACAATATGTTAAGTGCACAGTCTTATATTAACAAGGTTTCACTTGCGAACATGAATTTTCCCTGTATTTCTTGCGATATTGGGGGCATATTTACAAGGACAGCATTAAAATATCATCACTTTAGCGTTAGGAAAGTGTAGTTAAATTTGTTGTGCTTTACTGGAAGCGTTAGCAGAGTGGTCTGACCTGACGTATGCCAGTGCTGTGCGAGGCTGTGAATCATGATTCCGGAGCTATGGGCGTGGTTCTGTTGTGAGCTATATGAGAAATCAATTGATTTGGGTATCCGTGTTGTAGTGCTGACGTCACCCGGGTATTAAACACAAATGTGTCATTATATCTTTGAAGTACTACAGCATGGCCAACATGGAAGGTACGGGGTATCACTGACCCTATATTCATCCATAGTTGCACACATAAAAGATGGTGGACATGACATATTTCTGCGAATATGAATGTTTGTTGTACATTCAGTAGAGTGTTGTAGCTGTAGTAATACAGGGCTATGAAAGCTTTAGGATGCAGTTTTTGGCACATGAAGGGCAGCCAATATATATATATATACGTATGTGGTCATTCAGTTACACTGTCGAAATTGGTGCTGGAAATCAGTGTTCGAGCCTCTGAGTCGCGTCCACATCCTGTTATTGAAGAGAATTTATGTAATGTACGCCTGCCTGAAAATGTACTGTAAATACGGTGCTCATGTAAATTGCTGATATAGTTTTGGGTTGATTTTGCGCTATATAAATATGCACACACTCCCTTTTTTCTCGGCATACACTATTTTCTATTCAAATCTTTTTTAAAGTGTTGCCCCAAATTCTTATTAATATAAGAGGGCATGATTTACTTTCAGATAAAGTAGAATAGAAGTGCTACTACAAACACTCTTTCACTACTCCATCTTTGTTTTTTGTACATTTCTTTCAAATTACTCTTTATGAAAACATTGTGAGTGTTAAAAAGGATTATTTTATTATTTTTGAATTGACATTAATATTTTTTTCCATATTTACTGATTGCAATGATAAACCTCCAGTTCTTCTTGAGTGAAAATACGTCACAGTACTACACAATATACATACTGATAAACCCATTTTCACTCTAGAAGAAAAAGAGAATTACTTGATCTTTTTTTTGATTTGTTCATATTTCAAACCTTCTTTTTTTTGCGTCTTTGTAGTATTTTCAATTTGCGACGATAATACATGAACTGTTCTTGCGTCATTTCGTTTCTAAAGTACAATTATACTTTTACACACTACATTTAGAAATCATAATATTATACTTCCATTTAAAAAATATATAGAGCATAAACTAATACTATTAATTTACCTCTCTTTAAAATTCTTTCCTCCTTCCGTCGACATACATCCAACTCCTCTGGAGGGAGCATAATGTTTTATATATTACAATATATACATTACCTTTCTGTTCCCTCTGAGGAAATGGATGATAAACTGAAGATGAATCTGACGATCCTAAACTTTATCTTGCTCGTAGTTTGGTTACCCGTAATTAAATCACAGAAATGAAAGTAAACATCCTACGGGTGTGGTTTATATACTTTTTAGTTATTAAAGTCACTATGGAACCAATTTAGTGCTCCTCCCATTATTTTGTCACGTTTTTCAGTTGACATGTGCTCACATTTCCACTGTTTAACTTGCGCACGTGTTTTTGTAAAAGTAAATCTTGTTAAACAGTTTAAGTTTCGTTATATATCCCCATACATGTTCGCTCTTTCTTTCTCTTTGAATTCTTTCTCTCTTTTATTATACGAGTATTAAAATAAATATCTTTGTATTTATTTTTTAAAACAAGAATATTTATTGGTTACTGTGTCCAGTTTCTGTCCACAATTTTAATACACTTCCCCATCCATAACCCCTATTATACATATTTTTTTTTTTAAAGGTGCTACTTGTTTAAAATGTATTTGAGTATTAAAATAAATACATTATTGTTGATGTGCGAGTTCCTTCCCTTATACACAGTTGATTGCCACATCTCTGAACATCTGAGGGTACCTGGTGGGCTATTTGGCCCCCAGGGACCCACAGGATTGAGGAGAAATTCATTCTCTAACTTAAAATGCGCCACAGGGCGTGTTTACAGACATGTCACCTCAGGCCACGTCCCCTTCTTTCACCACTGTACCCCGCTGCGGGTTTTAAGATGGGTAATTAATTCTCTTTCAATACTGAGGGTCCCTAAGGGCCAAATAGCCCAACAGGTATCTCCAGTATGTGCCAGGGAGCTGCGTTGCAGATAGGTGTTCAGAGGCCACGCCCCTGTTTACACCTCTCTGCAACACAGCTCTGTGGCGCTTATTGGATGTACCTAGTGGGCTACTTTGACCCTAGGGACCCTCTAAAATCAGCTGAACAACGAATTCCGATTTACTCACCTGTTATCAGGAGAGAACCCAGTGCTGGATCGCCATTCTCGAACAAACAAATAAGCAGAGAGCCTTCGCAGCCTCTCCGCAGCACGGCAGGCGCTGAGCCCCCCCCTCGGAGGGGATAAGGGGGCGGCAAGGAGACCGGGGAGTGCGGTGGTACCCCGTGCAGGAGAGAACTGTGATAGCCTGTGACAACCCCGTGACAACCCGGGAATCCTGTGTAATCTGTGAAAATCCAGGAAAGCGGCATACGGATCGGCGCAGAACACAGCCATCGCCCCGGGTGAGACACCATATTTTCAAAAAGGGGGTGGTGATGGACAGAGTATCTGAGTTAATCAGAACACTCCTACCCAGTCAACAGATCAGGGCTTGATCCGTCACCGTTTTTTAGCTCACTGCACCATCCCAGTTCAGAACCTGGCTATATGCAAATTAGTCTGTCCCTGGCCCAGTGCATCATGGGAACAGGGCAGACCAAACTACCAAGCCAATTCTTCACTGGAAAGGAAACAAGCTTCCGGGGACCGGTTTCTGGCATTACAGCTGTCTTCGGCCCGGCTTGTTTGAATCCTGATGGTGCAATGAGCAAGGGACTCACGTCTGAGCATACCCTTCCACACTTATGGTGGCCAAAATATTTTCAAAAAGGGGGTGGTGATGGACAGAGTATCTGAGTTAATCAGAACACTCCTACCCAGTCAACAGATCAGGGCTTGATCCATCACCGTTTTTTAGCTCACTGCACCATCCCAGTTCAGGACCTGGCTATATGCAAATTAGTCTGTCCCTGGCCCAGTGCATCATGGGAACAGGGCAGACCAAACTACCAAGCCAATTCTTCACTGGAAAGGAAACAAGCTTCCGGGGACCGGTTTCTGGCATTACAGCCGTCTTCGGCCCGGCTTGCTTGAATTCTGATGGTGCAATGAGCAAGGGACTCACGTCTGAGCATACCCTTCCACACTTATGATGGCCAAAATATTTTCAAAAAGGGGGTGGTGATGGACAGAGTATCTGAGTTAATCAGAACACTCCTACCCAGTCAACAGATCAGGGCTTGATCCATCACCGTTTTTTAGCTCACTGCACCATCCCAGTTCAGAACCTGGCTATATGCAAATTAGTCTGTCCCTGGCCCAGTGCATCATGGGAACAGGGCAGACCAAACTACCAAGCCAATTCTTCACTGGAAAGGAAACAAGCTTCCGGGGACCGGTTTCTGGCATTACAGCCGTCTTCGGCCCGGCTTGCTTGAATCCTGATGGTGCAATGAGCAAGGGACTCACGTCTGAGCATACCCTTCCACACTTGTGGTGGCCAAAATATTTTCAAAAAGGGGGTGGTGATGGACAGAGTATCTGAGTTAATCAGAACACTCCTACCCAGTCAACAGATCAGGGCTTGATCCATCACCGTTTTTTAGCTCACTACACCATCCCAGTTCAGAACCTGGCTATATGCAAATTAGTCTGTCCCTGGCCCAGTGCATCATGGGAACAGGGCAGACCAAACTACCAAGCCAATTCTTCACTGGAAAGGAAACAAGCTTCCGGGGACCGGTTTCTGGCATTACAGCAGTCTTCGGCCCGGCTTGCTTGAATCCTGATGGTGCAATGAGCAAGGGACTCACGTCTGAGCATACCCTTCCACACTTATGGTGGCCAAATTATTTTCAAAAAGGGGGTGGTGATGGACAGAGTATCTGAGTTAATCAGAACACTCCTACCCAGTCAACAGATCAGGGCTTGATCCATCACCGTTTTTTAGCTCACTGCACCATCCCAGTTCAGAACCTGGCTATATGCAAATTAGTCTGTCCCTGGCCCAGTGCATCATGGGAACAGGGCAGACCAAACTACCAAGCCAATTCTTCACTGGAAAGGAAACAAGCTTCCGGGGACCGGTTTCTGGCGGGTGAGACACCAGCAGCAGCAGCGCGGTTTGGCTCTGGCAGAGGCAGAGGCCCGGTGCCGGTTGGCAGCTGTGGGTGGCAGATTGCGGGCTCGGGGGGAATCCTGGGGCAAAGAGCAGGGAGTGTGCTCTGATGAGCTCAGGGGAGGCTGAAACTCGATGCAGGTGTGATCCGTGAATCGCCCCCCCCGCTTCCGAACGCCCCCTAACTGTAGAGCTCAAGCTGCTGGGTCTGCCGGTGCTAAGGTATGGCCGTCCGGACCCTCCCAGGCCCTCCCAGACCCTCCCAGACCCTCCAAGCTGCCCAGTCATCGATCAGAAACCTGTCTGTCAGATAATTGCCCGTGGCTGAGGTCTTCCAGCCGGACTATATGCCTTCTGCCTACCTGCCCATCACCTGGAGTATCGGTGGTGTAGCCACCTACGGAGGACGAGTGTGTTCAAAGGAGTTCACCATCAAAAGAGCGGTTATCTACCTAGACAGCCAGGATCGGCCACGGTCCAGAGCCCGGAGGCCCTGAGTGGTGCGGCAACTTGAAATCTTTGTCTACACCACGGTCAGCAACCTGATGCACTGTTCTTGGGCCGTTGCTGTAGCAGGCCTATCGTCTGGTGGATTGTTGCATCTGTAGATCTTTCACCATCACTCTTGGGCCACCATAGTACCAGGAGGGTACCAGGGAGCGCTTCCAGCAAGCTGCAATATTCACGGGATTGCCATGGAGCCTTCGAAGCCACTCAGGAAATTACCTTGGAGAAAGGGCACTGTTCTATGTGTCATCTCCCCGGGGGCTGACCAGCAGCAGTTGCCGCCACCCCAGGTCAAAACGCCCCAAACTGGTGCCCCATTGTCGCAATCCCAGATCATTGACTTTTTCTGCAATTCCGCTCCCCAAACAGGTTCTCCCCCCTCTGCAACATCACAGTACGACGCGGAAACAAATGCGGATATCCTGGGTGATGACAGACATTCCGCTTCCAGCCCTGTTCACTTCAAAAGCTCACTTTCGGAAATGCTGCATTTATCCTCGCCCAAAGCCCTTGTCTCACATGAGAATCCCCAGTTTTGTACGCCTTCCCAGGACGACGCCATCACGACCCAGGACAGCTCCACTGTTAAACCAAGTGCACTTTCTACTGACCTGGAGAACCTACCGGAACTAGTCTTGGGCTCAGATTCTACAAACTTCACTACAAACACCTCTGCAATAAATACTGCTGCTAAGTTACAAGTCCAAGTCCAAGTCCACAGCAGAGCGCCGTCTACTCCTCTAATATATTCTGACAAGCGCAACATGGTAGATTTGACACCTAAGCCCTCACCACAACCCTGACCAGGTTCCGGTGTTCTTCAAATCAACCAGAAGGACCCTCTATCTTTAAAAAAGAGCCTAAAGTTTGAAAGCCCCCAGTCATCTAAGCAATTCCTGGCCTCTCTAGAAGCCCGTTTTGAGGAATCCCTTGCCCACACACCGGGCCTCAGTTCACATTCCAACTCCTCTAGTATCACGCAAGATGATCAAGAGCTACCTGTGTTCGCTTCCATGGGATTGACAAACTCCATCTTGGTCTCATTGACATCTCTTCATGTAAAGCAAGACGCAATTGCCGCAGCCATGCTTTGGCAATCTCAGAAAATGGAACTGCAGATTGACCTAATTCAAACTTTGGCTTCAGCACTGTCTGACCTGGGCTCCAAGCTAAGCTCTCTTGAAAGGTCTGTAGTGCCGCAGGACAACTCGAATTCCTGCCCCTGCTCTCCAATAATTAACAAACTCTCCCCTCTCCCAGAATTCTTGGGAGCACTTTTGGACAGTGTAAAGAGCAACATCAAGGGAAATGAGACAGTGAAACTCCCTCAAGAGCCCCAAACTTCAATCTCCCCCGAGGAGTTCCTACACACTGCTACATTGGCCGGCTCTCCGTCAGGGAGAAAAGATACCCCCCCGACTTCTGATTTAGATCCTAATAGCACAGCTTGCTTGCCACTGGGGACCTGCCCAGGGAACCTCCAAGCGAGTCCAGAAAGCTCCTATCTGAGCAGCCTTACACCGACTAAATCAGTGATTCAGCGGCCCAATTCCACTAATGCAGCCTATAAAAACACGAATCACACGCCCTCCAATCTCCCAATGAAACCTCCACTGTCAAGGAGGGAGAGAAAGAAATTGAAAAAACAATCCAAGAAACAACGTCTAGCGAAAAGGAGAGTGGAGCTCGATGGGCCAGCGGCTCTTATGATCCCAGTCACAAAATCTAAGGTCCTTCTGTACTTTCCAATTTTTAATCTGGCCTTAAAACCCAAACCGAAAACTATCGGGACAAGCACGACTCAGGTGTGCAATAAGGACACCACAGAAAATATGGGGCTACCGATACAGGGTACGGCCGTGGGAACATCCCCGGCTCTGGGAGTCAGCGAACTACTCTCCACAACGGCAACGTATGGATCTCTAACAAACAAAAACAAAGGAATTGCTACCCATGACCTTGGCAGCCAGAACAATACTGCACAGCCTGCAGTAGCAACGCCAGGCGTTCAGAACAGCCAAATTAATGGCCAGGGTCTGGCAAAAGTATTGAAAGGAGAACTTCAAATTGTATCAGAGGGTGTAGTGAAGGGCTGTTCCATGTGCCACATGCCAGAAGTTCCAACCAAAGACTGTGTAGATTCTTCTACACAAATACAGAGGCCTTTTCAGCGCCATTGTATATATGCCCCGGGTGCGAAAGGCCATCAGGAGGGGAACAATTACTCAACTGAAGCACGACCCCAACAACTGAAGGTGCCTGCATCTTCAAGCGAATTAGCCAGGAGTCATAACCATCAAAGTCCGGAAAAAGATGCTGAACTTATCTTCTTCCCTCATTACGCCCATAAGGGCCCACATGACATTCTCAACAGAAAAAACCTTATTCGGCTACTCAATAACGTTCCAGCGCTGTCTGGGGTCAATTCTTCTGACCTTACCTCGGTCATGTTTTCCTCAATACCAGGCAAAGGGGACTCAGAGGCAACCATAACTACGTGGTCCCGGGAATCTACAAGGGATGCAATCTTTGGCGAAGCCAGCACATTTGAAAACTGGGGCATAGAAATGTGGGTGCCTACACAACAAAAATATCCACACGTTCTCCTTCCAGCGGCCACTGCGAGGCAGCATATTAGCATTCTGAAGGGGTCCAGGGGCGCAACTCACGCCTGGCTCCCAGAAGCAACGAAAGTGGACAATCTCATAAACATCTCTTGCAACAATAACCATCGCCTGGTGAGCTGCAAATTGAGCCGCCCTGTCCACGTCACCGACAATCACCAGGGGCATCCTCACCGAGAGCCTGCAAACACATCTGCCTGGCAGTGCTCCTCCTAACGGGGAAGTCTACTGGTCAGAACATAATCTGACCATTACGTCCTGGAATGTGGCTGGGCTAAAGTCAACGATCGCCTCTAAATCAGCCGTGGAATATCTGAACAAAAGTGACATCATTTGTCTACAGGAGACTTGGTCTCTAGCCCCAACACCTCTCCTCGGCTATTATGAAATTTTTCAACCAGCTACTCAGGCCAATTCCCATGGAAGAGCCTCTGGGGGTCTCTCTATTTTCATCAAGCACAGGTGTAAGATAGCGGCTACCCCCATCCATCGGAACTTAATGACAGGGCAGACTGTTTTAATTACCGGCCTCTCATCCCCAGGCAGGGCCTTCTCTTTGCTGCTAATCAACTGTTACCATAATTCTATGAAAACCACAAAAGTGAATGCTATAGAGCTACTGATCCAACATCTGGAAGAACTGTTACTGGAATTTGCATCCATAGAGGTTCTGTTATTAGGGGACTTTAACATCAAAGATCTGGTCACCAACGCCCGCCCAGCCATCAGATCCAAAGAGCAAGAAGTCATGATAACTTTTTTAATCAATCATAACCAATGCTCAGCAAAGCAAATTAGAATGGAACAGAATCCTGGGACTCGTTTTCCACCAACTTTTAAGAACATCTCGACAATTGACTACATTTTCCTTTCACCGTTACTGGGAAATAAACTAACCAGGATGGAAATTCCTCCACGTCACGAGAGTGACCACAACCCCTTAACGGTAACATTGCAACTGCTAGCGCCAGCCGCCGCCGAAATAACAGTGGTGGGGCACTCAACGCTGGCTGAACTCCACACAGTAGTCAGAAGAATCAAATGGGATACATCGGGTTCTGCCAAAGTGGGCGCTTGGCTTACAGGAGAAACTCCTAATTTCAGGCACAACTCTATCACTGACCTACATCATCGGTGGGATGACGCCATTATTAAATTGCAAGATCTCTTATCGGGTCCCAAGCCTCAACATAAATTCCATGGGCTACGCCCGAACCGGACCTATGACCCAGAGCTAGCCACCAGAAGGAAAGCCCTAAGGAGGGCCGAGCGCCTGCACCATTTGAATGGCACAGAGCACTCTGCCAACAACATGGCTCTGCTGCGCAAGGCCTTCAGAAAATCAGTATGGGCTGCCAAGAGACTAAAAGAACAGAACGAGTGGCTAAAAATATTCGCCCTGCTAATGGGCAAAAACTTGTACCAGTTCTGGAACTACATGAACAAGCTCCGCTCGTCGAATATCAATAGAGGGAACGCAGCCCGCGAAGAAGACTGGGCCCAGCATGTAACCCAATTATACTGCTGTGACATGGCGGATCCCGTGGTGATCGAACTAAGAGACCGCGTCGATCACACCCGGACAGAAATCCATGTGCTGACCTCTGCAGCTGAAGTCTCAAAATTGCTGAAGGCCATGAAAAACGATGGGGCACCCGGGCCCAACGGTCTTCCTGCAGGGGTATTCAAATGTGCTCTGGAGGAGTGGGCCGCACTTCTTGCCTCACTTTATAACAATGTGTTTACGACCTGTCAGCTACCAGACTCATGGCTAGGTTCGATCCTATGCCCCATATTTAAGAAAGGAGACCCCACGCTCCCAGCCAACTATCGACTTATTGCTCTATTAGACCTTGAGGCGAAGGCATATGCCCGGTGTCTTCTTAAGCTCTTAGAAGATTGGGTAGCAGAAAACAACATCCTACCCTACTTCCAAACAGGGTTTCGCTCCTCGGCCTCCACCGTAGATAACATCACATTATTGGCCTTTCTGAGTCAACACGCAGCACAAAAAAAACATCTCCCACTATACTGCTGCTTTATAGACTACAGCGCAGCCTTTGACAAAGTGTCTCGCGAGATTCTATGGAGGAAACTGGCCAAATGGGGGATTCCACAGAGCCTGCCAGGAGCACTTATCTCCTTGCACAAGAACACTTGGGTGCAAATTAAAACTGGCCCAAAGACAGTCTCCAGAAAAATTGCTATGGGAGACGGCTTGAAGCAAAGCTGTGTTCTCGCCCCTCTTTTGTTTAATCTCTACACTGCTGACCTGGGAACATATCTGGAGAAGAGCAACCTCCTACCACCAAAGTTGGGCATTGCAAAAAGGAACCTGCACATTTTACAATATGCCGATGATATTGTCATAATGGACCAGACAAAATCGGGGCTCCAACGAGCGCTAAGTAAGCTCCATACATACAATACCGCCAATGCACTAAAAATGAATCAAGAAAAGACCAAGGTCATGATATTCGGAAGCTGCAAGAACAAGAGAAGTCTAAGGTGGCAAATTGGGCCCGCAAAGATCAACCCAACTCCAAAATACAATTATTTGGGAGTATGGTTCTGCGAGACCTCTAGACCAACAGCCCACTTAGCTGCCTTGAAAAAAAGAGCAGGTGCAATAACATACTCCCTGACTCGACTGAATCAGTCTCTGAGCAGCCCTTCCGCAGAACCCATTTTGAAGGTGATAAAAGCTACACTACTCCCTGCCTTAAACTATGGGCATCAGGCCTTCCCTGGTGCTTGCTCTGCTAATCTTGACCACGCTGTGGAAAAGTAAATTTTGTCATGTTCTGTGTCCCTACGTGTCATCCATCATATGTTATGTGTGCATGATTAAATATGCATATGTTATTCCCCATGTTCGATTAATGACGCAATTACAGTTGTGTCCACCTCTAGTATGTCAGTTCCCAGTTCTCGTGAATACTACGAATATCAGGCCTATGTAAAGCTACGTTGCCACGTTTCTCAGTGTGCACGTTATTCCATTGTAAAGTCCCCGTTTCTAGGCCTCAAAAGGGCCCGGACACCAGATTCAGCTCCTGTCTCCTGTCTCCTGAAGCCTCGCGGAGGAGCGATACAGCCCCCACCTGTATCCTCGACCCTTCACTTACTTCCTGCCTCGCAGTGCCCGGTTCAGCTTGGCCCTGCCTCTGAGTCTGCCAAGAGTATGTTATGATTCCAGATTATCAGTTCAGTCCTCTTCCTCTGCATTCCTAAAGCTACTGAACTGCATCAATGGTTTCCGTCATTGTCTAGCCTTTACGGCCCCATGTTAGAGAAATACTGTATTAATGGTCATTTAATATTCTTCATCACGCACTACATGTAGAATAATGCATGGTCCAGTCTTAGTGTCTGTTAGCCTTTCCCCTCCTGACTTCTAGTTTATATCAACATGTTCTCTAAACATCAGATACTAGATACTGTTTAGGTACATGTCGCCTTGACTCTCCAGACTTCAGTCTCTGCTCCTAGCACAGAGTTCGAAGCCCCCAGCTTCTCCTAGTGATACGTCATTGCCAGTTTGCGCGCACCATCAGGTTAGAGGTCCCGGCTCCTTAGGTAGCCCCCTCCATGGTTTCCGCCCCATTCATGACATATTCTGTTACGTTTGCATCACATGTCTGTGTATACGCCCTGTTACACCTCTTTTCACCCTTATCTTTCGCGACTGCTACGCGTCACGCCTATTGCTCCACCCACTGCTACGCCCATTGCAATGTAATGCTATGTGTTTACGATATGTATATATGCCCATGTACTGTTATTAAAAAGTCCCCTTGTCCCGATCCTGATCCTGGCAGCGCTGCCAGGGCCCTGCCATCCTATTCCTGTGCAGGTTGTCCTGTTCCTGTCCTTATGCTGTATTAAACCTGCAAAACTCCTACTACCTCGAATCTTGACTCTTATTTATTGAGCTATCTGTTATTCATTTATTCATTCAAAAATAGGGTATTATTTATTTATTTACCACAACGCCCAAGTTTTCATCTATAAAAAAATCTTTCACCTTCCAAAATTTATTCAGAGGGCAAGACTACGTCTGGAGCTGGGCCTACAAAAACAGTCCATCTACTGCGAGGCAGACAC
Organism: Lissotriton helveticus; assembly: GCF_964261635.1. NCBI lineage: Eukaryota > Metazoa > Chordata > Amphibia > Caudata > Salamandridae > Lissotriton > Lissotriton helveticus. Next base: position 851,347,567 of record NC_136063.1, read on the forward strand.
TTTGAAATATTTCATAAGGTCACTAAAAGCTGCAGACACCACTCTAAAATTTCGCTTAAAAGAGATCTTCACCAGCCCTGGAAATCCATGGAACCTTCAGATTACAAAGGCCATTAAATCGCTAGAGATTGACAACTCACTGCTGACTTCAGACACTATTCCATACTCAGTCTGGAAAAAAAGTCATCAATAAGCAGGTGAAACGTAATCTCCTATCGGATGGACTTCCAGGCCTTAAACACACCTACTGCCCTGCTATCCCTGAATGCCTCATACCAGCCTGGGGTACCGCAATTCTATCTGCTGGAAAACCTGAACGCAGTGGCACGGAAGAACATAATGTTCGTGCGCCTCCCAAGCCTGTGTTCTACGGCCACTTACAGATGGGCCCCCTCAAAGGAGGGGGGGGCGTGCAGACTGTGCACATACCACACCGAATCATGGCCGCATCTTTTGTGCTGTTGCCCAGCTATGGATGCCCCAAGAAGATCACTTTTAAAACCCATATTTTTTAAATGGGGCATTAGGTCATGCTGGGAGGCGACGGCCCTGTGCTTTACGTCCACAGACATTCAAGCGCTCGCTAGGATTGGAAAGTTTGTGAGACTCCTGGTTAATCTCTTTTCACCCTCCCCAGCCCCAGCGCTGCCTGTCCCTCCATCTCAAAAACTTATTACAGACTTTTTTGGCCCCCTGGTTTAGCACCTCCTGTCTTAATCCTTTTATTTCTGGGCTAAAGCAATAATGTAATAACACTGGTAACTATAAGATTGTTTTTATACGTACAGACTTTTTAAAACTGACAGTGTATCCCCCCAGTTTCGTTCCTTAATGTGATAACTGTGCTAATGTCGATATTTTATAGCAATGGTTTTAATTAACTGCGCTAACCAAATAAACTAAACTAAACTAAACAGTGCTGCATCTTTTAGCCCAGCACTGACCCTGAAAAGTAATTTTAAGTGTACTTACCAGTAACTTGGATTTCTTTCCATAGGAATCCATTGTCTGGTTTTCACAAGAAAAGTTCTAAGCATCGATTTTCACAAACTACAAATATTCCTTAAAAATCACCTGTGTAACTTAAACGCATTCTTTAACTGTTTACGGGAGATTCACCAGTGCTACATCCAGGATCCACCACTGAATAAGAAAAAGTAACAATAACACTACTTACTTGCTAAGTGAATTTCCTCTCATAGGATAACATTGGTGATTCTATGTGAAAAAGTTTCTGTGTCAACTTTTAAAATACAATAATATTCCTTAAAAATCACTACTGTAACCAAAACGATTTTACTCAACTATTTTCAGGAGATGGCCTAGGACTGAATCTAGGATCCAGTCCTGTGGTTACAAAAGTAATCCATAAAGTAACTAATTGCATTTAACTAGAAATTCCCATTGAGCTCAATGTTGCATTGTGCTTGAACTTGTGTTGCCCATTGCAACAACTGTAACTACTGTACATAAAACTCTATTGCCTATTTACAAAGTATTTAAACTAAAGTAATTCATTCTGAGAAAGTATATTTTGTAATGTAATTATAATGTAATTTAAAAATCAAAATATCTAAAAGTAAATAGTTTAAAAAAGTGTAGTAAATCAGTATAAGAAATAAATGTAACAATTAATACATTTAAAAATTGTCATTGGCGCCAGGGCCAAATGGCTTCCCCTGTGAATTTTTTTGGAGGTTCTTCGTGCAGTTGGGCCCACGGCTCCGTGCGGTAATAGAGGAGGCGCGTGAGGGGGGAGCGCTCCCAGCAGATTGGCGACACTGCACTGGCTACCTGTAATTAGACGCATAGAGTTTAAGACCCTTTGTTTTGCGTTTAAAATTCTTATTACTGAGACCCCTACCATCCTCCAACACCTTCTGACTCTGTACACTCCTTCACGTAGTCTTCGCTCTGCAGGCCAAAAGCTAGCACTTGTCCCACGTTTCCAAAAATGTAGATTAGGCGGCCGATCATTCACTGTGTTGGCTTCCAAGCTCTGGAACGCGCTTCCTGCCCACATTCGATGTCTAGAGGATCTTTTTTTTTATTTTCTGGAAAGCAGGTAAAACTTATCTTTTCCCCTTGCCCTATTAAAATTTCGCTACTTTTTCTTTGTTCTTGTCAGTTGTGTTACCTTCTCAGTTATAGCGCCGGGACGCCCCTTTGCTGGGGCAGCTGTGCGCTCAAAAAATTGAATAACATAACATAACATAACATGACATGCGGAGGTGGTGCTCTTTTTGAAGCCGGGCCGGCCCCCGGAGAGTCATGCATCCTACCACCCGATATAGTTGTTGAACACCAAAGCTAAAGTGCTGGCCAAGGTTCTAGCCAATAGACTCGAGCCACACATAACGGACCTGGTCCACCCGGATCAGGCGGGTTTCATGCCTCAGAGGGCTACCCGTCATAATATTCGGCGCGCTCATGTTGCGGTCTCGGCGTGGAGGACCCTGGGGAACAGGTGGTGCTATTCTTTGCGGATATGGACTGCGCCTTTGATTCCCTAAGCTGGATCTACTTGTTCGCTTTATTTCAACACCTCAATCTAGGTCCGCGTTTCTTGGCGTATGTACGGCTTCTCTATACGGACCTCACGGCCTCAGTGCATGTTGGGGAGCGATCTCCCGATCCTTTGTGGTTCAACGGGGGACGCGTCAAGGCTGCCCTCTGTCTCCTTATCTGTTCGCGCTCGCTATGGAGCCCCTAGCGGCATGGGTGCGCATAGATGCCCAACTTAAGGGGTTCCGATGGTCCGTGGGTCTAGCCGGCAAAATAGCGCTTTACGCGGATGATGTATTGGTTTTTCTTACGGACTTGGATCGTTCGGGGCCGCGGCTGCTGCGCATTCTGCAAATCTTTGGGGAAACCTCTGGCCTATATATGAACCCTGCCAAGTCCACACTATGGGTGCTTGGCGAACCGGGACGGGTAGGGAGTGGGATTCTGGCATCCAGATAGCTCTTGGGAGCGTAACCTCACCCCTGTCTGGGATCGTGCGCATGAGGATATGAAGGTATGGTCCCGTATGACGTTGACCATCCATGGCAGGTCGGCCATCTTTAAGATGGTGGCACTCCCGCGTCTCGTGTACCAGCTCCAAAATCATCCGTATCGAATTCTGCCACGTTGGTTCCAACTAGTCAACTCGACGCTGAGTGGGTTCTTGTGGGAGGGGGGGACCGTGCGTGTGGCTTTGCGGACCTGCTTTCGTTCTACCTACACTGGGGGACTGGCCACATCTGAAGTACTCTCGTATTATCAGGCGGCACATCTACTGGTCCTGAATAACTGGTGGTATGGGGACAGGGGAGACCCTGCCTACGCGGTAGAACGATTTCTCATGGGCTCGGCACCGGTCCATACACTACTGTATTCAGCTGCGCTTCGGCGCCGCCTTCCCTCGGCCACTCAAGTGGTATTTTATGTCTGGAGGTGGACGCTATGTAGAATGGGATGGTGGAACGTGCTTACCCGGGGATCCCCTCTGTGGCACAATGGTCGCCTGCCCCACTTGTCTGCGCTCGTGGGTTTCAGGGGCTGGGACGCAATAGGTATTTCCTCGTTGGGGGATGAAATGTCAGGCTGATCCCTGAAGTCGTTCCAGGATCTCCGGGAGGAGTTGGGGATGCCCCACTCCCAATTTTTTAAATATCTTCAATTTCGCTATGCCCTAACACCCCATTTGACAGTCCTGGAGCAGCTCCCTGACTTTAGCCCACTTGAGGCCAAACTGTTCATGGGTGAGTTGCCAGACAAGAAACTCTTGCGCATCTATCAGACACTGGTTTACCATTGCTCATCCGACTTACTTAAACTCAAGGCTGCATGGGAGGGGGACGTTGGGGACCTAGAGGAGGAGGACTGGAACGAAGCTCTGGTGAGTCTGCGGACAGCCGCGATATCCACTCGCCTGCGCCTTATCCAATTCAAATATTTACATCGCACATACTTTACACGGCAGCGCCTGTGGCTGGCGGGCATGGCGGGCTCCCCGGATCGCCTTATGTGTGGCTCAGAGGTTGGCACGCTCTTTCATACTGTTTGGGGCTGTTCAGCGCTGCAAAGGTTCTGGGGGGGGGTATTTCGGGGCTTGTCGGTGGTGTTGGCCTGGGTGCTTCCCCGAGATCCCAAACTAGCGTTGCTGCATGTCATGGAAGGTATCGGGGGCAACAGGTATAAGCGTCACTTGTTACTACTGGGCCTCACGCTGGCCAAACAAGACATTGCTAAGGCGTGGAAGGCGCCCCCGCCTCTTGCTGCCTGGAGGAACGGCATGGACTTTTGCATGGGATTGGAGCAACCTATATTCCTGGCCAGGGGTTGCCCTGGAAAACATTTTAAGATTTGGAAGAGGTGGGCTGATTACCGAGGGCTGGACTTAGATCCTCCGCCTGACGGGCCTGCAGTCCCGTTGCCTTGACGCCCGGACATTTGATAACATTGTGCTGTGTCTTGATTTGACTCCGTACGTCGTCTGTACACATGTGTTCTCTGTATTTTAGTAGCTGCGCAGTAGGGGGGAGGGATGGGAGGGGGGATGGGGTTATGTTTCTTGCAAAATTCTGCTTATTGTATTTTTGATATGTTATTGATTGCAGTGGTCTCCGGTGTTCGGAGCAGTGCATCATATGTGCATCCAGCCAATAAAAATCTGTTTTCAAAACAAAAAATTATGCAAGGATGCCTCCATTGCTGGAAGGCTCGTTTTTTTGCAGAAAGGGGCACCTTCCTGCACAGAAAAATCCTGCAAGTTATTTTCCTCTTTCTATGTTTGCTGCAGTATGCGGCACACAAGGAAAGAGGAAAAAACGGAGAGAAATAAACATATTTCTTCTCGTTACGCCTCACCTCGGGAGGTGTACGGATTTGACGCTTCCCCAAGTTTACATCACTTTGTAAATATGGGGCAGCAACAAAGTCCAATGGTGTTGCCTAGGAAACTCACCATAGCGCCCATGGAACATGTCCTGGGTGAAGAGTAAGGCAATGCAGAGATTTGCATTTTGTTGCCTCACTCTTGATATATGAGGCAACTCAAAGCCATGCAGGGTGGCTTTTTGTGGCTTCATAAATCTTCATGAAAGTTCTGCATCATGCATTTACCACTTTATGTGGTGCCAAAGAGACGCAGGGCTCTCATAAATGAGCCCCCCCAGAATCCGGCTCGTATCTAATTCACAAAGTGGAAGCTGCTCCATAGAGGCACCTATTGGGAATATTATTGGGCACCTCTGTTTCTGAAGACCACTTCCTGCTCCCTCCAATGCGATCCCAAATGTGAAACCTTTTTATTTTAAGCAGCACCTGTGCTGTTAATGCTCATGGGTGGCTTTTAAAAATAGTTTCCCCTTTGAGAAGGAAAATGCAGGGACACATGTTTGCTGTCCTTTACAGTAGGCATGGGCGGTAAATTCAATTCAGCTTGCGGAATTTGGGTAATTTCGCGTTCCGCAGAGAACACAAAATTGGCCAAAATTCTCCGTTCTGCGACTTCGTGAAATTTTTTAGCTTGTTCACGTTCTCAAAATGCGTGTACGCGAGATATTTCCCCCAGAGCACGCAAACAGCAATTGCGAACAGGAAAAACACGTTGTGAACAAGTAATTCAGCGTGTTCACGGGAATTCTACGTGTTCGCAGAGATTTTTTACCGTTTCGCGGAGATTTGCGTATTGCGATTACGCAAATTCCACCCACCCCTACTTTACAGTCCTTTATCACAGCTTTAGCAGCCAGTTTCAGCAAAATGCGACCTACCTAACCAATATTTATTAGGCAGGTTGTTTTGATGCCCTATGAATGGACAAATGTTGATGAAACTTATTAGTACATAGGTTGCATGGTAAATTGCAATTCCATTCGCAAACCAGTCTTGTGTAAATTGTACACCCCTGGTATGTGACTGGGAATGATGCATCTGGTCATTATTTCTTAACCAAAAACTGATTTAGTTTCTATTGAAAATTCTAAATATAAACAAAGAAAAGATTGTCACATCCAACCATTCACTGTGAATAGAGCTTTAAAATGAAGAACATTTTCAGGGCATTATGCATCCTTTCTGTGTTAATTATGCAGGGCGTCACTTGCATTAATAAAAGCTACTGTTTAACTAAACAATGTGTGCTTCTGAATATACCGTTAAAATAATGAAGTAATTAATAGAGAAAATATGTGACAAGTGAAAGAACAACTATTTGCATAAAATCTTTGTATCTTTTTAATTTTAACTGGCGCATCAATGAATATTCAAAGGAATTAAGCGACATCTTGGCATAACAGATGAAGTGGCATTGTATGAGTTCACAAAAGAGAATACGGAAATAGAATAAAGGTTGGGATTTAAGGAATCTTTCAGCAGGATGAAGGCTGATGCAGGGAGTATGTAGAAAAATAGCATAATTGGAAGATGTGATGCTATCCAGACAGTTCTAAAACACTGGAAATGTTCTATAAAACACAGAAAATTGTGTCTCATGCTGTTTTTTGACAGCGTACCACTCTAGCATAGCAATGATTACTGTTTTGGAGGTTAGTTAGAATTCTTTTAGCAAATGTTTGTCTTTTTAGAAATGTGCCCACTTGCGAATAATTAATACATTGGCCATTGCAGAGATTTTCATGTTGCATGTAGAAAACAATGAATTTTTCATCTGTTTTAGAACACAAATCGAATAAAGATGATATTGTAGGTAATATCCTATCCTAAAATAAACATAATTGTTTTATGCATGCCAAAGAGAACACGTTACTGTTAATGACATTAAACGTTTGTTTACATTTTTGATTAATAAAATATTTGAAAACGTAAAACCAAAGACCTAAATGTCCAGGACGATGAAAAATTCTAAATATTAATTCACAGTGAAACATGCCATAGCAAAAACCAAAAACAGAGTCAAGTACCAGGATGTGCTGAATCAAAGGAGTGAACCTTTGCCTTTGTCTCACTAAATTGCTGTGGATTTAACGTGCTCCGAGGTGAGTGTGTGTAGCTGCACCGCACACTCCAAAAGCATTACCAAAGACAGTAGGTCTAGCGTCTCAATCAAAGTTTCACTTTATTTATTATACCTGTATTTCTATGAATGGGTGAGTGGATGCATGTGAGGACGAATTAATGGCTGAAAAAATTGAAAGATATGTGAATGTGTGACTGGAAAAGTTTGTGAATATATATATATTTATCACAGAAACGAAAGGCTAGATAAATGGGTGAATGCATCAATGCGTGAAGGTGTCAAGGGACTTAAGGTTAGAGTAGTGAGGGGAAGAGTTTGGTAGATAGATATGGCAGCGATTAGGCTAGTGCTTGAGTGCAATAAGAGAATTTGTTTTTTGTTAGATAGTTTCTATTGAAGATATATAAGCTGTACTAAGAAATGTGAAATCTGCAATATAATTGTTACAAATAAGAAATATTTCAAATTGTAAAACAGGAAAAAAAAATACAAACAATGACATATGAAAAGGGAATATTTTTGAATACAAAAGAAAGAAGGAGAAAAAGAAACTAGAGAAAGAAAGAAGAGAGAAAGAAGGGAGTAGAAAGGGATGGGAAAAAGAAATTAGAGGGAATATAGAAAAGTTAAAGCAATATTATAAGTTAGGGTAACGGTGAGTACAAGGATAGATAAGTTGTAAAAGGTACCCAATATAAATCTGATTAATGTTATGATGTAATGACAATGAAGAGACAGTAGACATTGTACGTTGACTCAGTTAACTTAGAAGCATTGTTCCAACAGGTGAGTATAACTTTAAAAGCAAGAAAAATAAAAGGATCTAACAACAAGGGCTTAGGTGAAAAGTGTTTGAAATCTGGTGACATAGATCCTGGGAAAACATTTTGAATTGGTAATGGAATGTTGATTTAAATATCTTCAAACACTTAGACCAAATATGTTTCCAAAACGTAAATACATGACAACAATAATAAAGTAAATCCATGTATGTACCATTGGCAGTGGAGAGGAGATAAATCACATTCAGAAATAGATTATGAGGGTTTAATTACTCATTATTAAAAAATAGTGATTCGGTAATATGGACCACTTTAGAGACACTTAAAACTTTGAGCCAAAATGTATCCCAGGACTAAAGAGGCAATGATAAAGCAAGATCAGTTTCCCATATTACTTAAATCAGACCTTTTGTACGCTCATAAGTTGACATCATTAAAAGCTTGTATCAGTAGGCAGTTTTTGGAGTAGAGTCATATTGAATGGTGTAAAAGGCAGGGGTGAAACTGAGAGAGGTTGGAAGGTATGAGTAGAAAATAAGTAATGAATAGCGGAAGAAATCAAGCTAATATTCTTTGGGAAAATAAATTGGTCATTTATATTGTGCTTGCAATGTAAAAATTATATTATAGAATCACCCTTTATCAGTTGATCAACAAACGTAATTTTTTTGCAGTATTTGAAATAAAAAGATGTATGCCTAAATTTGACTAACTCATTATACCACAGCGAGGAAGATAAAAAGCATTGTTGAAAATCATATAGGGCATATGGTCTCCTTGTCCCAATCTGTTGAGACCACGGCCCTAAACTTCCGAAATTGTATGGAAGCAGTGGCAGGCTGGATGGCCTCGAACTTCCTTAAATTAAACGGGGAAAAGTCGGAGATCCTGGTCTTTGGTGGAAACAAGGAGATCTGGTCAGATGATTGGTGGCCCCAAACATTGGGAACCTGCCCTCTGCCCTCTACCGCCGCCCGCAACCTGGGAGTCATATTTGACACCTCACTTGCCTTTGACAGGCAAGTAAACAGAATGGTCTCAACCTGCTGCGGAGTCCTAAGGGTATTAAGAAAACTTACCCACTACCTCTCTTCTGATGCCCGGAAAATGGTTGCAGTCGCCCTCATATCCTCGCGTCTGGACTACTGCAATGCCTTATATCTTGGCATGAGTAATAAATTACTCCATCGTCTGCAGGTCGTCCAGAACGCGGCAGCGAGATTTGTCGTTAATGCCCCCTGACGCTCTTCAGGTACCAGGATTAGGAGAACTCTCCACTGGCTTCCGGTTCATGACAGGATAAAATTTAAAATTCTGACCATCACTCACAAGGCTCTTCATGGCGCGGGAGCTGAAGCAATTAGGACCCTAGTGTCGACCTATGTCCCAGGCAGAACCCTGCGCTCTGCCGGCCAGAACCTGTTGACTGTCCCCCGAGTCGTTAAGGCGAGATGGGGTGGTAGGGCCTTCTCTTCTCTAGCCCCTAGACTCTGGAACGAGCTCCCTTCGGTACTCAGGGGTCAGGAATCTCTTCTGCTCTTCCGAAAGGGCCTTAAAACTCTACTCTTTACTGAAGCCTACTCTTAGGCCTCTATCTCCCGTGTCTTTTCATATGTACCTGGCTTTATTCCATCATTTGCGCCTTGACGCCTTCGGGCAAAGTAGCGCTTTTACAAATCTCAATTCATTCATTCATTCATTCTGTACACACAGTATGTAAAAGATATTTGGAATATTTAAAAATAGGGTGGATGGTTGGAAAAAAAATTACTATTAGACATATGAATGTCTTGTAAAAAGGACCTGTCATGCATAATCCAACGCAGTATGGGAGAATCCAGAAAATACTTAACTAGGGCAAAACATTGTCTAATTCAAAAAGCAGAATGATACAACTTAAAATCTGGTAAACAAACACCACCTTCATTCTATGGACGTTGTTACTTAGGTAGTACAATGCGTGGATGTTTGTTATTCCAAAGAAATTTTTGTTCAAATAGAATTGATTTTTGAGAAATAAATATTGGAGTCTTAAATGGTACCATGGATTAAATGTAAAGAATATGAGATACAATCATAATTTTTAGAATATCTGATCTCTGTTTAATTCTGGACGGGCACCAACGTGAAGTTAGTATTTGCAAACATTTACTGATAATAGGAAGAATTTAATGGTAACATTTCAGTTTTGCAAAAATTTAGTTTATAACGTGAAGCACTGGAATACAAATCAATCTCTTGATAAAAGGGATCTAATGAGGACAAGGGATAGGACATATAAATGAGAACATCATCAGCATATGCTGATAGTTTAGTCTCATGGGAATTGTGCTTAAATCCAAAAATAATTGTGTTACAAATAATACGTTCACGGAAGGGCTCAAGGCAAAGAATAAACAGCAAAGGTAAAGGAGACACCCTTGTCTAGTATCTCTATGTAAACTGAAATACAAAGAGAAATAACCATCAACAAAAACACTGGCACAAGGCTCTGAATATAGTCATTTTATAAAAGAAATAAGTTTAGGACCAACACCACACCATTGGAAAGTGTTAAACATAAAATTCCAATTAATACGGTCAAAAGCCTTTTCAGCATCAAGGGATAGGGCTGCCACGGGGGTCCTAATGCTTTTTAGCTAATGCAAGGATATTTCAGAACGTTCTGGCTTTATACGTGGCAAGTCCACCTTTGACAAAATGAGATTGATATGGTTTAGTTAGAAGAGGTACAACTGTGATGTATTCCTATAGGTTCTGAATCGATCCCCCTATTCCTGACCCTATTCTGGTTAACAAACCAACAAGTTAACTAGCAGTCAGCCCATGAGGCAGCAAATCCCCATGATGCAGATACCGTTATCTGACGAAGCCACACTACGGCACAGGAACGTGTTATCTGATTAGGTCATAACGCTTGCGATCTAATTAGACAAGCGATATTCCTCCAGCCCCTGATAAGGCATACGGAGTTCTCATAACAAATCAAACCTATGACAACCTGGGAAAAACCCTGCGGCCATTGTTTTGATTTCACCGAGAACTTCAGCAAAAGAATGTGCTAACGACCAAGTCGTATGACATCCTTATTGACGTATCTATGTCCATCCTTACGTCAATCTCGGCACCTTAAAGGTATAAATATTACCGATATTGCCCTATGCAACACACGCGGTGGTGATGAGACGGAGCAGCCATACTTGCCGAAGCCCAGAGCAGAGCAGACCCCGCTGGCGCAGCCCCGCCTTCCTGACGCGCTGAGAACGAGACGCGCTGCTTTCTCCTGCCGAGAAATCCAGCACCGGCGCTTCCGGGTAGCCCTCGCAGGCAGCCTGGAATATCGAGACCAGAGAGAGAGATACCATCCCTCATTCATCCTAACTTCCAGGTACAGAACTGAATAACCCCTCACAGAGAATTCTTTAGTCAGTCACTTGGCAAAAACAAACTTAACTTAAACTGTAACTTTCTATTCCCGCCCACGCATTAGACTTAGGTCAGGTACACGGGGTAGGCGTATTTAGAAACACCAGTTGAGTACGTTTAGTCAAATGTATATATGTATGTAATCTATTTTAATCATTTTAAACCTTCATATGGCTTAGAAACCATATCAATGTTTTTACAGTATTATTTTATACTTCTGCTTTTAATGTATGCACTTTACTTAACTATAAGTATTGCAATAATCTCGATCCATTTCTCTTGTATGAGAAAAGAGACTGATCAATAAATAACATCTTTTATTGAACACGCCCGTCTCTTCCTTTTCTCTACAATCTGATGAGACTAAGAATGCACGTACTGACTGAGTAAAATAAATTGCCTTTTGTTCACACGACTCTCGAGATACACTCTTGATTAGGGGAGAGCAAAGTTGTCATGTTCTATGGTTGTCAGAAACTAAATCCCTTCTTGTCTAATCAGGGGAGTTAATTCTTTCCTGAACATTCGAGAAAGTTTCTAGTGAACTCTGAGCTAAGCTGGCAAACCCAAAACTTTAAGTCTAATATCGACAGTAGTAGACCTAGTTAACGTCTGGTCTAGGCCTATACTATTGAAGGTATTATTCCAATGCGCAGAGCCTATTGGGATGATAGGAACTACACTACATGGCGCCCAACGTGTTTGGAAAGGGCGATAAAACTAACGTAAGACATTTAGAGTAACTCAGTCGTGCTTTCTCACTCAGACCCCTTTTTCCCATAATACTCCAAAGACCTCTGGAGTGGGTGAAAGGTAATATCCTCCAAAACCTCGCAGGAGGGAACTCCTATGTATGGTTCTTGGTATAGTCAACGTTGAAGGATACACCGTTCCAAAATATTGTGCATCTAATCCTTTGTTTCCATAAGAAACCTGATCTGCAAACAAACAGAATAACCTTCCTGTCGGTAAAATGGACAGTGAAGATGAAAGAGAGGCAGTTAGAATAGCAACTGAACTCGCAGCAGCCGATGCTACTATGCAAGAAGCAGACCAGCATATAATACTCATCCCGGTCATCAAAAGGAAATCTATAACCTTAAAACTTATAGAAAATGGACTGACACCTAGAGGTGGCACAGTCATATTTGTAATTGAGGCACACGAATATCGGCAGACAGAGGTATACTATTCATGGATACATTTTCCAGCAGCAAATGCTGTAACAAAGTACTTCCACTATTACGAGATAGAGGAACCTCCTGATATTTACACTCCTTTCGAGGAGGTGGAAGTACCACTCAAATTTCAAGAGCATTTGCTCTTATTTGATGGCGCCCTAAAACATAATAATCACATCACCAGGCTCGGCCCCTTAGGTAGACCAGGAGCAACGTGGCCGGTCCTAGCCGGATACACACCACATCCAGACATCGAAAGAATGCCTGCACCAGAGCTTTTAACACAGCTAAAACAATTAATAAAAGTACATAGACAATTAGTCCAGTATGTGATGCGGACTTCAACAATTCAACTAGCAATTAAAATTCCACAGCTGACCCCTCACCAGGGGAACACAAATAAAATTACACCACAGAACATACAATCCTGCCTAGGTAAAGTACCGGCTAAACGGGAACAAATACCATTCTGGCTAGCACAGAAAATCACCCAAATAGAGGCGGTGTTTCCAGACACCACCCGTTAGAAAAACACAGGATTCTGACTATCTGTCTTCCAATGGGAATCGCACCACACATTGAGGACTGTGACACTTGGGGTACAGTATTTGCTTCCATCTACACAAAAACGCACGGTGTTCCATCCATTTCGGTAATACCAGATGTGCTAAAACAAATTCAAGACGAATACGGTCCAGAACCCGCTTTAACTCTTGGTATGAAATTACTGAAAGACTTCAAGCAGGTCTCGGCCATATTATTAGCCAACATAAAGGGAGAAGCAGCAAACGTGGCGATCCGCCAGAGGTTAAAAGAGACAGATATAGCAGACCAACCAGCTGAAATTGCCAGAATCATAGAAAAATCCTATGAGGAACTAGGTAGGGATAGTTTAGGTGGAATACCAGTAAAACCACAACTGATTGAAAGTCCTGAAAAAATATTTTTTAATAATAATTCAACATCACCAAAAAAGAACTGGGATGGAAACAAACAATCCAATCCTAAAGAAAAGAAATTCCAGTCCAGAGGAAGGTCTCCTAGGCGAAGAGAAAAATCTCCGAACCAAAGACACAGGTCACCTCAGAGTGACCCCTCTGGGAAAAGATATAACCTTAGAAATAGGGATAATATAAAAAAGCCTGATAGAAATCAAGACATTGATACACGTCCCTCTCAATCTTTTCAGACTTCCTCGCAGAAATCGGAAAGAAGAGGACGATCAGAACAAAGAGAAGAGCACGCCAAGTCCAAAGACAAGGAACCTGCTCAGCTAAAAAAGAAATTACAATTTCCAAAAAAGAAGGTAGCCAGTATCAAGGTAGTTAACAATGCCGAGAATACTGAGGACACAACTGAAAAACGAAGAATGGGCTCAGACAATGCTAGACAGCGCAGCAGAAGTGAGCATAGCTCGCAAAGTTCTTATGAATCATCTGGAGACAGTGGACACGAATGAATATCTTCAAGTGGAAACTGCAGACACCAGAGTTAGCAAACCTCACAAAATATACGAAATAACATTACGTATAGAGGGGGATAAGACTAGAAAAATAAGGGGACTATTTTGGGATAATCTCTCCAAGGGCTATGACATCCTTCCAGCTGAGAAAGACTGGCCACCAGAGTTTGTTAGGGAGTGCCCTCATGGCGAAGAAATAATTATGCCTGCCTTCTCAAATCATATCCCAATTCATAAAAAATACACACTTGCTAGAAAGTGGGCAGTAGCTCAAGCTCCTGCTTTATATAAAAATCACGTAGGATGGGATGAGGACTCTCCTCCTCACAAAATCCAGTTAAAATCACAACCTACTGCACAAAGGCAGTACCCAATTAAGCAAGAAGCTAAAAAACAGGTAAAAGAAATACTAGATCAGCTAGAATACCAGGGGGTGATTGAAACTTGCACCTCACAAATGAACAACCCTTTGTTTCCGGTCTCCAAACCAGACAATTCATACCGTCTAGTTTTGGATTACCGACACCTTAATTCATGTTGCAAAACTTTTGCAGTGCAAAACTCGCATAGTGCTGCACTAATGAATAACATAGTGCGCAAAAAATACAAAACAACATTAGACATCTCTAATGGATTCTTTTGTCAAAACATAGCACCAGAGAGCAGATATTTGTCTGCTTTCTCAATAAACGGCACTCAAAAACAATTCTGTCGGTTAGCCCAGGGGTACAAGAACAGCCCGGGAGTATTCTCAGCGAGAGTAACAGAATTACTACAAATATATGATGATGAAGCATTATCTTATGTCGACGACATATACTTAACAGATGATGACTTGGAGACTCACTTGGAGAGAGTGAACACCATAATACTTGGGTTGCAGCAGAGGGTTACAAATTCAACTTTAAAAAATCCAGAATTGCCCATCTTACAGTCCTGTTCTTAGGATATGAATTATCAAGTGAAGGCAAAAGCCTGGCTGACAATTTTCTAGAGAAATGTGCCGTACTCCAAGCACCTAGAACACTAAAAAACTTACAGTCAATTCTAGGCTTCCTAAATTTCGGAAGAACATACATTGCAAATTACGCAGAAAGGGTCAAACCCCTTTATGATCTAATAAAACCAGATTTTAAAAGAACCAATTGCACTCAAATACACACAGAAATTCTGAGATCCTTACAAACAGACATGTTAATTAAAACAAAATTAGAAACACGTGATAACACACGCAATCTTGTGATTCGAGTCATCTCAGGAAGATGCGGATTCACATACCTGACCTCTAATGAGGGAGAAAAGGTACCAATTGCATTCAAATCACACTTGTACACTAAAGCTGAAATGAAATTCAGCCCAACGGAAAAAATTCTAACTGCAACACAGACAGCTATAGCAAAAGAACGAGCCCTGGCACAAGGTAAACGAATAATAATCGTGACACCGATACCAGCCCTAGAGGCTGTAACAAAAGCAAGCATTCCAAATGCTAAAGCGCTCCATCCAAGATGGATACAATGGACTAATTCTCTTGCTGCAACAGACGTGGCATACGAATTTGATCCTAACTTAAAAACACAAGAATTTCTCCAATATGAATTTAAATGTCCTCCGCCGACCGAAATTCTGCCTCTAGAACATTACGGCTGTATAATATATACAGACGGATCAGCACAACCCGCAGTGGGGGGTAAACAAGCTTACAGTGCTGCGTGCGCGATTGTTAAAGGTCGCTGGCACAAAGGGAAATTTAAACCAGCCGTCACTAAAACGCAATCTCTAGGAGATTGTACAGCTCAGCGAGCTGAACTACTGGCATTTAAGATGGCGCTTGAAAATACCGATCGAGAATTCCCCACACTCATAGTGTGCGATTCGTATTATTGCGTTCAGTCTTACAATGAATACTTGCAGATCTGGCTTCAGAATGGTTTTAAAGATGCAAAAGGAGGCACAATCAAGCATAAAATGCTCTGGGAACAAGTAGTTCTTTTACAAAAAGAACTACCAAAGAATCACGTGATACATACACTGAGTCATCAACGTGATGGCGTTCACGTTGCAGGGAATTCATTGGCTGATGAGGCCGCGAAGGCAGCTGTGCAAACGGCTTCCGTAGCTGCCATCACACGGTCAAAAACAAAAATAGACAGCGAAATATTACAGGCTGTCAGCGCTACAGAAAAGGATTCGATAGAAACACTCCCGAAAGGCTTTCCTATAAAATACTCATACATAACTGATGCAAACAATGTTCCTTTTGCTCGAATCCCTGGAGTGGGAGATAGGGCAATTCCAAACATGGAACATAGGTTAGGACTGATAATAGCGGCACACGAAGGGCTTGCTTCTATACATGCTGGCGTCTCAGCCACAGTATCATTATTAAAACAGAGATACTGGTGGCCACAAATGAGAAGACAAACAAGGAACTATGTTTTAGAATGTGAAATATGTCAAAAAATGAAAGTATCAACGGTGAGACGTCCAGCGCAGACGCCCCTTCTAATCTCGGATAAACCATTAGCCTGTGTTTACCTAGACCACTGTGGTCCCTTACAAAGGGATGGTAACTATAAATATATCTTGGTTGCAGTGTACTCATGTACGAGATTCATATGGATGTGGCCCCAGCGAACGGCTGACGCCAGAACTGTTATAAAAGATTTGCGAGTCTTTATCGGCACATACGCAATTGGCATGCTGCATTCAGACCACGGTCCTGCTTTTAGCTCTCGGGCTTATAAGGAGGCCATGGTCAGCATGGGCGTGACATTGCGGTACTCTTGTCCATTTCACCCTGAGGGGAACGGAATTGTTGAAAGAAAAAACCGTGACATAAAGCAATCTATAACGGCAAAGGTATTAGGTTCGGGAGCTGGGTGGGTCAAACATCTAATAAGTGTCCAACGTAGTCTAAATAACTTGCCAAGAAATTCTCTGAAGGGATTCAGTCCGTACGAATTATTATTTGGAACTAGGATGTTGATCTCTGACCTTGATAGTCAGACTTCAGTGGTGAAAGAAAAAAGCTTTGATATCAAAGACCAATTGGCTATTTTGCAGGACTTAAACAAAACAAGAAAAGACCTGAGCAACATAAAGTTGAAACAGCAGCCAACAACCACTGAAGAACCACCACCTGTCCCAGCAAGACCTGTCTGGATTCCAAAAGTCGGGGATCTAGTCAGAGAAAAGATGGCGGTAAAGAAGGAATTTGGGCCTTCTTACAGAAAAGCAGTTCCTGTCTTGTCTGTCAACGGGACAAGATCAGTTGTACTACCGCCGCTTGCTGGTAAAAAGGAGAACCGAGTTGTATCCATCGACCTGGTAAAACCACAATCATGTGGCCGATAACAAATAGTAGGCCAAGTGGACTCCCAATAAGTAGCAGAACACCAAGGTTTGCTACCAGTACAGAGGTCCTAACAAAGAGGCTAATCACATTCGAAACGCCTACAGAAGAACAACAAGGACTATGCAACAATGCAATGGAACTTAGACCTCTGGAAACCCAAATAAAAACATTTAGCAGAGACACACCAATCTACAATGAAGTACCAAGTGAAAATGCAAGAAACAGTAATCCTGAAACAATTGGAACAATTGACAGAACTGCATCCGGCTACTTCATAAACTTCGATGATTCCTCTGACGACTTCAGTGAATCAAAGACACAGCCATCATCAAAAACCTTTAAAGATAAAGCTAAAGAACTTTTGAAACAACTGAAAGAAACATATCTGATTTCTCCATGGATTGAATTTTGGGTGGGTTTTGGTGCATTTATCCTCATACTTTGGCTCATCATGGTACTAACTTTGGGACGCTTCATTGAGGGAAAATATGCTAAAATGGACACAGCAAGTCAGAAAATCAACTTGATCCTCAAACCACACACATCTTCACACGTCGAGAAAAGAGAACTTTCTTCAGTCAACTTCACAGCCAATCCTATACCGGGTGGGGTAGCATGGGACAACACTGACTACGAAATCTATGGTCCGGTTGAAATCCTGAAATATCCACACCAAATTAAGATCTCTTTGAGTGACTTTGTAAAACCAAACTCATTTGCTGATGATTGGGACTTCGAAAGCATTAATAATATGATGTCTGACTTAGTGATGTCTGCTAAATTTACCAAACATGATTATTTGCAGGGTTCTACAAATTATGATAGTATGTATTGCTATAACCACTATGGCAACCATTTTATACATAAATCTGCACAACCTAGAAATGTTTTAAATTATAATCAGTGGGAACATTGTGCAACCCCTCCAAAAGGAAGCTCAAGAACCGTCTATGACAAATATTCATACTTTTCAGGTTTTAACACAAGTAATGCTGAAACATTTTATTTCAAATTGTCAAATAAGACAGGGACAAAGACCATGATAACAAACACACAATTGATATATTCAGACTCATTCTTCGAACAAATGAATACTTTTGGTTTTGATTATTGGGACAAAAATGTTGAATTGAAAAGTGTTTGGGGCACAAAAGAATGGCAAGTACAGGGTATAGAATCTTTGTTTAGAGCCTGCATGATCCCAGAACAAATTATATTTTTAAATGACACTGTTCAACAAACTACCTGTCTTGGCTTAGCCAAAATCAAAGACTTAAATAAACCGTCTATTCCAAAACCAACAATGAACAGCAATAGCTCTACAGATGAAGAGATGGACGTAAATTATGTATTAAACCAAAACAGAACACATCCTGATTGGAAACAGTGGTTGATCTGGCCCACAGATACTAAAACTGTCAAGACAGATTCCTGAACAAAACACAGGGGTTCAAAATGACCAGGCCAGACCCTAGATATCCTCAAAGACAACACCCAGGGATAATAACCACCTACAGTGTGGGCAAATTATGCCTTCAATGGCTACAAACTTCCACACTGGCAGAAATTAAGCAACACCTATCTTTACTTACTGATGGTGCTGACTTGCGTGATTTCATTATGGGACCACGCAAACAGCGTCAAAAGCGTTTCATAGCAGCCTCTGTATATGCAGCATACAATGAGGCCTGGAAGGTTACTCAAATTGAAACAGCAGAGAGAATACGGGAAATTGACCGTATTAATTTGGAAAAATCACTTTCTGTAGTGGACAATGGGTTAATGACTCTGTCCTCCAGAATTTTTTCTTTGGACAGCATTGTGTCTTCAGCAATCGACATATTATCGCAGGACTTACTGTTGTTACAACACGGTCAGTCTCTATTGCGTTCTATTGTACAGCCTGGCTGGACGTTACAAAATCTGCGTTCAGGCTATGTGCCTTGGCGTTTAATCAACACAACGTCACTATTCCATATCTTTAACCTTACTGATAGACAAATCAGTATGGCACAAAAGGGTGCTGATTATACAATCCTGAGCATTGAGAAACTTGAGAAATTACCAGTGACAATGTCAGAACGACCTGTCAGTGAATGGAAAATACACGGGATAATTAATATTCCAATATCAACCTTCAGGTTTCAATACTGCCAAAAATATATACAGGCTGGCATGTACGAGAAATTGGGAAAGGGGTACATTAAAACAACATGGAACCTGCCCTATTCACATGCATGTGTCAGTAATAAAGGACAGAAAGTGTTTCTTAGTGGCAATAATTGTGCAATGTCACTAAGCGGCACACTTCTGTGTAACGGAATTAGTTTGCATGGAGCCTGTGAAGGGAACTCAAATAACCTTTCATGTCACCAGCTAGGCGCACCTGCAACAGAGATAGAACCATTCTTTCAAAGACTCTATAATGGGAGTTACATTCTAATTGTAGATCGCAGATGTTGTAGTCTTATGCCCGGGACTCCTTATCTCGTAACTACGACTGCGAAGGTCAAGTGCTGTGGACACTCATTGTTCCCCAGCTCCTTTCCAGACAGGGAGGCAAGGGCATGGCCCAACTTGAAAATTACTTCTATTCGAATAGATACTTTAAGCAGAATGAAAACAGTGCTTCTTCAGACGCCTACCAGGCTCACGTCATCAAAGGAAACGTATGATCTACAAGTCGCAAGGACGACTGCAGAGATACATTCTTTGTTATCGACTAATTCCCCCATACATTTCGCAGAAATCCTGAACGAAATCTTAAATATTTCTGATACCACTGGGGTCTCAAAGGTATTTAAGACAGTATTTTCGATGGCATTAACACCATTCAAAGCCATACTGGGTATTTTTCCAGACTTCGTCCATTCGATTTTTGGCGGACTTCCCCTCATTTTAGGACTAATTGCAGGAATACTATTCCTAGTCCTTATTTTTCGTTATGGCAAACCATGTCACAGACAAAACACCTGCGACAAGGGAAGAAACAATCCTAGCCATTGGATACCGGGACCGGATAACAAAAATCCTGGGACTATCCCGGCTTAGAGACCTGAACATGACTTGGTTTCTATCATTTCGACCAATGTGGCAACGATGAGTTTTACCTGTATTAAGGTGCCTGCTATGCGGAGAAGAATGCGTGTTAGACACCTGTCTGACGCTACAATCGGATGCGCCAATGGATGCAGAAACATTGTTGAGTCCAACAAAGGCTCATGCTTTGTGCTGCCCTCAACGGCTACCAATCCTGATGACGGCATTCGTGGAAGCTTCACCACTACGATTAAGGGGTAGTGAAGTTCAAGATGAAAGCAGCATCGATCAGGTACGACCTTCTGTCAGCAATCCAAATCAGAACGTCAATGGAGACAATCATGCGCACGAGTGCATGGTTACACCTTTTTCCGAGTTAGTGGAACTTTCCCAGGAAGCTGTTGACAGCTTTTTCGAAAGCCTAAATGATATGATGTTCTCACCAGAGCAGAAATAGAGACTTTTGAGCAAGCTCGCACACGGCGTTCCCGACACCCTGAATTTGGCCTTCAACTTTAATAACAGAATACCATGAACAGTTTTCCCTCCAGTTCACGGACAGCAATTTTTTTCAGCAGCCCCAAAATATTTTTGCATATTTTTTTCGGGACACTTGTCTTCTGCTTAAAGTAAGAAACTATTCTTAAAGAACTAAGATTTCTATTTTTAGATAGCTTATAGATATTAGCTGCCCACTGGTATGTTCATTGTTATTATATTCTGTGATGAAATGGTCTCGAACTTTTTTTCTGTATTAAGAGCCATTTCATGTGTAAATTCTCATATACCAAATAGCAATAATGTATACAAATGCGTAATTACTTTAGCATTATTCTACAGCTTGAGTGCATACAATACATGTGACTGCTTTTTTCCGTATATTTGATAATTTCGAAATGCATTTATGTCTTTTGGGGTGGTAAGGTATACACAATACCCTATAGTATGTTGTACTATGTTTTACTATGCCTAGATTAGTAAATATGTCCATAGTTAGCGTGGAGTGGGTGTGATGTATTCCTATAGGTTCTGAATCGATCCCCCTATTCCTGACCCTATTCTGGTTAACAAACCAACAAGTTAACTAGCAGTCAGCCCATGAGGCAGCAAACCCCCATGATGCAGATACCGTTATCTGACGAAGCCACACTACGGCACAGGAACGTGTTATCTGATTAGGTCATAACGCTTGCGATCTAATTAGACAAGCGATATTCCTCCAGCCCCTGATAAGGCATACGGAGTTCTCATAACAAATCAAACCTATGACAACCTGGGAAAAACCCTGCGGCCATTGTTTTGATTTCACCGAGAACTTCAGCAAAAGAATGTGCTAACAACCAAGTCGTATGACATCCTTATTGACGTATCTATGTCCATCCTTACGTCAATCTCGGCACCTTAAAGGTATAAATATTACCGATATTGCCCTATGCAACACACGCGGTGGTGATGAGACGGAGCAGCCATACTTGCCGAAGCCCAGAGCAGAGCAGACCCCGCTGGCGCAGCCCCGCCTTCCTGACGCGCTGAGAACGAGACGCGCTGCTTTCTCCTGCCGAGAAATCCAGCACCGACGCTTCCGGGTAGCCCTCGCAGGCAGCCTGGAATATCGAGACCAGAGAGAGAGATACCATCCCTCATTCATCCTAACTTCCAGGTACAGAACTGAATAACCCCTCACAGAGAATTCTTTAGTCAGTCACTTGGCAAAAACAAACTTAACTTAAACTGTAACTTTCTATTCCCGCCCACGCATTAGACTTAGGTCAGGTACACGGGGTAGGCGTATTTAGAAACACCAGTTGAGTACGTTTAGTCAAATGTATATATGTATGTAATCTATTTTAATCATTTTAAACCTTCATATGGCTTAGAAACCATATCAATGTTTTTACAGTATTATTTCATACTTCTGCTTTTAATGTATGCACTTTACTTAACTATAAGTATTGCAATAATCTCGATCCATTTCTCTTGTATGAGAAAAGAGACTGATCAATAAATAACATCTTTTATTGAACACGCCCGTCTCTTCCTTTTCTCTACAATCTGATGAGACTAAGAATGCACGTACTGACTGAGTAAAATAAATTGCCTTTTGTTCACACGACTCTCAAGATACACTCTTGATTAGGGGAGAGCAAAGTTGTCATGTTCTATGGTTGTCAGAAACTAAATCCCTTCTTGTCTAATCAGGGGAGTTAATTCTTTCCTGAACATTCGAGAAAGTTTCTAGTGAACTCTGAGCTAAGCTGGCAAACCCAAAACTTTAAGTCTAATATCGACAGTAGTAGACCTAGTTAACGTCTGGTCTAGGCCTATACTATTGAAGGTATTATTCCAATGCGCAGAGCCTATTGGGATGATAGGAACTACACTACACAACAATTTCTAAGCGAGTAGCAAGGATCTTAGCAAAAAAATTAGCAAGCATAGGGGCATATTCTCAATGAGCTATCGCAGAGTTATCGGCACATTATCGCAGCCAAAGTCTCAATCATTTTATGTACCCATTCACAAGCTGGTGCTAACAGCCCATATCATCAGCTTACCGGCGATAGAAGCCGCAAAAAACATCGCCACAGTTGACCCTGGCAACTATCGCTAATGAGATGCACAGTAGGCGTCCCTGTGCAAAAAAACTGCAACAACACCACTCCGCAACATTCTCAAGGGCCAGTCAGATCAGCGATGAGAACCTAAAACAGGCGATAAGGCGCATTAGCAGCAGGAAATTAACACCTGCTCTGACCTGGTGTAAAGTCGGACGGCAGCCTGCGCCACAAAAGGGAGCCAAGGCCAGAGCAACACATGAAGGGCGACAGATGCCATGGAGCCACTGACCATGCATCTGGGAACCCCAACAGGCCCACAACACCCACCACCACCCTCCCAGAACCTCCCAGACCAACACCGAGGCAGCCTAGACAAAGACAGTGACCCTCAGAAAGCGCACCAACGTCACAGACCCAACACCAGAGAATGTCATTGTCCACCACAGGCTCAAAGGGACAATCATCCTCTGCATCCTGACCACCATTGTCCACAGGCTGACAGTACCAACACAGTGGACAACCAACATTCCTCCTCAGACAAAGCTGCTGGCCGTGCTGCATGTGTAGGTCTCTGGTACCCTCAAACCAACTACTGCCCGAGTCGGAGGAGTCACACAGCCAGCCCAATCCAAGTCCCTAACAAAGGTCCTGGGGGACACCATCAGCTTGTTACCACACTATCTATACTACCCCCTTACTGTGCAGAAACAGCCAGAGACCAAGTAAGGCATCTACGCCACAGCTGGCTACCCGCACGTGTAATGGGGAAATTGACTGCTCCCAGGTCCTACTTGTGCCCATTGGCAACACTGCACACAATAACCGCAACAGAATGAGCACATATTCCATCAATGTCCAGGCAACAGCTGACCACCGGGGAATCTCCACCAACGTCGATGCCAACTACCCAGGCAGTGTGCATGAGACCTACATCTTCCGACAGTCCATCATCAACCAGCGCTACCAGGATGGCACCCACAAAAATACACTGCTCATTGGCAAGTACCAAATGAACAAACCACACACCTCAACTCAACAATCATGCAACTCACAACACTGAGATGCACATGTCACAAGGTCACATATATCTCAAACAACCACCAGACAAGACAGCACAACTTACTGTGGGAACCTGGGCTAGACATGTACACAAGCCATCAACGGCATGGCACCTCAGCCACATTGTAGCAGAATGTGGGGAGAGGTGGGAACCTGGCATGTGCAAAGGAGGCAAGTGACCGATGAATGAGAATGTACACTATGCCAAGTGTAGCGTTGAAGTGATGGCCAGATTGCACTATGCAGACCACACACATATCCATGTCGACATACACTGCTGGTGTTTTGGAGTGGGACAGTGGACACAACCATGTCACCACAGCCAGTGGGAGGGATCATGGAAATGTAGCTTGTTACGCCCCCCGTAAGCGCGAGTGGAGTGGGCTGGCCCAGCGTTCGCCAGGCCAGTGTAGGGGTGTGAATAAAAGGCACGTAACTCTGGGCGTGGGTGTGGTCTTCTTCCAGAATGACCAACGTGTCTGCCAGGGCAGCACCTCTCACCCTGCCATGAGGCAAATGCCATTAACCAAGAGCAGTGTTGCCTGCGACCCTGTGCGAATGCTGCACCCAGGGATGCTGGTCCCTGATCCAGTCTGGCTCGCCCCTGAGCACCCAGGCCTCAATGCCCACCTGCCGACACCGGCTTGTGTCGAAGAGGGCCCACCACGTGCCGGTGCAAGCTCCAAGCCTGAGAGCCGTGACCCAGGCAGCCTCCTCAGGCCATCACGGCCTCCACGGCACAGGCCCGCCGTACTCCTTTCTCGTTGACATACGCTACTGGCATACACAGCGGACTAGTAGGTCACACATTTGGAAATTTGGAACTGAGTCTTGATTACACTAAGGCAGAGAACATTATTATGGCAGATTTTATGTCACTAAACTCCCTTCGATGTGGTGCCACCAAGTCTGTGCATAGCCTTACAGCCACACTTGTCTGTGGGCCCATGGGGACAACTGCTCTCGGACCACAGAGCGCTCGGGTAGGACACACAATTGGAACTGAGCATTGATTTTTCAATGGCAGAGTACATATGATTGCAAGCAAGGAGAGGTGTAAGAGGATGACGCATTGCAGTTACGGAGGTGATCGTACACTACCTACAACTGCCCTGGTGTCACTAACTCTATACATCGCGAGCCAACAACACATGGCTGTGGGCCACTACTGACCGCTGCCTCCGGCCTACACTGCAGTCAAGTAGGGTCACACAGTTGGCACTGAGTCTTCATTTAGCAATGGCCGAGTCCATATCATTGTACCGGCATCATTGCAGACTGCATCCCCTCCCAGCCCCGGTGCCACTAAGTCTGTTCCCCGGCATTCATAGATACTCTCTGGTTAAACTTTGGTGACGTCTGGGTTTATGGACTAAGGGGTAGTCTTGATCCTTATGTAGCTGATACCGAATTGGTGGTGGAAACGAGGCTGAAGCATTCCACTCCTCAAGTTGCTGCGTCCGGGCAGCTACTGCCCTCTGCATCATGCCCTGGAGGACACATTCCACTGTCCCCCGCAACCCTCCACCACATTCACTTCGGACATCGATGAGGACCCGCTCAGTCCGTGTGACCCTACCTCAGTGGCCTGCAAGTCATCGTCCTGTTGTGGTGTTCCGCTGACAGCTGCTGTGCATCCGGGGCCGCTAACTCTGTGCAGCTCAAGTCAGGGAGCCTGTCCGATTGAATATTTTGAATATTGGATGGCCTCTGAGACGATGGCCTTGGGGTCATCAACGCTGTGTGTCTGTGGCCCTGTGCTGCCCACTGCCTCCAGCCTCAACTTTGGTCCACCAGGGCTCACAAATCAAATCGAGACATGATCGGCCTGGACATCGCATCACCGCTGGAGGCACACGCCACTATACTCAGGACCACCTCCAACCGCAAGAGTCGAAACATTCTTACTGGCAGACTAAAGAAGGGGCTCACACCTATCCTGAATGCCATAATCTGCCTGATACCCTGCTCAGCACTCCAGGTGGCACTGACTCAGTGCACCGCAACACATGGACCGTTACTGCTTGAGTTTTGTACTGTGGAGAGGTTGAGCAGCAATGTCAGCTCAGGCAGTGTGAGAGACCTGGGATGATGATGAGGAATACGATGCAGGTGTAACACACCCCACTGCAGCTGCATCAGGTATATCCTAAAGGGACACAATCCTACACAATTTGCACACATGGGCGGGCTCAGCTCTAGTGCCCCGACCGCAGTGTACTTCAACACACGGACACTTCTGTTTGCATATTGGGTGACCTCTGTACCTGCTCTGGACCCCGAGGTTTCTTGCTGGTGGTCTGTGGGGCTTTTGGGGTTCGTGTTCACCTCAGCACTCTGTCAGGGTGCATCCATGTTGCTGCGCACTTTGAAATGTTTATGGTGTGTTTTTTTGGATGCTTTTCTAGTGCATTTTTCTGCCTGACGTGTGGGATTTGCAGGCCTGCCACTGCTTTTTGTATCGCGATTGGCTTCATCGCAACTTTTTTTGCGTTAGTGTTACTCATTTTTGTGGCTTCATGGTGGCTTTTTCACAAACTTTTCACGCGTTGTTGTGGACCTATCACACGGTGCCGCTGAGTTGTGAATACTTAGTTACCATGGCGTAATTTTCCTGCAATAGACTGTGATGTTGAAAGTTACGTTAAGCTAATTTTGCAATGGTTATCACACGTTCTTGAGAATATCCCCCATAGTTGATTAATGAAATAGGATAATAATTCTTGCATAGGCTGTGATCTTTATCACACTTATGTATGAGAACAATTGGAGCTTCCATAAAAGAACCACTAGCACCTCAGATTAAAGGAAATAGTTTAAAAGTTCTATTAATTTACGGGCAAAAAATGGATAAAAAGCTGAGAATATTTCAATGGAAAAACCATATGGGCCACGTGTTTTCGCTCATTTTAGGAGCTGGATGGCATTTACAATTTCTTGTAGAGTAATATTACTTTCCAATTGTTTAAAAATGTCAGAGAGGGGAGGGGGTTTAGGAAGATCATTAAAAACAAATTGTATATTAGGATCTGTGGAATAGTGTCCCCTGAATATAATGAGTGGAAGAAGGATTGGAAACAAGCAGAAATATCAGAGTAAGAGCTCACATTGGTGTTTGTGAATTCATACTGGATTGGTCCTATAGTTTTGTGTTCAGACTTAATTTTTAAATAATTAGCCAACATCTTACCACATTTATTTTGACCTTCATGATACTTCGATTTAACTTTTGAGTAGAATATTACAAGTGTCAGTGGTAGCATTTTTGTTGTAATTATATTTAGCATTAATGAAGTCATGTAAAACAGTGGAAGATTTTGAGATAAAGTATATTGTTCCAATGTTTTAATTTGCTGAAGCATAGAACGTTATTGTAAGTTTAATTTCTTTTTCTTTTTAGCAGAAAACGCAATAGTGATGGCTCTAAAATAAGCTTTAAAGGTATCCCAATTATTAGGAACATAGGTATCGATAGATTTATTATTTTGAAAGAATTCCAAAATAGAAGCAATATTTTATTTTATGAAGTTAGAATCTGGTATGATGGACATTGGAAATTTTTTTAATTTGCATAGATCTGGGTTACAAGTTTTCCAAACATCAAATAATGACTGAGTGGCAATGTTTGTCTGAAATGCTTTATGGGATTTATCTGGAGTAAATTTGCACTTAGATTTCCTGTCAGAAAAAGGGTCCACTCATTGATTAAAATTGCCTGCTATCATAATATTGGAATTGTCAATGAAAGTAAGTTTTACTTAAATACTGTGCCAAAAGTCAGTATAAGAGTTAACTTGGTCAGAAATATTAAATAAAATAACGCGTATATTAGAAATGTTAGCAATGACCAATACCCAATGTCCATCATTGTCACATTCAGTAGATTACATTTCTATTTGTCATCAATTATGACAAAGTATGGCAACACCACCCTTATGATTGGGAGCTGGGGAAAACAGTACATGGCCAATCCATTTACATTTCAAATTAAGTGAGTGAAAATCATTACAATGTGTTTCCTGTACAAAGGCAATGTATGTATTAAGTTTAGACAGGTGAAATAATACCTTTTGTCTTTTAAATGGATGTCCCAGACCATGAACATTGCAGGAGACAACATTATACATAACGAAGAACAAATAAAGGGAAGCAGGACCATGGATGACAAACTGTATAAATGAAAAGGGAAACAAAATGACACTATTAAGTAACATCAACAGAATGCACATAAAATATATAAACAATGACACCAAATAACCAATAAGCACTCACATATTGAAAAAAGGAAAGGAAACAGATGAGAGAGACAAATGAAAACAGAAGAATTTGAAGGAGGTAACAGATCGAGAAAAGAATTACAGATCTGAGGAGAAGAACAGGAAGGTGCATCAAGGGACACATCAACACTAAAACAAGAATATAGCAGAGAAAATAAAAAAACAGTTTTGAATATAAAAGCCATGTATTTCAAGAATAAAAACAAAAACATAAGGATTGACAAGGAGCAATAAAGGCATATTAAAGTTTGGTAACAATGGCCATTGTATTAGGAGAAAGATTCTGGATAAATGTTTTCAGTTGATGAAATACTCTGAATAAAAGATTTTAGTTTTACATGGTCATCAAAGATTTGTGAAGTGCCTTCATATCTAATTTTACATAAACAGGATGTAGAATGCCATAGTGAATATTTAACTGTCTTATTTGAGGTTGAAGGGCAAGACATTCCTTGTTTTTCTGGCATTTGTAGCATTAGCGCGGTCTTGAGAGATGAAAATATTATGGCCAGTCAAAACAAGGCAACATTTTTCTTTACCAGCTTTCAAGACACACATCAGGTTTTTGAACTCCAAAAATAGCATTATGATACTTCTAGATCAAGAAGAATGAGGATGGAGATGTCCTGAGTGATGTGCCCATTGAATATTAGGAGACATTACTATAAAGACCTAAAAGATGGGGCAAGAATTTCTTCAAGAGGACAAGAAGATCAGGATCCTCAGGTTCTCTAGTAATCCATATAAGTGAAAATTGTTCCATGTGTTTCTATTTTCAAGTACTTCAGGGTGGAGTTTGATGTTTTTGATCTCTTGCTCTAGCAAAGGAATCTTAGGTGGCAACTTCTTGGAGATCACTAACACGCTGCTCCATTGCAAACATAGCGATCCAACAGTCTTCAATTTGTTGATGTTTTTCATTAGTGGCACTCATTAAAGTCTTAAGACCACACACCTCATCAAGGGTAGTTTCCAGAACATGATTATGACAAGACATAATGCCAAAGCGCAAACTTAAAGATGGCTTAAGTCAAGTAAATAGCTCTGTGTTATGACAGAGTTTAACAGTCTGCCACTATCTTGTTCGGCCTGGATCCAACGACCGAGGATGGAGTGTTAATGGGTTAATGGCTGGATGAGTGAGGGGGTGCATAGTTGGAAGGCTACATGGGTGGGAGCATGCATAAAAGGAAGAATGAGTGAATAGATAGATGTGAGTGCTTGTTTGTTTCTCTATGTTACACAAATGTGTGTATTTTGTATCACCACTGATAGCCCTGACTTCATATTTAGATGTACACCACAACCAAGGAATCTTGACTTCATTGTAATGATTTGACTTGTCACTTAGGGCCTCATTATGATGGCAGTCAGACTTTCATCCGATCAACATCCTGTTGTAAATGGTAACGCCGGAATGGCTGTTGGCAGTCCGGGTATAGGGATTAGGATGCAACTGGCTTCAGGGCAGTCGCTATTTGTATATCTTGTATTGCAGCATGTGCTCCGGGCTGCAGCACACCCTACAGTACAAAATAAAGACATTGCACATATACGTGCACTATGTGGCAGGCATCATGAAGTGCCTGCCACATGGTGCAGGGATATGTTGGGGGGCACAATAGGTGCCCCCCAGAGGTCATATTGGAGAGCCAAGGGGGAAGGGGGTCCACAAGCGGTTACCCAGTCACTTTCCTCCAACCTTTTCATGGGGAGTTTACCATACATGAAATGGCCGGTAGGAACTGGCATTGTAATCCCTAAGGCAGTACCTGAGCAGGCACCAACACCCTTGTATGGATTTCAGACCATCTGATGGCCCGATGGGCTCCTTGAGCCTGTCGGATTTGTGTCGGACGGTCTCTCCGTCCGCCGACCATCTTGCATGCTCCAATGGTGGTGGGGCCGCCAAAAACAGCCTGACAGTAGCAATCCCACAGCCATCGTAATGAGGGCCTGAATAATTCATTTTTTTATTTTTATTTGCAGGACAACACATTGAAACATGCAGGTCACATGAGCATAGTAAAGCACATAAGAAAAACGTAATTCATCCAGGTAGTATAATCTGGAATAGTAAACGATTTTAAAATATGGCAAAGCATGGCACCAGAAGAGAGAAAACATAGCAGCCTATGAGTTTTCAACAATCGTAATTGGTGTGAATTTCTGTTTCAGTGGGAGAGATTAATTATTCAATAACTGATAGCCTAACTTGATAAGTTAAGGAGCTTCTCATTAAACTGACTACTACCTGCTATTTTGCTGTGTGGGCCTGTGTTGTGGGGATATTGTCTATATAGGACTGTGGTGGCAGTGACATAGCCAGTGTGTCGTGGGCCCTAGTCCTGTGAAGAAAATGGGTTCTCTAGCTGCTGTTTGAATTTTAAAATACCACAATATTCAGGCTTAAGTGGGCCCTTCAGGCCTATGTGCCCCAGTGCTACTGTGCCAACTGCACCAATGGAAGCTATGCCCCTAGCTGTTGGGCTGGTAGGTGCACTTTTATGCTGAGACTCAGAAGTCGAGATCATGCAGGAAAATTCTATGAGGTGGCACAAAGTTTTAAGCTTGATGGCACTTATGGAGTAATGTGGGAGCTAGACATAAGACTGGACAGAAACAAGAAGCAGAGCTGCGCTGTGTGCAGGTTGTAGCAAAAAACTCCATTATCAATGAGCAGCTAGGCAACACCTAGCACAGCTTCTGTTAGAGTATTGCTCTGCTGACTGCAAGCAGGATCTCAATTCCAAGTGCAGCTTAATTACCTACATTTCCAGGTGGTTCATCATCAGTGGAGATTGATGCTAAGTTACAGATCCTTTAAGCTCACCAGTCGTCTTCACCGCTCTTCACTCTGCCCTTAATTTGCCTGACTTTGTTATGGCTGCTGCTGATGCTTTCCACTATTTGCTTGCTTGTACTCCTATTTTTGTGGTTCTGACAGTTGTAGCACTAGTGCATCAGTCTGCGGTGCCACAATTTCTAAGGTAGCATCCTCTGGTACCTCTGCAGAAGCACCACTTGAAAGGAAATAGTGTGCTACTAAGTATAGCTGGAAACTGTCTTCCAAGACAGAATACTTTGTGTCTCTGTTCTCACACATACTTATGTGGACTCAGAGAGAAAAGAAGCAGATTATATCAGTCATGATGACTGACACTTCCAACACTGAATGGTTATGCTCTGGGCTGTATCAAAATGTGAATGACACTTCCAAGAACATGCAATGGCTGTATGGGCTTCCCCAAGCCCCTATCTGCGTTTATTCATCATTCTGTTTTTTAACTTCGGCATATGAGCTCCTGCAGATAGCTACGCTGTCATTACAAACGATTTAAAACAATAGCTCAAATGGTACTTTAGAAAAAAGTGCAGTAGAACTACACAAAATTAATACCTTTAAAACGCAGCATAATACCATCTACTTATAACAAAAAGTGAAGGTGTTTGCTTAGGGTGGTTGTTACTGGGGTAATTCTCCCTTGCATAATTACCAAAAAGCGACTCCTACTTATGTGTAATTACATCAGAAGTGTAATCCAGCCTTTAGCGCTATTTTGTTAGTGCACAATGCCCCCTCACATTCAAAATTGGACGAGGATGAATATTGCGCTAAGAAAATACCTCTAAATGCTTCAGGACGGGGGCGTGGCCAAGATGGCGGAGTGAGCGGACATGTCGCTCTCCTGCTCCTGCTGGCGGCTGTATCAAAGCACCGGTTTTGGCTGTCAGCGGGTCCGTTGACCCCAGCTAAAGGTCGGCCGGGGCCGCAGGGACAGTTTGGCTGGCAGAGCGGCTGAGTGGCGGCTCAGACGAGTGGTATTCAGCGATGCTGGGAGCGAGACCGGGGTGTGCCCCTCCCCCGCCGAGCAGCGAGTCAAGGTCCGGCGCTCCCCGGTGAGCGGCAACCCGCGACCCGGTGTGCCAGGGACCCAGAGGCAAGGGCTGGATCTGACCTGCATGCCCGGGGCCGAACAGCTTCTTGGATGCTATCGGTAAGGAGGTCGACCGCGGCGCCATTTTGAGGGGCTCCCTGGCAAACCGAGATACGGCGCGCGCGGTCGAGGGCTAGGCCGAGGGGCCATAGACCTCCCGCACTCAAGTGCAGAGACGGTGAAAGTGAGCACGCCGCAGCGACCCTTGGTGAAGTAGTGCCCTTGGGCGGTGCCGTAAAGAGGTGCCTGAGCATGGCCTTCGGTGGTGAAGCCCGAAAAGAGACAGGCGAAGAGCACGTTTCGCCAGGAGGCCAAGCGTGAGGAGCGTCGACCCGCGGTGAGGCCCAAGGGAGTTGGAGGTGGGAGCGGGCCTCCAGAGGAATGCACAGCAAACCGGGGTGACACGAGTGGAGGGCGTTTGCCCAGACAACAGAAACTAGCGGCGAGACCTGGGCCTGAAGGGGAGGCTCGCTGCGCACCACACGTCACAACTGGTGGAGCCCAGAGCTAAGGCCTTGACCCCGAGGAGCTGTGTACCTGGGCCCCACCGTGCTCACGTGCAACGACAGCGAAGGCGAGCGCAGTGCAGCTGGACGGAGGAGAGAGCTGGCGGCCCTCAGGTGAGGTGGCATCCTTGGGTGGTGTCGACCGAGAGAGCCGGAGCGCGGCCTATGGTGGGGGGGCCCAGGAGGAGTCAGGCGAGGAGAGTGTGCGGCCACGAGACAAAGAGCGGGCAGTGTCGACCCGCAGCAAGGCCCAGGGGAGCAAACGGCAGGGATCAGGCCCCTGGAGATGAGCGCAGCAGGCCGGTGTGGCGCGAGTGGAACGTGAGGGACCAAGCGACAGAGGCTGACGGAGGGATTGAGGCCCAGGAAGGAGACCCGCAGTACACCATGCGCCACGACCGGCGGAGACCGGAGTTGAGGCATTGATCCTGGTGAGCTGCTTGCCGCTGGAGAGGGTCGGGGAAGCGCTCAGGTGGAGAGCAGACTAGATCAACCCCACGGTGGGGAGGGTTGACCCCGGTGACTGGACGTTACCCTCAGAGGCGGCAGGAGACATCTGACGATTACCGGGGTGACCTGGGAGACCTGGCATTGGAGTCGGGATCTGCTTCACAACAAGGAGCGGTGGTAAGCGAGGGACGGACACGGCATTAGTCTCGACATTCCTTTGGTGTCGGGCGGTGGCGGAGGGGACATACCACTCGGTACAGCACATTGATGGTTAATAGACTGTAGCGCACCTCACAGTGACAACTGAGTGACATTGCTACGAGAAGGGGGCGGCTGCCAGAGCGTCCTGGGACAAACGAGTGGCCTCAGAAGGGGAGGGCCTGGAGGGGGGCCCTTGGAGTGCGACGGACACACCATGTCTGCCTCGAGGGTCCGCAAAGAAAAATCTGTAAAGGACCTATTTGCTAAGGCCCAGGTGAATCAACCACAGAAAGACATGGCTCTAACCAATGCCCGCCCAGCCGCGGAGCCCACGGATGGTTCGGAACCCATTACTAAAGCCTTCTTAGAGTCACTATTCATTACTCTGAGAGAAGACATCCACACCTTCAAAAAGGAATTTTCAGAGGAACTCAGGGAGGTCGGCAAGGACGTAGATGGCACAGGGGAGCGCGTTGCTGAGCTGGAGACCAAGAACAACGGGCGAGATACTGAAATCGAGGCACTGCAGCAGGAGATACTGCGGATACATGATCAGCAGGTGGACTTGCAGACACACTTAGAGGAGCTAGAGAATCGTTCCCGTCACCACAACGTGCTTATACGGGGGTGACGCTGACTGAAGTTACCAAGGATCTATTCAGATACACGAGGGAACTCTTCATTCACATTCTAGGACGCCCTATAGAGTCAGAACTCACAATGGACAGAGCTCATAGGGTGGGCCCACCGTGCCCCGCGTCAGCCCCCCGCCAGACATCCTAGTATGCGTGCAGGATTACCGCACAAAAGAGGACATCCTCCAGAAAGCCCATCAGCTGCATTCCCTGTCCTTTAGGAATCAATCACCGGTCTTATTCCAAGACTTGTCAGCACTTACGTTACAGAAACGGCGGACCTTCAAACCCATTACAGCGTACGTCCAACAGCACAACATTTCATACAGCTGGGGCCACCCATTCCGCATAGTGTTCAGGCTTGACAACAAACTTTACCAATTGCGCTCCTTGAAGGAAGCATGTTGCGTATTGGGTATAGACCCGCCGGTGGAGGAAGAGAAGACGGCGAGCCGCTCTGGGGGAATGGACACCTCCGGATCCCAGTGGCGCCAGCAAGGAAGAAGGCGCCGCGTGAAGAAACCTCCGGCAGCTGAGATCAAGGATGGTCAACGGGCAGCGGTAAAGGCGGTCGCTTCGGAGCTGACCACGCTCACCCCAGCTGACTTTTATGTCCCTATCCCTTGCGTCTGTTGCCTGTTTGATTTTCTTGCTAGGTCGTCGACGGGAGGGGGGAGTGTTCGGATTTGACTGCATTACCCCATGATACTACATTCCCGATCATCTTTGGAGATGATAGACTTTGTGTTCTCGGAACTTGGTCTTCCTGTTGAAGGGGGGGGTTGGTTTTTGGGATTGGGAAGGGGTTGGGGGGGTGTGTTCCACGTCCATTGGGTAAAGTTTGGGGACGCTAGCTGCGCGACTCTTAGACCTTCTGAAACAACTGGCACGCCTGGGTTCTTAACTGCATTGCTTTCCCGCAAAGCTCCTGCCCCTAGGCCTTCCCATAAGGTAGATGCTGCCTGGAGGCCCTGCTTTTCCGTCCTTGCTGATACCTACTATGCCAGCCACCACGCTTAAGATTTTGACCCAGAATGTGAGGGGTCTTAATAACCCAGCTAAACGCAGAGCAGTCTTGTCATGCTTAGAAAGTACGCAGGCAGATATTTGCCTCCTACAAGAAACTCACCTCTTAGCAAGGGACTGCCATCGCCTGCGATCCCCGAAATTCCCCACCCAATTGTTTTCCTCCAGTCTCTCTGAAACAGCGGGGGTGGCGATCTTAGTGGCTAAGCGGTTCCGTGGGGAGGTTTTACAGAAAGAAGCAGAGGTCAAAGGGAGACTGTTGATCTATCGTTTTGCTATTAATGGTCTGACTTTTACCATTGGCGCTATCTACGCCCCTAACGAAGGCCAGGAAAAATTCTTACACAATGCCCTCTTGAAAGCTACTGACACGACAGATAGGCACATTATCCTGGGGGGTGATTTAAACCTTGTCTTTGATAACCACAACGACAGGTCAAGCCAACGCTCTCTCCAGACGGGCGGTATCTCTAAGGAAGGGATCGCCCGTATCAGAGACTTAGGCCTCTGTGACCTTTGGCGCGAACTACATCCCCACGAGCGAGAATACTCATACTACTCCGACGCAAATAAGACATTTGCAAGATTGGACCATTTTTTAGCATCTGCATCAGTACAGACACTCACATCTGGGGTTGAGATAGGGGTTACCTCTCTGTTGGACCACTCGCCGGTCACTGCCACCCTCACTCTGCAACCAAGAACTCTACCCTCTAGAGTTTGGCGCCTTCGGGATCCGCTCCTCCATCGGGCAGATGTGGTTAAACGCTTACAGCACTCCATTACTGAGTACCTCTCACATAACGCCAACTCCGACACCACCCTGGCAACACAGTGGGCATCGCTTAACGTGAATCGGTAGTGAGGGGGGAGTTCATTGCCATTGCGGCGGCGGATAATGCTGAGCGCAAGCATAAAAGGGAAGAACTGACACAACAAACTAAGGAACTAGAGAGGATACATCAAAGACAACTTAAGGCCACGCGCAGTCAGTTAGCAGCGCTCGATCAAGATAGGGTGAAATTCGCAGCGCTACGCTTAAAACATTCCTATTATACGGGTGGGAATAGGTGAAGAAGCCTTCTAGCCCATCGGCTATGAGAGACCCATCAGAAGCAGGGGGTCCGTGAAATTCATAGAGCAGATGGTTCATGCGTCACAGAGGATAATGCGATAGCTGAACCATTCCGAGATTTTTATGCCACCCTTTACACCAGGGCCCCACTAGAGGCCGCAGATGGGACTGCATTTTTGGACTCAGTCACCTTGCCAGTTCTTACTCGAGCCCAAGCCGACCACCATGATAGGGATATACACATTGAGGAGGTCATCGCAGCCATCTCCCGTCTTAAACCGGCTAAGGCACCAGGGCCGGATGGCTTTTCTGCCATATACTATAAGACGTTCTGTGCCACCCTAGCCCCCTTGCTCACCAGGCTGTTTAATTCCTTCGCCGACCCGGCGGCAATTCCGTGTGACCTCCTGGAGGCTTCAATTGCGGTCATCCCTAAGCCCGGGAAAGATATAACTAGTTATAAAGCATACCGCCCAATCTCTCTCTTCAATATCGACCTGAAGTTATACACTGGCATTCTAGCGGCGCGCCTTAGCCCACTCATGCCGGGACTTATAGACCCGGACCAGGCGGGATTTATTCCCGAGCGCCAGACATCCGACAACACCAAACGGGTTCTCCATCTTATTGAGAAGGCCACGCGGGTCCCGGGAGAATACATGATGCTCACTATTTGCCATATACTATAAGACGTTCTGTGCCACCCTAGCCCCCTTGCTCACCCGGCTGTTTAATTCCTTCGCCGACCCGGCGGCAATTCCGTGTGACCTCCTGGAGGCTTCAATTGCGGTCATCCCTAAGCCCGGGAAAGATAAAACTAGTTATAAAGCATACCGCCCAATCTCTCTCTTCAATATCGACCTGAAGTTATACACTGGCATTCTAGCGGCGCGCCTTGGCCCACTCATGCCGGGACTTATAGACCCGGACCAGGCGGGATTTATTCCCGAGCGCCAGACATCCGACAACACCAAACGGGTTCTCCATCTTATTGAGAAGGCCAAGCGGGTCCCGGGAGAATACATGATGCTCACTATTGACGCTGAGAAAGCATTCAACCGAGTTCACTGGCCTTATTTGGCGCAGGTGCTAGAGCGCATAGGGATGGGAGAGAAATTCCGTACATATATTCTCAATTGTTATAAATACCTCACGGCGGTGGTTCGCGTGAATGAGCATATGTCCACTCACTTTCCTATTGAAAGAGGCACGAGGCAGGGGGCCCTTTGTCGCCCCTCCTTTTTGCCCTCTATATGGGAACGCTAGCTATGAGATTGAGGGAGAATCCAGCTATTACTGGAATACGGTTTGGCGGGTATGTTCACACGATCTGCCTCTACGCGGACAATGTATTGATATCTCTTACTAACCAAGGGACTGCACTGTCGGTGTGTCTGGCGGACTTGGACGCTTTCTCCCAAGCAGCGGGCTTCAAGGTGAATGCGGACAAGTCCGTCGCCCTCGATCTCTCACTGTCAAACTCTACCCGGGAACACCTGCAGAACTTGCTTCCTCTCCAATGGGCAGCAAATATGATGCCATATCTGGGGATCCAACTGGCCTCCTCACTCCCTGAGGTGGTCACCACCAACTATGCACTCCTGAGTAGAAGGATTCGCCGGGAACTAGGCAAATGGAAACACTGCGCGATCTCATGGCTTGGCAACATTTCTGAGGTCAAAATGACCATTTTACCCCAGATACTTCCGCACCATCCCTCCCAGGCCACCAGCAGGATGGATAAGACAGATGCAAGACGAACTTGCACAATTCATCTGGAATGGTCTGAAGCCACGGATGCAATGGGGGCTGTCAATGCTTTCCCCGGAGGGGAGGGCTGGGGATACCGGATCTCCACCTCTATTTTCAAGCCGCTCAGCTGCGGTACCTGGTGGAGTGGAGCCGGTGGGAGTCAGAGGAACACTGGCTGTTTCAAGACCAGGCGGTGGCTGCGCGACCACTGCAGGAAATTCCCTTCCTACACAAAGCCCATATACTCTCTAACTTGTACGCCTCGTATATTACAAGGGTTACGCTCGAAGTGTGGGACGCAACTAACCTTAAACACAAGCTTACGTCCTTTCCTTCCCCACTAACCCCACTGCTGAATAACCCGGAGTTCACTCCAGGCGCAGACGCAGCGGCCTTTGCACGATGGGGGCCTGCCGGTTGCCGCGTCCTATACCATGTCTACAGTGCTGAAGGGGTACTCCCTTTTCCCCAGTTGAGGCAAACATACGGGCTCCCAGAGACAGAAAGTCTCCGATATCTACAAGTAAGGCACTGGGCGCTTCAACCCCAAGTCCGCTCCGAGGCAAACAGGCTCCTTTTCCATTACGAGAGATGGCTACTCACATGCACATCAGACAAAAAACGTTCTGATTTGTATAAGATGCTACAGGGGCACCTAATACACACCTATAACCCCAGCAAGGTGCGGTGGGAGGGGGAGATCGACAGGGTCCTTAGCCAGAAAGAGTAGGACAACATATACTATAGGGCCGACACTCCGCTTACCATATGGGGCTCACCGAGACCCTCACAAAAGTAGTCACATACTGGTACTATACCCCAGAGCGCTTACAAGCGATGAATAACACACAAGAGGCGCACTGTTGGCGAGGTTGTGGCCAAGTGGGCACCCTAGTACACTTATTGTGGGAGTGTGAGCATGTCCGGGCCTACTGGACTCAGGTCTTAGATGAAGTGGATAAGTATTTTGAGATCGAGCTACCACGCTTCCCAGTGTATGTTCTGCTCGGCTTCCCCAACCCCTTGATGTATCCACTGCGGTCCCGTAGAGGCAGGCAGATAGCAATAGCATTGGGGTCAGCAACACAGACTATACTCATACATTGGCGTACTTCCAATACCCCGACATTGACAGGCTGGCTACATCGTCTGTGGCATGTCCTTGGGATGGAAAAGCTGACGCTCACCCTGGCAGGGGAAGAACCCAAGTACAACAAACTGTGGCAGCCCTTTTTTGTCGCTACTGGTCACGGAATTTAGAGAGATCACCTGCCCCAGATATCTGAGGCTGTTGCGCCTCACAGGATCTCAGGGGGCGACCTGAAGGGGAAAGAGAGTTGCAGATGAACTTAGAAGTTTTGGGCACTGGACGTGGAACACGGGGGGAGGGAAGGGAGTGGGTCGGTTGGGAGGGGGGGCGTTTATGGGGATTGTTTTTCTTGGTTAGGCATGTCATTGGATGTGACACTATTTGAGGATGTACCAACTGTCGAGTTTCAGCCTTGAAATCGCTTGCAGTGAATGCCTACATTGAAGCTTTGATGAAAGATAACTGATTATATGCTGATATATGTCTATGTTGCACCTTAAAACTACAATAAAGAAATTTAAACTTAAATGCCTCAGCACACAAACAGTGGTCAACAGCAGCCTCTTAATTACTCAAGCTGGCTTGATTGAATAATTTCTGTAAATTCACATCACAAGAGTAATGCATAATTGCTG
Organism: Lissotriton helveticus; assembly: GCF_964261635.1. Classification (NCBI taxonomy): domain Eukaryota; kingdom Metazoa; phylum Chordata; class Amphibia; order Caudata; family Salamandridae; genus Lissotriton; species Lissotriton helveticus. The sequence goes on from NC_136063.1 coordinate 851,386,984, forward strand.
AAATTTCTCTGATTACTCCGGCACATTTTACATTTCACTCTGGCCTAGTATTAGTGTGATGATGATTATTAAGTAATTTACTTGACATGTTTCAGAGCTTTGGAACTCTGGCATGTTTTTCTTTGTTGCAGCATGCTTCTGGTCTATCCTCGACTTCCTATTACATATTTGTTATTCCAATTCACAAATAGATATTAACGTGTGTTTTAGGTAGCACTTGCCGAGACTTTGTTCAATGATGTAGTAGAGCAAAAAGCAAGCGGTGTAATTAGTAATCCAAGTGAAATTATTTTCACAAATCTCTGAAAGCTTTGTTGAGATTAAAATTTGTGCCCTGCGTGTTACAAAAACATCCTCGAAGCATGCACAATACTCCATGTACACGCACCTACGCACACATGCATATCTTATCCTTTTTTAGAATTATTGACAAATCAGTCTTCGCTTAACTCATTGTCAGGGTGCATGATTTCTTTTGTTCAGTTTGCTTTTTTTGAAACACTTCTGCATGTTACAAATAGTTGCCATAACAGCAACATTAAAACAAAAACTAATCGCCTCCATTCTGTACATTCAAATCTTATACATGTTGTTTAGTGTTTCCTGGGAAGGCAAAATCTTAAGGAGAAACTTTGTGCCACATGGCGACCTCTGTCCCTTATTTACATAGTAATAAGAGCTTGCACCCTCAGCCTTTTTGAAGTTGGAGAATTTGTTTTCCCTATGGAAATTGGATGTGACACAGCAGAGCCCTCCCTATGTTCCCAGAGACTTTGAGTAGCCCAAGTCATTGCTAGTTATGAATGGGGAGCATTTAGGAAGAGATCATGGGCTGCAGTCCCGTGAGAAGCACTGGAAAACTAAATTAACAGATGTCTGCCCAGCTGTGAATGACCATGGGTAGCCTTCGATCTTCTTTTAGGACCTTCCTATCACACCTCGCTTTACAGCGAGAACTTGTGATGGCTACTAATACGCACCTGTTGCCTCTGACTGGAATGTTTCACCTAAACACTTATTTGGGGAGTCCAACATGGATGCTGCCACTTTTCAGTCCGCGTTAAAAGCTGTGGCGGGCTGGATGGCGAACAATCGCCTCCAACTAAATGCCTCTAAAACCGAGGTTATTATTTTTGGTAGGGAAAGCGAGCTTTGGGGCGATCAGTGGTGGCCATCTGAATTGGGCCCTGTTCCCACTCCAGTGGCTGAAGTCAGGAACCTTGGGGTGTGGTTGGATGATAAACTCTCATTCACCACCCACACTAAACGGGTTGCCGGCACTTGTTTCGGCGCCCTGCGGTTTCTGCGACCTATTTGTACGTTTTTCGATGCTGACACGAGACAGATTATTGTCCAGACTACGGTCCTGGCTAGACTAGACTACGCCAGCTCCCTGTTCCTGGGCGCTAATCAAGCAGAATTAGTTCGCCTGCAGCGGGTGCAAAATGCGGCCGCCAGGATGCTGGTTGGCCTTCCGAAGTTTGTTTCTGTTCGCCGTACTATCCAGGATCTACACTGGTTGCCCGTTGGGCAAAGAATTAAATTTAAAACTCTTTGTTTAACTTTTAAAATCCTGAAGCTAGCTTCTCCCCCTATTCTGTCTAAAACAATTTGTCACTATGTGCCTTCCAGAGCCCTTCGATCTTCAGGGACTAACCTTGCTGTAGTGCCACGCTTTAAAAAAGCAAGGATAGGCGGACGTTCTTTCTCTGTGATGGCGGCAGCTCTTTGGAACTCCCTGCCTGCCCCTCTTCGCTCTATCCCTGATTTGCTACCCTTTAGAAAGGCCTTGAAGACTTTTTTATTTTCCACTGTTTAGTCCTTTTCTGGCTTCATTAATCTCCGTGTTGTGTTTTTACCATTTCCTAAGCGCCGGGACGCCTCTTGGCTGCGGTATCTGTGCGCTTTATAAAATAAAATAACATAACATAACATAACATTTGGGGGGATTCTGGACTTGGGCATATTGGTAGGCTGGTAATGCGCAGGAGACAGACCTTATTCCATCCTACCTGAAATTTGTGAAGGCATAGCTTAACAGCTGCATTTTTATATTGCTCATTCATCAAGGTCTCTTGGCGCTTGTGAGTGACAACGGATCTTTAGATCACCCAACTCAAACGTACTGTAGTATTGGGTAAGTTATATTTATTATTTATTTCTATAGAGTTTAGAGTTTAATGGTGTTCTCATTCTGTATTCTAATGCTGTGGAGTACATTCTATGCATCAGTTATTGTCACTTGAATACTGGCTGTTTACTTGACTGGATGTTGATTTGAGATATCCTAATAAAGGAAACTATTTATCTACTTCTTCTGCATATTCCACTTTGTGGTTACTATAAAAGATTTGGCGATGATACGGGATTGCTTGTGATAATTTCTTTTTTTTTTAAAAGAAGAGGAGGATTTCTAAAGGAAGTTTGTTTGGAAATTATTTTTATGTCTGGACACGATAGGATTGCTGAAGAGTCGGATCAATGAGTTAACTACTTTCATGTGAGTAACCTTTTGCAGTGATTATTACAGTGTGGGAGTTCGTTCCACTGTAACTGCACTGTTCAAACCTACATGGCATCTTTCAAAGGTTTAGCGTTTCTCCTCGGCGATCCTCCGGCATTCTTTGACTTTCAAGCACGCTCCATTGCGCTCTGTTGACCTCGCGCGTTCAGTGACTCTGGAGTAACGCGTCACTGAAACAACGCGCTGTGTTATCGCGTAAGGTCACGCTACGTGACCTCAGGGAGGCGCCATCTTGATTTTATCTTCTGACTCAAAACAGCACCGATCGAGTGGACATCATTTCCCGGTTGTATTAAACTACGAACCTGCATTATATCTGCATTACAATAAGAAGTATTCAAGTAAGATATAATTTTGTATAATTTTAAGTTGTGTTGATAGGGAAAAATGAAGATGGCGGATTGAAGACGCCGCCCGGAGCAGCTTGACTTAGCAGCTCTCCTGCTTCAACAAAAACGAATGAAAAACGGCCGATCTGCCCTAATGCCAAACTAAGAAAATACGGACCGCAACTTTATTGTTCAAAAGAATATAAAGAATATAAAACTATTCTTTTTATGCTGATCTACCTTGGTCCTGTAAGCAGAACAGATGCGGCTTTTGCTTGCGGGAGGACACTCCGGACAAAATCTGTGGGCGGAGGCGGGCTGGGCTCCCTGGGCTCGCTGGAGACTGTTGTCTTGGCTCGGCTCTTCACGTCTGGGCCGTAGCTTTTCCCCCCGCCCCTGCTCCGACGCCTATGGTGACTTCTCTCTGGTAGCTGTCGTTTCGGCGAATAGCCCGGCGTGCGCAATGGCTCCGAAATAACCCGCCATGGAGCACAAGGACTGCGAAGGGCGCAATGGCTGCAGAAGAGAACGGCAGTCAGGGAACCACCGCGGCAGCTTCTGCTGCTGCCAACAACGCCGCTACAGAGAAAAGATCGATGGCCGAAAAACAAAAGACTCCAGCCAAGTGTCTCGGGAAAGAAGGAGCTGGATTGAGCTCACAGAACTTATTTGTGACTGGGAAACAAGATAAGGCTGCAATAATTGCTGGTAAGCAACAGATTATATGACCTCCTATGTTTACTGTTGATGAAAAAAATAACATTACAAAACCGAAAGGGACTAATACTGCCACTGTTTCTGCTCTTTCTATAAACACCAATGCTATAGCACTAACGGATAAAGATATGGAGAGAAATGAAGAAGCTGACATTGCTGAAAAGGCTATAGAAAAGGCTATAGAATTGTCAGAGGCAGATAGAGCAGATAATACCGATAAAGATGCAGTACAGTCACCGCAACATGCTCCTGACCTAGAGGATAGGGAGATAACAGAGACAATGGAGGCGGAGCCAGATTTAAGAGGAGCTGGATCAAACATTATACCTAGCAATCTGAATTACGAGACTCTGGAAACCAATGTGGGTATTCAGGAGGTAGAGGCGCATAACATTACTCAAGGACGTGAAGCAACTGGGTCCCATGGGGACTCTATACTGGAAAATAATGAGAAACAGGATGAGTCCAACGATGAATATGAGGAACTGCAGGATGATGAAGAGAACGTTGGGCTGGACCCACTTCAGGATGGTTGGAAAATACTGGCTCGAAAAAAAGGGAGAGGGAAGGCTAAAAACAAATTAAAGAACAAGAAAAATACTAACCCTTCCACTCTCTCCTCGGCAATAACATATGCAAATACGAGAGGTAAACCAATTATAGATGAGAGCCCATTGCGTAAGTGGATGCAAGCTAAAGGAGGAGTAAAATCAATGGCTTTACGATTATCAGGAAATACCTCCACGGGACTGCCAATTCCATTACAAGAAGAGCAAGATAATGTAATTCCTTCTACTCCCTTAAATCAACCAATATTGGACAAATCTATAGGGAAAGAGAGCTTTCTTGAAACCATCGATGGCAGAGAAAAGACTATTGGTATGGCTCTCAATCGTACTGACATGGGTGAGGGAACTGACCATTCTGAAAAGGAGGCCCAAATTTCTCCAAACCTATCCCCGAAAACAATTTTTCAGGTGGTCATTCTACCTAATACACCATTGGAGGAGACTCCCTCTTTGGCCTTCATCCTAAATATGTTGACCGAACAACGACATGAAGCACAGCAATATTTTTTGCAATTGAAAGAGGACAATACAAAGACACAAAATTACTTACTTGAAGTCAATAGTAATATGAGTACTATAACCCAAGAAGTAGAAGAGCTACAACAGAGGGTTGTGCAAATTGAAGAACAAGCGGTAAAAAGCGAGCAAAAAAATACTCGTCATGACGAAGAGATTCGGGCCCTACAATAAAAAATTGTGGATATGGAGAATAGACAAAGAAGAGAGAATCTTAGACTTTTTGGGATTCCAGAAGGACTGGAAGGTTCAGATCCTCACGCATATATTGTCAAACTTTTCCAACGTGCATTCCCGGACCTTGCGGACTGGGACTGGGACTCTCAGCTACAAAGAGTTCACAGATTACCGCTAGTCCACAGAAATAAAGGAAACAAATTTCTTCGTCCGTTCTTGATTTTCTTTGGAAACTATCTATTGTGGCAGGCGGTTTCTCTAAAAGCGAAACCTAACTCCCCTATTGTTACAAAAGATGTGACTTTTTTTGTTAGGTCAGACCTTTGCAAGACTACTATGGAGAGACGATGGAACTTACGACAATTAATTGATTCTTTTAAAGCAGCAGGGGCTCAGGTTTTTCTTCAGGAACCTGCTTGCTTAAAAGTTATTAAAGCTGGTCACACCTATTTTCTCACTCATGTCAAAGAGGCGGAGGTGGTCTTAGCAAAAATTACCAATGCTTAAGGTACATGACGTACAATAGATGATATTGTCAGAAACTTATTCTAACTGGTCTGACAAATAACAAATAGAATTTGTTTTAGGGGGGTCCAGAGTGACACACTTAATGAAGTAGGGAGGGGTACGCGGATAGCTGCACCCTCAAGAGGCTGCCCAACCAACGGCAGTAGGTAAAAAAGGGGGGTATTTTCCTATGGTACGGGGGAGGGGAGCAGAGTAAGGGGGGACAGTGGGAGGGAGTGGGAGAGGGGAGGGGGGGGTAAAAACAAAAAAAGACATGATAAGCCAAAGTGATGACAAATTGGAACTAAGATGTAAAGTTACAAATTAATAAACACAGATTGCGGGTTTGCTTAAATCGAACCGCACATCTCAAATTAATGCCAATTTCAAAAAAGAATCCAATGTTATTCCTGGCAACTGTGGCCGGGGTGCTATCAAGGTATCTGACACCTACCCACCGAGGCGTCAATTGATCCTTGGATTCAAATGAATCCCAGGTCACACATAAATATACAACATACCTAAGCACACCATTAGTGTTATTTTTAAACAGAAGGGCGTTAAAGTATTTCTTTAGACTGGTATACAGTTTCTTTCTCCCGCCCTGTATCCTATACACATGTATGTGTCTTGATAAAGTTCACAATATAGAAAACAAATAGTCCAATCCGATCTTCTGTCTTGAGGTTTGTTTAATTTCCACAATTCACAAGAAGAACCATAACAGGCTGCAGCCTTTATCCAGGTATACCAGGATATACTTACTATTCATCCCCTCATAAATTATGCTCTAGGATAGACTTGGCTTGGGCCTCAGATGCACTCATGAATTCAGGATACATGCAGATTATGCCAAAAATTTCTTCTGACCATAATCCTATTATTTTTACATTTTGTTTAGCCCCAAGGCCAAAAGAAGTACGCCCTTTCACATTTCCAAGATATTTATTATCGGATGAGGTTTTTGTAACATCTCTTAAGAAACATATAAAGGAGTTTATCACAAATAATATTAATACTGCCAATGTTCTATCAGTATGGGATGCATGTAAGGCCTCTATTAGAGGAATAGCACAACAATATATATTTAAACAAAATGCAATAAGAAAGAAGGAGACAAAGATAGCGACGGCTAACATTCTACAGATCGAGAAACAACTAGCTGATAATCTCAAAGCAGAGGTGTTGAGTAGGCCAGATATTGTCCAATTGGAAAATAAACTTCTGACTCTGCGTTCCACTATCAAAAGCTCACTTAGGGAAAAAAATAGCTGTAAAATACTAAAATATAAACTTTCTCAATACGAATGTGGGGATAGAGTAGGGAAGCTACTGGCCTACAAAGTTGCTGACGACCGAGCATCGACGTTAATCAAATCTATAAAAGGCATAAATGACATTCTATACTCACAGCCTATACAAATTATGGAACAATTTGCTTCCTACTATGAAAATGTATATACTCCAGAGAGCAGGAATACTAAAGATCAGATACAATCATACATAAACGAGAAACTCCCAGCAAAACAATATTTAGACCAGGAAAACCTTGATAAACTGGAAGAGAATTATACTCTAGAAGAATTACGCTTAGCAGTGTTTTCCCTTCCATCAAACAAGGCGGCGGGGGAAGACACACTTCCAGTCGAACTTTATAAAATCTGTGCGGATGAAATTCTACCCCTTCTTTGTTTAGTAGTTAATTCAATTAATATTACCGGCAAGGCTCCGGAATCCTGGAAAACCGCTAAAATCATGTTTTTTCTGAAAAAAAAAAAACACCTACAGAATGCGGGTCGTACAGACCAATATCTTTAATAAATACTGATGCTAAGGCTTACTCAAAGTTGCTATCAATACGATTGGCACCCCTTATGCCATATTTAGTTAATGACCAACAACATGGTTTTGTAGTCGGAAGGGATACTACTACTCACGTTAACATGGCCATTACGGCTTTTGATGTGGCAGCGACCAATCTCACCCCACTCGGTATATTACTTCTAGACGCAGAAAAAGCGTTTGATCGAGTGGGGTGGGATTACCTGTGGAAAGTTCTGAGGCAGTTTGGTACTAAAGAGCGATTTCTGAGAAGCATACAGGCCTTATATAGGGATCCCAATGCTAAAATTAGCTATGCCAGGTCACTTTCACCAACGTTTGCAATTCTTAGGGGGACCCGGCAGGGGTGTCCGCTTTCACCCCTGCTTTTTGCTCTCTCTATGGAACCCTTTATCAATGCCCTGCAATCCCAGGTTAAGATAACACCGGTACAACATGAACATAAAATCCTTAAAATAACTGCATACGCGGATGATTTAGCAATTTATACCACTAATGTGTCAGATGCACTAATTGGAATAACAGAAGAAGCAAAACATTTTGGAGTCATTTCAGGATACAAGTTAAACCTTAACAAAACACAAATCATTATGAACTATCAAACTAACTATACAGTACCAGGAATTTGCAAATCGGCCGTGTATTTGGGGGTAAAAATCTCTTCAAAGACTAATGAAATAAATAGATTAAACTATGACCCTTACTAAAAGAAGTGACTATATTGTTAGAAAAAATGGCACAAAATTCCACTCAATTTATTGGGCCGAATTAATTTGATTAAAATTAATATTTTGCCTAAATTTTTATATCTCTTCCGCTCCATTCCTCTGCGAGTTAACAATTTATTCTTCAGAAAACTAGACGGAATTTGTAGCAGTTTTATTTGGAGTTACAAAAAAGCTAGACAGTCCATGGCTATACTAAAACTACCACCAGAAAGAGGGGGTTTGGACTTCCCAGACTTTAAAGCTTACTTTTTTTATTCATTTCTAGGCCGGCTTAGAAGTCTGCTAGATAAAAACCAACATTTTTTTTTCTACCAGTTTATGCTTGGTACAAATTCAAATCAATTTTTAGCAAGAGTTCAAGATCCTAACTTTTTTAAGCAGGTAAAATTTAAGACCGCAAGAGATGCTGTATGTATTTACAATTTGATTTTGAATTATTGTGAAACTTCTTTTTTCCATACTGAACTGCCAATTTGGGACAATCCTAGGCTTCCCGATATTTTTAGTGATAAGACGGGGAGGGAGTGGGCTAACTACGGAATTAAGACTTTAGGGGATCTGTACGGTCCAGAGGGCTTCTTACAGTTCTCAGCTTTACAAATTTTGTATAACCTGCCCATAGTAATGACATATAAATATATGCAAATCAAGGACTATCTGATACGGAAAATGAAGTTGAAAAAAATAAACAGCTCGGACATTTGGAGCTGTTTATATAGTACGAATAAGAAGTCCCTAATTAGCATGGGTTATAACTGTCTTGGTCAATACAAAGCGGATGACTGCCCAAGATTGTCGCTAAAATGGACGGCCGATCTAGGAAATAATGTTACATCACAGAATATTTCAAATGCTTTTGTTAATATTAATAAATTAGTCCACTCCTCTAGTTTGAAGCTACAATTATACAGGACGGTTAGCCAAATATACCATACGCCATTAAAAATATCTAAATGGTCACAGAACATTTTAAGCAGTGATCGTACAAAATGCCCTAAATGTGATCTGGTGGCAGCAGATCTCATACATATGATCTATTCATGCCCTATGCTTACTAAATACTGGCAAGAAATAAAAAAGGCTTTACTTCAAAAACACATGATTAACACTTTAATCACTGCATCTATGGTATTACTATCGTTACACCCTCCGGGGATTAACAATAGGAGTTGGCTAAACATAGCTTTGTCCTGTGCTAGACTGGTTGTAGCCAGAGCCTGGATATCGCAAAATCCCCCGCATACGATCGAGTGGTGGAATTTGTTACATGAAATATATACTATGGAAAAGGCTCTCGCAAAGGGCAGAAGCTTAAAGGCTGTAGCTAAAACCGAAAAGATATGGGTTTATTTTGTATAATTTTTAAAGGATCTAAGCTGGATATTTTGCTCATACACAAATATAAACTTATCTGGATCAACTTTTTTCTTTATTGTTGTATATGCTGAATAATGATCTGTCCCTGAAATGAAATGATTTAAAAAATTAATTTCTTTACCTGTTTGTTTAAAAATATGTATTGTATATTTTGGTCTTGTCTGTCAAATAAAAATTCTTATAAAAAAAAAAAAAATTTAAGTTGTGTTGTTGTTTATTTATTTTTTATCAACATGACTGACAATGCTACTTCATCGGCATCCAACTCTAATGTTAATACATCCATTACTCTTAAGAACCCTAAGGAGTTCCTTTCATCTCCTGGTGAGCCTGTTGTCAAGTGGCTAGAATGGAAAGAGTATTTTTTGAACTACATTGCCACTTAAGAAGGCAACATTGGTGTAATGACACCGGAAAGAAAAAAAAGAATTCTCCTTTATTGTTTAGGAGCTGAAGGTTTAAGAGTATACAATCAAATGCAGAAACCTGAAAGGGTTGGTGAAATTGATGTATTTAAAGCAGCTATCATGGATCTTACTGACCATTATTCTCCAGTTGTTTGCATTGGTGTTACAAGAAGAGCTTTTTTTAAAAGAAAGCAGTTGCAACATGAATCTATTGAAGAGTTTGTATTCGCATTAAAAATCCTTGCTGCTCCCTGCAAATTTGGTACTCTTTATGATGAACTAATAAGGGACCAGGTTGACATCTGTTCCAAGAATAAAGGAATACAAGACAGGCTATGGAATGAGGGTTGAATACTGAAAAAAGAGAGTGCAAAGAGGGTCTAAGGGGATTCGTTTACCGACCCTGACATCTCAATACCCCTATTCAAATGTAGCAACAAAAGAAGAGATGTCCGGTCAAAAGGGATGTGTGTACTGTACTAGAAACTAAAGAAAATGTGGGATCATGCAGCAACCACAAGAAATAACACTGGGCTGAGAAACTCCCATCAGCCCACCCTTATGGCGGAACATCATCATGTGGAATTCAGATAGTGGATCCAAACCTCGCCCAACCCATCTATCGATGGTGCGGAGATGGATATCTGAGGTGGAAAACTAGCCACAGTGTTGTTCAAATGGTGCTGATGATGTGCAGTGCTGTGAACAGTGTGTATGTGAAAAATCAAAAATTGGCTATTAGGGCAAAAAAGTCAAGTTTAATAAGGATTGTCCTAGTGTCAAAATTAAAATAACGCCTAATAGTCTGAAAATATAACTATACTATGGCGCTGTGCAGGAAGGTCAACCTGTTTCAGCCGAGCGGAACAAACTGTCCGGCTTTCTTCAGGACCAAGGATAAAAAGCTACTGCAAAAAGTGGAAGTGAAAAAATGTTAATGTGCATATAAAGTTCATTTACTCCTACCAGGAACTTGGGTCCCCAATGCAATCTGGTGGAAATGAATTAGTTGTCCTTTCCTAGAAGGGAAAAAAAGACAAAAGCACAAAGTACATAGTAAGGTTGCATACATGTATCCCAAAAAAACATAAAGAGACAGTACAGAAAACACACAAGGAACAAAGAGAGACACCTCTTTGTTAAACAGAAGGCTATTGTACTTCTGTTTCTTTAATTCTTTTCAAATAGATGAAATAATTGGATATCTTACTCACTCAGCATTATGTGGGAGATAACCCCACCTCATCCGGCAACCACTCGGGAATATGAGGGCCCGCTCAGTTATGTAAAAATGGAATGAAAATGAGGACACAATCAATACCTTATTTGTTGTGTCCAGCTAGATTGCTATATCATCTTTACTTTAAAATGTACCCAGTTGTTATTTAAAGACATCCTCTTTGTGATCAAGAAGGCTGGATATTAACAGTGAGGTCGCTGATGGCATAGAATGAACTGCCCCCTCGGTCATAGGAAATTTAATTTTAGAAAAAGGGGTTAGGCTCTAGATAGTTAATGGCCCTAAACCATCTATGCTGATGAACTGGGGAGAGAATTGTTCAAAAAGTGGCTGGAAAGCTGAAAGCTCTCCTCGTATGAGCAAACACCATCGAGAATGCCCCGGACCTACCTATCCGTCGGTACCCCTCTCTGGCGTCAGAGAGGAAGTGGAGGTAACCTGGGATACGTGGTCACGCTATTTATAGTATGCTCAATTGAATAATGACCCCAATTGAGTCGTTGATTAGTGACCAAAGATCGCAACACAGCTCTTGTTGCGACCGCGTAGAAATTAAACCGCTAATCTTCCCGCACATGCGCTGAAATCCTTACCATCTGTGCATGCGCGAAGAGCGTGCTTGGTAGACACTGATTGTACGCGAATGCGCGTAAGTCTTAGTGTGGTGTCAGCAAGCGACGTTGGATTTGAGACGCTGTTCTGGCATTCAGTTGCTAAGAGACTACGGAAACACAACAAGCCCCGATCTGTATATTGCTAGTCGTGTGCGAATGCAATGGCCTCGTGTAGTGTAAACACTGAATACGTGTCAACACAGGTGACGCGATTTTGGCATTCAATTACTAGAAAACTACATAAGCACAGCAAACCCCGATCTGTGTATTATTATGCCATTACGGAGCCGATGTCTGGAATATGGCACAAGCGCTGGCACAAATTATAATCAAAAAAAAGATGTGCTAGATACAATATCACTCGCAAGTAACTTGAGTGTAAATAATGTCTACATAGCGAAATAAGACTCTGATTTGTAGTTATAACTCGGTACCTACCAATATATGTCTATTTATGTACTACCAAATCAATGAATTCCAAAGTTGTTTACTTGTAATTCTTACCATAGTAATGATGGTCTAAATAATTGGGAGGCCATTACAAGAGACCACTACAAAGCCCACTAATGTAAGTGGGTTATAAACAAAGGCTTGATTATATAAACAGTGGTTATACGCTATTCTAGTACTGTGTGGGTCTATACATGAAGATCTCAAAAGTACTGGTAGATACTATAATACTAAAGGGAGAATTGTCATTACAAAACCTTAAAGTATATAGCCTTAGATGAAAGTCAGTGTAACATTGAGGCCAACCTGTGGAAGCATGTGACTATAATGATATCCACGGTATGTCATCATTCAAGCCCTTGCTGTCACTCCTCAACTTGAAAATCCATTTCTGCTCCTTCACAAATAGGAACCTGGACACATCACAAATGTGTGGTGGGATGAAAGGGTGTTCAAGAATCACCCACCTCATGTCTTCAGCTGTATGTTTGAGGGACAGAAAGTGATTGGTCAAGCGCGTGATTGTTTGTGACATCGGATGGTGCTTTTGGGTTCACTAATCCTCAGTTTGATTTTGGAAGTGGTATGACCAATATATCTGAGTGAACAAGGACATGTTATCATATAAATAACTCTCTCTGAGTTACAATTTGTATGTTTCTTAAGAAACCAAGGTTTTCCCGTACCCAGGTCCACTCTGTCTGTTTTGTACGTCTGTGGACAGACACTACAAGAGCCACAAGGGTAGCGGCCCTGGACTGGGTGTAGGTTCCAAAGTGTGGTAGTGCTGTCCATAGTGTGTATTCTTGGTCTCGTATGGACCAGACTGTCACGTAAACTGGGTGCTCTCTTGAAGGAGAACAAAGGAAATGGTACACTGGTATCTGTTACATTTAGAATTCCCCAGTGCCTCCATACTGTTTTTTGAATTTTGTTGGAGAGGGCACTGAATGTACTAACAAAGGTGAGCCTATCTACTGGGGGTTTCTCAGGCCGCCTGTCCAGGAGAGCCTCTCGACTGTTGTTAGATGCGCGTTTGCACGCTTTTTTGACCAGATGCTTAGGATATTGTCGCTCCTGTAGTTGCAAAGAAAGAGTTTTCGCATGTTTATCAAACAGTTCTATAGAAGAACAATTTCTTCTTAACCGGAGGAATTGTCCAACAGGAAGGTTCTCACGTAAAGCTCGTGGATGGTGACTGTTGAACACAAGAAAAGAGTTTCTTGCCATTGGTTTGGTATAAAGTTCACATTGCAGTCTACCTCCTTCTGGAAAGATGAGAATGTCCAAGAAGGGAAGATGGTCCCGACTAAATTCAACAGTAAATCTGAGAAACTGGTTTTGTTCATTGAGCCATTTATGAAATGATTGAATCTCCAAGGGGGTGCCTCGCCACACCAACAGGATATCATCTATGTATCTCTTCCATAGCACCACTTGGTGGAAAAAGGGGTTGCTATGGTTGAAAACATAGGCCTGTTCAATTTGATGAACATACAGGCTGGCGAGGCTAGGGGCAAAAATACTCCCCATAGATGTCCCAGAGGTTTGAAGAAAAAACTGATCTTCAAATTTGAAGAAGTTTTCCATCATTGCTAGTCTCGCACATTCCATGATGTAATTGATGGGAGTGATACTGTCTAGATCTCGTGAGGTAAGGAGATGCCTCATTGTCTCAAGAGTCTCCTCCTGCGGAATGCAGGTATAGAGGGACTCTACGTCGAAACTGAGCAATAGGTCAGTTTCGACGTTAAACTCTATCTCAGGGAGAAGTCTGAGAACGTCTGCCGTATCCTGCAGGTAATACAAAAGGGGATGATGGACGGAGCGTTTGAGCAAATCAAACACTCACCCCCAGTCAACAGATCTGGGTTTAATCCATCACCATTCTTTAGCTCACTCTGTCACCCCAGTTCAGACATGGCCATATGCAAATCAGTCTGACCCTGTGCCTCATAGGAAAAGTCCAGCCCGAACGGCCAAGCCATGTCTTCCCTGGACCAGAAACAAGCATCCTGGACCGGTTTCGGATTCATAATCCTCATCAGCCAGCCTATCTTGAATCCAGTGGAAAAGTGAGCAAGGGACTCACGTCTGAGCATACCCTGCCAACTTAGGGCAAACAAAGCAATACAAAAGGGGATGATGGACGGAGCGTTTGAGCAAATCAAACACTCACCCCCAGTCAACAGATCTGGGTCCCTTGCTCACTTTGCCACTGGATTCAAGCAAGCCGGGCTGAAGACGGCTGGAATGCCAGAAACCGGTCCTCGGAACCTTGTTTCCGGTTTCCGGTTGTATTTTTCAACAGTTGACTTATCGTCAGCTTATCATCAAATTGTTTTGCATCACTCTAGCCGCAGTTTAACCACTTTCTGTACACCATTTGGTTGTTTTCGTTTTAAACGGATGCCGTTTGGCCTTGCATCGGTGGCTGCGGTGTTTCAGCAGTTAATGGCACAATTGTTTGGGGATATGCCTGGCATTACATTTTTTTAAGACAATATCCTTATTATGGGTCAAGATATTACTCAACATGATTTGAGACTCAGGGAAGTGATGAGAATTCTTGACAAATGTGGTTTAACAGCTGAAGCATCTAAGTGTAAATTCTCAGAAAATAAAGTTGTTTATTTAGGCCACGAAATTGGGAAATCTGGTAACAGACCAAAAACTAAACTTGTCAGAGCAATTTTAGATGCTCCTTCTCCGAAGACCAAGGATGAACTAAGATCATTCCTTGGCTTAGCCGAATTTTATTCTAAATTTGTAAATACATTTTCTTGTAAAACCCAACCAATGAGAGATTTACTCAAGAACAAGTGTTGGAACTGGCCCTTCTTGCAGGGTCATCCCCAAACTTTTTGCTTCTTCCTCCCTTATTTTTCCTGACACGTGGCTGTTGGCAATAGGACATTGCGCACTTTACCACTGCTGATCAGTGCTAAAGTGCATATGCTCTCTGTGTAAATTGTTATTTTGATTGGATATAAATGATTGGCATATTTGTATCACCGTGAAGTCCCTAGTAAAGTGCACTGGGTGTGCCAGGGCTGGTGATGACAAATGCTACTAGTGGGCCTGCAGCACTGATTGTGCCACCCACATGAGTAGCCCTAAAATGGTGTCTCAGGCCTGCCACCGCAGTGCCTGCATGCAGTCTGTGAACTGCCATGTCCTCCTGGTCAGTGTCCCCACTGACCAGGCCTAACCCTTCCCTTTTTGTGCACATTAGTCACCCCTATGGAAGGCCCAAGGTACACCCCTGGGCAGGGTGCAGTGTATGTGAAAGGTAGAGCATGTACTGGTGCAGGTGACATGCTCTGGTAGTGAATGGCAGCCATTTTCGTTTTTCACTATTGTAAGGCTATCTTGCTCCATAGATTAACCTGGGGGATGCTGGCTACAGTGGCTACCAGCATTTCTTCTCATAGGAACAAGATAGGACATAAGAGTCTAGTATCCCAGAACTCAGAATTTAATAAAACATCTTTTAGGAAAGGTTGTTTTTAAATCCTGTGTTTGAGAACAGCACTTTTAGAAAGTTGCTGTTCTCTTGTCTGACCCTTCTGTGTGCCTTGGCCTGTTTGTGTATTGACTGTCTGGTTTGAGAGTGACAGGGGCTGGGGATTCCCCAGGAGGCGGGCTGAGTCAGCCCTAGGCTGAATGACTGCATTTGCAACTTGAGTGGTGGGAGTAGTTAGCACCTGGTCCTTAATAGGGCTGTGCCTGCCTTCCACAATGCTGGCTCCACCTACTGCTGGGCGGCTGATGACCCTGCCCCTCTCTCTGAAAGGAAAGGAGAAGCCAGGAAAACAAAGTGCTCAAGCAACACCCAGAGCTGGTTCAGACCGGGCTCAGGGCCCACTTGCACAAAGAGAACAAAGACTTTTAGGGGTATACGTACAGGACCCCCGACAACAGAAAATTAGATCATCCTGGAATCAAGAAGGAACCTCTGCCAAGGAGAAAGCTGAAACTGAAGAAGGAAGATTGTCCAGCTGTTGCTCTGCTGGATTGCCCTGCTGTTGCTTTGCTGCCAAGGAGAGGGGAAGGACTTTGCTTTGTGCTGTGTCCCCTTGCTTGAAGGAATCTCCAAGGGCCTGAGAAGAGCTGGCTCCTTGTTCTGAAGTCCCAGGAACAAAAGGACTTCACCCCCAGCTTCCCCTGAGCTCTACTGAGAGAGTTCTGTCCTTCCTGGAGTGCTTGGCCCATGTGTGGTGCCTCTGGAAGTTGTACCTGTGTTGGGATGCTGGAAACTAAGCTTGAGAGACTTTGCTAAAGAAAAGTTATCGCATCGCTGGCTGCGGAGCGCATCCCCGACAGTGCGAGAAGATTCCCGCCGCTACGAAGGTCAAGATCGTCGCAGCGTGAATAAAGTAGCGAAGGCCCAAGGATTTCAAGGCTTTAGACAACACTTGAATAAGTGTGGTTAGTTAGTGGATGGAAACACACTCGAAGCTCTGGACCTCTTGGGCTTCAGGGTTAGGGAAACAATTTTAAGAAGTTGTGAGTGTGATTTCCATATAAGATAGGTTTAATTTGCCAGGATTAATATCCGTTTTTTCCAGCTTGTGATATGAAGGACAGAGACATTTCTGTTTGCAGCAAAGTTTCTTTATTTTAATTCATGCGACAAGGACAGCCGACACGTGTTTCGCCCCCTCTTGGCGATTTGCGCCGGGGCTTTCTCAAGGCTGTTGAGGAGGAATAAGAGAAAGTTTTAAAATAAATAAGGTCTAAGAGCAGTTGACCCCAAGAGAGAACCAGAAAAAACACCAAGTGTGTGGAAGTGCTTAGATTAATTCTTTGATACCAAAACACCTGAAGAAACGGAAACTGTGTCTAGTGAATAATAGTGCCTGAGTACAGTGCAGTGATCAAAAGAATTCCGAAGAAACACAAAACAGATTTCAGGAAGAAACAGCGTGGATGAGTTTATGGTATTAATTTACAAGTAGACAGCAGGGTTTAGATGAACATAAACGGAGGTGTGACTGTTCGGTTAGTCAGTCAAAAGAGTCCCAAAATTTTAAAACAAAGAAGGATGAAGAAGAAGCGAGCAGCAATGTGATCAAAAAAATCCAATCATAATACCTAAATGGATTAATTCACGTCGAGAATTCTTGTTTCAAGAAATTTACATTTTTCGTAATATAAAAATATAATTCTTCAATAAAAAGACATTTCCTGTTAATTAAAACAGAACAGTTCATAAGTGCCATTATGTTGACATCCAATCATATATATACGACATATTAAATTGGACATTGCATCATTCAGATTCACACTATGTGAAGTCAGAGTCTTAAAAAGAGACAGATTTCACAGCCGAGATGCCCGGGTTCATGCTATTAATACATAAAGTTTCTCTAACCCATTGACAATAATGCCTAGCAATTGTATTTTGTACTTTTGTCACGGAAATCTAAACATCCAAAACATCATGTGTCAGCACTAACAGTTACTTTAAACATATTGGTCTTCCTATTATCTTACATTTGGTTTGGGGCATTTTATATTACAAAAACCTATGTTTACCTCCTTTCTGCAGTATCTAGCTCAATGTATTCAGAACAGCCCCCGAGAAAATTTAAATAGTCTACATATCTTTAGTTATACGTCATTCCTTCATATATTTTATACATTTTACACATTTTTTTGCGCATCTTTTGACATATTTGCAGCTGTATATGCTCATGATTACCTAGCAGCTGAGCTTGTGTCGCATAGTAATATTGATGTGGGACCGAGGGGATATTGTGTGACTAGGGCTTGTAACCGGGCATGTGATAGAGTAATTAGAAAAAGCATGGTCACCCCTTGTGGTCCGCCCGTTAGGGGATATTATCTGACTGGCTGGCTAGAATCCCATCGGTCGTGTTTATTAATAAAACACCAGAAAGACATAGTGCAGGGGCTATTATAAGGGTGGATATCAAGCAAACTAACATGCGAGCCACCGTATGCATAGGCAGTCGGAGTGGCGCAGTGTTGAGGAAAATGAGTTACGAGCGTTTCTATTTAAAAAAGGGAAAAAAAGAAAAATCACCCGCATTAAGTACGGAGTTACAGAAAGCAGTTAGACGCAGTGTAGGGGACGGCAAATCTGGCTTACTATTTAGGCTAATGCCTATGGTCCTGAAATCCTCCCGGCATGGCAATTCCTGGGTCTGCTCCTTCCGCATCTCGCAGTCGCGGGATCCGGTAGTTAAAGGGAACGACCCGGAAGTGGAGGTGTTCGCTGCGCGGATAGATCTTGTTAGATAACCTTAATTGAGAATGTTTTGTATTAATTTTGTTGTCATATAGGCATGGAAATATTGGTATTTTACCAGTCGTAAAAAAGGGATTTGAATGCAGCAGAGGTATTATAACTGGGGCAAGAGGTCATAAAGGTGTATTGATCGGCTTGACAAGGCGGGCGCCATTTGTAAGTGGTGAGAAACTGATCATGCAAGATGTTAAGTTTGGGCAGTATTCTGTCGATTACATATCGGGTGATTGTTTTGTTAGTTTGTTGGCATGATAGGCATGCAAAGCTTCTCCATATTATTTTATTAAAAAATAGACCGAGAACGTATCATCGCCAACAGAGCTTATTAAGCTGTAGAGAGAGGTCATAGGAGATATTTTAATCGGCTCGGGGGCGAGCGCCATTGTTAGATGGTAAGAGGAAGGCCGGTCAAACATGATGGAAGGTTAGGGAAGCTTGTAAGCTGCGAGTCATAAAATTGCTCATAGAATCATATGCTTGTTTAGAGTAGCCCGAGAGGTATTAAAGCAGTTTATACTTAATCCCAAAGTATGATGTCATTGTTGGATTATGTTTGCATCAGATGTACAAAAGGTGATATCTTAACCTCAAAATATAGAGGCGGGAGTTAAGGTGCACAATTCTTGAAAATCCAAGCTTATGTCATTAATTGTTTTTCTAGATTGTTTTATTAAAATAGTGTAACCTTTTGGCCTTTTGGAACACCCTAAGTCATGTGTATAGCGTATATTGTACCATTGTACAAGTACATTTACCTAGGGAGAAAAAGAACGGGAGAACATGATCAAGCAATTTGATTATTGCTGGAAATGTAACAAGGTATATACACCCGGATGTCTATGTGCATCTAGTCTCATATGTGAGTAATTTAATCCATGTTGTTATTTCAGTGCCTCACATGTACCAGAATTAAGAGGGTCTATAATGTACACAACATTGCCATTTTTTCAGCCCTATATTTGCGGCTAGGAGAAAAATAATGTCACTCTCACGAAACACTACATTGGGTCAATTACAGCCAGTGATGCCACTCATATTCTTGGTTAAGTCTTGGTTAAGTCTTGGTTAAGTCCCAAAGGGACTTAACCAAGAATATGAGTGGCATCACTGGCTGTAATTGACCCAATGTAGTGTTTCGTGAGGGTGACATTATTTTTCTCCTAGCCGCAAATATAGGGCTGAAAAAATGGCAATGTTGTGTACATTATAGACCCTCTTAATTCTGGTACATGTGAGGCACTGAAATAACAACATGGATTAAATTACTCACATATGAGACTAGATGCACATAGACATCCGGGTGTATATACCTTGTTACATTTCCAGCAATAATCAAATTGCTTGATCATGTTCTCCCGTTCTTTTTCTCCCTAGGTAAATGTACTTGTACAATGGTACAATATACGCTATACACATGACTTAGGGTGTTCCAAAAGGCCAAAAGGTTACACTATTTTAATAAAACAATCTAGAAAAACAATTAATGACATAAGCTTGGATTTTCAAGAATTGTGCACCTTAACTCCCGCCTCTATATTTTGAGGTTAAGATATCACCTTTTGTACATCTGATGCAAACATAATCCAACAATGACATCATACTTTGGGATTAAGTATAAACTGCTTTAATACCTCTCAGGCTACTCTAAACAAGCATATGATTCTATGAGCAATTTTATGACTCGCAGCTTACAAGCTTCCCTAACCTTCCATCATGTTTGACCAGCCTTCCTCTTACCATCTAACAATGGCGCTCGCCCCCGAGCCGATTAAAATATCTCCTATGACCTCTCTCTACAGCTTAATAAGCTCTGTTGGCGATGATACGTTCTCGGTCTATTTTTTAATAAAATAATATGGAGAAGCTTTGCATGCCTATCATGCCAACAAACTAACAAAACAATCACCCGATATGTAATCGACAGAATACTGCCCAAACTTAACATCTTGCATGATCAGTTTCTCACCACTTACAAATGGCGCCCGCCTTGTCAAGCCGATCAATACACCTTTATGACCTCTTGCCCCAGTTATAATACCTCTGCTGCATTCAAATCCCTTTTTTACGACTGGTAAAATACCAATATTTCCATGCCTATATGACAACAAAATTAATACAAAACATTCTCAATTAAGGTTATCTAACAAGATCTATCCGCGCAGCGAACACCTCCACTTCCGGGTCGTTCCCTTTAACTACCGGATCCCGCGACTGCGAGATGCGTAAGGAGCAGACCCAGGAATTGCCATGCCGGGAGGATTTCAGGACCATAGGCATTAGCCTAAATAGTAAGTCAGATTTGCCGTCCCCTACACTGCGTCTAACTGCTTTCTGTAACTCCGTACTTAATGCGGGTGATTTTTCTTTTTTTCCCTTTTTTAAATAGAAACGCTCGTAACTCATTTTCCTCAACACTGCGCCACTCCGACTGCCTATGCATACGGTGGCTCGCATGTTAGTTTGCTTGATATCCACCCTTATAATAGCCCCTGCACTATGTCTTTCTGGTGTTTTATTAATAAACACGACCGATGGGATTCTAGCCAGCCAGTCAGATAATATCCCCTAACGGGCGGACCACAAGGGGTGACCATGCTTTTTCTAATTACTCTATCACATGCCCGGTTACAAGCCCTAGTCACACAATATCCCCTCGGTCCCACATCAATATTACTATGCGACACAAGCTCAGCTGCTAGGTAATCATGAGCATATACAGCTGCAAATATGTCAAAAGATGCGCAAAAAAATGTGTAAAATGTATAAAATATATGAAGGAATGACGTATAACTAAAGATATGTAGACTATTTAAATTTTCTCGGGGGCTGTTCTGAATACATTGAGCTAGATACTGCAGAAAGGAGGTAAACATAGGTTTTTGTAATATAAAATGGCCCAAACCAAATGTAAGATAATAGGAAGACCAATATGTTTAAAGTAACTGTTAGTGCTGACACATGATGTTTTGGATGTTTAGATTTCCGTGACAAAAGTACAAAATACAATTGCTAGGCATTATTGTCAATGGGTTAGAGAAACTTTATGTATTAATAGCATGAACCCGGGCATCTCGGCTGTGAAATCTGTCTCTTTTTAAGACTCTGACTTCACATAGTGTGAATCTGAATGATGCAATGTCCAATTTAATATGTCGTATATATATGATTGGATGTCAACATAATGGCACTTATGAACTGTTCTGTTTTAATTAACAGGAAATGTATTTTTATTGAAGAATTATATTTTTATATTACGAAGAATGTAAATTTCTTGAAACAAGAATTCTCGACGTGAATTAATCCATTTAGGTATTATGATTGGATTTTTTTGATCACATTGCTGCTCGCTTCTTCTTCATCCTTCTTTGTTTTAAAATTTTGGGACTCTTTGGACTGACTAACCGAACAGTCACACCTCCGTTTATGTTCATCTAAACCCTGCTGTCAACTTGTAAATTAATACCATAAACTCATCCACGCTGTTTCTTCCTGAAATCTGTTTTGTGTTTCTTCGGAATTCTTTTGATCACTGCACTGTACTCAGGCACTATTATTCACTAGACACAGTTTCCGTTTCTTCAGGTGTTTTGGTATCAAAGAATTAATCTAAGCACTTCCACACACTTGGTGTTTTTTCTGGTTCTCTCTTGGGGTCAACTGCTCTTAGACCTTATTTATTTTAAAACTTTCTCTTATTCCTCCTCAACAGCCTTGAGAAAGCCCCGGCGCAAATCGCCAAGAGGGGGCGAAACACGTGTCGGCTGTCCTTGTCGCATGAATTAAAATAAAGAAACTTTGCTGCAAACAGAAATGTCTCTGTCCTTCATATCACAAGCTGGAAAAAACGGATATTAATCCTGGCAAATTAAACCTATCTTATATGGAAATCACACTCACAACTTCTTAAAATTCAAGATCGTCGCAGCGCCTGTTACCGCTGTCAGAGCCATCGCATCCTTCATTTGCGGGACGCACCCGATCGGTGCGGGAAGTCTAACATCGCTGCGAGTGTCGTCGCAGAGCCTGTCGTCGCTGGGTGAGATCGCCGCACCGCCTGCTTGCGGACTGCATCACGTTGCTGCGAGAGTCATCGCCAAAGTCAACGCATCGAGGAGCTGCGAGAGAGAAGATCACCGCTGGTCTGCGCATCTTCGCCCCGGAGATCGTGCCTTTGCGAGAACAAACTTCCGATGGAACCTACGCACCGGAATCCATACAAGTGGCCTTCCTCCCCATGCAGACCGGATTCGTCGCAACACGCCCGCTGCTGCAGTGGGGCTGTCACAAACGCCTGCCCAGGGTCTCAGGAGCAACGCATCGCTTGTTTTCCACCGCACCAGCTTCTGCTTTTGGAACTTTGTCGCAACTAAAGGTACTGTGAGCTAAACATGACCCAACTGTGAACTTTTTACGTAACTGTGGATTATTTTTATCGCAACCTAAAGAACTTTATCGCAACCTTAAGAAATCTTTTGAAACCATATTCTTGAACTCTGTATGTTGGATTTTTGTTGTTTTGGTCTTGTGTAGTTTAGATTAAATACCTTTATTTTTCTAAACTGTTGTGGAGTCAGTTTGTGGTGTTTTCACTGTGTTACTGTGAGTTTTGGTACAAATACTTTACACATTGCCTCTGATTAGCCTAGACTGCTCGTGCCAAGCTACCTAGAGGGTGAGCAGGGGTTATCTCAGAGGGTTTCCTCCTTGCCCTGACTAGAAACAAGGGTCCCTATTTGGACAGTGGTACCTACCTCTGCCAACTAGAGACCCCCAGTTCTAACAACAAGGTTTCCTTTTCTTGGTCTGCTGAGTGTCAGCATGCATTTGTCTTGATAAAAAAGCTGTTTGCAATGCTCCAAATCTGCAGGGCTTTGATCCCATGTCTCCTACTGTTGTGACTACTGACGCAAGTTCTAATGGTTTAGGTAGCGTGTTAACTCAAGTTACGGAAGGTAATGGTGAAGTCATTGTTGCCTTTGCTTCCAGGTCCCTTACTCCTTCTGAGAAAAAATACTCAGTAATTGAAAGAGAGACTTTAGTGGTGGTATGGAGTTTAGAGCATTTCAGGAAATTTTTATGGGGTAAGCAATTCTGTGTTAGAACTGACCATAAGCCGCTCACTAAATTGTTGACTACTGATGGATTGTATAGGGCGACTGCAAGAATTGCTAGACTCTCCAGCGACTGCAAGTATATATTTTTGATATTCAGTACGTACCTGGAGAAAAAAATGTTGTGGCTGATTGCTTAAGTAGGCTTTCCTTGCCTGTTAACAAAATTGATTCTAGTTCTTGGAATGACTTTTCTGTAGCTAATGTCATTTTCAGTGGAAATTCAGAAAATTGTATTTCAAAAGCACAATGGTTTGAAGTGGATTCATCAGATTTAATATTGGCGGAGGTGAAGTCTAGAATTATTGATGGTTGTTCCATGCTTAACAAAACTAATTTATCGGATAATTAAAAACCTTATTGGGAAGTTAGGGATGAACTTTCTGTGGATGACAATTTTGTTTTGAGAGGTAAGAAGATAATTCCTACTGCATCTTTGAGAGAACACATAATCCTACTATCCCATGAAGGACTCCCTGGCATTATTCGCACTAAGTCTAGGGTAAAAGACTCTTATTGGTGGCCAGGTGTAGACAAATCTGTTGAAGTTAAAGTGAGAACGTGTATTAACTGTGAGACTTCTGATAAGTCTAAGAAAACATTTAATCCTCCATTAGGTGTTGTTCATTCCCCAGATTTACCGTGGGAAGAGGTAGCTTTGGATATTATGGGCCCTATTACTTGGTTTGGTGTCTCTAACAAATATATTATTGTCCTTCTGGATTTATTTTCTCGTTGGTTCGAGCTACGAGTTGTAGACAAAGTGGACAAAACATCAGTAATTAGATTTTTAGAATCAATTTTTCTCCAAGAAGGTTTTCCCTCTTCGATACTTACTGATAAAGGAGTACAATTTAAATTGCATAAAATGTTACAATTCCTTTCTATGAATGGCATCAAACAAAGTTTTACTCCCCTTTATCATCCATCCTGTAAAGGTGTCGAGAAAGGTTGAACTGAATTGTTAAAGATACTGTGCAATTATGCAGGAAGTCTAAGTTATCTTGGGATGATGAACTTAAGAAAATGTTGTGGTCATATTGTGTCACTCTTCATCCGTCTTTAGGTCAAAGTCCTTTTTTTTAATGCGTTGCAGGATTCCTTATTCTAAAACCAACCCAGGATGGATGAAGCGGGGAGGTATGTCCTTTTGTGATCTTAATGAAGTTAAGAATACCTTAACTAGTTCTCAAATGAAAAACAAATTGTATTATGATAATAAGCATGGCACTCGTCCTACTGATTTGCAGATTGGCCAGTGGGTGTGTATTAAAAATCCAAGAAAGGTGTTTAAAGGTTTTAGTAAGTTTTCTCAACCTAGAAGAATCTCCAGGATTCATCATAACACTGTTACTCTTGACAATGGAGAAACATGGCTTATGAGTCATTTAGCTTTAACAAATTTGGATGTTTGTGAATCAATTCCTTCATCTCAATCAGTGTCTGCATCTCCATTTTGGTGTTATGATAGGGGAGATACTGTTAAGGATTTTGTTGTGGACAACCCTAATGAGATTTTTTTTAGAGAACCTGGTGATCAACCATGTAATGTTCAAACGTCTAGTGGAAGAATTGTTAAAAGACCTGAAGGGTATAATGAATTTATTTGTTGTTAGTTTTGTTAATGTTTTATTTTATTTTTTTCTTTATAAAAGGGGAAGATGTGTAGTATTGGGTAGATTATAGTTACTATTTATTTCTTTAGAGTTTAGAGTTTAATGGTGTTCTCATTCTGTATTCTAATGCTGTGGAGTACATTCTGTGCATCAGTTATTGTCACTTGATTACTGGCTGTTTACTTGACTGGATGTTGATTTGTGATATCCTAATAAAGGAAACTATTTATCTACTTCTTCTGCATATTCCACTTCGTGGTTACTACACGTACTCATTTAATCAATCTCAGAACATCGAAAGAGCCCACTAGAATGGAACCTTCGATCATAAGGTCAAGCACTGACCCTTTAGTAAATCATTCAATCCAATGAGTCAGTTCAGTGCAGTTCAGTTCAGTAGATCTTTATTTGATGATTAAAACCATCATAAAAGTACATATATACAATAAAAATATCATTAAATGACACATCTGAACTCTATTTAAAAACAAAGGTGTAAAAATAATGGGCTCAGTTTTTGGGTACAGTCATTCCTTGGTATTATCCTCTGGTAACTCTTAACCTTACTGCCACCTTTAGAAAATTCATCACACAGCATAATGTTCGCGTATCACTTGCTTTTTGTAAAAACAGTAAGGCAGTTCTAGCATGTCGGAATTTTACCTCCTTCAGTATAGCCACCAAGAATTTACGCCTAGGCATCTTATAAAAAGGACACAAAAGTACAAAATGAAGGGTGTCCTGCGGAGACCTATTGTCGCAGCCGTAGGCACCCTTCTGCTCAATTGTTAACGTAAAACCATATGGATGAGACAATATATTTGGCAACAAATTGAGCCTAAAACGACACATTAAAAACCGGTCCTGCGAGTTACACATTAAAAATAGATAAGGTTCCATGCCAGCATTATTGTTCACAAGGCGGTGTGCAATTGTTGATCTCTTGGCCAGTTCAAATCCTGCTCTGCGAGATGCAAACTTTTCAAGTAGCAATTTTTTAACCTGTGATTTGCAAGAGGAGGATATTACATTCGGGTTGGTAAAGAGATCACTATAGTCAACATCCTCTAGTGTGGCCTTGACATAATTTAGCCAGGGGATCTGCAGCCCGTTGTCCCTTTGTAAGCAGTCTGTTATATTTACTCTACTTAGATCCGCCTCGGGGTTTGACCAGATTCTAAGCCATGCTCTAATTGGGCTGAGTTTGATCTGATCTACTATGTGGGGGGTCCCTATTTCACTGTGCGCAATTGCGCCTGGAGTGCTCAGGGGGATTTTTAAGAGCCTGCGGAAAAACTTATCCTCCTCCAGCTGCAGCTGTTTTACATCCCCGAATCCCCAAACCTCAGCTCCATAAAGCGCTTTTGCAGTGCTCATAGAGCCATATAGGTTCATCACCTGTTCTGGGGACCAACGTCCGAGTCTCCAGGCAAAACTTAGTATTGCTCCATTAGCGGAGACCAATTTGGAGCAGTGTTCCTCTATCAGGTTTTTAAATTTTAATGCTCCATCAAATAAGAGTCCCAAGTAGGTAAAAGTCTTCACCGTTTGCAAAGTATGTGTCCCTATTTTGTATGCGTAGTGTTTACGGGGCTTTTTACCTGCCAACATAACAAAAGATTTGCTGAGATTCACCGACAGATCCAAGCTGTCCATGAATTTCACAAATCCGTCGATCAGACACTGTAGGCTTCTCGGAGTGCGGGCCAGGAGGACTGCGTCATCCGCGTACAAAAGTACCGGGATGTGCCGCGGTCCTGCTTTAGGACAGTCTGTATTCCGGGCAATCAGAGTTCTCTCAAGATTGTTAATGTAGAGTGAGAATAAAAAAGGAGCAAGGATGCATCCTTGCCTCACTCCGCTCGTGTACGGAAAGGGTTCAGTGCTCCCCCCTCCGTGCTGTAGCGAACCCTGGCTGTGGTGTTCCAGTGCAGTTCTTTTAGGATATTATTCAGACCCGGATCAATTCCTAGGGAACTCATCATGGCCCACAGCTTCTCCCTGTTTACATTAATAAATGCCGCAGCCAAGTCCATAAACCCCAAATAGATAGTTTCACTGCTGGCTTTTGTATACTTTGCAATCAACAGATAGAGTTTAAGGCACTGATCACTGGTGGATTTTCCTGCTCTAAAGCCATACTGGGTATCCGCTATAATATGATGCTCTTCTGTCCATTCCATGAGTCGGTCCAATACTGCCCGACCCAGGATTTTAGCAGAGACATCGATCAATGATATTGGTCTATAGCATTGAGGGATGTCCCTGCTCCCCTTCTTGAATATAGGGACAATTGTTGCTGTTGACCAGGAACGTGGGAGCCCAGTTAAAACAGCTGCGTTTAAAACCCTTGTCAAGATTGTGGCCCACAGGTCCACATTGCTCAGATACATATCTGGCGGAGTACCATCGGGGCCTGGGGCTTTATTGTGACTAAGACCTTGGATCTCCTTGGTTATTTCTGTGAGGGAGAATTGTAAAACTGAACTCCGAGTCCCGTCCCATCCTCCTTCTGGGCCAATATTGTGGATGCGATTGTAAAGTCCCACGAAGTGTGTCACCCATTGTTCAGGGAGGGTATTAGTACCAATTACCGGGGCACTGCTATCCTGGAAGCATGGTCTGTTGATTATCCTCCAGAATTCAGTGTAGTCCCTTTTCTCTCCAGCCTCCCTCAAGTCAGCCCATACTTCTGTTTGAAGGGCAGCCTTTCTCTGTTTTAGCGCATTTTTATAGGCCTGTCTAGGGAGGGCCACTTTTAGTTTGTCCCTGGGCTTAGATTTAAGGCTATATTTTAATGCCCCTAGTGCTCTAGAGCAGTTAATATCAAACCATCTAGGGTGGGATGTCTTTCTGCTGTGGCCCTTTACCTTCATTAAATCGTCAACCAGGTTGGTTATGGATCCGAACGCCGTGACATCCAGGACCAGGCCTGGAGTTTCAATCTGGATATCCTTGACCTCCGGGTATCCCCGTGTGCCTGGTCCAACCACCATCTTGTCTCCTTTTCCATCCGCCTCCCTACCTCCACCGCCACATATACAGGAGCTTCCACCAGGGTCAGAAACTGGAAAAACGTAGATATCCCTTCCATCTGCACTAACCTCACTTCTACCCTTTCCGCATTTCCTGATCTTTTGGACCCCCACTGTTCACCTCATCTACAGGCTGAAGCTCTCTCCTCCTGGATGACCCAGGCAAGAGATACTTTCGCCCCCCTTAAGCCTTTAAAAACTAAGAGACCTCACAATGCACAACTCTGGTTTTCCAAAGACCTGAGGGATAGGAAGCTTGCTTTGCGCCAATTGGAGCGCAAGTGGAGGCTTCACTACTGTCCCCTCAAAAAATCCTGGTTTTCGAATGCCCTATATGAGTACAAAGAAGCCATTGTGAAGGCCAAAGCTGCATACTTCTCTGCAAAAATTCTCAGCTCCAACTGCAAATCAAAAACGATTGTGGATGAACTGGTCAAACCCAACCGTGTCACTATTAAGTCCCCGCCCTCTCAATCCCTTTGCGACTCACTTAACAGCTATTTCATTGAAAAGATCATTAATATCAAAACCAGTATCCCCACTACTGTCACCATCTCATATTCCACCATGGCACTTCCTAACCCGGCCCGTTATCTCATGTTTCCTTCACTTACGGAAGAGACATTCTTCTCTCTCCTAGGGAAAGTTAAGTCGGGCTCCCCTCAGGATAGCTGTCCTTCCCACATTAGTCGGGAAATCTATCATAACATCTCCACACCCCCTCTTTCTTTATTAAACAATTCCCTGTCCTCAGGGATAGTTCCCCTCTCATTCAAAACAGCTGTGGTCTCGCCCATCCTGAAAAAACCTGGTGCCGACCCAGCTGTTCTTTCAAATTTTCGCCCAATTTCCCTCCTTCCCTACCTGGGTAAAGTTTTGGAAGCTTATGTGGTTAACTGCCTGAGTGCTTTTATCGAATCTACCCACTTCCTCGACCCCCATCAGGCCGGCTTTAAGCCTCAACACTCCACTGAATTCATCGCCTTGGTGGTTCATGAGGAGTTAAGAAAGGGGGCTGACCAGAACATCTCCCAAGCTTTGGTGCTCCTGGATTTGTCGGTGGCGTTCGACACCGTAGACCATAACATTCTACTTGAACGTGTCGATAACGCCGGCATCCGGGGGCTGCCACTGAAGTGGATCACTTCCTTTCTTCGGGATCGCACTCAGGCAGTGTCCCTCCCTCCTGTCTCCTATGCGGGAAAACACCTCGCCTGTGGAGTCCCGCAGGGCTCCTCACTCTCACCACTCCTCTTTAATCTTTATATCTGTCCACTTATCTCAGAGCTTAAACATAAATCTATCACTATTTTCAACTATGCGGATGACCTGCAGCTTATTTTTAGCATTGACCCTTCCCCTTCCTCTGTCCAAAATGTTCATTCTGTTATGAACTTCATCAGCTCCTGGATGAGTTTGAATCATCTCAAACTCAATCCTGACAAAACGGAGCTAGTTCTTACCGGTCCCCTAGGCAACCCCTGGAATTCCACCTTTTGGCCAACCTCACTCGGTTCCCCTCCTTCCCCTGTTGACTCCGTAAAGAGCCTTGGTATTACCATCTGCAAGGATCTCTCTATGAGGGCACAAATATCCATTTGTTTTTATCATCTATGTCGTATCCGCAAAATCAGCAGACTCCTCTCTCACGAGGCTCTTATACAGGTCATTCTAGGACTCGTGATTTCACGTATTAATTATGCGAATGTCCTATACGTGGGCATACCAGCATATCAATCCAAACGCCTTCAGCTTATTCAGAAACAGGCAGCCATGCTGGCCTACGGTCTACCAAAATTCACTCACACCAAGCCCCTCTTAAAGAATCTTCATTGGCTCCCAGTTGCACAGCGTAGCCTCTTCAAACTCGGCTGCCTGATCCACAAAGCTCTTTCTTTCCAAGGACCATCCTTTATTTCTTCCCTTTTACACCGTTATGTTCCTCAGCGCGACCTTCGCTCTTCTAGTCACAATCTTCTCACTCCCGGTCTTTTCAAGCGTAAAAAACACGGTAGTCTGCGGTTTTCCACTCAAGCCCCTCTCTTTTGGAATTCTCTTTCCCCTGCACTCCGTCTCCTCCCATCCTATGCTCAGTTCAGAAAATCTTTACAAACTTGTCTCTTTTCATCAGCCTATAATTAGTCCACCCCATCTGCACTGGCCAGCCTTCCCACCTCAGCACCAAGAAACCGTAGGTGTATGTGCGCTTTATAAGTCCTATTTTCATTCATTCATTCATTCATGACCAGTGAGGGCCCCTCTGTCAGTGGGTCTAGGCATTTATCAATCTGGCTTTTCCCTTTTGCTATTAGTGATTTGTAAAATGCATTGGCATCGATTTTTGACCATTTAAGCTGTCGCCCCTGATCGAAGGCCCTCAATTCAGTGTCTGGTTATAAGCTCCTCTTGGTGCGACCTTTAAACAAGAGTACCAAGACTAGAGGGTTGTGGTCACTGAAGATGCTCCAATAAATCCTTGCCCCAACAATCCAGTTTGTCGCATAGCTGGATATTACAATGTAGTCAATGAATGAGGGGCATCCTCTTCCTTTAAATGTTGGTGTAAGGGCCCCATCATCACCCGGGACAACCAGGTCAATGGTATGTACCAGAGCGTGTGTATTTAATAATTCGTTAAGGGCTAGCTCTTCAGGTGTATGTTCTAAGTGTGGACCTTTATCAACCGAGCAGGAGGCCCAATCAGAGGTTACCGAAGCAAGTGAGGGCATAGATGACAATTTAAGTCACCCATCAAAATTACAATGGGTTCTGCAGCTCCACTCCTGTGTTCTAGCTCTTGATTGAGTCTGTGATCTAATTCCCGGAGTACAACATTGCTCCCTACTACCGGTCCTGTGTTGTATATATCAAATAGCAGCAACCTCAATCCATTTCCTACAAATTTTACAGCCTGTAGTGTGTGTGACGACCAAGATGAGGCTGTCCATTGTCCTTCTAGGTTTAGGTCTACATATATGGCCAACCCTCCCTTTGCCCTTCCTGATCTGGTTTCTTGCGCTGGTACAAAGAAACATTTGTAGCCCGTTAGCTGGAATAGAGTGCTTTCAATCGCCCAAGTCTCCTGGAAACTTATTATTTGGAACTCCCTTAGATATTCCCGCCAGTCATTGTTTTCAAATTTCCCCGCTAGCCCTGCTATATTCCACGACAAAATTTTTAGGCCTCCCTCCAGGTGTTGTCTATTCTGTTCACTCCAGATGTCTGGGATAAATCCCTCCCTCTTTGATACCAGTCCCCTTTGTTTCCCTTTACTTTGTTTTAATGGGGGATGTACACTTCCCACCTCCTGATGGTTCCCCTGTGCTCTCTGGATTAAAGGTTCAGCATCCTCCTTGTCAACCGTGTGATTTTGGAAAATTTCCGGCCTATTTAGTCAGTCATTTTCATCCAGTGACAATAAGGGGCTGAATCTATTTGTCCAGTCTGCCAGACCCTGGTCGTGTGTGATCCTGCCTACTGGAATGTAGTTCCTTTCCCAGTTCCCTTCTGGGGGCATATGTAACCCGTTGCATGGGATAAAAATATCCTAGTGGGAGTGGACGTATGGTACTTGTCCCATTTCTTTTTCCACTGTTTAGTATGAATTCCACTAGGCTAGTATCTTTAAAATTTACTACGATACAGTTACCCACAGTGTCTTTACTCCTGCTGCCTACCCAGTTGACCCTTCTGACATGCACAATCTTCCCGCATTCCCCGCTGGGTAAGGGCCTATGCACGTTTAACCAGTGCATTACCTTATTTTTTAGTTCTGCATAAGGCTTGTTGTGCTCAGGCTTGAGCTCTGGAAACCCCACCAGCACGACTACATAGGGGCAGGCTTCGGGGGGTAGGTTTATGTCTGGCAAGGGATGGGTGACCATCCTGTTTGTCTCACAATGTGTTTTTTGTATCTCCTCCCCCCTAAATGTTGTGGGATTCCTGTATTGTAAGTGCGAAGTAGTTGTTTGGCCTTGCCCCTCATCTAGCCCAGTGTTCCCTGTTTTCAGCCTAGTACCTAAGTCTGGCTGTGTTACAGGGTTTGGGGGAGCATGTACGTGTGCAATTGTGCATGGCACATCACTGACACAGTTATTTTTAGCAGGGTCCTGCTGCACTGGGGTGGGGTTTACTGGCGCGAGGTTGGCTAATGAATTATTATTGTTTAATGGGGCCCTTTGACTTCCACTGTTTGTTCAGTTCATTGGTGATTTTATCTAGCCTGCTAACTAATGGTTTGATCTGGCTTACGATAAAGAGTTCCAAGTGATTTTGGAGTTCGACTATTACTTGAGACATCCACCCTGGTGGAACCGGGTGAAAAGTTGCCGGCTCTACAATTGCCTTGCCCTTGGTGTTATTTGTTTTTAGTGTCAGGACGTTTGATTTCGGCTTCCCCTGGTGGCCCTTTCTAGGCCCTACTTTTCTGGTTCTACTATTAGGGGTTTATTTATGGCCATGACTGGTGCCATTACCGTGTCAGGTTCCGGCTGGGCACAAGGAAGGTCGTCAACCGATGTGTCCAGGGTGACAGGTGAGGGAAGCGCCATTATTTCATTATCAGTTGCATGCGGAGGGGTGGATAGGGCTGTTGCGGGCGTTAAGGATAGCCGTCTCTCCGTGCGTTCAGTCTCTCCGGAGACGGCACCGATGACTTTCCTCAACATGAGATCAATTGCTGTGGGTTGAACTTTCTGGGTCAGTGACACATTATTGGTTTCTAATGCTATAGTACTGGGTATATTAGAGACAAGAGGTTTACCCCTGGTGGAACGCGTTTTAGCTTTACTCGCCATGTTTCCACTAACAAAAAAATGAATCTAACTAAAACACCTTGCAACCACCTTTATGTCCTTTAGTCTCTCCCAAAAAAAAAAAAATCCTCAATTTGACCACACTCAAAACTGAACCGACCTTTCCGCTCTTGACAAACAGTTATTGTGACCAAGACCCACCGCCAAAGTCCGGAATGTTCAATCCGCCGTGTACTTGTGCTCCGTAGCTGTAACTGCGTGCTGATGAGTCAATTGATGGCGAAACCAAGAGAATTGGCCCAGCCCGGCCTCCTCGGCCCGGACGGCACGCCCTTTGCCCGGGCTTAGCCTGCGCGCGTCCCGCGACGCGGAGGAAGGTCTGCTCCTTTGAGCGCCACTGGGCGCGGGAGTGGTGGTAGGTGGGCGGGACAATGGCGCTAGGGCTTCTGGAGGCTGTAGTCTCCCCCCTCGGCGGCCGTATTGGTGTATCAGGCGGCGACGGGGGAGACTTGCCTCTTGTAGCCCACAACACTGGCGATGTTCCTGAGAGCCTCCGGGTGGTGTCAGAGTTCACCTCCCACAGCAGCAAAGCAGCAAAGCAGTGAAGGTGATTTGTCCCCAACACGTAAACGCTGTGATTTTTGCAGAGCTCCCCTTTATAAAAGGGGAAGATGTGTAGTATTGGGTAAGTTATATTTACTATTTATTTCTTTAGAGTTTAGAGTTTAATGGTGTTCTCATTCTGTATTCTAATGCTGTGGAGTACATTCTATGCAGCAGTTATTGTCACTTGAATACTGGCTGTTTACTTGACTGGATGTTGATTTGTGATATCCTAATAAAGGAAACTATTTATCTACTTCTTCTGCATATTCCACTTCGTGGTTACTACACGTACTTATTTAATCGATCTCCGAACATCGAAAGAGCCCACTAGACTGGAACCTTCGATCATAAGGTCAAGCACTGACCCTTTAGTAAAACATTCAATCCAATGAGTCACCAGACCCGGAAATGTACTGCGAAGTCTCCCACAATTACGTTCTGTCCGTTTCCAATACATGCAGTCAAAATAAAGCATGACTATTGGAGCATTATCTTATATACAGCAAAAGCAGGGGTAGGGGATAAAAACGTCACCATGATAAGCGCCAGTGTAATACACGGTCTGAAGACACGTCACTGTGACAATCCTGACCTGTAATGCACCCAGGATTGATGATGCATTATCCAGGTTCTAAATAGGAGGCATCGAGCCGGAGGTAGCTGGGTAATTCTTTTAATTTCAAGCCCAGCCTCACCCAGTGGCGTAGCAAAGAGTGTCTGCCCTTGACCCTAGTGCAAGCACGCACAATGGGCCTCCAACCCTTCCCTTTCGGTAGAAAAAATATCAATATTTGCAGCACTGGGCCTCTTTTTCTAAGACACCTGATGAACAAATGATAGCTATGCCCCTAGCCTCAATCGTAAGCTGATTTGCTGATGGCAATTGCCTACTCAGAAGTATCTGGTTTCTTGTTATATTTTACCAGCAGAGGACTGGGCTCCTTACGTGGTTATTGGCAGTCATGGGGAACATCTAACTATAAAGGAAGGCTAAAAAAATAGGCGAAGACAACAAGAAATGGGTTACTCTGGACCTATATGAATCAATTGTGAGCATAGAACTGGATGACGAGGGCCAAAGAGTTGCATTTTTTCCAAAGAGCTATGCTTTTTCAGGTGAAAAGAAAATATAGCAACCAACAGTTTGGGTGAGCTTATTAATGTACGTAGAAAGTTTGCCCCCAAAATTCAATTTAGGTGGTTCATTTCAGAGAAATCAACTAAACATGTAAACCTAACCAGAAATGCATGGTTTTCTCAATTACTGCTTGATGCATAATGATAGGTATTTCAACATAATGTAAATGGGGATCTTGGTAAATGTGAAATCATGTTTTAAACATATTTATAACTTTAATTTTCATTCTACATCACTCTATAGTATTACTCTATAGTATTCAGTACCAGCAGACTGGTGTAATCGGGCCAATGGGAAGTGGCAACTCGGAAGAATGGCCGAGAGAGTGTGCCTAACTGTTCTCGCTGTGGGCCAAGTTGAGAGAGTGAATTACAATTGCCAGTGGGGAAACGGCCTTTACAACGTGGGCTGAACCACGTGTGCCATTTCCCTCCAAACACAACCATGCTTGCCTTAACCACGCATATGCGCAGACTGTGCTGAGAGACATCTTCTTCCATGCTTCCTGCTTGCTGAGAGAGGGCTGTTTAAGAGACAGGTAAATGCCGTTGAGACAGTGAGTGGTGCACTTCCAAGAGAGTCCTTCGGCACTCTGCTGAGTTGCCCTGCTAAGAGACTGCTTCTTTGAGCTTTGCTGAGGGGCAGTCTATTTTTGACACATTGCAGCTGCCCCTGCTGAGGTCGTTGACTAACTTTGTAGCCCTGCGTTCAGTGGGTAGGAGTAGGAAGGAGCGAAGTCTGGAAGGGGGGGTCAGTGGTAAGTGACTTGCAGGGGGAACAATGTCTTTCCGGCTTTGAAAACTAGGGCAGTGTTCTGCTAAGAGACAACTTCCGTCTTTTCCTGGTTGTCTGCAGACATTTTCCTGATGTTCTTCAGAGTCTGTGGTCTGCTGTGTACAGATATATCCACCCACCTCACGCATAGCAGAGATAATCATGTCTGCTGCTTCCGCATCAGAGGTAGGATTGTAACAGTCTGGTGGGGGCTGCATTCTGGGGAGTGGGGGAGTAGTTTTAGGGGTGGGGTATTTTTTAGGGTTTAGGGAGGTCGAGGATGTTTATAGCATTATGATGGATTTTAGGACTCAAGGGGTTTGGGGTAGTTTTAAGTTTTAGGGCTGGGGTAATTTTTAGGGCTCAGGAGGATCAGAGTTTTAGGGCTCAGGGCAGGGGGATCAGGGTTTTAGGGCTCAGGGCATGGGGGTTAGGGTAGTTTTAGGTTTATGGGGAGGGGAGGGGTTGTGGTAGTTTTAGGTTTTATGGGTGGGTTATTCTTTTTGGGCTGGGGTTTAGGGCTCAGGGCGGAGAGGCTGGGGTGTGAACTTTACCACACATCCCACTGCCAACCATGCCTTTACCTATGAAATTGCGTAGTAAAGGTATACGTGGTTAAAGCATGCAGGTTAAAGGAAAGCATTGTTGAGATGCATTCATTTTTTGGGCTGCGTGGTAGAGGCATGCTTGGTTTAGCCATGCGTGCCTCTGACATACAACCGCACCAGTACTGTTTATGCTGAGGGCACTGTTGCCCTACACATCTCAGTGGAAGGAGGAGAGTGCAGAGCGCAGACTCACCATTCTGTTGTGTGGGCTCATTTAGTATTTAAAGCAGGTAGGGTCTGTTTACAATGGTGTTCCCAACTTTTTACATCTCCTTTACTTTTTGTTAAAAAATACACAGTTCCTTAAAGTGTAATATCAACCTTGAGTTGTCTACAAGTGAAAGAGAAGAACGAGGCTCTGTACTATGAAGTCAAGAGAGAGGCATAGAGCAAAATATGAAACATACCTTCTCACCAGGATGTCTGCAACTGGAATGAAAAGTAAATGTTTGCAGTTGTTAGCTTAGCAAATTTAAAAGCTGCATGGGAGCCCTTTAACAGCTTTAATTGATGGAATCCTCTGAGGCTTCATGCTGACAACGAGTTACGCCTTTTGAAAGGTGATGTAAGGGTGTTACCAGTTGAGTTTCTAGAGTGTGTTGCTCTATTGGAAACATATAAAAAAATATCTGCTAGTTAAAGTCTGACTGTTCCCTTTTTTTCTTCTCATGGGCAATTGGCTCCTGTGTTTTTGTGTTGTTGAGGTTCCCAAGAAAAAAACTGAGAATTTCCAATCAATAAGGATGATTCTGATGCAAGCAACTTTTTTTGCACATGCTTCAATGTGGCTATTGTTAACTTCTTCACTTTCCAAAGTCAATTTTCAACAATGTTCGTTGAGTCCAGCTTTATCGAAGCTTTGTACTATCTGCACTTAAAATGTACAGACAACTCTTTATTCCACAGGAGATATTAGGTGATGAACTGTGGTGTTCTTACCAAAAGGAAATGCATGTCACTTGAATACCCCTTTGTTTTTCCTTGCCA
Organism: Lissotriton helveticus; assembly: GCF_964261635.1. NCBI lineage: Eukaryota > Metazoa > Chordata > Amphibia > Caudata > Salamandridae > Lissotriton > Lissotriton helveticus. The sequence continues at coordinate 851,423,887 of NC_136063.1, forward strand.
GGTCACCTGCCCAGGTTCTACCCAAAATGCTCTTAGATCATGCAACTTAAATAATCAATATATATATATATTACCTACTGGCGGATGCCAGTAGGTAGTTTTAGTTAGGACCTAGTTTCCATAGGAAATCCGCAACATTCTATTTGGAATAACTTTGGCGTCGATTGACGGAATTGGCTGAATTTCTCCATGAAAATGGCCAGCTCCGCTCCGCTCCTTCCCTGAAAGTTTGGGGGGGATTCGTGAAGCGGGGGCTGAGATAAAAGGGGGGTCCCAAAACGTGTTTTCCTCATGTTAATTTCCATAGGGCGGTTGGACTCACTTTTAGCCCGATTGGCTGAATGGATTTCCACCAAACTTGAAAAAATTGTAGGGACTGGTAGCCCGATGTGCCTTTGCTATGTCTCAAGATATGTGCTCCAGTGGATTTTGAGTAATTTAGGTTAAAAAAAATATATATATTTCTATAAGCGCGCCCCGGTACGCGCACCGGGGCGCGCACCACCGCGCTACGCGAGTACGCGAGCGGAAAGCTGATTGGTTCTCGGGTGTCTGTCAACATTCTAAAGAGTCCGGAGTGGCTGCCATCTTGTGTCTCGGTAGGATCGAGACACAAGAAGTGGCAAAAACAAAGGGGGAAATGACCACAAGGGGGAAGGGTAGACCCCCCTGACCCCCTAGGTTTTATGTGGGGGCCATAAAAGGGCCCCGTGGGGCAAAACATTTTTTACCATGGAGAAAAAAGAATGACGGAGTTTTAAAAAAAAATTGCATTTTTTTTATAAATTGGAGGTAGTTCTAAAAAGAACTGTTTTTTAAAATTCTTTTTGTTATTTTATATTTTTTTATTGTTTTTTTAACATTTTTTACTTTTTTTGGCTTTTATGAACAATTTTATATTTTTTTGTGGTTTTTATGGGGACAAACAAAAAACAGGGAATTGTAAATGGCTCAACTGGAGCAAAAAAAATCAGAAAAAAATTAAGGTTTCTTTCTGCAGTTGTGGTTGTCTCCAGCACGGTTGATGAGTTTGATGCTTTGCTCACCATACGAAATTGTAGTCCCACAAAATATACAAATTATTTCGTAATCTCCAAACTGGCGTTGGATGTTTGGGACCATCTCCCTTGTCTCTGGACCCGATGGAGTGGGTTGTTTGCTTTTGGAGGTGCTCGGAGAAGATTGGGGAGGGATTCTGGTCAGTTCTCTGACCTCTGCCGCAGCATAGTTGTTAGGGTGCCTGCGTTGCATGTGGCGAAGCATTGTGTGGTTCCCAAATGAATATTTTTTTGCAGGGTTCCCCTTGGAAAGTATAGTGCCACAGATCAGACATGTCACTTTTGGCGCATTCACTTTCTTTTGGTCCCTTGGGATTTTAAAAAACTCCCACACAAAGTGCTCCTTAGGTTTATATGGGGGATTATCTTCAGGCAGGAAGTGCCTGTGCTCCTCCTCCTCCTCTTCTTCTTCTTCACCACCACTGTGGTGTTGTGGTGGTCCTTGTGGTGGTGGTGGTGGTGGTGCAGATGCTCCTGCTGCTGCTGCTACTGTAGCCATTTCTCAATTAATAGAAACAGGTCTTCCTCACTCAAAGAACAAAGTGAGAATGAGGAAAAAAGGTGGGGGGCTTTCATCATTTGGAAAACAAAACTGTTCTGAACCAATGAAAAGTGTTAGTTTCAGGTCACATGACCCGGGCTTTCATCATTTGGAAAATAAAACTGTTCTGAACCAATGAAAAGTGTTATTTTCAGGTCACATGACCCGACGTGCTTACGCTACGCGCCCCGGGCGCGCCCGGGTGTGCACCTGGGTGCACGCCCGGGGGCGCTCACGTAGCGTGATCGTATGCGCTCGGGCGCTTCCGGATTTGCTTACGCCGTGCGTCAGAAGACACATCACGCGGCTACGCGATACGTCACGATGATGTTTTCGTTCGTGGCAATAGCGCTAACGGAACACTCACCGGTACGCGCACCGGGGCGAGCCGCAAGACTGCGCACCGGTGCGCTCACCAGTACGCGCACCGGGAGCGCTCCAGGGCTTGGAAGTTCGGTCTGGACTGTTCCCATGAGGCACAGGGTCAGACTGATTTGCATATAGCCATGTCTGAACTGGGGTGGCAGAGTGGGCTAAAGAACGGTGATGGATTAAACCCAGATCTTTTGACTGGGTGTGAGTGTTTGATTGGTTCAGATGCTCCGTCCATCACCACCCCCTTTTGTACAGCATGCTTCATCAATACTAATATGCTATACACGAGTTTGGTGAGGGAAACTATAATTTTGTCCTTCTGATCTACGGATCTACTGATGCCCCAGTGGCATTAGTTCCCTGGTTTTTGCTTTTTTTTCCACAGACACATCTGCACTGATCCAGTAGCAGTTGGCAGTGAGAGTAGTTGCCTGGTGGTGACGCGGGGAGGGGGAGGGGCAGGGTAGGGGTAGTAATCTATGGATTACGGAGGATTACAGGTAAGTAAACATATAAATGAGTTTAAAAAAAAATTGTTGCGCGCCCTGAATCCCAAAATGCGATGCAGTGCAGGCAACGAAATTAGTTTTATATGTTTACTTACCTGTACTCCTCCATAATCCATTGATTACTACCCCCCACCCTGCCCCTCCCTTTCCCCACATCACAGCCCGGCAGCTATTCCCACCACCGACCGTTACTGCACTGATCACATTTCCCAAAAGAGTTTTCATAACATAAAAGAGTGTATTTCCCACTGATTACTTTACCTTGCATTTATTTTTTATTCAAGTTGAGTGTGTTATATTTTATATGAATGACATAATTACTATGCATGACTTCGGTGCAGTGCAGTGTGGCCATCTGGCCTGCTCCTCCAGTCAGGTGTATGCTAGCCAGAAATCTTCATTCGGGTGGTATCAATGGAAATCCCCCATACACCCAAGAGAACACCAATAGGGGGCGAGGAAAGGCAGCGCCACCATTGACACCTCCTCCGATCTAACAATGGCTACTAGATTCCATGTTTCCCAGTACCCCAGCGAGTAACCACAGATCAAGCTGCAGGCCCAAGGGCCTGGACTGACCCCTGTTCCTGCCACCAACGGCTGATATCAGTGACTAAAGCCAGCTCGTGGAGTCCCCAGCAGTCTTCTGTGGTACCCTCAGTGATATGGGTCTGCCACACCACAGGGATTGCTCAGGGCACGGTGTGCGTCACCCACAGGTGCTAGGCCTGGCCCCACACGACCCCTGGGCCTCCTGAGCCCCATCCCACCTTCCCCTCACATGGACATCGACACTGGGCTCAACCCGATGTGCTTTCCCTGAATCTGTGACTCAGCCAGCAGGATCCTCAGCCGGGGTGGATTTCACAAGCCTGGGTACAGTAGTCTCTGCCGAGTCCTCTGGGGAAATTCCCGATGTGTGTGATGCAACAGGGCCCTTAAGGCACAATGTTGCGATGCGCCCCACACAAAAGTTCAGCTCAGCTAAGGGGCCCCACCCTGCTGAGCATCAGGGCAGCACAGCCTTCTAGAGCCTGTGATGGAGAGAGGCGCGGTTCACCAGTAGTCTCTGTCGACTTCTCTGGGGAACCTCCTGATGCGTGTGATGCAACAGGGCCCTTATAGGTGCAATGTTGCGGTGCACCCCACACACAAGTTCAGCTCAGATTTTGCATTTCCTCTGCCCCTGGGACTCTGGTTGGTCAACCTGGCTGTTGGAGGGGTTCTGGGCAGACTAACGTGATTTTCTTTGCCGCTATTTGGCCAGCCATCACTTTTTTAATGCTAACGTGTATTTTTCAATCGCCTTCATGCTAGTGTTAGCGACAATTTTCCTGGCAGCTACCTCATTCTAACACCATGTAGCAACGTCTTGTAAATACGTCGCAAACATAGCGTTAGGATTTGGTGATCAGCAGCAGTAAAAAAATTACCGCTAAGCAACGTCAAAACTGATTAGCGCCAATTCTTGAAAATATACCACAAAGTGTTTGTGTTAAGAAAGAAAATCTACAAATTTTGTTTTGGATTATATTTCCTCACAAAGTTTAGCAAATTTTTTATCAGTCCCCTTTGGGGCAACGTCAAGCTTTGTAAAGTGAAGTTGAGCTTTTTAAATGCTCACAATATTGAATAAATTATATTGAAATAGTTTTTCATCCACTGAAGTAAAACCTAGACCTTTAGAGTATTGTATAAAGGGAAAATGTACCTGGTGAGATTACACAATGAGCTATATAAAAAAGCATCATAAACTACCGTCAACGTATTTGTAGTTTAAAGGTACACATTTTGTGTGCCATGATGTCGTTTTTATATTGTAAAACAGGAAAATAAAGTATTACACAAACTAGTATTGTGGTTGGACCAAATGTCTCTGCGTCTTTGCATTTCTGTAAGGATTTACATCATCCGTTATTTTTTAGTCGATTTAGCACGGATATTTGCACTGAATTAACTCAATTATACATCGAACTGTCCTGTTAATATAAACACATTCTTTAGTTATTTGTAGTAAATACTAAAGTATGAACTAAAATATTAATTTAGATTTGAAATTACTTTTTTTTAAATACGAACAACGGTAAACTCAATAAAGGTATTTGCCCTGTCCATTAGAGAGTGTTTGTACACCGTTTGGATGGTTGCCTTTGTTTAATGTCTTTTACATTTTTTATTACATTTTTCACTTTTATGCTTGGCTTGAACTGTTTTAAACATGCTACACAGAATAAATGTGACAAATTTTCAAATGTATACAAATAGGAACTTTTTCTACATGGTCGTGAATAACCAAATCAATAAAGGAATGGAGTAGTGGCCTCCCAGCAAAAATTCGTCGTAAATTACAATCAGATTACGCAAATCTAACAATGTTTTTCCTAGGCACTTTTCACGAGAAAACATTCATGTTATGGAAATAACAAATGAATCCGAATCAAATAAGCCATCAACATTTAGAAGCAAAAAGGAATAAAATGATGTGTTAGGATTCCGCGTACTTAATAAAACTGTCACCAGAAGAGACTCCCAGCCATAATCCTTCTTTAATAACAGTAGAGGAAAAAAGATATCAGCTCGACTGGTGCATTACGCCTATGTGTCCTTTATTCTCAAAGCTAGGTCAGCTGTGAAAGGCAGCTGATTTACAACCCGGAGGCGATTTTCATGCAAATGGGAATCAAAAATGTCTTTCAGAGAAGTTGGCTGAAGTGGAAAGCAACTTTGAACACTATGAAGCTGACACTGGCAGATCAAATGATAAGCAAAAATGAAGAATGTGTTCAACTTTTTCAGAGCCTTGATATGCAACACACGTTTAATTTAATTTAAAACACAGGGAACGGTGACATGTTACCGGACAGACTTGATCAATGCAGTGAGCCCAAACACAATGTGACATTTGAGAGACAGGCTTTCCATCAGGCGTGACAGCAGCAATTGGAAACCATTGCTCGAACTACCAGTTGGTCTTGCGGTTAACTCTGTGTGCTGTCATGGCAAGCGTTCAATTTCTCTGCAAATGAGACTACAAAATATAATTTTGGAAAAAAATCGAATGAAAGCATGGTTGTTTAATACAGACAATGATTTAATAGTTTCAAAAATTCACCCACCCAAATATTTGCAGATCCTCTCGGATAAATGCATCTGAATGAGTGAAATTGATATCAATGACATGTTATTACACAGTACTTATTGTATTGGGTAGTAGAGTGCATAGTTATGGAATATACCTTAACATCTACTTTGTTGTAAACCCAACAACTCCAGAGCTAGAATGCAAGGCACTTGCTTCATGTCTTTTTAGAACATTGAACTGTTGAGAGCTCAACTGAAGCCAAAAATGAGTGTGCAGTGAGGGTCTAACACAACAAGCATTAGCAAAGACAATAGGTCTGGCCTTCTCAAGCTGATGCAATTTTTTTCTCTCTTATTTCTAGCACGTGCCACACAAATAATGTGAAAAACATGGAATCACCTAAACGTTGCCGCCATTTGCTTGCAATACAATTAGAAAACGTTTAAGAATCACTTATAACAAGCTTTTTAATTGTGCTATGGATTTTTTAATTTTATTAGTTACTTTTTACCATTTGTGAAGTAGAAAAGAATGCGGGGACTCGTCAGGGATATCCAATATGGCCCCTGAGTTTTGTATTGGCTAATGAGCCATTAGTGTACTGGCTTTGAGATTATTATTCCCAGTGGGGGATACAGGTGGGGTTGGGTACGATGTTTCTCTGCTTAAAAGCAGAGGATATCATCTTGTTTTTACTGCATCCGCAGGGGTACATAGATCTGCACATCTGATATTTTATAAGATTTGAGGAATACTCAAGCCTCCAAATTTATTGGCCCAAATAACAATTATTCGCATTGACAGACTGCCCAACTCCCTGCTAAGGGAACTTTCCAAAGCGCTGGATGGGGCTGATGGAGTAAAATATAAGGGAGTCCATTTCACAAAAGACATGGAAGAGTAGACTAGGCAAAATTACAGTTTACTCAAAGCCTGCGTGGATAGATGGATACAACTGTCCATATCCTTGCTGGAGCGAATCTGCATACTTAAGATGGTTGTTCTGCCAAAGTTTATAGATTTATTAGAAATTGCCCTTGCGGTCTTCCCTAAAGTATTCTTCCACCAATTACAGCAAGTACTTACTAGACTGATTGGGGGGAGGGGGCAGTTGATATATGCTGGATGGTTCTAATGCAGTTGTGATACACAACACAGCCCTCCCTAGTGATTTAAGAAAAATTATCTAATCTGCCACATGCAACATAATAATGTAATACCAGCCCACTCCAAGACATACACAAAAATGTGACCGGATGTCCTCATACACCACCAGATGTCATGCTTCTTCATAGGATTCCCCACGCGCCTCAAATCCCCCGCTTGACGATGAGTGGGCCCACGCCCTTAACTTAGGGAGGCACTTGTTACTAACTATGGGTCAGTGAAAAATATCAACATTTAAAAACTAATGTGGCAAATCCAGTCTCAACTTTATGCACTATGGAGTGCAACTCAGTAGTAAAAAACAGACATGAAGAATAGAGGAGCTAGCACTCTAGCCCCGCTAAACCGTCAACATGTTTCTGTCTAGTGGCTCAACAGAGTTTATAGCATTCACAGGACAGATACTGGATCATCTGGTGGCAGATATATCTTACACATGCCACTGTGTATGCGGTCTAACCTATGTTGCCAACCTACACTCAAATGCCCCTAGGTTCCTCTAAGACATTGCAGATAAAGCAAAATTACGGACAGACATAGACCGGTTGATAATTCATGTTAAATCGTTCTACAACTCTATGTAGACATCAAATGCATGCAGTGTAGATGTGAAACTGCACTTTTGTACCACACACATCTCAAAAAGTGTCATGCTGTGAGACCAGCTCACATATTCTTAACATAAAGCAGGGTCATCAGGACGCCATGGAGGGAGGGCTCGGGATCCACTATAGTCATACACTTCCAGCCCGCTACACAATCACTGCCATAAGAGGTGCTTGCATTTGAGAAATCATGGAAATGGATGAGATTGATGACAACAGTAACAACACTTTTCACAGCCTCACAAAGAATGAATCTCGAGTCCTAGAAACCCTAAAAAATATCACTGAGCTTTGTAATAAACCCAGTCAACAAAGGAGAGGCAACTGTGGTAATGGACATAGTGGTCTATGACACTGAATGTGGCCACCTCCTAGCCGACTGTGAAATATTACATGAGGATCCCAATTCCAGACTGTGCAACAGCATTAAAATTATGGTAGAGTCAGCCAGCGCACATGGTTGGATTACAAGACACGAGGCAGAATTCCCCATAGCTCAGAATCCTAGGATCCTGAGATGCTGTACTCTGCCAACGATTCATAAACAGAGATTACCACCCCCAAGGAGTCCCTTTGTCTCTGGGATATCTGGGAATGGGTCACTACTTGAACCTTTAACCTTTATCACAGTTTTGTGACTGGTTTCTTAAACCAATCATTCAGAGACCTACGGCCTGCCTGCCTGCCTGCGTGACACAAAAGATGTTCTATGCCTGTTGAGGGAACTGGAAATTAGATTGGCAGACAATATGATCATCACTATATATGTAGAGGCCCTCCATACCAGCATCCCATACAAATGGTCTATTGAAGTAATCAAAGGGATCTTGGAATGTTCTGAGTGGAACTTCATTACTCCATTGAGGTTTGTGATAAAGTGCGCAGAACTAGCACAAACTAAAAACATTTTTTGATATTTGATTTACCGCCAGATAAGGAGAACTTTAATGGGCAGCACTTGCTCCTGTGTAGCCGGCCTCTATGTACACCAGTTCGAGGCAGATCACATCTTCATCCCAGATAAGCCACACAAGGATAACATAAAACTCTGGTGCTGCTCTATTGACACATTGCTAATAATATGGCATGGCACTGAGGAGCTCACCACAAAATGGGAAAATCTCCCAGTTGACCAGTTTCTAAGAATGCCAACCACACTGTTGGATAAGTTTCCTGGGTTGTCCTTGAGAAAATAGTGACTAGTGCCCTTGACATTTCCTATAAACTTTTCATCTGGGAACAAAGATGGGTGTACTGCCTTAGCACATGGTAGATGGGCCATGGCTTCAACTATTACAATTAAACTCTTTGTCGTACACCACCCTGGTCATGGCACATGGACTTAGGCCCTTTTTAATGAAAAGCTTGCACCGCCAATACATCAAAAAGTTTGACACATTTGCGGCGCAAACATTTCTCCATATTTATAAGCTGAAATATCCGTGAGGATGCGTCACTTTTCCTACCGCTGCGTCAAGAAGAAACGGCATCGGAATGAACTGCGTCACATTAGTATTAAAATATGAAAGGTAGGCTTCCCATTGTAAATTCCTGCATAAAAGTGGCGCATGGATATTTAGCAAACAACAAGGAATAGCAGATTTACACCAATGTTCATCACCGTTTTACTGATATAAAAATTGTTTCTATTATTTTTGTGTGCATACTGGAGACGTGGCTCGCCTCGAAACACGTATATAAGTTCCAACAAACATGGCAGCAATGACATTACTGCCTATCCAATTGCACAGCTTGAAAGAACTGCTTCAATTTTCTTTTGTTCAAAAATTCACAATTATTCACAGGTTTCCAAATTTCATAACTCTTATGCATTTACTTGGATATTCACTGTAGGGCTGTCTGAAAGTCCAATTGTTTCAAATGGAGCAGTTGTGTCCATTCAGGCCTCTTACTACCCCACGTGGGTAACTCAATTCATATTGCAGCTCAAGATGTAACATGTCCCAATGCATTTCAGGCTCTTGTTTTAGCTCTTCGGCAGGGGTAACTGTTTCAAAAAATAAATGGATGTATGACATTTCACAAAAGTGACACAGCTGCATCTTAAGTGGCGCAGTGTTGTGGTTGCATCTAAAGCACTGCACCTGCAAAACACACACGTAAGACATGACTCATCCATACAGATATATAGTGAGAAGGGATTATTTAGGAGCCACTTACACCACTGGTAACACATTTTTTATATGGGACAAAGTGATGCACCGTTGGCACAAGGGTCTTGTAAATAAGCCCCAGAAGCTGGACAGGACAGTTCTGCAAGTAAAACTTCAGCATCAAAGGCAACGCAGGAGAAAGGAGCACCCTGACAGATCTCAGGGAGGAGGAGGTCATCACTCTTTATTGCCTGATATAACATTCCATTGCAGAACTGCTACACCCGAAGGTTCCAAGGCTACCAAGGCTAAAGGTCACAGCTAACATGCCTATCAACATACCTCCCCAGGCTAAACTCATGAAAGTGATACATATGCTGGTGTCGGGATCCTTCCAGACAACAGTCGCCAGAGTGGCTGGAATAGTTCAGCCATCCTTCTCCTCATTCCTTACCACTATCCTAGATGCCACCATCCAGCTGACACCCGCGCTATCTCATTTACTGCAACACCAAGGAACTGCAGAATGAGATAAAGCAAGGTTGTTATGATATAACTGGGTTTCCACATGTGCTGGGTGCCATGGACTGCACACACATGCAATACATACCTCCTGCAGACACATCACATTGGAACGGGAAGCACACCCACTCCATTAATGTACAGGACATTGTGGATCATCTGGAAGTTTTTACCAATGTGCTGACTAAATACCGTGGCCATGTGCAAGATGCTTTTGTATTCCGGCACTGCATGATCAATGACCACTTCAAGACTGGCCAATATGGCAATGGCATACTTGTAGGTAAGCTAAACCGTAATACCTAACACAACCCCTAACATGTATGAATGGGTCACATAATACCCATCATAGTTTCTGATGAGGCAGATAGAAATTGAAGTAAGAGGGGTGTGGTACTCTTTTGTCATCAACCCACTGGGGTTTTTACTTGGATTTACAAACGTGAAGAATGACAGCGCACCCACTGGGGATCATAATACAGCTACTACACATCCCAGAAGGCCATAGTGATGGCAGCGCCCAACCGGGCAGGTGTGTGGTGTATAAAGAGACCATATTGAATAGCGCTCTCACTCCTTCAGGAACTCAACGCCACTGAGGAAGGGATTTTTCACCACCCGAAACGCGTCTGGCATTTTATTTGAAGATGAGTTTCCTGGGCAGGGGGTCTGTCTGCAAGATGGCGTGTAAATAAATATACGAGCTGAACTGAACTTGCTGTGGCCTTTGTCGAAATGGGGTCCTGTATTGATGCATTTGTTGGCGGCTCTCCGGTCGTGTACATAGGCCCACCGCAGCTGCGGGTCCTTTCAGTCATCACGAAGATGTTTGAATTTGGTAGCAAGGAAGCTGGCACGTTGCAGGGGGCGGCCTGCTTTTCCTCAACTCGGCACCTAAAAAGCATCAACAGACACTCGCCAGGATTTGTCATCAACCCACTGGGGTTTTTACTTGGATTTAGAAACGTGAGGAATGACAGCGCACCCACTGGGGATCATACTACAGCTACTACACATCACAGAAGGCCATAGTGATGGCGGCGCCCAACCGGGCAGGTGTGTGGTGTATAAAGAGACCATATTGAATAGCGCTCTCACTCCTTCTGGAACTCAACGCCACTAAGGAAGGGATTTTTGACCACCCGAAACGCGTCTGGCGTTTTATTTGAATATGAGTTTCCTGGGCAGGGGGTCTGTCTGCAAGATGCCGCGTAAATAAATAAACAAGCTGAACTGAACTTGCTGTGGCCTTTGTCAAAATGGGGTCCCGTATTGATGCATTTGTTGGCGGCTCTCCGGTCGTGTACAAAGGCCCACCGCAGCTGCGGGTCCTTTCAGTCATCACGAAGATGTTTGAATTTGGTAGCAAGGAAGCTGGCGCTTTGCAGGGGGCAGCCTGCTTTTGCTCAACTCGGCACCTAAAAAGCATCAACATACACTCGCCAGGATTTGTCATCAACCCACTGGGGTTTTGACTTGGATTTACAAATGTGAGGAATGACAGAGCACCCACTGGGGATCATAATACAGCTCCTACACATCCCAGAAGGCCATAGTGATGGCCGTGCCCAAACGGGCAGGTGTGTGATGTATAAAGAGACCATATTGAATAGCGCTCTCACTCCTTCTGGAACTCAACGCCACTGAGGAAGGGATTTTTGACCACCCGAAATGCGTCTGGCGTTTTATTTGTAGATGAGTTTCCTGGGCAGGGGGTCTGTCTGCAAGATGCCGCGTAAATAAATAAACGAGCTGAACCGAACTTGCTGTGGCCTTTGTCAAAATGGGGGCCTGTATTGATGCATTTGTTGGTGGCTCTCCGGTCGTGTACAAAGGCCCACCGCAGCTGCAGGTCCTTTCAGTCATCACGAAGATGTTTGAATTTGGTAGCAAGGAAGCTGGCGCTTTGCAGGGGGCGGCCTGCTTTTGCTCAACTCGGCACCTAAAAAGCATCAACAGACACTCGCCAGGATTTGTCATCAACCCACTGCAGTTTTTACTTGGATTTACAAACGTGAGGAATGACAGCGCACCCACTGGGGATCATAATACAGCTACTACACATCCCAGAAGGCCATAGTGATGGCCGCGCCCAACCGGGCAGGTGTGTGGTGTATAAAGAGACCATATTGAATAGCGCTCTCACTCCTTCTGAAACTCAATGCCACTGAGGAAGGGATTTTTGACCACCCCAAACGCGTCTGGCGTTTTATTTGAAGATGAGTTTCCTGGGCAGAGGGTCTGTCTGCAAGATGCCGCATAAATAAATATACGAGCTGAACTGAACTTGCCGTGGCCTTTGTCAAAATGGGGTCCTGTATTGATGCATTTGTTGGCGGCTCTCTGGTCGTGTACAAAGGCCCACCGCAGCTGCGGGTCCTTTCAGTCATTGCGAAGGTGTTTGAATTTGGTAGCAAGGAAGCTGGCGCTTTGCAGGGGGCAGCCTGCTTTTGCTCAACTCGGCACCTAAAAAACATCAACAGACACTCACCAGGATTCGTCATCAACCCACTGGGGTTTTGACTTGGATTTACAAATGTGAGGAATGACAGCGCACCCACTGGGGATCATAATACAGCTACTACACATCCCAGAAGGCATTAGTGATGGCCGTGCCCTACCGGGCAGGTGTGTGGTGTATAAAGAGACCATATTGAATAGCGCTCTCACTACTTCTGGAACTCAACGCCACTGAGGAAGGGATTTTTGACCACCTGAAATGCGTCTAGCGTTTTAATTGAAGATGAGTTTCCTGGGCAGGGGGTCTGTCTGCAAGATGCCGCGTAAATAAATAAACGAGCTGAACTGAACTTGCTGTGGCCTTCGTCAAAATGGGGTCCTGTATTGATGCATTTGTTGGCGGCTCTCCGGTCGTGGACAAAGGCCCACCGCAGCTGCGGGTCCTTTCAGTCATCACGAAGATGAAGCCCAAGTATAGCCCAATGACAGAAAGTCCCAGAGTGTTCTAATGAACGACTAGAGCGCTAACAGTCTTACTTATGACAAAAGTATGGCACACCAGAAGCCATCTTGATTGGAATGAAGTGGTAAGTCTGAAAACATTTAATTTAAAAAGGAACAAAATGAGTGGGTTCATTTTGCCATAGAAAGTATGATTAGTGCTTCAGAAAGAAAAATTAGGCCACATTTTGAGTGACTTCTCAAATCCTCTTCTATTTCATTAAAAAAATTCTGACATGCAGACTGAAACATGCACTTTGAATACCAGCAGCAGACTTCCCTGGTGAGCAGTAGCTTTACTATAGTGATCTAATGAGCAACTAGAGTGCTAACATTCAGAATTTATGGCAAATGTGTGACACATCTGAATGCCTTCTTGATGGAACCAAAGTAAACAAGCATTGAAAATGCAATAGATCTCGCCCTCGTTTAAGTTAAAGCCATTCTGTTTGTAATGAGGTGGCTTTTTAGCTTTGCTTTAATTAGTGTTTTTCAAACTTTCATGTAAATAACATGCATATGTATGCATATATGTATATGTATGCATGCATTTATATTTGTATTTATATAGCTATGCAGATTATATATGTTTATATATGTATGTATATATATTACCTACTGGCGGTCGCCAGTAGGTATATATAGTTAGGATTTTTTCTCTATGGGTTTTTTGAAAATTCTATGTCTAATAACTTTGGCGTTTGTGGACGGAATTGGCTGAAATTTTCAGGAAAATGGCACATTTTGTTTCTGAGCAGCCCTTGAAAATTTGGGGGGGGGTTCGTCAAGGGGGGGCCGAGAAAAAAGGGGGGTCCCAAAACGCGTTTTTCCCATGTTAATTTCCATAGGGCGGTTGGCCTCACTTTTAGCCCGAACGGCTGAATGGATTTGCACGAAACTTGGCAAAATTGTAGGGACTGGTAGCCCGATGTGCCTTTTGTAGGTCTCAATATATGTGTTCCAGTGGATTTTGAGAAATTAACGTTTAAAAAAAGATATATATCTGTAACAGCGGACCGGGCAGCGCTCTGGTTCGCGGACTTTTCGCGCAACGGAGCTTTGTGAAGCGAAGCTGATTGGTTCTCCGGCGTCTGTCAACATTCCAAACAGTCCGTAGCGGCCGCCATCTTGTCTCTCGGTAGGATCGAGAGACAAGAGGAGGCCAAAGCGAAGGGGCAAATGACCATAAGGGGGCATAGTACATTGTCGCTCACCCCCTAGGTTTGATGTGGAGGTTTTAAAAGGGCCCCGCGGGGCAAAAAAAAATAAAAATAATAATAATCGAACAGCTGAATGGATTTGCACGAAACTTGGCAAAATTGTAGGGACTGGTAGCCCGATGTGCCTTTGCTAGATCTCAATATATGTGCTCCAGTGGATTTTGAGAAATTAACGTTCAAAAAAAGGTATATATCTGTAACAGCGCACCGCTTCGCGTACTTTTCGCGTTACCGAGCTTTGCGAAGCGAAGCTGATTGGCTCTCCGGTGTCTGTAAACATTCCAAACAGTCCGTAGCGGCCGCCATCTTGTCTCTCGGTAGGATCGAACAGCTGAATGGATTTGCACGAAACTTGGCAAAATTGTAGGGACTGGTAGCCCGATGTGCCTTTGCTAGGTCTCAATATATGTGCTTCAGTGCATTTTGAGAAATTAACGTTCAGAAACAAGATATATATCTGTAACAGCGCTCCGCTTCGCGGAGATAAAATTATATGTGTATTACCTAGCTGTTGCTAACACCAGTTAGCGACGGCTAGTAGAAGATAGCGACCATCTTGGGCCCCACTTTGCATGTGAGTGATATTTATCACTAATGACATGCAAAGTGGGCATGCCAAGATGTTAGCGACTGGAAACAGTCGCTAACATCGCTATCTCCTATTATCAACTTTTGGAAATATTCGAGATAAGGGCGAATATCTCTAAAAGCTACCACCTGCCCTGAGCAGTTCTTAGCCATGTTATCCAATGGGAGGTGGATAACATGGCTAAGAGCATTAGCTCGGTAATGCATGAATATCGCTGAGTTTTCAGCGATATTAATGCATTGCGGTCGTTTTTTATCGTATTTCCGATAAACCTTGATAATAGCAAGGTTTATCTGCGATAATTTCTGACGGTAAAAAAATCGTTGCTAAGCATCGTTAGGGATAAATATCGCTTAACTTTGGTAATATGCCCCAACGTCTGTTAACGTTCGATTCGAAGGAAATCAGGAAGTGTTGAAAAACATTGTCTGCGCCATCTTGTCTTTTTTCAAATGCCACACTTTTGTCGTGCACGGCAGCCATTTTAGATGCCTTGACCAGACCCACTCTGTGCACGCTGTCGATCCTTAGCATGGCTCCCCACCCTCGCAAGCATCTCCCCCAGGCAGTGGTCACCCCCGCTCTCTGTCTTATGCATGGGTAATAAACCTCCCCCATCTGCGCTGCTGTTCCCTGAGAATCACACCCTGTGCCCGCCCGACACCTCCCTTTCGCCCTATTCACTACCGCACCCTCTGACACTCCTTTTCCTCTGTGTCCGATTGTCCAGGCTGGTCCTAGGGTATCAGCTAGCCCTGCAGATGTAGTTTATGGCCACAGCTGTAAAGAATCACCCCTCTTCAAAGGAGTTATAGTAGATCAAGGCCCACACTCGATGAGATCCGTCACAGCAGAAGCGTTGCTATTATCTGAAAACCATCCTGTATTGTGATTGGGGAGGGGACCGAGCCTGAAGCGGAAGATTCCAGGGATGACTCTTTGTACATCAAAGTTTTTACAATTATGTGTCACATTAAAAATATATAGCACTCCGACAAAGTAGTAAGATTATAAAACTTTAATAATTTATAAATATATACAAGAAAACAAAAATAGTAATAACATATAAACATTTTTAGGGAAAAACAACGAAGTAGCGGTCGGCTGTGCGAATAGTCCCAACGCAGCACAACGTCCAGATTTCCGGCGTGGGGCGTCGCGGGGGGTGGGTCATCAGTAGCAAACTGTTGTGCTAATAGTTCCAAGGCAGCAGAACGCGCCGAAATCTAGATGACACGAAAGTGATGTCTAGTAAGTTGCCACCCAGCAAATAACGGCATGGGGCGTCGCGGGGGGTGGGTCATCAGTAGCAAACTGTTGCGCGAATAGTTCCAAGGCAGCAGAACGATGGCACCAAGGTGATGTCCAGTAAGTTGCCGCACTGGTTTTGGTATCCTACAATGCTGCTCCGAATAACGGCGTGGAGCGCCCCGGGGGAGGCGGCGTGAACGGGCCTCTCCAGGTGGAGTCTCGTCTGTTGTAGTGGGGCGCCCCTTTACCATTTCAGTTGCCATTCCGTCCGTTTTTGGTCCACTGTGTCAAAAGCCGCAATTCAGCTGAGTTGCGCCCACTCTTGCGGTGCAGCGATAGGCGGCTGTCACAGGACTCTCAAAATGGCGGCAGGCTGTTTCCTTTTTGGGCCTGGTCCACTGAAATGGCCCTGGGACACCTTGGAAATCGGACGCTTGTCTGCTAGGTCTTGGACCTCATTCTCGAAAGCGTCCCCTCCGCCTTGAGAATTCATCAAAAGTTTTGGGGGCTCCGACTCCTGCAGGCTTCTGGTGGGGAGCGGCTGCCATGATTGCTCGCGGAATGACCACGACTGAGCTACGAGATGGTGGTGCTTTCATGCTGACGCCAGCTTCAGTCTGAAACATCCAGAAACAAGGTGGGGCTTTCATCGTTTGGGGGAAAAAAAAAGTTTTCATCCTATGAAAAGTGTTGTTTTTAGGTCACATGATCAAGCCTTCCATCATTAGGAAACCAAAAGTAAAATGAACCAATGAAAAGTTTTATAAACAAGTCACATGACCTGTTATGCGGCATAGGGTGTAAAATTAGGAGAAAATACGTTGGCACGTGAGGCGGCGTCAGTAGCGGACCGATGTGCGAATAGGCCGAAGGCAACACAACGCGCCAAGATCCGGATGGCACCGAGGTGGTGTCCAGCAAGTTGCAGCACTGGTGTGGCCATCCTACAATGCTGAAAGTCGGCGTGGGGCGCCCCGTTGGCTTGTGAGTTTGCGTCAGTAGCGGACCGATGTGCGAATAGGCCGAAGGCAGCACAACGCGCCAAGATCCGGATGGCACCGAGGTGGTGTCATAGTTGAGAGTTCTGAGCAGCGGTTGTAACACTGTCTGAAGCTTATTTGCAGCTGCTGCAGCTTCACTACGCGTCAAGATCCGGATGGCACCGAGGTGGTGTCTAGTAAGGTGCACTGGTGTGGCCATCCTACAATGCTGAAAGTCGGCGTGGGGCGCCCCGTTGGCCTGTGAGTTTGCGTCAGTAGCGGACCGATGTGCGAATAGGCCGAAGGCAGCACAACGCGCCAAGATCCGGATGGCACCGAGGTGGTGTCTAGTAAGTTGCCGCACTGGTGTGGCTATCCAACAATGCTGAAAGTCGGCGTGGGGCGCCCCGTTGGCCTGTGAGTTTGCGTCAGTAGCGGACCGATGTGCGAATAGGCCGAAGGCAGCACAACGCGCCAAGATCCGGATGGCACCGAGGTGGTGTCTAGTAAGTTGCCGCACTGGTGTGGCCATCCAACAATGCTGAAAGTCGGCGTGGGGCGCCCCGTTGGCCTGTGAGTTTGCGTCAGTAGCGGACCGATGTGCGAATAGGCCGAAGGCAGCACAACGCGCCAAGATCTGGATGGCACCGAGGTGGTGTCTAGTAAGTTGCCGCACTGGTGTGGCCATCCTACAATGCTGAAAGTCGGCGTGGGGCGCCCCGTTGGCCTGTGAGTTTGCGTCAGTAGCGGACCGATGTGCGAATAGGCCGAAGGCAGCACAACGCGCCAAGATCCGGATGGCACCGAGGTGGTGTCTAGTAAGTTGCCGCACTGGTGTGGCCATCCTACAATGCTGAAAGTCGGCGTGGGGCGCCCCGTTGGCCTGTGAGATGGCGTCAGTAGCGGACCGATGTGCGAATGGGGCCAAAGGCAGCGCAACAATATTTTCTGATTTGAAGACACCACAAGGCGCTGAGATGCCAAGATCCGGATGGCACCGAGGTGGTGTCTAGCAAGTTGTGGCACTGGTGTGGCCATCGTACAATGGTAAAAGTCGGCGTGGGGCGCCCTGTTGGCCTGTGAGATGGTGTCAGTAGCGGACTGATGTGTGAATGGGGCCAAAGGCAGCGCAACAATATTTTCTACTATATTTTCGGAGTAGAAGACACCACAAGGCGCTGAGATGCCAAGATCCGGATGGCACCGAGGTGATGTGTAAGTTGCGGACCGATGTGCGAATGGGGCCAAAGGCAGCTCAACAATATTTTCTGAAGAGAATACACCACAAGGCGCTGAGATGCCAAGATCCGGATGGCACCGAGGTGATGTCTAAGTTGCGGACCGATGTGCGAATGGGGCCAAAGGTAGCGTAACAAGATTTTCTGTATGGAAGATACCACTAGGCGTTGAGATGCCAAGATTCGGATGGCACCGAGGTGATGTCTAGCAAGTTGTGCCACTGGTGTGGCCATCGTACAATGGTAAAAGTCGGCGTGGGGCGCCCTATTGGCCTGTGAGATGGTGTCAGTAGCGGACTGATGTGCGAATGGGGCCAAAGGCAGCGCAACAATATTTTCTGACTGACACCACAAGGCGCTGAGATGCCAAGATACGGATGGCATCGAGGTGATATCTAAGTTGCGGACTGATGTGCGAATGGGGCCAAAGGCAGCGTAACAATGTTTTCTGTATGGAAGATACCACTAGGCGTTGAGATGCCAAGATTCGGATGGCACCGAGGTGATGTCTAGCAAGTTGGTGTGGTCATCCTACAATGCTGAAACTCGGCGTGGGTCACCCCATTAGCCTGTGAGATGGCGTCAGTAGCGGACCGATGTGCGAATAGGCCGAAGGCAGCACAACGCGCCAAGATCCGGATGTCACCGTGGTGGTTTCATAGTTGAGAGGCACTTCATCTGCAGTGGGGCGCCGAGATCCGGATGGCACCGAGGTGATGTCTAGCAAGTTGCTGTACTGGTGTGGTCATCCTACAATGCTGAAATGTAGTGGGGCGCCCCTTTACCGTTTCAGTTGCCATTCAGCTGAGTTTCGGCCGCTCTTGATGCTACAGCGACAGGCGGCTGCAAGAGGACTCTCAAAATGGCGGCCTGTTCTTTGGATTTGGGCCTGGTCCACTAAAATGGCCCTGGGACACCTTAGAACTCGGACGCTCGATTTTTTTTTCCTTTCCTGTACATGCAAAAAAAGGTAAATGCCCGGTATGTTACACGCTTCATCTGCCACGATGAACTCTCCAGAGGAACCGAAAAAAAACATAGTTGTGGTAACTATACCATGCATCGTCATATGGAGAGGTGGCACCAATTAATTATAGTGCTGCATAAAAGAGAGATTTGGAGGAGAACCCCTGACCTGCTAGTACATTCATCAAAGAAGTGGCACTGAGAGCTTCAGAGGCAAGGGAAACGGTCCCAAATATTTAGAAGAACTTTGGAAAGATTAAAATGACATGTTTAGATTGTGGTAAATTAATTTCATGTGGGCAGATGAGTGTTACTCTAATAAATACAGCATATGAACATCATCATAGTCGATGGTTGGTAGAGACATTTTGAATATATCCTGGACCTGCCCGTCCTCGCCCAAAATGGCGCCGGAATAAATGGGACTCGTAACTCCTTGTTGTGTACTGGTTGCAGAACCTTGAAATCACGAGATACGTATGCAGTTTTGAAGCACATGGCGGGCGGGGACGAGAATTGATTGAATATTTCGACATCCCTATTGATATTAAGTTCTGATGTGTTATTGATTACTGTACTGTTGAAAATTCGAATTAACGTCACCCATGGTACTTGCCCGCAAATGTATATCTAGATAATTTTATTGTAACTGGCCCTGTCGTATTTTAATTATAAAATGTACGTCCACCGATTCCGTAACTGTTAGACACCTTAGTTTTTGCAACCTAATGGCCCGCCCATTACGTTCCTCTACAGTGTAAATGTCTATTCATCATATACGATTACAGTTTGCTCCGTGGCAGGCCCACGTGGTTATAGGCTCGTATTTGTATAATGAAATTTTCACAATAAAGGTTTTTAAAAGAAAACATGGTAGTAGTGTATACATTGGTAAAGTTTTTAATAATAGTCACTGTTTTAAAATCATTAAAAGGCAAGTGAAATAAAGCAGACCAATTACATGAAGGGTAAAAGGTATAATACGAAGGAACGCAGTAAAGATAAATGGTCAAGGGCTGTTGTGTTTTCTATTCCTGCAACATAAAGTGATCGATAAGAATCTCATATTCAGGCGTATCGGCGACTAAGACAGCAGGTCGACCCTCTTTTGCTCAACGGCTCCCTCATGGGACGAAGAAACGCTCTTTTTCTCGAAAAAAGAATATATTTTACTTGCAGGACAGTTGTAAAATTTCCGGGAAAGTACATTAGCCTGGAACATTATAACATATATTTAAGAGAAAATAATGTTCGGAAGTAATTAAAAGCGTAATTTTTAGGTGATATGACCAAGGCTTTCATCATTAGAATAAGAAAAGTAAAATGAACCAATGAAAAGTTTTATTAACAAGTCACATGACTTGTTATGCTTACGTTACGCGCTGCGCGCCCCGGATGACTTCCGGATGCGCTAACGCGGCGCGTCATATGACGCATTACGCGACAACGCAGGTCCAGAATATAGTCAAAATGTCTCCACCAACCAGCGGTCGAAACACAACCCCTTTCAGCAGGCTAAATAGTTCTGTTAAATGACAACAGAAGGGACAGGCAACAAGAACCATCAGTCAAAGAGGGGAGGGATAGTTCTTCTCTACCGGGTTACATTGGGGCGCTACCGGAACTGATCGAATTGGTAGTCTACAGTGTTTCTGGATGTTTCAGACCGAAGCTGGGGTTAGCATGAGAGCAGCACCATTTCGTAGCTCCGTTGTGGCCATTCCGCAACCAATCATGGCAGCCGCTCTTTATCGTTATTTTGGGCGGGGTGGGTGGCGGAGCCGAGCTGTTTTGCAGCCATCATTGTGTGGAGTTCAGTTCATCTCACTAGTTTTGTATTTGTCATGAGGGGTTGTTCCTAATGTTTCTATTTTAGCGAGGTCAAAAAGAGATCCCATTAGTGGCCTACTGATTTTGCTCGATTCCTTTTCTTTTTTTTTACACGATTTTTCGTTATCTGCAAAGACTAAACAGAGTATTGCGACTCTGTGTTTGTTTGTAAATAGAGAATGAACCAAAGAGAACTAATTCTAAAACAGTAAATACTTGGATAACAATCAATCAAATGGAGAGAGAAGCAGGCACGACGGATTACAACGGGGGCAAAGGCCTGCGTTAACTACCTTTCACTATCTGCAAAGAGAGAGTACTCCTAATAGAAATGAGGGGGGGGGGGCACCATTCAAAGCAGATCAGTGTGCATAAACACGAAAATGTTTTCACTTACCACGTACTTGACATTCGACAGCTTATGATATTTGCTATTAAAAAACCATTGAAATTCACTGAAAAAACCATAGGTTATAGACCATATATAGTTAGGAATTAGCATTTACAAAACCTTGAAAATTCACTGAAAAAACCATAGGTTATAGACCATATATAGTTAGGAATTAGCATTTAAAAAACCTTATTTTACTCACACAAAACCATTGAAATTCCATATATAGTTAGTTGCACTAACTATATATCGCGCACCCGCAATCCACTGCTGATCATGTCACATATTACATCATTCATGACATGGTCAGTGACATCACTGATGACATCACTGATGACATCTCAAATGACATCACTGATGACATCACTGATGACATCTCATTTGACATCAATGACCACATCACTGATGATATCATTCATGTGACAATACAATGCATCTCCTCACATTTTAATATAACCTCTGTTTCACCCAGTGTTAAATACAGAGTATAATTTTTGAAACCATTGACACACCAATACTAGTTACTACATACGTACTCACTGATTCCTACGTCTACAAACACATTCACTCATTCACCCATACAATCATTCATACATACAATCACTCATCTTTACAACACTATCATATGCACTCATACACCTATACAGACACTCACACTCTGCCACTCATCCATGGAGTTACTCACACACCTAGTCAGTCCTGTAAAGAATCAATCACACTTCCATTTTCTTGTCTATACAGTTAAACATAGAGCACCTTACATTTTCAAACATATAGTAACACATACTTACTTTCTTATACAATCATTGATACAAGTACACATTGATCTGCACAGAGTCACACACCTCCCAGCCAGCCACACACACACTCAGTCTCCCATACAAATACTTGGACAATCAATCAATAACCCATATAGTTAATCATATAGCTACTGATCAACACATGCAGTAGTTTACAGAACAACAGACATAATGATGCACAAATTAAGACAGTTTAGTCACTAACCCATGCACTCAGTGAGACACATTTAATCACTCACTCATACATTCAGTCATGCACCTACTAAATCCTTCGTCCAGACAGTTATACATCTACTCATTCTTCAATATCTAAAACATATTTAAACTTTACAGAAACACACAGTCACTGGATGATGTCATCAGTGATGTCATCAGTGATGTCATTTGAGATGTCATCAGTGATGTCATCAGTGATGTCACTGACCATGTCATGAATGATGTAATATGTGACATGATCAGCAGTGGATTGCGGGTGCGCGATATATAGTTAGTGCAACTAACTATATATGGAATTTCAATGGTTTTGTGTGAGTAAAATAAGGTTTTTTAAATGCTAATTCCTAACTATATATGGTCTATAACCTATGGTTTTTTCAGTGAATATATATATATATATACACATACATATATATAAATGCATATGCATATAAATGCATATATATATGTGTATATGTGTGCGTGTAGAGAGAGGTAGAGAGGTAGAGGTAGAGAGGTAGAGGTAGAGAGGTAAAGGTAGAGAGGTAGAGACTACTAGAGAGAGGTAGAGAGGTAGAGAGTAGAGAGTGAGTAATAGAGAGTAGAGAGTGAGTAGTAGAGAGCAGTAGAGAGAGTAGTAGAGTGAGTAGTAGAGAGTAGTAGAGTGAGTAGTAGAGAGTAGTAGAGAGTGAGTAGTAGAGAGTGAGTAGTAGAGAGTAGTAGAGAGTAAGTAGTAGAGTGAGTAGTAGAGAGCAGTAGAGAGTGAGTAGTAGAGAGTAGTAAAGAGTAAGTAGTAGAGAGTAGTAGAGAGTGAGTAGTAGAGAGTGAGTAGTAGAGAGTGAGTAGCAGAGAGAGAGAATAGTAGAGAGTAGTAGAGAGTGAGTAGTAGAGAGTAGTAGAGAGAGTAGTAGAGAGTAGTAGAGAGAGTAGTAGAGAGTGAGTAGTAGAGAGTAATAGAGAGTGAGTAGTAGAGTGAGTAGTAGAGAGTGAGTAGTAGAGAGTAGTAGAGAGAGAGTCGTAGAGAGTGAGTAGTAGAGAGTAGAGAGTAGTAGAGAGTGAGTAGTAGAGAGTAGTAGATAGTGAGTAGTAGGGAGTGAGCAGTAGAGAGAGAGTAATAGAGAGTAGTAGAGAATGAGTAGTAGAGAGTGAGTATTAGAGAGTGAGTAGTAGAGAGTAGTGGAGAATATTCCAAAGTTTGGCACAGCACCACTTGCACAACAAGTCCAATCAAATCATATCACTTAGAGTCCTTATTGAAGCGCTGAATCTTGGTGTATATTCAAATGCTTTGATTTTCCTTAAGTTTATGTACCACAGCCAGCCGACGTGTTTCGTTCTGTACAACAGAACTTCTTCAGGGCGTTCTTATTCCCTTCAAGTTCTGTCGGTATCCTGTTGTCATATAACTAGATATTTCTTCCAAATGTTAGACGAGACGTAAGTACATTCTTATTCAAAGTGACTAGGTATCAATTTTACCCACACAATTTGGGCAGACTTGAGTAATTTATAGCATCCTCAAAGTCAGTCTTTCAAAAATTCCAACGTATAGGACATGATAATCCAAATGTTTCTCAAGAAAAGTCATGTTCAATCTTTCGGAATATCGAGATAAAAAAAATAATAATAATAATTGGGGCCTGGGGGGTCATTGGCTGTCAACACTTCTAACCAGGAAGTGTTGGCATCCATCTTGTGCTCGATAGACAAAGGCAAAAGAAAGCAAAAAAACAAACGTGAGGAACACAAAAAGGGGGCATGGTAGATACACCCTGACACCCTAGGCCTGCCAGGACAAAAAAGGACCAATTTTTTTTTTTAAACCTGTTTTTTAAAACCTGGTCTGTTTTAAAAAAAAACAATTCGCGGGGGCATAGTGATAAAGAAGTGTGGGGGTCCACAATCCCCCCCACACTTCCCCAGGGACTGCCGCCCCCGGGGCAAAGCAACGCAGCCCCTTGGCGCATACTGGAGGCTCCTGGTGGGCTAGTTGTTATTTGAAATGTCATCAGTGATGTCACTGACCATGTCATGAATGATGTAATATGTGACATCATCAGCAGTGGATTGCGGGTGCGCGAAATATAGTTAGTACAACTAACTATATAGGAGCAATTTCAATGGTTTTGTATGAGTGAAATGTCCAGCTAACTATAACACCCCTAAAACTTATAGTTTTTAAGTGAATTTCAAAGGTTTTTTATAAGCTAATTCCTAACTATATAAGGCCTGAAACCTATGGTTTTCTCTGTGAATATATATAACTATAGCTTGGGCCACTGCAATGCACCCGCATATGACCTCATATATTGTATAACTCATGACATGGTCAGCGACATCACTGATGACATCTGAAATGACATCACTGATAACATTTGAAATGACATCACTGATGACATTATCCACTGAAATCGCTGACACAGCCACTCACACCCCATGTAATCTTTCATACACCCACTGCATTATCTGCGCTACCATTCTCAAAACCATTGACACACCCATGCCAGTAGTTATATGTCCACTCACTGATTCGTTGGTCTACACACGCAATCACTAAGTCACCCATACAGCCACTTGTACACCAACTCACTCACGAATACAGGCACTGATATATCTACTCATAGAGCCATACAACCACTCACACACTGTCAGTCACTCATAGAGCTATTTACACATCTACTTACTCACCTAGAGTCAATTAGGCAGCCATTTGCCCACCTATTAACTTATACACACACCCACTCACTTATTCATATAGCTACTAACATATAATCAATCACCCATAAAGGCAAGCATACACAAACACACTTTAACCCATACAGCCACTATCACAATCTCTCACTCACACATACAGTAACTGATATAGTCCAACACTCACCTATACTATCACATATCCACTTACTCACCCATATACCACTGACACATCCATTCACTCACTGACACAGCCGTAGATACACTCAGTCACTTATTCAACCCTTCTCTTACACTCACTAACCCATACACCCACTGACTCACATACTCACTCATCCATGCAGGTGGTCACATACCCTCTTACCCACCCACACAGACCCTCATACACCCATACAGGTAGTCAGAAACTGATCAATCACCCATACACCTACACATGTACCCACTCACCAACCCTTACAGCCACTTTGACACCAACTGATAGACTGATACAGACATTCAGGCAACCTAGTCAGTGACCTATACATTCACTAATACACCTAATTACTCACTTATACAGTCAGTCATGCACCCACTAAATCTCTCATACATCATATATATTTAATGCTCATAACTTTTTAGAAACACTTACAGTCACTGGATGATGTCATCAGTGATGTCATTTGAGATGTCATCAGTGACGCGTCTGATGTGCTAGGCGCTAGCAGCGGTAATTGTGCCTTTTAAAACATTGAAAACTGCTTGTCAAACGTGTGTTTTTAATACTTTGCTCAAACCTTTGCTTAAAACTTGGGCTCCGCCTCGTTCCATCACACCTGGTGTCGATTGCGTGGAAGGCGTTCTAGGCCTGGGCCCGGCCCCCTGAGGGCGTAACACTTTCGCCAGAGGCGGGACCCATGCCTTCTTAAGCAGCATCACCCTCTCCCGCGCAGCGGACGTGCCTGATGTGCTAGGCGCTAGCAGCGGTAATTTTGCCTTTTAAAACATTGAAAACTGCTTGTCAAACGTGTGTGATTTTAATACTTTGCTCAAAGTATCCAGAATTTATGGCAAATGTGTGACACATCTGAATGCCTTCTTGATGGAACCAAAGTAAACAAGCATTGAAAATGCAATAGATCTCGCCCTCGTTTAAGTTAAAGCCATTCTGTTTGTAATGAGGTGGCTTTTTAGCTTTGCTTTAATTAGTGTTTTTCAAACTTTCATGTAAATAACATGCATATGTATGCATATATGTATATGTATGCATGCATTTATATTTGTATTTATATAGATATGCAGATTATATATGTTTATATATGTATGTATATATATATTCACTGAAAAAACCATAGGTTATAGACCATATATAGTTAGGAATTAGCATTTAAAAAACCTTATTTTACTCACACAAAACCATTGAAATTCCATATATAGTTAGTTGCACTAACTATATATCGCGCACCCGCAATCCACTGCTGATGATGTCACATATTAGAAAATGGAAGTGTGATTGATTCTTTACAGGACTGACTAGGTGTGTGAGTAACTCCATGGATGAGTGGCAGAGTGTGAGTGTCTGTATAGGTGTATGAGTGCATATGATAGTGTTGTAAAGATGATTGATTGTATGTATGAATGATTGTATGGGTGAATGAGTGAATGTGTGTGTAGACGTAGGAATCAGTGAGTGCGTATGTAGTAACTAGTATTGGTGTGTCAATGGTTTCAAAAATTATACTCTGTATTTAACACTGAGTGTAACAGAGGTTATATTAAAATGTGAGGAGATACATTGTATTGTCACATGAATGATATCATCAGTGATGTGGTCATTGATGTCAAATGAGATGTCATCAGTGATGTCATCCGTGATGGCATTTGAGATGTCATCAGTGATGTCATCAGTGATGTCACTGACCATGTCATGAATGATGTAATATGTGACATCATCAGCAGTGGATTGCGGGTGCGCGATATATAGTTAGTGCAACTAACTATATATGGAATTTCAATGGTTTTGTGTGAGTAAAATAAGGTTTTTTAAATGCTAATTCCTAACTATATATGGACTATAACCTATGTTTTTTTCAGTGAATTTTCAAGGTTTTGTAAATGCTAATTCCTAACTATATATGGTCTATAACCTATGGTTTTTTCAGTGAATTTCATTGGTTTTTTAAAAGCTAATATCTGTAGCTGTAAAATGTATTCTTCTTTAAATCCAAAAATATATTTTATATGTTTATTAATAATTTTTTTTAAAATATTTTTTTTGTTTCGCTCCCGGTTCGCGAACCGGGAAGCTTTCCGTTAGCTCAATTTGATGCCGCGACCCGGTCCGCGAACCGGTAAACGTTCGTTAGCGCAACTGCCGCGTTAGAAATCAACATCGTGACGCGTTGCGGAAGCGCGACGTATCACGTTGTCGCGTAATGCGTCTTATGACGTGCTGCGTTAGCGCACCCGGAAGTGCTCCGGTACGCGAACTGAGACGCGAAGCGCAGCTCCCCGGAAGCGATCCGCAGTGCTTCGCGAAAGCGCGACGTATCGCGTTGCCGCGTAATGCGTCTTATGACGCGACGCGTTAGCGCACCCGGAAGTGCTCCGGTGCGCGAACCGAGGCGCGAAGCGCGGCGACCCGGAAGCGATCCGGGGCGCGTTCCGCAGCGCGTAACATAAGCGTGAGAGGTCATGTGACTTGTTAATAAAACTTTTCATTGGTTCATTTAACTTTTGGTTTCATAATCATGTAAGGCTAGGTCAGGTGACCTAAAAATAACACTTTTCATTGGTTTAGAACTATTGTTTTTCCCAAATGATGAAAACCCCTCCTTCTTTCCTCACTCTGACTTTCATCATTGTGAGAGGAAGACCTTTATTCATAATAGAGCAATGGCTTCAGTACTTGCTTCAGCTGGTGCACCCCCACCACCACCTCCACCTCCTCATGGGAAGAGAGGACCACCTCCCCAGGTCATCACCAACACAGAGGAGGAAGAGGAAGAAATAGAGGAAGAGGAGAGAGAAGGACCACAGTTCTTGGAAGAGGTGCCCCGGGTTTCCCATAGGAAAGCCAGTTTCATTTGGCAGTTTTTTTCACTCCCTCCAGGGCAGAAGAAAGTGAATGCGAGGTATGTCACCTGCCTCATTTGCAAAGACAAATTATCAAGAGGGACTGATAAAAAGTATAGCTATGGGAACTATACCATGCATCGGCACATGAGCAGGTGGCATCCACTCAATTACAGCCGGGCGGAAATTCGTGACATGGAACAAAACCCAACAGCAACTCCTGTGGCCAGGTCAACCTCGTTAATATCATTGAGAGCAGCAGAGGCACGGGAAACCGTGCCAAACATCCAGGATAATTTTGGGCATATGAAATTTACTTGTCTGCACTGCGGTGCATTGATATCATGTGGCAACATGAGTATTAATTCCATCAACCTGGCTTATAACAATCATAATTGCCCTAACCGCCCCACACAGTAATTTTTTTTTTGCTCCTGTTGAGCCCTTTTCAATGCCTGTTTTTTGTTGTTCCCCCCCCCAAAAAAACCAAAAAAAATATAAAATTGTTCAAAAAATACAAAAAACCAAAAAATGTTCAAAAAAAAAAAATATATAAAACAACAAAAACATTAAAAAAAAGTTCTTTTCAGAACTACCTCCCCTTTCAAAAAAAATTGCTAGAATGTTTAGCACTCTAGCAAGCTCTATTTCTTTTAGTTCGCTTCCCAGTTCGCTTCCCGGTTCGCGAACCGGGAGCGAACCCCAAAAAAATGTTTTAAAAAAAAAAGAAGAGTAAGTATAAGGAAAGTAAACAGAGAGTGATGTTAAAAGAAAGACAGCTATAGGGAGTAAACCAGAGATACTGTTTAATAGATCTATTTACCGAAGAAAAGACGGAAGAGGGTATAATTGTGGAAAACAAAATAGATAAGGAAGTGAAAAAAAAAGAGAGTAGAACAATAACAAAGAAGAGTTTCTGGGAGAATGTGAGTGAATGTTCAAAATAAGATTAAAACATGGGGAATAACAGAGAGAAAAAATAGAAAACAGAAAACAAAAAATAACAGAAAAAGATTAATTGAAACAGCAAAGAAATGTAAATAACATAGAGCCATATCATCAACATAGGCAATAAAAGTTTTGCAGCTTTTATCGGCAGAAATATGTCACCAAAGCCGCTTTTGCGGCAGAAAACTGCCGCTAAAACCACTTTTGCACCAGTTTTAGCAATTAGCTCATCGCAAATTAGGAATTTTTCCAAGGGTGCAGGGGTGTCTCAAGAACACCCTGCTGCACCCCTCAAAAAGAAATTTGGGGGCATATGGCGCACATACATGCCCTAAGGGCATGTATGGGCGTCATATGGCACCTTTTGTTTTTTGGAAAAAAAGCTTTTTGAAAAGAATTCGCAAATTACCACCAACTAGAAGTTGGTGGTAATTTGCAAATCCTTAATGGCATTTTTTGCATATTTTTTGTTTGATACATTGCATTTAAGAAATCACAAAATTTGCAAATCCTTCAGTGCAATCGCAAAATAAAGAATAGCAAATTTTGCTATTCCTTATTTTGCATCAAACTTGTTTGATACATACCATTTGTCTAATTTGCATTCGCAAAGGCCAAAATTCACAGAACTTCGACCTTTGCAAATGCTAATTAGCTTCATACATATGGCCCCAAGTGAGGCCTGTCTTGCAACATGGTGCATCTTTTGCATCACTGCTGCATCAGTTTAATGTGGCACGGTGTTTTTTACACCATGACACATCTGCCTAAATGCATCAATTTGTAATTTTGTCGCCTCATAGCAAATCTTTTGCACCGCCGCTGCATCACAAAAGTGACGCACAGTGGCGCAAAAGAGGCATACACCTATCATAAATCTGTCCCTAGCATTTTAAATGATTAATTCAGGATGACGATAAGGTGTGCCCTATCCAGAGGTTTGTTTAAGGTGAGGCCTACTCAGGATTGCAGATGAAAGTTACGCTTGACGAAGAATACAGAGGAGATAATACATGTAAAGCTCTACCAATGAAGTAAATGATGTCCACTTCATTGCGCCAGTCATCATAAATGTATCCCTAAGCTTCTTATCTTGTTAGAGATGAACCGCCATATGTATCATCAAACTATTTTGCATTTCCAAAATAGCAAATTTTAAGGAATAAATAGCGATTCTTTACCATTCCTAATTTGCGATGAGCAAATTGCTAATTGCAAATTACCCATTCATTTCCATGGGCCAGGAGGCCCATAGGAATGAAGGTGCAATTTGCGATTAGCAATTAGCTCATCGCAAATTAGGAATTTTTCCAAAGGTGCAGGGGTGTCTCAATAACACCCTGCTGCACCCCTGAACAAGAAATTTGGGGGCATATGGCGCACATAAATTTTAACAACATTCCTTTACATCAAAAACGATTTTCAAGTCATAATTTGAAAACACTTCACTTGGGGGGAAATGACTTAAAATGTCCTTAAGACACATGGAAGTGTTTTTTTAAAGCCTTTGCAAGTTTTTGGGTCACTTTTAACATGGCTATGTAACTCAAACAGTCAAAATCTAAATTTACCATGCACAGGTGGGACCATATTTACAAGGAATGTGCCCCACGGGGAAAGGTCTTTTAATGTAATATGGGAAAAATGACATCAGAGACACTGAAATGCCTTATAAAGAAGCATACACCATTATATCCTTGTCATAAATTTACAAACCATTCCTTTTCCCCAAAAACGATTTTCAAATCATAATTTGAAAACACTGCACATAGGGAAATGACTTAAAATGTCCTTAAGACACATAAAAGCGTTTTTTGATTGCCTTTGCAGCATGGTTGGGTCACTTTTAACATAGCTATGTAACACAAACATTCAAAATCTAAATTTGCCATGCACAGGTGGGAGCATATTTACAAGCAATTTGCTCCACAGAGAAAGGTCTTACATTAAAATGGGAAAAATAACATCAGAGACACTCAATTGCCTTATAATGAAGCATACACCATTATGTCCTTGTCATAAATATTATAACCATTCATTTTCCTCAAAAACGATTTTCAAATCATAATTTGAAAAGACTCCACAGCTCCTATGCACAATAACACCCTGTCAGTACTAATACTTCACATTTTCTCCAATTACATTTTCTCAAAGAAACAAAATCTATTTGTAAAACACTTGAGACAAAGCAACATTTGAAGAACACAACTTTCTTCATAATGTTCTCCTTAAAGCACACTATTCTCTATCTAAATTAAAGAAATCTTTTCTCACCTTAGCAAATACTTTGAGTTTCAAAACAGTCTCAGAAACACACCAATTTGTCTTCAGCAGAGCAAAAGGTATGCACTCCAGAGTCTGCAGCTATCAAAAGCACAGAAATGCTGTAATTCTTCACACATATCTCTCATGTCACCCAATCAAAACTCTTCCCTCACTTTTGTTCAAATGAAAACCCTTCCCCCCTCTGCCATTTCATGCCTTTTCTGCATGGCAACCACCTCCTTGAAGGCCTCTGGTGTTTGCAAGTTCACACAACAATGTTGCAATTGAACTCTGAACTCTCAGTGCACCTCATATCCAGTGCATTCTTTCATTTAATGATTTTTTCTTGACCACTCAAAATACATCTTTCAAACAACTCATCCATGCACCCTAACTTTCTGTTTTCAACAATCAAAATCCACCAATCACTGTTACTGCTTCATTAACACAGAAACTCCACAGTTTTTTTCATTTTAAACTCTTATTTTTTCAACTGCCATTTCATTGCCACACTTCATCTGACTGCAGGAGAACCTTCTCTCACCATGTTTTCTGTCTGGATTGTTGGACATAGTTACATCTATTGGGCTCAGAGGTATGCTGAGAACAGGAATTTACCTAACCTCAATTTACAAGATGTGGAAATTAAGTGGTTTGGCCACAGAGGATTAAAATGTCACCAATTGATACCATTGGTGAAAACCTTTATGCATTTGCCAAAACCTGACCTGTTAATTGTGCACTGTGGAGGTAATGATTTGGGCACTTTGACTGGGGTAGGTCTGGAAATGCTTTTAAAGGACACCTTTGAGCAATTGATGGCACTTTTTCCTCAGACTGCCTTGGTATATTCAAATATATGCCAAAGACAGAAATGGAGGTGGTCAAACCAATTTTGTCCACAAATTGAGAAGTCGAGGAAGCATGTAAACAAATCTGTTTCAGCTTACATGAGAGACCATGGAATGGGCTCCCTGTACAACAATAACTTGCGTTACTACATGCAAGATATCTACAGAGGAGATGGAGTTCACTTCTCAGATGAGGGCAACAGAATTTTCATTCTGAATTTAAGACTGTGCATTGGTACCTACTTATAAGTACCTAAATGTACCATAAACCCAAAAGCTCTTCTCAGAGCTACCCTACATCTGATCACTCACAATTATTATTTTACTCTAACATTTTTCACTAATTTTCAACAAAGTACGCTCCCTGGGGCTAAATTTTTAAAAAAATGTTTTTTTTTCGCACATATGGGCCTCCTCAGCCACCCTCAGAAAACCTAGGGGGTCAAGATAAGTCTACCGTGCCCCCTTCTACCCATTCTGAACATTATTTGCCCTCCATCTTGTATTTTAATTCGACCAAAACACAAAATGGTGGACTCCCGTAACGCTTAAGGTTCGCGAACCGGGGCGCTTGCCAGTTCGCGTACCGGGTCGCTCCCTGGGAAGCGCACCATCAAAAAAGGTGGGAAAGTAGTTTACAGAAAAGCGACTGGAGACAATTTCACCAAATATAGATTAGCTCATACTACATACCAATGCCTACCATTTTCACAAATTTGATTGAAATTCCATTTAACCATTTAGCCTGTAGACCTCTCTAAATACCCTGAGGTAAATTACTTCACAAAACACATCTGAAGTGTTGGAATTCACAACCAATTAAAATATTACTTTCATTTTCTACTTTTTTTACCTGACATTTGATTGGTTATCTACCTGAATATATATAAAGGAAGAGAGAGAAACAGCCATTTTGACTACTACTTCCTGAACTACATTGCAAGATCATTTTCACTCACAACTTAAACTTCTTTTTAGAAGGTGAGATATTATTTTATAAATTTGAAAACATTTTCAGATAGGTATATACTATCCCTCTGTAAGAGTTAGACATTGAGAAAGGCTTCTTTATTATAATTATGGATTGATTTAGGTTTCTGTGGTATAATTATGAATTTACTTAGGCTTCTTCACAGGCACTTTTTAATAGTACTACTTCACGCCTGAAACCATACAGTGCCCATAGATTACTTCTCTGTTATAAACTCACAAGTACCTGTCTGAACTTAAACCCAACAGTGCCCTATCTCTACTGATATATTTATTTTTTATGCAAATTACAGCAATAAAATGGAAGGTGAGCAGAATGTTTCCTTCGAAATTGTTCTGGAGAACAACACAGAAAAAGATATTGAGGACAATGATGATTCAGATTTCATGGATGAATCACGGGACCATGAATTAGTTCAATGTGTAGAATCTGTGGATCATTTACTTCATTATGATGACGGTCAAATGTGGGAACTTATGTTCACTCAACAAGAGGACATATCGGACAGTCAAATGCTAGACGTTCTATTAAATTTTGAAAAACAATCCGAAAAATAAAATTGTATGTAATATTAAAAAATTGTTTGAGTCTTTAATCATTTTTATATGTAATTCATAAACTAGTTAAATGTTAGAAATGTTATTAAATTTTCAAACACAATCACAATAAAAAATAATTGCTTAAAAAATAAAAAAAATTAAAAAATAATCAACAAAACCAACAATCAATTAACATACAGTATTTGAAAAGTCTATCATTCTTTTTTCCTTATAGTACGCTGCCCAGAACGCTTCCCGGTTCGCGAACCGGGCGCTACCCACGCAAAAAAAACAAAAAAAAAAAATTTTTTTTTTTGCCCCGCGGGGCCCTTTTAAAGCCTCCACATTAAACCTAGGGGGTCGGGGAGGATCTACTATGCCCCCTTATGGTCATTTCCCCCTTTGTTTTGGCCTCCTCTTGTCTCTCAATCCTACCGAGAGACAAGATGGCGGCCGCTCCGGACTGTTTAGAATGTTGACAGACACCGGAGAGCCAATCAGCTTCGCTACGCGAAGTTCCGTTACGTGTAAAGTACGCGAACCGGAGCGCTGCCCGGTCCGCTGTTACAGATATATATCTTTTTTTGAACGTTAATTTCTCAAAATCCACTGGAGCACATATATTGAGACCTAGCAAAGGCACATCGGGCTACCAGTCCCTACAATTTTGCCAAGTTTCGTGGAAATCCATTCAGCCGTTCGGGCTAAAAGTGAGGCCAACCGCCCTATGGAAAACTCAATGTTAAAAACACATTTTGGGACCCCCTTTTTTCTCGGCCCCCCCTTGACGAACCCCCCCCAAATTTCCAGGGGCTGCTCAGAAACAAAATGTTCAATTTTCCTGAAAATTTCAGCCAATTCCGTCCACAAACGCCAAAGTTATTAGACATAGAATTTTCAAAAATCCCATAGGGAAAAAATCCTAACTATATATTCACTGAAAAAACCATAGGTTATAGACCATATATAGTTAGGAATTAGCATTTAGAAAACCTTATTTTACTCACACAAAACCATTGAAATTCCATATATAGTTAGTTGCACTAACTATATATCGCGCACCCGCAATCCACTGCTGATGATGTCACATATTACATCATTCATGACATGGTCAGTGACATCACTGATGACATCACTGATGACATCTCAAATGACATCACTGATGACATCACTGATGACATCTCATTTGACATCATTCTTGTGCTAATACGATAAACCTCTTCAGACTCTAATATAACCTTAGATACACTCAGTGTATACAGACACTCACACACTGTCACTCATCCATGGAGTTACTCACACACCTAGTCAGTCATGCAAAGAAACAATCTCACCTCCATTTCCTCAACTATACAGTTATACACACCTTACTTATTCAAACATATACTAACACATATTTACTCTCTTATACAATCCCTGATACAAGTTCACAATGATCCATACAGCCACTCACACATTCAGTGGCTCTCATGCACAGTTATTTATATATGCCAACTCTCACATGTACTGTGTTTTACATATGTACTTACTATGACATGTAGCATTGAGATATCCATTCACTCATCAATACACTCATGCACACAGTCAACCGCCCATGTAGCTTTTTCCACATGCACTCTTGAACTCATACACCTAGTGAATCAACTGCTCACACATCTATGCAAAGAGTCACACACCTCCCAGCCACCCCCACACAAACTCAATCTCCCATAGAAATACTTGGGCAACCAATTAATAACACATATAGCCTCTCGTATAGCTAATGATCAACACATGCAGCAGTTTACATCACAACAGACATAATGATGCACAAATTAAGACAGTTTAGTCACTAACCCATGCATTCAGTGAGACACATTTAATCACTCACTCATACAGTCAGTCACGCACCTACTAAATCCTTCATCCAGACACTTATACATCCACTCATTCTTCAATATCTAAGACATATTTTAACTTTACAGAAACATACAGTCACTGGATGTTGTCATCAGTGATGTCATTTGAGATGTCATCAGTGATGT
Organism: Lissotriton helveticus; assembly: GCF_964261635.1. Taxonomy (NCBI): domain Eukaryota; kingdom Metazoa; phylum Chordata; class Amphibia; order Caudata; family Salamandridae; genus Lissotriton; species Lissotriton helveticus. The sequence continues at coordinate 851,459,641 of NC_136063.1, forward strand.
CATCAGTGATGTCACTGACCATGTCATGAATGATGTAATATGTGACATCATCAGCAGTGGATTGCGGGTGCGCGATATATAGTTAGTGCAACTAACTATATATGGAATTTCAATGGTTTTGTGTGAGTAAAATAAGGTTTTCTAAATGCTAATTCCTAACTATATATGGTCTATAACCTATGGTTTTTTCAGTGAATTTTCAAGGTTTTGTAAATGCTAATTCCTAACTATATATGGTCTATAACCTATGGTTTTTTCTGTGAATTTCATTGGTTTTTTAACAGCTAATATCTGTAGCTGTAAAATGTATTCTTCTTTAAATCCAAAAATATATTTTATATGTTTATGAATAATTTTTTTTTAAAATATTTTTTTTTCTTCGTTCCCGCTTCGCGAATCGGGAAGCTTCCCGTTAGCTGACCTTGATGCCGCGAAATAGACCGCGAGCCGGTAAACGTTTCTTTACCACAAGTGCCGCGTTAGAAAACAACATCGTGACGCCTCCCGTCCGCATGACGTTTCACGTTGTCGCGTGATACGTCATATGACGTGCTACGTTAGCGAACTGGTACGCGAAGCGAGTCGCAAAGCGCAGGTTTCTGGAAGCAAACCGGGAGGCCCTGCAAAGCGCTTAACGTAAACACAGCAAGTCATGTGACTTGGTAATAACACTTTTCATTGGTTCATTTCACTTTTGGTTTCCTAATGATGTAAGACTAGGTCATATAATCTAAAATGAACACTTTTGATTGGTTGAGAACTCTTGTTTTTCCCAAATGATGAAAATCCCTCCTTCTTTCCTCACTCTGACTTTCATCATTGTGAGAGAAAGACCCTTTGTGATCACTGAGCAATGGCTTCTTTAGTAGCTTCAGCTGGTGCTTCCCCACCACCTCCACCACATCCAAGGAAGAGTGGACCACCTGCTCAAGTTGTAATTCAACAAGAAGAAGAAGAAGAGGAACAGGAGGACGAGCACGAAGAGAGGCAGTTTTTGCCTGAGCAGCCCAAGACGTCTCACCGGAAAGAAAACTTCATTTGGCAATTTTTTAAAATTCCCAAAGGTCAGAAAAAAGTAAATGCAAGATACGTAACTTGCCTTATATGTCAAGATAGACTGTCCAGAGGGACCGACAAAAAATACAGTTTCGGAAACTACACAATGCATCGCCATATGACTAGGTGGCATCCTAACAACTACAGTGCTGCACAGTTTCGGAACGACCTAGATAATCTCCCTATTATGGCCAGAAGATCTGTTGTACCGGAAGTAACGGGACCAGAGGGCAGGGAGATGGTGCCAAATATACAAATGAGATTTGGTGATGTAAAACACACCTGCGCATTTTGCGATGGATTCATTTCCTACGGAGAAAAAAGCATCACTCTGATCAACAGAGCTATTGACTATCATATGCAAGTTTGTCCGAAACGCCCAAAATAATAAATACTTCTTTTTTTTGTTTTGTTGCTCCTGTTGAGCCCTTTACAATGAATCGTTTTCATTGCCCCCTCCAAGAAAAACCCCAAAAAATATAAAACTGTTCCGAAAAATTCAAAAACAGTAAAAAAATGTTCAGAAAAATAAAAAAAAAAGTTCTTTTCAGAACTACCTCCCCGTTATTAAAAAATTGGTACAATATTTGGAACTGTGCCAACCTCTATTTCTCTTAGTTCGCTTCCTAGTTCGCTCGCTGGTACGCGAACTGGAAGCGAACCAAAAACAGTAAGTATAAGGGAAGGAAACACACACTTATGTTAAAAGAAAGACAGCTATAGGGGAGTAAACTAGAGATACCATTACCCATAATCCACTGCTGATGATGTCACATATTACATCATTCATGACATGCTCAGTGACATCATCAGCAGAGGATTGCGGGTTTTTTGGCAACATGCCTTATCCACGGTTTAATAACGCTGCCTTTTGCTTTATATAAGTTTTCAAATTGTATGAAATATATACCAATAGGTCGTTATGAACCTTTAGGTAGTGCTTTTGTTCATGAGGTCTGGTCGCTTCCATACACATACAGATGTTTCAAAGATGATCAAGAAGTTTATCTGAATGGAGAGGAATGCACTGAGACGCCAGATCATTCACTAATGTGTAGGCACATACAGTTACACGATTCATGCAACAAACACCGACCAAATATGGCTTGCGTGTTGCAAGGCACGCCAGTTCCTGCTATCATCCCCACGTTCAAGTTGTTGGAAAATGGTAGTTATTTGATGCTCAATAATGAAGATTGTTCTGAGTTAATTAAAAGTATTCCTTTTATCGTAACAGTAAGTGAACGGGTTATTTGCTGCAGAAATGTTCTCTTTCCTCCCACACATGAACATAGGGAGTTTTCAATCTGGCCACAAATACCAACCTTGGGACACGTTTCAACGGCATGGCAAGAATAAGAGCTCTTTTGTCTCAGAGAGAGGTGGCCTTGAGTTCGGCCCGTGAAACTTTCGTACTTCACATAGCGAACACCCGTACACAGGTTTGCCTTTCAATTTCAGCAACATGTTTCCGACTATCTTTAACGCATCCTCCACAAAATCCCTGGCACACTTTTTTAAAGTTGTTACCAGTAGTCTCGTGACTTCATTTGAGAAAATCTTTGGAGTCATCCCTGCTTCCTTTCATTGTATTTTCTGCACTCTGGTTCGTGGATTGGCATTTTTACTTGCATTACCAGCGGACGCTCTTGTGCTCTTTTTACATTTTTAAATATGGATGTCCCTCCTATGCAACCTCCGACCCTGCAGCTGCTGACACTGTTCCGCAATCGCATGCTAGAATATTATGGCACAATGCCGTTGGCGATATTAAGCACGGCATATGGATTATCTTTTCGGTTCTCCTACTTCACCTGTGTCCAGCCTGTATTTCACTGCCTGACCTGTGATTTCGATTGGGCCATTGATTTGTGTCTCTGCGGACCGGTTTCTCCTGACGTCGACTTTAATCAGCTGATGACTCCTATCATTACTCACGAGTTGGTTTGTCCTGGCGAAAGGATTATGGCTGTGGCATTGATGCATGGACTACTTGGTCCCTGGAATTTACTGGCGGCAGCACAGTCTTTCTTGGAACAGAGCTTTCTTGAAAACCCACCGAGCTGTCCTCTGATGGTGATAGAGGATCCGGTGCTGGGAGAGCACGTATGTTCTTTTCCGCTTTTAAATTGGATGGCTGAACTGTTTTCGGATGAAGACGGTGACTTCCTATTGGAGGCTGTTGCAGCTTATTTTGCATACACAGTTATGTCATAGACCTTTTTCATGTTTGATATGCTGAGTACTAGCATTTCATTGACAATTCATTGACTTATTTGTCAAGTTTTTATTATTTACCTTGCCTATTGGCTTAAGACTCGATAAAGTACTTGGCTGTTTTATTTTTCTTTAGCATTGAATTTTCCTAGTTTTTAATGCTTTACCTTGCGGACCGTCCACATATAAACTTGCAATCTGCTCTCATGAGATGGCACTTCTATTATCTTATTCAGTTCGTTTCCGGATCATGAGGAGGTGTCATCTAGGTCCTGGATATCTTTACACCGTGTTAAGTTAGCATGGGCTCATTACCGGTTTAAACGCCATTTTTCCTTTTTTGCAACTTCTGCACACGACACTTAGTTGTTGCTTTAGCTTTCCACCTAGTAGTTCATCGTGGTTTACATGAGAATAATATGTTATTGGTCTACTATCTGCTTTACTTGTTAAACTATATCTGTACAGCGAGTGCTAAAGTTTCAAGAACAACACGATACAGAATTGTTATGAGGTCTGATCTCCACGACTTCATACTCATAACATAAGTGCAACTTCTGCCAATTCTGGGCATGAGGCGGGTTTTATATTGCTTTGCCGAACACACATACACAACAGTTGATGCGGTTCACATGAAGAGAGAGCTGGTGTATGCTGATGTGATTCCTTCAAATCTAAGACACTAAAGTATGGGCACGCCCTAAACCAACACAAAGAGACCTTCTTAGCAAATAATATAATATGTGTATTAGGGAGGGTGAGATATAAGCAGCCGCGGGCCGTGGAGGGAGTTACGATGGGGCAGGGAGGCGGGGAGGGGGAGAAGCAGGGTGGAGCCCTCTCTACCTTGCCCCTCCCCCTCCCCGCCCCACCGTAACTCCCTCCACGGCCCGCGGCTGCTTATAAGTGTTGCTAACTCTTATTCATTTACAGCATGTTAACATACTGTCACCATTCGCTTTTTATGTACTAGTAACTATGCTGGTAATTTTGCTACTGATAATATGTGTACTTGTATTCTCCACCCTGCTTCTCCCCCTCCCCGCCTCCCTGCCTCACCGTAACTCCCTCCACGGCCTGCGGCTGCTTATAAGTGTTGCTAACTCTTATTCATTTACAGCATGTTAACATACTATCACCATTCACTTTTTATGTACTAGTAACTATGCTGGTAATTTTGCTACTGATAATATGTGTACTTTAATTATCTAAGGTACTACGCCTGAGAAGACGGCATTAGTAAATAAACATTTCAAATACACATCTGTTCTTCTTAACTCCATGTTCTGGTTTCTAAGAAATCTATAACGACCGACTGTTCATGAGTTCCACGTATCCTGAGGTACTATAAGTTCATATTCTGGATTGTCTAAACATTGAGAGTTTGTTATATCCAATGTGACACTGTACCTAGCTTGCTAAATAGTTTTTGATTACTAACGTGAGTTTTGGGACACCCTAATTCGCCGAGGTTCCAATCCTCTGTCCACAGTTCTGTGTGAGAACAGAAACCCTGCGACAGGGGCACCCCCGACCCTTGCTGGAGCTTCATCACACTTGCGATACAACTCCAGCAATGCGCCACCTTTACGGCACAGATACATCACGCATCTGTGCTGTTTTTGCCCCATGATGCGCCGCATTGTAAATGCAGCACACCATAGGTGACGGAACAGCGGCACAGAATGACTAACACATCCCTGGTGATGCGCCAGTCATCATAAATGTATCCCTATGCTTCTTATCTTGTTAGAGATGAACCGCCATATGTATCATCAAAGTTATTTGCATTTCCTAAATAGCGAACTTTAAGGAATAAATAGCGATTCTTTACCATTCCTAGTTTGCGATGAGCTATTTGCTAATTAGCCGAATGTAGCCCAATGAAGCCCAATGTAGCCCAATGTAGCCCAAAGATGGCCGCCAGACACACAAAAAAACAAATGTAGCCCAAATATCAGCCAGATGTAGCCCAACTATAGCCCAGTGACAGAATGACCAATCAGCTTCGCAAACCTCCGTTACGCGAAGCGGAGCGCTGTTACAGATATATATCTTTTTTTGAACGTTAATTTCTCAAAATCCACTGGAGCACATATATTGAGACCTAGCAAAGGCACATCGGGCTACCAGTCCCTAATATTTTGCCAAGTTTCGTGCAAATCCATTCAGCCGTTCAATTATTATTTTTATTATTTTTTTTTGCCCCGCGGGGCCCTTTTAAAACCTCCACATCAAACCTAGGGGGTCAGCGAGGATCTACTATGCCCCCTTATAGTTATTTCCCCCTTTGTTTTGACCTCCTCTTGTCTCTCGATCCTACCGAGAGACAAGATGGCGGCCGCTACGGACTGTTTGGAATGTTGACAGACGCCGGAGAACCAATCAGCTTCGCTTCACAAAGCTCCGTTGCGCGAAAAGTCCGCGAACCAGAGCGCTGCCTGGTCCGCGCTTACAGATATATATCTTTTTTTAAACGTTAATTTCTCAAAATCCACTGGAGCACATATATTGAGACCTACAAAAGGCACATCGGGCTACCAGTCCCTACAATTTTGCCAAGTTTCGTGCAAATCCATTCAGCCGTTCGGGCTAAAAGTGAGGCCAACCGCCCTATGGAAAACTCAATGTTAAAAACACGTTTTGGGACCCCCCTTTTTTCTCGGCCCCCACTGGACGAACCCCCCCCAAATTTTCAAGGGCTGCTCAGAAACAAAATGTGCCATTTTCCTGAAAATTTCAGCCAATTCCGTCCACAAACGCCAAAGTTATTAGACATAGAATTTTCAAAAAACCCATAGAGAAAAAATCCTAACTATATATACCTACTGGCGACCGCCAGTAGGTAATACCTACTGGCGACCGCCAGTAGGTAATATATATATATATATATATATATATATATATACACATACATATATATAAATGCATATGCATATAAATGCATATATATATGTGTATATGTGTGCGTGTAGAGAGAGGTAGAGAGGTAGAGGTAGAGAGGTAGAGGTAGAGAGGTAAAGGTAGAGAGGTAGAGACTACTAGAGAGAGGTAGAGAGGTAGAGAGTAGAGAGTGAGTAATAGAGAGTAGAGAGTGAGTAGTAGAGAGCAGTAGAGAGAGTAGTAGAGAGTGAGTAGTAGAGAGTAGTAGAGTGAGTAGTAGAGAGTAGTAGAGAGTGAGTAGTAGAGAGTGAGTAGTAGAGAGTAGTAGAGAGTAAGTAGTAGAGTGAGTAGTAGAGAGCAGTAGAGAGTGAGTAGTAGAGAGTAGTAAAGAGTAAGTAGTAGAGAGTAGTAGAGAGTGAGTAGTAGAGAGTGAGTAGCAGAGAGAGAGAATAGTAGAGAGTAGTAGAGAGTGAGTAGTAGAGAGTAGTAGAGAGAGTAGTAGAGAGTAGTAGAGAGAGTAGTAGAGAGTGAGTAGTAGAGAGTAATAGAGAGTGAGTAGTAGAGTGAGTAGTAGAGAGTGAGTAGTAGAGAGTAGTAGAGAGAGAGTCGTAGAGAGTGAGTAGTAGAGAGTAGAGAGTAGTAGAGAGTGAGTAGTAGAGAGTAGTAGATAGTGAGTAGTAGGGAGTGAGCAGTAGAGAGAGAGCAATAGAGAGTAGTAGAGAATGAGTAGTAGAGAGTGAGTATTAGAGAGTGAGTAGTAGAGAGTAGTGGAGAATATTCCAAAGTTTGGCACAGCACCACTTGCACAACAAGTCCAATCAAATCATATCACTTAGAGTCCTTATTGAAGCGCTGAATCTTGGTGTATATTCAAATGCTTTGATTTTCCTTAAGTTTATGTACCACAGCCAGCCGACGTGTTTCGTTCTGTACAACAGAACTTCTTCAGGGCGTTCTTATTCCCTTCAAGTTCTGTCGGTATCCTGTTGTCATATAACTAGATATTTCTTCCAAATGTTAGACGAGACGTAAGTACATTCTTATTCAAAGTGACTAGGTATCAATTTTACCCACACAATTTGGGCAGACTTGAGTAATTTATAGCATCCTCAAAGTCAGTCTTTCAAAAATTCCAACGTATAGGACATGATAATCCAAATGTTTCTCAAGAAAAGTCATTTTCAATCTTTCGGAATATCGAGATAAAAAAAAAAATAATAATAATTGGGGCCTGGGGGGTCATTGGCTGTCAACACTTCTAACCAGGAAGTGTTGGCATCCATCTTGTGCTCGATAGACAAAGGCAAAAGAAAGCAAAAAAACCAACGTGAGGAACACAAAAAGGGGGCAGGGTAGATACACCCTGACACCCTAGGCCTGCCAGGACAAAAAAGGACCAATTTTTTTTTTTAAACCTGTTTTTTAAAACCTGGTCTGTTTTTAAAAAAAACAATTCGCGGGGGCATAGTGATAAAGAAGTGTGGGGGTCCACAATCCCCCCCACACTTCCCCAGGGACTGCCGCCCCCGGGGCAAAGCAACGCAGCCCCTTGGCGCATACTGGAGGCTCCTGGTGGGCTAGTTGTTATTTGAAATGTCATCAGTGATGTCACTGACCATGTCATGAATGATGTAATATGTGACATCATCAGCAGTGGATTGCGGGTGCGCGAAATATAGTTAGTACAACTAACTATATAGGAGCAATTTCAATGGTTTTGTATGAGTGAAATGTCCAGCTAACTATAACACCCCTAAAACTTATAGTTTTTTAAGTGAATTTCAAAGGTTTTTTATAAGCTAATTCCTAACTATATAAGGCCTGAAACCTATGGTTTTTTCAGTGAATATATATAACTATAGCTTGGGCCACTGCAATGCACTGCATATGACCTCATATATTGTATAACTCATGACATGGTCAGCGACATCACTGATGACATCTGAAATGACATCACTGATAACATTTGAAATGACATCACTGATGACATTATCCACTGAAATCGCTGACACAGCCACTCACACCCCATGTAAACTTTCATACACCCACTGCATTATCTGCGCTACCATTCTCAAAACCATTGACACACCCATACCAGTAGTTATATGTCCACTCACTGATTCGTTGGTCTACACACGCAATCACTAAGTCACCCATACAGCCACTTGTACACCAACTCACTCACGAATACAGGCACTGATATATCTACTCATAGAGCCATACAACCACTCACACACTGTCAGTCACTCATAGAGCTATTTACACATCTACTTACTCACCTAGAGTCAATTAGGCAGCCATTTGCCCACCTATTAACTTATACACACACCCACTCACTTATTCATATAGCTACTAACATATAATCAATCACCCATAAAGGCAAGCATACACAAACACACTTTAACCCATACAGCCACTATCACAATCTCTCACTCACACATACAGTCACTGATATAGTCCAACACTCACCTATACTATCACATATCCACTTACTCACCCATATACCACTGACACATCCATTCACTCACTGACACAGCCGTAGATACACTCAGTCACTTATTCAACCCTTCTCTTACACTCACTAACCCATACACCCACTGACTCACATACTCACTCATCCATGCAGGTGGTCACATACCCTCTTACCCACCCACACAGACCCTCATACACCCATACAGGTAGTCAGAAACTGATCAATCACCCATACACCTACACATGTACCCACTCACCAACCCTTACAGCCACTTTGACACCAACTGACAGACTGATACAGACATTCAGGCAACCTAGTCAGTGACCTATACATTCACTAATACAACTAATTACTCACTTATACAGTCAGTCATGCACCCACTAAATCTCTCATACATCATATATATTTAATGCTCATAACTTTTTAGAAACACTTACAGTCACTGGATGATGTCATCAGTGATGTCATTTGAGATGTCATCAGTGACGCGTCTGATGTGCTAGGCGCTAGCAGCAGTAATTGTGCCTTTTAAAACATTGAAAACTGCTTCTCAAACGTGTGTGTTTTTAATACTTTGCTCAAACCTTTGCTTAAAACTTGGGCTCCGCCTCGTTCCATCACACCTGGTGTCGATTGCGTGGAAGGCGTTCTAGGCCTGGGCCCGGCCCCCTGAGGGCGTAACACTTTCGCCAGAGGCGGGACCCGTGCCTTCTTAAGCAGCATCACCCTCTCCCGCGCAGCGGACGTGCCTGATGTGCTAGGCGCTAGCAGCGGTAATTTTGCCTTTTAAAACATTGAAAACTGCTTGTCAAACGTGTGTGTTTTTAATACTTTGCTCAAACCTTTGCTTAAAACTTGGTCTCCACCTCGTTCCATCATGGCTGGCGCCAATTGCGTGGAAGGCGTTCTAGACCGGGGCCCAGCCCCCTGAGGGCGTAACACTTCTGCCAGAGGCGGGACCTGTGCCTTCTTGGGCAGCATCACCATCTCCCGCGCAGCGGACGCGCGCAGCGGGTCGCCGGTGGGTCGCCAAAGGCGAGCCCATCTGCGCCCGTCTACGCAAGTCCGTTGCCGATCGCCTGGATTCCTGGCCGACAAACACCACGTATGGCCCTATATGCTCGAGAGGAGCAGATCGCTCTTCGCAGCCAGGCAGTCTGTGTATCCGATCACTGGCATCCCGACACCCAACGCCTGAGGTGCGATTATTGTGGGTTCAGGGCTACAGAGGCCTCTTTTTCCCCACCAGTCAGAGCCTCAGCACCAGAAAAAACTGTGATTCTGAACATACTGAGTTTGAACTGCAGGTCATTAGCTAAGCATTATGAAGACGTTTCTGAGCTTCTCACAGATCGAGCTCCCGACCTACTATTTTTAACTGAAACATGGTTAGTTGATGACCCGTCGGCCATCTTAACCTTAGCCCTCCCCACGGGATACTCAATACGGGTCCAGAACAGACCGAGTGGGAGGGGAGGGGGATTGGCGGTAATTTTTAAATCTAACTATTCTTGTACCCTCTCCCCCGCAAACATAGCTAATTACGAATGTGCCTTGTTCAAGATCAGGATCTCTGACACCTTTACCCTCACTGGCCTTTTGATATACCGCCCCCCCGGGCCAGCGAGTACTTTTCAAGAATCACTGGCCTCGGCCATCTCGGCCTTAGCCTTACAGTCAGCTAATTTTAGCATACTAGGGGACCTAATCTACACCTTGAGTGCCTTGAATCACCGGCCATATTGAACTTCCTGGGAGATCTGGAGGCCTGTCAGCAAATCCAGTTAGTCAAAGGGCCTTCTCACTCGGCAGGCCATTTGTTAGACCCGGTGTTTTCTAACATCCATGGAATTATAGCCTATTCCCCCGTCCCTCTTAGCTGGTCCGACCACTTTCTCATCCACACTTCCATCAGGATACCAGCCAGTCCCAGGCAAAAACCCTCGCCTCCCCTCTGGAGGCGCCCATGGCATAAATTAGATGGCGCCCTTTTTGAGTCCAGACTTAAAACTTCCTGCCCCGACTGGCCTAGCAATCTGGAGGAGGCAGACACAGCATAGAGGGAGTGGATTAACAAGTCCCTAGACCACTTCATCCCTAAGAAAATGTCTAGGCCTAGACGCGAACATTCTCATCCATGGTACTCTGAGGCACTCGCAATTGAAAAAAAGCACTGCAAGTCCCTTGAGCGTACCTGGAGGCGATCCTACGACCCTCTTGCAAAGACCAATTACAGATCTGCCACCAAAGCTTATCATAGACTCATAAAAAAGGCAAAAGCTATTTACTACACTGACCTGATTAATTCTAGTACTAACCGCTCCAAAACCATTTTCTCCCTATTAAAGGATATGACCAAAGCACCTGAGGGAACTACTAGTTCGATAGTCTCTGACTCACAATGCGAAGAACTGGCCTATTTTTTTGTCAATAAAGTAAAAGGGATTTATAACTCACTAAACTCCGGAGGGCCTGCCACGACCTTCAGCCAAGTCACAGGCCCACCTGACCTCCCCTATTCACTTCAAACTTTTCCACTTCTCTCCCAGACAGATCTGGAACCTCAGGCCTTAAAAGTGAAGTCTGGGTCACCAGATGACCCGGTAAAACCAGAAACATTCAGACTGTTCCAGGACACCATCCTGCATGAGGAGCGGGAGCTGATCAACAGATTGTTCCAGCTGGCTACAGTTCCCAGCTCCTGGAAACACGCCAAGGTCATCCCCCTGCTAAAAAAGCCTACTTTAGATCCCTCTCGGCCAGATAGCTTCAGACCCATTTCCCTGCTGCCTTACCTGGCCAAGGTGGCGGAAGCGCATGTGAACTCCACCTTGACCAGGTACTTGGAGATCAATGGGATCTTGGATGTGTCTTAAAACGGTTTCCGGGCCAAACATAGGGCCCTATTATGATGGCGGACGGACTTTCGTCCGTCCGCCACCCCTGCGTAAGAGGGACCGTCCGCATGGGCAGCGGCGGTCCCTCCACGGCAATTAGGATGTGACCGCCACCCTGGCGGTCACATCCTGTATTTTTTACATTGCGGTGGGTGCTGTTTGAAGCAGCACCCGCCGCAATGTAAAAAATGAAAGCAGTGCATTTGCATGCACAAAGCGGCAGGCACCGCGCGGTGCCTGCCGCTTCGTGCACGCAAAGGCAGGGGGTACCATAGGTACCCCCCATGTGCACCCCCCACCCCCCCTTCACCCAGGGGGCCCGCTACGGGCCCCCGAGGTGAAGATCCACATGCTTTTCCTCGGCTGAGAATCCGCCGCGGAAAAGCATGTTTGCACAGCCATCCTAATATGTCTGGCAGTGTCTGAGAGACACCGCCACCATATTAGGCCTTTTCCGCCGCGGTTGTAAGCCAACCGCGGCGGAAAAGCGGCGGACAGAAACCAGGACCCACCAGCCATCCTAATGTGGCGGTGGGTCTTTGGTGGGTCCGCAGAGGATTTTCCGCATGCTCCGGGCCGGCGGTGGCTTCCGCTGGCCCAGAGGATGCGGAAAATCCTCCTTCGTAATGTGCCCCTGAGTACGGAGTCTGCCCTTCTGGCAGTCACGGAACAACTAAGGGCGGCACAGGACCTGGGCAACACCTCAGTTCTGATCCTGCTGGACTTAAGTGCGGCTTTCGATACGGTCTCCCATAACATCTTACTTCAACGACTTCGGGAGATAGGGATAGGGGGTGGAGCTCTGGATTGGTTTGCGTCATTTCTATATGACCGTTCCTTCCAGATACATGCCCCACCATACTCGTCCAGCAGGCTCCCCCTTAGCTGTGGTGTCCCTCAGGGGTCTGCTCTCAGCCCCAGGCTGTTTAACGTGTACGTCCGCCCCCTGGCCTTGATGGCCAGGGAACGTGAGATCAAACTAACTTCATATGCGGATGACACACAGCTTATTTTTCCCTTCTCTAATGACACAGAGGGGGACCGAGCTAAATTTCAAGAAGATGTGTTAGCCATAGCTGGATGTCAGAAAACTGTCTCCAACTTAACTCATCTAAAACTGAGGTGGTCCTGATCGGCCGGGACCCACAGAAGTGGAATGAGCATTGGTGGCCCTCCACACTGGGGTCTCCCCCTACTCCAAAAAAGGAGGTCAAGAACCTGGGGGTTCTTATGGACAACTCCCTTGCTCTTGATTCCCACGCAAAAAGAGTGGCAGGCACCTGTTATGGCCGCCTACGTTCCCTCAAGCACATCTTAGGCTTCTTTGAGCCTCCCACCCGCCAGATAATAGTACAGTCCGTGGTTCAATCGCATCTGGACTATTGCAATGTCCTTATGCTTGGCTCAAATCTGACGGTTCTAAAAAGACTTCAAAGGGTCCAGAACGCTGCTGCCCGCACTCTGTTGCCCTGCCGAAACACTGTCACACCTCACAGATTCTACGACGTTTACACTGGTTGCCCATCAAACAAAGAATCCAATTCAAAACCCTCTGCTTAATCCATAAAATTCTCTATGACCATGGCCCTCAAATACTGCAGGGACTCTGCACCTTTTACACCCCCACGCGTGCTCTCCGTTCTGCAGATCTCCACCTTGCCCGGACCATCATGGTCTGCAGAAGTAGAGCAGGGGGACGTTCATTCAAGCACAAGGACCCAATACTCTGGAACTGTATCCCCTTAAAAGCACGTGCCACTATGAATCACCAGCTCTTCAGAAAACAAATTAAAACCTGGCTGTTTTCCTCCATCTAAAGATCCCCATATTTCGGGTGTCGGTCATTCTGTCATCTGTGTCCGCTGTGTTCTGCCATTGGGCATGTCTGCAAGCGCTGGGACGCCCCATTGCTGGGGTAGCCATGCGCTATATAAACCTGCTTAACAACATAACATAACATGTCACTGAGCATGTCATGAGTGATGTAATATGTGGGTTCATAAGTAGTGCATTGAGGGAGGACGACTTATAGTTAGTGAAGCTAACAATAACTGCTGAACTTCTCTGTGTTTGTACGAGTGAAATACCAGCCTATCTATAATTTCACTGTAACCTTTGGTTATTTTAGTGAATACCTAAGATTTTTTAATTATATTTCCTAACTATAACACCCTATAACCTTTGGAGTTTTCAGTGAAATTCTAAGGTTTTTTAAATGCTAATTCCTAACTATACTTTACCTGCAACCTTTGTTTTTTCCAGTGAATTTGCATGTTTTTTTTCATAGCAATGGTGTTTGCAGAATGGTGTGGAAAGGGGGCAGGGCCTCTGACTAGCTGTCAGGAATCCCACTGTGTAGAACTTACAGACAGTAGCAGGAGGGCTTCTTGTTCCTCAAAGTCCTTTAGGATACGATATAAATGTATTCCCCCAACCACTAGTGTGCTAGGAGATGCATTTGCAGAATGGTGCAGAAAGGGGCGTGGTCTCCAAAGACCTCTTGGCAAACTGCCTGAATGGGACTTGCTGGAGGTAGGGATAGTTGGCCCCCAAATACTAATTTAACTTTACCCTTTGTATTCATTTGTCGAAATAACTAAATCATGAATTCATTTTCCTTCTTCACAGCAACACCAAAGGTCACAATGACATCAGTAGTCATGAATACAAATGACAAAGGGAAAACTAATATATGGACATATTTTGCACAAACTGTGGGTCTAGCTGTTTAGTAACACAATGGTTTAACTTTATTTCATCAACACATTTATAAAAAATAACAGTATCAAAAAATAACTCAACATCTGAACTCACATGTGGGAGAGGTGTGGCGCCGCGGCCAGGGCGACTGACGCTGGAATCTGGGGATCAGGTTTCGATCCCCGGCTCCGGCGGCAGGTTAGCCCAGCACCATGTGACTCTGGGCAATAGCTCGCTTAATCTTCCCGATGGCCCACAGCGCCTAGAGACCCTTACGGGTGATTGTGCGCTTTACAAATGTGGATTATATAGAACATAACTACTAAACACCCACCAAACTACCCATTGTTACCCAAACTCATGGGGAAATAAAAACTGTTGCCAAAGTAGGGCAATGCACAATCTGAAAACATCACATGACTGTGAATGTAAGGAAGATCATGGGATAATATACTGTTACGCAAAATGAATGGGAAGTATACATCCACTTCTCCTTCTTGAATCTTGTTTTCCAGAAGTTAATTGTGAGCAGGTGATAGATTTTGACTGGAGACGTTTTCTGGACTTATGTGGGATGATGATCATGTTATATCATCTTAAAACTCATCAAATAAAATGTATCCAGCTGCTGAATAAGAAGGAGGAAGCTGGAGGACCCTCTACATCAGTGGCAGCAGCAACAAGTCCCAGCCAGACTGTCCCTTGAGAGTTACAGATTACTAGAACAGATATGGCTCCAGAGCTTTCAAGAATGGCCATGTATTGCATGGACTGTAGTGGTGTTATAAGAGCTGGTGAGCAGTGTGTTACAGCTATTTGCAATGACGTAAAAAATAATGCATTGTAAGTTTTTTGCACATTTCATAAGAAAAGTTCATGTTGAGCATCAAGAAGACAACGCAAAGCTGAAGGACTCTCGACTTCAATAGCAGCACTACAACACCGAAGCAGAGAGTCCATTTAAAAGTCCAATCTCAACTTCAAGATTTGGGTCCACTGTTTTCCCCAATGGCATCATAATGCATGGATTGTGGAGTTGTAGTGAGTGCTGGAGAGCAGGCCACCCACAACCCTTTGCAATGCTGCAAAGAATAATAAATGGACGTTCATAAGTTTTCGATTTTGGAAAAGGTGATGGACAGAGTTTCTGAATGATGCAGAATACTCTTACCAAGTCAATAGATCATGGTTTTAATCCATCACTGTTTTTTAGCTCACTGCACCATCCCAGCTCAGAACCTGGCTATATGCAAATTAGTCTGTTCCTGTCCCAGTGCATGATGGGAACAGGGCAAACCAAACTACCAAGCCAATTCTTATACTGGGAAGGAAACAAGCTTCCGGGACCGGTTTCTGGCATCACAGCCTTCTTCGGCCCGGCTTGCTTGAATCCTGATGGTGCAATGAGCAAGGGACTCACGTCTGAGTATACCCTCCCACACATAGTGTGGATAAAATCGATTTTGGAAAAGGTGATGGACAGAGTTTCTGAATGATGCAGAATACTCTTACCAAGTCAATAGATCATGGTTTTAATCCATCACTGTTTTTTAGCTCACTGCACCATCCCAGCTCAGAACCTGGCTATATGCAAATTAGTCTGTTCCTGTCCCAGTGCATGATGGGAACAGGGCAAACCAAACTACCAAGCCAATTCTTATACTGGGAAGGAAACAAGCTTCCGGGGACCGGTTTCTGGCATCACAGCCTTCTTCGGCCCGGCTTGCTTGAATCCTGATGGTGCAATGAGCAAGGGACTCACGTCTGAGTATACCCTCCCACACATAGTGTGGATAAAATCGATTTTGGAAAAGGTGATGGACAGAGTTTCTGAATGATGCAGAATACTCTTACCAAGTCAATAGATCATGGTCTTAATCCATCACTGTTTTTTAGCTCACTGCACCATCCCAGCTCAGAACCTGGCTATATGCAAATTAGTCTGTTCCTGTCCCAGTGCATGATGGGAACAGGGCAAACCAAACTACCAAGCCAATTCTTATACTGGGAAGGAAACAAGCTTCCGGGGACCGGTTTCTGGCATCACAGCCTTCTTCGGCCCGGCTTGCTTGAATCCTGATGGTGCAATGAGCAAGGGACTCACGTCTGAGTATACCCTCCCACACATAGTGTGGATAAAATCGATTTTGGAAAAGGTGATGGACAGAGTTTCTGAATGATGCAGAATACTCTTACCAAGTCAATAGATCATGGTTTTAATCCATCACTGTTTTTTAGCTCACTGCACCATCCCAGCTCAGAACCTGGCTATATGCAAATTAGTCTGTTCCTGTCCCAGTGCATGATGGGAACAGGGCAAACCAAACTACCAAGCCAATTCTTATACTGGGAAGGAAACAAGCTTCCGGGGACCGGTTTCTGGCATCACAGCCTTCTTCGGCCCGGCTTGCTTGAATCCTGATGGTGCAATGAGCAAGGGACTCACGTCTGAGTATACCCTCCCACACATAGTGTGGATAAAATCGATTTTGGAAAAGGTGATGGACAGAGTTTCTGAATGATGCAGAATACTCTTACCAAGTCAATAGATCATGGTTTTAATCCATCACTGTTTTTTAGCTCACCGCACCAGGTTCTGAGCTGGGATGGTGCAGTGAGCTAAAAAACGGTGATGGATTAAAACCATGATCTATTGACTTGGTAAGAGTATTCTGCATCATTCAGAAACTCTGTCCATCACCACCCCCCTTTTCCAAAATCGGTTTTATCCACACTATGTGTGGGAGGGTATACTCAGACGTGAGTCCCTTGCTCATTGCACCATCAGGATTCAAGCAAGCCGGGCCGAAGAAGGCTGTGATGCCAGAAACCGGTCCCCGGAAGCTTGTTTCCTTCCCAGTATAAGAATTGGCTTGGTAGTTTGGTTTGCCCTGTTCCCATCATGCACTGGGACAGGAACAGACTAATTTGCATATAGCCAGGTTCTGAGCTGGGATGGTGCAGTGAGCTAAAAAACGGTGATGGATTAAAACCATGATCTATTGACTTGGTAAGAGTATTCTGCATCATTCAGAAACTCTGTCCATCACCACCCCCCTTTTCCAAAATCCGTTCATAAGTTTTCTACATTAGCAGGCATTTTATTATCTTACAAAATGGGTATCTAATATCTAAGGGTTGTTCGTTTTATTATCCGCTAATTTTTTGTAACACTATTTACATATAACTTGCCGTATAGACAAGTTAAACCATCCCCCTACAAAAAAATACAAAGGTAACTTTTGGCAAGTTATCAATATTTACTTTTTCACTTTTTGAATATGTCAACAGTCTATGTTTAAATCTTCTAGGAGGCGCATCTACAACATTTACAAACATACTACGTTTTTTTAGACAACACTGTGTTAAATTTTAGAATTTCTTCTTTAAAACTATCAACTGTTATATATATGTCTTGTTCTGCAACTCCTCATCTTAACAACTCTTCATTTTCCTTAGAATTCGGATCAAAACCAAAGGAACGAAAATGTACATCACTACAAACCTTTTCTATGTCTGCCACACTACCATACACAAGTGCTCTATTCATTTCTCCTAAACATAAAGGTATAACTTATTTTGTGTTTTAAACTTCACCTTGGGAATATATGTAGAGATTTTCTTAATACATCAATGGATTGCTGTCTAATACTAGACACACTACTACAGTTCCATTTGTGTAAAGTACCCTGACTACACCTTCCTTGTACTTCTTCTGCAATATCTTCTTCTACATTTCTAGGTTCTATCACCTCTTTTGCTATAGGACTACCATTCTTTATTTCATAAAATCCTCCTCCTTAATCAATAGAATTAACCAATTTGTTATCCTGGAGTCACATTTCTTCATCAAAGAAAGCCTCTATAAAATAAGTATTTATCTATACCCCACTAAGAACTGTACAACAGTTACATCTATTCACTAATCTTTTCTTCTGGTTTTGTCTTCTCATGCACAACTCTATTAAGTCAAGAGTTTTCATGGTATTTAGAATCACAATGAAAAGATTCTTCTTCAAAGCAAATGCCTTATCAGCTACTCTCTGAACGCATTCCTTGAATTTCACTGCATCTCCCCTTCTTCTACACATTTTTAAATGCATCAATAAATTTACAAGGCTGTAACTATGCAATCATTGTAACATTTGCATAGAACGTATGCAGCCATCTAAACACCCTCTTATAACCAATGCAATCATTGAAATACTGAGGCACACATGTGCACAGATAAAACACTCAGGCTCTACTCATGCACTCATCTAATTATGAAGAGAGTACCATTGTAGTAAACCTAACACCCATTCTGTCTGAAGACTGCACAGTCCTCAGTAACACTTGTAAATACAGGGGTTGGTGATTGAATGTATCTATTCTCCCTGGATGTTTGAATGAGTGTATTGGCAGTGCCTAAGTGATTCCCTGATGATACAAGTAGTGCCTAGATGATTCCCTGACTATGTCATAACTCAATGGGTCATTCCATATCTGCCTACTTACTGACTGCATGTTTGCATGAGTATACCACTAGTATCTGGGTGTTTTGATGAATGCATGAGTAGAGCCTCAATGATTAGACATGTGTGTGACTAATGCTTCAATAATTCAATAATTCAATACTTGCATAGATAATGCTGGGATGATTAAATGAGTGCAATTCTAGCATCTGGATGATTGCAAGAGTGCATACATAGTATAGGTGAATTATTCAGTGCATGGATAGTGCATACATGATTGTTTAAGCCCATGCATAGCACCTAGCCTATTGGAAGAGTAGATGAATAGTGTTTCAGGTTTTGGATGCTGCCCTATTTCTTTTTGGTTGAGTGAACAGGTAGTGTCTGGATGCTTAGATAACTACATGGCTAGTGCTTGGAGAATTGAATAAGGGCATCAATAGTGCCTAGCTGATTAGATGAGTGCATGACTGGTGTCTGAGTGACTGCATGATTCCATTGTTAAAGCTTGAGAGACTGGATGAAAGTAAGTGCACTGCTGGGGTGATTGTTTTAGTGCAAGCCTATTGCCTGAGTAATTACATTACTGCATAGGTACTGAAATGTAAATACTACATAAGAGTTTATTGCATAATCCTAACTTGTAAATTGAAACTTGCCATTACTTAATTTGTTAGTTACATCAAACAGGTGCAGTCCTATTACTTGAACCTGGGGCAATAAGGTATACAATACCAACAATGGTTCAAGGCAAAATTACACAAGGAAACAGAAATAAAAAGTGCAATACAAGGAGAAAATGCAAAGAAAAATTATAGAAAGTGATGCATATAAACAGAAAATTATCCAAAAAAGCTTATTATTACTGAAGCAAAAAAAATGTAAAAATTAGTCATACATTAACTAAACACATCCGATAAATAAAATACAATTTTTTGCAATTATTTATTGAAAATGATGTTAAGCTTCTCTGACGCAGAACCGGGGTCGCGAGAAATGCGCATGCGCGGGCGGCCGCGCATGCGCATTGGTATCCAAGACGGCGGCGCGATTAGAAGAGGGAGCCCCGGACGCAGCGGACAAGGTAAGTGCTTTTTATTTACTTTTCTAAGGCTATTTAACAAAAATAAGGTATGTCGGGGAGGGGGGCAGGCGGCATGTAGTGGGGCTACGCGAAGTGCGTAGGTAGGCGTAGTTTCTCGCCCACTTCGCGTAGCTTCGCGAAGCCCCACTACGCCTACTACGCCCACCGTTACTAGGAACTTGGGAGTCATCTTTTACACCGCCCTTTCCTTTTCTTACCATGTAAAGACTATGACCTCAGCCATCTGCTACACCTCAAAAATCCTGAAGAAAATGTTCCCCTACATACCATCTGACCTGCAGAAAACAGTGGTTTTGGCACTAGTTATGTCAAGGCTGGACTACTGTAACAGTCTTTTGGTTGGAATGAATAAAGTCCTCCTTGCCAGACTGCAGGTCTTACAAAATTCAGCCGTCTGATTTTTAGACTACCCAAATATGCCTCTGAAAAGGCAGCTCTTAATACTCTTCATTGGCTTGCGGTGGAAAACGGATCATCTTTAAGGCACTGTGCATTGTGTTTAGGGCTTTGCACAACCAGGGCCCTGCATATCTGATTGACCAATTCTGCTGGTATATACCTACCAAAAGGCTGCGGTCCGCTTCACACCGGCTGGTGGAAGTTCCTAAAGCACGACTCTCTAAATAGGGTGGCAAAAGCTTTGGTTACATTACTACCAGACTGTGGAATCAATTGCCACTCTCATTGAAAAACTCACCAGACCTGTTATCTTTTAGGAGGGGTCTGAAGACATGGCTGTTTAAGGCTTAGTCTCTGCAACATTTCCCTCCCTATTTTGTTTCTGTCTCTGTTCCTCATGTCTGACAGGAGATTGAACCTAAAGCGCCTAGCTGCCTCTGGGTATTAGTTACGCTATATAAATATATAAATTAATAAAAATAAAACAACACCCATAATCCTTTCAACCATTTTACTTAGCTTAAAAAAACAGTATTCGTGACAATATTTCCACATCACGCTATTTTTGTATCACAATATTTTTTTCTGATATTTCTGTCTCCCAATATTTACAACTCAATATTTTTGTGCAAACACATACATTCCTGCACAAAAACAGTCCTTGGAGACATTTTACTCTTTCTTTGTGTATTGCGGAAAGAGGAAATAGCGAGGAGAAATATACATATTACTCCTGTTACACCTCTGTTGGAAAGGTGTTCCATTTTGAGCTATTCCCAGGTTTACCATTCGTAGTAAATCTGGAAATGTACTAAAGTCCATTGGTTGGATACATGGCAACACCCACACTTCACACATGGAACGCCTTCCAAATAGAGAGTAACGTAAGGCAGCACTATACTCTGCCTTTCATTACTCTTGATTTATGGAGCCATGCAGAGTCACGCAAGGTAGCTTTGTATGGCTTATTAAACCTGACCTAAGGGCTTTTGTTGCCTTCCGTCACCTTGCATGATGCAAGGGCAATGCAAGCACTTAGTAGTTCTGGGCTAGGCTTTTCTGTCACAATCATTTTCAGATTCAACACTAGAATTTGATACCCCTTCCCTGAAGATTTGTCTTTACTCTCATCACCCAAAGCTTTCAAGAATCATCTGAAAAATCTCTTTTGCCTTGATATTCTGTACGGATTCTCTCGTTTAAAGAATGCAAAACTTATGTGCACTAACTTCATGATTCTCTCTTTCTGTATAGCGCTCTGACGCCCTCTGGGTCTGGGTCGTGCTATACAATATTTTAAATATATGGCCCTCATTTATGTGATTTTGGCATTGGGCAGGAATGCACCATAATTATGCAACACAATGCATTTCTGTCCTTTAACCCTGCACAGGTGCTGTTTCAGCAGCCTAGCTCCAACAAAGATACCCTTGCACCAACATGGTACAAGGGTGCCTCCGTTGCATGCATAATTGTATTTGTGCAGGAAGGTACACCTTCCTGCCCAGAAACAACCCTAAGAGGCAGTTACCTCTTTCCACGTGTGCTGCAGAATACAGTACACATAGAGGAAAGAACAAAGAGAAATAAAGATATTTCTCCTCGTTTTGCCTCACCTTTGCTCGTTACACCTCGTCTCGGGAGGCAAAGGATATGGTGCATCCTCATGTTTATATGATTATCTGGGGCAGCATCAATATACTTGGGTTTTGCTTGAAAACACCCACCGCAATGCCTACAGAGCCCCTCTCATGCTCAGAGTAAGGTGATGCAGCGATTTGCGCTGCTTCACCTTATTCAAGATTTATGAGGCCCCTCAAACCAATGCAGGGTGGCTTTGCGTGGCTTAATAAATCTGATTCAGAGCCCTGAGTCATGCATGTACCACTTTACATGGTGCAAAAGTGACACAAGGATCTCATAAATAACCCACATAAGACTGCACAGTTTGTACTGCAGCTGGAGCACTTTGCACTGTCATCTTGATTAGGTATTACTTTTATTGTTACTATTGATTATTTATTGTACGTGTATATTTACGTCAAGTTTCTCTGTTTGGGTCTTTTTCAAGCTATAGAATACTTCAAATTAATGATGAGGTTCAATTAAGAAAAAAAAAGCTCATTCTTCAAAATGTAAGTCGATTTTCATATAAATTGCTGCCGTGTGCGTGCAAAATTGAAGTGTGCGAAATGGAAGTCGTTAGAATAAACATTGGAGGATTCTAAAATGTAAATAGATAAAAAAAGACATTTGATTTCCAAAACTCACATCGCTAAGAGATAAGATCAGAAATGTGTAAATTGCCTCAGTTAACCTTAATTCTCTTTCGTTTTTCTGCCATAAACACTTTTTCTGTTATTGAAAAAGTGTAAAACATAACTTTAACTTGTCAAATTTGCAGGACAACCCTATTGACTGAGATGAATTCTGATTTAGAGCTTTGATGCTGATTTTCAGCAGCCTTTTGTTTTCACCTAATTGTGAACCAATATTTTGTCTTGCAGAAGTCATGCATCATTCTGTATGGGTTCTCAAGAAATTCCTCGCCTTTTTCTTGTAAAAGTTTAGATTTAAGTGTGATGAGTGAATTTCAAAGATTGAAGCAGGCTCCTGCTCACCGGGGTAGCCTCTTTGTCCCATAAAATGTCATCTTGTATTGGTCTTCGAGTTTGTCAGAATTAGCAATCCAGGCCCCTTGTTAAAATTACCATTTTTACACAATGGGAACATACAGATATCACTTTAGAAGATTAAATTATTGAAAGCACTTCATGTTTTAGTGGCAACTGACTCGAGTGATTTAGTATGCTGCAATTTATTCATTAGTGAAGTTACTGCAAGAGTTTATTAAATAAACCAATGCAGTGAAAAAGTCTTTTCAGGTCGACTCTCTTCTCTCCTGCCTGGATTAATGCAATTCGGTAAAATTCATATGTAACTGAAATGTTTCACATAGGAAATGTGAACTTCATGCAATTGTCACAAGGACAGATTCTGCTTGCTGTGAACATAGTAAATTGGCCACAAAAAGCATAACTTGTGCTCTCACCCTGACGCCAAACCTCACCCCTCAAAGGCGCCCAAAATGATGGCCTCACCACATTAATACCAATAAATAACAGGACTTGCAAAACAGGCTGAAATCACAGCTATTCTTATCAAGCTTGTAGAACTGATAGCTGGACTCAGGTTCTGAATCTTGCTACAGAACCAAAAAAATCCTTAAAATGTGTGTGTGTGTGTGTGTGTGTGTGTGTGTGTGAAATGTATTTTTCTTACTTCTACTACTAGTACTAGTACTGCTACTACTACTAACAATAATAATACTAATATTAACAATAATATTATTTGCATGTGACATAGGAAGCGTCTATCAAGAACACATGGATCAAAATCTGGCTAATCACTGGACTGATGTCATAACAGTATCCAAAGTGGTTACCACTGTTCGTTCTGACATCTTTTGCTCCAACACCTCACAGGAGTCTATAGAGACCTGATCACAGTGGCAAAATGGTGGATAGTAATCTCATCTGCATTCTCTTCTGCCTCTATTGGATCTCCACAGATACAAGGGAGGTGGTAGAACACAGGCCTGCTACAAAAGCCTTCTTTCCTGTCAGTGCGGGTCTCTGCAGACGCACAGTGATAAGAGAAGGAATCCTCCACGTGCTGGCTGGCAGCTCTCCCAGAGCCACCATCAGCACATTGCTGCCTCTCTGCTCTCATTGTGAGAGTGGAAAGAGTACTTTGAGCAGGGAGGGCATGGGAGAGGGTTAGAAGGGTGGCTGGCAGGAGGCCACCTGTTTATTTATAAGTTGGGCAAGGTGGAAGTTATGCAGAGGGCGTTGATGAGGTATGGATGAATGCCAGGTTTGTTTTTCAATTCGAGGGAGGTAGGGAAGACGTATGTTGAGGTTTGTGAGGATGGATGGAAGGAGGACAGGCATTTTGGATTCGTGCAGGAGTCGCTAATATTCAGAGGGTGGTGGGAACTAGGAAAGTCCATGTTATATCTGCCTCTCCAATTACTCGTCTGTCTCTGCATATATGTTGTAAGCAGGGGCAGATAATTTTAAGGGTAAACAACCTAAAGTTATGGGCGGATAAACTGTGAATAACAGACACATTATTAACAGTTCAAGGTTTGCACTCATTTTCCGTTTGATGTCACCAAGAACCCCGCAGTAAAAAACATTCTTGTTTTTCATAGTGACCTTATATCATAAATCAGCAGCACATATCTAAAGAAAGAAGTTATACTGTATCCCTAGTACTGAAATCAATATTATGAAGGGGAAGGTGCTATGCAATTTCACCGGTGATGTATTTAATGTGAATTACTATGTCATCTGCTACATCACAGATGGGACGTTTTAATAACTGTTCACAGAATAAAATAAAAACTCTGCCAATAGTCACAAACAGGCCTGGAAAAAAGATTATTTATGCAGTAGCAGCATTTCAGTAATATCGTATTACTCTTGTGATGCGACATTACCATAATCACACCAGCATGAGTAATGCTGGATTACTCTTCTCCTGCAACATTTACTGATGAGTAATTTTGTAGTAATTACACTAAAGAGAATGACTCCACTTACGACCACCTCTAGTCATAAGACATCTTCAATGGTAGTTTATTCCCTCACGAATTTAACTCCTTGTATTCTGGGTTGTGGTAAGTATATATTTTTTTAACAACAAATACATTTGAAGAAAACATGGAGTAAACTACTCAGATACTCAGGGTGAAGTATGCTATTGTTTATCCTTGTTGAGAGAAGGGTGGGCCACCTAGTCTCAATCAAGGCTTCATCTATATATTTCACAGTGGCAGTCAACATTGCATAGTTATGGTTTAGCCGTATATTGTATTTAAAATAAAAAAAAATTATTTGACTATATCTTTCTGCGATTGGTTCACATAGTCAGGTAAAGTCTGGCATTTCAATTTTTGTGCTGCTCACTTCAGGGGAAAAAAGTCAAGGAGGTCAATCAATCACAAGAGCAAGTAAAAAAACATAAAAACAGGAATGAAAAGCACTGTTAAAAAAGATATGACAAGCAATAAAATACAAATCCTGTATAAAAACAAGTGCAGTTCGAACAATGATAAAAGTAAGTGGAAGATAATCATTTGTCTGGACGCTTTCTCTTAATTCAATGGGCGTCCACCAAGAAACTTGTAACACTAAAGTAGACAATATGGCTATTCAACATTTACAGGTACACCACAGCCGGTCTGACATAATTAAAACACTGCACTTTTAACAAAGGCAAAATATATCTTTGAAGTAAAACTCGAAAATGGCCCCAGAACATAAAAAGATGCATTGTATCTTTAGGGAAGAAGTTGTCACAAGAACAGGGTTTAATTTCATCCACCCTGTGTCTCTCCCTGAATCTTGTCAACAAAAAGCAGTGATGTGGAGATGTAACTTGGATCAAGTAGTGCTCCACAGATGGACAGGTTTTTAGTATAATGTACGGCGGAACTGTAGATTTGATCAGTTCAAGTGCCTCTCTTTCTGCACACTTATACAGAAGATCTGCTCTTCTGCCCAAATCAGATCTCTTTTAGTTATAGTGGTTGGGTTCTCAAATAGCATTGGGCCGTCTCAATTTGCCCATTTCAACGTTGACATAATTCAGCCATTGGACTACATCAAGAGCCTTTTGAAGAGAAAGGCAGTTATTTACCGTGGCCTGATTACTTCATATCCTAACCAATCTAAGCAAGGGTGCAAGTATTCAGTGGTCAGTAATATACCCCAAACCCAGCTGTTCATGGATAGTGTAAGAAGGTATGGACTGATGGTCTGCAGGACAGATAATAATTGTCTGAGAAATGTATTTTCTGCAATCCGCAACTCCCTCGCAAGTCCGAATAGCACCAAATATCACTACCATAACTGGCTACCCACATTCACTTCACTTGGTAGACTTTAATAAGTGGGATACCACGCAAAAATTCTAAATGGCAAAAAGTTGCAATAGAGCTTAGTGATTCTGTACAAACACAGGGCGTATCTCAAGTAGTTATATATAAAAATATGGATATCACTTTTTTTTTCAACATATTCCACATTTATTATAACACACGATATAAGCACAGTATTTGAATATATATATATATATATATATATATATATATATATATAAATATATATATATAATCCAACCCTACTCCTCACAGAAAAGGGCACGCACGCGAAGAGTGCTGGGTTAAAAGGCATTTATTTCATTGAGCCTCCTCCGACCCAATAGCACAGAGAGAACGCGTTTTCGGCTGTCACATCAGCCTTCGTCAGTCTGGTAAGCGCCATTTTGTTAAAACCATATATAGTCTACATGAATGTATAGACACAGAAAACATACTGCTTTCATTTTTGGAAATGTAAAAAGACATACTCACAGAAAAGACGAGCCCTCATATATAAATACAAATAAATGAAAATTATATGTGTAATGTGCAAAAAGGATGGTAAAAAAAATATATATAAATATAGAAATAACATCAACATGTAATCATGGTGGTCTAAATACATAGTGTCTGATGCAATGATATGCACCTATAACCTGCATAATGCGTCTATGAACTCACCCTAATTGCCTGAGGTCTTCACTCGTGGTTCACATGCTTTTAAAGTCTCTTAAATCATAATTTTTAGGCGCGTGAAATGTAATTAAAACAATCTGATGAATTGCGCGATTATAGTGCAACAAAATAATTGAAGTAAATATGATTGACTATCCCTTTGATCAGATATGGAGGCCAGTCAAAGCACTACGGGCGGCTAATGTGAGGATGTGGTACGGCATGCGCTGATCTAATGGGTCATGCAGAAGTGTCTAATTAATAATATACATCAACACAGTAATTGTGGTTAAAAAACGCCTCTGCAGTCCCTTATTTACACAGCAAAAACTTCACAGGACTGCACGTCCCATAATGCCGCATTTCAGTTGTATGGAAGCTGTAACAAATGCCAGTCAGTCTCAAGCCTCGGAACCAAAAGTGCGTTCACATGGTCCCTTGAAAACCTCGCCTCCCCGTCGAGCAGGCAATTGGCATTGTTCCTCGCTTGACTGGCATATGCAACCACAACCTCAGCTATGCCGCCATGCTCCCAATCATGGCTCGTTAATGTACTTGTTGAAGTCAAAAGGCGTAGGAGTAGGGGCACCACTACTCCTACAAATGTCAAACCCATTACATTAAGTGCACCACGCGCAATCAGTCAAATAAAACTTAATGCAGGGTCGGGGGAGAGCAATGTTCAAAATCCATTTTTCCGTGCAATCCTCACCATACCAGCTTCGGCTGACACGGTGCCTAGTCAGGGATATATATATATATATATATATATATATTACCTACTGGCCAGTAGGTATATATAGTTAGGATTTTTTCTCTATGGGATTTTTGAAAATTCTATGTCTACTAACTTTGGCGTTTCTGGACGGAATTGGCTGAATTTTTCAGGAAAATGGAACATTTTGTTTCTGAGCAGCCCCTGAAAATTTGGGGGGGGTTCGTCAAGGGGGGGCCAAGAAAAAAGGGGGGTCCCAAAACGCGTTTTTCCAATGTTAATTTCCATAGGGCGGTTGGCCTCACTTTTAGCCCGAACGGCTGAATGGATTTGCACGAAACTTGGCAAAATTGTAGGGACTGTTAGCCCGATGTGCCTTTGCTAGGTCTCAATATATGTGCTCCAGTGAATTTTGAGAAATTAACGTTCAGAAAAAGATATATATCTGTAACAGCACTCCGGGTAGCGCTCCGGTTCGCGTACTTGACACGTAACGGAACTTCGCGAAGCGAAGCTGATTGGCTCTCCTGTGTCTGTCAACATTCTAAACTGTCCGGAGCGGCCGCCATCTTGTCTCTCGGTAGGATCGAGAGACAAGAGGAGGCCAAAACAAAGGGGCAAATGACCATAAGGGGGCATAGTAGATCCTCCCTGACCCCCTAGGTTTGATGTGGAGGCTTTAAAAGGGCCCCGCGGGGCAAAAAAAAAAAAAAATCGTTTTTTTTCGTGGGGTGCGCCCGGTACGCGTAACGGAAAGCGGACTGGGGAGCGTACTACCAGGAAACAAGAATGATAGATTTTTCAAATATTGTATGTTAATTGATTGTTGGTTTTGTTGATTTTTTTTATTTCTTTATTTTTTAAGCAATTATTTATTATTGTGATTGTGTTTCAAAATTTAATAAAATGTCTAACATTTCACTGTCTGAAATGTAGTTATTTTCATTGAACATAGCTTGTAATGTTTGAGTGTGTAAAATGTCCTCATTTTCAAGGAGGACATCTACTGATTGCACACATTGCAGTAGTTCTTGGTCCCAAGTTTTATCCATAAATTCAATGTCATTTGGATCAATGATTTCTTGGTTGGTCTCTGCAAGGACTATTTCAAATGAAACGTTCTGTTCGCCTTCCATTTTGCCTGAAATTTGCATAAAAAAATATATATTAGCAGAGATAGGGCACTGTTGGGATTAATTTTAGATAGGCAGTTTTTAACAGTGAATTTATCTTTGGGCAGTGTATAGTATCAGAGTGGAAGTAGGAATATAAAAAAGTGTATGTGATTTAACGTAAGTAAATTCATAATTATACAAGAGAAGCCTAACTCCATCCATAACTATAACAGAGAAGTCTATCTAAATTTATAACTACTACAGAGGGATAGTATATAACTATCAGAAAAAGTTAACCATATTAACTTAAAGTGCACAATATACTTCAGTTTTTAAAATAACAACTTACCTTTAAAAAGAAGTTGAAGTTATTAGTGAAAATCCTATTGAAATGTACACCAGGAAGTAGTAGTCAAAATGGCTATGTTTCCTTCTCTTCCTTTATATATATTCAGGTACATAACCAATCAAATGTCAGGTAAAAAAAAATAGAAAATGAAAGTAACATTTTAATTGGTTGTCAATTCCCACACTTCCGATGTGTTTTATGAAGTAATTTACCTCAGGGTATTTAGAGAGGTCTACAGGCTAAATGGCTAAATGGAATTCTAACCAAATTTGTGAAAATGGTAGGGATTGGTATGTAGTATGAGCAAATCTATATTTGGTGAAAGTGTCTCTAGGGTTTCTTCTGTAAATTACTTTCCCACCTTTTTTAATGGAGCGCTTCCCGGGGAGCGCCCCTGGACGCGAACCTGCAGCGTTACGGGAGTCCACCATTTTGTGTTTCGGTCGATTTTAGATACAAGATGGAGGGCAAATAATGTTCTGAATGGGTAGAAGGGGACACGGTAGACGTATTTTGACCCCCTAGGTTTTCTGAGGATGGCTGAGGAAGCCCATATGTGTGAAAAAAAACCATTTTTTTAAAAAAAAATTGCGCGGTTAGCTTCCGGTTCGCGTACCGGGTAGCGCTCCGGGGAGCGTACTTTGTTGAAAATTAGTGAAAAAAGTTAGAGTAAAATATTAATTGTGAGTGATCAGATGTGGGGTAGCTCTGAGAAGAGCTTTTGGGTTTATGGTACATTTAGGTACTTATAAGTAGGTACCAATGCATAGTCTTAAATTCAGGATGAAAACTCTGTTCCCTTCATCTGAGAAGTGAACTCCATCTCCTCTGTAGATATCTTGCATGTAGTAACGCAAGTTATTGTTGTAGATGCAGCCCATTCCATGGTCTCTCATGTAAGCTGAAACAGATTTGTTTACATGCTTCCTCGATTTCTCAATTTGTGGACAAAATTGGTTCGACCACCTCCATTTCTGTCTTTGACATATATTTGAATATACCAAGGCAGTTTGAGGAAAAAGTGCCATCAATTGCTCAAAGGTGTCCTTTAAAAGCATTTCCAGACCTACACCAGTCAAAGTGCCCAAGTCATTACCTCCACAGTGCAAAATTAACAGGTCAGGTTTAGGCAAATGCATAAAGGTTTTCACCAATGGTATCAATTGGTGACATTTTAATCCTCTGTGGCCAAACCACTTAATTTCCACATCTTGTAAATTGAGGTTAGGTAAATTTCTGTTATCAGCATACCTCTGAGCCCAGTAGATGTAACTATGTCCAACAATCCAGACAGAAAACATGGTGAGAGGAGGTTCTGCTGCAGTCAGATGAAGTGTGGCAATGAAATGGGAGTTGAAAAAATAAGAGTTTAAAATGAAAAAAACTGTGGAGTTTCTGTGTTAATGAAGCAGTAGCAGTGATTGGTGGATTTTGATTGCTGAAAACAGAAAGTTAGAGTGCATGGATGAGTTCTTTGAAAGATGTAATTTGAATGGTCAAAAAAAATCATTTTATGAAAGATTGCACTGGATATGCAGGTGTACTGAGAGTTCAGAGTTCAATTGAAACATTGTTGTGTGAACTTGCAAACATGAGAGGTCTTTCAGGAGGTGGTTGCTATGCAAAAGAGGCAGAGAGGGCAGAGGGGGGAAGGGTGTTGATTTGAAAAAAGTGAGGGAAGAGTTTTGATTGGGTGACATGAGAGATATGTGTGATGAGTTACAGCATTTCTGTGCTTTTCATAGCTGCAGACTCTGGAGTGCATACCTTTTGCTCTGCTAAAGACAAATTGGTGTGTTTCTGAGACTGTTTTGAAACTCATAAAGTATTTGCTAAGGTGCGAAAATATTCATTTAATTTAGATAGACAATAGTATGCTTTAGGGAGAAAATTATGAAGA
Source organism: Lissotriton helveticus (assembly GCF_964261635.1). Classification (NCBI taxonomy): domain Eukaryota; kingdom Metazoa; phylum Chordata; class Amphibia; order Caudata; family Salamandridae; genus Lissotriton; species Lissotriton helveticus. Next base: position 851,490,508 of record NC_136063.1, read on the forward strand.
AAGTTCTGTATTTAAAATGTTGCTTTGTGTCAAGTGTTTTACAAATAGATTTTTTTTCTTTGAGTTACATAGCCATGTTAAAAGTGACCCTTAAAAAACGCTTTCATGTGTCTTAGGGCATTGTAAGTCATTTCCCGATGAATGTAGGTATATAATTGATTTATATGATGTGTTTGAAATCGTTTTTTGAAAAATATTAGGTTTCTTGATATGTACTGCTAGAGCTTCATAGGTTGCTTGGGGCATATTTACAAGGCATTTGAGTCTCTCTGATGTTATTTTTCCCATTTTAATTTAAGACCTTTCCTCGTGGAGCAAGGTCCTTGTAAATATGCCCCCATCTGTGCTTGGCAAATTTAGATTTTAATTCTTTGACTAACATAGCCATGTTAAAAGTGACCCAGAAATGGTGCAAGGGCCTTAAAAAAACGCTTTCATGTGTCTTAGGCCATTTTAAGTCATTTCCCCTTGAATGTATGTATATAATTGATTTAGATGATGTGTTTAAAAACGATTTTTGAAATCAATTAGTTTACTTGATATGTAGTGCAAGAGTTTCATAGGTTGCTTGGGGTATATTTAAAAGGCATTTGAGTCTCTCTGATGTTATTTTTCTCATTTTAATTAAAAACCTTTCCCCGTGGTGCAAGGTCCTTGTAAATACGCCCCCATCTGTGCTTGCCAAATTTAGATTTTAATTCTTTGACTAACATAGCCATGTTAAAAGTGACCCAAAAATGGTGCAAGGACCTTAAAAAAACGCTTTCATGTATCTTAGGCCATTTTAAGTCATTTCCCCTTGAATGTATTTGAATAACTGCTTTACTTGATGTGTTTAAAAACGTTTATTGTAGTCATTTAAGTTTATTGATATGTACTGCTAGAGTTTCATAGGTTGCTTGGGGCTTATTTACATGGCCTTTGAGTCACTTTGATGTTATTTTCCCCATTTTAATTTAAGTCATTTCCTTGTGGTGCAAGGTCCTTGTAAATACGCCCCCGTGTGTGCTTGGCAAATTTAGATTTTAATTATTTAACTTACATAGCCATGTATGCCTCTTTTGCATCACTGTGCGTCACTTTTGTGACGCAGTGGCGGTGCAAAAGATTTGCTATGTGGCGACATATTTACAACTTGATGCATCTAGGCAGATGTGTCATGCTGTGAAGTCCCGTGCCACATGAAACCGATGCAGCAGTGATGCAAAAGATGCACCATGTTGCAACAGAGGCCTCATTTCATCTCCAACAAGATAAGAAGCTGAATCTTCTGTAAATGTCAAAATTGTTGTATACACTGCTCAACTTAAGTGTACTGTTTGATATGCTAGAGTCCATCTGCACTATGAGATACCTAAGCAAAGGAAACACAGGTGATGTGATTGTGAAATGAGGAAAAGAAACTCCACATTTTTCAATTACATCACCTGTGTTTCCTAAGTTTACGAATGACATTGTGCAGATGAGGTTTAGGTCTGTCCACGGATACAGAAGAGGTCTGGCCTTTGTTCAAGAGTGAAGTGGACATGACTTACTTCATTGGTAGGTCTTCACATGTATTATCTCCTCTATACTCTTCAACAAGCGTAAATTTAATGTGCAACCCTGAGTAGGCCTCACCTTAAACAAACCTCTGGATAGGCCACACCTTAATGTCATCCTGAATCAATCATTTAACATGTTAGGGACAGATTTATGATAGGTGTATGACTCTTTTGCGCCACTGTGCATCACTTTTGTGACGCAGCGGCGGTGCAAAAGATTTGCTATGTGGCGACATATTTACAACTTGAAGCATTTAGGCAGATGTGCCATGCTGTAAAGTCCTGTGCCACATGAAACCTGCGTCAGTTTTCATATAGGTGTTTTGTTGCAAGGTATGCATTAATTTGCATGAAAGCCCTGTAAAACTAACACAGTGAAATTTAGAAGATTTCACTGAGTCAGCTTTATAGCATTGCTGAATCAAATCCTTATGCCTGTTTGAAACAGGCATAAGAAGTGATGCACCATGCAATGTGAGGGTTCCTCCTGTGCATTGCAGTAGACATGTCGCGCTTATGACGTGATTCCTGCAATGTGCTGCTTTTGCGGCACAGATGCGTGACGCATCTGTGCTGTTTTTGCTCAATGGTGCTCCACATTGTAAATGCGGCACACTATGGGTGGCAGAGCAGCGGTGCACATTAACTGGTGCATCCGTGGGGATGCGCCACTTAGCATAAATCTGCCCCTGTACATTTAAGTATGAGCAGGGGACACAGAGTCGGTGAGGCTTATCCAAGGTTAAGAAGAGATGAGTCCTGTTCACTGAAAACTTGGACATAGGCCTCACCTCCTCAGCATCGCTGGACATGGCTAAATAATAGCTGCAAAATGTTACTCTTGTTAAACAATTTTACTATTATAATCTCTGAGATTTGTCTCTTACTCTGCAACATCTCATTGTTGTTATCTTTCTTTAAAGATAACGACAACATCAACATGAGCGACAATCAGCAATCAGTTGATCTCGACCTCATCATTGAACTCGTAATTGAAACATCAGTGGAAGTAGATCCCTTGGATGATTTAAATCCTGAGGATGAAGAAGAACATGATGAGGATGCAGATTTGTCAGAATTGTATGACATAGGGTGGGAAGCTGACCTGCTTGAGCCTATGGAACTATAAACATTTATTTTTAAAATTTACAATAAATGAAAAGTAAAAATGTAAACTGTTTAATTTTAAATTAAACACACCTTCAAAAACAGGTTATGTGTAGTGTCTTCAATAAAATATTAAAATATGCTCATAAAATTAGATCAGATTCACATATAAAACAGGACAGGTAAATGAAGAAGAATTCCATTTCTTTTCTGCTATTTGTGTATTCTAAATTTGCCAAAGCACTAAAAAATATTCTATGTAAAAATGTCAAGTAGTGTGTTAAGTTTTTGATGACTGTTATTGATTTACTGTTAGGTAATAGTGGTTAATAACATTTTTTATTATATTTTACCACAGATTCAACTGCAGATCATTTCAAATTTTGAGAATGTCAACCAAGGATAGACTTAGAAAGGCTGCAAAACATCAAAGACAGCAGGTCCATGAAATAATGCAGCAGTCCTCTACAAAAAAAACTTGTCAAGTCACCAAGAAAGCACCGGGTAAGACCATGAAAACATTCATAAGAAACATTTGTAGAAAAAAAAGTAGTAGTACAGAAAATGTTTTAGTCCAGAAAAAGAGAAGCAAATTAAACGGAAAGGCCAATCAAAAATGTTACTGCTAGAGCAAGAGATAACTCTGTGCATGATAGTAGAAGGAAACAACAGTTTAGGGACATTCGTAGACGAATGTTCCGCAACAGGATAATTGGCAATTTGTTAAAAAATATTAAGAAAGGTCAACAGAAAGTGGTTTTTTATAAGAGAAAAAAAAAATTTAGAAAGTTATTGATCAGGCATTTGAAGTAAAGCGAAACTTATTTATTTTGATAATCAATAGAATTAGGAAGCTAAACAAGGCAATTTATGATTTCAAAAGAAATAGTAGATGGAAGAGAATAGTTAATCGTAGTAATTTTTGTGAAGTTTTTTCCGGAGAATGGATGCATAGTTCAAGTTGTGAGGCATTTTTCAATGAGGAGAGTTATTTCCAGGATAATGATTTGGTGCATGCAGTTGACACCAGTGGTCGAGCTTATGAGGTGAAAGATGGTTGTCCTGTTGAAAAAGAAAAACTTGTGACAACAGAGACAGAAGAGGTGTTAGGTAATGAGGTTTTAGGAAGACGTCCTAAGGGTCCTGTGTACACCTGGAAGTGTAGTAGTATTTGCAGTGTACGACAGGATTCCATCAATTTGCTTTGTGTTTTTGTACGGACATTTAATAAGAAAAGTTTGAAGCAGAAAATGATGTTGTTGCAAGAATTAGATCCTTGCAGAGTGAGAGAAGTGACAGGTTTGCATGGTCATTCACTGGCTTGTCTTTTCAGGAGAGTATGCCAGAGTGTTTTTCATCATTTCAGGATGCTAGCAGTGCATCATAATAAAGTGAGGAAATTAGTTAGAATGTTGTATTATGCTAAGAGTCCAGCAATTATGCTTAAACAATTATGCGCTGCTCTTTTGCATGGTTCTGAAATAGATGTGAAGAATATTTCTGAAGAAATTGAGTTTTGTTACTTTGAAAGTAAAGAGGAGAATGTTGAAATTGAGCCAGAAGAAGAGGGTAATGTGGAAGACAGTGTACAGGTTTCCAGTACAGATAATTTTCAGAAGGAAATTGCCACGTTTCAGGTTAAATCAAGTGAGAGGCCTAATTTCACTTGTGTGTGTTGTCGAAGCACTTATTATAAGAATCAGACTAAGTTAGTGGATTTATATGCAAAAAGTGAAAGGGAAAATAATAGTGAATGGAAGGATTTCGCAACATACTTGATGGTAGAAAATTGTTTTGATTTGGGATCGGATCAACGTGTCTGTACTTATTGTTGTAACAAATTAAATCAAAACCAGATGCCTGCTAGAGCGGTTCATAATAATCTGGAATTGGTTGAGATTCCTTCTGAATTGAAGGATTTAAATACCTATGAATCTATTTTGATTCAAAGTATCCATCCCTTTCAGGCTATTGTAAGAATGGAGCCAAAGACAGGGAAATTGCCTCCATCAGATTTACAGAGAGGATTAAAGGGAAGAGTTGTTTATTTGCCTCTAGATTTGAAGAAAAACATTAATACAATTGGAGTAGAAAAAGTGGAAGAGGAACCTCTGGTTATCTTAGTTAATGGGGTTCCGACAAAGAATAAGAAAATATGGCAAGATTTAGTGGATGTTAGGAAAGTCAAAAAGGCAACATTGTATTTGAAAAAAAATAATAAGTATTATAAGAATGTATATGTTGCAGAAGAGGAAGTAAGTGAGGAAGAGGATAACGATTTGTGTGCTGGTCAAATTGAGAAAGTAGAACCCTCTAAAAGTGAAGAAATATATGAACATTATAGTGTTCATCCTTTGCATTCCAAGGAAGTCATGGGGAATGCTATAGAGTTGTTTCAAATGAAACAAGCCAAAGGGAGTCCCATTAGTGTTTGGGAGGAAAGTTTGGAAGCTCGGTGTTTCCCACAGCTATTTCCAACAGGTCAGGGAGGAAGATATGATGAGCGACCTCATCAAATTCCTGCTTCTGAATACCGGACTTTACGATTGTATGCAGGAGATGCTAGGTTTCGACAATGCATTCCCTATTTGTTTCATCTCCTGTTTGAAAGCGATCTGTCTGGATTGTCATATGCAGTGAACCACATCTTGAAAAGTGGTATACACATGCAAAACATCTCGGCATGTGACTTTATGGATAAAGTCAATGTCCAAGACAGTATTTTGGATTGTCACCTTATTAATCTCATGGCGTGTCAGCGTGGTACTAATGAGTACTGGTACCGTCGTCATGGTGATTTAAAATGTATGCTGAGGAACTTAGGAACTCCCACATGGTTCTTCACTCTGAGCTGTGCCGAGTATGGCTGGGAAGACTTACTTGAATTTCTACGAGAGGCAAATGGAAACATTGAAAACATCGAATTCAAGACACCCGGAGAACTGTGCTCTTTGGATCCAGTCAATGTATGCAGGTACTTCAATCATAGATTTGAAGCTATGATGTTTTTCATCATGAACAAGAGAAATCCACCTCTTGGAGAGGTGTTGGATTTCTTCTGGAGAAAGGAGTACCAAGCAAGAGGTGCTCCTCATATACATATGCTGCTGTGGATCAAGGATGCACCTAAATTTGGAACGGATCCAGAAGACTTAGTGATGAGTTTCATACAACAGTATTCAACGTGTGCTGTTCCAAACGCAAAGGAGAAGAAAAGCCTAAGAGAAAAAGTTCTACGTTTCCAAAGCCATCGTTGTGGAAAGTACTGTCGTCGTAAATTCCGAAACAAGGACAAGTTCTACACCAAATGTCGTTTCGGCTTTCCACAACCGGTGATTTCTAAAGGAAGAGTAAACAGTTTGATGTCTTCGCTGCGACATAATGTGATGAAGAAATCACCTAAAAACACATACAATTTGAAGAGGAACGAAGAGTCCAAGTACATCAACGATTACAACCCGGTGATTTTGTCCATGTGGAATGCTAACATGGATATACAGTTTGTGGCTGATAACTGTATGGCTGTGGCTCGGTATGTGACATCTTACATCACCAAAAAAGAAAAGACAGAATTGAAGGATATGTGGGAGGACATTTCCCATGAAAAGAGCCTCAGTAAGAAGTTGTACAGTTTCAGTCTGAAGATGTTGTCACATCGAGAAATCGGAGCTTACGAATGTTCTGACCGGTTGTCTTCAGCAAGTCTCTATGCCAAATCCAGGAGTATCGTTTGGGCGAGTCTTGGTCTTGCTGCAACGCGTAATCGAGTTCTGAAACCTGTGCGGGAAATTGAGTATTTGGCGGAAAAGGAGCCAAACAGTACCGATATTTTGAAGACTAACATGTTGGATACATATTATCCAAATCGAAGCAGTCACCTCGAGAATGTTTGTCTGTATGAGGTTCTACAAAATTACATATTCAAGAGGAACATCAAAGAAGTAATTGAGAAAGGAGTGTACGCTGTAATTGGAAGTGAGGGATGTCTGGTCAAGCAAAGAAAATGCCACTTGGTAAACCATCAAAAATTGAGTGGCGAATCTCCTGAAAAAAAGGAGTTTTTCTATTTAGCACTTTTGCAACTTTTCAAGCCTTGGCGTGCAGAAGAGGAACTGCTTGGAGATTTCCTCTGTTACGAAGACTCTTTCACTGCCGCCAAGGAGACCATAGAATGTCCTGCTTTTCCCAAATATCTAGAAATGTTGAATGCGGAAATCGAGCAGGAAGCAACGATTGCAGCCGAGATTGCCAGAGACAGTTCTCAGGACAGTCAGAGTTCTGTTTCATTGAGTCAGGATCCACTAGGAGGACCTGTTATCGAAAATGAAGCTGCCACTGCCATGAATGAAGTGGAAAGAGCCATGGCACATGCTCAGGAGGATGCGGTTAACTTAGAAGACTTGGAAAGACAACTCAACATTGAGCAGAGGAAAATATATGACAAAGTTACCAAGCAAATTGATCATGGATTAAGTCATGAGAAGAAAGAGTGCTCATGTACGTCGTTGAAGCCTGTTCGACTGTACGTGAGTGGAGAAGCGGGAACTGGAAAAAGTTTCCTCATTAAAGCAATTTCATGTTATTTGCAGGAAAGGACTGAGTCATCGCTGTCTTGTGTTGTCACCGCTCCAACTGGACTGGCAGCACACAACATTAAAGGTATTACTTTGCATCGTCTACTGATGCTGCCAGTGGAGCATGACAACAAATTACAATACCACAAGTTATCTGGAGATGCTTGTTGTGAAGTTTCAAGAGTCTTGAGGAAAATTAAACTTCTTATCATTGACGAAGTAAGCATGGTTTCCAATGTCATGCTTGCCTTTGTGCATTTGAGAATGCAAGAAGTTCTCAAAACAGAGTATGATGTGTTATTTGGTGGCAAACACATCATTGTTTTCGGAGATCTTCTGCAGCTGACACCAGTGAAAGGACAACCTGTGTTCAAAATGCTCACGCATGAAGATACCAGGAAGTGTCTAGGGAGCATTGGCAACGTCAATATATGGTTAAACTTCAATTATGCTGAACTGCATGAAAATATGCGTCAGGCGAAGGATGAAGATTACAAGAATATTCTACAAGATGTTAGAATTGGAAAAGTGACCGAGCATGGGAAAGAAGCTTTACATGCACGATTACTGTCAAATTTATATCCAGAACAAGATGTTGTGCCTGAGAATATTTTTCAGAAAATTACTGAGAAGAAATCTGGAATATGTTTGATGCCAACTCTTGCAGAATGTGCCATCTTCAACAACAAAATGTTGCATTTAGAAAACCAAGAGATTGTGAAACTGGAAGCTATTGACAGAGTAGAGCATATGGGATCAACAATTATTTTGTCTGAGAATTTGAAAACAAATTGGATTCATTAGAGAAGACTATATCTAAAACTGCAGGTTTTGAAAAGACTCTGAATGTGTGCTTAAACTGCCGTATAATTTTAAGAAGGAATTTACATGTTGAAAGAGGTCTGGTAAATGGATCAATGGGTAATGTTGTTGATTTTGTGAAATACAGAAATAGAGATGGAATTGAATTTTTAAAAATTAAATTTGATGGCATTGAGGAAGTACAGCTAATTGGTCGTTGTTCTGGTAGATTTTTGCTTGTAAAAGACTTATATGTTCGCCGTAAGCAGTTTCCTGTTTGCTTGGCATATGCGGTGACAATCCATAAATCGCAAGGTTTAAGTGTAGACAGTGCATTGGTGAATATTGGCAGTTCTGTGTTCAAGGAGGGTATGGCATATGTGGCATTGTCACGAGTTAGAACTTTATCGGGATTGTACTTGATTGAGTGTGATGTCACAAACATTTGTGCAGATCTAGATTGTGTTAAGGAATACAATAGGTTAAGAAGAGAGTGTGCGCCACATTTGCCTCAATATCCTTTGTTTGAGAAACGTGTGGTAGGCCGGAAACGAAGAAATGTGACCAATACTAGGGAGGTTGTAGCAAAAAGACGAAAAGTCGATGAACCTGAAATTATAAGCAGAAACAAAAAGGATTCTGTTGAAGATGTTGTTGGTTTTCAATTTGAAAACAGTTCTGGTGTCAACTGCTATGCTAATGTAGTGGTTAATGTTTTGTTTTCTCTAGAAAATGTAAAAGAAGAGATTGTGGTCAATTCTGATCAAAGATTTTGTAGTTTGTTAAATTCTGTGTTAGAGAAATGTAGCACTGATAGAACAAAAATAGAAAGTGTGTCTGAAATTCGAAATCTGTTAGACAGATGTTCAGGTCAAACACAATTCTCTCAAAATATTCAGCAAGATTGTCAGGAGTTTTTAATGTATATGCTTGATGTATTGCATGCTGAAGGTGTAGATGTAGATCACCTGTTTGGGCTTTCTTATCAATGGCAGCATGACTGCGAGAACTGTAGGGTATCAAGTACTACTAGTGTAGACTCAGAAAGATTTATATATTTAACTTTGCCAGACAGTAAATCAGTCTCCTTTAATAAGCTAGTAAAAGCAGCTGATCACAACATGGAGTGTAGCCAATGTAAATCTGAAATGATGTCAACATTATTTATACAAACATATGGCCAGTATGTCATTTTAATGTTTCAACGATGTAGGCCTGATGGAACAAAATTGACAACTTTAATTAAAAATGTTGTGGCTTCGCAGTTGTCAATATCAGGAAGGACTTTTGTAACTGCAGCAATTATATATCATGACGGTCCTTCAATAACATCAGGACATTACACAGCTTATTTAAAGTCTAGAAATGGCTGGTCATTCTGCAACGATTCTGTTTTAATTTTCAAAAACAAATTGCCGTATGACCTTAAAAATTCTTACCTGGTGTTTTTAAAACCAAAATTTTAGGGAAAGAATCTCGGGATGTGCTCTGAGGAATTTCAAGAGGTTCTAATGGCTCCTACACGATTTGGCCTTGAGGATAAGTGTAGTACAGAGACATAAGTTCTTACCATAACACTTGACGTCATGGAAAAATAACTGCACTTTGAATGAGTTCAGAAAAACTGTTTCTTTTTATAAGCTAATTCAAGCAGCCAATCAAAACATGGAGTAGAGGGAATGTAAGTCTGCAATGCTGTCTACTGTTTTATATTGCTTTGTGATTAAAAGTGATGTAGAGAATTAAATAATTGTAGTAGTCATAGAGGTAGTGTAAGTCTGCTTCATAGTAAGCAGTATCAGTGTCATAGGAAATGTAGAACATGAGTGAGCAAGAAGGGTAAGATATTACTAGTCCAGGATTGTGAAAATGATCTTCAACATTTTAATTCTGAAAGTTGCGGAAATACAAAATGACGGGATTTGCTTACAAGAATTCCAAGAGTTATAAATGGCTCTTACATGATTTGGCCTTGTGGAAACGTGTGGTAGAGAGCGAGAAGTCATTTATTGTATGTAACATATTTTTCAAAACGATGGAGGTTTTCTTTCAGAAAGTGGCGGGCTGAAAGTAATAACAGCACAACAGAGTGTAAGCTGTTCATAGGACATCCTTCGACGTCATGGAAAGTAAGTTAATTTTAAGGAGTTATGAATTCTGATTTGTTATGTTGTATGGGTTTTTTAAACACAATCATTTTGATTGTGTTTTTTTTTCCCCGCTGTTATATGATGAATACCTTCAAGTCACTGTTTTTAGTGAAATTTGATACATTCTGAGAACAGCAAAAATAAACCATTTACCATGTATAATTAATTCTGTACTGTTTGTATTTATGATGTACATTTAGAACTGTGTAGGAGGTAAGCATGGGCGGATTTTGCGGATCCACGATTCACGAATTTGCGGATTCACGGATCGTGGATCCGCAAAATCCGCGGATTTAGCGGATCGGCGGATTTGGGGGCGTGGCTTCCATGCCAGGAGTGGACCATCGTGCCAGATTGAACCCTGCCCTTCGTATTTATTCAAGAAGACGCCACCGTTTTGTGCCATACCTCTACTCAACTGGAGTACTTTCTACTGGATGATCAGTAAGTGCTACCTCGTTGGGTAAATGTATAGTGCTTTTACTACACTACAGCTGCTTAAAGTGGCAGAGAGTTGTCTACAGCGGCCAGGTGTGTGGTACTATGCAATCGCGCCGAAGGGCGCAGGGGTCCCTTGAGTGATCTGCCCATCATAGTGGGTAAATGGCGGGAAGACGGTGCACACCGCGAGTGTGTGGGCGGGGCCAAACAGACGGCGCTTCCATGCGAGTGCACATGGCTCTTGTGTGTATACAAGGTCAGAGACTGATCAGAGCAGCAGATGTAGAGACAGAAGCCCCTGGCCACATAACAGCACGGGGATTGCGCTCGTGAAGGTCAAAGATGCAAAGGCCTGTATCCAGCGTCACAGCTGATTTTCGACGGTATATTTGGGAAGAAGGCACACCTGCCCAGCCTCCACAACGCTCAGGATTGTTTTTGGGCTGATGAATGAGTCACTGAATTAAAGCTTCAACTAGGGCACATGCTGTATTGATATCTGTAAGTGCTTCCTGTTGAGGTGTAATTTTTGTGCCAGGACCGTCGTGCCAGAATGAACCCTGCCCTTCATATTTATTCAAGAAGACACCACCGTTTTGTGCCTGTTGTAACTAATTTACGATGGCGCCGGCAAGCTGCCAGCGCCATCCTAAAATAGTTACTAAATTAGCTTCAACAGGAAGCTCTAATTGGTAACATAAAGCAGGCGCTCGAGCCCCTGCTTTATCTTATCTATTAGAGCTTCCTGCTGAAGCTAATTAAGTAACTTTAGGATGGCGCTGGCAGCTTGCCGGCGCCATCGTAAATTAGTTACAGACCAGCAAGGCGTGAACTTTTGACCGAGGAATCCACCGCTCGCGAATTGCGGATTTTCGGTAAATTCGCGAGAGTTCGCGGATCGCGGATTTACCGAAAATCCGCAAAATCCGCGATCGGAGCGGATTTTTCGCTCATGCTTAGTAGGAGGCATGGAGAAGGAGAGGCTTCTGTAAGTGTCAAAGTTGTTGCATAAAGTGCTCACATTCTACGTAGTCTTTCATATGATAGACTACATTTCCACAATGAGAACCCTAAGCAAAGGAAACACAGGTGATATGATTGTGGAATGAGCAAAAAAAATTGCACGTTTTTCAATTATATTACCTGTGTTTCCTAACATTACACATCACATTGTGTAGATGAGGTTTAGGCCTGTTCCAGGAGACAGAGGAGGTCTGACATTTGTTCAAGAGTGCAGTGGACATGACTCACTTCGTTAGTAGGCCTGCACATGTATTATCTCCTCTATACTCTTCAACAAGCCTAAATTTAATCTGCAACCCTGAGTAGGACTTACCTGAAACAAATCTGTGGATAGGTTACACCTTATCAGCATCTAGAAACAATCACTTAAAATGTTAAGGGCAGTTTTATGAAGGCTGTGTGCCTCTTTTACGCCATTGTTCCATCACTTTTGTGTAAAAGATGCACCATGTTGCAAGATAGGCCTCAGTTCATTTCCAGCAAGATACCGTCAGTTTAAAATGTATATAATTAGGACTGTGTAGGGGGTATGGAGAAGCGGAGGCTTCAGTAAGTGTCAAAGTTGTTGCATGCAGTGCGTACTCTTTCATATGCTGGACTACATCTGCACAATGAGATACCTAACCAAAGGAAACACAAGTGATGTTATTGTGAAATGAGCAAAAGAAATTGCACGTTTTTCAAATACATTACCTGTGTTTCCTAACATTACCAATCACATTGTGCAGATGAAGTTTAGGCCTGTCCAGGGAAACAGAGGAAGTCTGAACTTTATTGGTTGGCCTGCACATGTATTATCTCCTCTGTACTCTTCAACAAGGCTAAATTTGATCTGCAACCCTGAGTAGGCCTCACCTGAAACAAACGTCTGGATAGGACACACCTTATTGCCATCCTGAAACAATCATTTAAAATGTTAGGAACAGTTTTATGATGATTGTGCACCTCTTTTGCGCTGCCATTGCGACACTTTTGTGAGACAACAGCAGTGCAAAAGATGCACCATGTTCCAAGATAGGCCTCACTTCATCTGCATCAAGATACTGTTAGTTTAAAATGTATATCTTTAGGACTGTTTAGGGGGCCTGGAGAAGCAGAAGCTTCTGTAAGTGTCAAAGTTGTTGAAAAACTGTTTGTCCTTCAATCTTTTCCCTTGTCTTTTCTAATTTTTAAATACATGTTTTAATATTTTTCAAATGTTTGTTCTCTCTTTCACAGATTGAAAGTATAAAAATAAGAAGTGAGTAAGTTAACGACAATTATAAGGTAAATGTTTTGTACTCTTTTCATTACATTTCTATCACATTTAACTACTATTAGTTCCACAGCTTCATTTCTTTAACCCTCAGTTTCCTTCCTTTGCTACTTCCCTCATTCCTTTCTCTATTACCTACTTACTCTACTCCTTCCTCTCCTTTTCTCAGTCCCTCTCTTCTCATAGTTCCTCACTCTTGTTCACTCACTCCGTCTCTATTACTTTTAGTGTCTTTGACTGATCACTCTTTCACTACTTGTTCATTATGCTTTCTCTGTGTAGTTGAAGCACACTAAGGGGCATATTATGAACACAGCCAATAAAATTATTGCTGTTTTTATCGGCAGAAAACTGCTGCAAAAGTGGTTTTAGCAGCAGTTTTCTACCGCAAAAGCGGCTTTAGCGACACATTTCTGCCGATAAAAGCTGCAAAACTTTTATTGCCTATGTTGATAATATGGCCCTATGTTATTTACATTTCTTTGCTGTTTCAATTATTCTTTTTCTGTTACTTCTTCTTTTCTGCTTTCTGTTTTTTCTCTCTGTTATTCCACATGTTTTAATCTTATTTTGAACATTCACTCGCATTCTCTAAGAAACTCTTCTTTGTTATTCTTCTACTCTCCTTTTTTTCTTTCACTTCCTTATCTATTTTGTTTTTCACAATTATATCCTCTTCCATCTTTTCTTCGGTAAATACATTTATTAAACAGCATCTCTGGTTTAGTCCCTATAGCTGTCTTTCTTTAAACATTACTCTCTGTTTACTTCCCTTATACTTACTCTTCTTTTTTAATTTTTTTGGTTCGCTCCCGGTTCGCGTACCGGCGAGCGAACCGGGAAGCAAACCAAAAGAAATAGAGCTTGCCAGAGTGCTAAACATTCTAGCAATTTTTTTATAAAGGGGAGGTAGTTCTGAAAAGAACTTTTTTTTTAATGTTTTTGTTGTTTTATATTTTTTTTGTGTTTTTTTGGAGGGGGGGGGAAACAAAAATGATTCAGTACAAAGGGCTCAACAGGAGCAACCAAAAAAAAAGAAAATTTAGTTTCGGGGACGTTTTGAACATTGATGATGTTCATATGCTGTATTTATTAGAGTAACACTCATCTGTCCACATGAAATTAATTTGCCACAATCTAAACCTGTCATTTTAATTTTTCCAAAGTTCTTCTGAATATTTGGGACCGTTTCCCTTGCCTCTGATGCTGTCAGTGCCACTTCATTGGTGGATGTACTGGCAGGTCGGGGGTTGTCGACCAAATCTCTCATTTGTGCAGCACTATAATTAAGCGGGTGCCATCTCTCCATGTGTTGATGCATGGTATAATTACCATAACTATATTTTTTTTCGGTCCCTCTGGAGAGTTGTTCGTGGCAGATCAGGCAGGTAACGTATCTGGCATTTACTTTCTTTTCATGTGGAGGCAAAGAAAAAAATTGCCAAATAAAATTGACTTTAACATGGGACATCCTTGGCATTTCTTTCAAAAACCCCCTTGTCCCTTGCTCCTGTTCCTCGTCTTCCTCTTCTTCCTCCTCTTGTCGGAAGATGAACAGGCCAGTTGGACCTCTCTTCTTTTGTGGTGGTGGAGGTGGTGGGGAGCCACCAGCTGCAGCTACTACAGATGCCATGAGTAAGCACGCAAAAACAGGTCTTTCTCTCATAAAAATGAAAGTCGGAGTGAAGAAAAAAAGTGGGACTTTCATCATTTGGGAAAAAAAATGTTGTAAACCAATGAAAAGTGATTATTTTACGTCATATGATCAAACGTTCCATCATTAGGAAACTAAAAGTAAAATGAACCAATGAAAAGTTTTATGAACTAGTCACATGACCTGTTATGCTTACGTTACGCGCTCCGCGCCGCGCCTCGGATCGTTTCCGGGGCTCTGCGTTTCGCGCCTTGGTTCGCGTTCCAGAGCGCTTCCGGGTGCGCTAACGAAGGGTGTCATAAGGCGCATTACGCAGTAACGCGATACGTTGTGATTACGCGACGCGTCACGATGTGGCTTTCTAACGTGGTACTTGCACTAACGGGACGTTTACCGGTTCGTGAGTTTCGCCCGCTCTTGCTGCTACAGCGACAGGCGGCTGCAACAGGACTCTCAAAATGGCGGCCTGTTCTTTGGATTTGGGCCTGGTCCACTAAAATGGCCCTGGGACACCTTAGAACTCGGACGCTCAAATTTTTTTTCCTTTCCTCTACATGCAAAAAAGGTAAATGCCCGGTACGTTACCTGCCTCATCTGCCACGATGTACTCTCCAGAGGAACCGAAAAAAAATATAGTTATGGTAATTATACCATGCATCGTCATATGGAGAGGTGGCACCGATTATTTATAGTGCTGCACAAAAGAGAGATTTGGAGGACAACCCCCGACCTGCCAGTACATTCACCAAAGAAGTGGCACTGACAGCATCAGAGGCAAGGGAAACGGTCCCAAATATTCAGAAGAACTTTGGAAAGATTAAAATGACATGTTTAGATTGTGGCAAATTAATTTCATGTGGACAGATGAGTGTTACTCTAATAAATACAGCATATGAACATCATCATAGTCGATGGTTGGTGGAGACATTTTGACTATATCCCGGACCTGCCCGTCCTCGCCCAAAATGGCGCCGGAATAAATGGGACTCGTAACTCCTTGTTGTGTACTGGTTGCACAACCTTGATATCACGAGATACGTATGCAGTTTTGAAGCACATGGCGGGCGGGGACGAGAATTGATTGAATATTTTGACATCCCTATTGATATTAAGTTCTGATGTGTTATTGATTACTGTACTATTGAAAGTTCGAATTAACGTCACCCATGGTACTTGCCCGCAAATGTATATCTAGATAATTTTATTGTAACTGGCCCTGTCGTATTTTAATTATAAAATGTACGTCCACCGATTCCGCAACTGTTAGACACCTTAGTTCTTGCAACCTAATGGCCCGCCCGTTACGTTCCTCTACAGTGTAAATGTCTCCTCATCATATACGATTACAGTTTGCTCCGTGGCTGGCCCACGTGGTTATAGGCCCGTATTTGTATACTGACATTTTCACAATAAAGGTTTTTAAAAGAAAACATGGTAGTAGTATTTACATTGGTAAAGTTTTTAATAATAGTCACTGTTTTCGAATCAGTAAAAGGCAAGTGAAATAAAGCAGTCCAATTACATGAAGGGTAAAAGGTATAATACGCAGGAACGCAGTAAAGATAAATGGTCAAGGGCTGTTGTGTTTTCTACTCCTGCAACATAAAGTGATCGATAAGAATCTGATATTTAGGCGTATCGGCGACTAAGACAGCAGGCCGAGCCTCTTTTGCTCAACGGCTCCGTCATGGGACGAAGAAACGCCCTTTTTCTCGAAAAAGGAATATATTTTACTTGCAGGACAGTTGTAAATTTTCCGGGAAAGTACATTAGCCTGGAACATTATAACATATATGTTTAAGAAAAAATAATGTTCGAAAGTAATAAAAAGCGTAATTTTTAGGTCATATGACCAAGCCTTTCATCATTAGAATAAGAAAAGTAAAATGAACCAATGAAAAGTTTTATTAACAAGTCACATGACCTGTTATGGTTACGTTACGCGCTGCGCGCCGCGCCCCGGATCGCTTCCGGGAAGCTGCGCTTCGCGCACCGGAGCACTTCCGGATGCGCTAACGCGGCGCGTCATATGACGCATTACGCGACAACGCAGGTCCAGAATATAGTCAAAATGTCTCCACCAACCAGCGGTCGGAACACAACCCCTTTCAGCAGGCTAAATAGTTCTGTTAAATGACAACAGAAGGGACAGGCAACAAGAACCATCAGTCAAAGAGGGGAGGGCAAGTTCTTCTCTACCGGGTCACGTTGGGGCGCTACCGGAACTGATCGAATTGGTAGTCTACAGTGTTTCTGGATGTTTCAGACTGAAGCTGGCGTCAGCATGAGAGCACCACCATCTCGTAGCTCAGTCGTGGCCATTCCACGAGCAATCATGGCAGCCGCTCCCCACCAGAAGCCTGCGGGAGTCGGGGGCCCCCAAGACTTTTGTAGAATCTTCAAGGCTGAGGGGACGCTTTCGAGAATGGAGCCCAAGCCCTAGCAGACAAGCGTCCGAGTTCCAAGGTGTCGCAGGGCCATTTTAGTGGACCACGCCCAAATCTGAAGAGCCGGCCGCCATTTTGAGAGTCCTGTGGCAGCCGCCTATCGCTGCACCGCAAGAGCGGGAGCAACTCAACTACATGGTGAGCGAGACGCTGTAGTCGCAAGAGCGGGCGGTAAACAGCTGAATAGCGGAAGAGGCACAGTGTAGCAAAAGCGGGCGGAATGGCAACTGAAACGATAAAGGGGCGCCCCACTACAGCGTGTCTTTAGGTCAAACGGATTGTGGGAAGAGGTCAAGAATGGAAGAGTCACCAAAAGGCAAAAAGTTCCGCTTGACCCCGGGAGCCGGCCACCTATGTCGGGGGCAATCTCAGGCCACACCAGGGCAACACGACTTGGGGAGGGGGCCGGAGCCAAGCGCCCCCTCCGAGTCCGCGCCATCACACCGTCCCTCGGGGGCCTCCGTCAAGCGGTTCAGGGAGGCACCGCATCACATTGTTTTCAAATGCAGTCACGTCCTCAAACAGCCCCCACTTACATTGAGAATAGTGAAGCTGTAGCAGGTGCAAATAAGCTTCAGACAGTCTAACAAGCACTCCTCAAAACTTTGAACTATCAGAGTGCATGAGTTTCATGCTCGATTGATTGAGCTAGCCGGATCGGGCAACAAAAAGTATAAAATAGTTATGTAAATAGTTATTTAATAAAATGTTTTACCCTGTTACTTTGCTGGTGTGTTGTATATATTTGTAATATTTGCATAGAGTTTATCGTTATTTTGGGCGGGGTGGGTGGCGGAGCCGAGCTGTCTTGCAGCCATCATGGTGTGGAGCTCAGTTCATCTCACTAGTTTCGTATTTCTCATGAGGGGTTGTTCCTAATGTTTCTATTTTAGCGAGGTCAAAAAGAGATCCCATTAGTGGCCTACTGATTTTGCTCGATTCCTTTTGGTTTTTTACACGATTTTTCACTATCTGCAAAGACTAAACAGAGTATTGCGACTCTGTGCTTGTTTGTAAATAGAGAATGAACCAAAGAGAACCAATTCTAAAACAGTAAATGCTTGGATAACAATCAATCAAATGGAGAGAGAAGCAGGCACGACGGATTACAACGGGGGCAAAGGCCTGCGTTAACTACCCTTCACTATCTTCAAATAGAGAGTACTCCTAATAGAAATGAGGGGGGGGCAGCATTCAAAGCAGATCAGTGTGCATAAACACGAAAATGTTTTTACTTACCACGTACTTGACATTCGACAGCTTATGATATTTGCTATTAAAAAACCATTGAAATTCACTGAAAAAACCATAGGTTAGAGACCATATATAGTTAGGAATTAGCATTTACAAAACCTTGAAAATTCACTGAAAAAAACATAGGTTAGAGACCATATATAGTTAGGAATTAGCATTTACAAAACCTTGAAAATTCACTGAAAAAACCATAGGTTATAGACCATATATAGTTAGGAATTAGCATTTACAAAACCTTATTTTACTCACACAAAACCATTGAAATTCCATATATAGTTAGTTGCACTAACTATATATCGCGCACCCGCAATCCACTGCTGATGATGTCACATATTACATCATTCATGACATGGTCAGTGACATCACTGATGACATCACTGATGACATCTCAAATGACATCACTGATGACATCACTGATGATATCTCATTTGACATCAATGGTCACATCAATGATGATATCATTAATATGACAATACAATGCATCTCCTCACACTTTAATATAACCTCTGTTACACCCAGTGTTAAATACAGAATATAATTTTTGAAACCATTGACACACCAATACTAGTTACTACATACGCACTCACTGATTCTTACGTCTACACACACATTCACTCATTCACCCATACAATCATTCATACATACAATCACTCATCTTTACAACACTATCATATGCACTCATACACCTATACAGACACTCACACTCTGCCACTCATCCATGGAGTTACTCACACACCTAGTCAGTCCTGTAAATAATCAATCACACTTCCATTTTCTAATCTATACAGTTAAACATAGAGTACCTTACATTTTCAAACATATACTAACACATACTTACTCTCTTATACAATCATTGATACAAGTACACATTGATCTGCACAGAGTCACACATCTCCCAGCCAGCCACACACACACTCAGTCTCCCATACAAATACTTGGACAATCAATCAATAACCCATATAGTTACTCATATAGCTACTGATCAACACATGCAGCAGTTTACAGAACAACATACATAATGATTCACAAATTAAGACAGTTTAGTCACTAACCCATGCACTCAGTGAGACACATTTAATCACTCACTCATACAGTCAGTCACGCACCTACTAAATCCTTCATCCAGACACTTATACATCTACTCATTCTTCAATATGTAAAACATATTTAAACTTTACAGAAACACACAGTCACTGGATGATGTCATCAGTGATGTCATTTGAGATGTCATCAGTGATGTCATCAGTGATGTCACTGACCATGTCATGAATGATGTAATATGTGACATCATCAGCAGTGGATTGCGGGTGCCCGATATATAGTTAGTGCAACTAGCTATATATGGAATTTCAATGGTTTTGTGTGAGTAAAATAAGGTTTTGTAAATGCTAATTCCTAACTATATATGGTCTATAACCTATGGTTTTTTCAGTGAATATATATATATATATATATATATATATATATATATATATAATGTCCCTTATGATAATAATAATTCCAGTTTTGTAAAGCGCAACTTATCACCCATAAGGTTATACAGGTCCTGGGGGCCGTCTGGGAGATTAATTGAGCTAATGATCACTGTCACATGATGCTGAGCTGAGCTTCTGTCGATGTTCAAACGGTGACCCCTGTGCTCCGGAGTCAGCCTCTCTGGCCGCTGCACCACCCCTCTCCCTCAAATACAAAAATTTAAAAGCTAATACAGAGACAGACTCATCCTAAAATGATCCAACAAAAACTCCCAGAAATCAATCATACTCTCAATTAACCAACATACAGCACATTCAAACCGCGTATGTAACTAATCTGTAAGCATACAAAAAAAGCCACAAAATCAGAAAACATTTTTTTTAAAAGGTTAATAAGAAGCAACATCCAGATCCCTTATTGTATATACTTGTTTAGGTTTATTTGAGGGATGCCAGACATATATCATAACATTCTGTATTGATTTGGAGATCACTAAATTCTAAAAACTTTGCTGGTCAAATATTCTGGTACTTGTATTCCAGTCCTAGGTAAGCACTAATGCGCGTTTCGATGAAGACTCTAATAATGGACACACCTGCTATAGGGTGCAAAATAGGTAAAGACAAGCCAAACGGGATGGGAGAAAGTAGAAGGCATCCCAGGGCGAGGTCAAATCTAAGACCCTTTAAGAATATAACAACATATGCAGGCCAAAACATCTGCCCAAAAAGGTTATGCAAAATAAAGGGAAGATCCTTTAACAATCAATCAATCAATCAATCAAAACATGTATAGAGCGCGCTACTCACCCGTGAGGGTCTCAAGGCGCTGAGTGTGGGGGGGGGACTGCTGCTACTGCTCGAAAAGCCAGGTCTTGAGGTGTTTCCTGAAGGTGAGATGGTCCTGGGTCATTCGTAGGTGTGCAGGGAGGGAGTTCCATGATTTGGCTGCCAGGTGGGAGAATGATCTTCCTCCGGTGGTGGTTCTGCGAATCCGTGGGACGAGGGCGAGGCTGGCAGAGCGGAGCTGGTGGGTGGGAGTGTAGAACGAGAGGCGGTTGTTGAGGTATTCGGGGCCCATGTTGTGGACCGCTTTGTGTGCGTGGGTCAGGAGCCTGAACGTGATCCTCTTGTTGACGGGGAGCCAGTTCAAGTTTCTCAGGTGGGCAGATATGTGGCTATGGCGAGGGATGTTGAGGATGAGTCGTGCGGAGGCATTCTGTATGCGTTGAAGTCGTTTCTGAAGTTTGGCGGTGGTTCCTGCGTGTAGGGCGTTTCCGTAGTCCAGTCGGCTGGTGACGAGGGTCTGGGTAACGGTCTTTCTGGTTTCGGTGGGGATCCACCTGAAAATTTTCTGGAGCATGCGCAGGGTGTTGAAGCAAGAGGACGAGACAGCGTTGACTTGCTTGGTCATCGTGAGGGAGGAGTCTAGGATGAATCCCAGGTTGCGTGCGTGGTCCGAGGGTGTCGGTGCGGAGCCCAGTGCTGTGGGCCACCAGGAGTCGTTCCAGGCGGATGGGGACTGTCCGAGGATGAGGACCTCCGTCTTGTCTGGGTTCAGATTCAGGCGACTGAGCTTCATCCATTCTGCGACGTCTTTCAATCCTTCCTGGAGGTTGGTTTTGGTGGTGGCTGGGTCTTTGGTGAGGGAGAGTATCAATTGGGTGTCATCGGAGTAGGAGATGATGTTGATGTTGTGCCTGCGTTCGATGGCGGCGAGGGGACTCATGTAGATATTGAAGAGGGTTGGGCTAAGCGAGAAGCCTTGGGGTACGCCACAGATGATCTTGGTGGCCTCTGAGCAGAAGGGAGGGAGGCGGACTCTCCGGGTTCTGTTGGAGAGGAATGAGGTGATCCAGTCCAGGGTCTTTCCTTGGATCCCAGTGTGGAAGAGGCGGTTTATTAGGGTGCGATGGCAAACGGTATCAAAAGCTGCCGAGAGGTCTAGGAGGATGAGGGCGGTTGTTTCTCCGTTGTCCATCAGGGTCCTTATGTTGTCGGTGACTGCGATGAGGGCAGTCTCGGTGCTGTGGTTGGCTCGGAATCCTGACTGAGACGGGTCGAGCGAGTTGTTTGTCTCGAGGAAAGCAGTCAGCTGTTTATTGACGGTCTTCTCTGTGACTTTAGCCGGGAAGCGAAGAAAGAGAGATGGGGCGGAAGTTCTTGAGGTCTTTGGGGTCCGCTGTGGGTTTTTTCAGAAGGGCGTTGATTTCCGCGTGCTTCCAGCTCTCGGGGAAGGCGGCTGACGAGAACGAAATGTTAATGATGTTCCCGAGATGGGGTGCGATGACGGCGTCGGCTTTGTTGAAGATATGATGGGGGCATGGGTCAGAGGGGGAGCCGGAGAGGATGGAGTTCATGACGTTGGTGGTGTCTTCATTGCTGATGGGGGTCCAGGCGCTGAGGGTGGTGGTGGGGGTTGCTAGTTCGGTGACTGGAGGCGGAGTCTGGGGTCCGAAGCTGTCGTGTATATCTGCGATCTTTCAGTGGAATAACGTGGTGAGGGAGTTGCAGAGTTCTTGTGATGGTGTGATGTTGTTGTTGCTGGCGCTGGGGTTGGAGAGCTCTTTGACGATGTTGAAGAGTTTCTTGCTGTTGTTGGTGTTATTGTCTAGTCGCTCTTTGAATGAAGTCCTTTTAGTGGTGCAGATCAGCTGGTGGTGTTTGCGGGTGGCGTTTTTGAGGGCTGTCATGTTCTCTGTAGTTTGTTCATGGCGCCAGGTTTTTTCGAGGGTTCGGCAGGATTTCTTTGATTCTTTGAGGGCGTCTGTGAACTATGAGGTTTTCCTGTTATCGGTCGTGCCTGGGGAGTTCTTCAGTGGTGCGAGGTCATTGGCGCAGATGGTGATCCACTGTGCGAGGTTGTGGGCTGCGTCGTTGGTGTCGGCGGTATTGGCTGGCGGATTCTGGCTTAGTGATGAGAGGAGATGGTCTGTGGTGATTTTGCTCCTGCATCTGCGGGGGATTTGTTGCGTGCGGTGGTGGGATGTATTCTTTTTGAAGGTGAAGTGGATGCATCTGTGGTCTGTGCAGTGTAGTCCGGTGGAGTGGCTGAAGGAGACGTAGTTGCTGGCGGAGAAGATGGGGTCGAGCGTGTGGCCAGCGAGGTGGGTGGGAGTGTTCACCAGTTGCTTGAGTCCGAGATTGGCGAGGTTGTCGAGCAGGGTGGTGGTGTTGTTGTCGCTGTTTTTATCCAGTTGGAAGTTCAGGTCCCCTAGGAGGATGTATTCTGGTGAGGCTAGGGCGTGCGGGCTGATGAAGTCGGCGATGGTTTCACTGAATTGTGTGCGTGGGCCCGGGGGTCTGTAGATGAGCGTTCCTCTAAGGGTGGTCTTGGGGTCGGTGTGAATCTGGAAGTGTAGGTGTTCGGCGGCGGAGAGTGTGTCTTCGGTGACGGTCGTGATGTTGATGGTGTTCCTGTAGACGATGGCGATTCCTCCTCCGGTTTGGTTGACGCGGTCCTTCCGGGTGATGTTCTAGCCATCCGGGATGGCTATGGCGATGTCGGGGGCCGAGGATGCGTTCATCCAGGTTTCCGTGAGGAAGGCGACGTCTGGTGCTGTTGTGTTGAGGAGGTCCCACAATTCGACGGCGTGTTTGTGGACGGAGCGGGTGTTGAGGAGGATGCACTTGAGGTGGTTGTTGTTGTTGCGAGGTTCGGGGGGTGGGGGGCAGGTTCGGAGGCAGGTGAATTTGCAGGCTTGACAGGTGAAGGGTCCGTGGGTGCGCTTCGGGGTGGCTCGGTAGCAGGCGGGTGGTCGTCCCGTGTTGAGTGCGTTGAGGGCGGCGGAGTCGTATCTCAGTCGGGTGCCCTCACTTAGTCGGTGACCAGGGGTCCTGGCGCCGACGGGCGAAGGAAGGCTTTCCTTCGGCGCGCAAGCGGCGCGTCCGCTGTGCGGCCGCTGCGCGGCTTTCATATGAGGGGCTGTGGGAGGGAGGAGCAGCTGGGGGCGGGAGCAGGGTGGCGAAGGGGAACAGCTGGGGGCGGGGCAGCAGGGAGCAGCGTCGGGAAAGAGTGATACAGAAGGGAAAGAGCGGGGAAGGACACCAAGGCAATACGTGGGAGGGGGCACAGAAGGCAAAAAAGGGGGAGACAAGGGGGGTACAGAAGGTAAAAACAGGGGGATCAACGGGCACAGAGGGCAGGCAGTGGTCACATGGGGTTACAGGAGAAAAACAAGGCAACAATTGTGCGGCAACAAGTGGGCAGAGGGTAACAAGACGGGTTACAAAGGCAAAAAATACGGGAGCAAAGATGAGCAGGCAACAAGTGGGCGGAGGGGACTCACTTGCACCAGACGGTGGCGGAGCAAGGCGGCAGCAAGAGCAGGGGCAGCGCCACAGGGAGGACCGTGTGGTGGCTGGGGGGGCGACCTACCTGGTGACAGGGTCAAGGGTCGCAGGTTCCCAAGCACCGGTTCACATGCAGCTGAGGGATAACTTTCGGGTGGACGCACTTCGAAGGTCCACCATGCCTCAACAGTCTCAATAGTCATGAAAGAAATCAGCAAATGATTGATCAAGACAGAGGAAGGGGAAATCCCCTATTCCAAAGATAGACTGGTGAAAACACTCTGCACCCTTCGGTGAATATAGCTAGAAGCCTCACATACTGCTAACAGCTGTGGTGCGAGCATCCAAGTAAATGTCCTCACCCTGAGATACTTTCTAGTCCCCCCATTTGGCTGGCCCTTACCTATTGTGGGCCCTGAAGAAGGTGTTCATTATTAGGGTCTCCACCGAAATATGTGTCAGCGCTCACCTAGGACTGAAATACAAAGACTAGAATATTTGACCAACACAATTTTGGGAATCTATAACCCACTAGATCCAGAGCAAAAGAAGAAATTGCTGAGAACATTGGCAGTGCCTCTGTAGGCGACGCAGGACATGTTCAGTAAGCCATATATTGATGGATTTGTGCATTCTTCATTGCAGAAAGGAAAACGTTTCGCTGACCTGTATTTAACAACTATTGAATCCAAATGAGGCAAATATGTCTGGATTTGATACATGACCTCAGGTTCTGAGATGTAGCGATAGCCATTGGCCTGTGTTATTGTAAAATCTTAAAGTCATCTGCGATATTACCCCATTTTTAGTTAATGTTGGCAGTGTTGGTTAGTGTTCTCTTTACTTAGTAATAAAATCCCATTTGCAATGAGGGGATCTCCAAATAGGAATATGCAAGAAGACAGGAAGTATCTCTTAAACTGAAGCAAAATTAAGAGTGATAATTGAAGTTGTGATAAGCTGCTATTACTTTGCACTTCATAAATGCTTTTAGGTGTACTATGAATTGTTTGTCATCAGCTAAGATTTTATTATGCTGTTTCATCAGGGCTATAAAATATGCATGAGATTTTGTGCTCTGAACCATTTTGATCCATGATACTGAGACATTGTTATGTTGTATATGTTTGTAAGTGCAGAAATTGTAATTATATGGGGCTGCAAGTATAATCATGAATTGTTGTTTTAGGCTATTTAAACAAATATTTTGTGGGGGCCTGGACAAGATGGTGGCGAGATAGGACGGGGTTTCTCTATCCCTCCGGTGCTGCCTGCCATAAGCCTAGTTATATCTGCCCTTCTGCTGCCCATCCTTGCTTACCACCGAGCGTAGAGGGGCCCGCTGTTGTCCTGACACTGGCGGGGAACCTCTTTGTTGATTTTTCGGTGGATCTTGCAGACCGCCCGGGCTGCCCGGCCCTGTCCTTGCTGCGGCCTGATGTGCCTGGCGGAACTCTGCAACCACCATGGGACGCAGCTTCGTGACGATCTCGCTTGCTGAGAGAGGTGACCGGGAACCTGATTACAGCTGCTGTGAGGCCGGATGAGAGGAGACATGTGACGCGGCGGCTGCAGGTAAAAGATCTTAAGGGCCGCCATTTTGTCAAGCTGGGAGAGGCGGCCTGCCTGCAGTGAGCCGGGACCCTGAAGGCGGTGGGGCTTGGTGTTGGAGGCTTCAGACGACCCTTCGTGCGGACACAGTTGCGAGCAGCACCAGCACTCAACTCTGCCCTTGCTGCTCGGAATTGTTATGACTGATGCCCAATTGTAGGGAGGTGAGGATTGGAGGGGCCGTGGGCCGACTCCTGGACTCTGGTTGTTGTGGCTCAGCCCGCATATCGGCGGGCAGCGCGGTGCTGGTGTCAGTAGTGGGGGGGCCCTGCTCCATACATCTGGTAGGTGAACTTTGACTTCGCGGACCCCCCTGCTGGCTGAGGGATCTTGTTCCCGGTCGTGAACTCTGGCTGGCGCTTGGGTTGCTGCGGGTGACGTCGGGGGAAAGGCCTGGAGTCTACGGAGCAGCATCTGATATTGGGCTGGCTGGTGGGGGGCTTGACCCGGCTATGACCAACGCACACAGCGATATATTGGAGGTGGAGTGTGGGAGAGGCGGCGACAAAAGGGGGTCCCCCCTCATTCTGTGTGTCCCTACAAGGCCTCATCTCTGTCGTGGGGCCTCGTGCTCTTGCTTTGCTGTGCCTAGAATTGTGGGAGGCCTGCTCTCAGCCCGCGGCTCGGCGAGTGGCGGTCCCCGTGCCTGCTGTTGTGCACTATCTCACGGCCCGGTGGGACTGCTGGCTCTTCGTTATCGACTTGGGGGGATCCTGCTGCCCCGCTGAAGATACAATTGTGTGCCCTGCCGTTGTGTGCCCGTGAACTCTCATCTCCCCGCGTGGGCTATCTGGCTTCCCACTCGGCGTTCGAGAGGCGACTGTAAACATTACTCAAAACCAGGGTTTGGGCCGTGGCCCTTGGGGTTTGGAGTCTCCCCCCGGCGGGTCGCTCACCCGGCCCTGTGTGCTGGTCCTCTATTGATGGGCTGTCTGTGCGAGAGGGGCTGAAAGCTTACAGACCACCGCCTAGGTCCTGTGACCTTGTTCCACCACACTTGGCCCTGAACTGTGCTACCACGTGGACTGTACCACCGCCTGCCCCCTTTCTTGCGCTCCAGCCCAGCTTGCCCTGTGGGAGGCGGCCTCTAAAACACCTTTGACACTATTTGCTGTTACCCTCACCGAGCACGTCCGACCACACACAGACCCCTGCTTGCAGCACCATGTCTACGTCCGGAGGTAGGAAGGACAAACCCTTGAAGGATCTACTGCAAAAAACGTCGGGCCACTCTGCCTCTCAGTCTGACACCAAGACGCCGCAACTCGATGAAGATGATGCAGGAGCAACCAAGGCATTCATGGTTGAATTATTCACGGCCATAAAGGAAGATATAATAGAGCTGCGCTCCCAGCTTTCTTCAGACCTGAGAGAAGTCTGATGTGATGTGGCTGCCATAGGAGGGCAGGAGGCGACCTTAGTGGAACACGATTTGGGGAGAGAAGACGATCTTCATCAGCTTCAGCAGGATATGATATGCCTCAAGTAACAGAACCTTGAACTTCAGGCCCACGCCGAGGACTTGGAAAACCTCTCCAGACGTAATAACATCAGAATCCGAGCGGTCCCTTGGAAGGCAAAAGGTGATGACCTCTGAGCTTCCGTCTGCGATCTCTTTCATCAGATTCTAGGGGAAGACGGGGAGCAGGAAATACAATTCGACAGGGTTCATCGTGTGGGTCTTCCAAGAGGTGCTAAACTCCCCCCCGTTCATACTTGTCTGTGTGCACGATTTTCGACTTAAAGAATGGATCCTTCACAAGGCCAGAGATCTCAATCCAGTGCAGTTCCAGGGTCATCAGCCCGTACTTTACCAAGACTTAACGGCCTCCACGCTAATGAAGTGGAGAGACTTTAAACACATCACTAATCATTTTCGTGAACAAGGCCTTATCTTCAAGCATCAGGGCAAACTTCTACAGATCCGCTCTTTGGAGGCCGCTTATGATATACTGGGATTGGATCAGCCTCCTCCCACGCCTGGGAACAACAGACCTCCTTCTAGTCGGTGCCGGCGCTCTTCGGAATGGCAGAGAGTAGGGAGATCGCCCCTCGCCTCAAAACCGGATACGCCCACTAGACAGCTGGAGGGAGAAGTGGCCCTTACATCAGTGTCACAGGTGACGGACAATGCAGATGTTCCTTGATCTTCGAATAGTTTGGTATCCATTTGGGCTTTTTTGTTGGCGCCGGAGGAGGGGTGCAGTTTGGTGTTGAGCAGTGTCATCGCTCCCCTTCATACAGATGGATTGCTCGGTACTTCGTTCATGACTCGAATTGGGACTGCACCATGTCCCCCTGAACATTTGCCCTATGAGATGAACTTTTGTCACTACGTTGGTTTTTCCGTTTGTTTTCCCTTTTGTTTTATTATGCTATTTTATTAGCGACTGGGGGTTTTTTGGGGATGTTTTTGGGGCTCCGCATCAGTTCTTAGACAGGCTTGGCAGGTACCTGGATCCAGGGAGACGACCCACACTGGTCGTGGCTTTGTTGGGCCTGAGCAGCTAGATGTCCTTCTTTCCCCCCTTAGATACGATGGGTAGGGACTTAAAAATTGTAAGCTTGAATGTACGAGGGTTGAGCAACCCTGTTAAACGCTCTGCAATACTCTCTCTCTTAAAAAATGCTGAAAGTGATGTCTGTTTGCTTCAGGAAACCCATCTGTTATCCAAAGAAGTTAAGATGATGAGAGTTAAACGTTTCCCACTGCAGCTATGGGCATCGGGGTCGGCTAAGAAAAATGGAGTTGCAATCCTTTTAGTGCGTGTTCACAATGCAAAGTAATCTCCACTGTGGCGGATGTCAAAGGTAGGTTTCTGGCGCTCTGCGTACAATGGGGGGGACACAAATGACATTAGGGTCTATAAATGCCCCGAATGAGCGGCAAGAACGTTTCTTATGCCTCGCCCTCCATGAAGTTCTTGCCTATCCGGATGCAGCACTTCTTGTGGGGGGAGACCTGAATGTGGAGATGGACCCAGGGATGGATAGGCCAGAGCAGAAATCACATCAAGCAGGGGCACTGTCGCAGGGAGGGACGCGATGGTTAATTGACTGTGAACTGAATGATGTGTGGCACATCCAGCACCCTAATGAGCGTGACATCACATACTACTTGGCTGCTAACAAAACTTATGAACGATTATATCATTTTTTTAGCTGCCCCTCTCTCCTTTCTAGCTTACACACAGCAGATATTACTCCCTGCTCCCTCTCGGACCACGTCCTCATATCAGTACTACTCACATCACATGGCAAGCTTTTGACACCACCGGGCCGGCGCCTCCGTGACTCTCTTCTACACTTGGAGGAGGTTGCTACTCGAATTTGAAATACTATAGTACACTACCTCACGGAGAATGACCAAGCGGGCACCCCTCTTGTGGCGATATGGGAAGCTTTGAAACTAGTGGTAGGGGCGAATTTATCGCGATTGCAGCATCCTTTGCGCAGTTAAGCAAAGAAAATTGTGCAGAATTGGAAAGGGAGGTGGGTGAACCAGAAGCGGTTCACAAACTAACCGGAGCACCGAGAGTTTGAAGGGAACTGGAAATGCGAGGACGCATGCTGAAACACCTTGACTTGGATAGGGCTGAACATGCCCTTCTTAGACTACGGCATAAATTCTATCTCAGTGGAGACAAGGGAAGGAGGTTGCTGGCGCATAGGTTGTGGGCGTGAACGCAGATGTCAGACATCCAATCTATTTGAGATATGAAAGCAGTAGAGCATAACACAGACACCCTTATTGTTGACACCTTTCGCCAGTTTTATCAGTACCTGTACACGAGAGGGAATGTTCGCTCACATAACACAGAGAGCTACTTAAACTCTTGCGATATCACTCCTCTTCTTCAATCATTGGCTGATACCTTAGACTCAGCCATTCGAATGGAGGAAGTCATCTCAGCAATAGTACGATTAAAAGTGGCTAAATCCCCGGGCCCTTATGGCTTCCCAGCGCTGTTTTATAAAAAGTTCTATGCAAAGCTGGCTCCCCTTTTAACAAGACTTTACAACTCGTTCCTCGATACTGGGGAAGTGACACCCACAATGTCAGAGACGGCAACTTATTTTTATTCTTAAACCTGGGAAAGACCCTAAGGAGTGCGGGTCGTACCAGCCAATTTCACTCCTTAACATCGATGCAAAGTTATTCGCGAGTATATTGGCCGCTCGCCTTAGTTCCTTGATGTATGGCCTTATTGACCTGGACCAATCCGGCTTTATCCCGACGCAGCAAGGAGGGGACAACACCAAGCGGCTACTCCATCTCATAGACTTAGTTCATCGCTCCCGCACTCAGGCCTTCTTGCTTTCCATCGACGCGGAGAAGGCCTTTGATCGCTTTGACTGGGAATATTTATTTGCAGTCTGGTATGCATTCGGATTCGCCGATAACTTTTCCCGATGGGTCCAGTGTCTATACGCCTCCCCCAAGGCGGCAGTGCGGGTGAATGGGTGTAAATCGACCCCTTTCTCCATTGCCAGGGGAACGCGTTAGAGTTGTCCCTTGTATCCGCTAATATTCGCTCTATATGGAGCCTTTTGCCCAACGCCTTTGATCCTACCCTGACATTGTGAGTAGCAAGGGCCATATGTAGGAACATGTTTTGTGATCGCAAACACTGTGAATCGCCGAATTCAGGGTGTATTCAGGGTGTATGCGATCACAAAACAGACTGTTCCGATGTAGGAAAGCTTTCCGCATCGTAAAAACGGGAATCGCTAATTTAGCGATTACCATTTTTGTGTAACAAGGAATCTGCAAATAATTTTACGCATTCGCAGTCTGCAGCTCAGTATTTGCGATAATTGCAAATACCGTTCCGGCAAAATGCAAATTTGCAAACTGAGATGTAGCAAAAATTAGCAAATTGCGATTTTATGAAAATCGGAAATATGCACTTCTCAATTACCTCCAACTCTGAGCAGGTGGTAAACATGCCCACAATGCCACCGGGGCTTACCACCATGGCTGGCCTGTATGTGATAGCCAGGAGGTTGCGTAACAGAGATGCTGCACAGAGAAGGAGAAGACAGGAAAGAATCTACAGAGCACACTTCACCCTCTTCCAGTGGACCCAGGAGGACATCCATGGACACTACAGGCTGCACCCAAGACAGCATCCTGGAGTTGATAGAGGAGCTGACACCCATATTTAAAACCGCACATACAGGGCACACACCATTCCCACCCATATACAAGATTTGTGCTCACTGTACCTCCTGGCATCAGGGAGTTTTCAGGGGGTGATAGCTTCAGCAGGAGGGGTCTCTCAGAGTGCACTATCACACTTTTTCCACGCTTTTCTTGATGCAATGGTTCAGAGGCTGCATCACCACATCCAATTTCCCAGCACACAGCAGGCACTAGATCAGACCAAGCAAGAATTCTACCAAATAGCCCAATTTCCCCACGTCATTGGCTGCGTAGATGGGACCCATGTCGCACTGTCACCCCCATCACAGAATGAGTATGTTTTCAGAAACAGAAAGTCACATTCCCTGAACATCCAGGTAGTGTGCAATGCTAAACATATTATCACAGATATTGTGGCAAAATTCCCACAAAGTATACACGACTCATTCATTTTTCGCCACTGTGGATTACATCGCAGACTCACAAGTGGCGAGTTTGGAGAGGGCTACCTGCTAGGTAATTGCATGGCTCACAAACACACAACCAGTGAAGGCTTGAACTGGTAGGACAGTATTTAACATCAATCTACTTTTGCCCTGCAGGTGACAGTGCGTATGCTGTACGTGACTACATCCTCATACCGTACCTGAATCCAGCCACAGCAGCTGAGCGGAGGTACAACAGTGCCCACAGAGCCACACGCTGTGCCATTGAGAGGACCTTTGGAATCCTTAAAAGCCGCTTTCGCTGCCTCCATAAGAGTGGAGGTGCACTACAGTACAGCCCTTAGACATGTTGCAAAATCGTGGTTGCCTGTGTAATGCTACACAACATCGCTACCAAGAAGGGCACCCCAGTGAATCTGACAGATGCAGACACATCAGACCAGGAGGAACCAGCTCCACAACGCAGACTGGCAGGTGGTGCCGGGGCAGCTGCCGCGCACCTGAGACATGATGACATCACACAGAACTACTTCTAGATGAGAAATGAGGACACAATGCCAAATAATAGGGCTTAACTGTGATTTTTATTTCCTTAACTGCAGGACCACATCGGTTGCACGGCGTGACTTAAATGTTAATGCTTGCACATGTTTGTGCCACAGTGCTAGAATTGCCATGAGTCAATGAGTCCATATGAAATGTATTGCTTCACACATAGCCATAGGTCTGTGCTGCCTTTTCACCTCCTACGTGCATGCCCTGTTGCCCCTCGCTCAGGCTGCACACTGACCTCACTGGAGTCATCCCTACTCTCCCCTGGCGCCCACTCCGGCGTCTATCTTCTGGAAGTGGTAGAGTTATGCTGCTCCTGCTGGACTGTTCATCCGTATCCAACGTGCCAAGTGTCCTTATGCCACCTGTGGCAGCTGCCCGCATCTGGTCCATAGCATGTGTCACCTGCACCAGGCCCCTACCCACATCCTGGCAGCAGTGGGCCATTTCATGCTGCATACTATCACATCTTCGGGCCAGCAGGGATGTGGCGGTTGACTGGCGGTTCACAGCTCTTGTGTACAGGTCCAGCCGGGTGTGTAGACGATGTTTCTCCCTGCACCTGGCTGACTTGTCTCTCCTTATCTCCCTGCAGAGTCCTTCCAATGCACCTGTCATGGCCATTACACCAAGCCGCAACTCTGCCATGTTGTGATTGTGTGCTGCAAGTTGGCGCTGTATTGACATTATGCCTTTCACTTGCAGGCGCTGTGCTTTTAACATGTTGCCCTCAAGGCCAGAGAACACCATGTCTTCATCGGAAGGAGAATTGCTGGTGGAGGGCCATGCCCTGTGTCTTGACCCACTCCCATCTCTAGGTTGTACAGTGGACTGTGGTATCTGCTGTCTTGCATGCTGCCTCGGGGCTCGCTGTGCCTCTTCAGCTGTATCTGTGGACTCTGCCTCCATCAGTGGTAGTGGTGACACTATGTTGCGATGTCTGCCTGGCGCAGGGTCTGCCTGTCTTGCTGCGCCCTGCTCCTCCTGCCCTGCCTCGTCCACATTTGCTGGTGTGTCCACCCCTTCTGCCACGGTTTCCTGTGCTGTGTTGTCGGTGGTGCTGTGAATTTAAATGCACACATTAATTGTATGTCATGTGTAGCATTTCTGACTACTTATGACATTTTGTTAGCGGAGGCTGACTGGCCCCCACCTTTTGTTCTCGCAGCTCCGCGAGGGGAGGAGTTAATCCTCCCCAGTTTCGCGCACACGGTCTCGAGAGAGCATGCGCTGAATTTTGCAGAAGAGTGGGCTAAGGCTATTGCGCCAGCTCTGTACCGTACACACTGTGGATGGGATACATTTTCCCCACGCCACGAGATACCTTTGCGGTCTCAGCCACAGCCTCAGCCTCAATATCCCATTCGACGTGAAGCGAAGGCTTCCGTGGCGGAAATCCTTGAACAATAGGAATATCAAGGAGTGATTGAAACATCTGTGTCACCGATGAATAACCCTCTTTTTACTGTGACTAAGCCTGACGGTTCGTACCGCTTGGTGTTGGATTACCGGCATTTAAACTTGCATTGCCGTACCTGTGCAGTACAGAATACTCACGGCTCTGCATTAGTGGATAGTCTTGTGCGTAAGCGGTTTAAGATCACGCTTGACATTTCCAACGGTTTTTATGCCCACCATTTGGAGGGTCTGAGTTCTCAATGGACCTCCTTTACTTGTGGCGGTGTCCAGTCCAATTTCGGCGTTTACCTATGGGCTATAGGAATAGTCCTGGAATTTTTACTGCCCGCATAGTCTCTCTCTTGGAGAGGGTCAACCCTGATGCATGCTCGTATGTGGATGACATTTATCTCACGGACGACGAACTTTGGGAGCATCTGTGTCGAGTTGACCGCTTAATTTGTAGCTTTGCAGATATGGGTTACAAATTCAACTTTGCAAAATCGCACATTGCAGAGTATACAGTGTTGTTCCTGGGCTACGAGCTCAACAATGAAGGTAGTGGTTTGGCTCCTCACTTCTTGGAGAAATGCGCACAGCTGCGCGCTCCAACAACTCTGAAAAAATTACAGTCTATGCTGGGATTTTTGAACTTCGGGAGAACATACATTCCTGATTATGCCCAGCGTTTCAAGCCTTTGTATGCTTTGATACAACCAACTTTTACCAAATCAAACTGGCTGCCTGAGCACTCAGCTATCCTGCAGTCTTAGCAGGCTGATCTGCTCGCTTCAAATTTCTTGTTGACACGTGACAACCACACCAACCTGGTGATAAGAATCATTCCTGGGACGGTGGGTTTCACTTACCTGACTTTTAACGAAGGAGAGACAGTACCTATTGCTTACAAGTCACACTTGTACACTTTGGCTGAAATGCGATTTTCCACTGTGGAGAAAGTTTTGACGGCTGTACAGATGGCGATTCTTAACCCCTTCCATGCTCATGACGAGCTCAGCTCGTCATGCAGTACACTGCTTGTGTGCTCATGAGGAGCTGAGCTCGTCATGAACCATGGGATTCAAAGATAATCAGCACAGAGGATGAATTGCTGTAGCATTGATGTGGTTAAGGAACGTGCTCTGTCACAGGGAAAATGCATGTTGGTTGTTACACCTTGTCCTGCCTTGGAGGCAGTTACGAAAGCCAGTGTACCTAATTTGAAAGCTTTACACCCTCGGTGGATACAATGGGCTGCTTCATTGACGCCCCGGATGTCACGTTTATTTTTGATGCCTCCTTACGGTCTCAGGAGTATTTACAGTATGAATTTGTTCATCCAGCTCCTTTAGCAATGAGGCCTTTGGAGGATTACCATTGCATCATTTACACTGATGGTTCGGCGCAGGTTGCGCATGGTTCTAAACACGCCTACGTTTCCGCATGCGCCATTGTGGTCGGTGCCATGGTGAACGATGAGTTCAAGTCCAGTGTCGTGCACACGCAGACACTAGGG
The DNA here is from genome assembly GCF_964261635.1 of Lissotriton helveticus. Lineage (NCBI taxonomy): Eukaryota > Metazoa > Chordata > Amphibia > Caudata > Salamandridae > Lissotriton > Lissotriton helveticus. The sequence continues at coordinate 851,525,195 of NC_136063.1, forward strand.
GACTGCACCGCACAATTGGCAGAGCTTTGTGCTCTGATGCTTGCATTAGAGTACGCTGATCCGAGTGTGACGACTCTTATTGTGAGTGATTCTTACTACTGTGTCCAGTCTTACAATGAGAACTTGTTCTTTTGGATTCAGAATGATTTTCGTGATTCCAAGGGTAGCACAATAAACCATAAAATGATCTGGGTCCGAGTGGCTGAGCTTAAAGAGCAGTTACCACTCGTGTTTGTAAATCATACTCCGGGTCATCAGCGCATTGGAGTACACGCTGTTGGCAACTCGCTTGCTGATGAAGCAGTGAAATCAGCGGTATCAACATATTTAGTTGCAGCAGTTACACGGTCCAAAAGTAAGATTGATGATGACATCTTGGCGGCTGTTGCTGCCACTGAGAAGGGAGGTAAATATCCTAAGGGGTTCCCTTCGAAGTACACATGCCACTTAAGTCCCGATAAGGTTCCTTATGTGAAAATTCCTGAGGTTGGGGAGCGGTTGATTCCCAACTCGGACCGCAGAAATACATTGATCACAGCGGCCCATGAAGGTGTTGCATCTGCGCATGCGGGCATTTTGGCCACTGTGTCTCAGTTACAACAACGTTTTTTGTGGCGGGGACTGTAGAAACAGCCGCGCGATTATGTCCTTCAATGCGACATTTGCCAGCAGATTAAGCCTTCAACTGCTGCGCGTCCGCCCCAAACACAGTTGTACATATCTAATAAACCACTAGGATGTGTTTATTTAGATCACTGCGGTCCTTTTTCTTCTGATACTGCATATAAGTATATCTTAGTTGCAGTTGATTCATGCACACGCTTTGTCTGGCTCTGGCCCCACCGCAGCGCTGATTCACGGACTGTCATCAGAGATTTGCGCGTCTCTGTAGGGATTTTTGCCTGTGGTACGTTCCATTCAGATCAGGGTCCGGCTTTCGCCTCTAAGGCGTATAAGGATGCCATGATTTCGATGGGGGTCCAAGTCAAGTTTTCGTCTCCATACAGACCTGAGGGTAATAGTGTAGTGGAACGAATGAACCGAGTCTTAAAGCAATCTTTGACAGCCCGAGTTATAGGCACTGGCAGGAACTGGCTGGCCCATCTCAATGGCGTGCAGCGTGCTCTTAATAATCTCCCTAGAAGGTCTCTGGGTGGGCGGACCCCATACGAAATGATCTTTGGTATCAAGATGTATGTACCGGACTTTGACGGTCTAGACTCGGTGGCTAGCGCTGCCTCCTTTGAAGTAGATGAACATTGCAATGTTTTACAGACTCTACAAAAGACGAGAGACAGTCTTGCAAAGGAACATTTGCCCTCCACTTCGGATGATACGTTGCAGATCCCGGTAGTTGGTTGGCTACCCCAAGTTGGAGAACTGGTTCAGGAGAAGATCGAGAACAAGAAAGAATTTGGTCCCTCCTATCGAGCTCCGGTTCCTGTGCTTGGTGTGAAGGGCACAAGAACAGTCATTTTACCACCACTTCCAGGTCGTAAGGGAAACAGGTTTAGCTCAATTGACAATGACCGGCAGTCTCCTGTCCTTCGATTGTGAGAAATTCTGTTTTGGCCACTGCTTCTAATCCTGAGCCGGAGGTGGCCCTCGAGATGCCTACAATGTCCAGTCCTTTATTAAGTACATTGCCTGGTACTAATCTTGATGAAATTGACTACACATACCCAACTGACTTATCAATGCCTGATTTGCAAACACGTTTGGCCACAGAATCCAGATTTTTATTTGACACTCTCTCGCACACATCGAGAAAGCCCTCTCGGATTGCAGTATATACAAGTTTATTTAAAAAACATTTTTTAATTCCTCCTTGGACATATATTTGGCTGGTGCTTTTTTCAATTTACCTTTTTATGTCAATTGGTTTTGTGTTTTATTTTTTCCAGTTGGTCAACGGACACTATGTTGAAGAGAGAACATGCATTCAACATCTAAATGGAACTTTGGCTCCCCTTTCCTCCTCACATTCTGCCCACAGACTGAAGAGAGACTTAACATTTGTTAACATCACTGCTTGGCCTGTCCTAGATGGAATTGTATGGGATCCTGTTAAATTCCAAATCCATGGCCCTACTGAAGTCTTTAATGTCCCTAATGTGCTTAGAGTTAATATGGGGGATGTGGTGAAACAAAATATACGTTCTGATGATTGGGATGTTCAGGCCGTGGAGGCATTGTTTTCGGATTTGAAATATTATGCTGCCTCTGATGCTGAAGATTTATATTTAGATTCTGCTAATTATGGTGATTTCGTTTGCTTCCAACATTTTGGCAACCACTTTTTACACAAAACAAGTTCCAGAAGAAATGCTGTAAATTATACACAGTGGGAGCATTGCCCGGCTCCTTTACAAGGCAGTTTGAGTACATTTTTTAAAAAATATTCTTACTTTACCGACTTCAATCAGTCCAATCCCGCTTCATTTTATTTTAAAATGACAGGAAAATCCGAATCCAAGGTTAGACTTACCAATACTAAGTTATTGTATTTGAACTCGTTCCTCGACCAGTTAGCTGTTGGAGGCTACGAGTTGTGGAAGGAAACAATTGACCTTAAATCAATTTGGGGTTCTAAAAGTTGGCAGGTGCAAGGCACTGAGGCTTTGCACCGGGCATGCCTCATCCCAAATCAAATGTTGTTTCTGAACTGGATTTGGATTGGATTGGCTTCTTCTAAAAAATTAAATTCTCCTTCCATCCCTGGTTTAGAAGATTATTCAGGTTGGGGTAATTTTACAAATTTTTCTATTAGGGAATTGCAAGCTCTGTTGCATAACTCATCCTTTAACATATCCAGTTTGGACCCTCATGGTTGGCTGTTGTGGCACAGAAGTGCTGATTCGTGCCAACATCGTTTTTTGGGTTTAGCTGATGGCTACAAACAAATTAGGGCAGATCCCCATTTTGAGAATGACCATTCTGTCACCACTTATTCGATAGGCAAATTATGTCAGAATTGGCTTCAACATTCTTCCTTGGCTTCAGTTAAACTACACCTCTCTAAACTGCATGGTGATGTGGATCTAAATGATTTTATAAAAGGCCCGGCTAGTGGTATATCAAAAAGATGGATCTATGCTGTTGATAATGAAATTTGGAAAACATCGCAGATTGAAGCAGCAACCCGCCTTAGGGCTATTGATCAAGCTAACTTGGAGAAAGTGCTTGCTGTTATGGTTAATAGCATTAACATGCTTTCTTCCCGCATTTACACATTAGATAATATTGTATCGTGTGTTTTTGATATTGTGCAAGATGAAGTATCTGTGTTATATCATGGTCAAAATCAATTGCGTTCCATTATGCAGTTTGCATGGACTCTGCAGACGCTTAAGGCCGGAAAAGTGCCTTGGACTTACATGAATGTCTCCTCTCTATTTGCCCCTTTTAATTTTACAGAAAAGCAACGTTTGCTTTCAATGAGAGATGCATCTTTTTCCATGTTACACATTGAAAAATTGGAGTCTTTACCATTCTCTGTGGTAGAGAACACGGCTGCGACGTGGCTTATCCACGGTTTAATTACGTTACCGTTTGCTTTATTTAAATTTACAAACTGTTTGAAATATTTAGCCATTGGTAGATACGAGCCACTGGGTAGTTCATACCTCCATGAAGCCTGGTCCCTCCCCTTCACATACAGATGCCTGCGAGAAGGGAGGGAGGTTTATCTCATGGGTGAAGAGTGCACGGAAACGCCTGATTACTCATTAATGTGTAGACATATCCAATTGCACGGTTCTTGCAACCAAGAACAGCGTAATATATCCTGTGCTTTGAAAGGTACTCCCGTTCCGGCAATAGTTCCGACTTTCACTTTACTGGCAAACGGCAGCTATTTACTTTTAAATAATGAAGATTGTTCTGGGCTAGTAAAAGGCGTTGCTTATGTGGTTACAGTATCTGAACGTGTGGTGTGCAGTAAAAATGTTTTGTATCCACCCCCGCATGGGAACTCAGATGTTTCCATCTGGCCGCGAATTCCAACCTTGAGAGCAGAGTTCAATGGAATGAGTAGAATAAGAGCCCTATTGTCACAAAAAGAGGTTGCTCTGACTTCGGCTCGTGAAACATTTGTCCTTCACATTGCCAACACCCGCACAGAGGTGCAAGCCTTATTAAATACTGACCTACCGTTGCATTTCAGCGAGCTGATTCACACAATCTTTAACGCGTCCTCCACTTCAGGCCTTGCTCATTTTTTTAAAATAGTTTGCAGCGGTCTTGTGACTTCCTTTGAAAAGATATTTGGAGTCTTTCCTGCTTTCCTCCATTCAATATTTTCCAGCCTGTTTGGTGGGTTTCCTGTGTTACTAGCGTTGGCTGCTGGCATTCTGGTGATATTTTGTTTTGTGAAAAATGGATGCCCGTCCTGCGTTTCAAGACGCTCAGTCCCGCCTGGCACTGTTTCGCAACAGAATGCTTGAATACTATGGCACGCTGCCACTCGCCACCTTAAGTGCAGCGTATGGATTATCGTTTCGATTTTCCTATTTTACATGTGTCCAGCCTGTCTTTCATTGCCTGAGCTGCGATTTCGATTGGGCCCTGGATTTGTGTCTCTGCAAGATGGTTTCTCCTAACGTGGATTTTAATCATCTCATGAGTTCCTTAGTTACTCACATGTTGCTTTGTTCCGACGAAAGGATTATGGCCTTGGCGGCGATGCATGGAGTACTGGGTCATTGGAATATATTTGCAGCGCCGCAAGATTTCTTGGCACATAGCTTCATTGAGAACCCACCGAGTTGTCCTCTGATGGTGCTAGAGGCTCCGGTAATTGAAGAGCATGAATGTTCTTTCCCGCTATTGAATTGGATGGCTGATTTGTTTTCTGATGATAACAGTGACTTCCTTTTGGAAGCAGCTGCTGCTTATTTTACATATTTAGTCCTTGGCTGAGACCAATCGACGCTTTTGTTAACATTGACCTTTTCCAGAAACATTTTTGGTATTATGACTAAATTTACATGTCCCAGAACTATTGACTTTGACAACATTTAATTATTTTCAATATTTTTTTTTTGAAGTGACGAAAATATTTTTTTCTAACTTACTCAACTTTGAACTGACTATTGTTCTTGAACTCTGCACTTCAAGGTTGTGCGCCTTATGTTGTTTTGTCGTATCCGGGCTCGGATCATGGGGGATGTCATATTGATACGCATTGCCTATATGCTGTGTTAAGTTAGCATGAGCTTATTAGAAAATTAAACGCCATTTTTCCTGTCTGCTGCTTTTGCACACGACACATAAATTGTTGCCTTAGCTTTGAGCCTAGTGGAACGATTTGGATTCACATGAGAATAACATGTTATTGCTCTGATATCAGCTTTGCTTTGTGAACTGTGTCTGTACACTGAGTGCTGAAGCCTTCAAGGATAACTCGACACAGTGGTTGTTGTGAGGTCTGATCTTCACACCTTCCTAGACATAACATACATACAGTGGCAGCCAAATTCTGGCTTTAGGCACATTTTATATTGCTTCACGCAGCGCACCCATGCACACTTGATGGCTCTTCGCATGCAGAGAGCTGGTGGAAGATGATGTGATCCCTTCCCACTAGGATCTTGAGGTATGGGGCCGCCCTGCTAAAACCCAATGAGACATTCTTAGATATAATATAATATGCTAGTTAGGGAAGGTGAGAATTAGGTGTTGTTAAACTTGATTCATTTCAGCATTTTAGCATGTTGTCACCTTGTGTATTCTATGGACTAGTAACTATGCTGATTATTTTGCTTCTTATAATATGTTTGCTGGTATTATCTAAGATACTGCGTTTGAGAACCCTGCATTAGTGAATAAACATTTCAAATATGCTTGCGTCCTCATTTACTCCTTGTTTTGAATTGAAATGATTGTATAACGAAAGAGTGTTCATGTGTTCCACGTTACCTGAGGTAATCTAAGTCCATGTTCTGGTTTGTCTAAAGATTGAGAGTTTGTAATAACCAAGGAGACACTGGAGCTAGTCAGGTAAGGGGATTGTGGGTACTGAGGTGAGTTTTGGCACACCCTAACTTACTGAGGTTCCAGGTCTCCATGCACAGTTCTGTAGGAGAACAGGATCCCTTCTACAATAGTGCATATATCAATTTACAAAATGCTATTCTATTTGTAAAATGTATGTGCAGAATTTACAATCAGGTTTTTTAAAATAAATAAGAATAATGATAGACCCTAACTTTCAAGAGGAGATGGATGCCAATTGTGTTCATTTGTTGTGTGCAATTGTACCTGGTGTAAGTACCTTTTGAAATCTGCTTAAGGCATAATAAAACAAACTTTAAGCAGTTTAGACAGTAGCTCATTAAATTGTAAAGTTCATCTGCCGCTTGGCTGCTAGTCAAGTTATGCACACCGTCTACAATTTAGCTAACCACTAGGTACATAATGAAGTTTCTTTTCACTATATTTGCAAGGCCACAGTCTATAAAGTACATCATTTTAGTTAATTAGCCAGCTCGTGGGCAAATATAGAAATTAATTTGCTATTTGCCAAACTACTAGTCAAAATTGTTCAAATGTTTCCTATTTAACCAGCATTCACATAGGGAAATACGTTTATTTTCTATTTGCATTGCTACTGGACTATTGGCATATGTCTACTGTTTTGCCATCAATTGGGTAATGAGTGAAGAGTTTTTGTTTGCTTGACTGCTGGTCAAATACTACAAAACCTCTGCTATTTAGCCAGCAGCCAGCTAAGTAGTAAGGTTTCCTTATTATTTGCATGGCTACCGGGCAAAAGGTGCAGAATTTCTACTATTTCGCCAGCAGCCGAGTGAATAATTATTTTTTCAAGCCATTTGCATGGCCACAAGTAAAACAATGCAGAATGTTTAATATTTAACCAGCCTTCGGGTAAATAGTGAAGTTGTTCAGCTATTTGCATGGCCGCTGACCAAACAGTGCAGGATCTCTACTATTTAGCCAGTGGCTGGGTAAATACTGACTTTTTTTGCAATTGCATGGCAGAAGGAAAACAGTGCAGAATCGCTACTATTTAACTGGTGGCCGGGTAAAAAGTGAATTTATTTTGCTGGTTGCAGGCAGGTAAATAGTGATTGTTTTTGCTATTTACCCTGCCAACAGCCAAACATTGCAGAATCTCTACTATTTAGCTGGTGGGCAGTTAAATAGTGAAGTCTTCCTACTATTTTACATTGCCATCAGTCAAACAGTGCAGAATCTCTAATATCTGGCCAGCAGCCGGATACATAGGGCCCCATTAGTATGGCGGATGGACATTGTCCGCCCGCCATACCCTCGGGAAACGGGACCGCCCGCTGAGGGTGCGGCAGTACCACACTCCCGATTAGGAGCAATGTTACAGATGCGCCATGCACCCGCCAGTGTGGTGGGCACATGGCGCATCTGTAACATTGCGGTGGGCGGGGCAGAGAGCACCGCCCGCATCAATGCCACAGGTTGTGCGTTTCAAAGCACAATGTGACAGGCATTCCGCGGTGCCTGCCATGTTGTTCATTGAAAGGCCGGGGGGTACCATAGGTACCCCTTATGAGCACCCCCCACCCCCCGGAGTCCCTGGGGGCCCGCAACGGCCCCCGCAAGCAAAGGCATGTTCACAGCCACATTGTAATATGGCTGGTGGTGTCTTTTAGACACCGCCACTGTATTGAAGTCAACCGGGCGGAAAAGCGGCGGACAGTCTTTCCATCCGCCGCGGACCCCCCAGCCATTGTAATATGGCGGGGGCTCTTTGCTGCAAGGATGGCAGGCGGATTGCCCCTGTCGGTCCGGCGGTTACTACTGCTGGCCCGGCGGGGGCGATCCGCCCACCATCCTAATGGGGCCCATAGTTGCTACCTATTATTATAGCACGTAATCTTATTTTCAGGAACCTAAATACCAAAAATTAATTTTAAGTAGCTAACTCACTGAAATTTAGGGGGCATATGTATGAAAGTCCCGATTTGCAAATCTGAAACTGCGATTTTTACCGAATCGCACTTTCAGAATCGCCAATCGGTATGTATGAAAGAAAATGCAAATAAATAGCGATTCATTAAAAATCGCTATTTATTTGCGATAACCCCAAATGCGATTCCTTAACCAGTAGGAATCGCATAATTACTGAAGTCGCACCGGAAATTCGCTATAATAGCGAAAAATCGCTAATCGCGGCGAAAAATTCGCTAATTAGCGATTTTCTCACATGATCAAATCAGGAACTCTGGTGCAGCATGATGACATCACAACCAGGAAGTGAGTGATTTCCCATGCTGCACCTGACTTCCTGAAACTGAGACAGAGTGAAGGAGTGTTTGGCAGTGAGCAGTATACACCTTGTAAAACATGGGTGCCAGTGGAGCCACGCCCAGGAAGGATTCACAACAGCAGGAGACTGAGAACACCAGGAAAAGAAAAGAAAAGTTTTCAGAGGCAGAATTGGAGGCCCTCATACACGAAATGGTGTCAAACCATGAACTTCTTTTTCGTGCAAAATCCAGGGAGGTTCCAGAGAGCCGCAAAAGGAGGATCTGGGAGGAAATCCAGCACCATGTAAATGCTGTGGGTGTGACACCCCGGAGTATAGATGACCTCCGAAAGCGCTGGTATGACCTGCGCCTGCGCTCGAAGGAGAAACTTGCTGCAAGGCTGGAACAGTCCAGGCAGACAGGTGCTGGGACCTCAACTGTACCTGAATCTACACCCCTGGAGGAACTGGTTGAGGGGACCCTGCAACCAGAGTGTGTGGGAGGATTGGCTGATTTGGACAGCTCTGACCAGCCAGCAGCAGGAAAAGGTAAGATTCATGCCCTCACAACCCTCACACCCCCTGACACCCCCTGACACCCCCTCACACCCCCTCACACCCCCCAGCAGTGAGCCAGTTGCGCAAAACCAGATATGTAGTCCAGAGCAGGCACACAGGCAGCCATAGCAATGCATTATGGGAGATGTAGTCACATATTAATGAAAGTGTCCAATGTTAAGCAAAAATAGTCTATCACATTATCTGCTGTTCTTGACAGTGAAACAAGAGCACAATGTAACAGAAATATAAGTGCAATATTTATTTACATAGTGCAAATCAGTGAAGTAAATTAATGTGTGCTGTTCTATTCACAGCACCATCTACAACACAGCCCTCAGGCAGTGGGACAGTGGCTGAGAGTCACCAGTCGGGAGATGGCGGCCAAGATGCCAACACAGATGGGGATGAGAGCCCAGTGACCAGGCGCAGACATGGGAGGAGACAGATTGTCAGGCCTCTGGCACCAATCCAGGATGAGGCGGAAGTTATTGAAGGAAATGACAACAATGCTGACACACAGCCAGGGCAAGAGGGACATGCCACACACCAGCAAGTCCCACGTAGTACAGCCAGGCACAGACGACGCACAGCTAATCCTTTTGAAGGGCGAGGTGAAGAGTCAGTGTATGCAGGCCTGGAACTGAACATGTTGCAGGTGCAGCGCCTGCAGGCAAAAAATATAAAACTATTACAGCAGGAGATGAGGGAGGGCTTCCGAGCACTCAGGAAGGACCTGCAGGATGGTGTACAGGCCGTATGTGACCAAATGCGCACAAGTACGCAACGACAAGACAGGTACACCAGGGCCATCAATCGCTTGGCGGCTATGTCTGGCATACAGGCAAGGCGCAGCATTGACATGCAGCGCAAATTCACTCACGCTGCGCAAGACATTGCCAATGCACTATTGCAGGTGACCACTGCGGTCGATGAGTTGCGCCAAATACGCGCACCTGGGCCGGGAGTGCTGACTCCCAGTGAGGAAGACAACCAGTCTGGTAGGAGCAGCATCACACCACCACCAACCCTTGAGAGACGCCGTAGTGCCAGGACCAGTAGGGCTGCACCTACTAATGACCAATAGGCTGTGCAGCGTTTGACTGTTGAATCATACTTTTTTGGTTTTGAGGGCACTGTGACATTAACATGTGCTAAGGTATTCAATGACACAACTGTTCATTTACACTTCATGCGTTTCCTGCCATTAAGGAATTAAAGCTAATTTTCACACTTGCATTACTTGGCATTGTATTGTTTTTTCTTACCTAAAAATAGTTGCGCGTTATCTCATCACGCCTCTGTCGCCCAGCTGCTGCTACCGCGCTACCAGCTACCATACGTCCAGGTCCTTGCCCCTCTACATCCGAGGATCCAGAGTCACTCAGTTCCACTGGTGTCCCTTTTCTTGTTGCAATGTTATGGAGCATGGCACAAGCCACCACTATTTTACAACACGTATTGGGGCTGTATTGGAGTGCACCTCCACTCTTATGGAGGCACCGGAATCTGCTCTTCAGTATACCAAATGTCCGTTCTATGGTGCCTCGGGTAGCAATGTGTGCCCTGTTATATCTGCGTTCACTTGCATTGTTGGGATTGAGGTAGGGAGTCAAGATGAAATCACGAACAGCATAAGCACTGTCACCTGTGGGTTAGACAAAAATATGTTAGCATGTGACATGCACATGGTAGTTTCTATAAATGACCCCTATGTGTGAAGGCATTTACCGAGTAGGTATCCCTTGCCAAACTCCCCTCTTGCGAGTCTACGGTAGATTCCACTGTGTCTGAAGATGAAAGCATCATGGGTGCTGCCAGGGTACTTTGCTACAATGTCAGTAATGATGTGTTTGGCATCACACACCACCTGAATGTTCAGTGAGTGGTAGCATTTCCGATTTCTGAAGAGGTATTCATTGTGTGCGGGTGGGGTTATTGCAACATGTGTGCCATCAATACATCCTATCACGTGTGGAAAATGCGCGATTTGATAAAAGTCCTGCTTTGTCTGTGCAATTGCCTGAGGAGTACTGGGGTGGTAAATATGATGAGGCATCCTCTGGACCATGGCATCTAGGAAGGCATGGAAGAATCGCGATAGGGAACTCTGTGACACCCCTCCTGCTGACGCTATCACCCCCTGGAAACTTCCAGAGGCCAAGAGGTGTAGTGAACACAGGACCTGTATTTCAGTGGGAATGGCATTTGTCCTGCGGGTGGGGTGTTCAAGGTAGGGTGTGAGTTCTGCTATCAAATCATTAATGCTGTCTTCATCAAGCCTGTAATGGGTGTGGAGGTCCTCCTCAAGGCGCTGGGAGATGCTGATGCGCATACGGAATACCCTCTCCTGCCGCAGCCTCCTCTGTGCAGCAGCTCTCAGTCGCATCCTCCTTGCTATGATGTAAAGCCCCGCCATTGTGGTAAACAGTTTTTTGAATTCTGTTGCTGCTTAAATAGTTTGCACCTGGTTACCACCTGCTCCCACTTGGTGGTAATTGCGATTCTGATTTCTGCAAATTAGCGAAAATCGCTAATTGCGAATTATTCATACATATCATTGCGAATCTGAGAATAGCGAAATGAGCCAATCTGCGATTTTTATGAGATTCCCTACTTTTGTGATTATCTTTTAGCGATTTTTGCAAACGGGAAAATCGCAAATATGCTATATCGCAATTTTATCGCAGATTGGCTCTTTTCACATTCTGCGGATTCGCTCTTTTAGCGATTCCCAGTTTTTCATGGCTGATACCTTCATACATGCCGTTCTGCCGATTCGCATTCGCTAAGGCCGAAATTCGGCGAATTTCGGCCTTTGCGAATGCGAATTTCTTTGATACATATGCCCCTAGATCTTTAAGAATGTGGGGTTTTATATTTTGGCCATGCTTCCAATTTGAAACAAAAGTAGATCATTTTTGACTAAGAATCAAAAAGTAGCAGTGACATTGCTACATATTGTGAATGTTTTGCTCGACGTTAACTATATGTATACATATTTCGCAAGGAAGGAAGTAAGCACCAGTGTGACACTGCACCAAGCACGCCTAAAAAGGTAGGAGACCTTGGTGAAAGTTTATTTAAATTATGAACATAAGCTTCTTGTTTAAATGCACTCTTTTTCTTTTGATTATTAATCTGCTTGCTCAAAAATGTAATTGCTGAAACAATTCAATGAGATCTGTAAAATGTAGGAGAACTCATTTATCAGGCTGCCTAGACTAAAGTCAGCCATCTCAAACTATTGGTTCTGAAATATAACTTGACTTTGCAACACATCCAGTGCACCTCGACAAATCTTCGTGATTCATGGTGTTCTGCAAAAGAATTTCACCTTTTAGCGCATGTCAGCCAAGTAATAAGATGTTAAGTTCCAGTGTGTCATGGGACCTAGTGCAACGAAGGAAATCTGCCCCCTCTCTGCCGTTTGAACTGCTAAAACAGCAGCTTGCACTCGCTATTCATGTTCTGTTATATTGTGAGGGGGGATTTTTGCACTGAGAATATAGCACTAAAAGCAGAATTAATCTTCTTGCATAATTGGGCGCAATCTTGCAAAATTTTTAGGTAATTCCATGTGAATATTCTAAATTGAATTATGTGAGTTACATTAAGCCCTAATTAAAATATTCTGTTCATTTAGACCTGGGCAAATTGTTGAAAAGTAACTTAAAGTAATTTTTTACCTTTATAAAATAACTCTCTTAGAAGCAGCTCTGAAGTACTTCACACCTCCAGAGCTGGAATAACCATCCTTGACTAGGAGAGATAATGATGCTGATACAGCCTGCCTCTAAGACTAGGTTGGCTACGAGGGTACTATCTACTGGCCACTAAGCAGGGATTAGCCCTCTAGAGGTGGGTGACAGACAGCTGGAAGATCAAAGCAAAGCCTTTATACTTCTTCATTTCAGTTGCAAATTCCAGAAAGGCGATCTCCTATTTACCCCAACCCTCTCCCAACCAGCATGCTTCCAGAACCAATTTTGACCCTGAAGAGAGCTCATCTTAATAGTTGAGTTGTAAGATGCTGGAGAGAGATCTGTCTGGTGGGAAAAGAGCTTAAACACTTTGAAACAGGGGCTCCTCTGTAATTTACAGTAGGTGAAGAGGGAGGATTCAAAAAGACGTAGGTATAGGGTGAAAAAGTAGCCAGGACTGTGTGATAAAATTCTGTAATCACTGACTAATGCACAGTATAAATATAGCATCTCAACTACCACCCCTGAAAATTCCTGAGCCTGGGGAAATTACACCTGAAGAAGAAAGCTCTGCTGGATGAAAGAAGTACCCTGACTCCAGCTGGGAGAAGAGGACTCACTCCAGGATGCATACACCCATGACTGCTGCTGGCACCCAGGGAATGGGACTGCTCTCTGAGGTTCAGTTGGGTAACCTTATCTTTGGATCCTTTAGGGACAGAAAAAGCAATAGGACATCTGACACCAAGGGGGCTCAGTTGACCACTGAGACCTCGACCCATGCAGGAGACCTTCCTGGAGAATAGCGTGGCACCTACAACTCAGCCGTGAGGTTCTAGGAGTTAAAGCACTGACCAGGATTAACCTTTTGAGCCACTGGAGAAAAGCACATAGTGTTTTTCCAATCTGCCAACTTAAATTTTGAATGAGAGGACCTGCCTGGATCTGCTTTGTGTATCAGATTTCCACTAAATCACAGTTGGACTGAAATTGTACTTATGTCCCATCAACCACTTTCTTCCTCTTCCACTTACGGAGAGAGTTTTTTTCACCTCTTCAAGTACAAAAATGCTGATCTTTAAACTCGGTTCAACCAGATTTCTTGTAATATTAGCCTCACTCTCCAAAACAGTCCTTCTCCCCCATACTGGACAATCGCTCTGACTATTCTTACTTCATTTCTGCCCTTTGTCCTTCAGCTCGTTCTCATTATGGTATCCTGAAAAGAGCTCATTTACTTTGCAGCAATGATAGCAATATATAAGCACATAGAACAAACACAATGACACTCAGATGTTAACGTAAAAAGATTGAACTCTGCCTAAACACAGGCAAAATCAGCTACAGTTAGGTTGAATGGACACTCCTGTGCTCCAATTTTCGATCTCCAGGGGCACACAGCAGGGGTGTCCGCTGTCACCCTTTTTGATCGCATTATACATGGAGCCATTAGCTCTGAGGATCCGAGATAACCACATAATTAAGGGTGGAGGAGAAGAACATACCATTTGTTTTAATGCGGAATATGTTATAACAACGTTGGAAGACCCTCCCACTTCGCTACCTGTCTTCTTTCCACATTTAGATCTATTTAGCCAGGTTTCAGGTTTCAAGTTAATGTGCATAAGTCCCAGGCTCTAAAATTATCACTTCTGGCCTACACATATGAATCCCTACATCAGGGTTATCCCATTCAATGGACAACAACGTCTATTCCATATCTGTAGATTCACCCTACTATCGCAGCTCACAAAACGGTGGCTCTTGCCTATAAAAAACTGTTCTAAAATGTCAAAACAGAGCTCCAACAATGGAAGCTATAGATCCTCAGGGGAAGGAGGACTTGGTATACCGGATCTTTCTATGTACTATCGGGTGGCCCATGAAAGGTTCTTTTTTAGATTGGTCACGCGCTGATTCTGAAAAGCATTCGTTTTTCATGGATAGAGCAATAGCCAGCCAGTCTTTATGGAAGATCCCCTTCCTTCATAAATCTTCCAGACCCAGGAGTCTCTACTACTCTCCTATTACTAGAGATTCCCTTAATGCTTGGGATTGAGTGGCTGAGTGAAAAGGCCTTACTTCATTCCCCTCTCCCCTGACACCAATTGTTGGGAATCCAGATTTTACTTCTGGAATGGATTCATCAGCTTTCACACACTGGTCCCAGATGAGCTATAGATCGATTGGCCACCTGTTTGATACAGACGGACTGCTCCCCTTTGAGAACGTATGCTCCGACTACACTTTGCCTGAAACTGAGCGACTACATTTTGTGCAAATTAAGCACTGGTTGATATACCTTTATTAGGGCCTAAAACTTAATGCCTTCTTACTCTTTATAATAAATGCCTGCTCTCCAAGATGTCCAACACACGTCTTATTACTGAATTTTGTAACTCGCTCTGTTCTGCAGCTGACCAGTCCTGATCCACAGTCCAGAAAAGATGGGAGATTCAGCTAGGTCACTCACGCAGCAAGAATGGGGTAACATTTAGGGGTCCATTCCAATTCGGGAAAAAAAACGTCAGTACAATTTGTATCCAGAGCCCTCTCCGTACGAATCGTACCCGTCCGTCCGAGCCGCGTAGTACGATCTGTATTCCGTGAATCCGTGCGAATCGTCGCGATCTGTACGTATTGCAAGGCTGAAACCATGAACCGTACGACTCGTACACATGCCAGACGACTCGTACACATGCCGTACGACCCGACGAGTACGATCCAGACCGGGGTATGAGGACAGGATTCGTACGGTCCACGTCAGGTAAGGGCGCGTCGTACGGAAAAGCACACAAACACATACACACCATACGGTCCGTACACCCCATGATCGCAGGGGTACGGTGCGTACCCCTGCGCTCTTGGGGTGTACGCACCGTACCCCATGTACGATGGGTGTACGCACCGTACCCCATGTACGATGGGTGTACGCACTGTACCCCATGTATGCTGGGTGTACGCACCATACCCCATGTACGATGGGTGTACGCACCGTACCCCATGTACGATGGGTGTTCCCATCGTGCGTACACCCAGCGTACATGGGGTATGGTGCGTACACCTAGCGTACATGGGGTACGGTGCGTACACCCCATGATCGCAGGGGTACGCACCATACCCCTGAGATCATGGGGGGTACGCACCGTACCCGGGGGGGCTGTTCCGTACCTGTTTCGGCGCGAACTCTGCTTTTACGGCTGTTTTCAGCTCCGGTAGTAAAAGGGTCGTACGGTGCGTACCCGACACGTATCGTACTTGCTGGGTCGTAAAAAACAGCTGCGAACCATACAGATGTCGCGTACAGCGGGTTCTGAGGGAGAATCGTACGGAGATTAGAGTCGTACGGTCTCTGTACGACTCGTATGGAGTACGGCTCCTGGTACGAATCGTACTTCGTCGTACGTACGGGGGACGTTGCAGGGTACGATTCGTACGGGAACAACGCTCCGAACGGCTATTCTAAGCGGTTTTTCCCGAATCGGAATCGGCCCCTTAATATTGTGCGAGACATACTGCTCACAACATAGATGGGGTTGAAATGGCTACAAAGATTGTCACGTATTGGTACCTCACTCATCCTCGTTTACACAAAGCCAATCCAAATCACAAGCCTGAATGTGTTTCCTTGGACACATTACTGCATATACTTTGGGACGGTCCTGCACTCACATCCTATTGAATGCAGATATTAGATGATATTGACACGTATTTAAATATACAACTCCCCTGTTTGTTTTCTGCCTATGTCCAATTAGGCCTACCTAATGCTCTAACCTTTCCGCTTAAATCCTGGTGTGGCAGACAAATAGGCCTAGCCTTAGGTGCCGCTTTACAAAACATTTTGTCATAGTGGGACACGAGTCAGATACTGCGGTATCAGGGATGGTTACATCGGTTATGGCACACCTTGGGAATGGAGCGCCTTTAACTGTTTTTTAGTGAATCAAGGAACCTCCTTCCCGGACCTATGGCAGCCCCTCCTGACCTTATTGTCCTCGGAGTTCCGATACATCCCTGCCCGAAAAATATCTACGTCTTCTTCGACTAACTGAGACTCCCCACAGCCCGTTGTGAATATATCTTGGCCCCTTTATCTGGGTGGTTTCATGAGATAGTTAATTCAATCCATTTCTACTGTTCAGCCCCAGTGGATTGATGGGGGTATGTTTGGAATTGTCCAGAAATTTGTAACAAGATAGCTGCTGATGGGTTGTTGACCTTGTATTGCTGAATTTCCTGTTTTTTAAAAATTAATACAACTGATTTGAACCATAAACACTGGAAAAAGTGAAATTATCATTAAGGGATTATCATCCATACCCATAAACTTCAGTACGGAACTTTATAAAGTGCCAAGTAATCTAAAATAACTTGGAGTCCGATGTTATGCCTATATATAAGGGGAAAACAGAGCAAATGCTACCATCAGAGTATGCTTTAATTATCCTATATTCTTCCCATGAGAAATCCCTTATTCTCCCTGGAATAAATATATGTTCAGGGAAATGCAATCTCCCAGTTTCTATAGAATTCAACTATTGCATTTTGTCATCTGTATAGACCCTTGAGGTTCTGCTAAATGACAAGGCAATCAGCATCCACCAGTACACATATAATGCTCATACATAACCGAAGTAGTTTCCAGTCAATATTTTCGCTGGATGAAGACCTGCCTCACCCTTATGGAAACCTGCACATGTAAGGCCTAACGTAATTTAACCCTGACTAAAACCGAGTTTGGTCTCATCAGAAACAAATAGCAAGGAAATTCAAGCCTATCATTGGCTTGACTAGATGGACTTAGACTGCTTCACACATTGAAAGCATCATCTTCCTGGTATTCCAAATTAATTAACTCATCAGCTTCCAAACTGGCATCAAGGGTAATCTCAAGATGACCTGCAATGAGTGCCGCCTTTCTGAAAAGTGAAGTATTCCTTCCAGGGGACAACTTCCCAATGAAATCGATGGCGGCAACACCATGTTGCTGTCGTCCCAAAAGTCTATCTGACACCTCCGAAAATCCCTTTAAATGCAGCAGCAACAGCATGATTCATTTAAGGCATCTGACATTTTTTTTTTAATTACTTTAGCAATCAGATATTTCCATGAACTATTGTTGTCCATACGTATCAACGTTT
Source organism: Lissotriton helveticus (assembly GCF_964261635.1). Classification (NCBI taxonomy): domain Eukaryota; kingdom Metazoa; phylum Chordata; class Amphibia; order Caudata; family Salamandridae; genus Lissotriton; species Lissotriton helveticus. Next base: position 851,542,846 of record NC_136063.1, read on the forward strand.
TGACCTGTTGGGTTAATTAAAAAGTAACTGATAACGATACTCCAGTATACTAGAGCCTGTATTCCATAAGTGCCCTGGGAGCACAACAGGCATGTGTGTCCACTTTTTGAGCACCCGGGGCACTGCCGGTATTGCAGAACACTGTTCCCTCATTGCATGGTGAAAGACGCCAAGGTAAAGCGACAGTCAGCCTGTTGATTGATTATGTGCCACAAAAAGGTGGCGCACAGTTAGTGCTCGCAGGAGGTTCCTTTGCTAAAGGCCATGAGAGATACAAGGGGCCTCATTTATGAAAAGTGAGGCATTGCTGCGTGAAAACAGCGATGCGTCACTTTTCACTGCGCCCTCCTTGCAACACCAATGATGCGTCATATTTACAATATGACGCATCATTGCGCAAGGAGTTACAGATACGTCAGTATTTTTGACGTATCTGTATGACACATTGCTGGAGTGTGTCACAAAAGTGACGCAACTCCAGCAATGTATCCTTTCACATAGGGCAAGCCCCGTGTGAAAGGGCCTGTGTCAGTCTTATGCCTGCTGTGAGGCAGGCGTAAGAAATTGACGCATTTGTGTCCTAGAAGTGGAGCAGTGAAATCACATAGATTTCAGTGCGTCACTTCTATGACCCTTTCTTGCGTCAATACGCCCCCCTTGCATACATTATACCTGGCGCAGGTATAATGTGGCGCAGGGGTTTACAAAGTGACGCATCTACCTAGATGCGTCACTTTGTAAATATGGCGCAACAAGGCGCATTTTTTACGCCACTGGTGCGTCACAAAAAGTGACGCACCAGCCGCGTAAAAGTGATGCATAGCCTCATAAATGAGGCCCCAGGTCCTCCCACCCACCCCCTGCAGACAGGTACAGTCACTCACTGCTCCCCCCTGCAGGGGGGTATCGTTGCTCCTTTATAGTGTGGACCCAGTATGTGAAAAGCAGACCAGCTACTCCAAATAGCCACAAGCCTCTCACTAACGCTCTGCCCCCAGGGCCGCCATTAGCTTGTATCTGCCCAGGGGGCAGTGCATTATATGTAATAGGGCCCAATGGCCCTGTTTGCACACGACGCATCACTTTATCAAAAAATGAAGACCCTACTTTTCAAATAACACCCATTCGCCAGGTAACCGCATGGCTGCACACCTGAAGGAGATGGCACCACTATTGCCTGTCACCCATCCACTACTGCCTGTCACCCATCCTCGTCCCCTGGCAAATCCCATTGCTCCCCCAATCGCTGTACCTTAAGAGTAATTCCACATGTCATGCACAAAACCCCACCTACAAGACTTGCTTAATTTCCCCTGACAATGCCTCTTTTTCCAGCACAATGTTTCTTGTCTCAGTCCCTTGGTAACTGTGTTGAAACTGGTTAGGGACTCACAGCTTCAGGTTTTGAACACTACGAAATTACACACATATGAAGCGAATCCAGTGAGAAAGACAGAGGAAGAATTGTTCATGCTTTTGAACATTTTTCAAACAACTTCTAAGGCTCATATTATATTGGGCTGGTATGAAATACAAATATGTTTAACAGTTTCTGTACCTTCAGTTGCGATTTTCTTTGCTCGGCTTGCTGTGCATTCAGTCCTTTTTTTCAATATTCATTCCTGTTTCCGTACAATCTGGTCTTTTTGTCGTTTCAATGATTCACCAGTGTTTGCTCAGCCTGTACAAATGAGCTTTCAGGGCAGTACTTAAGAAGTTTGTACAAAGTATCACATCTACCTAAGCATTAAGAGATTTGTGTAATTCGGTCTCTGTCTATCAAAGCTTAACAGCGTTTATCCTAATCCTGGTAGAACACACTCAAACCATGTACCCTTGATTAATTCCTTTGACTAGAATAATTTAAGGGGCTTAAGGAAGGCCGCGAAAGGATGAAGCTGCTGTTTTTTACATTGGCCTCGGCTCAAAGATGTCCCCTGTTAATTGTGTTCTTTGCAGGAAGACACGTTGCACATTATTTAATTGTACAGAAGAAACACTTGAAGAAAAGGAAAAGAAGAACGAAATTGGAAATGTGATGAAAAAGTGAAAACGTGAGTCTCTGAAGTGCAAACCTTATTTTCTGTAAACCTTATTGGAGAACACTCAGGGCTGTTTCTTCCAATTTAACTATGGTCAATAGACCTTTGTGGTAGCCTGAAAGGAAAAGGGATTAAAATCAGTTGAAATCTTAAACTACATTGTGTTCATTAGGACCGCACAATAAAAGATTGGGGGGCATATTTACAAGCCCCTACCTCCACGCGAATGTCACTTTTTTTGATGATCCTGTGGCAATAGTGGCCTTGCCTTATGTACAAGGCAGCGTTAAGCCACTTAACGTAGCTTAACGCTGCCTTGTACATAAGTCACCCTTTCACTCTATGTTTAACGTGAAAGGGGCGTGCAGTGGGTGTTGTGGTGGGCGTTCCATCGCAACCCCCATTGTATTTGATGCTGCCTCCTATCTACAAGGGTGGGGTACATAGGAGGCAGCGCAAAAATTAAGACCAGGAAAATCCTGGTCTTAAGATGGGGAAACGAGGAGAAATGCATTATATCTCCACGTTTTTGCTTTTTCCATGTGTGCTGCCTTGTGCAACACAGATGGAGAAAGCAAAATGCCATCGTTTGTTTATGTACAGGAAGGTGTTCATTCCTGTACATAAACAAACCTTTTTTTGAAAAATTAAATTTTTGAACTTTCATGTGTCCTGCATGAAGCAGCACACATGAAAGTTACAAAATGGCATTTTAGGAATATTTATGTGCAGGAAAGGACACCTTCTTACACATAACCAATCCTCCCCTGCACACAGACAGCCTTGCACTCTGGTGCAAGGGTGCCTGCGTCTGCCCTAAGTTGTTAAACTTAGCGCCATTGCAGGGGGAAATGCAAGGCTGCACCACATTCTTGTAAATATGGTGCAACTTTGGTTTCTGAAGTGGTGGAGTGTGTTGGTAAGCCCAGGAGCCTAACGACACACTCCACCACTCCATTGTACATACCCCCCTGAGTCAGTAACTTGTCATTAAAAGGTTTATTACAAACTCAAAGCTGGAATATTATAAATCAACCTCAAGAACCTACTATAAAAGTATAAAATTATCAATGGAAGTCCGAAGCATCTTACAATATTGGTCCTCAACAACACAGAGCATATCAAAATCTCAGTTGCAGCAAAGCAAAATATGAGGAAAAGAACTTGATGGCTAGACAAATAATTTTGATCCTTTTCCCCATGCCTGGAAAAGATTTGCAGCATCTAGTTATTCCTACACTAACCTAAAGATAGGAGAAACCTTATTAAATCAAGGTAGCAAGAAAGGTTTCAGCATCAGAACCTTAGCAGAAGCTCTAAAGCAAAGAGTCATGTATAACATGAAGTCATGAAATTAGGGCTGTCAAGAGAGGTCTGTACGTCTCTCAGTCTTTTTTTGGGGGGTTTATATAGCGCAAACTCAACCCAAAGATATCCGAGAGCTTAACTTGAGCAGCAGTTGCATTACAGATGGGCACATTCATTTTGTTAGGCACGGGAAATTCAGGGCCTCATTAGGATGTTGGTAGTCGGACGCTTTCTGACCGCCATCCATGGTTTAAAGTCTGACCGCTTAATTACAATGAAGGCGGTTGGAGTTTAAACAGGCTGGTCATTCCGCCTGGCTTCTGACAGGCTCAAGGAGCCCGTCCGGTAGTCAGAAACTGCTATATAATCCCTAATGTACAGCATTTCCACCGTAGGGATTATGATGTCACTTTCTGACAGGCTTTCCATGTCGGGCATTCCAATATGGAAAGTCTGTCGGAATGCAATTTAGGGAGCCCCCAGCAGGGCCCTCAGCAGCATCTGGTTGTGGGCCTCTGTAAATCCCAACACCATGAGGTGCTTGCCCCACCATGCAGGGATTTAACAAACTCCCATTACTCTAGGGGAGCTTGTGCTACGGGTGGAAACTCTGAAACACAATGTGCTTTCCACTAACTATCAAATGCAGAACAGAGACAAATTTTTCGAAAAACAACTTTTACGTTAACGTTAAATGTCTCAACTGCAAGCGTAAGGCATCATGCTAACTTACCATCTGTCTGTAAAATGCTTAGTTCGGCAAGCTTCATATAATTCAATAAATGAAATATTTAATAATGAATCAAGCTAAAGCATGCAGTACTCTTATATGTGGAAAAATAATTAATATGTGTACACTTAATGAAAATGATAACTGGTCATCATGTACAAAGGAATCATTAAAAACATGTGACTAATTCTCACGTATACCCTGGCGCGTGAACTCTATTAAATGCCTTTTGGCATACTACCTTACAATCGAAACCTATAGAAGGTTTATTATTAACAATACACGTGTCTCTGAAAAGGAGAAAAGGAAAATGTTAATATATATGCACACACACACACACAAAAAAAAAAAATATATATATATTCACTGAAAAAAACATAGGTTTCAGGAGTTATATAGTTAGGAATTAGTTTTTTAAAAACCTTTGAAATTCACTCAAAAAACTATAAGTTTTAGTGGTGTTTTAGTTAGCTGGACATTTTACTCATACAAAACCAATGAAATTGCTCCTATATAGTTAGTTGTACTAACTATATTTCGCGCACCCGCAATCCACTGCTGATGATGTCACATATTAGATCATTCATGACATGGTCAGTGACATCACTGATGACATCTCAAATGACATCACTGATGACATCATCCAGTGAATGTGGTTTGCTTCGTTATTTAAATATGCATTATATATATAGCAATTTACATTGAAGAATGAGTGGATATATATAAATAAATATTTGGATGGAGGATTTAGTAGCAGTGTAATTGACTGTTTACTTGACCAATTTATAATGTCTCACTAAATATAGTGGATAGTGACTAAACTGTGTGAATATCTGTATCACTTTGTCAGTTGTTGTGTAACCTGATTCTACAGTTGGTTACTAGTTATGTGAAAGTCTATATTAGTTATTGATTAGTTAACTGAGTATTTGTATGGGAGTGTGAAAGTGTGTGTGGTTAGGTGGGGGGTGTGACTGTCCAAAGATGGGTGAATAGTTGATTCAGTAGATATATGAAGTTAAAACTACATGTTCTAACAGTTTGGGTGAGGGAATCTCTTTATGGGTGTGGTGATGAGCAAATATATTTCTCAAAGGTACAGGTCCAACAAACTAGAAAAATAAAAGGCAGTGTATGTGTCAGTTGTATATAAATAAGTATACATAAACCACAATGATTGTGTTTGTGACTGTATGGATAACTGTATACTTGTAATAATGATTTTATAATTCACTAAGTATGACTTACTATCTAAATTAATAGAAGAAGTGGTGTTTGTATAAGTGTTTTGCTAAGTAAATATGTAAGTATGATCCATTGTTTGCATAAGTGAGTAGGATGACTTCATATGTGAATAGGATGCGTGCTGTTGTTTAATGTCGATATAGATGTATAAGTATTTTTGATAGTGTTCTATTGTTCATTGACAGCATGTATGAGTGAATCCATAGGTAAGTGATTAGATGTGTGTATACATCTATGAATCGCTGAGTGGATTTTTAGATACTTGTATTGCTGTGACAATGGATTTAAATATGATACTCTGTATTTTACAAACAGTGATGAAAAATTGTAATAGTGTATGAAAAGGTGTATGTGATTGTCACGTGGATGATGTCATCAGTGATGTCATCAGTGATGTCATTTGAGATGTCATCAGTGATGTCACTGACCATGTCATGAATGATCTAATATGTGACATCATCAGCAGTGGATTGCGGGTGCGCGAAATATAGTTAGTACAACTAACTATATCGGAGCAATTTCATTGGTTTTGTATGAGTAAAATGTCCAGCTAACTATAACACCACTAAAACTTATAGTTTTTTGAGTGAATTTCAAAGGCTTTTTAAAAACGAATTCCTAACTATATAACTCCTGAAACCTATGGTTTTTTCAGTGAATTTCAAAGGTTTTTTTAAATGCTAATTCCTAACTATATAAGGCCTGAAACCTATGGTTTTTTCAGTGAATTTCAAAGGTTTTTTAAATGCTGATTCCTAACTATATAAGGCCTGAAACCTATGGTTTTTTCAGTGAATTTCAAAGGCTTTTTAAATGCTAATTCCTAACTATATAAGGCCTGAAACCTATGGTTTTTTCAGTGTTTTAAAAAAAACAATTGATTGGTTAACTGGCTTATTAAGTGTATCTTAGTGAATACATATATTAGCGAGTAATGTTTAAATATTTAAATATATGCATGAGTGATGTAACATGTGACGTCATCAGCAGTGCATTGCAGACGTGCAAGTTATGGTGAGTCCAACTAACTATAACGTGGAAATTTCAATGGTTTTATGCGAGTAAAATTTCCAGCTAACTATAACCGGTGTGAAACCTATGTTTTTTTCAGTGAATTTCAAAGGTTTTTTAAATGCTAATTCCTAACTATAACTGGTGAGTAACCTATGGTTTTTTCAGTGAATATATATATATATATATATAAAATTTCTATGGCAAAATGAAACCCCTCATTTTGTTCCTTTTCAAATTAAATGTATTAAGTGTTACCACTTTATTCCAATCAAGATGACTTCAGGTGTGCCATACTTTTGTCATAAGTAAGACTGTTAGCGTTCTAGTTGTTCTTTAGAACACTCTGGGACATTCTGTCATTGGGCTATAGTTGGGCTACATCTGGCTGATATTTGGGCTACATTTGGGCTCTTTTGTCTCTGGTGGCATTCTTGGGAGACTGCATATCAGAATTTTTTTAATGAAATATAAGAGGATTTGAGAAGTCACTCAAAATGTGCCCTAATTTTTCTTTCTTCAGCACTAATCATAATTTCTATGGCAAAATGAACCCCCTCATTTTGTTCCTTTGCAAATTAAATGTTTTAAGTGTTAACACTTTATTCCAATCAAGATGACTTCAGGTGTGCCATACTTTTGTCATTAGTAAGACTGTTAGCGCTCTAATTGTTCTTTAGAACACTCTGGGACATTCTGTCATTGGGCTATAGTTGGGCTACATCTGGCTGATATTTGGGCTACATTTGTTTTTTTTTGTCTCTGGTGGCCATCTTTGGGCTACATTGGGCTACATTGGGCTACATTTGGGCTCTAACATATATATAGCCCAATGTAGCCCAATATATATTTTTTCAAAGTTAATTTTCGGAAAAACCACTGGAGCACATATCTTGAGACATAGCAAAGGCACATCGGGCTACCAGTCCCTACAATTTTGCCAAGTTTGGTGGAAAACCATTCAGCCGTTCGGGCTAAAAGTGAGTCCAACCGCCCTATGGAAATTAACATGGGGAAAACACGTTTTGGGACCCCCCTTTTATCTCGGTCCCTGCTTGACGAATCCCCCCCAAACTTTCAGGGAAGGAGCGGAGCGCCGCGAGGCAAAGTTAAGGAAAATTTCAGGATGATTCCTCAACTGGCGCCAATGTTATTCCCAATAGAATGTTGCGATTTCCCTATGGAAAACAATCCTAACTATATATACCTACTGGCTATCGCCAGTAGGTAATATATATATATATATATATATATATATATATATCCACCAAATCGGCTCCGTTTTACAATCCTCTGGCGCTCCTTCCACCGGTGCAAAACTCCTAAGCAGAGCCCCGCTTTTGCAATATTTTGTCCAACTCCCTTTTTTCAAGGAAATGAGTCCGCACTCTCGGAGATAATTCTTCCCAAATTCTTTTATTTCAATTCATTAAGCTCCAAACACCAACACAAAACCAACGCGTTTCACAACAACAGTTGCTTGCTCACGGTCAATTTGCAATGTGTTTACTCCTCCTATATTTCGAGGAAACCGCCATGATTTGTGATCTCACTTCCTGTTAGGACACAGGAAGTGAGTTGGGAATTGTAGTTTTTCATAGATCGTACACATACAAATGGTAAGAAAGTACGTGATCACAAGTTATAACACAATTATAGGTGAGTTAATTTTTTTTAAAAATGACTCAAATTCATTTTTATATATGTGGATATTTGCATTTCATCCAATTTTCATATTTTGAAAGGTGGAATAACAGTTTAAACTCAGGAGAGAAAACGATTTCATGCCCTCTAGTTGGTACATTGGATATATGCAATTCTAAATGATTCAAAGCATTTGATTTTCATTAAGGTCCTCTGGTGGGCATATTCGCATACATAATTATATTAAACAATTCAAACCTCCATAGAGATTAGTCCATTATTCAAAAAGTTTAATTGATTATATTATTAACACTTGTAATTCATCGCACAATTTTAGTCTCCCACTAAGGGTGTCTATATTCCTTTTTTTCTCATGAAAATTCACCTTTATCTCATACCATTACATTTCTCATTGCTGTATATCTATTCCACTACAATTTTTATATATAAAAAGTTTTAGTCTCTATTGCATGCTCTCCATTTCCGACAAAGTATCAACTACTACCATTGTATCTGTTTTTTATAGATGTACATATAATTCCTCACTCTGGTTTAGTCCCCAGGGGGTCATTGTTCGGAAGTTTAAGATTTGCCTGGATTCTCTACATCTTAGTTGTTTTTCCTGATCTCCACCCCTTTCATGTGGTAATATGCATTCCAGTGCATACGTTTTGAGCAATTTCCAATCACTGTTGTGTACTAGTTCCATATGTTTCGAAACTGCATTCCCACGATCTTTGTTTGCAGTTGCTCTTATATGTTCTAAGATTCGTTGTTTGAATTCTTTTTTGGTGCTCCCAATGTACTTAAGTGAGCACGGACACTCAATTACATATACAACGTGTGTGCTCTTGCAGTCAATCAGTTGTTTGATTTGCCACATCTTTTTGTTTGGTAACATTACTTCTTTTGTGTTGATCGCAATCTGGCAAACCTTAAAATTTTGGCATTTAATGAATCCTTTGGTGTTCAGCCATTGTATTCCTTTTTTCTTTTTTGTGTGATCTTTATGGTGACTTTGGATCAATCTGTCCTTTAAGTTTCTTGCTCTCCTGAATGTGACCAATGGGTGTTTGCCCATTATTTTTGCAGTTGTCTGGTCCAGGTGTAGTAATTTCCAGTTTTTTCTTAAAATGCTCATGATTTGTTTAGATTCTCTGCTGTAATTGAGAATTAGTCTGATTTCTCTTCCGGAGCCTGTACCATTCACTGTTTTCTTAGTGGTTTCTTTTTTGGATGATAAGGCGTCCCTTCGTGTCTTCAAATTTGCTCTTTGCTAACCCTTCATTATGATCTTGTTATTGTTTCCTCTCTGTTTGAATCTATGGGCCATTTCTTTGCTGGTTTTTTCCCATTGTTCCTCCTCCGAACAGATTCTCCTCAGCCTGAGGAATTCTCCGTATGGTATGTTTTCCTTTATCGAAGGTTTGTGAAAACTATCAAAATTCAACGTGGAATTCGTTGCAGTCTCTTTTCTATGTAATGTGGTCTCAACTCGGTTGTCCCGGATATAGATTTCAGTGTCTAGCAAAATGGCTTTATTACTGCTGATATTGTACGTGAATTTGATATTGGAAGTAGAGGAATTCAGTATCTGGAAGTAATTTTCAAATTCTTCAGTTGTTCCTTCCCATATGATTAACAGGTCGTCTATGTACCTTATCCATTTAGCAATTTTTTTCACATAGAAGTCATTTTCAGGGTGCCAGGCCACTTGTTGTTCCCACCACCCCATTGTGAGGCAGGCGTAAGCAGGACTGTAAGCAAAACCCATGGCGCAGCCCCTTGTTTGTTGATAAATTTCCTCTCCAAACAAAAATACATTTTGTGTCAAGCACATCTCCACCAAGTCCATCAGCATTTGATTGTGTCTATTGTACTGGATACCTCGTTTTTTTAGGAAAAATGCTGTTGCATTCAGGCCTATATCGTTGTCTATATTTGTATACAACGATACAACATCCATAGTTACCAAAAAATAATTTGGCTGCCATGATAGATCCTCCAGGTGTTTTAGTAAGTCTGTTGTGTCTTTCAGATATGAACTTAAGTTGGTTAGGAACGGCATAAGAAAAAAATCTAAAAAATTCGCCACGGGTTCCATCAGAGATCCCTTGGATGACACTATCGGTCTCCCTGGTGGTCTTAGTGGGTTCTTATGTAGTTTAGGTAGAAAATAAATAGTAGCTGTTACTGGGTGTTCCGTACTAAGGAATTTCATTTCATCTAGATCAATTAGATTGTTGTTGTTCCAGACTTTCAATTTTTGATCTAGTTTTTCCTTAAATATTTTGGTAGGATTATTTTGCAGTTTGTTATAGTATTTTTTATTGTCCAACTGTAGATGTGCATCAGTTACATAATCCGTTGTATTTAAAATTACGATGTTTCCACCCTTGTCCGCTGTTTTAAGCGTGATAGTTTTGTCATCCATTAATTTTTTTAGGGAGGTCCTTTCTTCCTTAGTTAAGTTGTCTTTGTACTTGGGTCTTTTGATTTGGTAAACATCCTTTATGACTGCTTCCTGGAATAGGTCAATTTTATTACCTTGGGGTAATTGTGGATAGTATTTCGATGGTGCTTTCATCCCACTTAAGCCTGCTCCTTCTTGGAGAATCACTCCCGAATCAGAGATGCTTTCCTCATTGTTGTTTGTATCTAGGTTTGTAAGTGCTACCAAGGTTGGTAAGTCCGCTGATGTTAGTTCTTCACCCACTGGGGTATTTTCCATGCGTGTTTGTCTTCTATTTTTTGCATAATTAGCCATTGATTCATTTTCGTCAAAGGTTTTTGCTAACTTTATTTTCCTGATATATTTATATATATCAATTCTAGTTTGTGCCATATCCATACATTCGGTCGGGCAGAAGTTTATTCCTTTTTGTAAAAGGGATATTTCACTTGTGCTCATCTCACGGTGGGAAAGATTTACAACTAGAGATTTCTCTTCATTCACACCATTCATTTCTGTTTCTTATGACGCATGGCTCTCGTTTCGGTTCCTACTTTTTCTGAGCCATCTTTTTCTTTGTCCTCTCCTTGTTGTTTTTTTGGGGGTATTCCTGATCTCGGAACCCATCTGCGTCCTCGTCCTCTACCTCTTGTTGTTTAATTTTAATTGAATTCCCAGGATCGTTGTTGGAGGACAAGTCTCATATCCCCTAAAAAATCCTTGCTGGTTTGATTTATGGATTCTACTCCTTCCTCACTTGTTCCAGTCGATGTTAATGATGTTGCGCTTGACGCACTTAGATAATTTGGCCCTTTGTTTTCCCGTTTTTTGAAAATGTCATATTTCCTGGCATATGTGAAGATACATCCTTGTGTGTAATCTTCCTCGTCACGTTGGAATTTTGATTGCTTGCGGTTTCTTACCACCTCCTCGTGTTTGCTCACATATTTTTCCAAATCCTCCTTGAGTTTGATTTGTTCCGGGTTTAGTACCAAGGTTGCTAATTCTTTTTCCATTTCACCCAATTCTTCCTTTATTTTCTCCACGGTAATTTCCAGATGCTTAATTAAAATCTTGATTAAGCCCAATGATGATTCTAGTACATATTCTCCCCATTCACGTAGTAGATCGTCAGACACATCTTGTTGACTCGGCATTAAGGAGATTCTCAAACCCCTAGGAACTCGTTGTACTTCGACATACTTTTTCAGAGTTATTAGTTATTAGTTCCCACCATTTATTGATTTCCTTCTTACTTAGTTTTTCCCACAGCTTAAGTTTGCTTTTCGTATCTGTTTTGTGATTATCATCTTTACTTTTATTTTTAGTAGTTGTGGTTGACCTCTGTTCAAAAAATCGAGAGTCTAGCAATTCGGTTCTCTCTGCATCTCTTTTGTCCATTATTCTGTTCACTAATTGTGCTGATAGTTTGGAGACCCCTTTCTTTTGTTGAATTCGACAGGTATAATAGTGTACAAATCTCCCTCACTGTGTCAATTTGAGATTTGTATCTTCTAGGAGAGTTTTAAACTTCCGTGCGCTTCGTCGATTACCATAAGGTTATTGTTTAGCCTTAATCCGCTTGGTTATATCTTCAACACAATTGCGGTAATTTTGCCAATACCTTTGAATTGCTTATTATCGCGCAATGTAACCAAAGTCTTAAGATTTCCACACAGCTTATTCGGTAGCAGTTGCAGGGTAACGTAAAACGCTCATCCGTGCTTACCTCCACCTTCCGATGTCAGTCCGCCGGGTCGCGTTCAACGTCTCCTGTCTGCCGCTTCCTGAAATCCGCTGTTCAATCACAAGTTTGGCGTTCACCAGGATTGTGCTTTACATCCACCAAATCGGCTCCGTTTTACAATCCTCTGGCGCTCCTTCCACCGGTGCGAAACTCCTAAGCAGAGCCCCGCTTTTGCAATATTTTGTCCAACTCCCTTTTTTCAAGGAAATGAGTCCGCACTCTCGGAGATAATTCTTCCCAAATTCTTTTATTTCAATTCATTAAGCTCCAAACACCAACACAAAACCAACGCGTTTCACAACAACAGTTGCTTGCTCACGGTCAATTTGCAATGTGTTTACTCCTCTTATATTTCGAGGAAACCGCCATGATTTGTGATCTCACTTCCTGTTAGGACACAGGAAGTGAGTTGGGAATTGTAGTTTTTCATAGATCGTACATATACAAATGGTAAGAAAGTACGTGATCACAAGTTATAACACAATTATAGGTGAGTTCATTTTTTAAAGGACAGATTGATCCAAAGTCACCATAAGATCACACAAAAAAGAAAAAAGGAATACAATGGCTGAACACCAAAGGATTCATTAAATGCCAAAATTGTAAGGTTTGCCAGATTGCGATCAACACAAAAGAAGTAATGTTACCAAACAAAAAGATGCGGCAAATCAAACAACTGATTGACTGCAAGAGCACACACGTTGTATATGTAACTCCCACCTCAAACCCCGAACACAGGGCGGGTGCTGTCTAGATAATGAGGGTGGGACCTCATTTTTGCTACACAGCAACTTCAAAACACATTTTTGGAGCACTCGCAGGGTCATTTTGGCTTAATTTCTTAACAGCAGACGCGTTTCGGCGTTCATCGCCTCCTCAATGCTGTAATGCTTGTCCATATTACGCTGTAAATGATTGGACTGTTATGTTCTGTCCTCTTTAGCCATTGGACGATACCGGGCCAATTGGGTGACTCTGATGTTAGTATCGCCACGCCAACAGGCCGTATGTCCCTCGCTTCAGCCGCCGGATTTTGTAAGATGTTTCCCCAGTTGGTATCAATTATTAACTGACTACCACAAGTTTGAATAGCTTGCGACGTTCATGTCGACCGGAAAGACTCATCGGCGGCAGTTCAAGAGTTCGAAATTATATCCACCAACACCACTCCCACCTCAAACTCCGAACACAGGGCGGGTGCTGTCTCCATAATGAGGGTGGGACCTCATTTTTGCTACACAGCAACTTCAAAACACATTTTTGGAGCACTCGCAGGGTCATTTTGGATTAATTTCTTAACAGCAGACGCGTTTCGGCGTTCATCGCCTCCTCAATGCTGTAATGCTTGTCCATATTACGCTGTAAATGATTGGACTGTTATGTTCTGTCCTCTTTAGCCATTGGACGATACCGGGCCAATTGGGTGACTCTGATGTTAGTATCGCCACGCCAACAGGCCGTATGTCCCTCGCTTCAGCCGCCGGATTTTGTAAGATGTTTCCCCAGTTGGTATCAATTATTAACTGACTACCACAAGTTTGAATAGCTTGCGACGTTCATGTCGACCGGAAAGACTCATCGGCGGCGGTTCAAGAGTTCGAAATTATATCCACCAACACCACTCCCACCTCAAACTCCGAACACAGGGCGGGTGCTGTCTCCATAATGAGGGTGGGACCTCATTTTTGCTACACAGCAACTTCAAAACACATTTTTGGAGCACTCGCAGGGTCATTTTTGGCTTAATTTCTTAACAGCAGACGCGTATCGGCGTTCATCGCCTCCTCAATGCTGTAATGCTTGTCCATATTACGCTGTAAATGATTGGACTGTTATGTTCTGTCCTCTTTAGCCATTGGACGATACCGGGCCAATTGGGTGACTCTGATGTTAGTATCGCCACGCCAACAGGCCGTATGTCCCTCGCTTCAGCCGCCGGATTTTGTAAGATGTTTCCCCAGTTGGTATCAATTATTAACTGACTACCACAATATATATATATACACACACACACACACAGACACACTTACTTGGGGGTCCATTATGAGTTTAGTGGCCAGGAAATTGCAGCTGCTAATGCAAAAAATGAAGGATTGTGTGAATCTACACTCCGTGGGGCCCCCAAGTTGGTATCGACATCCCATGAAGGCTTCCTGTGGTCTATGTGTCGGCAGGCGTCTGAGGCTGCAGGAGAAGCTCGCTGCTGTCATTGATTAAATTAGGAGAGGGGATAGCAGTATTCAAGCTGTGTTGACAGGATTACCAGCACCACAAATTGACTTTCCAGTATCTTGGTGACCAATTTGCAAGAACGGGAGGATTTGCTACACCAAAGATCCTGTGCTTACTTAGCGCTGCTGTAGGAGGTATGTTACGTGCTGCAGACAATGGTCATTGGTATTTGTGGAAAGCAGATATTTACATTTTTATGAGGTATAGGGTGAATACTAAGCATGGGCTGAAAATTCGTTCCGCTTGCGGAATTTGCGGATTTTCCACAATTTCGCGATCTGCGAATCTCGTGAAATCGCGGTAAAATCCGCGAATCAGCGGGGACGTATTTTCAGCCAAGCACTTACAGGGTTACAGCAGCAGGTGCAAAAGTTGAAGCTCTTTTTTTGTAACCTTTTACAAAAGGGTTACAAAGAAATTAACTTCAACTTGGGCAACTGCTGCTGTAAGCCTGTAATTGCTTCCTGGCGCCTCGTTGCCTACTTGCAACTATTCTCTGACCCTGCTCGGACCCTTGAAGCAGGGTCAGAGAATAGTTACAAGTAGGCAATGAGGCGCCTGTCACGAAAATTAAACCTCAACAGGAAGCACTGACAGATATAAAAACAAGCATTTGCAATGCAATAGGTCTCGCATTAGGAAAGTTTGAGCTATTGGTCTTGTAAATGACAATTTTTTTTATTTATGTGTTGGTTTTGAAAATAAATAAAGAAGGGTGGGGTAACACATGTCACCCCAAAACCAGTCGCAGCTGCCATCATTGCGCCTTTTGGCAACATTCCAACCACGTTTTTCCATTTGCTAATATTCCATAGTTTTAACCATATTAATCCACGTTTTGCCACATTTTCTGTGTAGCTCTGTCGTTTCGCTTCACATTCAGGTTATGTTCTGCCATTTTCCAGATTTCTAATGCTTGAGCCGTGCCCTCCGGACCTCATTATCAAACACGATCAACGCAGTGGTTCGTCCAAAGCAATATTTATTTAAAAAATCCAATGCATTTCGGGCACCTCATTGCCCTTCGTCAGGGAACACTATAAACAACAATAATAGCAAAAGGTACACATCGTGTATTCACTTACATCAATTCAAAATTAATCTTACACATCATCTAATCTTAAATAATTAAATGCTTGTACAACATGATCACTGTGCGAATTTTCTTATGTAACCTATCGCCTCAACGCTAGCAAACTCATTTTTGTAAACAGTGCCTATCCAGCCACATTTTATCGCTCGTATCCGGTGCTATTGTGCATAGAGACTGTGGGCTCTTATTCCCCTCCCCGTTGATATAACATTTTCTGTTCACCCTTTACTATCAGAAACTACGTTTTAGGCCCCTGTGTTCTTTAACATGATTATCTCAGTAACTCTTTCAGTACGTTTTTAATGTTAGACAAAGTATTCATGTCTTCATTCACAAGTCTATTTGTCCATTAGTCGCATTGCATCTCCCTGCTTCATTTTCACTCCTTACACGTACCTGCAATGAACGCTAAAACCCATCCTGTCTTGTTTCCAATCCGGTGAAGTTACCCTCCTGTTGTTACCCCTTCATTTAAAACTCATTCTCTATGCTACCTTCTTCCTAATTGGCCCGTGCCGCTCGCTGTCTTTCGCTCTCGTGTTCACGTGGTGGTGCACGTCATTTTGCTTGAGACTACGTTACCCATAATACCATGCTAACCTACGCGCAGTATTAAAACATTCTTAAATCTTTGCATTTTGTTACACAATTGCATTTGTCACTGAAATTTTTAATCGTCTTTGCATGAACGACATGTGTCATAATTAGTGTCGTTAAATTCAACCTGAAAAACATTGCTTTTATAAAAAACGAACCAGATCTTGTTCCGTGAATGTCAAGTCTTTTAAAATAGTGAGACAAAAATCAAAGAGACTACTACTTAGTGGGTGCAATCCCAACGTTACGGGGAAATTTATGAACAATATGAATGAGGGTGGGATGCACACCTTTTACTTATTTTTTACGTCAACATTTATTTATCTTCTGTTTGTCCAAAGTTCATCATTTACGGCGTGCAATACTGGTTTTTGTGCCTCCCCCGGTGACACCTTTGAATCAATAAAGAAGGGTGGGGTAACACATGTCACCCCAAAACCAGTCGCAGCTGCCATCATTGCGCCTTTTGGCAACATTCCAACCACGTTTTTCCATTTGCTAATATTCCATAGTTTTAACCATATTAAACCACGTTTTGCCACATTTTCTGTGTAACTCTGTCGTTTCGCTTCACATTCAGGTTATGTTTTGCCATTTTCCAGATTTCTAATGCTTGAGCCGTGCCCTCCGGACCTCATTATCAAACACGATCAACGCAGTGGTTCGTCCAAAGCAATATTTATTTAAAAAATCCAATGCATTTCGGGCACCTCATTGCCCTTCGTCAGGAAACACTATAAACAACAATAATAGCAAAAGGTAAACATCGTGTATTCACTTACATCAATTCAAAATTAATCTTACACATCATCTAATCTTAAATAATTAAATGCTTGTACAACATGATCACTGTGCGAATTTTCTTATGTAACCTATCGCCTCAACGCTAGCAAACTCATTTTTGTAAACAGTGCCTACCCAGCCACATTTTATCGCTCGTATCCGGTGCTATTGTGCATAGAGACTGTGGGCTCTTATTCCCCTCCCCGTTGATATAACATTTTCTGTTCACCCTTTACTATCAGAAACTACGTTTTAGGCCCCTGTGTTCTTTAACATGATTATCTCAGTAACTCTTTCAGTATGTTTTTAATGTTAGACAAAGTATTCATGTCTTCATTCACAAGTCTATTTGTCCATTAGTCGCATTGCATCTCCCTGCTTCATTTTCACTCCTTACACGTACCTGCAATGAACGCTAAAACCCATCCTGTCTTGTTTCCAATCCGGTGAAGTTACCCTCCTGTTGTTACCCCTTCATTTAAAACTCATTCTCTATGCTACCTTCTTCCTAATTGGCCCGTGCCGCTCGCTGTCTTTCGCTCTCGTGTTCACGTGGTGGTGCACGTCATTTTGCTTGAGACTACGTTACCCATAATACCATGCTAACCTACGCGCAGTATTAAAACATTCTTAAATCTTTGCATTTTGTTACACAATTGCATTTGTCACTGAAATTTTTAATCGTCTTTGCATGAACGACATGTGTCATAATTAGTGTCGTTAAATTCAACCTGAAAAACATTGCTTTTATAAAAAACGAACCAGATCTTGTTCCGTGAATGTCAAGTCTTTTAAAATAGTGAGACCAAAATCAAAGAGACTACTACTTAGTGGGTGCAATCCCAACGTTACGGGGAAATTTATGAACAATATGAATGAGGGTGGTATGCACACCTTTTACTTATTTTTTACGTCAACATTTATTTATCTTCTGTTTGTCCAAAGTTCATCATTTACGGCGTGCAATACTGGTTTTTGTGCCTCCCCCGGTGACACCTTATTGATTCAAAGGTGTCACCGGGGGAGGCACTGGACATTCACGGAACAAGATCTCGTTCGTTTTTTATAAAAGCAATGTTTTTCAGGTTGAATTTAACGACACTAATTATGACACATGTCGTTCATGCAAAGACGATTAAAAATTTCAGTGACAAATGCAATTGTGTAACAAAATGCAAAGATTTAAGAATGTTTTAATACTGCGCGTAGGTTAGCATGGTATTATGGGTAACGTAGTCTCAAGCAAAATGACGTGCACCACCACGTGAACACGAGAGCGAAAGACAGCGAGCAGCACGGGCCAATTAGGAAGAAGGTAGCATAGAGAATGAGTTTTAAATGAAGGGGTAACAACAGGAGGGTAACTTCACCGGATTGGAAACAAGACAGGATGGGTTTTAGCGTTCATTGCAGGTACGTGTAAGGAGTGAAAATGAAGCAGGGAGATGCAATGCGACTAATGGACAAATAGACTTGTGAATGAAGACATGAATACTTTGTCTAACATTAAAAACGTACTGAAAGAGTTACTGAGATAATCATGTTAAAGAACACAGGGGCCTAAAACGTAGTTTCTGATAGTAAAGGGTGAACAGAAAATGTTATATCAACGGGGAGGGGAATAAGAGCCCACAGTCTCTATGCACAATAGCACCGGATACGAGCGATAAAATGTGGCTGGATAGGCACTGTTTACAAAAATGAGTTTGCTAGCGTTGAGGCGATAGGTTACATAAGAAAATTCGCACAGTGATCATGTTGTACAAGCATTTAATTATTTAAGATTAGATGATGTGTAAGATTAATTTTGAATTGATGTAAGTGAATACACGATGTTTAGCTTTTGCTATTATTGTTGTTTATAGTGTTCCCTGACGAAGGGCAATGAGGTGCCCGAAATGCATTGGATTTTTTAAATAAATATTGCTTTGGACGAACCGCTGCGTTGATCGTGTTTGATAATGAGGTCCGGAGGGCACGGCTCAAGCATTAGAAATCTGGAAAATGGCAGAACATAACCTGAATGTGAAGCGAAACGACAGAGTTACACAGAAAATGTGGCAAAACGTGGATTAATATGGTTAAAACTATGGAATATTAGCAAATGGAAAAACGTGGTTGGAATGTTGCCAAAAGGCGCAATGATGGCAGCTGCGACTGGTTTTGGGGTGACATGTGTTACCCCACCCTTCTTTATTGATTCAAAGGTGTCACCGGGGGAGGCACAAAAACCAGTATTGCACGCCGTAAATGATGAACTTTGGACAAACAGAAGATAAATAAATGTTGACGTAAAAAATAAGTAAAAGGTGTGCGTCCCACCCTCATTCATATTGGTTTTGAAAATAGCTAAATTAATAGCTTTGTCATTTACAATGCCAATAGTTATAACTTTCGCAAATGTGACACCTATAGCATTTGTAATGCAACATGTTTTGTATTTACGTGACTTAGCTGTATTGATATTACAAATTACAATGGCTTTTAATTTTTTTAAATAATTAATACTTAAATAAAAGTGATTTTAATTTATAATGGCAATAGCTTAAACTTTTGTAAATAACTTTTGTGAAGATTATGTTCAGTGTATTTTATTGTGACGAAAATCGAAGAACAGAAGTGAAATATTAATATATTTTTGTGACATTTGTAATAAAGTTTGAAACATTGAGAGCACATATTTGAACCAGTTGTTGTTGAATGGTTGAGCAGATTGATGCTGTGGTGGCACTCAGTGGTGCTGTGGTGGTGCTGAGTGGTGCTGTGGTAATGCTGAGTGGTTCTGTGGTGGTGCTGAGTGATACTAGGATGGTGCTAAGTGATGCTGGGGTGGTGCTGAGTGGTGCTGTGGTGGTGCTGAGTGATGCTGAGGTGGTGCTGAGTGATGCTGTGGTGGTGCTGAGTGGTGCTGTGGTGGTGCTGAGTGATAATGTGGTGGTGCTGAGTGATGCTGTGGTGGTGCTGAGTGATGCTGTGGTGGCGCTGAGTGGTGCTGTGGTGGTGCTGATTGGTGCTGTGGTGGTGCTGAGTGATGCTGTGGTGGTGCTGAGTGATGCTGTAGTGGTGCTGAGTGGTGCTGTGGTGGTGCTGAGTGATAATGTGGTGGCGCTGAGTGATGCTGTGGTGGCGCTGAGTGATGCTGTGGTGGCGCTGAGTGGTGCTGTGGTGGTGCTGAGTGGTGCTGTGGTGGTGTTGAATGATAATGTGGTGGTGCTGAGTGATGCTGTGGTGGTGCTGCGTGATGCTGTGTTGGCACTGAGTGGTGCTGTGGTGGTGCTGAGTGATGCTGTGGTGGTGCTGAGTGATGCTGTGGTGGTGCTGAGTGGTGCTGTGGTGGTGCTGAGTGATAATGTGGTGGTGCTGAGTGATAATGTGGTGGTGCTGAGTGATGCTGGGGTAGCGCTGAGTGGTGATGTGGTGATGCAGAGGGCAGAAAGGCACAAAAAGCAGTCTAACAGGGGGCAGAAGGGCACACAAATTGAGTCTAATGGGGCAGAAAGGCACAAAAACGAGTCTAACAGAGAGCAGAAGGGCACAAAAAACAAGTCTAACAGAGGGCAGAAGGGCACAAAAACAAGGGAATAACAGAGGGCAGAAGGGCACAAAAAACGAGTCTAACAGAGGGCAGAAGGGCAGAAAAACAAGGGAAAAATGAGTCTAACAGAGGGCACAATGGCACAAAAAACGAGTCTAACAGGGGGCAGAAGGGCAGACAAACAAGGGAAAAACGAGTCTAACAGAGGGCAGAAGGGCAGAAAAACAAGGGCAAAACGAGTCTAACAGAGGGCAGAAGGGCACAAAAAATGAGTCTTACAGGGGGCAGAATGAATCCCGCCCTGCGTGTTTGTCCACGAAGATGCCACCTTTTTGTGCAATACCTCTACTCAACTGGAGTACTTTCTACTGTCTAATCAGTAAGTGCTCCCTCGTTGGCTAAATGTATAGGGGCAGATTTACAATAACTGGCGCATCCCCAGGGATGCGCCAGTTATTGTGCGCCGCAGCTCTGCCACCCATGGTGCGCCGCATTTACAATGCGGCGCACCATGTGGCAAAAACGGCACAGGTGCGTCACGCATCTGTGCCGTAAAAGCAGCGCATTGCTGGAGATGAGTCGCGCTTGCGAAGCAGCTCCAGAAATGCTCTGGGGGGCCCTATCTCCCCAATGCTGCATCAAGCCTGGCCCCTGCTTCAAGCAGGCGCAGAGTTTTGACGCAGCATTGGCCTAAAAGTGACTGAGTGAAATCTTGTAGATTTCACTCAGCCACTTTTAGGAGGCGTTCCTGAGCAGGAACGCCCTCCCCTGCGCTGGAACGCCTCCTGATGGCGCAGGGCTTTACAACGTGACGCATCTCTCAGATGCGTCACGTTGTTAATACCCAGCACCATGGCGCATCGTTTGTGCTGCCGCTGCGTCACAAAATGTCTCGGTAGAGGGTGGCAGTGGTGAACCAGAGGGTGGCAGTGATGAACCAGAGGGTGACAGTGATGAACCAGAGGGTGGCAGGGGTGAACCAGAGGGTGACAGTGATGAACCAGAGGGTGGCAGTGCTGAACCAGAGAGTGGCAGGGGTGAACCAGAGGGTGACAGGGGTGAACCAGAGGGTGGCAGTGATGAACCAGATGTTGGCAGGGGTGAACCAGAGGGTGGCAGTGGTGAACCAGAGGGTGTCATGGGTGAACCAGAGGGTGGCAGTGGTGAACCAGAGAGTGGCAGTGGTGAACCAGAGGGTGGCAGTGCTGAACCAGAGGGTGACAGTGGTTAACCAGAGGGTGGAAGTGGTGAACCAGAGGGTGGCAGTGGTGAACCAGAGGGTGGCAGTCGTGAACCAGAGCGTGGCAGTGGTGAACCAGAGGGTGACAGTGCTGAACCAGAGGGTGGCAGGGGTGAACCAGAGGGTGCTGTGATGAACCAGAGGGTGGCAGTGGTGAACCAGAGGGTAGCAGGGGTGAACCAGAGGGTGGTAGTGGTGAACCAGAGGGTGGCAGTGCTGAACCAGAGGGTGACACTGGTTAACCAGAGGGTGGCAGTGGCGAACCAGAGATGCTGTGATGAACCAGAGGGTGGCAGTCGTGAACCAGAGGGTGGCAGGGGTGAACCAGAGGGTGACAGTGCTGAACCAGAGGGTTGCAGGGGTGAACCAGAGATTGGCAGTGCTGAACTTTTTGTTTTTTTGCCTGTTTGCGGGGGCTTTTTGCAAAGTTATCCATGCAGTCGTGTATAGGCACAGCACCCTCTGGTTCACCACTGCCACCCTCTGGTTCATCACTGCCACCCTCTGGTTCACCATTGCCACCCTCTGGTTCACCTCTGCCACCCTCTGGTTCACCCCTGCCACCCTCTGGTTCACCACTGCCACCCTCTGGTTCAGCACTGCCACCCTCTGGTTCACCCCTGCCACCCTCTGGTTCAGCACTGTAACCCTCTGGTTCACCACTGCCACCCTCTGGTTCACAACTGCCACCCTCTGGTTCATCACAGCACCTCTGGTTCACCACTGTCACCCTCTGGTCATCCACTGTCACCCTCTGGTTCAGCACTGCCACCCTCTGGTTCACCACTGCCACTCTCTGGTTCACCACTGCCACCCTCTGGTTCACCCATGCCACACTCTGGTTCTCCACTGCCACCCTCTGGTTCACCCCTGCCACCATCTGGTTCATCACTGCCACCCTCTGGTTCACCCCTGCCACCCTCTGGTTCAGCACTGCCACCCTCTGGTTCAGCACTGTCAACCTCTGGTTCACCCCTGCCACCCTCTGGTTCATCACTGTCACCCTCTGGTTCATCACAGTGGAGAAGTGTGGCTCACTGGTTAGAAGCGGCAGACCCTGAAGCAGAGGTCAGGCCCGGGACCAGGGTTCAATTCCCGACGCGGCACGGTCTTTGACTCAATGTCCGCTGACTCAACAATTCTCGCCTCGGTGCCTACTCTAATCATGGGTCCCACTCTGCAACTCTTGGCAATAGCTTGCTTAATCTACACAACGGCCCCAACAGTGCTGGGATGCCTGTCTTCACCTTGGGGGTGCCCTGGAGGGGGCATCTCACAGGGAAAGCCAGGATGGGTTCCTCAGCGGTATACAGCGCCAGGATGCCCCTAGATGGGGTGGCAGTGCGCTTTACAAGTATACACACATTTACATTTACACTGCCACCCTCTGGTTCACCACTGCCACCCGCTACCGAGACCTTTTGTGACGCAGCGGCAGCACAAAAGATGTTCCATGGTGCTGGGTATTAACAACGTGATGCATCTGAGAGATGCATCACGTTGTAAAGCCCTGCGCCATCAGGAGGCGTTCCGGCACAGGGGAGGGCGTTCCTGCGCAGGAACGCCTCCTAAAAGTGGCTGAGTGAAATCTACAAGATTTCACTCAGTCACTTTTAGGCCAATGCTGCGTCCAAACCCTGTGCCTGCTTGAAGCAGGCGCAAGGCATGATGCAGCATTGGGGAGATAGGGCCCCCCAGAGCATTTTTAGAGCTGCGTCGCAAGCGCGACGCAGCTCCAGCAATGCGCTGCTTTTACGGCACAGATGTGTGACGCATCTGTGCCGCTTTTGCCACATGGTGCGCCTTGGGTGGCGGAGCTGCGGCGCACAATAACTGGCACATCCCTGGGGATGCTCCAGTTATTGTAAATCTGCCCCTATACATTTAGCCAACGAGGGAGCACTTACTGATTAGACAGTAGAAAGTACTCCAGTTGAGTAGAGGTATTACACAAAAAGGTGGCATCTTCGTGGACAAACACGCAGGGCGGGATTCATTCTGCCCCCTGTTAGACTCGTTTTTTGTGCCCTTCTGCCCTCTGTTAGACTCGTTTTCCCTTGTTTTTCTGCCCTTCTGCCCTCTGTTAGACTCGTTTTTCCCTTGTTTTTCTGCCCTTCTGCCCCCTGTTAGACTCGTTTTTTGTGCCGTTGTGCCCTCTGTTATACTCATTTTTCCCTTGTTTTTCTGCCCTTCTGCCCTCTGTTAGACTCGTTTTTTGTGCCCTTCTGCCCTCTGTTATTCCCTTGTTTTTGTGCCCTTCTGCCCTCTGTTAGACTCGTTTTCTGTGCCCTTCTGCCCTCTGTTAGACTCGTTTTTGTGCCTTTCTGCCCCGTTAGACTCGTTTTTTGTGCCCTTCTGCCCTCTGTTAGACTCGTTTTTTCCTTGTTTTTCTGCCCTTCTGTCCTCTGTTAGACAGTTTTTTTGTGCCCTTCTGCCCTCTGTTAGACTTGTTTTCCCTTGTTTTTATGCCCTTCTGCCCTTTGTTAGACTGCTTTTTGTGCCTTTCTGCCCTCTGCATCACCACATCATCACTCAGCGCTACCTGAGCATCACTCAGCACCACCACATTATCACTAAGCACCACCACATTATCACTCAGCACCACCACAGCACCAATCAGCACCACCACAGCATCACTCAGCACCACCACAGCATCACTCAGCACCACCACAGCACCACTCAGCACCACCACAGCACCACTCAGTGCCACCACAGCATCAATCAGCACCACCATAGCATCATTTAGCACCACCACATTATCACTCAGCACCTCCACAGCACCACTCAGCACCACCACAGCATCACTCAGCACCACCACAGCACCACTCAGCGCCACCACAGCATCACTCAGCACCACCACAGCATCACTCAGCGCCACCACATTATCACTCAGCACCACCACAGCACCACTCAGCACCACCACAGAATCACTCAGCACCACCACAGCATCACTCAGCACCACCACAGCACCAATCAGCACCACCACAGCACCACTCAGTGCCACCACAGCATCTCTCAGCACCACCACAGCAGCCGTCAGCACCACCACATTATCACTCAGCACCACCACAGCACCACTCAGCACCACCCCAGTATCACTCAGCACCACCACAGCATCACTCAGCACCACCACAACATCACTCAGTACCACCACAGTACCACTCACCACCACCCTAGCATCACTCAGCACCACCACAGCACCACTCAGCATCACCCCAGCATCACTCAGCACTATCCCAGTATCACTCAGCACCACCACAGCACCACTCAGCATCACCACAGCACCACTCAGCGCCACCTCAGCACCACTCAGCGCAACCACAGGACCACTCAGCACCACCACAGCATCACTCAGCACCACCACACCACCACAGCACCACTCAGCACCACCACAGCATCCCTCAGCACCCGCACAGCACCACTCAGCATCACCACAGCACCGCGCAGCACCACCACAGCACCACTCAGCGCCACCCCAGCATCAATCTGCGCAACCATTCAACAACAACTGGTTCAAATATGTTCTCTCAATGTTTCAAACTTTATTACAAATGTCACAAAAAGATGTTAATATTTCACTTGTGTTCTTGGATTTTCATCACAATAAAATACACTGAACATAATCTTCACAAAAGTTATTTACAAAAGTTTAAGCTCTTGCCATTATAAATTAAAATCACTTTTATTTAAGTATTAATTATTTTAAAAAATTAAAAGCCATTGTAATTTCCAATATCAATACAGCTAAGTCACGTAAATACAAAACATGTTGCATTACAAGTGCTATAGATGTCACATTTGCGAAAGTTATAACTATTGGCATTGTAAATGACAAATCTATTAATTTAGCTATTTTCAAAACCAACACATAAATAAAAAAAATTGTCATTTACAAGACCAATAGCTCAAACTTTCCTAAAGCGAGAACTATTGCATTGCAAATGCTTGTTTTTATATCTGTCAGTGCTTCCTGTTGAGGTTTAATTTTCGTGACAGTCGCCTCATTGCCTACTTGTAACTATTCTCTGACCCTGCTTCAAGGGTCATAGCAGGGTCAGAGAATAGTTGCAAGTAGGCAACGAGGCGCCAGGAAGCACTTACAGGCTTACAGCAGCAGGTGCCCAAGTTGAAGTTAATTTCTTTGTAACCCTTGTGTAAAAGGATACAAAACATTGGCTTCAACTTTTGCACCTGCTGCTGTAACCCTGTAAGTCCTTGGCTGAAAATTCGTCCCCGCTGATTCACGGATTTTTACCGTGATTTCGCGAGATTCGTGGATCGCGAAATCGCGGGAAATCTGCAAATTCCGCAAGCGGAACGAATTTTCAGCCCATGCTTACTGTCAACACCGGGGCAGCAACCGGAAGTCTCCGGCTCGGCCCCGTGAGCGTTAAGAGCTCGTTCCCTGTGCCCCTGGACTCTCTCCTCATCGCGGCCCCCCTCAGCGCCTCGAGAATGGTCGCGTAGATAAGGGAATACACAGACAGTAGGGGAGCCTGGAAGGGCGCTGCCCCTGCGAGGACCGTTGCCTGGGCTGCCGCTGGTGGAGTACAGGGGCCCCTCTGAGGCCTTGGACGGCATCGACTTCGGCCCGCAGTTACCCACCCTTCCAGGGGCATCACCTGCTGCTGTTCTGGCTGGGCCAGCACCGGCCTTCATAGCCCCGAGAGCTCCGGGACTGCTATTGCCCTTGTGGGGCTGACCTGCCAGACATTTTGGTCCTCTTCCCTTGCCGCACAAACACCTATAGCCGCAGCTGCTGGGCTTTGAGCCTTGGGCCCGGCGGAGTTTGCTCCTTTGGGTCCGGTCGTGGCTGCGGCCCCCGGCGGGGTGCAGGGGGCGTGGCGGGCCCCTCCCATGTGATAAGCAGCCATGATATCGAGTCTGGCCCTGGACTGCCTGAAAGTTCGCCGGTTGCCGCCACACACTTAATGAGACCAGCCTGACCTCCTGCGGTTTTGCCGGATGGCGCCGGCCACCGGACGGACCGGGATAACACCTGCAATTGCCTGTTCAAAATTGAGGGCTACCGCACACCGGGTCTGACCCAGAGCCAGGTGCGTTGCCCCAGTCGGGACTCTGGTCTGGATCGGGGCCGGGGTTGGCGGAGAACTTTGAGAGCATCTCGCCCATAAAGAACAAGAATATGGGAAAGTGGAATGTAAACCCAAGTGTGAAATGTGGTGGTGAACTATGCAAAAACTGATAAGTGCGAGTGCGATAAGTAACTGATAAGTGCGAGTTAATGAGTTGTAATCACATATTTTTAGCTAAGGCTAACGGTTGTTAAAAGACACAGTATTATGAAAAACAATCTGGGGGGACAAGTACAAAGAGCATTGCATTCAGGTAGAGTGAGGATTTCCCAATTGTGAGGGTTGAAGAGATTAATGTTTTCACAGAACATCACCTGTTGATCATTGAGGAGGGCGGAAACATATATAAATATAGGGCGAGAGAGTTTTTGAACCAGCTAGTTAGATTAAGGCAAATGCGTGCGACGGCAAGCTAGAAAAACGAAAAGAAATGGTTACTTTTTCACGCGCAGATGGTTGCACGGGGATGCCCTTTTAAATAATACGATTTTTCTACATGTTACGGTAAGCTTAGGTTTTAAATAAGTGTCCGCATATTGTGATAAATTAGAATTTAATTAAAATTGGTATTTCTCTTAAGGTATTTAGTGGAATTTCTTAAGGTGTACCGGAATAGTTATTTCATAAATGGTGAACCCAGCACGTTGTTTTAATGCGTCTAACACAAAAGTACAACAAATGTTAATGAATTAGATGCTCACATGGATGTGTTTTTAAGCAATTCTCCGATTGCAATATGATGACGGTAAGTTACATTGGCATACAGTGCTTCTAGTTATGTATTTGTTTACACTTGTAGATGTCCCTGACGAAGGGAGGTTTCCTCCCGAAATGCATAGGACCATTGGCAATAAATCGTGACATGGAATGAACCCCATGCTTCCGAGTGCTTTTTAGAATGCGGAAATAACATATTGAATAAAATTAATTGAACTAAAGGAAAAAGTATGGTGAAAATGTAAGGCGAAAAATTTTAAAGAAAAGAAGAATTAAATAAATTTGATTCATTGGATTTAATCCAGTATCTGGCTGTGCAGCTTTGTGAATTCGAAACTGGGTCCACCGTACTTGTAGATATTGTTGCAACGCAATGAGACGAGCGCAGAGTAAGTTTTGCACGCCAAAAACATCAAAAGTGCTTGAAATAAATGAAATAATGAAAAATGGAATACATTGGTGTGCTTCTCATACTCAGTGAACTCATTGTATAAAATTGAACCTTGCATTACGGGACACTATCTTCAGGTATTCTAGCATTCTTGTCCATTCTTTGTCCAACCGGCCTGCTACCATGTCTGCCTCCCACTTAGTCCCTAAAGCCCCCAGTGGAGATACTATCATCATGCTTATGCCTGTGTGAAGCCATTTCATTAAATGTCTGCCGGTTCCCATTAAATGTAGCATTTGTACTAGTTCGTTTGTGGGTGGCTCTTGCCCATTTGGGGCCCACATTTGTTTCACACAATGAGATAATGCCACATGTAAGAGGAATAGAGTGTCCAGCAGACGGTTGGCATTTGCATAGTTGATATGTGACATCAGTATATCCTCCTTAAACAGTGTCCTAACAGTTGTAGTCCCTCCTTCCACCCATTCTGTTATCTGTCCCCTCGTGACTACACATGATGCTATGGGTGGTCCTACAAAAAGGGCATTAGGTGCATAGGGTATTCATGGTCGTGTATATTTTATGGCATGCTTCCAATTCTTCAGTGCTATTTGTAATAATGGAGAATCTGCACTATTAATTGGGTGCGTGCTATATAACCACGAGTAATTTACCTGGCAACACCATTCTAGGAGTGTGGCCAATTTCCTGCAGATTACGACCTGCAAGCCAGTATGAAAGCCATTGTAGCTGAGCCACAATACAATAGGCCCTGAAATCAGGGGCTCCCACCCCTCCAGCTGTGGTCGGCAGCTGTAACTTCCTGAGTGCCACCCGTCTTCTACCTGTGCCCCATACTAATTCTACCAATAATGAATCTAGTACCCGGAATATTTTCACGGGGAAAAATATCAGGATCGTCGTAAAATAGTACAGTACTCTAGGCAACATTACCATCTTTGCGATGGCTAGGTGTCCTGTGGCAGACAATGGCAATGTAATCCAGAAAGCTATTTGTGAGCGCAATGCAGTTATGCTCACTGTACATTTCCCTCTACCAAGTCTTGCCTCGTTCTGTATATGTGCTGATCCAGCGGGCTATAGAAAATATATCATAAACGACGCTACCCAACTTCATAACCTATAAACAAAATTCTATACTATACATGGACCCATTTATGAACCTGATATATTTTGGGCCTACTGAATCAGGTGGTCAAATAAATCTATATACACATTATTTACAAACTATAAACATTTTATACATTTGCAGAAAGAATATTGTCATTAGAATAAAACCCAACCATTTAAACGACCACCATAGGCGACGTGATCTAGCTAAAGGTAACCTATACTTCTAAATAACCAAGACCAGCTTGTTTGTCAAAAGTAAGATTTTATTTTCTAAATTATGGTATATATGTTGTAAGTCTTATAAATGAAATTTATTTGCAATAAAGCAAGCATGATGGTAAGAAATAAGAAAAATACAATTTAAGCAATTGAATCAATTTAAAGAAATTATATAAAGTTTAGCATTTCTAAAACCTATTTCCCTAACTGAGCTAAATAGACAGAAATTAAAGTAAAGATCTTTGAGGATTCTTACGTGCTCCACGCAAAGTCCAGCAGCACATCACCCTCATCGGAAAGTCAGAAAGCAGCAGCCAGCCCAACCCTAAGGGCATGACTTTTTATACCTTTCTACGCTAACTAAACTAGCAAAGGAAAGTTTTCAGAAATACTCGACGTCCCATTGGCTGAGAGTGACAAGTGACATGTCACCCGATTCTTAAAAAGTTCCACAAAATCATGTCTTACAAAGACCATTGTCTCTTCCACGTGAAGCCAGAGGCTTCCTGCGATTGCAACTTTGTTTTAAGTCATCCTCGCAGCTTCCATAGTCTTACGGTGCAACTTCCGCGGATGCCAAGTTAAGGACTGACAAAAAGTTCACTTTCGACCTTGGCCATGTCCGACAGAATGATGTCAGCTCATCAGTTTTTTTCTTTGTGAATGCAGCTTCAATAAACGTTTTAATTCAGAATGGGCGTCTCGTGACTTTCTGCAGAAATATGGATTAGCTCTTTTTGTGCGGCTCAAATAGTTAGGCCTCAAAAGCAGGCAACTTATGATCTCTAGTATAAAACAAACACAAGAAAAGTATTAATGTAAGAAATAAAGTATATTCTGTATCCACCCCATGGTTTACTAAATAATTAACCCACCCGATTAATCAAAATGTTACCTAGCCATTGCAAACAAATAAAGCAGCGTTTATATTTACCAGTCTCCGTTTTTCTATGAGACCCATATGCACCTAGAATAGTAGAAATGACATCACACAGACAAGAAAAAGCAAAACAAGCACATGCTTCTTTTAAGTTTGCAGCAATTAGTAATGACAAAAACGAAAACAATAAATTATTTTATTATTTTGCACGAACAAAAAGATGCAACATTTATGCACGTTTATGAGCACACATGTTAGTCCCCCCACGTGTAAAGTTTAATCTAGGTTGTATTAGCACGACATATCACAAATCATTAATAATTTTATTCATGTTATGGAAATGTGACTTTGCGAGTTTAAACAAAATTTTGTTTTCTATCTCGCTCCATCAACTCCCTCATCTGGTGATTAACAAATCACCACACCAGCACTCAAAATTTTGGTAAATTTTAATTTATAAGAAATCGATTCAAATTCATTGTATTAGTAAACCTAAAAGTCTGTTTCAGCATAATCTTTACAATTAACATGACGCTCTCTATGTAACTCCTGCAACTCAATCTCCCTTTCCTCTTCTTTTCTGAGTTTATAAATTCTCTTCTTTTCTCTTAAATGCTTCTTTCTTTTATGCAACAGACAACCTACTTTAGTCAAAATAAAAATAAATATAATTATAATCAAAGGTGCCAGAATCTTGCCAAGAATTGAACTTCCGATATTATGAAACCAGTTTTTAATTGCTTGAAACCTATTTGAAAGTTTCCCAGTAAAATCTTCTTCTTCTAAAGGAATTATTTCAGAATGCATTTGTGTAATATTCTTAATATACATTTCAATATTTTTACTTTCATCCGGTATATATGTACAGCAATGTTGGACATGTAAAATGCCACAGACTCCTCCCTCTTTTGCTAGGAGTATGTCTAAAGCAAGACGGTCTTGAATTACCATGGATCTAATTGCAATAACTTCAACATTCACTAATTGAAATCCATCAGCAGTGTCAGTTGATAATCTATCAACTATAGTGGACAATTTTCTGATTCTTCCTGCATTTAGGGTTATACCAACAAAAGGTATTACAGCTTGGAAAATATCTCCCAGAACTTCAGTAAAAGTTTCTCTTTTAGCTCTATTTACATAATTATGAATTTTAAATAATCCTTCTGAATCTCTGTCAACATGAAACACTTTAGGAAAAACAATTCCCACATAACAAGTTCCATACCAATGGTCTGGAAGGTTGTAGTAGGCTTTGTCACCACAAACAAAATAAATTCCAGGAAAGATAGGATCTTTTCCACCTTTAAATCCCCAACCTCCCATAATTTGATAAGTATCTTCACAGTTGCTTGCACCTACAAAATAATTATCAAAAAGTGTGTTATCTCTTCTAATGCAAAGCTTTCCACTAACAGGTTTGTCTATGTGAATTGCAATATTTTCAAGCATTTTGCCATTTAGTTTCTCATCCTCTTTTTGCCAGAATGATGACTTAGTCTGCTTGACTAATTCATTTCTCTTATAAATTGCTCTTCTCTCCTCAACCATATTCAGAAATTTCTTCCCTTCAGCACTTAATTTACATGTTAGATTATTCTTGTAAGCATACTCATAAGTGAGTTCATTAGTAACAAGGAAATATTCTCTCAATTGTTTAGCTTTCTTATGCTTATTTAAAGCATTATCAATCTTGACATTAGCAAAAATCTCATCATAATTTGAATAGTAATATTCTAAACGACCAGTTTGATAAAATAAACTAGTTAATACACTACATGTAACAGCATAAGTGAGAGGAAGCATATTATATGTTACTCCCTCAGAAACAGAAGCGGGTAATTTAACGCATACATAACAGTCCTTTGCATCCATTACCTTTACATATTCACTCAAAAGCTTTGTGAAAGTATTGCTTGAAAAATCACCTATTGATTTATCTTGATGAATGTTAGGCTGATGATCAATAACCTTTGCAGATGCACTATGTTTAGTTTGGCTAACCAGAGCTTTGCTTGTTAAGTTAACTTTGTGTAATTCTCTATTCATTTCTAAAGGTATAATCACAGCTAGTACCAACCAGAGCAGAACTAAAATGAGCAGACACACCAGAGTCATCTTACAGCATCTTTTAAAAACAGAGCATTTTGAAGTGCTCTCCTTAATGTAAGGCATTTTTAGGTTAGTTTTAGCCTCAAAAATAAAATTAAAAATAAATTTTAAAATTTATATACACCCCCCTTTTAAAATATATTTTTCTTTTATAACCCTAAACAAGATTTCTTCGACCTTATGTCATACATAAGTTTTCTTCTATTAGACAGTTTTCTTCGACCTTGTGTCAACTAACAGGATTTCTTCAGCCTTATGCCAATATAATAAATTTGTACTTCAATCATTGTCACTAATTTCTTGGATTTCGTTTTCTTCTTCACTACTATCATATATGTCAATAACTGGTGGAATTACTAAGTAAGTCCACTCAGGAGACTTGTATTTCTGGTTTGGTCTAATTATTCTCTTCCCTTTTCTCGATATCACCTCTATTTTTCTTCCAACTCCAATTTCTTTTCCTGGACTCTTTTGACTACTGATTTCTTCAACTTGTTCTATTGGCTTTTTAATCAATCTGACTCTCAATCTTCCACCAGGCCAGTAGTCTGCTTTTCTCACGTACTTTTTCTTTGGTTCAGAATTATTCGATTCAGATTTCCAAGTCCTTTTCTTTCTGCTTTCACTTCCACCTTCCACGTCACTTTCCTCAGTTTCGTAGTCTGAAATTTCAATTGACTCAGGAACTTCTCTATACGGCAATTTCACTCCTTCAGGAACTTCACTTTGTCTTCCATCACTGGTACTCGGTAATTCGTTCTCCTCCTCTTCCTCAATTACCTCTAGCTTCCCAGATTTCGGATTTTTGTTCCTTACTTCAGAGCTTGTTCTCTGCCTTTTGATACTCTCCTGGTCTGAAACTTCTTTCGGTTCAGCTTCTTTGTCTTCAATATAGACAACCGAATCCTCAGTTATCTTTCCTTTTAGCAGATTCTCTTCACCTTCAGAATCTATTTCAATTATTTCTAAGTCTTTTCTTGTCAGATTTCCATTCACTGGCACAGTTTCCAGATGTCGACTTTCTTGTCGATCTTCAGAATCTGGAATTACTTCACCTTCTGTTCTGTCTTCTGCTTCAGAATCAGAGTCATCTGTGGTATCACTTTCAACATCAGAATTCTCAGGAGTTGGTATTGGAATAGTATGACTTGGATGAATCCAGCGCTTCAATCCTCTGCACTTTACAGCATTAGTAGTGATCAAGATTACCTGCCTAGGTTTCTGCCATCTAGGAGATAGACAATTCCTCCTCCGATGTACTTTCGTTCTGACCCAGTCTCCAGGTCTCAGATCATGTGTCAAAACTTTGTCATTTGATTGTGCTTCAGTTCCCACCTGATTAGACACAGAAGTTACCATATCAGATAACCTTTTACAGTAATCCAAAATTGCACTGTCATTTATGCTCAACAGTTTACCTACAGGTACAAAAGCTTGCCTCATAACTCTTCCCATCAAAATTTCATGAGGACTCAAACCTGTCTTTTTATCTGGTGTACTTCTTATTGACATCAAAACAAGTGGAAGAGCATCAGTCCACTTCACTCCTGTCTCTAGACACATTTTTCCAATTCTGTTTTTGATAGTTCCATTTATTTGTTCAACTACACCTGATGCCTCTGGTCTGTATGCACAGTGTATTTTCTGCTCAATGCTCATAGCTTCGCAAATTAACTTCAATAGTTTGTTATCAAAATGACTTCCTCCATCACTCTCAATAGTAACTGGAAAACCGTACCTTGGGATGATTTCTCTGAGCATTAGTTTTGCTACTGTAATTGAATCACAATGTCGTGTAGGAAAAGCTTCTACCCACCTTGAGAATAAGCATACAATTACAAGTACATATTTCAAACAGTTGTGTAAGGGCATTTCAATGAAATCTATTTGTAACCTGGTAAAGGGACCACCCTCTCGACCAATTATTCCTGTCCCCACCACTGATTTTCTGTTTGGATTCATTTGTTGGCATGACAAACACCTTTGACAAAAAGATTCTGCAATGGTTCTAAATTTGGTATTGAACCATGTTTCTTTAAACAGTCTGACCATAGAATCTCTTCCTAAATGTGCAGGACCATGATATAATCTGGCCATGTCAGAAATCATGCAATTTGGTAAAACTACTCTGCCATCTTTGTAAACCCACACTCCATCTTCATCACGTTGTCTACAATCTGATCTTAACCACTGGTCTTTTTCTTCATCATCTGCTTCGTTTTGTAAATCTCTAATCTCATTCCATGTTTCTACAATAGTTGTTAGCATTAATGAATTTGAATCAGTTTCTGTACTTCTATTCCGATTGTAAGAATAATTTTTCCTTGCGCAGTACTTTGCTGTTTCATCTGCGAAGGCATTTCCTTTGGAAATATAATCAGTTCCTCTAGTGTGTGCTGCACACTTGACTATGGCAATTTCTTTTGGCAATTGTATTGCTTCAATTAATCTTCTAATGAAAACTGCATTTTTAATTGGTGATCCTGTTGATGTCATGTATCCTCTCTGTGACCAGAGTTGTCCATAATCATGCACAACTCCGTACCCATACTGACTATCAGTAATGATGGTAACTCTTATATCTTTTGATATTTCACATGCACGAATTAAAGCAATCAATTCAGCTACTTGAGCTGAACGAACTCCTTCAAGACATGATGCTTCTTTAATGTTTTCGACTGTACAAACTGAGTATGAAGCTTTCAAGACACCACCTTCGGATCTTAAGCATGAGCCATCTACAAAGTAGACAAAATCCGATTCAGACAAAGGTCTGTCTTTGATGTCTTTTCTTGGTTTTGTGCAGAATTCCATGACATCTAAACATTCATGTTCTGTCTCAATGTCATTAACGATTTCTGAATCAGGCAGTAATGTAGAAGGATTCAGATTCAAACATCTTGAAATCGAAACATTATCTGCTCCTAGTATGATTTTCTCATACTTTGTCAATCTGCTACTTGTTAAATGTTGAGTCTTACCTCTTGTCAGTAATATTTCAACTGAATGAGGCACAAAAACTTTCACAGGAAATCCCATAATGATTCCTTCACTTTGTTCAAGACTGATACTTGTAGCTGCAACTGCTTTTAAACAACCTGGTAATGCTTTTGCAATTGGATCAAGAACTGCAGAGAAATATGCAATAGGTTTCTTTAGGTTTCCATGTCTCTGAATTAACACAGATAATGCACATCCTTCTCTCTCACTGCAATACAGTTCAAAATCTTTCTCATAATTTGGCATACCCAAAGCAGGAGCTTGGCATAAGCTCTTTTTCAAGTTTTCAAAAGATTCCATCTCAACATCATTGAGAATAATTGGATCTTTTACATCTGATTTGGTCAGTCTTTGTAGTGGTTTTGCAATTACTGAAAATCCACTTATCCATTGTCGACAGTAACTTACCATTCCCAGGAACATTCTGACCTGTCTTTGTGTTCTTGGCGGTAACATTGCTTGAATCATTTTTATTCTCTCTATTGTTACTTGTCTTTTTCCCTTTGCAATTCTGTGACCAAGATATTTCACTTCCTGTTTGCAAAACTGTAGTTTTGCTGGGGACACTTTATGTCCTTCTTCTGCAAGGCGATTTAACAGAATTATTGTGTCTGTTACACAATTTTCTCTTGTCTTTGCAGCTATTAACAAATCATCAATATACTGCACCAGCGTAGACCTACCTGGTAAGTCTAAATCTTCTAATGATCTTTTTAACAGTTCGTTAAAGATTGAAGGACTTTCTGTATAGCCCTGAGGGATTCTTGTCCATCCAAGGGTCTTACCTTGGAATCTGAAAGCAAAGATTTCATAACTGTCTGGGTGTAGAGGAACAGTAAAGAATGCATTGCAAAGGTCAATGACTGTGTACCATTCAGCATCATATGGAATCTGAAATAGAATTACTGCTGGATTTGGAACCACAGGACAACATGGAATAACAATTTGATTAACCTTTCTCAAATCTTGTACGATCCTAAATGTTCCGTTAGCCTTTTTAACTCCCATAATTGGTGAATTACAAGAGCTACTCTTCATTTCTTCCAATACACCTTGCTTGATTAATTTTTCAATTACAGGTGTAATACCTTCAATTGTCTCTGTTTTCATTTTATACTGTGGAGTGTTTGGAAATTCTATTCCCTGTTTCAATGCAATTTTAACAGGATCTACGTTTTTCATCAGACCCATCTCATTCCCAGTAAAATCCCATATTTCAGATTTCACTGTTTCTTTTAGCTCTTCAGGTAAATCTTTTTCTTCAAATGCAGGAAACAATTTTGTTTCTTCTGCTTCCATCATCATCATTGTCATTCTGTACAAACCATCTTCCTCCATTGTTTGTAATTCAACTCCTTCAGGAGAACAATATATTCTGCAATTCATTTTACATAGTATGTCTCTACCTAATAGATTTACTGGACTACTATTACAAACCACAAATCTGTGTTTGTCTCTGTAATTTCCAATTTCAACTGGTACTGGATCAGTTAAGTCTGTTTTAATTTGCTGATTACTTACTCCGACAACTTGGATGGTATCCCCAGAGAGAGGTAGGTTTTCAATTTCCACTGATCTAACAGTAGAACGGGTAGCACCAGTGTCCACTAGAAAAGTGATGTCTACATCATTAACTTTCCCGTTTACATAAGGACCAGACTGGTCAACCTCAAGAGTGGCTCCAACAACACACTCTTCCTCCTCTCTCGGGCACCGTCAGCAATAATCATCAGAATCACTGTCTTGGCTTTCTGTTAATAAAAATTGTTGTGAAGCATTTTGCATTTGAACCCTTTGCTGCTTTTGCTGTTTTTGTGGTTTTATTACCTGTTCACATCCCTGAAATCCCACGTTTGGATTATATTTTTGAACTCCCCCACAATTCGGAAAAGGTGGTTGTGGCAACTGGTCCTGACGATTATTCACCTGTTGTTGTTGCTGTTGTTGTAATTGTCGCTGAATATTAAATTCATTTAACCCCTGTTGCATCTGTAGCTGTTGCTGCACGTTAACACCATTCTGCATCTGTGGATTCAATAAGGGATTCTTTAAGTTTCTAGGAGGATGAGGACACTCGTCCCTCCAATGTCCAATTTCGCCACAATTAAAACAAGGTAATCTTTGTTTCAGCTCTTCTATCTTTGGGCTAAATTTCTTTTGGAAATTATTACCTTTAAACTTTCCTTGTATCTGGTTCGTATTTCCAGTTTGAACAAAATTAGTGTTCTTATTTCCCATGCTGGCAATCTGTTGCTCAGCCACTTTTACCTGTGCCCACATGGCTTTCTCTTTTAGCTTCTTCTGTTTTACTTCTAATTCATCGCTACAATATTTTGCCTTTCTCAGAATATCATCAATAGATAGTGCTTGCCATCCGACAATACTAGTTCTGATCATTTCTCCAATTTCAGGCTTTAGTCCATAAACAAATCTATAGATAAAATGACTCATGTCTTTCTCATCTAATTTTTCATAACCACTGTATTGTTTAAAGATTAACAGTAGTCTTTCATAAAAAGAATGAACTGATTCTTTTGTTTCCTGCTCTGTTCTTTCTATTTTAACCCAATCAACTTCTTTGGGTGGAATTTTGTTTTTCATCCAAACAATTACTTTCTCATAAAAATCCATTACGAGTGGATTTGGGGCACCTGTTTCTTTAATTCGCTCAGGTTCTGTTTTTGGCCAACTAATAGATATTTTACATTCTGTCCAAAGATCAGATGGAACAACAATGTCAAAAAATCCATCCAAATCAATCCACAGAACTTTTGACACTTTGATAAATCTATCGACTTGCCTGTACCACTCAACAGGTTTCTCTCTTAATTTAGGAAAATCATTTGTGAATAACAGAATGTCTTGTCTCGACCATGGGACATGAACATATCCTCCACCTGCAACTTCTCTCATTGGAAATTGTTTTGACATTCTTTCTAATCTTTCATCTTCCTTCCTTTTGGTCCATTTCACTCTCCATTTGTTCAGTTCTCCTAGCCTTTTGATATAGACAATTAAATCTTTAATGTGAACTATTCTTCCCATTGAGTTCAAACTCTCAATGTCGCTTTCTGAGAAATCTAATCTGTAATGTTTTGCAAAATTCTTTTGTTTACTCACATCGATTTCAAGTTCTGCAGCTAGATCCTCTAATTGATCATATTTATTTTTCGTTTTCCACTGAATGCTTTTGCAAATGAATAGTAATTCATCATCCCGATAGTAATTTAAACTATCTGGGCCAATTGTACCAATTATTAATTCTTCAATATTTGCTTTTAATTTGGCCACATCAAGCTTTGGTGTAGTTACCCTGACTTCAGGACTTCCTACATCTGACATAGCACCCATTGGTGTTTTTGGAGATAAATCCTCATTAAAGGTTAAATCAGGCATTCTCGATCTAGAAGTGTTTAATTCTGTCAAATCTGAATAAAATTTTTCAGCAGGCTTTTGAATTTCTGTATTTAAAGGAATAGTTAATCCAGTTTTGTTTGTATTTCTTTGATCAAATACAGGCTGAACAGGACCTATTGTTACTGGAACTGTGACAGCTTCCATGCCTTTTGTCATTCTTTTGATTAATTCTTCTTTAGACCTTAAATATTCATTATAATCATCATCCTCAACATTTCTTGTCTCTCTTGTATAATCTTTTGGAGGTTCCCTTGCTCTTGGTGTCATTGAAAAATGTCTACCCTCATTTCGAGCATTCTCAAATTCTGGTCTTCTAGGAGTTTCAGTGATTTCACAATTATTTGGATAAAGTTTAGGAGCTTCATTAATTGGAGGTGCACTCGGTGAAGTTTCAGTAGAAACCACCGGAGTAGACCATGATCTAGGAGGTCTCAAAGGCTGATTAGGCTGTTTCTTTCTAGCAGTTGTATATATTTCTTCCATGATTGCATCTTCAGATTCACTTTCCATAGATTTCCCTGTAGGAGAACCCATTACCATTTCATGAATTAAATACAATCCTTCACTCATGTTTCCCTGTCTCCACATTCGTAATCTATCTTCATGAGTTTCTCTTTTCCATGATGGATTTTTAGAAGGTCTTTTAATTCCACTAGCTTCTCTTTGTAACTGATACATCTCATCTTCCCACTCAACTAAAGCTTCAAATTGAGTTGGTCTCGGTTTTGGAACAAGAGCATTCATTTTCTCTCGTAAGTTTCTTAAAACTCTTACATTAAATGAACCATCATCAGGCCAAGCCAAAACACCATCGTTTTTAGTATAGCGTTTCCAACTGTCGAACCATAAGACAGTATGATATCCGTATTCACCTTCCATGTACGCTGCAGGTGTTTTATACTTATGAAGTAGTTTACCACCTCGCGTTTCGATTTTCTTGTCAGGTGAAAATAAATTCTTAAATTTCTGAAATAATGTTGTCTTTTTCTCAACATGTTTAAAATGATAACTCATTTTTAAAAGTTAAATTTAATTCACAAAATCGTTCGTAAAATATTTCCGGGATGTTCCGCAAAACAACCAATCCGTGCGCGAAACACACCAACAAGCCAATGGCAGTTGAGCTGCGTCACTTTTCAGCTCGACCAATAATTTTGGAGATTTTCCTAAGGACCAATCAGCTCACAGGCCGTCAGAGACTCAGGAGCCAATCAGAATACAGCTTGTGACGTAGGTCACCCAATCCCAGCGCGGCTCTGTGACGTACACAGCAGCTGCGGTTTCTCGCTTCTCACTCCTGGCGCTTACCCCTCCTTCACAAAATCTTTTCACAGCGCCATTTTAAGAACACTTTTCAGTGTAAATTAATTCTTAACAATGACTTATAAAGACAACATCTGTTCGTTTCACTAATTAGGATAGTTTACATACATTCAAGTATCCACACTTCGGAATAGACGGCGCTATTCACACTAAGGATAATATTCAATTGTCAGTAGAGTAACCTTACCCCACCCTTCTAACACGTATAATTATGAACTCGCTTTGCTCTGAACCCACCGCGAAGTGAAAGTTCTAAGAGTTCCACTTGAACATAAAATACAACTCAAACTCGCACTTTTACACGGAAAATTCCCTAAATTCAAACACACACGAAATCCGTACAGGACTCTCACCTGTTTATAGAAATCATGCACCGTTAGCAAAATAACGACGTTATCCGTACAGGGCTCTCACCTGTTTATAGATATGAAACATGTACCCGTACAGGACTCTAACCTGTTTATAGATAATCATGCACCGACGTTAAATTTTACCCTTCACTCAAGCTCGGATATAACTAATACTCTCATCACAGTGAGTTTTATGGAAGGCGCTTTGTCCCTATTCTCATGCTGCTTTGATTTCTTAGAAAATCCTCACTATACAAGAATCAGACCTAGCCCTAAAACTGTGCTGCTCGGCGACAACACTATGGTACACGGCGATACCTCTTGTGATACTCGGCGATATCACTACAAACGAACAGATGGCTTGCGTGACTAATTTCTCGCCACACAATCTATACCGGTATAGCTTACAGATAGGCACGAAAAACGAACTTAACGAGTGTTAAAACATTGATCCTATTTTCATACCATGACGCAATCCTTAGCAACCAACATGTTACCTTGGTTACCGCTTAGCAACCATCAATTTCTGCTACCAGATAATTGATCCAGCGGGCTATAGAAAATATATCATAAACGACGCTACCCAACTTCATAACCTATAAACAAAATTCTATACTATACATGGACCCATTTATGAACCTGATATATTTTGGGCCTACTGAATCAGGTGGTCAAATAAATCTATATACACATTATTTACAAACTATAAACATTTTATACATTTGCAGAAAGAATATTGTCATTAGAATAAAACCCAACCATTTAAACGACCACCATAGGCGACGTGATCTAGCTAAAGGTAACCTATACTTCTAAATAACCAAGACCAGCTTGTTTGTCAAAAGTAAGATTTTATTTTCTAAATTATGGTATATATGTTGTAAGTCTTATAAATGAAATTTATTTGCAATAAAGCAAGCATGATGGTAAGAAATAAGAAAAATACAATTTAAGCAATTGAATCAATTTAAAGAAATTATATAAAGTTTAGCATTTCTAAAACCTATTTCCCTAACTGAGCTAAATAGACAGAAATTAAAGTAAAGATCTTTGAGGATTCTTACGTGCTCCACGCAAAGTCCAGCAGCACATCACCCTCATCGGAAAGTCAGAAAGCAGCAGCCAGCCCAACCCTAAGGGCATGACTTTTTATACCTTTCTACGCTAACTAAACTAGCAAAGGAAAGTTTTCAGAAATACTCGACGTCCCATTGGCTGAGAGTGACAAGTGACATGTCACCCGATTCTTAAAAAGTTCCACAAAATCATGTCTTACAAAGACCATTGTCTCTTCCACGTGAAGCCAGAGGCTTCCTGCGATTGCAACTTTGTTTTAAGTCATCCTCGCAGCTTCCATAGTCTTACGGTGCAACTTCCGCGGATGCCAAGTTAAGGACTGACAAAAAGTTCACTTTCGACCTTGGCCATGTCCGACAGAATGATGTCAGCTCATCAGTTTTTTTCTTTGTGAATGCAGCTTCAATAAACGTTTTAATTCAGAATGGGCGTCTCGTGACTTTCTGCAGAAATATGGATTAGCTCTTTTTGTGCGGCTCAAATAGTTAGGCCTCAAAAGCAGGCAACTTATGATCTCTAGTATAAAACAAACACAAGAAAAGTATTAATGTAAGAAATAAAGTATATTCTGTATCCACCCCATGGTTTACTAAATAATTAACCCACCCGATTAATCAAAATGTTACCTAGCCATTGCAAACAAATAAAGCAGCGTTTATATTTACCAGTCTCCGTTTTTCTATGAGACCCATATGCACCTAGAATAGTAGAAATGACATCACACAGACAAGAAAAAGCAAAACAAGCACATGCTTCTTTTAAGTTTGCAGCAATTAGTAATGACAAAAACGAAAACAATAAATTATTTTATTATTTTGCACGAACAAAAAGATGCAACATTTATGCACGTTTATGAGCACACATGTTAGTCCCCCCACGTGTAAAGTTTAATCTAGGTTGTATTAGCACGACATATCACAAATCATTAATAATTTTATTCATGTTATGGAAATGTGACTTTGCGAGTTTAAACAAAATTTTGTTTTCTATCTCGCTCCATCAGTGCACATCTAGATACATAAATAT
This sequence comes from Lissotriton helveticus, assembly GCF_964261635.1. Lineage (NCBI taxonomy): Eukaryota > Metazoa > Chordata > Amphibia > Caudata > Salamandridae > Lissotriton > Lissotriton helveticus. The sequence goes on from NC_136063.1 coordinate 851,585,247, forward strand.
AGTTAGGGCTACCTGTACCTCGTTATCTCCAAATCCTATTCTGCACAGAGTGTCAAGCTGATTGAAGGAGAAGACCAGGGATTTATCAAAGTTTATGTAAAGCCCCGAAACCTTTCCAAAGTCTTCGAAGATCACTACAGCAATGGAGTTTCCACTGTAGAATTCACTGGTGTACAAGATTATATCATCAGCATAAAGCGGCGCAGCGTGCGTCACCGGGCCAACTGGTATGCCCCAATTCAGGGCCGTCATGCGCAGCTTATGTGCAAGTGGTTCTACTGCCAGTATAAAAAGCATTGGGGACAACGGGCAGCCTTGTCTTGTCCCCTATCAATTCTATAAGCACTAGAAATGTGCCTTCCAGTCCTAACGCGAGCTGTTGGGGCAGCATATAATAGCTTGACCCAGTTAAGATATTCAGCGGGTATATCATACTGACCCAGAGCCTCCAGCATGTATTGCCAGCTCAGTGTGTCGAACGCCTGATGCATTTCTGAAGTGGGGCAGCCCACCATTGGGAAACGTTCTATAGGGGGCCCACATTATCTGATATAACTGCCTCACATTATGCCACTGCGCTGTGCTCCTACATGGCACAAACCCACATTGGTTGACATGTACCAACTTGTTGAGGTAGGGCAGTAAGCGTGACGCTAAAATCCTGCTCAATATTTTGTACTCATTGTTGAGGAGAGACAATAGTCTGTACGCTGTGATGTCAGCCGCATCCCCCCCGGGCTTGAACAGTGACACCATCAGTGCCTGACTTGTCGTCTGGGGAAGTACACCTTCCTCAGCTGATGCCATATACAACGTACTCAAGTGGGGCGCCAACTCTTTGGTGTATGTTGAATACAATTCTGTGGGTGGGCCAACTAGACCAGGGGTCTTATTCCGCGGCAGGTCACGGCTACCCAACAGAATTTCCTGCGTTGTGATCGGTGACCTTAGTTTGTCTTTGTCTGTTACAGCCAGCTTTGGCAGTCTCACTTCCTGGAGGAATTCCCTGATTTCCATCATATGTGAGCACCCAGGAGCACTGTACAAACAACTATAGTACTTTCAGAACGCCTCATTTATTATTAACTAGCTGTCAGCCACATCCCCCCAGCAGGGAGTGGATTTTTGTTATTGGGGTTGGTTGGGGCTGTTCCCTTATAATACGTGCTAGTAAGGTACCAGGTTTATCAGCCTCCACATGCGTTCGCTGTACGTATGCCTTATAGTCAATAACCCTCAGGCTCTCCATCAGATCAGCGTGTTATATCTGCACCTTCTGCAGTTTTTCCTCCTGATCAGGGAAATCTGCTGCTGCCTTCTCTAGTGGTCCCAACTGTCCTTCGACCTCAGTCAGCTTGCGCACTATCTCCTGTCTAGCTCCTACCGCTGTCTCTATGGAGGCTACCCTCACGATCACCTTAAACGCTTCCCATTCTATTTGTGGGGAGGAGGCGGAGCCAGCATTCAGTATAAAATAATCTGCAACCGTAGTATTCATATGTGCCCTGAAAACCCCATCTCCAAGCAATTGGGGACTGAATCTCCACGTCGGTTAAGTACACATGCTTAAGGCGACATTATGATAGTGGAAGATGACCTGGAGAATGTTTGTACCGGGGAACATGGGTTCATATCCCACTTTGTGCTCATATAAAAATGTATTATTATCTAAAAGATCATATAGGTTTCTGGACATTTTTTGTTGTTTTCACTATTTTTCCAGCTCACCCCTACCTTTTATAATGACAAACGTAATAATGGTTGCAATCTTTCATTTTTGTAGCCCGCTGAAGGAAACGGTGTAGCTCTGCTTACAAAGTGACCTTCACAAAATGTAAGTTTGAATGTCACCGAAAAAAATATCTGATACTTCTGGGGTATGCCATGTGGCCATCAACGTTTTGTGGGGAAATTCATTAGCAAATATTGGACTGTGTAGTTGGCTGCAGCTTTCGAAGTTTTGCTAGAATATAAACAAAAACTCATCCATAATTCTAAATATCATTCCTGCAAAAAAATGACATCTCAGTTAGTAGTATCAGAAATAAATGCTCTATGTCTGCCCACCGAATCAACTAGCGATCCTTCACGAGGATGATCCGAGGTTGTACATCTCTGGATGTTCATTCACGAGCTTGTCAAAGGCTCTTTACCCCAATGTAAGTGCTGAACCCAAACACATGATGCCAGAAATCTCCTAAACTGAATATTTCAGACACACCTGACTATCTCCTCACGACATTTGCTCACAAATCACCTTTCTCTATTTTTAAAACCTTCCAAGCTTCCGTGTACTTTGCTAGTGTTACTGGTTATTGCATGCCTAGCGCAGCACAATACATCATTGCTGAGATGACTTAGTTATGATGTATCTGCACAGTAATACAGTCACTCAGTCTACCGATTTGCTGTGTCTTCCCTCTATTCCTTTCTAGAGCTGTTTTTCCAGGGGCCCAAGACTAAGATTTCATTCGCCTTCATGTTCCACCGTGGCTGCTATTGAAGTCACTCTGATTCAAGGTGAAGCTGATGATGGATTTGACACCAATGGTGCTTATGATGTGAGTCCCTGAGATGTTCATCCCACAATTCATCCCACAATTCTTTGTGCTGGTAAGCAGAAAGGAAGACCATTGGGTTCGAAGGTGGACATGCATAGTGGAACATGTGGGAAAGAGGTGGAGCGGAGGACGAGTGGGAGCAGAGAAGAGTACAGGGATGGAAGGTGTAGAAAAAAGTTCCTAAAGCTGCCATTTGTGGCGGATTATTAACTTTGGGAATCATGAATGGACTTTGGGGGAAGATGTGAGGCCCATATTGGACCACACACAATAGGAAATGTCCTTTGCAGGTGTGTCTTGAGCGATTTGTAGAATATTTGAAATTTTCAATACAGTATCTGTGACGTAGCTATGTAGGACCTCATTTATGAGGTAGGGCAGCACCGCAAGGAGTCTTGCTGCACTGCTCTACGTCGAAACCAACGGGCAAGAATGTGCACAAAATCAATCAATTCAGGCGGTTTCATTTTTGTATGTTTGCTGCAGTATCACACATAGAAAAAAGGAATGCACAAGAAGAAATTTAAACATTTCTCTTCGTTGCACCTCCCTTATAACACTTCTGGGAATGCCGTTAGGTTCTGACGCATTCCCTGTTTTTTTGATTTCTCATGAATTTGGGAATGCGTCCTGTTCCATGGATGTTGCGGGAGAACACCCACAGCACCACCTAAGGAACGCCCCTTTCACACAATTATATGCGTGATAGGGACACATATTTATAAGGCCATGAAAAGCCACGTAAAGTGGCTTTACGTGGCCTCATAAATATGGCGTGCACATTGCGCCTTTCAGACTTGCATTATGAAATCATTGCTTGCTTTACCACTGGATATCTGCTTATGTCTAGTTTTTCCTAGTGATAAAGTCAAACACAAATAGCTATACATTGCTGTGCCCGCATAAAGTGTTTCATAGCTTTAATCAATTAAAGTAATGATGCTGTTCAATTTAACATGTTCATTCTTATACTTGTGTGTATGAAGTATGCCAACAAAAAGGTTTGACAATAAAGGAAATTGTGAAAGCTGTTCTTCGTGCTACATTTGAGGCAACAGCGTTCAAAAGATGCCTGCTTTGTGTATGACAGGACCTTTTACTAGGAGCTCATTTACTGACTTATTTGAAGTTTACTTCACTACTCTCTGATCATTTTAACAAAAGTTGTCCAGTGCTTTAATAGAAAGGGGTCAGCGTTTGAAATGGTGCTTTTGAGTTTGACAGTGTCGGAGCTCAACAATGAATTTGACGCTGACAACGTTAAAAAGACTGATTGACTAATTCAAAGAGATTCTGGTCCTCGGTCAGCCCAGGCCTTATGAGGACAACACCACCACTGTGGCACTTTTGTACTTAACTACAATGGCTAAGTGTATGTGATACAGCAGCCGGCAAGATCAAAAGAGTGCAGCTATGAAACATCCCTGTGAATGCTGGGGTCTAGTCTTACAAAAGTGTATTGTAAATGATGGGGGTCACCACATGTGGATGCTGTCTGTGGAGTATTTCAAGGGTCTGTTTCTGATTGGACTTTCCTCGTCAGAAACAGAAGCAAAACAATAAAACTGCCCTGCGAAAAATGATTTGGCTATCGTTATGCGACCAATTCTTTGCAGAATTTTTCACAAACTAGGGAAAGTAACTCTACATGTCAAAGTCCACTGAATGTAGGTTACAATAACACGTCACTATAATAGTGCCTTTACAATGCTTGTACAATGTTGACTACCACAATACAACACACTTTTAATTTTAAAATGGAAATGACCACTACCGTGCACACCCACACACACAATTTGCTTTACTTGTATATATAGTATATAAAACAGTGCTGTAAATGGAAATATAGAAGTGCAGGTACTCACTATTTAGAGTACCTGTTTGCTCCTAACAATTGTTTGTACTCTCTCATTAAATGTATTGCAGTAGTATACCAAGAAGTGCAAGTACTCTCAGTTTAAAATGGAAGAAGTACAGGTAGCAGTATTACACAGTACCTGCCCATTCAAATCAATGTATAATAAGTGTTGCAGCATGACTTCTTACAAACACAAAACAATACTGTAAAATCAAAAAACTGTCTGTCTACATCCTCATGGATCTAAAAATACGAGACAGAATCACATTTAAATAAAACCAATGTTTGTGAAGGAATTATAATAAAAACACGTGTTTGATACACAAACAAAACCAGCGAATATAATTTATAGAAAAAAAGCAACTTAGAAAAAAAACATATAGAATGTGACACTGCCATGTAGAAATAATCTTACCCACAGTACACTAATATTTTCAGGTGTATTTAAATATAGTAAGCACATATATTTCGCACAGAAGCTATAGAGATGATTTAAGATTGTAAAAATTGTCTTTGTACTGTAAATTATCAGTAAATAACTACTACAAAAAAAGGAAATTTCGTAAATCAAAGACGCTCACTGAAAATGAAAATGATCTGCATCCACCCTGACAATACAATTGCTACTGGCAGGCTGTGAGACCCATCAATAATGTCGAACAGTTTGCAAAAAAGATAACACTAGCAATTGTTTATCATGGTGAAGAAAAAATATTATAAACTACTATTTTCACAAAGGGCAAGAGATAAATCTACATTTTACAGAGAAATAATATCAATAACCTTTAAAGAAAGCAGTAATTTTCTTAACTGAATTCATTTTCATTATAAGAATTGCTTTTATCAATTTAAAAACATAGAATAAACAACTGTGAAGTTCATTGTGCAGCGACTATGACTTAAAATACGTATAGAAAGAAAAAGAAAAGTACAGTTCTCTTTTAAAAAACATTTGAACCAGCTGCACACCTCCCTCTTTGACAAACAGTAGTTAAGCAACTGAAAACCCCTCTCAATCGAAGAAACCATTCCCTGATCAATACAATCCACTCAGGAGTCCCCTCAGCCCCATGCCCCGCTTCATATACAAGCTTGAAAGAACCATCATCGCCCCCAAGTGCACCAATATCATCAATACCTCCATAGCCTCCTCCCTCTTCCCTTCTTGCTGGAAAAATGCAGAAGTCAATGCCCTCAACACACTTTTGAAGAAACCAGCAGTAGACCCCCAATGCCCTCAGCAGCTACACACACATCTCACTTCAGCCTTTTCCAGCTAAAGTCTTTGAGAAAGTCAGAAAAACACAACTCGCAAACCACCTAGATATCCATCAACTCCTAGACATCTCTCAATCAGGTTTTGACACCAACCACAGCACAGAGATTGCAGCCACAGATGACATCACAAGCATCCTTGACCAGGGAGAAACCACTGCACTCATCCTCGTCGATCACTCCACAGCTTTTGATATACTCTCCCTTAAGTGACTCCAGCATGTGGGTTTCTATGAACTAGCCCTTAAGTAGAAACCCTCCTTCTTCATGGACATATTTCATCAAGTTAGACTTCCTCCTTACATCTAAGATAAAATGAAACTCATCTGCGGAGTCCCTCAAGAATCATTGCTCAGTCCAACATTCTTCAACATCTACATGATGCCCCTTGCGTACCACGTCAGAGCCCACAGCATCAACCTAGTATCCTACGCTGATGACACACAGCTCATCCTCTCCTTTATTAACTCAACCATCACTAACGAAGCAAACTTCACCAACTGCATGGGCAATGATGTTGCTAGGATGAAAAACAAGTGCCTCCGGCTCAACAAAGACAACTGACAAAACCGAAGTCCTAAACTATGGCAATAACCAGTCTCCCTGTGATGCCTCTTGGTGGCCCTCTGAACTTGGACCCCCTCCCCACCCCTGTGGACCATGCCAAGAATCTCAGGATCAAACTGGACACCAGCCTCTCCATGAGCAAACAGATCGATGCATTCTCCTCATCATGCTTCCACATCCTGTGAATACTATGCAAGATTCTCAAGTGGATCCCACTGACCACCAGATGGGCAGTCACCCAGGCTCTTATCACAAGTAGACTGGATTGTGGAAATGCCCTCTATGTCAGAATCCCAGCCCATGTCCTACGCTGACTTCAAACCATCCAGAACACCCCCATCTGAATCATCCTGAACATCCTGGAAAATACGCATATGCCTCCACACCTCAACATTCTCTACTGACTCCGAATCCAGGAACAAATGCAAGTTCAGGCTATTCCCCCCCACCTACAAAGCTTTCCAAAACACCAGTCAGCTTACCTTAACCACTTCTACAGGTTCTAACAACCCACCAGACACCTTTGATCTGTGTCCTGGGCAAGAGCACACTTCCCCCACATCAAGAAAACCAGAAGCAGAGGATTTTTCTTCTCATACCTTGTAGCCAAGACCTGGTACACCCCAGAACCTCCCTCTCCCTCAAGGATTTCCAAAAGAATTTCAAGACATGGCTTGTGCAGATGAACGGGCATTATCTACTTCCCCACCCACTAAGGCCTGCCATACCCTCATGGGTGATTAGCCACACTGTGCAAATTCAAATAACATAATTATTGAGGCAAAACATTACGTTATTAATACAACTATTTTTTAAAGTATTAAGCCATTGAATATATTTCAAAGATGCAGAGTACAACAAGCCAAGAAAAATAAATAGATTCTTTGCACTCAAAGGCTACATTTATTGTAAAGAGAAAAGCAGTTGTTAGAAAGACACCCTTTTGGCCTGTTCCCCACCACTTTTCTGATTGGTCAGTGCTAGCAGGCTTAGAAAGGCTGCCTTTATTAGGTGATAAGTGGCCATCCAGCAGAGAGGCCATCTGCTGGAGAGAAGCTCTGCCACTATACAGCAATTCCAGGCAACGGGAGAGGGGTCATAATGTATGAGGCTTCAAAGAAGGATAGGACAGGCAGGGAATGCCAGGCCTACCTACCCCCAGTCTCCTGTGCCCCAGGCAGTTAGCGGGATTAAGGAAATAATTTGCCGATGTTAGGGGGAGGAAAGCTATGGAAATGAGCCACACTGAGAGTTGGTTTAGTTAGCTCTTACTGCTCTGCTGAGATGTCAGCCATGATAGATTTTGAAGGAATAATACTTTCTGGGACAAGAAGATGCCACACTTTGGAGGAAGTGGTCATGCACCTGGGTGGCACCCTTCATCCCATTGATTAGTGGTGCCCCCCTTTTAATGCCCAGAAGCTAAGCTTAAATATGTAAGAGGTTCTTAGCTCCTCAGTTCTGCCTCCTGAAACTACAAGATGAACGAGGATTGGTCTGCTAGAATCCTGATATGCACCCAAGGGCCTGCCTGGTAAAGACTACACTTGCTCTACTATCTGTGACTACAGGTATGAGGATTTTCCTTGCTTCAAGAAGGGGTAAGAAGGGGACTCCATGCAGCTACAGGTTGACAGAGCTTAACTGATACTTCTCCAGCAAGAGTTTTGTGTCCAGTGGAGTTTTAATGGGTTAACCAAATGCATTGTGGGAAGTAAGGTTCAGGCTTGTCAAGGACCATCTAGGAGATTCCAGGCCCTTGGATTTGTGTTTTGGACACTTGAAAGCCACCAGAAGACTTTCCTCAGAAGTTTGGGAAACTTTTGGGAAAAAGTTCCATATGGTAACATGCCTGACTGCGTGAGCCAAGCTGGCCACCTACAGCCATGACCCGGATTCCAGGTTTGTCCTGCTGAAGAGCCCCAGAGGTCCGACTTTCAGAGTTTGACTGGGTGCTCCCTGAAAGTCAAACTACAAACCCTCACTGAATCCGGATTGGTGGAGAGCAGTGAGGGCCCTGAACAGAAAAAGTTCCAGAAAAGTTTTTAAGTGTGAAGGTAACATTTTGACTGAGAACTCCAGAGCAGGACTCTGTCGTAGTTTGCCTTAAACTTTGTTTTTGTCCAGGTCAAAGTGACCAGATGTCCTGAAGTGGGGCTATTGCTTTCTAAGCAGTAAAAAGTCTTTATTATTTCAAATTCACATCTCCAGTATCCGACATTGGAATTTGGTTGTTTTGATGTCATTTTGAAGATACAAATATTTCCTTTTTTCATGAATTGGTGTAGGATTTGTATTGTGTGCTGTCTCTAACTTGATTACTGTATTGGAATTTGTAAATGCTTTACATGCCTGTCTCCTAAGTTAAGCCTTATTGCTCAGTGTCAACTACCAAGTGTTGTGCAAGGGACTAATTTATAGAGACTCTATTTAGGACTTAGTACCATGTTGGTGGCCTTGTTTCTGGTGTTAGTTGCCTACCCACCCCTACCAATAAAGCACTTTCCAACAGTAATCATTTACTACAAATACACAAATGCATGGTAAGGGTAGTTACCTTTGTGTATTCAGTGCCAAAAGCACCAGATCACAATCATACTGGATCAGCTGTTGAAAGTGAAGTTAGATAAACTGTGGAAACACCAAAGGAAAAGGCAACAACCTAAATTGACCCCTCATGTGCTGTTCTAAAGGACCAAAGTATTAATATTGCTACTAAAGTGGCAGGAAAATGTCAACTATTCACAATTTCAACAAAACAATAAATAGAAAAAGATATCACCTATAAGAAGTGACCATATACAACCATAGTTTTTCACAGATACTCAAATTCCTTACCTCCTCAAATTAACTTTTACAAGCAAACTCTTTCTACTATATGATAAGGAAAATACTTCTAAAAGAACATTATTCATCAGGATTAACATAAATGTACTAACACTGGAGCAACGTATGCTTTTGATGATAGATGGTGCATTTTGCGGGCTTGATTGACCAAGGTAATTTTACAATTTTGTGTAAGTCTACAATTTTTTTGCATTAAAAAACAATGGGGCCTATTAGGTTCCGCCCGCCACCCTAGCAGTGCTGGGACCGGCCGCCTGTGGTGCGGCAGTCCCGCATTAGCAATTAGGATGCCACCGCAGTGGTGGCAACCGCCATGCACAACATTGTGGCGGGATGTGCTCACAGCACCGCCCGCCACAATGCTGTGGCTGCACTGTGTGCATTTGCAGGCACAACATGGCAGGCACCACGCGGTGGCTGCCAGGTTGTGCATGCAAATGCTGGGGGTACCATACGTATATCACAAAGGTCCATATATATGGAGTTTGTTATTGAAAATCTACAATTATTTACCTGTCAATATTTTATTCTTGATGTTGTGTCCTTGTTGTTATGTCCCACTGATATTCTGGAGTTGCTATTTTGGTTGCACATATTTGAAAATAACTTATTTAAATTTAATTTAGTTGCATTTGATTTTAATATTTTGAACTACTATTCCCTTAATTCTTTAAAAAAAAACCTTACCGCCCAATAAAAAATCCATCTCTGAGCCCTAAAAGTGCCCTACTACCCCCACATACTACCTTACTCTGAGCTATAAAAAATACTTGTACACTGCCCACCCGTTAGTCATAATAATTCTTTGCTACCCATCTCGGAGCCCTAGAAGAACAATGCTACCCCTAAACACTACCTTTCCCTGACCTCTAAATATTTCCTACTGCCCCTGTACACTATCCATTTCTGAGCCCTAAAAAAAGATCCTTTTACTAAACACCCCTCATTCTGATGCTCTAAATCTTCCCCCTACTTCTAAGATCATTACTGAACCCTGAAATCCAAAGATTTCATTCTCTTCAATATTAAAATAAATATTTTTTGTTTCATATTAAAAGCAGTATCTACTACAGTTTTAATCTGTTGCTGCTGTTTATAGGCCGCCATAAGTGTGGCAGGGTATGCTCAGACGTGTGTCCCTTGCTCACTTTGCCACTGGATTCAAGCAAGCTGGGCTGAAGACGGCTGGAATGCCAGAAACCGGTCCTCGGAAGCTTGTTTCCGGTCCAGGGAAGACATGGCTTGGCAGTTCGGGCTGGACTGTTCCCATGAGGCACAGGGTCAGACTGATTTGCATATAGCCATGTCTGAACTGGGGTGGCAGAGTGGGCTAAAGAACGGTGATGGATTAAACCCAGATCTTTTGACTGGGTGTGAGTGTTTGATTGATTCAGATGCTCCGTCCATCACCACCCCCTTTTTGTACCGCTTTTGGCCGACATAAGTGTGGCAGGGTATGCTCAGGCGTGAGTCCCTTGCTTACTTTGCCACTGGACTCAAGCAAGCCGGGCTGAAGACGGCTGGAATGCCAGAAACTGGTCCTCAAAAGCTTGTTTCCGGTCCAGGGAAGACATGGCTTGGCAGTTCGGGATTGACTGTTCCCATGAGGCACAGGGTCAGACTGATTTGCATGTAGCCATGTCTGAACTGGGGTGGCAGAGTGGGCTAAAGAACGGTGATGGATTAAACCCAGATCTTTTGACTGGGTGTGAGTGTTTGATTGATTCAGATGCACTGTCCATCACCACCCCCTTTTTGTACCGCTTTTGGCCACCATAAGGGTGGCAGGGTATGCTCAGACGTGAGTCCCTTGCTCACTTTGCCACTGGATTCAAGCAAGCCAGAATGAAGACGGCTGTAATGCCAGAAACCGGTCCTCGGAAGCTTGTTTCTGGTCCAGGGAAGACATGGCTTGGCAGTTCGGGCTGGACTGTACCCATGAGGCACAGGGTCAGACTGATTTGCATATAGCCATGTCTGAACTGGGGTGGCAGAGTGGGCTAAAGAACGGTGATGGATTAAACCCAGATCTTTTGACTGGGTGTGAGTGTTCGATTGATTCAGATGCTCCGTCCATCACCACCCCCTTTTTGTACCGCTTTTGGCCGCCATAAGTGTGGAAGGGTATGCTCAGACGTGAGTCCCTTGCGCACTTTGCCACTGGATTCAAGCAAGCCGGGCTGAAGACGGCTGGGATGCCAGAAACCGGTCCTCCGAAGCTTGTTTCCGGTCCAGGGAAGACATGGCTTGGCAGTTCGGGCTGGACTGTTCCCATGAGGCACAGGGTCAGACTGATTTGCATATAGACATGTCTGAACTGGGGTGGCGGAGTGGGCTAAAGAACGGTGATGGATTAAACCCAGATCTTTTGACTGGGTGTGAGTGTTTGATTGATTCAGATGCTCCGTCCATCACCACCCCCTTTTTGCACCGCTTTTGGCCGCCATAAGTGTGGCAGGGTATGCTCAGACATGAGTCCCTTGCTCACTTTGCCACTGGATTCAAGCAAGCCGGGCTGAAGACGGCTGGAATGCCAGAAACCGGTCCTCGGAAGCTTGTTTCCGGTCCAGGGAAGACATGGCTTGGCAGTTCGGGCTGGACTGTTCCCATGAGGCACAGGGTCAGACTGATTTGCATATAGCCATGTCTGAACTGGGGTGGCAGAGTGGGCTAAAGAACGCTGATGGATTAAACCCAGATGTTTTGGCTGGGTGTGAGTGTTTGATTGATTCAGATGCTCCGTCCATCACCACCCCCTTTTTGTACCGCTTTTGGCCGCCATAAGTGTGGCAGGGTATGCTCAGACGTGAGTCCCTTGCTCACTTTGCCACTGGATTCAAGCAAGCCGGGCTGAAGACGGCTGGAATGCCAGAAACCGGTCCTCAGAATCTTGTTTCCGGTCCAGGGAAGACATGGCTTGGCAGTTCCTGCTGGACTGTTCCCATGAGGCACAGGCTCAGACTGATTTGTATATAGCCATGTCTGAACTGGGTGGCAAAGTGGGCTAAAGAACGGTGATGGATTAAACCCAGATCTTTTGACTGGGTGTGAGTGTTTGATTGATTCAGATGCTCCGTCCATCACCACCCCCTTTTTGTACCGCTTTTGGCCGCCATAAGTGTGGCAGGGAATGCTCAGACGTGAGTCCCTTGCTCACTGTGCCACTGGATTCAAGCAAGCCGGGCTGAAGACGGCTGGAATGCCAGAAACCAGTCCTCGGAAGCTTGTTTCCGGTCCAGGGAAGACATGGCTTGGCCGTTCGGACTGGACTGTTCCCATGAGGCACAGGGTCAGACTGATTTGCATATAGCCATGTCTGAACTGGGGTGGCAGAGTTGGCTAAAGAACGCTGATGGATTAAACCCAGATCTTTTGACTGGGTGTGAGTGTTTGATTGATTCAGATGCTCCGTCCATCACCAACCCCTTTTTGTACCGCTTTCGGCCACCATAAGTGTGGCAGGGCATGCTCAGATTTGAGTCCCTTACTCACTTTGCCACTGGATTCAAGCAAGCCGGGCTGAAGACGGCTGGAATGCCAGAAACCGGTCCTCGGAAGCTTGTTTCCGGTCCAGGGAAGACATGGCTTGGCAGTTCGGGCTGGACTGTTCCCATGAGGCACAGGGTCAGACTGATTTGCATATAGCCATGTCTCAACTGGGGTGGCAGACTGATTTGCATATAGCCATGTCTGAACTGGGGTGGCAGAGTGGGCTAAAGAAGGGTGATGGATTAAACCTAGATCTTTTGACTGGGTGTGAGTGTTTGATTGATTCAGATGCTCCGTTCATCACCACCCCCTTTTGTACCGCTTTTGGCCGCCATAAGTGTGGCAGGGTATGCTCTAACGTGAGTCCCTTGCTCACTTTGCCACTAGATTCAAGCAAGCCGGGCTGAAGACGGCTGGAATGCCAGAAACCGGTCCTCGGAATCTTGTTTACGAAACAGGGAAGACATGGCTTGGCAGTTCGGGCTGGACTGTTCCCATGATTGATTCAGATGCTCCGTCCATCACCACCCCCTTTTTGAACCGCTGTTTATAGGCTAGTAATCTTCTTTTATACTTCTTACATTCTTTCAATAAATACTGAATTACTCTACTTTGAAAGAGTCATTGATGAATCTGTTGAAATGGTTTTTGTCTTCTGTACAGAGGACTCGCGCCGTGAGGGGAACGTCTTGCTCTACCATACCTTACCTTAGGGGAAGCAACACCTCCTCTCCCGTCTCCCTGCCGTCAGGGCAACGGCTGCTAGCTCCTTCTCGCCGGACCGGTTGCAGCGGGAACTACATCCCCCAGCTGCTCCGGCCACCGGCGCTGCACCTGTGACGGCATCCTATCGCCCGGAGGCGCTACAAGTGCAAGGGGCGCCGAGCGAGCTGGTGGGGCGCTGTACAGAGGACATGCGCCGTGAGGGGAACGGCTTGCTCTACCATACCGTAGGGGAAACGACACCTCCTCTCCCGTCTCTGGGCCGTGAGGGCAACGGCTGCTGGTTCCTTCTCGCCAGACCGGTTGCAGCGGGAACTACATCCCCCAGCTGCCCCGGCTGCCGGCGCTGCACCTGTGATGGCATCCTTGCGCCCGGAGGCGCTACAAGTGCAAGGGGCGCCGAGCGAGCTGGTGGGGCGCTGTACAGAGGACACGCGCCGTGAGGGGAATGGCTTGCTCTACCATACCTTAGGGGAAACGACACCTCCTCTCCGGTCTCTGCGCCGTGAGGGCAACGGCTGCTGGCTCCTTCTCGCCAGACCAGTTGCAGTGGGAACTACATCCCCCAGCTGCCCCGGCCGCCAGCGCTGCACCTGTGACGGCATCCTTGCGCCCCGAGGCCCTACAAGTGCAAGGGGCGCCTCCTGCCTCGCGGGACGCGTGCGGACGGCGCCGGGCTGAGCCTGGGCAGAGGACGGGCCGCCTTGGCCGTCCATGGGAGGACGAGGCAGGGCTGGGCTACTGAATTTGGTTCTGGGACTCCTGAAGTAGCCCGTAACGGATATGGTAATTGAGCCCATCACTTACATAATTGTACATTGGGACAGTAATTGTCTTTTTACCTGCTTTCCTGTTTTCTTGTCTTCAGGATTGCATCTCTTTTAACAACAATAGGGAATATTGTTTTGTTCAATATCAAGGCTTTTCGGGATTTGATTTTATATAGCTTGTTGTAAGTATTTTGAGAGAGTCAATCATGTCTAAAGGTAACAATGGGAACACCCGCCCTGCTTTAGCTACCCTTGACAATTATCTTGTGAAAGTGGTAGACAAAATTAATAAAGAACGCCGACTATCATTGGGTCGGGGGAGCTCTTCCGTTCCATTACCTAGTTCACCCAAGTCACCTACATCTTTGTCTACCTCTTTAGTGGATGTTAGTTTAATCTGGAGTTTCCTGTACTTCCAACCGCGGCTACTCCTAAAGAATTAGGGGCAGATTTATGAAGGCCTTGCGCCGCCGGTGCGTCATTATTAACATGGGAAAAAGTGACGCACCGGCGGCGCAAGGCCTTCATAAATCTGCCCCTTAGAGCCTAACTTGGCCACGCTTGAGGCTTCTCAGGATCTATTAGTATCATGCTCACCGGCTCCAAGAGCCCAGAGAGTATTAAGATCAGGGAGGAGTTTTGGTAGGATAACCCTACCAAAACGTGGGGGGACCCATAACAAAAAAAGATCTGACCCATTACCCAACTGTGCTGTTAGTGACCCAGTAACAGTAATCAATAATTCTCAAGTTAAACTAGTTCCCGAGCAGTTAGAGCTCTTGATTAGCATTGGGTTTTCCTAAGTTTCTTTTGGTTGGCGACCTCAATATTCATATGGATACTCCTGACTCTCCTGATGCACGCAGGCTAGGTGAAATCCTTGAGCTCGCTCAGCTAAAGCAATGGGTGACCGTCCCGACGCATTCGGGCGGCCATCTGCTTGATCTGGTGTGTTCCAATTTCCCTATTCAATCGGTGGCCATTGAAAAAACAACCTGGTCCGACCATTCATTGGTTAGATTTATGTGGGAGATGGAAGAGCCTAGCCCTCCACCTCTTACCTGTTATTCCCAAAAAATTAATCTACCTCTGTTTAGACAGGCATTGCAAAAAACCCGTCCAAACTCGGGGATAATTTTGGAAGATGCGGTTGGCGGGTTTAATGAGTGGATACGGCAGGCGGCTGCTGCCTCCACTAAGCAAACCACGCTAGCCAGAGCTAGACGCGCTCCCTCTCAACCCTGGTTTTCCCCTGACCTGAGGGAAATGAAACTGGGGTGCAAAAAACTCGAACGCGTGTGGAGACGTGCATATAGCCCGGAGGCCAAATCTGCCCTACGATTTGCCCAAAAAGACTACTATGCTGCAATCAAGGTGGCTAAGGGGAACTATTATGCGGGGCGAATTGCCAAGGCAGATAACAATGGCAGGGAGATCTTTGCCATTGTTAAAAGCTTTGTTGCACCTGTCGCTGAGGCTGCTTCTCTCGTACCCTCGGCGCATTGGTGTGAAGAGCTGTCAACTTTTTTTTCTACCAAAATAGCAAGGATCCAGCAGGACCTGCTAGCTGCTCTCCCCAGTGACAGCTCCGCAATCTCCCCACTACCCTCCTACTGCCCATACTCGGGACAGCAACTCATTAATTTCATGCAGATTGAGGAGGATGTTGTTCTGCCCCTCCTTCAGTCCCTAAAATCTGGCTCTCCATCTGACCCATGTCCGGCCCGGGTGCTGTCGGAGGTGGCAGATTTGGTCTGTGATGAGACCACGCAGATAGTGAACCTCTCCCTGGCTTCGGGCGTTGTTCCTTCTGTTTGGAAACGGGCCAAACTTCTGCCGCTCCTGAAGAAACCCGGACTGGATGTGGCGACTCCGGGGAATTATCGTCCGATTTCCTTGCTACCGGCACTTACTAAAATTTGTGAAAAGGTAGTATTCCAACAATTGGAGAGCTTTGTGGAAACCTCTAAGGCCCTCCATCCCGCTCAATCGGGCTTCAGGGCTGCTTACAGCACCGAGACGGCCTTGGTGGAAATGACCGAGGCTATTCGGGACTGTTTAGACGGGGGTGGCAGAGCGGTCCTAATTTTATTGGACCTCTCTGCTGCCTTCGACACTGTCCCTCATGACCTCCTCCTCGGCCGGCTGTCGGCTGTGGGCATCGGGGGTGTAGTCCTGGATTGGCTGTCCTCTTTTCTATCTAATAGGACCCAGCAGGTCTGGCTGCCTCCCCATGCCTCGAAGCCTAAACCTCTGTGCACAGGTGTTCCGCAGGGGTCAACTCTTAGCCCCTTACTGTTCAATGTTTATATCACCCCCCTGGTTTATCTAGCGGAACAGTTTGGGGCTAAGATCATAGGGTATGCAGACGATACCCAACTGCTGTTTACCTGGCCCGATGCCGATCTGGATACATCCACGGTCCACCTGTGTTTGTCCTCTGTATTTCGCTGGTTAACGGAGGCCCAGCTGAAGTGCAATGAGGACAAGTCAGAGGTGCTCTTTTATGGCTCCTTTCCCCCCTCGTTCAAGAGCTCACTGTGGCCTTCTAACATTCCCGGCCCTAGTGAGATGGGGAGACCTGCCAAAAATCTTGGCATTTGGTTCACGGAGGACCTAAAATTTGAGCATCACATTAAGAAGCTTACAGGCACCTGCTTCGCCACTTTGAGAATGCTACGCAAATTCTTCCCCCTACTTCCTAGGGATGCGAGGGAGTCGGTTGCTCGGGCGCTCATCTTGGCTAGGTTGGACTATGCCAATGCACTGTTTAGTGGCATACCCGCCTATTTGGTGCAGCGTCTGCAAATTATTCAGAATGCGGCCGTCCGTCTATTATTTAACATACCTAGATGGAAGAGCGTGCGCGTGGAGATGCGCACGCTCCATTGGCTCCCGGTCAGACAGCGCATTATGTTTAAATCTCTGGTGCTGGCTTTCCGGGCAACCCATGATCAAGGCCCCATCTATTTGAGAAAGAGATTTGTCAGATATGTCCCTGCACGTACCCTGAGATCTTCTACTCTGTCTAAATTGTCTCTTCCACGTTTTAAGCGGTTCAGACTTGGTGGTCAGTCGATTTCTGTGATTGTGGCCCGGGCCTGGAACGCTCTCCCTTTCCATCTGCGTTCCTTGCCAACAGTGGCTGCATTCAAAAAACATCTAAAAACTCACCTCTTCAAGAGTACAATCTGATGTGTTTTCTTTCATTCTCTGAGTCTTGATGTCTGTTTCTTTTTCCCTTGTCTCGCGCCAGGATACTCCCCAGTAATGGAGCGCGTTATAAAATGGTTTAAAGTAAAGTAAAGTAAAGTAAAGTTTGATAAATTTATTAAACCTTTAATGGACAAACTCGACACTATCTCAGGAGAAGTAAAGAGGCTGGGAGGCCTTCTGAGTTCACATTTAGGGTCAAAGGTTAGCTTAGAATCCGTTAAAAGGGCCCATGGACCTATAACGGAGACACCAAAGATACCCGATGGGGGATCATGCCCAGTTACTGTAGCTGTATCCAACCCTGTGCCCACGGTGTGTTTAAATACTCCTACTAATATAGTCCCAGTGGATAAGCCAGGGCTAACTAGAGAGAAGACCAAGCGATATGGTTATTCGCTGCCCGACTTACCTCCAGACTGTGCACCATATGTGGCAGTCCTAACTAATGTTCCACCAGTTAGGGAGACGGGGCCTTATAGTAACTCGGAAACACACGAATCTTTGAAGAATAAAACTGTGGCTTGGCTTAACCGAGAGTGCGGTTTCCCATTAGCTTTGTCTGATCAGATTCTATCCACTACAAGAACTAATTGGATAGGAAATTCACATAAAAATATTAGCGGGGACTGTGTAATTGTAAATTTCAAAAACCCACATCTTGCTACAACTTCTTTGATCAGAGCCACCTCTCGCCCATTGAATGATCAGGGAATCTCACTCAGACCCTTGGGGTTTTTCTATAGACATTTAATTGTTCAGCCTACTAATGGTTTTGGGAGGGGTAGAGGTAGTGCCTCTAGTGTGTCAAGTGGTTTTGAGGTGGTAACTTCTAACCGTTACCAACCTCTGAGTGGTTTAGACTCCAATGATTGACTGGACCCTGACCAGGTCCTCTCCCTGCCTGAAGTAGAAATGGTACTTTGTGGAGCAGAGACTGAAGAAATTACTACAGGGCTCCCTGCAAACGTAAGTGCGCATTGTGATTGCCGCATGATAAACAGGTCTTTGGGTGAATCTGATGGGTGTTGTGGGGGTTTGCATGTAGTAGATAGGCTAAGTCTAACCCTCCCCAATACTAACGATTTACTGGATAATCACTGTTTAGGTCCAACTAATATTATCCCCAATGAAATTATTCAAATACCCACTGGGCCCCCGAGCTGTTTTATTGCCAGTTGGAACGTTGCGGGTTTAGCGTCCAAGGACGATTGCCTGGGGTGGTCAGAATTTGTTGACCTTTTTGATATCATCTGTTTCTAGGAAACTTGGTGTAAAAATGTTACTGGTTATAACGGCTTTGTTTCCTACCAGTTACCCGCTACAGCATCTACTTCTGGTAGAGCTAAAGGAGGGCTTTTGGTTTTGATCTCTGTTAAAATTCCCATAATTGTTAAAAAAAATGTATTAGTGGGGGCCCATTCTGAGATTTTATGGCTCTCTCAGAAGGATGGAAGAAATAGGGAAAAACCAAAGGTGGTTTTTGGCATTAGAGCCGTCTTCAGCCGGGCTTGCTTGACTCCAGTGGCAAAGTGAGCAAGGGACTCACGTCTGAGCATACCCTGCCAACTTAGGGCGAACAAAGAAAACCCAAAGGTGGTGATGGACGGAGCGTTGACAATACAAACACTCACCCCCAGTCAACTGATCTGGGTTTAATCCATCACCGTTCTTTAGCTCACTCCGCCACCCCAGTTCAGACGTGGCCATATGCAAATCAGTCTGACCCTGTGCCTCATGGGAACAGTCCAGCACGAACTGCCAAGCCATGTCTTCCCTGGACCGGAATCAAGCTTCCCAGGACCAGTTTCTGGCATTACAGCCGTCTTCAGCCGTGCTTGCTTGACACCAGTGGCAAAGTGAGCAAGGGACTCACGTCTGAGCATACCCTGCCAACTTAGGGCTAACAAAGAAAAACCAAAGGTGGTGATGGACGGAGCGTTGACAATACAAACACTCACCCCCAGTCAACTGATCTCGGTTTAATCCATCACCGTTCTTTAGCTCACTCCGCCACGCCAGTTCAGACATGGCCATATGCAAATCAGTCTGACCCTGTGCCTCATGGGAACAGTCCAGCCCGAACTGCCAAGCCATGTCTTCCCTGGACCAGAATCAAGCTTCCCAGGACCAGTTTCTGGCATTACAGCCGTCTTCAGCCGGGCTTGCTTGACTCCAGTGGCAAAGTGAGCAAGGGACTCACGTCTGAGCATACCCTGCCAACTTAGGGCGAACAAAGAAAAACCAAAGGTGGTGATGGACGGAGCGTTGACAATACAAACACTCACCCCCAGTCAACTGATCTGGGTTTAATCCATCACCGTTCTTTAGCTCACTCCGCCACCCCAGTTCAGACATGGCCATATGCAAATCAGTCTGACCCTGTGCCTCATGGGAACAGGGTTAAATGGTATTGAAGCACTCAGTGTTTGATAAAATACCCCTCACACACCAAAAGGCCCCTTGGTGTCATGCTTCATCATCGGGGTCTTCGCACCCCTCTATCGGGATGCGGCGTGCTGCGACCTACGGCTACGCGGGAGCACTATCAGGTTGGCTATGTGTGGTGTACAGTGTGTGGGGTATGTTTTTAGGTGAGTAGGGAGTGTAGTGAAAAAGTTAAAAAGTACCTGGCACTAGAGTGTAAAAGAAAAACAGTTTTATTCTGAACTCTGGCTGGTACTGTTAAAAGAAGTGTAGGGCGAGATCAAGTCTGTTGTGTTAATGAACAGGACCTCTGGTGTGCTATGTTGTCGACATGTTTCGGAGGCAAGCTCCTTCTTCAGGACAGGGGCACAAACTCCCTTCCCTACTCACGTCTTCTTCTACAAAAAAATGTGTATATTACAAAAAAGTGAAAATTTTTGTAGGAATAGGCTAAGTGTGCCTACTGCGGTCTACTACAAGTACAATGACCTGTAGAAAGACAAAAATAACAACTAATGGTTACCCATGTAGCGGGTAGTTCATACAGGCGCAGTCACCTGGAACCACACCATTTGCTTATTAATAAGCCTGTTGAGAAAAGGGGACTCACAACACATACAACATAAAACACATATAAACTAGGTTTAACTGTAAGTTATATTCATACTTGTGAAGCTTGGTTTGTAGGCTTCATGAGCAAAAATGGAAACGTCGGGGTGCTGCTCCAATGGCTATCTGTAGTGGAGAATGGTGCAGCTTTAAAATGCTATTCAATCGCACTTACTTTAGTAGAGGAATGCAGATGGTCTTGGGATACTAATTCTCAGGTATTATACTCACAAGGTCAGGACACTCTGATCGCCGCCCTACCCCTCACGCTGCTCCGCTGGTGTGGAGTCATGCAAAAGACATGGTTATTTATACCCCGTTTCACTAATTGGGCGGAAACGAGTGTGTCTCCATGTATGGGTAATCCGCTATACAACCATACAGGGCATTCGTATGTAATAGCCGCGTTAGCATAGGATCAGCGTCTGCGTGTTCAGGAGGTCTTTACTGAGTTTTAAACCTACCTCTAGAAATTGCCTGCTGAGGTATGACAGCTTTCACCCTCGACATCTACGGGAAAATCTGCCATATGGTCAGTTCTTACGCCTAAGGCGTAACTGCACAGATGTGTCCCAATTCAAGAAGCAGGCGAACGACCTAAAAGAAAAACTGAGGCAACGAGAATATCCCAACAGGATCATCAACAAAGCAATGAAGAGGGCAAAAAATAATAACAGAGAGGCATTACTGGAGGAACGAATTAAAGAACCAACAGATAACAAAAGACCAATCTGTGTAACAACATTTAACACTATGTCAAACGAGGTGTCCAAAATTGTGAATAAACATTGGAGAATATTAACAAGTGGCAAGTTAGACCTGGACAAACCTATGTTTGCACATCGTAGAGGACGTAACCTCAGAGACATATTGGTACACACTAGACCAAAACCAACCACTGTGTCCTTACAACCATCAATAGGCATTCAGGGTCATTTCCCATGCGGAAACTGCAGTAGTTGCCACTTGACAGAAAAAAGTACAAGACTTATCTTTCGCAATGGCTCAACATGGGAGCAAAGGAGGTTCATGAACTGCAATTCCAAAAACGTAATCTACCTCATAAAGTGCCCATGCAACCTTGAATATGTGGGAATGACAACACGAGCCATCAAAACACGAATGAATGAAGATAAAAGCAATGTGCGATGTAAGAAAAGCACAACAAAAATGGCCACGCATTTTCTTACTATGCAACACTGCGTCAACGACTTGAAATGGACAGTCATTGAACAATTGCCCTCGGATGCGGGCCTTTTCCAAAAAGAACAAAGGTGGGTGTTCCGCTTGGGTACCCATCTCAATGGGCTGAACGATGATGTGCCCTGGAGCCAACTGTCACCATAACACCCCTGCTGCGCAATTTTCTAGTCAGTAGCACTATTCCTTTGTTCTAAAATGAATTCTTTCTATGGTGTAGATCATGTAAAATTTATCACCAAATGTTGACACAACTCGTGGAAAGCGGCAGTTTATTATACACACGACTCCTATCACCCGCTGAATTAGCCCATGGGTATATATAACCTTAGTCCATCAATCGCGTAATAGTCTTTGGCACATGACCTACACTCGCGCTCCTAAAACATTGATCGAAGTGCGCGTGTGTTTACCGCGCATGCTCCAGAAGTGGTCAAACCATTTCCTTCAACACGCATGCGCATGGGAACAGTGTCTATCCAGTGCGCAAACTCAGTAAAGACCTCCTGAACACGCAGACGCTGATCCTATGCTAACGCGGCTATTACATACGAATGCCCTGTATGGTTGTATAGCGGATTACCCATACATGGAGACACACTCGTTTCCGCCCAATTAGTGAAACGGGGTATAAATAACCATGTCTTTTGCATGACTCCACACCAGCGGAGCAGCGTGAGGGGTAGGGCGGCGATCAGGGTGTCCTGACCTTGTGAGTATAATACCTGAGAATTAGTATCCCAAGACCATCTCCATTCCTCTACTAAAGTAAGTGCGATTGAATAGCATTTTAAAGCTGCACCATTCTCCACTACAGATAGCCATTGGAGCAGCACCCCGACGTTTCCATTTTTGCTCATGAAGCCTACAAACCAAGCTTCACAAGTATGAATATAACTTACAGTTAATCCTAGTTTATATGTGTTTTATGTTGTATGTGTTGTGAGTCCCCTTTTCTCAACAGGCTTATTAATAAGCAAATGGTGTGGTTCCAGGTGACTGCGCCTGTATGAACTACCCGCTACATGGGTAACCATTAGTTGTTATTTTTGTCTTTCTACAGGTCATTGTACTTGTAGTAGACCGCTGTAGGCACACTTAGCCTATTCCTACAAAAATGTTCACTTTTTTGTAATATACACATTTTTTTGTAGAAGAAGACGTGAGTAGGGAAGGGAGTTTGTGCCCCTGTCCTGAAGAAGGAGCTTGCCTCCGAAACATGTCGACAACATAGCACACCAGAGGTCCTGTTCATTAACACAACAGACTTGATCTCGCCCTACACTTCTTTTAACAGTACCAGCCAGAGTTCAGAATAAAACTGTTTTTCTTTTACACTCTAGTGCCAGGTACTTTTTAACTTTTTCACTACACTCCCTACTCACCTAAAAACATACCCCACACACTGTACACCACACATAGCCAACCTGATAGTGCTCCCGCGTAGCCGTAGGTCGCAGCACGCCGCATCCCGATAGAGGGGTGCGAAGACCCCGATGATGAAGCATGACACCAAGGGGCCTTTTGGTGTGTGAGGGGTATTTTATCAAACACTGAGTGCTTCAATACCATTTGACCACTCTTTCTTCCCCTTCCCCCCTTCTAAATGTTGGATTTCTTTTGTTTACCTAAGTACCATAGTGGAGCACAAATCCAACGATTAGCTCTACCTCCCTTCTATGTTTGTGTTATAGTCTAGGCAGCGTGCAGCTGCGGGAGTTATACTTCTCACTCTCTCCACAACACATAATCACATACACTAGGTAACTGTAGACCACAGCGGTCTCAAAATATGGAGGACGAACATGGCCTAACCTTTGGCGAAGAAGAAATTGACAGAATCTTGGCTGCAGTAAACCCTTTTGAGGGACTCAGCAACCCTGAAACCGGCCCAAACATTGATGACTGGAATGAATTGGTTAAATTAAGACGTAACCAGATAAAGGCAGCTTTACACGGGCTGATAATGACGGAATACTTGAGGAACAAGATGGGACCACCTGGCTTGATTGTAAAGAATGAACCATTCATTTTCCAAACAGACATGCAGTTCAAGAAGGAGTGGTCATTAATCTCATGGCACTGTACCAGGGATTGGTTGGTTCTAATTATAAAAACAGCAACTAGAATCACACAAGAGCTAAAGATTGATATTGGGAAAATTGAGGTCGAGTTAAACACGTATATGTCAACAGAGGACCTTAAAATCAGATTGGATGAGCTGAGTCAACAAATGACAGAATTTGAATTTACTCTGAAGCAAAGCAAACTCCATAAATTGAGCAAAGATAAAGACAAATGTACACCTGAAGGAACCTACCCATACACGAAGGCCGACTATGTATCCACGAAAAATGATACAGACAGTGATGGGTCGGACATTAGTTCTGCCAGCTCAAATTCCAGCGGTGGTAGAAGGAATCGCCCGAATAGAGGCGGGTGGAGGCAAAGAAGACAACAGTTCCCAAGACAAAGAGGGTGGAGAGGATACCCACCCCAGTACCCACAATTCATGGGACCAACACCATTCCAGCCTTTCCAATTCAACCACCCTACCGATGCACAGGGTTTCCCACAATGGAACCAAGACTTCAATGGAGGTTTCTATGGTCCACAACCTTTTTTAGGCTCCCGCCCAGGGACACGGGGGAAGAACCGGAAAGGCAACAACGTCACATGGGAGGAGACAGACCAAGGGAACCCCCGACAAACCAGGAGCATGACAGGCTCTTTACCCAACCAAGCATCAACCAGCAACCAGAGAGGGACTTAGTGGTAAATCTAACTCCTAAAACCCTGACGAGTATCCAACAACAGGTATTAAATAAAGGCTTGGGTTTTGTACCAACACAGAAACCAGATATCTTCAAAGTGAACGTAGAAATGAAGGAATTTGTACGGAAATTGAAATTGCAGGCCTTTTTCATGGACAAACCATCACAAGTCTTAACAACAGACACTGGTCTGAGACCCAAATCGACCTTCACACCTCCCGACTCAGCACTCCCCATCGAGCTACTTGCTTTTGAAAAGGCTGTCATGACGGAGGTCAATAAATTGGATGTGTCCTCCACACAAACCTTCCACAATACAACAAAAGAAGAACAACTTGCCTTAAAAACCTTATCTGGGGATACAAGCATAGTCATAAAACCAGCAGATAAGGGGGGAGCCATAGTACTACAGTCAACTGAGGATTATGATAACGAATGCCTACGTCTTCTATCAGATAGACGCAAATACATGGTCCTACAACAAGATCCAACAGAACACCTCAGGACTAGAATCGGTGGTATGATTGAGGAAGGCCTAACACATGATTGGTTGAGCAAGAAGGAAGGCGAATTTCTGGAGCAGAAAAAACCCCGTATTCCATATTTTTACAGCATTCCCAAAATCCACAAGGATCTCAACAAACCCCCGGGAAGACCGATAGTTTCAGGCATTGGCTCAATCTTAGAACCACTGTCGAGGTTCGCAGATGCTTTCCTGAGACCTTTAGTACAATCTACAAACACTTATCTAAAGGATACAAAGGCAGTATTACAACTACTACAAGAAATGACTTTTGACCCAAAAACCCAACTTTTGATGTCCCTTGATGTGGAAAGCCTCTACACTAGCCTTCCCCACGATGAAACGTTGGTGATTATTGAGGAAGTACTCTTTTCCACCCCATGGAAATATCAAACACCACGAGGACTGGTTCTAGAATGCATTTCACTGGCTTTGCAAAAGAACTTTTTCCAGTACAAAACTACAATTTACCAACAATGCCATGGGACCAGCATGGGGAGCACCTTTGCTCCGAGCCTGGCTGGTCTCTACGTACACCACCTTGAGACCAGCAGGATTCTCCACGATCAGAATCCATACAGGTCAAATATAAAATGCTGGAGAAGATATATTGACGACATCCTGGTCATTTGGCAAGGCGATCGCCAATCAGCTGAGCTTTTTCTAGAATGGTTGAACAACCAGAACGCCTTCCTGAAATTCACGAGTACCATCTCAGACCAAACATTGGTTTTCCTAGATCTCAATATCTATGCAGATGCAGGAGTATTAAAAACAACCACCCATTTTAAACCTACCTCTAGAAATTGCCTGCTGAGGTATGACAGCTTTCACCCTCGACATCTACGGGAAAATCTGCCATATGGTCAGTTCTTACGCCTAAGGCGTAACTGCACAGATGTGTCCCAATTCAAGAAGCAGGCGAACGACCTAAAAGAAAAACTGAGGCAACGAGAATATCCCAACAGGATCATCAACAAAGCAATGAAGAGGGCAAAAAATAATAACAGAGAGGCATTACTGGAGGAACGAATTAAAGAACCAACAGATAACAAAAGACCAATCTGTGTAACAACATTCAACACTATGTCAAACGAGGTGTCCAAAATTGTGAATAAACATTGGAGAATATTAACAAGTGGCGAGTTAGACCTGGACAAACCTATGTTTGCACATCGTAGAGGACGTAACCTCAGAGACATATTGGTACACACTAGACCAAAACCAACCACTGTGTCCTTACAACCATCAATAGGCATTCAGGGTCATTTCCCATGCGGAAACTGCAGTAGTTGCCACTTGACAGAAAAAAGTACAAGACTTATCTTTCGCAATGGCTCAACATGGGAGCAAAGGAGGTTCACGAACTGCAATTCCAAAAACGTAATCTACCTTATAAAGTGCCCATGCAACCTTGAATATGTGGGAATGACAACACGAGCCATCAAAACACGAATGAATGAACATAAAAGCAATGTGCGATGTAAGAAAAGCACAACAAAAATGGCCACGCATTTTCTTACTATGCAACAATGCGTCAACGACTTGAAATGGACAGTCATTAAACAATTGCCCTCGGATGCGGGCCTTTTCCAAAAAGAACAAAGGTGGGTGTTCCGCTTGGGTACCCATCTCAATGGGCTGAACGATGATGTGCCCTGGAGCCAACTGTCACCATAACACCCCTGCTGCGCAATTTTCTAGTCAGTAGCACTATTCCTTTGTTCTAAAATGAATTCTTTCTATGGTGTAGATCATGTAAAATGTATCACCAAATGTTGACACAACTCGTGGAAAGCGGCAGTTTATTATACACACGACTCCTATCACCCGCTGAATTAGCCCATGGGTATATATAACCTTAGTCCATCAATCGCGTAATAGTCTTTGGCACATGACCTACACTCGCGCTCCTAAAACATTGATCGAAGTGCGCGTGTGTTTACCGCGCATGCGCCAGAAGTGGTCAAACCATTTCCTTCAACACGCATGCGCATGGGAACAGTGTCTATCCGGTGCGCAAACTCAGTAAAGACCTCCTGAACACGCAGACGCTGATCCTATGCGAACGCGGCTATTACATACGAATGCCCTGTATGGTTGTATAGCGGATTACCCATACATGGAGACACACTCGTTTCCGCCCAATTAGTGAAACGGGGTATAAATAACCATGTCTTTTGCATGACTCCACACCAGCGGAGCAGCGTGAGGGGTAGGGCGGCGATCAGAGTGTCCTGACCTTGTGAGTATAATACCTGAGAATTAGTATCCCAAGACCATCTGTATTCCTCTACTAAAGTAAGTGCGATTGAATAGCATTTTAAAGCTGCACCATTCTCCACTACAGATAGCCATTGGAGCAGCACCCCGACGTTTCCATTTTTGCTCATGAAGCCTACAAACCAAGCTTCACAAGTATGAATATAACTTACAGTTAATCCTAGTTTATATGTGTTTTATGTTGTATGTGTTGTGAGTCCCCTTTTCTCAACAGGCTTATTAATAAGCAAATGGTGTGGTTCCAGGTGACTGCGCCTGTATGAACTACCCGCTACATGGGTAACCATTAGTTGTTATTTTTGTCTTTCTACAGGTCATTGTACTTGTAGTAGACCGCTGTAGGCACACTTAGCCTATTCCTACAAAAATGTTCACTTTTTTGTAATATACACATTTTTTTGTAGAAGAAGACGTGAGTAGGGAAGGGAGTTTGTGCCCCTGTCCTGAAGAAGGAGCTTGCCTCCGAAACATGTCGACAACATAGCACACCAGAGGTCCTGTTCATTAACACAACAGACTTGATCTCGCCCTACACTTCTTTTAACAGTACCAGCCAGAGTTCAGAATAAAACTGTTTTTCTTTTACACTCTAGTGCCAGGTACTTTTGAACTTTTTCACTACACTCCCTACTCACCTAAAAACATACCCCACACACTGTACACCACACATAGCCAACCTGATAGTGCTCCCGCGTAGCCGTAGGTCGCAGCACGCCGCATCCCGATAGAGGGGTGCGAAGATCCCGATGATGAAGCATGACACCAAGGGGCCTTTTGGTGTGTGAGGGGTATTTTATCAAACACTGAGTGCTTCAATACCATTTGACCACTCTTTCTTCCCCTTCCCCCCTTCTAAATGTTGGATTTCTTTTGTTTACCTAAGTACCATAGTGGAGCACAAATCCAACGATTAGCTCTACCTCCCTTCTATGTTTGTGTTACCTCATGGGAACAGTCCAGCCCGAACTGCCAAGCCATGTGTTCCCTGGACCGGAATCAAGCTTCCCAGGACCAGTTTCTGGCATTACAGCCGTCTGGAAGAAATATCAATTTAATTAATTTTTATAATAACATTTTTGACAGCACCAGGTACCTGGTGGTCAATGCTTTAGAGAGTGCCTTGGTTGACATCATAGTGGGTTCGAATGTTGGTTTTGAATTTATATTGGCTGGGGATTTTAATATTGCTGTTTGTCCCCTTTCCAACCAAAGTACGTGTGGGGTTACCAATCGTTTTGGGGATGCTGATCTTCATTTCCCCCATAATAAATATTGGGAATCCCTGAATAATTTCTTAGCGGCACATGATATGGAAATATTGGCTAATGAGAAAAACGATTTAGGAGAGAGCATCCCTACTTTTTCAGGTAGGGGGGCAAGTACTGTTATTGATTTTATATGTATGTCATCTAACCTTATCCCCTGGAGTTTGGCCCGTAGGGTCGTGGATATCATGATTAGCGACCATAACTGTGTTATTATTGAGGCCACTCTCTGGAAAGAAAAACCTGTACCTGATTTGGGCGTTATTGTTAACATCGAACCGTATAGACAGAATGGTACAAGGCTAAGATGGAAAGGGGATAAAGCTGAAATGACGTCTGATTCAATTATAAATAGCTGCTTTTCTGAAATTACTGTGATCCTTTAGCTTGCAGATGTCACTGCCCATCCTATTCGGCATTTTATTAGAATTAATTCCATTATTGACAAAAAGTTTACAAAATCAGCTGAGTGTAAGCCCGACCAACGAAGGGGATGGTTCAACCACGCATGTACTATTGCGTTAAAAGAGCTTAAAGAGGCACTGGCAGCCAATCCTAGAGTTAGGAGTCAGGTGTCCCAGCTTAGATTAAATTATAAGACAGTGGTAAAGCGAAGGAAGACAGAGTTACAGCATGAGGCATGGGATAAATTGACACAGGCTGCAGAGACGAAAAACTGTACATTATTTTGGGCCACTGTTAATTATCCGTTTCTTAAAGACGAGAAGGTACCAGAACTAACATCTAAGGTTAATATGGAAACTTGGACTTCCCATTTTTCTACCATTTTTGATTCGGACAAAGCCTCGGGTTACCGAAAGGACTGTTGGCCCATTGTCCCTCTGGACATTACTATCACTGAGGTTTTAGATAGCATTGGTGCTAGCAAAGGGGGAAAGGCTCAGGATCCCGATGGGGTGCCCATTGAGGTTTATAAGATAGTCCCTGAGGTATGGGGACCATTGTTGGCAAACATTTTTAATACAGCTCTTTGTTATGGGGTACCCCCAACCTGGGAGGAATCAATCATTATACCTATATTCAAGAAAGGAGATCGGGGGGATGTGAAGAACTACCGTCCCATTTCCCTGTTGGACTCCTCTGTGAAAATAATGAGTCGGGTACTTTTGGTTAGGCTGGAAGAATGGGCAGAAACCAACGGTATCCTGGCAAATTGCCAATATGGGTTTAGAAAAGGGCGTGGGACGATCGAGCAATGTCTAAATCTCGAACTTTTGATCGGGAAATACACCCAGGCCAAGAAGGGCTCTATTTATCTCTGCTTTGCAGATTTGAGTAGCGCCTTTGACATGGTGGACCATGCAATTCTTTGGGCCAAGTTGATTGACATAGGTGCGCCTGAGGGTATTGTCTTTTTCTTGGCCCGACTCTATGTCAAACTACGTACCAGTGTACGATATGGTTCTAGTGGGGAGTGTACCACCAAATTTAAGATCGGGCGGGGTATAAGGCAGGGGTGTGTTCTTGCTCCCTTGCTTTTTACCCTTTTCATCAATGAAGTGGACACTGTTCTACAGACAGTAGTGGCAGACGCTCCTAGAGTTAACGATATCAACGTCCCGGTATTACTCTACGCGGACGATGCCGTGCTATTGTCCAGGACCCCGTTAGGCCTTCAACGCTTGATGGATGGGTTTTCACAGTTTATCAAAAGTAGAAAACTAGTGATTAATAAAATCAAAACCTATACCATGGAGTGTGGGCCGGGGCAGAGCAAGCCCCACTCCTACTATATAGATGGACATAGGGTCCAACAAGTTGACAATTTTTGCTATCTGGGTATCACATTCCCGAAGAATTGCAGCTGGGCCAGTGAGCATAAGAATGTTAGGGCTAAGATGGTGAGGAGTGCCAATGGGGTGTTTACTTTTACCACCAAATTAGGGGACAAACGGATAAGAGACATGCTTAAGATCTTTCAGTCAAGATGTCTCTCCACTGCCCTCTATGGGGCAGGGGTTTGGGGTTTGGCCCCGGCTGGGAGCCTACAGGTGGAGGAGAATGTCTTTTTAAAAATACTTTTGTGTCTGCCCAAATCTGTCTCCAATGACTTAGTCCATAGAGAACTTGGTATTCAATATTTAAATGATTTGATTCTCCTGAGAACACTACTGTTTTGGCGTTCAATTTGGCTGAAAGAAGAGACATCCCTAAACAGAGCCATCATTAATGATTGTCTCACTGTTGATAACCATTTAAAGATCCCATGGATTAAATATATTATCAACAGCTTTCAGGAGATCTATGGCCTTAATATAAATACTGACAGATATGGAGTCTCAGACATATCCAAGAGCTTAAAGAGGCACTGGCAGCCAATCCTAGAGTTAGGAGTCAGGTGTCCCAGCTTAGATTAAATTATAAGACAGTGGTAAAGCGAAGGAAGACAGAGTTACAGCATGAGGCATGGGATAAATTGACACAGGCTGCAGAGACGAAAAACTGTACATTATTTTGGGCCACTGTTAATTATCCGTTTCTTAAAGACGAGAAGGTACCAGAACTAACATCTAAGGTTAATATGGAAACTTGGACTTCCCATTTTTCTACCATTTTTGATTCGGACAAAGCCTCGGGTTACCGAAAGGACTGTTGGCCCATTGTCCCTCTGGACATTACTATCACTGAGGTTTTAGATAGCATTGGTGCTAGCAAAGGGGGAAAGGCTCAGGATCCCGATGGGGTGCCCATTGAGGTTTATAAGATAGTCCCTGAGGTATGGGGACCATTGTTGGCAAACATTTTTAATACAGCTGTTTGTTATGGGGTACCCCCAACCTGGGAGGAATCAATCATTATACCTATATTCAAGAAAGGAGATCGGGGGGATGTGAAGAACTACCGTCCCATTTCCCTGTTGGACTCCTCTGTGAAAATAATGAGTCGGGTACTTTTGGTTAGGCTGGAAGAATGGGCAGAAACCAACGGTATCCTGGCAAATTGCCAATATGGGTTTAGAAAAGGGCGTGGGACGATCGAGCAATGTCTAAATCTCGAACTTTTGATCGGGAAATACACCCAGGCCAAGAAGGGCTCTATTTATCTCTGCTTTGCAGATTTGAGTATCGCCTTTGACATGGTGGACCATGCAATTCTTTGGGCCAAGTTGATTGACATGGGTGCGCCTGAGGGTATTGTCTTTTCCTTGGCCCGACTCTATGTCAAACTACGTACCAGTGTACGATATGGTTCTAGTGGGGAGTGTACCACCAAATTTAAGATCGGGCGGGGTATAAGGCAGGGGTGTGTTCTTGCTAGAAGAGACATCCCTAAACAGAGCCATCATTAATGATTTTCTCACTGTTGATAACCATTTAAAGATCCCATGGATTAAATATATTATCAACAGCTTTCAGGAGATCTATGGCCTTAATATAAATACTGACAGATATGGAGTCTCAGACATATCCAAGTCTGAAATGAAGAACATCCTTTTTAACTGTAAATCAGAGAGGCGGACCGGTAACGAAGGCAATTTATCCACCTGTGTGTTTTACAGTAGTATGAATGAAACAGTGGGCTATCAACCATATTTGACCCAAGTGACCAGAGTTTCTCACCAGTTTGTTCTAACAAGATTAAGGATGGGGATTGTGCACTATCTGGTTGCTTTCCCTTCCCCGAATAAGCACCCAGCTGGTCCCTGCCCGTGTGATAATATCTCAGCACAAAGCACTATGCACTTTCTTTTGCTGTGTCCATTGTATGGGAACTTCCGCAAAGCTTTTTTAAAACCTATTTTTGTCAAGTCTGGTGTGAGGACAGTACATGATTCTATGAAATTTCTCTTCAACTTGCACCATCCTGATGTTTGTTTTTTACTGCTACTTTCCTACTTAAAGCGATTAATGTCAGGAAAAGTATGAGTTTTTAAATATTTATTCTGTCCTTGCCTGTATATTATGTTTCTTTTTAAATATTGGCTGTTTTATTGTAAATGTAATTGTATAGTAATTGCAATTGGAATCTCATTTATTATATGTGTGCTTTTATGGACATTGTTTTTTGCTCCGAATAAAGCCTTATGAAATGAAATGTCTTCGTATAACACAAGTTGTTTTCCCCACAACAGTTTTTTTATTACCCTTTGAAGTGTCTTTCCCCTTCTCCTTAGTTGAAACACTCTTCTTTTTCCTATCATTACTATTCTATATATAACAACTCTTTTAAGAAAGTGTTTAGTGCTCTTACCTAAACAAACTTTATCCTTAGTAACATTGTCATTTCTTTGTAACACAGATCTCTTTTTTTATTTCCTTCTCTCTTCATCTTTTCTTGCCATCTTGAATTTGGGATCCAAACATAATAATTTTCTGAAAAACAAAGAACAGTTTCAATAGTTTCTTATGTCTTTTCTATATTTTAAAATAATTACATATGATTACTGATATTAACTACCAAGCAATTATTTACATAACTATTTTATTGATTTCAAATATCAAAATCCTACTCATTCCACTTAAATATATATTGTGTACTTCAACAATACCTTCCCAAACACTCATACATAGTATCATAATCACTAATTCCTTTGCTACCCTATCTTTAACCTCATTTGCCTTTTGCAGCTTCACTATTCAACAACTGCTAATAATGTTGGGCCTACCGAAATGCAAACCAGAAAACCTTTCCATATCACAGTTGAAAATCTCACCATATTACTTAAAGGATGCATGCATCTCCCTATGCCTTTTCCTAGTGGCATCATACTTAAAATAAACATACAATTGACCTATACCTGTGTTTTATGGGTAAGAGATCTTCCACTACATAACTCGTATGAAAATACATGTTGAAGCATGGACAAACCGCAGCAAACTTAAACTGTTAAGACAAATCATCGAGCAATGTAAATTGGGGCAATATGTAAGTTGGTACAATATACAGCATTTTTTATAGCATAGAAGTCAATTACGACTTTCTCTGTGCTCTCTCATGCCCCCAGCCACCCAGTGAAGGTCAATGCAGATGGGCCTCTGTTACCTTCCTTTTACGAATTAGGGGAGAGGAACTGTTGGAGAGCGGGAGGAAGGAGGGGGGTCAAGGGACGTATCATTCCCAGTCTCTCGATCTGCCGCCCCTGTGATGTAGGCAGCTTCAGCACGAGCGGGAAGCCTGACAACTACCTTACCTTATATTCACATGTGCTTTACGATTGTGCGCAAAACCGTGCACCAAGTGTGTAGGCAACATTTAAAAACTGTTTATCTCCCTGAATTTAATAGAGCATGTCACTGTTAAAGACCCCCCCCCCAGTATTTTTCCAAAAGGTTCAATCTCAAGAAGGCCATTTTGCTATTCATTTCCCGATGCGACTTTGGATCCCAATTCATCTGTGTACCTTAGTCACAACACCAAGTAGTCCTTGCAATATGACACACTGCACTTGTGTAGCATTGAAACCTACTGCGACTTTCTCTGTGCTCTAAAGATGCCGCCAACAGGCCATTGAAGGTCTAAGTGCTAATTTTCACAGTAGAGGGGTCTCTGTTTTTTTCTTTTTAGAAAGTGGAGAGAAAGGAACTGTTGGGGGGGAGAAAATAGGGGGGAAGTCAAGGAACGTGTCATTCTCAAACTCTTGATCGGCCGGTCCTCTATTATACGCGAATGTCTGACATAATATCGACCTCAAAAATATCGACCTCAAAAATATCGGAGGCTGAATATCAACTTCAAGAATATCGAAGTCCTATCTACATTAAGGTAAGTACAAAAATATTGAAAAATAAATATTGTAAAAAATATTGCTGTAAAAAATATAGTTTTTTTAATATTTGAAAATAATATAACATTAAATAAATAATACATATAATTAAAATAAACATAGTTAAAAATGTGTTTAAAATCATAAGTAATACAAATAGGGGCCAATTCCGTTTCGGTAAAATCTCTTTACAAATAGCTGTACGGAGCATATTTCCCGTATGAATTGTACCCATAAATGTCCCCGTACGTACGATGAAGTACGATTCGGATCCAAAGCAGATCTCTGTACGAATCGTACTGAAACCGTATGACTAATAAATACGTGCGATCTGTATCCAGAACACGCAGTACGCGACATCTGTACGTAATGAAGCAGCAGTTTCTGGCCCAGCAAGTACGATTCGTATCTGCGACACTCCGTACAACTCTTTTTCTACGGGAGATCAAAACTTAAGGAAAAGCAGAGTCCGACCCAAACCGGTGCGTACACACGCCATGAATGCTTGGGTACTGTGTGTACATGGAGTACTGTGCGTTCACACGCCATGAATGCCGAGGTATGGTGCGTACATACGCCATGAATGCCGGGGCACGGTGCGTAAACACGCCATGAATGCCTGGAACGGTGCGTTCACACGCCATGAATGCCGGGGTCTGGTGCAGTACAAAAGGGGGTGGTGATGGACGGAGCATCCGAACCAATTAAACACTCACACCCAGTCAAAAGATCTGGGTTTGATCCATCACCGTTCTTTAGCCCACTCTGCCACCCCAGTTCAGACATGGCTATATGCAAATCAGTCTGACCCTGTGCCTCGTGGGAACAGTCCAGCCCGAACTGCCAAGCCATGCCTTCCCTGTACCGGAAACAAGCTTCCGAGGACTGGTTTCTGGCATTACAGCCGTCTTCAGCCCGGCTTGCTTGAATCCAGTGGCAAAGTGAGCAAGGGACTCACGTCTGAGCATACCCTGCCACACTTATGGCGGCCAAATCGGTACAAAAGGGGGTGTTGATGGACGGAGCATCCGAACCAATCAAACACTCACAACCAGTCAAAAGATATGGGTTTGATCCATCACCGTTCTTTAGCCCACTCCGCCACCCCAGTTCAGACATGGCTCTATGCAAATCAGTCTGACCCTGTGCCTCATGGGAACAGTCCAGCCCGAACTGCCAAGCCATGCCTTCCCTGGACCGGAAACAAGCTTCCGAGGACCGGTTTCTGGCATTACAGCGGTCTTCAGCCCGGCTTGCTTTAATCAGTGGCAAAGTGAGCAAGGGACTCACGTCTGAGCATACCCTGCCACACTTATGGCGGCCAAAGCGGTACAAAAGGGGGTGGTGATGGACGGAGCATCAGAACCAATCAAACACTCACACCCAGTCAAAAGATCTGGGTTTGATCCATCACCGTTCTTTAGCCCACTCTGCCACCCCAGTTCAGACATGGCTATATGCAAATCAGTCTGACCCTGTGCCTCATGGGAACGGTCCAGCTGAACTGCCAAGCCATGCCTTCCCTGGACCGGAAACAAGCTTCCAAGGACCGGTTTATGTTATTCCAGCCGTCTTCAGCCCGGCTTGCTTGAATCCAGTGGCAAAGTGAGCAAGGGACTCACGTGTGAGCATACCCTGCCACACTTATGGCGGCCAAAGCGGTACAAAAGGGGGTGGTGATGGACGGAGCATCCGAACCAATCAAACACTCACACCCAGTCAAAAGATCTGGGTTTGATCCCTCACCTTTCTTAAGCCCACTCTGCCACCCCAGCTCAGACATGGCTATATGCAAATCAGTCTGACCCTGTGCCTCATGGGAACAGTCCAGCCCGAACTGCCAAGCCATGCCTTCTCTGGACGGGAAACAAGCTTCCAAGGACCGGTTTCTGGCATTACAGCCGTCTTCAGCCCAGCTTGCTTGAATCCAGTGGCAAAGTGAGCAAGGGACTCACATCTGAGCATACCCTGCCACACTTATGGCGGCCAAAGCGGTACAAAAGGGGGTGGTGATGGACGGAGCATCCAAACCAATCAAACACTCACACCCAGTCAAAAGATCTGGGTTTGATCCATCACCGTTCTTTAGCCCACTCTGCCACCCCAGTTCAGACATGGCTATATGCAAATCAGTCTGACCCTGTGCCTCATGGGAACAGTCCAGCCCGAACTGCCAAGCCATGCCTTTCCTGGACCGGAAACAAGCTTCCGAGGACCGGTTTCTGGCATTACAGCCGTCTTCAGCCCGGCTTGCTTGAATCCAGTGGCAAAGTGAGCAAGGGACTCACGTCTGAGCATATCCTGCCACACTTATGGCGGCCAAAGCGGTACAAAAGGGGGTGGTGATGGACGGAGCATCCGAACCAATCAAACACTCACACCCAGTCAAAAGATCTGGGTTTGATCCATCACCGTTCTTTAGCCCACTCTGCCACCCCAGTTCAGACATGGCTATATGCAAATCAGTCTGACCCTGTGCCTCATGGGAACAGTCCAGCCCGAACTTCCAAGCCATGCCTTCCCTGGACCGGAAACAAGCTGCCGAGGACCGGTTTCTGGCATTACAGCCGTCTTCAGTCCGGCTTGCTTGAATCCAGTGGCAAAGTGACCAAGGGACTCACGTCTGAGCATACCCTGCCACACTTATGGCGGCCAAAGTGGTACAAAAGGGGGTGGTGATGGACGGAGCATCCAAACCAATCAAACACTCACACCCAGTCAAAAGATCTGGGTTTGTTCCATCACCTTTCTTTAGCCCACTCTGCCACCCCAGTTCAGACATGGCTATATGCAAATCAGTCTGACCCTGTGCCTCATGGGAACAGTCCAGCCTGAACTGCCAAGCCATGCCTTCCCTGGACCGGAAACAAGCTTCTGAGGACCGTTTTCTGGCATTCCAGCCGTCTTCAGCCCGGCTTGCTTGAATCCAGTGGCAAAGTGAGCAAGGGACTCACGTCTGAGCATACCCTGCCACACTTATGGCGGCCAAAGCGGTACAAAAGGGGGTGGTGATGGACGGAGCATCCGAACCAATCAAACACTCACACCCAGTCAAAAGATCTGGGTTTGATCCATCATCGTTCTTTAGCCCACTCTGCCACCCCAGTTCAGACATGGCTATATGCAAATCAGTCTGACCCTGTGCCTCATTGGAACAGTCTAGCCCGAACTGCCAAGCCATGCCTTCCCTGGACCGGAAGCAAGCTTCCGAGGACCGGTTTCTGGCATTACAGCCGTCTTCAGCCCGGCTTGCTTGAATCCAGTGGCAAATTGAGCAAGGGACTCACGTCTGAGCATACCCTGCCACACTTATGGCGGCCAAAGCGGTACAAAAGGGGGTGGTGATGGACAGAGCATCCAAACCAATCAAACACTCACACGCAGTCAAAAGATCTGGCTTTGATCCATCACCGTTCTTTAGCCCACTCCGCCACCCAAGTTCAGACATGGCTATATGCAAATCAGTCTGACCCTGTGCCTCATGGGAACAGTCCAGCCCGAACTGCCAAGCCATGCCTTCCCTGGACCAGAAACAAGCTTCCAAGGACCGGTTTCTGGCATTACAGCCGTCTTCAGCCCGGCTTGCTTGAATTCAGTGGCAAAGTGAGCAAGGGACTCACATCTGAGCATACCCTGCCACACTTATGGCGGCCAAAGCGGTACAAAAGGGGGTGGTGATGGACGGAGCATCCAAACCAATCAAACACTCACACCCAGTCAAAAGATCTGGGTTTGATCCATCACCGTTCTTTAGCCCACTCTGCCACCCCAGTTCAGACATGGCTATATGCAAATCAGTCTGACCCTGTGCCTCATGGGAACAGTCCAGCCCGAACTACCAAGCCATGCCTTTCCTGGACCAGAAACAAGCTTCCGAAAACCGGTTTCTGGCATTACAGCCGTCTTCAGCCCGGCTTGCTTGAATCCAGTGGCAAAGTGAGCAAGGGACTCATGTCTGAGCATACCCTGCCACACTTATGGTGGCCAAAGCGGTACAAAAGGGGGTGGTGATGGACGGAACATCCGAACCAATCAAACACTCACACGCAGTCAAAAGATCTGGCTTTGATCCATCACCGTTCTTTAGCCCACTCCGCCACCCCAGTTCAGACATGGCTATATGCAAATCAGTCTGAACCTGTGCCTCATGGAAACAGTCCAGCCTGAACTGCCAAGCCACGCCTTCCCTGGACCGGAAACAAGATTCCGAGGACCGGTTTCTGGCATTACACCCATCTTCAGCCCGGCTTGCTTAAAACCATTGGCAAAGTGAGCAAGGGACTCACGTCTGAGCATATCCTGCCACACTTATGGCGACCAAAGCGGTACAAAAGGGGGTGGTGATGGACGGAGCATCCGAACCAATCAAACACTCACACCCAGTCAAAAGATCTGGGTTTGATCCATCACCGTTCTTTAGCCCACTCTGCCACCCCAGTTCAGACATGGCTATATGCAAATCAGTCTGACCCTGTGCCTCATGGGAACAGTCTAGCCCGAACTGCCAAGCCATGCCTTCCCTGGACCGGAAGCAAGCTTCCGAGGACCAGTTTCTGGCATTACAGCCGTCTTCAGCCCGGCTTGCTTGAATCCAGTGGCAAAGTGAGCAAGGGACTCACGCCTGAGCATACCCTGCCACACTTATGGCGGCCAAAGCGGTACAAAAGGGGGGTGGTGATGGACAGAGCATCCGAACCAATCAAACACTCACACGCAGTCAAAAGATCTGGCTTTGATCCATCACCGTTCTTTAGCCCACTCCGCCACCCCAGTTCAGACATGGCAATATGCAAATCAGTCTGAACCTGTGCCTCATGGGAACAGTCCAGCTTGAACTGCCAAGCTATGCCTTCCCCGGACCGGAAAAAAGCTTCCGAAGACCGGTTTCTGGCATTACAGCCATCTTCAGCCCGGCTTGCTTGAATCCAGTGGCAAAGTGAGCAAGGGACTCACGTCTGAGCATACCCTGCCACACTTATGGTGGCCAAAGCGGTACAAAAGGGGGTGGTGATGGACGAAGCATCCGAACCAATCAAACACTCACACGCAGTCAAAAGATCTGGCTTTGATCCATCACCGTTCTTTAGCCCACTCCGCCACCCCAGTTCAGACATGGCTATATGCAAATCAGTCTGAACCTGTGCCTCATGGAAACAGTTCAGCCTGAACTGCCAAGCTATGCCTTCCCTGGACCGGAAACAAGATTCCGAGGACCGGTTTCTGGCATTACACCCATCTTCAGCCCGGCTTGCTTGAATCCAGTGGCAAAGTGAGCAAGGGACTCACGTCTGAGCATATCCTGCCACACTTATGGCGGCCAAAGCGGTACAAAAGGGGGTGGTGATGGACGGAGCATCCGAACCAATCAAACACTCACACCCAGTCAAAAGATCTGGGTTTGATCCATCACCGTTCTTTAGCCCACTCTGCCACCCCAGTTCAGACATGGCTATATGCAAATCAGTCTGACCCTGTGCCTCATGGGAACAGTCCAGCCCGAACTTCCAAGCCATGCCTTCCCTGGACCGGAAACAAGCTGCCGAGGACCGGTTTCTGGCATTACAGCCGTCTTCAGTCCGGCTTGCTTGAATCCAGTGGCAAAGTGACCAAGGGACTCACGTCTGAGCATACCCTGCCACACTTATGGCGGCCAAAGTGGTACAAAAGGGGGTGGTGATGGACGGAGCATCCAAACCAATCAAACACTCACACCCAGTCAAAAGATCTGGGTTTGTTCCATCACCTTTCTTTAGCCCACTCTGCCACCCCAGTTCAGACATGGCTATATGCAAATCAGTCTGACCCTGTGCCTCATGGGAACAGTCCAGCCTGAACTGCCAAGCCATGCCTTCCCTGGACCGGAAACAAGCTTCTGAGGACCGTTTTCTGGCATTCCAGCCGTCTTCAGCCCGGCTTGCTTGAATCCAGTGGCAAAGTGAGCAAGGGACTCATGTCTGAGCATACCCTGCCACACTTATGGCGGCCAAAGCGGTACAAAAGGGGGTGGTGATGGACGGAGCATCCGAACCAATCAAACACTCACACCCAGTCAAAAGATCTGGGTTTGATCCATCACCGTTCTTTAGCCCACTCTGCCACCCCAGTTCAGACATGGCTATATGCAAATCAGTCTGACCCTGTGCCTCATGGGAACAGTCTAGCCCGAACTGCCAAGCCATGCCTTCCCTGGACCGGAAGCAAGCTTCCGAGGACCGGTTTCTGGCATTACAGCCGTCTTCAGCCCGGCTTGCTTGAATCCAGTGGCAAATTGAGCAAGGGACTCACGTCTGAGCATACCCTGCCACACTTATGGCGGCCAAAGCGGTACAAAAGGGGGTGGTGATGGACAGAGCATCCGAACCAATCAAACACTCACACGCAGTCAAAAGATCTGGCTTTGATCCATCACCGTTCTTTAGCCCACTCCGCCACCCAAGTTCAGACATGGCTATATGCAAATCAGTCTGACCCTGTGCCTCATGGGAACAGTCCAGCCCGAACTGCCAAGCCATGCCTTCCCTGGACCAGAAACAAGCTTCCAAGGACCGGTTTCTGGCATTACAGCCGTCTTCAGCCCGGCTTGCTTGAATTCAGTGGCAAAGTGAGCAAGGGACTCACATCTGAGCATACCCTGCCACACTTATGGCGGCCAAAGCGGTACAAAAGGGGGTGGTGATGGACGGAGCATCCAAACCAATCAAACACTCACACCCAGTCAAAAGATCTGGGTTTGATCCATCACCGTTCTTTAGCCCACTCTGCCACCCCAGTTCAGACATGGCTATATGCAAATCAGTCTGACCCTGTGCCTCATGGGAACAG
Organism: Lissotriton helveticus; assembly: GCF_964261635.1. Lineage (NCBI taxonomy): Eukaryota > Metazoa > Chordata > Amphibia > Caudata > Salamandridae > Lissotriton > Lissotriton helveticus. Next base: position 851,626,178 of record NC_136063.1, read on the forward strand.
TCCAGCCCGAACTACCAAGCCATGCCTTTCCTGGACCACAAACAAGCTTCCGAAAACCGGTTTCTGGCATTACAGCCGTCTTCAGCCCGGCTTGCTTGAATCCAGTGGCAAAGTGAGCAAGGGACTCACGTCTGAGCATACCCTGCCACACTTATGGTGGCCAAAGCGGTACAAAAGGGGGTGGTGATGGACGGAACATCCGAACCAATCAAACACTCACACGCAGTCAAAAGATCTGGCTTTGATCCATCACCGTTCTTTAGCCCACTCCGTCACCCCAGTTCAGACATGGCTATATGCAAATCAGTCTGAACCTGTGCCTCATGGAAACAGTCCAGCCTGAACTGCCAAGCCACGCCTTCCCTGGACCGGAAACAAGATTCCGAGGACCGGTTTCTGGCATTACACCCATCTTCAGCCCGGCTTGCTTAAAACCAGTGGCAAAGTGAGCAAGGGACTCACGTCTGAGCATATCCTGCCACACTTATGGCGACCAAAGCGGTACAAAAGGGGGTGGTGATGGACGGAGCATCCGAAGCAATCAAACACTCACACCCAGTCAAAAGATCTGGGTTTGATCCATCACCGTTCTTTAGCCCACTCTGCCACCCCAGTTCAGACATGGCTATATGCAAATCAGTCTGACCCTGTGCCTCATGGGAACAGTCTAGCCCGAACTGCCAAGCCATGCCTTCCCTGGACCGGAAGCAAGCTTCCGAGGACCGGTTTCTGGCATTACAGCCGTCTTCAGCCCGGCTTGCTTGAATCCAGTGGCAAAGTGAGCAAGGGACTCACGTCTGAGCATACCCTGCCACACTTATGGCGGCCAAAGCGGTACGAAAGGGGGGTGGTGATGGACAGAGCATCCGAACCAATCAAACACTCACACGCAGTCAAAAGATCTGGCTTTGATCCATCACCGTTCTTTAGCCCACTCCGCCACCCCAGTTCAGACATGGCAATATGCAAATCAGTCTGAACCTGTGCCTCATGGGAACAGTCCAGCTTGAACTGCCAAGCTATGCCTTCCCCGGACCGGAAAAAAGCTTCCGAAGACCAGTTTCTGGCATTACAGCCATCTTCAGCCCGGCTTGCTTGAATCCAGTGGCAAAGTGAGCAAGGGACTCACGTCTGAGCACATCCTGCCACACTTATGGCGGCCAAAGCGGTACAAAAGGGGGTGGTGATGGACGGAGCATCAGAACCAATCAAACACTCACACCCATTCAAAAGATCTGGGTTTTATCCATCACCGTTCTTTAGCCCACTCTGCCACCCCAGTTCAGACATGACTATATGCAAATCAGTCTGACCCTGTGCCTCATGGGAACAGTACAGCCCGAACTGCCAAGCCATGCCTTCCCTAGACCGGAAACAAGCTTCCGAGGACCGGTTTCTGGCATTCCAGCCGTCTTCAGCCCGTCTTGCTTGAATCCAGTGGCAAAGTGAGCAAGGGACTCACGTCTGAGCATACCCTGCCACACTTATGGTGGCTAAAGCGGGACAAAAGGGGGTGGTGATGGACGGAGCATCCGAACCAATCAAACACTCACACCCAGTCAAAAGATCTGGGTTTGATCCATCACTGTTCTTTAGCCCACTCTGCCACCCCAGTTCAGACATGGCTATATGCAAATCAGTGTGACCCTGTTCCTCGTGGGAACAGTCCAGCCCGAACTGCCAAGCCATGCCTTCCCTGGACCGGAAACAAGCTTCCGAGGACCGGTTTCTGGCATTACAGCCGTCTTCAGCCCGGCTTGCTTGAATCAGTGGCAAAGTGAGCAAGGGACTCACGTCTGAGCATAACCTGCCACACTTATGGCAGCCAAAGCGGTACAAAAGGGGGTGGTGATGGACGGAGCATCCGAACCAATCAAACACTCACACCCAGTCAAAAGATCTGGGTTTGATCCATCACCGTTCTTTAGCCCACTCTGGCACCCCAGTTCAGACATGGCTATATGCAAATCAGTCTGACCCTGTGCCTCATGGGAACAGTCCAGCCGAACTGCCAAGCCATGCCTTCCCTGGACCGGAAACAAGCTTCCAAGGACCGGTTTCTGTTATTCCAGCCGTCTTCAGCCCGGCTTGCTTGAATCCAGTGGCAAAGTGAGCAAGGGACTCACGTCTGAGCATACCCTGCCACACTTATGGCGGCCAAAGCGGTACAAAAGGGGGTGGTGATGGACGGAGCATACGAACCAATCAAAACACTCACACCCAGTCAAAAGATCTGGGTTTGTTCCATCACCTTTCTTTAGCCCACTCTGCCACCCCAGTTCAGACATGGCTATATGCAAATCAGTCTGACCCTGTGCCTCATGGGAACAGTCCAGCCTGAACTGCCAAGCCATGCCTTCCCTGGACCGGAAACAAGCTTCTGAGGACCGTTTTCTGGCATTCCAGCCGTCTTCAGCCCGGCTTGCTTGAATCCAGTGGCAAAGTGAGCAAGGGACTCATGTCTGAGCATACCCTGCCACACTTATGGCGGCCAAAGCGGTACAAAAGGGGGTGGTGATGGACGGAGCATCCGAACCAATCAAACACTCACACCCAGTCAAAAGATCTGGGTTTGATCCATCACCGTTCTTTAGCCCACTCTGCCACCCCAGTTCAGACATGGCTATATGCAAATCAGTCTGACCCTGTGCCTCATGGGAACAGTCTAGCCCGAACTGCCAAGCCATGCCTTCCCTGGACCGGAAGCAAGCTTCCGAGGACCGGTTTCTGGCATTACAGCCGTCTTCAGCCCGGCTTGCTTGAATCCAGTGGCAAATTGAGCAAGGGACTCACGTCTGAGCATACCCTGCCACACTTATGGCGGCCAAAGCGGTACAAAAGGGGGTGGTGATGGACAGAGCATCCGAACCAATCAAACACTCACACGCAGTCAAAAGATCTGGCTTTGATCCATCACCGTTCTTTAGCCCACTCCGCCACCCAAGTTCAGACATGGCTATATGCAAATCAGTCTGACCCTGTGCCTCATGGGAACAGTCCAGCCCGAACTGCCAAGCCATGCCTTCCCTGGACCAGAAACAAGCTTCCAAGGACCGGTTTCTGGCATTACAGCCGTCTTCAGCCCGGCTTGCTTGAATTCAGTGGCAAAGTGAGCAAGGGACTCACATCTGAGCATACCCTGCCACACTTATGGCGGCCAAAGCGGTACAAAAGGGGGTGGTGATGGACGGAGCATCCAAACCAATCAAACACTCACACCCAGTCAAAAGATCTGGGTTTGATCCATCACCGTTCTTTAGCCCACTCTGCCACCCCAGTTCAGACATGGCTATATGCAAATCAGTCTGACCCTGTGCCTCATGGGAACAGTCCAGCCCGAACTACCAAGCCATGCCTTTCCTGGACCACAAACAAGCTTCCGAAAACCGGTTTCTGGCATTACAGCCGTCTTCAGCCCGGCTTGCTTGAATCCAGTGGCAAAGTGAGCAAGGGACTCACGTCTGAGCATACCCTGCCACACTTATGGTGGCCAAAGCGGTACAAAAGGGGGTGGCGATGGACGGAACATCCGAACCAATCAAACACTCACACGCAGTCAAAAGATCTGGCTTTGATCCATCACCGTTCTTTAGCCCACTCCGTCACCCCAGTTCAGACATGGCTATATGCAAATCAGTCTGAACCTGTGCCTCATGGAAACAGTCCAGCCTGAACTCCCAAGCCACGCCTTCCCTGGACCGGAAACAAGATTCCGAGGACCGGTTTCTGGCATTACACCCATCTTCAGCCCGGCTTGCTTAAAACCAGTGGCAAAGTGAGCAAGGGACTCACGTCTGAGCATATCCTGCCACACTTATGGCGACCAAAGCGGTACAAAAGGGGGTGGTGATGGACGGAGCATCCGAAGCAATCAAACACTCACACCCAGTCAAAAGATCTGGGTTTGATCCATCACCGTTCTTTAGCCCACTCTGCCACCCCAGTTCAGACATGGCTATATGCAAATCAGTCTGACCCTGTGCCTCATGGGAACAGTCTAGCCCGAACTGCCAAGCCATGCCTTCCCTGGACCGGAAGCAAGCTTCCGAGGACCGGTTTCTGGCATTACAGCCGTCTTCAGCCCGGCTTGCTTGAATCCAGTGGCAAAGTGAGCAAGGGACTCACGTCTGAGCATACCCTGCCACACTTATGGCGGCCAAAGCGGTACGAAAGGGGGGTGGTGATGGACAGAGCATCCGAACCAATCAAACACTCACACGCAGTCAAAAGATCTGGCTTTGATCCATCACCGTTCTTTAGCCCACTCCGCCACCCCAGTTCAGACATGGCAATATGCAAATCAGTCTGAACCTGTGCCTCATGGGAACAGTCCAGCTTGAACTGCCAAGCTATGCCTTCCCCGGACCGGAAAAAAGCTTCCGAAGACCAGTTTCTGGCATTACAGCCATCTTCAGCCCGGCTTGCTTGAATCCAGTGGCAAAGTGAGCAAGGGACTCACGTCTGAGCACATCCTGCCACACTTATGGCGGCCAAAGCGGTACAAAAGGGGGTGGTGATGGACGGAGCATCAGAACCAATCAAACACTCACACCCATTCAAAAGATCTGGGTTTTATCCATCACTGTTCTTTAGCCCACTCTGCCACCCCAGTTCAGACATGACTATATGCAAATCAGTCTGACCCTGTGCCTCATGGGAACAGTACAGCCCGAACTGCCAAGCCATGCCTTCCCTAGACCGGAAACAAGCTTCCGAGGACCGGTTTCTGGCATTCCAGCCGTCTTCAGCCCGTCTTGCTTGAATCCAGTGGCAAAGTGAGCAAGGGACTCACGTCTGAGCATACCCTGCCACACTTATGGTGGCCAAAGCGGGACAAAAGGGGGTGGTGATGGACGGAGCATCCGAACCAATCAAACACTCACACCCAGTCAAAAGATCTGGGTTTGATCCATCACTGTTCTTTAGCCCACTCTGCCACCCCAGTTCAGACATGGCTATATGCAAATCAGTGTGACCCTGTTCCTCGTGGGAACAGTCCAGCCCGAACTGCCAAGCCATGCCTTCCCTGGACCGGAAACAAGCTTCCGAGGACCGGTTTCTGGCATTACAGCCGTCTTCAGCCCGGCTTGCTTGAATCAGTGGCAAAGTGAGCAAGGGACTCACGTCTGAGCATAACCTGCCACACTTATGGCAGCCAAAGCGGTACAAAAGGGGGTGGTGATGGACGGAGCATCCGAACCAATCAAACACTCACACCCAGTCAAAAGATCTGGGTTTGATCCATCACCGTTCTTTAGCCCACTCTGGCACCCCAGTTCAGACATGGCTATATGCAAATCAGTCTGACCCTGTGCCTCATGGGAACAGTCCAGCCGAACTGCCAAGCCATGCCTTCCCTGGACCGGAAACAAGCTTCCAAGGACCGGTTTCTGTTATTCCAGCCGTCTTCAGCCCGGCTTGCTTGAATCCAGTGGCAAAGTGAGCAAGGGACTCACGTCTGAGCATACCCTGCCACACTTATGGCGGCCAAAGCGGTACAAAAGGGGGTGGTGATGGACGGAGCATACGAACCAATCAAAACACTCACACCCAGTCAAAAGATCTGGGTTTGATCCATCACCGTTTCCTCCAAAAATGGCTTTTAGCTAGATTTGAGACTCTAATCCCCGCAAAGAGACCTAAATTAGGAGAGCGCAGAGCGTCGGCCCCATGGTTTTCCCCTCAGTTGAGGACACAACGACAGGAGTGTAAAAGGGCTGAGAGGGCCTGGAGGCGGGCTTACGATCCAATTGAGAAACTAAAATTTCGGGCAGCAATAAAAGCCTATCATCAGTCTATCTGGGATGAAAAAAAGGCCTATTTTGAACATCGCATTGATGAGGCTGATAATGTCTGCAAAGAAATTTTTAAAGTGGTCCAGGAGTTTATCTCTCCTGCTGTCTGTACCCCTAATCACACTCATACGAACTCTTGGATACAACAACTTGCCATCTTTTTTGTCAGTAAGATCACAGCCATCCAGGCCTCTCTCTCTAGTGCGCAATCGAATCTGAGCCATCTAACGCCATCATGCTCTGTGGACGGTCATGGTCCTCTCCTCTCTGTATTCCCTCCCATGGATCTTAGTACATCCTTGGAGCTTTTGTCTGGCTTGAAATCCGGCTCTCCTCTAGATCCATGTCCGGCAAAATGCTTGGGGAAAGTGGCATCCGCCATTAACATCCTGGTGAATCCCCTGTTGAATACATCCTTGTCTACAGGGGAGGTGCCTCAGGCATGGAAGCGTGCCATGATTCTACCACTGCTCAAGAAACCCACCTTGGACCCCCTCATCCATGCCAATTACAGGCCAATCTCCCTTCACCCTGCTCTGGCAAAAGTGGCCGAGCGCTATGTGCACAGGACAATTTCCAGTTTCATCGAAGGAAACGACCTGTTGCACGCCTCGCAGTCCGGCTTCCGCGCTAATTTTAGCACGGAGTCGGCTCTGCTGGAGGTCACTGATGCCATCAGGGAAACACTCGACTCCGGGGGAAAGGCCGTGTTAGTCATGCTTGACTTGTCGGCGGCTTTCGACACCGTTCCCCACGAGGCCCTCCTTGCAAGACTCTGGGAGTGTGGCCTTCGCGGAACGGTGTGGAATTGGCTAAAATCCTTTCTGGCCGACCGCCGACAAACGATCTGGGCGCCTCCCTTTTCCGCTGATATGGCTCCGCTAGAGGTGGGAGTCCCGCAGGGCTCTATACTCAGCCCTATGCTGTTTAACATCTTTATGGCCCCTCTGGCGGAAGTCGCGGAATCTTTCAGCGCCCAGATCGTGTCTTATGCTGATGACACCCAACTCCTGTTCACATGTGATAGGGGTGGGTCTTTTGATGGCATGCAGATCAGGGATTGTCTTGGTGCGGTGTTTGGGTGGTTCAGATGTCATGGCTTAAAATGCAACTCTGATAAGTCAGAGCTGCTCTTTTTCGGTTGCGCCCCTGAACTCGACTGGAAATCTTGGTGGCCACAAGATATGTTTCCCCCTGACAAGGTCGCTGTTAAGGCCAAGAACTTGGGAGTGATAGTAGATTGTGAACTATCCTTTGGACCTCACATCCTGTCTCTTGTTGGGAAATGCTTTGGCATCTTACGGATGTTGAGGAAATTTCTTCCTCTACTGTCACTTAACCACAGGAAAACAGTTGTTCAGGCACTGATCGGGTCACGACTGGATTATGCAAACGCTCTTTTTTTGGGTCTACCGAAATATCTTATGACCCGTTTGCAAGTTGTCCTGAATTCGTCAGCCCGTACCATCTTTGGACTCCCGAGGAGAGCTGGTGCCACGGCCTTATTGAACACCCTTCATTGGCTACCTATCTCCAAGCGAATCCTTTTTAAATGCCTGACTGTGGCCTTTAAGGCCTTACACGGCATTGGCCCCAAATATATTGGGAAACGTCTTTCCCGGTATGTACCGAGCAGGACTCTTAGGTCATCTGGTCTGTCTATGTTGACTGTCCCTGCAATTCGTCGTGCAAGATTGGGAGGTCGGTCTTTCCGCTACTTAACACCCAAGGCTTGGAACGATCTACCACTGTCCTTGAGATTAGCTTCCTGTCTTCTTACTTTCAGAAAGGACCTGAAAACTTGGCTCTTTATGAAATAGCCCCTTTCTTTTCTCTGCTCTTTTCTGTTGTGTGGTTGCTTTTTATGCTGTTATTCTTTGCCAAAGCGCCGGGATGCTCGTTTGGAGTAGCCGTGCGCTATAAAAGAAATAAAGTAACATAACATAACATAACATAACTGTTCTTTAGCCCACTCTGCCACCCCAGACATGGCTATATGCAAATCAGTCTGACCCTGTGCCTCATGGGAACAGTCCAGCCGGAACTGCCAAGCCATGCCTTCCCTGGACCGGAAACACACTTCCGAGGACCGTTTTCTGGCATTCCAGCCGTCTGCAGCCCGGCTTGCTTGAATCCAGTGGCAAAGTGAGCAAGGGACTCACGTCTGAGCATACCCTGCCACACTTATGGCGGCCAAAGCGGTACAAAAGGGGGTGGTGATGGACGGAGCATCCGAACCAATCAAACACTCACACCCAGTCAAAAGATCTGGGTTTGATCCATCACCGTTCTTTAGCCCACTCTGCCACCCCAGTTCCGACATGGCTATATGCAAATCAGTCTGACCCTGTGCCTCATGGGAACAGTCTAGCCCGAACTGCCAAGCCATGCCTTCCCTGGACCGGAAGCAAGCTTTCGAGGACCGGTTTCTGGCATTACAGCTGTCTTCAGCCCGGCTTGCTTGAATCCAGTGGCAAAGTGAGCAAGGGACTCACGTCCGAGCATACCCTGCCACACTTATGGCGGCCAAAGCGGTACAAAAGGGGGTGGTGATGGACAGAGCATCCGAACCAATCAAACACTCACACGCAGTCAAAAGATCTGGCTTTGATCCATCACCGTTCTTTAGCCCACTCCGCCACCCCAGTTCAGACATGGCTATATGCAAATCAGTCTGAACCTGTGCCTCATGGGAACAGTCCAGCTTGAACTGCCAAGCCATGCCTTCCCTGGACCGGAAACAAGCTTCCGAGCACCGGTTTCTGGCATTCCAGCCGTCTTCAGCCCGGCTTGCTTGAATCCAGTGGCAAAGTGAGCAAGGGACTCACGTCTGAGCATACCCTGCCACACTTATGGCGGCCAAAGCGGGACCAATGGGGGTGGTGATGAACGGAGCATCCGAACCAATCAAACACTCACACCCAGTCAAAAGATCTGGGTTTGATCCATCACCGTTCTGTAGCCCACTCTGCCACTCCAGTTCAGACATGGCTATATGCAAATCAGTGTGACCCTGTGCCTCGTGGGAACAGTCCAGCCCGAACTGCCAAGCCATGCCTTCCCTGGACCGGAAACAAGCTTCCGAGGACCGGTTTCTGGCATTACAGCCTTCTTCAGCCCGGCTTGCTTGAATCCAGTGGCAAAGTGAGCAAGGGACTCATGTCTGAGCATACCCTGCCACACTTATGGCGGCCAAACAGGTACAAAAGGCGGTGGTGATGGACGGAGCATCCGAACAAATCAAACACACCCAGTCAAAAGATCTGGCTTTGATCCATCACCGTTCTTTAGCCCACTCTGCCACCCCAGTTCAGACATGGCTTTATGCAAATCAGTCTGACCCTGTGCCTCATGGGAACAGTCCAGCCGAACTGCCAAGCCATGCCTTCCCTGGACCGGAAACAAGCTTCCAAGGACCGGTTTCTGTTATTCCAGCCGTCTTCAGCCCGGCTTGCTTGAATCCAGTGGCAAAGTGAGCAAGGGACTCACGTCTGAGCATACCCTGCCACACTTATGGCGGCCAAAGCGGTACAAAAGGGGGTGGTGATGGACGGAGCATACGAACCAATCAAACACTCACACCCAGTCAAAAGATCTGGGTTTGATCCATCACCGTTCTTTAGCCCACTCTGCCACCCCAGACATGGCTATATGCAAATCAGTCTGACCCTGTGCCTCATGGGAACAGTCCAGCCGGAACTGCCAAGCCATGCCTTCCCTGGACCGGAAACACGCTTCCGAGGACCGTTTTCTGGCATTCCAGCCGTCTTCAGCCCGGCTTGCTTGAATCCAGTGGCAAAGTGAGCAAGGGACTCACGTCTGAGCATACCCTGCCACACTTATGGCGGCCAAAGCGGTACAAAAGGGGGTGGTGATGGACGGAGCATCCGAACCAATCAAACACTCACACCCAGTCAAAAGATCTGGGTTTGATCCATCACCGTTCTTTAGCCCACTCTGCCACCCCAGTTCAGACATGGCTATATGCAAATCAGTCTGACCCTGTGCCTCATGGGAACAGTCTAGCCCGAACTGCCAAGCCATGCCTTCCCTGGACCGGAAGCAAGCTTACGAGGACCGGTTTCTGGCATTACAGCTGTCTTCAGCCCGGCTTGCTTGAATCCAGTGGCAAAGTGAGCAAGGGACTCACGTCTGAGCATACCCTGCCACACTTATGGCGGCCAAAGCGGTACAAAAGGGGGTGGTGATGGACAGAGCATCCGAACCAATCAAACACTCACACGCAGTCAAAAGATCTGGCTTTGATCAATCACCGTTCTTTAGCCCACTCCGCCACCCCAGTTCAGACATGGCTATATGCAAATCAGTCTGAACCTGTGCCTCTAGGGAATAGTCCAGCTTGAACTGCCAAGCCATGCCTTCCCTGGACCGGAAACAAGCTTCCGAGCACCGGTTTCTGGCATTCCAGCCGTCTTCAGCCCGGCTTACTTGAATCCAGTGGCAAAGTGAGCAAGGGACTCACGTCTGAGCATACCCTGCCACACTTATGGCGGCCAAAGCGGGACCAATGGGGGTGGTGATGGACGGAGCATCCGAACCAATCAAACACTCACACCCAGTCAAAAGATCTGGGTTTGATCCATCACCGTTCTTTAGCCCACTCTGCCACTCCAGTTCAGACATGGCTATATGCAAATCAGTGTGACCCTGTGCCTCGTGGGAACAGTCCAGCCCGAACTGCCAAGCCATGCCTTCCCTGGACCGGAAACAAGCTTCCGAGGACCGGTTTCTGGCATTACAGCCTTCTTCAGCCCGGCTTGCTTGAATCCAGTGGCAAAGTGAGCAAGGGACTCATGTCTGAGCATACCCTGCCACACTTATGGCGGCCAAACAGGTACAAAAGGCGGTGGTGATGGACGGAGCATCCGAACAAATCAAACACTCACACCCAGTCAAAAGATCTGGCTTTGATCCATCACCGTTCTTTAGCCCACTCTGCCACCCCAGTTCAGACATGGCTTTATGCAAATCAGTCTGACCCTGTGCCTCATGGGAACAGTCCAGCCGAACTGCCAAGCCATGCCTTCCCTGGACCGGAAACAAGCTTCCAAGGACCGGTTTCTGTTATTCCAGCCGTCTTCAGCCCGGCTTGCTTGAATCCAGTGGCAAAGTGAGCAAGGGACTCACGGCTGAGCATACCCTGCCACACTTATGGCGGCCAAAGCGGTACAAAAGGGGGTGGTGATGGACGGAGCATACGAACCAATCAAACACTCACACCCAGTCAAAAGATCTGGGTTTGATCCATCACCGTTCTTTAGCCCACTCTGCCACCCCAGACATGGCTATATGCAAATCAGTCTGACCCTGTGCCTCATGGGAACAGTCCAGCCGGAACTGCCAAGCCATGCCTTCCCTGGACCGGAAACACGCTTCCGAGGACCGTTTTCTGGCATTCCAGCCGTCTTCAGCCCGGCTTGCTTGAATCCAGTGGCAAAGTGAGCAAGGGACTCACGTCTGAGCATACCCTGCCACACTTATGGCGGCCAAAGCGGTACAAAAGGGGGTGGTGATGGACGGAGCATCCGAACCAATCAAACACTCACATCCAGTCAAAAGATCTGGGTTTGATCCATCACCGTTCTTTAGCCCACTCTGCCACCCCAGTTCAGACATGGCTATATGCAAATCAGTCTGACCCTGTGCCTCATGGGAACAGTCTAGCCCGAACTGCCAAGCCATGCCTTCCCTGGACCGGAAGCAAGCTTACGAGGACCGGTTTCTGGCATTACAGCTGTCTTCAGCCCGGCTTGCTTGAATCCAGTGGCAAAGTGAGCAAGGGACTCACGTCTGAGCATACCCTGCCACACTTATGTCGGCCAAAGCGGTACAAAAGGGGGTGGTGATGGACAGAGCATCCGAACCAATCAAACACTCACACGCAGTCAAAAGATCTGGCTTTGATCCATCACCGTTCTTTAGCCCACTCCGCCACCCCAGTTCAGACATGGCTATATGCAAATCAGTCTGAAACTGTGCCTCATGGGAATAGTCCAGCTTGAACTGCCAAGCCATGCCTTCCCTGGACCGGAAACAAGCTTCCGAGCACCGGTTTCTGGCATTCCAGCCGTCTTCAGCCCGGCTTACTTGAATCCAGTGGCAAAGTGAGCAAGGGACTCACGTCTGAGCATACCCTGCCACACTTATGGCGGCCAAAGCGGGACCAATGGGGGGGGTGATGGACGGAGCATCCGAACCAATCAAACACTCACACCCAGTCAAAAGATCTGGGTTTGATCCATCACCGTTCTTTAGCCCACTCTGCCACTCCAGTTCAGACATGGCTATATGCAAATCAGTGTGACCCTGTGCCTCGTGGGAACAGTCCAGCCCGAACTGCCAAGCCATGCCTTCCCTGGACCGGAAACAAGCTTCCGAGGACCGGTTTCTGGCATTACAGCCTTCTTCAGCCCGGCTTGCTTGAATCCAGTGGCAAAGTGAGCAAGGGACTCACGTCTGAGCATACCCTGCCACACTTATGGCGGCCAAACAGGTACAAAAGGCGGTGGTGATGGACGGAGCATCCGAACAAATCAAACACTCACACCCAGTCAAAAGATCTGGCTTTGATCCATCACCGTTCTTTAGCCCACTCTGCCACCCCAGTTCAGACATGGCTATATGCAAATCAGTCTGACCCTGTGCCTCGTGGGAACAGTCCAGCCCGAACTACCAAGCCATGCCTTCCCTGGACCGGAAACAAGCTTCCGAGGACTGGTTTCTGGCATTACAGCCGTCTTCAGCCCAGCATGCTTGAATCCAGTGGCAAAGTGAGCAAGGGACTCACGTCTGAGCATACCCTGCCACACTTATGGTGGCCAAAGCGGTACAAAACGGGGTGGAGATTCATACCGTTCGCAATGATTCGGTCGTATATTTTTCCTATGAATCGTACTACGGGATTCGAACAGTAATTGGACGAGTCGTACGAAAAGGGCTACGGATTCGTTTTGGTTGTACGGATTAGTTTACCGAATCGGAATCAGCCCCATAATGTAAAATAAATTAAACATATACATATAAAATGTAATATATATACTTACCTAATATTATTTACAATTAATTACTCTAATAACTTATAAATTGTTAAAACACATTTTATAAATTATAAATACATACAACAATAATATACTAAAAATATCTAAACTATATAGACCAAATTATAACAAATTATTTTAAATAAATGATACATTACATTAACTAAAACAGTAAATATTGGATAGCGTAGGGGTAGAAAATACTGTTCCAACTCGAGACAGTGCAACAGTAGGGAAAGTGTTGGATAGCGTAGGGATTAAAATTACTATTCAAACTCCAGAGAATACAACAGTAGGGAAACTGTTGGATAGCGTACAGGTTAAAATGACTACTCCAGCTCCAGAGGGTGCAACAGTATGGAAAGTGTTGGATAGCATAGGGGTTAAAATTACTATTCCAACTCCAGAGGGTGCAACAGTAGGGTAAGTGTTGGATAGCGTAGGTGTTAAAATTACTATTCAAACTCCAGAGGTTGCAACAGTAGGGAAAGTGATATATAGCGTAGGGGTTAAAATTATTATTCCAACTCCAGTGGGTGCACCTGTATGGAAAGTGTTGGATAGCATAAGGGTTAAAATTACTATTCAAACTCCAGAGGGTGCAACAGTATGGAAAGTGGTGGATAGCATACATACAACAATAATATAAATACAAATATCAAAACTATATATACCAAATTATAAAAAATAATTTTAAATAAATGATATATTACATTAACTAAAACAGTAAATATTGGATAGCGTAGGGGTAGAAAATACTGTTCCAACTCGAGACAGTGCAACAGTAGGGAAAGTGTTGGATAGCGTAGGGATTAAAATTACTATTCAAACTCCAGAGAATACAACAGTAGGGAAACTGTTGGATAGCGTACAGGTTAAAATGACTACTCCAGCTCCAGAGGGTGCAACAGTATGGAAAGTGTTGGATAGCATAGGGGTTAAAATTACTATTCCAACTCCAGAGGGTGCAACAGTAGGGTAAGTGTTGGATAGCGTAGGTGTTAAAATTACTATTCAAACTCCAGAGGTTGCAACAGTAGGGAAAGTGATATATAGCGTAGGGGTTAAAATTATTATTCCAACTCCAGTGGGTGCACCTGTATGGAAAGTGTTGGATAGCATAAGGGTTAAAATTACTATTCAAACTCCAGAGGGTGCAACAGTATGGAAAGTGGTGGATAGCATACATACAACAATAATATAAATACAAATATCAAAACTATATATACCAAATTATAAAAAATAATTTTAAATAAATGATATATTACATTAACTAAAACAGTAAATATTGGATAGCGTAGGGGTAAAAAATACTGTTCCAACTCGAGACAGTGCAACAGTAGGGAAAGTGTTGGATAGCGTAGGGATTAAAATTAGTATTCAAACTCCAGAGAGTGCAACAGTAGGGAAACTGTTGGATAGCGTACGGGTTAAAATGACTACTCCAGCTCCAGACGGTGCAACAGTATGGAAAGTGTTGGATAGCATAGGGGTTAACATTACTATTCCAACTCCAGAGGGTGCAACAGTAGGGTAAGTGTTGGATAGCGTAGGTGTTAAAATTACTATTCAAACTCCAGAGGTTGCAACAGTAGGGAAAGTGATGGATAGCGTAGGGGTTAAAATTACTATTCCAACTCCAGTGGGTGCAACAGTATGGAAAGTGTTGGATAGCATAAGGGTTAAAATTACTATTCAAACTCCAGAGGGTGTAACAGTATGGAAAGTGGTAGATAGCGTAGGGGTTAAAATTACTATTCCAACTCCAGAGGGTGCAACATTAGGGAAAGTGTTGGATAGCGTAGGGGTTAAAATTACTATTCCAACTCCAGAGGGTGCAACAAAAGGGAAAGTGTTGGATAGATTGAGGGTTAAAATTACTATTCCAACTCCAGAGGGTGCAACAGTAGGGAAAGTGGTGGATAGGGTAGGGGTTAACATTACTAATCCAACTCCAAAGGGTGCAACAGTCGGGAAAGTGTTGGATAGCGTAGGGGTCAAAATAACTTTTTTTGTAAAAAATAATAATTTAATAATTAAATTACAGCAACATATTTAACAATACCAGTAAATCATTATTTAAAAATAATTACCAATTAATAATTATTTAACAATTAAAATAAATATAATTAAATAATCATTATTAAAAATTTATTACCAAATAATAATGAAATAAAATAAAATAATTTTCAATACAATAAACAATAATTATTTTTAAAAAAGCAATTAATAATGAACACTATATTATTGATAAATACAAATACATGATGATAACATGTACATTACCAATTAATAGTTAATAAACACTACATTCATTAAAAACATATTATTATTACAAATGTATTTCCAATTTATAATTGATTAACAATAATTTAATTATCATACTTAACACTAAAATAAATAGTTACTTAATTACAATTAAATTACTTCCCACCCTATTACCCTATAACCTCACGACACACTTCAATAATAAATTAATATACTTCATATAAGTACCAAATAATCAATTAGTAACATGTATTACCAATTAATACAAATAATTAGCAATTAATAATTATTTAACATAAAATAGTTATCAATACCAATAATACAAATTAAATAATTACTTAATTCCAATTAAATTATTTCCCACTGTATTCCCCTATAAACCCACATCCTGCTACAGAACTACATTCAATTCATCCAGTTTCCCAGCTGCTACTCAGACACTCCTCCAGTCATCTAGGCACTACCCATGGAGACATGCCTTCATGTAGTCACTACTACTACAGTTATGGAATCACCAAGGCACAATATGTGCACTCTTTCATTCATCTAGGCCAGAGGTCTTCAATCTGTGGGGCGCGACCCCCAGGGGGGTCGTGGAGTCCTGGGAAGGGGGTCGCTGATTCTGTCAGAGTGCAGTTCCTGGCGTCGGGCTGATTGAGGGTGCTCACGGCGGAGGCCTTATTCACACCAAGGTGTGAAAAACATTAAAGCCTCATTAACAAGTAAAGGTCTTTTGAAGACCTGTGAAGTACTCTGGTGTCCCTGAGGCTGTTTCAGCAGGGCTCACATACACGAGCTGGGGGGGGGCTGGGGGAGGAGGCTGTAGCCCTTTGAGTTCAATGGACTTCGCTGTGGAGTTTATTTTAATTTGTAACGTTTTATATAGCGCTAGTTTCACCTGTAGGTATCTTAGTGTGCCAGTGGAATGGTGGCTGCTGGTCTCGCCTGCTTTCTGCCACCTCTCCTGGGTCCCACCCCCCCTCGCACTCCGTTGTCTGTGCATTTTCGCACACCCCTGCCCGCATTCTGCTGTCCTTGGATGGATTTCGCACCACCCTCCCCCTGCCAGCACTCCGCTGTCCGTGATTTTTTGCCCCCCCCCCCCCCCGCCCGATAATTGGGATTTCTGTGTGAGAATGACAACACTGTTTGAAACAAACAGACATGGAGAAAACCTTTCAATCATCCTTTGGATTGTCTGTTGCATGACATTACCTGCAAAAGGGGTGAGTGAAACATGTGTGGTCCTTTTGCAAGCCTCTCCGCATTATAACTGGGGGTGTTCAAAGTCTGCTTAACTTCCTTTGCACAATTATGCGAAATTTCAGCAAGACAGGAAGATGCATTTTGTGCATAAAAAAGTGTTAAATAAACACGCACATTAGCTGCCCGCACTCTGTCATTCGGGTTGTTCACATGCATACATGTGTGTGTGTGTGTATACATGTGTGTGTATGTGTGTGTGTATGTGTGTATGTATGTGTGTAAGTATGTATATTACCTACTGGCGATAGCCAGTAGGTATATATAGTTAGGATTTTTTTCCTATGGGATTTTTGAAAATTCTATGTCGAATAACTTTGGCGTTTGAGGACAGAATTGGCTGAAATGTTCAGGAAAATGGAACATTTTGTTTCTGAGCAGCCCCTGAAAATTTGGGGGGGTTTCGTCAAGGGGGGCCCTAGAAAAAAGGGGGGTCCCAAAACGTGTTTTTCCCATGCAATTTTCCATAGGGCGGTTGGCCTCACTTTTAGCCCGAACGGCTGAATGGATTTACACCAAACTTGGCAAAATTGTAGGGACTGGTAGCCCGATGTGCCTTTGCTATGTCTCAAGATATAGGCTCCAGTGGTTTTTACGAAAATTAACTTTGAAAAATATATATTGGGCTACATTGGGCTATATATATGTTGGAGCCCAAATGTAGCCCAATGTAGCCCAATGTAGCCCAAAGATGGCCACCAGAGACAAACAAAAAAAATGTAGCCCAAATATCAGCCAGATGTAGCCCAACTATAGCCCAATGACAGAATGTCCCAGAGTGTTCTAAAGAACATCTAGAATGCTAACAGTCCTACTTATTACAAAGGTATGGCACACCTGAAGCCATCTTGATTGGAATAAAGTGGTAACTCTTAAAACATTTAATTTAAAAAGGAACAAAATGAGGGGGTTCATTTTGCCATAGAAAGTATGATTAGCGAATATATGATGAAATCCCGCATACCATCAGTCCGCAAAAAAAATCCTGCATGTACTATTAGGCCGCAAATTAAAATAACGAAAACTTTTAGAACGAATATGCCTTTAGCATACACTAAACAACTAAACTACCCTAAACCCTAAAACACTACCCCCAGCATGACCCTACACTACACAAACAGTACAACACTACCCTAAACCCTAAAACACTACCCCCAGGATGACCCTACACTACACAAACACTACAACACTACCCTAATCCCTAAAACACTACCCCCAGCATGACCCTACACTACACAAACACTACAACACAACCCTAAACCCTAAAACACTACCCCCAGCATGACCCTACACTACACAAACACTACAACACTACCCTAAACCCTAAAACACTACCCCCAGCATGACCCTACACTACACAAACACTACAACACAACCCTAAACCCTAAAACACTACACCCCAGCATGACCCTACACTACGCAAACACTACAACACTACCCTAAACCCTAAAACACTACCCCCAGCATGACCCTACACTACGCAAACACTACAACACTACGCAAAACCCTAAAACACTACACCCCAGCATGACCCTACACTACGCAAACACTACAACACTACCCTAAACCCTAAAACACTACCCCCAGTATGACCCTACACTACGCAAACACTACAACACTACCCTAAAACCTAAAACACTACCCCCAGCATGACCCTACACTACGCAAACACTACAACACTACCCAAAACCCTAAAACACTACACCCCAGCATGACCCTACACTACGCAAACACTACAACACTACCCTAAACCCTAAAACACTACCCCCAGCATGACCCTACACTACGCAAAAATTACAACACTACCCTAAACCCTAAAACACTACCCCCAGCATGACCCTACACTACGCAAACACTACAACACTACCCAAAACCCTAAAACACTACACCCCAGCATGACCCTACACTACGCAAACAGTACAACACTACCCTAAACCCTAAAACACTACCCCCAGCATGACCCTACACTACGCAAACACTACAACACTACCCTAAACCCTAAAACACTACCCCCAGCATGACCCTACACTACGCAAACACTACAACACTACCCTAAACCCTAAAACACTACCCCCAGCATGACCCTACACTACGCAAACACTACAACACTACCCAAAACCCTAAAACACTACACCCCAGCATGACCCTACACTACGCAAACACTACAACACTACCCTAAACCCTAAAACACTACCCCCAGCATGACCCTACACTACGCAAACACTACAACACTACCCTAAACCCTAAAACACTACCCCCAGCATGACCCTACACTACGCAAACACTACAACACTACCCTAAACCCTAAAACACAACCCCCAGCATGACCCTACACTACGCAAACAATACAACACTACCCTAAACCCTAAAACACTACCCCCAGCATGACCCTACACTACGCAAACACTACAACACTACCCTAAACCCTAAAACACTACCCCCAGCATGACCCTACACTACGCAAACACTACAACACTACCCTAAACCCTAAAACACTACACCCCAGCATGACCCTACACTACGCAAACACTACAACACTATCCTAAACCTTAAAACACTACCCCCAGCATGACCCTACACTACGCAAACACTACAACACTACCCTAAACCCTAAAACACTACACCCAGCATGACCCTACACTACGCAAACACTACAACACTACCCTAAACCCTAAAACACTACCCCCCAGCATGACCCTGCACTACGCAAACACTACAACACTACCCTAAACCCTAAAACACTACCCCCAGCATGACCCTGCACTACGCAAACACTACAACACTACCCAAAACCCTAAAACACTACCCCCAGCATGACCCTACACTACGCAAACACTACAACACTACCCTATACCCTAAAACACTACCGCCAGCATGACCCTACACTACGCAAACACTACAACACTACCCTAAACCCTAAAACACTAGCCCCAGCATGACCCTACACTACGCAAACACTACAACACAACCCTAAAACACTACCCCCAGCATGACCCTACACTAAACAACCACCACAACTCTACACTACACTAACACAACACTACACTACACAACACTACACTACACAATCAGTAACCCACGAAAAAATTAACACAAACCCACTTACCTCTCTCGTCATCGTGGTTTTCACAACGCAAATGCATTTAAAAATACATGCCTTTAAAACGTAATTCTTTGTAAAGGCATGCGCGATAAATGCACATGCGTTTTGAAAAAATGCGGGATAATGGTATGCGAGGTCAATGACCTTGCGGGATAATGGTATGCGGACTGAAAGTCTGCGGGATAAAAAATGCGGGAAAATGGCTGCAAACCATGATTAGCAGCAGACTTCCCTGGTGAGCACTAGCTTTACTACAGTGATCTAATGAGCAACTAGAGTGCTAACATTCAGAATTTATGGCAAATGTGTGACACATCTGAATGCCTTCTTGATAGAACCAAAGTAAACAAGCATTGAAAATGCAATAGATCTCGCCCTCGTTTAAGTTAAAGCCATTCTGTTTGTAATGAGGTGGCTTTTTAGCTTTGCTTTTATTAGTGTTTTTAAAACTTTCATGTAAATAACATGCATATGTATGCATATATGTATATGTATGCATGCATTTATATTTATATAGATATGCAGATTATATATGTTTATATATGTATATTACCTACTGGCGATAGCCAGTGGGTATATATAGTAAGGATTTTTTCTCTATGGGATTTCTGAAACTTCTTTGTCTAATAACTTTGGCGTTTGTGGACGGAATTGGCTGAAATTTTCAGGAAAATGGCACATTATGTTTCTGAGCAGCCCCTAAAAATTTGGGGGGGTTTCGTCAAGGGGGGGCCGAGAAAAAAGGGGGGTCCCAAAACGCGTTTTTCCCATTCATTTTTCCATAGGGCGGTTGGACTCACTTTTAGCTCGAACGGCTGAATAGATTTACATGAAACTTGGCAAAATTGTAGATATGGCTTGCCCGACGTGCCTTTGCTATGTCTCAATATATGTGCTCCAGTGGATTTTGAGAAATTAACGTTTAAAAAAAAATATATATCTGTGACAGCGCTCCGGTTAGCGCCCCGGTTCGCGTACCTGACGCGTAACGGAACTTCGCGAAGTGAAGCTGATTGGCTCTCCGGTGTCTGTCAACATTCTAAACAGTCCGGAGCGGCCGCCATCTTGTCTCTCGGTAGGATCGAGAGACAAGATGTGGTGAAAAACGAAGGGGGAAATGAAGGAAAGGGGGCAAGGTAGACCCCTCCTGGCCCCCTAGGATTGATGAGGGGGATATTAAAGTGCCCCGCGGGGCAAAAAATAAAAAAATTTTTTTTTTGCGATTTTACGCCGTAGAGGCGCGTCCCGGTACGCGAACCGGGCAGCTCACCGGGCAGCTCACCGGGCAGCTAACCGAGCAGCGAACCGGCAGCGTAGCTGTCAACATTGTAAACAGTCCGGAGCGGCCGCCATCTTGTCTCTCGGTAGGTTCGAGAGACAAGATGTGGTGAAAAAAGAAGGGGGAAATGAAGGAAAGGGGGCAAGGTAAACCCCTCCTGACCCCCTAGGATTGATGAGGGGGATATTAAAGTCTCCCGCGATTTTTCGCGGTAGAGGCGCTTCCCGGTAAGCGAACCGGGCAGCTAACCGGCAGCGTAACGGGAGTCCGCCATCTTGTGTTTTTGGAGCGTCCGGTTCGCGTACCGGGTAGCGTCCCGGTAAGCGTAACAAGGGGAAAACCAAGAGAAACAGTAAAAAAAAAATATAGGGAATAGATTTCCAGCAAACTTGGCAAAATTGTAGGGACTGTTTGTTTGATGTGCCTTTGCAAGGCCTCAAGATATGTGCACGTGTGGATTTTGTCTAATTAAGGTTAAAAAAAATATATATATCTGTAAGCGTGCTCCGGCACGCTTACGTTACGGGTTTTGTTTGCGCTGCAGAGCCGATACGTCACGGTTATGCGACGCGTCATGAGGCGTCTCACGTGGCTACGTGATACGTCACGTAATAAAGAATATATTTTACAGCTATAGATATTAGCTTTTAAAAAACCAATGAAATTCACTGAAAAAACCATAGGTTATAGACCATATATAGTTAGGAATTTGCATTTACAAAACCTTGAAAATTCACTGAAAAAACCATAGGTTAGAGACCATATATAGTTAGCTGGACATTTTATTGACATAAAACCAATGAAATTCCATATATAGTTAGTTGCACTAACTATATATCGCGCACCCGCAATCCACTGCTGATGATGTCACATATTACATCATTCATGACATGGTCAGTGACATCACTGATGACATCACTGATGACATCTCAAATGACATCACTGATGACATCACTGATGACATCTCAAATGACATCACTGATGACATCATGACACACCAATACCAGTTACTACATACGCACTCACTGATTCCTACGTCTACACACACATTCACTCATTCACCCATACAATCACTCATACATACAGTCACTCATTATTACAACACTATCATATGCACTCATACACCTATGCAGACACTCACACACTGCCACTCATCCATGGAGTTACTCACACACCTAGTCAGTCCTGTAAAGAATCAATCACACTTCCATTTCCTCATCTATACAGTTAAACACAGAACACCATACTTCAGTGACATCACTGATGACATCACTGATGACATCTCAAATGACATCACTGATGACATCTCAAATGACATCACTGATGACATCATGACACACCAATACCAGTTACTACATACGCACTCACTGATTCCTACGTCTACACACACATTCACTCATTCACCCATACAATCACTCATACAGACAGTCACTCATTATTACAACACTATCATATGCACTCATACACCTAGTCAGTCCTGTGAAGAATCAATCACACTTCGATTTCCTCATCTATACAGTTAAACACAGAACACCATACTTTTTCACACATATACTAACACATACTTACTCTCTTATACAATCACTGATACAAGTACACATTGATATGCACAGAGTCACACACCTCCCAGCCAGCCACACACACACTCAGTCTTCCATACATCCACTCATTCTTCAATATGTAAAACATATTTAAACTTTACAAAAACACACAGACACTAGATGATGTCATCAGTGATGTCATTTGAGATGTCATCAGTGATGTCATCAGTGATGTCATTTGAGATGTCATCAGTGATGTCATCAGTGATGTCACTGACCATGTCATGAATGATGTAATATGTGACATCATCAGTAGTGGATTGCGGGTGCGCGATATATAGTTAGTGCAACTAACTATATATGGAATTTCATTGGTTTTATGTCAATAAAATGTCCAGCTAACTATATATGGTCTCTAACCTATGGTTTTTTCAGTGAATTTTCAAGGTTTTGTAAATGCAAATTCCTAACTATATATGGTCTATAACCTATGGTTTTTTCAGTGAATATATATATATATATATATATTCACTGAAAAAACCATAGGTTATAGACCATATATAGTTAGGAATTAGCATTTACAAAACCTTGAAAATTCACTGAAAAAACCATAGGTTATAGACCATATATAGTTAGGAATTAGCATTTAAAAAACCTTATTTTACTCACACAAAACCATTGAAATTCCATATATAGTTAGTTGCACTAACTATATATCGCGCACCTGCAATCCACTGCTGATGATGTCACATATTACATCATTCATGACATGGTCAGTGACATCACTGATGACATCACTGATGACATCTCAAATGACATCACTGATGACATCACTGATGACATCTCATTTGACATCAATGACCACATCACTGATGATATCATTCATGTGACAATACAATGCATCTCCTCACATTTTAATATAACCTCTGTTTCACCCAGTGTTAAATACAGAATATAATTTTTGAAACCATTGACACACCAATACTAGTTACTACATACGCACTCACTGATTCCTACGTCTACACACACCTTCACTCATTCACCCATACTATCATTCATACATACAATCACTCATCTTTACAACACTATCATATGCACTCATACACCTATACAGACACTCACAGTCTGCCACTCATCCATGGAGTTACTCACACACCTAGTCAGTCCTGTAAAGAATCAATGACACTTCCATTTTCTTGTCTATACAGTTAAACATAGAGCACCTTACATTTTCAAACATATACTAACACATACTTACCTTGTTATACAATCATTGATACAAGTACACATTGATCTGCACAGAGTCACACACCTCCCAGCCAGCCACACACACACTCAGTCTCCCATACAAATACTTGGACAATCAATCAGTAACCCATATAGTTAATCATATAGCTACTGATCAAAACATGCAGCAGTTTACAGAACAACAGACATAATGATGCACAAATTAAGACACTTTAGTCACTAACCCATGCACTCAGTGAGACACATTTAATCACTCACTCATGCATTCAGTCATGCACCTACTAAATCCTTTGTCCAGACACTTATACTTCCACTCATTCTTCAATATGTAAGACACATTTTAACTTTACAGAAACATACAGTCACTGGATGTTGTCATCAGTGATGTCATCAGTGATGTCATTTGAGATGTCATCAGTGATGTCATCAGTGATGTCACTGACCATGTCATGAATGATGTAATATGTGACATCATCAGCAGTGGATTGCAGGTGCGCGATATATAGTTAGTGCAACTAACTATATATGGAATTTCAATGGTTTTGTGTGAGTAAAATAAGGTTTTTTAAATGCTAATTCCTAACTATATATGGTCTATAACCTATGGTTTTTTCAGTGAATTTTCAAGGTTTTGTAAATGCTAATTCCTAACTATATATGGTCTATAACCTATGGTTTTTTCAGTGAATTTCAATGGTTTTTTAATAGCAAATATCATAAGCTGTCGAATGTCAAGTACGTGGTAAGTGAAAACATTTTCGTGTTTATGCACACTGATCTGCTTTGAATGGTGCCCCCCCCCCTCATTTCTATTAGGAGTACTCTCTCTTTGCAGATAGTGAAAGGTAGTTAACGCAGGTCTTTGCCCCCATTGTAATCCGTCGTGCCTGCTTCTCTCTCCATTTGATTCATTGTTATCCAAGTATTTACTGTTTTAGAATTAGTTCTCTTTGGTTCATTCTCTATTTACAAACAAACACAGAGTCGCAATACTCTGTTTAGTCTTTGCAGATAACGAAAAATCGTGTAAAAAAAAAGAAAAAGAATCGAGCAAAATCAGTAGGCCACTAATGGGATCTCTTTTTGACCTCGCAAAAATAGAAACATTAGGAACAACCCCTCATGACAAATACAAAACTAGTGAGATGAACTGAACTCCACACAATGATGGCTGCAAAACAGCTCGGCTCCGCCACCCACCCCGCCCAAAATAACGATAAAGAACGGCTGCCATGATTGGTTGCGGAATGACCACGACGGAGCTACGAAATGGTGCTGCTCTCATGCTAACCCCAGCTTCAGTCTGAAACATCCAGAAACACTGTAGACTACCAATTCGATCAGTTCCGGTAGCGCCCCAATGTAACCCGGTAGAGAAGAACTAGCCCTCCCCTCTTTGACTGATGGTTCTTGTTGCCTGTCCCTTCTGTTGTCATTTAACAGAACTATTTAGCCTGCTGAAAGGGGTTGTGTTCCGACCGCTGGTTGGTGGAGACATTTTGACTATATTCTGTACCTGCGTTGTCGCGTAATGCGTCATATGACGCGCCGCGTTAGCGCATCCGGAAGTCATCCGGGGCGCGCAGCGCGTAACGTAAGCATAACAAGTCATGTGACTTGTTAATAAAACTTTTCATTGGTTCATTTTACTTTTCTTATTGTAATGATGAAAGGCTTGATCATATGACCTAAAAATTACGCTTTTCATTACTTCCGAACATTATTTTTTCTTAAATATATGTTATAATGTTCCAGGCTAATGTACTTTCCCGGAAATTTTACAACTGTCCTGCAAGTAAAATATATTCTTTTTTCGAGAAAAAGAGCGTTTCTTCGTCCCATGACGGAGCCGTTGAGCAAAAGAGGGTCGACCTGCTGTCTTAGTCGCCGATACGCCTGAATATGAGATTCTTATCGATCACTTTATGTTGCAGGAATAGAAAACACAACAGCCCTTGACCATTTATCTTTACTGCGTTCCTTCGTATTATACCTTTTACCCTTCATGTAATTGGTCTGCTTTATTTCACTTGCCTTTTAATGATTCTAAAACAGTGACTATTATTAAAAACTTTACCAATGTATATACTACTACCATGTTTTCTTTTAAAAACCTTTATTGTGAAAATTTCATTATACAAATACGAGCCTATAACCACGTGGGCCGGCCACGGAGCAAACTGTAATCGTATATGATGAATAGACATTTACACTGTAGAGGAACGTAACGGGCGGGCCATTAGGTTGCAAGAACTAAGGTGTCTAACAGTTACGGAATCGGTGGACGTACATTTTATAATTAAAATACGACAGGGCCAGTTACAATAAAATTATCTAGATATACATTTGCGGGCAAGTACCATGGGTGACGTTAATTCGAACTTTCAACAGTACAGTAATCAATAACACATCAGAACTTAATATCAATAGGGATGTCGAAATATTCAATCAATTCTCGTCCCCGCCCGCCATGTGCTTCAAAACTGCATACGTATCTCGTGATTTCAAGGTTCTGCAACCAGTACACAACAAGGAGTTACGAGTCCCATTTATTCTGGCGCCATTTTGGGCGAGGACGGGCAGGTCCAGGATATAGTCAAAATGTCTCTACCAACCATCGACTATGATGATGTTCATATGCTGTATTTATTAGAGTAACACTCAGATGTCCACATGAAATAAATTTGCCACAATCTAAACATGTCATTTTAATCTTTCCAAAGTTCTTCTAAATATTTGGGACCGTTTCCCTTGCCTCTGAAGCTCTCAGTGCCACTTCTTTGATGAATGTACTAGCAGGTCAGGGGTTCTCCTCCAAATCTCTCTTTTATGCAGCACTATAATTAATTGTTGCCACCTCTCCATATGACGATGCATGGTATAGTTACCACAACTATATTTTTTTTCGGTTCCTCTAGAGAGTTCATCGTGGCAGATGAAGCGTGTAACGTACCGGGCATTTACCTTTTTTTGCATGTACAGGAAAGGAAAAAAAAATCGAGCGTCCGAGTTCTAAGGTGTCCCAGGGCCATTTTAGTGGACCAGGCCCAAATCCAAAGAACAGGCCGCCATTTTGAGAGTCCTGTTGCAGCCGCCTGTCGCTGTAGCATCAAGAGCAGCCGAAACTCAGCTGAATGGCAACTGAAACGGTAAAGGGGCGCCCCACTACAGCAGACGAGCCAGGCCCAAATCCAAAGAACTGCTATCTCACAGGCTAATGGGGCGACCCACGCCGAGTTTCAGCATTGTAGGATGACCACACAAGTACAGCAACTTGCTAGACATCACCTCGGTGCCATCCGGATCTCGGCGCCCCACTGCAGATGAAGTGCCTCTCAACTATGAAACCACCACGGTGACATCCGGATCTTGGCGCGTTGTGCTGCCTTCGGCCTATTCGCACATCGGTCCGCTACTGACGCCATCTCACAGGCTAATGGGGTGACCCACGCCGAGTTTCAGCATTGTAGGATGACCACAGCAACTTGCTAGACATCACCTCAGTGCCATCCGAATCTTGGCATCTCAACGCCTAGTGGTATCTTCCATACAAAAAATATTGTTACGCTGCCTTTGGCCCCATTCGCACACCAGTCCGCAACTTAGACATCACCTCGGTGCCATCCGGATCTTGGCATCTCAGCGCCTTGTGGTGTCAGTCAGAAAATATTGTTGTGCTGCCTTCGGCCTATTCGCAAATCCAAAGAACTGCTATCTCACAGGCTAATGGGGCGACCCACGCCGAGTTTCAGCATTGTAGGATGACCACACAAGTACAGCAACTTGCTAGACATCACCTCGGTGCCATCCGGATCTCGGCGCCCCACTGCAGATGAAGTGCCTCTCAACTATGAAACCACCACGGTGACATCCGGATCTTGGCGCGTTGTGCTGCCTTCGGCCTATTCGCACATCGGTCCGCTACTGACGCCATCTCACAGGCTAATGGGGTGACCCACGCCGAGTTTCAGCATTGTAGGATGACCACACCAACTTGCTAGACATCACCTCAGTGCCATCCGAATCTTGGCATCTCAACGCCTAGTGGTATCTTCCATACAAAAAATATTGTTACGCTGCCTTTGGCCCCATTCGCACACCAGTCCGCAACTTAGACATCACCTCGGTGCCATCCGGATCTTGGCATCTCAGCGCCTTGTGGTGTCAGTCAGAAAATATTGTTGTGCTGCCTTCGGCCTATTCGCACATCGGTCCGCTACTGACGCCATCTCACAGGCCAACGGGGCGCCCCACGCCGACTTTCAGCATTGTAGGATGGCCACACCAGTACCACAACTTGCAAGACACCACCTCGGTGCCATCCGGATCTTGGCATCTCAGCGCCTTGTGGTCTCTTCTACACCGGAAATATAGTAGAAAATATTGTTGCGCTGCCTTTAGCCCCATTCACACATCAGTCCGCTACTGACACCATCTCACAGGCCAACGGGGCGCCCCACGCCGACTTTCAACATTGTACGATGGCCACAGAAGTGCGACAACTTACTAGACACCACCTCGGTGCCATCCGGATCTTGGCGCGTTGTGCTGCCTTCGGCCTATTCGCACATCGGTCCGCTACTGACGCAAACTCACAGGCCAACGGGGCGCCCCACGCCGACTTTCAGCATTGTAGGATGGCCACACCAGTGCGGCAACTTCCTACACACCACCTCGGTGCCATCCGGATCTTCGCGCGTAGTGAAGCTGCAGCAGCTGCAAATAAGCTTCAGACAGTGTTACAACCGCTGCTCAGAACTCTCAACTATGACACCACCTCGATGCCATCCGGATCTTGGCGCGTTGTGTTGCCTTCGGCCTATTCGCACATCGGTCCGCTACTGACACCGCCTCACGTGCCAACGTATTTTCTCCACATTTTATACCCTATGCCGCATAACAGGTCATGTGACTTCTTTATAAAACTTTTCATTGGTTCATTTTACTTTTGGTTTCCTAATGATGGAAGGCTTGATCATATGACCTAAAAACAACACTTTTCATTGGATGAAAACTTTTTTTTCCCCCCAAACGATGAAAGCCCCACCTTGTTTCTGGATGTTTCAGACTGAAGCTGGCGTCACCATGAGAGCACCACCATCTCGTAGCTCCGTCGTGGTCATTCCGCGAGCAATCATGGCAGCCGCTCCCCACCAGAAGCCTGCAGGAGTCGGGGCCCCCAAAACTTTTGATGAATTCTCAAGGCGGAGGGGACGCTTTCGAGAATGGGGTCCAAGACCTAGCAGACAAGCGTCCGATTTCCAAGGTGTCCCAGGGCCATTTCAGTGGACCAGGCCCAAAAAGGAAACAGCCTGCCGCCATTTTGAGAGTCCTGTGGCAGCCGCCTATCGCTGCACCGCAAGAGTGGGCGCAACTCAGCTGAATGGCGGATTTTGACACAGTGGACCAAAAGCGGACGGAATGGCAACTGAAACGGTAAAGGGGCGCCCCACTACAACAGATGACACTCCACCTGGAGAGGCCCGTTCACGCCGCCTCCCCCGGGGCGCCCCACGCCGTTATTCGGAGCAGCATTGTAGGATACCAAAACCAGTGCGGCAACTTACTGGACATCACCTTGGTGCCATCGTTCTGCTGCCTTGGAACTATTCGCACAACAGTTTGCTACTGATGACCCACCCCCCGCGACGCCCCACGCCGTTATTTGCTGGGTGGCAACTTACTAGACATCACTTTTGTGTCATCTAGATTTCGGCGCGTTCTGCTGCCTTGGAACTATTCGCACAACAGTTTGCTACTGATCACCCACCCCCCGCGACGCCCCACGCCGGAAATCTGGACGTTGTGCTGCGTTGGGACTATTCGCACAGCCGACCGCTACTTCGTTGTTTTTCTCTAAAAATGTTTATATGTTATTACTATTTTTGTTTTCTTGTATATATTTATAAATTATTAAAGTTTTATAATCTTACTACTTTGTCGGAGTGCTATATATTTTTAATGTGACACATAATTGTAAAAACTTTGATGTACAAAGAGTCATCCCTGGAATCTTCCGCTTCACGCTCGGTCCCCTCCCCAATCACAATACAGGATGGTTTTCAGATAATAGCAACGCTTCTGCTGTGACGGATCTCATCGAGTGTGGGCCTTGATCTACTATAACTCCTTTGAAGACGGGTGATTCTTTACAGCTGTGGCCATAAACTACATCTGCAGGGCTAGCTGATAGCCTAGGACCGGCCTGGACAATCGGACACAGAGGAAAAGGAGTGTCAGAGGGTGCGGTAGTGAATAGGGCGAAAGGGAGGTGTCGGGCGGGCACAGGGTGTGATTCTCAGGGAAGAACAGCGCAGATGGGGGGAGGTTTATTACCCATGCATAAAACAGAGAGCGGGGGTGACCACTGCCTGGGGGAGATGCTTGCGAGGGTGGGGAGCCATGGTAAGGATCGACAGCGTTCACAGAGTGGATCTGGTCAAGGCATCTAAAATGGCTGCCGTGCACGACAAAAGTGTGGCATTTGAAAAAAGACAAGATGGCGCACACAATGTTTTTCAACAATTCCTGATTTCCTTCGAATCGAACGTTAACAGACGTTGGGGCATATTACCAAAGTTAAGCGATATTTATCCCTAACGATGCATTGCAAAGATTTTTTTACCGTCAGAAATTATCGCAGATAAACCTTGCTATTATCAAGGTTTATCGCAAATACGATAAAAAACGAGCGCAATGCATTAATGTCGCTGAAAACTCCGCGATATTCATGCATTACCGAGCTAATGCTCTTAGCCATGTTATCCACCTCCCATTGGATAACATGGCTAAGAACTGCTCAGGGCAGCTGTTACTTTTTGGAGATATTCGCGCTTATCTCGAATATTTCCAAAAGTTGATAATAGGAGATAGCGATGTTTGCGACTGTTTCCAGTCGCTAACATCTTGGCATGCCCACTTTGCATGTCATTAGTGATAAATATCACTCACATGCAAAGTGGGACCCAAGATGGTCGCTATCTCCTACTAGCCGTCGCTAACTGGTGTTAGCAACAGCTAGGTAATACACATATAATTTTATCTCCGCGAAGCGGAGCGCTGTTACAGATATATATCTTGTTTTTGAACGTTAATTTCTCAAAATGCACTGAAGCACATATATTGAGACATAGCAAAGGCACATCGGGCTACCAGTCCCTAATATTTTACCAAGTTTCGTGCAAATCCATTCAGCCGTTCGATTATTATTATTATTATTTTTTTTTGCCCCGCGGGGCCCTTTTAAAACCTCCACATCAAACCTAGGGGGTCAGCGAGGATCTACTATGCCCCCTTATGGTCATCAGCCGTTCGATTATTATTATTATTTTTTTTTTTGCCCCGCGGGGCCCTTTTAAAACCTCCACATCAAACCTAGGGGGTCAGCGAGGATCTACTATGCCCCCTTATGGTCATTTGCCCCTTCGCTTTGGCCTCCTCTTGTCTCTCGATCCTACCGAGAGACAAGATGGCGGCCGCTACGTACTGTTTGGAATGTTTACAGACACCGGAGAGCCAATCAGCTTCGCTTCGCAAAGCTCCGTAACGCGAAAAGTACGCGAAGCGGTGCGCTGTTACAGATATATATCTTTTTTTGAACGTTAATTTCTCAAAATCCACTGAAGCACATATATTGAGACCTAGCAAAGGCACATCGGGCTACCAGTCCCTACAATTTTGCCAAGTTTCGTGCAAATCCATTCAGCCGTTCGATTATTATTATTATTATTTTTTTTTGCCCCGCGGGGCCCTTTTAAAACCTCCACATCAAACCTAGGGGGTCAGCGAGGATCTACTATGCCCCCTTATAGTTATTTCCCCCTTTGTTTTGACCTCCTCTTGTCTCTCGATCCTACCGAGAGACAAGATGGCGGCCGCTACGGACTGTTTGGAATGTTGACAGACGCCGGAGAACCAATCAGCTTCGCTTCACAAAGCTCCGTTGCGCGAAAAGTACGCGTCCTGGGCCGCTGCCCAGTCCGCTGTTACAGATATATATCTTTTTTTAAACGTTAATTTCTCAAAATCCACTGGAGCACATATATTGAGACCTACAAAAGGCACATCGGGCTACCAGTCCCTACAATTTTGCCAAGTTTCGTGCAAATCCATTCAGCCGTTCGGGCTAAAAGTGAGGCCAACCGCCCTATGGAAAACTCAATGTTAAAAACACGTTTTGGGACCCCCCTTTTTTCTCGACCCCCCCTGGACGAAACCCCCCCCAATTTTCAGGGGCTGCTCAGAAACAAAATGTGCCATTTTCCTGAAAATTTCAGCCAATTCCGTCCACAAACGCCAAAGTTATTAGACATAGAATTTTCAAAAAACCCATAGAGAAAAAATCCTAACTATATATACCTACTGGCGACCGCCAGTAGGTAATATGTATATATATATATGTATATATATATATATATATATATATATATATATATACATATGGATAGATGTGTGAAAAGGTGGGTGGGTGGAGGATGAATGGATGGATAAAAGGGTGGATGGATGAAGGATGGATGGATAAAAGGTTGGATGGATGGATGTGTGAAAAGGTGGGGGATGAATGGTGGGTGGATGGATGAAAGGGTGGATGGATGAAGGATGAATGTATGTAAGGATTGAAGGATGAAAGGGTGGGTGGATGGATGGATGTATGGATGGAATGAAGGATGGATGGAAGGATGAAAGGATGGATGTGTGAAAAGGTGGATTGAGGATGGATGGATGAAAGGGTGAAGGGATGAAAGGGTGGGTGGATGGATGAAGGATGGATGGAAGGATGAAGGGTAGATGGATGTATGGATGGAAGCAAGGAAGGATGAAGGAAGGAAGGATGGATGTAAGGATGGATGTGTGAAAAGGTGGGTGGATGAATGATGAGTGGATGGATGAATGATGAGTGGATGGATGAATGATGAGTGGATGGATGTAAAGATGAGTGGATGGATGTAAAGATGAGTGGATGTATGTAAAGATGAAAGGGTGGATGTAAAGATGAAAGGGTGGATGGATGGATGAAGGATGGATGTATGTGTGAAAAGGTGGATGATGGATGAAAGGGTGGATGGATGAAGGATGAATGTATGTAAGGATTGAAGGATGAAAGGGTGGGTGGATGGATGGATGTATGGATGGAATGAAGGATGGATGGAAGGATGAAAGGATGGATGTGTGAAAAGGTGGATTGAGGATGGATGGATGAAAGGGTGAAGGGATGAAAGGGTGGATGGATGAAGGATGGATGGAAGGATGAAGGGTAGATGGATGTATGGATGGAAGCAAGGAAGGATGAAGGATGGAAGGATGGATGTAAGGATGGATGTGTGAAAAGGTGGGTGGATGAATGATGAGTGGATGGATGAATGATGAGTGGATGGATGAATGATGAGTGGATGGATGTAAAGATGAGTGGATGATGTAAAGATGAGTGGATGTATGTAAAGATGAAAGGGTGGATGTAAAGATGAAAGGGTGGATGGATGGATGAAGGATGGATGTATGTGTGAAAAGGTGGATGATGGATGAAAGGGTGGATGGATGAAGGATGGATGTATGGATGAAAGGGTGGATGGATATATGGATGGAATAATGAAAGGATGGATGAATGATGTATGGATGGAAGGATGAAAGGGTGGATGGATGAAAGGGTGGATAAAAGGGTGGATGGATGAAGGATGGATAAAAGGTTGCATGGATGAATGATGGATGGATGTGTGAAAAGGTGGGTGGATGGATGGACGGGTGGATAGGTAAAGGATGGATGTATGGATGGAAGGATGGATGAAAGGGTGGATGGATGTATGGATGGATAAAAGGTTGCATGGATGAATGATGGATGGATGTGTGAAAAGGCGGGTGGATGAATAATGGGTGGATGGATGGACGGGTGGATAGGTAAAGGATGGATGCATGGATGGAAGGATGAAAGGATGGATGGATGTTTGGATGGAAGGAAGGATGAAAGGGTGGATGGGTGAAGGATGGATGAATGATGGATGGATGGATGGATGGATGTGATGAGGTCTAACAGGCGCATTTATGGTTGTAGATAGTTGTTGATGATGAGGAGTACCAGTTTCTAAAATCTTTTGTCGGAAGGGGGTCCTTACGCCTAAAAAGGTTTTACAAGGGGGTCCTGGCATCAAAAAGTTTGAAGACCTCTGATCTAGGCACTCCACTTGCAGTCATCCATTTACCCAGGCACTACACATGCAGTTATCCAATCACTCAGGCTGTGCCCATAGAGTGATGCATTCACTCAAGCCGTACCTGTACAGTCATGCAATCACACAGGCACTACACTTGCACTTATCCATTTGCCCACACACTACACATACACACATCCAATCACCCAGTCACTACCCTTGCACTCATCCACTCATGTACTACCCATGTACTCATCCAATCACCCAGGTACTACCCATGAGATCATCCATCACTGAGGCAGTACTCATGCACTCATTCATCCACTCAGGCAGCACCTTTGCACTATTCCATTCATGCAGCCACTATCCTTTCACTCATCCATTCATTCAAGTACTTCTCATGCTCACATTCAATTACCCAGCCACTACCCATACAGTCATTAATTCACACAGGCACTACTCATGCACTGATCTTTTCACCCAGGCACTACCCATGTGCTTATCCAATGGCCAAGGGAGTACCAATGCAATCATCCAATCACTGTGGAACTACTCATGCACTAATGCATTCACATAGGCACTAGTCATACACTCATCAAATCACCCAGCCACCACCCATTCAGTCATCCATTCACTCAGGCACTACTCATTCAGTGATCCATTCACTCTGCCACTACCCATGCACTTATCCAATCAACCAGGCAGAACCCAGGTGCGTGTGCAATCACCCAGGTACTAACCATGCACTCATTCAGCCACCCAGGCTTTACCAATAAACACATCTACTCACCCAGGCACTACACTTGCATGCATCCATTCACTCAGGCCTTAGCTATGTTATCATGCAATCACCCAGACATTATGCATGTACTTATGCAATCAACCAAATACTACCCATGCACTCTTGTACCAGCTGGAGTTTATTGATGGACGTCCTGATGCCTGAAGGAGGGCATTACAATAATCCAACTTAGATAGAATTAGTGATACAGCAGCTTGTTTCCGTGCACCACGGTAAAGAAATGGAAATATATTTCTAAGGGTCCTCATGATCCAAATGTTGGAGGATGCCTTCCTAATAACCTGGTGGTTGAAAGATAAACTGGTGTCAACTATGACACCAAGGTTTGTTGCAGATACAAACGGCGACGGGTATGACCACCATGAGTGGGTCCATTCTGGGTGATGATTACCAAACATCAGAACCTCTTTTTTGTTGCTGTTTAATTGAAGATAGTTGACTCTCATCCAGAGAGCCAACAACTTCATACAGTTAATAAAATTGGCAGCTGATGCTTCTACATCTTGAATGATTGACACAATTAGCTGTGCGTCATCTGCATAAGATATTACCTCTAGCCCGTATGAACTAACGAATTGTGCAGGTGGAGAAACATATATATTAAACAGTTTGGGTCTCAAGGAAGACCCCTGAGGAACTCCACAACAGTTTAAAAAAAGGGTCAGAAATGAATTGATCCATCTTAACCTTTTGTGATCTGTCAGTCAAGAAGGAGGACAGCAGCTTCAGTGCACATCCAGAGACACCTATTTGTTGAAGCAGATTGATCAACTTACTGTGGGAGATGGTATCAAAAGCTGAGGACAAGTCCAATAGGATCAGCATTGCGGATTGCCCAGCATCGACAAGAATGCAAATGATATTAACGGAAGTTATTAATGCAGTTCTCGTTCCATGGCAAGATCTTAATCGATAATGGGAAGGATCAAGAAGATGATGTTGCTCCAAGTGTGCACTCAGTTGGGAGTTAAGATGCTTCTCCAAAATGCTAGCTGGTACCGGGAGTAAGGAGATTGGTCGACAATTTTCAAAGTCTGTGGGATCAAGATTGTCTTTTTTCGATAAAGGCTTAAGGACTGCTGTTTTCCAAACAGGTGTTATAGCATCCCAAATCAATGGCTAGGTTTAGAGTCTCTGTTAGATGGGGAAGTAAAATCTCGTTACCTATCCTCATCAACTTGGGGGAACATGACTCTAGTGGAAAGCCAGATTTACTCCCCTACAGAAGATGGTCGGTCTGGTCATTAGAGAGGGGAAGAAAGGCTTTAAGGGTGTGGTTGCATTCCAGATGCTGGGGAAGGCTAGTAGCTGAAGGGTTAATATTTAGGTCCTTGATGAGAGCCATGGCATTGCTCTTATCAAATGAGGAATCCATTTTAGCCATTTTAGTGTGGAAATAGTCAGCCATACCATCACAGAAAACCTGTGTGCTCTGGTAATGGCCCAAGAAGGATGGGATTGATAAATTATCAATCAGCCTGAAGAGGTCTCTATTGAACTTGAGATTTGATGTCATTTGAGTATAGAAGGCTGTTTTTTTCTGCTTTGATGGCTATTTTATATTCTGCCAGCTTAGCTTTATACTTTGCTTTTTCCGATATGTTATACTGTTTACGCCAGATGTGTTGGCAACAATAAGATTGCTTAAGTAGCTTAAGCCTATGCTGATGCCGATCCTGCAACAAACTTCCAGTCTTATGATTAGGGTTGCCAGCTTATTATTTTGATGTCCCATACAGTACAAAAATAAGCAGTCCTCTAAAGGCATATTTTTCAGCACTAATCTGTACATACTTTGAACAGCAAATATAAATAGAAATAACTTTTAATTGTGTTCTAGGCCTGGGCTAGGACACACAACTGGAGGGGGCTGAAGCCCATTCAGGCAAATGGTCATGGCGCCCCTGCCCTCCCGTATCCCTTGCTCACCTCCACACATTGAAAGGTCTGGATAAATATTTCTCTAGAGTGGGGGGCCAGCAGGTCATACTCCAGAATTAAGTCAAACACAACACCTCCGACTTCTGGGAATCCTCCAACTCTGTAGTGTAGCCTCAGTAATGCAGGGACGTAGCACCCTGTAATTTTCAGCAGCACAAAAAAACAAAACACTGAAGCACAGTTTCTGGCCAAATGAGAGTATTTTTTTTCCCGAGGTAATGGTGGCAGCACACAGATCCTGAGACATTTTGCTACAGAATGAGCCTTGATCACAGGTGTATACATTTTACAAAGACTAAGGGGCTCATTTCGATGGTGTAACGATCACCACCGCTGAGCCGGCAGTGGCAACGATCACTCCATCATAACGTAAAATACCCCCACCATATTATGATGGCAGGGGTATAATGCTGGACGCAAAGTCCGTATTCCATTTTCCATCAGTCGCCAATCGGACGGTGCTAGACCAGCAGGCACCGTCAGCCATATTACAATGTTGCTTGCGGACAGGCCTTTCCACCATGGAAATGCTGTCAGGGATTGGCTTTGGGGGCCCGTTGCGACCCCCCAGGGAAGTGGTGGGGATTTGGGGGGGTGCACTTGGGTCAGGCACCGCGTTGTGCCTGCCACGTGGTGCATGGAAATGACATGCATGCGATTTTTACATCAAGGCAAGTTCTGCTGTAAGCAGCACCCGCTGCAATGTTAAAATGCGTAATGCGACTGCTAGGGTGGCAGTCGCATCCTAATTCACGGTGCAGGACCACAGCATGTCTGGCGGCCGGTCCCAACACCGCGAGGATGGTGGGCGGACTCAGGTCCACCATCCATCCTAATAGGCCCCTAAGTATTTATATAATCAGGCTGCCGTGTGAGTCAATAACTTAAAGTCCTACATTTACCAGAATGCACTAAAAATGTTAATACGCATTTCTTCAAAGTGCAGTGCATCATTCCAAATAAAGCACATCTGCATCTCTTTATGCCTCCTGTCCCACGCTGCATCATCCTCTTTTCAGTTATAAGACCTTTACATTTACAAAGATCACAGTTAATCAAAATCAATCAAACCATCTGACATGTACATTGAAAGTGAATTTATCTCCACACCATGAGCATCTTGCAATTTTATTTGATACACACAATGCAGCAGCTCACTTTCAATCCATCGACTGCCGAATGATGAGCCTTAATCACAGGTGAGCGCACCCTCTGATTCAAATGGGACCTCAGCATTTTAAAAGGAGTCCAAGTATACATAGTTATTTCATAGTCTTAAGGTCGTACCCTCCTGAGAGTGCACATTTAAAATGTAGCACAATACTTTGATTTCAAACTGCAGCATGATTTCCAATACATTTTTCCTTA
Source organism: Lissotriton helveticus (assembly GCF_964261635.1). NCBI lineage: Eukaryota > Metazoa > Chordata > Amphibia > Caudata > Salamandridae > Lissotriton > Lissotriton helveticus. The sequence goes on from NC_136063.1 coordinate 851,663,986, forward strand.
TTTCTTTGCCAAACACTGCAGTCATAGTTAGCATTCAGTCTTAAATTAGAGGCAATGTGTAAGGTATTATGCAGACCTTTGACAGTAATAAAGTGGAAACACAACATAATAGAGTGAATAATTTTAAGGGACTGATGAATTTTCAGGTTTAAAGTGAAGTGAAATATAGTGCCTATAAGATCAAGCTTCAACTGCCAACATCTAGATCTTCGATACAGGGGTAAAGTTGAAAGTTATGACTGACAGCCACGGAGTACATGTTGAATACATGAAGTGGATTGGGCCCTGTTTCCGCTCACCTTTGGACTTGAAAGAATGATTTTTTTTTTTAAATGTCTGTGATGCAAATAGTGATAAAATACATGCAGATTGACAAAGAAACAATTATAACTCAGATCTGTGATATAATTGCAATCGTTGACAGACATGACGATAAAGAATTAGTACAATCTCTAATAAAGACAATGGTGGAACGACTGACTACTGCAAAAACAAATATAATTCAGAAAAAACCCTGCAAATTCAACTGTGATAATGGGGGCTATGAAAGAGGTGAGAGAGGCAACAGAGCGAGAAAACTGTTAATAATTGAGTCAAAATACATTCTTGCGTTGGATAGAAAAGAACCTAGGTGTCTAAACTGTGACTAGGAGTTATATGTGCATTAGTAATATGCTGTATCTTGTTGTGCATTGGGGGGCACGTTTTTCACCTTTTTTCCATTACACATTGGTTGATGAGTATGATGAATGTTGTATGTAGACAGAAGTTAACTGCTGGGCTAGGTTTTGATCACATTTTGTGTTTTTTTCCACAGGTTGTGAAGTGGAGTTTGAGAACTTTGGGAAGTAAAAGGAGCTAATTATTATCTGAGGTAGGCACTTATTTCCTATTACTGATTCTCTCCAAGCCAGGTTGGCTGTGTGTCATTAGATCCCTATTTGTGATTGTCTTACTCACACGTCAATTTAGGATGCAATATTTGGTCAGGGTTTGGTTTGGGACTGCCCAATTGGGTATGATGTCTAATGTAATTTACACTGATCATCCTGAGTCAGGTTGGTTGTTCAACTAGCACAATCTAATATGTGATAGTCCCTTACACATGAACATGATCTCTGTGGACTTATGTGGTCTTGATTTGTATTTTGCGATGACCTCTTAGGCTGGATGTGCACCTGCTAATGCCTTACTCATTCTGACTTGTAAATGCCAAATATTTCTGCTCCCGACATTAGGCACAGATGGGGTATTGTGGCATATGCTTGTATCATTATGCAGGAAAGGAGTAACGCTGAGGAAGGGCATGTTCAGACATTCAATGAATATGCTTTTTTTGTGTTGAGCAGTGTGTATGATTAAAATTATAATTTATGATTTTATATTATGTTTTTGATAATCTTTTGAAAATTCACAATCGGTAAGGATAACTATTGCATTGGCATTGGCTATACTCCTGCAACTTGTATTCTGGCATGTGTTGTTAATGTCAATTGTGATGTAAAATCATGTCACCTTATTTGCTTTTGCCCAATGGAGCAGTGCACAGTGACGAAGGCAGGGATCTGTTGAAACACTTCTTGTGATTGAGAATTACTGATGCTCTGACCAGTAGACTATTTTAATTCACGCACACCAAAGCACCTGTCATTCTTTGTCCTTGAAGCAGATGTGGATATTTCCAAACTCAAAGTAGCAACACTGAGGAGGCATTGTCAATGGGGTACCACTGAACGGAACCATGGTGAAGATTTCAACATTCTGGCTTAGTTCCTTTATGGAAGTCAAAAATCTTGAGCGGGAGTAAAGCTGCAGGCTGTAGCTTAGTAGGGCTCCATAAGTCAGGATACTTCTTCTGCAAGGAGCCACTATACAGGCTTTGCTGTGGTAGAGAAGAACGTAGCTGGAGTTGCTGTGAGACCAGGCCGACCAGTGAGGCACCTCAGTTGATTGGCGAGCAGTTAGGTCCCTGTCTTCTTTCAGTTCTCAGAACAGATTTTGGCAGAAAGTCCAAAGTTATGGATTTGGGCTTTCTGGCCAAATTTAGCCCTACTGCGAAGGCCCAGGAAGGGACTAACACCACTTGAGGGACATGATTCACTCAGGCTTGGTCCAGGTTCAAGATGATTGGTTGCTTTTCTGTCCCTGAGGATCTGATCAGAAGGCTAGCCAACTAGCCCTTGAAGTCACTCTGAAAGTCTTGAGTTTAAGCAGGAAAACCTGTCCCAAGCATCAGGACAGCCATCTGAGGGCATGGGGCAGGCTTCAGGGCAGTCCTCTTGGTGCACCAGGGCAGTCCTTAAATGGACACAGCAGGCCACAAGCAGCAGGGCAGTCCTCTGAGAGTCTTTCCTAAGGTCCACAAGTGAATTGAAGTGTTGGCCTGAAAGTTCCCTGGTAACCCAGGCCCCCTTTGGAGGGGAAGAAACTTATGGGGGGTTTCCGCCATATAAGTGTCTGGAAGATCCTCCCCCCTTCCTTAGTCTCAGTCAGTCTGCAGGCACAATAGACTAGTGTGAAGTTCTTTATGTGTGAGCTGAGGTATTGGTTTTGAAGTGCAAGGGGGAACAGCCATTACATTAAGGCTGGTACCCCGCAAGCCATTACAACACAAGTGTTACAAAGCATGCGTAGTAACAACGCATGACCATCACAACTCAATTTTTTACAATCCATAGGCCTTTACAACGCATGCCTTTACAACAAATTTCATTGTAAAGGCATGAATGGTAAAGGGATATTTATTTCAAATGTCAGTATTAGGTAAGATGGGGTTTTGAGGTTGTATGGTTCATTTTAGTGTTTAGGGTAGGTATGGGTTTTGGGGTGGCATGGGTAATTTTAGGGTTTAGGGTGGGTATGGGTTTAGGGGTGGCACGGGTAATTTTAGCGTTTCAGGTGAGTATGGGTTTTGGGGTGGCAAGGGTAATTTTAGTGTTTAAGGTGGGTATGGGTTTTGGAGTGGCATGCATAATAATAATAGGGTTTAGGGTGGGTATGGCTTTTGGGGTGGCATGGCATGGGTAATTTTAGGGTTTCATGCTATGTTGGAGGTTTATAGTATGAGAATCCCACTGATTCTATCATAATCTATGGAATTCTCACTAATTAAAACATGGCAGCCTATAAAGGTAAAGGAGGGAATCATACGTCGAAAATTAGTAAAGGTGTCTCAGTCAGTACCAGTTCAAGCTCTTCGTCTGGAGTTATCTCTAACAGGAATCTTTGCTCGAATAATCTCTAAAAACATAAGGTGGGCGTAGAATCTATTACACGCAGCACCTGACACATTAAGGTATCTCTTAAAATTGGAGACTTTAAGAGAGGAAGCATCTCGGTATACTTTTATTAGGAATCTGTCAAAGGCTGTTGAGGTTTCTCAATGCACTGTAACACTTTTACAGGAGTGGTCCCCAGCACATTTGAATCTCTTTTTAAAACATCTGCTCCTAGAATCAGTTACGAAAATGACGAGGAATATTGCATTCAGCTAAAGCAGTAGAAAGCGTTCGCTGAAGGCATAGATTTTAAAACCCATGCACCCTGTTTACAATTTCAATTAGAACACGGGGTAAGAAGTTGTATTCTTCTTTTACGTTTGAGAATACTCCCATTAGCAACATACCTAGCCAGTTGGGAGGGTATAAATAACAATAAAAGTAAGCATGGGCGTAAAATCCGTTCCGATCGCGGATTTTTCGGATTTTTCGGATTTTCGGCAAATTCGCAATCCGTGAACTCTCGCGAACTTGTCGAAAATCCGTGGATTCGCTCGCGGCGGATTTTTTGCTTGGTGATACAATATTGCGGCGCGCGGCGTGGTGCACGGCGTTCACTTTCCATCATTTAGCGTTTGCCGAGTTGTTTTTCTCGATCATATTTTGCGAGTGCTGCGCCATTTTGGATCTTGCTGCGGGATCCCGCGGGAGTTTGGCGCCCGCGAATACGTAATCGCGGCTTGCCACCTTGCACAGCACGCCTCGTGTGAGTTCGCAAGTGCGAACATGTAGTTGCGGCGGACAGGAACAATCTCGCACTCGCGAAATAGAGATTTTGCAATTCTGCACAAGAAATCCACCAGCAAACAGGATAAACCTTCAGAAAATGATGATTTTTATCAGAATCACTCCTCAGGTTGACATTTGCATGGCCTTTTTTTTGCAAGGAGTCCATTTTTGGGGGGGGGGGAAGGAAGTGCCCCACAGTCTCCAACTTCCTGTTCCTGTCCAGCAGGCTCCTCCCAATGCTTTCTTCATGAGCAGGTCACTTTCATTTGGACCTTGACCTGGAAGGATTACTTTTTGTGGGTGCTGCTGGATATTTGGATTTGAGGCCTTTTTGACTTTCTTTGGATCACTTTTGGATTAGAAATCAACTTTCACAAGTAAGTTTGTTTGGGGCATTACAGTTGCTGCAACTACAATTTTGGAACTTTTTCAGAACATTAAATAAAATATATTGTGGGTAGCCACAGTATCCAGTAGGACCAGGGTTGGTTATGGGTGCATGATACAACTGTTTTGTTGAATTTAAACACCATTGAGGCCATGGAGGGCTGGGATTATGCTGATTTTTGTTGTTTTTGTCGTTTTTTTGGGGCTGCTGGTGGGGCCCTTTGCCCAGAGGTGGTGAGTGTTGCATGGGCCAAGTCTTTCTGTGGGGTGTCTTCTTGAATTTAAACATCATTGAGGCCATGGATGGGCTGGGATTGTGCTGATTTTTGTGTTTTTTGTTGTTTTTTTGGGGCTGCTGGTGTGGCCTTTTGCCCAGGGGTAGTGGTGCATGGACTGAGTGTGCCTGTGGTGTGGTCTCACTCTCTTTAATGTAAACATCCTGGATGGCATTGGATTGTGGTGATTTTTGGGCGTTTTTCTGTTTTTTTGGGGTGTACTGTTGATGTGGACTGGCCATGTGGGTGGTGGTGGTGGCCATCTTGAGTGCTGGCTGGTACAGGCAACATGTGCTTGGGGTGCAAGGGGCCATTTTGAAGAGAGGCAGTGTCTGAGGCCTGCACTTATTTTGCCTACTTTTCATCCATTATGCCCAGGGGTAGTGAGTGTTGCATGGGCCTAGTCTTTCTGTGGGGTGTCTTCTTGAATTTAAACACCATTGAGGCCATGGATGGGCTGGGATTGTGCTGAATTTTGTGGTTTTTGTCGTTTTTTGGGGCTGCTGGTGGGGCCCTTTGCCCAGGGGTGGTGAGTGTTGCATGGGCCTAGTCTTTCTGTGGGGTGTCCTCTTGAATTTAAACACCATTGAGGCCATGGATGGGCTGGGATTGTGCTGAATTTTCTGTTTTTTGTCGTTTTTTGGGGCTGCTGGTGGGGCCCTTTGCCCAGGGGTGGTGAGTGTTGCATGGACCTAGTCTTTCTGTGGGGTGTCTTCTTGAATTTAAACACAATTGAGGCCATGGATGGGCTGGGATTGTGCTGTTTTTTGTGTTTTTTGTCGTTTTTTGGGGGCTGCTGGTGTGGCCTTTTGCCAAGGGGTAGTGATGCATGGACTGAGTGTGCCTGTGGGGTCTCACTCTCTTTAATGTAAACATCCTGGATGGCATTGGATTGTGGTGATTTGTGGGTGTTTTTCTGTTTTTTTGGGGTGTACTGTTGATGTGGACTGGCCATGTGGGTGGTGGTGGTGGCCATCTTGAGTGCTGGCTGGTACAGGCAACATGTGCTTGGGGTGCAAGGGGCCATTTTGAAGAGAGGCAGTGTCTGAGGCCTGCACTTATTTTGCCTACTTTTCATCCATTATGCCCAGGGGTAGTGAGTGTTGCATGGGCCTAGTCTTTCTGTGGGGTGTCTTCTTGAATTTAAACACCATTGAGGCCATGGATGGGCTGGGATTGTGCTGAATTTTGTGGTTTTTGTCGTTTTTTGGGGCTGCTGGTGGGGCCCTTTGCCCAGGGGTGGTGAGTGTTGCATGGGCCTAGTCTTTCTGTGGGGTGTCCTCTTGAATTTAAACACCATTGAGGCCATGGATGGGCTGGGATTGTGCTGAATTTTCTGTTTTTTGTCGTTTTTTGGGGCTGCTGGTGGGGCCCTTTGCCCAGGGGTGGTGAGTGTTGCATGGGCCTAGTCTTTCTGTGGGGTGTCTTCTTGAATTTAAACACCATTGAGGCCATGGATGGGCTGGGATTGTGCTGTTTTTTGTGTTTTTTGACGTTTTTTTGGGGCTGCTGGTGTGGCCTTTTGCCAAGGGGTAGTGATGCATGGACTGAGTGTGCCTGTGGGGTCTCACTCTCTTCAATGTAAACATCCTGGATGGCATTGGATTGTGGTGATTTGTGGGTGTTTTTCTGTTTTTTTGGGGTGTACTGTTGATGTGGACTGACCATGTGGGTGGTGGTGGTGGCCATCTTGAGTGCTGGCTGGTACAGGCAACATGTGCTTGGGGTGCAAGGGGCCATTTTGAAGACAGGCAGTGTCTGAGGCCTGCACTTATTTTGCCTACTTTTCATCCATTATCCCCAGGGGTAGTGAGTGTTGCATGGGCCTAGTCTTTCTGTGGGGTGTCTTCTTGAATTTAAACACCATTGAGGCCATGGATGGGCTGGGATTGTGCTGAATTTTGTGGTTTTTGTTGTTTTTTGGGGCTGCTGGTGGGGCCCTTTGCCCAGGGGTGGTGAGTGTTGCATGGGCCTAGTCTTTCTGTGGGGTGTCTTCTTGAATTTAAACACCATTGAGGCCATGGATGGGCTGGGATTGTGCTGTTTTTTGTGTTTGTTGTCATTTTTTTGGGGCTGCTGGTGTGGCCTTTTGCCAAGGGGTAGTGATGCATGGACTGAGTGTGCCTGTGGGGTCTCACTCTCTTTAATGTAAACATCCTGGATGGCATTGGATTGTGGTGATTTTTGGGTGTTTTTCTGTTTTTTTGGGGTGTACTCTTGATGTGGACTGGCCATGTGGGTGGTGGTGGTGGCCATCTTGAGTGCTGACTGGTACAGGCAACATGTGCTTGGGGTGCAATGGGCCATTTTGAAGAGAGGCAGTGTCTGAGGCCTGCACCTATTTTGCCTACTTTTCATCCATTATCCCCAGGGGTAGTGAGTGTTGCATGGGCCTAGTCTTTCTGTGGGGTGTCTTCTTGAATTTAAACACCATTGAGGCCATGGATGGGCTGGGATTGTGCTGAATTTTGTGGTTTTTGTCGTTTTTTGGGGCTGCTGGTGGGGCCCTTTGCCCAGGGGTGGTGAGTGTTGCATGGGCCTAGTCTTTCTGTGGGGTGTCCTCTTGAATTTAAACACCATTGAGGCCATGGATGGGCTGGGATTGTGCTGTTTTTTGTGTTTTTTGTCGTTTTTTGGGGCTGCTGGTGTGGCCTTTTGCCCAGGGGTAGTGGTGCATGGACTGAGTGTGCCTGTGGGGTCTCACTCTCTCTAATGTAACCATCCTGGATGGCATTGGATTGTGGTGATTTTTGGGTGTTTTTCTGTTTTTTGGGGGTGTACTGATGATGTGGACTGGCCATGTGGGTGGTGGTGGTTGCCATCTTGAGTGCTGGCTGGTACAGGCAACATGTGCTTGGGGTGCAAGGGGCCATTTTGAAGAGAGGCAGTGTCTGAGGCCTGCACTTATTTTGCCTACTTTTCATCCATTATGCCCAGGGGTAGTGAGTGTTGCATGGGCCTAGTCTTTCTGTGTGGTGTCTTGAATGTAAACATCATGGATGGCATGGGATTGTGCTGATTTTTCTGTGTTTTTCCATTTTTTGGGGTGTATAACTGAACTGATGTTCCTCTGTCTTCCATTGCTTTTAGGTGCACAAGACTCAAGAGAACCACCAGTGCCAGGAAGAAGTCCTGCAGCGGTGTGTGTGTGCAGCAGCATAACGTCACGCGACGTCACGTCTGGACACAGACAACTCTGCAACTCATGCAACTGCTGCCTGCTGTTCTGACCTGCTCTGAAGAAGATGGCACCAAAAAAAATTCCCCGTAGCTCCTCTTTCAAGAAAGTTGCCAGTAGGGAGCAGAAGAAGCAAGTTACCAAGGAGACTGGTGTGCCGGCCGCCCCTTTTTTTGGGAGGAAAAAAAAAAGTACGCCTGCAGCAGCAGCGGGATCTGCTGGGGACCAAGCTGTGAGCAGCACCCCCGCTACATTGGGCTCAGTGCCACCACCACCACCACGCCAACTTAAGTCCAAGCCCTTGACTGCTGCAGAGGCACTTAGTCTAGTTGTTCAATCACCCTCGACCAGTGATGTTGGCTCATCGCAAGAAAGTAGCAGCAATGTCCCTCAATCAACACAGGTGTTGTAACTCATCTGACGAGTGTTGAACAACCACAGCCGCAACAAAAACCACATGTGCAAGTACAAGCCCAAGTACATGTGGAAGGAGAGGCAGCGCAAGGAGATGCGCAAGCAGAGGTGCATGGAGGGTCACAAGTTCCCACAATAGTTGTTCCTCCCGAAGTAGGGGCACATCAGGAAATCGACAATCAAGGCGAGGTATCATTTGAGGAAGACACCCCTCCTGATGATCATTCATTGTCTTCCACACCCCTAGCAAGGAAGAGATCAAGGGTGGTGTCTACATCTTCTCCAAGCACACCTCCTTCTGATGATACGGATCAAAATTGGGAACCAGCACCACTGCCGTCTGAGAGTGAGGCACACCATGATCTGACAAAGGTAGTTAAGTGTAAAAGGAAGCTCGTCCAAAGTTTCAGAGTTATGGAGTGTGATGATGAGGCTCAACAAGAAGTGGCGGATACTGCTGCTGATGAAGACTCTGACAACGACGACCCAGTCATCATAAAGGTCACTGCAGCCCCAGCGGGCATGCAGCAAACAGACATTTTGACCCTAGCCCGAAAAGCTGCTGAGCGTGATGATGATGATGTTGTCGACGAGGAGGCAGTGGAAAAACCACAATCATTGGAGTTAAGTAGTACACCAACTCGTACCGCTTCCATATTTCTTTCTCACAAGAAGGGACCTCCATCCACCTCGACCTTAATTAGTGGCGGTGAAAGTGCACAACGTACAAAAGTTGGACAATCCAGATCCTCCACTTCATCTGGCATTAGCAGCATGACCACCACCACCAGTATCGCCGCCTCCTCCAGGCCCCACAGACACTTCAAGTCCCCAGTTTGGGACTTCTTTACTGTTTGCCCAAAAAGGGAAAAGTTCGCCATTTGTACCCTTTGTAAGCTTGCAGTTAGTCGTGGTAAGTTTGGTACCAACTATGGTACCGGAGGCCAGAGAGGTCATCTTAGGAGACAGCACACTATCCAATGGTATGCGCACCTAAAGGCGATCAAGGAAGCCCGATTTGGAAGTCAAGAAAACGTTAATGTTTCATCTGATGATGACGAGGAGGAAGAAGACGTGTCAAACACTTCACTTACACCCAGTACCCCTGTCAGCAGCACACCCCATGTGAGGCACACTAAGAGTGTTGGAGCGAGTGAGACACCAACGCAAAAAAGTTCACCAGCGAGCATAATTGGGTCAACGAAGTCATTATCATCCCGTAAATGCTTGGTCCAGGGCAACATTAGAACCATGTTTTGTTCAGACGCGCCATATGAACGCAACCACCCACTGACGCGTCTGTATAACACTAAGCTGGCTAAAATGCTAGCTGTGGACCTTCTCCCTTTTTCTTTTGTAGAAGCGGTAGGTTTTCTAGAATTAGTGGCAGCGCTCTGCCCTAAATGGAAGGTTCCTAGCCGGTTCTATTTTGCCAGAGTTACGGTTCCAGCACTACATGAAGATGTGCTGAAGGTGATTGGGGCAGCTTTGCAGAAGAGTGCTGTTCACACTCTACATCTGACAACAGACATGTGGACCAGTGGCGCAGGCGCTGATTACATGTGCATCACTGCACACTGGGTCTCTTTTTCAGGGGTTAAAGCAAAGCTAAACGCAGGTGTTGACCCGGACCAAGTTTTTAAAGCTGCTCGGAAACATGCAACACTAGCCATGTTTGGCTTGGAGAAAAGTCACACAGCACGAAACATTTTGGACGAGTTTAACAAAAAGGTCTTTCACTGGCTGTCCCCAAAAAAAGCAAGATTGGTTAGGTTTCCACAGATAATGGCGCCAACGTAGTTAAGGCCATGGCGCTGGGTGACTATTTCAGAGTGCCGTGTTTGGCGCACTGTATCAACCTGGTAGTTCAAAAATTCTTGAGTGATAAAGACAGTCCAGCGTGCGAGGTAATGGCCACCTGCCGAAAAATGTGCAACCATTTCAGCCATTCTTTTAAGGCCCGGAAGCATCTGAGGAGCCTGCTACATGAACGTTGAATGCCAGTGAAAGCACTCATCCAGGAGGTGGCAACACGTTGGAACTCAACCTTCTACATGCTTGAGCGTCTGTATGAGCAGTATACGGTACTCGATCACTATTTCTTAAAACAGGGTACAGCTCAGAAGGACCTGAGGATGGGTGCGGCGCAATGGGACATAGTTAAAAGCCTGACAGACATGCTTCGTCCTTTTGAGGTCTTCACGCGTGCAGTCAGCAAGGAGGACTGTAATTTGGGAAAAGCTATCCCATTGTTGTGCATGCTGGAGCACCAACTGAAGGCGGTGTCTTCTGAGTCAGAAAAAGATGAAAAAAACAAAGACCCTTTTGTTTTGTCGGAGAAATTATTAGAGCGCCTACGTGGTGATGAACGTCTTAAAATGATCAACTCAGAACAGCATTACATTTGTGCTACTATTCTAGATCCACGCTACAAAAAGGTGCTGGCAGGCCAAGCATTCTTTCCTTTTGCTGATGAAGATGTTAAAAAGTACAAACGTTGGCTAGCCTGGTCAGCCAAGAGGTTTGAAAAAGAACGGCAGGATATTGAAGGAGAAGGCAGTACATCAGCATCAGCATCAGCAGGCCATCCCCAGTCAAAAGAATCCACTTCTGCACCTGTGACTGTGGCACAAGTGACCTCTCAGCCGTTAAAGACACCGGCAACCGGATCATCTGCACCACTCACAAGAGTAACATTGGCTATTGAAGAGGATTGGCTAACTTGGCTTGGATATGGTTCTCGAAAAGAGGTCACAAGCACAGCAAAAAGTAACCAAAGTGGAGGAACCGTTGAGGACCTTGAGTCGATGGTGCAGGACTATTTGAATGACTCAACAGAGGTCTTTCTTAATGATGAGCCATTGCAGTATTGGCATGGGAAAAAACAATTGTGGCCACAGCTCTCCAACCTGGCTATAAACTACTTGTCTTTCCCACTCGCAAGTGTGTCTTCTGAACGTGTTTTCAGTGCTGCTGGTGGCATTGTAACTCCCAAACGGAGCCGCCTCTCGCCCAAAAATGTGGAGAGGCTAACAATGATCAAGATGAATCAGCACCTCATACCACCAGATTACAAAGTACGAGAAAGCACGCCGCATGAAGACGAGGAGGACAGCAACGTAGATTAGGGAATTTGTTTTCTGTTCGGTGACGCTTACCTCATCCTGCCCGAATTCGCAGAGTATGATGACGAACTCTTATTCTTATTCCCTGACACCGAGCCCTGAAAATGAGACAATGAATCAATAACTTTCTTTTTCGTCCTTATTCACTTTTATTCCTGTGTGTCTGTCTTTCTTTGTTTTGCACAGTTAATTTAATTCAAACTTTAATCACCTAATCACAAAAACAAGCCCATCAGCAGAACTGTCTTCACTTGTTTGCTTATTGATTTGAAGGTGCCGCAGTCTACATTCCTCAGGTTCACAAGTTCAGAAGAACATGCTCCTCTATCCTCCTCCTCCAGACTCCTATTTCCCTCAAAGCAGAGGGCTGGATTACGCCCAATGAAGAAAGACTCAGCACTTGTGGAGGTGTTCTACTTCTTTGCGGGTGAGTTGACGGCTCTGGGCCCATTGCTGTGAAGCTCTAATAACGAATAAAAGTGTTTTGGACCAAATATGAGGCGGAAATTTCTTCCCGTTTTTGCTGACTTGCTTGCCTTTGAGGTGCTCTTTGGCGGGGTTCCGGGTGTTTGTGGGTGAGTTTTGGGGTCTGGGAGCACTGCTGCGACAGTCTAATCTTGATTGCATTTGCTTTTCAGGAAATCCGTGGTGGAAAACAGGAGTAATGATGATGACCTAGCTGCACAGCGCGTTTGGACCGAAGGCCGAGAGATATTGTAAGTATGAGATTTTGCTTTTTGGCTGTTTGGGGGTGTTGTCGCATGCTTTTTTGTGGGTGGGTTGGCGGGTCTCTTGGGGCATTCCTGTGAAGGTCTAATACCGGATAGAAGTCAATCCATGCAGAATTTTTTTTTGCTATTTCTTCTGACATCTTGCTCAATGTAGCGTTTTCGGGGGCCTGTTTGGGGGGCTTCCTGGTGTTTGTGGGTGTGTTTTGGTGTCTCTGTCGGAGCACTGCTGCGACAGTCTATTCTTGATTGCATTTGCTTTTCAGGAAATCCGTGGTGGAAAACAGGAGTTATGATGATGACCTAGCTGCACAGCGCATTTGGACCGAAGGCCGAGAGATATTGTAAGTATGAGATTTTGCTTTTTGGCTGTTTGGGGGTGTTGTCGCGTGCTTTTTTGCGGGTGGGTTGGCGGGTCTCTTGGGGCATTCCTGTGAAGGTCTAATACCGGATAGAAGTCAATCCATGCAGAATTCTTTTTTGCTATTTCTTCTGACATCTTGATCAATGTAGCGTTTTCGGGGGCCTGTTTGGGGGGCTTCCTGGTGTTTGTGGGTGCGTTTTGGTGTCTCTGTCGGAGCACTGCTGCGACAGTCTAATCTAGATTGCATTTGCTTTTCAGGAAATCCGTGGTGGAAAACAGGAGAAATGATGATGACCTAGCTGCACAGCGCGTTTGGACCGAAGGCCGAGAGATATTGTTAGTATGAGATTTTGCTTTTTGGGTGTTTGGGGGTGTTGTCGCGTGTTTTTTTGCGGGTGGGTTGGCGCCGGGTCTCTTAAGTTGGGGCATTCCTGTGAAGATCTAATACCGGATAGAAGTGGTTTGGACAAAATCCATAAGGAAAAGCCTTTTGGCACTTTTTGTAACTTAGGGTTCGTTAGGGTTAGCCCTAGCAGCAGGATTGCATGTGTTTCGGGGTGTTCTAGATTTTTGCAACTGAGTTCTGGGGTCTTAGAGCACTCTTGTAGCGATGCTGGCTATGGATACTTTTGCTTGCTTGCAAGTGGTTTGAATACAATCCACGGTGGGTAAGGGGGTATTTGGGCCTACTTTTACTTTCAAAGTACGTTTTGTCACCAATTTTCTGCTAGGCCTCGTTTTTTGAGATCTGAAAGGGGGTCTTCTACATTTTTGCGACTGGCTTTAGTAAGGGTCTGGGTGGGAGCACTGCTGGGAAGGTCTAATTTTGTTCTAAAGCACAGTTTACAGTACACCGAGCTTGAGGGGAAAGATCCGCTAAATTAATTTGGCCATACTTATTTATCCTTCAAAAGGTGACTCAGACAGAGTACGCAATTTCAAAAATATTGTACTGTCTATTAGGAAAATCAAAGTGTGACTTTTTGCACCACACAGCGTACATACCTTATATTTATTTATCAGTGGTATTGTAATAGCACTTCCTGTTTTCCGTTCAATAATTACAGGCCGGGTTTCAGTCTGTGCAATGGGGAAAAAAGATGGAGTCAGGCTTCACATTAACGAGCCGCAATTCAACATCCGCCAGGAAGGCAGTGGACAGGGTGTCTTCTGTCAGTGGTCACCAACATTGATGGACAAAGCGTCAGCTGGAATGGAGGAGTGCCGCTAATAAGAGGAATTGTTTGCTGCATGCAACTTACTTACCAAATTCAATAGGACAACTCCAACAACATACAGATACAGTATCCATTGTTTTCTTCTATGAGTGTGAATGCATTTCTTGGATCTCTCTCTGCTTCTAAATTGATCCCTACAGCCATTCTATAGGTTTTCATTCGGCTAATTTTTAAACCTAATTTAATGTAAGTAGTGTTTCTCTGAGTGCAGAGATAGGCTAGTCAAAACGCTGCAGCCCTGTACTGTCGCATTCTAGTACTACTTACTTTTCAGTAACAATGCATGCAGTAGGGCATGCACTTCCTTTATGTCACTTAAAAGATTTGTGGTTAGCTTTAGTTTGTACCCAAAGATTTCTTTATCTTCAATTATTGTTTGTCCATGCTGTGCTTTTTTTTTCTTCTCTCAACAAAACCTACCCAAAAAGAAACCCCCATTCCCATCCATTTTCCAAACCCTAACCCTCTTCCCCCGGGCTGTGTGGCTTTGCTTGATGTGTGACTAAATGACATCAATAATTCCACACACTTGCTGGGGAGGATAAGGTCATAGCAACAGGCTGGTGAAGGAATCCGAGGATATATTCTCGACTTACTCAGCTTCAGTACTATTTCTTGTAGTAGTAGGAGCCAATGTCAAATAAATTCAACGCAAGTACTAGTTATACTTGCAATACTTTACCATTTGTTAGGCTACATTGTGGCACTGTTCTAGTGTACTGTCACCTGCTATATTCTCTATCGTACAGTAACCGTTGTAATGCTACAGTAAGGACAAACCAGGTTTCGTTTTCTTTTTTTCCATAGGCATGCAACTGCCACTGTGTCACACCACTAGTACCACCGCAATGAGGACATTTCATCCGCCCAGGATTGCCAACCTTAATCCCCATTTCCCGTGGAGCCAGCCCTGGGCCTATCCCTACTTTCAAACACAAATTACAGGTAAGATAAGCGTTTGGTGGGAAGTAGTATAATGGAGTATTAGGACTAGACGAGAGATTGACGGTAGTACTACTAAAGTCCTAGGACTCTTCAGGAAAACAAACTTACTGTTAAACCCCCACCCACCAGACTCAAAAGCAGTAAAAAACAGATATGGTCAGATAAAGTTTAAAAAAGTATATTTATGTAGCCCTAACAAAATAATCTCCCTCAAGACCCTCCCTAACCCCAACGATTGTCTTTCAAAAGTCCCAAAAAGAACCCAACTCCCAAATCCCACCCCCCAAAAGTCTCTAAAAAAAGGGCAAGGGACACTACACTACTGGAGGGTGCTGTTGAATTTTGCGGCCAGGGCATCATACTCCTTGTGGAGGGTGGCGTGGTCGAAGCGGAGGCCCTCCACCAAGTTCTTATAGCTAAGGACCTCCTGCTCCAGGTAGGACACTCTGAGTCCTAAGCGGCGCTGGCGTGCCTTGCAACTCCTGTGGGGGGCAGCTGATGTCTTTGCTGCTTGGCGGTGGCGGTTGGCTTTGGTAGCCCGGCTCCGTACCGCTGGAGCACTGCGCTGGCTGGCAGCCCGTGGTGGCACAGAGGAGGATGCAGCTGTCCCAGTGGAGGATGTTGTGGTTCCACCGGTTGACTGCGTGTCCGACTCCTCCAGGGCCACCAGCCGCCGATATTCCGCGACAGTGGCATCCAGCCTCCGTTGCCGGGCCATTCGAGCCTGCTCCCTCCGTGATGTTGATTTGGAAGGAGCAACTATATGAAGAAAGAAAGACATAGTCTGTAACCAATGCACCTTAACATTAATAACACAAAGTGATTGAGCCGAAAGTTGTGTCACAGTACAAGTAGCAAATTGAAAGCACAGTACATAACTATTGAGGACAGTGTCTATCTAACCTCCCACTTCTGCATCCTTGCTCTAACATTAGTGGGAGTTTAATGAACAAATTCTACGACCACTATGGACTTCCATTACAGTCGACTATGACAGTACACCAGTCTTATTCTTCTTCTTCTCTCTTGTTTAGGAAAATTGGTACGTTATCTTATGCAAGCCGGCAGAATGCCAGCAGAGTGAACTTGCACCCGAGAAAAACAGACGCACACCATGATGAGTGAGACAGACTTGCGTTACTGTACCGGTCCAGTACATGCAGGTGGTGAAGCTATTACTTTTCTATTACCGGTGGCACTGAGAATACTCTGTTACAAGGGCAACTGCTTAATTAATTTACCTTTCACCCTACAGTGCAAATGACTACTAGAAAAGGAAAATGAAGAAGCTAAATAATTTGATTATCTATCACTTCACATGGGATGTATTTGATGACATATGGGATGACTTTAGGTGCTTTGCTTATTATTGAGTGAACAGTGATACACCCACACATGAATGACGTACTACTACTAAACTAAAGTTATTAAGAGAGGTCCGGAGTGTCCACCGTAATAACCGGATATATGCTGTGCTTGCAGTTGCAATACAAACGACTGCTACTATTCATGGTAGTATTGGACAAATTTACAACTTCTTTTCCTTGCCTTCCCTACACTGGAACGGACGTGCGGGTGCGGTGTTACATGCTCTTCAAGGTAACACTTAGTTCATCCAGTGACCATCTACTCTCTTTAGATACACATATGCTATCTAAGAGTCAGATAATACCATGCTCCAGGCATCCATCCATTCCAAGTATATGCACACATACAGTTTCTGTTTCACCCACCCAGGCTGTTCTCCTTCCACCCATCCTTGCTTCATCATTGACCCAGCCATGCACCATACCATATTCTTTCCTTCCCAGCCACCTCGGGGACCAAGCAAACACATATCATTCTTCTTTACCAGCCATCATAAAATTTCTCGTCCTTCCACACTTACTTACACCCTTCTTTCGCTTTTCGATCATCCCATCCATCAAGTTCATCTAAGATCTTATTGGGATTCTTCTCACCAAAAACTTCACAGCTAAGTCGAAGTACATTTAGAGGAGGATACTACCTGGTTGATTTATAATACACCCGTGCAGAAAGCACACTATGCAGTCTTCAATCTCAATAATTAAGGAATATATAGCTTACCTCTTCCCGCCACCACCGTGTGAACCCTCACAGGAACGTCCGGCACTTGCACCGCATCCTCCCCAGAGTCCTCGTCCAACACCACCACCTCCGCGCTGGCCCCGCCACCAGATGTCACACCTACAAAGTACATTTAAGAATGTTAGAAATACACCACTCACTACTATATAATATTTGGTCTAGGAGGAATAAAGAAATGTTAAAAAAACGAAATACAATGTAATAATTTGTAACTGTATACTCTAAAGTAAAAATGTCCCTTTTTCCAGGGAAGGCTGTTGTCTTGCAGCACTTTTTGGCACAACTGATGAATGCTTGCTTTTTATTTTTAACACACACCACTTTTTCTCCTAACAGAAGCTTGACTTCTAAGAACAGATCAGGGTCAAGCTCAAGTTCAAACCAGGTGAGAGCTCAGCTCGACCACAAGAAATGTGTCCAATTAATCGTGAGCACTAAGCACTTTTCCATTTTCAGTTAAACGTTTACTTTTATGACAAAGTTGATTTTAATACATGTGTTTAGTTTTAATAAAGCTTTTAAACTTAAATAGACTCTGTGGTTTTTGGTCCTCCAGACTAGAGTGGATGAGCTAAAGGTTTTGGAATTTTTGCAAGCATGATTGCCTCTGACACTTCTTGACTGTGACTCCGTACTCTTGTCCTGCGTTGAATAATCTAATCATCATTGGGGATCAATCATCGGTGACTTTGGGAGCTAAATGACTGTGCCACACTATCTAGTCAGTAAGGAGATTGGGGGTTCTTCAAAGTCTGATATCACTGAGGTATGTGGAAAGAAAGTCTACCTGCGCCTATTATAATTGATAAACAAGACACTATTTAGTGTTCATAGTTCGGTTTGTGCAGATTTGTCCCTGCAACAGTAGTAGAATGGATTGTCCTCCTATGCAAACCAAAAGTAAAGTAGTATCTTATTCTTTATTGGTGGTCATTCAACTTTTTATTGTTAGCAATTGTCAAAGCATAAACATTTAGAAGACTTGAAAAGACATTATGGACAATCCCAGAGGACTGCACTCAGTGCATAGAGCTATTGCTGACTAGAATGGGAGTCCAATGGAATTGCCAAATGTGCAATCTTTGGTTGCTACACAGACAGACTAATAAGAATAATCTAGTAATACCACAGGGAGTCATAGTCGAGGCAGGATAAGAATTTAGATCCAGTCTACAAGAAGATCAAAGACGATTTAGAAAAAATCGAATGAGGAACGCTAGGAAAAAATAGGTACTCTATATTAAAATTAAAACTTACTGGGGCCAGCAAAGGAGCCCTCGCCTGCCCGATCCTGGCCTGCATCCTCCTGAACAGCACCCTTCTCCTCCTCCTGTGTCCTCTTGCCCTTGGGGGGAGCTGATGTACAACATGAAAGAAAGAAAGACCAGAAAACATGGATGAGATTTGTCAACCAAATCAAACATTTCAAAAGAACAATAACAAAATATTTTGGAGAAATAGCAAATAGATGACACCTATTCCACGGGATATATTGATCAATCTCATGTGGTATACTACGTTATTCGTATTGCCTGATTTGCGGACCGTTGACTTTGAAAGTTCCTATGTAACTCACTAAACAGACTACTAAAAAGGTTTGCCTAGGCCTGGCAGGCAGCAGTCCGCAGCACGCGAAGTGACAGACAAAGTCCATCGTGCTTGCAGATCAGTGAATACTCAAACTATCAATCCACCGACCACCACCACTATTTCTTCTTATAGCCATGTGTCTAAAGGAAGTACTGGACTTCAGTCTGTTGGGGCTGATTTAGAAGTCCCTTGCGGCTCATTTTCCTCCATTGTTGCGTGACTTTTGTGACGCAGCGGCAGAACAAAAGAGGCGCCATGGTGCGGCGTATATAAAAAAAAAATGACGCATATGGGAGATGCATCACGTTGTAAAGCCCTGTGCCATCAGGGGGCGTTCCGGCGCAAGGGAGGGCGTTCCTGCGCAGGAACGAATCCTAAAAGTGGCTGAGGGAAATCTACAAGATGTCAATCAGTCACTTTTAGGACAATGATGCGTGATTGAAACCCTGCGCCTGCTTGAAGCCGACGTACGGCTTGATGCAGCATTGGGGAGATAGGGCACCCCAGAGCATTGCTAGAGCTGCGCCATCGTTGGCACGCAACTCCAGCAATGCGCCGCCTTTACGGCACAGATGCGTAAGGCTTCTGTGACGTTTTGGGCCCATGGGTGGTGGTGGTGGCATGGCGCACAATTACTGCCGCATCCCTGCTACTTTGCAGGGATGCGCCGGTAATTGAAAATATGACCCTAAGTGTCTAGCATTACGCAGTTCTTTACATTGCACTCATACATAATTTCTCAGGCCAATGAAATGAACACAAAATACAAAACAAATAAGCATAGTAGCAAGCAAGGCTACTGAGAAGGAGAGCAGTGCACCTGAAATGCATAGAAGATTTTGAAATATAATTTACCTACAATGTAATCGGCAGCATTATTGCTCTTGGTAAAGAACAAAGATTTGCAAATAACAGAGCCGGATAAAACAGAGTAGTGATGAAATAGCTAGAAATAGCTACTACTACTCAACAAGCCCAGGGACCTCTACGCCGAGCGCGTCCAGCAAGTCCTGTTCCCGGTCCATGACATCCGTCCAGCGGTGGGTGGTCTGGTTATAGGTGCGCCGGACCCCAGAGAGCTTAAACATGGCCCGGCACACCTTCTCCCACCGATCTTGCCGCCTCCCAGGATGGTCTTGGGGAGGCGGCGCTGGCCGTGGAAGATTAGTGCGGCCACCTCCTCCGCGCTAAAGATCTCCCGTGGCATCACTAGCTCCCCCCTCAAACGGCCGCACGGGAGCCGGGCACGGGGTGCGGGACCCTTCCCCTTCTCAGGGTGCTTCCCGGCTCCCTTTACCATGGTCTGGGCAGAAATGAAGTTAAATAATAAAGAAGAAATAGAATAGGGAAGAAGAAAAGAAAAGAGTTTAAAAAAGTAGTTTAAAATTAACAAAAAGTAGCAGAAAACACAAAAATATAGAGCTAGAAAAATAGAGGGATAGATAATAAGTAAAATAGATCAAATAAACTTCAAACAAGCAAAGGATGGCAGAGATTCAGAGAGGATACAGAAAGCATGCCCAGAACCATAGCAATGAATGAGAAACAAGATGGCCGTGCCCATTCACGACCGCGTGGGTATGTTCGCGCGAGATTTTCCTCGCGAGCACGCGCAAAATTGTACTAGCGAGCAGCACACTTTGCGAGATTACACATAGCGGCCGGAAACGGAATTACTTCACGCAAACAAGATGGCCGCGCCCGTGTACGACCGCTAGGGTAACTTCACAAACGTATAGCTACAAGCGCCTTGCGAACACGCAAAAAATCACGCGAACATAAACGCCGCAAAAAAAAAGTGTATTCGCTTGCATTCGCGGCTTCAGAAATCGATCTCGCACGGATTCGCGCCCCGCAAATCGCGCGAAATTGCAGAAAAACGATTTTTGCTAAACTGAAAGCAATCAGCAGGTGCAAAAGTTCAAACTTAACATTAGTAACCATTCACTCTAGTGCTTCCTGAGGGGCCCCTCCAGAGTTCAGTTGCCTATTTGCAACTATTCTATGACCCTGCTATGACCCAAACAGCAGGCTCATAGAATAGCTACAAGTAGACCATAAAGGTCCTGTGAAAAAAAATTGCACTGCAACAGAAAGCAAATGACAGATAAGGAAGGAAGCAGGTGCCAGCCAGACTGGAAGTTTCAAAATTACTGACACATTAATCAACCCCAAATTAATTCATGGCAGTTGAAGAAGGGCAGGTGTGCTTGCTTTCACTGCAACAGAAAGCAAATTACAGATAAGGAAGGAAGCAGGTGCCAGCCAGACTGGAAGTTTCAAAATCACTGACACATTAATCAACCCCAAATTAATTCATGGCAGTTGAAGCATGGCAGGTGTGCTTGCTTTTTTTCACCCCCATAATCTACAGTGATAAACAAACCTAATGGGTGGCAGTGAGGATGTACCAGAGGGTGGCATGGGTGTACCAGAGGGTGGCAGTGGTGAAACAGAGGGTGCTGTGAACCTGTGAAGATAAACCAGATGTAGAAACAACATAGTCGCGGCCGTTGCGAGCCGAAAAGTAAGTTCGCAATTGGGAAATGGTCCACAAATCCTCGCGAACGCGCGCCACCACAAAAAACGTAAAAATCCGCAAATCCGCGAGAGTTCGCGTATTTTAGCAGATTGCGAATCCGTAAATTCGCAAATTCGCGTACGCGAGATCCTCTAGATCCGCCCATGCTTAAATAAAAGCAAATGTGAATTGTGTAAAGGAGGACGACAAGAGTCACTTCATGTTTTACTGATTTGTCCAACCCCGAGAATGGTAGAGGCTCGACGACAATATAAAACCTATCCAATTAAAGCATAAAGCGATTCTTGCCCATGACTGAATTAAGCTGTGTAACTCTCCAGCCAATTAATTAGTTTGTCATAACTTGTTAAAATATTTTTTTAAGTTTTTTGAAATTGTGTTAAAGTAGAGCACATAATCGTAACATTTTTACTCAATAGAGTGTTGCACAGGTGGATTTTAAAGCATTTTTATTGTTCTATTTCTTAATGAATTTGAAAAGTCTTGTGATTGTATTTTAATAAGGATGAGTTTATGTGTATGCAGTTGTTGATCTCAGTAGAGGTCTGAATCAAATAAAATATTGTATGGTATTGTATTGTAGGGTTTATTGCGCCTATGGATTTTGGGGTAGCAAGGGTAATATTTGGATTTAGGGTGGGTATGGGTTTTTGGGGTGGCAAGGGTAATTTTAGGGTTTAGGTTGGATATGGGTTTTGGGGTGGCAATGGTAATTTTAGTGTTTAAGGAGAGTATGGGTTTTGGGGGGCAAGGGTAATTTTAGGGTTAATGGTGGCTGTGGGTTTTGGGGTGGCATGGGTAACTTTAGGGTTTAGGGTGGGTAGGGGTTATAGGGTGGCATGGGTAATTTTAGGATTTAGGGTGGGTAAGGATTTTGGGGTGGCATGAGTAAATTTAGGGTATTGGGTGAGTAGAGGTTTTGGGGTAGCATGGGAACTTTTAGGGTTTAGGGTGGGTAGAGATTTCGTGTGGCGTGTGTAATTTTAGGGTTTAGGGTGGGTAGAGGTTTTGGGGTGGCATGGGTAATTTTATGATTTAGGGTGGGTAGGGGTTTTGGGGTGGGAAGGGTGGGAAGGGTAACTTTAGGGTTTATGGTGGCTATGGGTTTCGGGTGGCAAGGCTAATTTTAGGGTTTAGTGTGGGTATGGGTTTTGGAATGGCAGGCGCCATTTTAGGATTTAGGGTGGGTATGGATTTTGAGGTGGCAAGGGCAATTTGAGGGTTTAGGGTGAGTGTAGGTTTTGTGGTGGCAAGGGTAGTTTTAGGATGTAGGGTGGGTAGGGTTTTGGGGTGGCATGGGTAAATTTAGGGTTTAAGGTGGCTATGGGTTTGGATGTGGCAAGGGTAATTTAAGGGTTTTGGGTTAGATATGGGTTTTCAGGGTGGCACAGGGAAATTTAGGGTTTAGGGTGGGTATGGCTTTGGGGTGGCAATGGTAATTTTAGGGTGTGCGGTGGCTGTGGGTTTTAGGGTGGATTGGGTAACTTTAGGGTGGTTAGGGGTTTTGGGGTGGCATGGGTAATTTTAGGGGTTAGGGTGGGTGGGGGCTTCAGGGTGGCATGGGTAATTGTAGGATGTATGGTGGGTAAGGGTTTTGGGGTGGCAAGGATAATTTTATGGTTTAGGGTGGCTATCAGTTTTGGGGAGGCAAGGGTAATTTTAGTGTTTAAGGTGGGTATGGGTTTTGGAGTGGCATGCATAATAATAATAGTGTTTAGGGTGGGTATGGCTTTTGGGGTGGCATGGCATGGGTAATTTTAGGGTTTAAAGCTATGTTGGAGGTTTATAGTATGAGAATCCCACTGATTCTATCATAAGCTATGGAATTCTCACTAATTAAAACATGGCAGCCTATAAAGGTAAAGGAGGGAATCATACGTCAAAATTAGTAAAGGTGTCTCAGTCGGTACCAGTTCAAGCTCTTCGTCTGGAGGTGTCTCTAACAGGAATCTTTGCTCGAATAATCTCTAAAAACATAAGGTGGGCGTAGAATCTATTACACGCAGCACCAGACACATTAAGGTATCTCTTAAAATTGGAGACTTTAAGAGAGGAAGCATCTCGGTATACTTTTAATGGGAATCTGTCAAAGGCTGTTGAGGTTTCTCAATGCACTGTAACACTTTTACAGGAGTGGTCCCCAGCCCATTTGAATCTCTTTTTAAAACATCTGCTCCTAGAATCAGTTACGAAAATGACGAGGAATATTGCATTCAGCTAAAGCAGTAGAAAGCGTTCGCTGAAGGCATAGATTTTAAAACCCATGCACCCTATTTACAATTTCAATTTGAACACGGGGTAAGAAGTTGTATTCTTCTTTTACGTTTGAGAATACTCCCATTAGCAACATACATAGCCAGTTGGGGTGGTATAAATAACATTAAAAGCATATGTGAATTGTGCAAAGGAGGACGACAAGAGTCACTTAATGTTTTACTAATTGGTCCAACCCCGTGAATGGTAGAGGCTCGACGACAATATAAAACCTATCCAATTAAAGCATAAAGCGATTCTTGCCCATGACTGAATTAAGCTGTGTAACTCTCCAGCCAATGAATTAGTTTGTCATAACTTGTTAAAATATTTTTTTAAGTTTTTTGAAATTGTGTTAAAGTAGAACACATAATCGTAACATTTTTACTCAATAGAGTGTTGCACAGGTGGATTTTAAAGCATTTTTATTGTTCTATTTCATAATGAATTTGAAAAGTTTTGTGATTGTATTTTAATAAGGATGAGTTTATGTGTATGCAGTTGTTGATCTCAGTAGAGGTCTGAATCAAATAAAATATTGTATGGTATTGTATTGTAGGGCTTATTGCGCCTATGGGTTTTGGGGTAGCAAGGGTAAGATTTGGATTTAGGGTGGGTATGGGTTTTTGGGGTGGCAAGGGTAATTTTAGGGTTTAGGTTAGATATGGGTTTTGGGGTGGCAATGGTCATTTTAGTGATTAAGGAGAGTATGGGTTTTGGGGGGCAAGGGTAATTTTAGGGTTAATGGTGGCTGTGGGTTTTGGGGTGGCATGGGTAACTTTAGGGTTTAGGGTGGGTAGGGGTTATAGGGTGGCATGGGTAATTTTAGGATTTAGGGTGGGTAAGGATTTTGGGGTGGCATGGGTAAATTTAGCGTATTGGGTGAGTAGGGTTTTGGGGTAGCATGGGAACTTTTAGGGTTTAGGGTGGGTAGGGATTTCGGGTGGCATGTATAATATTAGGGTTTAGGGTGGGTAGAGGTTTTGGGGTGGCATGGGTAATTTTATAATTTAGGGTGGGTAGGGGTTTTGGGGTGGGAAGGGTAACTTTAGGGTTTATGGTGGCTATGGGTTTCGGGGTGGCAAGGCTAATTTTAGGGTTTAGGGTGGGTATGGGTTTTGGAATGGCAGGCGTCATTTTAGGATTTAGGGTGGGTATTGGTTTTGAGGTGGCAAGGGCAATTTGAGGGTTTAGGGTGAGTGTAGGTTTTGTGGTGGCAAGGGTAGTTTTAGGATGTAGGGTGGGTAGGGTTTTGGGGTGACATGGGTACATTTAGGGTTTAGGGTGGCTATGGGTTTAGATATGGCAAGGGTAATTTAAGGGTTTTGGGTTAGATATAGGTTTTCAGGGTGGAACAGGGAAATTTAGGGTTTAGGGTGGGTACGGCTTTGGGGTGGCAAGGGTAATTTCAGGGTGTACGGTGGCTGTGGGTTTTAGGGTGGATTGGGTAACTTTAGGGTGGTTAGGGGTTTTGGGGTGGTGTGGTAAATAAATAAATAATACCCTATTTTTGATAGCATAACAGATAGCTCAATAAATAAGAGTCAAGATTCGAGGTAGTAGGAGTTTCTGCAGGTTTATTACAGCATAAGGACAGGATCAGGACAACCTGCATAGGAATAGGACAATAAGGCCCGGCAGCTGCCGGGGCTGGGTCTGGGATGAGCGCGCTAACATTTAATAACAAAACATTGACTTATATACATAGCGCAAACACATAGCAGTACATTGCAGTAGGCGTAACAATAGGTGGAGTAGGAGGCGTGACGCGTAGCAGTCGCGAGAGATAACAGTAAAAAGAGGTGTAACTGGGAGTATACATAGACATGTGGTGCAAACGTAACAGAATATGTCATGAATGGGCGGAAACATTGGAGGGGGCTACCTAAGGAGCCGGGACCTCTAACCTAATGGTGCGCGAAAACTAGCAATGACGTGTTACTAGGAGAAGCTGGGGGCTACGAACTCTGTGCTAGGAGCAGAGACTAAAGTCTGGAGGGTCGGAGCGACATGAACCTAAACCCTATCTGGTATCTACTGTTTAGGGAACATGTTGATATAAACTAGAAGTCATGAGGGGAAAAGCTAACCTGATTCTAAGACTGGACCATGCATTATTCTACATGTAGTGCGTGATGAAGAATATTAAATGACCATTTAAATACAGTATTTCTCTAACATGGAGACGAGAAGGCTAGACAATGACGGAAACTATTGATGCAGTTCAATAGCTTAGGAATGCAGAGGAGGAGGACTGAACTGATAACCGGAACTATAACATACTTTTGGCAGACTCAGAGGCAGAGCCGGGGTGCACCGGGTACTGCAAGGCAGGAAGTAAGTGAAGGGTCGAGGATACAGGTGGGGGCTGCATCGCTCCTCAGCGAGGCTTTCAGGAGACAGGAGCTGAATCTGTGGTCCGGGCCCTTTTGAGGCCTGGAAACGGGGACTTTATAATTGAATAACGTGCACACTGAGAAACGTGGCAACATTACTTACATAGGCCTGATATTTGTAGTATTCACGAGGACTGGAAACTAACATACTAGAGGTGGACACAACTGCAATTGCGTCTTTAATCAGAAATGGGGAATAACATATGCATATTGGTCATGCACACATAACATATGATGGATGGGGCGTAGGGACACAGAACATGGCAAAATTTACTTTTCCACATTCCCTCCTTGTCACTACGTTTCCATCAGGAAACATCAATATTCATGATACCGTCTATCATTTCATACAGTACCATTTGCTCGTCTCGAATTGTCTTGGAACGGGATTTAGAACGGGGCTTGGGACGGGGAGTACAAGAGGTAGCACACATGCTGCAAATCGCAGGGCCACATTGTATACAGAGGCAGCAGCTAAATATGATCGCTACTGCAATACCTAGAAAGGACAGGACTTTCCAACCCCATGCGGAAATTATATTCCAGAACCAACCTGACCATGTCCAGGTGCCTGGATCTTGGTGTAACAGATGGGCAATTTTATGGAGTCTGGTTATAGCTGAATAAACAGACGGCGCGTTATTTGGAATGAAAATACAACAACTGGATCCGAGAATTCTACAGGCCCCGCCCCTATCGGCCAGTATGACGTCAAGGACGAGACGATTCTGTAAAACGACAATTCTCATAAAGGATTGCTCTTCAGTTAAGTTACCTAGAGCGGAGGCAGTCTCATCTACTACTGCTACAAGGGTTCTTGTTAACCTACGAATAAGCTTACTATTTACAATTGTACCTAAATAAGGGAAAACACCTTTATCTATATCAATGAATTGCTCTGCAGCGGTTTCAGTATAATCGACAATCGGGAGATTTCTCTTGTGTCTAGTGTGTACTAAGAAAGAATTCCTATGATAGTCAGGTGGGGCTAGAAAAACAGGTGGCAGTAGGAAAGCAATGTAACAGGTTCCCTCCCAATCGAGGGGCAGACGGACATATGCAGTTTGACCACAAATAAAATAAGAATGACGTGAAGCTTTGAAAATAGATTTCCCACTGTCACTATACTGGATAACAGTAGTACATTCACTATGACCTATATGTACAGAACCATAACTACGGACACATAATTCGCCTTTGACTGGTAGTACTGAAATAGCGGGTGAATCTGGAGTAGTATCAGACTGAACATTCAGAACCATGAAATTCGACGAATAATTTCCTAAATTATATACTTCATTTTCTAAATCTAAACCTGTTCTGTGGGGGAAACCTTGCTTGTCTGGGAAACATGTACTGTTAAGAAAAGACATATCTGTTGAGGATGACGTTAGCGTGGACCATGCTCCACACGAACCATTGTGTGAGAATGGATAAGGAAAGAGTGGCAGAACTCCCTTCGGTGTCTGGAAAGGGGGGAGTCGACCACACACCCAACAATTAGTGGCATTGCTGGTCTGGTGTGAATAATGTAACATACGGATAAATGTGTTATTACGCATGGCGAGGCGGTATGCATATTCGTGAGGAGGCAGATCACTAAACGTGTGCTCTACTGTAGCATGAGCAGACATATTTACATGAGGAACTGAAAAACACAGGTAGAAAGCATAGCTGGTGCAGGAAATCATTATGCTGAGAAATAATACGAAACTCAGAAAAACGATACATTTAATTGAGCTTTGACTGACTCTCTCACTATGGGGGTCTATTTTATACATGTCAGAAACAGTCTAACCGTTTCACCTAGGGGAGGACTTATACAATCAAACTGGCTGACTTATTAGACCTAAGCTTTAACTTATACTCCTGTTGCGGAGTTTTCTCTAACAAGGGAGGGGTTGTAATAAAGTCTTGTGCGGGACAGTCCTTTAAAACAATGTTCTGGCAATCCTTCGAATCCTGGGAAATGTTCTTGGAAATGTTTTTGAAGACTGGTTTAGATCCTTTGAAAAGTTTTACATGAGAAAGGTGGACCCACCCCTTCCTGCCTTCCAACTTGACGGCAGTTCGGGTGGTCAAGAGGACCTGACGTGGCTCCTTCCAACGTGGTTCCAGCGGACTTGATCTGTCGAAATTTCTGATCAGCACTAGGGAGCCTGGAACGATCTCGTGCGGTGCCACCTCGGTATTGTCTGGAAATGCGGCGGCAACCTGTGAACGACATGAGTTGAGGGCAGACATCAAGGAAGCTAGGTAATCTGTCAGCATATTACATGAAACATCGGTAATACTTCGGGGTCTAGGAGTACCCCACATGTTAGGGGGGCGGCCGAAAACGACCTCATACGGGGACAGACCTGATCTGGAATGTGCAACCATACGCATGTAAAACAGAGCGACTGGCAAAGCTACTAACCAGTCCACACCCTTGTCTTTACATACTTTTGCTATACGGATTTTCAGAGTCTGATTATGCCTTTCGACTAGTCCAGCTGCTTCTGGATGGCGTACACAATGGAACTTCCACTGGTACCCTAACAACAGGGAAACGTGTTTCATGAGTTCAGATGAGAATGGCTGGCCGTTATCAGAATATACGACTCTAGGGAGTCCATATCTAGGGAAGAATTCACGAACCAACTGCTTGGCAGTGGTCGCGGCTGTATAATCTGGGACTGGATATGCTTCTGTCCATCTGGACAAGGCGCATACAACTACAAGGACATACTTGAAACCTCGACATCGCTCCATTTGAATATAATCCATCTGGAGGACCTCAAAAGGGTGGTCAGGGGGCTGGAAACCACCTTGTTCCACCGGGACACTTTTACCTGGATTAAACTGGCAACATATCATACAGGTACGGACTTTCTGCTTGGCTGCAGCACGTAAATGCTTGTTGAACCAAATGTTCTGGATACTGTCTAACATAGCTTTTTCTCCTAAATGTGCTGGACTATGTGCGGTATTGATAATGACTTGAACCATAGAATCGGGGAGAAACCATGTGGCTCTACCCTTCGTTAACCATCCTTGATCTGTCTGGACCCCTCCTTGTACAGACCATTTCTTGATTTCATCGGGAGTAGCATGTGACTGGATATCTATGACATCTTGTGTAGGGTCCTTAACTGTCATGCATGTAGTCAGATCTGGAGTATGTGTCTGTGTCTGATTAACTGGAATGTCTGGAGTCTGTGCTGTAAGCTTGGCTGTGCGGTCTGCTAAATCATTACCTTGGGAAATAATGTCAGTGACTTTCGTATGTGCTTTGCACTTCATGATAGCAATAGATGTCGGTAATTGTATGGCATCTAACAGGGCTTGAATAAGGAGACCATGCTGAATCTTGGTTCCATGAGAAGTCATGAAACCTCTCTCCTGCCAGAGCACTCCGAAGTCGTGTACAACTCCGAATGCGTAACGTGAATCTGTGTAAACATTAACTTTCAGGTTCTTGGCATGTATACAGGCTTGTGTCAGAGCGACTAGCTCTGCTGCTTGAGCGGACAGGGTATCAATACGGTGTGTTTCAATAACTTCGGTGTCAGTAGTCACTGCATACGCGGCGACTAGTTCTCCTGTACTAGTTCTCATACATGAACCATCCACATAAAGTGTCAGGTCAGGATCTGGTAACGGAATATCTGTCAGGTCTTGTCTTGGCTTTGTCGTAATGTTAACTACTTCCACACAATCATGTGTGTCTGGATTTGAACTAACTGATGGTAACAGTGTAGCAGGATTCAGGACGTTGCAGCGTCTAATTTCTATGTGTGGCTGGAACAGTGTCAATTCATAACCTGTTAAACGTGCAATTGTCAAGTGCTGAGTTTGTGTTCGGTTTAAAAGAACTTCTACTGAATGTGGGACCTGTACTGTCAGGGAATGTCCTAAAACTATAGAATCACTTTGTCTGATAGCTAGTGCTGTGGCTGCAACTGACTTGAGGCACGCAGGCAACGCCTGGGCGACTGGATCTAATGTGCTCGAAAAATAAGCACAGGGCTTGTATTGACCTGCTTGATCTTGTGTGAGAACAGATAATGCTGTACCTTCGCGTTCTGTAACGAAAAGTGTAAAAGGCTTACTGTAGTTCGGTGTAGCTAGAACTGGAGCTTGACATAGGGCTTTCTTTAACTCGTTGAAACTAAGTGTATGGTCAGATGTCCAAGGGAGGACAGTCGATACGGCTGCCTCCTGTGTCGTTAACTGTATCAGTGGCTTGGCTAGGAATGCATACTGGGGAATCCATTGTCTACAATAAGAAGTAAGGCCGATAAAAGCACGTACCTCCTTCTGGGTTCTGGGCTGGGGAAGACTCGCTATTAACTGGATACGGTCGGGTGTCAACTGCCTACCCCTCTTGGACAGCAAGTGTCCTAAGTATACCACTTGCTGGACACAGAATTGAAGCTTCGAAGGTGACACCTTGTGCCCCATCTCAGCTAGAAAATACAGAACTGTAAGTGATGCTCGCTCGCAGTCACGTTCAGAACGGGCTGTGATCAGTAGATCATCGACATACTGGAGCAGGGCAGTGTCAGTTGGCATGTGAATGTTGTCTAGTTGTCTCTTGAGTGCTTGACTGTAAATACTAGGGCTTTCTGTGAAACCTTGAGGAGCGCGTGTAAACATATAGCTCCTTCCATTTAAACAAAATCCGAAAAGAAACTGGCTGTCTGGATGAATTGGAACACTAAAGAATGCATTCTTGAGGTCAATAACAGTGAAAAACATGGCTTCGGAATCAACGGCTGTTAACAGGGAAGAAATGTCTGGGACAACTGGATACTGAGGAATAATACATTTATTAAGCTCTCGTAAATCAATCACTAATCGATATACTGGGGGTGCATTTGGATCAGTACGTTTCATGACTGGAATGATCGGAGAATTACATACATTGGAGTCAGTTTCTACAACTACTCCTTGAGCCATGAGCTCGTCAATAATTTTGGATAAGGCTGCTACAGCCTCAGGTGGCAATCTGTACTGTCTGATTCGTGGTAATACTACACCTGGTTTGAGAGTCACACGATAGGGTGTGATTTGCATGTAACCTACATCAGTTGGACCTTGCGCCCATAAATGCTGCGGAACCTTAGACAATCTGGAATCAAAATCTCGTAATACATAGTGACCCTTGAAGTCACGTAGGAACAGACGTATTCCCTCTGGGGAACAGCAAATAACTGCACCTAATTCTTTCAATGTCTTAATGCCTAATAGATTTTCTGGACATGACTTAGTAAGTAACAGATCAGTAGTACGGGACAATGGACCTACTTCTAGAGTAACTGGCTTAGATATTTCATTAACTATGGGTTTTCCTGAAAATCCAAGGGAAACATTTCTTGAGCCTGAGAGTGGAGCCCCTGGAACTTCGGCGTGACTAATTGTGGTCCTACTTGCCCCTGTATCGATCAAAAACTTTCTGTCTTTCCCTAATACTTGACTATGTACGTAGGGACCTTCTTGGTCTACAGGTATCTCGATGAGAGGCAAGCCTACCTCCCTCTCTAGGCTGTTTCATGAATATGACTGATACTCTGGATACTCGGACTGTGCATACTGGTACATCTGCGATGTAACGTGCTGTGTTGCAGCAATAGGCTGCGGTACTGTAACTGTCTGTGGTGCATTCTGTGACTGAGGAGTCTGTGAAACTTGTTCTTGTCTCTGCGGACGTGGTCTTTCTTTAGTCTTACCAATAGCTATGTTATGTTTCAGAACTGCACACTCGTTTATAAAATGACCTGGCTGTTTACAATAATTGCAGTTCCCTTTAACGGGAGCTGCAGGATGACTGGCTTGATTCTGACCTCTCTTCTGACTGTCTTGAGGAATAGATTGTGCAACTAGCACTTTCATTTTCGTGTCTTTCATACGTTTTCTTTCGTGTTCTTGCTCTTCTCTAATTCTATTCTGGTGGTACTGGAGCATCTGGAGCATCTGGGACGGAGTATTTGCTTGCCAGGTGCTTTCGACTTTCAAAACTCGGTTTTTAATTTGTGGACTTGAATTCTCGACTAATTTGGTAACGAAAAGATGAGGGTACGACTCACTACTTGTCTTGAGACCACTGTTGATACTGAAACATTTCTCAAATCTAGAATAAAAATCACTGATGTCTTCATCTTGTTTCTGTTTACAGGCTGAGATTGCATCCCAGTCTTCTTTCCTAGTTGTCAATAATCTGGGTAATACTTGAATCAATAATTCTGGTAATTCTTTACATTTATCTCCAAGACCGGTACCTGGTACTCGTGCCTTGTCTTCAGCTTCTAGAGCTGTCCAATCGATCTTTTTCTCTCCCACCTCCCATTCTTTTTCCTTTAGCTTTTCATACACCCCTGCGGGTAGCAGGACCTTTAACATTTTAATGATATCTGGGTAAGTGTATTCTCCCATACGGAGCATGTCTTTTAATTCTCTATGGAACCCCGCTGGATCTTTGTCATGACAGGGAATTAATTTCTTCATTTCAAGGAGTTCCATCTTTGATATTGGAGTGTATACAAACACTCGTTGCATTACGCCACCCGCCCCTTGGACTGGGTGGACTTCTCGTAGCGGATTCTGTCTGTCTATGTAGAATGGTTTACTTTCTGGGGGTGAGACATGAACAAAATGCGGGTTCAGGAACGTTCTATACTTGTGACGCTGTTCTAGAATGACACTTATTAAATCGGTACCTAGACCTCTCCATCTGTACTGGAGTAACTCGTTCAGGATATCATGTAACGGGCCTGGATCAGAATGTTGACCCTCATACAGGGTAATGAGGTGTTGGATCATATACATACCCACCAGTCGTTGCTCGGCTGGGGGCAGTTTCAGAAACATTTGTGCCACTATTTCGTCTGGAAAAGTGGTAGAATCAGTAATCCATCGGACTGCTGATCGGGCTAGTTCTTGTTCGTGCATGGTACTTAATTCGCTATAACCGACTCGTGATTTCAGAATGTGGTCGGTAGCTTGAAATACTTGCTCTAAAGAGCCTCGTTCTGGTGCTGGATGGTGAAAAATAGACTTAGGTTCTGGACGTAAATGGCGATCTGGAAATCTGGATTTTCCTACATACGCTATTCTGGCGGGATTCTCGTCTTCCTCTTCAGGATCAGAGACACTTTCTTTCTCGCTTACTTGTGCTGCTTTACGCTGTTCCTGTAACCTTATTATTTCTTTACGAATTTTCTTGTACATACTTTCCATGGCACTAATGGTCTTGTGCTTACCCTCGGCTATATTATCACTCCACCTTGTTAGGATTCTCATTTCGGCGGGATCTTTAGACGGGTAATCTTGTTCTCTTATTAAACAATTGATCAGGAATTTTAATATCATGAGCTGAATCTCGGCTTTCCTTTGAGACATAATCTCGCCAATACTTTCTGGATCATCCCCTGTACGGATGAAACGATATATTCTGTCTAGATCTTCTTTCATATTTGGTAAGGTGACTAGATACTCGGTCACCCTTCTTACGCGTACGGAATATAAAACCATATTATACTCGCCTGGGACTGTGTCATAGACACATTCGGCAAGGGCTTGTCTGATTTCTGTAACAGACTTATTACTTTTGGGAGTACGCTGTGATGCTTGAGCATGTAATTCGAGTGCTGATAAACGCTTGTGTGGCGGCGGGGTTTGAGGAGGACCTCCTCCTACGGCCCCTAGACTGGAATCGTCGACTGACATTCTTCGTGCTTGCAGGGTCGGTAATTGTAACGTGGGCTGAACTTGTATGGCAGGCTGACCCGGGGGTACCGTAACAGGTACTCCGGTGTCTGGAGGAACGGGAAGTGCCTGATTTACAGGGACAGGTGGAGCGCGAACTGGATTTGCATATTCTGGAACTGTGTCGTCCAAATAGGACGAAATAAAAATATCAGCTGCGGTCGGTTTGTGACGTAGCTTGGTCGGAACTAATGGTGGCGGGAAATTACTGGGTGCCTCTGGGGTCGCTTTCGGCAAGCCTTCGGCAAGGAGAGGATACATACCCTTAATAAGGGCATGCCTCTGTCTGTCTGACTGTTCGACTTTGACTTGTTCACCTATCTCGATTAATTCTCTTTCTTGGGCTCGTTCTTGGGATTCTCTACTTAACTCTGACTTTCTGACTTCCTTTTCCGTTCTTCTATGCGCTTCCTTACGCCATAACTCGATGGCATCTTTCTGTGACTGTCTGGCTTTCTTTTTCCATAATGCTTCTTCTACTCGCATGATACATTCGGCATCCCATGTACCCGATACGGGCCATCTATACTTTTCTTCTAACTGTTTGGTATACTCTACCCATAAATCTAGATATAATATGGCGCTTATGCCATGTTTCTGATACATAAAGTGACCTGGACTGTCCCTAGGCGGAACAGGAACTGCTGCTTCCAGCAGACCCTTTCTAGTTTTTAACTGACGTAACTTGGAAAAGAGCGGCATTCTAAACTTGAATCGGAACACAATACAATACACGAAAAACAATAACAATTGGGAAAACAATTCAGGCATACCACGACGTTGAAAATACATTAAACAACATTATGAATAACATTTCGAACAGAATACTACCTGAAAATACTGAAAACAGAAACAGAACAGAATTCTCGAGAACGGAACAGACTAGAGTTACTGGATGCACTGCTGTAACAGTACGGAACATACCGGTCCCATAAAGGAACGCATCAAGACCCGTATCCACCTAGGTGAACACTTCGTTTGTGGGCTTGGGTACCACCAACCCACGGACCAGGAGTCAATTTAGACTGACCCTGTCTAGACACTACCCCAGCAATGGTACTCACCGGGCAGCACGGAACGGAAGGCCTCGGACGGGACTGGACTACGACGGACTTCGGACTTCAGTTACGGGTGGGCCTCCGGATACCTCGGACCTTGGACTCTCGGCTTGGGCTCTGGTCGGGACTCGCCGCGTTCCTCCACCGTCTCGTTCGGATGCTGGACCGCCTCCTCCGTCTCCTCCGTGGGCCTGAGGGATACTTGGAGCAGAAATATCTGCCAGTGCACGGTATGGTTCCGTCACGACTGCAGAGGGTCAGGGGGTCGGCGTGGCTTCACCGACGCGTGGGGAAAGGGCAAGTCCCTGTTCGGGCGCCATTATGTGGTAAATAAATAAATAATACCCTATTTTTGATAGCATAACAGATAGCTCAATAAATAAGAGTCAAGATTCGAGGTAGTAGGAGTTTCTGCAGGTTTATTACAGCATAAGGACAGGATCAGGACAACCTGCATAGGAATAGGACAATAAGGCCCGGCAGCTGCCGGGGCTGGGTCTGGGATGAGCGCGCTAACATTTAATAACAAAACATTGACTTATATACATAGCGCAAACACATAGCAGTACATTGCAGTAGGCGTAACAGTAGGTGGAGTAGGAGGCGTGACGCGTAGCAGTCGCGAGAGATAACAGTAAAAAGAGGTGTAACTGGGAGTATACATAGACATGTGGTGCAAACGTAACAGAATATGTCATGAATGGGTGGAAACATTGGAGGGGGCTACCTAAGGAGCCGGGACCTCTAACCTAATGGTGCGCGAAAACTAGCAATGACGTGTTACTAGGAGAAGCTGGGGGCTACGAACTCTGTGCTAGGAGCAGAGACTAAAGTCTGGAGGGTCGGAGCGACATGAACCTAAACCCTATCTGGTATCTACTGTTTAGGGAACATGTTGATATAAACTAGAAGTCATGAGGGGAAAAGCTAACCTGATTCTAAGACTGGACCATGCATTATTCTACATGTAGTGCGTGATGAAGAATATTAAATGACCATTTAAATACAGTATTTCTCTAACATGGAGACGAGAAGGCTAGACAATGACGGAAACTATTGATGCAGTTCAATAGCTTAGGAATGCAGAGGAGGAGGACTGAACTGATAACCGGAACTATAACATACTTTTGGCAGACTCAGAGGCAGAGCCGGGGTGCACCGGGTACTGCAAGGCAGGAAGTAAGTGAAGGGTCGAGGATACAGGTGGGGGCTGCATCGCTCCTCAGCGAGGCTTTCAGGAGACAGGAGCTGAATCTGTGGTCCGGGCCCTTTTGAGGCCTGGAAACGGGGACTTTATAATTGAATAACGTGCACACTGAGAAACGTGGCAACATTACTTACATAGGCCTGATATTTGTAGTATTCACGAGGACTGGAAACTAACATACTAGAGGTGGACACAACTGCAATTGCGTCTTTAATCAGAAATGGGGAATAACATATGCATATTGGTCATGCACACATAACATATGATGGATGGGGCGTAGGGACACAGAACATGGCAAAATTTACTTTTCCACAGTGGCATGGGTACTTTTGGGGGTTAGGGTGGGTGGGGGCTTTAGGGTGGCATGGGTAATTGTAGGATGTATGGTGGGTAAGGGTTTTGGGGTGGCATGGGCAATTTTAGGGTTTAGGGTGGGTATGGGATTTGGGGTGCCAAGGGTAATTTTAGTGTTTAGGGTGGGTATGGGCTTTGGGGTGCCATGTGTAACTTTAGGGTGTAGTGTGGCTATGGGTTATTGGGTGGCAAGGATAATTTTATGGTTTAGGGTGGCTATGAGTTTTGGGGTGCAAGGGTAATTTTAGTGTTTAAGGTGGGTATGGGTTTTGGAGTGGCATGCATAATAATAATAGGGTTTAGGGTGGGTATGGCTTTTGGGGTGGCATGGCATGGGTAATTTTAGGGTTTAAAGCTATGTTGGAGGTTTATAGTATGAGTATCCCACTGATTCTATCATAAGCTATGGAATTCTCACTAATTAAAAAATGGCAGCCTATAAAGGTAAAGGAGGGAATCATACGTCGAAAATTAGTAAAGGTGTCTCAGTCGGTACCAGTTCAAGCTCTTCGTCTGGAGTTATCGCTAACAGGAATCTTTGCTCGAATAATCTCTAAAAACATAAAGTGGGCGTAGAATCTACTACACGCAGCACCAGACACATGAAGGTATCTCTTAAAATTGGAGACTTTAAGAGAGGAAGCATCTCGGTATACTTTTAATAGGAATCTGTCAAAGGCTGTTGAGGTTTCTCAATGCACTGTAACACTTTTACAGGAGTGGTCCCCAGCACATTTGAATCTCTTTTTAAAACATCTCTCCTAGAATCAGTTAGGAAAATGACGAGGAATATTGCATTCAGCTAAAGCAGTAGAAAGCGTTCGCTGAAGGCATAGATTTTAAAACCCATGCACCCTTTTTACAATTTCAATTAGAACACGGGGTAAGAAGTTGTATTCTTCTTTTACATTTGAGAATACTCCCATTAGCAACATACCTAGCCAGTTGGGACGGTATAAATAACAATAAAAGCATATGTGAATTGTGTAAAGGAGGACGACAAGAGTCACTTCATGTTTTACTAATTGGTCCAACCCAGAGAATGGTAGAGGCTCGACGACAATATAAAACCTATCCAATTAAAGCATAAAGCGATTCTTGCCTATGACTGAATTAAGCTGTGTAACTCTCCAGCCAATGAATTAGTTTGTCATAACTTGTTAAAATATTTTTTTAAGTTTTTTGAAATTGTGTTAAAGTAGAGCACATAATCGTAACATTTTTACTCAATAGAGTGTTGCACAGGTGTATTTTAAAGCATGTTTATTGTTCTATTTCATAATGAATTTGAAAAGTTTTGTGATTGTATTTTAATAAGGATGAGTTTATGTGTATGCAGTTGTTGATCTCAGTAGAGGTCTGAATCAAATAAAATATTGGATGGTATTGTATTGTAGGGTTTATTGCGCCTATGGGTTTTGGGGTAGCAAGGGTAATATTTGAATTTAGGGTGGGTATGGGTTTTTGGGGTGGCAAGGGTAATTTTAGGGTTTAGGTTGGATATGGGTTTTGGGGTGGCAATGGTAATTTTAGTGTTTAAGGAGAGTATGGGTTTTGGGGGGCAAGGGTAATTTTAGGGTTAATGGTGGCTGTGGGTTTTGGGGTGGCATGGGTAACTTTAGGGTTTAGGGTGGGTAGGGGTTATAGGGTGGCATGGGTAATTTTAGGATTTAGGGCGGGTAAGGATTTCGGGGTGGCATGGGTAAATTTAGGGTATTGGGTGAGTAGAGGTTTTGGGGTAGCATGGGAACTTTTAGGGTTTAGGGTGGGTAGGGATTTCGGGTGGCATGTTTAATTTTAGGGTTTAGGGTGGGTAGAGGTTATGGGGTGGCATGGGTAATTTTATGATTTAGGGTGGGTAGGGGTTTTGGGTTGGGAAGGGTAACTTTAGGGTTTATGGTGGCTATGGGTTTCGGGTGGCAAGGCTAATTTTAGGGTTTAGGGTGGGTATGGGTTTTGGAATTGCAGGCGTCATTTTAGGATTTAGGGTGGGTATGGGTTTTGAGGTGGCAAGGGCAATTTGAGGGTTTAGGGTGAGTGTAGGTTTTGTGGTGGCAAGGGTAGTTTTAGGATGTAGGGTGGGTAGGGTTTTGGGGTGGCATAGGTAAATTTAGGGTTTAGGGTAGC
Organism: Lissotriton helveticus; assembly: GCF_964261635.1. Lineage (NCBI taxonomy): Eukaryota > Metazoa > Chordata > Amphibia > Caudata > Salamandridae > Lissotriton > Lissotriton helveticus. The sequence continues at coordinate 851,702,032 of NC_136063.1, forward strand.
TATTGGTTTGGACGTGGCAAGGGTAATTTAAGGGTTTTGGGTTAGATATGGGTTTTCAGGGTGGCACAGGGAAATTTAGGGTTTAGGGTGGGTATGGCTTTGGGGTGGCAAGGGTAATTTTAGGGTGTACGGTGGCTGTGGGTTTTAGGGTGGATTGGGTAACTTTAGGGTGGTTAGGGGTTTTGGGGTGGCATGGGTAATTTTAGGGGTTAGGGTGGGTGGGGGCTTTAGGGTGGCATGGGTAATTGTAGGATGTATGGTGGGTAAGGGTTTTGGGGTGGCATGGGCAATTTTAGGGTTTAGGGTGGGTACGGGATTTGGGGTGCCAGGGGTAATTTTAGTGTTTAGGGTGGGTATGGGCTTTGGGGTGCCATGTGTAACTTTAGGGTGTAGTGTGGCTATGGGTTATTGGGTGGCAAGGATAATTTTATGGTTTAGGGTGGCTATGAGTTTTGGGGTGGCAAGGGTAATTTTAGGGTTTAGGTTGGATATGGGTTTTGGGGTGGCAAGGGTCATTTTAGGGTTTAGGATGGGTATGGGTTTTGGGGTGGCAAGGGTAATTTTAGGGTGTACAGTGGCTATGGGTTTTGGGATGGCATTGGGTAACTTTAGGGTTTCGGGTGGTTAGGGGTTTTGAGGTGGCATGGGTAATTTTAGGGGTTAGGGTGGGTAGGGGTTTTAGGGTGGCATGGTTAATTTTAGGATTTATGGTGGGTAAGGGTTTTGGGGTGGCATGGGTAATTTTGGGGTTTAGGGTGGGTACGGGATTTGGGGTGGCAAGGGTAATTTTAGTGTTTAGGGCAGGTAATGGCTTTGGGGTGGCATGGGTAACTTTAGGGTGTAGTGTGGCTATGGGTTATTGGGTGGCAAGGATAATTTTATGGTTTAGGGTGGCTATGAGTTTTGGGGTGGCAAGGCTAATTTTAGGATTTAGGTTGGATATGGGTTTTGGGGTGGCAAGGGGCATTGTAGTGTTTAGGATGGGTATGGGTTTTGGGGTGGCAAGGATAATTGTAAGGTTTAGAGTGGCTATGGGTTTTGGGTTGGCATGGGTAATTTTAGGATGGGTAGGGATTGAGTGTTTGTCATTGTGTGTGGAATTTATAAAAACATATATTTTTTTTACATGTATTTTCAGGCATTACAGGGAAACATAAAGCTATAATGTATACATAAATCGCTTTTATATTTACCTGTAAAATACTTATATTTCCAATCACAGCTTTAACCACACATATGCTTTTACAAAACATGTTTTTACAACAAAATTAATTGTAAATGCATGCGATGTATATGCGTGGTTAAAGTTTGCATTGTAAAGGTAACGTGTTGTAACAACACTTGCATTGAAAAGGCATGCAATTTAATCCAATTTAATACCATGCATTGTAGAGACATACAACCATTCAAGGAGGGCTGTGCACAGCTCTCCACCCCCCATCCTGTCTTGGATGGCTCATGTTGCTAATACCCAGTCTCTCTTTTATGTGGCTGTCAGGGAGGAATAGACAAAGGCCAACTATACTTAGCCATGTGACCCAGGAAACAAGCTGCAGGCCCCAAATTGCTAGGACAAGAACATGCCAACATTCTAAGAGTTGAATTTTTAAAATTATGACTTAAAATCTGACTGTCCCTTTAAAAGAGATTTTAAACGTCACTTCCTTACACACTAAATAGCTTTCCTACCTGCCCTCAAACGAAAGTTATCACTTGTTAAATGCAATAAGGTAATTCAATATTATCCTATTGCAGAGGTAGTACTCACAGCAGTAAAACACGAATTTGTGAGTTTTTTACCTCCAGGATATTTAAATTTAAAAGTACATGTCCGAATGTTTAAAATAATCCGCTGTGCCTTATAAACTGCTTAGGGCCAAAATTAGGGGTGGCATATATAAATAAAAAGGACGTTATAGGCCTAGGGAATGGGTTTATTTTGCCAAGTCTAATTGGCTGTTTAAAACTGCATAGAGCCTTTAATGACAGACCTGAGACAACTTTAAAAAGGCACTTATGTGGGTGGCACATAATGTGCTGTGGGTTCACTAGTAGCATATAATTGACACCCACTGCGTACATGTAATACCACTTTACTAGGGACTGATAAGTACTTAAAATATTCAAATTGGGTCTAAGCTAATTTGACCATATTGTAGGGAGTGAGCACAAGCACTTTAGTACTCACAGTGGTAAGGTGCACACAGTCCTAATGCCAACAAAAACAAACAATAAAGCAGGAGGGGAAAAGGCAAAATGGTGTGTGGGTGATCCTGTAGAGAGGGCCAAGTTCAACAATATTTATTTGTTTTAATATGGTCTCAGACAGTGGTGATCTCTTACAGTTGGTGTAAGTGTGGAGAGCAGACAGAGCACTCCAAAAATATTTCTCTTAAACCAAACTGAATTACTGTACTCCATGGGCTGGAATTTCAATACCTTTTGTTTAGGGCACATCCCAAAGCAGCAAAACCTTTTGACCCTTGCGGTCTTTTTCACTTTAGAGTAAGATTACCTACTGGCGGTCGCCAGTAGGTATATATAGTTAGGATTTTTTCTCTATGGGATTTTTGAAAATTCTACGTCTAATAACTTTGGCGTTTGTGGACGGAATTGGCTGAAATTTTCAGGAAAATGGAACATTTTGTTTCTGAGCAGCCCCTAAAAATTTGGGGGGGGGTTCGTCAAGGGGGGGCGAGAAAAAAGGGGGGTCCCAAAACGCGTTTTTCCCATGTTAATTTCCATAGGGCGGTTGGCCTCACTTTTAGCCCGAACGGCTGAATGGATTTGCACGAAACTTGGCAAAATTGTAGGGACCGGTAGCCCGATGTGCCTTTGCTAGGTCTCAATATATGTGCTCCAGTGGATTTTGAGAAATTAACGTTCAAAAAAAGATATATATCTGACAGCGTCCCGGGTAGCGCTCCGTTTCGCGTACTTTTCGCGTTACGGAGCTTTGCGAAGCGAAGCTGATTGGCTCTCCGGTGTCTGTAAACATTCCAAACAGTCCGTAGCGGCCGCCATCTTGTCTCTCGGTAGGATCGAGAGACAAGAGGAGGCCAAAGCGAAGGGGCAAATGACCATAAGGGGGCATAGTAGATCCTCCCTGACCCCCTAGGTTTGATGTGGAGGCTTTAAAAGGGCCCCGCGGGGCAAAAAAAAAATAAAAATCGAACGGCTGAATGGATTTGCATGAAACTTGGCAAAATTGTAGGAACCGGTAGCCCAATGTGCCTTTGCTGGGTCTCAATATATGTGCTCCAGTGGATTTTGAGAAATTAACGTTTAAAAAAGATATATATCTGTGACAGCGTCCCGGGTAGCGCTCCGTTTCGCGTACTTTTTGCGTTACGGAGCTTTGCGAAACGAAGCTGATTGGCTCTCCGGTGTCTGTAAACATTCCAAACAGTACGGAGCGGCCGCCATCTCTTCTCTCTGTAGGATCGAGAGACAAGAGGAGGCCAAAGCGAAGGGGCAAATGACCATAAGGGGGCATAGTAGATCCTCCCTGACCCCCTAGGTTTGATGTGGAGGCTTTAAAAGGGCCCCGCGGGGCAAAAAAAATCGTTTTTTTTCGCAGGGTGCGCCCGGTTCGCGTAACGGGAAGCGGACTGGGGAGCGTACTACAAGGAAACAAGAATGATTGACTTTTTACTTATTGTATGTTTATAGACTTTTTTTTTCTTTTTTTTCTGCTGAGTGACGTCTCTGCCTATCTCCACGGGATGCAGTCCCTACCATCTCAGCGTTTAAGCCCAGGGGGACCGGTAGTGTGGGAGAGATAACGTCTGTTAACGTTCGATTCGAAGGAAATCAGGAAGTGTTGATAAACATTGTCTGCGCCATCTTGCCTTTTTTCAAATGCCACACTTTTGTCGTGCACGGCAGCCATTTTAGATGCCTTGACCAGACCCACTCTCTGCACGCTGTCGATCCTTAGCATGGCTCCCCACCCTCGCAAGCATCTCCACCAGGCACTGGTCACCCCCGCTCTCTGTCTTATGCATGGGCAATAAACCTCCCCCCATCTGCGCTGCTCTTCCCTGAGAATCACACCCTGTGCCCGCCCGACACCTCCCTTTCGCCCTATTCACTACCGCACCCTCTGACACTCCTCTTCCTCTGTGTCCGATTGTCCAGGCCGGTCCCAGGCTATCACCTAGCCCTGCAGATGAAGTTCATGGCCCCAGCTGTAAAGAATCACCACTCTTCAAAGGAGTTACAGTAGATCAAGGCCCCCACCCGATGAGATCCGTCACACCACACGCGTTCCTACTATCTGAAAACCATCCTGTATTGTGATTGGGGAGGGGACCGAGCCTAAAGCGGAAGATTCCAGGGATGCCTCTTTGTACATCAAAGTTTTTACAATTATGTGTCACATTAAAAATATATAGCACTCCAACAAAGTAGTAGGATTATAACACTTTAATAACTTATAAATATATACAACGCAACAAAAACAGTAAAAACATTTAAACATTTTTAGGAAAAAAGAAGCAACAATGGTCAGTAGCTGTGTTTTGTGCGAATAGTCCCAAGGCAGCACAACGTGCTGAGTTCTGGACGGCACCCAGGTGATGTTGCCTGGGTGCCGCACTGGTTTTGGGTATCCTACAATGCAGCTCCGAAAAACGGCGTGGGGCGTCCCGGGGGGTGGCCTCGTCAGTAGCGGTCTGTTGTGCGAATAGTCCCAAGGCAGCAGAACGCGCTGAGATGTGGATGGCACCCAGGTGATGTCCAGTAAGTTGCCGCACTGGTTTTGGTATCCTACAATGCTGCTCCGAATAACGGCGTGGGGCGTCCCGGGGGGGGGCCTCGTCAGTAGCGGTCTGTTGTGCGAATAGTCCCAAGGCAGCAGAACGCGCTGAGATGTGGATGGCACCCAGGTGATGTCCAGTAAGTTGCCGCACTGGTTTTGGTATCCTACAATGCTGCTCCGAATAACGGCGTGGGGCACCCCGGGGGGGGGGTGAGGCGGCGTGAACGGGCCTCCCCAGGTGGAGGCTCGTCTGCTGTAGTGGGGCGCCCCTTTACCGTTTCAGTTGCCATTCCGCCCGCTTTTGGTACACTGTGCCAAAATCCGCCATTCTGCTGAGTTGCGCCCACTCTTGCGGTGCAGCGATAGGCGGCTGCCACAGGACTCTCAAAATGGCGGCAGGCTCTTTCCTTTTTGGGCCTGGTCCACTGAAATGGCCCTGGGACACCTTGGAAATCGGACGCTTGTCTGCTAGGTCTTGGACCCCATTCTCGAAAGCATCCCCTCAGCCTTGAAGATTCTACAAAAGTCTTGGGGGCCCCCGACTCCTGCAGGCTTCCGGTGGGGAGCGGCTGCCATGATTGCTCGCGGAATGACCACGACGGAGCCACGAGATGGTGGTGCTTTCATGCTGATGCCAGCTTCAGTCTGAAACATCCAGAAACAAGGTGGGGCTTTCATCGTTTGGGAAAAAAAAAGTTTTCATCCAATGAAAAGTGTTATTTTTAGGTCATATGATCAAGCCTTCCATCATTAGGAAACCAAAAGTAAAATGAACCAATGAAAAGTTTTATAAACAAGTCACATGACCTGTTATGCGGCATAGGGTATAAAAAGCGTAGAAAATCCGTTGGCACGTGAGGCGGCGTCAGTAGCGGACCGATGTGTGAATAGGCCGAAGGCAGTACAACGCGCCAAGATCAGGATGGCACCGAGGTGGGGTCCAGCAAGTTGCCGCACTGGTGTGGCCATCCTACAATGCTGCGCCGAAAGTCGGCGTGGGGTCCCCCGTTGGACTGTGAGGCGGCGTCAGTAGCGGACCGATGTGCGAATAGGCCGAAGGCAGCACAACGCGCCAAGATCCAGATGGCACCGAGGTGGTGTCCACCAAGTTGCCGCACTGGTGTGGCCATCCTACAATGCTGCACCGAAAGTCGGCGTGGGGTGCCCCGTTGGCCTGTGAGGCGGCGTCAGTAGCGGACCGATGTGCGAATAGGCCGAAGGCAGCACAACGCGCCAAGATCCGGATGGCACCGAGGTGGGGTCCAGCAAGTTGCCGCACTGGTGTGGCCATCCTACAATGCTGCGCCGAAAGTCGGCGTGGGGCGCCCCGTTGGCCTGTGAGTTCGCGTCAGTAGCGGACCGATGTGCGAATAGGCCGAAGGCAGCACAACGCGCCAAGATCCGGATGGCAGCGAGGTGGGGTCCAGCAAGTTGCCGCACTGGTGTGGCCATCCTACAATGCTGCGCCAAAAGTCGGCGTGGGGTGCCCCGTTGGCCTGTGAGGCGGCGTCAGTAGCGGACCGATGTGCGAATAGGCCGAAGGCAGCACAACGCGCCAAGATCCGGATGGCACCGAGGTGGTGTCCAGCAAGTTGCCGCACTGGTGTGGCCATCCTACAATGCTGCGCCGAAAGTCGGCGTGGGGCGCCCCGTTGGCCTGTGAGTTCGCGTCAGTCAGTGGGGGCTGTTTGAGGATCTGACTGCATTGGAAAGCAATGTGATGCTGTGCGTCGCCCCCAAGATGAAGGTTCCTCGGCTGCAGTGGGGCGCCCCTTGGTGTTTCACTCGCTATGCAGCTGAGTTGCGTGCGCACTTGCGGCAAATAGGCCGAAGGCAGCACAACAATATTTTCGGAATGGAAGACACCACAAGGCGCTGAGATTCGGTTGGCACAGAGGTGGTGTCTAGCAAGTTGCCGCACTGGTGTGGCCATCCTACAATGCTGCTCCGAATAACGGCGTGGGGTGCCCGAAGGGGGGGGGAGGCGGCGTGAACGGGCCTCCCCAGGTGGAGGCTCGTCTGCTGTAGTGGGGCGCCCCTTTACCGTTTCAGTTGCCATTCAGCTGAGTTTCGGCCGCTCTTGATGCTACAGCGACAGGCGGCTGCAACAGGACTCTCAAAATGGCGGCCTGTTCTTTGGATTTGGGCCTGGTCCACTAAAATGGCCCTGGGACACCTTAGAACTCGGACGCTCGAATTTTTTTTCCTTTCCTCTACATGCAAAAAAGGTAAATGCCCGGTACGTTACCTGCCTCATCTGCCACGATGTACTCTCCAGAGGAACCGAAAAAAAATATAGTTATGGTAATTATACCATGCATCGTCATATGGAGAGGTGGCACCGATTAATTATAGTGCTGCACAAAAGAGAGATTTGGAGGACAACCCCCGACCTGCCAGTACATTCACCAAAGAAGTGGCACTGACAGCATCAGAGGCAAGGGAAACGGTCCCAAATATTCAGAAGAACTTTGGAAAGATTAAAATTACATGTTTAGATTGTGGCAAATTAATTTCATGTGGACAGATGAGTGTTACTCTAATAAATACAGCATATGAACATCATCATAGTCGATGGTTGGTGGAGACATTTTGACTATATCCTGGACCTGCCCGTCCTTGCCCAAAATGGCACCGGAATAAATGGGACTCGTAACTCCTTGTTGTGTACTGGTTGCACAACCTTGATATCACGAGATACGTATGCAGTTTTGAAGCACATGGCGGGCGGGGACGAGAATTGATTGAATATTTCGACATCCCTATTGATATTAAGTTCTGATGTGTTATTGATTACTGTACTATTGAAAGTTCGAATTAACGTCACCCATGGTACTTGCCCGCAAATGTATATCTAGATAATTTTATTGTAACTGGCCCTGTCGTATTTTAATTATAAAATGTACGTCCACCGATTTCGCAACTGTTAGACACCTTAGTTCTTGCAACCTAATGGCCCGCCCGTTACGTTACTCTACAGTGTAAATGTCTACTCATCATATACGATTACAGTTTGCTCCGTGGCCGGCCCACGTGGTTATAGGCCCGTATTTGTATACTGACATTTTCACAATAAAGGTTTTTAAAAGAAAACATGGTAGTAGTATTTACATTGGTAAAGTTTTTAATAATAGTCACTGTTTTCGAATCAGTAAAAGGCAAGTGAAATAAAGCAGTCCAATAACATGAAGGGTAAAAGGTATAATACGCAGGAACGCAGTAAAGATAAATGGTCAAGGGCTGTTGTGTTTTCTACTCCTGCAACATAAAGTGATCGATAAGAATCTGATATTCAGGCGTATCGGCGACTAAGACAGCAGGCCGAGCCTCTTTTGCTCAACGGCTCCGTCATGGGACGAAGAAACGCCCTTTTTCTCGAAAAAGGAATATATTTTACTTGCAGGACAGTTGTAAATTTTCCGGGAAAGTACATTAGCCTGGAACATTATAACATATATGTTTAAGAAAAAATAATGTTCGAAAGTAATAAAAAGCGTAATTTTTAGGTCATATGACCAAGCCTTTCATCATTAGAATAAGAAAAGTAAAATGAACCAGTGAAAAGTTTTATTAACAAGTCACATTACCTGTTATGCTTACGTTACGCTCTGCGCGCTGCGCCCCGGATCGCTTCCGGGAAGCTGCGCTTCGCACACCGGAGCACTTCCGGATGCGCTAACGCGGCGCGTCATATGACGCATTACGCGACAACGCAGGTCCAGAATATAGTCAAAATGTCTCCACCAACCAGCGGTCGGAACACAACCCCTTTCAGCAGGCTAAATAGTTCTGTTAAATGACAACAGAAGGGACAGGCAACAAGAACCATCTGTCAAAGAGGGGAGGGCAAGTTCTTCTCTACCGGGTCACGTTGGGGCGCTACCGGAACTGATCGAAATGGTAGTCTACAGTGTTTCTGGATGTTTCAGACTGAAGCTGGCGTCAGCATGAGAGCACCACCATCTCGTAGCTCCGTCGTGGCCATTCCACGAGCAATCATGGCAGCCGCTCCCCACCAGAAGCCTGCGGGAGTCGGGGGCCCCCAAGACTTTTGTAGAATCTTCAAGGCTGAGGGGACGCTTTCGAGAATGGAGCCCAAGCCCTAGCAGACAAGCGTCCGAGTTCCAAGGTGTCGCAGGGCCATTTTAATGGACCACGCCCAAATCTGAAGAGCCGGCCGCCATTTTGAGAGTCCTGTGGCAGCCGCCTATCGCTGCACCGCAAGAGCGGGAGCAACTCAACTACATGGTGAGCGAGACGCTGTAGTCGAAAGAGCGGGCGGTAAACAGCTGAATAGCGGAAGAGGCACAGTGTAGCAAAAGCGGGCGGAATGGCAACTGAAATGTTAAAGGGGCGCCCCACTACAGCGTGTCTTTAGGTGAAACGGATTGTGGGACAAGGTCAAGAATGGAAGAGTCACCAAAAGGCAAAAAGTTCCGCTTGACCCCGGGAGCCGGCCACCTATGTCGGGGGCGATCTCAGGCCACACCAGGGCAACACGACTTGGGGAGGGGGCCGGAGCCAAGCGCCCCCTCCGAGTCCGCGCCATCACACCGTCCCTCGGGGGCTTCCGTCAAGCGGTTCAGGGAGGCACCGCATCACATTGTTTTCAAATGCAGTCACGTCCTCAAACAGCCCCCACTTACATTGAGAATAGTGAAGCTGTAGCAAGTGCAAATAAGCTTCAGACAGTGTTACAAGCACTCCTCAAAACTTTGAACTATCAGAGTGCATGAGTTTCATGCTCGATCGATTGAGCTAGCCGGATCGGGCAACAAAAAGTATAAAATAGTTATGTAAATAGTTATTTAATAAAATGTTTTACCCTGTTACTTTGCTGGTGTGTTGTATATATTTGTAATATTTGCATAGAGTTTATCGTTATTTTGGGCGGGGTGGGTGGCGGAGCCGAGCTGTCTTGCAGCCATCATGGTGTGGAGTTCAGTTCATCTCACTAGTTTCGTATTTCTCATGAGGGGTTGTTCCTAATGTTTAGAGATCCCATTAGTGGCCTACTGATTTTGCTCGATTCCTTTTGTTTTTTTACACGATTTTTCACTATCTGCAAAGAGTAAACAGAGTATTGCGACTCTGTGCTTGTTTGTAAATAGAGAATGAACCAAAGAGAACCAATTCTAAAACAGTAAATGCTTGGATAACAATCAATCAAATGGAGAGAGAAGCAGGCACGACGGATTACAACGGGGGCAAAGGCCTGCGTTAACTACCCTTCACTATCTTCAAATAGAGAGTACTCCTAATAGAAATGAGGGGGGGGCAGCATTCAAAGCAGATCAGTGTGCATAAACACGAAAATGTTTTTACTTACCACGTACTTGACATTCGACAGCTTATGATATTTGCTATTAAAAAACCATTGAAATTCACTGAAAAAACCATAGGTTAGAGACCATATATATTTAGGAATTAGCATTTACAAAACCTTGAAAATTCACTGAAAAAACCATAGGTTATAGACCATATATAGTTAGGAATTAGCATTTAAAAAACCTTATTTTACTCACACAAAACCATTGAAATTCCATATATAGTTAGTTGCACTAACTATATATCGCGCATCCGCAATCCACTGCTGATGATGTCACATATTACATCATTCATGACATGGTCAGTGACATCACTGATGACATCACTGATGACATCTCAAATGACATCACTGATGACATCACTGATGACATCTCAAATTACATCATTCTTGTGCTAATACGATAAACCTCTTCAGACTCTAATATAACCTTAGATACACTCAGTGTATATAGACACTCACACACTGTCACTCATCCATGGAGTTACTCACACACCTAGTCAGTCATGCAAAGAAACAATCTAACCTCCATTTCCTCAACTATACAGTTATACACACCTTACTTATTCAAACATATACTAACACATATTTACTCTCTTATACAATCCCTGATACAAGTTCACAATGATCCATACAGCCACTCACACATTCAGTGGCTCTCATGCACAGTTATTTATATATGCCAACTCTCACATGTACTGTGTTTTACATATGTACTTACTATGACATGTAGCATTGAGATATCCATTCACTCATCAATACACTCATGCACACAGTCAACTGCCCATGTAGCTGTTTCCACATGCACTCTTGAACTCATACACCTAGTGAATCAACTGCTCACACATCTATGCACAGAGTCACACACCTCCCAGCCACCCCCACACAAACTCAATCTCACATACAAATACTTGGGCAACCAATCAATAACACATATAGCCTCTCGTATAGCTAATGATCAACACATGCAGCAGTTTACATCACAACAGACATACTGATGCACACATTCAGACAGTTTAGTCACTAACCCATGCATTTAGTACGACACATTTATTCACTCACTCATACAGTCAGTCACGCACCTACTAAATCCTTCATCCAGAAACTTATAGATCCACTCATTCTTCAATATATCAAACATATTTAAACTTTACAGAAACACACAGTCACTGGATGATGTCATCAGTGATGTCATCAGTGATGTCATTTGAGATGTCATCAGTGATGTCATCAGTGATGTCACTGACCATGTCATGAATGATGTAATATGTGACATCATCAGCAGTGGATTGCGGATGCACGATATATAGTTGGTGCAACTAACTATATATGGAATTTCAATGGTTTTGTGTGAGTAAAATAAGGTTTTTTAAATGCTAATTCCTAACTATATATGGTCTATAACCTATGGTTTTTTCAGTGAATTTTCAAGGTTTTGTAAATGCTAATTCCTAACTATATATGGTCTCTAACCTATGGTTTTTTCAGTGAATATATATATATATATATATATACATTAAAAAATTCTGATATTAGTTCCTAGAATAATGCTATGGAATATGTTTGTGTGCTGGAAGAGAGGTTTGGTTGCAGAGTGGCAGTGTCCTATAGTTCTCCTTATATTTGCTGACCTACTTGTGCATGTATTACTGCTACATCTGTTCTTCAGATTCTTCCATATATGAATTTGTAGAGCCAACATCTTAGACAAATATTGTTTTTCAAAATTCGACTTTTCTCTGATGTATTTTTGTTGTTGTGTGTATTTTGTTGTTGATATAGTATTATGAATTGCTTGGACCTGCTAGATAAATCATCTCATAATGAAGCATGTGCATGCTGATTATTAGTATTACATAGATAACACAGCTTGTTGCATCACCCATTGTGAAATGCCATTGAGGGATCCATTACCCAGAATGTTGACCTTGACTACTAGGCATCAGCCTTGGGACCTAAGGTTGCTTGGCTTATCTTTTCAAAGTTCCATCCGGCTATGTCTTAGCAGAAATGTGCCAAGTACAACACCTCTAGCAGTTGATTATCAGTGGTAGTCATGGTGAGCAATCATAGGCTTGTCAGGGATGTCAGTGTGGGTCTATAGCACACTTAGGGGCATATTATCAAGGGATTTATCTCTGCTTTTTTGGCTTTAAAAGCCAAGAAAGTGGAGATAAAATGATCTCCCTATTACCTAGCTGTCGCTAACACCAGTTAGCGACAGCTAGTAGGAGATAGCGACCCTCTTGGGCCCCGCTTTGCATGTCAGAGGTATTTATCACTAATGACATGCAAAGTCGGCGTGCCAAGATGTTAGCGACTGGAAACAATTGCTAACATCGCTAACTCCTATTACCAACTTTTGGAGATATTCGTGCTAAGCACGAATATCTCCAAAAGCTAACACCTGCCCTGAGCAGTTCTTAGCCATGTTATCCAATGGGAGGTGAATAATATGGCTAAGAGCATTAGCTCGGTAATGCATGAATATCGCTGACTTTACGGCGATATTCATGCATTTCGGACGATTTTTATCGCTTAGGAGAAAAACCTTGATAATAGCAAGGCTCCTAAGCGATAAAAATCGCCGCAACACGGCAATAAAATTATTGCCGCTAAGCCAACATAGCGATAATTATCGCTAGTTGTTGGTAATATGCCCCTTAGATCCCAACATTCAGCAAAGAGTTCATAAACAAAGTGCATTCCAAGTTGAGTGTCAAAGAAATACTACTATGGTCATCGAACATAGGCCACTTACCTGCAGGAACCTATGTATATATCACTCTATTTCCATTTCAATGTAGATGTTGCTATACATATGGATTTCTTTTTTATTTAAAACAAAAAAAGCTGAAGGGCACTTAAACTTTTCAAGCCCCAACCTATACACTGTTATAGGTGAGAATCATAAGTGACACAGAGGCGTGTTACTTAGTTCACAAGATGATTATATGTCATTGTGACACCACTTAACTATTCCATGATTTTGATTTAATGTATCATTAGAATCATGTGTGTCAACAGTTTAACTAAAATTGAAAACAAAGCAAGACCGCAATGATATGGTAAAATAAAAGCGTGAACTGGAACAGTTTAGTCCCAGTGACATGGATTCATGTGATCAACCGGATACTAGAGGCTATTTTTGATATGGTGTTGTAGTGGCCCCCAAGAGTTAGTATGTAATATCTACACACGATAAAAGGGGGTGCACCTTACCTAAATTAATAGATATCACTGTTACAAAAGGGAGGGCATGTGTTGTGGTCAGAATATGATGTTACACCTGTTTAAATGGGTTTATAATGTGAGTTGTGTTAAGGAGAACGTTATGACACACAGAGACAATGGTAAATTGTGATTACATTGAGAATACAATAGATTTTGAGGCACATTAGGTAGCATTTTTTACTGAATAAGTTGGTATTAATGCAAAGAACTGAATTAGGGAATAGGGGTGCCAGAGTGTGGAGAAGGTGAATTAATTAGTGAGAGAGAGTAAGTATTTGTACCTACTAGTCTCCACTCCAACTTGAAATCTTACAATGGCTCCAGTGTAGAATACTACTCCTTCTCCTCCTAGGGCATGGAGTTGAAGGCCCTTGGATACCCACCACCAGCTGCCAGCGTCTCTTGGTATGCCCTGGAAGCAAGAGAGACAACGCTCCCCAACAGGTCATTCCAGCGTTTGAGAATCTCTCCTAGTAGGCATCTGGTGTAGGAGACATAATTCGCCTTATCTACAATTATGTCCCAGATATCCCTTTTTTGACTCATGGAAGTTGTCTAGACCTGTGCTCTGAACAGCTGGGGTTAATCTCTAATAATCAAATCCCCCACCCCAGTTAGCTCACTTTCTGTTACTCTCAGTTGTCTTCTAACAGCATTGTTTAAACTTTTTCACACAGAAGCACTGCTGCTGCATGATGTAAGTTGTAAATAGGGTGTGTCTTTTGTAGTGAGATCTCCATGTGTCATTGAGTTCTTTTTGAGCAGATGTGCATTAATGGACAGATCTGTTAATTTTGACAGACTTGTCTGTCTTTGGAAATCCCAAACGCTACTGCTGTCTTTAGTTGTGAGGGTCCCATGATCCTACTGTGTCTGTGGACAACTCTAAATTGACTAAGGGTTGTCTATTGATGTAGGAAATGGGAACTAATGATGGAGGATTGAAGGACCAACAGTGGCTCTTCCCCCATCATGATGGATGACATTTCAACAGCCCCAAATTCTAAATAGGGCAGACAGATAACTGCTGGCAGGACGGATGGATAAGGCCTGACATGACAGACAAAGAAAAGCCTGTCTGCCATACTCCAGATCCGACCCTTAGTCTTTTATGGGTATTCTATTAACATGTCCCTCCCTAAATACCTCCTTAAATGTCCCCAAGTCCCTCCCATTTTATAGAAGACATTCCTCATTTTCTGACCACTCCCTTTATATCCTTACTCATTTACTAATAAAACAAGCACATATGTGTGCAGAGATTTCAGCCCCTGTGGAGGAAATCTATGCACAGAAAATATTGGAGAAGTGGAGGCAAAATTAACTGGCTGTAGGTCTGTGAATAGTATTTTGTAGTACATGACTAGTACTTCTGTAATAATACCATATGCTACAAAATGCATTTTGTAAATCGGGCCTGCAGTTTTTCTTATAGTTATGTGACAGGAATCTCAAGCACTTCCAACAAATAGTCAATGTCTTACCAAACAGCATTCCCAAATGGCTCTCAATAAAAATCAGTACTCCCATGGGCAAGCAGCCTTAACAAACATCATAGAAACAGAACACAACTGTAACCATGTGATATTGACATTACATTACATTGACTTCACATACTTGAAGCGTTAATGCTTCTTTATAAGCCCTCTCACACAAGTAAGGAACTTTTTTTATCAGAAGTGTGGAAATGTTGTGTTGTAAGACGTTTGTTGATCTACAGATCGAGGAGTTTTACCTCGTAGAAATGTGAGGGAAAAGCATGATTGTAGCCAAATATTCATTTTGGCAAGGTATTCTAGGTAAGAAAAGGTAGTGGGATCCAACCAAGTCACACCACCCTGGACTCCCCTGTGTGTTTAGTTTCACAAATGTCTGGGTATGGTGTGTTTCACGTGGTGTCAATCAATCTTATGCCAAAATACTGCAACTTCTCACACCCAGAGAAATATTGAAATTCCAAAGAAAAATATTAATTTCTCCTCATTGCGTTTTGGGGGCTTTCTAGTCACGGGTGATAGCCCTACTCACCTATGGAGTTTCCTTTTCAAGTCCACGCCTTTATTTTTTGCTTTTGGAGTGTGTTGCAGTACCAGCGATTAGCTATGTGTAGTGGTAGACTCACTACAAAAGTTGTAAGTTACTATAAAAGTGGAGTTTGTGAATACCGAAAAGTTGTAAACACACTAAAAAGTATAAACTTACACAAAAAAGCAGTTGTGAATCAGGCCAAATGATCACAGAACTAGATCCATGTTGAAGGCATCTGTTGTGAACATTTCACACATTTATTTGGCGTCAAAACAGACAAACGATTATACAAAAATCTAACATCAGAACTTCCATAAATACAAATGTGGGCAAATTTCGAATAGCTTGCACATTCAGGAAATTCTAAAATGTACCTTATGCATCCAAAACTGGTCAAACTGTTTGAGAACCTTCCAGGTTAACTAGTTAGATGAAAGACGTAGCAGTTTGCTATTTATAGCAAATGAATTGATAGTGTGTAACTGAAAAGATTTCAATTAAGGGGTCCTTGCAAATCAATTAGCCACCTTAAGGAATTACTTATTGTGCAATACATAGATCTGATTTCCTGTGAACGCAGAAAGAGCACAGCAGGTACTTGTATATGTGTATTATGTTGGCTTCCTTCAGCTTCAGTGTCATCCCAATTGGGTAACTTTAGAAATGAGAAAAATCTCCCGCATGGAAACACCCCTTTAATTCTTGCCTCATAGTGTTCAAAAATCACTTGTCATCTCTTCCGGTACTTCAGCTTCTGGAAAAGTAGAGCACAATTTCAGCGAAAATATAATGTTTTAATCATCCAATACAATTTTCAGCAGAAAGAAAGCATATTCCGTTAAAGAGGCATGCCATGCATTGACTGAAGCATACAAATGTTAGGAACTGAAAAACGGGTGCCAGTAACAATTCATTCTTTTCAGCAGATTGGTACGCCTTTCAGAAGCAATGTATTGATTTCATTAAAATGTGCTGCCTGAGATAAACAAATTCTTTTAAAATGCATTGGTTTCTGTTAAAGTTCATTGACTGAAGTGAGAAACATTACCGAATGTTATTGGGTAGCCTTAGGGGTTTAAACACTGGGTAAACGAGGACATTCACGTAATAGTAAAGGTTATTGAGAACAAAGACATTGTCTGTGGCATAAATATGTAAATGGACTTCATAAAATGTATGCTATCTATTTCCTCATTTCATCTGTTTGCAGGCGCAGAGATGAAAGCTGACATAATGTGACCCAGACTGCTTCAGGGGAAGAAAATGTAGACAGTGCTGGTTTTGTTAAGAATTAAAAGTGATGACCCTTGCAGGAATGCAAGGTTGCAAAATATTTACTGTAACTTTAATTCATTCCACAGGCAGCACAAGGAGACATCTGAAACGCTTGCAAGCATTGCCACAGTGATGTCAACTTGCTATTTTTCTGTGCTCAAGCTGTTCGCCTTCTTCGTGTACAATTCTAACATCAGCAATGTTTATAAATTTCCATTCAGAATATGTTAAACCGTGATGAGGGTGTAACATTAAATTGTAGTTATTTGTTCATGTTTTATGACTCAACAACGCTTCAAATGAAAAAAGAAAATAAACTTTTAAGAAAAACGAAAAGAAAATGCTTGAGTTACATGAGCTGAAGATTATTATTTTCAAAGTATGGTGAAGACAAGATTTAAATTAATTCCAACTAGCAATGCAGGATGTATTTGAGAGCGCCAATGCCTACAGAAAATGAGTGCAATAGTACAGGCAAGAGAAACGAGATGCACATATGGCAGAATGTACCACATAGGACTAATGTGGGATTGTTCAGAGATAAGGACTTTTTGGCAAAAAAACTACGTAAAGGTTGAGGACTGGCGGGTAGGGCAGACCGCTGGCAATTGTTTAAAATGGTCCTAAGATAGAAGAGGAGCAGACAAGGTACGTTGTGGCATACAACACTAGTTTTAGCGAAGAGGGGGCATATTATCAAGAAAGGGCGTTACATTATCACCGCTTTTATCGTCAGGCAACTCCAATCGAAGCCCATGTTAGAGGTGAAAACATCTAACATTGGCTTCGATTGGAATTCATAGAGCATATTATCAAGCCCATTAATGCCGCTTTAGCGGCAGTTTCCTGCCGATAAAAGCGGCGATAATGTAACGCCCTTACTTGATAATATGCCCCTCGATCTTGGAGATACACTGGAAATTTCCTCTTGGCCCACAAAAGCTAAAAAGTCTAAAACAACACTGATTTCTCTTCTCCCCATAGTTCCCCATCTGATCAATCAAGAAACATAGATTGTTCGTGTCATAAAGGAAACCGTAATACTGTAAATCAACCTGCCCCCCCATCGTGAACCTGCACATTTCTACCTTATTGCCACCCAGCCGGTGCTTGATAAATATTGGAAAAATCAATTGGTCAAAAATGGCAGCTATTTGTGGACTCACATTTCATTCAGCTGACAATACAAATAGATTGTAGATCAAGGCATAGGAAGGAACTGCCTGGATTGCCTATGTGTGAGATAGTTTACACTTCATTGACCAGAATACACCTTTGTTGTTGATGATTTAGACATAATTGCTACATATGATACTATGAGCAGCTCCATTATTCTTCAGCAGCTGTAAAGCAAGATAGGAGCCATGTGGAAGAAAGAAAAATAGATTAAGGGCCTCCTTTATGAAAACTGTTGCATTGCTGGGATAAAACAGCGATGAGACAGTTTTCACTGCGCCCTCCTTGCGACACGATGGATGCGTCATAAGCAACAAAATGCAATGATGGACCCTTCCTAGAGTCAGCACCTGACTAACTTTCTCCCAATAATCTTCGTTTACCCTTAAATTAATGAAGGGGATTGTGTGCACACTGAATGGCACCCATCATCACTGTGCCTATTCCCTAAGGAATTTTAGTACAAGAAAAACAACCGCAAAGGTGCACCACAACAAGCAAGATAATAAGTGCAAATGGTATTTAAGCACAATGAAGAGATATTTCATAAAGAAATGTTGTTAATCTTCTTTTATTCTTTAATTTTCAATTTGCAGTGAAACATAAACAGCCGACGCGTTTCGTCCCAAGCCGGGACTTCTTCAGGGCTTTGAGTTTATAATACGTCGCTTTTGGAGACAATGTAGAAAGAACCGGAGTCCAAGGATCGCCTTCCCAGATACTTTAATCCTGATGTGAATTAGTTCATAACCATGTCGAATAAACAGGTTTGGACTGTAAGCATGCTAATAGGCGAAGAGGGCAATGCTTAACAAAAGTTCCTGAGTGGTGAGCACGGTCTTGCCACCTTAGTTGTATACCTGTCTTAAGCCATCTACTGAGTGGTCTATAGATCTAGTGATGGACTGGAGGTCCTATTTATCCAAGGGAGAGGGGTGTAGGCACTGTGTTCCAGCAGGCCGTTCCTGATAAAACGGCCGGCGTCCATCTACAGCCCTCGTCCCACCGAAACACCCACAGCGACGTCGTGTACGATGGATGCGTCATATTTAATGTACGGCGCTCCACTTTCACATGGAATGACAGATACGTCCGGAATCCTGATGTATCTGTTGGCGCAAAAGTCACGCATTGCAGGAGTTGTGTCGCAAGCATGACGCAACTCCATCAATAAATGTGGTAGGCCAATTCCCATTGCACTGCGTAGGCAGGCATAAGGTTTTGACACAGTGGATTCCTAGAAGTGTCACAGTGAAATCTCATAGATTTCATTGTAACACTTCTACAACCCTTTTTTACCTGGGAACACCCACCCTGAATACATTATACCTGATGCAGTTATAATGTTGCGCAGGGCTTTTCAAGGGGACGCGTCACCTTGTAAATGTGGCATAATGTGATGCATTGTTTACGTCGCCGCGGCGTCACGAAAAGTGATGCAACGGCAGCACAAAAGTGTTGCAATGCCTTCATAAATAAGGCCCTCAAACTTTTCTAGAAAATATATTCCATTAAGTGAAGTTTAATTCTATCCTTTCTGAGAATGGCAGGTCTGACTGCAGACTGTGTGGCTGTACAAGACTTTTTATTCTTACCCACCCTTTAAAGCATATACCTCCATATTTTGATCTGTTTAGAGACCTGAAGTGATTTTTTAATGATATCCTGGATACATCACTATTTACATTAGGCTCTCTCATTCCTGCCAGCCAGGAATTGACAACTGGAATCCTCTCCTTCTTGGACTTCCGTT
This sequence comes from Lissotriton helveticus, assembly GCF_964261635.1. NCBI lineage: Eukaryota > Metazoa > Chordata > Amphibia > Caudata > Salamandridae > Lissotriton > Lissotriton helveticus. Next base: position 851,721,586 of record NC_136063.1, read on the forward strand.
TAATGTCTCACTCCTGCGGAAAGAAAGCAAGGAAGTATCTTTTTTTATCAGCATCTCAACTCCTTCGCAAAGCACACATATTGCTCGAGAATTTGTGAAGCATGAATCATCACAGAACTGCAAGGCGGATTTCTACCAAGGAGCAACTTCTGATGAAATTCCAACAGCTGGAGAAGATGAGTGCCGCAGTATCGAAGGAAAACCAGTTTTAAGACAAGGAGACAACCATCACATTTTATGCAAAGGTGGTGGCCCTAGGCCTCTAGCACTTTCCTTTGACCAATCCTTTGACCGGCCAAGGCCCTTTTGGACCTGTCCCCATCACCTCAAGGACTCAGCCTCACTCCCCTCTGTTTCCATCTCATGCTTTTTCTCTCCCACTTGCTCTTCACAGCTTTGATAAGCAACTTTTCACCTCTTTTTCAACCTTTTTGTGTCAGTGCTGCCTTTTACTTTTGCCAGTGTTTCTGTTAGCACTTTACCACTCTTATTCTTGCATTTGTTGTCTCTTATTGTACCCTTTTTTAGTCTTTTAGCCTTCCCTTTGTTCATGCCAGTGGTTTTCTGACAGTATTTCACCAATTTATTTCCTGCCTTTTGTCTCTTTAGTGTTGGCGGGTGTGCAGTCTAAATATTGAGTCATTTTAATCGACTGGACAGAATATCGACTTGGTAATATCGAGATGGCAGTAATATCTAGGTAAGTAATATTGAGGTATGTTTTATCGATTTAAAAAAAATATATATCGAAGTTGGAAATATCGAGTAGTTAATATCAACTGTTTATTTCCTTAAACTTAACGGAGACAAAACGGAGGTCCTGATTTTTGGGGGGAGACAGGACCCATGGTCTAATGAATGGTGGCCACCCTCCCTTGGAGACTGTCCAGTCCCTTCTCATTCGGCCAGAAATCTGGGGGTCCTGTTTGATACCTCTCTCTCCTTTGATCTTCAAGTCAGCAGGACCGTACCTACCTGCTGTGGTATCATCAGGATCCTCAGAAAAATGTCATCCTATCTCTCTCCGGCGGCCAGGAAACAAGCAACAGTGGCTCTGGTCTCATCGAGACTAGACTACTGTAATGCTCTTTATGGAGGCATGAACAAATCTGCGGTCCACCGCCTCCAAATGTTTCAAAACGCGGCGGCCAGGATGGTCCTGGATCTTCCCCGGCTTGCTTCAATATCTCAGGCCCGGAAAGACCTTCACTGGCTTCCTGTCCAGGCTAGAATATCTTTTAAACTTCTCTGTCTTGCCCACGGGCCTTTTATGGCTATGCTTCTGAAGGTGTCTGCTCCCTTCTCCAGCCTTACCGCCCAAGCAGAGTGCTTCGATCCTCTTCTAAAAATCTTCGTACGATTCCGAGATTTGCAAAGGCCAGATGGGGAGGCAGAGCCTTTTCCACCCTGGCGCCCAGACTCTGGAACTATGTGATTTTTTTAATTTAAAATTTGTTTTTGATTTCGGTGTGTTATTTATGTTTCTAGGTGTATAGGGTGAGTATTTTCTTTACATTTAACATTTTATTTTTACATTTTTTCTATAAAAAAATGTATTTAGAAATTTTCATTTTGGAAATGTGAATTTTAATTATAAATAAAAAATGTTTTTGCAAATATTTTTTGAAAATTATTTAAAAAATTACATTTTGACATTTTTTGGGGGGGTTTTGTGTGTTTTTTGAGTAATAGTGTTTACATTTTTACATTTAATTTTTAAAATGTAAAAACATAAACAATTTTAACAAAAATTTCAAATTTTACATTATCAAATATACAAATTCATTTTAGTGTGAATAAAGTATTATGTTTTTAAGAATTGTGTTATAATTGAGAATAATTTACCATTTATTTTTTGGATAAGTTTTGAGAAAAACAATGTTATTATGTATTTTAAATTTTACCAAATTTTACAACATTGTTTGCAATTAAATAAAGAGGTACACAGTATTTAAAAATCATGTAAAATGATTTGAAATATTTTAAAAATATAAAACAATTATAATAATGATACAAAATTAGAAAATGTATGTTAATTTATATTTTTAATTGTGAATTTAAATAAGGTTTAATATCTTTAAAAGAAATGTGATGTAAGAGGTATGTAATATTTATGAAGGTTAATTATATGGGTTTATTGTCCTGCACATTCTACATGGTGGAGTTGGGAATAGTAAATTATATGGTTTTACTGTCTAGCAGCTTCCTAGAGTATATAGTTGTTGGAGTGGAAATATTAATTTATATGTGTTTACTATGTAGTACCTTACCAGAGTTTATACTTGTTGGACTGGGAATAGTAATTTAAATGGGTTTAGTGTCAAGCACTTTCTCAGAGTATACACTTGGTGGAGTGGGAATAGTAAATTATATGGGTTTGGTGTCCAGCACTTTCCCCGACTTTATACTTGGTGGAGTGGGAATAGTAAATTATATGGGTTGACTGTCCAGCCCCTTGCCAGAGTATATACTTGGTGGAGTGGGAATAGTTGATTATATGTGTTTAGTGTCCAGCATCTTCCCTGACTTTATACTTGGTGGTGTGGGAATAGTAAATTATATAGTTTTAGTGTCCAGCACCTTCCCTGACTTTATACTTGATGGAGTGGGAATAGTAAATTATATGGGTTTAGTGTCCAGCACCTTCCCTGACTTTATACTTGGTGGAGTGGTAATAGTAAATTATATGGGTTTAGTGTCCAGCAACTTCCCTGACTTTATACTTGGTGGAGTGGGAATAGTAAATCATATGGGTTGACTGTCCAGCACCTTCCCTGACGTTATACTTGGTGGAGTGGGGAATAGTAAATTATATAGGTTGACTGTCCAGCACCTTGCTAGAGTATATACTTGGCGGGGTGGGAGTAGTTTATTATATGGGTTTAGTGTCCAGCACCTTCCCTGACTTTATACTTGGTGGAATGGGAAAAGTAAATTATATGGGTTTAGTGTCCAGCACCTTCCGTGACTTTATACTTGGTAGAGTGGGAATAGTAAATTATATGGGTTGACTGTCCACCACCTTCCCTGACTTTATACTTGGTGGAGTGGGAATAGTAAATTATATGGGTTTAGTGTCCAGCACCTTCCCTGACTTTATACTTGGTGGAGTGGGAATAGTAAATTATATGGGTTTAGTGTCCAGCACCTTCCCTGACTTTATACTTGGTGGAGTGGGAATAGTAAATCATATGGGTTTAGTGTCCAGCACCTTTTCTGACTTTATATTTTGAGGAGTGGGAATAGTAAATTATATAGGTTGATTGTCCAGCACCTTGCCAGAATATATACTTGGTGGAGTGGGAATAATAAATTATATGGGTTTAGTGTCCAGCACCTTCCCTGACTTTATACTTGGTGGAGTGGGATTAGTAATTTATATGGGTTGACTGTCCAGCACTTTGTCAGGTGTATATACAATGATATTTACAGTATTTAAATACATAGCATACAGTAAAATGTATATAAACAATATTAATTAATTATTATAATTGATAGTAAGTGAAATTAAACTAATCAGACTCAAAGCATGTTTTAAAGATTGTATTATGTTCAATAGAGGGTTATAAAATTAGAAAATAATGTTATTGACATTTTTCAATGTTAAGTACACATTTATATTTTGATGATATATAGTGTAATAACATATTTGCATTATAGTCACAGTTGTATATTGGTAAGAAAAATTGTATTGTAAACACATTTTTAATACAATCATTTTTAAGAAAAGTATCATTTATTCAGTGTACATTTGTTTGTTCAATTCACATTTATTACTGTAAAAAATATGAATTTTACAAGTCATATATAACATTTTTTTATAACTTTAATATACAGTTTTTGTATATTGATTTTTTTTAAAGCAAACATATTCATATATATATATAGAGATCAGGAAAAAAAAAGTAGGTATTGTTGACATTGATATATACTTTACAATTGTATTTTTTGGAAGAAATTATTATTATTAATATATAAAATATTAATAATATTAATTTTTACAGAGGTAAAGAATTATTACACAGGTAATGTTTTTAGGTACATTATTTGTACATACAAAGAGTAAATAATAGTAACATGTATTACAGTATTTCATATTCATACAGTCATGTAAGTATTTTTTATTAAAGTAAATGTTTTTTTAATTCATATAAAGTAATTCAAAATAACATATAGGACATTGTAAATCATTTTTAGAACATTGTTAGATTTTCTTTTAATTAGAAAACATATAATAGTTAGATAATATTGACTGAAACATGTATAAATTATTTCAGAAGGTTATTTAATGTTAATATGAATGGGACTATTTGTTTGTGAGGGACTATTTTGTAACAGCGTTATATTATTTTGGGTCATTTCGACTTGGAAGAACTCGCGGTTGGAGGCTGTGTCACATGTGGAAGGGTAAGTTTAATTTTAAGTATTTCATTTAAGTTAGATATATAGTTTGAGTGTTTGTGGAGTGTGTATAGGTTTTCTAGTGTTGGGTACTTGTAGGATGTGAGTGTTTTAGGCGGTAGTTACAGTTTTCGTTTGGTTCCGGTTTACTCGTTTTGGGCCTACTATGTTGAGGTAGGAATAGGGTTAGAAATGTTAATTAAATGATATGTATAATGTTTAATAATGTTTGAAAATTTATGTTGGGGTGCATTGTGTGTGGGTGGGTATGTGTTTTTTCTATTTTTCAGGTACTTCGCGTGGATGTCGTTTTTGGGAGAAGATTGCGGTTTTTTTTAGTAAGAAGTGTGTAGAATATTATTTATTCTTTTTTAAACACACTTTATTACATTTTTGCGTTTTCAAGGACCGTTTCTTTAATTTTTAAACTATTTTTGGGTTTTAATGGTTTATCGTTGGATTGATTTTGGAGAAGAATCGTTATGGATGTGTTTTTATTTTTAATTTTTACATCTGGTTTCCTTGGAGCGTTTTTTTAATTTTTGATAACTATTTTCAGGTTTTTAAGGGTTTTTGACTGGATGGTATTGGAGAAGAATGTTTTTGGACTTGTTTGCATTTTTGCATTTTTTATGGGTTCCTTTGGATTGTTTGGATGGCTTACTAATATGGAAGAATGTCTTCCGTTACAAAGGTTTGTCTTCAGCAACAAAGTGAGTAAGTTTTATTTATTTCTTTTTTGGGTGGGATTGTCATTTTATTTGTTGAATTATTTTATGTTATATGTTAGAAATTATAAGAAAACTGTTCAGATATATTTAAACACATTTTAACAAATATATTTGACAATTTTGTTACAGTTTCTAACATGTATCTAATATATATATGTTATGTTTAATATTTGCTCAGGATAGGTATGTTAGATATGTTTAAAGAATTGTTTTTGCTATCATAGACAGATATTGTAGGCCTCTGGTAGTTGGGTGTAGGGTTACTTGGTCTTGTAAGGTGTTATGGATTTTTTTAGTTTGTTTAGTTAGCTTAGGGCCAATTAGTGTTACAGATTGCTCCATTCGGAGGTCTTGGTAACTGTGTTCCTTTTGGAACGATTGGAGTAGTTTATGTAGTGTAGGGCTACCTCTGCTTGTAGTTGCTTGGAAAGCATTGTGCCATCCTTCAACTGCATTGTTACTTTTAGCTGGTTTATTTAGGGTACTTAGGTAGACGTTCCACCAGGGAATTTGAAATTTAGGTTGTCTTCTGTGTCCTGATCTGTGTAGCCTTCCTACCCATGTGTCTTTGAAGTAATCTAATAGAAGGCTTAATTTTGTTTCGTTTTTTTATAATAGGGGCTGTCTATTAGTAGGTTGTAATGTTTTGCTATGTCTGTAACAAGAACATAGGCTAGGGCAATTTTTTGTTTTACCTGGTAGGCAAAAGTGCTGTCATTGCAGTATTGGGGGCTTAGGGAAGATTTTTGTATATGTTTCCATATACAATGGTTGAAGTGGTAGTAGCTGTGTGAGGGTAGGTTTTTAGAATTTAATTTATCATTGCTTTCTCAAATTCAATGATAATTTTTTGGGGGAAGTAATTATTGGTTTGTTCTTTTATTTTATTTAGTAGCTCAACATAGGTTGTTTGCTGTTTGTTGTGTAGTAGGCTATATATGAAGTGAATATTACAGTCCTGATAGTATCCATGGATGGTGTATAGTTGATAGAAAGGTTTAGGGCATACTGAGAATGCACCATCCATCATCCATGTTTCACATTGGTGTAATTTCACCATATTGTCTGCTGTAGCAAACATTATAAATCTTTTTTCAGTAGATGCATTGTCGTATAGGATGAAAGGTTTGTCATTATGAGTTATTCTCAGTTCAGGGGGAATTTGGACTTGCTCAAAGGGTTTTGGGGCAGGTGGAGTAGCTGAAGTTGTTCTTTTTTGCCTAGCTATTGTCCTTTTTAGAGATTCGATGGAAGGTAATGGGCTTGATGCATGTTGGGGGAGAACTTTTAAGTGTTCTTTAAGGATAGTTGTAGAAGGGAGGTCTGTGCTAGTACTCGCTTCTTTTAGTGAGTCAAGCATTTGTCTAATTTCTATTTCTGTCACGTTGGGAGGGTAGTAATGTTCTGTTGTATTGGTTACAGTTGTTTCATGTGTTATAGCTCGACCATAACATTTGTTACTGTAATATTTGCTGTATTTCCAAACCATTTACAGTTCATGCTGCCTTTCTTGTGTATATGTATAGCCCATATAACATAAAAGCATTTTTCCTTTCTGTGAAGTTATAAATTTGGCTCCTAAAGTCAGTTTTCTTTTTTCTTTCTACAGTAAATAAATGTTGCATAGAGATATTTAGTAATGGTTTCTAGGTTAATCATTTGCATTTATAACATTTTAACTATATATTTACCTCTTTCTTAGTTGTTTGGAGAGCTATGCTGTGTGTTTGGATGCTTCACTTCTCTTTTTTTTGTCGATGGTTCTGTTGGGAAAAGAAAATTAGATTTATTGTATATGTTTTATATGTATTACTGGATTTCTTTGCATAAGGACGTTTTCTTGATCGTTTTTCCTTACAAAGTTGTCTCTGTTATTTTTGATTATATACTTACTTTTGTTTTAGAGTTGATAGAGTTGTAAAAGTTGGGCATTTTTCGGTAATTTTGATATATATGCAAGACATGGTAAGAAGGAAAGAAAATGTTTCAGTTATTGTTGTTAAATTTTTTATTTTTAGTTTTAGTGCTACTATAAGGTAGTGGCACTTACTTTTCTTTTGTGTAGCCTTATTTTGAATGTAGCAGGTTTCTCTTCTGGTGAAAATCTGGCAGAGTTTTCCCTTCTTCACACATTTTGTGGCGTAAAGTGTTTTCTAGTTGTGTATTTTCTTCATTTTTATAGTGTTTCTATATTGTGTTGGTTGTTTTCATTGGCCTGCATAATTATTTGGTGTTTTTTATTGGTTGCTTGAGAGTGTTCAAATTGTTTTGGGAGTTATGTGCTTTATATGGAAGACGCCAATTAACGGTTTTTTTTTATCGTGGAGCCTTTTTTTAATCTTTTTTTATAATTCTTTTATAGTGTGAGATGTATAATGTTTTATTTATTAATATGATATGAATGTATTATATTTTCGAAATGTTACTGTTTATAATTTTTTTGATGTTTATTTTCTCAGTGAATATAGTATATTTAATTTTATATAATTATGGTGAGTTATGTTACCATTTACCATGTTATTTTCTTTATATATTCTGTTTTTATGATGTATAGAGAAGTCGATAGAATGTTTTTTGCGATATTTTAGTGGTCTATATTTCTTTCCGATATTTTAGCTTATGTCTTTATATGTGTTGAAAGTCGATATATATTGTTAGCAATATTTGTTTGGTTCGATAATATTGTTATCGACTTTTTTTAGTTGCGATATTGTGAAGTCGATCTTTGTGTAGTTACTTGTTTAAGTATTGGTATTCGATATTTTTGTAGTCAATAATTTTGCTTCAATATTTTGGGTAGTCGATATCCGGTCTGTCGATATTGTTTCAGTGATCCGTGTTGGCGTTGTCGCTTTTCTCTTTTTTTATACCAGCATTTCTTTCTGATTGCATTCCACCCGTTTTTTGCCTTTTGTCTCTGTGAGAAAATGGGTTGTTGGTTGAATAGGGTGTGAGCCCTGGTCAAGCAACAGTCATAATATTCACGAAAGAGGTCGCACACTGCTCGTCCTATCAGCGTGTTACCCCGGAACATGATGGTCGATGAAGTCAGTATCGGCGGGTGCGCTTCTTCTAGAGTCTTGAATCTTGAGTGTAATCACTGTTGTGCTGGCCATCCCTGGACACGTGTTTCGAGGTTGTTACCTCTCATCAGCAGGGAATAGGCGTGTGTAAGGGGTTGCTGCGTAGGCTGCCAAAAATGTTCTTAGGTCCAGATACCCCTTGTGGCACGCAGGTGCGTAACCTCGAGGTCGTCACCTCCACCGGCTCGAGGGAGCCTGTATAAATAGTATTCACGAAAGAGGTCGCACACTGCTCGTCCTATCAGCGTGTTACCCCGGAACATGATGGTCGATGAAGTCAGTATCGGCGGGTGCGCTTCTAACAGAGTGTTGAATCTTGAGTGTAAGCACTGTTGTGCTGGCCATCCCAGGACACGTGTTTCGAGGTTGTTACCTCTCATCAGCAGGGAATAGGCATGTGTAAGGGGTTGCTGCGTAGGCTGCCAAAAATGTTCTTAGGTCCAGATACCCCTTGTGGCACGCAGGTGCGTAACCTCGAGGTCGTCACCTCCACCGGCTCGAGGGAGCCTGTATAAATAGTATTCACGAAAGAGGTCGCCCACTGCTCGTCCAATCAGCGTGTTACCCCGGAACATGATGGTCGATGAAGTCAGTATCGGCGGGTGCGCTTCTACCAGAGTCTTGAATCTTGAGTGTAATCACTGTTGTGCTGGCCATCCCAGGACACGTGTTTCGAGGTTGTTACCTCTCATCAGCAGGGAATAGGCGTGTGTAAGGGGTTGCTGGGTAGGCTGCCAAAAATGTTCTTAGGTCCAGATACCTCTCGTGGCGCGCAGGTGCGTAACCTCGAGGTCATCACCTCCACCGGCTCGAGGGAGCCTGTATAAATGGTATTCACGAAAGAGGTCGCACACTGCTCGTCCTATCAGCGTGTTACCCCGGAACATGATGATCGATAAAGTCAGTATCGGCGGGTGCGCTGTTACCAGAGTCTTGAATCTTGAGTGTAATCACTGTTGTGCTGGCCATCCCTGGACACATGTTTCGAGGTTGTTACCTCTCATCAGCAGGGAATAGGCGTGTGTAAGGGGTTGCTGCGTAGGCTTCCAAAAATGTTCTTAGGTCCAGATACCTCTCGTGGCGCGCAGATGCGTAACCTCGAGGTCGTCACCTCCACCGGCTCGAGGGAGCCTGTATAAATAGTATTCACGAAAGAGGTGGCACACTGCTCGTCCTATCAGCGTGTTACCCCGGAACATGATGGTCGATGAAGTCAGTATCGGCGGGTGCGCTTCTACCAGAGTCTTGAATCTTGAGTGTAATCACTGTTGTGCTGTCCATCCCTGGACACGTGTTTCGAGGTTGTTACCTCTCATCAGCAGGGAATAGGCATGTGTAAGGGGTTGCTGCGTAGGCTGCCAAAAATGTTCTTAGGTCCAGATACCTCTCGTGGCGCGCAGGTGCGTAACCTCGAGGTCGTCACCTCCACCGGCTCGAGGGAGCCTGTATAAATAGTATTCACGAAAGAGGTCGCACACTGCTCGTCCTATCAGCGTGTTACCCCGGAACATGATGGTCGATGAAGTCAGTATCGGCGGGTGCGCTTCTAACAGAGTGTTGAATCTTGAGTGTAAGCACTGTTGTGCTGGCCATCCCTGGACACGTGTTTCGAGGTTGTTACCTCTCATCAGCAGGGAATAGGCGTGTGTAAGGGGTTGCTGCGTAGGCTGCCAAAAATGTTCTTAGGTCCAGATACCTCTCGTGGCGCGCAGGTGCGTAACCTCGAGGTCGTCACCTCCACCGGCTCGAGGGAGCCTGTATAAATAGTATTCACGAAAGAGGTCGCACACTGCTCGTCCTATCAGCGTGTTACCCCGGAACATGATGGTCGATGAAGTCAGTATCGGCGGGTGCGCTTCTACCAGAGTCTTGAATCTTGAGTGTAATCACTGTTGTGTGGGCCATCCCTGGACACCTGTTTCGAGGTTGTTACCTCTCATCAGCAGGGAATAGGCGTGTGTAAGGGGTTGCTGCGTAGGCTGCCAAAAATGTTCTTAGGTCCAGATACCTCTCGTGGCGCGCAGGTGCGTAAACTCGAGGTCGTCACCTCCACCGGCTCGAGGGAGCCTGTATAAATAGTATTCACGAAAGAGGTCGCACACTGCTCGTCCTATCAGCGTGTTACCCCGGAACATGATGGTCGATGAAGTCAGTATCGGCAGGTGCGCTTCTACCAGAGTCTTGAATCTTGAGTGTAATCACTGTTGTGCGGGCCATCCCTGGACACCTGTTTCGAGGTTGTTACCTCTCATCAGCAGGGAATAGGCGTGTTTAAGGGGTTGCTGCGTAGGCTGTCAAAAATGTTCTGAGGTCCAGATACCTCTCGTGGCGCGCACGTGAGTAACCTCGAGGTCGTCACCTCCACCGGCTCGAGGGAGTCTGTATAAATAGTATTCACGAAAGAGGTCGCACACTGCTCGTCCTATCAGCGTGTTACCCCGGAACATGATGGTCGATGAAGTCAGTATCGGCGGGTGCGCTTCTACCAGAGTCTTGAATCTTGAGTGTAATCACTGTCGGCAGCCCACGCAGCAACCCCATGCACACGCCTAATCCCTGCTGACGAGCGTTAATGAACGCGAAACACGTGTCCAGGGATGGCAAGCACATCAGTGAACACCCTCAAGATTCAAGACTCTGGTAGAAGCGCACCCGCTGATACCTACTACATCGACCATCATGCTCCGGGGTCACACGCTGATGGGACGAGCAGTGTGCGACCTCATTTGGAAATACTATTTATACAGGGTCCCTTGAGCCGGTGGAAATGACGACCTCGAGATTCCGCACCTGCGCGCCATAAGATGTATCTGGACCTACGAATATTTTCGGCAGCCCACGCAGCAACCCCATGCACACGCCTAATCCCTGCTGACGAGCGTTAATGAACGCGAAACACGTGTCCAGGGATGGCAAGCACATCAGTGAACACCCTCAAGATTCAAGACTCGGGTAGAAGCGCACCCGCTGATACCTACTACATCGACCATCATGCTCCGGGGTCACACGCTGATGGGACGAGCAGTGTGCGACCTCATTTGGAAATACTATTTATACAGGCTCCCTTGAGCCGGTGGAAGTGACGACCTCGAGATTCCGCACCTGCACGCCATAAGAGGTATCTGGACCTACGAATATTTTCGGCAGCCCACGCAGCAACCCCATGCACACGCCTAATCCCTGCTGACTAGTGTTAATGAACGTGAAACACGTGTCCAGGGATGGCAAGCACATCAGTGAACACCCTCAAGATTCAAGACTCGGGTAGAAGCGCACCCGCTGATACCTACTACATCGACCATCATGCTCCGGGGTCACACGCTGATGGGATGAGCAGTGTGCGACCTCATTTGGAAATACTATTTATACAGGCTCCCTTGAGCCGGTGGAGGTGACGACCTCGAGATTCCGCACCTGCACGCCATAAGAGGTATCTGGACCTACGAATATTTTCGGCAGCCCACGCAGCAACCCCATGCACACGCCTAATCCCTGCTGACGAGCGTTAATGAACGCGAAACGCGTGTCCAGGGATGGCAAGCACATCAGTGAACACCCTCAAGATTCAAGACTCGGGTAGAAGTGCACCCGCTGATACCTACTACATCGACCATCATGCTCCGGGGTCACACGCTGATGGGACGAGCAGTGTGCGACCTCATTTGGAAATACTATTTATACAGGCTCCCTTGAGCCGGTGGAAGTGACGACCTCGAGATTCCGCACCTGCACGCCATAAGAGGTATCTGGACCTACGAATATTTTTGGCAGCCCACGCAGCAACCCCATGCACACGCCTAATCCCTGCTGACGAGTGTTAATGAACGCGAAACACGTGTCCAGGGATGGCAAGCACATCAGTGAACACCCTCAAGATTCAAGACTCAGGTAGAAGCGCACCCGCTGATACCTACTACATCGACCATCATGCTCCGGGGTCACACGCTGATGGGATGAGCAGTGTGCGACCTCATTTGGAAATACTATTTATACAGGCTCCCTTGAGCCGGTGGAGGTGACGACCTCGAGATTCCGCACCTGCGCGCCATAAGAGGTATCTGGACCTACGAATATTTTCGGAAGCCCACTCAGCAACCCCATGCACACGCCTAATCCCTGCTGACGAGCGTTAATGAACGCGAAACACGTGTCCAGGGATGGCAAGCACATCAGTGAACACCCTCAAGATTCAAGACTCGGGTAGAAGCGCACCCGCTGATACCTACTACATTGACCATCATGCTCCGGGGTCACACGCTGATGGGACGAGCAGTGTGCGACCTCATTTGGAAATACTATTTATACAGGCTCCCTTGAGCCGGTGGAGGTGATGACCTCGAGATTCCGCACCTGCGCGCCATAAGAGGTATCTCGACCAACGAATATTTTTGGCAGCCCACGCAGCAACCCCATGCACACGCCTAATCCCTGCTGACGAGCGCTAATGAACGTGAAACACGTGTCCAGGGATGGCAAGCACATCAGTGAACACCCTCAAGATTCAAGACTCGGGTAGAAGCGCACCCGCTGATACCTACTACATCGACCATCATGCTCCGGGGTCACACGCTGATGGGACGAGCAGTGTGCGACCTCATTTGGAAATACTATTTATACAGGCTCCCTTGATCCGGTGGAGGTGACGACCTCGAGATTCCGCACCTGCGCGCCATAAGAGGTATCTGGACCTATGAATATTTTCGGCAGCTCACGCAGCAATCCCATGCACACGCCTAATCCCTGCTGACGAGCATTAATGAACGCGAAACACGTGTCCAGGGATGGCAAGCACATCAGTGAACACCCTCAAGATTCAAGACTCGGGTAGAAGCGCACCCGCTGATACCTACTACATCGACCATCATGCTCCGGGGTCATACGCTGATGGGACGAGCAGTGTGCGACCTCATTTGGAAATACTATTTATACAGGCTCCCTTGAGCCGGTGCAGGTGACGACCTCGAGATTCCGCACCTGCGCGCCATAAGAGGTATCTGGACCTACGAATATTTTCGGCAGCCCACGCAGCAACCCCATGCACACGCCTAATCCCTGCTGATGAGTGTTAATGAACGCGAAACACGTGTCCAGGGATGGCAAGCACATCAGTGAACACCCTCAAGATTCAAGACTCGGGTATAAGCGCACCGCTGATACCTACTACATCGACCATCATGCTCCGGGGTCACACGCTGATGGGATGAGCAGTGTGCGACCTCATTTGGAAATACTATTTATACAGGCTCCCTTGAGCCGGTGGAGGTGACGACCTCGAGATTCCGCACCTGCGCGCCATAAGAGGTATCTGGACCTACGAATATTTTCGGCAGCCCACGCAGCAACCCCATGCACACGCCTAATCCCTGCTGACGAGCGTTAATGAACATGAAACACGTGTCCAGGGAAGGCAAGCACATCAGTGAACACCCTCAAGATTCAAGACTCGGGTAGAAGCGCACCCGCTGATACCTACTACATCGACCATCATGCTCCGGGGTTACACGCTGATGGGACGAGCAGTGTGCGACATCATTTGGAAATACTATTTATACAGGCTCCCTTGAGCCGGTGGAAGTGACGACCTCGAGATTCCGCACCTGCACGCCATAAGAGGTATCTGGACCTACGAATGTTTTCGGCAGCCCACGCAGCAACCCCATGCACACGCCTAATCCCTGCTGACGAGTGTTAATGAACGCGAAACACGTGTCCAGGGATGGCAAGCACATCAGTGAACACCCTCAAGATTCAAGACTCGGGTAGAAGCGCACCCGCTGATACCTACTACATCGACCATCATGCTCCGGGGTCACACGCTGATGGGATGAGCAGTGTGCGACCTCATTTGGAAATACTATTTATACAGGCTCCCTTGAGCCGGTGGAGGTGACGACCTCGAGATTCCGCACCTGCGCGCCATAAGAGGTATCTGGACCTACGAATATTTTCGGCAGCCCACGCAGCAACCCCATGCACACGCCTAATCCCTGCTGACGAGCGTTAATGAACGCGAAACACGTGTCCAGGGATGGCAAGCACATCAGTGAACACCCTCAAGATTCAAGACTCGGGTAGAAGCGCACCCGCTGATACCTACTACATCGACCATCATGCTCCGGGGTCACACGCTGATGGGACGAGCAGTGTGCGACCTCATTTGGAAATACTATTTATACAGGCTCCCTTGAGCCGGTGGAAGTGACGACCTCGAGATTCCGCACCTGCACGCCATAAGAGGTATCTGGACCTACGAATATTTTCGGCAGCCCACGCAGCAACCCCATGCACACGCCTAATCCCTGCTGACGAGTGTTAATGAACGCGAAACACGTGTCCAGGGATGGCAAGCACATCAGTGAACACCCTCAAGATTCAAGACTCGGGTAGAAGCGCACCCGCTGATACCTACTACATCGACCATCATGCTCCGGGGTCACACGCTGATGGGATGAGCAGTGTGCGACCTCATTTGGAAATACTATTTATACAGGCTCCCTTGAGCCGGTGGAGGTGACGACCTCGAGATTCCGCACCTGCGCGCCATAAGAGGTATCTGGACCTACGAATATTTTCGGCAGCCCACGCAGCAACCCCATGCACACGCCTAATCCCTGCTGACGAGCGTTAATGAACGCGAAACACGTGTCCAGGGATGGCAAGCACATCAGTGAACACCCTCAAGATACAAGACTCGGGTAGAAGCGCACCCGCTGATACCTACTACATTGACCATCATGCTCCGGGGTCACACGCTGATGGGACGAGCAGTGTGCGACCTCATTTGGAAATACTATTTATACAGGCTCCCTTGAGCCGGTGGAGGTGATGACCTCGAGATTCCGCACCTGCGCGCCATAAGAGGTATCTCGATCAACGAATATTTTTGGCAGCCCACGCAGCAACCCCATGCACACTCCTAATCCCTGCTGACGAGCGCTAATGAACGTGAAACACGTGTCCAGGGATGGCAAGCACATCAGTGAACACCCTCAAGATTCAAGACTCGGGTAGAAGCGCACCCGCTGATACCTACTACATCGACCATCATGCTCCGGGGTCACACGCTGATGGGACGAGCAGTGTGCGACCTCATTTGGAAATACTATTTATACAGGCTCCCTTGATCCGGTGGAGGTGACGACCTCGAGATTCCTCACCTGCGCGCCATAAGAGGTATCTGAACCTATGAATATTTTCGGCAGCTCACGCAGCAACCCCATGCACACGCCTAATCCCTGCTGACGAGCGTTAATGAACGCGAAACACGTGTCCAGGGATGGCAAGCACATCAGTGAACACCCTCAAGATTCAAGACTCGGGTAGAAGCGCACCCGCTGATACCTACTACATCGACCATCATGCTCCGGGGTCACACGCTGATGGGACGAGCAGTGTGCGACCTCATTTGGAAATACTATTTATACAGGCTCCCTTGAGCCGGTGCAGGTGACGACCTCGAGATTCCGCACCTGCGCGCCATAAGAGGTATCTGGACCTACGAATATTTTCGGCAGCCCACGCAGCAACCCCATGCACACGCCTAATCCCTGCTGATGAGCGTTAATGAACGCGAAACACGTGTCCAGGGATGGCAAGCACATCAGTGAACACCCTCAAGATTCAACACTCGGGTAGAAGCGCACCCGCTGATACCTACTACATCGACCATCATGCTCCGGGGTCACACGCTGATGGGACGAGCAGTGTGCGACCTCATTTGGAAATACTATTTATACAGGCTCCCTTGAGCCGGTGGAAGTGACGACCTCGAGATTCCGCACCTGCACGCCTTAAGAGGTATCTGGACCTACGAATATTTTCGGCAGCCCACGCAGCAACCCCATGCACACGCCTAATCCCTGCTGACGAGTGTTAATGAACGCGAAACACGTGTCCAGGGATGGCAAGCACATCAGTGAACACCCTCAAGATTAAAGACTCGGGTAGAAGCGCACCCGCTGATACCTACTACATTGACCATCATGCTCCGGGGTCACACGCTGATGGGATGAGCAGTGTGCGACCTCATTTGGAAATACTATTTATACAGGCTCCCTTGAGCCGGTGGAGGTGACGACCTCGAGATTCCGCACCTGCGCGCCATAAGAGGTATCTGGACCTACGAATATTTTCGGCAGCCCACGCAGCAACCCCATGCACACGCCTAATCCCTGCTGACGAGCGTTAATGAACGCGAAACACGTGTCCAGGGATGGCAAGCACATCAGTGAACACCCTCAAGATTCAAGACTCGGGTAGAAGCGCACCCGCTGATACCTACTACATTGACCATCATGCTCCGGGGTCACACGCTGATGGGACGAGCAGTGTGCGACCTCATTTGGAAATACTATTTATACAGGCTCCCTTGAGCCGGTGGAGGTGATGACCTCGAGATTCCGCACCTGCGCGCCATAAGAGGTATCTCGATCAACGAATATTTTTGGCAGCCCACGCAGCAACCCCATGCACACTCCTAATCCCTGCTGACGAGCGCTAATGAACGTGAAACACGTGTCATGGGATGGCAAGCACATCAGTGAACACCCTCAAGATTCAAGACTCGGGTAGAAGCGCACCCGCTGATACCTACTACATCGACCATCATGCTCCGGGGTCACACGCTGATGGGACGAGCAGTGTGCGACCTCATTTGGAAATACTATTTATACAGGCTCCCTTGATCCGGTGGAGGTGACGACCTCGAGATTCCGCACCTGCGCGCCATAAGAGGTATCTGAACCTATGAATATTTTCGGCAGCTCACGCAGCAACCCCATGCACACGCCTAATCCCTGCTGACGAGCGTTAATGAACGCGAAACACGTGTCCAGGGATGGCAAGCACATCAGTGAACACCCTCAAGATTCAAGACTCGGGTAGAAGCGCACCCGCTGATACCTACTACATCGACCATCATGCTCCGGGGTCACACGCTGATGGGACGAGCAGTGTGCGACCTCATTTGGAAATACTATTTATACAGGCTCCCTTGAGCCGGTGCAGGTGACGACCTCGAGATTCCGCACCTGCGCGCCATAAGAGGTATCTGGACCTACGAATATTTTCGGCAGCCCACGCAGCAACCCCATGCACACGCCTAATCCCTGCTGATGAGCGTTAATGAACGCGAAACACGTGTCCAGGGATGGCAAGCACATCAGTGAACACCCTCAAGATTCAAGACTCGGGTAGAAGCGCACCCGCTGATACCTACTACATCGACCATCATGCTCCGGGCTCACACGCTGATGGGACGAGCAGTGTGCGACCTCATTTGGAAAAAGCAACAGTCATAATCCCTTGCAGGACGAACCACAACAAGTTACTAAATCAGCCTGTGCTTAAATCTGGTTAGCTTGGCACACAAAGCAGTCAGGCTTAACTTGAAGGCAAAGTGTAAAGTATTTATGCAGCACTTAAGCAGAAACTAATGATGTTAGACTTGGCACCATTGGTGTCCTACCATTTTTTCGCTGATGCCTCCTATGTTTTTCCTGGTCTAGATGCTTTGGGCACTTTGCCACTGCTGGTCAGTGCCAAAGTGCAGGCGCTCCCTATTCTAAATTGTTGTATGGATTAGTGACTCCATGATTGGATTATTTGATTTACCTTTCAGACCCTAGTACAGTGCACAATGTGTGCCCAGGGCCTGAAAATAAAATGCTGCTGGTGGGTTTGCAGCACTGATTGAGCCACCCACAGAAGCAGCTTGTGAATTATGGCTCAGGCTTGCCATTCCAGAGCCTGTGTGCAGTCTGGGACTACCATGTCGACTTGGCAAGTCAACCCACTTTCCAGTCCCTAAACCTTCCTTTTTGTACATGTTAGTCACCCCTAAGGTAGGCTCAAGGAATACCAATGGGCAGGAAGCATTGTATGTGAAAGGTAGGACTTGCCCTGATGTGTGTGGCATGTCCTGATAGCGAATTACACCCAAATTTGTTTTTCACTATTGCAAGGCTACCTGTTCCCATAGGCCAGAAGGGGTAGTTTGATTATAACATCTTATAAGCCTAACTGGCCCAGGGAACACGGTGGGCATTCAAGTTTAGTATGCCTGAACTCAGAATGTTAAAATAGGTATTTTAGTGTGGGTAATTTTTACATTCTGTGTTTGAAAATACCACTTTTAGAAAGTAGGTATTTTATTGCCTAACCATCCATTATGCTTCTGCTAGGTTTGTGTATTCCATGTCTGGTTTGAGAGTGACAGGGGGCTGGAGAGGGCCCTGGCTCCAGCAGAGCAGTCTGATGGGTGTGGGCCCGGCTGAATAGGCCCTGCATTGAATAGAGAGTAGAGGGAGATTTCCTTTCACTTGCCTGAGCCTTCATAGAATAGAGAGTAGGTGGAGGATTTTCCCTTTTATCTACCTGGGCCAGGTCTGCTTTCAACAATGCTGTCTCCATCTCCTGCCAGGAAGCTACACCTGGGAGGACAGAACTGGTTTCGGCTGGGCACAGACACTCTCTGCCTTCAGAGAACAAAGGATTTTGCAGTATAAATATTGGGGCCCAGACCCCAGAACTTTAGATCACTCCTGGGAATCAAGACAAACCCTTTGCCAAGGAAAGAAACCAAGGAAGCTGAAGCAGGAGACTGCTCCTGTGCTATTTGGGGTTGGCCTGCAGTGGTTTCTAATTGCCAAGAAAAGGAAAAAAGGAACTTTCTGTGTACTTTTACTATCTTGAGGAAGATCTCCAAGGGCTTGAAGCTGAGCTTGCCTACACTTCTGAAGTATCAGGGCTACAACGACTTAACCACCAACCCCCTGAACTTCCTTGCTGGGAATTCTACCTGCAGCGAGGGGCCGGCTGTTGTTTTGGGCACTCTGGAGACTGCGTGACGCTGGTAGCTGGAAGCGCGACGTAACGAGGAAGAAGCGTGTCGCCGCTGCAGCAGTCTCCATCGCCTCACCAAAGAAGTGTCTCACCGTCACAGCTGTTTGCTGTTGCATCGCTGAGAAAGTGCTTTGCATCGTCAGAGAAGTGTGCTGCCGCCAGAGAGGTTGCCGTCGCATCACCAGGAGAAGCATCTCGCAGGACCTGACGTGGCTCCAAAGTTCATCGATTTCACCACATGGGCATCGGGCGTGCACGCATTGCATCTAAATTGTTGCAGCGCATCAAAGACACCATTTTGTCCCATCGCACCGGATCGTCGCATTGCATCGTAACCGGAATGCAGTAAGAAACCAATGCATCATCTCCTCTCTGGTAAGGAACCAAAGCATCACCTCCCACGAACCAAGGGACCGACCCTTCACCTTCCCTGCGACCCTTTTGTTTGTTTTGCATGATGCATCCAAGGTACTTTGAGAGAAAAGTGTCACATTTACCATCTACATTGAACTAAGCTATTTCTACCATTTTAAAGTCATATTCTTGATATTGTATTGTACACTGTTAGCCTGCAGGGGATACTTATTGCCAAGGAAAGGAGAAAAGGAGCTTTGTGCGTACGTTTGCTATCTTGAGGAAGATATCCAAGGGCTTGAAGCTGAGCTTGCCTCCTCTTCTGAAGTGTCAGGGACACAAATACTTCACCACCATCCCCCCTGAACTTCCTTGCTGGGAATTCTACCTGCAGTGAGGTGCCTGCTGTTGTTTTGGGCACACTGGAGAATGTGTGATGCTGGGAGCTGGAAGCGCGACGCAATGAGGAAGAAGCGTGTCATTGCCGCAGCAGTTGCCATCGCCTTGCCAAAGAAGCGTGGCGCCTCTGCAGCTTCTCGCCGTTGCATCACCAGAGAAGAGTGTTGCAGGGCCTGTTGTTCTCCAATGTGCATCGCATCCAAGTTGTCGCATTGCATCAAAGACGCCATTTTGTCGCATTGCACCGGATCGTCGTATCGCATCGAGGCGCCATCTTGTTGCATAGTAACTGGAGCGCATCACCTCTTCTCCGATAAGGAACCGACGGATCACCTCCCCTGCGCTGCAGTAAAGGACCAATGCATTACCTCCCCGAAGCAAGAAACCAACGCATCACCTTACCTGCGACCCTTTGTTTGTTGTGCGTGACGCATCCAATGTACTATGAGAGTAAAGAGTCGCATTTACCATCTACATTGAACTAAGCTATTTCTACCATTTTCAAATCATATTATTGATATTGTATTGTAGATTTTTGTTGTTTGGTCTTGTGTTTAGTCTAGTAAAGATTAATTATTTTTCGAAATTGGTGTGGTGTCCATTCGTAGTGTTTCACTGTATTACTGTATATGTTCACAAATGCTTTACACACTGCATCTGAGATAAGCCTGTCTGCTCATGCCAAGCTACCAAGGGGGTGAGCAGGGGTTATTTTAGGAGTGTATCCCCCTTTCCCTGGCTAGAAACAAGGGTCCCTATTTGGACAAAGGTGAAAACCATTGCCAACTAGAGACCCCCATTTCTAACAAGTGAAAACACAACACAAAGTATATCCCACACCGATTTAGGAAAATAGAGTGAATTGTAATACATTATTTGACACCTAAATGACAAAATCCAATCAGTAGACCCAAAGTTTTGATTTTTTAAATTTTTTAGCAAACTCTCTCAAGACTAGGTCAAAGTAAAAGAAAATATGGCCAACAGTGATGGAAGATGGGTCAGATACAAGAATTGTTCGGCCCGGTCTGTGCTTACCTTCGGACTTAGAAGAAATTGTTAGAAAAAACCTCTAAAAAAGTGAATTTCAGCGGAGCTAGGCTGCAGATGGTGTCTGATGAGGAAGCCTCATGGTCGGGGAACCTTGGATCAAAGCTGCAGCTAAGATTTCTATTATCAGACTTAGGCCCTTACAACGATGGTCAGTTGGCTGGGTCACCCACAACAGCCTTCACTTTGGGCAGGAGACAGTCAGACTTTGATTCGGCAGTTCCAGGATGGGACTGCTGTTCTGTCAGGCAGAAAGTGCACTTTTCTACTGCGGCTTGGACTGCTGTTCACAAAACGGGCTACAGCACATGCCACAGTCGAAAAAGGCTCTTTGTAATCATCCATGCACCGTGTGCCAGGCAACATGTGGTGCTTGGAACACAGGGCCTGGATGTTTTGAGGATCACTACATGTGCCCACAGACTACTAAGCGGTACAACAGGGGGTGGTGATGGACGGAGCATCTGAATCAATCAAACACTCACACCCAGTCAAAAGATCTGGGTTTAATCCATCACCGTTCTGTAGCCCACTCTGCCACCCCAGTTCAGACATGGCTATATGCAAATCAGTCTGACCCCGTGCCTCATGGGAACAGTCCAGCCCGAACTGCCAAGCCATGTCTTCCCTGGACCGGAACCAAGCTTCCGAGGACCGGTTTCTGGCATTCCAGCCGTCTTCAGCCCGGCTTGCTTGATTCCAGTGGCAAAGTGAGCAAGGGACTCACGTCTGAGCATACCCTGCCACACTTATGCCGGCCAAAAGCGGTACAAAAGGGGGCTACTAAGCAGCGTCCCACGGAGGACGGCAGGCCTGCTTGGGGCCCCCAAAGTCCTTTTCTGTCTGCCTTTTCATGGCAGTGGAACTGCCATGCCTGCTTTTTGATGGCAGTGTGACCACCATGAAAAGGCAGTCAGAAAGGGACATCCTAATTCCTATGGTGGTGCCGGCACAGGCACCACTTCCATTGTAGAAATAGGATACCCATCACTGCCTGATGGGATCTTAAATCTTGCCAGAGGCGGCCGTATTTCCCCCTTGACATTATCACTCCGACCACCTGCATTGGAATGTTGTGGTCGGACCGATGTCCTGTTTGTCGGGTGGACCACCACCGACGGCTTGTCAGTGGCACTCCACCAGATATCATAATGATGACCTTGGTCTTTTTTTTAAGTTGGTGGGTAGACCTATCAGCTTTAGGTTGGTCTTTTCCAAAACCTTCTGCCTACTTACCTCCATTTTTCTGCTGAATTTAATTTTTGGTGGGGCCTTAAGACTCTTTACCACTTCTAACCAGCACTAAAGTACTTCTGCTCACTCCTCTAAACATTGTTAATTCACTTATACCTTATTGGCATATTTAATTTACCCGTAAGTCCCTTAAAGTGTGGTATACCATTTACGCAGGGCCTGTACATGAAATGATATTATTGGGCTAGCAGCACTTATTGTGCCACCCAGTTAAGTATCACATTGAAAAAGTATCCCAGGCCTGACATACTCACTTACACCAACAGCACACAGCTGATTTTGTCCCACTCAGACAAAGCACCAGGAACAACAATAATCCATGCATAGATAAAGTGGACCCCTGGATGAAGTCCAACTTTCCATGGCACTTTATTTGATTTCAGAAACTGCAAAGTCCAACTCAATTGCAAAATCGATCCTAACTGACTGATCATTTTGAAGCATAGACATGTCCTTTTAAATGAAATTGAATTCAGATGAAACAATATTATACAATGAATAAATATGAGTTGACACTGTGGTCCTCGTATTATTGACAATAGCTAAAGCTTTTTTTAAATGTTCCTTATCAGTTTGTCTCAAACGTCCAACTGCTTCTATCTGGCGTGTATAAAACGTTTAGACCAAGGAGACCTAGGACCCAAGAAAAAATCCTGCAAATCCAGGTTATTGGAAAGGAGGGTTAAGTGATATTTAAGTGCTGACCACGTTTAGTGCTCCAACCATTGCTGGCATAGTTTCCAAACGCTATATTTAGTAACAACCCCAGAGTGTAGTGTTTGAGCATACCGGGAAGAGCATGTTTGCCTGAAATCCTTTAGAAGAGTTAAAACAACAAGCATTACACCAATTAGTATCAGTAGGCCATAACAACCACCCATCAACACCAGAAAGTTAAGGATTGTATGTTCCATTGTACACCATTTCATTAAGCTCTTCTTCTGTGAAATGAACAAAATGTTGCAATCATGAAATCATGCACTAGAGGAAATGCTGGGAGCATTGAAATTTTCAACATTGCCAAACCCAAGGCATGTAGTTAGTTGTACTTTTTCATTTAAAAAGATGATTTGTTGAGGGATCAGATATGCTCTAAATAAAGCATCAGTTCCCTAGACCTGCCAATAGCGTGTTCCCCAAACAGGCTTAAGTTCAATATTATCTTCCCAATACTCACACCACTGCATTGGGAGCTGTGAAATAAATGCATCAGAATAAGTTAACTTTGTTTGTGTGAGCATGTTTTTTTTCTGTGTGGAAGACGTCAGCTGATAAAAATATGAAACCGGGTCCGTAATACCATGACTGGATAAATAAGGAAACCTTTTCTAATATGTACAAGAACAACTGTCAGTTGACGTCAAACAGTGTTCTCACTGTGTATACTTATAAAACAGCATGTGGAGTACTAACTCAGTGTGAGAAATGATGGGCGTGAAGATGATAACAAAACATTTCACCATAGCTTGCAGAATTCAAATGCAAATCCTTGTTTTCAAATACTATGCATCCTTCCAATTCAGACAGCATATTAGTTACTGTCACAACATTCCATTCATCTAAAATGGAACATGGGATTACAATATCACCCAAAGCAACTTTAACTACATACACAATTTGCAGTGTTTCTGTGGAACCAACAATTTCATAGGGAACTTTATCCTATAGAACAATGGACAGGAACTGCAGTAATGTTAAAAAAGGACAAGTCTCTTCAGATTAGAGAGATATTGTCCATTTAACAGCAGAAGTAACACAGCACAAATTCCAATCCAAGGGATGAGAAGAAATAGTGACAGAAAATTCCATCAGTAGGACCAGGAAGGTATCAAGAATGTATTTTCAGCCAAAGGAATAGTCCATGCAGGCCATACAGGAAGGTCTACGAAGATCAGAAGATAAATCATCAATGTTGACAAAATACCCAGAGGAAGTCTGAGTATTTTGAGGGACCTCATTATGGAAAGGACAGCGGGTAGGCACCACCAAAGGTGGTTGGTAATACACAATGTCATTTCAAGGAGTAGCAGTAGAAAACAGCAAAGTCATATCAAATACACATCCTGTGTTTTTATCATCAACCTATATGTTCAAAAGGTCAGCATCTGAAGACCATGGTCAGGGAGCAGTAAGATTAGGACAACGGACTACCCAGCTATTCTTATGGCTTCCTAAGAAGAACTGGCCATATAGTGTAAACTAATCAAATTAAATCAAAATGTGCTGTTTTTGTTTGCTACCATAAAGCTGTGGCAAAAGCACAGTTCAAGTACCTTGAATTGCAAGGACAAGCATTGGTGCAAGATAGAAAGGGCCAAAACACTTTTTTTCTGCAGCCTTCTCACGGACTAGAATCCCACCTTTAGGAATCCAGCCTGAAACCACTGATTGCACCTTCACTTCACCATCAGTGGCAGATTTATTGGAATATAAATTCAAGTGCTCATATCGGAAGTCTTGTAAGTCCTGTAAGACAGTGGAACATTCATTGATGTTAAAGGGCACATCTTCTGCCACTGCACGAGTTATCAAAATCTGGTACAAATATTGGAACCCCAAACAAAATTTCATATGGACTACAACCACCCAGCATTTGTCTAGGAAGATTATTTAACATTCTCTGTACACCATCAGGAGATGTACCCAACTATGACCTGAACCTAATACTCTAGCTGTTAAGGGCTGCTTTACGTCATAGTTCATCTCTACAAATTTCCCTCAGGATAATAGGGGCAGGAAAATGCACAGCAACACCCAGGGTGGCCATAGTGTCCCGGTATGCCTTAGAGACAAAAGCCAGGCTCTGGTCAGAATGGATTGTTGCCTCTTCATATGCACAGATAGAGATTAGCAAATCTTTAATGACAGAGCATGAGCTGATTGATGTGGTCATACCCATCGAAATCAAGAACAAGAATCAACTGCCAGTAAGAAGATTTTTTGTAGGCACCATCCATCTGGACTGGTCTGCAATGATCTAAATAGACATAGTGCAATGACTTATTTGAAATTGTGGTCGGTGTGCAACAGTGAAAGCTTTCAGTTTTTTAACAAATATCATTGTAAAGTACAAATGTCTTGGTCTGTTGATATAGATCCTGCCACCGGTATAGTATATGTAACAGAGAAAGAGCAGCCACCACACCTGCATGGGCAGATGCCAAACCCTCATGAGCAGCTATTATTACATCTAACCTGTGGTCTCAGTTGGATATCACTCAATCACCCAACCCAGGAATACGGGCAAAGGAAACCTTTTGAGGACTCAGAATATAGGAGTTTTTACCAGAATAGCCTTTAGGCAAAGGCTCGCCACTAGCTGAGGCAGTGACTGCAGCCATAATCTCATCATCTATTCTCATTTGTGAAAGAGTAATCACAGCCACAAATGCAGTCTGAACAGTCGCCTTGGCAGCTTCATCAGTCAATTAATTCCCTGCAACATGTACACTGTCACACTGATGACTCAATGTGTGAATCACATGAACCTGTGGCAAGGCATCTTTCGGAGCCGCAAGTGTCCCACAAAGAAGCATATGCCTCAGGGTATTGCCTTTAGAACCTTTGAATCCATTTAAGCACCAATAAGTTAAATTATCATTAAAGGCCTGAATGCAGTAATAAGACTTACACACTACAAGTGTAGGGAATTATGAATCCATATTATGCAAAGTCAGAGCCAAACCTTTTACTTCAGCCAGCTGAGGGGTACAGTCACCCAAAGTTTCTGCATATGTTCTTAGTGCCTAAAAAAATCCATCGATCATGACACCCTTAACTTCAGCACACACAGCTGAGCACTTGTACTTAGTAGCAACCACCAGCTGGGCTGAACCCTCTGTATAGATTATGAAAGCATACTTATATAGAGGCAAAGTTTTACTGGATATGAAGTATTCCAGTTCATACTGGAGTTATTCCTGTGTTTTCAAATTAGGGTAAAAAACATAGGGCTGTATGTTGGAACCATGAGAAATGGATGTCATATTTTACGTTTGAAAGTTAACTGGCAGATATATGCATTTGAAGGATAAATGAATAGTGAGGTTTATTTAAAACAAATTGAGCTCCCCAAGCCAAATCTCTATTCCTGGAAATCAGATATGGCATTCTTCTGTTAAATGAGTTCTGTAGCAAGTGGAATAAAGTGTAATATCTCTTCATTTTTGCTCTTTATGTACAGCTAATACGGAAACGTTGCAGCACTTTCTTTGCCCCTAAAACACTGCCATTAGAAAAACTTGGTTAATACCGGTCTGCCACATTCTGTTTGCAAAATATGTGAGAGATACTATTAGAATCCTCAAGAGTGATAATTCGGAAAGGATACTGTTTGCTCTTTTGAGGTATCTGCTGTATGCTTGGTGGCTGAGATGCAAGTATGGGGGACAAGTTGCTACACCATAAACTGGATTAGCCCAACTGATGACTAGTATATGCCCCCACCCATCCTTTCGGGGATTATCCTATTACCTCTAGCTCCTGAACTTTCTTGGCCTATAGAAGTATAGGTTTCAGAAATTATTTTAGGCAGCTCGTGCTCCTGTTTCACGATGGGAATTACTGCAAGCCATTCGCATATCATCAAAGTAGCTGCCTCACCATGAATAATACTTAAAATAATTGAGGACACTGTGGCAAAGTTGCCAATTAGTTTAATCCCTGAATCCAGGGCAGGGGCAGCTCCATGTTCAGTCTGAATCTGTTTGAGCACTTCAGGCAAAACATCAATTAAAGGAGTACCATGAGTAAGAGTGAAGATGCAAGCAAGTAGAGTACCCCGCGTACTACGCTCCTGAACTGGGGGAACAATACCAAGTGGGAGACACATTGAAAGAATTCTTAATTAGATTGAATACAGTTGTTCTGAATTGAATGCATTCTAAATTTGTCTTTGGGTTCCATATGGGGAAAGCTGATTTATTTGTTGTTTTATCCAAATGCAATCGCATTACTTTTGGATGGGATCTTACTCATAATAGCCTTAATGGTAACTGGACTAATATACGCACTGCTAACTGTGAAGGTCCAGCTTGACCAACCCTTGCTGGGGCAGTATTTATTCAAATCTCTATAACACATGTATTTTTCGGCACATTGAACAATCCTATGGCTCCCTGTCTCTCAGCATGATTGTTATATGATTTGATGCATCACTTTCAGATGTCTAAAGCATCTAACTCCCTCCTACAGAGGGTGGATGCTTCCTGGTGCCACAGTTGATTATCTAGAATTTACTGCCACTTGACATCCTGCCATTAGATGCTACAATTACCTTATTAGCATCTGGAAATTGCTGAGGAACTTCATTTTTGGTTAGTTGCATTTCAGTACCAGTGCCAACAGACCCATTGTAGTAGTGTGTGCTTTACAGATGATGTCAGTCCCTTGCCTTCTGGGGAATTGAGCATCTACAGAGCTAACCACACCAAGACAAATGCATCTGCAGGTGCAGAGGGACAGAGCGACACCACTCCACTGTGCAAGTATAGCACATCAGATTCTGCCAGCTGATGGTCATTATCAACCTTAAGGGAGATGCAGTTCAAATTGTAGTTGGAGGCACACTGATGCATTGCTTGGTATCAGATTTGTGTGCAAGTGCTACACTGGCCTTTCCTGCACTTAAAGGTTGTGTATCTTCACAGATTCTCTTCCTTTTTTTCATGTCCCACTTCCTCAATGGCTTTCAAATTCTCACATTCTCACTTGACTTCTTCATTATTGATGGTGACACAGGCACTGCTGAGGTAATGAATACATTAGGGGTAGTCATAACTTGAATGATTTATAGTAGTTTAGTTCAGTGAAATTACCAGCAAATTAGGCAAATTATGCATTATTACTCAAAATGTATTTTACACTGAAAGATTACCAGAACAGGCAGCTCGGGTAAAAGATTTACCTTGAAAATTTCATTTCGAGTTGATTTCCAGTAGCTCGAGTTCAAAGCACTGCGCTCACGTTCAGGTTTGCAGTATGCATTTAAAAATTATCCAAAATGCCTGCTAAGGTAAACAAATCTACCTGAAAAGTTTGTTGATCATCCACATTAAAGGTAATGCCACTCATGTTCAAAACACTGATGTTTGCTTTCAAATTTGCAGGTTTGTGCTCAAGAATCACCCAAAGGGTCCCCGCCGGCAAAATATTATACCTGAAATACCAATAGCATTAAAAATAACCAAACCATACATCTTGTGTCAAAACTTCTCCCTGAAATTATGTGATGTGGAGTGATGGCATAATCTCTGTAATTTTGCAAAGATTTTGTTTTTTTATTAGTTTATTTATTGACATTTTCAAAAATAACAAAGGACAACAGAGAGGAAAAAACAATCGACACAGGCAGTTGGCGGACATAAATGACCATGACAATGCACAGGTAGTTATGTGCAGGTTCACATGGGTATCATAGCAGTAAGAGGAGCACACCACACGTCAAACCTGGCAGCGGCACACTCTGGGATGAGTAGAGAAGCCTCTTAGGAATGGGGGATGTACACAATACCACTCTGTGGAAGGAGCCCAGCATGGGCTGTCTGGTGTGTCACGTCATCCTCAGTCCATGGGGGCTGGGGGAGTGGCAGTCGTGTCAGTCTCCAGGTCAGTGTCAATTCTGGCCTCTCCCGTGGCATCTTGGGCCAGCCCTCTTTCCAGGAAGCAAGCCCAGAAGTTCTTAGGCTGGTTGCGGGAGGGGGGTAGTAGGTCACAATAGAGTTCTGTTTGAGTACAGAAATATGTCATCTCCACAGGGCTTGGTCGCCCCACTTCACTGCTGCCGCTCCTGCCTGCCTTTGCCGCCTCCTGCCTGCAGATTCCTTCGCTCGCTGCCCGCTGCTCCTGGGAATTTCCCGCTGCTCCTGGGAATTTCCCGCTGCCCGCTGCTTCTTGGAATTTCCCGCCGCTGCCTCCCTGCGGCCCCGCCCCCCTGTGATACCATTCGCCGCCCGCTCCCGCCACCCAGCTGCTCCTCCCTCCCGGCTCCTTACTTATGACGCCCCAGAGCGACCGCGCAGCAGACACGCGCAGCGGGAGCACCGATTGAGCGCCGAAGGTGCGCCAAAGGTAAGCCCGTCCGTGCCTGGACCGCGCCCAGCGCCCGGACCCCTGGCCCTCCCCGCCGAGGCAAGACGACCCGACTGACCTACGACGCCGCCACTCTCAACGCACTCAATGCCGGCCGGACCCACGCCTGCTGCCGAGCCACCCCGAGACTCACCCACGGACCCTTCACCTGCTGCACCTGCAAGTTCACCTGCCTCCGAACCTGCCCCGCACCCGCCAAGACAAACACCAGCAGCAACCACCTCAGGTGCATCCTGATCAACACCCGCTCCGTCCACAGACACGCCGTGGAACTCTGAAACCTCCTTGATGCTACATCACCAGACGTCGCCTTCCTCACAGAAACCTGGATGAATGCCTCCTCTGCACCCGACATCGCCATCGCCATCCCGGACGGGTACAAGATCATCAGGAGGGACCGCATCAACCAGACCGGAGGTGGCATCGCCATCGTCCACAGGAACACCATCCGCATCACGACCGACGCCAACGACTCCTTCGCCGCAGCCAAACATCTCCACTTCCAGATTCACACCGACCCTAAGACGACCCTCAGAGGCACCCTCGTCTACAGACCCCCGGTACCACGCACACAATTCAGCGAAGACATCACAGACTTCATCAGCCCGCACGCCCTCCCCTCCACAGACTACTTCCTCCTCGGGGACCTCAACTTCCACCTGGATAACAACAAGGACCGCAACACCACCGCCCTGCTGGAAAACCTCGCCAACCTCGGACTCAAGCAACTGGTCAACACCCCCACCCACTACGCCGGCCACATGCTTGATCCCGTCTTCTCTTCTAGCAAGTACATCACCTTCAGCCACGCCACCGGACTCCACTGGACCGACCACAGCTGCGTCCACTTCAGCTTCAAAAGATCCACGACCCACCACCACCCGCAACAGGTACCTCACAGGAATTGGAGCAAGATCACCGCAGACCAGCTCACCACCTCCCTCAGCCAGAGCCCACCCGCCAACACAACGGACCCCAACGAAGCAGCCCGCAACTTCACACAGTAGCTGACCGCCTGCGCCGACGACCTCGCGCCACTAAAGAACCCTCCCAGCAGATCCAGAAGCAAGAAGGCATCCTGGTTCACCGACGACCTCAAGGACTCCAAGAAGACCTGCCGCACCCTCGAAAAAGCCTGGCTCCTCGACCGGACCACCGACAACATGACCGCCCTCAAACACGCTACCCACAAGCACCACCAGCTCATCCGCACCACCAAGAAGAAATCCCTGAAGGAACGACTGGACAACAACGCCCACGACAGCAAAGAGCTCTTCACTATCGTCAAGGAGTTCTCCAACCCCAGCACCGGCACCAACGACATTAGTCCGTCACAAGACCTCTGCGACTCCCTCGCCTCGTTCTTCCACCGCAAGATCGCCGACATCCACAACAGCTTCGGCGCCCCACCCACGCACCCAACCGTCGAACCAACGCCCCCCACTGCCACCCTTCGCACCTGGACCACGGTGACCACCGAAGACACAGCCCGCACGATGAACACCATCCACTCCGGATCACCGACCGACCCCTGCCCACACCACGTCTTCAACAAGGCCGACTCCACCATCGCACCCCAACTCCGGAACATCATCAACACCTCCTTCAACACCGCCACCTTCCCGGAGAGCTGGAAGCACGCCGAGATCAGCGCCCTCCTGAAGAAACCTACAGCGGACCCCACCGTTCTCAAAAACTTCCGCCCCATCTCGCTCCTCCCTTTTCCTGCTAAAGTCATCAAGAAGATCGTCAACAGACAGCTGACCGCCTTCCTCGAGACGAACGGATCCCTCGACCCCTCGCAGTCCGGCTTCAGAGCCAACCACAGCACCGAGACCGCCCTCATCGCAGCCACCGACGACATCCGGACCCTGCTCGACAAGGGGGAAACAGTGGCCCTCATCCTCCTGGACCTCTCCGCTGCGTTCGACACGGTCTGCCACCGCACCCTAGTCCAGCGCCTCAGCAACATCGGTATCCAAGAGAAGGCACTGGAGTGGATCATCTCGTTCCTCGCCGGAAGAACACAAAGAGTCCGCCTCCCCCCGTTTCGCTCCGAGGCCACCGAAGTCATCTGCGGCGTCCCGCAAGGATCTTCACTCAGCCCCACCCTCTTCAACATCTACATGAAACCTCTCGCAGCCATCGCACGCCAGCACAACCTCAACATCATCTCTTACGCCGATGACACCCAGCTGATCCTCTCCCTCACCAGAGACCCCGACACCACCAGAACCTGCCTACACGAAGGGATGAAAGACGTCGCCGAGTGGATGAAGGACAGCCGCCTGAAACTGAACTCGGACAAGACGGAAGTCCTCATCCTGGGATCTTCGCCCTCCGCCTGGGACGACTCCTGGTGGCCCCCAGCCCTGGGCACCGCACCCAAGTCAACCGACCACGCACGCAACCTGGGCTTCATCCTGGACCCCTCCCTCTCGATGACCAGACAAGTCAACGCCGTCTCCTCATCGTGCTTCAACACCCTGCGTATGCTTCGCAAGATCTTCCGCTGGATCCCGACCGAGACCAGGAAGACTGTCACCCAGGCACTCGTCACCAGCCGACTGGACTACGGAAACGCCCTCTACGCTGGAACCACAGCCAAGCTACAGAAAAGACTCCAGCGCATCCAGAACACCTCTGCCCGACTCATCCTGGATGTGCCCCGACGCAGCCACTTCTCCAGCCACCTGAGGAACCTGCACTGGCTCCCCGTTGACAAGAGGATCACGTTCCGGCTCCTCACCCACGCACACAAGTCTCTCCACGACCTGGGCCCCAAGTACCTCAACGACCGCCTGACCTTCTACAAGCCCACCCGCCAGCTACGGTCCACCAGCCTCGCCCTCGCAGCCATACCACGCATCCGAAGAGCCACCGCCGGAGGAAGATCCTTCTCTTACCTGGCTGCCAAGACTTGGAACTCCCTCCCATCCACCTTCGGCTGACCCAGGACCATCTCACCTTCAGGAAACAACTCAAGACCTGGCTGTTCGAGCAGTAGCATACCCCTCCCCCCAAGCGCCTTGAGACCCTCCCGGGTGAGTAGTGCGCTATACAAATGGCTAGATTGATTGATTGATTGATCTCCCTTGACCATTGTGCTAGGGTGGGGGCGGGGCCCCGCATCCAGCGCAGTGCCACACACCTTTTAGCCCGTAAGAACGCCATGTCCACCAGTATTCTGTGCACCGGCCGTATGGGTTTGGAGTAGCCTAAGATTGCGAGCAAAGGATCAGGTGTCAGTGTCAGCTGCATGGTGTCATTAACCTCTCTGTACACCCCCTGCCAAAACGTCTGTATTGCTGGACAGGACCATGCTACGTGCAGAAAATCTGCGGTCGCCGCCCCACACCTCTCACAAATAGCGTTCTCTCGGAGTTTGTATCTATGGAGCCTTTCTGGAGTGTAATAGGTCCTATTCAAGAATTTAAAGTGGGTGAGCTTATGTCTCCCGTTGAGAGAGATGCGCGTGGTGCTTGAGCAGCAATATCGCCAGACTTCGTCATTTAGTTCTATTTGGAGGTCTGCGTGCCATGCTAGTCTTGGTTTGGAATACTCAGCGTTTCGTTCCTCCAGGGCAATAGCATACAATCTAGCTATAAGTCTGGCGCGGACTTAGCAGACACCACATAGGCAAACGTAGTGACAGTCTGTGGTTCCTCCATCTCTCCGTGCCCAGTAGCTCTCGCAACGCGTGTCTCACTCTATGATACTGGAAGGGGAGTAGCGGTGGGACCCCTCGGTCCTCAGTCTCAAATTCATCCCATGTGCGGGCCACCCCCGCCACGAACAGATCGCCCATCTTCTGTATATTTAGTGCCTTTAGTGCTGTCAGCACTGCCCTCTCCAGACATGGCGTCAACCACGAGCACCACTCAATCATGGCTTCTGGAGCGTACATCAGACTACACGCCGGCCGTCCATCAAGTGGTGCCAAGCATGCGAAACCGAGTTCAGAGATTCTAATAGACCCGTTCGTCGGTCACTAGGTTTCGCCAGAAGTGCTGGTAAGGGCGTAGGGTCTGCAACGACCGTTTCAATACGTATGTGGGGGATGTTCGTCGGGCCATGTATCCAATGGTATGCAGGAGCAGCTTGAGCCGCTCGGTAATATAATTCTAAATCCGGGGTGTTCAGCCCACCCGCTGCATATGGACGTGTAAGTATATTCCACGCCACTCTTGGTTGCTTTCCGGCCCAAGCTAGGCAGATCATTAGGGCTCGCAGTTGGCTGAAGAAACAAGAGGACAATACCATAGGAATGTTACAGAATAAAAACAGAAGGCGAGGCAACACCACCATTTTCATGAGCGCAATGCGCCCTAATTGCGACAATGTAATGCGATCCATTTGTTAATGTCATCCTCTAATTTAGAGATCGCCTTGCCATAGTTTTCACGTAGTATCACTTCAGAGTCTGTATGTAGATGAATACCTAAGTAGCGCACCGCCTCCGTGTACCACTGTATAGGATACTCCGGATTGAATTGTTGCATGGCCGGAGTGAGGGGGAACATGAGCGACTTGCCCCAGTTAACGTGAATGCCCGACACTGAGCTAAACAGGACTTCATGAAGCACCGTCGACAGGTGCACTTCTGGGTCTCTGACGTAGAGCAGAGTGTTGTCAGCGTAAGTGGAGACTATCAAGTTATATGTTGGAAATCGTATGCCTCGGTAGCTATGATATTCGCGGAGAGCGCAGGGCAAGGGCTCTGCCACCAGGGCATATAAAAGAGTAGAGAGGGGGCACCCCTGCCTTGTGCCCCTCCCGATGCACAGCGTGTCCGTGATCAGTGACCCAATACGTACCCGAGCCGTTGGGGAGGTGTATAACATATTTTGAAGATGCAAGAACAATGGGCCCACTCCCATAGGACCTAGCACATGTCTTAGTAAAGGCCACTCGACACAGTCGAAGGACTTCTCCATATGTAGGAAGACGGCTATCGCCGGGACCTCCGGGTGCTTGTGCTGAAAAGCAGGGAAGACCGTTCGAAGATTATACGTTAGATTACATGAGGGAACAAATCCCGCCTGTTCTGGAGCCACAAGCGCGGGGATCATCGGGCTAAGGCGATTGACGAGCAACTTAGCGAAAATCTTCGCGTCCATGTTTAGCAATGATAGTGGTCGTTACGATGCGCAATCTCCCGGGTCTTTGCCCGGTTTGAGTATTCCTACTAGTATCACTTCCTGTATTGAGGGCAGCATAGTAACCGAATCCGCCATATCTTCGAATAGTGCAAGTAGTCTAGGGAGTAGGAGGTCCGGAAAGGCCTTGTAAAAGGCCACCGTGAGGCCATCGCTCCCGGGCGCGCCTCCCGATTTCATAGCTGAGAGCGCCCACACTATCTCTTCCCGTTCTCTCGGGCGCACTAGGAATCCCCGATGGGTATCCGATAACCAAGGCAATTCAATATGTGTAAGGTAATCTATGATACTTTCGTCTGCCGCTGGACTTCTCATAGCATACAGGGTGGAATAATATGCCCTGAAGCGGCCTGCTATCTGCACATCCGAGAGCGGTTCCCTCGTCACAGGACATCTCATTTCGGGGACACCCCCCTCCCTCCTGGCCTGCCGTGCCATCCATGCCAGCACCGCACCCGGGCCCTCGCTTTCTCCATACGCCCTGGCCGAGGCATATTTCCCTAAGTGCTTAATCTCTGCATCCGCCTCCTCATTGTACTCTCTCAACGCTTCCGCCAGTTCCTTTTCGAGTACCCCTGGTTATGTAACCGTCTATCTCCAAAGCACCAATTTTGGACTCTAGGGTTTGCAGCCTGCTTCTAATTGACCGGAGGACCCCTGCATGTTTGGAAATTGTAACCCCTCTAATGTATAAATTGAATGCTTCCCACACACTTTGCACCGATTCCACAGAGCCCTCATTGGCGTCGAAGAACACCTCAATGTCTGTCGCCAGTTCTTCCTTGAAGGAAGCATCAAGCAATGAGTAGGGGGAAAACACCAGGCAAATGGGGGCATACGCCGCGTCAGCGTGGTCATAGAAATCAAGATCGGAGAGTGATCCGAGTACGTGCGAGGAAGTATCGTACATTTCTGTATAGCGGAGGTCAAGTAAGGAGTGGCCAGCCAATAATCTATCCTCGTGTGTATATTTGTATTGTGCCGAGTAATGTGTATAACCTCCTAGCTCTGGGTGCCGATATCTCCAGACGTCACGTAAATGCAGGTAGGACATCTGTGTCTCAAAGACCCTGGCAGCAGCAGAAGGGCTGCGGTCAGGGCCGTCCGATCTATCTATGTGTGGGTGTCTGGCCATAATAAATTCCCCCCCAAAGTATTTCCTCCCCTGCGTACGTCACAATCTTGGCAGTCAGCTCAGAATAAAAGTCAGGGTTGGTCGTAATTGGGTC
The DNA here is from genome assembly GCF_964261635.1 of Lissotriton helveticus. Lineage (NCBI taxonomy): Eukaryota > Metazoa > Chordata > Amphibia > Caudata > Salamandridae > Lissotriton > Lissotriton helveticus. The sequence goes on from NC_136063.1 coordinate 851,757,177, forward strand.
CATACATATTTATTATACAGAATTCCAACCCCCTACCCTTACATCTCGTGATGGTGTAGCGGCCGTCTCCGTCAGTCACTAACGGTGTCATAGTCAGTCGTGCTTTCGGATTGACCCATGTGAGGATGCCCCGTGCATGTGTGGTGAATCCTGCGGCGTGAACGTTACCCAAGAGCCCTCTATAGCAAAGGATGTGACTGTCCGTGGGCAGGTGCGTCTCTTGCAGTAGGGTATTATCCACCCTGTACCTGGCAAAGTATTGAAGGACCCTCTGGACCTTTCTATGATCGTATATTCCAAGTCATTAACGTTAACGTGTTGCTGGTGTCCTCCGTCCCAGTCTGTTCAGTCGTCATAGCGTGTGAACATGTTTTAATGGGGTGATCTGTAACATCAGCATCTCAAAGTGTCCTGAACCTGCCATGTGCACTTCCATAAGAACAACAACCTCAAAAAACAAACTTTCTTCCACCCAACCCCCCCAAACATCCATTCTCTGCCCCATACTCCTCCAACACCTACTCAAGCCTGTCTAACCCCAACTAGGCCGCGATCCGGACTCTGTCCCTCCCCACCCCCCTCGACCCTCCTCCCCAACATGACAATATCCCACAACATCAAAAACCAAGTCCCGTAGGACTAAAGGTGTGTACTCCACTCGAAGGCAAAGGTAGCCAACAGTTGTCAGGTATTATACAAGCTATGGTCAATGCTGCCTTTAGTACTACCTTTCCCCCTCCCTTGCCTTCATGTTCAACTGTTGAGTGCACCAACTGAGCCACACAGTGCTCTAACACAACGGCTTCAGGCCAACAAGGGGCCTCGTGCAACGCTACCAACCTAGGCGCTCTCAACTAGAATATCTACCCCGTGGACAGACTGTCAAGCAGTAGGCCTTTAAGGGTGCCCGCCAGGACAGAGCGCAGCGCAAAAAAATGAAATACCAATCAGTCCCAACAGGGCTTGTATGGAGCTAATGCAGCAGGATAGTTTACTGTCTTACCCAGGGTGATGGCATGTATAGTATCCACCCCTGGCACAACATCCCATCCCTCCCCCCTCTGCGCCCGGCAACATGTCTCACAGTCTCAATGTCCCAGACTTATCTGCACAACGGCACTTCAATCCTGTTCCTCTAGTCCACTGTCTGCCTCCGCCATAGTATCAACCTGGGAAGACCGATTTTCCTTGCGCCAGGCTTTGATCGCCTTTTGTAGCATTTTGGGATCCGTGAAGATGAAGAATTTCCCCTGACGGTTGACCCTTAATTTCGCTTGGTATAACATCGTGTAGTCAGTTCCCATGTCGCGTAATTGCCTTTTCATTGGTGCGAAATGACGTCGCGCTTCCTGCACCTTTGCGGTAAAATCCGGGAACACAGATAGTGTAGAGCCCTCAAATTGCAGTGGCTGTTTGCCGTTCCCCAACCGGAGCGCCGTATCGTGATCCCTGTAATTAAGCAATTTGGCTATAATAGGCCTTGGCGGGGCTCCCGGTTTGGGCCTGGGGCCCAGTGAGCGCTGGGCTCTCTCAACAACAAACATCTTGGAAAATGCAGTCACCAAAAAGTGTCTTAAGGAGCGACTTCACAAAGACCTCCATATTACCCATATGTGTAGATTCTGGCAGGCCCGTGATTCGCAGGTTACTCCGCCGAGAACGGGCTTCCAAGTACTCAGTCTTGTCAATGAGCGACTGCATGGCTCTGGATATCTGTTTGGCGTCCGAATCTAGGTCAGTATGTGCTTCCTCCACTTCAGTGAGGTGTCGCTCCACCATGTCCATCCTCTCTGCCTGCTTATCCATAAGCTCTGCCATGCGGTCCATACGGTACGATAGGGCGTCCTTCTTTGTGCCCAGTGAGGCTATACCCCCCTGCAGGCTCTTTTCCATAGACAGGAGAATTCGGCAAATATCCTGTGGGGGGTCGCTCTCCAACATCTCGCGATCCTGCCGCGCCCTTGCCGCGGCGTTGCCGGTCTTGGGGCCCTTCTGTTCGAAGGATAGCTTGGGTTGCGATCTTTCTGTGCGCCCCATGGTCAATCCAAGTGTGGGCGACGCAACAGTCAGGACAAAAACAATCGCTCAGCTTATGAATCCAACAGGGGGGGCAGGGACCGTCCAGGAGGTGGGGGCAACGCCGGCAAAGCCAGCCGCAATCCACCTCGAAGTTCCTTGCGGGATCCCTCACAGACTAGGGCACAGCCGTTCCTCACCCCAGATAACACGCTGCCCGGCAGTGGACAGCACCGTCCCAGGTGGCCCTGCGTTCGCAAGGCGGTCGCCCTCCAACTGAGTGTTGTGGGGAGGCAGGAAACCACCCCTCTCTCTGGGCCTCACAGCTCCCACCAGGGCTGGGAGCAATCTATTGTGGCACCTTCAGGCTGCCGCCTCAGGTATAGCAGACTCACGCAAGCAGGGGATCAGTCACAGCAGCCAGATCTTCCCCCACAAAATGGCGGTTGCCTTCACAGCCGGTCCACACACCAGGTACGCCGCCATAAAAAGCACCGCAGGGGCCGTGAGCCAGCGCGCCCTCACCCCTAAGGCAATGGAGAGTGGCAGTGGGGCTCTCACACGGTATTAACTGGGAAGCCTGACCTCTGAGTGCCGCAGTCATTCCAGCGCTCCCCCTGTGAAGTCTCAGGGCGCAGCTTGGCACACGCAGTCCATTCAGGGCGTATCTCTCCTCGGCGCCCACCAGCACACCAGAACGGGACTCGCCCTCACCGCTCCCGGCATCTGGGTAGCATGTCTGCACGGGGGCGAGGCACCGCAATCCCTGACCGCTAGGCGCGACACCGCCGCAGCCAGCGCAACAGGCGGGCACCACACAGCCACCGGCACCGCACCGCAGCTCACCGCTCTCCACCAGTCGGCCAGATGGAGCCCTTCCTCGGCACCCTCCGAAATCAAGGGCGCGGCTTGCCCGTGTGCATGCTTCTTAAGCCTCAGCAGCCTATCGACCCTTCACCTGCCGCCACACAGTTCAGGACAGCGCTGGATCGCGTCCGCCACTTCTCCTCCACAGCAAATCACTGTTTGGGGATCCTAGGTGGCCACGCAACAGCAAGGATTATTCAATGATTTTCTTACGACGAGGGAGCTCTCCGGTTAAGCAGCCATCGTGGTTGCTGGCTAGCTCCCCCCCCCAATTTTGCAAAAATGTTGTTATGCAAATTTGCACCAATTACAATTAGCATGATTAAAATTGTGCCCAGGCCTAGAATACATACATGTCATTGATCATTGCAAGAATCAAGAGTTGGGTCGCACATGTTTTTATGGAATTGTTGTTAATTCAGTACTTTATGGAGATTTCATTTCTTAGATCATAGTATTTGCACTACTGATGAAACAGAGACTTGTGAGTGTTTCAAAATTGATGTACACCTTGTTCATGTAGGGGTGTGAATGACTGCAGTATCAGACTAAGTGCATGCTAGAGTCCAAGGGGCCAGATTTATCAAGGGCTTATGTTGCCTTTGCATCACACAAGGGAACGCAAGTCATTACAAGCCCTTCAATGAGATTTACTATGCCACGAAGAGCAACCTTGCCTGGCATAGTAAATCTGTAGTAACACAAGGCAGCACACGTCGCTGCCTTCTGTTACTCTGCTCTGGGAAGGCATTCCCAAGCGCCCCCTTCAGTTCTTCTTTCATCCTTCCGTTCTAGCACCTTCTGATCACCAGCGCCGGGACGCCCCTTTGCCGGGGCAGCTGTTGCGCTTTAACAAATTAATAACAAAACATAACATAACATTCACCAATGTTTTTTGGTGCATTCCCAGATTCACCTTCATAAGTAAACCTGAGAATGCGTCAAAAGGCCACACCTTTACAGGTTAAGAGTAACAAGGATAAATATGTTTATTTCTCCTCGTTTTTCATCATTCTACATGTGCTGCATTTTTGTGCTCACATAGAAAATGGAGAAAGCATCAGAGGATTATTTTTTGTGTAGGAAGGGACACAAACAATCCTGCCGGTAATGCAGGCACCAGGAGGAGAGCGGAGGAATGTGCCCTATCTTATTTGATATGGTGCATCACTGCACTCTCCATGTCATGCAGCACTGAAAGGTGTCTTGCTGGGCTGCGTTGCATTGTGTGACTTGTTCATAAATGTGGGCCCAAAGAGTGTGTGTGTGAGTGTGTGTGAGTGTATGTGTGTGTGTGTGTATCTTCAAAATGGTTCCTGGTTTTGAACAAATAATGTCCAGATTTCTGCTTATCTAGTCACCTATGCTTTTACATTCCTTATTCTCCCTGCCCCAGTAAAGCTGTTGCTGTGGATATGGGAGTTTCTGCACCGGTGAACAGCCTTTACAACACGGCTGTTACACGGCCGTGGCGTTACAACGCGGTCTTTTCAACGCAAGTCGTTACCACGACTTGCGCTGGAGGGCGCTGCAGGACAAGGAATTTTTTTATTTACTATCCAACACCTTCCCTACTGTACGTAGGCTGGTGTGGGAATAGAAAATAAAAAAATTCCTAAGTCCGCACCCCCCTCCCATGCAAGTCGTGGTAACGACTTGCGTTGAAAATACCGCGTTGTAACGGCACGCGTTGTAAAAGAACGCGTCGTAATGCCGTACATCCTTCTGCACCATGTCTTTGATGTAGCAACATGCATCTGCCAGATTGTTGTCATAACCCCCTTCTTCCTTCCAGGACCTGCATCACTGAGGAACCATGTCCCATTTGTGGGCTAGGAACACATTCTACTCAATCTGGTTTCTGCCTCAAACATTCAGTGACCATATCTCTCTGCAATTGGAAGACATCAAAGAGTCAAAGTTTTGCAGTGATTCTGTGAGGCAAAGCTAATATTATGTACTCAATCCCTTCAGCAGCATGTTTTCCACATTATTCCAACATAATAGGAGAACCCCCAATGTCACATGGAATGCCATTTGATGCAGCGCTAGGATTGTGATAGTCACTGTTTTCCCTAGAAGACTGGACCCAATTCAGGACCAAAGAGTAGAGAGGAAGAACTGCTGTCGAACGACACTAACTCTATAACATTCGTGTCCCCAGCCAGATCCTATAGAATCTAGCACATGAATTAATGGATGACCTGGGGTTAAACCCTTTACTGTTGTTGAGGCTGAACTTCCTAAGCTGTAACAATGCTCATGCTACATGGAAGCCTAGGGACGCTTTCCTGTTTTTTCAAGATATCTAGAGGATTATCTTTACTCCACTCTGGTGAAGTAGCTGGACAAGATTGCAGCAAGTCCAGAAACTCTGACTGCATTATTTCAGACCAGGTAGTTCCAGAGGAGTGCTTATGTAGGGTTGTGAAAAAATATGGATAATTATGCTCAATGTTTGGCAAAGTAAGTGACATTACTTGAAATAACATGCAATTACGCCAAATGCAAATCTGTCATTTAGCACTATAATTTAGCATGAAATGCTTTCTTGCATTAATTTTTGACACACAAAAGCATTTTGCACTATAAATATTGTGTGAGAAACACTATTGCTGTGAACAGCCGCTCATGACAAGGCTGTTAGCCTTGTTGTTGTGCTAATATTTTGCCATACATGGCAATGTAAGTTTGGAAATTTCACATAACAAGCGTATCAATTCTCAATTTGATTTTATTGTTATAAGTTAATATAAACTGTCACAATATTATCAGATAATACAAGATAATAAAACCATTATGAACAAAATACTTCATAGTTACTTTTCTGGTTTGTCAATTTCTTAAAAGTTGTTATTACGTTAATATGAAATGTACTAAATCCATTTAGCAACTCAGGTGTTGATTTTTCATTTTTCTTCAAATGAAATAGTCATTGTCTTTCAACTAAGTTATTATAAAGTGTCATTGTGCGTGAAAGTGACAAGTTGGATTTTGTTTTGATTTATGCAAAATACCAGAATCCCAGGTTTTTAAAAGAATCCTGTAGCTGCCTTCTATTCTCAGTCATCTGATTGTTTGATCATTATGCTAACACGTTTTCTCATGCTATTGCAGTGCCCTTGGTGCCCTGCTGGTAATTTGTCATGTGATTGCAAACATTTATAAAGTTTACAATTTAGCTGAGGAGCTGTAGGGTCAGGGCTCCTCATTATTGTCATTTGGCAGGAACAAATCTCCCTCTCATTGAAGATGCTTTTTTATCAGTGAGAGGTGTGCTTTCTTTAATGTGGGACATATAAAGACCAAATGCAAATAATCCTCCTTGAAGGCGCCACATAGCATGCACATTTTTTAGGTCCTTTGTATCTCCAAGATGGTTTGTCCGCTAAGAACCGCAGTACACCTAGGTGAATATCCAGTAACTTTTTCTTTAGATACACAGGATAAGTTATAAAAAGGTATGCTGCTGGTTGCAAGGTGATGTATGTTTGGATTGTAATCCAGGCCTGTGGTCGCAATGAAAATACATTCTTATCTACCATAAGTTAATTAATTTTTGCTGCTTGGTTGATCACACAGCAAAAAGTAGGGTTTGACATATTTAGATCCCATAAGTCAACTGTATTGGTTTTTCCAATGATGACAATAAATACTTGTTATAACTCGAATTTGTGTCATTCATCAGTGACTGCCATAGATCGCTAACTAGAGGGCTTGACCAATTGTTTTGTATTTTGGGCCATGATTTAATTCTATGGTATCTTCTTGGTGTCTCTTGTTGTGTCAATCCAAATTCCAGGCGGATTTGTTCAGGTGAAGCATTACAAGGAAGAACAAAAACATGTTTATAAGTATTTCTTTGCAATTCATCAAAAATTTTAGCATCTTTACCATCCATCACCATGCTTGCATAAGCTAGAATGGGAAGCAGTTTTGCATTGATGATAGCTAGAAATGGCTGGAAAAAGGGTCTTTCCAGTTTTTGTCAAAAGTGCACAGAAGACATGTATTAAGACATTATTTCTTCTGACCATGTACAGCTGGTGTGCCTGAAAGTTGAAGTTCTTATCAAAGTAGAAGCGTAAATATTTGTAGTTCTTAACTTCTTCTATGCTAGTGTTTCCTAGTTTGATTTTCAGAGGAGCACTGGATCTGTTCCCTATTGACATGGTTTTTGTCTTCGTATTGTTGATTTCCAATTTGTCAGTCTTTGTAAATACAGCAACTTCCTCAAGTAATCTTTGAAGTCTCATCCTTGTGTGGTTCAGCAATACAATGAAAAACCAAAGGTGGTGATGGACGGAGCGTTGACAATACAAACACTCACCCCCAGTCAACTGATCTGGGTTTAATCCATCACCGTTCTTTAGCTCACTCCGCCACCCCAGTTCAGACATGGCCATATGCAAATCAGTCTGACCCTGCGCCTCTTGGGAACAGTCCAGCCCGAACTGTGAAGCCATGTCTTCCCTGGACCGGAATCAAGCTTCCCAGGACCGGTTTCTGGCATTACAGCCGTCTTCAGCCAGGCTTGCTTGACTCCAGTGGCAAAGTGAGCAAGGGACTCACGTCTGAGCATACCCTGCCAACTTAGGGCGAACAAAGAGAAACCAAAGGTGGTGATGGATGGAGCGTTGACAATACAAACACTCACCCCCAGTCAACTGATCTGGGTTTATTCCATCACCGTTCTTTAGCTCACTCCGCCACCCCAGTTCAGACATGGCCATATGCAAATCAGTCAGACCCTGTGCCTCTTGGGAACAGTCCAGCCCGAACTGCCAAGCCATGTCTTCCCTGGACGGGAATCAAGCTTCCCAGGACCGGTTTCTGGCATTACAGCCGTCTTCAGCGGGGTTTGCTTGACTCCAGTGGCAAAGTGAGCAAGGGACTCACGTCTGAGCATACCCTGCCAACTTAGGGCAAACAAAGACAAACCAAAGGTGGTGATGGACGGAGCGTTGACAATACAAACACTCACCCCCAGTCAACTGATCTGGGTTTAATCCATCACCGTTCTTTAGCTCACTCCGCCACCCCAGTTCAGACATGGCCATAGGCAAATCAGTCTGACCCTGTGCCTCTTGGGAACAGTCCAGCCCGAACTGCCAAGCCATGTCTTCCCTGGACCGGAATCAAGCTTCCCAGGACCGGTTTCTGGCAATACAGCCGTCTTCAGCCGGGCTTGCTTGACTCCAGTGGCAAAGTGAGCAAGGGACTCACATCTGAGCATACCCTGCCAACTTAGGGCGAGCAAAGAAAAACCTAAGGTGGTAATGGACGGAGCGTTGACAATACAAACACTCACCCCCAGTCAACTGATCTGGGTTTAATCCATCACCGTTCTTTAGCTCACTCCGCCACCCCAGTTTAGACATGGCCATATGCAAATCAGTCTGACCCTGTGCCTCTTGGGAACAGTCCAGCCTGAACTGCCAAGCCATGTCTTCTCTGGACCGGAATCAAGCTTCCCAGGACCGGTTTCTGGCATTACAGCCGTCTTCAGCCAGGCTTGCTTGACTCCAGTGGCAAAGTGAGCAAGGGACTCACGTCTGAGCATACCCTGCCAACTTGGGCCAACAAAGAAAAACCAAAGGTGGTGATGGACGGAGCGTTGACAATACAAACACTCACCCCCAGTCAACTGATCTGGGTTTAATCCATCACCGTTCTTTAGCTCACTCCGCCACCCCAGTTCAGACATGGCCATATGCAAATCAGTCTGACCCTGTGCCTCTTGAGAACAGTCCAGCCCGAACTGCCAAGCCATGTCTTCCCTGGACCGGAATCAAGCTTCCCAGGACTGGTTTCTCGCATTACAGCCGTCTTCAGCCGGGCTTGCTTGACTCCAGTGGCAAAGTAAGCAAGGGACTCACGTCTGAGCATACCCTGCCAACTTGGGCCAACAAAGAAAAACCAAAGGTGTTGATGGACGGAGCGTTGACAATACAAACACTCACCCCCAGTCAACTGATCTGGGTTTAATCCATCACCGTTCTTTAGCTCACTCCGCCACCCCAGTTCAGGCATGGCCATATGCAAATCAGTCTGACCCTGTGCCTCATGGGAACAGTCCAGCCCGAACTGCCAGGCCATGTCTTCCCTGGACCGGAATCAAGCTTCCCAGGACCGGTTTCTGGCATTACAGCCGTCTTCAGCTGGGCTTGCTTGACTCCAGTGGCAAAGTGAGCAAGGGACTCACGTCTCAGCAATACAATGTCATCTGCGTATGAAAGATGTGATATGGTCAGTAATCCTAATCTTGGAGCATGGGAGTTTACCCAATCAAGCTGAGGGGATAGGCCAGCCATAAAAAGATTAAATTGGTGTATAGCAAGCATACACCCTTGATTAAGGTCCATTGTTGTTTGACATGGGTGCAAGCAGAAAATGCATGCAGAGTAATACAATTAGCACACTGATAAGAATATGAAATGCTGTGAGAGATGAGTAAAGGATTTTACTAATGGCATACATTGAGATAGAATATACAAAAAAGAGAGGCATATTTACAAGCCCCTTGCGCAATGTTTGACATGGGTGCACGCAGAAAATGCATGCAGAGTAATAAAATTGGCACACAGACAAGAATATGAAATGCTGTGAGAGATGCATAAAGGATTTTACTAATGGCATAAATTGAGATAGAATATACAAAAAAGAGAGGCATATTTACAAGCCTGGTCATTCAAAAAATGAATGGTGCATATTAGAAATGACATTTTGAAATTAGTTAGGTTTCAGCAATGTAATGTAGTGCACATTGAAATGGGCTGTGTTCTGTGTCTAAATCGATTTACCATGCTAAATGATTTTTACTGACATGTGTGGCTATAATATTTTTCACAAGGGTCACACTGTGTGTGTATGTGAATTAACGTATTATATTTTCATCTTTTTCCATAATGTTAGCTGTGTGTGCTTACATTTTGTATCTTTTAGCTTATAGGGTAGACTTCTTTTTAAATTGTTTTTCATGCTTGGATTCAATGCTGGTATAGAGATAGTGTAATGGTTTCATTGGACTTGTAAATATGCTCCTTTTTTAGAAGTGCCTTGCGCAACCTTTAACATGGGTGCAAGCAGTGAATGTATGGTGAGGGATAGGAATAGCAGATAGAAAACAATATGAAATGGTGTGGGAGATGCATAAAGGATTTCACTAATGGCATCAATTGAGATCGAATATATGATAAAGAGGGGCATATTTACAAGCCCCTTGCGCAATGTTTTACATGGGTGCAAGCAGAAAATGCATGCAGAGTAATAAAATTGGCGCACAGACAATCTTGTACCGTCCGCCACCTTGATTTGGATCCATTTGTCTATATATTATTTGTATTATATATTATTTATCAATAGCTCTTAAAAAAAAATCTTGAATGCTCCATTGTCTTAATTTCACCCAAGGAGGGTTTGTCGACCTGATTGAAAGCTGCTTTAAGTTTGATAAAGCAGAGTTGCATTTTTTCATTAGCCGTTTGTACTTCTCCACAATCGTTGTTACTGTTAGCATGTTAATTGTGGTTCCATACCCATTCTGGAAACCAGTCTTCTTTGGTGAGATCAGATTGTTGGTATTAGACCAATCGGTTAAATCTTCCAGTATTAACAGATCATAGTAGTTAGCTTCCGAGTTGATGAGCGCTATTAACCTGTAGTTCACTGGATTTGTTCGATCATCCCCTTTGAAGGTTGGGTTCATTATCGACCCCCTCCAGTCATCTGGGACTATGCCCATATGTACCACCTCTTTGAACAATGCTGTTATCAGGTTGGTCCAGTATTTTGGATCTAACTTGTATATTGCTTGCGGAATGCTGTTTGGACCTTGGACATAGTCACTTCTGCCAGCCTTGATGACTTTTCCCACTCCTAACAGTGTACAATGTGCAAGTTCTGAATGGATTGAGCTGTCACACAGAGGCGATATTAAAGAGATATTTATAATGCCTGACTCGTTTTATTGATTGTGTGCACTGAATGATGCTCTTCATTAGCAAAGATCTTCGTCAAGTAACAAATACCCAATATTATCTAAATTACACTGGTTTCACTTAAAATGAAACGAGGCCTCAATTGAATGCTCTGCCTTTGCCACAGAAAGCACATTGTCTCCAGTGTTGCCAGAGATATTGTGAGATTACACTACCTCTAGCTCAAACATTTGGGCACCTCTAGCATCCAACATTCTTGACAAGGACAGGTGGCTCTCCCAATTTGTGCCCTTCATTTTCTGCGCCACATTCACTCAGTATTCTGGTGTAGAAGCACCTGACCAACTTCTGCCTCATAAAGTAACTTTTAGTTACTTTTAGTTAGTCGAGCTTCAGTAGACTGTACTTATTCACATGGCACTGGACTTTCTCCCTGCTCGCTGAGAAGACACATTTTTGCTTGCTTGGCCCAGGTGGCACTGCCTTTTTGTGGGAGGTTCATCAGGCATAGAAAGATGCTGTAGCAAGAGTCTTGAAACCTGTTAACATCCTTGCAACCAAAATCACTGCTGCAAAAATATATATATATATATATTTGCACCGTTAATGTCTAGCTGCCACGGCAGTTACTTTTGAAGTGTACTCTAGGGTATTTATGATTGTGTGAAAATCATCTCATATTTGATATTATTTTATGTGTCCAACTTCGGTTTATTATCTTAAATTGATCCAAAGTCCAATAGCTTTCAGGACTGTTGGGTAGTGTGTTGGTATTCAAGAAATAGGGTGGAGCGGGCCTTTCTTCTCCAAATATTTTGAGTATTGGTCACAAAAGTCTTTAATGTATTTAATATTTTCAATAGATGCTGCTTAAGCATACTGTCACGCAATTTCAACACTGTTTTAAGTAGAATTTACTTTTAAAAATCTGGCCTTAGCTTTCATGATGCACTGAAATACTCATGTGCTCATTTCAAGGTTCTACCAGATTTGATGCAGGTAGATTTTCATGCCAGTCAGCTCTTAGATGCTTCCTATCCTGGTTTAATTCTTTAGAGTTCCACTGCACAGGATTTATAGCCTTTTTAATTTTTTTCAGGGTTAATTCATTCTTTATTCTCTTAATGATAACTCTTATAATGTATTGTGAAGCTCATCTCTGGAACTTTGGAAGGAGGTTATAAGTTTGATAATACTCTTGAATTACAGTATATATTTGGAGTCTGTGAGTTATCTCTGGGATCTTTCTAATTTACCATTTGACTGGGCAGTAGATGGAGAATATAGTAACTTAATGATTCAACCAAGTAACTGGTGCCTGTGTTTTTGTCACTTGGAGTCCTTTCTTGACTATAAGGCAGTCTAAGATTGAACCCTTCCCTAATGGTGACATCGAATAGAATTTAGTTAAAGAATTATTAATGAAAAGCCCTTCAGTTGATAGACGGAAGAGTCTTTTGGGTTAGTTCAGTGACTAAGACAGTGTATTACGATTGACATTATCCTCTACAGTAATATTGAATTCCCCTATTGTCTATCACTACATCATCAAGGTAAGCATGTACTTACCATTTATACATGAAAATGTATTTACCTACAAATACCTTGCAATGTGGTGGCAAGGCCAATGTAATCTATGCAATTTCTTGTCATGCGATACATTGTATGCGATATAATGGTTGTTTACAGCCACAGTGAAGGCCAGGATCACCTAAAAAGAAGTTATGTTTTCTTTCAATTCCTAGTTCCTTAAATGCGTGCCCCCCCCTCCCCCTTAGCACTGCGGCGGAATAGCCGCTGCAGCTAAGGGGTTAAACTATCTTTTAGTCATCAATAATGAGTCTAGGCTATTTGTTTGGATCATGCTAGGGTTCTCAATACAAAGTTTTGGTCAACATCTACAAAGAGATCTTTAGGTGTATTGTACAGGAGTTTTAGTTTGGGTTAACAAGATTGGAATGTCATAGAGATTTTATAGTTAGATCCTTGCATGGGAATATTTGCATTATGCATTACACATTATGTCTTTCTTTAATTTAAAAACCCTTGGTACAACTGCTCACTTCCATATGAGCACTTGGATGCTCCTTTCGGAGTGGCAGATTTGCACTTTATAAATAACAATTTTCATTTCATTTCATTTCATTATGCTTTCTGATGTCCACCATTTTCGGTCTGTTTGTGTAGCTTGAAAGAAATATCCTTATCCCAGCTTCTCAATTTAGTTTTATAGTGATTATGACTACTCTGCTGGTGCATAGTTCTGTGTAGTTCCTAGGCATAGACAGGAAGTATAGGTTTGTAGAACATGTACAGAATCTAATGCGTATTGTGTGTGGCTCAGGTTTAATGTGAAAAACATAAGGCCTGATTTAGCGTTTGATAAACACGGTACTCCACCACAAATGTGGCGGAGTACCAAGTCTTTCAAACTTATAGTCTGCTCACTCTACTAGACTGTTGTAATTCCAAGGGAGGTGCCATCACTGGCCAACGCCCTAGATTGGAGGCCTGATGAAATCTAGGGCATGAGTGTAAATATATTAGACCACCCAACCTATGTAGAGTAAATGGTTTGATGCATTTTCTCTGTTAAGGACCTCCAAGAAAACCTTGATGGTCTTGGAGAGAAAAATAAGAATAATGACCTCCTGTACTTGTGAGAAAACTCCCATGGTTACAGGATAATTAATATTTTGTTTTACAAATTGCAAACTCCTGCTTTGAAAGTTTGTTTTGAAAGCAAAATAGATTATGGAGCGGCCACAAGAAACATGTTGTGCCCCGCAGCAAACTTTCTGTACCTTCAGAGGAGCCATAGAGATCTCCGCAGTGTTTGTGGGGATCCTTCAGTAGGGTGGCCTGTACTATGGCCAGGAGGCATAGATAACCTACTATAATGAATGCCGGGTTACCAACAAAACTGTGAATCAGGCCCTTAATTTAAAGTTAAATGTTATCTATTTAAATGAAAGATATTCTTGAAGGTCAATCATATAGACACAAATAACCCTTGACAGCCACATGCTGCTGTCAAAGTATTTCCGGTGCACATAGACGAGACATGCAGCCAAAACTACAAAAATGGCGCTGGGAGACGCATTAGCAACTCGGAATGTGCAATCAGTGCAGGCATTAGTGCAATTAATCAATTAACTCAAGTATAAATAGTACCCAGCGGCCCTCGAGTGGTTGTCAGTTCCAGTGAAGAGAAAGCCAGCCACACGAGGGAATCGCCAGCAACACTACAGGTGAGAACGCGCTAAAAAACTTGCTTTACTAAACAGAGTCGAGGCAGGGTTATTTAAATATCTCCAACAGGCAGAGGAGTGACCTCGAGTTTAAATTGGCAACTTAGAGCATAAGAGGTCACTTTCATGTTTTTTTACACAACAAATGGCTAACATGAACCCATATGGACTTTTAAGTGAATCCTCTTGCAAAATAGCCTATGTCTCGTTTCTCAGAACTGACAGTGACACTATGCACTGCAGAACCATCCTAGTAAAAATAACATCTATGCCTTATTCTTGTTATGCCCCACAAACAGCTCTAAAAGCTAAGAAAGGAGCGTGGATGATTCCAGGCCAGCAATACTAGTGACAACTAATCAAAGAAATGTCAGGATTTCCAAGACAATGAGAAAAAGCTTTGAAACCTGACAAGACCCACATGATCGGTATGTATTAACATGGCTTGTTGGGTACCAATATCCCAAAAACACGGTATACCACCTTAAATATATGATGTTTCTCCAATTTAAGGGTATTGTTACGTGACCACATTTTGGAGCGCATATTCAAAATGCTTAACTGGGAGCTGACATCATCTACAATGCACCATTGATAATGTGCCACTAATTAACTATAGAAGTAAGTGGAGTCCAGCATACTGTAACTTGCTCCAATCCTGAAAGCATATAATATGCCGAAAAGAACTAAAAAGTAATTATGATTCTAGATCTGACGGCCGTGAATTGATTACGAACGTGCTACCAGACAAATTTAGAACAAAACGTCCCAAGAAACCACTTGAAGGACGCCTTCTCTTTAACTTAAAGTAAGAACAACTTAATACAATCTTGAAGTATAAAGCCCATCACTAGGATAAAACTCAAATTAGGAACTCCGCACTAACTATATGCATTCTATTCATTTTTTCAGAAAGAAGAAGTACACCTGTTTTTAATTTATTCTGTCCTGATGAAGGTGCACCAAGCATAACAAACGCACCGAAACGCGTCGACTTTTGGACTGTTTTAACTGTGAAAAAATGTTTTTTATGAATTTACTGTATTGTTGTATTTTAAACATTGAATGCATACTATAAAGTGGTGACTTTGTGATAGAGTACCGTAACACGGAATTGTTAGCTAGTATAGATATATACTTGTACCAGAGCACCACAGTGCTAAATTGTAATGTGTATTTAAAATGAATTCCTAAATATGATTTTTTATAAAATAAACTTTGAGTAAAAAGTATAATCAACCTAGTGTGGAGACTAAATTTTGACTTCTTGTATTCGTCAATTGCAAATGTTTAATACAGCTAATTGACATGGTTAGGCCTCATGGTCACCTTTTGAAATAATTACACAGAAAGGAACCTTTTCTTTGATACTACCTATTGACCCAGTCCTTTCTGGTCCCTGGGAAACTCTCTTCTTTTGAGAATTGTTTTTCCAAAGGCTTAAAGATTGGTCATTGTATAGTTTCATGTGATTCCCTCAAGGTGAGAAGAGGTAGGTAGGAGCCTGAAATCCATCACATTTTATGAACGCTGTTGTGATTAACTACTGACAAGTAAAGTTATCACTGCATTCATTGTACCAATTTTATTTATCCAGGTCATACATTAACAGTTCTGTCATTAATACATTTTCTGGGCATGCTTTTTCTAAACCTGCTCTCTTGATATAATCCTCTTCAACTTTGTTCTCCATTCTAATTAATTACTTCCATTTAGCTACTATCTCTTTAGTTACTTGGGGACTGATTTAGAGGTTGACTGACAGTTACTCCATGAAAAGCATGACTCCTTATTACAAGTGCCTTGGCACCTCACGCAATTTTAATAATAATGCAGACAGGATACCTGTCACAACATTTGTGATAAACTAACCCGTCTGCCAAACTCTAAATTAAGCCCTTGTCTTGGGCAGCAGAGTTACGGCCATTTTGCAAATGTAACACAGAAAATGCATCGCTGAATAACTGCAAAGCCTGGTCTAACAAGCTCTGAAAAGTTAAAATTACTAGGGTTCTGTTCCCTTTTCCAAAATTGATCTTAATAGTTGTTTGCTTCTCATTTGATGCTGTGTATTTCCCTAATGATGTATTAGGTTTAATTGTGGTTTTTTAAAACAAAATGTAATCTCTTATTTTTTATCAAAAGATACTATCTCCTTGTTGGACCTGGCACCATTGACGTTGGTCTCCCTTCCATTTTTGCTGTTACCTCATGTATATTTGCTGGTGTTAGATGCTTTGGGTACTGTGCCACTGCTATCCAGTGCCACAGTGCAACTGCTTCCTATTGTAAATTGATGTATTAATCAGTGGTTCCATGTATGGCTATTTGGTTTACTTGTCAGACCCTAGTCGAGTGCACTGAGTGTGCCCAGGCCGTGTAAATCCAAATGCTGCTGTCATGCTGACTGGGTAAGTGCACCCACTTGCCAGTCCCTAAACCTTCCCTTTTATTCATATCAGTCACCCTTATGGTAGGCCCAAGCGCAGGGTGCATTGTAATTATAAGGTAGGACAAGCCCTGGTGTGTGTGGCATGTCCTAATAGTGAATTACAGCCATTTTCGTTTTTCACTATTGCAAGGCTACCTGTTCTCCTTAGGCAAGATTGGGCTGTTAGATTTATTACATTTTATAATCCTCACTGTCTCAGAGAACATGGTAGAAATTTGAGTTTAGTATGCCTAAATAATAAAATACATATTTTAGTGAAGTTGGTTTTAATATTCTGTGTTTGCAAATACCACTTTTAGAAAGTAGGTATTTGCTTGTCTACCTATTCAAACCTGCCTCTGCTAGGTTGTGTATTCTATGTCTGGTTTTGTGAGTGACAGGGCTGGGGAATTCCAGGAGACAGGCTGAGTCACCCAGTGGTGAATAGAGAGATCTGCATCTAGATGGGAGGGAGGAGTTGCACCTGAACCTTGAATAGGGCTGTGTCTGCCTTTCACAATGCTGGCTCTATCCCCTGGGGAGCAGCTGATGTCTCTGCCCTGCACACTGAAAGAAGAGAAGAAGTCCTGTAAACAAAGTGCTCCAGTACTGTACTTGCCTTCGACGATGCTGGCTCCACCTCCTGTGGGGCGTCTGATGTGCATGCCCTGCACTGTGAAAGAAAGGAGAAGTCTGGTAAACTTCAGAACTGGTTTGGACTGGGCAAAGGCCCATCTCCCCTCAGAAAACAAAGGATTTTGGGGTATAAATATTGGGACCCTGATCCCATGAAATTAGATCACTTGGACTACAAGAAGAAACCTTTACTGAGGAGAGGTACCTGAAGAAACTGAGGAGAGAGCTGAAGTGCTGCTTGGGGGATTGGCCTGTACTTTGTGTACTTTGCTTTCAACTTGTGAAGGATCTCCATGGGCTTGGAAAGGAGCTTGCCTCCTGCTGAAGTCTCAGGGACAACAAACTTCACCCCCCAGGTCCCCAGAGTTCTTTGAAAGTGCCTGCTGCTGTTTTGGGCCTTCTGAGGGACTGTGTGTCGCAAGGAGCTGGAAGCGCGACTCAACGAGAAGAAGCCTGTCGCCATCGCTGTGCCTGCCGTCGCAACTCCAAAGGAGGGTGTCGCCACTGTAGTTGTTGCACTGCACCGCTTCAGGAGAAGAATCTCGCAATAAGGTCGGAGCGTGTCGCCATCGCTCTAGCTGCCCTCGAAACTCCGAAGGAGGGTGTCACCGCTGGAACTGTCGCATTGTACCGCCTCGACCAAGAGCACCTCGCATCCCTGTGAAGCGCTTCGCCATCGGAGCTGCTGCCGTCGCATCTCGGATGTCGCCGCTGTAGTTTTCGCATCGAGGAGAAGCGTCACTCATTGTGGGAGAAGAGAGTCGCCGCTGGAGCTGTTGTCGTCGCATCGCAAGGGTGTTGCTGCTGCAGTCCACGCATCGAACCGAGGACTTATCGTATCCCCAAAAAGCGTGCCGCATCTGTAAGATCTTCCCGTCTTTATTTCTTTGTATCTGAACTTTGCCACATTTTCCATTGCTGCGACATTGCTTGTCGTGGAAGCGCAAAGCAACCTAAGGTAAATTGACGCAGAGTGTCGCATCTAAGAACTGAATTGAACTATGCTTAAATCTACCATCTTAAAGTAATCTTATTGTGTATTTTTGTTGTTTATGGCCTGGTGGTAACTCTATATAAAGTCTACTTATTTTTTATATAAAACCTGCGTGGTGTCCATTTGTAGTGTTGTCACTGGGTTACTGTATGTGGTCACAACTGCTTAACTTACAACGCCTCTGAAGTAAAGCCCTTCTGCTCGTGCCAAGCAACCAAGGGGGTGAGCAGGGGTTATTTTAGGAGTTTAATCCCCTTATTCTGACCAGAGGAGAGGGTCAATATTTATCAAACGTACCTTCCGTTGCCAACTATAGACCCCCAAATCTAACACTCCTATTGCACTTTTTTTGCTGCTTTACACACTTAATGAGCAGTCAGGTCAGGGTCAATTTTCTGTATATGTTTATTGGGCCAATTAATCAGAACTTATCGTATGCATGCTAGTATGTCTTTCCAAATTTCTCTCACCAACTATAGATATCTGTAATAAGAGTTCTTGGTGCTCACTTCCCTAAAACATGGTAATATTGGCTTAAATCCAATTGGCATTTTGAATTTACATGTACTACATGTGTCCAGTGCCTATAAATTAAATGCTATTAGAGGGCCTGCAGCACTGATTGTGTCACCACCCTCAGTAACCTTTTAAACATGTCTTAGGCCTGCCATTGCGGAGCCTGAGAGAGCAATTTCAAACTGCCATGGTGACTTGGTACTAAAATCACATTGCCATGACGACTTGCCATTAAAACCCCATTGCTAAGTCCTAAACTGCCCTTTTATTACATATAAGTCACCCCTAAGTTAGGCCCTAGGTAGCCTATAGGACAGTGTGCTGTGTAATCAAAAGGTTGAACATATGCTTTTAAGTCTTACTTGTCCTGGTAGTGAAAAACTCCCAAATGAATTTTAAACTACTGTGATGAACATCTCTCCGATAGGATAATATTGGATTTGCCTTAATGCCTTTTATAGGTGTAATTTCTAATTATGAAGAGATGGCCAGTTCATGTTTGGTGTCTCTTGAATTAGAATTCAAAATCCTAACTCATGTTGAAGTCTGATTTTAAATTACAAATTTTAAAATGCCACTTTGAGAAAGTTTACATCTTCCTGCCTTAGTCCTTTTGGGCTTGTAGCAAGTCTTGGTCCACATGACTTGGTGTAGTTGGCAGTTGGCCTTTGTGTATTTTTCCTAGGCAGTCACGCACAATGGGAGCTTAGGTGTGACTGGATATGCCATCACTGGCCGGATGGGAGGGAGGACCTGGGCCCAGCCTCACATACAACTGAATAGGCTGTTTCCAGTTTCCAGACAGAGGCCCTTCAGCCAGCTTGGAACAAGGGCAGGGGAGGCAGGGAATCTCATGCACCTTAAAGCCACAGTCTAGGAGCTTCACCCACCTTCCAGAACCAAGGCACCAGGGCATAAAAGAGGGACCTCAGACAGCAACTCTTTAGTACACTTCTCGACCTGTCGAGACTCACTCTGCCAGAATGAAGGGCTGCTGTGCTGCTACAAGGACTGCCACTCTGCTGGACTGCTACTGTGAAGGAGCTGCTGTTGTGTTGTGCTGACCTGCTGCCAGCTTCCCTCTTGTCTGGGAAAAAAGAAATGGACCTGTACTCTCCATCTTGCACACAGGAACTCAGGATGCCTCAAAGCGCTAGTCTGCTGGCCTCCTGATCTGAGCCTCAGGGACATAAAATATTCCCAAACGGCTCCTGGACCTGCCTATAGTGAGTTCCTGACTCACAAGTGGTGCCCCTCAAATCCTGGACCCTTGATGTGGCTCAGCAGACTCTTTGCTCAAGCTTTTGAGCTCTTCGCGACCATGAACAGGCCCAACTACATTGTAACTGTGCCACTTGCACTGAAAATCAGCCCAAGACACCACAGGCCTGTCTCTTCAGGCAGCAAGCATCGACTGCTTTCGAGTTGCGCCAACAAGAGGCTTTCTCCCACCCGTCCACAATGGCCAGCCTGTTTCATGCACCAAGCTGACCACCACCTATAACAGTCTTCTGTTCCATGCAGCACCTCTCCAACACAAACAGGACTCTAGGCACAACATTTGAGAAGGTAAAACTTCAGCAGGACTAATCTGAGACTGTATCGACCCATGATTTATTGTGGTTGCATGAATGTTTGACTTTCAGCTGGTCCACCGCATCATGATAGCTGCTGTTGGTGCTTTATGCTTTTTTTGGGGCGCTATACTGCAGTTTATTGTTGAAGAGTTCATAAATCCAATACTTCTAATTAAATTTTTGTAGTTTTGGACTACTTCTATTTAAGCCCTACTTTTCTAACCTGGTGTGTTATCTGGGTGTCGGTTGTTTTCACTGTTTTACTGTTGAAAGCGTTGCAAAAAGACTTTAAAAATTGCCTCTTAGTTAAGTCTGACTGCTTTGTGTTAAGTTACCAGAGGGGGTGAACACAGGTTAATTTGGGTTTTGCTTGTATCCTACACTGACAAAAATTGTGACTTCTGCTTGACCAGGGCTCACATCCCATTCAACCAGCTATCCCAGTTTCTAGCTAATGTTATCTTGGCATAGGAAGCAGCTTCAAAGTTCACTCTTGGATTTTTTAAAATAATCATTACAGGCCCAATTCACTAGTAAAGTTGTATTTGTAATAAATGCTTTGGAAAACGTACTCTTATAAGTTACCTTTTCCCTGCCTAAAGCATCAGAAGCCCATTTGCATGAGCTTCCAACTGTCGGTCTGTTCTAAATAACCCACTTAATGAGGTGTGAACTTGCTGATAGAGTTAAGACAAAGAAGCTGTCCCCAGAGTCAGTTCTGAGTTACCATATTTTAGGGGTTGCTCAATTCCTTAGAAACACTGCTAAGATGTGTGCAGGAGCTCTGTATAGGGAAAGAAAGTTACCACCATCTTGGTTTTAGGTTGCGAGGGACGCTTTGGGATTGTTTGCAGTAGGACACACAGGAACTGCGGCAAAAGTAGGATGGGTTATCCTGGGGAACTTTTTCCCCTTTGGATAGGGTGGAGCCAGGAGTTACTTGCACCAACAGGCTTGCACAAGGCATACATATGGCACCCCTGGGCACACTCTTCAGAGTACTAAGGGACCTGTGGAAGACAGAAGAAGGACTGAACCTGCTACTGAGATCTGTTTGGAAGACTAAAATGCTCGACTTGCTTGCACTTGTACCCCGGACAAAGAAGTGGTACAAAGGATCAGTTGGATGACTTCTTGTTGCTCTACAGAAAACACAATAAGTAACTCAAAGCCTTTTTCATGAAGTGCATAATTGATAATTCCGAAGTAGACCTGCACTCAATGCTGCCGGTGGATTCTACTGGATTGAATCTTGAACTCCAAGTACTGCTCCTGAGGTTGGGGGACCTCTGGCTGTTTCAAAGTGTACTTCTCCCAAGATCCTAAAAAAGTTAGGCTTCAGAAACGTTTTGGATCCAAAGTCCTCTAGGGGACTGGGACAAACCTGTCAAATCAATCCAACAAAGATGAGTTGCTGCTGGGACAAAGATTCATGTTGCTTCAACTCAGAGTTTTTCAGCAGCAGCAAATCATTTTCAGCAGAGGATTACAGAGAAGGTATATGGTCTTGTGGAGCCTTTATTGACAACAGCTTCCAGCCTCGTCTCACTGGAAGAATCTGAGATCCAAAATAGTGACTAAGACTGAATGTAGAAATCTTCGCTGGGCAAATGCGCTAAAAGTGTCTGCCTGGTGCCGGGGATTCCTTGGGTGTGAATTTTGAATTTCTCCTATTCTGAACTTTCCTGCCAAAGGACAACAGCTTCACTGGGACCTCGTCTGACAGCTGTTTGGCTTTATGAAGCCCTTCACCCCTCTATAGCCTGCTGCCTTGCCCAACTAAGGATTTTGGACTTTTATATCAGAGACTAATTAGACGCTAACATTTCTGACTGGGCCTAACCTGGTTTCTGTATGCAATCAGTGCTTCATTGTGTTCGGCCCTAAATTGGGCATAGGTACCAGTCAAGCACAACCAGTTTAGCATAGTTGGCTCTTAACGCTTTTTAGTGCTTTTTTAATTTAAATCTGTACAAATTCATATCTACAGTTCCCCTCATTGAAACTTTGCCATTTTGGTATTATTTTTCTCATTACATTATTCTCTACTTTATAAATGGGAGTGGAATTTTTATTGTGTTGTATTTGTCTCTATTTAACTGTTTTGGTACTTTCAATTGCGTTAAACATTGGCTTAAGCTAAGCCTGTCAGCTCTGTTCTATAGCTAACAGAGGTTGAGATCAGTTTTAAGTTGCTGAAACCTTTACTGGACCAAATAAGAACAGTGACATTTTACTTATCTGAACCACTTTCCACCGAACGTAATAATCATATTTTGTACATAGGTGATCTGTTTGAGCGGTAACTGAAACCCTTATGATTACTTTTACCTTTCCATTGAGGACATATGCGAAGTCCTTGGTGTCATCACTTCTAAACTTATATCTGTTCTGCCTCACCCACCTCAGTTTCACCTCACACATTCCAGTTGCATCATTAAAACATTTTCAAGAAATTTGAATAATGTAACATTATTTAAGTTCAGCCAAATCTTATTTTAACATTGTTGACTAAAAGTCACAACTACTCACTATTAGGGCTTCTACATAACTATAAACCAGTCCTAAAATATAGACTGGGGGTCAGTTGTACTATTGTAAATTGTAGTCCTAATCTCCTTGTGCAGTGACACCACTTAGGCTTCCCTTTGATAGCTCAGTATTTGTGTCTGATCTTGATCACAAGTCGGGTTGAGAGTTCACAGTAAATAATAAAAAATCTAATTGCTGCAGACAACTACAAATCAGAACCTCCTCCTCAATGGGTTGTGTGGTTGAGCATATTAAATCTTCAAATGCACCCACCACCACAATAAAGATGATCTGTAACTTCCTGGTAACAGCATAGCTGTTATAGACCAAATCATGGAACACTGTACAAATCATCTGATCATCTCTGACTCAATGCCTTCCAAGGCATCTTTACCCTTTAGAGGGTGGTACTAATGAGGCAATCCGTCCCAGTCAACATTGCTGCAGGATGGGGAGAAGCAGAGGAAGGCCCTCCCTTAGAGCTATTTAGTGCTGCTGTTCTGGGTGGCAATGAAGCCTGTTGGGGACTATCAATTCCTGTCATCAGGTGGAAGAGCAGATGTAGACCCTCCTCTAGCACTGTTTTGCATCAGCACTGCCTGGCTGTTTTGGGGACCTATACATCTTTTTGGGTACTAACTTTCACAGTCAACATTGCTGCAGAAGGGGAGAAGCAGAGGAAGACTCTCCTTTAGAGCTTTTTAACATCAGCACTGCCCCATTGCATGAGATGTGTGCAGGCGTGCCCAGAAAAAGCCAGTTCAATGGCGGGTCCATCCATGAACCATTATAGCCTGGAAGAGGCTGGGTCACCCCCAACATCTGCCTTTTTCCTGGAGGATTTACCCATGAATCATGTAAGAAGTGATTTAGGGTGTACTTGAAATTTTATCATTTGAGGCTTCTCGATTTTTTCCGGTCTTTAGCAGTGGTTCTGATGTAGAAACTCATAATCCCCACGGCCAACACAGGCACGGGGAAGGGGAAAGTAGACTCAACATATGACAAACAAGAGCATTCTGTATTTTCTGATTATGCAGTGGGGTCCTTATGGAGGAAATTACCAGTGCGGAACACCAGCTAACCCTAAATTGGTAGTACCCGAGAGAGACCAAGCTGAGGTTTTGCTCATTAACACAGCAACTGACGGTCCTTCCAATTTATGTCTTTTTCAATGTATTTAACTGTAGGGCACAGGAAGGGCTACAAAAGTAGGATGCTGCATGACAGAGCAGAAACTATTGGTGAATGCCCTTTCCACTGTCTGCTAATTGTTCATTTGCAGACGGAAACAGGGGGGGGGGGGGTTGCTTTTTTAAATCAAAATCGTTCTTAATCTGCTTTTCAAAATGATGTATTCTTGCCAAACAATATCTGTTTTTTTAAGAGTTTCGTATTTTGTGGCCATTGTTTCTTTGCGACTGAAAGGCCACTTCACAGCCACCATCATTGCTTCAGGGTTGAGAGGTCTAGTTCTTTTTTTCATAGGGCACAGGAAGGGCTACAAAAGTAGGAAGCTGGCACGACAACGCAGTGGGCAGCATGTCAAAGGCAAGCCAATCTGCACTCGTCCGTGACTGGTCTACGCCATGCTCCAGTAATTCTGGCCACCGCTCCCTCCATGTCTATTCTAGATCTGACTTTTGGGAACATAAATAAGCCTGGTTCCTGTGTCATTCGCAACCTCCAGCTACTGGATGGTAGATCTGCATGCCCCAATTGCGATTTTATTTTGAATTCCAGTTTGTAATCTTGTGGTCTGAGTGAGGACTCTTTATCCCCTGTATGCCCTGCTCCATACTTGGCACACTCGGGGCTTTCAAATAATTCACTCTCATGCTTTCTTTTAAACACAGTGGGCCACATTATATTTACCGATTCCTAAATACCGACTTTTACCAATTCGGTATTTAGGATTAGGTAAATGAGAGGTAGGTAAAATATCGGTAACATTTACTGATTCGGAAAAATTCAGAAAATGTCTACCGAATCGGTATTTACTGAATAGGTATTTACCGAATCGGTAAATCCCTAATCGATAAATATCGAATCGGAGATTCAAAAAAACAAGCAATTGAGGAATCTACCAATCCTGTGCATCCAACCCACCCCACAACCAGGAAGTTGCCACACCCATGCAGGTGCAGACAATCAGAACCTTCTGGAGAGCTGGGAGTGAGAGGAGAGCAACTGAGCCACTGCACTGGCTGAACATTGCAGAGGAGAACTGCAGGATGGCATCCAATGAATCTAAGAGGGAAGGATCAGAAAGGAAAAGGAAAATGAAGTTCAGTGCAAGTGAGCTTCAGGTCCTTGAGGTCCTTGTGGAGGAGGTGGTGAAACACCACACATAGCTTTTTGGAAAGCAGTCCCTGCAGGTAGCTGAGGCTGTAAAAAGGAAGATCTGTCTGTCAATCCAGGCAAAGGTGAATGCTATTGGGGTGAGCCCACTAGACATCGATGACCTAAAGAAAAGGTGGTATGACCTTCGGATCATCACCAAGAGGAAGCTGGCTGCACAGAGGAAACAGGCCAGTCTCACAGGGGGAAGAAGGAGCAGGGCACCTACCCTCACTGACCTGGAGCAGCTGGTTGAGTCAACCCTGGAGCCCGAGATTGTGTCTGGAATCGGGGATGCAGACAGCTCAGCCAGAGCTGCCACAGAACAAGGTAAGAAGCATGCACAGCAATCCCCCCTTCTCTATCCCCATCCCCCAATGTGGCTGTGTGACTCACACTCTAGTACATGTTTTAGTATACACCAGCAATGCATTATGGGAGATGTAGTCAGTGAAACACCCATCATGACAGTCATCACACTAAACAACAAGGCATGCCACACAGTGTGACAGGAATGTAATTTAATATTGAAATGCAGGGCTGCAGGACCACTGCGCTAATGTCCATATCTGTCCACAGGAGAGTTATTGCGCAGGACTGCGCAGGAGAAGGAGGGAAGGGCACCCCGGAAGGGAAGAACAGAGGATGCCAGCACAAGTGCAGGTCACAGCACTCCACCACCACCGGCATCAACACCACAGGCAGCTGCACCAACAGAGCCAGCCACAACACCAGAGCCAGCATCGCCCCTGCTGATTGACTCACCACCACAGCAAGCCTCAACATAACTCTCAGCCTCCCCAGCAGCAACATCACCTGAGCATTAAGGCCCAGGAGGCATGCTGTTGCCACTCTCCATGTCATTGACTCGTCCTCTGAGGACACAAGGGGGGGGTGGCACAGCAGCTGGTCCACTGGAGGAAACAAATGCTGGGCTGCAGTCCACCTCTGGGAGTGCGCACACAGGTGCGAGACGCCGCAGGGCCCGGGAGCACAGCACAACTCAGCAGAGTGATGGGGTCTTCGGAGGGTGGGAGGCCAGTATGGTAAAGGTGCAGCCCCTGCAGGGGAAGGCGATTCAGTCAGTACAGAGACAAATGCGGCACCTAAACCAGAACATGGTAAACAATGACAGGGGCATCAGCTCTATGGCGGAGGGCATCAAGGAGATGGCTGAGGGCATGCGGGACATGTCCCAGTCTGTGTTGGTGCTGTGTGACAAACTGGATGAGGACAGGGCAACAAGGAGCAGGGAGAGCCAGAAATTGGAGCAGCACACCAGGGCAGTGAACCGCCTGGCAACTGCCACTTCCCTGCTCTGCAGACGCTCCGTGGCAATGCAGGAGGGGTTCTGCACTGGAAGTGCTGCTGACAACCCAGTCACCCAACGCTGGTGCTCTAGTTGTGGGGGAGAGTGATGAGACCACCAGCAGAGCAGGATTACCCCCCTGTACTAGACACTCGGAGGAGCAGCAGGTGGCATGCTGCGAGCCCTGGCTCAGCAGACAGTGAGGATAGCCAGCTGCAGGCATCCAGCACTGTTGTGCGTAGGCGCAGATGTTAATGCTGCCCACACATTTATGAACATATTTAGGGTGAAGTAACCCATGACTACTTATTAAGGTGGTCACCAATTGGACTGGCATGGTGTGCCATTTGTTCATTGTCGTAGTGGCCAGTTAATAAACTACGTCATGTACATGCAACGCCTGGCTGTGTCTCCTTACTTACTTAAAAATAGTTGTGTGTGATCTCTGCCCGTCTCTGTCTCCCATCTGTTGCTGGTGCCACTCCTGCTGTGTTTGGCTCAGGCTGTGCAAATTCATCATCATTATCCTCAATATCTGTTAATACTACTGCTGTTCCTTTCCAAGTGGCAAGGTTGTGCAGTATTGCGCAAGTTGCAATGATTTTACAGCTGATGAGGGGTGAGTACTGACGTGCGCCTCCGCTTTTGTGGAGGCAGCGTAACCTGCTTTTTAACAGCCCAAAGGTGCGCTCCACGATGTTGCGTGTGGATTTGTGTGCCACGTTGTAACGTCTCTCACTCGGGGTTGATGGGTTCAGGTAGGGAGTGAGGATGAATGAGCAGACGCCATATGCGCTGTCACCTATGTGGAAAAGAGAGAGCCATTACTCACATGCCCAACGACACCTACATCTGCAATATCTATCAGGGTGTGTCACAGTGTTTTACCTAGAAGGTATCCTCCCCTGAATTCCCCCGCTGCCAGGCATGTGTAGATCCCACTGTTCAGGAAGATGTAGGAGTCGTGGGTGCTTCCTGGGAATTTGGCCACGATGTCTGTGATTATGTTGGCAGCATCACAGATTACCTGCACATTTATGGAGTGGATGGACTTTCTGTTCCTGTAGATGTACTCAGTGGCTGCAGGTGGGCAGATTGGGATGTGTGTGCCATCAATGCAGGTGATGACATGTGGGAACTGTGCCATTTGGTAAAAGTCAGTCTTGGTCTTCAGCAGTTCCGCATGTGTGTCAGGGAAGCTGATGTAATGATGCATTCTCTGCATCATGGCCTCCAGGAACTGCCTGAAGAAACGGGACATGCAGCTCTGGGACACCCCACCTATCGCATCTATCACCCCCTGGCAACTGCAAGATGCAAGCAGGCGTAAGCTACAAAGCACCTGCACATGTGGTGGTATGGCGTGCGTCCTTGGTGTTGGGTGCTCCAGGAGTGGGTGCAGGTCCCTTATCAAGTCCAGGATGGTGTGGGGTGTAGCTTGTACCTTTCCTGGATCTCTGCCTCAGCAAGTTGGAAGAGTGTGATCCACTGTCTGTAGACTTGATCCTCCCGTCTCCAGATCCTCTCTCCTGCTGCCTGTAGGGTAGCCACCTTGCCATTTTGATCATACTGTTGCATTTTAGGGACTGTTTTATGGCCTGCACCTGGTTACCACCTGCTTTCAATCCATGGTAATTACCGACTCCTAAATACCAAATTTCATGAAATTCGGTATTTTCGAAGTTACCTACATCTCTATTCTCATTTTTACCATTTCTTATTTGCCGATTTGGTAAACAACCATTCGGTAATTCAGATTCGGTAATTTCAAATTCAGTAATGATGAATCGGTATTTACCGATTCATAATTACTGAATCCTTACTTTTGGCCGCCTACATCTCAAATGCCTAAATACCAGTCGGTAACGGCAAATTTACCGAATTTCGGCCGTTACCGACTGGTATTTAGCTACCTACATATGGCCCAAGGTCACTCATAAAACAAAGCCAGAAATTGGCATATCTGTTAGATCTAGTGAGATCAGATATGTATTTTTCCTACAGAATCCTGGGCTGATGCAGCATTTGAACCTGATTTCAATATTGCTATTCTGAAGGGTTATGAGGTAACTAGAGTTGACAGATCTAATAGGGGAGGAGGCGGCATAGCAATGGTCTATCACAATCACCCTAAGGCAGAGGTCTTCAAATTGTGGAGCATGGCCGCTAGGGGGGCCTGGCTGCAATCCCAGGGGGGCACAAATGGCCCTTGAAGTACTTGCAAATGAGGAAGGCCTGGAAGCACGACTTTCTTCATTTGGCTTGTTTCGAGGCAATCTTGATTTACATACAGCAGCTGAAGGGCTTTAAAACAGAGTATGAACTGTGATCTTGGATGCCCTGTTGGTCAGTGACTCGGATGACAAGGTCAAGGATGTGTGAAAAATAAGCAATATATTCTGTAACAGATTTGTTACTTTTCGAACCTTCATGAACTGTACAAAATATTGTGCAAAAGTTAAATGGGAAATAAATGCGGGTTAAGCTAATACATTTTATTATGAAACCTCAGTTGTATGCAGATGTCTGTGTGTGACCAGAATTCCGACTGGGCAGAGATTTCACTTCAATAGTACCAGTTTACAACCAAAATGCAACAATGAGCAATAGAAAGATACCTAGTCACCTTTTGATTAGGGCTGTCCACTGCACGACAACACATCGCTACATTTTTAATGCCTTTTCTAACCGTTTGAGTTAGAAACTATTTTTTTATTCAAATCCCCAGAATAAGCAGCAGATGACTGTTTAAGTGGCGAATGCGGCAAATCCATAATTATGTGGAAAATGCCTCAGAATCACATCATTTCAGTGGTCCTGCCAGAAAAACACAAAACGGAATCCTAGTCGGTGCAGTAGGGAAGAGTGGCATGTGTATAAATAGTGCTACAAAATCCTATATATTCTAGTAATAAGTAATCAGATTACGCCTAGAAACATTTTGATGAGGGTTCATTAAAATGATGCACTCAAGAACTCAGCTGGTGACACCCTCAAAAAACCTCTCAATAATAAAAAGTCTTTGTGGAGCTACAAGTGGCTCCGTTTGTTCAAGCCTTTACTGGCTCCCAATGTTGACTCAAGGACTTGTGGACAAATCATTGAACCTCCACATGCCTAAAAACTAAAACAAATGATCTGTATCTGTGTAATGTAAAAAAACACTTGCACTGAATAGAATTGTACAGAACTCCCAAAAACCAAGGTACAGAACCTCTTTCACGATTTCAATGATTATCAGGCATTGATGGGAGAGGGGTGATAGAGACAGAGGAGATATCCTTCTATTCTGGGCCGCTGCTATATATATGTCTTGGTAAGGAAATCATGTTATTTATATCCACATCAACATGTGAATGAGAATACAATTTTTTCGGTGTTGGGACCTTGGAATGTTTTTTATGATTTGCCCTCTAACTTATTTTGAAATCATAGGGACGGGCTCAGATGATGACTAATTATTTGCCACACAAGGGGTTTACTAATTATCGATGAGGATGGACTTTTGGCCTTGACACATTTTTTAACTACCTAAATTCCGAAAGGGTCAGGAAAACACTTCTCCTTCGGGATGGAATTATCACCGAAAGAGAAGTAGGTGATATTTGACACATACACTTCCCCAATATTATTTTCGGAGTGGATTTCATTACCCTATATTGATTATTTGTATTTTGTCTTTTGGTACTAGGCTCTCAATACAGAAGAATAGGGTATTTTCACCATAGGGGTTTACAATTTATGCATGCCCGCCCCTTTTGAGTGCCTAGTTTGTATCACACTCTTGCTGTAGACTTTTGGCTCACACATCTACAGATGGTTATGATGGTTATCACAGGGATATGGTACCATATACCAAGGTTGGTACTATTATGTGTGTGGTTACTGCTCTGGGCCATTTAGTATGCATTAGTTCATTTAGAGCGACCAATTTTTTTTAGTGCTCAAAATTGTTGATCATTTTGAGAATGCATGGGTTTCCACGATTTGCCCAAACTAGGAGTTGTTTCAATCTTTCGATCTCTCAAGATATGCACTGTGAGGTGATGTTGCATATATTTATTTGTATTATGTTATGTTCTCATTTGTTCACTACGATGATTTGTTGCTTATATATTATTTACTTAGCATTGAGGAAGTCGCCGGACAGTGGGCCCAATAATAACATAACACGGGTTGGCTAAGGAATTATGACAACTGAATAAACGATAAAGAAAGAAAGAGAAAAAAGAACAGATAGCAAAAAGAACAACAAAGAAAAGAATTTGTTTGTCAACACTGACTTTTTGAATAAATGTTAATTACTATTGTATGTGCTGGGGGCTGTACTCATATATAAATAAATATCACTAGTGCAACAGGCAGCCACAGCCCATGCAGGTAAGAGCAGTGGAGTGGTGGGTCTAGGTTGGGGGGGATTTGGCAGATGACCACGAGGTAAAATTAAACAAATAATTAATTTTCCCTCGTCGTCTGTCGAAATCACCACCCCCACCCAGCCCCACTGCCCCGCCGCTCTTACCTGCATGGGCAATGGCTAGCAACAAGTGTAGTTGCATTGGGGCCAGGTGTTCAAGGGGAACACAATACACTAATTATGGAGATTTTTTGGGTCAGTTTCCGTTTTTGTTTAATGAATTTGCTCTTTTGTAGCTTTAAGATTTATGGCGGATTATGAGTTTCTGAAAAAAGTATCCATTAAATTATTTCATAAGCACGACCCCCTGCGCTCAGCCCTGCCCTTCTGATCCCCTGTCCTTGCCATAGAGTTTTGAAGGGAGCCTCAACTTTAAACTATTGTGCTTTGGGAGATCTCAGAGAAACAAAGTTTAAAGACCTCTACCTTAAAGCCACTTTGAAGCCTCTCCCACTTCCGAGTTGTGAGGTGCTTGTTTTATTAAAAAATCAGCAACAAGTACACTTTGAATGGCCTTTTGATTTACCGACCCCCTGGTACAAGGGAATCCTTTACTCAATCCCTATTACACACCATTGAACCATGAAAAATGCACCCACATCTCACAATTCTGGGAGACTTTTATTTTCATTTACAGCAATCATAGGATAAGGACACAAAACAGCTTGCTGACACCTTGAGGTATTTTCATATGATACAATTGGCCAAACTACCCACATATAAAGCAGGTAACACACACTTGATGGGATTTTTACCAGTGCCCCAAATTTGCTGGTTGAGAAGGTGATACCTTTAGCCTAGACTGATAACATTGCTACAATTTCTAATTTAGAAATGTCATCAGCAATACCACTAGCCCACAAAGCACCAATAAATCTCAAATATCACCAGTGTAATAAACTAGATTGTTCTGAATTAAACAATGCAATGTTGACATCTCAGCCTGTGTTTGAGAGTGATGTTGATGTTGCAGAAACTAAATTTACTGGCTGGATTGTCACAGCAGTCACACAATTCGTCCCTAAAAAAATCAAAATCAATTACAGAGCTAAATTTGGCTGTCTTTGATGCACTTAACTCACAAATTGCTAAAATAGAGGAGGCAATGGGGAAATTGGGAGAAACTGTGAAGTGCATCGATATGCAAATGTCTAATTTCTTGAGCAATCCGGCTCCTTTACCGAGTACTAACCATAATGTCCTTAATAAGCCATTGCCTGGGAAATTTAGCAAGCACTATCCATACCATTCATTAGAGACTAATACAGGAGCAGGGACTGCAGCCAGTATAGGCGGCAACATAGCTTACACCACTCTACTACCACAGAATGATGAGTTTGTTTTCCATGCAACCCAACCCAGTGATCCCAATAGTAGGAATTCTTTTCATAATGACTTGTGGAGTGTAGTCCCTCTGTGATCAGGGAGGGATCATCATCATCCTGTATAGGCTGGTTCAGGGGAAAGACCCTGTGATGTGATCATACAGTTACCACCTGCATCTACCCCCTATGTACTGGTGAGGATCAATGCCTCCACCCTTAAGGGCAGGGGATGGGAAAGTCATCAGCAGCTCAAAACCAAAAAAAGTCATACATTGGCTTCCCTCTAGAGATAACCTTGCTCAGTTCTGAACTTCCTATTCAAAGAGATTATTATGGTCGAGAGAGTGGGCTGTATAAGAAATTACAATAATGTTCAGGGGATTGCATAGTCATACATTTTTGTACTGCCAGGTGTATGGTAGACCTGGGTGGTGAACTCCGCTCTGTTTGCGGAGTTTGCAGAGTTTTCTGCAGAATACACCGCTTCACGTAGTGCAACAGAGTTTTTTCCCCACTCACGAACGGTAAATTTGCAAGCGCAAGCTGTAGCTCGGGTAGAATCTCTACCCGAGCGGCAGGAAGACCAGCGCGAACGGCAGTTTGCACTCCGCTCCACACCTTGCGGAACTTCGCAGAGTTTTTTTATCAGCTCAGCGAACTACGCCGAGGCCTGGAGTATGGGCTATATCTTACACAACCTTAAGATCAACACTGCCCCACGAAGTAGAATTACAGTACTTCCACTGGGCTTCTTTTTTCAACCCCAAAAAAAAGACCAATGTGGTTGGGGCAGGCAAATCCAGGGTAGTGAGCATGTGCTGACATTGTTAGAACGTCCCATCAAGGACAGTGCCCTAGTTTGCATCTTGGTAATCGCTTTGAGCCACTGACGGAGTTAGATGACCCAGACTGATTGACTTTACTCCTGGGGATGGAAACTCTGGGGTGTCCAAGACGCCATTCTAACTCAATATTCTTAAAGAGGAGAAAATGGAGAGAATGTGGCCTAAAGACTAGGGTGGTGGACCTCGGAGCTGGGGAACGGGGTTCAAGTTTCGGCAGGGATGCTCAACATTCTATGATTCTAGGCAAATCACTTCATTTCCCCATGAATGTGTCTGTCTGTAACGTAACTGGTGCTCATATAAAGCGCTCTGATACCTTTGGGTCTTGTTCGCACTATATAAAACTCCACACAAAAAAAAGTGTAAAGCTGGAACATTTCAAGGGTTCAATGTAAAATATTTGATGAGGAGTTGATCAAGATGCTTCACGCTTATGATATTATTAGCCTTCAGGAGACCTGGGAGGAACAGGGGGTTCTGCACCTAGATTGATATATTATGTTTGCCTCCACTGCCAATTAGTCCACCCATGGTGGAGCTGGGGATGAGTAGTGACATTTATTATTCTGCGTTTGAACTGTAAATTGGATTTGATTGCCTCTAATTCACCTAATATTTTAGGTATTCATTTGCCTTTCCCTGACATGCATAGGGTGCTAACTATGAATGTCTATAATTCAACCTCATTTAGAGATGACCAAGATAATGTTAAGGATCTTATAACGTTTTCAGATTATTTTTCCCAATGTTCATTTAATTTTACAGTGGTTATGTTGATGGGGGTTTTTAACCTGCACCCGTGCATGGGCTGTTATATGAATAGTGATACCGGTAACTCATCATCATATATTGACCAGGTGCACCTCAAACACACCCAGCAGGGAGATATGCTAAACAAATTGATCTCAGATTACAATTTAGTAATCTGTTTAACAAGGGGGAATCTAGCCTCAAGTAGAGGACACCCATATTCAAGGGGATGGGCACCAGGTCTTTCAATTTCAAAGCTTTATTCGATTTTCACATTTTAAAAATCATAAAAGCAGTTCATACAAAAAATATGTCTATACAAGCATACATAGCATTTTAAAAAAGGTATTAAATCAGTTAGAGTGATTCAAATCGAATAATTAATAATTCATATTGAGTTCCGTCGTTTTAAAACACTTTTTAAGAACATTGTCATTGTCATTATGCATAGAGGGTTTCCCAATAGTTGCAAATGAAGATACGCTGGCCTACACTGCCGCCATGCCCCCCCTCTCAGGTATTGTTTTAACCATCTGGAGCGTTTGTTATTGTACAGTTTACAAATCAAAACCAAGTGAAAGGTGGTCTGGGAAGATGTTTTATCGCAAGGGCAGGCAGCCATAGTTCTGTTCCAGTCGTTTTTGGCTGGAAATGAGGCTATATGGTGAAAAATAATAAACCTAAATCTAGTGAGGATAAAACGATCAAACCCCAAGGTCACAAGGTTTAGATAAGGTTGTATTTTATGGGTAGTCAGCAACCGATGGCGATCGAGCACAGATTTTTGCCGACTTCACTTCCAAACCTTAGTATATTAAAGTGCTCCATGCATAGTTTTTTCAGGGCTTTCTTCGGGATTTCCCTAATTAGTTCGGGGTTGTTATACCATTCCGGCCTATCAATGTCCATTAAAACTCTCCTGACGTACTCGAGCCATTTAATACGCTTTGCATTATCCAGGGCCATAACGTCGCTGATTATTTCTCGATTTAGGGCCAGTTCTGGTGTCGCCCATACTCTACGCCAGAGCAGAATTGGCTGTATTCTGATCAGATCTGTCAAGTGTTCCATTCCTAATTCCACTTGACAATTTTAAACCGATATGCTCTTAGGGAGGGCCAGAAGATATCTTAAAAAATTATTTTCTACGATTTGGAGCGGTGTTACATCTTGGTACCCCCATACACCTGCTCCATATAGTGCAATGCTTCTGCATTTTGCCACGTATATGTTGAGCATAATTTCAGGTTGTTTTTTGCCCAATTTACTTGCGAAATGTTTTATGGCCGCAATAGATCGTTTAAAGGCTAGAGTTCTATTTTTCACCTCGGGCCCCAAGCCCCGGATGCCTCAATTGTAACCCCCAGATATGGAAAAGTTTTAGTAGCTTGTAGTTTGAGTCCTGCTACATTAAGTTGATTAAGTCTGGCTCCACCTTTACCACTGCACATCACAAAGGATTTTTTAGCATTAAGCTTAAGGCCCCTTGCCTCCATGTAATCTACATATTTGTTTAGGGCCCTTTGGGCACCGACCTTCGTTCTCGCCATTAACACGGCGTCGTCCGCATACAAAAGTGAGAAAATCTGCCTACTTCCAAACTTTGGTGAATCAATATTACTGGATCCCAATTCCTTCTCTAAACTGTTGGTATATAATGAGAAAAGGAATGGGGCCAGCACGCAGCCTTGTCTCACCCCCTTCTGTATGCGGAAAGACCCGGTGCATTCCCCCCCAGACCAAACCTAACTTTGGCGGTCGCATTTGAATATAGTTGTCTCAAAAAGAGAACAATGGCTGGGTCCACGTTCATCTCCTCTAGTGTTTCCCAGAGCTTAGTATGTATTATGCAGTCGAACGCAGAGGAGAGATCGACAAAAATTGCATAAAAACAGCCCTCTTTTGCTCTGATGTACTTCCCTTGTAACAAGACAAAGTTTAAAACTTGTTCGACAGTACCCATTCCTGCCGAAACCCATATTGTACGGGAGTTATAATGTCATTTTCATCTGCCCATGATTGTAGTTTAGTCAAACCCACTCTGCCAGCAATTTTCATTAAAGAGTCTAGCAGGGATATAGGTCTATAGTTTGATGGGCTTTCCCTGTCTCCCTTTTTATATATTGGGATTATTACTGATTCTGCCCTTGTTTTGATGAAACCTTTTGAGCAGCAAGCACCCAAAACCCGCCAACAAACTGGTGCCCATAAGTCAGTATTCATCTTATAGAGATCGCTCGGGATCCCATCTGGTCCCAGGGCTTTATTAGTCTTGGTGGAGTTTATAGCCATTAACACCTCATCTAAGTTGAGCTCAATTGGGATGGGACAGTGGTTACTCACTAGTTGAGGTTCCTCTTGGGTGTTACAATATACGTTCGAGAAAAAATCCACCCAAGATTTTTCATCGATAGCTATCTCCATCCTAGCTGCCACTTTGTTATTAAGGAACGGTAGATTAACTACTTGCCAAAATAAATTTGCATCTCTGCTCTCCGCAGCTTTCACTAGGTCTTGCAATGCTTTTTCTTTGATTACCTTCTTGCGTTGATGCCTAGCTAGTTTGTATGCCTTTCTAAGTGACCTAATTACACCATGGTCCCTTATTGTTTCACTCAAAGCCAATTTGAGGGCCTTATGTGTCTTAGTGCATTCCGTATCAAACCAGCCCTTGGGGCTATTACTTTTTTTAGAACGAGTCCTGGACAGGACACCCTGTACGGTATTGGTAATGTTACTAAATGCCTCCAAGATTTCATCATTTGAGGACCTTTCCCCTAAACATACCAAGAATGAGGGAAGAGCACCTTCCACAATTTTCTGGAGGGTTTTTTCTGGGTCTACCATGCTCCATTTTAGGGCAATGCCATTTTGCCGTGCTACAGCAAGGTTTTGCGACCATGCCAGGGTCTCAGTTATTATATCAGTTTTAGTTCCTGGGGCACTAACAAGAATTTTTATCGGTAAATGGTCACTCAAACCGATAGTGGGGATCTCGTAATTTGCCACCCGGCCACCAAACATATTCGGCATGATGATGAAATCAATGGTTGAGTGAAGTCCCCTCGCTAAAAAAGTAGAAGTGAACTTAATCTTGGGTGAACAAAGCCTATTGGCGAAGCCCAAATCAAACTTGGCCATAATGCCATTTAGTATTTCCCCTTTATCATTGTGTTGAAAGTGGCTACTATCCACATGTTCCCCCTCCCCATATTCCTGGAAACCGCATGTTTCACTAGTACATAGGTTAACGTTGAAATCACCTACCCAGACCCATATTAGGTCTTTCCCTTTCGCGGGTTTTACCTCCCTTAGTTCTTTTGTCAGTTTTAGTAATTCTTCCCTAAAGTTGGAATTCTTGATATTGTTATAAAAATTAATCACTATTAGCACGTCGGTGGAATTTAGAGGAATGGTAACCAACTGGAAGTAAGGTGATGTTGATATTCCAGAGCTGATACTAGTGTCTAAGCGATTGGATACGTACACACATAGTCCCCCTTTGTGCCTACCATAGATAGAGGGCACAGCAGGGACGTGGAAAGTCTTGAATCCGTCGATATGTAATGCAGTTAATACCCAGGTTTCCTGTACACATAGTATGTCGATGTTATTAACAAACTCCCCCCACGCAGTTTCTTCAACTTTATTAGCGAGCCCGCACACATTCCACGACACTACACTTACTTGGCGTTCATGTGTGCTTAACTCTTTGGGTTTGGGTGTATGTTTACTTTAAGTTATTTTACACGGGATCTTCTTTATTGTGCCAACCTTCAAAGTAGCCCCCTCAATTACCTTTCCCTTAACCCGAGGGTCCTTTGCCGTCTTACTTTTTTGCTTGATCCCAAGTTCCCTGTCTCTAGTTGTATTAATACCCGTTTTAGGGTGCATCTGGGCAAGTACGGAGCACTCGGATACAACCTCTTTCCCCCCCCCCAAAAAATGCTACCCGGTTTAGCGTCTGGAGTACCGAGTCAATCATTTAGGTCCATGCCTGAGAGGGGTTCAAAAAGGTGTTGTATCGGAATATTCCAATATTCAGTCGGGTTTGTGGGATATTGGGTATGGTCAAGGGGAAAAGCAGGTCTATATTGAGGCAGAAGATAAGGTTGGGAGTTATTTATGTAGTGTCTTGTGGGATTGGGGTGTTGTTCACGATTAAGAAGTTGCTGGGAGTGAATATGGGGCCTCATCAGAGCTTCGGGGTAAAAGTAGCACAAGTTCCGAGGAGATATACTGCCCTCCTTTCTCCCCGAAAACCAATCACAAATGTGGGTTACAGTTCTGTGGTCCCTGAAGTTTATTATTATCACATCTCCCTCTATATCTTTGGGTCTCACCCCTACCCAATCGCACCGTCTAACAGACACTATGTCCCCATTTAAATGTGGCGGGAGGGGTCTATTAATCCGCAACCAGTGTATAACCTTATTTTTTAGGCTGATGTTTGGTTCTATACTACCCACTGTTACCACAGGGACACCAGTCAAAATGATAACATAGTTTGTTGAATCTGGGGGTTGGTCAACATTTCCCTTAACCTTTGTTTTTACCCTGTTCTGTGGTGTTACATTTGTTTGCCTTGGGTCTATGGGGACAGAGGCTTTCAAGGGAACTGGCTTAACCTTTCCTTTATGTAATGCTTGTGTAGCCACTGATCTGGGGCTGTCGTTGTTATTCGTAGGGTTTTTTTTGGAATTGTCCTGTCGTGGGATCAAGGTATTCTGTGCAGGTTGTGTTTTTGACGGACGAGTTTCCTTTGAAGTATTTTCTTTCAGGGCTTCCTTAGGTGTATAGGCTGCTAAAATGCGGTCCATGTTTTCCCCTAACTTTTTGACCCTTTCTAGGAGTGGCAACATTAAAGATTTAAAAAGGCGTTCAATCTCCTCAAGGAGTCCTTTGGACGGCGGTGCTTCAGGAAACATGCTCACATCAGCTTGTGGCTTGCTTAATGCGTCTATCTCTGGGTCCTTGCTAATTTTGTTTAGAGAGTTCTTTAATGGTAAGAGTGGATTTATGCTTTCAGTCCTTTTTCTCACCCCAACATTCCTCCTTTTTTTCCTTGGTGGCGAGTAGCACACATCATGGCCTTTCTTTTTCTGTGTCCTTTCTTTAGGAGGGCTGACTATTTGCACTGATTGTGTCTCCAATTGTACAGCCTCCTCCGAGGGTAGATTCGGTACAGTGGTTGGTGGACTTGAGATGACCTGAGTAACTTGATCCAACACTATAGGAGAATTCAAGTCAATTAAGCAATGGGATGTGTATGGTGTCCCATTGGTATTGATAGCTTGATTTGGCTCGTTAATGGTTATCTGGGGTGGACCTTCCTGGAA
This sequence comes from Lissotriton helveticus, assembly GCF_964261635.1. Classification (NCBI taxonomy): domain Eukaryota; kingdom Metazoa; phylum Chordata; class Amphibia; order Caudata; family Salamandridae; genus Lissotriton; species Lissotriton helveticus. The sequence goes on from NC_136063.1 coordinate 851,796,262, forward strand.
GATCAGAGGAAAATCATCGGTGTTAAATAGGTCGGCATCTGACTCTCCCATACATAAGGCGTTATTTGATGAATGAGGAGTTAATACTTCTTTTTGTACCAGGGCTGGGAGTTTGTGTTTAAGAAGTTCAATAGAGAAGCGACGCTCAGCTCGCTTCTCTGCCAGCGCTATCTCTCTGTCAATTTCCCTGGTTGCCCGTGCAAAGTACTTGTCCAAAGGACCTAGAATAGTGACCCCTACAGAAGAAGGCAAGGAAGAGTTTAATGCGTCCGAAGACATGCTAGTGCCTCTAATCAATATAGGTAAAGGTAGTGGGGGGAAAACAAATGCGTTACTATCGTGATTTAGCACAACACTCAAGAAGTTAATAATTATCCTATTGGCAGGTCTGAAAGAGGGCTGGTGGCAACTTACAGTTCAGGTTGCGGTGGCCGGATATGCGAAGTAGAAGCGTATGTCCGACGTTAGGGGGTGGGCCCAGCCCAGCCTCAATCGGCCTCCGACGGCCACAGACGGCCCCGCCCTTGTCCCGGCCAAGCGCTACAGCAGCATCCAAAGTCCGGTCACAACAGAGAAAATAGACAAATCCCATGATGAGGGCAGGTCTGGTACTTTTGGCCGTAAAGAGGTGGGCGTGTCTGAGCAGGGAGAGCTGCCCAGGTGACTCGGGCAGGCCAGCAACAGCAGAGACTCCTGGGAAACGGGGTCACAGGCACTCAAGGTTTCCCAGCGCCGGAGCGCTACAGCAGCATCCAAAGTCCGGTCACAAACAGAGAAAATGGACAAATCCCATGATGAGTTGCCAGCACGCTCGCAGCCCTGCTCCGACTTGCGCCTACAGCAGTCTCTGGTGTCTCTTACACCCACTAGAGTCCAGCGCCTCGAAGCGGGACCCGCGAAGCGGGTCCGGCGAGCAGTGGCGCTTTCAGGGATCACAGGCACTCAAGGTTTCCCAGCGCCGGAGCGCTACAGCAGCATCCTAAGTCCGGTCACAAAACGAGAAAATGGACAAATTCCCAGGCACCAGGTCTATAATTGATTATATTTATTTAGGTCGCCATGTTTTTTTTGTCTTGTAAATTTCAGGGTAGAATGGGACATGCACAGTGATCATAATCCTCTCTTCGTCATCATTTTGTGAACTGTGATGTCTGTCGATGCTAGGTGCTTTATTTAAGGAATTGGTCATATCAATAGGCCACGGTTGAACGGAATAATAAGCCAAAATTATCCCCGCCGAATTCTCGACCCCATTGCAAATGGTTTGATAAGAAGTGATCCTAGGCTCATAAAGAATTGTTAATGATCCCAAAAAAGAAACCCTCATATCAGGAAGCAATGAGTATGTCAAGGATCACATGCAAAGTGGCATGTAAAGAATTAAAAAGTACTTTTGAAAAGGAGGCAGAGGAGAACCTATTAGAGGCTAGTGAATCGTGGGATATCACAGCCTGCTCAAGGGTAGCGAACCATCCAGGGTTTACCTATGAGCAGATGCCAGCTCAGGCCTTACGATCATGGCTAAATAATAGATGAATCAATTTGTGGCCATTTACAATTATGTGGGCATGGATCTAACTAATGTCTTTACTCAGGAGACTTTGAGCATCACCTTCCTGTGATAGGTAGTTAGAAAAGCTGAAACTCCACACAACGTTATATATAAAAATAGCCTTTGTATTATACCAAAACACATTAGATAAGAACACACACTTTACAATGTGCCAACAGGCACAGGCAGAATTTACAGGGGATATGTACAAGAAAGGGCCACCTGGACCACTGTCAGGAATAGGCACTTTTAGAACTAGCACTTCGAATATCACTTAGAACATAGAACATAGAATGTAAAACCACTGTAGCACAAATTAGCACACAACCAGTAACTACTGGTAACAGGTAAGTACCACCTACTCAACCCTAACCATCTTAGGAAAATATTACGCAGGGACCCAGGACCTTACTAACACCACATGTACTAGCAATAACAACCACCTAAGTATCACAATACATGTAGGGGCATAGGCACATTACACATGATGCACCACAACACATTCAGAGGTGTAGGGAAGGAAAACACATGATGCATAACAGATATCCAGCGGTGTAAGAACGTGGCACATGACGCATCAAAACACATTCAGAGGTGCAGGGAAGAAAAACACAATTGCGCAAAAATCACATTAGTCACCACCTGTGACTGTACCCCGGCCATCTGGCCTCGTTGGGGCTAGGGCGCCCTGTGTCCCAAAGTCAGGGGGGCCTAAACGTAGCAGCTGCCCACTAAGTGCTGGGCAGCTGTAGCAAGAATGATGGGGCCAACGTTGGAGCCTCACAGGATCTGGTGAACCAACTGTCTCCTTGGAGCCTCGCTGGGCTCTACAACAACGCAATGCCCCTGAGCCTCTACGGGGCTCTAAAACAACTGTGGGCTGGGAGCCTCATGGGCTCTGGATAACATAACTGTGGTGCCTTGAGCCTCCCGGGGCTCTGAGAACAATTGGGGCGCCTTTCTGTGGGAGTCCCCCCTCTGCGGACTCGTTGACGTAAAGATGCCGCCTGAGCCTCTCGTGGGCTCGAAATACCAATGTGCGGCACTTCGGGGGAGAGGCCCTCTGCCACCCGGGGCCGCTCTCAGTCACCAAAGAACTAGTGGAGCCTCTCAGACTCGACTGACATGCCCGGAGCTCTCCCCCGCCCATCCGCACTCACTGGGCTCCTGTGGAGGCTTTGACATCGCGCTGGGTCTCTGCAGTGCTGGAGAGTTCCCGCTCCTCAGGACTCTCCTCTCACTCTCCGGGCTGCAGGCCTCGCCGGCCGGCTCTCTTCCTCCGGCCTCCTCTCTCCTGTACTCCGGGGCTCTCCCTCGTCCTTGGGAGCCCCGGCCAGGATCCGGCAGACTTCTTGTGGCCACAGGAGCACGGGGTGGGCTCCCGTCCGCTTCCTGTTTGTTGCGGGCCTGTCCACGTCCCACCGCAGCTTGCCTGACTTCCGGGTCGCGGCTGCGGACAATCGCAGCGCGGCCCTGGGGTAGGGAGGCGGGACAGCGCCTCACTGAGAATCCACGGGCCAGCAGCTGTGTTTCTTTGGTATAAATGAGGAGTGGGCTCCCTCTAATAAAATAATGAATAATGCTGGCAAGGTCCCTGGCGGGGTGGGCACCCGTCAGGGGTCCTCAAAGAGGGGCAATAAGCGTCAAATGAAGGCGGTAATGAGCGGGATGGCACCCGCGCCGCTCGGCCACACACGGGGTGACAAATGCCGGGTGGGCACCGCCCAAGGCACATGAAGCGCTCCCAAGCACTAGGGAGGAGAATCACAGCGCTCCAAAGCGCTAGGGGCCCAAAGTCGAGCGCTTCCAGGCGCTATAGGGCAATCAACAGCGCTCCCAGGCGCTTCAAGCACAATAGAGCTCCAGCAAAGTGAGGGAGGCAGGCAGGGGGGCAAGGCTGGGCCCAGAGCCAGCTCACTGGGCCTCCAGGCAGGGAGGCAGTCCAAGTGGCGGTCCTCCTGGCGCCCAACAGCAACATCCCCCCCTCAGCAAAAGGGATCCTGGAAGAGAACAAATTGTAAGGGGACACAGCCCCTTTTTATACAGTGAAACCCTTTGTCTTTGTGCAGGGTGGGGGGAAGAACCAGTCGCAGCTGGTCTGGGAGCACCCTTAATGTGCTCAGCCCCTCACTCTATTCACTGGCAGGGCTAGGGTCATTAGACGCACCACAGGGGGCAGAGCCAGCATTGTGTGGGGAAAGCCCAGCCCTATTCAGGACCCAGGTGCACTCCTCCCCAGCCATCAGCCTGCTAATCTCCACACTCACCACCGGGGCAGACCATCCAGACTCCTGGAGCCAGGCTCATCAGCCAATCACACGTCAGCACACTCACTGCACATGCACACCCATGTCTAGAAGTGGCACTTCCACACTAGACATATTCACGCCGCACATATCATTGCGCAGCATTCAATCACACGAGTCCGCACATACCAAACTTAAGCCTGCACACCTCACGCATCAGAAACTACCAGGGACACATACATTCCCCATGCATTCCGATAGGAGGGTAGGCCAACCTTACTCCACGCACTCAGAGTGCGCACGCACTTTCCACTGGGACACAGTGAAAGTGCGCAGAAACCAAAAATCACTACCACCAATTCACATTCAAAAAGCAAAAGGTTTAGGGGTGAACCTGCCAGAAGGGCCATGTCCAACACAACCCCCTTCCAGCCAAAATGCCGGGCAGACCAATCACCACCGTGATGGGCTTCCCTGCTTGGAGCGATAAAACACGGACGCGGGCCCGCAACTGCAGGGACACCCTCCGGTTCTATGCCACGTTGAACCCCCGGGGTTCCTTCTAAAACTCCTGTAGGGACTAACTGGGCTACCCCAATGGTACTCTCCAGCTGTCCTCGGCCAGGACCAGGCCTTAGGCCACCCAGGTGCCACTGGTTCCTGCCTACTCACAGAGTGGGGGGTAGTAACCCTTGGCACATAGTAGCCACTCTCCACTCTTCCTGCCAGCAAGACAGGGCTAGACTGCCACTGGTTCTCCAGCCTAGGATCTACAACCTCAGGCGGACCAGGAGTCTCAGGGAAGGCTCTCCTCCCCCTACCTCTTCTTCTAGGGTTCCTCCTTCTCCTGCGAGGTGTACCCTTAGAACGCCATTCTCCCAACCTAGGGTTTAACCCCTCAGGTTGCACCGGGGTCAGAGGTGGGCTCTCCCACCCTCTGCATCCCCTTCCAGAGTTCTGCACCCTCCCAACTGGAGTGGTACCCCTGGAAGAAGCACTGGCCAGGACGCTGGTTACAGACGTCCCACCCTTCAGGTCAGGCCGATCCTGAACCTGGCCTCCCAACCTTCGGTCTAAAACCCTAGGTGGGATAATTGCCTGGCACTCCAGGACTTCTGGGGACTCACACACCATCCCCCTGAGGCTAACACATGACTCATGTGCTGTGTGACTGTCTGTCTGGCGCAGATCTCCCGTCCCCTGTCCCTCTGACAGTGCACGAAGATCCCCCAGAACAGAAGTGGTGTCACCATGGTCACTACACGGGAACTTCACCCAACTGGGCCCTGACCCACTGGTTCTCCCACTGGGGAACACATCCCCCATTCACTCCTCACTTCGGACTTCTGTGCCCTTCTAACTGGAGTGGCACTGCCGGACACTAGAACCACTGGAACACTATTTAAAGACACTGTAGGTTCTCTAGACACTAGGAGATCCCCCTCAAAGGGTATAACAGGACAGCCTAGGTATTCAACCTGGTGTTCCCTTAAGAAACCACCCAGGTTCTGATACTGGGTTTCAGGCACCTGGGAACACTCAGTTCCAAACTCACTCCTACTCCACTGAGACAAGACATGAGCCCCTACACCCCCTCGCTACACTGGGACCTAGCAGGGCTACTCTGAGCCTCTTCTACCACACTGGGCCGGAAGATACCTGAACCATTACTTTCGGGTTCACTCACCCATGACGTGTCAGAGCCTCTGGAACTTTCCCAGCGGTCTGCTTCCTCTGCAAGCTTCCAAGGACTAACATAGTCACCCCTCAACAGGTGTTGGCACAACTCTGGCACAAAACAATTGAGCAGCTGCTCTCTGATAACCAGGTTAAGCAGTCCATCAAAATCAGGTTCCCCGTGAACCTCTATCCAATCAATCAGTGCATCATGGCAATCATCCACATAATCCTCCCAATCCTGGTGAGGCAGTCTTCTACTGCCCCAGAACTACAACCTGTACGAGTCCTCTTGGGAACAAGGTACTATTGTTTGAAGAAGGGGACTGGGACCACCTGCACTGAACTCTCTATTGCTGCCACCACTGGACTAAACCCTCCCTGGGGAATCCAGAAAACTATAATTGCGGTCAGGGGATACCCTACCCTCTAGGGCTAGCTTCTCCTTGACCAAGGCCCTCTCAGCCTCTGCAATCCTCTCCTGCACACCCAGCTGTGCTTTCTCCTTGGCATGCTCTAACCTGAGCTTCTCTAAAGCCATCTGGTGCTCCCTCTCTTCCCTCCTATCCAACCACTCATCTGGGGACAGGGAAAGGAATGGGGTGCTGCATCTGACACTGGACCCAGCAAGGGACTCCCTATGTACGGGGTCCTCACTGTCTGCTGGTGTCCATTCACTGTCATCTTCATCCCCCTCTTCAGACTCTTCAGGGCTCCCCTCAGACCCACCACCCTCATGGCGTGCGGCCCGGGCCCTATCTTCCTCACTGCGCTCACGTTCCCAGTCATCCTTCTGCCATAGGATTAGGTTATCCCTAAGCTTGGACTGGGTGTCTGACTCCTTCACTGTGATGTCTCTCTCCTCACAAAACCGTACCAACTCATGCATTCTGTACCTAAACAGGCCACAGAGGTTAAAAGAAGATTCCATCTTGACAGGATGCTCACAGACACGTGCAACACAGGGGATCTAACTGAGCTGAAGTAAGAGTACACAGTTCAAAGTATTCAGCAAGCTCACTATCCCAGGGAACTCACACTCATTTGTCCAGGGCAACACACCATTCATCCACACACACACCCCACCCTCGGACCGGTAAGGCAGTTTCTACCACCCCTGATTCCTCAACCTGACTACATGTGACACAGGTACCAAACTCTGGGAGCGGGGCGGGGAACAAATGTACTGGGCACATTTACACAATGATACCTTTAGGAGAAGAAATATGGAACTTCAAAAAAACCAATAATCCCCATAATGTGGTCATCTAAAATGCAGAGTTTTGTAGTTTGGCCCGTTGCCACTGCGGTACAACGCAAACACAAATCCGGATCCTCACCGCCTGCCACCAATGTTAGAAATGGGATCCCTGGCTGGCCAGGGCTTGCGCCAAAGTCAGTCAGAGACCACCACTTCCACGTCAGGGCAAAGGAGTTACACGCCAAGATGACCCATGCTCACCCCCTTGGTAACGTACCACGAGCAGCAAGGCTAAACTTGGAGGCTATGTAGGTTAAGTGTTTGCGCGCACACCCAGCAACAACACCCAAGGCCCACCACAAAGGAAACTCCACACAAGGTTATATATAAAAATAGCCTTTGTATTATACCAAAACACATTAGATAAGAACACACACTTTACAATGTGCCAACAGGCGCGGGCAGAATTTACAGGGGATATGTACAAGACAAGGCCACCTGGACCACTGTCAGGAATAGGCACTTTTAGAACTAGCACTTAGAATATCACTCAGAACATAGAACATAGAATGTAAAACCACTGTAGCATAAATTAGCACACAACCAGTAACTACTGGTAACAGGTAAGTACCACCTACGCAACCCTAACCACCTTGGGAAAATATTACGCAGGGACCCAGGACCTTACTAGCACCACCTGTACTAGCAAGAACAACCACCTAAGTATCACAATACATGTAGGGGCATAGGCACATTACACATGATGCATCACAACACATTCAGAGGTGTAGGGAAGGAAAACACATGATGCATAACATACATCCAGCGGTGTAAGAACGTGGAACATGACGCATCAAAACACATTCAGAGGTGCAGGGAAGAAAAACACAATTGCGCAAAAATCACATTAGTCACCACCTGTTGAGGTATCGGGTTCTGTCAGGCCTACATACTCTGCAAAAACACTCGAACACCATAGACAGAAGTTGGCACGGAAACTGAAAATGCAAAGAGACAAGTTTATTAGGACCCCGGGATAAGTGCCCGTCCATCCATAAAGCTGGTGGAAAACCAGTTCTTTAGAGGACTTTTAAATATCCCATAAAGTTCACCATCCGAGATTGCACATACATTACATATTAGACTTTATCCGTCTTTATCCCCTCTTATTATGGTTATCAGGCTGGCTGAAGGACAAGCTGATTCTCAATTAACTAATTTTGTGTCACTATATGGGAATGGACATATGCTACATTTCCCTTGACCGAGATACATCCTGAGAAACTTGAGAAAATTAGGGAGACCGGAACTATTGTAGGATCCTAGCCACATTATTAAAGCTGACATTACCTGGATCAAGCGGGCCTTTACCTCCAGAGTGGCAGTGGTGTGAGAGATCCTCACTTTAACCAAGAGTTTCATGCATCATTTTATTCTGGTCAAATCAGTGAGCAAGATGGATCCATACTTGAGCCTGGATATGTCAAGTCATCACAGTAAGCTGTTGACTCACTGTAGGCAAAACCTAATCCAGCACCACGGGCTGTGTTACAGTAAGTGTCCCAGGGGCACAACGGTCATTTGTGCCTACTTTGTGCGACTCTGGGGTGCCTTGGTATTACAGAAGGGGGCACACAAGCTTGTGCATCCCTTTCAGTAATACTGATAGCGCTGGTGCACTTAAAGCACCAGCGTTACCTTCAAGGGGCATTCCCTCATTTGCATATGGGCGTGCCCTTTTCAAATGAGGGAATTCCTTTACCTCTGCACCATAATAAAGATGCTGGCACAGAGGTAAAGAAGCTCTCAGGGGTGCCCCCTGAGAGCAGCCCATTGGAGGAGAGAAAGGGGATCGCATAGACCTCTTGGGGGCAGTCACTGCCTGCACCCACCTGGAAGGGGATCTCTAATCCCCTTCAAAAGTGCAGGCGAGTTGCCATCTGCACTGTGAAAACATGGAGCAGCTGGAGGCAGCCACCCTGTGTTTTCACATGAATGCGCTGCCATGGGGAGAACGCATTCATGGTAATAGGGCGCATTTTCATTGCTTGGGCCGGGAGTTCATCATTTTAAAGGTGCGCCTGATGCAAAACAATGAAATTGTGCCTACACCATAATACAGCCCCTGATGTTCTCTAATGGCACCTACAGAATAGAATCAGTTCTTCCAGTATGTGTATGTGACAATGTTTTGATCTCCGACAGCTTGCATATTGTTATCATTTGTCCTAGGCTTAGCACTTTATCCCACAAATATATTCGCCTCTCCTGTTAAACATGAATTTTAGACAGGTCAGACCCGCATTACTGTTTTTACGATTTTTATCAACACCTAAAGTGTGCTTCTTCTTACCTTAGTTTTCATCAGGTGTAGTGAGAATGAACTGATTAGGATCATTTATATCAGATGTTGCTTTCTATTTTTGTGGTTGCATTTTTAATACTATATATATGTTTGTTTTATTTTGTTGCTGGTTTATCTGTATTTTTACTTTTATTATTTCTTTTTTATAAAACTCTAATAAAGTTTATACTGACTAATGACATACTGTCTATATATTTAGCTCCTTCTTACAAGTCAAAGTAAGATACCTGTGTCAGATTTTTTCTTTTCCAGTGAATTAAGCAGTAAGTTTGTCAAAAATGGACAACCACATCTGCAATGAAATCAATATGCCAATCATATCTCCTGAGTGGAAGTGATACAGTCACAAATGTATTTAGAGAAGATGTTAGAAATCATGATACTTGGTTAGAATTAACCCTGAGAAAAGCACTACGCTACGCTTGCGTAGTTTGCGAAGTTTCCGCTACTTCGCACTACGTGAATTGCACGTAGCACAGTGCAAACACACGTAGCGTAGCGCAGTGGTCATATTTTGCTTGCTCGCGGTCCTCAACGTTAAGTTGGCGATCGTGAGCAAGCAAAATGACATCCCGGCAAGACTTTTTCCTCATTCGCGATCAGCAACATCAAGTTGCCAATCGCAAGTGTGGAAAATAAACCTCCCAGTGAGATTCTCAACGCGGGGAGGTCAGGTTTCTCATTGCGAGTGGTCGTGTATACTCGCGACCGCTCGCGATGAGAAATTACCAGTCCGCGTTGAGAAGGCTGCTGCTCGAGTAAAAATCTACTCGAGGTGCAGAAAACTACAGCTCGGACTGTGCAAGATGCCGTTTTCAATGATTGCACAGTGCCGGATACTTTTCTGCACTGTGCAATCATTGAAAACGGTACCTTGCACAGTGCGAACAGGCAACTACACAGTTCGCGTAGTGCTACACGTAGTATGAAGTGCACTTTGCATAGCTACGAGTAGCGCTACTTTGCGAACTACGCCCAGGGTTAGTTTGAATGTTGTCTACATGAGCAACAATTGCTGGATGATTAGCCTTCATTTCTTTGGGCAAAGGTTTCTCAGACAAATAAGCTTGTACAGTGGAGGAACTAGTGTTTTCATCAAGCCAACATAGTTGTAGTTATCCAATTTAAATATGACTTGTTTACCTCTAACCATAAACTTCCAATGTATATGGGATAATGATAAGCATCATTTACATCAAAGGCTAGGAGTTCAAGAGATGTGATGATCAAAATATACTATTTCATTTACAACAGGACCAGATGTGACAGAGTTTTGTTTGGAAAGGTACATCATGTTGGTGTGACCTGTTGTTATCCATGTATGCACCAGAAGCTCCAAAATAAATGAGGACAGGAACTTGTATGATTTGTTCTTTGTGATAAAATAAGACCTGGCAACGAATAAAGGTGGTACAAAATTAGGTAGTTTGCGGTCCCTTCCTCTTCTTCAAGGATGAGGGATTTTTTTTCCAAGCCTTTTTTGGACACGGGAGGCAACTTCCAATTAGATTCACTTTCTTGTTCTGTTGTAAGACCTTGTTTAATTTGTCTGTCCTTTTAAGAAATTATCTCTAGCTTTCCCAAATAGCATGGCCTCTTCTTCGTTTTCTTGCTGCTTTTTTGAAGGAGCTTTAAACACCTGTTGAGAAACTGATCTGACAGTTGGCAGTTCTTCTTAATGACATTCTGGATGCAGTTGTCTATGTCTATGGCTTGAGATATTAATTTAATGAAAGATGCTGGTCATGCTACTCTGGGCAGCTCATCATTGAGTACCCCTGAAGCTTTTTCTAAACTGAGTAAAGGAAGTGTGCTCATGCTAACTAATTTTGTTTGCTGTAGCCAATGCTTAATTTGTGCCGGTGGTTTCCGGTGCAGGGCACCACCACTTAATTGTCAGCACCAGCTCTAGTAACAGTCCACCACATGGAGCCACTGTCTTTTTAATTTTGAGATGAACATAACAACCTTGTTTATTAGGTCAATATACATTGAAAAGGAATAATACCAGCCTCTTACGCCATTAATATAGCGTTGTGTGGCCTGAAATAGCTTGAATTGTCATACTTTTAGGAGTGCGATGGTTGGGTGTTATGTTGGTACTGCCATTGGCAGCGCTAGAAGGGTGTGGTAGATGGAGTCTGCAGTGGCTTTACAAGATGGGCCCTGGCACATATTGTTTTACAAATTAAGCCCTGCAGCTCAAAGGCTGATAAACCAGGTAAATACGTGTTATTTGCCTGTAATATCATGAAAGTAAGTATTTTTTTACCATCAAGCTAATTTTCCTTAAATTCACTTTATGATCAATGAAAGTGTTGCTTAGAAACTGTTAGTGATATTTTTGTTTGTGTCATTTTGACCTAGGTCCAACATATTTGCAAGGATATGATGAAACAAATTTGTAAAATGTTCAATGTGAGGAAGAATATTTGCGTGAAAGGAACTGATGTTATTCAATTACTTAAAGGTGAGCATGTTTTTATTTATTTGCTCCCAAGCCAAGTGTGATCAATATTGTATCTGACATAAGGATTAATTAAATTAGAAATCACTGAGCTGGTCTTGAAAGTGTTGATACACAGAACGTTCCGAATTTGCTGATTTTTTTGCCCTTTCGTCAAATACAGGTCAATGTATAGCACTTAACCTACAGAATGTTTAATTAAATTCCCAACTTATTTTTGGCTTTGGAGTACGTACGTATGCAAAAACAGGGATGTTTCAATAATGTGATTACGTTCGGTCCCTTCAGGATATAAGAGTATCCTCTTCTTTTACATATACTGGTTCATGAATAAACACATTTCCATGTGAACAAGTTGGCCGCTGATAACAATGATTACATTCCTGAAAGAGGATAAAGACAAAAAATGTAAAGGGATTGTTCAATTAATGTATGTTCAACATGTATTTTTAGAGCATTTGTACGTGTGAATACTTATGCAGTTAATGTGATTGATACTGGGCTATGAAAGGAGGATATGCCCTTTCATGGTTGCTATAATCAGATACGTTTGAAATGAGATTGCTTTATATAAAAAGGGCACTGCTACTATAATGCATTATAGATGCGTTTTTTCAGCTTGTAATGTAGTGTGGAACGTATCTAAACGTAACTAATTGTATACATGTGTGCTCTTTAATAGCAAAAGTAACTGAAGTAAATATGACTCACACTGTATCCTGAGGAGAGTCCAGATAATTCGATAAAAGAAACAAATTCGTCGACTGCAGAACATCGAAGAGGCCCACTACTTGTGGTATTGCGTTGATGAGCTAGAGACCCATTTTAGAGACCTCTCGTTGTTTGGTGTATTTTGTTTGGTATTACTTTGATATGTTTAACGTATGTAGGTATGAGCGATGGGATTTATGTGCAGTCATCCTTTTGCCAGCTACGTTTTTTTATATGTTCTATTTTTCTAATACTATTTGATATAGAATATTCAGTGGCTCCATCAAAATATTTTTAAAGGCCTTTATACTGTGCGGTATATTGATTAGTATAAATTAAATTATTGTGCAACATCTAGAATTGGATTGGTTTAGAATGAAGGCTGGTGTTTTATAGTCTTTTAGTTGAAAATCAGACTGTTCTTCCTAGACTCAAGGCATCTAGTCCATCTAGTCCATTTTGGCAATCATTTCTTTAAAGATGGACAGAAAAGCTCTGTAGTCATTTAAGGTAACACTTGCTTGGGCAGTCAAATAGTGGCACACAAACGAGTGATCCCATTGTAATACAGATGACAAAGAAATATCTCAGTGGCATACACATGTGTTCTAAAGGTGAAATAGGTAATGCAAGTATCTAGGATTTCTTTCAAACCTAGCTTTAGCAATGTTCTGACACAAGAGTATCATGTGAAACCTGGAATGCAGCGAGAACCTCTCATAAGGCAGCATTCTCAGTGTTCAGAATTTAGACTTCTATTCTGAAAATAGTAATGGCATTTAGAAGATTAGACTTGATCCATTTGTTTTGAATCTTGAAAGATATGTTTGTTTTGCAAACTTGCAAGCACTAGTGGTAGGTGATAAATTCTGCTCCGTCCATCATCCCCTTTTGTACCGCCGGTGGAGTTGGCAACATTTTGGCTACCACGCCTTAAACATATAATGCTAAGTTCAGTCAAATTACACCAACCGCCGCGAGATGGAGTTTTTTCTCAAGTGTTGCTCACCAACAGTAAGATGGCAAGCGCAAACAAGAATTGGCATTCACTAGTGTGATTTTCTGGTGGTAGGAGGGTACCAGGTGAAATTTTCCCAACGCGGGCAGTCGCGACCGCTCATGGTGAGAAAGCTTCTGCTCAAGTAGAAAATCTACGTCAGTGGCATCAAAGACGCAGCACCCTCTGACATGCCACATGGTGCTTTTTGTGCTGATTTTGCAGCATGGAACATCCTTGTGCTGCTAAAAATCAGAGCGAGCAGCGTGACATGCCAATTTCCCCATTCGTGGAGGTCTGCAGAATCTCATAGAGTTTGTGTGTAGCTCCACAGAATTCCGCAGAGTGAAACTCCACAAGTTCAGCTCACCCCTAGCAAGCATCAATTAGGGTGGGTCACTTTTTTAGATGCACCGGCGTCGCAGCGAGCCTGGACATTTTTCCAAGGCAATGTAAAGTCACCCTGCATGACTTTTCATGGCTTTTTAAATTTTAGACATTTCAGACATTACTTTGTGTGAAAGGGGCGCTCCATGGGTGTTGCTGTGGGTGTTTACACGCAACATCCATGGAACTTGAAACATACTCAGATTTACAAAGTGCTGTAAATCTGGGAATGTGTCAGAATCCTACGATTCCCAGGAGAGATGTAGGAGTGGTGCAATGAGGAGAAATGCTTTAATTTCTCCTTGTTGTTTGCTCTCTCTTTGTGTGCTGCATTCTGCAGCACACTTAGATGGAGTAAATCACATTTAATGATTGTTTATATGCAGGAAGGTGTCTCTTCCTGCAAATAAACAATCTTCCTTGCAACACAGGGACCCTTGCACCATGGCGTGAGGGTGTTTGGGATGCCATGCGGCTGCTGTTTGTGTGCTGGCTCAGGGGAGGACAGGAATGCACCGTATGTTGTAGATACAGTGCATTCCTGCCCTTTTATTTTGATGCACACAAGCGCAGCAGGCAGGCTTTCTGCAATGCCATGCACGAAAATATAGTAAATGAGGCCTCTCAAGCCCCGAATATATGAACTTTGCTCAATATTTGTTTGAATAATAAATCTACCCCCACACCTCCAGGTAAACATTATCCCACAAATTTGTCAGACTTGGGTTAGCATACTAAATTTGGCTCCTTCCATGTATGTACTTTGTTCAGTGTTTTCTGGACTGGATTTAGAATAGCAAATCTAAATCTGATTTGTGTTGGGAAGGTATATCTGTGAATTGAGGCAAAGTTGCTGAAGGAAAACCGGGATAGAGGTGACATAACTGGAGGCACCAAAGAAAGGCATCCAGTAGCAGTATTAATTGAAGGGCATTCAAACAGAGTTGGAACTCAATGAAGGCCCTTGTTCAGTCTCTTTATAATATGAAGCAAAAGTAACTTTAAAGGAATCGGTTCAACTAGTAGGAAGTGCACTTCTTCCAACTTAAACTGGAACTAAGAAAAGTAAGACATAATAGGATAATATTAGAAGAATTATTCAGGAACTGGATTAGAGAATCCAGTAGGAGAAAGAAAAGGAGCAAATTCTCCCTAATTCCAAAATGGAAGAATGCATCAAATGTATGGACATTGGTGAAATTTGCAGAATGGCTTCTAGTATCCGGAATGTAGAGAAGGAAAGCATTCTGCTAATAAGTTTATTTTACGCATCTTTATATTATGTGAGTTTAACGCGAGAATCTCCAGTTTTTGGCCCTTATGAAAGAACTGTCGTCTGCTGCACTCGAGAATCCCAGTTAAAATTCACTCCTGTGGGAAGACCCTCCCCCCAAGACTGATTGAGGGTAAATGTGGTTACAAATGAGGATTCCACCTGAGATATTCCAGTACATAGGGAGCATACCCCTCATTGTGTGAGCCGAACGCTGCTACTTGAGCAGCAGTCAGTTGACAGCAAGGGCAGGGAAACCTATAATGAACACCAGTGAAATGGGTTACATCCTTTTGCAGGCTCAGCATCCAAAATGAATGCAACATCTCGTACAGTAGTAAAGTGTTAAGAGGACAACGATGTGGGGACCACACAAAGTCCAGATCACCCCAGGACACCTGGCGGAGAGATGGTGCAATAATCAAACCACAAGCAGACTACATTGTACACTCTCGCACAGTCTGTCACTTGCAAGGTTGGGAATGACTAGTGCTCAAGTTATCAAAGCCTGCTTTGACAGGTTCATTCTTAACAGCTTATGCTAGTAATACTCGGCTCACATTCTCTTTATTTAATGGCATTTCACTGATTGCCCTCTCAAAGCTTGATGATAGCTATTCATTTCATAAAAGGAGTACCAAAACTGGAAATGTATATCACTGAAGGCAGCCATGCAGGAAGTTTATTGTTATCTAACCAGAAGCTCCACATCTAGAGTACCACTATAGTGGTAGTATTAACATTTGAATTATATACTCTCGTTTTCAGCAAAACCACCTTTCAAATAATCTTCAAGAATGATCTTAAGCTTCTTCTTTTTGAAAACCATTTCCAGACCTGAACCTTCTAATAACACTTTTATAATTATTCCTTAAAGCATTGCTTGTTTTTTAATCTCACATCACCGTTTCACTTATTACTTGTTATCAAGTCTTTCACACATGCATTTGCTCTCAAGCAGACATTTTCGGGCATCTTAACACCTATCCCTCCTAATACTTATGTATTTTCTCTTTATATTTTTATATTTTTGCATTTTACTTTATAATTTTTAGTATGACTTTCTATCTGTGATTGACTCGTTTTATAGGGTATTGATATGTTCACCTGTATTTTTTTTATCTTAATTCACCCAAACAGCTCTATATGTTATCTCACAAATCATTAATGCGAGCCTCTGATAGGGACATAGTCAGTTATTCTAACTCCACACAGTCTATGGGCGAGAAAGAATGATCTGTGACCTCTTCTGCAGTTGAATATTACATTGTGTCATTTTCTTAACTCATGTTTGACACGAGTTTTACTGCGAATTATATTCTGAGTAGTGTAGACTGTGTCTTAAATGATGCTCAAATGTAGAGGCCCTAATCGGTAGAGCTGCACTATATAGGAATCTAAATACATACATAACTAAATTAATACATTTAAATTAAATAATAGGTAAAAATTAAATTGGACGGGGAGTCTGTCAGGTCCAGTGCAAGAGGTTTTACTGCTACCTCTAAACAGCATTTCAAACTTATGCTCCTCTGGAAAATGTCCCATTAAAGTTTTACATCCAACCTGATCTCTTCCTCGTCCGAGGGCTAGTTAGTCTTATCCTAGGTGGTTGCCTAGAAAGAACTTTCAAAAAGGTCACCATCAGATCAGATGCAAATCTTGGCTGAAAGCTACCTTCCTGCCCCACAGTAAAAGTGGCGGATGGACAGCTAAAATAGGCACTAGAAACTGTGATCATCCCAGCACCATATTGCACGGAGGGAGTGTAGTGAGTTACTCCTATCATCTCCAAGAAGATTGGGGGGCAAATCATGTGTCCACTAGAAAACTGAAATCGTTCACTCAGGGCTGTTAGTTAGGGTGGATAGCAGATGACCCCTCCGGCCATCCACCCAAAAATTATTCCCTTGTTAGGCGCATCCTATATTGCCAGCCCTACAGTGTCCCCTTGTTAGCTGAATCCTATATTGCCAGCCCTGTGCTGTCCCCTTGTTAGCTGCATCCTATATTGCCAGTCCTGCGCTGTCCCCTTGTTAGCCTGCATCCTATATTGCCAGCCCTACCTGTTCCTGTTAGCTGCATCCTATATTGCCAGTCCTGCGCTGTCCCCTTGTTTGCCGCATCCTATATTGCCAGCCCTACACTGTCCGTTAGCCGCATCCTATATTGCCAGTCCTGCGCTGTCCCCTTGTTAGCCGCATCCTATATTGCCAGCCCTACACTGTTTGTTAGCTGCATCCTTTATTGCCAGCCATGCGCTGTACCATTGTTAGCCAAATCCTATATTGCCAGCCCTACACTGTCCGTTAGCTGCATCCTATATTGCCAGCCATGCACTGTACCCTTGTTTGCCGCATCCTATATTGCCAGCCCTACACTGTCCCCTTGTTAGCCGCATCCTATATTGCCAGCCCTACACTGTCCCCTTGTTAGCCATACTGACTCAGTTTCCTTCCATGCTTTTGGAGCTGATCTTATCACGCCTCTGCTACTGTTTGCTAACCTTACACACTCCCAAGAGAAAGTACACAGGTACAGCAGTCTGCAAGAGTGAATAGCATCCACATACTGGGAAAATGCAGATCGTTTTAGAAGGTTTATGGGAGATCAGGGATGTGACTGATCATAGATCAATACGCTTCCAATCTGTAATCAGCGGTAATTAATAATTAGCCGACTCGCATGCTGAAGAAGTTACCATGTGCTGCACAGTTTAGATTAAAAGAAAGAAACAGAACAGCATGAAGGCATCCCTTTCATGCTACCAATTGCGTTCAGATATTGCAGTCTTTGGGACATTAGAGCGCCTCTAGTTTATTTCAAACATTTCAGGGCTGTATTTTCCAGGGATCTTATCCTCGCGAGATGAACGTGGGTCGTCTTTGAACTCACACACAAAGCATTTCTAAGGACGACACTAGTACAACAAAGGTAGGCATCTGCAAACCTTAATTCGGCAGAGATGCTTCCCTTGTATATGTGAGTTTTGTAGTCATCAAGGACGGGGACGTGTATTTCTGTCAATTATATTGACCATATTTGCACTCTTGCTTATTATTTTAGGTTTGTTCTGACATCAGGCAAGTGATTAAAATGAACCAAAGTCCTGATGCATTTTTCTTTATTTATCTTGAAGTTATAGATGCAGTTTGTTTGTTTCTACTTACCTCTGGCAGAACTCTTCATGCACAAAGGTAGCAGCAGCACACATTCCTGCCTAATCTACAAATGAAAATGATTTAAGAATGTAGTCCTATTGGTCATTAGGTGTGTTCCATTTCAAAAGAATATTCTGCTTTTTATACCTGCATGGTTTACTGCAGAAAAGGTTGCTAAGTGGTTTTGATACCATTAGGTGACTAACACAATTGCTATTTTAGCTGGTGCATGTTTTTTTCTGCTATACTTATGAGTGGCAGATTTGTAAGCAGGGATATAACCCCCTGAAGATAGGGTCCATTCCTTGTCTAAAAATGCCCTTGTGGCCCTGAGAGGAGATACCAGAGAGAAAATTGTACAAGCTCCTGGATGTGGCGTACCGTTTGTAATATCCGTTTGAAAATGGGGAGCTTCCCAAGAGTTTCAACACGCCTGAACCTGCCCATAGGATGTACGTCATTACGACGCACACTTTTACAACGCGTTCCATTACAACGCGGTTGTAACAACGCAAGTCGTTACAACGACTTGCGTTGGGGGGGCGCAAATTAAAAATTTAGCATTTACTATTCCAACACCAGTCCCCGTGGATAGTAGGGAAGGTGTTGGGATAGTAAATTAAATGATTTACTATCCTTGAGCGCCCCCCAGCGCAATTCGTTGTAACAACTTTCGTTGTTATGACCGCGTCGTAATGGAACGGCGTTGTAATGGTTGCGTCGTATACGTCGCATACCTGCCCATACCTCTTCCCTATTTCATTGAGTGAACTATGTAATTAATCTCACCCTCAGGAGTCTTCTCCTATGAGCTCCTACCACCGCGCAGCATCTGATAACAGATCTCAGCTCTATCTGCCAATCTTCCTAGATATTTCTAAGCAGTTGAAGATATTTGATGTATATGGACGTTTGGATTTAATTGTGTGTAGAGTATTGTTAATTATGAGAGGAGATGCTTGATGAACTGTCATGAAGAGGACAATCTGAGATTGACATGAGCCATTAAATGAAAGTTTGTGGCACTATACAGATTGGCTTGTAAGTGTTCTTGAGAAAGCCATATTCTCTGCCCAGTTGACGCTCAAGACAGATCTGCTTGATATGCGACACAAACTAGTAACGCATGGCATAAGGGCTCCGAGAGGCGTTAGAGGACTCAAGACTCTGCAAAAGCATGCTGCTTGTCCACTAGGAGTGACCAAAGTCAATTACCAAGAGGTATTAGGAGCTGTGACCTAAGTATTTAAAAAATAAACCACTGAAAACCTCTTTTAATGGGGCACAGTAGGTGGCTATTGAGTTCACAAGTTCTCATGTGTTACTAAAAAAATCCCATAGCAACTTTAGTTAAAAGGACACTTTGCCTTTAAACCGAAACCTAAACAAAATCCTTATAATTTTCCAGTTTTTATTAGATATATAACAATAAAATCCTCAAATATACTTTTCCTGGCATCACACATAAAATCATACTTGACATGTGACATCTCAGCAACAATGGTATTAATTGTTGTCTAACAAAAAACATTATTAAAAGACACAACTTTCTACCCGGTAAGTCCAACCAGCAAAAGTGATGTTCGTATTAGTCACTTGATGGTGGGCCTACATTGATTTCTAGTGCCACTCCATAGGTAATGTTCCTATCAGTATTTTAAGTACAGACTTCACAAGGCCATCAAAGCCCATATGCATTTCCATTAAGCTTTGCCATGCGCCCTTCTACCACACCCTCTAAGAGGGGACAGATCCATTACAAGTCATGAATTACATTGTAATGCTTTTACAATGCACCCAGTACAACAAATGTGCCATTACAACGCATGCTATTACAGAGCATGCCATTACAACGCATTTGCCATTGCACCGCATGGTATTACATCGAGAATTAAGATACATGTTTAGGTAAGTACTAATAAATAAGGTAAATATATATTTTATATTGCGATTTTGATGCCTGAGTATTAGTACTTTTTAAATGTATTATTATTTATAAGTAATGTAATATTAATTCAAAATGATACTTGTGAGGGTGTGACACCCTTTCTCTTGCACGGGATGCAAGGCAAATAGAGGTTTTAGATGGGGAGTGTATTAATTCCAGGGTATTAATTGTAATACCCGGGAATTCATATATATATACCCATTACCATTATTTTAAGTACTTTAATATTAATGAAAAATAATACTTGTGCAGGTGTGACACCCTTTCTTGGGAACGGGATGAAAGGTAAATAGGGGTTTGGGCAGGGAGGGTATTAATACTTGGGGATCCATTTCAATATTTGGTATTAATATATACTGTCTCAAATATTATTTTTAAGTAATGTAATAATAATTACAAATAATACTTGTGAGTGTGTGAAACCCTTTCTCTGGCATGGGATACAAAGGAAATAGGGGTTTTGGGTGGGGGAGTGTATTAATACACTGGTATTAATTTTAATAATTGTTTTGTAATTTAATTTTACATTATTAATAGTCTAAACATATTTACATAAAAAAAATATGAGAATTTAACATTTACAATGTGGCATTTTAAGATATAGAAACAGATTTTTGGGGAAGAGGTGACTAGTTTTAAAAAAACATTATTTAAACAAGAATTGTTGAAATCTGATAAATTAATCTAACTTTTAAACATAGGTACAGATTCTTATTTGAACACTTCAAATATAAAAAAAAAATTGTAAACAATATAATAATAAAAAGACCTTTCTGTATAATGTTTAAATAAAATAAATACATAGGACACATAAAAGTATTTATTACAAAAAATATTTAAGAAAATATATCACTTGGAATTAAAATATGTTATTACATAGATATAAACATGTAAAATTAGATATTATTTTTTTTAAGTTATACGTTTATCAAAGTAGTACATTGACATTCTTTTAAACATATTTTTTAAATCTTTCCCACGTTTTCATATTGGAGTGAGTGGGTGAAGTTGATCTTTTTAATTTTGCAGATGACATAGGCGGTTGAGCATTTGTTTATACAGTTGGTTAAGCGTTGTGGTCAAGATAGGAAGCAGGAAAGCGCTGTGGTCAGATAAGACAAGTTTTATTTATTTAATAGAGACCATGGGTGGCATATTTTATTGTAAGGAGAGAGGAAGGATGTATTTAGATGGATGTATGTTTTCATGCTTTTAACCACAATTTCATTCCTATACAGATAGCAGTTGTAGGCCAACATCAGTTGTATTGCTTTTTTTACACTCCTGTTTTAAAAAAAAGCAAGTACGTATATAGAATTATTCATATTTCTTTGAAACCAATCTGCAAATGAAGGAATATGTTTTATTACTTTTTGATGCATCGCATTTTTAAAAAAGAATAGTGTATTCATGGATGTTCGAGCATGTGGAATGTTGCGAAACACATATGGCAAGCACAGCTGAATAGATGTTTTGAACAATTTAGAATTTTTCTGTTAATATATTTTAAATTAATGCAGTATTTTCCAAATTTTTTAAGTGTGAATTTTTTGACTTTTGTCACACCTTGGACAGAAAATCTATGGAAAGAAGATTGCAATAATGAATTTCTTGTTGTGTTTTAAGCAAACTATTTTTCTTTTTCGGGATTTTTTGGGGGAGGGGTGTTTTTTTAGTTTACATAGTTTATTTTGCAGAAGTTGGTTTGCTGTAAAATATGGCTATGCCAGTCTGCATCTCTTTTGATAGTTATGCACATGCTTTGGATTGGATAGTGGATTACAAATTTGAGAATTCGGATATTTGGTGAGCTGCAGACTCTTGCTGAACTTTGGAATTTTACAGAAGAACTAGAGTCGAAGAAGGAAGACAACTGAAGGTAGGAACCCTGTTTTTAATGGTTTTGGAAAACTGCCTTTAAAAATGGCAATTGTATTTAATAAAAAAAACGCAATACATGCAAGTATGATAGAATAGGCGTCACTGATAGAAATGTAGGATGTGTGCAATATTGTCTCGGTAGTATAAATCCACCATCAATGAAATTGGGGAATTTGTCCCATTAATCTCTCCAACATTTCTTTTGTTTTTTGGAGCATTTGTGGGTTCAGACTACCAGTCAATGATTGAGCTATTCTCGTTTCTTGGAAACTTTGCTCCTTCTTGGTGGGGTTTTCCGACTGATTTATTGAAGGAGTTGTGCCATCACTCTATAGCATTTTTGGCCTTTGCTCCTCCCTCTAAGCAGGTCGTGTAACATTTCCATCACTTTACAGGAAACCTTGGATTCCACCTGCGACCCAACCTGCTTTGATGGCCAATCAATGTGTCCTCAAAGTAATTTAGCAGGGTGCCTAATTTGTCTGTATTTGTGGTAAAGAAGTCATATTCAGTAATTGATGTGTTATTCAATGATAATACAAAATTAATTATCTCTTTTCTAGGACTTTTATATTGTGTTTTAGATTTTAGCACCGCTAAAAATTCAGTCTAAGTTGAGGTTTGCTTTTCTTGGAGTAAACTGTACACTAATTTTTTTGGGTTTCTGTTGTCATGCAAAATAAAGATTTCATTAGTAACAGTGACTGTTAGTTCAGGGGCAATGTTAATATCAGAGTATATTTGGGGTGTCACACGTTGGGCGTTACTTGCCTGTTTTTTCGCTATAAAATTCTGCGTAATTTCAGATTGTGGGTATACAACTAGCTACATTCATGGGTGCCCTTATTGGTTTCCTTTCAAAGTCTGGGAGAAAACCTCCATGCTGCAGCATTAGTCCTCATGAGGTCAGACTTGTTCCCATTTATTAAAGCATTCCAAGAAAGGGAAGCATCAAGCATGACCCCCAAATATGAAAAGCTTTGTTGGACCATGAGTTCCTACTTTGAAAAATTGCATTGATGTAGAGCTAGGTCCTACCACCATTACCTGAGGTTTACCTCTATTGATACTTAGATATAACTCCTCCATAAAGCTTGAGAAGGATTTGTAAGCCCCTTGTGGTCTCTGCCATTGAAACGCCATTGTCCCCATACAGTAGGACTGGCAGCGATTGAGCTCTGATCTTCGGGTAGTCAGCTCCACATTCACTAAAACCCATTCCAATGTATTTATATAAAGAGTAAATAGGAAAAGTTACAGGATGCACTGCTGTCTGTCTACCCTTTTAGTTTTAAAACAGCATGTGCAGTGTGAGTCATTAGTGTATCTGACTGATGCTTCAGTGTGGGCATGAAGGTTCCTCAAGAAACAGACTAAATCTCAGTCAACCCCCACTTCGAGATTGATACTCCAACGTCTGTCCCGATTTACCCGGTCAAATGCTGCAGTAAGGTCCATGAAGGCAAGATGGATGGAGTCCTTCATGGGCCACCATAGATTTGAGCATGTCCATATATTGGTTCAGGTCCTGCTTGGTAGTCGATCTTCTCAGTCTGAATCTATATTGAAGGTCAGATAAGATATTTTGTTCAGCTGCCCAAGATGATAATTTACCCAGGAGGACAAACCCTTGACCTTAATTCCAGTGTCGATCAGAGAGGTTGGTCTGTAACACAGGGAATTATCTGTGTCTCCTTTTTTAAAGACTGAGATGATAATGGAAGTGGCCCAGGAGGCAGGCGGGCCTTCACTTACTGCAGCATTTAGTACACGTGTCAAGAACGTAGCCTAACTATCAATGCCTCTCAGGTAAAGGTTGAGAGGAATCCCATCTGTTCCTGAAGTCTTGTTTTTGATCAGCCCTGGAATTCACTTTGTCACTTCATCCAGAGTGAATTCAAGAAACGATGTCCCTTCCAAGGGATGCAATTCCCCTGAGTTTGCAGCAGCAAATCTAACATTATATACCCCTTCCAAATGGGAAACCCGGCTTTCAGCTCCAATATGATGTGCTAGGGTGGGTGCCTCCTCTGGGACAAAACAAGGTTGGTTAATGATGCCCCAAAATATGGCATAGTTCTTTGAACAGCACTCCCAGGCAGCATTCCTTGTGTCGTTCTTACGCCTACTGATTTTGACCTTATACTTGCGTCGACAAGCCACCACAGTGATGAGATCTCTTGGATTATCTTTCAGAGCCCTTTTTAGGTACATAGAATCTTAGGAACCCCTTCTATCAAAACATTTGGAGTCAAATGTAGGTTTCACAACTGTAGGGCAACTAAGGAGCTCTGTAATTGTACATTCAATGGAAGAAAAAGTACCTAAGACCTCACAAGGACTGGAGTCTCTGGCTAAGCATAGAGCAAACACATTCTGATATCTCTCAAGCATACTGTGTCAGAGATGCTCTGCAGATGCATGGGACCATCTAAACCTTCTGCCTTGGTTATTAGGCTTCATGTCCCTCCTTGGCCCATCGATCTTATGATTTTTCCCTGGACCCCAACAGTTGTAAATATAGGTAGGGGTGTGATCACTAAAGGGGCTACACTCAATTCTAACATCTAACATCTTAGAATAGACAGGAGAAGAGATGAAACAAAAACGTATATTAGAGGCACACACCCTTGCTTTTTAAAGTTGGGTTAATGTCCCCTAGATTCAAATAGACACGTTTGTCAAGAAAAAAGGTTGGATTATACTCATTTATAAGGGAGTTTAGGAGGTGTCCCTGTGTGGAGTGATCCATATGTAGACCCTCCAAAAGTAAACACCTTTGCTGCTTGTAAGCTGAAACTGAGGGGGGCTCACACTAGTGACAATTAAAATCCCCTGTCAGCTTACTGAGGAATGATTCCAGGGTATATAAATTATGCATATCTTGCTGTGATTCTTTGGCATTATGAAAATTAACAGCATGATTTTAGGAGCACACATGGGCAGCAGTTTCTCTTGCACCCTGGAGATCGACCCTATACAGCCACTGCAAGGCGGCCTACTTCCGAAATTGATTGGACCAGCCGAGCCCGCTGTGAATCGGAGCCTGGTCTCGACATCTGCATCGACCTCCATTGCGGCTGTGGTGAACGGTGGTCCGGGCTTCCCGCCAGGCAGCCCTACACCTCACATGAGCCACTGGTTCTGCTGCCTGCTATTCCGCTCCCTTCTGCTGCCTAATCTCTCGCTCCTCCACAAACCGTGGCGATCCGGCTGCCAAGGATCACCATCTGAATTTTCGGTTCTTGCCACCCTGTATGCTCGGGGCTGCAGGGTGCCCTCCTCGTTCTGCGCGGCTTCCCCGATCGCCATTTCCTCCTAACCCGGCAAAGTGGCGGATGAAGAGAGACCTCAACCAGCCTACACACAAGGTACAGCGCCCATTCTGTAAGGCTCGCACAAGCTTTTTCCTCCTGTTAATGCAAGACAATATGCTGCCGTTATCAATGCTCGACGCCTCAAACACCGAACCTGCCCGAGGAGGAGGGGAGCCTGGAAGTGTCTGCACAGGACCCCGCTCAGCAGCACCGCACGGAGAACTCCATTGTGGCGCCTGTGAAGAAACGGACCTGCTTTTTGAATGCCTCACAGCAGATCCATGGAAACTTTTACCGAAATGCCTACCCCCTACCCCTCCCTGCTCTACTCCTCTCCTCTTTCCGGCTACTAACCTTTGCCCTCACCTGTTCTTTCCCTACCCTGTTTACCTGTGAATTTCCTGCATCATTAGAGAGCTAGCTATTCTGTCTGATGGCCGATGGAGCTACCTGGTTTAGCTATAGGGGAGACAGGTTGGGGATTCCCACCTTGGACGTCACCTACCCAGTCGGTCTTTAGCCAGACTTCCTTTCGTCTCTCCTGTTGTCTCTTCCCGCTTCCTCACTCTATTTATATCTCTACTTCTCTCCTCTCTCAATGTATTGAGACTGAACTAATTTGTCTGATGCCCGATGGAGCTACCTGGTGTAGCTATAGGGGAGATGGGCCGTGGATTCCCTCCTTGGTCGTCACCTACCCAGTTGGTCTTTAGACAGACTTCCTCTCGTCTCTACGGTTGTCTCTGCCCTTATCAAACGTTCTCACCTCATCTACCCCCACTTCTTTTCTCTCTTGTTTCTCTCCTCTCCTAATGTATTGCTGATTGTTTGATGCAATGTGTAATTGTTGATCTTTTTCTGTTATTCTGTTAAACCACATTGTTGCACTTTCTTTTGTCTCTCCTGTCGTTCACCTCCCGCATCCTCCCTCTATTTATGTCTTTCCGTTTCCCCTCTCTCAATGTATTGAGACTGAATTTTTTTGTATGATACCCGATGGAGCTACCTGGTTTAGCTTTTTGTGAGATGGGCCGTGGATTCCCTCCTTGGTCTTAACCTACCCAGTCGGTCCTTAGACTGACTTCTTTTCATCTCTCCATATTGTCTCTTTCCTTATCCTCCCTTTCTCACCTCCCCTGCCCCCTCCACTACTTTTCTCTCTCCTTTCTCTCCTCTCCTAATTGTATTGCCTATTTTGGGGGGGGATTTATTGTGTAATTGTTGATCTTTTTATGTTACATTGTTGATTCTCATGTAAAGCACACTGATACCTCCGGGTCTAGCCAGCGCTATATAAAACTCTTTACAATAAAGATAAAATAAAAATAAAAAAATAAAATAAAATCCCCCTGTATAGCCATGGACACAAAAACAATAAACCCACCCTTCGCCCTACCAGAGCTAGATGCACAAGCAGGAATGAGAAAAGACTTGCACCCCTCCAGAAAACAATTAGAAGTAGCCCACGTCTCTTGCAAACAGATCACCCAAAATGCTTCACATAGCTTAGCCTGTCCTGGTCATTAAGTTTTGCCACAGGACCCGCTATGTTCTAGCTGATGAATTTGATAGCTGTATGAGTGTTTGTGCTTGAGTCAGCATTGAGGGTATGAGAAGTTGGCCTGGTATATGATGTCCATTAAAGTAAGCACCTTGCACCACTCCAAACAACCCTTATGGAGATTTAAGAGGTCAAAGATAACCTTAGAAAGCTATCCAAGTGGTAGCTGTGGAGAGAGCTTCAGGCTCAGTTTTGAAGGAATGTTAAGCAGCTTGGTTTACCAGAATGCAACCTTATTGTATTGGTTAAATAAAAGGAGAACCACACAGTAGTTATGAAAATATGTATTTCTTATTATAACACACCTTAAATACTTCACACTATCTGATACACGCAGATAAACACAAAGCACACAATACTGTAGCCCAGAAACAATCGTAAGTAGCACTTATACACAGTGGGCTCCAGTGGGAGACAAACCATTTACTATAACAGAGGTATAAGAACTACGACTCGAGTAAAGACAGTGTCTAGAGGTTGTAGAATCGCTGAGACCCCAAGGAGCCACCCAAGGTGAGTAAGGAGGGACCCCACGAAGGACAGATACAGTGTAAGAACACGATCGCGTGCCTTGTACAATTCAATGGAAGAGTTGCAGTTGCAGTTTTAAAGTTTAAGGACCCTTCCCAGCGAATTACAGAGAAAACCTTTAGAACATAGAAGGTTGGAGAGGCACCCCTCCCGGTGATACCAAAGTACCAGGGTTACCTAACCCAGGGAAGCCAGGTGCATAGGGCTGAAGTTGCGTCAGAAACGAAATTTAATCTCAATGGGCGTCTTCAAAGAAATGTCCCTGCTGGAAAGAAGAAAAAGTGTCTGGTGGATTCTTGATGGAAGGAACCTGAGAGCAGAGGGGACAGAGTCTGGGTCACCCAGAAGTGATCAGGGGCTCGGTAGACCAATGCCCACTGATGTCAGTTTCTTCAAGAGCTCAGGATTAGCAGACCAGTCAGTTGCATTACGGTGCCTGTGAATGCAGGGGAGTGACTCATTCACCCCAAGGGAGATAACTTCAGTTGTCCTTGATGCTCCACAGGTCCTGCACAGAGCCTGTATGGTGCACAGGCAGACACAATGCTTTGGATGGAGAGGTAGGTGAAGTCAGGCCCAGTCAAAGTCGAGCGAAGTCCAGAGTGTCCAGATGGTTGTAGAACAGTGGTTTCTTGTTCAGAATCTCGTCCACATTGAATCTAGGGTCCTACTGCCAGGTAAGCCCTTTTGTGCCTATGGGTGAGGGTTGGACAGATTCAGGGGACCCTCCCAGGGGAGGGTCAAGACAGTGGGGAGGTTACTCCCATGTTCTTTGTCCAGGTTCACACCAGAGCAGGAGCCAATGGCTCCCAGGACTGGTTTGAACTGGACTATGCACATAGACACTAAGTTTGCCCCAGATGCAGACTTTCAGGCACTTTGGAAGTGAACCCACCCAGCCCAAATACACTAAATCCTGTCTGGGAAGTGGTCACACGTCCCTGGGACAGGATGCCTATTGTCCTGCCTTCCCCTGCTTGAGCTTGCCTCAACAGCAGGAGGGCATAAATGTGTCTCTGTTTGGAGCAAACCATTTTGTGCTGTCTGGGTCGAGAAGGCTGGTACCGGGAAGACTAGGGACCTCACAAAGCTCACTTCCGAAGGGTGGAATCATACCTCCTACACTGGTTACCAGTTTGGAGATATGATTCCAAGGTGTTTGATTCCAAACATGACATGTTTAGTTTCAGCTGTTTTCGAGATAGCATTTTACGCAAGCATATAATGCACCTCTACCTGTATGTCTGGCTGCGTCACCGACAACCCAAAGTGTGCGCCGCGGCACCCCGGTGTGCCGTTAAAAAAATGGTGGGGAGCCACGGCCAACTGCCAGTTAGGTCAAGGGAGCCACAGGTCAAAAAAGTTTGGGAACCACTGACTTATATATATCATCAGGGAGGAATAAGATCCCAACCAATGAGTAACCTTGTTTTCAAGTTCTGAAGAACTTTCCACGGTGTTGGTCTGCAATGGCGGGATATTATCTTAACACCACTACATAGGGAGTAGCCTCAGGATAGGTTGATAGTGGCTTTAGGGGATGTATTAAATAGCCTGGCTTGATGTATCGAGGGCAAAACTCTACCATTAGACAGCTGCATAGAATGTTGGGAGTAGATAGTATTTATACCCCAGTCCAGTGGGGGGGCCTCACCTACCTCCACAAATCTTGGAGTTTGACTGTCTAGTGCCTAACTAGATATTGAGTCTGGGGCCTCCCTCGGTTGCCCTTGTAGAGTGGTTAAGTCCTTAAAAGGGTCATTTTGTTTCCCCTCTTTATATGGCCTGCCAAGTTGTCAGTAAGCTTCAAACATTGATGATTCAGGTCGGGTCTTGCTTTATCTTTAACCAAGTGTTCTATGATGATACCCAGATGCTCAGTGATAGCCTCTAAAAGATTTGTTTTAATTTAATTTTACATTTTCTAGTAGAACTTGTCTAATAGGTTTGAAGCCTTATCACCCCCCTGTGCATGATCTTCCAAGGTGGGTGGCACACGCAAGGAGTCTAAATTTCTAGAGCCTGAGGGCAAGATGTTGGTAGCTAAATACCGGTCGGTAACGGGCGAAAATTGCTGATTTTCCCGTTACCGAGAGGTATTTATCCCTTTCTAATGTAGGAGGCTGGTTTTAAGGATTCGGTAATTTACCGATTCCTTCTTTTAAGGAATCAGTAAATTACCGAAACCTTTAAACCTATGTAGGTAGCACTCAAGTGAGTGCATTTTTGCTTGAAGGATTCATTATTTACCACCAACTACAAGTTGGTGGTAAATACTGAATACCTTTAAAAAAGCAATAATTTGCTTTTTCAAGGTGCCATGAGGCAGACATACATGCCCATAGGGCATGTATGTGCGCCACATGTGCACACATGCATGATTCAGGGGTGCAACAGGGTGTCAATGTGACACCATGCCACCCTTGAATATGCTCCCACTATTACCGATTCAGTAAATACCGAATCAGTAATAGTGAATGGCTTCCCATTCATTCCTAGGAATGAGTGGGAAGGTATTTCTTATTACCGAATCAGTAATAAGAAATATTACAGAATCGGTAAATTTTACCAATTTATTACCTACATCATATTTACCGATTCCTAAATACCGAATCAGTAAAATTCGGTATTTAGGAAACAGTAAAATTAGATTACCTACATCTAGCCCTGAGTGCTTAGATCTGTAACTGACCTTCTCCCTTTTTTTTCCTTTTAGCAGCTTGAAGTGCAGGTCCCAGTGAGGTTTGCTTTTGTGTTTTTCTAAGGGTGAATAAATTGATGTTTGGGTCGAAGGGCAACTCTAGTTGACAAGATGGTGGAGCAATGCTACTAATCTGGTCATCGCCAGTGGCAATGGTGGCAGCACCGACAATGAGCTGGAGAATGGACCCTTCCATTTGGCATGGGTCTGTAGTTGTGAGGCCAGGTCCTCTTCAACATTACTGATTTCTATGATAAGAATCACCACAGCAGATGACAGGTAAGCTAAGATGGAAGACAAACCATCGGGCCAGCTTCAGGATAGTCCCTTCCTTCTCCAGGGACATCTCTGCACGAGCTATAGCCTTCCTTTTTCCCATTATATGATTTGATTGAAGGCTCACCCAGAGCGAGCCAGATGAAAGGGGGGGCACTCTGTCCTCTGTTGAGTTCGGATAGGCACAGATGGGCCTGCCCATGACCCGGGCTTCATAAGCCCATGCACGTCCCATGCTGCGGGGATGGCAGGTTCAATTTATGCGCTGCAAAGCTGGCTGCTGGTGCAGGCACGGCTGCTCCTGCCACTGTGAGTGCTGCAACTTGTAGTCTCTCCTGGGCCAAAGGACAGTCTCTCCCGCTGCAAGGAATGCAGGTGCAATTTATGCACCTAGAAACATGCTGCTGGTGTGGTATGGCGGCTCCTGCCGCTGTGTGTGCTGGGGCCTGTATTCTTCACGAGGCTGAAGGACAGTCTCCCGTGCTTTGGGGAAGGCAGGTGCAATTTCTGCACCATGAGACGGGGTGCTGGTGCGGGTGTGGTGGCTCCAGCTGCTGTGTGTAAAAAATTCCTAACTTTACAACTCTTAAATGCCCTTTGTGAATAGCGAAAGTCATAAAGTTAGGATTTTGTCGCAGACTACTTTTGTGAACCGGGCCCCTAGGTCCTTTTTTAACCACAACACATTTCCCTTTCAGCAGGTTGAGGTTAACATCCTGCTCCAGTGATCCCCTCCTCTCTCTAAACCTATACTGGGTGGGATTAGGAATGTTGTTGAGCTGGGCCCAACCATCTATTGTTTTCATAATTATTCTGCCCGCCACTTTAAGTATCAAATGTAAAAGGAGATGGGTGTATAGCAGCATGGATCCTGCCTGTTTATCTTCTTGAAGACAGGCACAATAGAAGCTTCTTTCCAAGTCCTATGAATGTCCTCCGGGGCAGCTGCATTCAAACCATTCATTAATAGAGGGGCCCAAAAAGGAATGATTCTCTTGCAGAGGTCCATAGGCACCCCATCAGGCCCAGGGGCCTTGTTATATGGGCTTGGCTGTAAAGCAACGTTTACTTCCTCCAAGTCAAAGGTTCTACCTAATAGGATATTTGGTACTGCCTCTATACTATCCAAAGATGTTACTGTTCCCCTTGAATATTCTTTTTAAAATGTGTTACCCATCCTTCATGGTTTATGTACATATCTAGATCATCAGACACACCTGTCTATCTATCGTTAAACCAACTGGTTTCGTGCTTGCTGGAAGCAGAGACCATGCATGATCAGATTAGCAGAGCGGTTGAAAGACTGAAAGGCCTCCAAAACACCATCTGGGAGAGTACCAACTGAAAGCAATCAATCCATAGGCAAAATCAAATTGGTTCAGATAAGAGAGCTTAACAGGACGGGGATAGAAATACTGTGCCATTTAATTCCTTGGCCTTTATCATTGGTTGTCAAGCCGGCTAAACCAGGATTAATTTTGCAGTTTTCACTGATAGGTATTAACATATCAGCTTCAATAATATTATGGTCACTGCAACAGGTGTCCAAAATACTCCCCACTCCTACAGCTCCTACAGTTTTTTCCAAGGACCTTGAGATGAAGACTTAGGGCTTTACTATGAGTCTGGCGGTCTACAAACCGCCAGACTCGTGGGGGCGCAGTAGTGGTGGTTTTCTGATTGCTCTATTATATCTAGGGCAGATGGGCCACCCTGGGACCACTGCAACCCTTTTCTTCACCACTCTGCAAATGCACCTCTTGGTGCACTGCTGGTCAGGGATGAAGTCCCTTTGGGTCCAGAGGGTCCTTGAGGGCCAACAAGACCTCCTGTTACCTCCAGTAAGCCCCACACACGTGGACTGCTAAGAGGTTTTCGGAGGCCATGCCCCCTTTCTCCACCCCTCTGCAAACGCACCTCCTCCTGGTGCACTGCAGGTTGGGGGATGAAGTCCCCTTGGGTCCCAAAGGTCCTTGGGGGCCAACATACCCTCCTCTTACCTCCATTAAGTCCCAGACAGCCCATTTGCTGAGAGGATTTCAGAGGCCACAACCGCTTTCTCCACCACTCTACAAATGCATTTCCTGGCTTACTGCTATATGGGGAATGAAGTCCTCTTGGATACTAAAGGTTCTTAGAGGTCCAGAAGCCCTCCTGTTACCGCCAGTAAGTCTGACGCAGCAGGATTCCTGAGAGCTGGTTGGAGGCCTGCTCTCTTTCTACACCACGCTGCAAACACAACTACCAGTTAAAAAAACATTGAAATTCACTTAAGAAAGAGGAGGGGAAACATGGCGGCCAGAAGCTAAATGGCCGCGGGCGAGCTCCTCAGATGTTTATTACGGATTCTATGCCGGACCTCTGCAACTGAATGTAGTAGGATTTTTTTTGATCAGTTAAGGATCAGCTAGATGGCGATTATGTGATTATGTGACTTTAACTTTGATGCTACCCCTTTAGCGCTGCCTATCCAAGCCTACATCTCCATTGCAAGCGTTCCCTACACAACCCGTGACTCCCGCCTCCCGGTCTGATTTTCACGGTTGCTCTTGACGCCCCGGGGTTTCCTTTCTATCCGTGGGGCATTTTCTGACTTACCCGATAGGGCGCTCTTCGAGCCCGGATGGTATTTGGGGCACACCCGTCTGTGCTGCCGGGAGTTTCGCCGCCGCAGGTGGCAAGCGCCGTGCAGGAGCTGAGGCGGCAATGGGTCCTTCGGCTGTGGTTCCGGGCTCATGGTGGCAGAGTCAGCACCTGTCAATCGGCGAGAATCTAGTCCGCCGAGATTCAGACGGTGGTTTGACTGAAAACCAAGACGGGCCGGGTGCTGCTGGCAACTGTATCTTCCCGGGTTTGAGTTGAAGAGAGTTGGGGGATAAATCATTGACATTAAATAAGCAGTGGGGGCTGCTTGGTTTTCCTGGTTTGGTCGGGGCTATTGATTCTGCCTACGGGATAAAGGGTGAGGAGAGAGAGGCAATTGGCTTACAGTGGGGCTTGTCTAAGGTTCTCTGGTCGTCTCCCACAGGGGAGCTATTGGAGCTGTATGGAGAAAAGTGGGCAGAATATTTTTCACAGTGCCCACAGTAGTGCCAAAAGTCAGCAGAGCTCAAGACCAACTGTGTGTTGCTACACTTTACGTAACAGAGCAGTGAAAATAGACACTGCTGTGGAACTGGGTGACTTACCCTCTGTCACGGAGGTAAAACTCACAGCAAGGTGGCCCGAGAAAGAAGACACCACGGAGAGAAGTACACCGGACGGAACAAGAGGGAAAGGCAGGGTTAAAAAAAACCTGTCATCCAAAGTGAAAGTAACTCCTTCATTGAAGACTTTTTTATAAGGTCTTAACTAATCCTTCAGATAAAAGTAAAAAGGGGAGTAACATGTCAACTCCAACTGCCCAGCTAGCACACTTGCAGGGTCTCACTTTGCTGACGGAAACCATCTTGTCATCAACCCCGATATCATCACTCTCTGGGGAAACAGAAGAATTGTGCACGCTGATTGAACAACCTGTTGTTGTCCATCCTTCCATAGACATCTCTAATAGATACTCAGCCCTAGAGAATGAAGGAGATCAAGGTTTAGGACTCGGCCCTCCACAACCAATGGAAAAGGTTGATGTAGTGGATGTTTCACCTCCCTTAGTCTTGGATAAAATTGGTTCTCTGGGTGTACCAGACATGCAAAAAAAGAAATCCCTGAATATGGAGGGAGGTGGAGCAGGTGTTGGTGTTGAATCTCTAGCTGACATCTTAATGGCACTAAAGGATGATATTGGAAGAAGATTTACCATTTCCGAATCGAACCAAGCTGCGATTAAATCTTCATGTGAGGTGTTAATTAAAAAAGTTGAAGAAATCTCACAAAGAACTGACGCCCTAGAACTTGAAATTCCCAATATAAGGAATCACTACATAGCTCCTCCGTAAAAATAGACAAACTAGCTCTCCAAAATAGAGATCTGAAAGACAAGGACATTGAGCCCCTTGAGAACCATGCCAGGAAAAATAACCTGAAGATACTAAATGTCCCTGAGGACTTGGAAGGGGTAGACGTAAAAAACTTTGTGATTACTCTCCTCAAGGATACAATCCTTAAAGACTCCCCAGAACTTAATCTAGCTGTGGACATCCAGCGTGTTCATCGAGATCCATACAAGAGGAGTCCGACAAACCCCAAGCCAAGGAATATCTTAGTGAATTTTCTAACATACTCACTAAAGGAGAAAATCTTATCCCTCGCATTGAAGGCAGGCACGGTTAAATGTTCATCCTCTTCTAGCCAATTCTCTTTTTCCATTAGGTCTGATGTCTCACATATTACAGCGACAAGACAGTGGGAGTTGGGTAAAAGGATGACAATCCTGAGCTCACTGGGGCCCAAGGTACAACTTATATTCCCTGCCTCGCTTCGAATGATGTGGAATAACCACATGTACAATATGCGACAAGTCGAAGAGGTAGATACCCTCATTGAAGAAATTAAAAACAAAAGCGAGGTATAGTACAGGGAGGCAACCTTTAAGGTGATAGCCATCATTAAACCATTTAGCTGATATATTATGCAGGGGTCTAACATTTTAGATGTATAACGGTTTGATAAACATCCAGGGGGACCTCGTCCATAGGGCTTCTGCCCAGTATAATGGGGGAGTTTCCCAGGGTTGGAAAGAGGGGTCACAGGGGTTTGTATGGGTGGAGGGATGGGAG
Source organism: Lissotriton helveticus (assembly GCF_964261635.1). Lineage (NCBI taxonomy): Eukaryota > Metazoa > Chordata > Amphibia > Caudata > Salamandridae > Lissotriton > Lissotriton helveticus. The sequence goes on from NC_136063.1 coordinate 851,831,229, forward strand.
GGGAGCACGGGTGGGGCCGCAGTGGGAAAAAAATATAAAGAAATATCCTCAATCTCACACTTGCAACTTGAAGCCATCATTAGAATGTTTTAGTATTTTTTTGCCACTTGGCAAAAATAGGGTATCTGAATGAGTAGTATAATTAAATGTATCTCCTGGAAAATCAATGGGCTTAGATGTCCACATAGGGAACGGCTGGTTATGAAGTATTTGGAACAGTCTTCCGCTCAGGTGTGTATGCTTCAGGAGACACATCTGAGTCATTCGGAGTCTAGGTTGACTTTTGGTAAATATCGTTGTACTATTTCCGATCATGCTCCAATTTTCTTTACGTATTCGGGAGGCAGGAAAAGTCCTAGATCCAGATGGACTTTAAAAAAATCAATGCTTTCTAATGAGGATACTATCAGGGTCTTAAAAACTTGAACTACGGAGTATTTTTCTTTAAACAGCGGCTCAACAACCCCTGACTTCGTTTGGGACGCTTATAAAGCAAACTTACGAGGCCAGATCCATAGCATGACTTGCTCAAAGAACAGGGAGGAGTTACTGGAATTTAAAAATCTAGAACAGGAGATAGGCAGGTTGGAAAACGAGAGGATATGTAGCCCTCAGATCTCTATTGACAGATTAACCCAACTAAACGAAAATCTTGATCGCCTTTGTCAAGAATACAGGGGCAAATTGGAATTAAAAGTAAAAGCTCAGTGGCAATCAAATAATATGCAACATTTTGAATATGGAGAAAGGGCGGGGGCTCTTCTAGCATGGAAGGCGCGGGTTGAGCGTGCCAAGAATAACATAAGTCAACTAATTATCGATGAGAGTGGTGCGACATCTCATAAACAGGCGGACATGCAAAGTTGTCTTTTAGCTATGTTTTCTGACCTCTATAGAGAAGAGAATACCCCTCACCCCGAGACTATTCAAAATTGGCTGAAGTTTAAAAATCTTCCAGTCCTTGCAGAGGGAGATCTTGCCTCCCTTGATGCCCCCTTTACAGAAAGCAAAGTAAAAATCTACATGAATAAGGTTAAGAACAACAAGGCTGCAGGGACTGATGCTCTCACAGGTGTGGTATATAAATCCCTCCAGGAGGAATTAGTTCCAAGGCTGTGTGATCTATTTAACTACGTTTATAGCCCCGAAGGGAGAGTTCCAAAATCTTGGAAGGAGGCAACGATCATCCTTATCTTAAAACCAGGAAAGGACCCATTCAAAGCTGATTCCTATAGGCCTATCTCCCTGCTAAATGCCGACTATAACATCTTTATGAGCATTTTGGCAGGGAGATTGGTCAAGTTAGTTCCTCAGTTGATTCATACTGACCAGAAAGGTTTTATCCCCGGGAGGTTTATTCAGTAAGTGACCGTACAGCTAATTGGGAGTATTGACTTGGCAGTTGCTAAATCTAAGCCCCAGGCTGTTGCAGCATTTGATGTGGCTAAAGCTTTTGATCGTGTTAGTTGGACCTTTCTGTGGGAAACCTTAAAGATAATGGGATTTGGCCCTACTTTCATACAGACATTGATCAACTGCTACCAGGGAGCTTCAGCAACGATCCTCCTTAATGGAGTGTTAACATCTAGCTTTAATATAATGAGAGGAACGAGGCAGGGTTGTCCCATCTCGCCCTTGCTTTTCGATTTATATATAGAGCCCTTGGCTCAATCTATAAGACTTTATGAATCGATCACACCTTTCATTGTTAATCAATATAATTGCAAATTAGCTCTATATGCCGACGACCTTCTCCTCTATACGGATAACCCAGTAGAATTCCTCCCTAGAGTGGAAGCATTATTGGAGGAATTTGGACTATACTCTGGATATCTGGCTGGATATCTGGCAAACTCCTCCAAAACAGAGATAATGTGTTGGCATGTCCACAATTGGAGCGGTAAAGTAAGCAAAGAATTTAGGTATCTTGGGATAACCATAGTCAAGAACATAGAGGATATACCTAAAGTTAACCTAAAAAAGGTATCTAAAGAGATCGATCATCTCTTTTTAAGATGGAAAAACCTGCCCCTAACGATATATGGCACGGTAAATTTGGTCAAAATGGTAATTCTGACAAAACTAACCTTCCTTTTTAGCACAATTCCCCTTGATTTTTCCAGGTAAAGAGCTAAGTTTAATCCAAGGGAGAATATGCAGTTTTATCTGGTCTAATAAAAATGCAAGGCTCTCATGGAAAAGACTAAGGCATAGGCTCCTGAAAGGCGGTCTTGCACTGCCTGATATCCATTACTACTTACTTGCCTTTCAGTTCAAAAATATTCAGTCACTACTGGGCTTTACAGGGGAATCTAATTGGAGGAAGACGTTAACTGAGATGACTTTCTTTGAGGGCGGGGGAGTGGGTTTTCTATATAAGTTTGGTGCTCCGAAGTTCTTTAAAAGGGTTTGTTTGAAAGTTTTAAAGTCTGCATTAAATCTATGGTATAGAGTCAGGAAATAATGGGGGATTAGATACTACTCAGATTTTGCCCCAATCTGGGACTCTCCTGGTCTACCTGTATGTTTAAAGGATAGCCTCGCTTTACCCATCAAGAATGCGGGCATTACAATCTGGTCGGACCTTCTATCCATAGATGGTATACACCTCTGGGAAATATCAAAAATAGGGAACTCCTTCTCAAGATTTAAATACCTACAATTGAGCTCCTGGTTTATAGCAGAGAAAGATTCTATAGGAGGAAATTGGGAAATTGAGTCACGGTGCCAGATTACAAATACCATAAAGAAGGAGGTGGCGGTTTTGGTATGGGAAGCTTCTAGAGGCTGACTATATAAATTGTCCTTTACAGCATGCAGTTTGGAACTTGTTAGACCTGGAAGCTGATGCCATTGAGCTTTACGAACCCTCTCTCCGGATTTTGTATAAATTAGTTAAACCTGCCTCATTGAAAAATAATCATTTTTTTGTTTTAAACAGATTATATTATACACCAAAGGAGATAGCTAAATTTGCCCCCTCACCTCCTCAAAATGTCCAAGATGCGAGTTCTCTCTGGCAGATGACGTGCATATATTCTACGAATGTGTTGAGTTAAAACAATTTTGGCAGAATGTGGAATCTACTCTTTGAGCTATTTTTAAATTCAAGATCATTTCGAATCTCCCAATAGTGATATTTGGCATCAATAACATCCTGATGAATTCCTTGTCTGCTATACAAAAAGGCCTGATCATGTATTTGATCCTTATTGCTAAGAGGGAGATTTGCAAGCTCTGGAAGGATCCATGGCCCCCGATGTATGAGAATTGGCTGAGGGCTGTATTGGGTATGGTACGCTTGGACTTGGGTAATTGGAACGACGATGGGTGTAATATCTGCTCGGAGCTCCTGGTATGGGGCAGAGAAATGAGATTAATCCAAAACTTATCCAAAGAAGCTGGCCTGGTTTGGCCTACAGCCAATGCAATTGCAGAAGCCTGGGGTGCTCCGGTTGGAATGATGGCTTCTTGCGTTTATTTGCAGTCGCGATATGGTGAGATGAGGGCAAAAAAAAAGAAATTCACTTAAAAATAAAAAAAGGTTACAGGGACTTTATAGTTAGGAAATAGAATTTGAAAAGCTTTAGAAATTCACTTAAAAGACCAAAGGTTACAGGGTCATTATAGTTAGGAAATAGAATTTAAAAAAAACCTTAGAAGTTCACTGAAAAAAACAAAGTTTACATGGATGTTATTAATTAGGCCCAAATTTCACTCATATAAAACCAGTGAAATTCAGACGCTATAGTTACCTACGCTAATTATAACTTACGTCACAGCATTCCATTGCTTTTGACCTCACATATTACAACACTCATGACATGGTCAGTGACATCACTGATGACATCACTGATGACATCTCAAATTACATCACTGATGATATCACTGCTGACATAACTGATGACATCGCTGATAACATCATCATCAGAAAAACATATAACCCAATACAACCACTCACGTGCCCATTCACATATAGGAAGAACAACTCACATACCAACTCACAGACCAATACCAGTACTCAGATACCCACTCACTTCTCCATAGAGCCACTCACACACCCACTCACTCACTCATAAAACTAATCACACAACTCTTTAATCACCCATACAGCTACTCATACAACCAGTCACTCACCCATACAGCCACTCACAGAGCCACACACTCCCCCATACAGCTACTCACATACACCCTGTTTCACCTACACAGTCACTCACACACCTACTCTCCCAGCCATACAGCTTCTCAACGCAGCTACTCACTCACCCATATAACCATTCATACACTAACACACCTACACAATCACTTACATATCTATTCATACATACACAGAAACACTCACACATCAACTAACTCATACAACCATTCACACAGACACTCACTCTCCAATACAGCCACTCACACACTGGCTCACATAACCAAACATCCACTCAAACTGCAACTCAGTTATACATACAGCTACTTACACACACAGTCACTCATACACCCATTCAGACACCCACTCACTCACCCATACAGCCACTACACACCCTGTTAGCCACCCATAGACCCACTCACAACGCCTCTCACTCACTCACCCATACAGCCACTAACACAGCCACTGATTTACCAATACAGCCACTCACATACCATCTCAGTCACCCATATAGCTACTCACACAAACCCACTTACACAAACTTACAGCTACTCATATGCCTGTATACACAAGGATACATACAGTAAACAGCCACTCACATACTACATGTTAGAAGTACTAACACTCAGTAGTAATACATGTAGTATACTGATTTTAATTCAATATCTTTATTTCGATTTTTAGAAATCATAAAAGAGTACATACTATTTAGAATATTCATACAATACATCGATACATCAAGGTCTGACCCGCCAGAATTAACACAGTTATAAATAGCAATCAATGTCCTATTAGAAATTTTCCTAAAATTTAAAACAATAAATATTAATTTATAATTTATAAAAGATACAAATCCCTCACAATACCTTTTTGCAATAAATTCAGCAATAGCTTTTGGCAATAGTTACAAAGTGCTAATAATACTTCAAAACACTAGTTGCAAGGGAGTTATTTCCTATAAAAAATACATTTAATAACTATCAGAAACAAGTACAGGGTTCCATGCCACTTAGCTAAATAGTTTACATCTGGCTTTATATTTACTACTTAATAGGGACTTATTTTGGGAAACAATTAAAGCTTCAGTCCTCTACTCTTTCTTATGATTTAACTTTTGTATTAGGTTAGTATGTATGTTTAACATCCATAAACTGTTAAACACATTTACAGTCACTTGATGATGTTATCAGTGATGTAATTTAGGATGTCATGAGTGATGTCACTGACCATGTCATGAGTGATGTAATATGTGAGGTCAAAAACAGTGCACTGCAGGGGACACACGTTATAGTTAGTTCAGGTAACTATAATTGCTGAATTTCACTGGTTTGGTATGAGTGAAATCTGAGTGAAGGTGTAAACAGCAACGAAGGGTTGCATGATCTTATACAGAATATTCCATTTTGCAGCCACCATGACCACTTCATTTACATCCCTAATGACGCCCCATGTCTCTCCTTCATTGTTAGTATTCCAAACAACAGTTCAGGAGACCAATAACAAATCACAATTGTCCGAATAATCAATTGCAAACAAATTTCACTTTACAAAAGGAAAAAGAAAAAGAATAAAAGGGGAGGGAGAGAATGAGGGAAAGGGAGACACAAATCAAAAACTGTCAACAAAAGATTAGAAAGTTATCACAAGTTTATTATAAATAGTGCGCTCCAAAGATATAATTGCTGGTTTATGCAAAAATACAAGACATACAGGGGAAACCAAACATGTGGCAAACCATAATTATGTTAAAAAAGAGGGGTACAACATATACAAAACTTATGTGTCCACTAAAATTTATGAGCCACAGATACGTCGACGGCGTTTCGACCGCAGTCAGAGGTTGCGGTCATCATCAGGACAAGAACAATTCATTGAGCGTCAAAGTTATTTAAAATCCAAACCGGAACAGTCACGTTCTTAATTTGTGTATATACAATGATTTCCAAATTCGAATAATTAAGAGGCAATTACCGTTCCATATAAATCGAATATGACTAGAGTTGTTCCACTGGAATGTGATTTGAATCGGGAGGAAATAGAATTTCAATCCTTCTTTTTCCTTTTGTAAAGTGAAATTTGTTTGCAATTGATTATTCTGACAATTGTGATTTGTTATTGGTCTCCTGAACTGTTGTTTGGAATACTAATTGACTGCCCCTGGTTCAGGTTAGTGGGTTGCCTCTGTGGTTGTTCATGATCTCCTTCATTGTTGTCATAAAAGGTAAGAGGCCTCCTCACACAATCTGTCTTCAATAGGCATAAAGACACTCTGTGGCATTTCAGATGGCCCTCATTGCTTACTGATGCCATCCATCTGTGGTGAACGAGTCATCCCTCGCTTGCTGTACAGTTGGGAAATCTACACTGCAGATATTTGTTTGAAGAACACAACTCCATAAGTTCAATTACTTAGCAAGTCGGCACAGGAATCCTTTCCGAATGGCAGTACAGGCACCTCTTTGTAATAATCCTTTGCAACAGACTCCACCTCTAGTACTGAACTCACAGCCCGTTCTGCCAGCCTCAGGAAAATAGACTCACGTAATATGTATGATTGAAGAAAATGCAGAGCACTCACAGGATCAATTGATTATCTTTTTAAACAGGGCAGAAGCTTATTGACTATGATGCCTTCCTCAATGCTTTGTCAATTAAAAATGCGCTGGCACATAACCACAATTGTTTTAAAAAATGTCAGTGGCTACTCCCATTGAAGCATTTAAAAATGTAAACAGCAAAGAAGGGCATGCATGATCTTATACTGAATGTTCCATTTCGCAGCCGCCATGATAGCATGATCGCTTCATTTACATCCCAAATGGTGGCCCAAGTCTCTCCTTCATTGTTGTCATAAAAGGTAAGATGCCTCCTTACAGAATCTGTCCTCAATAGGCATAAAGACACTATGGGGCTGTGGCATTTCAGACATCTCTCATTGCTTTGTTCTGCCATCCATATGTGGTGAGCCAGCGATCCCATTCTTGCTGTACAATTGGAAAACCTACACTGCAGATACTTGTTTGTCTAACCAACTCCTTAAGTTCAATAGTTTATCCAGTCGGCACGGGAATCCTTTCCTTATGGCTCTTCATGTTCAGGCACCTTTTCATATTAATCTTTTGCAAAATACTCCACCTCTAGTGACAAACTCACAGCGGGTGCTGCCAGCCATGTGAAAGTGGACTCACATAATATGTAAGCTTCAAGAAAATGCGGTGTACTCACGGGATCAATTGATCATCTTTTCACTCAAAGGAGATGCATTTCGCCTATGATGCCTTCCTCAATGCTTTGTCAATAAAAAATGCGCTGGCTGACAATCACGATTTTAAAAAAAATTTCAGCACCCTACTCCCATTCGAGCATTTCAAGTTACAAACAGCAACAAAGGGCTGCACGATCTTATACTGAATGTTCCATTTTGCAGCCACCATGACAGCATGATCACTTTATTTACATCCCAAATGGTGGCCCATGTCTCTCCTTCATTGTTGTCATACGGAGTTAAAATTAACCCTGGGCGTAGTTCGCGTAGTAGCACTGGATGTATGACGTTACAACGCATACTTTTACATCGCATGCCTTTACAACGCGGTATTTACAACGAATACCATTACAACCCATAGTGCTTTTGGGTGTTGGATAGTGAATTATTTAATTTACTATTCCAACTCCAGTCCCAGTGGATAGTAGGGAAGGTGTTGGATAGTAAATTAAATATATTCCCTATCCTAGAGCGCCCCCCAGCGCAATGCGTTGTAATGGTTTGCGTTGTAAAAGTTGCGTCGTAAAGGCACTGCGTGGTAAAAGTTGCATTGTAAAGGTTGTACACCAGTAGCACTACGTGTAGCTACGCGAAATGCACTTCGCACTACGCGAGCTACGCGTAGCTACGCAAACTGCGTACTGCACTGTGCAAACTGCTGTTCGCACTGATTGCACAGTTAAGGATACTTGTCTGCACTGTGCAATCAGTGCAAACTGCATCTTGCACAGTGCAAGAGGTTGTTTTCTGCCGCTCGAGCAGATTTCTACTTGAGGAGGAGCTTTCTCAACGCGGACTGGTATTTTTTCATCACAAGCAGGCGACAGCATACACGACCACTGGCAGTGAGAAACCTGACCTCCCCGCGTTGAGAATCTCCCTGGGAGGTTTATTTTCCATGCTCGCGATTGGCAACTCGCGAACAAGGAAAAAGTCTCGCCAGGATGTAATTTTGCCCTCTCGTGGTCGCCAACTTGACGTTGAGGACCGCGAGCAAGCAAAAAATGACTGCGACGCCACGCTACACTACGCTACGCATATTTGCACTGTGCTACGTGCAATTTGCGTAGTGCGAAGTAGCACAAACTTTGCAAACTACGCGAGCGCAGCGTAGTGCTTCGCCCAGGGTTAGTTAAAATGCCTCTTTAAACAATATGTTTGCAAGAGGCATAAAGACACTCTGGGGCTGGGGTGTGGCAGATGGCCCTCGTTGCTTAGTTCTGCAATCCATCTTTGGTGAGCCAGCGATCCCTCGCTTGCTCTACAATTGGAGAATCTACACTGCAGATGTTTGTTTGTATAACACAACTCCATAAGTTCAATAGTAGAACCAGTGTGCACATGAATCCTTTCCATACAGTAGTTCAGGCACATTTTCATAGTAATTCTTTGCAACAGACTCCAAGTCTAGTGCCGAACTTACAGCGGGTGTTGCCAGCCACGTGAAAGTGGTCTCACAAAATATGTATGTATTTTTCAAGAAAATCTGCTGCACTCACAGGATCTATTGATTATCTTTTTAATCAGAGCAGACACGTTTTGGGTACAATGCCTTCCCAATGCTTTGTCGAATAAAAATGCGCTGGCTCACAATCATAATGTGTCCTATTCAATTGGAACATTTCAACTTTTTTTTAATTTTAACATGTTTTATTACAATTTTTGTAAAACAGGAACACATTAGTAGATCTGTTATACTGAATGTTCCATTTTTGCAGCTGCCATGAGAGCATGATCACTTTATTTATTCATAAATGGTGGCCCATGTATCTCCTTCATTGTTGTCATAAAAGGTAAGATGCCTATGTACACAATCTGTCCTCAATAGGCATAAATACACTCTGGTGCTGTGGCGTTCCAGATGTCCTCCAAAAATTATTGTCACGCTGGATGCCAACAGCGCTAAAGGTTGTGATGATGGGTATGTGGCAAAGTAATACTGTGTCCATTTTAGTGTCTTTAGAGAACATACTTCCACCAACAGTTTCAGAACAATCTATCTGCCTTCTTCATAGGGTAGTTGTTGGAAAGTGTATTATTAGTAGTGGCAGATATGCATTTACCACTGGCAATAATACCACTAACACAATATAGGACTCAGAATAGGTCTTAGAAAATTATTCCCATGCTAAACCGTTGGTAGTTTGGCTGCGAGCAGGCAGGCTTAATATCACAGACTGGTATGTGAAGCTTTGAAGAACACCAATGCAGTACATAATAAAGACACAATAAAAATCCAACACCAATTTATAAAGATAGGAAATATTTATATCTTTAAAATGACACAAAAGCAAACACAATCCACTGTAGGTAGCCAGAGATTTGTATTTTAAAAGATTAAACACTTTCTAGTGTTAGAAATCAACAGTGCCACTTTTGGACATTTGGTTGCCTCTGTCAGGGACACATTTACACTTAGCAAATTTTATGGAGGATTTCTCACCAGACACCATGGAACCTCCTCCAGCAGGCCAAATTCTATGAGGAACTCCTTCCTGATGCTCCTCTTGCACGTCCAAAGTGTCCAAAATACAATCCAAGGGTCTGGAATCTCCAAAATTGTCCTTGAAAGTTTGGGACTTCGGAGCCCACAATCCACTTGGACCAAACCCTTACACACCCACTAGTAGTACTCCAGGCTGAGGATTCTTTGTGTTGATGGCCCAGGTGAGATCTGTTAACCTGTAGCTTGCATGGAGTCCATTCTTTAATCCTTTTGAAGCAGATTTGATCCATGGGGCTAGAGTTTCAGATTGTGCAAGAGGCACAATCTTCAGAGTGCAGGACCTGGTTAATGCACATGAAACTCCTCTGCATGGGCCCTTATTGCTTTGTTAGATTTAAAGCAGCAGATCTGAGAGGCAATGCCCCTCTAAGATTAGTCTTATTCTCTGTGGTCAAGCTTGAGGGCACTCCTGTCCAATGAGGTGCAGAGCATGACCACTTCCTTCAAAGTGTGGCACAATGATATCCCACAAAGCACTATTTCTCCAAAATTCAATATGTCATAATTTTCAGCAGGGTGAGCAGAACTGACTAAACCAGCCTACAGGATGGCTTCATCTGCATACGTCCCCTCCCCTCACATATGGGAATTCCTGCTTAATCCTCCCATCTGGCAGGGGGCAGAGGGGGGAGTTGTAAATGAAAACTGGTTTCTCTAGCTTGTCTCCTCCTTCCCTTGAAGAACATTGTTTACCGCCCCTCCCCTTGACTCTGGCATTCCTATTCCCAGCAACCTCTCCTCCCAGAAAGGCTTCCTAACCCTAGGGGTCATTTATCACCTTTTCAAAGCAGCCATGCTAATCCACTTATCCCTGTCCAATCAAGGCAAAGTACTAGAGGGCTGAATCTTGGCTTACAGACAAGAACGTCGTATAACGTATTGTCTGTCGATTTTAGAATTAATTTAACAATATCATACTGTTGGATTTATCTTTACCATTCTACTGAGTCCATTAATCGTAGTTTTATGGCTTTTTATATCTCCAGTTATTAACTAATAACATCTTCCAATGTTAATCTATGGGCTGTGGATCTGAAATAAATTGGGCAATGTCTCCAATACCAGGGCTCATAAAACAGGTTTGGTAAGGACCCTGCTTATACCCACAGGGTCCCTCACCCCAGCAACACATAGGAAAGACTTTAGGGGTTCAGAATATATCAAAATATTGCAGATCCTCATTTCACAGTGCTTCTAACACAAAAGTCAATTTTGGTAAGCACTTTACTACAATGTGGGGAGTGACATGTGCAATCTCACTAACTCCAGGGCATATAAAAAACATGTTTTTTAATAAGGATTCACCTTATAAGTACCTGACCCCGACCCCTGGGACACCTAGGGTAGATCCTGTGGGTACCTACCATGCCCAAACATTGCAGGTTAACCATTTTTAAGTGCCTCAAACACCAAAGTCAATTTGGGCACAATTTGGATTAAAAAAGAAACCTGCCAAACAGGGCTGCTTTTATACTAACCTCAGGCTCCCACACATGCAAGTACAGAAAAGGCCGCTGGGTTCTATACTGCCCAGCCCTATTCTATAATAGGGACTTAAAAGTAGTGTCAATCCCCCTGCCCTATTATGTACTATGGACTTATAGGGGAGGTCATGCCAATCAAGGGTACTCCAACCCATAGTGTACCCCAGTGTATGTAGGTGTTTTTACTGTTATCTAAGTGTGTCTTCAGCATAGCACTGGCAATGGACCTGGTTAGGCAGAGCCTAGGGCCAGTAGAGTCAGCTACAACCAGTACCAGTCAGCAAAACGTTGGGGGGGGGGGGGGCCGAAAACACAGGATTACTTTGCAACAATAGTGTTTTAGAAGGAAGGTTTTAGCCAGTAGCAGACATGGCATCTCAGTTGATGACTGCAGCTCAAGCCCTAACTCAGTTTATGGAGGACAGCTTTGAGGAAGGATCAGAGACTTAGACAGCAGATACTGAAACATCATCTGAGGGAGAGGACAATGTAGCAGAATCTAGAATTATTTTACAGTCAGTGGAGTCCCACCCAATTGCGCATCTTCCAGCAATTCTGAGGGACACGATGATGGCAGTTGTGCCGTCCCTTCGCAAGCACAGTCTGTGCAGCAGGACATCAGTAGCATTTTAGACCTATATAGAGAGCAGGCCAGTGGACAGCAAGCACAGACAGAGTGCTCTGTGGACAGCCCTACCAATTTAGTTTAGCACCAAATTCCACCTTTTACTGGTGAAGCTGGATGTAAAGTCGATACGGGCAACTTTTTGCCAATTGACTACGTCCATCTCTTTTTGGATGTTGACTTCCTTAGGCAAATTGTGTAGCAAACAAATTTGCTTGCTGAACAATTTCTGAGGGTGCATGGAGATACTCTCAAGCCTCATTCTAGGGCACACAAGTGGACCCTCACTTTATTACAATTTCAAAATAAGGGTAGTCCATAAACCAACCTTGCTGTCCTACTGTTCTACTCGCACTGTTCGTTTAACCCTCATCTTTGCACAGTACATGAGCAAAGATTGAAATGTAGCAAGGGCTGCAATATCAAAAAACAATGAAAATTCTGCTGCATTTCCAGCATACCATCCAGACCATGATAGCCTGTTCAAAATTCAGCCTGTCATGGGACATTTTTCTGCCAGGTTTCCAGAGGTTTATGGGCCACATGTATCAAGCCATTTACCATTTGTAAATGGTAAAAAGTCTTTTAGGATGTATCATCCCAAAAGGCATTCGCAAAATAGGGAATCACAATTTTTGCAATTACCTATTTTGCTAATGCATTTAGGGAATCGCAATTAGCGGTTCCCTAAATGCAATGCAGGAAGTAGTAAAAAGTTGCGACCTTGCTTCAAGGAATCGCAAATTAACACCAACTTGAAGTTGGTGGTAATTTGCAAATTCCTGGAAAAATACACATCTTTGCATTTTTCAAAGTGCCATGTGGTGCACACATTTGCCCTTTTGGCATGTATGTGTGCCACACGTGCACACTTACCTTTTTTGGGGGTACATCAGGCTGGCCTTTTAGCCCCTATCACCCTTGTAATTGCATTTGCAATTTGCGATTACCAATTTGGTAATTGCAAAATGCGAATGTCTCTAGGCCCATAGGAATGAATGGGAAGGCATTCCCTAATAGTGAATGGCAATTTGCGATTCGCTATTAAGGAATATGAAGGAATCATAATTTTTTGTGTGAAACCTACATGCATTGCATTTTGCGATTCCATAATTGCGAATCGGTAAAATTCGCTATTATGGACTCGCAAAATTCAATATTGAGACATCTGGCCCTATGATTCTAGAAAGAATAGAGCCATTGATGAGTTTTTGATCCTGTACAAAGGGCGGCTTCTGCTTAGAAATGTGAGGAAAGTATGATTTTTGTAGCTACATCTGCGGTTTGCAGGGGATCTTGGGTTAGAAAACATTGGGGGATACATGGAAACCACACCCCACTGGACTCCCACGGGTGTCTAGTTTTCAGAAATGTCTGGGTTTGGTAGGTTTCCCTAGTTGGCCGCCAAGCCAAACACAGGTGCCTCCTTGCAAAAACAGGTCACTTTGTGACAGATCATTTTGATGTCGCCAACACAATTTGGGCCATTCCCTGTCGCGGGCATTAGGCCTACCCACACAAGTGAGGTCACATTTTAATCTGGAGAACTAGGGGAGTGCTGAATGGTAGCAACTTTGTGGCTGACTGCAGATTCCAGGACTATTCCTCACAGAAATGCAAGGAAAATCAGTTTTCTAGGGAAAGTTTGAGCTTTGCAGGGGATGCTGGGTAAGAAGACATTAGAAAATCCATGCAAGTCACCTCAACCTGGACTCCCCTAGGTGCTTAGAAGTAAATAATGTGGTGGTTTGGTTGGTTTCCCAAGGTGCCAGCTGTGCTGGAGCCCAAAATCCAGAGCTACCCACATTGCAAAAACCACATCGTTTTTCAGTGCAAAAATGTGATGTGCCCATGTTGCTTTTGCACCCTTTCATGTCATAGGAACTTGACCTACCCACACAAGTGAGGCACAGTTTATCTTGGGAGACTTGGGGGATGCCGGGTGGGTGGAAATTTGTGGCTCCCCTCAAATTCCAGAACTTTCCAGCACAGACGTGAGAGGAAAATCCGTTTTTTAGTCAAAGTTTGAGGATTGCAAGGGATTCTGGGTACACAACATGTAGAAAGCAATGCACATCAGTCCACCTTAGACACTCCTAGGTGTCTGGTACTAAACTATTTACAGGTTTGCTAGGTTTCCCTAGATGCCGGCTGAGTACCGGTCCAAAATCCACAGCTAGTCACATTGCAAAAAGGATCCGTTTTTAGTGGAAAAATGTGATGTGTCCATGTTGCGTTTTGGGCCGTTTCCTGTCACGGGCACTTGGCCTGCCCACACAAGTGATTGTTAGACCTGACATCTTTGGTGTGGTTCCCCTATCTTTTTGCCTCTACCTCCTGTATTTTTAACTTTTATGCTGGACTTCATTTTTCCTGGTTTATGTACTCTGGGCCCTTTACCACTGCTGATCAGTGCTAAAATGCAAGTGCTCCCTGTGTAAATTGTAATACTGATTGGTTCTCCATGATTGACACATTTGATTTGCTGGTAAGTCCCTAGTAAAGTGCACTATGTGTGCTCAGGGCCTGTAAGTTGAATGCAGCTGGTGGGCCTGCAGCACTGGTTGTGCACCCACATAGCCTTGTAAACTTTTCTCAGGCCTGCCAATGCAGTGTCTTTGAGTGCAGTTTTAAACTGACATGTCACCCTGGGATGTGAACCCACTTGCCAGGCCCTAACCTTTCCTTTTACTACATGTAAGGCACACTTAAGGTAGGCCCCACGGTATTTACAGGTGTAACTTTCAATTGGGAACAGTTAGAGATTCGGATTTTAGGATCTCTAAGCTCAAAATTTAAAAACACGTATTTTAGAAAAGGTGGGTTTTAAATTTTATATTTGAAGATGCATCTTTTAGAAAGTGAATATTTTCTTGTTTAACAATTTTGTGTCTCTGGCTGCCTATTAAACCAATGTCTGGTTTAGACTGACAGGGGCCTGTTTGTGCATTCATAAAAGGGAGTTGAGGTGTGCCCTGCATATCCTGGTGGCCCATCACCAGGCTGATGGGCCTACCTGAGCTAGAGTGGTGGGAGGAGCTGTCACCTGCACCTGAATAGGTCTGTGCTTGGCCTATCACAATGCTGTCTCCACCCCCCTGGAGTGTGTCTGTAGCCAAGATCAGGCAGAAGAAGAACTTGTGCACTACAAAGAAAATGCTTTGAAGTATGCCTACTTCAAATGCCGAAAGAGGTATAAGTATTGGGCCTAAAACACCACACGTTTACAACACTTCTGGATCAAGAGGAACATCTGCCAAAGAGAAGAGCTGAATAGCTGTGAGGAGGAGGACTGCCCCTTTGCTGAGTGTTGCTTTGCTGGGTTAGCCTGAAGTTGCTTCTTCTGGTTTGGAGAGGAAAAGGACTGGACTTTGCTTTATATTCTGCTTGAGAAGTTTCTCCAAAGGCTTGTGTGTGCTTGCTTCTTGTTAAGAATTTTCAGGGCCAGCAAAAACTTTACCTGTAGCATCCCCGAACTCCACTGCTGGAAGTTCCGACCTGCCAAGTGGTGCTGGCTGATTCTAAGTCTTGACCCTTGGAGGTTTTTCCTGCTGCAAATATCTGCTTGAAAGCATTAAAATAGGGGGTCGTGGCCAAGATGGCAGCATGAGCGGACATGTCTTCCCGAGCTCCCGCCGCCAACCTTTAATTAGCACAGGCTCTAGCACTCTTGAGCCCTCCGTCAGCCTTTTCAGTGGTTCGCTTGGTGCCCCCTGTGACCCCTGGCATTGGTGGGGGCCGGTGAAGAGTGTTGCGGGCTGCCCGGCTGCGGTGTACGACGCGGCCTACTGGGCAGAACAGCATTGTGGAGCAGCGAGGGGGCATGGCCGGAGTTGGGCCTGAAGCCTGCCGAGCCAGGTCGCGTCCGCCCCGGGGGGGCTCTACGCGAGGAGCGGTGCGGCAAAGGTGGGACTGGCCCGCGCGAGTGTTGCTCAAGGCTTCGGGGGCAGAATTGCCCGGAAGCGACTGCGGACCCACCGACAGTTGTGAGACCCGGCCACCACGAGTCCCTGCTGGAGGCCTCGCAGTGGAGGAGAAAGGAGCGGCCGTAGGTCGACCGACGTGTTTTCGGACCCCCACTGTTGGCTGCTAAGGGGAGTGGAGCCGGGGCCCAGCGGCTCCTGCGGCAACGTGGAGAGTGGCGGCTAGTGATTAAGGCTCCTGCAGTTGGAGCAGAGGTGAGGCGCAGTGTAACGGCCTGGCGGGCAGACTGTGGAAGCACGGCCCGAGGCACGTGGAGCTGCGGGGGAGAGCGGTGCCAGCCCCGCCTAGCGCCTGAGATAGCGGACTATGGGGCTGCTGGAGCTAATTAGGAGCAGGAGGTGGTCGCCCTGCACACCCTGGCCTCCTGAACAGAGTGTGAGGGGGCCCCATACCTGCTGGGAGACCGGAGCTGGGATTGGGGCTGCGAGGTGTGTGGACTCCGTAAGCAGAGGGCCTGGACCGGCAGGGGCTTGCAGTTGGTCGGCCTGGTGGACCTGGCGCTTGAGGAGCTGAGAGCGGTGGCTGGCCCTGGACTGGTGGTTCTAGGAGCGCACGATAGGCGGAGTGCTTGGGCCTTTGGTGTCGGGGAGACCGGGTGAGTGTGGAGAGTACCATCCCACAGCTGGAGGTCGGGTCCTGGGGTTCACCGGCGCACACTGGAGGCTACCCCCTGGACAAGATGGGGTCTTGGTAGAGGCCAGCTGGAGGTGAGAGAGCTCGGGTCGGCCTGGTTGGAAGCACCTATGTCGGATGAGGACTTTCGAGCGGTGACCATGCCAGGGCAGATGGATACAGAGCGCGGATAGGCGGCGCTCTCCTGGGCTCTCCGGGGAGCTCTATAGACCACTTGTTTACTAGTGCATTGCGAGCCGGGGGGGGGGGCTGTCCCGCTCGACGGAGTTACCCCTGGGGTGGAGCGTCTCTTCAGATGGGGTCAGGTGGACGGGCTCCGCTCGGGAGCTGCTGCCTCTTTGGCGTGGGGGGGGAGCCCTTGTGCTCCCCAGGACCCGGAGGCGGGCTCCCGCAGGCTATATCCTCAACTAGGGGTCGGAAGGACAAGACCATCAAGGACCTGTTTTCTAGGGGCACCGACAGTCAAGCAGTCGGAATCTACAGCAATGGCAGCCGGCCCACCCGCCCCGGGCCAGTCGGACGGCTCAGAGCCTATCACTAAGTCCTTTCTCGAATCCCTATTCAATACCCTACGGAACGACATCCATACTTTGAAGTGAAAACTCCAGGAGGAGACCAAGGAGGTCAGGCGGGACATAGACGCGATAGGGGAATGTGTGGCAGACCTGGAGGGCAAGGGCGAGGGACGGGATGCAGAAATGGAGGCACTACAGCAAGAAATCATTCGTATTCATGATCAGCAGGTGGATCTCCAGTCTCATGTACAGGATCTTGAAAACCGTTCTCGACGCCATAACATCAGAATTAGGGGCATGAAAGTGGCAGAGGACAATAAGGATCTCTTTTCATTTGCTCAGAAACTGTTCAACCTTATATTGGGCGACCCTGCTGAGGCAGAATTGTGTATTGACAGGGCACACCAAGTGGGGGCGCCGCGCTCAGCTTCCGCCCCACCTCCTGATATCTTGGTCTGTGTCCAGGGCTTTTGTACAAAGGAGACGATCCTTCAAAAGATGCGTCAGTTGAACACCCTTGCGTTTGGAGACCATGCACCGATCCTATTCCAAGACTTATCTGCCCTCACACTGCAGAAGAGCAGGTCCTTCAAGCCAGTTACGTCACTGCCGCAACAACGCAATATCCCATATAGCTGGGGTCACCCGTTCCGGCTGGTGTTCAGATGGGACAATAAGGTTTACCAGCTGAGGTCCTTGACAGAGGCCTGTCGGCTTCTAGGCATCGCGGAACCGGCGGAAGACAAGGCGGCTCTTACCCGGGCGAGTGCCGGAGATGACTCCAAGCCGCAGTGGCGTCAGCAGAAGAGGAGGCGACGAGCGAGGAGGCCTCCGGCAGCAGTGTTTGAGGAGGGCCAGAGAGCAGCGGTAGAAACGGCGGCGACGGAGTTGGCCGTGACTAATTCTGGCTGAAATACAGTTTACATGGCCTTTGATGGTTGAATTCCCTTTTTCTAGCAATGGCCAGCGGCGGGGGGGGGGGTCTGGTGAGATTGTTCGAATTACCGATATTGTTGTATTACCACGCATCTACGGATTATGGACACACTGTTTGGACACAATGTTTTTCCTTTTTCTTTTTTGGGGTGGTTGGTGGGTTGGAGTGGGAGGGAGGGGGTCCACTGGTCCTTAGTCCATTGGGAACATAGGCAGGCTGTTGAGTGCCCAGGCCTGCAGCAAGGAGTGCCTGTTTTGTGGGGGGAGAGCAGCCTCGCGGTGGCGCGTAAATTTCACTAGCTACTCAACACATGGTGATTAGATGCCAGTAACACAAGTGAAAATACTCATTCTTAATGTAAGAGGGTTAAATAATCCAGTCAAGCGTAGGGCTGTGCTGCTGTCCCTAGAGCAGACCCACGCTGACATTTGCCTCCTACAGGAGACACATCTCTTACAACGGGACTGTCATCGCCTGCGGTCTTCAAGGTTTCCTCTGCAGTTTTTCTCCTCTAGTCCCACTAAGACGGCAGGGGTAGCCATCCTTGTGTCGCAGAGGTTCAAGGGGCAAGTTTTGGATAAGCTCGCAGAGATTAAAGGGCGCTTACCCCTCTACCGATTTTCCTTAGGCTCTACCCTTTTCTCTATTGGCTCGGTTTATGCACCCAATGAAGGACAGGAAAGGTTTTTTCATAGGGTTCATACAGAGGCCACTTCTACTTCGGATTGCCACTTTCTGGTGGGGGGGGGGCCTAAACTTGGTATTTGATAATGTCCTAGATAGGTACCACACAAGCAGGGGCGTTGTCAGATGAAGGTTTAGCCAGGTTGCAGGAATTAGGCTTTAGGGACCTCTGGCGCTGTTTTCATCCGGGGAAGCGGGAGTACTCATATTTCTCACATGCACACAAAACATATGCTAGATTGGATTACCTGCGCGCTACAGGGCCCACACATGCCTTAGTCACGAAGGTGGAGATTGGAGTTGCCTCCTTGTCGGATCATGCCCCGGCGAGTGTCAGCCTTGCTCTACCCCCAATTCAGCGCGCACAGCGGACGTGGCGTCTTAGAGAATCGCTCTTGCATCGGAAAGAGGTGATTTCTCGGATACAGTGTGCTTTAAAGATTACCTCTCACATAATAGTAACACAGATACCGCACTTGGGACTCAGTGGGCAGCTTTGAAGGCGGTCCTCAGAGGGGAGTTCATAGCTATTTCGGCTGGGGACAATGTAGAGAGGCAGCGCAAGTGGGATGACGTCACACAGCAAACCAGGGAGTTGGAGCAAAGGCACCACAGGACGGGGGCTCCCAGGATTTGGCGGCAGTTGAAGGCAGTTTGGCAGCAGTTAGCAGCCTTGGACCAGGTCAGAGCAGAGTTTGCAGCCCTACGGTTGCGCCATGCCTTCTATATGGGTGGGGATAGATGTGGGAGATTGCTGGCCCATAAGTTGAGGGAGGCGAGACAACAGCAGATGGTGTGAGAGATTGTGGGGAGGGATGGAAGGCTTCTTACGGAGGATAGTGACGTAGCCGAAGCATTTAGGGATTTTTATGCCAACCTTTACGCTGGTGAGTCTATGGAGGAATTGGGGGAGGAAGATTGTTTAGATTCTGTCTCCCTTCCCACGCTATCGAGGGAGCAAGCGGAGCTTCTAGACAGTGCCATCAGACCGGAAGAGATTATATCGGCCATCTCCCGCCTGAAAGTGGCAAAACTGCCAGGGCATGATGGGTTTCCAGCTATTTTTTATAAGACATTCTTCGCACAGTTAGTTCCTCTATTGGTGCCTCTTTTCAATTCCTTTGCGGAGACGGGTGCGATCCCGAGCGACCTACTGGAGGCCTCTATAGCGGTCATCCCGAAACCAGGGAAGGATAGGACACGATGTGAGGCGTACCGTCCCTTTTCCCTTCTTAAAATTGATCTGAAACTGTACACAGGGATCTTAGCTGCACGTCTCAAGACACATATTGGAGGCTTGATCGATCCGGATCAGGATGGCTTTATCCCTGCCTGCCAGACCTCCGATAACACGAAAAGGGCGCTGCATCTCATCGAAAAGGCAGCTCGGACATCGGGGGAATACATGATGCTGGTTATCGACGCCGAGAAGGTGTTTGATAGGGTCCATTGGCCTTATCTTGCGAAGGTCCTGGAGATAGCTGGTTTGGACCCGAAGTTTCAAACTCATGTATTGAATTGTTACAAATATCCGACAGCGACAGTCCGAGTTAATGGCTTCACTTCTCCACGGTTCGCCATAGAGCGAGGAACGAGGCAGGGATGCCCATTATCTCCCCTCCTCTTCGCTCTGTATATGGAGCCGCTGGCGCAGAAATTAAGGTGTAACCCAGAGGTCAAAGGGATTAAATTTGGGGGCTATGTCCAAACAATAAGCTTGTATCCTGACGACGTCCTGATATCGCTGTCGCAGCCCGCGACCGCTTTACCGGCTTATATAGCTGATCTGGATGCATTCGGCCGGATCTCCGGTTTCAAATTCAACCTGGGCAAATCGGTAGCTCTTGATTTGTCTCTGGAGAAGGGCACCCGAGAGCTACTTGCTACGGAGTATCCCATTCAATGGGCGACTAAGGCGGTTCCTTACTTAGGAATCAAGTTGGACCCCTCCTTGAAAGATACAGTAGAAATCAATTATGCTCAGCTACGAGACAAAATCCGGAGGGAACTAGGGCATTGGAAACACTATCCTTTGTCATGGCTGGGTAGGGTTGCAGCGATTAAAATGACGGTTCTGCCACAGGTTTTATATTTATTTCGCACTATCCCCCTGCGTCTCCCCAAAGACTGGATAAAGCAGACACAATCCGAACTGGCGCAATTTATTTGGAACGGGAATAAGCCGTGCCTTAAACTTCAAATAGCGATGCTTCAGCCGGAGGCAGGAGGGATTGGTCTCCCAGACTTGTGATTATATTTCCAGGCGGCGGAGCTCCGTCTCTTTGTGGAATAGAGCAGGTGAGTCAGAAAAGCACTGGCTATTCCAAGAAAAGGCAGTGGCAGGCAGACCTTTACAGGGAGTTCCCTTTATGCGTAGGCACCACAGACCCCCCAATTTGTACGCCTCCTATATCACTAGGGTCCCGTTGGAAATATGGGACAGGACGAATACTTACCACAAATTTACCATCTTTCCGTCCCCTCTTACGCCGATCTTAGATAACTTGGACTTCACGCCAGGGCTGGATGCCGTGGCCTTCGGGAGAAGGCGAGAGGCGGGATGTCACTTCCTCTATCATCTTTATACACCAGATGGGGTGGTTTCCTTCGCTCAACCTCATCAGGACTATGGACTGGCGGAGGGGGAACAATTGCGTTACATGCAGGAACATCACTGGGCCCTTAGTGAACAAGTTCGCTCAGGAGCAGATAGACAACTTACAGCCTACGAATATTGGTTAATCACCCGTAAGACAGACAAGAACTTAATTTCCGATTTGTATAAGATGCTTTTGAATAAATACACGTATGTCTACAATGTTGGTAGGGCGCGCTGGGAGAAAGAACTGGATAGGACCTTTACCCGTACAGAATGGGAAGGCATTTATTATAGGGCGTGCCATTCCGCTTATCATATTGGGCTGACAGACACGCTTACTAAAATTGTAAAGTATTGGTATTACACCCCTGAACGGCTTAATGAAATGGATCGCACCAAGGATACACTTTGCTGGCGTGGTTGTGGACAGGTGGGGACTCTGGTGCATTTGCTCTGGGATTGCACACATCTTAGGGGTTATTGGGCACAGGTGTTGGATGAGGTGGATTCACATTTTGACACGGAGATTCCCCGCCTCTCATGGCATGTCCTGCTGGGGCTTCCAAACCCTCTAATGTTTCCACTGCGTTCCCATAGAGGTCACCTGTTCGCGATTGCGCTGGGCTCAACATTGCAGAACATTGTGGCTCATTGGCGGACAGCGACTGTGCCCTCGTTGCTTGGTTGGCTCCACCGCCTGTGGATGATGCTAGGCATGGAAAAACTTTCTTTGACGACGGCGGGGGAGGGAGCGAAGTATGCGGAGTTATGGTAGCCCTTTTTGTCCCTGTTGTCTTCAGAGTTTCGTGAGGTTACCTGCCCTCGGACTGGGACCGTGGGGAGGGGTGGGTAAGGGAGGGTCGGGGGGGATAGGTTGGGGTTGGGGTTAGGGTGGGTATGCTTCTTTTCGCCACTTTGTTTTTAGTATCTCCCCTCTACCTCTGCATGGGTTGGCAGAGGGGTTACACGCCTATACACATTGCATTGCTTTGACCTGTGACTGATGCTTGGATACGATTTATTTGGTGTATTAGGCTTTAGCCAAGCTACTTTCAGTAATGTCACTGATATGTTCTTTGTGTATGCTTTTCTGTACAGCTTTTTCAATAAAAATTATTTCATACTAAAATAGATGCTTCTTTCTTACAGTGCCTTATTTTCCAACGCAACACCTCCGTGAGTGTGAAATTTCCATGCACCGCCAACGTGCAGCTGAATTAATCGATGAAGCGCCTGCCTGCGGCCGAAAAAACTAATGCAGCCTGAGTTCACACATCATTTCTCTGAAGCCCGAGACCCCTGCAATAACTCCACCCCAAGCCCTGCTGTGTGGCTGAAACAATTAACACATCATGGGACCACAGCTGAAGAAATCAAGCAGCGCCTGTTTGCTGCCACTGCATCCACCCCTAGGGCATTCAGATTTCCATGCATCGCACCTGGGCACCAAGTTTTTACCATGCATCACCCGCAGACCAGAACTAGTCTTGGAATTCTACAAATCACTTCCGCCTACAGTCTGGATTCAACACAAAACGTCTACTGCGTGCAGCAGAACTGACTAATCACCTCCCCAAGGACTCAGGAACTAATGAATTTCTGTGTTTTCCAAAGCTTCCCTCCTCTGTGGCTGTTTTGCGTTGTGGATTTTGACGCATCTTAGGTACTTTGTGTAAAATCACCGCATCCATTGAGTTCAACGGATGGAATAGCTTGAAACATTTGTAAATGTCATATTTTGAGTTGTGTATGTTGTATTTTTGTTATTGTGGTTTTGTTTGGTTTAGATAAAGATTCTATATTTTGCTAAACGTGTTTGGTGTCCATGTGAAATGTTTTCACAGTGTTATGTACAAATGCTTTACACATTGCCTCTGAGATAGACCTGACTGCTTGTGGCAAGCTATCAAGGGGGGTAAGCAGGGGATATTTTAATTGTGTAATCCCCTAATTCTGACTAGAAGGAAGGGTCCTTACTTGGACAGGGTGCGTACCACTACCAACTAGAGACCCCCATTTCTAACAGTGAGATACATTTTTTATTGGGAGACATAGAGGAAACACAGAATAGTAGAACTAGTGTTATTACCAATTGTCTTTCTGTGCATTTGCTCCTTCCAAATGTAAGACAGTGTGTATGAAAAAAGTAATTTTGAGAAATGCCCTCAAATTCAACTGCTAGCATGGGTATCCACAAATTCAGAAATGTGAAAATTACCACTGCTTCTAAACTCCATATCTTGTGCTACTTTTTTAAATACATAGGTTTCCTTCATACTTATTTTTCTCTCTTTATATTTACCCAAATTAATTGCTGTATACCTGGTACACAGTGAAAAAACATTGCAACGTGCAGTTAATTAATGGGCTCTGGGTACCTCGGGTTCTTGGCAAATCTACAAGTCCCATATATTCCCACAACCAGAAGGGAACACCAGATGTAAAGGTATAGCCTATTGAAAATCTGCTATAGTTAGAAGTTACAGATGAAAAAGTAGGCACAAATAACTGATTTTTTAAACACAATTAATTTTTTTTTAATTCAACTGTTACATTCTATAGGAAAACCTTGAATGATCTACACAAATGTCTTGTTACTTACCGGTAATCTTCATTACCCTGATGAAGGTCCCCCTTGTCCCAGTCACTACTATGTGAAGCAATCCTGCCTCACAACAGTCCAATTAAAACATTAGTGTTTCTTTTATGTTTACCATTTAAGCCGCTCCCACTCTCACCCATGCCTGTTATCAACAAGTCCAGACACAAACACAGCGGGAGGGAGGGAACAGGACTAGGATGAGGAGGACCTTAATCGGGGTAATGAAGATTACCGGTAAGTAATGAGACATTCCACCCTCAAGTGTCCTCCTCATCCCAGTCCTTCCTATGTGAGTACCTCACAAGCAGAAAAACCATGAAGAAAAACGCAGGAAACCAGGGATCCATGCAAAAGTACAAAATGTTTAATCAAACAAATGATTACGGTACAGCAGCATTCAATACGCCAACAGCAAAAATGGCCACAGAGGCATACAAAATATCAAGGCGATAATGCCAGACAAGCATATGATGTGATTGCCAAGTGGCCGCCCTACAAATCTACTGGATAGAAACCCTGCCACCTTAGCCCAGGAAGCAGGAACAGAACACGTTGAATGTCCCTGCACCTAAGATGGAGGAGGCAGACCCATATACTCATAGGATTGGGAGACCGCCAAATGCACCTACCGACTGATGATGGAAGGAAAAACCTTCTTCCCCATGGCCACACCCCCACAGGAGACAAACAGGGCAGGAGAAAGACAAAACCCCAGGGTACACTGGATGTAAACCTGAAGGGCCCTGCGAACATCCAAGGTCAAAGGAATAATCACATTGCCATCCCCAGGCAAATCAGAAATAACTTCCCCCTGCTGCAAATGGAATTTGGTGGAGACTATAGGGAGAAAAGCCAGGGCAAGCCGCAAAACCACCCAGTCCTTCAGAAAATGCAAATAAAGAAAAAGATAGAAGTAAAGCACCCAACTCACCCAACTGCCTAACGGAGATGATGGCCAAGAGAAACGTTACTTTAGCAAATAACCACATCAAATTTGAATTCAACAAAGGCTCAAAAGGGGGCAACAGCAGACCCCACAAAACAGTTGGCTAATTTCAAGAAGGCAAAATCATAGGAGTGACCGGATGACGAGGCTGAAAACTCCATCGAAGCTGACCCACCAAAGGAGCAACACCCTTCAAGGAGGCCCCTGGGCCACTACATGCCCAAACTGCAGCCCATTGAGCAGACAAAGTAGAAGGAGAAATGTCTTTCAAAAACCCATCTTGAAGAAAACCAAGAATAGAAGCCAGATCCCCAACCACAGGATCCACACAATGAGAGGAGCACCAAGAGACAAAGGAGCCCCAATGCATACCATAGCTCTTAAGGGTTGGAGGCTAATGTGACTGCTAAATGTCACGGGCCACCAAAAAATAACTGTCTTGTCCGAGGCAGGGGATAAGCATCAAGGGAGACTCAGGCAGACACTTCCCTTTCTCCACTGTCATTGTGTGACTGGGAGGCATTCCCTGGAAACGTCAACGGAGGTCAGCTGATGTGGAGAAACAGGATCTTACCCATCTAGCCCGCTGCTCTGTGCAAGTTGTTCCTGCTTCCGTTGGACTTCTGCAACCTGCCTACTTGAAGTGTTTCCTTTGGTCCCACTCTCATTAGCAGATTGCCGGTGCTGCCTTTGTCAGCGCAGCTTCCCAGTGGCGTTACTTTACCGCGATACCTGCTCCAGAGGTGCTTTGTTTTGTAGAGTAGTTCCTATATTCCCAATAGGCTCTGCGCATTGGAATTATATATCCTCTAGATTAGACGTAGGACTGAGGTTGACTAGGTCTCTCTCGAATATATTGAACTTAATAGTGAATGCCAGCTAGTACAGAGGTCACTAGAAACTTTCTCGAATTCACAAGAAGGGATTAGTTTCTGACAACCGCATAAACATGACAACTTTGTTTCCCAAGAGTAAGAAAAGTATCTCTAGAGTCGTGGAAACAATAGATAAGTAATTCACTCAGTTATTCATGCATGCTTCGTTTCTACAGAGGTGCAGAGAAATAGAGAGACGGGCGTTGACATTAAAAAGTTTTATTAAACAGTCTTCTTTCTCATGCAAGTAAAGTGAACTGCTACAATCGTAATGCAGACTGCAATGTATAACGCATACAGCGATAACAATATTATAAAATAATACTGAAGAGCATTGTATGGTTTCTAAACCATATATCAATACATACATAGATAACAATGGCTAAAAAGTACTCAACTGGTGCTTCTAAAATACGCCTGCCCCAATGTACCTAACCTAAGCCTAGTACGCGGGAAGGAGTAAGTGTGGTGTAGAATAGGTTTAGTTTTCTTTGCCAAGAATCTATCCAAGGTTTGTATAGGTTCTTATCAGAGCCATACCTTTGGTTTAGAATGAAGGAGGTCTGGTATCTCAGTCTCGGGACTCGATTTCACAACACCCCGCAAGGGGAGCTTGGAAACACTGGAGCTGGATTCTCGCCGAGAGAAATGCAGCCTCTCGATCAGTGCGTCAGCTGGAGGGTCGACCTCCTTCGGCACTTGCTGTAGCGAGCTGCGTCGGGCAAGTAGAGAGTCGAACTGCTACGAACCACCGTGTCTTGCTAGAGCAAGTGAAGGCATATTTATACCTTGAAGGTGTCCAGTTTGACGTAAAGTCGGGCATAATAACGTCAGGAAAGAGCCACAAGGGAATAGTAGTTCTTTGTAAAGTACATGAGTTCTTGTACAAATCAATATTCAAGCAAGGGAAGGTCCCTTACTGCTTAAGCCGATTTTCCAAGAAATCGCTGTGACGTTTTGATACGGTGGAAGTTGCCGTGCTAGTATTTGGTCTGCATGGGCTCTGTCTAAATAAGGGAATGCTATGCCTATATTAGGGCAGTGTGAATTGTACCTATATAAGGGCATGGATCGGGACAATTCACTCAGATCATAAAACGCCATTATTATTATTATTATTATTATGCGTTCTTATATAGCGCTCGATTACCCGTAGGCATCTCGGCGCTTGCCTTGGGAACCCGTCCTGGCTTTTTTCCCTGTGAGATACCCATACTGGGCATCCCCAAGGTGAAAGCCAGGCATCCCGCCGCAGGGGGAGGGCCGTAGTGGAGATTAAGCAGCTAATGCCCAGAGCTGCAGAGTGTGAACCCGTGATTCGAGTAGGCACCGAAACGAGAATTATCGAGTCCGTGGATATTTGGGCTCAAGACCCTGCCGCGTCGGGAATTGAACCCTGGTCCTGGGTCTGACCTCTGCTTCAGGGTCTGCCTCTTCTAACCAGTGAGCCACACTTCTCCACTGAGCCACACTTCTCCACTTCGCCATACAACACCCACTCCACTTTATTATGTACGACATTACTAAGTTCTAAACACATAAAACATATCTAAACATGATGTGTTAAAACCCCACCCAAAATACATAGAAATGAATTCAAAAATGGTTGTACACGATAAGAGTATTTGTGCTGTAAGCATTTAAAAGCAATGTTTCATTCAAAGAATATAGATGACATTTAAAAAACCACTATCCGAATGAATAATGAAAATACATTTATGAAATGGCTCTTAAATACAGAAGAAAAGGACGAGACCATTCCATGACAGAATATATAAATTGTTTGGTTTGTGACAAGGTCAAATATTGTCTCTCGGAAGTATTCAAAGAATTCTTGTACTCTAGGAATCGTTCTACTTTAAGCAGATTACTTTGTGCCAACACAAGTTCAATTTTGGAAAAAATTCAAATCATAGAAAAATAGAGTTCCAAAGTTAGAAGTTTTTTTTTGAAAAGTGAAGGTCGAATTCACAGAACACTGTGTGCTAACTTCAAAAGTCAGTGTCATTGTTTGGAGGAAACATCAAATCTTCTAAGCTGGTAAAGAATTTGTCTACTACTGTAGGTGAAAATTGGACTACTCGTTAAACAGATCAATTGCACATAGATGAGAAGCATCACCGTCAGCTTCAGCCGCATTAACAATGTTCGAAGAGGATGGTACCTGTGTGCCTGTTGTTCCACATATCTCACGCTCTGCATTTTGCGTCTGTGAGAGCTCAACGAATGCCGTCATCAGGATTGGTAGCCTTTGGGGATAGCACAGTGCATGAGCCATTATTGGTTTAAGCAAAGTATCAACTTCCGTTGACAGGACTGATGGGAGTGTCAGACAGATGTCTAGCACGCATTCTTATCCACATAGCAGGCATCGTAGAACAGGTAAGATACAATTTTGCCAGATTGGTCGGAATGATAGAAACCACTTGGCATTTAGATCTCTTAAACGAGCCAAGCCCAGATTTTGTATCATGCGCTCACGACACTTCATTGCCAGGAGGGTGTTTTCCAAGGTGATCTGGATGTCCATGGTGACTTGACCTGCCATACCGGAGCAGAATGAATACAAATAGTATTCCTGCTACGAGACCCAAAACAAGAGGCAGGCCGCCAAACACAGAGTGCACAAAGTTAGGAAATATGCCTAGGACTGCTTCAAAGGGTGCTAACAGTCCCCAAAAAATCATCTCAAATACATGTACAATACCACTGGTATCAGACATGTTTAAGATACGACCTAACATTTCTGAGAAATGTATAGGGCAGTTTGTTGATAAAAGGGCATGTATCTCTGCATAAGTCCTTGCAACAGCAGATCATACATCTCTTTGGCCGAGGTAAGTGGCACAGTTTTTTTGTAGAAGAATGGCTTTCAGTTTGCTTAAAGTATCAATTCGAATAGAAGAGATGTTCAGTGAAGGCCATAATGGCAACTCCCCGTCTGACTCAGTTTTTGGACACAATACTTGCATACAGCCAGTGACCCTAGCTGACACAGAAACGAGATAGGGGGTTCCTGGCAATATGCCACAACAGCTGTGATCATTCAAAATAATGTAACTTCCATTAGAAAGTTGCCTAAGAATTGGATCTATCACTGTAGCTCGAGAACCTTGCAGGTGGGAGGATACGTTTTTTGAAGAACCATCGCAGGCCCCGTGTAGATTAATACCCTGACATAGTGAACCACTTAGTGTGTTTTCACAATTCGTACCACTAAGAAACACTTATTTTCCCCCACTCCAACATTTGTGTGTATAAGGTAAATCCCAGGATGTCTTGATGTATTCTTTACCCAACCTTTCATACACGCCCGTTGGTATATGTTTTAAGCAATACTGAAAATAAAAAATCGTCACAGGCAGAGTGATTGTACCATGTATTATCCATTCTGTCGCTGGCTTCTCAAAAACAGTTAATGGTAATCTTTCCAGTTTTTCAATGCTCAGCACTGTATAGTCTGCCCCTCTCTGTGTCAAAGTGATTTGTTATCTGTAAGGTTACACTCAGAAAACAATGACGAGGTGTTGATTAGACACCATGGCACATATCCAGAACTAAGGTTTTGCAACTTCCAGCCCAATAGCATTATAGAGCGCAAATGTGACTGAACATGCTGTAACATGACCAAGTCCTGTTCCATTATGTCAATGGCAGAGCATACTATGCTTTCCAAAGAATATATTCTGGATGACAGTTTGGTCGCTAAATTGGTGCTCTGATGCACGCATTCACCAATTTAGCGACCAAACCTAAAGGCCCTCTGGTTTCCCCCCTGCTAACTGTAATGAAAGCTAAGCTACTCCCAACAATAGCATATGGGAGTGTATTACATCATGGTAAGAGTGCACAGCTCATGGACAAAATACAAACGAAAGTCTACAATCGTGTATTCGCCTTACCAAACAACGCATCTCCTGCACAAGTAAGACTTGAATTCGGTTTGCAATCCCAAGTGCTGCTGAAAAAGTATGAGACTGTTACATTTTGGTATGATGTCTGGATGAATCAGGAAATTGAGGTCTATCGTGCCATGTGGGAAGCAATCCATAAGTGTCCCAACTCCCACTATGCCAAGTACTTAGGACTATCACTAGAAACGACCGAGTTGGCAGCACTTTGGGAAACCAAGCTTCCAGTTCTATCGTTCAAACAGGTGGTAAAGAAGGCTGCCAACAGGCACTCGTTGCTCAACGACAAGTTAACCTTTAGTCATCAAACCCACGCCTGGATGACAATTCAATCATATAAAAAGCCTGTACCGGCAGCCTATCTAGACCTCGCTTTCTCGCCTTTTATTAAACGTAAATACCTAAATCTAAGGCAGGGCAACCTCGCAACAAATGCTGATCAACCGAAATGGAGTCCCCAAGAAAGTAAGGAATGCGATTTATGTGGCACAGGAAGACAAGACCTCATCCATCTGATTTGCATTTGTCCTGTTCTGAATCAGGAACGTCGGAGTTGGCTAAAGGCCAAGTTCAAGGAACATGGAATTCGCACCTGTCGGTCTGCGATCGTACAAATTCAATGCTCAGTGGATCCTCAATTCATTTGCAGAGCAGTCAAATTTACTGCCAATCTTGAGAAAAAGCGAGGGCTATTGGCAAAGACTTGAACCTGCAATATGATCTCCATATCTTATTTGGCTGAGCCATGGTCCTTGACAAGTTTATCCTGAAGTGTGAATGATATCTTCATTTTATAAATCTTATCTTTCATATAGCAGTGATAACTTCCTGCTTTTTAAACATTGTGGTATTTTATATTTTGTAATGGTTTTTATTAACTATACAATAAAGAATTCATTCATTCTATTCTGGATGACAGGGTCGTTAACCCATTGTCAACTACAGAGTGAGATTTCTCTAAATTAATACAATCAATTTCTTGTATCCGTTCTGCAGTCTCTACTTGCGTTGTTTTCCATGCTTCATTATACATGGCATAGATACCGGCGTATATAAAACTTTTATGACGCAGTTTCACAGGTCCTTTTAAGAAGTCCCTCAAATCGACGCCATCTTTAAGTAAAGATAAGTTTTGTTTTACTTCCTTCAGTGTAAATGTTTGTAGCCACTCAAAGCACAGCTTTCCCACACTGTATGATGTTACTATCCCTGGATGTTGTCTCTGGACATATCTTGGATCTGGCTTAGTGAATGTGAACTCTTGTGTCTTATTCAGGAATCTATCTTGACAGTTGTTTGTGTCTGTGGGCCAGAGTAACCATTTTTTCCAATCAGGATCTGTTCTGTTGTTTAGTAAAATTGGTTTTATGTCAACCACCCCCTCTGAAGTGTTACTTCTTTCAGGTGTAGGTGTAGGTACTGACGGTTTGTTTTAATCTTTTATGTTAGCTAATCCAAGACAAGATGTCTGTTAAACAGTGTCATTTAAAAACATTATCTGTTCTGGGATAATGCAGGCTCTAATTAAAGCTTCTAAGCCCTGCACCTGCCAGTCTTTTGTGGCCCAGACAGTTTTTGTCTCAACAATGTCTTTCCAAAAGTCAAAACCAAATTTAGACAGCTGAGCATAAAAGGCCGCTGAATAAATTTGCTTTGTATTTGTCAACATATTTTTTAATCCTGTCCTATTAACATTTTTTAAATAAAATGATTCCGGTTGGGAAATATTAAAGCCTGAAAAGTACTGAAATTTGTCATAAAATATTTTTGATCTACCTTTTGGTGGCGTTGGACAATGTTCCCATTGAATTTAAGTTAATACATTTCTAGGATTTGCAGATTTATGCAAGAAATGATGACCATAGTGATTATAAAAGTACATTTGTTCATAATCTGATGAACCTTCTAAGTATTCATGATTTGTACATTTTGCAGACATTTCTAAGTCTGACATCATATTATTAACAGTCTCAAAGTCCCAATCATCAGAAAATATGCTGGGTGAAACAAAGTCACTCAAGGAAACCTTGAATTGGTGTGGAATCTTCAACAGCTCTGCCGGACCAAGAATGTCATATTCAGTTTTGTCCCAAGCTATACCACCTGGTATAGGAATGGCTGTGATGTTTACTGCTGACAAGTCTCTTTGTTCACGATGAGATGATTTGTGTGGTTTGAGTAGTAAGTTGATATTCTTTCTTACTGTGTCCTTTGTACTATATTTTCCATTTATCAACATTCCCAAGGTAAATACCAGAGTCATCCAAAGTAGATGAAAAAGTACACCTAAGATAATTCATTCTTCAACCCATGGTGAAACCAGATATATTTGTTCCAATTGTTTCAGGAGATCTGTTATTAGTTTTTTGAACATTTTTTCAGCGGGCGGCATTTCAGGTTCACTTGGATCCTTGGAAACCGGATCAAAGTTAATGAAGTAGCCAGAGGCAGTTCTGTCAATTATAGATATTGCTTCTGGATTCGATGAAATTGCTGGAATCACTTGATCACATGTCATATTAGTATACTCGGATGCTATATCATTGTAGACAGGTGTTTCTTGACAAACTGTTATTTGGGTCTCAAGAGGCACAAGTTCCATGGCTTTGTTACATAGTCCTTTGTTCTGTGCAGCAAAGTCTTCAAATGTTATCAGTCTCTCAGTCTGAACCTTTTGGATTGTAGCCAGATTCGGGCGCCTGCTACATCTTTGGAGTTCACTTGGCCTACTACTTAGATCGGCCACATGAAGTGGTTTTACCAGGTCGATGGATACGAACCTGTTATCTGTCTTCCAGCAAGGGGCAGCAGCAGTACTGTTCCTGATCCGTGGACTGCTAAAACAGGTACTGGTTGTCTATATGAAGGCCCACATTCCTTCGTGTCCGCGATCTTTTCTCTGACTAGATCCCCAATCTTTGGAATCCAGGCAGGCCTTGCTGGCCCGTCACCCGAGCCTAGTACTCTAGCTGTTATGGATTGCTTTATGTCCCAGTTTTTTCTCTCCACAACCGAATTTTCCTCAGGATGGAATAGACTAGAATACCGCAATGCAATGCCCAGATTGGCCATGGCCTCCTTGTAAGCTTTTGAGCTAAACGCAGGACCCTGGTCAGAATGTAGCGTGCCGACTGCGTATGTGCCGATAAAGACTCGCAAATCTTTTATAACAGTTTTGGCGTCAGCCGAGCGCTGGGGCCACATCCAAAGGAATTTCATCTTAATATTTGTGGGAATGCATTTGTCCATAGGGACGTCTGTGTGTAGATAGTCTAATGCTGTCTAACAATGGTGTCTGTACTGGGCTGGCTACGCTGTAGCCAGGTATCTGGCGACACTCTATGCTGCGATCTCTGTTGCAGTCATGGCAATTAATTGCAAATTCGTAAATGTGACAATTAATCCCTGGCCACCAATATGTCTCTTTTAATTCTAGAATAGATGTAGAGATCCCCTGATGCATCAGACCCTCTCCCAAATGTGCTTTGTGAATCAAAGCTACTCTACATTTATTGTTTGGAATTACTCTATCCCCCACTCCAGGGATTCGAGCAAAAGGAACGGAGTTTGCATCAATTATGTATGAATATTTGAGTGGATAGTTTTGAGGTAACGCTGCACTGCTGCCTTTGCTTGTAGCATTGACAGCTAGCATTATTTTGCCGTCTATTTTCGTTTTTGAACAAGTGATTACAGCTACGGAAGCTGTTTGGAGAGCTGCCCTCGCAGCTTCATCAGCCAATGTATTCCCTGCAACGTGAATGCCATCATGTTGATGACTCAGTGTATAGATCACGTGAGCTTTTTGGTGTTCTTTTCGTAACTGAACTACTAGTTCCCAAAGCAATTTATGCTTGATTTTGCCACCTTTTGCATCTTTGAAATCGTTTTCAATCCAATCCTGCAAGTATTTATTATAAGATTGAACGCAATAATATGAATTCGCACACTACTTCGCGATCTGCATTTTCGAGCGCCATCTTGAAAGCCTGTAGTTCAGCTCGTTGAGCTGTACAATCTCCAAGAGATTGTGTTTTTGTGACTATAAGTTGGAATTTACCATCGCGCCAGCAACCTTTAATGATCGTGCATGCAGCACTATAGCTTGTTTACCCCCAATTATGGGTTGTGCTGATCCGTCTGTCTAAATTATACATCCGTACTGTTCTAGATGAAGAATCTCAGTGGGCAGAGGACATTCTTGTTCGTATTGTAGAAATTCTTGTGTTTTCAAGTAGGGGTCAAAAACGTATTCAACGTCTGTTGCAGAAAGAGAATTAACCCATTGTATCCATTTTGGATGTAAAGCCTTTGCATTTGGAATGCTCGCTTTTGTCACTGCCTCTAAGGCAGGTACAGGAGTAACGACCATTATGGGTTTTCCCTGTGCGAGGGCTCACTCCTTTTCTACTGCTGTTTGAACCGCTGTCAGAAATTTTTTCTGTAGAAGTGAATTTTATTTCAGCATGTGTGTACAAGTGTGATTTATAAGCAATTGGTACTTTTTCCACTTCATTAAAGGTTAAGTACGTGAATCCGCATCTTCCTGGAAATATTCGGATTACTAAGTTGCGTATATTTACGCGTGTTTGTAAATGTGTCGTTGCCAACATTTGGTTTGGACTGAACGCAAAATTTCTGTGTGTTTTTGTGTCCAACTAATTTGTTTGAAATCTGGTTTGATTAATTCATAAAGAGGTTTCACCCTTTGTGCTTAATTTAGAATGTAAGTTCTTCTAAAATTTAGGAAACCTAGAATTGACTGTAAGTTTTTCAGCGTTTTTGGAGGTTGGAGCAGCGCACATTTCTCAAGAAAGTTTGACGCCAGGCTTTTGCATTGACTTGATAATTCATATCCTAGAAACAGGACATTGAGGTAAGCATTCGTGATTTTTTTTAATTGAATTTATACCCTTCAGAGGCGAAGCC
Organism: Lissotriton helveticus; assembly: GCF_964261635.1. Lineage (NCBI taxonomy): Eukaryota > Metazoa > Chordata > Amphibia > Caudata > Salamandridae > Lissotriton > Lissotriton helveticus. The sequence goes on from NC_136063.1 coordinate 851,865,859, forward strand.
CAATATTATGGTGTTCACCCTGTTCAAGTGCCTGTCCAAGTCATCGTCTGTTAGATAAATGTCATTGACATATGATAGTGCTTCATCATCATATGTTTGTAGTAACTCTGTTACTCTGGCTGAAAATAACCCTGGACTATTCTTGAATCCCTGGTGGAGACGACAGAACTGACACTGTGTCCCCATGATTAAGAAAGCAGTCAAATACCTGCTTTCTGGTGCAATATTTTGACATAAGAAACCGTTAGAAATATCTAATGTTGTTTTATATTTTTTACGCACAATGTTATTCATTAGTGCTGCACTTTGTGCATTTTGTACTGCAAATGTTTTGCAACAAGAGTTTAGATGTCTGTAATACAAAACTAGACGATATGTATTGTCTGGTTTTAATACAGGAAACAAAGGATTGTTCATTGACGAGATGCATATTTCAATCACCCCTTGGTATTCAAGTTGATCTAAGATCTCCCTGACCTGTTTTTTAGCTTCTTGCCTAACTGGGTACTGCCTTTGTGCAGTTGGTTGAGTTTTTAACTGGATTTCATGTTGAGGAGAATCCTAATCCTATCCTACAGGATTTTTATATAATGCCCATTTTCTGGCATATGTGTATTTTTTATGAATTGGAATTTGGTTGGAGAAGGCTGGCATAATGATGTCTTCGCCATGTGGGCACTCCCTGACAAATTCAGGTGGCCAGTCTTGTTCAGCTAGAAGTATGTCATAACCCTTTGAGAGCTTCTCCCAAAAGAGCGCCCTTATTTTTCTAGTAATGTCCCCCTTCATCCGGAGTGTTTCTTCATATAACTTGTGCGGGTCACTAACCCTGGTATCAGCAGTTTCAACTTGGATGTACTCATTCAAGTCCACTGTCTCCAGATGATCCTTCAAGATCTTGAGAGCTACGGTTACTTCTGCTGCTCTGTCTAACATTGTCTGAGCCCACTCCGCGTTCTTGAGTTGTATCCTCAAGATCCTCTGCATGTCTGATTTTCAGGCCTGCTACCTTCTTTTTGGTGAATTGAGTTTTCTTATTTTTTTGGAACGTGTTGATCGTCTTTGGACTTCACGCGTTCTTCTTTTTGTTTTGATCATTCTCTTCTTTCTGATTTCTGTGATGAAGTCTGAAAGGTACGAGAGGAACGTGTATCAGTATCTTGATATCGATCAGGTTTTCTCAAATTATCCCTATTCCTGAAGTTCTACCTCCTTTCAGAGGGCTCCTTTTGAGGAGACCTACCTTGGGATTGAGAAGGCTTCTGTTTAGTGTTCTCTCACTTCTCTTTAGGAGCAGTGAGAGTGTTTTTAATAAAGACCTTTTCAGGACTTTAAGTCAGCTGGGGTTTTACCAGTTTACCTGCCTCTACTTAGTTCTTCATAGGATTTTTCTATTATTCTGGCTAGTTCTTGAGGTTGCTCGGTTACATCAAATTCTCTTAACCTTTGGCGGATCGCCACTGATGCTGCTTCACCTTTAATATTAGCTAATATCATTGTTGAGACCTGTTTGAAATCTTTCAGTTATTTCATACCTAGATTTAGAGCAGGCTCTGCCCCGTATTCATTTTGAATCTGTTTCAGGACGTCTGGTATCACCGCCATAGATGGAACACCATGTGTTTTTGTGTAGATTGCAGCAAAGACTGTGCCCCAAGTGTCGCAGTCTTCCAGGTGTGGTGTGATCCCCATTGGTAAACAGATTTTTAAAATCCTGTGTTTCTCATGAGGGGTAGTTATCAGGAAATACTGCCTCGATTTGAGTAATTTTTTTTAGCTATCCAGAACGTGAATTTGTTCCCTTTTTGCAGGTAATTTACCAATGACTGATTGTATAGTCTGTGGTGTGATTTTATTTGTGTTTTCCTGGTAAGGAGTGTGTTGTGGAATCCTTATAGGAGGTTGGACCGTCATGACATATTGAACAAATTGTCTTTGTATTTTTATTAGTTGTTTTAGTTGAACTAATACTTCATCGCCTGACATTTCTTCAATGTCAGGATGTGGTGTATTGCTGGCTAGTACCGGCCATGTTGCTCCTGGTTTACCTAGTGGACCGAGCCTGGTAATGTGATTTTGATGGTATAGGGCACCTTTAAACCAGAGTGCATGCTCTTGGTAAGTTAGTGGAATTTCAATATCCTTGAAAGGAACGTATTCTGTTGGATGTTCCTCTACTTTGTAGAAATGAAACACATGAGTTACTGAATTTGCTTCAGGGATGATAATCCATGAATAGAATACCTCTGTCTGCCGATAGTCGTGTGCCTCTATCATTAAAATTACCCTACCATCTCTTATTAATAGGCCATTTGTTATAAGTTTTATAGTGATGTCTTTCCTTAAATTTTCTGGGATGATTATAGCATCCAAGTCATCTTGTTGGAAACCTGTAATGTCTAAGCCGGGTAGGGCTGCAGCTCCACCGGTTTCGTTGTTGTCGTCTTCGGTCATTGTTTAATGAAAGTTGCAGAGCAAGTTTCAAGGAATCAAAGATAAGGTGCGCAATATTTTGGAACACTGTATCCTTCAACATTGAAATAAATCAAAAACTAATACATAGGATTTTTGTTCAGTTATGGCGGATATTTTATCCTTTCACCCACTCCAGACGTCTATTGGAGTATTTTACGTGAAAAAGGGGTCTCCGAGAAAAGCACGACTGAGTTACTTTAGTATCTAACATTGAATTAGTGCCTTACCAAATGTGGGCGCCATGTAGTGTAGTTCCTATATTCTCAATAGGCTCTGCGCATTGGAATAATATATCCTATAGAATAGACGTAGTACTTAGGTCGACTAGGTCTCTATTGAATATATCAAACTTAATAGTGAATGCCAGCTAGCTCAGAGGTCACTAGAAACCTTCTCAAAATTCACAAGAAGGGATTAGTTTCTGACAACCACACAAACATGATAACTTTGTTTCCCAAGAGTAAGAAAAGTATCTCTAGAGTTGTGGAAACAATAGATAAGTATTTCACTCAGTCACTCGTGCATGCTTCGTTTCTACAGAGGTGCAGAGAATTAGAGAGACGGGCATTTACAATAAAAGGTTTTATTGAACAGTCTACTTTCTCATGCAAGTAAAGTGAACTGCTACAATCGTAATGCAGACTGCAACGTATAATACATACAGCGAAAACAATATTATAAAATCATACTGTAAGAGCATTGTATGGTTTCTAAACCATATATAAATACATACATAAATAACAATGGCTAAAAAGTACTCAAATGGTGATTCTAAAATATACCTGCCCCAATGTACCTAACCTAAGCCTAGTACGCGGGAAGGAGTAAGTGTGGTGTAGCATAGGTTTAGTTTTCTTTGCCAAGAAACTATCCAAGGTTTCTCCAGGTTCTAATCAGCTCCATAGCTTTGGTTCAGAATGAAGGAGGTCAGGTATCTCAGTCTCGGGGCTCGATTTCCCAACACCCCGCAAGGGGAGCTTGGGAACACTAGAACTGGATTCTCGCCGAGAGAAATGCAGTCTCTCGAACAGTGTGTCAGCTGGAGGGTCGACTTCGTTTGGCACTGGCTATAGCGAGCTGCGTCGGGCAAGTAGATAGTCAAACTGCTCCGAAGCACTGTGTCTTGCTAGAGCAAGTGAAGGCACATTAATACCTTGAAGGTGTCTAGTTTGACGTAAAGTCGGGCATAATAACGTCAGGAAAGAACCGCAAGGGAATAGTCGTTCTTTGTAAAGTTCATGAGTTCTTTGACAAATCAATATTCAAGCAAGGGAAGGTTCCTGACTGCTTAAGCCGATTTTCCAAGAAATTGTTGTGACGTTTTGATACGGGTGGAAGTAGCCATGCCTGTATTTGGTCTGCATGGGCTATGTCTAACTAAGGGAATGATTTCAATGTCTATATTAGGGCAGTGTGAATTGTACCTATATATGGGCATGAATCGGGAAAATTCACTCGGATCCTAAAACACCATACAACAGTTTGTGTTCCCTATTAGCTGCGGTTTCCTGACTGGAGTCGGATCCAACCTCTTGCTCTGCCGGCTGTGGCTGCCCGCATCCACGCATCGCTCCTGCGAGGAAACAAGGAGCTCCTTCTCGCTATTGCAGATAAGTGGTGGGAGCATGAAGATTGCTGGGCTCCGTTGTTGTTTTTGACTTAATGTTTTCCATCCCAGTAGGACGCCTTTAACTCAGTGTTTCACTCCTTCTCCTGGGATTGTTTATTTTTCTGGACTTGCTTTTGAGTCCTGCACTGACATTGGACTTCTCCTTGCTGGTTGCCAGTGATGCTCTCATAAGTCCTAACACCTGCTAGGGGTCTAAGCGGATGTTGGGGGGAAGGACACAACAGCTTGAGATTCGTGGTGACCTTGGTGTCCTACCTTCCGTGATAGAAGAACCTGATCCATACATCATTAAACCAGCAGTTTCTTTTGTTGTTTTTTCCAATTCCCCTTTTCCCCGACCCACTCCCTACGGAGCAGTGAGTTACATGCTGCTGCTCCTCGGGTGAACGTGTGGAAGTGGATTGGGAAACTATCTGCTCTCCATCATCCCAGCTGGATGTTCTCAGGAGGTCAGTGGTGTTTCTGTCTTTAGAATCCGACAGAACAACTAGCCAACGTTGTTGGCCAGCCTGGATGATGGAACTAAATGAAATGATGGCTTCGGTCTTTGAAACTCTGACTACCTTACAGATAGAGGTCCAGGCCTTCTGAGCAGAAAACCAGAATCTGCGCAATTTAGGAACTATGTGCAGGGACGTAGTGGGGATTAAATGACAGGGCTAGACAGAGAGTAAAAGAGGGCCCTACATTAAGGAGTGGACATTTCCTCTCCCCTATGTTCAGAAGAAGAACTCCCTGAACACGATCACTCACAGGCCCCTAAAGGGAGTAACCCTGTCTCAGCATTTTGGTCTGCTAACCACACATCCTCACACCAGGAAGGTGGCAATGCTTCTATAAACATCATCCAAAAGGCCCAGTTCCCTTTGGCCCCACCTGAACATTTCTATGGGGTTCCAAAGAAGTTTGGAGTTTTCCTGAGCGAGTGTCGTCTGCATTTCCTATGTAAGCCTGCAGTATTCCATACCAACCAAGCCAAGACTGAATTGATGATGTTGTATCTAGGGGGAAAGATGCTAGCTGCTCTGTTCTGTTGATTGAAAGGGATGCTCCAGTATTATATGACTGTTCAGCGTTCTGTGAGGAGTTGCAGAAACGCTTTGATGGGAGGTCTCATTTTCTTACCTTGGATAGGGAACTGATCACCCTGAAGCAAGGCACGCAGGATCTTCTCTCCTATATTACATCCTTCAACAGGCTAGTAATTGAGACGTAAAAGGTCCATAGGTCGCACGCTACTCCACCATTCCAGCGGGTATACCCCAAGAGCATCATGGTAAATGCAGTATTCTCAAAGCGGGTGTGCTTTTCAAAAGTTCCGAAGTGTAAATGCAAAGTTGCAGGCCAACTCTGGACACCGGTGTTTCAGGATTATTGTCCTTTATCAGCAGAGTGTAGGAGGATATTCAGGGGTTGCTGTGCAGGCTGCCAAAGTGTTCTCAGGTCTGGTACCTCTCCGGGCGCGTAGGGCGTTACCTGAGCTCGTCAGCTCAAAGGCTTGAGGGAGCCGTAATGAAGTAAAAGGTCCATAGGTCCCACGCTACTCCACCATTCCAGCGGGTATACCCCAAGAGCATCATGGTAAATGCAGTATTCTCAAAGCGGGTGTGCTTTTCAAAAGTTCAGAAGTGTAAATGCAAAGTTGCAGGCCAACTCAGGACACCGGTGTTTCAGGATTATTGTCCTTCATCAGCAGAGTGTAGGAGGATATTCAGGGGTTGCTGTGCAGGCTGCCAAAGTGTTCTCAGGTCTGGTACCTCTCCGGGCGCGTAGGGCGTTACCAGAGCTCGTCAGCTCAAAGGCTCGAGGGAGCCGTAATGAAGTAAAAGGTCCATAGGTCGCACGCTACTCCACCATTCCAGCGGGTATACCCCAAGATCATCATGGTAAATGCAGTATTCTCAAAGCGGGTGTGCTTTTCAAAAGTTCCGAAGTGTAAATGCAAAGTTGCAGGCCAACTCTGGACACCGGTGTTTCAGGATTATTGTCCTTCATCAGCAGAGTGTAGGAGGATATTCAGGGGTTGCTGTGCAGGCTGCCAAAGTGTTCTCAGGTCTGGTACCTCTCCGGGCGCGTAGGGCGTTACCTGAGCTCGTCAGCTCAAAGGCTCGAGGGAGCCGTAATGAAGTAAAAGGTCCATACGTCGCACGCTACTCCACCATTCCAGCGGGTATACCCCAAGAGCATCATGGTAAATGCAGTATTCTCAAAGCGGGTGTGCTTTTCAAAAGTTCCGAAGTGTAAATGCAAAGTTGCAGGCCAACTTTGGACACCGGTGTTTCAGGATTATTGTCCTTCATCAGCAGAGTGTAGGAGGATATTCAGGGGTTGCTGTGCAGGCTGCCAAAGTGTTCTCAGGTCTGGTACCTCTCCGGGCGCGTAGGGCGTTACGTGAGCTCGTCAGCTCAAAGGCTCGAGGAAGCCGTAATGAAGTAAAAGGTCCATAGGTCGCACGCTACTCCACCATTCCAGCGGGTATACCCCAAGAGCATCATGGTAAATGCAGTATTCTCAAACCGGGTGTGCTTTTCAAAAGTTCCGAAGTGTAAATGCAAAGTTGCAGGCCAACTCTGGACAACGGTGTTTCAGGATTATTGTCCTTCATCAGCAGAGTGTAGGAGGATATTCAGGGGTTGCTGTGCAGGCTGCAAAAGTGTTCTCAGGTCTCGTACCTCTCCGGGCGCGTAGGGCGTTACCTGAGCTCGTCAGCTCAAAGGCTCGAGGGAGCCGTAATGAAGTAAAAGGTCCATAGGTCGCACGCTACTCCACCATTCCAGCGGGTATACCCCAAGAGCATCATGGTAAATGCAGTATTCTCAAAGCGGGTGTGCTTTTCAAAAGTTCCGAAGTGTAAATGCAAAGTTGCAGGCCAACTTTGGACACCGGTGTTTCAGGATTATTGTCCTTCATCAGCAGAGTGTAGGAGGATATTCAGGGGTTGCTGTGCAGGCTGCCAAAGTGTTCTCAGGTCTGGTACCTCTCCGGGCGCGTAGGGCGTTACCTGAGCTCGTCAGCTCAAAGGCTCGAGGGAGCCGTAATGAAGTAAAAGGTCCATAGGTCGCACGCTACTCCACCATTCCAGCGGGAATACCCCAAGAGCATCATGGTAAATGCAGTATTCTCAAAGCGGGTGTGCTTTTCAAAAGTTCAGAAGTGTAAATGCAAAGTTGCAGGCCAACTCTGGACACCGGTGTTTCAGGATTATTGTCCTTCATCAGCAGAGTGTAGGAGGATATTCAGGGGTTGCTGTGCAGGCTGCCAAAGTGTTCTCAGGTCTGGTACCTCTCCGGGCGCGTAGGGCGTTACCTGAGCTCGTCAGCTCAAAGGCTCGAGGGAGCCGTAATGAAGTAAAAGGTCCATAGGTCGCACGCTACTCCACCATTCCAGCGGGTATACCCCAAGAGCATCATGGTAAATGCAGTATTCTCAAAGCGGGTGTGCTTTTCAAAAGTTCCGAAGTGTAAATGCAAAGTTGCAGGCCAACTCTGGACACCGGTGTTTCAGGATTATTGTCCTTCATCAGCAGGGTGTAGGAGGATATTCAGGGGTTGCTGTGCAGGCTGCCAAAGTGTTCTCAGGTCTGGTACCTCTCCGGGCGCGTAGGGCGTTACCTGAGCTCGTCAGCTCAAAGGCTCGAGGGAGCCGTAATGAAGTAAATGGTCCATAGGTCGCACGCTACTCCACCATTCCAGCGGGTATACCCCAAGAGCATCATGGTAAATGCAGTATTATCAAAGTGGGTGTGCTTTTCAAAAGTTCCGAAGTGTAAATGCAAAGTTGCAGGCCAACTCTGGACACCGGTGTTTCAGGATTATTGTCCTTCATCAGCAGAGTGTAGGAGGATATTCAGGGGTTGCAGTGCAGGCTGCCAAAGTGTTCTCAGGTCTGGTACCTCTACGGGCGCATAGGGCGTTACCTGAGCTCGTCAGCTCAAAGGCTCGAGGGAGCCGTAATGAAGTAAAAGGTCCATAGGTCGCACGCTACTCCACCATTCCAGCGGGTATACCCCAAGAGCATCATGGTAAATGCAGTATTCTCAAAGCGGGTGTGCTTTTCAAAAGTTCCGAAGTGTAAATGCAAAGTTGCAGGCCAACTCTGGACCCGGTGTTTCAGGATTATTGTCCTTCATCAGCAGAGTGTAGGAGGATATTCAGGGGTTGCTGTGCAGGCTGCCAAAGTGTTCTCAGGTCTGGTACCTCTCCGGGCGCGTAGGGCGTTACCTGAGCTCGTCAGCTCAAAGGCTCGAGGGAGCCGTAATGAAGTAAAAGGTCCATAGGTCGCACGCTACTCCACCATTTCAGCGGGTATACCCCAAGAGCATCATGGTAAATGCAGTATTCTCAAAGCGGGTGTGCTTTTCAAAGGTTCCGAAGTGTAAATGCAAAGTTGCAGGCCAACTCTGGACACCAGTGTTTCAGGATTATTGTCCTTCATCAGCAGAGTGTAGGAGGGTATTCAGGGGTTGCTGTGCAGGCTGCCAAAGTGTTCTCAGGTCTGGTACCTCTCCGGGCGCGTAGGGCGTTACCTGAGCTCGTCAGCTCAAAGGCTCGAGGGAGCCGTAATGAAGTAAAAGATCCATAGGTCGCACGCTACTCCACCATTCCAGCGGGTTTACCCCAAGGGTGTACCCGCTGGAATGGTGGAGTAGTGTGCGACCTATGAACCTTTTAGTAATTGAGACGGACTGGTCACTCGAGAAGAGAACATCCTTGTTTTACCAGGGTTTATGCGGAGAGTTGAAGGACGTATTAGCTCAAGAGGTGCACATGCCCCTGTCCTGTGATGAGTTGATCCCACTGACAGTGCAGTTAGATCATCGCCATATGGAGAGAAAAGTTGATAAAGGGAGGACAGAATCCCGGTACTCCATACATCGTCCCAAACCACTGATGGAAGAGGTATCCCGTTCTATGGATGGAGTGGAGCCCATGCAGATTAACAGTATTCGAGGGCCCTTAACAGTGGAAGAGAGAGACAGACGGCGCAAACAACTATTGTCTCTATACTGTGGTCAAAGTGGGCATTTTCTTAGAGACTGCAGGGCCCGGACAAGGGTGGTAGAAAAAGGAGCTGGAACATGAACACAAGACATTCTACAGCGTGACTGGAACGAATGGGAAAACGTCTAACAAAAGAAGTGCCCGAGCTAGACAGAGAGCCCTTGCTCGAGTGATGTCCACAATGAGATCTCTCCTGTGATGGCTAATAAAGTGCAGACGTCCGTAGTCCATGTAAATGTAGTTGTCACTTTAATGGTTGGATTCTGATCTACATCAAAGAGCCCCTGCTTTGCTTGATTCTGAAGCAACAGGCAACTTCATGGACCAATCAAACGCACAGTATTTAGGTATACCTTGCATTCAAAAAAGTACTCCCGGACCTGTGAAGGCGGTGGAAGGTACAGCATTGACTTCGGGTTCTGTGAAGTATTACACGCAATCTTTGGTTATGCAGTTCGTGAAGGAGCATTTCGAAACCATCCAGTTTGACCTCATCGATGCCTCTCATTTTCGCCTTTTTCTGGACATGCCATGGTTGACCTTACATGAACGTGATGTGCGGTGGCCCCACCCGATCAGTCGCCATGACTTCCACTTTTTGTCGTGAACATAGTCGGAGTAAAGAGGTCAGTCAACCATCAGGACACATAAAACGATCAACTCACCCTGTAGCCGGATGTGGAATAACTTTTGTCTGTTCGGTTGTGCCTGTCCCGTTGGAATACAAACAGTTCCATGGTGTCTTCAGCAAACAACAAGCAAGCCAGGTACTCCTTCATCGATCACATGATTGCAGGATAGACCTTACTCCAAGTGCGACTATCACATGCAGCCGCGTGCATGCACTCAGGGAGCCTGAAACTCAATATTTGAAGGAATATCTAGAGGCGAATCTCACATCTGGGTTCATACATCCATCTTCCTCACTTGCCTCATTGCCTCTTTTCTTCAGCCCGAAGAAGGAGGAGCCCTCCGAATCTGTGTAGATTACAGGGGCATCAATCGGGTCACAGTGAAAAATCACTATACGCTGCCCCTCATTCCCGTACTATTGGACCTGTTCAAGGGAGCGCGTATCTTTACCAAGTTAAACCTCTGAGGCGCCTACCACGTGATAAGAATCCGACAAGGAGATGAATGGAAGACGGCCTTCAGGACCAAATTTGGTCTTTATGAGTCATGGCCATTGGGCTTTGTATCGCCCCCACCGTCTTTCAGTTTTTCATGGAAGAAGTCTTACGTGGCTACCTCGATGTCCTCTGTATCTTCTACATAAATGATATACTAATCTACTCCATGAACTTGAAAGAACACATAGGACATGTGAAGGCTGTGCTAGAATGGTTGCAGAAGAGTGCACTCTACCCAAAACTGGAAAAATGGCTATTTCAGGACTGCAAATGGATTACAAGAAAAAAAAGGCAATCAAGGAGTGGAAATAGCCATTGACGGTGAAAGGGGGGCAGAGCTTCTTAGGATTTGGGAACTTCTACAGAAGATTTAGCAAGAATTTCTCACAACTAGTGAAACTTATCACTCGACTCCTGTGGAAGAGTGAACGTTTTGTCTGGGGAGTAGAAGCAGAAACCGCCTTTCAAGAACTAAAATCCAAGTTCACACATGCTCCCATCCTAAGACATCCAGATGTAATGTTGCTGTTCCTCCTAGAAACCGATGCATCTCAATCTGCTCTAGGGGGAGTCCTATCGCAATGACACCCTGACACTGGACAAGTACACCCTGTGGCATACTACTCCAAAAAGTTAACACCCAACGAATGAAACTATAGCATTTCAGATAAGGAGCTGTTGGCAATAAAGAGGGCCTGTGATGAGTGGAAGCACTATTTGCTAGGAGCCAGCCATACCATAGAAATATATACTGATCAGCGGAACCTGCTGTTCCTTAAAACAGCCCGGGCCCTCACATCAAGACAATTGAGATGGACTCTTTTCTTTTCTGACTTTGACTTTGTGATACAAAACCAACCAGGACAACAGACTGGCAAGGCGGACAACTTCTCCAGGGTACACCAGCCCTTTGAAATGGAAGACATCGAATCACCACTAATATTTCAATACATGGAGTTCCCCAGATCAGATCATGCAGTGATTACCTTTGCAACCTTCCTGGATGATGTTAAAACACAAGTAGTCCGTTTGAGCCAGCTGGAGTGGATACAGGCCGAACCTACCCTTCGGACAAAAAAGAATGACTTGTTGTATCATTCCCAAGCACTTTCCCTGCCAACTGAAGCCTTGCAAACTAAAGCCTTATCCTGGATGCATGACTGCCCAAAAAAACATCCTGTTGACCACACATCATTTCTGGTGCCCAACCCTCCATCAAGATGTCAGGCAGTATGTGAAAGGTTGTGCCGCCTGTGCCCAGGGTAAAAACAGCCACAGTAAATATATAGGACATCTTCGATCTATTCCTGTTCCTCCATCTCCCTGGCACACAGTCTCCTTGGACTTTATTGTCAAAATGCACCCCTGCGATGGCCAAACTGTGATCTTAGTGATCGTGGATTATCTGACGAAGATGGGTCACTTCATCCCCCTGTAGAAAATACCTACGTCTTCTGATATAGCTTTTGTTTTCTTACAGAATGTAGTAAGGCTTCATGGAATCCCAGCCGTACTAATAATCCACCGAGGGTCCCAATTTACTCAACATTTCTTGAAGGCTCTATGTACTGCAATGAAGATAGATGCCCGACTTTCTACCAGCCACCATCCTCAAACTGACGGCAAGACTGAATGGCTAAACCAGACCTTAGAGCAATACCTGCTGTGTTTTCTGCTTCAGCATGAGGATGAATGGGGGAGTTTTCCTCTGAATGGCAGAGTTTGCTTACAACAATGTTGAGCATTTTTCGTTGGGCTGTTCCCCATTCTATTGCCAGAACAGTTATCATCCTAACATACTGCCCTTTGAATGGCCCACCTCCTTGAGTCATTCCTCGGTGCGAGAACATCAAGCGCATCTGCGGGCGGTACTGCAAGAAGCCAAGACACAACTTTCCAAGGCTCAGGCAGAAGATAAGCGCTATGCTGACAGATGGTGAACAAAGGAGCCCAAGTAACGAGTGGGGCATAAGGTTTGGTTGGCAACCAAACACTTACATTTGAAAGGGGTCGATAAGCTGAAACCAAGCTATGTAGGCCTTTACACTAGTTCCAAAGTAATTAACCCTGTAGCCGTGAGGATGATCTTGCCTTCCACATGATGGATACAGCCCGTCTTTCACGTGTCCCTTCTTCGCCCTTGTCTGCCTCAGACACAACATCCCGATAGGCCTCTCCCAGTGGAGATAGATGGGAATGATGAGTACGACGTGTGGTGTATTTTGGATTCCAAGATAGTGAGGGGGTGTATCCTTTATTTGGTGGATTGTGTGGGCTACGGCCCAGAAGAGCGCTTCTGGGAACCTGTTCGGAACCTCCATTGTCCGCTCCTGCTTAGGCGTTTTCATAAGTGGTTCTCTTCAAAGCTTGGTTGCCAGCCGGGACAGCAGTCTTTGTGGGGCGTACTGTCATGGCCGTGGCTGGGGGTAAGCATCAGGGGAAATACAGGCACACTCTTCCCTTTCTCCCATATCATTGTATGACTGGATGGTGTGTTGTCAGCAAACTACATCACCCAGAATCCGCTGTGACATACCCAGGAAATGGCAACAGAGTTCAGCTAATGCGGAGAAACAGGATATATCACTCAACTAGCCTGCTGCTCAGTGCTAGTCGTTTCTGCTTCCGCTGGACTTCTGCGACCTGCCTACTTGACGTGTTTCCTTTGATCCTGCTCTTGTTAGCGTATTGCTGGCGATGCCAATGTCAGCGCAGCTTCCCAGCTGCGTTTCTTTGCCACAATACCTGCTCCAGAGGTGTTTTGTTTGTGTTCCCTTTCAGTGGGAATTTCATGCCCAGAGTCGGGTCCCACCTCCTGCTCTGCCGGCTGTGGCTGCCCACATCCACGCATCTCTCCTGTGAGGAAACAAGGAGCTCCTTCTCACCATTGCAGATAAGTATTGGGAGCGTGAAGATTGCTGGGCTCTGTAGTTGTTTCTGACTTTTTATTTTCCATCCCAGTAGCAATCCTTGAACTCAGTGTGTCACTCCTTTTACTGGGATTATTTGTTTTTCTGGACTTGTTTGCTTTTGAGTCCTGTACTGGCATTGGATTTCCCCTTCCTGGTTGTCAGTGATGCTATCATGAGTCCTAACACCTGCTGGGGGGCCTAAGCAGATGTTGTGGGGAGGGAAACAACAGCTTGAGATTTATGGTGACCTTGGTGGCCTACCCTCCCTGATAGAAGGACCTGATCCGCGCATCATTTAGCCTGCAGTTTCTGTTGTTATTTTTTCCAATTCCCCTTTTCCCCGACACACTCCCTACGGAGCAGTGAGTTACATGCTGCTGCTCCTTGGGTGAAGGTGTGGAAGGGTATTGGGAAACTTTCTGCTATCCATCATCTTCGCTGGACGTTCTCAGCAGGTCAATGGTGTTTCTGTCTTTAGAATCAGAAAAGAACAACCAAAAGATTTTAATGTCAACTGTTCAAGAGCCAGGCCATCAGATTTAAGTGACTAAGACTGGATAAAGACAGGAGGCGAAACTGAAGAGGAGATGAAACCAAGGGAAAGCAGGACAAACCTGCCCCCGCCAGCTGCATCAGCAGCGGAAACCAAAGGTGGTGGGGCCAAAACGGGGCAATCCCCTGAATCTTCTGCCGTTCCCTCGGGAGGAGGGGAATCGAAGGGTAGGCTTACAGAAGGCCCAAGAGCCAAGGGATCGAGAGAGCATTCACCGCCCAAGCCTGAGGACAAATCACCCCGGAACAGAACCGAGGGGGGGTTTTGAGAAGAAGCAAAAAGATCAATCCAGAGAGTCCCGAACCAAAGACAAAGGTCCGGGAACAGAGGAACAGACAGATTGAACAGAACCAAGGACAGAAGGTTTCGGCTGAAGCTGTGCACATGAAAGATCAGGAGCCCCTGAATGTAAATAACCCTCAATGCCAACACTTGGATTCCGCCTACATACAAATCATGGAAGCCAGTAGATTCAGAGACGTGCACCGGGCTCCCCCTGGTGGTTCAAGTAACAGCGAGCCATCTGATTGTCGGTGCGAACCAACAGATTTGCCCCTTGGAGAGACACCTGAAAGAACAGCATTGCCTGCCAAATGGCTACCAACTCCTGCCAATTCAAGGAACGTGCAATGTCTGCCTGGGACTACTGACCCTTGGCGTCCAAGGACCCCAATGTGGGTCCCTAACCTCAAAGACTGGCATCTGTTGTCAACAAGATGAAAGGAGGAAGTTGGAAATTCACCCCTTCTCCAGATTGGGAGTGCAAAGCCACCAGTCCAAATCCTGAACCAGAACAGGGGAGAGTGTGTCATAATGTGCATGGGAGGAGTCACAATGAGTCAACAGATGATTCACCAAGGGATTTGCCTGCGAGCCCAAGAAACCACAGCTGAAGTGGCAACCAACAACCCCTGAACCCACAACTAAACCCAAGTCGGGGAAGAAGGGTGACTCAGCAGGTCCAGCAGAAGAGCCTGTATGGTAGAGATCCAAGCAAGAGTGAGAAACATGTGTCAAAAAGTCCCCGATAAACAGAAGTCTCTGCACAGGGACCTGATGAGACTTCGCCAGATTCAGCTTGAACCCCAGGCCCTGGAACATGGCCATCATCACCTCCACTGCCATGAGAGCCTTAGGAAGGGAGGAAGCAGAGACAAAACAATTATCAATATAGGAAAACACAGAGAACCCCTGAAGCTGCAAAAGGTCCACAGCAGGAGCCAATACCTTGGTAAATGTCTGGGGAGCAGAAGAGAGGCCAAAAGGCAACACCTAAAACTGGGAATGGACCCAATTCACTGCAAACCTTAGGAATCACTGATTTCCCAGATGGACAGGAACATGAAAATAGGCGTCTTCTATGTCCAGAGAAGCCAATAAATCACCCTCCTGGATGAGGGAAATGTTGAATTACAAAGTGCCATCAGAAGATGACCCAGCCGCACCAATTTGTTCAAAGACTTGCGATTCAGAATCGGGCGGAAGGTACCATCGGGATTTGGGACCAGGAACAGAGTTGAATAGAGCCCCAAATCCTGCTCTGCCTCTGGAACCAGGAAAACAGTGCCCTTCAACAACAAGAGTTCCACACCTGACAACATGCCAGACCTCTTCACGAGGTCTCTTGACAATGGGGTAACCTGAAAATAGTCCAAAGGGGCCGGGACCAGGAACAAAATACGATAACCCTGACTGATGACCATCAGGACCCACTGGTCGGAAATCAGACTTGACCAATGATCCAGAAACAAATGGAGTCAAGCCCCCACCTTGGCATAATCACTTTTGTCCAGTGCTGCTGCTGCTCAGGCCAGGATTTATAATGGAACGCAGCCCACCGACCACAAGCCCATCAACAAAAGTACCCGTACACACATAAGGAGAGTTTGGGGGGTTCTCCCCCCGAGAAAAATTTGAAAAATGAGTGGGCAAATGATGCACTTTCAATCAAATGTGAGAAAACAAGAAGGTTCATAAAGAATTGTGAAAGTGTAGTTATGACATCAATAAAGAGATTTCATATGAGAATACTGTAGGTTCCTGTTGTTTCTGAGCTCTGTACTGTCCTGCAGCAGTCATTTTGTACATACTCTCCAATTCATAAGCAACCAGCTTAATTATCTATGTAATATTTCAGCCCACAGAAGCAAGATAAAATTAGCCTTTCAGAAATCCAAACTGTATACAGTGTGCATACACACATTACAAACAGGTTTTGAGAGTCCTACAAAGCGAACAGTCCAAAGAAATTTGTAATGGGGTAGCGAGACTGGGGCTTGGTGCTTGACAGGTCTTACATACAAGCTGCAGAACAGCAGGTGTCCCTGCTGGATAAGTACAATCAACCATTCGCTATAATTGTGCAGATTTTTGCTTGGTTGGCCCTGCCAGGGACAAAGCTGGTGACATGCAGATCAACCCATGTGTGAAGCAGTTCTCTAAGTGTGCCATCCGCCAAGCTTGCAAATAGGGCTCAGTGGGCAGGGAAATGGACCCAACCTGGCAACAAAATGGTGGATACTTGCATAAAATCAGTTTTGTGAACCCCACAATGGTAAATTCACGAGCAATTTGCATATAATTGCTAGACGTATCAAACTGTGAACCAGCTGCAAATCGTCCACTTGCTAATTAGCGCGCCCATGTGAAAAGATAGGAGTGGGGAAAGTTTGCACCTGTGACGACGCGTCATTTGTAATTGAGCTTTTATAATTGTTTTACTAAACTAATTTTCGTTTTCTTTTCACTATTTTTAACTGCAATCTAACTGAAACAATTGGCGTAAACTATACAGGTCCTCGTTGACATTTGTTAACCCCTTGGGCGATCATGACGAGCACAGCTGTGCTCATGATGAGATGAGCTTGTCATCACTGCCGCGGAACTCCCACGCGGGGGAAATTCCCCTGCTGTGCTGGGCGTTCCATTAGATTGGGCGTGGTCATGATGAGCTCAGCTCATCATGGGCACAGCGCCACCGTGCTGCATTACGAGCCGAGCTCGTAACAAGCACCACGGCGCTGCGCGCCGCCCCCTCCTCCCGTGTCGCAGGGGAACTAGCCCGGCCGCGAAGGGGTTAAGGGCATGGTAATTAGCATATGAGTAATTTAGACCAGATTCTGAGGTTGATGCCTCGGTATGAGGAACATTGAAAACCATGGGCAAATTGCACGTGAATTCACATGAAAACTGTCACTGCACAATTTAACTATCATGCTGATTTGCCCCACGTTTTCCGAGGCAAACAATGAAAACAAACAACTAAAAGGTAAACACCCTCTTTGGGAACACTTGCATCCAAATTGCAATCATTTTTAGGAGCTATGAAAAATTGCACCCAAAGAGGATTCACTGGCCAGTCTCAATGAGGTCTGTAGGAAGGAGCAAAATTTATGGCCATATTCCGAATGTCACCGAATAGTTTACTTCAGATTTCTTACCTCTCAGTCCATATTTGACTTTTTCCCACCTTTTCTGTTTTTTTTTTTTTAATTCAACCCAGATCCAGGACCTGGAGGTGCCATTAACAAATTACAGAGTAAGTGAAATATGTGTCAAAATGAATACACATAACTTCAGGAATCACTAGGGGGCCTGGGTACCCCCAGGTAGGGAAATACACTGGAAAAGGCAGAGGCCATAGTGTATTTAGCAGTTGAAAAATAGCACATTTCATTTCCAATGTGCTCACTCCACTGCATATAAACCGGAGCACAGGCCACCTGTCCATTAGGTAATGCTGATTCTTGTGAATAAAATCTCGTTGTGTAGAAAAAACAAGAAAGCACAACATTTGGCATCCTCAGTGGAAGAGTCATTGCTGTCTTTTGCTAGGTTTTCCCCACGGAAATACATACCACATATATACATACATACTAGGTCGATTTCTAAGTAGGTTCTTTGCCATTGGACCTTTGTGAGCCTTGTACTTAAAGTGCAGTATTTGGCCTCTATTTTGATGTTATAAGAAGCCCATTTATGTAAGTCAGAGCTAAAACGATTTCATGTCATCGGTGGTTATTGTAATGGTCAGGTTTACCCGGCGGTCACAGTCTTAACAGGGTGCACCAGCAGATACAGATAAGTAAACAAGATGATACATGTCAAGATGTTGTCAATGACCAATTACCATCGCTCAGTGCAAAACATTGAAAACACACATTAAGAGGGTGCTGTATGTTTCCCCCTTTCTCACTCTTCTTTACCATCTAGCTCAGCTTTCCTCTACTGATGGTGATGGAGCAAGGTTGCACACGTAAAGCAACTTGCTTGTATTCAGTCCTCGCGAAAATAATATTAATGTACTAACTAACTTGTTTCGTTATATTAATATTTCATTACAAGACATTTCTAGTATCTAGGGGAAGCTCGACAATGTGCTTTTACTAACTATAATCCGCTTGCATTAAAATGGATGCTGCTAAGCGGGATCTTCTACTGCGCATGCGTCTGTCACAGTCACGTGACATGACGTATTACTTCGCTTGGTGGGAAACTTTGCTTTTGCGCACTAGAACTAAGATGGCTGTTCTGTGTCCTAATGTGCAAGAAGCTTGCATCACTGCTTTGCTAAGCTGTTGTTCTGCTTAATCTTTAATGCAATAGTAAAAGTAAAATAATGGGAATAGAATAGAGATAAGTGATATACAGTGCATTCATGTATTCTGTGACTCTAAAACTGTTTCTCTTCAATTTTTGCATTTGGGCCTGAAATGTACTTCTGAACTCCATCTTTGGAGGAACTGGGCCTGCGCAAAGAAACATCAGACATGAACTGTGAAACTATGAGAATATAAACACCTCACCCTGCCAAAGGAAGCTGAATTGAACAATATGTTAAAATATTGTATGTTATTGATACATTTACTGCCGGCTGGAATAAAAGTACATGGGAAGATAAAGTTATGGGAGGGAACGTAATTTAGATACCGAATGACAGTTACCTCATATTAATATGGTGTGATTACCTCTCCTTGTCTTTTGACCAATAAAATTGTGGGATTCACACATTTGCAACATTGGAGGGTGGTACACTGACCTAGAAAATAGTATAACTAGGGTAGGCTGAGCTATTTAGATTGTCCGACTTGTCCGAATAGCTGACCTGTCACTGACCCAATGCACTCAATGGGTGATCGAGAGCAGAGGTGCTGGCGGAGCACTCTGTCAGAAGATTCGATAACCAAATCCGGGTTCGGGAGAGGATTTCAATAACCCAATCGGGGTTCAACTGTTAGCTGCAGGGAGGGTTTACAATGCTAGCGTTTTGAAATTTAGCTGTGATGCCGATCTTTGGCCTGTGGTGGTCCAGTCCTGATCGAATTTAGTCAATAACCTGTCCTGATTCTGGTCTGCACCTGTTCTTTCTCGCTGGCCCCTGCACTTTTGGGGTTCTGTCCTTTATCCCAGCCCATTGCCAGGGTTGGTCTTCACACCATTCTAGGTAACTATAAAAGCGTGGGTTTGTCATTGTACTGTTTTCCCTTTTCTACCCACCCTGTGTTTAATGCTTAACAATATTTCTTTCCGAATTATTGCACATTTCGTTTCCAATCTTCATCATTCTATTTGAGCAAGAAAGTATTAATTTTATTATGGTCTCAAAACAAATTTAAGAATTTACTTTAGAAAAAGAACTTAAAACTTTTCCTGAGTTCGTGGTTATTTATGATACGATAATTTTATTTTTCTACCTATTTTCTTGCTAACTCCCTTGATCCTTTAGGACTTTTAGGTATCAGTGACTTGGATTGGTAAATCAAATGGTATAGGTCCCAAATGGTTAAATTAAAATTGATTGAGTGTAAGTTTACCTATTCAAAATATATATATAGAGTCTATGGGCACAGGTAAGTATAACGAGCAGGTGAGCTTGCGCTCTATCAATGGGAAATAGTGCTTCACATGGAGTATGGGTTTTAGTCAGTAAAGCATTCTAAGTGTGGAACAGTGTTCCATTCACCTGTGATAAATGGCACTCTAAGCATGCCTAATCTTCAGCAGATTATTCAACTACAGAACTGTTTGTGCTAGGATCTCTGATTGCAAGTTTACCTTGAGTTCTTAGGCCCGGCTTTCCTGTGGTCGTTAGGCTGTGGTGATCTTCTCTCTGGTTGCAGGTGTACCCTACTTCCTTAGGCCACGGTCCTAGATTTTCTCGTGGTTGTCAGACTTCAGTACAGGGTGTTTCCTGGTAGTCAGAGTTCGGTACAACTACGGTTTCCAGTCAGCAGGCACAGGGGCCGGTTCTCCAAACCTGAGGCCTCAGTTAATGATGTGAAATGGCGCAGAGATGGGACGGTGATTAACGCAACGCGCGCGGAGGCTGATTCCCAGTGATGGCATTTGTCTCTCTTCATTAGGCTTTATGGGCTGAATTTATGACGCTATTACTGGAGCTGATGCTGCTGAGGTGCGCATGCAGATGAAATGGTTCATGCTAATAATGACATTAATAATAAAAATAAGGGGTGCGATTAGGCTGGGGCACATGTGGGAGTCTGGAAGAGCGTGTCCTTGCCAAGTAGGGCTCAGGGTGATGCGGGAGCTCCAGTAAAAACCAATATCCTTACACGTTAGCCTACTCTTCATATAGTCGCATGTGTGTGCATTTTGTTGGTTAAATAAAACTTTACCTACCTTACGCGCCGCCTCCACTCCTGGATGGTGTGTAAAGCTGCAGTCGGACCTGCCGCCTGTTCCAGAACAGGGAGCACTGAAGCAGCAGGCAGGTAGCCTCCCTTCCCTACCCTAGCCAATCAAACCGCTGCAGTAGCAGCGTTGTGATTGGTGAGTAGCAGCAGAGAGCGCCCCAACTGGGTCATTTTCTCTATCTAGGCTGCTGCATGCAGCCGACATAGAGAAAAGGGGAGAGTGCGCATGACTGAGTTGGTCGGCCGTGGGGCCGACCACTTCAAGATAGGAGTGGGTTCCCCCTGATCTTTAAGACAGTTAAACAACTTCTCGAAATCCTTGATAAGGACTTGTGAGGCATAGACCGAGTAAGTGCTACCCCGCACCCCAAAATTGGAAGGAACATAAGAAATATTTAGAGCGGACTCCACCGTCTGTTTAACCGGGTCAGCAATTAAAGCCTATTCCAAAGACAAAATTTAAGAAGAAGAAGAAGCCATGGAGGACAAAATAGTATTGACTTAAGGAACTTGAGGAAACTGGGCCTCAAACTCTGCAAGGCGATACGGTTTTCCCAAAAAGCGAGAAATCCCCTGCTTGTCAACTGCAAGCCTTTCTTTAGCCAGAATGTCCTTGATGACATCATGAAAGGCAGGTCATCCACCACAGAGGTACTATAATGGGAGTAAGACCCCTCATCAGTCAACAACGTAGGATCAAACTCCAGCACCTAACAAATATGGACCAACATGTTTGAAAAAACGTTCCCCTGGATATATTTTCCCATAGGGGAATTGTCCATGTCCTCATCATCCTCCACTTTAGACTTTTTAGCAGATGGTTCCAGCAGTGCAGCCTGTACAGCAGAATTTATTAAATCCTGCAAATCAGACCTGTAAATCTGCAATAGGTCATCCTCCTGCAGCTCATGTACACTATTCCACTTGAACAAAGACTTTTCTGGCACCCGAGAGGAATCCTCATCCCCCATGGCAGAAGCACAGAATAAACCAGGAAGTGCCCAGCAACTCACACTAAATACTGTCACAAAGCAATCAAGTCATGACTAACAAGAGACTTTGAAATGCCAAAAATGACAGCCCTGCCACCTCCTCCACAGTCACAAAAACAAAAACCATGGCTGCGGGAGCCGAATGCGGCATGAAAACCCCAGCACCAGAATGACCCAAAACCAGAACGCAAAGGAAAGCTCCCTGCCCCAGCCAACCATATGTGCAGGGAACACAATAAGGCAACGGAGCAGGTGCGTGACCAATCAGAATACAGGCGAGGTCAGTGTTCACATAGTTTTTACAAACATATTTTTTTGGAAAAAAGAAAAACAAACTCACCGCACAGTAGCCCCCCTGCACGAACCAAAAACAGGCATGGCAGTGAGTGGGAGGGGCTTAAATGGTAAACATAAAAGAAACACTAACATTTTAATTGGACTGGCGTGAGGACGGATTGTCTCACATACTAGGACTGGGGTGAGGAGGACATAGGAGGGGTAATGACCCCTTGCTGAATTCAGATTTTATCTACCTTTCAGAAATGTATAGCATTCCGGGATCCACCATGTGTTTTACACCCATTTACACCCATTTGTACCACTAACTGGAAGGAGGTTGAAAGCACAAAAAGTAAGAAAAATGGCCTACGCCCCAGTAGAATGCCAAAACTGTGTTGAAAAATGTGTTTCTGATTCAAGTCTGGCTGTTCCTGAAAACTGGGAAGATGGTGATTTTAGCACTGCAAACGTTGTAGCTGTATTTTGGCTAATTTCTTGGTCCCCTCCAAGGGAAAACATAAACATTGGGTACCTTTAGAATCCCCAGGATCTTGCAAAAAAAGGTCACAAATTTGATGCTGATACCTTATCGGGAAAAAATGTATGGAGCCCTATGCTTAAAGTACCTCAAATAACCAAAAAAGTGCTCAGCACTGGGTGGGAAAGGCCCATCAGTTAAGGGGTTAACGAGAGGAAGTGCATACTTTAAAATCACTTGAATATATGATGATACAACGAATTCCGTTGCAACGCATGCCTTTACCACGCATGCGTTACAACGGAATTCGTTTACCACGGATAAACTTTTCCTCGAATAATTGCGTGGTGACGTCATACGTTGTTAAGAGTAAACGGCAATTTTTTCCGATTTCTCTTAAACGACGCTGACGCCGACGTGACTTATGGTGAGTTGTTTTATTTGGGGGGGAGACCCCCCAAGCCCCCCTTTTTTCTTTTAACCTTTACCACATATGCCTTTACTACAAACATCGTAGTAAAGGTATGCGTGGTAAAGGCATTAGTGGTAACCACGCATGCGTTGTACTGCATGCGTGGTTAAAGATTTCGGGGAAACGGCTTCGTTGTAAAGGCCGTTTCCCAAATCACTTACTGGACCTTGATTAACTCTGACTTTTTTTCCTGACATAACACCTTCTGGACTTAACCAAAACTTACAATTCTTTCCACACTCGCTTTTAATGATCTGCCTCACCTTTTAGTGCAGTAGTTTCGATAAGGAACACTGCTTCCCGCAAAGCTGTTTTAGAGGTCATTGCTCAAGGAATATATTTTCTTTTCGAGTCATTTGACATGTCAGCGTTGTCTGTCCTGGCTGACAAACGGTGGGAACACATGTCAACAAATCCCACGGCCTTTATTACAAACTCTTCAGCCTGCACAACGACCTCAGAATTATTCATGAACCAGAAATCCTGCTCGAGCTCGGCGGACGTGGAATCATGCGAATCCATCATTGAAAAGTTGTCTCCTGCCATCAGTTAGTGCATCCGCCATGCCTCTGCTGCTACCTGAAACTACTGCGCCGGGGCTCAGCTGGGGTTTATTCAGCCACCTCCTAATTGCTCCTCCACTGAAACTTCAGCGTGTGATCCTTTTACCGAGAATCTGTCACATACAGAGCGTTCTCGCGAGCGCACGGCTGCCATTTTGTGGCTTTGCTTCTAATCCTTTCCACCCCTGACAGAATCATGGCAAGTGGGCTAACACATGTCCAGTGAACCGTCACTATCACATTGCCTACCATCTGCCTCCAGCCTGCATATTTTCATTTCAATGCCGAATTAGGAAGTATAATGCCAGCGCTTTCCTGTCAAAAGACAATGCTACTCATCAACCTGTTTATTTATGAGAACAGTATCTACGGTGTACTGGAAAACCATGTCCTCACTGCATAGAAAAAAAGGAAAGCGCTATTCTCAAGTTGGTATGAAATCGATTATGGTGCCGAACACTTGTTTACTGCTTTTCAGAGTGCATCCAGGCAGTGCCCTTCTGAAATGAGATTTTATTTGTGACGCAGACCATTCTATGGCAAGATAAAGCTACAAGCGTATTGGGCCAAAGACATAAAAGTGCTAATGTCTCTGCCACAGGTTTGGGGTACTTCGTGTCTTAAATAGTGTATATGCAGTTTATTGCACAATCCTAAGTAATAGAAGTTTTTTTTTCTCACTAGAACTTTGAAGGAATGTGCTGTTTGGATTGGAATATAGCAGCATTTGTTGACATCTCTACTTAAACAACAAAACACAAGACATAGCACAAAGCAATCTTAAAACACATTAAAAACATAACGGCACAACACAGAAAATGAGTTAAACAGAAGGCACTACAGTATAAGGCTGCAACAATTCAAAGCAATACCACAGTGCAAAAACATAACAGCACAAAAAGCAACACAGTATCACCACATCAAAATTAAACACAAAAAACACGCATAAACATTCTTTTCACAAAGTACCACCTCCATAAATCTGTCATCATACTACTTTGGGACATATTACTTTGGCAAAAGGTCTTTGCAGCAAGTGCTGCCTTCTGTACTACTAAAGACATGAATTAACGCCAGCCAAATATTTTTTGTTATGCAGCCCCTGGCGTCTCCCAAAATACCCATTAGACTAACATTATTTCTCAGGAGCCATGCATCTATGTCAGAAGCAATAAGATTGTTTGCATGCAAAATAGTGCTGGGGTCCTTCAGCCATGTGCTACCTAAATGTTAAAACAAAACTATAAATCATAAACATATCCATGCACACCATTCAAAATGTTTTTCTCCACCAGTTTATTTAAATGTTAAATATTCCCAGTGCATAGTCATCTTTTACTGCATCCTGAGAGATCTTCTTCAGAAATAGCATAAAAGAACACTCTGTGTGAGACTTCTTGCCTAAGAAGAGGGTGTCAGTATTACATATATATATTTTACACCTGCAAAAGATGTTCCCTTCACATGTGAACATCAAAGTTCCTAGTAGCTCTGGGCTTCACACCACCAGTGAATGTAGCCAGAGCCAGCCATTGATGTGATAGCGCCCTGAGTGGGGAGAAATATGGTGCTGCTGATTAATATATTTAGGCAGCAGAGACCCCCTTTTCTTTTCAATGGTCAGTCTCTGGGTGAGCAGTGACTGGTCTCTGAAAATAAGCCTCCCCAGCTGGCCAGTAAGAGAGGGGACGAGTCCCTGCTATCTGGCCACAGCACTAGTATTTTGGAGTGTATCTACTCCTCAAGGGTTACCCCCACCCTGATTGAGACCATACACATTAATAATTAGCACAGGAGATCATTACCACATGGGTCACCTTCCCTGTGGACCAACATTACCCTTACTTCTGGCTAATTTGTCCAATCATCCTTGTCCTGATGAGACCCTAGTATTACGATGAGGGTCAAAATATCGCCAGTAGGCATAATAACAATCAAAGAAAAACCAAACGTGGTGATGGACGGAGCGTTGACAATACAAACACTCACCCCCAGTCAACTAATCTGGGTTTAATCCATCACCGTTCTTTAGCTCACTCAGCCACCCCAGTTCAGACATGGCCATATGCAAATCAGTCTGACCCTGTGCCTCATGGGAACAGTCCAGCCCGAACTGCCAAGCCATGTCTTCCCTGGACCGGAATCAAGCTTCCCAGGACCGGTTTCTGGCATTACAGCCGTCTTCAGCCGGGCTTGCTTGACTCCAGGGGCAAAGTGAGCAAGGGACTCACGTCTGAGCATACCCTGCCAACTTAGGGCGAACAAAGAAAAACCAAAGGTGGTGATGGACGGAGCGTTGACAATACAAACACTCCCCCCCAGTCAACTGATCTGGGTTTAATCCATCACCGTTCTTTAGCTCACTCCGCCACCCCAGTTCAGACATGGCCATATGCAAATCAGTCTGACCCTATGCTTCCTGGGAACAGTCCAGCCCAAACTGCCAAGCCATGCCTTCCCTGGACCGGAATCAAGCTTCCCAGTACCGGTTTCTGGCATTTCAGCCATCTTCAGCCGGGCTTGCTTGACTCCAGTGGCAAAGTGAGCAAGGAACTCACGTCTGAGCATACCCTGCCAACTTAGGGCGATCAGTTGACTGGGGGTGAGTGTTTGTATTGTCAACGCTCCATCCATCACCACCTTTGTTTTTTCTTTGTTCGCCCTAAGTTGGCAGGGTATGCTCAGACGTGAGTCCCTTGCTCACTTTGCCACTGGAGTCAAGCAAGCCCGGCTGAAGACGGCTGTAATGCCAGAAACCGGTCCTGGGAAGCTTGATTCCGGTCCTGGGAAGACATGGCTTGGTAGTTCGGGCTTCACTGTTCCCATGAGGCACAGGGTCAGACTGATTTGCACATGGCCATGTCTGAACTGGGGTGGCGGAGTGAGCTAAAGAACGGTGATGGATTAAACCCAGATCAGTTGACTGGGGGTGAGTGTTTGTATTGTCAACGCTCCGTCCATCACCACCTTTGGTTTTTCTTTGTTCGCCTTAAGTTGGCAGGGTATGCTCAGACGTGAGTCCCTTGCTCACTTTGCCACTGGAGTCAAGCAAGCCCGGCTGAAGATGGCTGTAATGCCAGAAACCAGTCCTGGGAAGCTTGATTCCGGTCCAGGGAAGACATGGCTTGGTAGTTCGGGCTGGACTGTTCCCATGAGGCACAGGGTCAGACTGATTTGCATATGGCCATGTCTGAACTGGGGTGGCGGAGTGAGCTAAAGAACGGTGATGGATTAAACCCAGATCAGTTGACTGGGGGGAGTGTTTGTATTGTCAACGCTCCGTCCATCACCACCTTTGGTTTTTCATAATAACAATCAAACCACATTGAACCATTGGCCTATTTTTGAAACTGAATTTTTTGTTTGTTACAAACATACAAAGAGTTTTGGCACATCACAATCACTTTCTCTCTGGTACTTTTGGTTGTGATTTCTTTGTTCACTGGGACACACTGCACAGATATTTCGAAATGTGTTTTTATTGATACATTAATTGATGCGAATCGCAGAAGTTTGATAGGTGAAACAATAATAGAATAGAGGCAATATTATAATCATTTGTGCCCAGTCAGTGTTCCCCTTTTTCATCAAACCATATTCACTCATCAAAAAACATCAGTGTTGTTTGTCCACATCAGCCACCCATCCACATCATAATTAAGTGTTGGCCAGAGCAGCTTGTCTTCAGGCTGAGTGTGCAGTGTTCCCCTCCGGGGAGTGCGGTCCGAATCTCCCCCCCGCCAGCCATTGGAAGGTAGCAATGAGAGAGGCCCAGTCAGTTGAGATGGGGTGACAGCAAAGTCCCCTTAGCTCTTCCTGTCGTAAAGTCACCTCCTCAGCTACTACCCATCTCAAGAGTTCCTCCTTCCACCTACTAGGCTGTGGGCCAACAGGTGACCACCAGTACATAGCAATTGCCAGTTTAGCCAATACGAAATCCAGATCAATAAATTCAAAGCACATTTTGGTAATGGGTACACTGCACTGATCCCGTTATGTAGATGCCATATCTATGTTGAATGTGGATTACTGTTGAAATCATATACATTTTTGAAAAAAAGCTCTGGCTGGTGATATTATTACATTTTTCGGCATACGTTGCAGTCAACGGTTTTGGCTAATTATTGGAATGAGAGATAAATGGTAGAAATGAGAACAACTGTATGTGAAGAATTGTCACTTTCCCAGATTCCTGTGGGTTTGAGGGGGCTCTTGTGTTGTAATTGCATGTACTTTAAAGATACCTCACGTGGTTATATTAATGATTATGCAGTTGCTAAAAAGGGAAGCATAGAATTAGTTTTCTATTTTATTTCAGCTCATTAAACATTTCCATAAATATTTCTCCTATAAATTTAGTGACACTCTCTCCCATCTTACCCAGGCCAAACTGCAAAATAACTTTTATTAATGATGCCAACTGTACTCAAGACTAAACCCTAAATATTATGATGGGCGCACAAAAACTGGGAAATGTCTTGCAATTTATCTAAAAAATTAAATAAGAGAAGTCATATATATTGAGGGACTAATTAAACGCCCTTGCACCGTTGATACCTCACTTTTTCCTATATTAAAAGCAGCGGACTGGTGGCGCAAGGTGCATGTAAATAAACCCTGAATCCATCAAGAATTCGCAGGGAAATACATTTGATGAAAATCCTGGCATTTTGAATTGTTTCACTGACTTCTATTCTAGAATATATACCCTAGACCATGAATCTAGCATTGAGATTTTTTTTTTAATTAGTTTTTAGAGATTTGGAAGCTTCTCCAGACATAAACATTGGAAAAGGATATTACAAACCTAATAATAGCTAATGTAATTTCAATATTCCGTTAAGGTAAAGCTCCAGACACTGATGACTTATCAGTCAAATTCTTCTCTAAATTTTCGGATATCCTTGCCCCAAAATTATTGTCATATTCACAATATTTTTTCAAAAGACAAAGCTTGCATTACATTTTCTGAAGCACTGTTATGCACATACCTGAGAACCTTTGCAAACGTTTTATTTATGTATTAATAATTCACTTCCTGATTTTGTTGAGTTTAAACAGTCCGTATTTGTTAAAGGAAGGAATATTACATTTAATTCTAGAACTTTCGTCAATATTATTTATGGTGCCTCACAAATGGTGAATGCCATAGCAGATATCTCCCCCGATGCTGAGAAAGCTTTTGGCCTTGTTAATTGGGACTTTATGTTCGAGGCTCTAAAATGGCTTGGCTTCGGCCCAAAAAGATTATGATACATTGCCATTTTTTATTCTACCACGAAAACTCCTTTTACATTGATGTACCTATTTTTGTCATGTTTTATTTCCTTCTTTCTCCTCTTTATGTGTGAATACTTACACCATTTTCACAGAGATGCATAGCATCCAATAGTACTTAGTATACCAGTATTTTAATTGTCTGTTAATGTTATATTTATTTAACACCTTTTAAGCCATGACCTGTGCAGGTAAGAGTGGTGGGGCCGGGTTGGGGAGGGGATTCCGAGGGATGATGAAGAGGGAAAATTAAATAGATTGATAATTTTCCCTTGTCGTCTATTGAAATCCCCCCTCCCACCCGGCCGCACCGCTCTTACCTGCACGGGCCACTGCTGCACCTTTTGCTGATGTCCAGGTTGCCAAGGTTTAATCACTCACGCTTTCTCTAAACTGGGTCATATATTTATTTATTTTATTTTTATTTGAAAAGTTTTATGAAGCATGAACAAGACACTTACGGGTATCAGAGCGCTATACAGATGTGGTGAATGCATAAATAAAACCAAACATAATGGTACAAATGGTGTAAAGTCCACACACTGTCAAACAAAGGGGGGAAACAATCAAGGTCAGGGGTTCGGAATTAATGATAAACATATACTACTGCAATAAAAACTTGCCAAATATATGTACAATCAAAATGCAGCAAGGGGAGTATTTTAAATTATGCCAAAAGAAATTCATTTAGTTTATCTTGCTTATGATCTATATTTCGTAAGATGGCAAACATAGCTTCACATCCCAGAACCTTCAGTGAAAGGAGGGAGAAAGGACAATGCAAATAGATTACTCTCTGCAGAAATGTAAAGCTTACGAGAACAATTGGAAAGAAAAATACACAGTGGGAGTCTGGGTATCTGAAAAATGAGGGTTGTTGAGGTACAAGTAAGCTGAGGATTGTATAGAAATTAACAATATGATGACAAATGTACTGAAGTGTTTGCAAACAGAATAAGTGAAGGTAAGTAGCAAATGCATTTGTTTGTAGAGATATATGTTCACAATTTAAGCAGGGTTATTCAGTGTCTGAATAGGGTGCTGCTCTGTCCTTGCACTTACAGCACATCTGAACACAATGCATTTAGTAGAAGACTTCATTTATATATTTGCAGACGACACCCAGTTCCAGCTTTAAGTAGGCCTGCATTTTCTACACATGCATGATGTGACGTTCATTTCATAGAATCGCTCTGTCATATGTCACAAACATTTTACTTTATTCTTTACTTTTCACAGATTTACTGTATTTACAAGACACATGTCGCACAGATCATCACACCATATATTGTTTAGATATTTCAATTTATTTTCTTTGGCATAATTCTTGTAATACATATAATTTCTCAAATAAGGCAATTATTGCCAACCCGACAACTGCTAAAAAAAAAATGACACCATGTGCTAGGAAGGAGTAGAGCATTGAAGTGGATGCGACTCAGTGCCGAGCACAACTGACTTTTTGAGCCCAAAACCCCGCCACCAAACAAAAAAAGCTTCTAAGTCCGGCTGTGAGGTCTGGAGATGTTTCACAGCCCATAATGGGCATTGGCGTGATATCAGCTCTTTAACAGGAGGCCAAGAGAAGGGACTTGGTATTGTGTGTCACACAATGTCACCATGTGAGTTGGCTGGTCTGGTAGTGCATATAGAGAAAATATACATTTTTGCCCACTCTTAGTTTAAATGGACTATCACATCAACAGTTAAAGCCAACAAGGAGCTGAGGTTGGCATCTCTCAATTTCAATATCATTTTTGTGTCAGAGCGAATTAAAAAATGTATCAACACATATAAATAAATGATAAAACCAGGTTAAAATACATTGTCTGAAAACATACAGTGCACTACAGCGCATTACTTTGTTATCAAGTAAAAGGAAATAATGTTCAATATACACAACATATAGGATCAAGATAAGACCAGTTAAAAAGGAAACAGTTTTCAGATCTATCTACAGCAGTTAGTCAGTCCTATAGCTATAAAGAGGGCTGAATGGAAAGGGAGGCCAATATGCACAGCTGAATCCGCCATGAAATTTTCACAAATTTAGAAACATCAGTTACCACAAGCATGCTGCATTCACTTTTTCCAATTCTTTGAGCATTAACCCAGTTTCATAACCCGAGTAATTGGCACATAGGTGCAATCCATAGAGATCTAAGTTTGTAGTACGAAGGGCAGAAGAATACGTTCTCATCTGTCTCCATGGGGTAAATGCACAGTGCACACAGCTTGGATTTATTCATAGAAGATGACCAATATGAAATAAAGACAGCAATAGGCAAAATGCCATATCTACACCGCAAAAAATACAAATGTCATCCAGGTCAGTGTAATGTTCTAATTTGTATCCCTGTTAAAGTTCAGCTCAGTATTAATATAGTATTGGTGGAAGTAGCAGGGGTTAAATGAGAGACCTCTCTTGAGGGCAAATATAATTCCATCCAGAGGGGTTAGTGATGTGTCTATATAGCATCGACATAAAAATGAGGTGGATTAGTGGCCTTTAATGCCTTTAGTGGTAATGCACCACAGGTTGATGGAATGTACACCGAACAACTACCTGTCCACTGCTATTGAGGGAGTATATGCCTTCCTGACCGTAATATGAGCTGGCATTAAGGGATGAGGCTCGGATAAATTTGGAAGAACAGGAAGGAGTCCTTCGTTATCACTGGTTTCCCTAAGCAAAGTTCAGAACACAGGCACTAGTCCCGTACTACACAGATTACCACTTGAAAGGCTGAGCCATTTTCAGATTCAACTTTGATTCTGAAAAGATCTCAGTTTGAAGACTCCAGTCCCATACCCCACATACTATATACTGGTTGGTCAAGTCACCTGTACAAACAGGTGTCTCTTTAACCAAGGTCTGTATCAAAAGAGGCGTCTTCCAGTTCATACATCCTCAAATTCGAGGTCTATCCTCTTAGATATAAGGCACTCCACCTAAGGAAAGCTCAGAAGTATGTGAGTAATCCCCTACTAGACATAATATTTGTAGAAAGGTTGAGTCACTTTTACATGCAACTTTCACCTTCACCATAAAACTGTCCTCCGGAAGACACATTTGCATAAAGAGTCCAATACCCCACCTCACATACCCTTGACTGTTGGGTGAAGCAGATTGTACACACAGTTGTGTCCTTAAAGAAAGCTGTGCATCAAATGGTCAGTTCCTCAATACATACATCACTTACTATTATGCACAATGTAGCACACATAAAAACAGCAAAAACGAGAAGAAATAAAGCATTTCACCTTGTTGTGCCCTGTTAAGATCAGGTTTTCCCTGGTCTTAATTTTAGCGATGCCCAATATTTATGCCACTCTTGTAAATATGGGGCAGCATCAAAATCAATGGGTGTTGCAGTGGAATGTTAAGTATAGAAAGGATGCCTTATTTACTAGTCAGTGTTAAGCCTCGTTAAGTGACTTAACACTGCCTTGTAAATAAGGCAAAGCCTGTATCGCCACCACAACGTCAAAAAAGTGACATTCTGGTGGCAATAGGGGCCTGTCAATATGCCCAACATTTTGGGACCGGAAAGTAAGACAGATATTGACAAAGCACTACCACCTCCCTGCTTAGACAGGGAAAGTACTGGTATTAACTTAGAGAAGTTTGGTAATGAAATTAACCAACTTAAAGCATCACGTGCAGTAACTGCAAACAGAAATATTTGTTTGATGCCATCACATACTCTAATACATAAATAAGAAAAATAGATATCTTTGGAAAAACTGTGGAATAGGCCTTCGTCAGTGGTCTAAACTTGCTCTCTACTTAATAGCAGAAAAAATTGATTTATGTCTAAAACAAGTAGTGTGAAAATACTGCATAACTAAACTTGATGATAATAAAATGCCTGCTAGAGGTATTCACAATGAGTTAGACATGTTCCCCATTCCCCTTGAGTTAAAAGATCTAAACATCTATGAGATTATTTTGATTCAAACTGTGTATCCTTTTCCAGCCATTGCCAAAAAGGTAGATGAAAAGTGCAGCATTTCCTCAAAGTGGATCAGTGAAAGGTCTACAAGGAAAAGTTGTATATCTTCCTCTGGATTTTAAACAGAATATAAAAACTCTTGGTGTAGATTGAGAAGTAGAGGAACCAATAATTGGTCTATTCAATGGTGTGCCTACAGAGAATACAAATATTTGGAAAGATAGTATTAGTATAGAAACAATGTGTTCAATATATGAAGCAGCGGAGATGCATCAATTCTGTTTGGAGTTGCGCTGTGCAGCAGAGGAGATGCATTTGTTCTGCTGGATCTACAGAGACCGGTAGAGCACATTAAGCCTACTTCAAGGGTTGAGGACTGGGGTATCACAACTTGCAGGGTAGACTCACAGATGGCAGAGTCCAGGTGTAACGTTTATTGGAAGGCTGTTATGTCCTTGAGGTTTCAGATCATGAGGCCTGTGAACTGCCCTTGGAATCACTTGGGTTCTAGGTTTAAGAGATGCAGTCCAGTCCTTCTCACCCAGACAACATGGCAGCAGGGTAGCACAGCAGGGCAGGAGTTCCTTCAGAGCTGCAGTCCAGCACAGTGGCAGTCCTTGAAGTAGCAAAGCAGTTCTTCTTCCACACAGAGTGTCCACAGGCTTAGACGTGAATTGAAGTGATGGTGTCTTAGGTCCAGTATTTATACCCAGTTGTGCCTTTAAAGGTAGGAGAAGCTTCTAGAGGCATGCCTTTGATGTGCACAGGTTCCCTGCATATTCTTCCCTGGCTCCAGAATAACTATGGGAGTTATGCAGCCCTTTGTGTGGAGACAGGACAATGCCTATTCAAATGCAAATGGGGGTGGGGCTGGTGCCAGCTCCTCTCTCTTATCCTGACATTGATTGCCCATGCAGTCACAACTAAGCTTCCAATTCTGTGTAGCAATTTAAGAGTTGACACAAAGCCTAACTGTCACGCACACCTAGTCATGTGACCCAGAGACAGGCTGCAGGCACCAAATGGCTAACACGAGGAAATAGAAATGTAATATGCAACTTCACCATAAGTTAGAATTTGAAATTACAATTCCAGAGACACCAAACATGAAGGGGTTACCTGTTCTTATTTCGAAATTGTTCTTATAAAATATAATACAGTAACTCCAATGTTATCTTATGGAGAGGAAAGCCTTGCAGAAGTAAAAAATGAATTCTAGAGTTTTTAACTACCAGGACGAACAAAACGTAAACGTTAATTTCCCACTTTTTAAATACATTGCGCCCAACCCTCTGGGCTGTCCAGAGCCTACCCTAGGGGCTCACTTATATGTATTAAAAAGGATGGTTTTGTCTAGCAAAATGCTTACTTTGTCAGGTCAAAATGACAGTTTAAAGCTGCACACACAGGCTGCAATGATAGGCCTGAGACAGGACTAAAGTGCTACTACAATGGGTGACCCAATCAGTGCTGCAGGCCCACTAGTAACATTTAAT
This sequence comes from Lissotriton helveticus, assembly GCF_964261635.1. Lineage (NCBI taxonomy): Eukaryota > Metazoa > Chordata > Amphibia > Caudata > Salamandridae > Lissotriton > Lissotriton helveticus. The sequence goes on from NC_136063.1 coordinate 851,899,725, forward strand.
GTACAGGCCATGGGCACAGGTAGTGCTACTTTACTAGAGACTTACAAGTAAAGTAAATGTGGGAATTGTGTACACGCCAATATGACATGTTTTAAGAAGAGAGCACTAGCACATTAGCACTGGATAGCAGTGGTAAAATACACAGAGTGCTAAGACCAACAGAATTGGAGTCAGCAGAAAATGGGAGGAGGAAGGCATCTAGTCAAGGCATGATTGTGCTGAAAGGGCCAGGCCCAACAGTTTGTAACTCTAAGTTGTGTAGAGTATGCCTCAGAAGATTTGCAATCATTTCTAAGAGAAGCTAAAGTCAATATTAATTGCACTAACTTTAATGTACCCTGGATATTATATTCAATTAATCCTGCAAATCTATGCAGGTAATCATAGATTCCATACTTCAATTTCTCAGCAACAAAACAAATCCTCTACTTGGTGAGGTCAATGACTACTTTTGGAGGAAAGACTACCAAGCAAGGGGTCCTCCAAGTATTCATATGTTTCTGTTGATTAAAGATGATCCAAAATTTGGTGAGGATAACGATGAGTCAGTACTATTGTTCATTGGGCAGAATATAAAATGTGTGGGGTGACAAGAGAAATGTTAAGCATTAAGTGTTGAAAATCAATCCCACATATGTGGCAAGTCCTATCATTGCAGAAAGAGGCCCAAAGAAAAACTATTACGCAAAGTGTTGTCTTGAATTTCCTAGGTCTTTTACCTTTAGAGGTAGAGTAAACAGTTTTATATCTGCAGCCAGAAATAAAGTCAATGGCAAATCTTCTAAGAACACATACAGCATTAAAAGAAGTGAGTACTCAAAACGTATCAATACCTACAACCCTGTAATTTTGTCTATTTGGAATGCAAATATGGACATTCAGTTTGTAGCAGACAATTCCATTTCTTTTATGGTTAGTATGTAGTTATGCACACAGCTTTTGAAGATGACATTTCTGATAATAATTTAGATGATCTTATAGAGAAAGGACTATATTAAGAAGAGACAACCTAGTAGATACAACATACTCTAGCACATCAAAAATTTAATTAATGCATGTTCCTCAAAGAAAAAAACTTCCAACAAACATTCCTGTACCTCAACAGGTTTATCAGGTGCCATTTCCTGAACCAAGTTTAGAAAAATGAAAGTTACACATACTATATCAGGTACATTAACCAACAGTAGATACAAACTAGTTAGACATTGTTTTATCATGTTAAAAAATATGTGGGGGCATATTTATGAACGTTTTACATTGCTCTTATCCCCTGCAAGGGGGTGCAGTGGTGATCCTAAACAGAAGTCGGATTTATTGAGCCTTGCAAGGCCACCTTGCTTAGCCCTGCACTGCTTGACAAATTCAGAGTAACGCAATACAATGAAAATCCCTGTGATGAGTTACTCTATCCCAGAGAGGCATTCCATGGGTGTAGCTTGAGTGTTACCATGCATCCACCAATGAATTTTGGCGCATTCACAGATTTACCATTGATGGTAAACCTGGGAATGTACAAAACACACAAAAGAGCAGGTAAGGTCTACACATGATGTGTATCTACAATAGTGACTAAGCGGCACTGCTGGTGCGCGTATGAGACACAGGGTCTGTCAAGACAGGTTACTAAGGGTCACATAAAGGGCTAAAATAATTCCCATCAGACCACCCATGTGGTGGAGTTTGCGTCATATGGGAACAGTTGATCAGCCTCTCCCAACTCTGACCAATAGTGTCAATAAGGGAAAAGGTTGTCAAAAGAGTCGTCCTATTGTGACACCATAAAGTATTATGAATAGACAGAGTGCAGTGCTCAAAAGAAAATCATTTGCATTAAAATTGACTACCAGGACACCGAGAAAAACGTAACATAGAGGGCCAAGTGTCAATATTAAAAACACGCCGAGTAATAATAAACCTGGGAATGTGTCAGTATGCTAGGCATCCCCAGGTGAGACGTAACAATGAAAACTATCTTAATTTCTCCACGTTCTTTCCACTTTGTATATGTGCTGCATTTGCTATAAATTTCAGCGCCAGATGTTTGTCCGTGCTGCGAAATTATCACAAATTGGACCATGCACAGTGCAAATGGGTGCTGCTTCCTTTCTGCCGCTCGAGCAGATTTTCAACAAGAAATTCAGCTTTCTTTTTTAAAACTTTATTTTTGAAAATTTTTACATCGAAAACCATCACCGAAAAGTGCAGTAGTGTTACACATCACGAACTCATGCATAGTACAAGCGATTAACGAGCCAGTGGTACACATTTTACAACACGGCAATAAGGCATCAACAGGAGACAATGAAATATGACAGGCAAGCATATTAGGTATCATAGCAAAGCATTGATTTTTCTAGATGACATCCAGGAGTGATTCGACCGTCCTTGCAATAAACACTGGAGTATAAGGTGTTGGCCTCATTGAGGGTCAGAGCAGGGGTATCTTGTTGTGGGAAGTCAGCTCATGCTGGCAATTTTACTCTGTCTTCCCAATAGCGTAAGCAAAGTAATGACCATGACATTCTAGACCATGAGGTGAGAATCATAGATGTATCTAATGTGTTGGGTATCAAGAGGAGCCAGTGAGGGGGGGGTCGGGGGCTGGCGAGTTGTCGCCAGGGCTGGTAGTATTTCGGGAGAGGTAACCTCTCAGAGGGTCCCAAATATCACTTGGTCGTGAAGTAGTTGGTAATAGTTCAGAATACGTGTTTAACTGTTCCTGGCAATATGTTAGATCGTGCAACCAGTCTTTGAATTTAGGGGCCCTGCCCCTGCCCCATCGACACGCTACCCTCCGCTTTGCAACTAGAAGAGCCAGTGCAATAAATTTGCGATGTGCCGCCTGTATGGGTTCTACGTAGCCCAATAGTGCCAGTACTGGGGAGGGAGTTATGTCAGTGTGAATCATGATGGAAAGTGCAGCCATTACCTGAACCCAGTAGAGTCGAACTGTGTCACATGTCCAGGCTAAGTGTAAGAAGTCAGCCCTGGGGGCATGGCATCTATCACAATTGTCCGTGGTGCGGAGTCGAAGTCTACACATACGGGCCGGGGTGTAATACAGTCGATGTAGGAACTTATAGTGGATGATTCTATGCCTACTGCTAGCAGAGATGCGTTCTGTCTGTTGGAGGTAGAATGCCCATTGTTTGTCAGTGAGGGGCCTATCAAGCTCTAGGTCCCACTTCAGGTTGGCCGCCAAAGATGGGTAGTTGATTTGTGTATGCACTGTCCTATAAATGAATGATACCAATTTGCGAGGGACGTCTGTGTCGAGTATAAGCTGTAAAGGGGTTAAGGCGACAGGTTCATGCGGAAAGTCAGGTGTAAGTGCTCTTATACCTTGGCGAAGCCTAATGTAGAGGAATACGTCGAGCGGTGTAGGCTGTATCCCTTCATATAGGTGTGCCATGGAGCGAAACGTACCGTCGTGGTAGAGGTCCCCCCAGGTTGTCACATGTATCCTGTGGAGCAATTGACAGAATCCCGGTTCTTGCAGTAAGGGCATAGCAGGGTGATAGACTAGTGGCAACGGCGGGGCATACAGCATCATCACTTCAAGCCTGGAAGCTAGTCGGGCCCACGCGGTGACCATGCTGAATATTGTCGTGGGTGTTTTGTCTCTGCCGGACACCACCGCATAGAGAGCGCCATCTATAGGGAGAGGGTGGGCCAGCCAGTGCTCAGCAGCCAGTTGGGGCATGTATCTAGGCTGGTGGAACCAGAAATTAGCATAATGGGCCTGAGCCGCTTGGTTATATAATTCGAAATCTGGTATCCCAAAACCACCTTGGGAGCTGGGTCGAATCAGGACGTCCCATTTTAGACGAGGTGATTTACCGCCCCAGACAAGTTTAATGAGTTCAGACCGGAGCTGGTGGAAAAAGGATTTGCCAGGGTAGAACGGAATGTTCAAAAAGAGGTACAGTAGTTGCGGGAGGATCACCATTAAAGAGATTCAGCTTTCTCACTGCGAACGTACGGTTTCTCAACGTGAGCGGTTGCGACCATACAGGGCCACTTCTATTTAGAAATCCGAACGCCCACGTTGCAAAATCTAATTGGGAGGTTGCTTTCCCTCACTCTTGCTTGCCAACTTGACGTTGACGAGCGAGAATGAGGAAAAATATCGCCGGGGGTGGATTTTCCTCACTTGCGCTCCCCAACTTGACGTTGACGAGAGCGAGCTCCACGTAACGCGGAGTACAGAAACCCTGCAAACTCCCAGAGTGGAGCAGAGTTCACCACATATAGGTAATAATGAACAAAGATACATTGATTATTATTTAAATTTAAAGTAGATGTTATTGGATCTGCTGTTACAGATACATACATTTATATTCGTTCACTAAGACATACTGATAAATGTACTCTCACAATGAGATACACATATAAACATACACAGTCCTGCAAACGTATTAAGCATACAGAAAAACTCACATTTCTAACATGTCCACATAATTTAACTCACACATACACAGACATGGAGCCCTCCATGGCCCTGGGGATCGCCACCCCCCAGGGCCAGCTTCTGTAATGCCTGGGGTTTTCTTTCAAGTTTGGAGTCGTGACTCCAACGTGGCACTCAGCGTGGCTCCCCATGTAATACTGAGACGGATTTACGAATTCACCCTAAATATCAATCTGTCTACACCAAATTTAGGCAACTTCTAAAGCCGTGGTTGTTTACAAAGGCTTATAAATAGTAGGGATCCCTGACTTTTCATTACCTAGCACCAAGAGACCTAACCGGTGATCGCGCGCTCTACAAATACCCAATAACATAACATAAAATAACATCAATAATTAAGTAGTATATAATTTAGAAGGTAGTGTTGTATTTGTGAAGTTGTTTTAAAGAGTTACTGTGATTGAAGTTAATGATAAGTTAACAATTGATAGAGTTGTTAGAAAAATATAAAATTAAAAATTAATAGTTAAACTTGAAAAGTGTATTATCACTATTATGTTATAGGGTGGCTCTAAAAAGAGCCCTTGTTTTCATTATGAGTTTATTGTAGCTACATGTAAATGCAGATGCACAGCTTTAGGTTGTTGAGAAAGACTCTGTTTCCTTCATCTGTGAAGTGTACGCCATCACTTCTATAGATATCATCCATATCAAAACATAGATTGGTGTTATAGATGGAGCCCACCCTATGGTCTCTAAGATAAGCAGAAACAGCTTTATTGAAATTTTTTCTTGCTTTCTCCATCTGTGGACAGAATTGATTTGACCACTTCCAATTCTGTCTTTGACATAATAGAGTATGCAAAGACAGTTTGAGGTAAATGCAACATCAATTGTGCAAAGGTGTCCTTCATTAGCATTTTCAGACCTACCTCTGTCAATGTGCCTAGGTCATTGCCACCACAGTGCACAATCATGAGGTCAGGGGGTTGGCGATGCAAAAAGGTTTTAACCAAAGGCATCAATTGGTGCAGTTTTATTCCTTTCTGTGCAATCTATTCAATATCCACATTTTGCAAAGCTAGGTCTTTGTCAATACCTCTACACTCAGCATACCTTTTACACCAGAAAACATAGCTGTATCCAACAATACATACTTTAAGCATCTTGAAGGGATGTCTGGAAGTAATGAAAAGATGTCTCTAGCTGCGGTAGTCAGTTGGTAGAATGAGAGGTATCTAAAATGGCGGAGAAGATGCTGTTTAAAAAAAATAGAGAATTGATTGGCTGTTTAAGAACATTGTACGCTCAAAAATAGGATTCATGTTACTTTCTTTAAAAAGCATGTTCGTTATTGGTTAGTAAAAAATGTTTGAAAGGTACAGTAGATGGTATAAGCTCATATTTAGCAAAATTCAACCAAATCTGCTGTGTACATTTGTAAATTTGTGTGCTGAACTTGAAAATATGGTGAACTTGTGACCTGTTTGTGCAGTTGAATGTTCCATGAACTGTTACCATTGAAAATGGCATTAATCAGAATGAGGAAGGATTGAAACTTAACTTCGGACTTAAAATGAGAAATTGTAATCTATATATAAGTGATATTTTATTAAAGTATAATATCCAAAGTCAGAACTATCTTTAGAAGTGGTGTGTTGTTAAAAAAAAAGTGGTATTTTTATTTGTAATGTATCTTTGAACTCCCATATGGATTTGCAGTTCCATCGCGTTGGTGCACGGTGGAGTCGCAAATCCCAAAAATTCCAGAACCAGTTTGGGCACGTTTAGAACTCAGTTGGTAAGGGTTAATATGTCTACCCAATAGAAATGTGTTTTACAATTTGAAATCATGTAGGAAGCAATGATATATGTTGCTTACATTTATTTGTGGAGAAAGAGAGGGAAAGTTTGCCATTACTGTTTTTTCCCTGTTGAGAGTGGTGCATTTCATTGATTGTGTACATAAGAAAATCTTTTATGAGTTTGGAACCCTTTTTCCACATGAGCCTCTCTGTTTCTGTGCATTTGGTGCAGATAGAAACTCTTCTTGCACACGAGAACATCAATTTCGGCTCACTTGAGGAAAGTGCCGTAGCGCTGAGCCCACGAGTTTCCAGGCACTCGGTCCCCCCCGCCGCTGCTTACCACCGCGGCCGCAGGGCGGGGGGACTTTAGAGCCCAGCATCCCCGGCAGGACCATGCCCACCAACCACAGCAGACGCGCCCAGAGGCGCACAAAAGGACGCGCGCGGGAGTGCCCGGGGCTAAGCCCGGGCAAAGGGCGGGCCCTCTGAGGCCCTCGTAGGCAATCGGAGGCCGGGCTGGGCCCTGTCTCTTTTGTTCACTCCTGCGCTTCCAGCCTCGTGAAGTAAGTCTCTTAATTATTTAATTGACTACCATGGCCCAGAGCCCCGAATCCATTATGCCTGAGAAGACCGGGGGATTGTCCAATGGAACACTTGACAACTACTTTACAAGGGTGCCCGTGGAAATGGACAGGGAAGATATATTGGCTGAGCGCCGGGCCGAGCGGCGTCGCTCGATTGAGTCTATGAAATCCAGAGCTCTAGCCAACCCGCTGCCGCACACCACCTCTCCTAATGTAAGCCCTTCTACTGGGAATGAGGACCCTTTATCCCTAGATAATGTCCCACTGCTATTGCGATATTGTTCTCCCTTGTTGGATATGTCAAGTGGTATGCTTGCGAATGTTATATCCTCAAACACCGTTACCAGCATAGAAACTGTGTTGATTAGTGAGACTCCTACCCCAGTGGCCAAACTATATAAAAATAAGCCCAAAAATCCTTTGACTGTTAAGGTTATTGGTCCTCCACCAAACAAAAGAAGACGGAGGGGTGGTAACGCTAAAAAACCCATGATTAGTCACTCTGATTTTGGTAAACCCATAAATGGTGCCATAAGAACAGTGCTAGCTGTTAAGGTTCAACTAGCAAATATGCCACCTGCCAAGGGCCCTATGATAAGTGTGTCAACAGCAAAGGCTTCTACAGCAACGGCAACAAATCCTTTGGCTTTGTCAACTCTACCTTGTTGCCCAGTAAAGGATGGATCATCTGTTGTGACACTGGACAATATGGAAAGTTTGATGAGGTCCCTAGTTTTACGTATAATTGAGAGGATGAAGAGGATAGAGAAACGCCTTGAGGATATGGAACTAGCTGCTATTATGAAGGACGGGGCAGTTAAGGATGCATTGGGGTTGGTTTTGCCATCTACAGCCATACTACCATCCCCCCATCTAGATGCCCCAAAAGCTGCCCCCTACCCTAATGTACCTTTGAACTCCAAGCAGCAGAAGGAAAAACATCCTAAGCAAGCCAACATATCTGTGTCAGCTAAGGCCAATGCCGCTACTGAGGCCAACAAGGGAAAGGCAAGTGGCTGTGAAGAATATGTGCGAGATGGGAGGGGAGGAGGCAGCCAAGTTAGGATACTGGGGAAGAAGGGGCCTCAGGTAGAGTTACCTCCAGAAGCTGTCCCGTTTGTGGTTGTCCTAACTGGGGTCCCTATATTAGAGGACAACAAGAGGGAAGGGTTCTTCCAGTTAAAAAACAAAGTTATGCATTGGTTGAGCCAAAACAGACCACTTCCCTATGATATCAGTCGGGAGATAGTACATGTCCGGCGCCTTCCCTGGTTGGGAAACAGAGTAAAAGACATCCAGGGAGACCTGGTTGTTGTTAATTTTAGGGATCGTCGAGCGGTTGATTACATACTTAGCTGGCCCCTAGGAAACGGCAATAAATGTATTGTTCCTCGTGAGCTGACTTACTTCTACCCTAGAGCCCTAGTAATGCCCCCTAGGTATCCTGATGTTTTAGCAGGTAACCAGGTTAAGCGATGGGTACCTTACAATAACAGCTATAGGTCACATGCACCCTATCCTTCGATGGTTGAAGACCCATTTGGTTGGAATACTGTACCATCTGGGCACAATAGAAATCTGACAAGGGGAATGGACTACTTGGTACCCTTCACACCATTGGAAACGACAAATAGATTCGATATTTTCTCTGGCCTTGACAATTGTGATTGACAAACATCTGCCCCAATTAAGACGTCATCTACTAATGGAAATTATGGGGTAACTGTAAATCTGGATTCACCAACTAATAATATTGCCTCAGACCAAGCAATCCAGCTTATTATTACCCCCTCTCCTCCTGATTTAGGTGTATTGAATTGTGAACCCACGCAGATAGTGGACAAAAGCTATTCTGACACCTTTAAGCCCCGGGGCCCACTTAACTGTATAACTACTAAACTGGATCCAGTTGTTCCCCAAATTAAAATCCTTTCCTGGAACGTGGCTGGGCTTAAAAGTAAATTGCCTATTCCAGAGTGGAGCACTTTCATGGCTTCCCATGACATCTGTATGCTTCAAGAAACTTGGGCGCTGGAAGAAAGTGTAGCCCCTGGATTTGCCACTTTTGACGTCCTAGCTAATATGGGAGAGAGGGGCAGACCCTTTGGTGGCATGTCCATATGGGTTGGTACCCATCTGGGTGTGAGGGCAACGCAATTTCCAACTAACTCTTCGGACGTCCAGTGTGTACTCCTGACCCCACTTAAAGGGCCGAACATCGCCCTGATAAATGTATATTCAAGGCCAGTGAGGCGGGGTCTGGAGTCAGAAGCCATTGGAAGTCTGTTGAACCTGATTCAGGCAATTGATGTCACATCTGTGCTGATCATGGGGGGAGATTTTAATTGCCATTTTGAACCACTCCTGGACCCTAACTTGATTGAGCAGGATGAGGTAGACAGGCTCTGGGCTATTCCGGACCCACTGACTCCCTTGGTAAAAGTATGGACCCCTCTCGTATTACAATTACAATCATTAGTTCTGGCTACATCATTGCGTGCATGCAATGGGAGGGTGGAGCCAGATAGGCCAGGGAATAGCACGTTTAATCGTCTGAATCAGGCCTCAATTATAGATTACATTTTTGTTGAGGCCAAGCATTGGGATAGGCTACTCGAATTTAGGGTCGTTGAACGATTTGATAGCGATCATAATGCCCTAGTCCAGTCACTTAAACCAGGGAGTTTTGGGCTAACAACCAGGACGCCTGCAGAGAACTGTGCCATGGTACCGCTAATAGTAACAAACTGCAGGCGAAGGATTAAGTGGCCTGACTTAGAAGCCTCCCCTAGTAAACTTGCGGATCTTTATGTGTCTATTGTCCCGCTCATCGAAGAGATGGGGAGTTTTGATGGCCTGGGAGGAGCTACTGATATCCACGTTAAAATGGTTGCTAAGCTAAAGGATACCTTATATCCCTTGAGAAGGATGAATCGCCTACGGACCACGACAAACCGTTGGTTCAATAGTTCCTGTCGAAATGCTAAAACGGCACTGATGGTAGCGCTAAAAGCCAAAGACATTGAGGTAACTAGGGCACTTCGTATCATATATAGAAAGGTAATTTCTGATGCGAAGAAGGAAAGGGAAGCCTCCATGTGGGTGGAGCTGGGAGTTGCGCTTAGCTGCAAAGATCTAAAGTCTTTCTTGCTGATTGTGGCAGCTGGACTTAGTGGGCTTACCCATACTCCCCCTCCTAATATTGCTTCTGCTGTTTGGGAAGACCACTTTAGTGCCCTGTATGGCACTTTAGAACCCAATAATCCGCCTGTAATTGCCCCTGAATCTGAGCAAAGTTCAAGTACTAATCGGACGAATGGAAGTGAGTGGCCAACTTTAGTCCCGGTATCTCTTGATCAATTGGAATATATCACCTTAGCTGAGGTAGAGTCTGCTATATGTAAACTGCTCCGTAATAAGGCTCCTGGATTAGACAAACTACCTGGAGAGTTATTCAGGACCCAGCCTAAGATTTGGGCACCCTATTTGATGGTCCTATTTAATGATATTTTGAGGGGTGGTGATTTGCCTCCTACTTGGCTGGGAGCTGAAATTGTCCCAATATTAAAAAAGGGTTGCCCGCTAACGCCCTCTAATTACAGACCCATCAGTTTGATTGACACCTCACAAAAACTGATGGGGAGGGTAATCCTTGATAGGATACTTGACTGGATTAATGAGAACGAGATCTTGTCTCCCCTACAAGCGGGCTTTAGGGCCGGAACTTCCACTCTAGACCAGATATTTCGCCTGCAGGTCCTATACTGGAAGACAGCGAAGGTGGAGGGTGGCAGCCTCTACCTTGTATTTGTGGACCTGCGCGCCGCGTTTGATCTAGTTCCACGTGCCAAACTGTGGAAGGTGCTTGCCGACTTGGGACTACCTTCTTATCTTTTGGCCATCCTATCTAGGTTGCATGAGAACAACTTTGCCCAGGTCCGGTGTGGCAGTAATGGCGAATTGACAGGTCCGTTTCCTGTTCAAAAAGGAGTCCGTCAGGGGTGTGTCCTGGCGCCCACGCTATTCAGTCTCTACATTAATGGTCTGGTAGATCATCTGAATGGCGTGGAAAACAATGATGCCCCTAAGTTGATAACTGGTAGAGTGCCCGCTCTGATGTTCGCAGATGACACCTTGTTGCTTTCTCGAACATCATCGGGCATTCAAAGGATACTCGACGGCTTTGTGGAGTTCTGCGAGCTCCTGGGACTAGAGATCAACTTAGACAAAATGAAATTTATGATCTTTAATCCCCCAAAGAGAGTGCGGCCAAATCCGTCTCTATATGGCACCCCCCTTGAAAGGGTCCAAACATTTGTCTACTTGGGTGTCACCTTGTCGGAACACTTTGAATGGAATATGCATATAGACAAGTCTGCACTCAAGTTATCCCAGCTGGCGGGAGGCCTGGGTAAGGTGTTCAGGGAGTCAACATTTAGACCAGTGTCCCCAGTACTGGAGATATATTCCCGACAGGCAAGAACTGCGGCAATTTATGGGGCGGAACTTTGGGGGCACAAGAAGTTAACCAATCTTAAAAAGGCAGAGCAGTTGTTCATGAGAAATCTAGTTGGGCTACCATCGAACACACCATTGATCCCCCTTAGGTTTGATCTTGGTATAGTTTCAATCAAGGAGATTGCAAGTGCAAGGCCAATCATGTATTGGAAGAGGCTGTGGTCAGCTCCTGAATTGGCCACCTATAGGGCCGAATTCTGTGAGGTATGGAGTGCTCTCTGTAACAAGAAGATTCCCAGGCTCCAGTATATTAGATCTACTGGTGACCAGCTGGGTTTTCCGGAACTGTGGGAAGCACCACAGTCCTTCTGCATGGGGGAATCAAAAAAGGACCTCCACTCATTGATACATAGACAGTACCATGATACATTATTGAGCTCTGCGCTATTGGGTAGGCTGACTACTGAGTTCCTCCTGGTTAAACCGGAACCGAGAACAGAGGAATTCATGGACTTGATTGAGCCACCACTTGCCCGAAAGTTATATCTTCAGCTCAGACATGGTACACTACCAATTAGGTCATTTTCATCCAAGTGGTTATCTTCTAATATTGCATCATGTCCTGCATGTGATTATAAAGCTGAAAATTTAACGCATGTACTTTTTTTCTGCCCTGCCTATCATGTAATTAGAAAATGTTGGCTGATCCCAATATGTAGAAACTTGGGTTTTGTGCACTTTACTCAAGCGTGTAGGATATTAACATATGACACCCAACCTTCTATTGTGTTTGCGGTTTCTCGCTATCTGCTTAGCATGTGGCGTAGGAGGCAATCCTTTTTAGTTTAAATTGTGGCATATATGTTTTTTTTCTTTTAAATTACTGTGCAACTAGATAACCTTGGTTTAATGCTTTTTTTAAAAACATTTTATGACTATTTATTGTATTATCAATACCTGTACTGATGTATTTACATGTACTTGTATGGTCAGTTTGACCGAAATAAAGTTATCTAAGTAAGATATTTTATATTCTACAAATCAATTTGGAAGGTGAGCTATACATTTGCGAGGTGTATTATGTATTAGGTTTAATTTTAATCTTTAACGAACTGTAATTTTGAAATATATATTTAAATTTAGAGATTTGTATTGTAGTTTGTTTTATTGTAGTTAAATGTTGTTTGAAATAGATTTTGCATGGTATTATGTGTATATAGAAAGATGGATTAGTGATTATGGTAGCTTGTTTTAGTGTGTTGATATGTACATTTGTAGTATACTGCATCATTTTAGGTGTTGCTTTAAAATTGGAAGTGAAGTCTGTCAAGATTTAAGGTGTGCATGGACTTCTGTCTCAAGTATGTCTCTACTTGTATATTTACTTTCATATGTCTTATATATTTGAAGGTGTATGATGTGTAACAAAGATGTGTTCTTGCTATTTATGTGGTAGGCTCAAGACTGAGTAGTAGTAGAATGGTGAAGATGCAGCATACTAGTGTGGTTTAAAAGATGTTGACATAAGGTATTAGTGATTAGGGTTCTTTTTTAAGTTTCTGAAGGGGTATAGTTGAAATATGCCACATAACGTTTGATGTTTGCTTGAAATTGGAAGTTCTGTGAATTTTTAAGGTTTGGATAGTGTTATGGTACAGACATATGCATGTATGCTTTTAGGAATGTGGTAAGCATTTTAGTAAAGACATGCAAAGGGTTCCTGCTTTGTATTTGGGTAGGTGTAACATTATAAGTAGTTGTAGAATGGTAAAGCAGCAGCACAAAAGTGAGTATTGAGATATATTTGTAGAGATGGTATTTATTGGAGTAGTTTGTATGATGTGTGGAAAGGTATATTTCATATATACCACATAATTTTCAGTGTTTGTTTGAAAATTGAGTGTAGTCTGTGAAGTTTTGAGCTGTGGATGGTGTAGTGACTGAGATATGTCTCTACTTGCACATATATTATGGTTTATGTTATGCGTCTGAAGATAATAGATGTATAAAACACAGGTATACATTTATCTGTATATTGCTTTTATATGTGATACTGCTACTGCTAGCAAAAGGTAAAGACATAGGCATACATGCTTTTTGAAATATGGGGAGACTTTCATCAAAGATAAGTGAAGGGTTGCTTTGCTGTTAGCTATGCTCAATACCTCATTAGTACTAGAAAAATGAAGCATAAGTAGTAGAAAAGTGATGTTTATGATATGTTGAGATAGGAATTATTGATTATGGTTCTTTATAAGAGTCTGTGTAAAAGTTCCCTTGAAATTTGCCGCATAAATCTATGTAGGTTTGAAATTTTAAGTGTACTCTGTCAAGTTTTAAGGCCTTTATGGTCTTGTGAGGGTGGTTATGTTTCTAGTTGCACATGTATTCTAATATGTGTAATGCTTTTGGCAAAAGGTATAGATAGAAGCATACAGGTTTTTAGGAATCTAGTTAGACTTATGGTAGAGACATGTGATAGGTTGCTGCTTTATGTTTGACTAGGCCCAATATTCGTAGAATGGTAAAGCTGTGGAACAAAAGTGAGTTTTAAGACACGTTGGCAGAAGGGATTACTGATTAGGCTACTTTCTATGAGTCTGGCTAAAGGTACACTTGAAATACACTGCAGAAATGTAGGTGTGTCTTTAGAATGTAATGTTCAGTCTATTTATTAATTTCTGTTATATATGATGATTTCAAAATGTAGACATATATGCGTGTACAGTTTCAGGAATATGGTGAGATTTATAACATATTCATGTGTAGATTTTATGCTTTACCCTGAGTAGTTACAGAATTCTGAAGCTGCAGTACAAAAGTGTACACAATGTCATAGACTTAACTTGTGTACTACAGTTTAAGTATTCTGCTACTGCTCAGGTTGATGCACTCCTCCAATCACTCAGGCACTACCGCAGTACTACTCCAATCACCCAGGCAGTACACAAGCACTTATAAAATCACCCAGGTACTTCCTATGTACTTCTGTAATCTCCCAGATATCACCCCTGCACTCATGGAATCACCAGGCAGTACCTATGTATTTCTGTAACCCCCCAGATATTACCCCTGCAATCATGGCATCACCCTGTCAGGATTTATGCACTCCTCTAATCACTTAGCCAGTGCGCATGCACTTATAAAATCACCCAGGCACCACCCTTTACACTCTTCCAATCACTGATGCACAACCACAGTATTACTCCAGGTAGTACTGATGAACATATGAAATCACCCAGGCACTTTCTATGTATTCCTGTAGTTCCCCAGATATTACCTCTGAACTCATGGAATCACCAATGCGACTATACACCTGTTCGATCACCCAGGTGATAACCTTGCAGTCCTTCACTTACCTTTTCAGAATCTATGCACTCCTCCAATCACTTAGCCAGTGCCCATGCACTTATAACATCACCCAGGCCCTACCTTTAAACTCCTCCAATCACTGACGCACTGCCACAATAGTACTCTAATCACCTAGCCAGTATCAAAGCAAGTATAAAACCAACCAGGCACTTCATATGTACATTTATAATCCCCCAGATATTATCCCTTAACTCATGAAATCACCTAGACATTACCTATGTACTGCCTTAGTCCCCCTGGCATTACCTCTGCACTCCTGCAATCACCAATGCATTAGCTATATCATGGTTTAATCACCCAGGCAATACCTTTGCACTCCTCCAATCACCCTCTCAGGATCTATGCATTCCTCCAATCACTTAGCCAGTGCCCAGGCAC
Source organism: Lissotriton helveticus (assembly GCF_964261635.1). Lineage (NCBI taxonomy): Eukaryota > Metazoa > Chordata > Amphibia > Caudata > Salamandridae > Lissotriton > Lissotriton helveticus. The sequence goes on from NC_136063.1 coordinate 851,914,736, forward strand.
TTATACAATCACTCAGGCACTATCTTTGCATTCCTCCAAACACTCAGGCATTCCCTCAGTACTCCTACAATCACCCAAACAGTACTCATGCAGTTATAAAATCACCCACTCACTTGCTATATGCTCCAGTAATCCCCCAGATATTACCCCTGAAGTCATGGAATCACCCATTGAATCATGCAGTGTCTACCGATGCACTCATGTAATAACCCACACAATACCCTTGCAGTCATAGAATCACCCATGCCCTACTGTTGCACTCATCTATTCACCTAGTCACTACTCTAGGGCTCATCTATGCATTCAGGAGCTATTTATACACTTATCCATGCACTCAATCTCTATGTGCGCACCCATGCAATGAGCCAGGAACTATCCATCTTCTCCTGCAATTAGACAGTGACTGCCTTTGAAGTCATACAATCACCCAAGAACTACGCATGGAATTATACAATCACTCAAGCAGATCTATTACATGTCGCAGTTTCTACGTTTCCCTATATTTCAGAAATATTGTATATATATTTCTTTTAGATGTGATGATGAATTGAAAAGGTAGAGACATATGTTTTCAATGCCTTTAAGAATATGGAAAGACACAAAAAACATTGGGGGCAAGATGGCCGCCGAGGGATGCAGTGAGTGAGCCGCACTCCCCTCTTCTCCACTGCCAGGCGTTGGCTCAATGGAGAAATAGAATAACTATCCACTTGGCCTGAGGTCGCTTTATGCCTCTGTCGTGTACTGTGATATTCCCTTCCTGGGAGCGTCAAGGAATTGCTGTAATACGCACAGTTCGGCATTTCAAAAGGAGAATTTCAGAGGCTGTCAGCCTGGTATTAAAATTCTGGTTCAGGATGCCTCCTCGCCCGCAGCGTGGTCCCGAGGCCAAAGATGGCAAGAAACCGGCAGACGCGGATATCATCAAAGGTCAGACGGCAAAAGAAAAGGAGAAAAATAAAGCGGAGTCGAAAGCTGCTGGTGCTGGCCCCGTCATACCCACTGCACAGAAAGTCGTCTCGAGTTTAAAGAAGACGGTAACAAAGAGAAACGGAGCAGACAGTACCCCATCCGCTAGAGATGCAGGACTTGTTACTAAGCCGAAATCCAAAGAAAATGCGCTTCGGCAGCCCACGGTGTCGGAAAGCTTCGCAAATACCCCAGCCAATATCCCAGCAAGCAGCAGAACCCCCGCAACCAAACTTGTTATCTCTGCGGATCTTAGCGCAGTCAGGAGAGCAGGAGCAGGAGCGGAGGCAGAGTCTGTAACCGGCGTTGGTGGAGTTGGCGTCCTCAGTGCAGATCCAGGACTCGTGGCCGGCGTTGGGGTTGCTAGGCAATCAGTAAGACCGGCAGTGGGAGCAGGAAAGCCGGCCGCTGCAGTGCCTGCAGTCTCCCTGGGAGAGAGCAGAGATGCGGAAATGATGGCTGTCGAGGGTGAGTCAAGTGGACACGCCGGGGCCGGGTTGATGCGGGGGACAGAGGCGCAGGCATTGGGGCAAACGGTAAAAACGGTAAAATCAAGCACAAGCAAAGGAGCAGACAAAGAACTTTTAGTCACAATTGACAATCGGGCTATGAATACTCAGCTTCCAGATGAACCACCGGCTGGAAGCCAAAGTTTCTCTGTGTTGGCGCCAGGGCAAGTGGTGTTGGGGGCTGAGCTACTTGGGCAGAAGATGAATGCAGGAATGGAGGCCGCTGCTACTGTTGTAGCTAACGCGGGAACCTTGCTGTTTAAACCCCTAACTTGGGCAGAAACCATGGATTTAGCTACAGACAGTGGGGGAATCAAATCAGGAGGTGAATCCTCTACCTCAGTGGAAATCGGCATCGCTAGTGGCTCAGCTTCTGCGGAGAGATTTTACTCTGTCGACGAAGACACGCAGTCACAGTCATCAGCGAGTTTAAGATCTGATGAATCCACGGGTATTGACTCGGTCAGTAGCTCCCCGGCTAGGAAAACTTCACAGAGAAAACGCCTATCTAAAAGGAAACCTTCCACTGCAAGTAGTACTACTGATCCTACAAAAAAGTTAGCCTGGGATTATTCCACCACTACTTTTTCGTTTCTGGAGCAAGACAGTCCAGCAACATTGACTGGGGAATATGGCTCTGCTCAACCCTCTCAGCCTCCGGTTACGCTTGATCTTCTCTTTAACACCCTGAAATTAATGCAATCTGAGGCTAGAGGAGAGAGTAGGAGGGCGAGACAGGAGTCAAGGAAGATACAGAATAAGCTTAGAAATATAAGCAAAAGGCAAGACGAGATGGTTGAGAGAGTTGTGCAAGTGGAGGAAAGGACCAGTAAAGTGGAAGATGACCTGAGGGACCTGAGATCATACAAGGAAGAGCATCAAAAGGTGGCAGTGGACGTCAACTGGAAGTTGGAAGATTTTGAGAACAGGCAGCGTCGCAATAACATCAGACTGCTAGGCGTGGAGGAAGGTCTTGAAGGGGAGGACCCCAGGTTGTTTGTGGTGAATTTGTTAAAGGGGGCTTTTCCGGAGTTATCTAGCTGGCAGTGGGAAACTGAAATTCAAAGAGCCCACCGCTTCCCATTGTTTATTAAAAGGGGTCAGCCTCAGGCTGGAGCACAGGGTGGGCGCCCAAGGGCCCTGCTAATTTTTGTAGGCAATTTCCTCCTTAGGCAGTTGATATTGGACAAAGCGAAGCCCGAGGCAAGGCGTACCCATAACAATGTCACGTTTTTTGCGAGACCGGACTTTTGCCATGCCACTGTAGAACGTAGATAGAGGCTGAGACAACTGATACCACATATTCAAGCTCTGGGCTCTGAAGCTTACTTGCTATACCCTGCGAAATTGAAAATTGTGGCCAAGGGCCAGTTTAAATTTTTCCTTTCAGAGATTAAGGCGAAGGCTTACATGGTGGAAGTTTTGGGTTATAAGGAGAACCAATAATGGATTTAAGTTTGATATGTTTGGTATGCTGGTTGGCAGTGGGGAGGGGTGGCGGCTGCTGCTTCCCTTGCGTTCACATATAGGTCATCCGTGACCTATTTTCCTGTAGGGGGGGAGGGGCATTGTGGGGGGGCTCAGGGAGGTGGGAGGGAGGAGGGGGGAGAAAATGGCACACATCATGCACAGTGAAACGTAGGCTGAGTCAGAGGCATGTTTTGTTCAAATGGGGAAAAAAGGAAGTGTTGGGATTGGTTAAGAGTTGGATTTGGAAGCTGGTGCTGATCTTTGATGTTTTCTGATGACTTGTCGAATTCTGTCATTTAATGTCTGTGGCCTTAATGAACTCCAAAAAAGGCTGCGAGTTTCAGCATTTTGTAAATCAATGTTTCCTGACCTGATTTGTCTACAGGAAACACATGTGGAGGGAGGAAAGGGTTTTTTGCTAGAACAGGTTGGCTTTAAAGTCTTAGCATATACTAAACAAGCCTCCAAAACTCGCGGGGTAGCGATTCTGGGGAGAGGAGCAGATTGTACAGTACTTAGGAGCAAAGAAGATATCTGGGGTAGGTGGGCGATTATAGAAATAGATTTCAGAGGCACTAGGTTCACTCTGGCTTCAGTCTATGGTTCAACGTGCGATGACCCTGATATATTTCAATTTTTGGATCACGAACTCTCAACCTGGGTGGAGCCAATTGTTTGTTGTGGGGATTTTAATATCAGTCGACCAGCAAACACTGAGCTGCAACTAAGCCATTCCTATACAGGGAGGAAGAAAAGAGTGCACAGGGCGATAGTTGATATGGCCTCGCATAATGCTCTTTCAGATGTTTGGGCCAACCTGCACCCGCAGCTAGACGGTGACACGTTTTTTTCCGCTCCACACAATATAACAGTAAGGTTGGATTATTTTTTAATATCTAATGTATTGATTTCTAACACGCAGATTAAGAAGTTACCTCGTCTAGTGTCCGACCACAATCCTTTGTTGCTGTCACTTAGTTTAAATGGGTTAGGTAGGAAAATATATAGATGGACATTTGAGCGTGCTTTGTTACAAGACGAGGGCTACTGTAAGCACATGGAAAAATGGATCAGCGAGTTTTGGCTTAATAACGTGGGGAGCACAAGTAGTGGCAACGTCTGGGATGCCTTCAAAGCAGGTGGCAGAGGAGAATCAATTAGCTATTCAACATACAGCCGGAAAAAAGAAAGAGAATTGTTTGATCAACAAGTTAATTCCCTTCTAAACGCTGAGGCTGAATTAAGTAGGTTAATCATGGGGGGTCTCCCAGTGGATCAACAACTATTGGAGATTATGGTTTTAAAGGCGGAAATAGCGGAAAGAACCACTAATAAGACAGCAGTTAGTTATTTAACAAAGAGGGAGTAGGCTTGTGAGTTTAGTGAGCGGGTCGGCCATATTCTAGCTGTTAGGACCAGGCAAAAAGTTAATGCGGGGGATATTAAAAACATAGCTGATGACCTGGGCAACTTGATTTCCGACTCTGCGGGAATAAGGAATGAATTCCGGAAGTTTTACTCTGGACTATATGATAGGGAGTCCGAGGTAGATATTGACAAAATTAGGGACTATTTAGGAAACATTCAACTTAAAAAACTAGATTTGGAGGATAAAACTATACTCGATGCCTCTATAACATTAGAAGAACTGTCATTAGCTCTATCAGATCTCCCATCCTCAAAGGCTGCAGGTCCAGATCTGTTACCGTCGAATTTTATAAGACTTTTATATCAGTTCTTAGAGTAGAGCTTCTGGATACGCTCATACAAGCCCAGAGAGAAATTTCAGTCCCAAAATCTTGGGGCGAGACTGAAATCATAGTTATCTTGAAAAAAGGTAAACCCGCAACAATTCCTGGGTCATATAGACCTATGGCTTTGATGAATGCTGACGTGAAGCTCTACTCGAAAATTTTGGCCACAAGGTTGTCCACCGTCATAGGGAAACTAGTCACCCCAGTTCAACATGGATTCATCCCGGGGAAAGGGACTACAGAACATGTTAGGACAGTGTTCACCTGTTTTGATGCCATGGAGGTTTCTGGCTGCCCTGTCGCGGCTTTATTTTTAGACGCCGAGAAGGCTTTCGACAGGGTCGCTTGGGAATACCTGTGGGAGTTAATGAGAACTTTTGGGTTTGGCGTTAATTTTATCAAAGCAATCCAGGTCCTTTATAGGGATCCAACGGCCAGAATTAAAATCAATCGGGAGTTAACAGCGGCGGTGCAGATTAGAAGAGGAACAAGGCAGGGCTGTCCTAGTTCTCCTCTTTTATTTGACTGTATATGGATCCATACTTACGCAATCTTGATCTCAATCCCAGTATTCCCCCCATATGTATAAATGAGACGGTAGTCAAAGTGCTGGCATACGCAGACGACGTCGCGATAATTACTCCTGATCCTGCAATGGCAATAGGTGTGATAGAACAAGAGGCTCTAAATTTTGGGAATATTTCTGGCTATAAGCTTAACAGTGCCAAAACACAGATTATTAAAAATATAGCAGCTCAATGTAACGATCCACGGGTGACTTCGTCAGCGGTATATCTTGGGGTTGAAATTTCTTCTAATTTAGGGACAGTAGTTGAACGTAACATCTCGCCCTTATTGAGGAAAGTTAGCTCGGATTTAATTAGGATAAATAATCTTAGGCTTACGTTAGTGGGACGCACTAACATTATTAAAATGCTTATACTTACCAAATTTCTCTACTTTTTTCGTACAATTCCTCTTTTGTTTGAGTCAATTTGGTTTAATAAGCTGGAGTCGATTCTTAATAAATTTATTTGGTCGTATGGGAAGACAAGACGGGCATACAAGTATATGACTTTGCCAAGGTATCGGGGAGGCTGGGGGGTTCCTGATTTTAGGTTCTACTATTGGGCATCGGTGTTGCAATATATTCAAGGCTTAATTGGTGCAAATGAAGGGGATTTGAAGGTCAAAGCTGTTTCAACTATGATTTATTCAATTGTTTTGGGCGAAGATACAGTAAATGCTTTTTTAAAATGTACAGATTCATCATACTATAAACGCACACGTTTCAAGACAGTTGCCGCAGCTTATAATGTATGGTCTGCTGTTGCAAAAAACTGTGGTTTAGGGAGATTTAATAGGTATACCAGATTGTATAGGAATAAGTCCCTACCCCCTGTAATTTTTTCTGATGCAATTATGGCAGATTGGGACAGAAAAGGCATTAGGAAAATAGGAGATATGCTAGATCCAGACGGAAATATACTTTTGTTTTCAGATCTGTTGGCTAAATTTAATTTAGCAAGATATAGTTTTTTTAAGTATCTGCAGATTAGGAGTTTTTTTTCAAAGAAAAAAGGAGGGGCAGGCGGATTTAAGACAAGTAACATTATGGAGGCAATAGAGCAAAGTGGGGTGTGCTCCATCCGATATTTCTATGCTCAGCTGGCTGAATCGAAGAAGGACGACATTGAAAGATTTGGTAATAAATGGGCTGGAAAATTAGGGATATCATGTGAGGCTTTTCAGAAGTCCTTGGAGTTGGGCTGCTCAGCCTTTTATTCTGCCCCTCTACAGTCGCAACACTTTAAAACGTTGTTCCAACTATACCATACGCCAGATCGCATAGCACAGTGGGGGGCAACTATAGGGATTACTTGCTGGCGTTGTAATGCTTTGGCGGCAGATAGTATCCACATTTTTGCGCTCTGTCCCAAACTAAGGCCTTTATTAAAGGGTATTGAGGATTTTATGGCTCATACATTTGCTTTAAACGTGACTCTAACACCAACAGTAATTATGCTAGGAGTTAGGGGCGGCGAAGGCGCCCACATCGAATTTGTATTTGTAGCAATGGCAGTTCTTAGGCTGTTGATCGCTAGAGTCTGGTTGGACCCCCTACCCCCGGGACTACAGCAGTGGATTGCCTTATTATTGGGGACGTTTAATCTTGAAAAGGGTATATTTGGGAAAAAAGGCAAAAGGATAAAAAGGTGGGGAAGGAAAATTTGGGAACCGGTACACCGATGGAAGGAAAGGTCAAATGTAAATGTAGTGTGATGTATTATTATTTGGATCAATGGTTTTCTTATGTCTTCATTTTTTCTTTCCCTTTTCGTGCCGAATGTTATGTTTAGTACTAAGTTGTTTTTCTTGAGAGTAACCTTGGTTTATTATTGGTATTAAGTTTATTTGTATTCTGTGTTATGTGTGTGCCAGAATAAATAAAAATAAAAAAAAATAAAAAAGAATATGGAGAGACTTATGATTGAGTCATGTTATAGTCTAGTGCTTTATATTTGGCTAGGCCCAATAGTCATGCAGTTATCAAAACACCCAAGTACTACCTATGCAATCTTCCAATGATCCAGTCACTATATATGAAGTGCTGTAATAACGCAGGCATTACTCCTGCACTCATGCAAACATCTAGGCACTACCTGTGCACTCATGCATTCACCAAGGTATTACCCATGCACTCTTTAAATCAAATTGCTACTATTCATGCACTTATATAATAACTCAGGCACTAACGTTGCACTCTTTCAATCACAGAGGCACTAGCCTTGTACTTATGTAATCACTCAGCCAATAGTCATGCTGTTATGAAATCACCCAGGCACTACTTTTGCACTCATTTATTCACTCAGGTTTTACCTCAGTAGTCCTGAAATCACCCAAGAAGTACCCATGTAGTTATAAAATCACCCTCTCACTTCCTATGTACTCCAGTAATCCCCCAGAATTACCCCTGCAGTCATGCAATCACCCAAGCACTAGTTATGTACTACCCCTGCAGTCATGCAATCATGCAGGCTGTACCTATGCAATCATATATTAACCCAGGGACAACTTTTGCAATCGTAGAATCACCCAGGTCTTACTGTTGCACACATCTATTCACATCAGCACTACCCAATGAGTCATCTACACCTGTAGGTGCTATTCATACACGTATCCATGCACTCAATGTTTATTTGTGCACTCATTCAATTAGCAGGTCCCTATTCATCTTCTCCTACATTCACCCAGAGATTACCCTTTGACTCATAAAATCACGGAAGCACTACCCATGAAGTTATGCAATCACTCAAGCAGATCTATTACATGTTTCAGGTGTAGGTTTCACTATATTCCAGAAATATTGTATGCACATTTTTTTTGATATGATGATGATTTGAAACCGTTGAAACATATGTATGCATGCTTTCAACAATATGTAGAGACTTAGGGTTGAGTCATGTAATAGTCTGCTGCTTTATATTTGGCTAGGCTCAACACTCATGCAGTTATATAAACCCCCAAGTACTACCCATGCAGTCTTTCAATGATTCAGTCACTACATATACACTGCTGTATTCACTCAGGCATTATTCCTGCACTCATGGAAACATCCAGTTACTACCTATATACTCATGCAATCACAAAGTAGCCACTACTCAAGCTCTTATATAATCACTCAGGCACTAACGTTGCACTCCTTCAATCACATAGGCACTACCCTTGTACTTATATAATCACTCAGCCAGTAGTCATGCGTTATAAAATCACCCAGACACTAACTTTGCACTCCTTTATTCATTCAGGCACTACCTCAGTAAGCCTGCTATCACCCCAGCAGTACTCATGCACTTATAAAATTACCCACTTGCTTGCTATGTACTCCAGATATTACCCATGTAGTCATGGAATCACCCAGGCACTACTTATGTACTACTCTTGCAGTCATAGAATCATGTAGTGTCAACCTATACACTCATGTACTAACCCACACACTACCCTTGCAGTCATAGAATCACCCACGCCCTACTGTTGCACTCATCTATTCACCTAGGCACTACTCTATGACTCATCTATGCCTTCAGGTGCTATTTATACACTTATCCATGCACTCAACCTCTATGTGAGCACTCATGCAATTAGCCTGACACTATCCATCTTCTTCTGCAATTACCCAGTGACTACCTTTGGAGTCATACAATCACCCAAGCACTACGCATGGAGTTATGCAATCACTCAGGCAGAGCTATTACATGTTTCAGTTGTAGGATTCACTATATTCCAGAAATATTGTATACATATTTCTTTTAGGGATGATGATGATTTGAAAACATAGAGACATATGTATGCATGCTTTGAACAATATGGAGTGACTTATAGTTGTGTCATGTAATAGTCGGCTGCTTTATATTTGGCTAGGTCCAAAACTCATGCAGTTTTAAAAACACCCAAGTTCTACCCATGAAGTCTTCCAGTGATCCAGGTACTACATATGCACTGCTGTAATGACTCAGGCATTACTCCTGCACTCATGCAAACATCTAGGCTCTAACTATACACTCATGCAATCACCAAGGTATTACCCATGCACTCTTTTAATCACCTAGGCACTAGTCATGCACTTATATAATCACCCAGGCACTTCTGTTTCACTCCTTCAATTGCGCAGGCACTACCCTTGTACTTATGTAATCACTCAGGCAGTACTCATGCACTTATAAAATCACGAAGGCACTATCTTTGCACTCCTTTATTCACTCAAGGCGTTACCTCAGTAGTCCTGCAGTCACTCAAGAAGTATGCATGCACTTATAAAATCACCCAGTCACTTCCTATGTAGTCATGTAAATCTCCTGATATTACCCCTGTAGTCATGCAATCACCCAGGTGTTACCTATGTACTCCTTTAATCCCCAAGACATTACCCCAGTACTCATGCAATCACCAATGCATTAGCTATACAGTGCTTCAATCACCCAGGCACTATGCTTGCACTTTTTCAATCATGTAGGGAGTACTCTTGTACTTATGTAATCAATTAGCCAGTACTCATGCACTTATAATTTCACCCTGGCACTGCCTTTGGACTCCTGTAATCACTCAGGCAGTACCTTATTAATTTTGTAATCACCCAGGCAGTACTCAAGGACTTCCTATGTACTCCAGTATTGCCTCAGATATTACCCCTTCAGTCATGCAATCACCCAGGCACTAGTTAAGTACTACCCGTACAGTCAAGCAGTCATGCAGGCTGTACCTATGCACTCATGTAATAACCCAGACAATGCCCTGGCAGTTGTAAAATCACCCAGGCTGTACTGTTGCACTCATCTATTCACCTAGGCACTACTCAATGTATTTCTTTATTTATAGAAGAAAATATGTGTATATATTATTTTAATAATATTTAATAAGTTTTAGAAAGATAAAAAAATTCTACTTTTTTCGATATTCTCCATAATTATTAAGGAACATTTCGTATGACAAGAAAAGTTGAAAAGAAAAGACAACAAAGAAAACAGACCTATTTAAAAACAAGAGAAAAGCAGAAATTAGATGAAGTACAACATGTGACGTTGAAGAAAAAGTCTTCAGGTAAGAGAACAAAAGAATTTGTTGAAAGTCTTTTAAAAAATGTAATTGATTTTCAAAGTGGCGAAAAGAGAAACAAATGTACTACAAGCAATCTGATGGAAACGAAAAAAAAGACAAACGAATGCTAAATCAGGTTATAGGAAAACAATCCATGTTGAAATAGGATGAAATAATATAAAGACATTAGGAAGAGAATATATAAAAGTAGAGTAGTACAAAATTTATTGAAAGATTGCAAAAAATATAAAACAAGATCCGCATTTTACAAAGAAGAAACAACAGTTTAAAGTGTAGTCAAAAAGGCTTTTGAATTCAAAAGAACATTGTTTATATTAGCATTGAAGAGAATGAAAACATTGAATAAAACAATGCACTTTATGAAGGAGAAAAGTAGAGGAATTAAGAATTAATAGATTTAACTTTTGCAAAAAAGAATTTGTGTGAATGATAGCACACTGCTAGTACAGAACCTTTTTTTAATGAAGAAAGCTATTTTCAGCAACAAAACATTAGCACATGCAGTTGATACAAGTCGTTGTTGTTGATTTTCTTTTGCATGGTTCAGTATTGGATGTAAAAAAAGTTTCTGATGATATACAGTTTTTTTTCTTTGGTCCTACTACTTAGAAGTTTGTAGAAGAAATTACAACGTTTAAGGTAGTTTCTTATGAAAAACCAAACTATGTTTGTATTTATTGTCAACGTACTCACTACAGAAGTCAAATTAGGAATGTTGATGTGTATTTAAAAAGTGAAAAGGAAAACAATGATAAGTGGGTGCAATTTGGTGCTTATTTCTTCGTGGAAGGTTGTTGGGTAGTGATTAACGTATGTTTAAATATTGTTACAACAGATTAGAAGGGAAAAAAATGCCAGATAGAGCTGTACATAGTAACCTAGGGTTGATAGTTATTCCTCCAGAACTGGAAGATTTAAATACGTATGACTCCATTCTTATCCAATCTATGCACCTGTTTCAGGCTATAGTTCATATGGAGCCTAAAACAGGTAAGCTGCCTCCGGATTTACAAAGAGGTTTAAAAGGAAGAGTTCTGTATTTACCTTTAGATTTTAAGAAAAATATTAAAACTGTTGGTGTCACGAGAGAGGAAAGTGAATCTGTAGATAGTCTAGTTAATGGTGTACCAACTAAGAGTCGTAAAATATCCCAAGAGTTGTCACAAAACTTCAAAAGGCTACATTATATCTGATACACAATTTTTTTATTATAAAACTGTATATGTGGAAGAACAAATAATATCATTTGAAGTGATTGAAAACACTATTGAATTATTCCAAATGAGGAAAGCCAATGGAACTCCCATGAGTGTATGGGGAAAAAGTTTAGAAGCTCGTTGTTGTCGACAGCTCTTCCCACTGGAAAAGGTGAACGATATGATGAACCACCAGTACAGATCCCAGCTTCAGAATATTGTACGACAACACATGTTTCTGCAAAGAAATGTTTGGACAAAGTTCAATAAAGAGACGATCATTTAGAATCTCAGTTAAATAATCTGATAAAGTGTCAACGTGGTACTAAGGAGTATTGGTATCATTGTCACGCAGAACTGAAATGTATGTTAAGAAATTTAGGAACCCCTATGTAGTTTGTTACGCTTAGCTATGCTGAATTTGGATGGGATGATTCACTTGCATTTCTATGGGTAGCCAATTCAAATGTTAAAAACATTGAATTGAAGACAACTGGAGAACTGTGTTCATTGAATCCTGTAAATGTGTGCAGATATTTTAATCATAGGTTTCAAACTATGATGTCTTTTATCTGCAAAGAAAATCCACCTCTTGGAGACGTGATTGATCCTTTTGGGAGAAAGGAGTACCAATCCAGAGGTGCTCCTCATATACACATGCTATTAAGGATCAAGGAGGCACCTAGAATTGCAACCAATTCTGATGAAACAGTTTTGTCTTTCATTGAAGACTATGTTACTTGTGCCATTCTAAAAAAAGGAAGGAAAAGCAGCTTCACACAACAAGCTTTATGGTTTCAATGTCATCGATGTGGAATATATGGTCGACGGAAATAAACATCAAATGGAAAAGTATATAGAAAATGTCATTTTGGATTTCCACGTCCAGTAATTTCAAAAGGAAGAGTGAACAGTTTCATGTCAGTAGAAAAGACATAATATAACTTGAAAATCTATGAAGAATACTTACAACAAAAAAAGAAGTGAAGGTTCAACGTATATTAATGACTACAATCAAGTGATTTTGACAATCTGGAATGCAAACATGGATATCCAGTATGTTGCAGATAATTCGATTGCTGTTGCTCGTTATGTTACATCATATCTAACAAAATCTGAAAAGACAGAGTTAAAAGAAATGTGGGAAGAAATTTCACAACAGAAGACTCTTAGTAATAAATTGTACAGCTTTAGTTTGAAGATGCTTTCCTATTGAGAGATTGGATCCTACGAATGTTCAGATCAGTTGACCTCTGCAAGTTTATATTCAAAGTCAAGAGGAAACATTTGGGCAAGCCTAGGTCTTGTTGCAACATGAAATTGAACTTTGAAATCTCTACAAGAAATGGAATACTTATCTGTGAATGAGCCAGAAAGTACAGATTTTGATAAAACAAATATGTTGGATACGTACTATCACAAAAGGAGTCAACATCTGGAAAGCTTATGTCTCTATGAAGTACTGCAACATTATAGCTTTAAGCGAAATGTTACAGAAAATATAAATGAAGAAAAATATGCAGTAATTGGATGTGATTGGATGTGATGGATGTATTGTAAAATGTGTCAAAGGAAATCTTATAAATCTTAGGAAACTCAGTTGTGATACTCCAGATAAAAGAGATATTTTTTCTATTTAGCACTTCTGCAACTCTGAAATGTGATTACTTGGAGATTTTGACTGCAATGAAGTTAGTTTCTTTTAATGCATGTGAAGATAGCATTGAATGCACAAGTTCTCCAACTTATCCACAAATGTTAAATGAAGGGATTGAACACGAAACAACTATTGCAGCTGAAATAGCTAGAGACCATTCTCAAGATAGTTAAAGTTCTTCTCCACTAAATGAAGATCCACTAGGACAACCAATTCTTGAAAATGAAGCAGCAATAGCCATGAGTGAAGTAGAAATGAGAATGTAACAAGCACAATAGGATATTATTGAGTTGGGAACCTTATAAGAAAAACTAAATATTGAATAAAAATAAATATATGAGCAAGTGACACACCAGATACAGCATGGTTAACTGCATGAAAAAAAGAAAGCCAATGCACATAATTCAAATCTAATCGAATGTATATCAGTAGGCAAGCTGGAACAGGAATATTATTTTTTAATTAAAGTTGCGACCAGCTATCTACAAAAAACCACTGAATCACATTTATGTTGTGTTGTAACTGCTCCCACTGGGTTAGCAGCACATAACATAAAAGGGATCATGCCTTATCGATTACCCATGCTACCAGTTGAACATGAAAATAAGTTGGAACATAACAAGCTATCTGGAGAAGCTTGTTATGAAGTTTCAAGAGTACTGAAGAAAATGACACTTCTAATCATTGATGAGGTGAGCATGATCTCAAACTTAATGCTTTCCTTTGTACTATTAAATGAATGCAACAGATTTTAAACACAGATTATGATGTTCTGTTTGGAGGAAAACACGTAATTGTATTCGGCTACCTACTACAACTTACTCCTGTAAAAGGGCAACCAGTTGCTAAAACATTTGCCTATGAAGACACTAGGAAGTCTTTGGAAGTATTGGAAATGTCAAAATTTGGTCTCATTATGAATATAAAGAACTTATTAAGAATGTGCGACAAGAAAGTGATGAACATTATGGAAACATTCTTCAAGATATTAGAATTGGTGTTTTTAATAAAGATGGAAAGGAAGCTTTACAAAGTCAGCTTTTAACAAACTTGTTTGCAAATGAAAACGTAGCACCTGAAATAATGTGCAAAAAAATCAGAGAAAAGAAGTCTATAGTTTACCTAATGCCTACACTGCAAGAGTGTTCTACTTTCAATCAAGAACATTTGAAATTGGAAAAAAAACAATAGTGAAAATGGAAGCTCTTGATAAAATGGAACACAAAGTAGTTACTATTCTTCTCTCAGAGAAATTACAGTCACAATTGCTTTCTTTGGAAAGGTGGTGTCTAAAACTGCAGGTTTAGAAAAGACTTTATATTATGTGAATGTAGAAGAAGGTTTAGTAAATGGAGCAATGGGAAAAGTTTTTGATTTTCTAAATTTTCAGAACAGAGATGGAATTGAATTTTTGAAGATTTAATTTGATCAGATTGAAGAGAAAAACAGATGGGACGATGTGCTGTTCATTTTTTTACTTGTAAAAGACTTGTATGTTTGTAGAAAATAGGGGTGGGCGAAATGTGCTTAGTCGTGTTACGCAAAGTTCTGCGAAATGGTAAAAAATCTCTGCGAGCTATGTAGAATTCTGCATGCACGCGAAATTGCTCGTTCCGCCCGTTCGCAATGCGTTTTTCCTGTTTGGAGACACTGTGTGCATGCTCGGGGGGGGAATATCTTTTGAACTTCCCCATGCAGTTGCAGCCATCTTGTTTCACTTGTCCCGCCAGCTCGCATTGCGTGTTTCCTGTTCACGAAGGCGGATGTCCAATGGCACGTCCAAATGACGTGTTTGCGAATGCACACTCTTGTGGGATTGCGCAGCCGGAAACAAACAGATAGGAAAACTCATTGGTGAATGCAGGGATCCTGGTAAATCTCTCCCACAAGCGTGAACACGCATTTTGAAAGCGTGAACAAGGAATAATTTCACTACAGCGCAGATCGTTGAATTTTCAGCAATTGCGCGTTCTATGTGAAGTGCGAAATTGCCAAAATTCTTCAAATTCCGTGAGCGGAGCGGAATTTACCACCCAGGCCTAGTAGAAAATAGTTTCCTCTTTCTTTAGCATATGCTGTAACCATTCATAAATCTCAAGGTTTAAGTGTAGACAGTGCTTTGATAAATATTGGAAGTACAGTGTTTAAAGAGGGCATTGTGCGCAAGTATAATCGGTTAGGAAGACTTTATGGGCCTAACTTAGGTGAATATCCCGTATATGAAAAATGTGTAGTGTGTCCAAAACAAAAATATGAAAAACATTCCAGTGAGGTTCAAAAAAAGAAAACAATTCAAGAGAATGAAGAAACTGCTAAGAAAATGAAAATGGACATTGTTGATAATATTGTAGGATACCAGTTAAAAAATAGTTCAGGTATCAACTACTATGCTAATGTCATTGTGAATGTTGTGTTTTATCTAGAAGATCTTTATCATGAAATTATGGAAAATCGAGAAAAAAGATTCTGTTCTTTATTACATTATATTTTTCAATAGTTGGTAACTGATAGAATTGAAATCCATACTGCTTCTGGCAATTGGCATCTTTTGGATATATGTACTGGTTCTTCACAATTTACACTTAATGTACAACAAGACACACAGACATTTCTTATGTTTATGCTAGCATAATTAGAAGATGAAGGAAAATAAATTGAAAATGTGTTTGGATTAAGTTACAGATGGGATCAGAAATGTGAAGACTGTTCATTTTCTTCTACCACCGAAATAGACACTTAACGATTTATATTTTTGATTATACAAACTTTTAAAGCAGTGGCTATTTTTTCATGATGGACCTACTACAACATCTGGACACTATACTGTGTATTTAAAGTGCAATATAGTATGGACTCATTGTAATGATGCCCATTTGGAATTCAAATGTTGGTTGTCTTACAAATTGCCAAATTCACATCTGATATTTTTCATACCATAGTTTTGAAAACATCATTTGATCCTATTGGGAAGATGTGTACACAAATGAATGAGTTTATTTTGGATTATTTCAATGCAAATGGTTTTGGAAACCTTATTCAGCCTATTGGGAAGGTGTGAACAAGTAATGTTTGGATTAATGTTTGTGCTAATTCTTATTGCATTTGCAAAATTGTGTTTGAAAGAAGTAGTTTATATATTTGATCTTTATATTATACGTGATGTAAATGAGAATGTATATTTTACAAAATGTAGTTGAGAGAAGTAAAAGATGTAAAGTAATTGAAGACTGTAATTTACAAACAGTAGTTGGTAAACAGATAATTGCACTAGTAAATATTTTCAACACAGATTTTCTTTTTTAGAATTTCATTGATTGTATTCTTCCTCCCACTGTTTTATGATAATCTACATTCAAATGACTGTGTATGGTGAAATTCAGTAGAATCTGAGAACAGCAAAAAAAGGGAAACTGAATATCTTATGTAATTCACAAATTATGTTGTGTTCTTAAAACTATGATATTATATGCAATAACACTTTTTCTTCTTTTTTTACAGAAAGTAATACTAAAGTTCAGTTTACAACACAACTACTGTCAAATAGTTCCACTTAGTTTTGATCAGAGGACTCCCCCAATATGACAAGTTATACCATTATAACTAATGTTCATGTCAATGATAAGCTCTTTCACATAATTGAAAACAAACATGACAAGCTGATCTGAATAAACATGGAAGAAAACAACACGCCCAACACATTTAAAATGCCACCCAAAATTACCTCCAATACTTGAAAATATGACAGTAAAAATTATAAAGGATTCAAAAAATCAACTTGCAATTAAGAACCAATTGCATGATCATGATCTGCAATATCTTACATACTCACTGCAGGCCAATAACATGAAATATGGTAACTACAACATGAAGACTTCTGATATTTCTACACATGAACAATTCTTTGATTTAGAATCAATACGTCCTGAAAAACACCCGTCATCATTCTGCAACCCATAAAAAGCATAAACACAAATTGCAGCATGCCTATAATCAAGAATCATTTCCAACATCTAACCAAACTTGTAATCCTAGTTCAGATAAAATTACAAAGATGGAAGTCAGGATGACACTCTAAAGTTTATCATTTACTCTGAATATAATTCAAAAGGTAAGCTTTCTAAATCAAAATATTATTAAACTTCTTGTGACACTCTGAAATATCTCTTCTGAACTCCACTCAGATTGCATCTATAGAATTGAAGCTCCCATATACACATCAAACAAATTAATCAACTTTAGTTACAAGACTTACAGGCATTGCTAAGTATGTGGACTTGAGAAAACATATACTTAAGAATTGGAGAATCACCATAACTACACCTCTTCAAAATGTATACACTGATTTTGTCAATCCAACTCAATACCAAAAATCAGCTTTCAAAATTGAGCCCAGACTTGTAGGTTAAATTCCATTAATCAGATTACAATACAAGCAACATCCTGGTAAGCACCATGGAAACTTCTGACAAAGTAGTTTCAATATAGCAAACCCTACTGTGCAGTACAGACATAATTTCAGAAGACTTTGCAATGTGAAAGAAGAGTTATTACAGCAGAAACAAGATTATAGCTGGCTGGCCAATGCTTTTTTGCCACCCCCCAAACAAATGATTATATGACCCCTTAGAAAACCATTTGAAATATTCTTATTTCACTACTTTTGTGTTGCTAGAATGTAAGAGGCTTCTCCCTCATCAACTGATATCTGATACTATGGACATCTGTAGAAATGCTTATATAGTTCCACTGGTATAAACTTGATAGGACGATGAGTTGCCTTTGATCGGATACATTGAATACCACCATTTTGCAAGAACAGCTAAACATGGGCATCAAAGAGGTGGCTTAGCAGTGTATATTACTTCTCCACTGATACTGGAATTAAATAGTCTGGAAATATGTGCCCCCTTTGCCTTTGACAGGTGTATTTGTAAAGCACACGATTACCCAAACGTGTCCTGGGGCTGAGTAACAGATATTTATTGTTACCCAACTCAATGATACTCATTTCATCAACCTGAAATGGATGAAAGGCTGAGCCGACCCATCCGGGATTTGAACCTGTAACCACGAAATCAAACACGGGTTCCTGCAGTGGCTGCTTTAGTCCAATGAGCCACCAGACCCGGCATTTTAAAAAAAATCGCAAAGTGCAAAAGTCACGTAATTTATTTTCAAGTGATTATGGGCCATATGTATGAACACATTTTCCCATAGACACAGAATGGGTAAAACCCTTTGATACATCTGGCCCTATGTGAAAGTTGGGCAAAATTAATGTGTCTGATATTTTGCTCTTTATTTTAGTGCAAAATGCGTCCTCTTGTCAATCTTTACTGCATTTTTGGCTAAAAAATGTAAACAAAAACAAAAGCACCAAGAACAAAAGCCTCTCACTTCTGTTGCTCCCAAGGGTTCACAGTAACTTTGTATTGCAAATGGCACATTCGTGGAACATTTTTACCCCGAATTGTGCATAATTATAGGAAGTGACATAGGGGCAACATGTTAGGAATTTCGCCTAGCAGACATAACTAGTAAAATGCTGAATTCCCGTACCTATCAGATGCACCAGCACAATTTGTTGAGCCCTAGTTAATAACAGGGGATTTCATTACAAATTTGATGGCTGACCTTCTCGATAAGGATTCGGTTACCCTACAAATGTATTATTGAGGCAATACACAGCAGACGCAAACCGAAAAGGGACAAATTAGGAAAAGCATTACTCTTGGGGGCATATTTACAAGCCCCTAATGCCACCGGAGTGGCACTTTTTTAATGCTGCTTTGGCATTGCGCCATTCCCCATGTTTACAAGATGGCGCCACCTTGTAAATATTCCACTTTCCGCTGCAGTACTCTGTGGCAAAAGAGCATGCAATGGGTGTTGCTCCGGGCTTTACACCCCAACAGCCATTGCTTTTTTACGCTGCCCGAAATTTACAAGGCTGGGTGCGCACCAAAAACGAAGGCCAGGTAATTCCTGGTCTTAGAAGGGCAATGCGATGAGAAACTATTAATTTCTCCTCGATTTTTGCTCTTTCCCATCTCAATTATTTATTGTTTATGTGCAGCGCAGGCATCCTTGCAACATGGGGCTAGGGTGCCTGCGCTGTTTCTAGGCAGCAGTTTTAGTGCCAGCGCTAGGGGAAACGCATGGGTGCGCCATATTTTTTGTAAACACCAAATTTGGCATAACACTGCACTCATGTATGTCACTTGTCAGACCTAAGAGTTATGAATGGCAGATTTTTATTAGATCAATCCATAGCTTCAAGCCATAGTTTGGTAACTAGGAATGCAATACTGGCCACCGCTTTAGCTAGTCTGTCGATATTCAGCTCTATTACATCTATTAAAAGAAAGAAAAAAAATGTAAAAGTGATCGCTTTCCTCATGTTTTCTCAATCCAAAACTTTATTGTACAGCTGAAAGAAGACTTGTATTAAATCAAGTGGGATGAACATCTATCAGAACCAGTGTGCGCTTAAAAATGAAATTGCTCCAATCTTGAAATTAAGTATCTCATAGAAATGGAAAAAACACTGTTCGTACCTAATTTTAGTATTACAAATATAAGGCGTGGGGCTCCTCATTGCTGTCCAGAAACTTGGAAAAAATGGTATAGCAATGTTTTCAAGATCAAAAACAGAAAGCTGAATAGACAATTAAGAATTACAAACAAAACGCGTTTCAGTACGCATCAATCCGGAAAGCTGCAACAATTAATTAGAAGATATTAAAAAAATAATAATAATTAGGACAGCAAAAAAAATATATGAACGCGACAAATTATGGGGAACTCACAGTCACAGCTGCATCAAAAAGAACCAAATATATTTTCGGTCATTTATAACAAAGATAACTCATCTCAAAGACATACTATAGATATTGCAGAAAAAGTGAATTGTTTGACCATTTTATTTGAAGATCCCATCACAGGTCATATAATACATCCTCAGAAAAGGCTCAAGGTCTTCTATGAAAAACGACAAGTATCTCATGTTATTAAACACGGCCATATGGTGCACCCACCCCAATTAGACTTCATATGTTTTTTTTCAAATCCTAACAAAAAAGAAAAAACAGTGTTTGACTATACATAATCACGGTCCTTGCACAGTGAGCACATTGGATGTTGGGGTTATGGCAGGGTCTGACCACAGGGTAGGTCCAGTGACCAGATCCTACACAACTTGGCTGAATAATGTACACAGTCAGCTACTGGTGGCCCCAAGGCCAAAGCTTGCAGTACTCAGCTAAAGATGCTGTGAAATGAGATAAGTTGCTTGTTAGTGTCTTTGTATTATTGCTGTTTGGAAATTCATTTTCTTTTAGTATGCTTTTATGGTTTTATTTAACCGAATGAAGTGATTTTGACTGGCACGGTAGTATGTGTGGAGTAGAACCAAAGGCCAGCCTCTGGACCTGGAACCTGCTGTGACTTTGCAATGTTGGTTAGGTGGGACAGGCAATGGTACGTGGTCATGCTGCAGGCCAAGCCATCCTCCCAAAGCTCACTGAATATGGCATTTGACCATAAGAAGCAGTCTCAGGGGCTCAGGGGCTGGAAGGTGGTTCAGAATATGGCCTACCTCACGTCCCATGTTCAGAACTTGCCGCAAGTGGCCAAAGACCCCTTGGAAGGTGATATGGGACATGGTGTTGTGCCAAGAGGCCTATGTTCATGGCCAAAGTCTTTTTTTTAGAGAGTTTTATATAGCGCAAACTTGACCTGACTCCGGTATCAGAGCGCTTTACATATCACCAGTTGCATTACAAGTGGACACATTCATTTTTGTTAGACACAGGGAGATTAAGGGGCATATTATCAAGCACGGCTTTAACATTATTTCCACTTTAGTAGCAGAAAACTGCTGCTAAAATGGCGAGAATGGGCTTGCTAATACGTGGTAGAGAATTCCCATAGAAGCCCATGTTCCCCCCAGAACATGGGCTTCTATGGGAATTCACAAGGGCATATTAGCAAGCCCATTATTGCCACTTTAGCGGCAGTTTTCTGACGCTAAAGCGGCGATAATGTTAACGCCTTTTCTTGATAATATGCCTCCAAGTGATTTGCCCAGAATCACAGGATGTTCAGCGTCATAGCCGAGACTCGAACTCAGTTCCCTAGATTTGAGGTCGACTGCCCTAGCCGTTAGGCCAACTCCTCTCCCCTTGTGCATTGTGTTCATAGTTGAAGTCACTGATGTCGGCCCTGCAAACCAGAGCCCGCTGCTCATTGCTGAATGCTTTGATCTGTTCATTTTGTGGCACGGTGTAAATGAAGGGTCTTGCAAGTATTCACTTATTCAAATCTCTTTGTGGACTGTCATAAAGGTCAGGAGAGATCTATAACATAAAAAGGACTTCACCCCAAGGCCCCTGGCCTTGCCAGGACAGGGCGGAGTCAGACATACACCTCAGGTTTACACGGCTTTGATGTAACATGAAAAGTGGTTGGAAGAAACAGCTGGATCTCTACCTCTCATCAAAAAACATATCTGACTTGGCAAAGTGTGAGGGTTTAACTCAATGGTATCTCAACCTTTGTGTAAGGGCTGAGGAGAGCCACTATTTACCTCAACTAAGCCAGAAAATTAGGAAATCTACTAGTTATGGCAATTTCCTAACTTTATTGCCTACCTCCACCATCCACACCCATACTTAACTCCCACCACATAGTGTTTTGATAAACAATAGCTCAAAATGTCTTAATCATGTACATGTGGGCATTGGTGTCTTTTCATTATAGAAGTCATTCATGATGTTGGAAAATATGTAATGTAGTGCTCTATATGTTGCATAAGAATGAATGAGGACAGTGGGTGTGGAAGGTAAAGGCAAAATATTCCATATGGTGTGAATTTCATGATTATCTGGATTTTATGATGTCAACAACATTGCACCTCTGTCTAAAATAACATATCTGTTCAGTTAATTTTATCACAGGGATATTAGGGTTCTATAATCTGATTACATGTTTGTTAGAAAATGGTATAGAAATGTTTCAAAGGTTATTTAAACATAAAATAAAAACTGTCTGCTCTGTAAACAGTAGCAGCAAGAGAAGTTCCCGCTGGTTTGGGATCCTATGATATAGCGCCTCATTACAATGGCATTGATAGGAACATAGCTACACTGTTTTGGATGTTGCCACAGTGACATAAGTAATCAAAACATTTTGTTTCTGCTGTACTAAGCTTTTGTTGATATTAAGCTTGTGATTCATAAAATATGATATTTGGCAAGTTGCAATGTACCCCGCATATATAGTCATTCGAAAATAGCTTTCCGTCTCACAAGGTGCAATTTGCAGATCAATGTGATCAGAATGAGGCGAGTACACAGAAGGAGTGCCCATGTCCTCTTTCCAAATGACAGTGCATCAATGGAATGTGGTCTTAATCACTGTTACATACAATTGATCGGATACTGACACAAGTGTGTTGTTTATCCCGAGGGATATTGACATTGAAGGGGAGCTGACAGCAGTCCAAGGAACACAGAATGCAAATTTCATCTTTTGATTGCAGCCCAAGACCCTGTCAAAGATAGAAGCCGATTTAAAAAACGTATGGGGCATATCATCAACGCTTATCTATATTGCGATAAAAAATCCAGCTATAGATGCGAAATGTGCGATTATTGGTGAAATCCAGCGATAAAAGCACAGCGATAGACAAATCCTTGTAGATAGGGCAGGGTGGACTTGTCCTTATAATCCACCTCCCATAGGATATAATGGCTAAGTAAGATTCAAAGCAGACGTAATGAAACCTGCGATAAGCGCGGTTAGCGCAACATTTATCATCGCTACGCGAGTTAGCAGCAAGATTGATAATAGGAGAAAGTTTTGTTTGGGACATTTTCCACGTTATTTTGGTAAGGTATGCCCACTTTGCATATCATTAGCGTTGCGACTCTGGGCATTAAGAAAACGGGCGCTGAGGCATGGAATCACACGCTAACATGTCCTTGCTGAAAGTGCGATAAAATTATTGCTGCTTTTTGCCCAAAAACAGATGTTAAAGTGGCGATAATTTTATCGCGGACCCTTGTTAATATGCCCCGTAGTCTTTCAAGAAATGTGCATGGAGGGTTAAATATCTGCTACCCCTCACAGGCCTTCGTTCCTCCGTTCCCAATGCGTTTGGGGGTTCATAGACAAAAAAGGAACATAATTCTTTTGAATCCTACCAAGGTAGTGGCTGTTTAGCTCTGCAATGGAGGAGTACATCCACTGACGCACAAAATGAATGGCGATTGCAAAATTGTCAATTTGAGCAAAAACACTGACTGCTTTGAACCCCGACCTTTATAACAGCAAACCCTTTATTAATGATGTTTTACTCGATAATAAGCCGGTAGCTCCAGCGAGTTCCAGATACATTTCATTTTGTGTGTGCTCCATAAATAGCATAAAGGAGCTGGGTCATCGAATCTCCTTGACTCAGAGGAATGTATTAACGACTGCAATTCAATATACAATATCTACATATGCTTGCAGGTCATCCTTTTAGACCCGCGTCAATCTACACTCTCTGATTTACATCGGCGAGTGAAAGGCTTCAAGCATGGAAAAGGTATTTGGAACTACCCAGACCATTGGCAGGACTGAAGTCTTTTTTCATTTATTCTGTTATACATTGGATTGCTTTTTATGTGTATGAACAGCTGTATATTCCAACATAATCCATTTATCATATTCAGCGATATAACCACGTTACACTTTTTAAATCAAAGAAAGCCATTTCTCTTGCTTCCATTTTGCAGAAGTTATTACATTGCTTTCCTTCACATCAATCCATCATTTCACCACCCCTCTTCTCATTTCTGTACACTTACACATCCTTTGTCTTTTCATATTTTTGTAGAATTGTCAACTTTGCAATATGAATCCCTCTCAGTTGCCATGGCTTCAGGTGCCTCCCCTTCTTGTTCTTTCCACATGGGCGTCGAAGAGGTTATCTAATATTGCACATTTTTCCGTATTTGTGAAGGAAAGCAAGGGAATCGGTTCAAGTGAGCAGAGCACAATTTTGGCAGTGTTTGATGAAACTGTACGGAACTGTGTCAAGATGCAAAATAATTTGTTTTATTTTAAAGTTTTGTTTTTAACTCGAAGCTATTTTCATACTTCAAACCTTGTTTTATTTGTTTATTGGCATTTTTCATATACAATGACAATTGCATACTGGTCGACGCCAGTAAATGACATGTATTTAGTAACATCTCAACAACAAACTTAACAATTGACTCACAGGACAGTAAGTCGTACAGGAGTGTATAGAATCATTGAGTCTGATTAGCATTGTCAGCGTACTTTGTCTATAAGGTTACTTTACACTTTTCCCATTTAACTACCTTAATAGAAGCATTATCTGTGTGACACAATATTCAGGACCTCTTTGCACAGTGGTGTGGGACTAAATACTTGGTTCTGTCATTTCAGGGTTGGACATGTCAGCATCCCCAGTGTGGTTATTGTGTATCCATTCCAAAATCGGAACCCAGATTTCTTTTGGCCTGGAGGCAGAGGGCATACGTTCACAGTACATAGAGAGCTGTGCATGGCAATAGGCGATATCCTGCAACCAGGTCTTGGTTGACGGTGCATTAGGCTTCTCCCAATGCATAGCCGCTCTTTTTCTTGCCAGGAGTAGTAGCATGGCATGTAGTTTACGTGTACCGACCGGGGTCTCCTTCACGTACCCCAGTAAGCCCAACAATAGTATAGGGTCAGTTGGTGTCCCCAGGGCTTCCCCAATTATGCAGAAAATATCCACCAAGTATTTTGCTGTAGGAGGGCAACTCCAAGCTAAGGGTAAGAATGTTGCTGACTCTGCCCTGCACCTCCAGCAGCCAGCATCAGATCGTAGTCCCATGCCGTGTAGTTGGGCATGGGTTCTGGAGAATATGTGGAGGAATTTAAAATGTATGAGTTTTAACTTATAGTTAGGAGAGAGCATCCGTAATTGGGCGCAAACGAACTTTCACTGCTCTTCAAACAGTGGAGGATTTATTTTGGTGTTCCAATCTATTAATGCTCTAGGGATCAACACCAGGCCGTGTTTTGCCTTGTACAATACAATCGAGGGATGATCCTGTGCGGTGATGGGCCAGACAGCAAATGTTCGAGTGTGTGTAGCGTGGGCTGGGGTCTGGGGAAAGTTTTATGTACCTGATGACATTTCGCTCTTATACAATGGAATAAGAACATCTCTGAGAAGGTAGGCGTTACCCCTTCTTGCTCTGTCGGAGGGGGACAAAGGTTATTCTCGGTATATAAATCAGCAAATGTGTTTATTCCCAGCCCCCGAGCTAGCGCCATGCTCCACTTGTCCTCCAACGGGGCGACATGGGGGTTGTGCGCCAGTGGTACTGAAGGCGCATATAGGACCTCTAGTCTGTGTTATGTTATGTTATGTTAAAAGAACTTGTACAGCGCACGGTCACCAGGCGGTTTCATGGCGCTCAAAACGGAAGGGCGAGAAACAGGTGCATGAGTTACTCATAGGCTTGTTGGAAGAGATGAGTCTTGAACAACTTCCGGAAGGAAGCATAGCTGGAGCTAAGTCTGAGGTTGCTCGGGAGAGAGTTCCACAACTTGGGGGCTAGGAAGGAGAAACACTGTCCGCCGTGTTTTTTCCGTTTGAACCACGGGATGACAAGCAGGTTGAAGGAGGAAGAACGCAAATCTCTCAGGGGGTCATAGCGCTGGATTCTAGACGCAATGAATGCTGGGGCTAGATCAGATAAGGCCTTAAAGATGGTGCATCAGAGTTTAAACAAGCAGCGCTTAGCTACTGGGAGCCAATGAAGGTTCCTCAGTAGAGGCGAGACGTGTTGGTGTTTAGGCTGGTGGAAGACTAATCTAGCTGCCTGGTTTTGCACCAGCTTTAGCCGATGCAGTTGGTAGGCAGGGATACCAACATAGAGGGTATTAGCATAGTCAATCCGGGAAGTAATTGAGGCCATAATGTACGAGGATGAGCGCTCTGTAGCCAGAAACCTGCAGATTTTATGAATCCTGCGAAGGTGAAAAAAGCAGGAGGAGGTAACTGCATTTATTTGAGGCTTCATTGACAAGTCACTACAGATAATTACGGCAAGACTTTTCACCAAATTGACAGGGTTGGGAGGGGAGCCAAGAAGGGAAGGCCAAAAGTTGGTGTTCCAGGGGTTGGCTGGCCCACCCAACAGAACCAGCTCCGTCTTATCGGGTTTGAGCTTCAGCTGGCTATGATACATCCACTCAGAGATGGAGAGCTTGGTGGATTGAAAGTTGGCACGGGAGGAAGGGGCAGAGTCGATAGGGAAAACCAGCTGAAGGTCATCAGCATAGTTAAAGATGGTAACCGGGTTATGACGGAGGGAGGCTATGAGGGGCTGCATGTAAAGGTTAAACAAGAGCGGCGACAGGGCGGAGCCCTGCGGAACTCCACAGGTAAGGGAAAAGTGAGATGCTGAGTAGGTGGACAGGTGGACCGCCTGGGTGCGCTGGTGCAAGAAAGATCAGTATTTCGTGATCGACTGTGTCAAAAGCTGCCGACAGATCCAAAGTACAAGGGCCTGGGAGATGTTCTTGTCGGCACCTTTCCTCAGTGCGTCCATTACAGCCATGATGACAGCTTCGGTGGAGTAGGCCGGCCGGAAACCAGCCTGCTGGGCATCCAGAAAAGAAGATTCCTCAATGAACGCACTGAGGCAGCCAGTGACATGGGCCTCCAGAATCTTCCCAAGATAGGGAAGGAGGGAGATAGGCCGAAAATTGCTCAATACCGAGGGGTCGGCATTCAATTTCTTTAGGATGGGGACCACAACAGCACGTTTGAATGAGTCAGGGACGGTGCCTGTGGCTAAAGAGTTATTAGGCAATTCAAGCTGGGTATCCGGACTAGCCAAAAAAACCTCCTTGAGGATCTGTGGGGGGCAGCAATCGTTGGGTGAGCTGGATGAGACCTGGTGCTTTGCCCTGCCGGTCGCCGCTAACATAATAATGGCTGAATTTCCTCAGGCAACTCTGGATTGCCAATTTACCACTGTTATCATTCGATAGAGTTAGCATTGGATGTCAGTAGTGGAATTGGCTAAACTAGCCCGGTTGTAAGTGGTTTTTACCACGATCTGACACCGGCTCACGTTCGAGGATACAAATTATCCTTTCCCCTTCCCCCGTCTGTTAGGTCCCTGACTTCTCTGTGCAGGTCCCACAGGAGCAGACTGCGGGGCACCCTAGGGACACGCTTAGGATAAGCGTTTCCTTACCATCTTCTTTCGAATTAGACTCCTTGGAGCATTTTTATCAAATCTTTAAGTGTGTGTCTTTGTTGTCTATAGAAGTATGCACCTAGGTTAAAGAGGAGGATCATCCTGACAAACCCTCCTGTATGTTCTCTCTCCCTAGGTTGCACCATTCAAGGCAGGACCAGTTGGCCTGCTCCATTACAGACCTTAAGATTCAAGGTTGTATGAACCAATTTATTCACTGTCTAGTACTGAGCACCAAGGTCCTGAGGAATTGCTAGTTTAGCAAGAAACATGTTGACCTAAACAGAGGGTGTAGATATTTTCGCCGCACACACTCGTGGCGTCTATCTCCCCTCCCACTATTTTAACCAAGGGAGTTAGCCACGCTATTAAAGTTCTTGTGGACTAACCCACCTTTTTTAATTCACCACTATTTTTCACGACTACACGTTCACCTGCCCCCACACACGCATGCACCAAATGGCTGGAACAAAAGATCTCCGCTAAAGAGCCCCTTCGCGGGTGCCCGTCAGACATTGCAGCGCCAGTCTGACGAGGAGCAGTTCCCATATGATGAAGCATGACACCTAGCTTGCTGAGTGTGTGAGGGTTCTAGTTCCCAAGAGGGGATTCCCCCTTCTTTCTCTTTCTACTCTTTACACTAACAAACACACTCCCCCCACCTAGTTCTACCGGGGAACTTTGTGCCTTTTTGTTACTACTTGAGTCAGGGACGGTGCCTGTGGCTAAAGAGTTATTAGGCAATTCAAGCGGGGGGTCCGGACAAGCCAAAAAAACCTCCTTGAGGATCTGTGGGGGGCAGCAATCGTTGGGTGAGCCCGAGCTCACTTTGTTCAACAGGGATACAAAGTCAGTTGTGGAAATCGGGGGAATGACATCCAACCGGGAAGAATTCACAGGAGGTAAGGCTGGGGGGGAGGGGGAGGAAGGGGAGGGAATATTATTTTTAATAGTTGCAATTTTATTAATAAAGTAGGAATTGAGGGAATCGCAGAGAGCCTGTGTAGGCAGAGGTCGGGCAGTTACTCGGTCCGGTGAAGTAAGCTCAGTAACGATGGAAAAGATCTCCTTGGCTTTAGAGGCTGAGTCAGTGATTTTCTGGGAAAAATAGGTGGTCTTGGCAAGCAGGATGGAATTTTTGTAAAGTTTCAGCAATACAACATAGGCAGATTTAAGTTCCAGGTCACAGTTGCGCCTCCAGCGGCGTTCTGCCTGACGAAGGGCCAATTTGTCCTTTTTTAGCAGCTCTGTAAACCACCGTTGGGCGTCATGAGGACGTTTAGTTTTTAAAACCTTCAATGGGGCAACTTTGTTACTGGCGGACACCAGCCAGTGCTCAAGAAGGAAAGCCTGGCAGTCAACTGGAGACTGGCCACTGGGGGTGGTGGCAGCCAGTATGGAATGAGTACTATTCAAGTGCCACTATATGACAATAGTGGCATCCCTGTTGTGTGGGCACACCTTGGGTTCTCGTCAAGCAAGATTCCACAAAAGATGGCATCGCAATTTATTCAGATGTCATCATTCTTCTTCATGATAAACTTTCCATTCCATATGGTATTCCATAGTTATAACAAACATTCATTAATCCATCAAGTTCTGAAAGAATGCAAACTGCTCCAATGCAATTCGGGTCATTCGCCCTTCATCTGGGAGCTCTATAACATAAATATAAAGATACAGCACTATCTCCTTATTTTGCACTAGGGGGGGCTTAAATCCTCCAAGTCCGTGCTGCTATTTGTACTATCTTGCTGCTTATCTGCATATTTGCACAGACAACGGTATTCTATTTTTATCTGATGATATTATATATTTATACGGTCTATTTTTTTATATAAGATAAGATTTTACAATGCGTTGTCCATCTTCATGTCTTGCATAATGAATGTTATGAATGGTATGTTTCCTCAAATAACATCACCTTACACTCTTGCTGCTCACTTGCATATTTGCACATTGAAATTTAGATTCTGCATGTATTGCTCTTTACTGTTATATATATACATATTATTTATCAGTTATATATGTTGCTGCTGCTGTCTGCACATTTGCACATTTGCCCATTTGCACACTTGTATATTAGATGAAGGTTACGTCCAATCTCTTGAACATCAAATAACATGGTGAAATTTTTTTCTTTAAATGTTAATGGCCTGAATAACATTCGTAAAAGGAACGCTATTGAATGCTGGTTGAAAAACCTTGTACCAGACGTCATCTATTTTCAAGAAACCCATCACAAAGATCAGGCAGAGTCAGCTAAACTCTTCAAAAGCTGGGCGGGCTATAACATATCTGCTCCGGTCGGGATGGCCCAGAGAGGAGTTTCCATATTAATAGGGAGACATGTAGGTTTTAATCTCGAAGGGACGTGCACGGACCCCAGAGGTAGATGGTCAGTTGCACACGGTAAATTAAACAATGTTAATGTTATCCTTGCCACAATCTATGCACCAATCTTGGATGACCCTCAAGCTATTCTACAGGTCAAGCAGGCATTAACCGGTCTTTCTGGGCCAATAATTTGGGGGGGCGATTTTAATCTATTACAAAACCCCCCATTGGATTCTTCCAGGAAAGACCGCCGACAGAATAAACCCCAAGCTGCCTTAGCCGTCCAAAGTTGTAAAATTGACCTAGACGTTACTGTCCATTGGCGTAATTTAAATCCTACCAAGCGCGAGTATACATGCCACTCAGCAAAATATAATTCTGCGTCAAGGCTAGATTTTTTTCTATCATCCCATGACCTAGAATTATATAACTACGCCTATCTACCCAACGCTTTTTCAGACCTCGCAGCTCTTTGCATGGAGGTCAATTTGGGGAATTATGAAGCAAGACCTACAAGTAGATGGTTTTTTAACAAACTTAACCTTCTTGACCAACAATGGTGCACGGATATTAATGA
Source organism: Lissotriton helveticus (assembly GCF_964261635.1). NCBI lineage: Eukaryota > Metazoa > Chordata > Amphibia > Caudata > Salamandridae > Lissotriton > Lissotriton helveticus. The sequence goes on from NC_136063.1 coordinate 851,945,100, forward strand.
AAAGATAGAGCAATTTTTTATACAGAATAGAGGTACAGCCCCATTAAATATATTCTGGGATGCATTTAAAGCCACTTTACGTAGAATAATTACATCTAAAGAAATTCCCAAGCTTAAGGCAAGAAGGGAGGAGAAAACCAAACTCCAAACTGAACTTTCGAGGGCAACCCAAGAGCACTACAGGGCCAGATCTATGATCTCTCGACACAAACTTCACGAGGCAAAGTGCAGGATGAAGGATTTTTATTATGATTTAGGTGAGATAAATAGTAATTCACAAGCACAAAAGATTTATGAGGAGAGTGAGTATACAGGAAAGCTGCTGGCCTGGCAATCCAAAGAAAAGCAGGCGCGTAATAGAATAGATCAGCTAATAGATCCCATCACTAAAATACAAGTTAAGACCACCACTTCCATCGTTGAGTTGTTTTTAAAACACTATGAGGGGATATATCATGCGACTGAGGGGGCTACACCTGACTCTATCACGGAATTTCTACAGCCACTTGAAATTCCTAAAATAGATGCTGAGGGTAAGAATTACCTTACACAGGATTTTACACTATTAGAATTAGATGAAGTGATAGAGTCCTTCCCCAATGGCAAGGCCAACGGTGAGGATGGCCTTCCCATTGAATTTTTAAAAACATTTGGGGGAACATTACGTAAGGAACTTTTGAAATTAACTAATAACTTACTTCAAGGAAGTCCCCCACCGGACTCCTTTCATACAGCGGTGGTGGTCAGTATTTTAAAAAAAGGAAAGGACAAGGAAAATATACATTCATACAGACCGATTAGCCTTCTGAATACAGATTACAAAGTTTTTACAAAACTTTTAGCAAATCGATTAAATAAAATAGTAGGATCTCTGATAGCCCATGATCAGTGTGGTTTTATTGCAGGCAGGCATCTCCATTCCAACACTACATTTTTACTGGAGGCACTAGATTATTTTAAAACTCATAAGGGGAAGGCTCAAATTTGTTTTTTAGATGCGGAGAAAGCCTTCGATCTAGTGTCTTGGGATTGCCTGTTTGCAATTTTATGTAGTTTTAATTTCCCGAATGTTTTTATTTCTCTTTTACGACAATTGTATATGAATTCTAGGGCACAAATTATCGTCAATAATACTAATATTGGGTCCTGTGAGGTTACTAGAGGCACGCGACAAGGATGCCCCTTGTCGCCAATTTTATTTGCATTATTTATTGAACCTCTAGCGATCGCCATCAGGAATATCAAAGCTGACACTGCCCCAACACTAGGAATGACAAACATAAAATTATATGCGGATGATATTGCCCTTTTCATAGACTCTAAACCCTCAAGTCAACTGAAGATTTTAAAAATCTTCTCCGACTTTCAAAAGCTAGGGGGTTATAAAATGAATGTAAACAAAACGGAAATTATTCTACTTAACTGCACTATAGACACTTTAGCTCCAGAATTCAGGCGGATATACAACACGGATCCAAAGAGATATCTTGGAATATTTATATCGGATAGCCCAGATGATCTCTTTTCACTTAATTTTTTACCTTTATTAAAAAAGGTGGGCTCACTTTTAGATCGTTGGAATTTACTACCCCTGTCTCTTATGGGGCGGGCATCGCTAATTCGAATGTCGGTGTTACCCCTTTTCAATTTCCTTTTAGCGCAATTCCCTGCGCAATCCAGGCCTCTTACTTTAAAAAAATAGAAGCTTTGATCTCCTCTTTCTTATGGGCAAAAAAATCTCCCAGACTAGCACTGAGCACTTTATATTTATCATCTACACAAGGAGGGCTGTCCCTCCCAAATATCAAAGAATATTATTTCTCGTCTTTTGCACATGATAGCCACAGGTTTTTTTTCTTAGATTCTCATGAGACAGATAGTTTTTTTAATGAAAAGGATGTTGTTGGAATTGAAAATCCATGATCCGGTCAGAATCACGAAAGATCCCAAAAAAGTATGATATAAATCCCTCCAGTGGATTTTCAAGGTGAAAACTCCGTTTTTTTAATTTTATGACTTACCCATTTTAAGTAATAAGACAAATGTAAACATTTTTAGCTTGGGAGATGCTTGCTGTTTGGACAAAAATATATTAACTCTTTGGAAGGAGAATGGTTTTGAGAAAATTGAAGACTTCCTCCTGGGAAATAGGTGGAAATCTTGGGATGAAATTCATAGCCAGTTAATCCACTCGCACTTAACACTGAACTGGTCCTTTATTAGGATAAATCCAAAACTCAGAGAACTCAATATAGGAAATGTATTCAATAAAGAAAATATTTCTTCTATCCTTAATAATAAAATACAAAAGAAAATGAGTATCTGGATTAAAATATTAAAAGAAAGTAAGGACCAGGACCTCTACTGCAAGATTACTGAAAGATGGAAAAAGAGGGAAGATATTATAATTAATCAACAGGTATGGGATAAAATAAATAAATTCAATAAAACCATCTTTCGAGGAGAAAATTTCAAACGGATGCAATTTTACAACAAATGGTTAATATATAGAACCCCGTCCTTTTTGCATAATATCTTCCCTCAAGTAGCCGACAAATGCTTCCGGTGTGATGAAAAAGGCACCTGGAAACATATTGTCTGGGAGTGTCCAAAAATCCAGGTTTTATGGAAGGAAATAGAAAAATATCTTTCAATCGTTCTCAAAACGAATATTGTATTTGATGACCTAATTACCCTCCTAGGTTGCTCTCCTATTCACACCCAACATGACAAGTCCCTTTTTATAGCTTCTTTAATAGCTAAATCCCTTATTTTACAGTCCTGGAAAACAGATCTTGTTCCATCCTTCCAGGCATGGAAGACAAAACTACTCCGAATCCAGGGTAGGGAAAGAAAATATGCTCTTAGATAAGGAGCTCTCAAAAAATATGATAATTATTGGAGTGTGTTTGACCTTTAAATTAGTCCTGCTATTACTTAACCAGATTTATACTTTTGCGAGAACATCTATTAGTCTATTACGATCGTCTCGACTCCGCATGCTGCACTTTATAACTCAGCTCTGGAATATTAACTGAGAAGACGCTTGTTGTATTTAAATGCTACGTACTGTTTTTATTCTAACAAAATCTTTTGAATATCAATGACAGTCGATTGATTGTTTGCTCATACACAACCCTGCACTTTATAATTCAAATGTTAAAATGACAATTTGCATGAATGTTTTTAGTACTCTCTTTCTCGTACTGTATTATTTGGATTTCAACTGTATCCTGTTTTCTATATTGTATTGTTATATTTGAACTCTCAATAAAAAAAAAATAAAAAAAAAAAATATCTGCTACAAAGAGAGATCGCTTGGATCTTTAAGATGCAATCTATGAAACCGATGGGACTTAACGATCGTTTGGAATTTTCATGTTTCCTATGAAATACCCCTCTGGTATTATATGTCTTATACTGAACTTCCATTAGTGCTGCATTACTTTGGAAACTGGCCAATATATTATGCCTCGCAAATATTTTGTATGTATATCTTTTCACTTCTTATTTTTAATATTGGCACTTTGTGTATTAGTTCCTTATTAATTTTGTATATTGTGCCTCATTGGTTTTCTAATGATTTGACTCACTCCCCACACTTTGCATGTTTCACGATGTTCACTTAACATGGCCGCCACACATGGTTCTACCTTAGTCCGTTTACACTGTTTACGACGGCACCTCCTCTTATTTTTACTTCCCCTTCCGGGTTGTAACAGCCACCATCACTGCCGATTGAGATATACTCCCGTGAACTACCCAGGCACCATGTCAAATAACCATTAAGTAAGTCGGCATTTTGCAGCGTCTTTTTCGATTTGGTATGACATTAATATTATGTGCTTGGACACATTTTCTAACTTTGGGCATATTTCCGTACTTTCAGATTCCTTCATTACTTGATGACACGTGAGTGTGCGCATTTATGTCACTCACGGGTTGGTTTACGTTTCGTTTTTTGCTTTAGACACTTTTAAAACACCCGCTCACGAGATGAACCTGCACGTAAATTGGTTTATTTTAAATCTGGTAGGCACTACATTGAATATCACCCCACGTCTAGCTCACTTACGTTTTGATTTCACTTTTTGGTCTTAGAAGTCGACCACCCGTATGCACCTTCTCACCTATACCTACCTGCTTGCTACGCTTAGTGCTATACTTAGGCAATATTTATTGATTTCGTGGGCATACACTTAGTGCTATATCTTTATATTTATGTTATAGAGCTCCCAGATGAAGGGCGAATGACCCGAAATGCATTGAAGCAGTTTGCATTCTTTCAGAACTTGATGGATTAATGAATGTTTGTTATAACTATGGAATACCATATGGAATAGAAAGTTTATCATGAAGAATAATGATGACATCTGAATAAATTGCGATACCATCTTTTGTGGAATCTTGCTTGACGAGAACCCAAGGTGTGCCCACACAACAGGGATGCCACTATTGTCATATAGTGGCACTTGAATAGTACTCATTCTACTGACGTGTTTAGGACGGACACACGACCTGGTGGAGCACCCCACTTGTTTTTATACATTTTTCCTTCAAAAACAATAACTTTGTAAAAATAGCTGTGCGTCCCCCACTTCTCCTTTTAGCCAGTATGGAATGGAATTCGGCCAGGTTGGCTCTTTTCCAATTATGGGTTGTGAGATTGCTGATCGGAGTGGGGGGGATAAGTGGTACATTTTTCAGGGAAAAGGAAGTAAAGCAATGATCAGACCAGGAGCAAGGGGAGACTACGGGGGGAGAGATGTCGAAGTCAGAGGTCCAAACTTGGTCCAAAATAAGGCCTTTTCTGTGTGTCGCTACTTTAATATGTTGGCAGCAGTACATACCGAGCAAAAGGTCGGAGAACTCTTCCGAGAGACGGCTTTCCCGGGAGTCTGAAGGCCAATAATTAAAATCACCAATAATTATAATCTTGGCGTGATTAATAACCAATTGGGAGATTAAATCCCCAAACTAATGGGGGAAGAGAGGCATGTAATACGGGGGTCGGTACACAAGAACACAGATAAAGGAAAACCTGGGGGAAGAGAATTTAAGGATAAGGCTATCGACCTTTGGGAGAGTGACACTTTCAAGGGTCGTAAACTTGTGCTGTAGGCGGATGATGGCTGCGACCCCCCCTCCAGCTTTCCCAGCGGGCCTGTTGGCTTGAAGTATATAATAGCCAGCGGGAATGGCAGCGAGAATGTCTGGAGCAGAGTCGTCTGACAACCACGTTTCAGATAGAAGGAGAATATCCGTCTTATTATCCTCCAACAGCTGAAAAATCTCAAGTTGGTGCTTCACCAGCGAACGAGTATTGAGATAGGTCACCACAAGAGAATCCATCCCAGGTCGCTTGGTCCTTAGGGAGGGTGAAGGGGATTCACTTAAATGCATGGGGATACTAGATGCAGGATGACTTGGTAAGAGTCTCCGGGGGAGATAAATTCCAAAGTCCCGAGCAGCGATAACTGCGCGGGAGTTCGGAGGCCCTGGGTATTGAAGTTTGTGGAGATCAGCGGGCGTATAAGTGACCAGACGGACATTCTCACTGGCCCCTGGTCGCAGTTTGGCACGGGCAGGCGCAGATGGGCTTTCCTTAGGCGCGCCTTCGGTGCGCCTAAGGCGCGCCCGCTGCGCCTGCGCTTGGTCTCCATATTAAATAGATCAGGTGAGGAGAACAACTAGCACGCTAACCTGCGTGGAGAGTCTGGCTCTTTTCTTCAGGCCCTCCTAGCCCCATCTTAATGTCTCTACTGTGTCAATCTCATTGGGTGGCTGTTTATATAGTTGACATAGTACAACTTGAAGTGGTGAGGTCGCAGCTTTGCCTATCTCCACTGCGACATGAGGCTGAAATGGTACAGGATGAACCCAGTAATGAAGGAATTGAGCTTGGACACAGTATGCATACAATGTGATGTCCGGTGCTCCTAGCCCGCCCTGTGCAAAAGGAAGCGTCAGAAACTCCTATGAGACGTCAGCCTGTTTTCTCACCTAAATCATAGATGTTAACAAAGATCGCATTGTTTTGAAGAAGGCCTGCGTAAGAGGGATATTAATGAAAAAATATAAACATAGGAAAAAACACAATTTTAGCCACAGCGATTCGAGCCGCTAGTGAAAATGGCAGTCTAGACCAAGTCTCTATCTTACCTTCCAGCCAAGACACTGCCTTGTCATAGTTCATGTCCCACAATTCTTGAATGTTGCTGCTCAACCATATTCCCAAATAACGCACAGGGCTATCTGCCCATTTCAGAGGGTACTCCAGTTGGCAGGGCTTGGTGTCTGCCTAGAGCGGAAACAGGACGGACTTTGCCCAATTTATTTGTATACCAGATAACCCACCAAATGTTAGGATTTAGCGCAGCACTGGGTTCAGGTTGTCTGCAGGGTTATTACTATTTAAGGTGATGTTGTCCGCGTACAGAGATACAATGAGACCCCTGATGGAAAAACCCAGTCCCCCATCAGTGTGGTGCTGCAGAAGTCTTGAGGCTAGAGGTTCCATAGCAACCGCAAAGTGTAGTTGGGACAAGGCACATCCCTGTCTTGTGCCTCCGGTGATTGGCAGCTGCAGAGAAATCATCCCGTTCAATCTAAGTCTAGCAGAGAGGTAGGTGTACTGCAATTTCATCTGATTAATGTACAGCGGACTGAATCTCAATCTCGGTAATATTATAAGGGGGTATTTCCATTCCAGTGAGTCAAATGCCTTGGTGGCATCTAAAAGTGCCACCAAGGCCTGTATTTGAGGATCTAAATGATGCAGCACCGTGAAAAAGATGTGTAGGTTGTGTGCAGTTCACCTGCCCAAAATGAAGGCAAACGGATCGGGTCTAGCCATCAAGAGGTTTAGGGGCTGCATTCTATTTGTCAATCATTTGGCATAGATTGTTGTGTCAGTATTGATCAAGGATAAGGGGCTATGTTAGGTGGTTTCTCTGGCTTGAGTAGTGACAGTATTATTGCTTCTCTCATTGTGGGGGCAGGATCCCAGTTTCCTGAGCCCCTCTGTACAGTGTTAGCAGGTGGGGTGCTAACAAGTCTGCGTAACTTTTGTAAAATGCAGCTGGTGAGGCCATCTGAACCCGGGGCTTTATCCAAGGGTAGACTGTTTATTACTTGTTTTATGTCTTCTACAGTGTAGGGCTTGTCTAGCTATGCCCTGTGCCCTACCAGAGAAACTCAATGGAATCTATATAGGCATGTACCTCCGCAGGTATTATACATGAAGAGGGAGTATTTAAAGTGGTGTAAAATGTTGTGAATTGGCCTAAAATTTCTTGAGGACCTCGTACCGTAACCTAGTTATCATCCAAAATCTCTGATATCAATTTAGCATTGCTGGATGAGCGTAACATGTGAGCCAGGGTTCTGCTAGGTCTATCCCCTCTGCCATACCATCTGGCCTGAGCATATTTCCCCAAGAATTTTACCTCCTTAAGTGCATACTCTTCGTATTCTGAGATTTTGTCCCTTATATTTCCCAGTAGTTTTATATCCCCTACACTGTCTGGATATACATTTCCCTTGTATATTGGCCTTGAAGGCCTCCCACAGAGTTGCCTGAGATTGCACCTTGCCTGTGTTAGTAGAAAAGTATTCTTCTATATCTCCTCTGATTTCTTCCCTGAAGACCGCATCTGTGAGAACATGCAGGAAGCCTTCATGTGTTTACTGTCTAACCTTTGTTGTACAGGCAACTTTGTCAGGTGACACCAACTAATAATCTAACATTGACATGGGGTGGTTGTGAGCAGTGATACTTGTGCCTTCAGTCGTATCCGGGTGTCTGTGCTGCCAATTGACTGATAAGCATCCCTCTGCTATTATGGCATTAATTTCCGTGTTAGATCTTGGGTGTAGCCTGTGAGACCAGCCTTTCCTATCCATATTATCATCTATTAGAGCATTGAAGTCTTCACCCCATATGATAGTGGCACATCCCACCGTATTGATTTTAGCCCACACATTGTGAAAGAAATCTGGCGAGTCCATATTTGGGCCATATATCACCACCAGTGTTGGACTGATTGAACCCAGCCTGCCACCCAGAACCACCAACCTGCCCTCTGAGCCAATATGTGTCATAGTTACTGATCAGTCTACACAATGTCTAATTAATATGGACACCACCTAGCAAAGTTGTAGGAGATGGATGAATAGTTTGAGCCCTAGCGCTGTTATTTAACTTGTGTAGTGCTGTTTAAATGCGTTTCTTGAATGAAGCATACTTCTATTTTGTGTTTTGTTAAATAAGCGTGTACAAGTCTGGTCTTTCTTTAGTTGTTTAGTCCCCTGATGTTCCATGTAAGCAAATTATAGTTCGTCATATCTGAGCTGCTTTAGCATCAGAAAATATCAATGGTGTGCTTATTGTCGCTAGGTAGGTACAGTGAAAGTTCTTCATTGTACCCGCTGGTAGCGTTTGATATGGTGAACATGATTTAAAAGCTAGGCATATTGTTAACTTGAACCAGTTTCCACCTATAAGTGATTTAACTAGTTTATGCTTTTTTCAAAGGTGCATATTATTAACATACTCCACATGTTATTAATAAATTGAGATTCTATCAACAGACCATTTGATTTTCATATACTGTGCAAACAGGCAAATAGCCTGCAGCAGATTATGTGTATAAGGTGCATATGTGTTGAAGTGATAAATGGGGGCAATGAACAGAAATTCCGCGTCACTTCTCCTACTATTGGTCCAGCCAATATATTGGATGATATGCTATGAATGTTCATTTATATGCAAACGAAAACATAAATCTGTTAAATTGTGCAAAATAACTTTGAACTAGCAGCAATTCATTTGATTTAATATATCTCAATGCAGCTGTTAACTGTGAGTATGCTAAAGCTTATTTGTCTATTGAAACTCTCTAGGCACATCACTATTCCTAGTGTTGCAACCAAGAAAAAAAATGTATTCCACATCATATTAATAGGGTAAGATATTACAATGACCATCTAGTTTTCCTACATCTTGCAACTAGGCAAATTGTTAGCACTAGATCAAAGATAAAAAGTGTATATATGCTAAAGTGTAAAGTATTTGTAGTGAGAATAAGATTCACGTCTCTTGTCCTAATATTGATACCACTTTATATTAGGCAATGTGCTTTGGGCCTCTGTTCACATCTTTAGACTTCATAAAGTTGCTCAAATGTGCAAAATAGCAATTAATTAGCAGAACATTCAATTTAATGTGTCTAGGGGCAACTAATATCTATAAAAAGGTTATAACATATATATTTGTCTGAACTATCGAAGCACATCAGTTTGTTCTGTATTGCAATCGAGAATAAAGGGTCCGACCTATATTCAAAACTGAATCAATACTGTTTTTTGAAGCTAAGGTAGCAGCAGATTGGTAAAGTGAATCTATACTCATCCCTGTCGTTGGGGTCTGTGGGTTAATTTAAATATCGCAAAGTGCTCGTTCAATGGTATGTTGATGTAAATGGGTAAAATAATAATAGGTCAGAATGCTGTTAGCATTGATACCATATATGCGTGTAAATGTGAAAAAGTAAAATGCACTCTGCCACAATTGTCATCACCCAGCTACAATTTGAAGTCTATCAATCACAATCTTGTGCAACCCAAATGATATTGTAATTATAAATAAAAGTGCAAAGTGTGTATGGTGAAAAATAGGTTAAAATACATAATGATCAATCATCATTAGTAAAAAAATATATCCCTGTAGATCATTATTCATCTCATCAATAAGTGGGCTCTAGTTGATCTCCACACAAGTATGGCATCAAATTTAAATTTTGAAGGACCAATATAGGTGTTTTTGTCAGAAAGGGGGTGATTAGGATGGCAGGCGTACTTAAGTCTGCCCACCACCCTAGCGGTAAAGGGACCGCTCGCCAGCCATGCGGCGGTCCCGCCACAGGAAACGTGGACATACCTCAATTTCGCAGTGAAAAATGACCCATTTTTGGCAAAGTGCCTAGCTGTCGTTTTTGAACCATCGGTCTGCTGGCACCTAGGGAAACCTAGCAAACCTATAAATTTTTGAGAACTAGACACACAGGAAAATCCAGAATGGGGTGACTTGACTGCCTCTCACCAGGTTCTGTTACCCAGAATCCCTCGCAAACCTAAAACATTGTCAAAAAACCCACATTGTTCACATATTTCTGTGGTGGAAAGCTCTGGAATCTGTGTGGATCGACAAATTTCCACTCAATCCACGTTTCCCAATGTCTTACAAGAAGAATGGTACCTCAGTTGTGTGGGTCGGCCTAGTGCCTGCGACAGGAAATGGCGCAAAACGCAATGTGGGCACTCCTCAATTTCACAGTAAAAAATTACCCTTTGTTGGCAAAGTGCCTAGCTGTAGTTTTTTAACCCTAGCTCTGCCGGCACATACGGAAACCTAGCATACCTATACATTTTTTAAAACTAGACATCAAGAGGAATTTAGGATGAGGTGACTTGACTACCTCTCAACAGGTTCTGTGACCCAGAATCCCTTGCAAAGTTAAAAAATTGTCAAAAAAAACAAATTTTCTCCACATTTCCGTGGTGGAAAGTTCTGGAATCTACGTGGATCCACAAATTTCCACACACCCCGCATTCCCCAAAGTCTTCCAAGAAAAATGGTACCTCACTTGAGTGGGTCGGCCAAGTGCCCGCAACAGGAAATGGCGCAAAACGCAACGTGGTCACACCTCAATTTCGCAGTGAAAAATTACCCTTTTTTTGCAAAGTGCCTAGCTGTAGTTTGTGAACCCTGTGCCGGCATCTAGGGTCACCTAGCAAACCTATACATTTTTTTAAACTAGACACCCAGGGGAATCCAGGATGAGGTTACTTGACTGCCTCTCACCAGGTTCTGTTACCAAGAATCCTTTGCAAACCCCAGAAACTGTGAAAAAAAACACATTTTCCACATATTTCTGTGGTGGAAAGTAATGGAATCTGCATAGATCCACTATTTTCCACCCACCCCGTGTTCCCAAATGTCTTACGATAGAAATGGTACCTCAATTGTGTGGGTCCGCCTAGTGCCAGCGACAGGAAATGGCCCAAAACGCAACATGGACACACCTCAATTTTGCAATGAAAAATGACCCTTTTTTTGCAAAGTGCCTAGCTGTAGTTTTTTAACCATAGCTCTGCTGGCACCTGGGGAAACCGAGGAAACCTATTGCAGTGTAGTTACTATATTCTCAATAGGCTCTGCGCATTGGAATAACATATCCTATAGATTTGACGTACGACTTAGTTTGACTAGGTCTCTGTCGAATATATTAGACTTAATTATGAGTGCCAGCTAGCTCAGAGGTCACTAGAAACTTTCTTGAATACACAAGAAGGGATTAGTTTCTGACAACCGCATAAACATGACAACTTTGTTTCCCCAAGAATAAAACTGATCTTCAGAGTCGTTGAAACAATGGATAGATATTTTACTCAGTCAATCGTGCATGCTTCGTTTCATCAGGGGTACAGAGAAATAGAAAGACGGGCGTTTTTAATAAAAGGATTTATTGAACAGTCTTCTTTCTCATGCAAGTAAAGTGAACTGCTACAATCGTAATACTAGTTGCAAAATATAATGCGTACAATAAAAAGAGTATTATAAAATAGTACTATAAAAGCATTAAATGGTTCCTAGACCATAGATAAATGCATACATAAATAACAAAGGCTAAAAGTACTCAACTGGTGCTTCTAAAATATGCCTACCCCAATGTACCTAACCTAAGTCTAGTACGAGGGAAGAAGTAAGTGTGGTGTAGTATAGGTTTAGTTTGTCTTTGCCAAGAATCTAACCAAGATTTCTCTTAGGGTCTAATCAGCTCCGTACCTTGATTTTAGAATGCAGGAGGTCTGGTATCTTGGTCTCTGGACTCCAAACCACCGTGTCTTTGCTAGGGCAAGTGTAGGCATATTTATACCTTAAAGGTGCCTTGTTTGACGTAAAGTCAGACATAATAACGTCATAAAAGAACCCCAAGGGAATGGTAGTTCTTTGAAAACTCCATGATTTCTAGGACAAATCATTATTCAAGCAAGGGGATGTCCCTGACTGCTGAAGCCGAGTTTTCCAAGAAATTGTTGTGGCTTTTTGGAACTAGTGGAAGTAGCCATGCCTGTGTTTGGACTGGATGGGTTATGTCTAAACATGGGCATGATTTATATGCCTATATAAGGGCAATGTGATTGATATCTATTGAAGGGCATGAATAGGTATATTACGCTTGGATTCTAAAATGCTACACAACACCCACTCCACTTTATTATGTTCGATATTACTAAATTCTAAGCATTTAAAACATATCTAAAGCATGATGTGTAAAAATTCCCTCCCAAAATACATAACATGCATTTGAAATGGTTGTATACGTAAGATGAGCATTTGTGCTGTACGCAATTAAAAAAGCAATATTTTCATTCAAAGCATGTAATGTGATATTGGAATATGCTTATCAGAATGAGTCATGAAATAACATTTATAAAACATCTCTTAAATACAGAAGAAAGGTCGAGACCATTCCATGACAGAATATATAAACTGTTTAGGTTGTGGACAAGGTCAAATATTGTCACTTTGAAGTGTTTCAAAGAATTATTGTTCTCTAAGAATAGTTCTACATTAAGCAGATTGCTTTGTGCCAAAAAAAGTTCAATTTGGGAAAAAGTCAAACAGCAGAAAAATAGAGTTCTTAAAGTTGGAAGTTCTGTTTTGAAAAGTGACGGTCGAGTACAGAGTTCCATTGTGTGCTAACTTCAAAAGTCATTCTCGTTGTTAGGAGAAAACATCAAATCTTCTAAGCTGGCAAAGAAATCATCTACTAGAGTAGGTGAAAGTTGGACCACTTCATTAAGTAAATCGATAGCACAAAAATATGAAGCATCGCCGTCAGCGTTAGCCGCATCAGCAAAGTTCATCGGAGATGGAGATGGTACCTGTGTGCCTGTCAATCCACACATCTCACCGTCAGCAGATTGCGTCTGTGCCATCTCAATGAACGCCATCATCAGGATTGGTAGCCGCTGGGGACCACATGATTCATGCGCCGTTACTGAACGAAGCAAGATATCAACATCCGTTGGCAGTGCTAATGGAGGTGTTAGACAGATGTCCAACACACATTCTTCTCTCCATAGCAGGCATCACAGGACAGGTAAGATGCAATCTTGTCAGATTGGTCGGAATGATAGGAACCACATGGTATTCAGGCCTCTCAACCGAGCCAGGCCCAGGATCTGTATCATGCACTCACGACACTTCATTGCCAGGAGAGTGTTCTCTATAGTAATCTGGGTGTCGCAGCTGACCGGACTTGCCATATCAGAGCAGAAGGAACAAGAATAGTATTCCTGCCACGAGTCCCAAAATGAAAGGCAGGCCACCGAACACAGAGTGCATGAAGTTTGGAAAAATGACGAGGACTGCTTCAAAGGGTGCTAACAGTCCCGAAAAAACAGTCTTAAATACATGTACAATACCGCTGGTATCAGACATGTTTAAGATACGACCTAACATTTCTACGAAATGTATTGGGCAGTTTGTTGATAAAAGGGCATGTATCTCTGCAGAGGACCTTGCAACTTGTAGTTCATACGCCTCTTTGGACGAGGTCAGTGGCAAAGTTTTTTGTAAAAGAATGGCTTTCATTTGGCTTAAAGTATCAATTTGAATAGAAGAGATGTTCAGTGAAGGCCATAACAGCGACTCCCCGTCTGTCTTAGCTTTAGAAAACAATACTTGCATACAACAAGTGACCCTGGCTGACACAGTTACGAGATAGGATATTCCTGGCATCATTCCACAACAGCTGTGATCATTCAAATTAGTTAGAAAGCTGCCTAAAAATTGGATCTATCACTGCTGCAGGTGGCAGGATAAGTTAGTCGAAGAACCATCACATGCTCCATGTAAAAATAATACCCTGGCATAAAAGTGTACCGCTTAGTGCACTTTTGCATTGTGTACCACTAAGAAATACTTCTTTTCCCCCACTTCAACATTTGTCTGTGTATGGTAATTCCCAGGTTGACTTTATGTATTCCTTACCCAACCTTTCATATACGGCAACTGGTATATGTTTCAAACAGTATTGAAAATAGTAACAGGCAGAGTGAATATCCCATGTATTAGCCATTCTGTTATAGGTTTTTCTGAAACAGTTAATGATAATCTTTCCATTTTTTGATGCTCAGCACCATATAGTCTGCTCCTCTTTGTGCCAAAATGATTTTTTTATCTGTAAGGTTAAATACAGTAAACAATGACGTGGTGTTGATTAGACGCCATGGCACATATCCAGAACGAAGATTTTGCAACGTCCAGCCTAAAAGCATTATAGAGCACAATTGTGACTGTCCATGCTGTAGCATGAGCAAGTCCTGTTCCATTATGTCAATGGCAGAGGATACTATGCTGTCCAAAGAATACATTCTGGATGAGAGGGTTGTTAAGCCATTGTCAACTACAGAGAGTGCTTTCTCTAAATTAATAGAATCAATTTCTCGTATTCTTTCTGCAGTCTCTGCCTGTGTCGCTTTACAACGTTCATTATAAATGGCATATACACCTGCGTATATGAAACGTTTATGACGTCGTTTTGCCGGACCTTGTAAGAAGTCCCTTAAATCAATGCCATCTTTAAGTAAAGATAAGTGTTGTTTAACCTCTGTAAGTGTAGATTTTTGTAGCCACTCAAGGCACAGTTTTCCTACACTGTGTGTTGTTACTATCCCTGGATGTTGTCTCTGGACATATCTTGGATCTGGCCTAGTTACTGTAAATCCTTGTGTTTTGTTCAGGAATCTATCTTGACAGTTGTTTGTGTCTGTGGGCCAGATTAACCATTTTTTCCAATCCGGATCAGTTCTGTTTTTAAGAAAAATAGTTTCTACGTCAACCCCTCCCTCTGAAGTGTTTTTACCATCAGGTATAGGTGTAGGTATGGACGGTTTGTTTAAATCTTTTTTGCACAGTGTCGTTCAAAAACATTATTTGTTCAGGGATAATGCAGGCGCAAAATAAAGCTTCTATACCCGGCACCTGCCAGTCTTTTGAGCCCCAGACAGTTTTTGTTTCAATGTTGTCACTCCAGAAGTTGAACCCTTATGAGAACAGCTGGGCATAAAAGGCTGCTGAATACATTTGCTTTGTATTGGTTAACATACTTTTCATTCCGTCTTAATAACATTTTTAAAGTAAAATGTTTCCGAATTTGAGACATTAAAACCTGAGAAGCATGGAAATTTTTCATAGAATGTTTTTGAGCTACCCTTTGGTGGCGTTGGACAGTGTTCCCCTTGATTGAAAGTGTCAACATTTCTAGGGTTTGCAGATTTGTGCAAGTAATGATGGCCATAATGATTATAACAATACATTTGTGCATAATCTGATGAACCTTCTAAGTATTCATGTTTTGTAAATTTAGCAGACATTTCTAAGTCTGACATCATATTATTAACAGTCTCAAAGTCCCAATCATCAGAAAACGTGCTGGGTGAAACAAAGTCTCTCAAGGAAACCTTGAATTGATGTGGAATCTTCAACAGATCTGCAGGGCCATAGATGTCAAAATCAGTTCTGTCCCATGCTATACCACCAGGTATAGGAACGGCTGTGATGTTCACTGATGTCACGTCTCTTTGTTCATGATGAGATGATTTGTGTGGCTTGAGGAGTGAGTTAATGTTCTTACCTGTCCATTTTGCTATATTTTCCATTTATCAGCATTTCCAAAGTTAATACAAGAATTAGCCAAAGTAGGAATAAGAACACAGCTAGCACAATCCAAAATTCAACCCATGGTGAAACCAGATACGTTTTTTAGAGTTGCTGAAAAAGTTCTATTACTTGATCTTTAAAGGTTTTGTTTGCTGGTGCCGTTTCGGGCTCACTGGGATCCTCGGAAAACGTATCAAAGTTAATGAAATAGCCCGAGGCAGTTCTGTCAACTTTTGGAATTGCATCAGGATTTTTTAAATCACTGGAGCAACCGGATCATTTGTCATATTAGTATAGTCAGAAGTTACATCATTGTAGACAGGAGTGTTTTGACAAACTGTTATTTGAGTCTCAAGAGACACAAGTTCCATAGCTTTATTGCTTAGTCCTTTGTTCTGTGCTGCAGAGTCTTCAAATGTTATCAGTCTCTCAGTCTGAACCTCTTTGATAGTAGCAAGATTTGGTCTTCTGCTACATCTTTGTAGTCCACTGGGCCTACTACTTATTATCGGCCACATGATGTGGTTTGACCAGGTCGATGGATACGAACCTGTTCTCTATTCTTCCAGCAAGGGGCGGTAGTAACACTGTTCTTGATCCGTAGATTGCTAGTACAGGTACTGTTTTTTTGTAAGAAGGCCCGAATTCCTTCTTATCCGCGATCTTTTCTCTGACTAGATCCCCAATCTTTGGAATCCAGACAGGCCTTGCTGGGACAGGTGGTTCTCCTTCAGTGGTCATTGCCTTCTGTATTGTGTTGCTTTGACTTCTCCTTTTCTCGTTTAAGTCCTACAAAACAGCCAAACGGTCTTTGATATCAAAGGGTTTTTGTTCCACCACTGAAGTGTGACGATCGAGGTCCTGGACAAGCATTCTAGTACCAAAAAGAATTTCATATGGAGTGATTCCACCCAGAGAATTTCGTGGCAGATTATTTAAACTACGTTGGACACTTATTAGATGTTTGACCCACCCGTGAACCCGAGCCTAATATCCTAGCTGTTATAGATTGCTTTATGTCCCAGTTTTTTCTTTCCACTACAGAATTTCCCTCAGGATTGAATGGACTTGAATACCGCAATGCAACACCCGGATTGGCCATGGCCTCCTTGTAAGCTTTGGAGCTAAACGCAGGATTCTGGTCAGAATGTAGCATGCCGACTGCGTATGTGCCAATAAAGACTCGCAAATCATTTGTAAGAGTTCGGGCATCAGGCGAGCGCTGAGGCTACATCCAAATGAATCTGTCATAATAGTTGTGGGACCACATTTGTCCATAGTGACGTCTGTGTGTAGATAGTCTAATGCTGTCTAACAATGGTGTCTGTACTGGGCTGGCTACACTGTAGTCAGGTATCTGGCGGCGTTCCCTGCTGCGATCTCTGTTGCAGTCATGGCAATTAAATGCATACTCGTGAAAGTGGGCATTCATCCCTGGCCACCAGAACGTCTCTTTTAATTCCAGAATGGATTTAAAGATCCCTTGATGTATCAGACTCTCTCCCATATGTGCTTCTTGTATCAAAGCTCCTCTACGTCTCCTGTTTGGGATTAATCTATCCCCGACTCCAGGGATTCAAACAAAAGGGACGGAGTTGGCATCAATTATGTATGAATTTTCGAGTGGATAGTTTAGAGGTAACGCAGCTCCGCTGCCTTTGCTTGTGCCATTGACAGCTAGCATTGTTTCGCCATCTATTTTTGTTTTTGAACGAGTGATTGCAGCTACGGAAGCCGTTTGCACAGCTGCCTTCGTGGCTTCATCAGCAAATGAATTCCCTTTAACCTGAACGCCATCAAGCTGATGACTCAGTGTTTGGATCACGTAAGTTTTTTGTAGTTCTTTCTGTAATTGAACTACTTGTTCCCAAAGCAACTTATGCTTGATTGTGCCACCTTTTGCATCTTTGAAACCGCTTTGAAACCAGTTCTGCAAGTATTCATTGTAATATTGAACGCAGTAATACGAATCGCACACTATGAGTGTGGGGAATTCGCAATCGGTATTTTCAAATGCCATCTTGAAAGCCTGTAGTTCAGCTCACTGAACTGTACAGTCTCCGAGAGATTATGTTTTTGTAACCATAGGTCGGAATTTACGATCGCGCCAGCGACCTTTAACAATCGCGCACACAGCATTATAAGCCTGTTTACACCCAATTGCTGGCTGTGCTGATCCGTCCGTATATATTATACATTTGTAATGATCTAGAGGCAGAATCTCAGTGGGCAGAGGACATTCTTGTTCGTATTGTAGAAATTCTTGAGTTTTCAAATGGGGTAAAAAAAGTATTCAAAGTCTGTTGCAGCAAGAGAGTTAACCCATTGTATCCATCTTGGATGAAAAGCCTTTGCATTCGGAATGCTTGCTTTTGTCACTGCTTCTAAGGTAGGCACAGGAATAACGACCATTATGCATTTACCCTGTGCGAGAGCTCTCTGTTTTGCTACTGCAGTTTGAACCACTGTCAGAATTTTTTCTGTAGAAGTGAATTTCATTTCAGCTTGTGTGTACAAGTGTGATTTGTAAGCAATTGGTACTTTTTCACCTTCATTAAAGGTTAAGTACGTAAATCCGCATCTTCCTGGGATTATTCTGATTACAAGGTTGCATACGTTTACACATGTCGGTAAATGTGTTGTTGCTAACATGTCTGTTTGCACTGAACACAAAATTTATGTGTGTTTTGGAGTCCAATTAGTTGTTTTAAAATCAGGTTTGATTAATTCGTAGAGAGGTTTAACCCTCTCTGCGTAATTTAGAATGTATGTTCTTCCGAAATTCAGGAAACCTAAAATTGACTGTAAGTTTTTCAGCGTTCTTGGAGGTTGGAGCAGAGCACACTTTTCTAAAAAGTGGGCTGTCAGGCTTTTGCCTTCACTTGATAGCTTATATACTAGAAATAGGACATTGAGGTGGGCTATTCTTGATTTTTAAATTTTTAATTTGTACCCTTCAGAGGCCAATCCAAGTATAATGGTATTTACTCTATTCAAGTGCCTGTCCAAGTCATTGTCTGTTAGATAGATGTCATCGACATAAGATAATGCCTCATCATCATATGTTTGTAGTATTTCTGTTACTCTGGCTGAAATAACCCTGGTATATTCTTGAATCCCTGGGGGAGACGACAGAAGTGACGCTGTGCCCCCATAATTGTGAAAGCGGTCAAGTTCCGGCTTTCAGGTACAATGTTTTGACAGAAGAAACCCTTAGAAATATCTAATGTGGTTTTATATTTTTTACGCACAATGTTATTCATCAGTGCTGCACTGTGTGCATTTTGTACTGCAAAGGTTTTGCAACAAGAGTTTAAATGTCTGTAGTTCAAAACGAGGCAATATGTATTGTCAGGTTTGGAGACAGGAAACAAACGATTGTTCATTGACGAGGTGCATGTTTCAATCACCCCTTGGTATTCAAGTTGATATAATATCTCCTTGACCTGCCTTTTAGCTTCTTACTTAACTGGATACTGCCTCTGTGCAGTTGGTTGAGTTTTTAACTGGATTTTGTGGTGAGGAGTGTCCTCATTCCATCCTACATTATTTTTATATAATGCTGGAGCCTGGGCTACAGCCCATTTTCTGGCATACGTGTATTTTAAGTGAATTGGAATATGATTGGAGAAGGCAGGAATAATGATGTCTTCGCCATGTGGGCACTCCCTGATGAAATTCGGTGGTCATTGTTTTTCAGCTAGAGGAATGTCATAACCCTTAGAGAGCTTCTCCCAAAAGACACCCCTTTTTTCTAATTATGTCCCCCTCCATCCGGAGTGTTACTTCATATAACTTATGGGGTACACTAACCATGGTATCAGCTGCTTCAACTTGAATATACTCAGTCAAGTCCACTGTCTCCAGATGATCCTTCAAGATCTAGCGAGCTATGGTGACTTCTGCTGCGCTGTGCTGTCCAGCATTGTCTGGGCCCGCTCCCCGTTCTTGAGTTGTGTCCTCAAGATCCTCGGCATGTCTGATTTTTAGACCTGCTACCTTCTTTTTGGTGAATTGGGTTTTCTTATTTTTTGGAACGTGGTGATCATCTTTGGACTTCACTCGTTCTTCCTTGTGTTCTGACCGTCCTCTTCTTTCCTATTTCTGTGAGGGAGTCTGAAAGGTACGGGAGGAACGTGTATCAGTATCTTGATATCTATCAGGTTTTCTCAAATTATCCCTGTTCCTGAGGTTATACCTCTTTTTAGAAGGTTCCTTTTGAGGAGACCTTCCTCGGGACTGAGAACGCTTCTCATTAGATGTTTGTTTAGTGTTCTCCCACTTCTTTTTGGGAGTGGTGAGAGTGTTTTTAATAAAGACTTTTTCATGACTTTCTGTTAGTTGGGGTTTAACTGGTTTCCCACCCAAACTATCTCTTCCTAGTTCTTCGTAGGATTTTTAAACTATTCTGGTCAGTTCATATGGTTGCTCAGTTATATCAATTTCTCTTATTTTTTGGCGGATCGCCACGGATGCTGCTTCACCTTTAATATTAGCTGGTATTATCGCTGAGACCTGTTTGAAATCTTTCAGTAATTTCATACCTAGATTTAAAGCAGGCTCTGCCCCGTATTCATTTTGAATCTGTTTCAGGACGTCTGTTATCACCGCCATAGATGGAACACCATGTGTTTTCGTGTAGACTGTACCCCAAGTGTCGCAGTCCTCCAGATGTGGTCCAATCCCCATTGGTAAACAGATTGTGAGAATTCCGTGTTTTTCATGAGGTGTACTGTCAGGAAATACTGCCTTGATTTGAGTAATTTTCTGAGCTATCCAGAATGGAATTTGTTCCCTTTTTGCAGGCAATTTACCAATGACTGAATGTATAATCTGTGGTGTGATTTTATTTGTGTTCCGGGGTTTTTTGTGGAATCCTTATAGGAGGTTGAACTGTTAGAGTCCGCTTGACATATTGAACCAATTTTCTATGTATTTTTATTAGTTGTTTTAGTTGAACTAATATTTCTTCCCTTGACATTTTGTTGTGTAGCACTTTAGGACCCAAGTGTAATTTTCCCAATTCATGCCCTTATATAGGTATAAATCACCGTATCCTTATATGGGCATGGAAAACATAACCATATTTAGACATAGCTCATGCAGTCCAAATATGGCATAGCTACTTCCACTAGTTCCGAAAATCCACAACGATTTCTTGGAAAACTCGGCTTCAGCGACGGTTCTTCAACCAACTTATCGTGCCACCTGCAGGGTTGCCCGTCAGCAGTGATAGATCCAATTTTTAGGCAGCTTTCCAATGCGAGCTACATAATATTGAATGATCACAGCTGTTGTGGAATGGAATGATGCCAGGAATAGCCTATCTAGTTAGTGTGTCAGCCAGGGTCACTTGCTGTACGCAAGTATTGTTTCCAAAAACTAATACAGACGGGGAGTCGCCGCTATGGCCTTCACTGAACATCTCTTCTATATGAATTGATACTTTAAGCAGAATGAATGCCATTCTTTTACAAAAATCTGTGCCACTGACCTCATCCAGAGAGATGTATGATCTGCAAGTTGCAAGGTCGTCTGCGGAGATACATGCCTTATTATCAACAAACTGCCCCATACATTTCTCAGAAATGTTCGGTCATATCTTAAACATGTCTGATACCAGTGGTATTATACATGTATTTAAGATGATTTTTTCGGGACTGTTAGCACCCTTTGAAGCAGTCCTAGGTATTTTTTCCAAACTTTGTGCACTCTGTGTTCGACGGCCTGCCTCTCATCTTGGGAGTTGAAGCAGGGATAGTAGTTTTGTTCCTTCTGCTCCGATATGGCAAGTCCAGTCACCAACGATACCCAGATTACCATGGAGAACACTCTTCTGGCAGGAAATGGTACAAAACGCAATGTGGTCATACCTCAATTTCACAGTGAAAAATGACCCTTTGTTGGCAAAGTGCCTAGCTCCTAGCTGTTGTTTTTGAACCCTAGCTCTGCGGGCACCTGGGGAAACCTAGCAAAGCTATAAATGTTTGAAAACTAGACACCCAGGGAAATCCGCGATGGGGCAACTTGAGTGCCTCCCACCAGGTTCTGTTACCCAGAATCCCTGGCAAACCTAAATTATTGTAAAAAAAAACAGATTTTCACCACATTTCTGTGGTAGAAAGTTCTGGAATCTGCGTGGATCCACAAATATTCACCCACCCGGTGTTTATCAAAGTCTTCTGAGAAAAATGGTATCTCACTTGTGTGGGTCGGCATAGTGCCAGCGACAGGAAATGGCGCAAAGTGCAACGTGCACACGTGACATCTCAATTTCGCAGTGAAAAATGACACATTTTCGTCAAAGTGCCAACCAGGTTCTCTTTCCCAGAATACCTTGCAAACCTTTTTGTCAAAAATTGTCAAAAAAACACATTTTCCACACATTTCTGTGGTGGAAAGTTCAGGAATCGGCGTGGATCAACAATTTTCCACTGAATTCACGTTCCCCAGAGTCTTAAAAGAAAAATTGTACCTCATTTTTGTTGGTCGACCTAGTGCCTGCGACAGGAAACGGCGCAAAACGCAACGTGGTCACACCTCAATTTCACAGTGAAAATGTAACCTTTTTTGGCAAAGTGTCTAGCTGTTGTTTTCAAACCCTAGCTCTACCGGCACCCAGGGTAACCTAGCAAACCTATACATTTTTAAATAGTAGACACACAGAGGAATCAAGGATGGGGTGACTTGACTGCCTCCCACCAGGTTCTGTTAACCAGAACCCCTTGCAAACCTTAATCATTGTGAAAGAAAACTGTTTTTCTCCAAGTTTCTGTGGTGGAAAGTTCTGGAATCTGCGTGGATCCACGAATTCCCAACCACCCCTCGTTACCCAAAGTCTTCCGATAAAAATGGTACCTCACTTGTGTGGGTCAGCCTAGTGCCCGTGACAGGAAACGGTGAAAAATGCAACGTGGTCACACCTCAATTTCACAGTCAAAAATGACCCTTTTTAGGCAAAGTGCCTGGCTGTAGCATTTTTACCCTAGCTCTGCCGGCACCTAGGGAAACCTAGCAAACCTTTACATTTTTAAAAGATAGACACCAAGGAAAATGCAGGATGGGGGGACTCTACTGCTTCCCACCAGGTTCTGCCATCCAGAATCCCTTGCAAACCTAAAGAATTGTCAAAGAAATACATTTGCCTCACATTTTTGTGGTGGAAAGTACTGGAATCTGCGTGGATCCACACATTTCCACTCACCCCACATTTCCCAAAGTCTTCCGAGAAAAATGGTACCTCCCTTGGGTGAGTCGGCCTAGAGTCCGCAAAAAATATTTTAAAAAACACATTTTCCCCACATTTCTGTGGTGGAAAGTTCTGGAATCTGTTTGGATCCACAAATATTCACCCACCCCGTGTTTCCCAAAGTCTTCCAAGAAAAATGGTACCTCACTTGTATGGGTTGGCCTAGTGCCTGCGACAGGAAATGGTGCAAAACGCAACGTGGTCATACCTCAATTTCACAGTGAAAAATTACCCTTTGTTGGCAAAGTGCCTAGCTCCTAGCTGTTGTTTTTGAACCCTAGCTCTGCGGGCACCTGGGGAAACCTAGCAAACCTATACATTTTTAAAAAATTAGACACCCAGGGAAATCCTGGATGGGGCTACTTGAGTGCCTCCCACCAGGTTCTGTTACCCAGAATCCCTTGCAAACCTAAATTATTGTAAAAAAAAAACAGATTTTCACCACATTTCTGTTTTTAGAAAGTTCTGGAATCTGCGTGGATCCACAAATATTCACCCACCCGGTGTTTATCAAAGTCTTCTGAGAAAAATGGTATCTCACTTGTGTGGGTCGGCATAGTGCCAGCGACAGGAAATGGCGCAAAGTGCAACGTGGACACGTGACATCTCAATTTCGCAGTGAAAAATGACACATTTTCGTCAAAGTGCCTAGGTGTTGTTTTTGAACCACAGGTTTGCTGGCACCTAGGGAAACCTAACAAACCTATACATTTCTGAGAACCAGACACCCAGGGAATCCAGAATGGGGTGACTTGACTGCCTCCTACCAGGTTCTCTTTCCCAGAATACCTTGCAAACCTTTTTGTCAGAAATTGTCAAAAAACACATTTTCCACATATTTCTGTGGTGGAAAGTTCAGGAATCTGCGTGGATCAACAATTTTCCACTGAATTCACGTTCCCCAGAGTCTTACAAGAAAAATTGTACCTCATTTTTGTTGGTCGACCTAGTGCCTGCGACAGGAAACGGCGCAAAACGCAACGTGGTCACACCTCAATTTCACAGTGAAAATGTACCCTTTTTTTGCAAAGTGCCTAGCTGTTGTTTTCTAACCCTAGCTCTACCGGCATCCAGGGTAACCTAGCAAACCTATACATTTTTAATTAGTAGACACACAGAGGAATCAAGGATGGGGTGACTTGACTGCCTCCCACCAGGTTCTGTTAACCAGAACCCCTTGCAAACCTTAATCATTGTGAAAGAAAACTGTTTTTCTCCACGTTTCTGTGGTGGAAAGTTCTGGAATCTGCGTGGATCCACGAATTCCCAACCACCCCTCGTTACCTAAAGTCTTCCTATAAAAATGGTATCTCACTTGTGTGGGTCAGCCTAGTGCCCGTGACAGGAAACGGTGAAAAATGCAACGTGGTCACACCTCAATTTCACAGTCAAAAATGACCCTTTTAAGGCAATGTGCCTGGCTGTAGCATTTTAACCCTAGCTCTGCCGGCACCTAGGGAAACCTAGCAAACCTATACATTTTTAAAAGATAGACACCTGGGAAAATCCAGGATGGGGGGACTCTTCTGCTTCCCACCAGGTTCTGCCACCCAGAATCCCTTGCAAACCTAAAGAATTGTCAAAAAAAAAACATTTTCCTCACATTTTTGTGGTGGAAAGTACTGGAATCTGCGTGGATCCACAAATTTCCACTCAACCCACATTTCCCAAAGTCTTCCGAGAAAAATGGTACCTCCCTTGGGTGAGTCGGCCTAGAGTCCGCAAAAAATATTTTAAAAAACACATTTTCCCCACATTTCTGTGGTGGAATGTTCTGGAATCTGTTTGGATCCACAAATATTCACCCACCCAGTGTTTCCCAAAGTGTTCCAAGAAAAATGGTACCTCACTTGTATGGGTTGGCCTAGTGCCTGAGACAGGAAACGGTGCAAAACGCAACGTGGTCATACCTCAATTTCACAGTGAAAAATGACCCATTCTTGCAAAGTGCCTAGCTGTCGTTTTTTAACCCTAGCTCTGCCGGCAACTAGGGGAACCTAGCAAACCTATACATTTTGAAAAAATAGACAACCAGGGGAATTTAGGATGGGGTGACTTGACTGCTTCCCACCAGGTTCTGTTACCCAGAATCCCTTTCAAACCTAAAACATTGTTAAAAAAAAACATTTTCCCCACATTTTTGTGGTGGAAATTCTGGAATCTGCGTGGATCTACAAATTTCCAACCACTTCGCATTCCCAAAAGTCTTCCGAGAAAAATTGTACCTCAGTTGTCTGGGTCGGCCTAGTGCCCGCGACAGGAAACAACGCAAAACAAAATGTGGTCACACCTTAATTTCGCAGTGAAAAATGACCCTTTTTTTGAAAAGTGCCTAGCTGTCGTTTTTTAACCCTACCTGTGCCGGCATCTATGGTAACCTAGCAAACCTACACATTTTTAAAAACTAGACACCCAGGGGAATCCAGAATGGGGTGAGTTAACTGCCTCCTACCAGGTTCTGTTACCCAGAATCCTTTGCAAACTGCAACAACTGTAAAAAAAAAAACATTTTCCCCACATTTCTGTGGTGGCAAGTACTGGAATCTGCGTGTAACCACAATTTTCTACCCACCCTGCGTTCCCCAAAGTCTAACAAGAAAAATGTTACCTCCCTTGGGTGAGTCGGCCTAGAGTCCGCAAAAAATATTTAAAAAAACACATTTTCCCCTTACATTTCTGTGGTGGAAAGTTCTGGAATCTGTTTGGATCCACAAATATTCACCCACCCCGTGTTTCCCAAAGTCTTCCAAGAAAAATGATACCTCACTTGTATGGGTTGGCCTAGTGCCTGCGACAGGAAATGGTGCAAAACGCAACGTGGTCATACCTCAATTTCACAGTGAAAAATGACCCTTTGTTGGCAAAGTGCCTAGCTCCTAGCTGTTGTTTTTGTACCCTAGCTCTGCGGGCACCTGGGGAAACCTAGCAAACCTATACATGTTTGAAAAATAGACACCCAGGGAAATCCTGGATGGGGCTACTTGAGTGCCTCCCACCAGGTTCTGTTACCCAGAATTCCTTGCAAACCTAAATTATTGCAAAAAAAACCAGATTTTCACCACGTTTCTGTGGTAGAAAGTTCTGGAATCTGCGTGGATCCACAAATATTCACCACCCGGTGTTTATCAAAGTCTTCTGAGAAAAATGGTATCTCACTTGTGTGGGTCGGCATAGTGCCAGCGACAGGAAATGGCGCAAAGTGCAACGTGGACACATCTCAATTTCGCAGTGAAAAATGACACATTTTCGTCAAAGTGCCTAGGTGTTGTTTTTGAACCACATGTTTGCTGGCACCTAGGGAAACCTAACAAACCTATACATTTCTGAGAACTAGACACCCAGGGAATCCAGAATGGGGTGACTTGACTGCCTCCTACCAGGTTCTCTTACCCAGATTACCTTGCAAACCTTTTTGTCAAAAATTGTCAAAAAAACACATTTTCCACACATTTCTGTGGTGGAAAGTTCAGGAATCTGCGTGGATCAACAATTTTCCACTGAATTCACGTTCCCCAGAGTCCTACAAGAAAAATTGTACCTCATTTTTGTTGGTCGACCTAGTGCCTGCGACAGGAAACGGCGCAAAACGCAACGTGGTCACACCTCAATTTCACAGTGAAAATGTACCCTTTTTTGGCAAAGTGCCTAGCTGTTGTTTTTGAACCCTAGCTCTACCGGCACCCAGGGTAACCTAGCAAACCTATACATTTTTAAATAGTAGACACACAGAGGAATCAAGGATGGGGTGACTTGACTGCCTCCCACCAGGTTCTGTTAACCAGAACCCCTTGCAAACCTTAATCATTGTGAAAGAAAACTGTTTTTCTCCACGTTTCTGTGGTGGAAAGTTCTGGAATCTGCGTGGATCCACAAATTCCCAACCACCCCTCGTTACCCAAAGTCTTCCGATAAAAAGGGTACCTCACTTGTGTGGGTCAGCCTAGTGCCCGTGACAGGAAACGGTGAAAAATGCAACGTGGTCACACCTCAATTTCACGGTCAAAAATGACCCTTTTTAGGCAAAGTGCCTGGCTGTAGCATTTTAACCCTAGCTCTGCCGGCACCTAGGGAAACCTATTAAACCTATACATTTTTAAAAGATAGACACCCAGGAAAATCCAGGATGGGGGGACTCTACTGCTTCCCACCAGGTTCTGCCACCCAGAATCCCTTGCAAACCTAAAGAATTGTCAAAAAAATACATTTTCCTCACATTTTTGTGGTGGAAAGTACTGGAATCTGCGTGGATCCACAAATTTCCACTCAACCCACATTTCCCAAAGTCTTCCCAGAAAAATGGTACCTCCCTTGGGTGAGTCGGCCTAGAGTCCGCAAAAAATATTTTAAAAAACACATTTTCCCCACATTTCTATGGTGGAAAGTTCTGGAATCTGTTTGGATCCACAAATATTCACCCACCCAGTGTTTCCCAAAGTCTTCCAAGAAAAATGGTACCTCACTTGTATGGGTTGGCCTAGTGCCTGAGACAGGAAACGGTGCAAAACGCAACGTGGTCATACCTCAATTTCACAGTGAAAAATGACCCATTCTTGCAAAGTGCCTAGCTGTCGTTTTTTAACCCTAGCTCTGCCGGCAACTAGGGGAACCTAGCAAACCTATACATTTTGTAAAAATAGACAATCAGGGGAATTTAGGATCGGGTGACTTGACCGCTTCCCACCAGGTTCTGTTACTCAGAATCCCTTTCAAACCTAAAACATTGTTAAAAAAAGACATTTTCCCCACATTTTTGTGGTGGAAATTCTGGAATCTGCGTGGATCCACAAATTTCCAACCACTTCGCATTCCTAAAAGTCTTCCAAGAAAAATTGTACCTCAGTTGTGTGGGTCGGCCTAGTGCCCGCAACAGGAAACAACACAAAACAAAATGTGGTCACACCTTAATTTTGCTGTGAAAAATGACCCTTTTTTTGCAAAGTGCCTAGCTGTCGTTTTTTAACCCTACCTGTGCCGGTATCTAGGGTAACCTAGCAAACCTATACATTTTTAAACACTAGACACCCAGGGGAATCCAGGATGGGGCGAGTTAACTGCCTCCTACCAGGTTCTGTTACCCAGAATCCTTTGCAAACTGCAACAACTGTAAAAAAAAAAACATTTTCCCCATATTTCTGTGGTGGCAAGTACTGGAATCTGCGTGTAACCACAATTTTCTACCCACCCTGCGTTCCCCAAAGTCTTACAAGAAAAATGGTGCCTCACTTGTGAGGGTCGGCCTAGTGCCCGCAACAGGAAACGGCGCAAAACGCAACGTGGTCACACCTCAATTTCACAGTGAAAAATTACCCTTTTTTTGGAAAAGTGCCTAGCTGTTCTTTTTTAACCCTAGCTCTGCTGGCACCTAGGGAAGCTTAGCAAACATACACATTTTTGAAATTTAGACACACAGAGGAATCCTGGATGGGGTGACTTGACTGCCTCCCACCAGGTTCTGTTACCCAGAATCCCTTGCAAACCTAAAAAAATATCAAAAAGAACATATTTTCCCCAACATTAGAATGTTCTGGAATCTGTTTGGATCCACAAATTTCCACCCACCCCGCGTTTCTCAAAGTTTTCCAAGAAAAATTGCACATCACTTGTATGGGTCGGCCTAGTGCCTACGACAGTGAATGGCGCAAAACGCAACATGGACACACCTCAATTTCGCAGTGAAAAATGACCCTTTTTTGGCAAAGTGCCTAGCTGTAATTTTTTAACCCTACCTGTGCTGGCATCTAGGGAATCCTAGCAAACCTATACATTTTTGAAAAGTAGACACCTTGGGAATATACACGATGGGGTGATTTCAAGCCCTCCCTCCAGGTTCTTTTACCCAGAATCCCTTGCAAACATAAAAAAATATTTAAAAAAACAAATTTCCCCCACATTTCTGTGGTGGAAAGTTCTGGAATCTGCATGGATCCACAATTTTCCACCCACCCCGAGTTTCCCAAAGTCTTCTTTGAACAATGGTACATCACTTGTGTGGGTCAGCCTAGTGCCTGCGACAGGGAATGGCGCAAAACTCAATGTAGTCACACCGTAATTTCACAGTGAAAAAATGACCCTTTTTAGGCAAAGTGTTTTTGAATCCTAGCTCTGTCGGCACCTATGGATACCTAGCAAAGCTATACATCTCACCAGGTTATGTTACCCAGAATCCCATGCAAACCTAAAAAATTGTCGAAAGAAACAGATTTTCCCCACATTTTTGTGGTGGAAAGTTCTGGAATCTATTCGAATTCACAAATTTCCACTCACCCCGCGTTCCTCAAAGTCTTCCAAGAAAAATGGTACCAAACTTGTGTGGGTTGGACTAGTGCCAACGACAGGAAACGGCACAAAACGCAACGTGGCCATACCTCAATTTCACAGTGAAAAATGACCCTTTTTTGGCAAAGTGCCTAGCTGTTGTTTATGAACCCTAACTCTGCTGGCACCTAGGGAAACCTAGCCAACCTATATATTTTTTTAACGTAGACACCCAAGGAAATCTATGATGGGGTGACTTGACTGCCTCCCACCAGGTTCTGTTACCCAGAATCCCTTGCAAACCTAAATTATTGTAAACAAAAAAAACAGATTTTGCCCATATTTCTGTGGTGGAAAATTTTGGACTCTGCTTGGATCCACAAATTCCCAACCACCCCGCATTCCCCAAAGTTTTCCAAGAAAAATGGTACCTTACTTGTGTGGGTCAGCCTAGAGTCTAACTGTAGTTTTTGAATTCTAGCTCTGCCAGCACCTATGGATACCTAGAAAACCTATACATTTTTTTAAACTAAACACCCAGGGAAATCCAGAATGAGGCAACTTGACTGCTTCTCACCAGGTTATGTTACCCAGAATCCTTTGCAAACCTCAAAAATTGTCCAAAAAACTGATTTTCTCCAGATTTCTGTGGGGGTCACAGCCTGTAGTTTTTGAACCCTAGCTCTGCCAGCACCTAGGGAAACCTAGCAAACCTATACATTTTTGAAAAGTAGACACCCAGGGGAATCTATGATGGGGTGACTGCACTGCCTCCCATCAGGTTCTGTTACCCAGAATCCCTTGCAAACCTAAAAAGATATCAAAAATAACATATTTTCCCCACCATTCTGTGGTGGAAAGTTCTGAAATCTGTTTGGATCCACAAATTTCCATCAACCCAGCGTTCCCCAATGTCTTCCAAAAAAAATGGTACCACACTTTTGTCGGTCGGTCTAGTGCCCGCGACAGGAAATGGCACAAAACGCAATGTGGACACACCTCATTTTCGTAGAGAAAAATTACCCTTTTTTGGCGTAGCTGTAGTTTTTTAACCCTAGCTCTGCAGGCACCTAGGGAAACCTAGCAAACCCTAAACATTTTCGAAAACTAGACATCCATGGGAATCCAGGATGGGGTGACTTCACTGCCTCAGACCAGGTTCTGTTACCCAGAATTCATTGCACACCTAACAAATTGTCAAAAACATGTAAATTCCCCATAGTTCTGTGGTGGAAAGATCTGGAATCTGCGTGGATCTACAATTTTCCACCCACCTAGAGTTCCCCAAAGTCTTCCAAGAAAAATGGTACCTCACCTGTGTTGGTCGGCATAGTGCCTGCGACAGGGAATGGCGCAAAACGCAACATGGTCACACCTCAATTTTGCAGTGAAAAATAACCCTTTTTCTGCAAAGTGCCTAGCAGCTGTTTTTTTTATCCTAGCTCTGCTGTCACCTAGGGAAACCTAGAAAACGTATACATTTTTGAAAACTAGACACGCAGGGGAATCCAGAATTAGGCGACTTGACTGCCTCCCACCAGGTTCTGTTACCCAGAATCGTACAATATTCTCTAAATAACACATTTCCACTCATTTTTGTGGTGGAAAGTTCTGGAATGTTCGTGGATCCACAAATTTCTATCCACCCCGCGTTCCCCATAGTTTTCTTAGAAAAATGGTACCTCACTTGTGTGGGTCGGCCTAGTGCCCGCGACAGGAAACAACGGAAATCAAAATGTGGTTTAAAATAACACTTTTTGGCAAAGTGCCTAGCAGTAGTTTTTTAACCCTAGCTCTAGCGGCACCTAGGGAAACCTAGCAAACCTATACATTTTTGAAAACTAGACACCCAGTGAAATCCAGGATTGGGTGACTTGGCAGCCTCCCATTAGGTTCTGTTACCCAGAATCCCTTGCAAACCTGAAGAATTGTCAAAAAACACATTTTCCACACATTTCTGTGGTGTAAAATTCTGGAATCTGCATGGATCGACAATTTTCCACTCAACCGCATTTCCCAAAGTCTTACAAGAAAAATGTTACCTCACTAGTGTGGGTTGGCCTAGTGCCTGCAACAGGAAAGGGCGCAAAACGCAACGTGTTCACTCCTCAATTTCACAGTGAAAAATGATCCTTTGTTGGCAAAGTGCCAAGCTGTAGTTTTTGAACACTAGCTCTGCCGGCACCTCACATGATCTAGACCTCCTAATCCTAACTGAAATTTGAATTTGGAATCCATTTTTCCTCTCTGGTCAAATATTGTACGTTAATCCCTCATGGAAGGCCTCATCCCAGATTGCCTCAATATTGGACAAGTCATCCCCCTACCAAAGAAACCTAAGGCGGATTTATCAGACCCTAACAACTACCGACCAATGTCTAATATCATGACTTTATCCAAACTACTTGAGAAATACGTACATACACAACTCTGTAATCACATTTTACATTTTCAACTCCTGGCCCGATACCAGCCTCGTTTCAGATCTGGACACAGTACAGATATCACTTTAACACACATTGTGGACGATGCCCTAAGAGTACTAGACCAGAATGAACCTTGCCTACTTATACTGTTGGATCTCTTCTCATCTTTTGACACCGTCCAACACAACAAATAAATTGACCTCCTTGAAACAAGGATAGGGTTATAAGGTACTGTGTTAAATTGGTTTAACTTGTTCCTATAGGGTAGAATTCATAGATTGAAAGTCATCCACCTTTCCAACAGTAATACGGTATCAACTGGTGTTCCACAAAGATCCACTCTATCACCAACTCTTTCCAACCTGTATCTGAAACCTCCCACCAAAATTCCGAAATGGTCTAACATTCAATATCATATGTACGCGGATGACACCCAACTGTATATGAAAATTTCTTCAGCAGATAACATTACTACTCTTAACCATGCGCTTTTAAAAACACAACAATGGTTATCTCACAACCACCTCTTGCTAAATTCACAAAAACTGAATTCACTCCACAATCATACTGTGCCCATTCAGGACTGGCTCAAACAACTAACAGCCTTCAACTGCACCCTACTAGATCACTATACCTAATCCTGGACAAATGTCTGAATATATAGAGTCCCATCAATGCTACAACAAGAGGAACCAATCCCCAACTATGCACATTAAGGAAATTCAAACAGTTCAATTCCTTGTTATATCCCATTTAGAATGTGGAATTGCGACCCTGGCTGGGCTGCCTAAAACTAAACTGGCCCCTTTAAGGGCCACTCAGCTGCCAGACTCATCACTGGCTCAAGAAAGCGTGACCACATCACACCTGATCTATTCCAAGTTAACTGGCTGCCAAAGAGGCAAGGATCAGGTATAATACAGCCTGATTGACACACAAATCATTGAGTAAGAGCACGCCCACTTACATGGCAAATAAACCTGAACTATCAGGTGAGAATTGGACATTAAGAAGGTAAAACAATCTACTGCTGAAACCTCTGAAGTTAAAAAAAAAAGAATGTCCAACTGCGCCTTCTCTTGTCTTGCTCCGAGAATATAGAATGCTCTCCTGCCAGAAATCAAGATAATCCTTTCGACATTTTCTTTTAAAAAAGAAGTCAAAGGCCTGCTCATGAATAGCTACATGAGACAATAGAACTGTAAACTTCACTAACTATTTGAATTGACCTTACAACCTTGCCCTCCCCTGTCTACTATTAAATCTGCTTATTGTTTACAGTGTAGATGTCTATTTGATTTTTGTCTTTAATATGCTTCTACTGTTTATGCGAAGTTATCTATGGTGTTTCCTGCTCAAGCTTAACCAGCAGGTGACATTGCACTGTGCTCTGATACCCTGCTGGGTCATGTTCACGCTTTATAAAACATTCAAATAAAATAAGATGTTATAAGTAAACTCCCATTCTATCCTATGATACAGATAGCCTTTCAATAGTGAAAAAGGAAATACACTGTATTTCACTATCAGGACATGTCACACACATCAGTGCATGTCGTACCTTTCACATTCACTCGACCCTGCCCACAGGGGTACCTTGGGCCTACCTTAGGGGTGCCTCACATATAATAAAAGGGAAGTTTAGGGCCTGGCAAGTGTGGGCACTTGTCAGGTCTACATGACAGTAGAAACTGCACACAGACACTGCAGTGGCAAATCTGAGACCTCTTTAAAAGGCTGCTTGTGTGGGTGGCACAAACAGTGTTGCAGGCCCCCTTGCAGCATATGACTAACAGGCCTTGGTCACACACGGTGCACTGTACTAGGGACTTAGTAGTAAGTCAACTTCAACAAAGTCCCCCAGCACACAAAAAATACATCAATACAAAATATGTGATGTCAGTGTGGACAATGTTTGTTTTCTTATTTATTTTATTTTATTTTGTCTTTTGTTCAGTTGTTAGATTCCTTAGCCTAAAGGAACCTAACAGCTAAACAAAACACCACATAAAAGAAGATAAATAAGAAAACAAAGATTGTCCACACTGATGACACATATTTTGTATTGATTGTATTTGCTTGTGCTGGGGGACTTTGTTGAAGTGGTTTTGATGGTTTCACCACATTGCAGAGAGGAGGGTGGTTCCCTCTACCTCTGCAGCACCGCTTTCTGACTCAAACCTCTGACAGTATACTGTGAATTTCCCTGTGAGGTGCCATTTCCCTACAAAACGTACCACCCTTTTCCCTTTTAGTAGTAAGTCAAACAAGCCAATCATGGAAACACCAATCCATATCCACCTTTTACAAAGGGAGGACTGCACGTTGGCACTGATCAGCAGTGGCAAAGTTCCCAAAGCATCTAGACCAGGAAAAACTAAATCCAGTAAACAGCAAAAATACAATAGGCAGAAGGAAAAAGACGGGAGAAAACTACGCCAAGGATGCCAGGTCCAACAAAAAGCCTCTATCAAACAAATCTGATAACTCACACCTGCCATACCCACAGAGACCTACGGTGAAGTGAAAATAATCAGATAGCCCAATAAAAGGTAAGTACCAGACTGAAACTTGAGAGCACTTTAGAATGAATGCCCTTTCTGAAGAAAAGCAAAGTGTGGAACATAGCAGAGCACAACACGGGTAGTCATGGAAAATTGTTGCTTTATGAAATAAAAACCTACCCCTCATTATAGGAGAAATGAGTGATATCATTTAACTGTGGTCTATTCAGTGTCTATGGAAAAAAAGACGAGAGGCTAGAAAAAAAATAATAATAATTCAAAATAGTATCCATGGCCGACATGGACCCAAAAAAATAACACACATTAATTGATGTTAGAAAGGCAAACCCGGGGGCAGCAGAAGGTGTCTGACTGACCACCCCTAGGTCTACCCCTCCTTCAGAGAAGGGACCGAGCGATGTTGAGGGGCCTTCGACGGAAGGGCCCTCTCTTAGAATCGTACAGCAGAGTAACCACACCACTACAAAAGTACACCACACGTTGGTAGAGTTTTCAAGCTTTATCTGGCAATAAGTAAGGTTTCAATATATACAGCAGCTCCTAAGATCTGGAAAGTCTCGTGACAAAGGAGTAAGGTAGCGGGACAGTCTTATAGCTGGTCGCTTGCAAGGAGACCCTGCGCACAGCTCTCAATCCTCGAGCTGGGGGGTTCCGGAAGGGTGGACCGCGCCAGCAGGTTCCAAAGATGGTTCAGCGAGTGTGGACCGCGGCAGCGCCAGCAGGTTCCAGGATGGTTCAGCGAGTGTGGACCGCGGCAGCGGCAGCAGGTTCCAAGATTGTTCAGCGAGTGGGGACCGCGGCAGCGCCAGCAGGTTCCAAGATTGGTCAGCGAGTGTGGACCGCGGCAGCGCCAGCAGGTTCCAGGATGGTTCAGCAAGATGAGTTCATCTCAGGGTCAGCCGCGACAGCGCCAGCAGGGCTTCTCGACTCCGGGATACAACTCCTGTCCTACTCCGGGGCTGGCCCAGATATAGGTCTGGAGTCCTTTGATGTCCGGACCCCCTCGCCTGGAGGTCAGAGGGGCCGGGATGATGGTGTCCAGACACCCAGCAGGGGGGTGGAGCCAGCGCCCAGGGAGGCCGGAGGGCGATCAATACCAGGCGTCCGGGGACGGTTGGGGAGCCATCGAAACTCCTCTCGTCTCTGGTGGAGTGGCCACTCTACCACCCGGAGGTTCTTGGTGCCTCGATGACGGGCTGCGGCCGCGGCTAGGCCGGGACCACGTGTCTGTGACGTGATGGCCCAAGATGGCGTCGGGCCTGGAATGTGGGTCCATGGTGGGCACCGGACCGGTAATGCTGGGGCGGCCCGAGGGTGCCGTGTCAGTGGTTGTGGGCTGCTGGGTGGCGGAACTGGTGTCTTGTAGGTCGTGCAGAGGGGTGCCCAGGGCCGACCCGGGCTGGATGGAGGGCCGATGTCGTCCGGGGCCCGCCATGCGGGAGGGGTAGGACCACGCCACGAGGCCAGGTCCAACACACGTCCCCTCCAGCTGAAGGCAGGGGAGAGTCACCCATCTTCTTGGGGATTCTCCTCGCCGAGGCGGAAGAATCTGGAGAGGCCGTCAGCGTTGGCGTGGTCGTTGCCAGGGCGATGCTCCACGGTGAAATTCATCCCCTGGAGAGAGATGGACCAACGCAGCAATTTCGGGTTCTCGCCCCGCATCTGCATCAACCACCGCAGGGGCCGATGGTCGGTCTGTACCCGGAAGTGGGTGCCGAAGAGGTAAGGCCGGAGTTTCTTAAGGGCCCACACGACGGCGAAGGCTTCCCTCTCGATGGTGCTCCATCGTTGTTCTCTGGCCAGCAGGCGCCGGCTGATGTAGGCCACCGGAAGGTCGATTCCGTCAGAGTTCATTTGGGAGAGGACGGCTCCAATGCCGTGTTCCGAGGCATCAGTTTGGACGATGAACTCTCGGCTGTAGTCGGGGGCCTGGAGTACCGGGGCGGTGCACATGGCAGTCTTTAGTGTCTCAAAGGCTACTTGGCACTCGGGGGTCCAGTGCACCTTCGGGGGTAGTCTCTTGGAGGTTAGTTCTTTGAGGGGCCCCACAATGCTCCCATAGTCCTTTATGAACCGCCGATAGTATCCAGTGAGCCCCAGGAAGGCTCGGACGGCGGTATGGGTGACGGGGGGCTCCCAGGCCTGGATGGAGTCGATCTTGGGTTGTAGAGGAGCCACTTGGCCGCTCCCCACTTGGTGTCCCAGATAGGTCACGGACCCTTGACCGATCTGGCACTTGCTGGCTTTTATTGTGAGTCCGGCCCGTTGGAGGGCCGTCAGGACCTTCCAGAGGTGGGACAGGTGCTCATCCCACTGAAGGCTGTACACTGCAATGTCGTCCAGGTAGGCGGCACTGAACTCTTCCAGCCCCGCCAGCACCCTATTCACAAGTCTCTGAAAGGTGGCCGGGTCGTTTTTCATGCCGAAGGGCATCACTTTGAAATGGTAGTGGCCATCCGGGGTCGAGAAAGCGGATCGTTCTTGTGCTCCTGGCGTGAGGCCGATTTGCCAGTACCCGGCCGTGAGGTCAAAGGTGCTGAGGTACCTGGCGGCTCCCAGGCGGTCGATCAGTTCATCCGCTCGGGGAATGGGATGGGCGTCGGTCCTGGTGACGGCATTCAGTCCCCGGTAGTCGACACAGAACCGCAGCTCCGGGGGCACCCCGGGGGCGGCGGCCTTAGGGACCAGGACGACGGGACTGGCCCAGGGACTGTCTGAGGGTTCGACTACGCCTAGGGCTAGCATTTTGGAAACTTCGGCTTGGATGCAGGCCCGGACTCGGTCGGGGACTCTGTAGGCTCGGTGCCGCACGGGCGGGCTGTCCCCGGTGTCAACGTCGTGAACACACCACTGGGTGACCCCGGGTGTGAGGGAGAATAAGTTCGCAAATTGACCCAGCAGTTTCTGGCAGTCCTGGCGCTGTTTGGGTGTCAGCGTGGGAGAGAGGGAGACCCCTTCGACAGAGCCATCTTTCTCGGAGGTGCTCAGGAGGTCTGGTAGAGGCTCGGAGTCGTCCTCTGCTCCGTCATCGGTAGCCAACAATAGGCTCAGTTCGGTGCGGACAAAGTGGGGCTTGAGCCGGTTGGCGTGTAAGACCCGGAGGGGGTTCCGGGGGGACTCCATGTCCACTAGGTATGTGACGGGGCTCTTGCGCTCCACCACCTTGAAGGGCCCCGTCCATTTGTCCTGGAGGGCGCCGGGATCGACCGGGGACATGACCCAGACCTGCTGGCCCGGCTCGAATTCAATGGACGAGGCGTTTTCATCATACCAGCGCTTCATCTCCTCTTGACTGGCTTTTAGGTTAGTTTCGGCCAGTTCCCGGAACTTCCGAGTCTGGTTGCGGAGAGTCAAGAGGTATCGGAAAACATTGGGCGGAGTATCGGAGGCGGCCAGCTCCCAGCCCTCTTTGACCAGGCTGAGGGGGCCTCGCACAGGGTGTCCATATAATAGTTCAAAGGGGCTGAACCCCAGGGATTTCTGGGGTACTTTCCGGTAGGCGAACAGGAGGCATGGCAGCAGAACGTCCCATTTGCACCGGAGGGGTTCTTCTAGGCCCTTGATCATTCCTTTCAGGGTCCTATTAAATCGTTCCACTAGTCCATTCCCTTGAGGGTGATACGGGGTGGTGAACTTATATGCGACCCCGCACTGTTGCCATAGGGACCGCATATATTTTGATATAAAGTTTGTGCCCCGATCACTTACGACCTCTCGGGGGAAGCCGACTCTAGAAAAGATCCCCATGAGCGCTCGGCCCACTACGGGGGCTGTGATAGTCCGGAGGGGGATAGCTTCTGGGTAGCGGGTGGCGTGGTCCACCAGGACGAGGATGAAGCGGTGCCCTTGAGAGGTTGGAGGATCCAGGGGCCCCACGATGTCGATCCCTACTCGCTCGAAGGGAGTGGTTACCACGGGAAACGGTTGGAGTGGGGCTTTGATTTTCCCCCCACTCTTCCCACTGGCTTGGCAGGTCGGACAGGTTCGGCAGTGGTTGTACACATCGCTGCGCATCTTCGGCCAATAAAAGTGGGTCACCAGGCGGCTGTAGGTTTTGTCCTGCCCCAGGTGCCCAGCGAGGGGCACATCATGTGCCAGTTTTAAGAGGAAGTCTCTGAAGTGGAGGGGGACGACTAGCACTCGGCCGGCCCCCAGCTCGGCGATTTTCTGTTCACTGTACAGGAGGTCCTGGTCCCAATAGATCCAGTGGGACCCCGAGGGGGCTCCTGTGGCTTGGGTGGGGCTTGCTGTCGGAGTCCCTCAAGGGAAGGACAGGTCCTTTGTTCCTGACGGAGCTGCCCGCGGGTGGGGCCCCCTTCTTGGCGCCACTGGTCTAGTTCGGGAAGGGGCCCGAGCTCGGGAAGCTCTTCATGGCTGGGGCCCTGCGGCCCCCGTTCGGGTTCGGCTGTGGCAGTGGCGGGTGGCGGAGGTGCCGGCCATTCAGGTTCTTCGGGCAGATTGTCTTCGGTTGGGACTGCGTCCCGGGTGGACATGGATCGGGTCGTTACGCAAACCCACTCAGGAAGGCCTAGCATCTCCAGATGCTCTCTTCGTTCGATCTGTGCCCAGGGGGAACTTTCCAGGTCGTTCCCTAGAAGGCAGTCCACTGGGGCATCGTCTCGGACGGTGACCTTCAGCATGCCGGACACTCCTCCCCACTCGAAGGGGATGCGGGCCATCTGGCACAGGCTCTCGGAATTGTCTGCTGACCGGACAGGGCACAGGACGTGTGGCAAGATTTGTTCTGGGGTCACCAGATGGCAGCGGACGGCGGTTATGCTGGCCCCGGTGTCACGGAGAGCCTCGGCCCGGCGTCCGTTGATGGTGACCCACTGGCGGTACTTCTGGGTGTTGATCGGAATCTGGTCTCGGGGGATCATGTCTTTGTCGCCCAGGGAGGCGAGGCACATGGCCGCGGACTCCCATTCTTTCGGGTTCCATAGGGATCTCTTCTCCTTCATCTTGTTCTTCACTCAGGGCGGCTGCAGTGATTTGTCGACCGGGGGTCCGGTGGGGCCGGGCCGTTGGTTCATGGGGCAGAGAGGATCATTGGCATAGTGACCCAGCTGCTGGCATCTGTGGCACGTAACGTTGGGGCGTGGCCCCGGTCGGGCTGGATGGGCCCCCCTCGGGCTGGAGGCTGGTGTAGAGGAGGCGGGCGACGACCCCAGCGGAAGGTCTCGGCCTCGGCTGATGCCCGACCCGCCGCCTCGCGGCCGGTGGTTCCCCGGGGACCCTCGTCCATATTCTCCTGTGGGGTTCCGGTGGACGCGGTTGCTCGCCCACCGATCTGCTTCGACCGCTAGCTTTCGCGGCTCGGTCAACTTGCTGTCGAGGAGGTGCTGTCGTAGTTCACTGAAGCAGTTGTCGGCGAGGTGCTCCCATAATATAAGGTCGACCAACTGCTGGTAGTTAGTGACTTGGCTGCCTTTGACCCACCCCTCGAAGGCTCTGCTAAAGAAGTTCACATATTCCACCCAAGTTGTACCGGGGATTTTTTTACAGTCTCGGAACCTCTGCCGGTACATTTCGGGGGTGAGTCCGTAGCGTGTGAGTAGGGCCGTTTTCATGTGTTCATAGGAAGTCATTTCGGAGTCAGGGAGTTCCAGCAGGGCGTCCCTCCCTTCGTTGATGAACTTTCCCCACAGGCCGGCGCCCCAGTCCTTCAGGGGCACCCGATGGGCGGTCATGGCCACCTCGTAGGCTTTGAACCATTGCTGTATGTCGTCGTTCTTGTAGTATTCTTTGACTACATCTCTTGGTAGGTGAACCTTGGTGTCCACGGGAGGGGCCGAGGTCTTGGCCCCGGCTGCACTGTCTTCGTTGAGTTTGGCTTTGATTTCGAGTTCTTTCAGGCCTCGTTCGTGTTCATAGGCTAATCGTTTTTCTTCGAGGTCACGTTGTCTCCGTTTTTCTTCTAGATCCCCCTCCAGCCGTAGTTGCTCGAGGGCTATCTTTTTCTCCGCTAGCTGGAGTTCTCCGTCTAACCGGAGTCGTGAAAGCTCTAGTTCGTGTAGCCGGTTGCGCTCTCGTTCTCGAGCGTCTTCATATATGAGGTCCGCATTTAGGGTTGCGGTTCTTTCCCCCGTCGGGGGGGTGCTCGTTTCCGGTTGTCCATTCAGGCTATTCTCTTCTTGGGGTGGCCTGTCTCGGGTTTCCACCCAGGCTTGTAGGGACGATTTGAAGTCCTCTTTTGTATTCAGGCCAGTGGTAGCGATACCCATATCTTTACAGAATTGTTTTAGTTCTTTGTGGCTATATTCTTCCATCTTTTCTTTCTGGAATTCGGCAGGTGGATTTGTTCATTGGGTCGTCATGGTTTCCGTGTGCTGTAGCGGGTAGATCCCTCTCTGTACGATTTTGCGTGGGCTCGGATCGCAGCGCCTGCCACCAATGTTAGAAAGGCGAACCCGGGGGCAGCAGAAGGTGTCTGACTGACCACCCCTAGGTCTACCCCTCCTTCAGAGAAGGGACCAAGCGATGTTGAGGGGCCTTTCGACGGAAGGGCCCTCTCTTAGAATCGTACAGCAGAGTAACCACACCACTACAAAAGTACACCACACGTTGGTAGAGTTTTCAAGCTTTATCTGGCAATAAGTAAGGTTTCAATATATACAGCAGCTCCTAAGATCTGGAAAGTCTTGTGACAAAGGAGTAAGGTAGCGGGACAGTCTTATAGCTGGTCACTTGCAAGGAGACCCTGCGCACAGCTCTCAATCCTTGAGCTGGGGGGTTCCGGAAGGGTGGACCGCGGCAGCGCCAGCAGGTTCCAAAGATGGTTCAGCGAGTGTGGACCGCGGCAGTGCCAGCAGGTTCCAGGATGGTTCAGCGAGTGTGGACCGCGGCAGCGCCAGCAGGTTCCAAGATTGTTCAGCGAGTGTGGACCGCGGCAGCGCCAGCAGGTTCCAAGATTGTTCAGCGAGTGTGGACCGCGGCAGCGCCAGCAGGTTCCAGGATGGTTCAGCAAGATGAGTTCGTCTCAGGGTCAGCCGCGACAGCGTCAGCAGGGCTTCTCGACTCCGGGATACAACTCCCGTCCTACTCCGGGGCTAGCCCAGATATAGGTCTGGAGTCCTTTGATGTCCGGACCCCCTCGCCTGGAGGTCAGAGGGGCCGGGATGATGGTGTCCAGACACCCAGCAGGGGGGTGGAGCCAGCGCCCAGGGAGGCCGGAGGGCGATCAATACCAGGCGTCCGGGGACGGTTGGGGAGCCATCGAAACTCCTCTCCTCTTGTCTCTGGTGGAGTGGCCACTCTACCACCCGGAGGTTCTAGGTGCCTCGATGGCGGGCTCGCTGGGGCTGCGGCCGCGGCTGGGCCGGGACCACGTGTCTGTGACGTGATGGCCCAAGATGGCGTCGGGCCTGGAATGTGGGTCCGTGGTGGGCACCGGACCGGTAATGCTGGGGCGGCCCGAGGGTGCCGTGTCAGTGGTTGTGGGCTGCCGGGTGGCGGAACTGGTGTCTTGTAGGTCGTGCAGAGGGGTGCCCAGGGCCGACCCGGGCTGGATGGAGGGCCGATGTCGTCCGGGGCCCGCAATGCTGGAGGGGTAGGACCACGCCACGAGGCCGGGTCCAACAATTGAAAAAAATGCAACATTGACAATATTATCCGGGATTGTATTCAAGACCTATAAAACCCAAATGGAAGCAGCAGGGAGGCTGGAAAACAAACAACTACATTCATTAAAACAATCACCATGACCTGCAGACTACAAGCAGTCCACAAACACAATAGCATAAAAAGTTGGACAAACAAAATCAGAAAAATTAGGAATAATATCTGTGACCTCTAAAAAATCACTAACATGCATACACTCTGTGCTAGCAGGATTTTCAAAGTATTTAATAATCACCCATCAAACACACTGACTTGGCAAGGAATTTGGAGTCAGGGAGTACCAAGAGAATATGACTGTGTAACGCACAGGCTAGTCTCACGGAAAAGCCGAGCTCATGACTTAGCGAGGGAAAAGGAAACAGAGGACAAAGACAAAATGGCTGCCTGCCCCGGCCCCATTCATACCCACCACAAACTAACAGTGAGGGGCCGATTCCGATCTCGGTCGGTCGGGCACCGAATTGGGTTTGACATTACCGTATCCGATTCGGAGGCTGAATTTCCGTCCGAGTCGTACACGGGTCAGGACGCTGAAGTACGATTCGAACAAGCGGGAAATCTCAGTCCAAATCGTTTCCGGGTCTGAACCGCTCCGTACGACTCGGTCACAAGCAAACCGTGGCGCGCAATGGAGACGTTTCACAACCGAGCTAGTCTGCGTCGGACCCTCTGTTACCCGCAGCCATATGACTCGGACACAGGGAGAGACCCAGGGGTCTCCCCAACACAGGCATTTATGGTGCGGTTGCCACCGACACGTACCCACTGTAGGGGGCGCACTTGTTTGCGACATACCCATTCAGTCAATGGGAGCCCATGTACGCGTCGTACGACCGGCTCCCATTGACTTCTATGGAAGTCCGACCGAACCGAGTCCTACAGCATACGGCCACATCGTACTCACTCGGTCAGACTGCAGGAGTCCGGATCGGTCAGAAAACACCCCGGATCCGGCTCGGTCGGAGTGCTTTCCGACCCAGATCGGAATCAGCCCCAAAGTAAGGGTTGCAGACTTATATATCAAAACTTGGCCCAAGAGCAGGAGCACGGCAGAAGTGAGAATTAAAAAAAATCATTATAAAGTGAGAATACAAGTATTTATGGCTCCGACAAGGTCCCGATATATTCCCTGCAACAGCACAGACATATTCAAACTGTTATAGAAAAGTTCGCAATTAAAATGTCCCAAAACTAACACCCCAGCCAATAGCCCCAGGCTTTTAAAAGTTGCAGAAAACTGTTATTATTCATCCCTCTCACATACACATACACAGTAGACAAAATGACAAGCAGATGGCGAGGGAGCAAGAGACTGAGAATAAAGAAATATAGCTATAGGTTCGGGCCTTGAGTCTGCAGAACATCAGCAAGCACATGCAAACAAAAAATATGCGAATTTGGCATCCGTTCAAGTAAAACGTTTATAGCTACAAGAGACAAAAACCAAACGGTCACAGAAATTTAAATAAAAAGTAGAGGTCATGACAGTACTTCTGGGTCAAAATATATGGAAAAGAAGGAAATATATCCACCATGGTCGATAACCCCAAAATGCCCATTGTTCTTCCATTGTTGTCCCTTACTCCGCACAGGATGACATTTGCCTCCAGTTTGATTAGCAATAATAAAATGAATTCCTTAGGAACCATTGTTGCTTTTTGCATATTTTTTCCGACACATGGCATCATCAGCTTCTACACATTGAATAAGTGAAGAAAGTACCTAAACCTAGCACTGGAAGTACAGCAATACCAAAAGAAAATAATTTACATTCTGGAAACACACCATCCTTATAATGACATTCACTGACAAGGTGTGACTTTCAACTTTATCAAGGGTTTGCTCTGCCATGAAATGTAGGAGTCCTCTCGGTGCTATAGGAAAGACCTTCAATAGTCCCGCTAATATACTATGGGTTCATTAATCCAACCCCCCCCCCCCCTCCTTCCCCCCGGGGAAATAGCGGCAGCAGTGTGATAATCCTTCATTTTAAATGGACAGAATTACTTGTTGCTTTTTAGCAATTACTTGGTTAATATACAGCTGCAGCGTGCAGGCCGGTATTTAGAGGATTTATGCGCTCATAAAATGTAATCATTTTTTGAACCAGTATAAAAGCGGGTATGTCTATTTGTTTTTGCCATGGCTTGTTTTCAGTAGGCATTGGGATCTTTTTGGAGCGTAGTAGCATAGTCAACCGTGGT
Organism: Lissotriton helveticus; assembly: GCF_964261635.1. Lineage (NCBI taxonomy): Eukaryota > Metazoa > Chordata > Amphibia > Caudata > Salamandridae > Lissotriton > Lissotriton helveticus. The sequence continues at coordinate 851,989,112 of NC_136063.1, forward strand.
AAACTCATTTAGTTCAATGTAAACGTGTGATTATGCCTGGAAACATTATAAAATGAGGCAACTCGTTCACGGAGGCGCGATGAATAATATTAGGATTTAATACTCGGGCTCAATTTAGAGTACGTCGACGCAGTAAATAGGAACGGGGGCGTGCTCAGAGGCCGTGTCATCATTGCGTTATAAATAAGTGACGCCGAAAGCCCTGTTAGGATGTTCGTCAGCGAGAATGAAAACACCTGTCTGGAGAGGCATGCTTGGATGTGAGATATTCTACTAATTGTCACCTACTACCATACAGACTCTAATAAAAAGGGAACAGAACAGTCAGCATTGACAGGATATGAACAAAGGAAAATAAGTTTGTCCTATTTTCTTTTCTTAATCAGAGTAATGAAAACTGGGGAGGTTAAATAAGGAGGTTTTGGCGACTTGTGGATACTTGGACGATGAAATATGGTCTAGGACAGCGGTTGGTCCTGGGAACCATGGCCTAGATGCATCATTGAGAATTGCATTCGCAAACGGTGCGAATCGCAATTTTCGGCCGTTTGCGAATGCAATTGTCAAATTTGGGATGCATCATGCTTTTCGCAATTTTATTGCGATTGCATTTAAGAAATCGCAATTTCAGATTTCTTAAATGCAATGCATGATTATTTTTAAATTGCCAATTCGCAATTTGGAAGGGGTAAAATAGCATGAAGTTAAACTTCATGCTAATTTACCGAAAACTTTCAAGTATGCACAAATTTCATTTTTGAAACTTTTAATTTACACACACAAATGCCCTTGGAGCATGTGTGTGTGTAAATTGCATTTAAAGTTACATTTCAGGGGTGCAGGGAGGGGTTCTTTGGAACCCCCCCTGCACCCTTGAAATTCCATTCACATTTTGCGAATCGCAATTTGAAATTCGCAAAATGTGAATGCCTTCCCATTCATTCCTATGGGCCTTTTGTCCCATAGGAATCAATGGGAAGGGTTTTCCCTAATTGCGATTCGCAAATTGTGAATCGCAATTAAGGAAAAATACCGAATCGCAAAAAAAGTTGCAATTTTTTCATGCATTGCCGTTTGCGATTTCTAAATTGCGATTCCTTAATTTTCGCAATTTAGGAATCGCAAACGGCAACAATGATGCATCTACCCACATGAGACTGCAACGCCTACTCAGGGACCCCATGACTGCTTAGGAACCGAAATAATATTATCATATTAATAAAGGTGTATATAAATAAAGAAACAAAAGTAAAATTGAACATTTTAAAACTTACAGTAAATGTGAAGGATTTTGAAATTGGAGACTAAAAAATTAAGTTAGTGTCCTCAGATTGATTCGTGGGAGCACTGCAAATGCATCAAACTAAATGTAATATGGAGGCTGAGAGGCTTCAGTTGAATTTTTTTTTATATTTGCTTGTGAATTAAATGAAATATTTAATCATTTGTGTATATGTAGGTATTTTTGATGAATTCTTGTTTCTTTATTTTTGTGTATTGTTTTGCGGTTCAAATGATTTAAAATTAAGATTCAATTATTGACTAATTGGGGGACCTTAGTCTCAAATAACAATTCAGTAGGGATCCCGGTTTCTAGTAATGATAAAGTGGGGGTCCGCACAAGTTAAAGAATTAAGAACCACTCTTCTGGGAGCTGGATTGGATCCAGTAGGCCAAGTATGGGAGTCAATTTAAAAAGGCCTAATGCACGTGTGAAGTGATATATATGCATATTAGTTTATATGGGATTGTATGCAATATTTTTACAGCATCAGTTTAGCTAAGCAGCAGAGCACTGTACATGCATTTGGATTACTCACTATATCATGTAACATTTTAGGCTACTTACCTACCTACACACACTTTCCAAAATTAGAACTTGTCCACTCAAGTTTCCTTTTCAAAAGTTACAAGCAGAGTGGGCATGAAGAGGATGAATTTGTACGGAGTCCACAGACATTGCGGGGCAGATTTACAAAGAACTGAAGTAATGCAACACAGCAAGACTACTTGCTGCACTGCATCAAATTGAATGTGCCGTATCTACTAAAATATGGCACATTCCTGCTCTCCCTCTGCACTCACGCACTGAGTGCAGCCTAGCACCAATGCAGGCACTCTTGCACCAATGTAGCACACATAAATAGAGAATATAACAAGGAGAAATAAAAATATTTCTCCTAATTTTACCTCATCTGGGAAGGCGTTGCATTTGGACACACTTTTAGGTTTATTAGAGTTATAAAATCTGGGAATGCGCTCAAAACTGAGATTGGATGTATGGGAAAACCAAGGCTCCTCCCATGGAATGCCTTCCCTATGCAGAGTAATGCAAGGCAGCTACTTGTGCTGCCTTGCCTTATTTCAGATTTAATATGTCACGCAAGGTGGCTTTGCGTGGCATAGTAGATCTGACTTGAGGACTTGTGCTGCCCCTGTGACACCCTTGATAAATCTGGCCCTTTATTTGTAGTACAATTTCTATAGGGAGCCTTGTATAATGGAGAAATCAAATATCACGGGCTGTGGCCATTCTGAGGCACATTGCAAGTGGGTTTCTGAGAAATATCAGGTTATTGGACGTGGATGTGATCTATGAACGCGCTGTTTCAAAGTATTTAGGTTTTTAAAAATATGAAAAACTATGTTATCCATCAGAGCTTCTAGCTAAATTTCTACCTCACCTAGGGGACTGAGCAAAGAAAGCTGGATCAAGAACCAGCTCCAACAGCCAGCTGGATTCTAAACCCTGTATTTCCTGTTGTTTCATTGGATTTCTATATTTTGTCCTTCTTGTGTTCAGAAGTGACCAAGTGGCCTGTGTTATTGTACAAAACTGCTATATTAAAAAGTTATAAAATATTTCACAGTTAGCATATCACTGGTAACACTAGTGACATCAAATATCACATGTCATCAATTACACCACTGAAGTGTTTCAGCCCCAGAAGTCAGTGTGTTCGAGTTTGGCACTGGGCGCAGGCCTCAACATTTGCCAAGCACAGGACTCTGCAGAATTTCTGACAGAAACATGTGGTCTCTGATACCGATCTTCATGCCATTAAAGAAAGTTGTAAGATGGAAGCACCACATCCATCAACTAGATGCCTTGAAAAGAAGAAAGAGTGAAGAAGAAAGAAGGCTATTGTTACACAGAGTCCGCGTTATCTTTAATTGCAGTTAATTGAAGTTACAGTGCTGCCTTTCCACTAGCAACATATTGATTTTCTAGTGACAGAAATAAAACGTATAGAGATACTTCCATCAAAGAAATTAGGAGAGAGCAATTATTTATAGCATCAATCATAGTGTCATCAATAAAGTCATTAGATGTATCTTCTGTTATGTCTGTCATGAATTGAACAGAGCCACTTCTGATTCAGTAAACTTCTCTAACCGCTTCCACACATCACTTGTCTAAATCTATCTACAGAGTCATGATTGAAGAATTTGTGATGTTGGTGTTTACCTCACCCTCCACATCTCTAATGACCTCCTAATTTCAATGTCCTACTGTCTCCATAGCCAGTAGGACATGGCCTTTGTCATACCCAGTCCCCAACACCTTGACAATGTGAACGTGCAGTGAAAGGTCAATGGTCATTCCAAGCTTGACTGTTGTGAATGCTCTTCTTGCACTCTTCCCTCCCACAGTACCCTCTTGTCAAAGCCCTCTGCTGTGCCTAGCAAGTACTGCCAGAGGGTGTGGCTTTTGAACATAGAATGTGTCAATTATTCCACTCCAAATGGGTAGTGGGTGTAGTGGGGGGTCCTTCGGCCAGGCCTTACGTGCAGGTTCCTTTCCTTCAGTGGCAAATGTACATTACCTTTAGATTCATCAAATGAAATCAAATGTATTAGCAAAAGTGAATTAAGGCTGTTTGCTACTTCCGTGATAAATGTGGCAAAGTACCTTAAGTCCTACATTATAAGAAAGTCCTTGACAGTTCCTATGTAAACTCATGGAACACAGTTTGTCTCTTCCTCCCCAGTCTGGGTGCCCACTAATGACTACACCACAAAGGGAGCTTAGTATAACGCAGCTTTATTTTTCTGCGTGTAACCGCAAACTCAGCATTCTAAACCTACATTCACTTCACTACGCTCTAAATCGTATGTTAGAGTTCTACAGAGTCCATCAGGAGACAAAAGGGTTCCATCATTGCTTACTCACACAGCACTATATGTCCACCTCTGTTAAATGGAAAATATTTTTTTTACAAATATATACAATCATAACTCTTCAATGACTCTTTGTGGCGCTCTTATCACATGTACCCACTGTGTCTTCAGAAACTGGGTACAGGCAGTCAATATGTCCATGATCTGCAATCAGCAAAGTAGGAACAACAGCAGTCATGGAGTCTTCAATTGCCCTTTTAGACTCAAGACCTTATTACAAGTATGGCAGTCCTAGGACTGCCAAACTAATGGTGTCGGTCTGACCACCGTCAGCACTGTGGGTCTGCCCACAGTATTTTGAGTGTGGTGGTCGGAATACCACAGGACCACCACATCCACCGGGATCCAGGATCGTGCTGCGGTGGCACAGCAGTAAAAGGCAGGAATATGCCAAGCATATCCTGAATTGATTTTCCACTGCCCATTTCATGGCGGTAAGGCCGCCATGAGAAGGGTGGTAGAGATGCAGCCCCCTGCCGCTCCTGGACCTGGTGGTGCATGCAAGGGTGCACATGTTGTGCCCACCTGGAACTGCACCCCCATTCCTACATGATGTGGCATGCACAAACCCAGCTTTGAAGAGAACATCAGATGTCCATTATCTAGCTAGATGGACAAGCACTTGACCTCCTATAGTGAACCTAACATCTTTTGCATGTCGGCGCTGGTCTGCATAGGTCTTCATTTTTTTTAACAATCTGAGCCTTTGATATAGGTTTTGTCTTCAGTACCTAATCTTCCTTTTGTCCATTGTGGTAACTTGATCGTCATGGCTCTCCCGAATATCAAGATTACAGGACGTTTACCTGTAGTCTAGTGAGGGATCAAAAGTAAGCTTGGAGAGTAGAATTTAAGACAGTTTCAAGGTCGTGCTTTCCCAATTCAGCACGCTGAACATCTTTCTTGAGAGTACCCATGAAACGTTCAACAATGCCTTAGGCCTGTGGCAAAAGAGGTGTACTTTTCTGATTTCATACAGCTCCTACCTCCTAGTAGGAACTGCAAATTTGTTGCACAACATAAACATTGGGATGGTGCCAAACTGATCTTTGCACCCCCTCAGAATATGTTGGCCTATAGTTCTGCTAGCTCACAGTGCCACCATAGATATCCCTACACCTGGGAGGGTAACACATGGATTTGGCAACCTCAGAACATGACAACCCTGACTCCCCAAGGAACCATGGTACATAATATATAATCTTTTTGTTCAGTCACTCATGCATGCTCAGAGAGATGCACAAGTAGCCACAAAGAGGCATTTCAATATTATTTGAACTATTGTTATTCTGGTGTTGAAGATTTGTGCTGCAATGATTAATAGACAGATGCATATGAAAGTGATTAGCAAAATGAGAACAATGAAAAGGATAAACAATTCCTCCTTTATGCTAAAGCAGTGTATGTATACTGGCATATAGATACTGTGCATAGTGTACTCCTACTATGCGCTCCCTTTACTAGATGCCTGGGGTGGGCGATCTGCCAAAATCTCCTAGTGGATGATCTAAGTCCCCATTACCTGAAGTTAAGTGTGTGCATGTCTCCTTCTTAATCACAAGTTGGACATCCCTCCTTGTGGAAGGAAAAGAGGAATGAGCTGTGCTGAGACTCCGACAACAGTGAATCTCACAGTGATAGCAAAGTGCTCCTCTTCTCTGAACACGGAAATCTGTGTGTATTCATAATAATAATATCCATGCTTCCATGCCAAGGCCTCAGCCAGGTTGTCATTATTTATCCTCTTGCAAAAGACACACAATTGATGGACGGATTTCAGAACAAATCAAAACACTCACCCCCAGTCAAGAGATCTGGGTTAAATCCATCATTCTTTTGCTCACCATGCCACCCCAGTTTAGACCTGGCCATATGCAAATCAGTCTTGACCATGTGCCTCATGGGAACAGTGCAGCCCAAACTGCCAAGCCAGGTCCTCCATGGACCAGAAACAAGCATCCTAGGACCGGTTTCGGGTTTTCACCCCTCTTCAGCCAGGATAGCTTGATTCCAGTGGCACAGTTAGCCCAGGACCCACGTCTGGGGAAATCTGGTGCACTTAGAGCGAGAAAGCAAAAGACACACAATTGATGGACGGAATGCAGAACAAATCAAAACATTGACCCCAGTCAAGAGATCTGGGTTCAATCCATAATTTTGTTGCTCACCATGCCACCCCAGTTTAGACCTGTCCATATGCAAATCAGTCTTGACCCTGTGCCTCATGGGAACAGTCCAGCCCGAACTGCCAAGGCAGGTCCTCCCTGGACCGGAAACAAGCATCCTAGGACCGGTTTCGGGGTTTCACCCCTCTTCAGCCAGGATAGCTTGATTCCAGTGGCACAGTGAGCCCAGGACCCACGTCTGGGCATATCTGGCGCACTTAGGGCGAGAAAGCAAAAGACACACAATTGTAGGACGAAATGCAGAACAAATCAAAACATTCACGCTCAGTCAAGAGATCTGGGTTAAATCCATCCCCAGCAGAGAAACTAATCCTGCACTGTCATGCAGGCAACTGTGTGTCAATAGTCGTCATGTAGAAAAGGCAACTTAAGAAACACGTGCATGTAAAATGGCAGTGTTTTTTACCAGGTCTAATACAGCCACTTGACACTGATGCTTCACGTTAAGATGACAGAAAGTCTCTGAATTCTCGACTGTTGAAAGGGGGCCGTTGTCCAGTTTTCAGATCACAGGAGCACCCTATGTTGCAAAGATGCCCTTTAGTCTCTTGATGACTCTTTTATGAGTGATAGATGAGAGATCTTCTATCATTGGAAAACAGGAGTAGTCATCAACAATCACCATCAGGTGATGTCCATTGGCAAGAGGACCGAAGAAGTCATGCTTTGGCAACTGTGACGTGTTTAAGGTGTGTTGAGTGGTTTTCGATGAAAGGCAGTTGCTTAGATGAGAGGCCTTCAAATCTCTTTCAACTCTCTCATCGAGATGAGAAATCCATGCTCGCTCTTAGAGAGTTCGTTTTGTGGCAATGATTCACGTTCTTCATGGGCCACTTCAATTATCTGTTGTCCCAGACTCTCCGAAATACCAATTCTCGAACTTCTCAGTATAATGCCTTCTTACGTCACAGGCAGCTTATCTTTGACATTCTTAAAGTTTAATACTCACTGTCACTGGTAAGAGGTCGAGCATGCTGGTTCCAAGACTGATGCGTAATAAAGTCTTTTAGTTTTAGAATGTCGTTATCTTGACTTTTGGCAATAAAAATCTGTTCTAGTGAAATGGCAGCTGGTGTGCTTGATTTCACAATGACATTTAAGTAGGATTCAGCCATCTTGGAAGGGGTATTATGGCACTCCATAGGCACTAATCGGAAGTAGGGGATAAGGTTTAGATCTTTTCCTGGAAGGTGCACGATTGTGTAGTTGAATTGTAAACGCAGACCCCAACTTTCAATGTGACCAGGTATCTTTGCATTTGGATTTTCAAAGATGGTCAACAATGCTTGATGATCTGTCACATGCATGAAAGTCTTTCCATATAAAAATACGTGGACATGGTCACACACCCACACCGCTGCTAAACTTTCTTTCTCAGGTTGTGAATAAGCACGTTCAGTTTGGGACAAACGTCTGCTTGTATATGCAACAATATATCTTTGAGCATTTGGATGTCCGCTGTGCAAGGATTGCATCTAACCCGACGGGGCTAGCATCAATAACAACCTCGGTATGAAGCTTTGGATCAAAGTATGCCATTTCAATAGCGTTATGAATAGCTTATTTGATTCTCTTGACGCTTTACTTGCATTCATGTGACCAATTAAATGAAACATTTGTTTTCATCAAGCATTTTAATGGAGCAATTACGGTGGTAAAGTCTCTTATATATTTAGAACAGTAGCTGGCCATTCCAAGGAATGAACTTAACATGGAAACATCTTTTGGGCGGTACTGGCAGGTGGCAATGCTTGCACTTTAGCTGGATCAGGTGTCAAGCCCCCATCTGAACACATATGGCCCAATAATTTTAGCTTTGTTTTATGGAAATCACATTTCTCAACATTCAAAGTTGACCCTGCATCAGCAAGCAGATGGCACACTTGCTTGAGAACTATATCATTTTCCTTTTGTGTAGCTTTGAAAATCAGTATGTCATCACTAAAATTGAAATAATTAATGACAGGATGTATAAAATGTCGAATGACATCTTGTAAAATCTCTGCCGCTGATGACACACCGAAACTTAGTCTTTTGTTATGGAACATGTGTAGAAAAGTTTGTAATGTGCCTGCAATTTTCCTCGAGTTCCAACTGATGATATCCTTTATTTAAATCCAGGCGTGAGAAGACCTTTGTGCCATTCAATTGTGTTATCATGTCGACAGTTTTCAGACCTGTATGTCAGTCTCTTTCAATTGACTTGTTTGCTTGAAGCATATCCACGCAGATGCTTACAGCTCCTTCACTGTCTTTTTCAGTACTAACACTGTGGGAGAAACCTACAACATTAGACCAGTGGAGCGCTCAATCATATTATGTCTGAGTAAGGAGTCAAGTTCTTTTTCAACAGCTTTCTGTAAAATAAAATGCAATTTGTCTGTGCCTTTGAGTAATAGGACTGACGTCCACATTAATGTGCGATTGCACTTTCATAGTCTTGACTTTTCTCAACCCTTGAAACAACAAAGGGAACTGACTTACTATTTTGTGATGAGCATTCCTGTTATAGTTCACTGATATCAGTCCCATATCAGCAGCTGTGTGAATCTGAGTAAACAAGCACTTGAGGTTATACCTTGAAGTACATGAATGGGTGACTGTACTTTTGTTTTCCTGTGCTCCATCGCTACAGATGAATCTTGACTTTTTAATGGCATTGATGCAGACTATGTATACACTTTATTTTTCGATGGTGTAAGTCATGGCAGTGGAGATAGTTTCAATATACTTTTCCTCAGGCATGTTTATCGATGCACCACTGTTGATAATGAAAGGTTTTGTGCAACCATGTACACTTAATGTAATATTCGGACAATGTGAAACTACTTCGGTGTTTTTAAATGTGAACTTTTCTTTAACCTGTATTTTTCCGCACATGTAGCCAGTCCAACAAGTGCATGCTTTTCTGAGGTAAACATCGACATTGCGCAACCATATTCTTCACTTCCCCCCGATATTGATACTGAAGAACGGTTTGACAATGATTTAGATTACTATTGACTTCATTTTGAGTCTTCTTACCTCAACTGATTTGGCCACTTGGCTTTATGGGTGTGCATCAAAAGTCGCCTCTGGAACATTCGAGAGGCCATTTTGTCTTCACGCCATGATGCACATACTTTTTCTTTCGCCTTGCAAACCGTTACAAATTAGTTCTCCTCCCCACAGTCCTTGCAGAGCTTTCAAAAGGTGGGACATTTATCTTTGTGTGAAAACGAAAATCCACACCTGAAGCACAACTTCTTTTTATGTGGAGACATCACTCTGTGTCCTTCTGTCTTACACTTTTGTTTACATTTCATGTTCATGACTGGCTCACTCTGGACACTTCCAGCCTCCATATCAGCAGTTTGTCAGTCTGTCAGTCTGCACACTCTGCAGCTCTGGCAGCTACGAGAACTCAGTCTCAGTCAATATATCAGGGTTTTTGAAGCACGCTACTCACTCATGAGGTCTCAAGGTGCTGGGTGGGTGGGGGCGTGGGGGAGTTCGAGCCGCGCCGTGGTCATCCGAAGAGTCAGGTCTTGAGATCCTTTCAGAAGAGATGCAGTGTAGGGCCTCGTCTGATGCAGAGGGGGAGCTCGTTCCAGGCGTTGGCTGCGATGTAGGAGAAAGATCTGCCACCCGCTCTGGACCTGTGAATGTGGGGGACCATGGTCAGGGCTAGGTGGGCAGAAAGGAGGTTTCTCTTGGGTGCGTGGAAGGAGATTCTTTCTTTGAGGTATTGGGGTCTGGAGTTGTGGAGGGCTTTGTAGGTGTGTGAGCAGTTTGAATGTTATTGTTTTTCTACTGGGAGACAGTGGAGGTCGTGGAGGTGTTGGGTGATGTGGTCATATCGTGGGATGTTGAACACAAGCCTGGCTGTGGCGTTCTGGACGGTCTGGAGTTTGCAGAGGAGTATTTTGTTGATTCTGGCATAGAGCACGGTTCCATAGTCCAGTCTGCTGGTGATGAGTGCGTGGGTGACAGTCTTCCTGGAGTAGGGGAGATACATTTGAAGGTCTTGCGGAGTATGCAGAGGGTGTTGAAGCATGTGGAGGACACAGCATTGATCTGGCGGTTCATGGTGAGCGAAGAGTTGAGTATGATGCCGAGGTTGCGAATGTGGTCAGTAGGGGTGGGTGGGTTTCTGAGGGTGGGGGCCACCAGGTATTGTCGCATGCGAAGGGGGTGGAGCTGAGGATGAGGACTTCTATTTTCTCTGCGTTGAGCTTCAGGCAGCTACAGCTCATCCAAGTTGCGAAATCCTTCATCCCCTCTGGGAAACTGTGCCAGGTGATGCTGGGTTTCTTGGTGAGGGAGAGGATGAGTTGGGTGTTGTCGGCATATGCGACTATGTTGAGTCCATTTTCTGACCATGGTTTCAAGGGGGTGATGTAGACGTTGAAGAGCGCGGGCTAAGCGAGGATCCTTGGTGTACTACGCATCTGATCTCTGTAGGTTTGGAGAGGAAGGCCGCGAGACTTATTCTTTGTTTTCTGCCTGAGAGGAAAGATCAAATCCAGTCTAAGGCAGTTCCCTGGATGTCAGTGTTATGAAGTCTTGCAGCTAGTGTGCGGTGGGAGACGGTGTTGAAGGCTGCTGAGCGGTCTAGGAGGATAAGGGCTGCTGTGTGACCTTGGTCAAGGAGGGATGCGGATAGTGGCTATGAGGGCGCTCTCGGTGATTTGGTTGCTGCGGAATTCAGATTGAGAGATGTCGAGGATGTTATTGGTTTTTATGAAGTGCGCTAGCTGGGTGTCGGTGACTTTTTCGATGACTTTGCCGGCGAAAGGGAGAAGAGAGATAAACCTGATGTTCTTGAGGTCAGTCGGGTCTACGGAGGGATTCATGAGGAAGGTTTTGACTTTGAGTTTCTCTCAGCATTTATCGTCTGAATTAATCTGATAGGCATCCCTCAATAGCTCTTAGACATATAGGCTCCTCTTCATTAAATTAATTAAACTTACAGGGCCCGATTCCAAAAAGTAATCTGAGACAAAATCCTAACCATACAACTTTCGGTATTCACAAAAGGCATTTAGTAATAAAGTTAGGAATCCTAACTTTACTACTACTAAATGCTTTTTTGAATACCGAAAGGTGCTTAACAGTCCAGAACCTATGGTCCTAAATAGGTGGACAATACCCGTTGTATCAGACATGTTAATGATAGGTTCTACCATTTCTGTGAAATGGAAAGGGCAGTTTGTTCGTACTAGTTCCTGTATCTCAGCCAAGGACCTTGCAACCTGGCGATCATAAGTTTTTTGTGGCAGAGGTTAAGTGCATGTTTTGCTGTACAAGCATGGCTTTCATTAGGCTCAGAGTATCAAACCGTATAAAGGAAACATTCAATGAAGGCCATAACAGTTCCTCCTTGACTGTAAGGGTCGGAGGAAACAATAATTACAGTGACAAGATATGTGATACCCATAAGTATCCAGCAACAACCTTGTTCATTCAGCATCAAGTAACTCCCATTTGAAAGCAACTTAAACACCGGATTAATCATGGCAGCCATGAATCCTTTCAAGTGACAGGATAAGTTAGCAACTGAACCATTACAGGACCTGTGCAGCATGATATAGTGGCATATTAGAGATCCACTTATGGAATTTTTGGAGTTGGTACCGCTAAGGAACACTTTCATGTCCCCACTCCTACATCAAAATCTGTATGGCAATTCCCAAGATTCCTTGATGAATTCCCTACCCATCGCTTCATATCTGCCTGCCTGTTGTACTAGGCAATACTGAAACTGGAAAGTGGTGACAGGTAGTGTTATATGGCCATGGATTAACCATTCTGTGGATGGTGACTCTGCCACAGTAAAAGGCAATTTGTCCAGGTTTTCAATACACAACATTGTATATTTTGCACCCCTGTGTGCCATTGTTATCTGCTTTTCAGTCAGATTATATGCATAAAATAGGGATGCACTGTTGCTAAAGCACATTGCCATATAACCAGCAATGATTGCAGCGTCCAGCTTAATAACATAATAGAACTTAGTTGAGATTGTCCCTGTTGTAGTATGGACACGTCTTATTCTAGTATATCTATAGCAAAAGATACAATGTTGCCCAGTGAACAAATCCTGGATGTTAATGTAGTCACACTATTGTCAACCACACCTAATGCCTTTTCTAGGTTAATTTTATCTATTTCACGAAGTTTCTCTGCGACTTCTTGTTGAGAGATTTTCTCGATTTCATTATAGACAGCATAATAGAAACATTTCGGATATGGCTTTCGGGACCTTATAAAAAATCCTTAGATCCACCTCATCTGAGAGTAAGGGTAAGTGCTGTTTCAGCTGGTATAGTGTTGAGGTTTTAAGCCAATCAAGGCACACCTTCCCAACACTATATGATGTCACTACCCCGGATGTTCTCTTTGTACATATCATGGGTCTACCCTATGGATACTAAACCCTTTGGTTGCACCCCTGAATCTTGATTGACATCTGTTTGTGTCTGTGGGTCAAACTAACCATCTATTCCCATTGGGGTCTGAAGTATTGTACTGCATGATGTCATCTCTTGTATCTCCTCAACATGATGTAAAATTGATGTGCCATGGTGTGCAAAACCCTGGTGTGGTCAATCCTTGTTCCTGGCAAATCCAAGACAGGAAGTCTGTTGCACTGTTTCATTCAGAAATATCATCTGTTGCGGAATGAGGCATGCTCTAAATAGTCCGTCCATTCCCTGAACTTGCCATTCTTTAGAACCCCAGACTGATTTTGTGTCTATAGTGTCCTTCCATAAGTCAAAACTATGTTCAGACAGTTAGTAAATAAAGGATGTAGAATATATCTATTTGGTGTTAGTTAGCATATTTTTCTGTACATGTGTAGGTGCAACCTTATAGTAATATGAAGTTGGGTCAGAAGTGTTAAACCCTGAAAAATATGTAAATTTCTGTGCAAAGGTTTTCGAACTACCATTTAGTGGTGTCGGGCAATGTTCCATTGTTGGTATGTGAAAACAGTACGTGGGATACTGGACTAGTGTAAAAAATGATGACCATAATGATGGTCACAGCACATGCTAGCAAAGTCAGACGTGTCGTCTAACATTTCATTGTTTGAAAATGCAGCAGATTTTTCCAAATCAGACAACACAGGTTTTACAGTTTCAAAATCCCAATCAACAGAAAATGTACTGGAGGTAATGATATCATTTAGAGAAGTTTTAAATAAATGTGAAATCTTCAAATGTTCAATGATGCGAAAATCATCATAATCAACTTTGTCCCAAACTATACCATAAGGAATTAAAACAGCTGTAATGTTCACAGATAAGAAGTCTCTTTGTTCATGATGAGACGATGTATGAGGTTTCAAGACCAAGTTCACAATTTATACTGCAGAGCTTTCTGGGCGATATTTTCCATTCAATAGTAAGCAAAAGACAGTCACTAGGCCAATCCAGAACAGGAAAAACAATATTCCAGATATTATCCAGAGCTGGAGCCAAGGTGAAAAGAAGTAAGTCTTTTTCAGAAAAGTATAAAGTTACCGCATTTGTTGCTTATGGGAAACTGGAGCTGGCTTTGTATCAGTTTCACTGGGATCAAGAGAGAAGGTATCAATACCGATGAAGTAGCCAGATGCAGTTCAATCTACCTTCAGGAGCTCGGCAGGTTGTGTAGAACAGGCGGGTGTCTCTTGTCGAGGCATATTGATGTAGACATCGGTGTTCGGCCGAATTGAATTTTTTTTTTTTTTTTTGATTTGTTTGAAGTTCTGTTTCCAGAGGAACGAGTTTCATTTCGTTGTTGGTAATTCCATAATATTGTACTGGTGACTTTTCTAATGTTATGAGTCTTTCCGTATGAACTTCCTGTATGGTAGCAAGAGCATCGTCTACCCAGGAGCCCACAAAGCATACTATTCAGTATCGGCCACATAGTGTGGTTGGATCAGATCAATGGGGATTAATTTCTTTCTTTTTTTCCGGTAAGTGGCGGAAGAACTACTGTTCTTGTTCCTTTGACAGCCAGTACAGGCTTTCTGTATGAGGGCCCAAATTTTCTCTTGTCCTCAATCTTTTCTCCGACCAGATCCCTGACTTTTAGGATCCAGATAGGTCTTGCAGTGACTGATTTGACTTCCCCAGTGGCAGTGCGTTTGACTTGCACGTCGCTTAGTTGGGTCCAGGATTCATTTATGATTATGTAAAACAGCCAATCGTTTATTGATGTCAAATGGTTGATCATCCGCCACTGAACTTTCATAATTGAGATCAGGTGCCCACATTCTTGTCCCCATAGGACCTCATAAGGAATGACACCTCTAGAAGACTTCTTGGCACAATATTAAGGACACGCTGTACCCCATATAAGTGATTGACCCAACTACCACCGAACCTAATACTCCTGCTGTTAAAGATTTATTAAGTCCCGGTTTTTCCTCTCTACAACCAAATTTCCCTTAGGATGGTACATAGAGGAGTACCGCAATGCTACACTCAAAACTTCCATGCTTTCCTTGTAAGCCCTAAAGCTAAACGCGGGCCACAGTCAGAATGTAATGTGCCAAGTGTGTATGTCCCTATGAAGACTCGCAAATATTTTATAACAATTTGACTGTCAGTTGAGCCCTGAGGCCATACCCATAGGAATCTTGAGCATAAATCCACTGCCACCATGATATACTTGTAAGTAAGTGTAAGGGGCTGCAGTGCTCCAAATAGACATGTGCGAGTGGTCTGTCAGTAAAGGTATCTGCACGGGACGCCCCACGGTGGAACCCACCATCTAGCAGATTTTGCAAATTAAGACAAAATCCTTTGTCTGTTTTGTTAAACCAGGCCACCAATAGGGTTGTTTCAGTAAAGAAACTGTTGCTGTAATCCATGCGTGTGATGAACCTAGACCCTAATGTGCAGCTAGTATTAAGCCTAATCTGTGATCCATGTTTGGTATTACTCTATCCCCACTCCTGGAATTTGAGCATACCGAATGTTGTTTGCATTTAACTTGTAGGAGCATTTGAGTTGAAAACCTTTTGGTAAAGTTGGGCAGTTTTTGCCTGAAGCAATGACAGCTACCATTATCTGTCCATCTATTCTCGTTTTTGAATGAGTAATTGCAGCTACAGCAGCAGTACATACTGCCCCCTTTGCAGCTTCATCAGCCAATTAATTCCCTTCAATGTGAACTCCATCACGTTGATAACTCAGCTTGTATATCGCATGAGCTCTTGGTAGTTCGTTTTTCAACGCAGCTAGCTGTTCCCATAGAATTTTATGCTTGATTGTGCCACCTTTTGAGTCTCTAAACCTATTCTGACCCCAGTAGTGAAAATATTTGTTGTATGACTGGACACAATAAAAGGAATCACACACAATCAGTGTGGGGAATTCCCAATCCGTATTTATAAGTGCCAGTAATAATGCTTTTAGTTCTGCCAGCTGAGCTGTGCAGTCTCCTAGAGACTGTGTCTTCGTTTTGCTAGGATGGAACATGCCATCCTGCATATGACCCTTTGCAATTGCACAAGTGGCGCTGTATTGATGTTTACTTCCTATGGCCGGCTGAGCAGATCTGTCAGTGTAAATAATGTATTCATACTGATCTAGAGGCATTATTTAATTTGGGAGAGGATATTCTTGTTCATATTGCAGCAATGCTTGTGTCTTTAATCTTGGGTCATATCTGTATTCTATATCCCAATGCAGGGAAAAACCTAAACTGGGAGACCGTCCGGTCCAACTGCCTTTCCCCATACCATTCCCCTACACTGTGCCCTGATCTCCTCATCCATAACTTCTCCCTCCAATGCCCTCTACTGTTTATTTGTTAATTGAGGAAGTGTCGATATTTTTAACCAATCCTCTTTACACTCCCGGCCAGGTTGGATATCCTCGCTATAGAGGTTACTCATATAGCTTTGGGCTTCTACGCATATATGTGCATTGGCGTACAGCACATCTCCTGACTCCCTACTGATTAAGTCCCATGTTTCTAGCCCTATCAGCTTTAGCCTTCCAGGCCAGCAGTGAGCTACATTTCTCTCTGTAGGCAAAATGTTGCGTATCCAGAACACGGAACGATTGAGGTTGGAATACGCACACGTCGCCTGTAAAAAACGGCGCATCTTACATGAGGAGTTATCCACTCCGGTTACACGCCAACCTCACAGACGTTTGGTATACTCCATTGAAATTCTATTGGACAGAGATAGGATTACGACCTCTGGTGAACAACTCAGTTTCACCAGCTTTTTCGCAGTGAATATACACATGAGTATTCTAGGACCCAGAGAAAACACTCAAATCAACCGTGGATCTGACCCCACTCCCACATCACGTTTACATCGCCTTATAAGTCCTGGGTCCTGGGTCCTGCGTCCTGCGGGGTCGGAATTATCACCAGTGAAGCGACTTCCCTAGAGACTTTGCCTTGCATCATAGCCCTGAGGAGTCGCGGGATAACAATCCCACTTGCAACGAAACACGTGTCGGCTGGATTGCTCTAAAGAACATTAAAGCACTTCAATTTTCACGTACAATTTGTTGAATTTCTTGTTTATCCACAGGCTTTGTTCTTTTATGTATAAGTGTCCACACAGACACATTGTGTTATTTAGAATTGTTGTGTGCAAGGGTATTCTTTTGTGAGCGTATATCAGAATCCTGATACCTGTCAGGTTTTCTAATGTTATCTCTATTCCTAAGGTTCAGAGGGCTCCTGTTGAGGAGACCCACTCCTATATAGAGATCTATTTTCTCTAATCATTTGGTTTTTCTTATTATTATTCCATTTCTTCTTGGAAGAATCAGGAGTTTGCTTGGTATTATCCTTTTCAGTACCACCCATAAGTTTAGGTTTTGCTGCTCTAGCTCCCAAACTATCTCTACCTAATTCAGTGTAGGTGTCAGTGATAATTTTAGGAAATTCACGTTCCTGTTGTAAAGGAGTGAATTTCCTCACGCGCTGGCTTATTTCCACTGCTGCTGCCTCCTGTTTTATATTTGCTAATATAATAGCTGATACCTTGGAAAAATTACCTAATAATTTCATCCCTAATTTCAGAGCAGGTTCTACTCCATACTCAGTTTGTATTTGTCTTAATACGTTTGGTATTACTGCTAACGACGAGATACCATGAGTTCTGGGTTACATGGCAGCGAAAACTGTACCCCAAGTGGTACAATCCTCTATCTAGGGAGCTATCCCCATTGGCAAGCAGATTGTTAGCATTCTGTGTTTTTATTGAGGGCTTGTGTGTGGAAATACTGCCTCTAGCTGTCTTATTTTCTAAGTTATCCAGAATGGCTTTTGCTCACATTAAGGGGTCGATTCCGATCCGGTAAAAAGCACTTCGAATCGTCGTACGGAGCGTTTTTTCCCCATACGAATCGTACCTGTAAACGTCCCGTACATACGACGAAGAACATTTCGTACCAGGAGCCGTACTCCGTACGAGTCGTACAAGACACCGTACGACTCTAATATCCGTACGATTCTCCCTCGGAACCCGCTGTACGCGACATCTGTACGGTTCGCGGCTGGTTTTTACGACCCAGCAAGTACGATATGTGTCGGGTACGCACCGTACAACCCTTTTTCTACGGGAGCTGAAAACAGCTGTAAAAGCAGAGTTCATGCCGAAACAGGTACGGAACGCCCCCCCCGGGTACGGTGCGTATCCCCCTGATCGCAGGGGTATGCACCGTACCCCTGCGATCATGGGGTGTACGAGCCGTACCCCCATTGTACGATCGGTGTACGAGCCGTACCCCATTGTACAATCATTGTACAAGCCGTACCCCATGTACGATCGGTGTACGAGCCGTACCCCCATTGTACGATCGGTGTACGAGCCGTACCCCCATTGTACGATCGGTGTACGAGCCGTACCCCCATTGTACGATGGGTGTACGGCTCGTACACCAATCGTACATGGGGTACGACTCGTAGCAGGTTCGGGGTTTATAGGGGAATAGGGTGGGAAGTAATTTAATTATAATACATTGAATATTCATTTTATTTTAATTTAATTTTGCGTTTTAGTTCCGTAGCAGGATATGGGTTTATAGGTGAATATGGTGGGAAGTAATTTAATTATAATAAATTAAATATATATTTTTATTTATTAGTATTTATTTAAGTTTGATTTTATAGTGTTAATTATGGTAAATAATTATTATTAATTAATTAATAATTGTCTGTTAGTTTTTATTGATAAATATGTTAATTGTCTCATTTTTTGGGGGGCGGGTTGTGGGTTTATATGGTAATAGGGTGGGAAGTAATTTAGGTATAATTATATTATTAATAATGTTTCATGATTAATATTTATTTATTCAATATATTATACTGTTAATTGTGGGGAATAAGTTATCATTATTTATCTATTAATTTGTTATTAATTAGTAATAATTGGTAATTATGATAATTGTGTGGGAAGTAATTTAATTATGTTTACATTATTAATATTTGTTCATAATTAATATTTATTGATGTAATATGTTATATTGTTAATTGTAGGGAATATGGCCCAGATGTAGGTAAAATAGATTTACCGATTTTAAATTACCGAATCATACCGATTCGGTAATTACAAATCGGTAAATCTAAGGGGTTGAGATGTAGGAACATCCAGATGTTCCTGCTACCGAATCGGTAAAAATCTGTATTTACCGATTCGGTAAATACCGACCGGTAATGGCCCATTCATTCCTATGGGCTTTGAAGCCCATAGGAATGAATGGGCCATTACCGGTCGGTATTTACCGAATCGGTAAATACAGATTGACACAAGGGTGCAGGGGGTGTCACTTTGACACCCTCTAGCACCCCCAAAAAAGATTTGGGGGCCATGTGGCAGGCATACCTGCCCTAAGGGCAGGTCTGCCTGTCATATGGCACAGGTGTGCATGCACACATGTGCATGCACACCGGAATCGGTTTTTTACCATGACGTTGGATTTCATGGTAAAATACCGATTCTGTAAGGCTTGTGGGACTCAGAAGAGTCCCACCTACATATCAATAATACCGAATAGGTATAAATACCGAATCGGTATTTTACAGATTCGGTAAATTTACCGATCGGTAAATTTACCGAATCTGTAAAATAATGTGTCCCTACATACCGATTACTGAATACCAGTCGGAAACGGCCGAAAATACCGATTTTCGGCCGTTACCGACCGACCTACATCGGGCCCCTATGTTATTAATAATTATTTATTAATTTGTTATTAATCATTAATTATGTAAATTGTGGCGTTTTTTTTGTAGCGGGTTGTGGGTTGATAGGGGAGTAGGGTGGGAAGTAATTTAGGGGTGTATTAGGATGACGGGCAGAAAACCAGTACGCCCGCGTGGTAGCGGAAATGAACCATCCGCACATACCGCGGCAAAACGGGTAGCAAGATTAGGATCAACCACCAGAAAAAAAGGACCGCTGTGGGACAATGCCACTAAAGACCACCGGTAGCGGGAGGTGCAGGTGAAAATCCGTCTGTGGCGGTCGTTTCCGCGGCAGAAAACCCCCAAGATTTGTTCTAGGTGTGGTAGTTTTTCCCATCCCTCTGATGGTAAATTTTGCTTTGCAAATAACAAGGAATGTCTAAAGTGTGGTAAGACTGGACATTTCGCAAAAATGTGTAGGAACAAGAACAATTCAAGAGTTACAGTTGTGAACGAAAGTGATGAATTGAGACGTGATGTCAACAAAACCCTAGTCCTGACTGACACAGTGTGTGCGTGTGATAACCAGAGAAGTAATCCATATAAAGATGAATTTGGTATTGATGGAAAAGTGATTACACTCATGGTAGATACAGGTTCAAAATGGACTATAATTCCCAATTCCCTGATGAAAAGTGTGTGGGGCGAAAGAGTGTTGAAAAAGTGTGACATTTTCCCATCTGGATACCAGGGGGAGAAAATCGATATACTGGGTTTTTTCGAAGCTGAAATTAGTTTCAAAGGAAGATTGGCATGTGGTAAGATTTACATATCTGCTGATGGTCCGGCAATCTTAGGCCGTCACCAACAATATGATCTGCACATAGTGGTTGATCCTAGATCCGATAATCCCATCGCTATTGTTGAAACCCCATCCATAGAGGTCATTTTAACTAAATATAAAAATGTTTTTAGAGATGAGTTGGGTGAACTCATTGGGTATTCGCATCGTATAGTCCTCAAGGACGGCAGCTCACCCGTACAGCACAAAGTAAGGAGAGTGCCCTTTGCCCTACGAGATGAGGTCAAAGCTACTATTGAAGAGATGCTCCAAGGGGGAATCATCGAACCCGTCGAGGCGTCTCCTTGGGTTTCGCCCGTTGTGATCTCGCAGAAACCGGACAACAAGATCAGGTTCTGTGTGGATCTTCGTTCCCTTAACAAGTGTGTAGTAGCAGATGTATTCCCTCTACCCAACATAGGAGAATTGGTATCAACTCTCAAAGGGGCAAAGTTCTTCAGTAAGTTAGACCTCAAACATGCCTATCATCAAATTTGTTTGGACGAAAGCTCCAAACATTTAACTGCGTTCATCACCAGTGAGGGCACATTTCAATTCACCAGGCTACCCTTTGGGCTAGTTTCAGCTGCTAGTGTGTTCCAGAGACTCGTTTCTGAAGTCTTCAAAGGTCTTGATAAGGTACTATATTTTCAAGACGATATCTTGATTTATGGTAATTCCCTACAAGAGCACAACAAAATTTTACAGGATGTGTTAATCAGAGTGGATGAGGCTGGTTTGACTCTAAGAAAGGAAAAATGTGCTGCTTCTTTCCCTGGCCAGCACTCTAGAACCCTTCATAAGTTCTGTGTTCTGGAGCGCTCCTTCGCCCTGTTGGCAGTTGGAGCTCGGGTTGGACTGGGGACTGACCTACCTACATCTGTGCTGCAATAAAGCTCAAGCTTTACTTACCTCATTGTGGAGCCTTCCTCATTTACAACACTTGGCGACTTGGACTTGTGGAGTGTCCAACCCCTTCTTCTCCACGTATTGCTGCAGCTGCAAGAAACTCCTACAGAGCGGTAGACTCAGAATCCCCTCAAGAACCCCGTGTGCACAGCGAGGAACGAGGACGCAGACGACTGCTTAGAAAGAAAAAACTTGATTTATTCAGGAATCTTGCCTTCGGAGGACTTCTGGTTCACTAAGCCACGTCACCGCAACTGACTATTATCACGGTGAGTCGCTTAGCAACACGCGTCAGCAACACTACACCATACAAGCGTCACCAGAAGACTAACGCTTAGCAACGAGCATTAGCAACGCAACACGCGCCAGCAGCGGCAGCGTCATGGAAGCGCAAATCCTGACAGTGTCTGCGCAGGCTCTAACGACATAACGCAGACAACGGAAGTTACTGCTTGACAACCGGAAGCTGCGTCATTGAAACGCAAGCTAAAGCATCACTGGAACGCATCGCTACAGCGAACCTGCGTCTTTGAAAATAAATCTCGTTCAGAAGCGGAAAACTTTAGCGCACATACCCTCGCTATAGTAACCATTGCAAACGTCTTACACACGACGTTTTCGGACATTTTGCCTTGATTTAGATATTTTGGTTCTCCACAGATACGCTCCTGTTTGAGCGCTAAGCATCTACTTGTTGCTGATATTGGCTCTTCACCCCAGTTCTCCTTCATCATAAACGTAAGCCTATACTATAAATTTTTTTTTCTGGTTAAATTTGGAGTGTTTACGAGTTTACTATTTGTGTAGTCAGTGAACATGGCCCAAGCTATCAATGTCGCCCTACCTCCTCAATTCTTATCAGAGCCTGGCATACCTCAGATAGCTTGGGAAGACTGGATAGTAATGTTTTATAATTACATTGAAGCTCTAGACGGCGAAGATTATTCACCCAAACGGAAAAAAGCATTACTCATGACCACATTGGGTAAAGAAGGGCAACGTTTATTTAGGTATTTGCCTCAAGTACTACCTGTAGGGTCACAAGCTGACTTTGACGAATTTAAGGAAGCAATAGCAAGATTGGAGACCCGTTTTGGCAAGGAGGAAAACCTTATTCTCCAAAGATTTAAATTTTATAAAAATAAACAATTGCCTGAGGAGAGCATTGATGAATTCGTAGCGAGATTGCGAGAGTTATCTATCAAATGTAACTTTGGCCAGATGGCTGACGAACTAATCAGAGACCAGCTAGTCGTTCAAGCCAATAATAGAAAAGTACAAGAACGTTTATGGGCGGCAAAGAATCCAAGTTTAAAAGATGCCATAGAGCTTGCTAAGATTGTAGAAGAAAGCGAAAAGTGTATGAAGGAACTGCAGAAAGGTAGTTTGGAGACCAAAGTAGCAGAAATTTCTCATAAGAGTATACATAGCGAAAATAGTGACGACGAAGCTACTGCCATCGCAATTGTTAGAAAGAAGGGTTATGTCCTTCAGAAAAAGAACACACAACAATCTTACTTTACCAAGAATAATCAAAAGATTTGTTCTAGGTGTGGTAGTTTTTCCCATCCCTCTGATGGTAAATTTTGCTTTGCAAATAACAAGGAATGTCTAAAGTGTGGTAAGACTGGACATTTCGCAAAAATGTGTAGGAACAAGAACAATTCAAGAGTTACAGTTGTGAACGAAAGTGATGAATTGAGACGTGATGTCAACAAAACCCTAGTCCTGACTGACACAGTGTGTGCGTGTGATAACCAGAGAAGTAATCCATATAAAGATGAATTTGGTATTGATGGAAAAGTGATTACACTCATGGTAGATACAGGTTCAAAATGGACTATAATTCCCAATTCCCTGATGAAAAGTGTGTGGGGCGAAAGAGTGTTGAAAAAGTGTGACATTTTCCCATCTGGATACCAGGGGGAGAAAATCGATATACTGGGTTTTTTCGAAGCTGAAATTAGTTTCAAAGGAAGATTGGCATGTGGTAAGATTTACATATCTGCTGATGGTCCGGCAATCTTAGGCCGTCACCAACAATATGATCTGCACATAGTGGTTGATCCTAGATCCGATAATCCCATCGCTATTGTTGAAACCCCATCCATAGAGGTCATTTTAACTAAATATAAAAATGTTTTTAGAGATGAGTTGGGTGAACTCATTGGGTATTCGCATCGTATAGTCCTCAAGGACGGCAGCTCACCCGTACAGCACAAAGTAAGGAGAGTGCCCTTTGCCCTACGAGATGAGGTCAAAGCTACTATTGAAGAGATGCTCCAAGGGGGAATCATCGAACCCGTCGAGGCGTCTCCTTGGGTTTCGCCCGTTGTGATCTCGCAGAAACCGGACAACAAGATCAGGTTCTGTGTGGATCTTCGTTCCCTTAACAAGTGTGTAGTAGCAGATGTATTCCCTCTACCCAACATAGGAGAATTGGTATCAACTCTCAAAGGGGCAAAGTTCTTCAGTAAGTTAGACCTCAAACATGCCTATCATCAAATTTGTTTGGACGAAAGCTCCAAACATTTAACTGCATTCATCACCAGTGAGGGCACATTTCAATTCACCAGGCTACCCTTTGGGCTAGTTTCAGCTGCTAGTGTGTTCCAGAGACTCGTTTCTGAAGTCTTCAAAGGTCTTGATAAGGTACTATATTTTCAAGACGATATCTTGATTTATGGTAATTCCCTACAAGAGCACAACAAAATTTTACAGGATGTGTTAATCAGAGTGGATGAGGCTGGTTTGACTCTAAGAAAGGAAAAATGTGCTTTTCTCTTAAGAGAAATTGAGTACCTAGGATTTTGCTTATCTGAAGAAGGTATTAAACCTAAGAAAAATTTACTAGAAGCCATTGAGTTGGCACCCTCCCCAGTTGACAAGGATCAGCTTCGCTCTTTTATGGGTTTGATCGAGTTTTACTCGAAATTCGTAAGAGACTTCTCATCCAAGACTGCTTCCCTGAGATCCTTACTCAAAAAAGGTGTAAAATTTAATTGGACCTCTGAACATGAGTCCTGTTTTAGATTCATCAAAGGAGAACTCAAATCGGCCAATGTGCTCACTCCTTTTGACACTGCTCGACCCTCCATTCTCATGGTTGATGCCAGTGCCATTGGTCTTGGTGCAGTCCTCTTACAAAGGCATGGTAGTGCTGAAAAAACCATTGCTTTCGCGTCTAGACCCCTATCCTCCTCTGAGTCTAACTACTCGGTAATTGAGCGTGAAGCTCTTGCCGCGGTCTGGGGAACAAGCTACTTTCGAACATATCTATGGGGTTACAAGTTTGTTCTACGTACAGACCATAAGCCCTTGCTAAATGTGTTAGCTCCTGGTGGGGCTGGCAAGGGTTCCCCGAGATTGGCGAGACTGGCTTCCCGTTTGCAAGATTATCAGTGTGAGATCGAATTTGTTCATGGGTGGAGGAATGTCCAAGCAGATTGTTTGTCCAGACTTCCCATTCCTTCCACTGATTCTGACTCGGTACTCCCGTCAGATGATCTTGCGGTTGCAGTGATGGAGGATGTTTTGTCAGTGAGCGGTGGTTCATTTTCTCGTGATGAATGGTCCAAAGGCATGACTGAGGATTTAACCTTGAAGGCTGTCATCAGGCTTGTGTCCAATGGTACTAGGAGGGAAAGTACTGTTAGTCCTTCAATCAGACCCTTCCTAAAAATCTTGGATGAATTCTCTTTGGAGGGTAAAGATGTTTTGATGCGAGGTGACCGTTTTGTCCCTCCCTTTTCACTAAGGAAAAGGATCTTAGACTTGGCTCATGAAGGGCACTTGGGTCAAAGTTTGACCCAACGCCGCGTCAAACTGAACTTTTGGTGGCCCTCTATCGACAACGATGCAGTGGATTGTGTTACAAAGTGTAGTTTCTGCAAGGAGGGGGAGAAACGCCTCAAGGTATTGGGCTCTCAGTCCTCGCAAAAAATTGCTTTTGAAAATACTCCCTGGCATAGTGTTTGTATTGATTTCATAGGACCTATGAATGAACTACCTATTGATTATCGTTTTGCAATTGTTTTAATTGATTGCTTCTCCAAGTGGCTGTGTGTTCAGTTCGTAAAGGAAATCACCACTGATGTCACCATTAAGTTTTTGAAAAGCACTTTTATCAATGAGGGGTACCCTTCTATTCTCATTTCAGATAATGGGACTCAACTCACGTCTTTGAAGATGACTAACTTTGTGAATGAGTGTGGTATCAGACATCAGAAGACCAGTCTTTACAATCCACAGGGCAATGGCATATGCGAAAGGGTGAATCGCCTTGTCAAGGGTATAATTCAGATGTTTGTTGAATCTGGCTGTTTCTCTATAGAGCGTGTCCAGGAATTAGTCTGGGCTTACCGCTCCACACCCCATAAGAGTGGTGAAAAGTCTCCCTTTGAACTTATGCGTGGTCGCGCGCCCGTAGGCAAATTGACCCCTGCATGGCTAAAAAGTTCTAATGGCAATGTCCCTTTAATTCATGACAACATTCCCTTGCCCATTTCCGTTGGTGACCTGGTTAAGGTTAAGCCAGGCAGATTTGCCAAAGGTCTCAGTAAATTTAGGGGGCCCTACAAAGTCAAGAGGGTTTTCCCTCACTTTATTGTTCTGACTAATGGTGAAAGTTGGAATTACCGGAGGGTGGCCCTCTACCAGAAACGCCAAGACTGTTCTTCTGATGGCCTACTCCCGGCTCATAATGATGGTTGTAATGGATACTTACTGTCGTCTGGTAACTCTACCCTGCCCATGCCGTTGCCGACTGAACGGGGGGAGGTGGGTGGTGGTGATGCTTCTACCTCTTTGTGTACTTCTGCTTCACTTGTTTCTGCTTCCGTTCCTGCTCCTTTCTCCTCTCCCTTGGCTGACGTTGGTTTAAGGAGCTCCCGCTCTCGTCGCCCTCCCACATACTTGAATGACTATGTACATTAGGATGTTTTCTTTTATGTGTTTGCTTTCCTTGCAACGAGGGGAGATATGTTGTACAGTGCTTGGCTTCTTTCCCTGGCCAGCACTCTAGAACCCTTCATAAGTTCTGTGTTCTGGAGCGCTCCTTCGCCCTGTTGGCAGTTGGAGCTCGGGTTGGACTGGGGACTGACCTACCTACATCTGTGCTGCAATAAAGCTCAAGCTTTACTTACCTCATTGTGGAGCCTTCCTCATTTACAACAACCGCCTGTCCAATTAAGAAACCATTGAGGAGACAGCGAAATGGTCCGCTGTTTCCGACCACCGCGATTGCAAACAGTGATGAATGGGAGAGCTGGCGGAAGGGCAGTTGCATCCCACCACCGTGGCTGCTCCGGAACTATTATGGCATTCAGAAAAAAAACTAACACACCTCAATGACACAACCCCATGGCAACTACAAAAATAAAAATCCCGGGACAACCAACACAACACACCTGACAGCAATACTCCATTTTGACACACCCACACAGCTGAGTATAAAACCAGCTCCTTCCCTGACCAGAATCATTTGCAATACTCCACCCCTGAAGGAAACCAAACCTACAGCACAAATGAGAGGCAAACTACCACATACTTCTCTAGCACAACAACACACACACACACACACACCACTTACATCACCACCAGCACTCTCACACCTGCACATTTTACACATTTGCACATCACACACCATGGCACAGAAGAAAATGCCCAAATTCACTGACAATGAGTTTTCAGTCATGATAGATGAGGTAATCAGAGTATAACCACAAGTGTTTGGTAACCTGGTCCAACAGACACCATTAGCCACCAGAGCACAAAAGTGGGTAGGATAGAAATATAATAATAATAATCCATATTTGTAAAGTGCACAATCACCCGTAAGGGTCTCTAGGCGCTGAGGGCCATCGGAAAGATTAAGCAAGCTATTGCCCAGAGTCACATGGTGCTGGACTAATCTGCCGCCGGTTCAGGGGATCAAACCGTGATCACCAGATTCTGGAGTCAGTCGCCTTAGCCGCGGCGCCACACCTCTTCCTTTAGTAGTTAGAAAAGTCAATTAAATTCATTACGGACTGTCCCGCGCACCAAAAAGGAGATTGTATAGCGGTGGCCTGACCTCAAGAGCAAGGTTAAAGAGAGGAACAACGAGATCCTCAAGCTAGCTGAGATGACTGGCTGTGGCCCTCCCATTCCACCAAGAACATTCACTGCATGGGAGGAGAAGGTTGCTTGCCATACTGCATCCAGAGAGTCTCACAGGAATAGCCGGGGAGTGAAGGCTGGTAAGTACGAACAAGTGTTCACCATCACACTGCTATGTACTGTCTTGCACAACTACAAAGCTACACCTCCTAGGCCCAAATGCAGTCATGTGCACCACACACTCCCCAACACATGTCTCACAGATGTAACATTCACTCCCTCTGAATTACTTCAAAGGTAGCCAGCAACATTCCCTGGGTTGCATGTGTACACACAGCCAGCACTACAACTCCCACCAGGCCCCCTGTCCCACAGCTGAGCAGGATGGAACACTCCTCCACCCAAGAGACATATGTAACCAGTCCCGTCCTCTGCCCTACAGGGAGCCAGACATCTTTACAGGGAGGGGTGTCTGTGGATAGGCAGCCAGCACTACAACTCCCACCAGGCCCCCTTGTCCCACAGCTCAGAAAGAGAGAGCACTCCAACCCACCCAGAAGCCTGTGGCAGCCATTGAATTTCAGCAACCAAACTAACAGATAGGTAGCCATCTTAACTGGGAGGGGGGTTTGTGGTTAGGAAGGCAGCACTGCAACTCGCACCAGGCTCCCTTGTCCCAAAGCACACCAGGATGGAACACTCCCCCCACCCAGAAGCATGTGGAAGCCATTGGATTTCACTAACCAAATCTACAGGTAGGTAGCCATCTTAACTAGGAGGGGGTTTGTGGTGAGGAAGCCTGAACTACAACTCCCACCAGACACCCTTGTCCTGCAGCTCAGCAAGATGGAACACTCCACCCCACCCAGAAGCATGTGGTAGCCATTGTATTTCACCAACCAAACTTACAGGTAGGTAGCCATCTTCACAGGGAGGGGGTGTGTGTTTAGGAAGCCCGCACTACAACTCCCACCATGGCACACTTGTTCCAAAGCGCACCAGGATGGAGCACTCTCCCACCTCACACAGAAGCATGTGGTAGCCATTGTAGTTCACCAAACAAACTTACAGTAGGTAACCATCTTCACAGGGAGGGGGTTTGTGGTGAAAAAGCCTGAACTACAATTCCCACCAGGCACCCTTGTTCCACAGCTCATAAAGATGGAGCACTCCTCCAACCCCACCCTGAAGCATGTGGCAGCCATTGTATTTCACCAACCAAATGTACAGGTAGGTAGCCATCTTAACTAGGAGGGGGTTTGTGGTGAGGAAGCCTGAACTACAACTCCCACCAGACACCCTTGTCCTGCAGCTCAGCAAGATGGAACACTCCACCCCACCCAGAAGCATGTGGTAGCCATTGTATTTCACCAACCAAACTTACAGGTAGGTAGCCATCTTCACAGGGAGGGGGTGTGTGGTTAGGAAGCCCGCACTACAACTCCCACCATGGCACACTTGTTCCAAAGCGCACCAGGATGAGCACTCTCCCACCTCACACAGAAGCATGTGGCAGCCATTGTAGTTCACCAAACAAACTTACAGTAGGTAACCATCTTCACAGGGAGGGGGTTTGTGGTGAAAAAGCCTGAACTACAATTCCCACCAGGCACCCTTGTTCCACAGCTCATAAAGATGGAGCACTCCTCCAACCCCACCCTGAAGCATGTGGCAGCCATTGTATTTCACCAACCAAATGTACAGGTAGGTAGCCATCTTTACTGAGAGGGGGGTTTGTGGTGAGGAACACTGAACTACAACTCCTACCATGCACCCTTGTCCCAAATTATACCAGGATGGGGCACACACCCCTCCCCACCCAGAAGCGTGTGCCAGCCATTGTATTTCACCAACCAAACTTACAGGTAGGTAGCCATCTTCTCATGGAGGGGGTTTGTTGTTAGGACGCCAGCACTGCAACTCTCACCAGGCACCCTTGTTCCAAAGCACACCAGGATGGATCACTCCCCCACACCACCCAGAAGCATGTGGCAGCCATTGTATTTCACCAACCAAACTTACAGGTAGGTAGCCATCTCATGCTCTATTATCCTACCCCTGAGCAGGATGGAGCACTCCCCACACCCAACCATGTGTCAGCCATTGCATTGCCCACCTTCACCTAACAGGTAGGTAGCCATTGTAACAGGAAGGGGGTGGTTCTGTTTGGGAAGAGTGCACTACAACTCCCACCAGGTACAGTTGTCCCAAAGCTGAGCGGGATAGAGCCCTCCACCAGACACCCAGGAAGATGTCTCTGAAATTCCCAACAAATGTGACACAGAACAGGTAAGTAGGCAGCACATGCACCCCGCTATTCTCTCAAAAATCATGAAGCCATATGACCACACCAGCCCTCACATCCCACCAAACTGACATAGATCCAATAACCACTTCCAGTGTGCTGACAGCTAAGCGTAAGTAACTGTCACAGAAACCAAAGTGTGACTCACCAAATCACATGTTCAAGAAATTCACGTCACTATAATGCACAGCACTGAATGATATCTGCAAGTACCATGGGGGCAGAGCATCCAGGCCCATATGAAAACAAAACAAGCATGGTCAGTAGTAAGAAAGAAAGCAAAGCACATGATATGACAAATGTATGCATGATATTACAATGGCTAGTTCATGCTCAGATGTAATGTCTTCCATTCAGAGTAAACAACAAAGATGCGTCACATAAAATTGTTGTGCTGCTAGTCGTTAGATGACGACATGTCCTTGTAATCACACAATCTGTACTTGTTGCATGGTATCTATTGATATATCACACCATGGACAAGTAATGTATGTACCTCCACATCATGTCATGATGCTCAATACATTGCAGCCATACAAAGTGATGTCAATGTAAAGTGTGTGGTGTATAATATGTAACATTTAAACATCTAATACCAAGCATGTGTTCTATAGCTGTAATGTTTGTTAGTACATTAATTTTTACCTTTTTAAATGTGGTTTCTAATTCTTAATATTTGTATAATTGTTAATTAATTGTGTTAATTATGGCGGTACACTTTTTTAAATTTAGATATGTGTTGTAAATTGTGTGGTGTTATAGGGTAGGGAACAAATATAATTTTTATGTAATTTATAATTTTTCGGATTAAAATACATTTTTATTACAAGACAGTTATTTGTTTGTATTTTTTTATTTAAAAAGTTATATTTTTATGTTAATGATACATTTTTGCGACAACATATTATGTTTCTATGTTTTGTACATTTTGATATTTTATATATGATTTGTTTTTGTTTTTTTTACTTAATTTTGTATTGTAGAAGATATTTTATTTGTTTTTAAATTTGAATTTCTTTATGTGAATAGTAATTTTCACACCTTTGCCATCCAACACTTTCCCTACTGTTGCACTTGCTAGAAGGGGAATAGTAATTGTTACCCCTCTGCTATCCAATACTTTCCCTACTGTTGCACTCGCTGGAGTGGGTATAGTAATTTGTACCCCTCTGCTATCCAACACTTTCCCTACTGTTGCAGTTGCTGGAGTGGGAATAGTAATTTTTATGCCTCCTCTATCCAACACTTTCCCCACTGTTGCACTTGCTGGAGTGGTAATAGTAAATGATTTCCTGCCGCGTTCTAACATGTTCCCTACTGTTGAATTCACTGGAGTGGGAATAGTAAATTATTCCCCTCCACTATCCAACAGTTTTCCTACTGTTTCATTAATTGGAGTGGGAAGAGTAAATTATTCCTCTTGGCTATCCAACACTTACCCCACTGTTGCACTCGCTGGAATGTGAATAGTATTTTTTAACCCTCCGCTACTGTTGTATTCAATGTAGTATAAAATTTACTTTATAATTTTGAATATATTTCTAACATTTTATAATTAATTAAAATAATTATGTATTTAATTAATAATAAGTACAAATATATAAATATTAATTTTATATATGTATGTTTAATTAATTTTACATTAAGGCGTCGATTCCGATTCGGGAAACAAATCCGTACGACGATTCGAATTTGTACCCATTTCCGTACGAATCGTACAGATCCGTCCGAATCGCGTAGTACAATCCGTAGGTAAAAAATACATCCGAATCATTGCGAACCGTCTGAAACACGAGGTGAAATCCTTACGACATAGACACTCACAGTGAACCGTACGAATCGTAAACATGCCATACGACCCGACAAGTACGCGATTCGTACGGAAAATGTCACGTAGAAGCAATTAGTACGCACCATACACCTACAGCCTTGGGGGGTAAGAACCGTACCCCTACGCACCGTACACCCACAATCATGGGGTGTTCGCTCGGGACATATGCACCGTACCCATTAAATACAGGTGTGTACGAACCGTACCCCAATGCACTGTACCCCTGCAATCATGGGGTGTACGCACCGTACCCGTAGGGGGGGCGTTTCGTATGCATTTCGAGTCAAAATCTGCTTTTCCGGACGTTTTCAGCCCCGTATCAAGAGAGTAGTAGGGAGTGTTGTCCAGACGATTCGTACTTGCTAGGTCAGAAAATGATGCGTCGATCCGTACGGATATCGCGTACTGCATGTTCCGAATGTGATCCGTATGGATTCTTGAGTCGTACAGTCCTTGGTATGATTCATACGGAGAACTGCTTTGGGTGCACATCGTACTACATCGTACGTACGGGGATGGTTAGGGATACAATATGTATGGGAAAAATGCTCCATACGGCGATTCGGACAGGATTTTACAGAATCGGAAATCGGCCCCTAAATGTATTACTTATAATTGGTAACATTTACAAATAATTCTCAATATTTTTTTAAGGTAGATGTATTATTTAATTTATTTTACATCATTTTTTATACATTAAAAAACCGATATTTTGTACTTCGATATTTTTAAGAACAATATTTTTTCCGATTTTTTTATACTTACCATTATGAAGATAACAGGTCGATATTTTTGACATCGATATTTATGTCCCGATATTTTGGTAACACAATATTTTTTTACTCAATATTCTGTCAGTGATACATGGAAAATAACACACCCTTTGTTGAGTTTCCCTGTCTGTTTGGGAATGTGCGTAGAGTGGAAGAAACCCTTAGTGGATATTTCCTGTCAGTGGGGAGTTTTAAGGTTTGAAAGATATCCTTTATGGAGATTCCCTGACATTGCAGGAGTGTGTGACCCTGCTCAGGCCAGGTCGCCTGCCTACTGCCGAGCAGCACTACCTGTGCCTGCTCTCTCCACTGCTGTCGCTCCTAGCGCGTGTGCTCGTCTCCTTTGTGCCCCAGACAGCCGCTGTGCATTTTGGTTCCCTTTTTAGTCCTGCTTCCTTTTCTGCTGTTGTAATTTTTGTGTGCCCACTAGCACGGTAGTCACTGTTGCCCAGTCCGTTCCCCCCACCCCCCCTTTTTCTTCCTCTGCTATCCGTTCCTGCTGCTGCCCCCTGCGGCCACTCCCCCTCACCACCCAGCTCCCGCCCCCCAGCTGCTCCTCCCTCCTTCCCTGCCTTAAATGGCTGCTGCCGCCCGGACACGCAGCAGACGCACGCAGTGGGCAAGCCGCTGGCGCGCCGAAGGCAAGCCTGTCTGTGCCCGTCCGCATCTGGACCAGCCCAGCGCCAAAACCCCTGGACCCCATGCACACCAAGACGCCAGACTCCGATACAACGCCAATACCCTCCTTGCCCTCAACACTGGCCGAGACCACCACTGCTTCCAGGCCGCCCCGAAACGCACCCACTGACCCTTCTCCTGCCACACCTGCAACTTCACCTGCGACAAAACCACCAAACCTACAAGGACTGGACCCAACCACCTCTGCTGTATACTCCTCAACACCCGCTCCGCACGCAAACATGCCGTCGAGCTCTGGGACCTACTTGACACCTCCACCCCAGACGTTGCCTTCCTGACCGAGATCTGGTGGAACGACTCCTCGGCACCTGACATCGCCATAGCCATCCCGGACGGCTACAAGATCTCCTGCAGAGACTGCGCAAACGGAATGGGAGGAGGAATAGTCATTGTCCACAAGTCCACCCTCCAGGTCCACACTCTTTCAGACGACTCCCTCAACACCGCCGAACACCTTCACTTCTGGATCCACACCGACCCAAACACCACCCTCAGAGGAACACTCGTCTACAGACCCCCTGGACCCCGGGCTCCTTTCAGCAACTCCATCGCCAACCTCGCCAGCACCCACGCACTCACCTCTACAGACTACATCCTCCTCGGAGACCTGAACTTCCACCTCGAGAACAACATTGACACCAACTCTGCCACCCTGATCGCCAACCTCACCAACCTCGGCCTCCGACAACTCGTCACCGAACCCACCCACGCCGCCGGCCACACGCTCAACCCCGTCTTCTCCACAAGTACCCACATCACCTTCAACCACACCACCGAACTCCACTGGATCTACCACCGCTGCATCCACTTCACCTTCAAGAAACCAACCATGCACCACCGCACCCAACAGCTCCCCCGCTGCTGCTGGAGCAAAGTCACCGAAGACCAGCTGACCTCCACCCTCGCCCAGAACCCGCCCACCGACCCCACCGACACAGACGCCGCCGACCGAAACTTCAGACAGTGGATCAACGACTGCGCCAATACCCTCACCCCACTCAAGAAAACATCCACCAACCACTCCAGCAAGAAAGCCGCCTGGTTCACCGAAGAACTCCAGACCTCCAAACGTACATGCCGGAAGTTGGAGAAGAAATGGCTCCACGACCGCACACCAGACAGCCACATAGCCCACAAGGATGCCACCCGCAGACATCACCACCTCATCAGAACGACCAAGAGATCGTCCTTCAAAGGCCGCCTGGACAACAACGCACATGACAGCAAAGAACTTTTCATCATAGTGAAGTAACTCTCCAACCCTAGTGGCAACACCAACGACGTCCCGCCCACCCAAGATCTATGCGACTTACTGGCCACCTTCTTCCATCGCAAGATCGTCGACATTCATGACAGCTTCAACACCCCATCCACCCCAACTGCTATAGACCCCACCCCGAACGCCACCTGCACCACCCAGCTGACCTCCTGGTCCCACGTAAACGATGATGAGACACGCAAGGTCATGTAGTCCATCCACTCAGGATCACTGTCTGACCCCTGCCCACACCACATTTTCAACAAAGCGGACGCAACCATCGTGCTCCAACTATGGAAGGTCATCAACATCTCCTTCAACACAGCAACATTCCCGGAAAGCTGGAAGCACACCGAAATCAACGGCCTCCTCAAAAAGCCCAAGGCGAACCCCAAAGACCTCAAGAACTTTCAGCCCATCTCCCTCCTCCCCTTCCCGGCGAAGGTCATCGAAAAAACCACCAACTCCCAGCTGACCCGCCACCTCGAGGACAACAACATCCTAGACCCATCCCAGTCCGGATTCAGACGGAACCATAGCACCGAGACAGCCCTCATCGCCGCCACAGATTACATCAGGCGCCAACTGTACAACAGCGAAACGTCAGTCCTTATCCTCCTGGACCTGTCGGCTGCCTTCGACACGGTCTGCCACCACACACTAAGAACAAGCCTCCAAGAAGCCGGAATACAGGAGAAAACCCTGGACTGGACCACGTCCTTCCTCTCCGGCAGAACCCTGCGAGTTTGGCTCCCACCCTTCCGATCCGAAGCCACCGACATCATCTGCGGCGTACCCCAGGGCTCATCTCTCAGCCCGACCCTGTTCAACATCTACATGGCCTCGCTCGCACAAGTGGCTCGCCAGCACGACCTGAACATCATCTCTTATGCCGATAACACCCAGCTCATCCTCTCCCTCACCAAGGACCCTCACACCGCCAAGACCAACCTCCACGAGGGAATGAAGGCCGTCGCCGAATGGATGAGGAGCAGCCGCCTGAAGCTGAAGTCGGACAAGACAGAGGTCCTCATCCTCTGCCCCAACCCCTCTGTGTGGGACGCTTCCTGGTGGCCGACCACACTGGGAACAGCACCAACATCCATGGACCACGCACGCAACCTAGGATTCATCCTCGACTCCTC
The DNA here is from genome assembly GCF_964261635.1 of Lissotriton helveticus. Lineage (NCBI taxonomy): Eukaryota > Metazoa > Chordata > Amphibia > Caudata > Salamandridae > Lissotriton > Lissotriton helveticus. The sequence continues at coordinate 852,024,474 of NC_136063.1, forward strand.
ACTCTCCATGACAAAGCAGGTCAACGCAATCTCCTCCTCCTGCTATAACACCCTCCGCATGCTATGCAGGATCTACAAGTGGACCCCGACCAAAACCAGAAGAACGCTGACCCAAGCCCTCGTCAGTAGCAGGCTGGACTACGGCAAAGCACTCTACGCAGGAATCCCGGCCAAACACCTGCAACGACTACGACGCATCCAAAACACCTCCGCCTGACTGATCCTCAATGTCCCCAGCCGCAGCCACATCACCCCCCACCTCAGAGAGCTACACTGGCTCCCCGTCAACAAGAGGATCACCTCAAGCTCCTCACCCAGGCACACAAAGCACTCCACAACACCGGACCAGCCTGCCTGAACACAGACTCAACTTCTACACCCCCGCCCACCAGCTCCGCTCCACCAGCCTCGCCCTTGCCGCCGTCCCACACATCAAACATACATCCTCCGGTGGCAGATCCTTCTCCTTCCTTGCCACCAAGACCTGGAACTCCCTGCCCACCCATCTGAGGCAGACCCAAGACCTGCTCAACATCAGAAGGCCCCTAAAAACCTGGCTCTTAGAGCAGTATCAGCACCCCCCCCCTCAGCGCCCTGAGACCCTCACAGGTAAGTAGTGCTCTTTACAAGTTCACTGATTGATTGATTGTGAGGGTTTAAGGATACCCTGTGTGAAGATTCCCTGTCAGCGTGGGAGTGTCTTTGGGTTAAAAGTTTCCCTATGAGTAGATGTCCTGTGTGTGTGGCAATGTAGGGTGATAGACACCAATGGTGTAAGTTTCAAAAGATACCTCTTGTGAAGATTCCCTGTGTGTGAGGCGAGATGGGTTGCCAGACACCATAGTGTAAGAGTTGAAAGGTACCCCTTGCGAAGATTCCTAGGGGCATGTGTATTGCACCCTCATGTTAGTGTACTCCCTAGTTGGCTAAGGATGTGTTGTATGAACGTGTTGCTATGTTTCCCTAAGGAAAGGACAGAGTGGTTTTGGGGTTCCTGATTAATCTTTTCTGCTGTTCTGCTTTGGGGTGGGATTGATAAATGTGTTGGATGTGTTGCTTGGGTGTTTTATCAGCTTGTGCCCATGGGGTTTTCTATGTCTCTATAAGGGGGGAGATGTGTTGTACTCTACTGTCTGGTATCATGTAACCTCCCCATCGATGTTCTCTGCCTTGCTGCTCAGCCAGCATGTAAGGCCATTAGAATCCTGACAGTGTTTGGGCTTGGTAAGAGTCAGTTGGAGTGTATGGGCTGAGCAACAAGGAGGCTGCTCATGGTGAGGCATTACATTGGAATTTTAAGAATAAACTTACATCCTTTTTCTACATGACCTGAATACTTGGCATACTTTGATTTAACAATGGGTTAAAGTTGAACACATGCCTAATAGTTCTGCCTTCATCATTTACCAACCTCGCCTCTCTTTTTATATTTTGGATTTCAGAAGGGTAGCATCATGCAGAGCCTCTAAAGTGTTTTTACCATTTCGACTCCTCTTATTCCCAAATCTTTTAGTATTTATTTTACACAGTCCAGTTCTCAGAATGTGGCCATTAAAGGTTTTGCCTTTGCCAACAAAAGCCTCCAGAATCTTTGCTGTGGAGGAAGCACACGAAAGGCACCTAAAATGAAATCTCTTCTCCTCAGAGTATATATTGGTATCATGAAGCACTGTGAAAAGAGTGCATGGCGGAGGCATAATTTGTGTGGTCAAGATTTAGGGCTACAGCAAGATTGCTCCATGTTAGGAATACATCATGTAACTAATATCCCAGTTTAGTTAAATGGCGGAAATTTGTTTTGTGTTGTTTTCGCTCTTTCTGTCTTTGGAGGGCAATGTGTGATGAAACATTGAACTGTTACTTCTCATTTCACAAAAGTTATGTGAAGACTTGCACAATTGCTTCCCTCCAGTGTTGGTTGCTACATAAGGGAAACTTGACCTACTCCTCACCATCCTATAGTCCTACCGAGTGTGCTGCATCGGTACTGTGTGAGAGGTGAAGGTCCACTGCTGTTTGTCTGTGTTGTATCTTTACGTATGAAGAAATTTCGGCTTGCTGCTGCTCCCTACCCATGCATTAAAGTCATGTCCTTTACAGGTTGACTGATCTGGTACTTCATCTTTATTCAAAGTTGAACTGTTGATTTTCAGTGCTGTGCATGTGAGCCAAATAATGATTGTGTTGAAGTGGTTTGAATCAGTTTTATATGTAAAAGGAGTTATTTTTTGATGATTCATTTCATCATGTAAGCTCATTACTCTCCCTCATGTGATGGATGTATCACATCACTGTGTGGCATTCACTGTTCTTAATAACAATATGTCTACATCATCATGAGAATACTTATTGAATAGTTATATGCAGGCCCAGTGTTCAAACAGAACAAAGAAAAACAATACCCAGATGTCCTAAAATAATAATTACATAATTTTATTTGGACCTGCAGCTACAGTCATATGGTTTCATAGCACAACACATGTCAATAATAACCAGCCCAGCAGCACTGTTGCTTTTGGTTGTGAAGCTGTATCTCTCCTCTAGGTTTCAAACATGTGGCCCACAGCCTGAGCAGAAGTGGCATATTAGCCCACTGATCTGTTTTACTAACAGGAATTGAGGCTCTTATCAATATGCAGCCAGAGAGAATCAGACAGTTAGGAAGTAATATTAAACAAAATATACTGCTCTGTGGATGTAAAGAGATCAGCAAATTGAATCACCACTTTTATAGTTAACAAAAATAGTTTTCTTAGTGAACTTTTCTCCAGTGTACTGATTATTTAGTTGTAAATTATATGGCTTATCCTTCTGGATGTCAGTGGTAGAGTTTTATGAGTTGAAGAGACAATGTGTGAGCCACAATTAAGGCACAGGTGACCCCATCCCCAAGGTAGACATATTAATAAAGGGAAGGGGGTGTGGTCCCCCTCCCTTTGCCCCCTTGGGCCCCAGAGACCGTATCCCCTGAGGCTGATATATAAGCAAGGGGAAGGGGTGTGAGGTCCCAGCAGAAGCGGTTCGCAGAAGGAGTGCTGCAGGGCGGCGGAGGGCAGGGTTGGGGGTAGTGGAATCAGACTATTTACCTTGCACTCACTGCATCACCAGCTCGGCGGTGCAGCGAGTGTAATGTAAATAGTTGTATTTATTTAATTACTTTCTTTACTCCTGTCTGCCATATGTCTGAGTCCACTACCTTCTCCCCCTGCCCCTCTCCCGACTCACCGCCCACATCACTCCCTCAGCGAGCCACCACTGTGTCCCAGGGACCCCATCCTCCTTGGCTGTGTTTTAAACTGAGGGGAAGGTGAGAACGCCTCCCCTTCCCCAAGCCTCCTTGAGGCCAAAATAACCACCATCCCTCTGGACAGTTATACATTGAGTGAAGGGTGGGCACATCTACCATCCTGAGCCATACTATGCCCCAGGAACCTGATCCCCCAGGGCAGACTCACTGACGATGTCACAGGGGCACCATCCCCTGGGACACAGTGATTTCCCTGCCCACAAGAGTACAGGCAGGGAAGTCTAACATGCTCCCTCCTAGTAGGAGGAGAAAACTTCTCCCGTCATATGGGAGTTTCTCTCTGCCCGTGCCCTTGTGGGTGTGGAGACATAAAATTGCTCCACTCGGCTGGAGCACAAGAAAAGCTGCTCTTGCAGTATGGGAATCAAAATACAAAGTGATCGATGGAATGCTTGCATTAATCTCAGCCACTGATGATGATTGGGACGCATTCCAATGCATCATTATCCTCACACTATGACACCTCAGTTTGGACCCAGCCACATGCACAGTAGCCTTAACCCTGCTCTAATAGGAATTGTCCAGCCAGAACTGCCAGGCACATGCCAAGTCTTGAACTGGAATACTAGCAACCCAGTCCTGATTCCACCCTTATTATGGGCTCATCAGGAAGGCACAGCTCTTGCGGGCAGGGAAACAGTGTCCCGGAGGTGGGCTCCATGGGACACAACAATAGAGCTGGCCCCAGAGTACGGGGTATTGAGGGCCTCAGGGAGGGAGGCCATGCCCCCTCCCATACAATTAAATATCAGCAGCGGGATATGGTTCCTAGAGCCTCTGTGAGTCTTTGGATGGGGAGATGCATGCCCCATTCCCTTTTCAAGATTTTCTGTCTTCTGTCCTGGTGAATGGGGTACCTAGGGCCTTTGACAGCCAGAGCAGAAGGGCTGTGTGACCATCTGCCCTTTAATTTACTATAAGCCCTGGAGGATGTTGTCCCTGGAACCTCAGAGAAGCTCGGGGAGGGGGCCACACGCACACACCCCTCTCCTTTATTTCTGAATCTGACCTGGGAGATGGGGTTCCCAGTGCCTCAGATAAGCTCTCTGTTGGGTGGCATGCACACCTCGGCCCATAAAGTGTTTGTGCCCCAAGCCCTGGCCCACTTTGGAGGGGTTTATTTATTGCAAGCACTTTTTTTTATTATTTTACTGCGAAATTCCGATCCACTGTGAATGCACAGTAAACGCTTTCTGCCAAGTTTGGTGGTTATCTGTTTGGGTTGTAGCTGTGTCTAAATTTCCTCTGAAAAAATGAATTGGGAAAACATGTTAAGGGTCACCGTTTTTTTGAAAGTTTTGTGAACATGCATAAACAGCACAAAAGTTCTAAGCAAAATAAAAAAATAGTTTTCCTAAGGAAGCACATTCCTAACTATGAGTGATATATATAACTGAAAGTTATCGTTAGGTCAACTGTTCCATAGGAAAAGCATTTTTGATATTGCTGATAACTTTGGCACAGTTTGACGAACCTCTAAGAAACTTTCCAAAAAGGTGCTACTTTTTGACTAGTTTCCACATGAAAAGTTTCAGGGTGACCCATCCAGCAGGGGACAAGGAAGAATAGGGTGTCCCAAAATGCAAAATCCTCATGCATTTTCAGTCAGTCAAAAAAGGTCTTTATTTCGATTTACATCATAAAAGACAAAATACACATCAGCATTTAGACACATTTCATAAGATTCATTAAAAGCCATAAATACTATACAAGCTAAAACCTAAAATTTTAAAACATTATTAAATATTTGAAACAAAAGACACATGACTGGTACCATTACATACTCATCAAGATTTAAAATCACCATCTGTCTCACGTACAATGTAGTATTGGTGTTTTATGAACTCAGGTTCCGTGAACGTATTGACAAATCCCAACTAACAAACTTTGACACACCAATAACAATATAGTTTGAGGTGTCCAATTTCAATATTCTACTGGCTGTCATTGCAGATCTAGGGGCATATTAACAAGGGGGTTTATCTCCGATTTTTTGGCTTTAAAAGCCAAGAAAGCGGAGATAAAATTATCTCCCTATTACCTAGCTGTCGCTAACACCAGTTAGCGACAGCTAGTAGGAGATAGCGACCATCTTGGGCTCCACTTTGCATGTCAGTGATATTTATCACTAATGACATGCAAAGTGGGCGTGCCAAGATGTTAGCGACTGGAAACAGTCGCTAACATCGCTATCTCCTATTACCAACTTTTGGAGATATTCGCGCTAAGCGCGAATATCTCCAAAAGCTAACACCTGCCCTGAGCAGTTCTTAGTCATGTTATCCAATGGGAGGTGGATAACATGGCTAAGAGCATTAGCTCGGTAATGCATGAATATCGCTGACTTTTCAGCGATATTCATGCATTGCGGCCGATTTTTATCGCATTTGCGATAAACCTTGGTAATACCAAGGTTTATCTGCGATAAAAATCGCCGCAACTCAGCGGTAAACTTTTGTCTCTAACCAAGCAATAGCAATAATTATCGCTATTGCTTGGTAATATGCCTCCTAGTTCCTAGTGAACAACATACAGGTCTTAACCAGACACGTCTGGGTAATGAGTACAATGGGCAACAAAATAAAAAGTGATCAATTGTTTCTTCCACCTTTACACAAAAGGGACACTTATTGCTGCCTTGTGGCTTCCAGGAACACATTAACCCTCGTAGGGGGAGTGAGCCCACTCTAACCTGGTGATACAATTTTCGATCTAGTGGCTTAGTTAGAGTATCCCAGTAAGCTTCATAACTCGGAACATCCTTAATAACAAGAAAAGCCGAGGTCATAGAGGTGCCCCACTCAGTAGATAGTCTCTTATCCTTGATCCTACTCCAATACATTTCCTTAAAAGCCTTCTTCGAAGGAAAGACGGCAGTAGCAGGATTGGCCAATAAAGCCCCCATCGCAATATCCAACAATGACGCTTTTAGAAAGGATAACCAGGGAACTCTAGAAGCGCCCTGTATTCCTTTTACCTCCAGAAGGGCCTCAGCATACATCCTAAGTCAAATAATAAGGGAAGACGGGGTGTGGATTGGGGTAACCCAATTGCTGATCTTAAGAACTTATTCTGAGCCACCTTCAATTGGGAAATATCGCTATAACCCCACAATTCTGCACCATATATAACAGATGGTAAGATTTTGGAGCCATACATTTTAATCAGAGGGGCCATGGGCTTAGTATGAGAGCTAGAATGTTCTTTCAGAAGGGCACCCCCAAGCTGGGCGTGCTTGAGGGACAAGAGGTCTATCCGGGGTTTCCAACTAAGGTTTTCACTTAGGGTAACACCTAGATATGTGAAGACCTCAGTTTGGTCTAAGGTGACCCCACACATTTCGACCCTAGCTTTAACGGCTCTTGGGCCCCGAAGGACCATAAATTTGGTCTTTCCAACGTTCACCTCCAGCTCATGTTCGCTGCAGAAAAGCTCAAAACGAGACAAAGCGAGTTGTAAACCTTGTCTCGTTTATCAGATTATGAGCGTGTCGTCAGCGAACATGAGCAGGGGGACTTTCCTGCCAGCAAGGGAGGGTGCATCGGTCAAAAAGTTAGAAAAATAGTTTGTCACCCCATTGGGAGAACAGGGCAGGAGCTAACACACACCCCTGTCTTACCCCTTTGGAGACCTCAAACCTATCTGTCTCCTCACCCGGCTTGCCCCATCGGACTTTGGCAAAAGTATTCACATGCATGTTGATAAGTAGAGCCACCTGCTCTTTGGGCATTCCCATCCCCAGTAAGACTTCCCACAATTTATACCTAGGTACTAGGTCGAAAGCAGACCTAAGATCAACAAAGGCCGCAAAAAGCAAACCCCCCTAAGAGTACCACTTTCCAGTATAGGAGCATGAACCTGAATACCTGTTCGAGGGTGCCCACATGTGAACAAAAGCCTGCCTGTAACGGCGTTAAGATATCAAAGTCCGACATCCAGCACTGTATACGACCCAAAAGAAGACGGGCCACAATTTTTTGGACCGAGTCAATAAGACTAATTGGGCGATAATTAGCCGGTCGCCTTTCTTATAAATTGGTAAAATTTCAGCCCCAACCATGAATCGGGAACCACTGCTCCTTTCGCAAGGGCATTAGCTAACAGAGTCAAAGAGGGAACCCAAAGATCGTAGTCATGTTTGAACAAGTCTGCAGGAACACAATCAGGTCCCGATGCCTTACCACTAGGAATTGCCTTTAGGACCGACTTTACTTCACTAGGGGCGAATACCAAGGCATCATCATTCTTAAGGGACGGATTTAAGGCAGAATGATTAGTCTTAACTTTAAATTGGTTGGCAAAATACAAAACCCACAGCTCTGGCTCCACAGAGTTAGAAGGAACCAAGTCTTGAGGGTGGTTGCCCCATTTAAGGTAATGCCAGAATTTAGTCATATTACGCCCCTGACAAACCTGAAGCAACCCCCTCCAGCGTTCCTCATTCCAATTCCTTTTTGCTGGGTGCTGGGCAGCCTTATATGAAGCCCTGCAACGACGAATAGCATCCGGGGCTCTAGATTTTATGGCTGATAGTAGGGCTCTTCAAGCCTGTTTACATACATTGTTAAACCATGTACTGAGTCTTAGTTCCCTGTTCTTAAGTTTGGGTGGGAGGCCCTTAACAAATATTAGTTTGAGCTTTGAAAAAAAGTCAGTATGTATTTTAGAAATATTATCAATAAGCTCAGCTTGTGACCCGAAACTTTTGAGTTTGTCAAGAGTGGTGGTAAGCAAACTCTTGATCCGTGTCAATGCACCCTCATTAATGGCTATTTTCGGCCATCTTACCCTTTTTTCATCATTGGCTATGATTGCTACCACGTGGGCTATAGGGGTGTCAACCATCTTAAACTCAGAAAAACTATTATCTTTTATAGTAAAGACTAAAGGGTTATGGTCACTTTCAGCTCTACACATGGAATCCATATCTATCAAACCAGACTTCAACTGTAAGTTTACCATAATATAATCTTTACGGGACCCAGATCTTCCATTGTCGAATGTCACTGCCCCTAACCTGTCTGACTTCATTCTGCCATTGGCTGCCCGCATTCCCTTATCCAGGCACAACCCCTTCATGAACAGAGCGGCTTGAGTTCATTTTTTTAATGGATTATAGCTCCAGCGGAGGGATCCCCCACAATGAATCCTCAGCTTCTGTGAGCTTCCCATCATCCATACCTAGGGGCTCAAAACAAGTGTTAAAATCCCCCATCACCACCCTATTTTGTTTGTTTGATAGGGTGCTTAGAAAACTCTCCAGTAAGTGAGTGACCGGGGAACATTTCCCCCCTTGCAGGCCCCTCAAATAAACGTTAATAAAGATAACATCAAGCCCCTTCGTAGAGCTTACCCGAATTGCCATGATGTCCGGATTTTCAATCAGGATCTCCACCACTGTTACTCCCTCACGTTGGCGTACCCAGATTGTCTGCCCCTTACACCTTTCACTGCTGGTCCTGAGAAATTCAGAAAACCTGAACGATAAACAGGAGTTAAAGCCCATGTTTCCTGAAAAGACCAAATATCAGATTTATCAATATAGCTAGCCCAGTCAGGTTGCATTAGTTTAGATTCCAAACCAGCTATGTTCCAAGAGGAAACCTTCGCCATAGGAGTAACCGGGTTAAGAACCTCCACCCGGCAACCCTCGGCATCGACAAGAATGGAACTGTTTATATTGGGAATAGGATTTAGACACGGGATAGTATGGGGAAGGGCCGATTCCGACGACTTCACTGCAAGACTACATTCGGAGCCCCCAGAGGCGAGGGGCAGGCACCCAAGTAATAAAGGCTTATTCCGAACCTTCTCTTCCCCAAGTCAGTCAATTGCCTCAAGAGTCGATAAAGGGGCAAATCTGTTCTGTGTGGAGATAAAGTGACTGAACTGGGTATTAAATTGGTTGAGCCTAGAACGGTAACGCTCACCCCCAGATACCGGGTTCCAAGTGCTAAGATGGTGGTCAAACCACTTCTTCGAGAGCAAAGGTATACCCATATTTGATCTCGGGTAGAAGTGGCATAGGCTATGCGATTGTATCCCTCCCTCCCTACCACTCTCCCATCCTTCGCAAATATACGTTACGGCTCTGGGTCTCTAAAATTTATAATAACACAGTCCCCTGCTCTGTCCTTATGTCTACTACCCAGTCAGATCACCCTCCTTACAAGTAAGATCTCCCCATTGATGTGGGCTGGAAGAGGCCTAGAATTACTCAGCCAAAAGATTACTTTATTCTTCAACTCCCCATGATTTTCCAGTTTACCCTGTGACAACTCTGGCACTCCTGTCAAGATTACAGTATATGGGGCTGAATCGGGCAGAAGATCAATAGTAAGCATTTTTGTCTTCCTACCTACATTTTCAACTGCTACCATCTCCTTATGAGTAACTACTTCTGCCTCTATGGGTAGTACATGTTCCTGCCTTCCCACACACCGTAGCACTTCACCTCTCTTGTTGTCAGAAGTGCTAGAGTTGGCTTCCCCTAAATTGCCCTTCCTATCAAACTGGCTTTGACTGGTGAGCGCAGTAGAGAGGAGATTTTTGGAGCCAGTCACTGTATCAGTACCTGAGTCCAAGATTTTATCTACCACCGCTAGACACTTGGAGACCTTCTCTCGACTTACAACCTTTTCTAGGGCCGTAGTATTGGTCTTAACAATTTTTTCCAAGTTCCCCAAATTTTCGTGAATCCGTTTAATTCTCTCGAAAAGGGGGAGTAGCACGGACTTCATGAGGTGCTCTATTTGACCCAATAATTTATCAGGAGCCTGATCTGACAAATCAACGGGAATCCTATTAGCTGAGGCTAGGGGAGATTTTGTCGTAATGGCAGCCCCTTCAAGAGGCATAGTAGCAGAAGCAGTACCCTGGTTAGGGATGTATGACGTTACAACGCAGGCTATTACAACGCCTGCCTTTACAACGCAGTTTTTACATCGCAAACCTTTACAACGCATAGCGCTTAGAGGTGCTGGATAGTGGTAAGTGTAATTTTCTATTCCAACTCCAGTCCCCGTGGACACTAGGGAAGGTGTTGGATAGAAAATTAAACGTATTCCCTGTCCTAGAGCGCCCCCAGCGCAATGCATTGTAATGGTTTGCGTTGTAAATACCGCGTTGTAATGGTAGTGCGTTGTAATAGTTTCGTTGTAAAGGTTGTTCACCCCTGGTTAGTAGTTTTAAAAACTTTAGGACACCTACCCCTCTGTGCACCTCCCCCTCGCTTCCTTTTCCCGCGTTTGGCCGGTGTAACAGCAGCTTTTACAGAATCCTGCTCTGGTGTGATTTTTAGAATAGTGGGAGCTACGGTAGAACAATCAATGGATACAGCGGATACATCCACAGCACTGCTACTGTTCAATCGAGTTCCTTCCTTAGAAGAATGTAAGGAAGAAAGGTCCGGCGTAACTGCATCCCTTATGGTACCCATTGAGGAGCGCTTATTAAAAATAGGTTCAAGTGAGAGTCTCTTCTCTGTAAGAGCTATCTCTCTTTCCAGCACAACAGCTGCCCGGGTTATAAACTAATCCATAGTTCTAGAAATGGACCCTCCCGTATTGCTAGCAGCATTATTTTTCCCCCTACCTTTCCCTAAAGTGGAAGACATTACGGGACCTCTATGGAAATAATAACAAGAAATACCCAAATGAGGAATAGTACAGGGCAATGGCCCAACCCAAAAGGCCTAAACGCTTAGTACGCTAAACACAAAATCAGAATAGCATAAATATCTGGGATAACCAATACAGAACCACAAAACTAAATAAAGTAGACAAACCTAACTGAATAGAATTATCATTGAACAAATGTCAAAACGAGTAAGATGGTTAAGGTGAAAGAGGGGTGGCCAGGCCCAGCCTCGTCCAGCCACGGATGGCCACGGATGCATTTTCTATAAACTTCTTTAAGAAGGGCTCCAGCAAAAATTGCTCAATGGAATTACGCCAAATTTGGAAGGAGCCCATATCTTGGTCTGTAGATTGCGCTGTTTGTGATTTGGTGTAAATCATTTCAAAGTTTTGGGGAAATTAAGGTTAAAACATAGTTGCATATCTGGACGGTTGGGTCAGTGAGAGTCTCTCATGGAAGCGGCAATTTAAAAAGTGTTTTGATTGGCCCAAGGAGCTTTATTTCCCTTGGGCCATCGTGCTTCCACAGGAGTCAGACTCCTGTGGGAGCAACCACACTGACTGGCTTCCAGCAACATCAAAAATATATTGCTGGCAGCTATCACAGGACTTAGGGACTTAGGTGGTCATTATGATGGCGATCTGCCCACCATCCAAACTGTATTTACCCCCGTCATATTACTATAGGGGGTAACTCGGCGGATGGGAAGTCCGTCTGCCGCTTTTCTGCTGGTCGGCAATGGTTACGATTGCTGGCTGGGTGGACTTGGCCACTATTATGGTGGCAGTGCCTACCAGGCACTGCCATCCATATTAGGATGGACGCGGTAACTGGCCTTTCCATGATGATGTTGCTGCCATGGAAATGCAGGTGGGGATTGAGTATGGGGGCCCGTTGCAGTCCCCCTGGTTAGTGGGTGGTAATGGTATCTCCCTGCAGTTCCCTGCACCAAGTGCCAGGCACCACGTGGTGCCTGCCACGTGGTGCAGGGAAATGCCAGGCATGCCCTTTTACCATTGCGGATTGTGCTGCAGCCAGCAGCACCATCCACAATGGTAAAAGGGCAGGATGCGCCCGCCATTATGGCAGGCTCTTCCTAATTGGGCAGATGGGACTGCCGCACGTCTGGCGGTTGGTCCCAGGTGACGGGTGGACTCATGTCAGCCCGCCATCATAATGAACTGCTTAGATTCCTGTCCTGAAGTCAAAAATGAAACGTAATATAAGGGTGGCAGGGTAGAGATACCCTGAACCCCAGTGCCAAATAGAAACAAAAATCTATGAAATTTCCAATGATCCAGCGACTCTCCTGCAGGATAAAAAAAATGACTGCCAGGCCACATTCATTAATTATAGGCCCTGGGGAGCCCAGCCCTGTGGCCATAATCAATAAGGGTAACAAGACCATGTGCCCCCCCTCCCTGAGCAATTACAGACCAGTGGAGGGCACCCCAGGGTCAAAATTTGCAATTAAGGGGAGGAGGCCCAACCCATCTTTGAGCCTCCAGATTCCCGGGGACGCCCACCGCCAGGGCCACCTTTTCAAAAAATTTGCAAGTTGGCCATGTGGCCCCGCAACCAAAGCCTCTAAAGACTCAGGGGAACGCATCCTTGTGGCCGAAATCACTGAAAATGGGGAGGGGTGCCGCATAGCCCCTTCTCTGAGCCATTAATGGACAGGGACTCCATGCCCCAGGTCCTGGCTCACATGCTATGTACATGGAAACCCACCCTGGGACATAGTGGTTTCAATGCCTGCACGGGCAGGGAAACCCCACTTAGCAGTAGCATTTTTTAATCTCTTACCAATTGCGAGCAAACACAACAAGTATAAGGTGGGTGCCCTGGGTGGGCACCAGGGCACCCACCTTTAATAGGGCAAGCCCCAGGGCATAACAATGCTCATGGAGGGAGGCAATAGGGACCCTCTCCCCTTTAATTGTAGTAGTGACTTGGGGTCCACATCATCTAACATGGCTCAGAGAGGGGGACCACATGGACCCACCCCTTTGATTAAAAATAATGCCATGGGGTTTGAGGAGGGAGGCACATGCCCCCTCTTCACTTTATTTTTTTTAAAAACAGCCCTGTCGTATTGGCCCCCAGAACCTAATAAGATTCAGGGAGGGAGGGCCACATGCCACCCTCCCCTTTAGTTAAAAAAATAGCCTGGGGGATGGAGTCCCCAGGAGTGAATAAGGCGTGGGGAGTGTAGCCATGTGTCCCCCTTCCCTCCAATAAAAAAATACAACCCTGGGAGAAGGGGTCCTCAGGGCCTAATAAGGCTCAGGGAGACTGGCCACTTGCCCCCTCACCTAAAAAAAATTTGGACCTTAGGGATGGGGTGGCCAGGGTCTAATAAGGATCAGGGAGAGGCATTCGTGGACCCCTCCCTTTTGAAAAACATACGGTCATGTGGTCGACCTTGTGCCACACATGGCCATGCATAGTAGGGCACTTTCTTTACTTTTGGTAATAAAATATTACTTTACAATAAAAAAAACTAGAAATTCACTGAAAAACTCAAAGGTTAATGTAACATTATAGTTAGGTGTGATAAAAAGATCTGTTTATTTTATTTGTCTTGTATGGGGGCGCACTACAAAAAGGGTCCAACAGAACTGTCAATTTGAAGTATATGAAAAAAAGGTTTCTTTATTTTGTAATGTTCATTTTTTCTAAAAAGTCACAGTCAAAATTTGATTTGCAACACAACATCAGCCAACGCGTTTCACTCCATACCACCGAGTTTCTTCAGGGCTGAAATCAAAAACAGATAACAACAAACCTTAATGCATGTTACATTTCATTAATGAATCAAATTCAACATCCCTAATCATTTAAAAATATTACATAAAAACATCTGCACTCCAGAAAAACGGGCGCAACGACCAATGAACCAGTTCACCCTCAGTACAATTATAATTGTCATAGATGTTATACTCTCTATTTCTGGTACATTTTAACAAACGTTTCAACAGGAAACCAAATATCACAATTCATACTTTCCAACCTTGGTTGTGGCTTAATCTTTTAACATCCATGGTTCTCACTCCTCGATGCAAAATATTTCATAGTTCACTTAATTCAACACTTTTGAATTCCCAAACTTAAACATTTCTATATTTTTATATTTTTACATTTTTGCATTATTGCCTTTTTACATTTGTAGGCACAACAGTGATTAACCATCCTTTTCATATTAACCGGGACCTAATCAGGGGGGGAGGGGTGTGGACCCAGGGAAAAGATGTAAAAGAAGGCAGCAAAGAGGGGAAGTATCACATGAATGTGCCGCTAGAGTACATGTTAAAGTTTCAAATTTAAGCTTTAATATGGTGGCAATTACAACAAATCTTACCGGCTCTCCACACCTGGGTATTCTGCATCTCACCCATATGCGGGGGCCTCCTCTGTGCTATCAGCACTTGTGATATTAAACCTAAAGTTCCTCAACATGCCCTTAGTTATGAATTGAAAATGGAAAGGCTCACCGAATTATTTAAACCGGTAACGCGTGCCCCGATCCCTAATGGCCACAAACAGTTTTTTTCTCTCTCTCTCCCAAAAGGACGAATCTCTAAAAGTAAAGGAAACATTATCACAGTAAATCTTCAACCTGACCGTTTCTATACTGCGTTCCAAAAGCCCTCCAAACTAGATACTATACATGCACCAACAGCGGGCCTATAACATTAGAAAAGGGGCTGGTATCCCCAACTTCGTTTTGGAAAATGATCTTCCTGATTGAGCAACGACCATATCTCATCCGTTATACTGACCCCGTTGTACTGTCGATTCGATGGTACTGTGTGCATGCGCCTCAAAGCCACCTTAAATTGATCATAAACCTGCATGGGACCTGCACTGTTAGACATGAGACATATTACCGTCTCCCTCTAAATCCACTAACCGTGAAACAGCATGTATTGAGAACGTATCGTGCAGTACTTACAGAAAAAATCATGCAGTACTTACATAAAAAATTGTATTATATTTATCTTATGGCGATCGGTCACGTTCCGTTGATTGCAGTCAAGGTGTAGGAAACCGAATCAATTCCTACTCACACCTGTGCTGGTTCAAAATGATGAACCTGTTAAAAAACAAAACCAATTGAGGTACAATTCTAAACTTAAATAGAATGACGGTACACAGGATGAGGGCAACTTTCTCTTAAAAAGCTCGAGTAGCCAGCTCTTGGTTTGTAGATTCTAGCCATTCGCAGTATCCACGGACTACAGGTCCCAACACTCCGATCCACAGTTAACAGATTGAGTAAAGCGATTCTCTGTAACCCCGGACTACAAGTACCAAACAACATATCTACGATACCCAGATTATATCAAACTGAACGTATCTAAAATACATAATCAAAGTTCATAGTTAATAGACAAAGGCATATATGTTGCTCCTCAGTTTCATAATTTCTTATATATATTTCAGTCAGTTAAAAGTAGCACCTTAGTTTTTATACGCCGCCGGAAATGACTCGAACACATTTTGAACACGGAAGGACTTTACACTCCAAGAACTTCTAATCTCTAGTGGCTAATTTGTCTAAAGTTCCCTAATACTATCGGCGCGTTCGTAACACTTGAACGATTGGGATAGCGCTTACCTAACACATATTTCTTATTCTCCCGTATTACGGTCACGGCGTGGATGGTTCCAAGGCGGGGCCGCCGCTCCCAACGCCTTCTTTTATTTTCGAGCACCACTCAATAACTGAGCTAGTCCTTCCCCTTTCGGAGTTTGGACCACAATACTACCCAAAATATCACAAAACATACGGCGCCATATTGGAAAGGTGGTTTCGGTATATCTACCGGGGTTTTTTTGGGGTTCTCTTTTTCTTGGAACCACATTATAGTCCTGTACCGATTTATCATGTTTATCCTATGTGTCAATAAGAATACCGACATACAAATTATATTGTTTGTTAATAAAATATTTAAATAGCGCTCAGCTCCAATAGTTATTATTCAACTGTTTTTTATTTTTTGTAGCACATCTAACCGATACGTTATAACCATTATCACCCTATCCCCTTCATATTCAAACACACGTGTCCAGTTTTCTGTTTCTTATGATTGATCATTAGTATGTAAAAAGTGGTAGTGGTTGGACGGAAATCAATAGAGATAGAAAAGCGGTCAATCCACAAAAATATGAATTTTTGAATTTTTGGAAGGACCACTCTATATCCATTCTTCTTTTAATTCATAAATAAGGTCCCCACACAGCTAAAGTGCCAACCTACAGTGATTAGGCATATACATGTATTTTCAATGATCATCACATATGTTATTCATCACAGATTTTTGCAACTTGACTATTAGCCAATAACCAAGTCGACTGCATTTCAACATTAATGTTCCCATTCCTTAGGGAAAATCTACACATATAAGGACATTGGCATTGACGATACGGTCCCAAATGCGATCCTTTTCCAATAACAGTAATACCCTTATTGGTAAATGAATTCAGTCCTGATGATTTTAATAGTTTGAGAGTATGATAGAGAACGGTACATTTCCCCATCGTTATTTCTATTTCATTATTTAAACAAAATTGGCCAACAGTAGAAAAACCACACATCAGCAATTCAGACATAGATAGATCTTTTGTTTTCTAATTTATAACTCAGGAATCAAGTATGTCAATAGAATCCTATGCCACTTAATTCTGCACTGGCTCATTTGGTCATGCCTATTCCAAAAAGTAATGCATTTCATCATCAATATTCAAACCATACCTGATACACTGCAATCTACAAATCCATTTTGCCTCCCGCTGTCTCAACAACAGTTCACGATCTCCTCCTCTGGCCTGTTGGTGTACCTGTTCCAGAGCATGGAACCAAAATTCAGATTTGCCACCATGTTTTGCCCAAAAATGTTTAGTGTGTGCATATTTCATGTCTCTGTTAAGGATAGCCCTCCTGTGCTCCTGAATTCTTACCCTTAAACTGCGTTTGGAGCTGCCCACGTAAATTAATCCGCAGCTGCACCCTAGTACATAAACTACAAAGGTAGTTGCACAGTTTATAAAGGATTGAATATCAAAGTTTTGGGACCCATTGTACGCAAATTTCTTGATTTTGTCCCTACCGTATTCACAGATGTTACAGTTTTTGCATACAAAGAAACCCTTTGGCTTTGGTGGTAACCAAATAGAGCTTCTGTTGGTTTCAATCTTTAGATAACTGGGGCACAAGTCATTTCGTAAAGTCCTTCCCCGCCGAAAAGTAACGGAGGGAGCGATCATTATGTGTGACTGTAATCCTGGGACCTCCTTCAAGAGATGCCAGTTATTTTTCAGGATTTTGAAAATAGCCCCACTATGTCTAGTATACTATGTTATGAATCTGATATTAGTGTTGTGTTTTACTCTTCTTTCCCTGCGTGGTTTTGTCACCAAGGTAGCATCTCTGTGGATTTTACCTGTCTTTTCTTCAGCCTTACATAGAATATCCCTTTTGTAACCTCTCGCTTCAAACCTTTTTTTGAGTTCATGTATATTACCATTGAACATCTCATCTTCACTACAATTACGTTTGAAGCGTACCATTTCGCCAAAGGGTATATTGTTAATCGTAGAGCTAGCATGTGCACTACTTGCATGGAAGACAGCATTGCAGGCCGTATCTTTGCGAAAAAGAGTACTTTGGATCTTACCATTTTTTATATAAAACTTCAAGTCAAGGAAATTAATACATTCCCTGCTGTACTCGACTGTCAGTTTTACATTCATACAATTCTTGTTAAGGTACTCAAAATATTCCAAGAGCTCTCTTTCTGACCCCCGACCAGAGGCAAATGATGTCATCAATATACCTCCCCCAGAACACGATGTAATCAGTCCAGGGGGAGGCATTATGATTCCATGCATGTCCTCTCTCAAATTGGCCCATGAAGAGACAGGCATATGACGGGGCAAATTTGGTCCCCATCGCAGTCCCCCTTTTCTGATGGTACCAGACATCATCAAATAGAAAGTAATTTCTTGTTAATACCAGTTCCATCATCTCGAGGACCATCTGGTTTTTATGTAACAGATCTGCTCCTTCTCTGTCAAGATAAAACTCACTAGCCTTCAATCCGATGTCATGTTGTATACAGGTATACAAGCTAGTTACGTCCAATGTGACAAACGACAAGTCGTTGGACCACTCAAAATCCTGCAACTTATTCAATATATCCTTGCCATCCTGGATAAATGAGGGGAGATTTAGGAAATGCTTGTTGAGTTTTAAGTCAATAAACTCAGACAGTCTTTCTGTTGCTGACCCGTTTCCTGAGATTATAGGGCGACCCGGGGGAAATAGACCCCCCTTATGTACTTTAGGGAGGATGTAGATACACGGGGATTTTGGATTAGATACCAAAAGATATCTGTACTCCTGATCGCTAAGCAGTCCCATCTCTTTCCAGTCTAGTAGTTTGGAATTTATTTCAACTGCCAAGGCTCCCATCGGATTGTGGGACACCCGTTCATAGCATTCTTTATCCCCAAGCTGTCTCTCAATCTCTCCTTTATAGTCAACGGTATTCATGATAACGACGTTTTCACCCTTATCCGCCTCTTTGATCACTATACTGGTGTCCTGTTTTAATCTCTTTAAGGCATCTTTTTCCCCTTTTGTGAGGTTGGATTTTATGTCTCGATGTTCCCTACTTTCCCTTTCGAGTTTATATAGACTGGCACTAACCCATTCGGAGAAAGTGTCAATATTGTGGTGATATGTACTAGGGAGGAACTTAGAATTGGAACGTAACCCACTATCCATCGATAGGTTTTCCGAAATGTTGTACTCTGATCGTATACAATCTAAATCAACCTCCCTTTCCTCACTAAGAGTGGTCAGACACTGTAGATTTTTAATTTCAGCAATAGACATAGTTGTTAATTCCCCAGGTCACCCAAAATTACGGCTAGAAGATGGCTTGTTGCTGAAAAAATCTTTTAATTTCAATTGCCTGGTAAATTTAAACAGGTCTACATGCAAATCCGAAAAATCACCATCCTGTGTGGGACAAAATCCCAAACCTTTACCCAGTAGTATGATCTCATCTTGATCCAAGATCTTATCTGATAAATTGATCACCCTCAATTCTGTGTTAGACATTCCTTCTCCAGTATCAATCACTCCAATCCGTTCTACTGTTTCAATTGGTCCTTGGGTTTGTTCTTCGCCCTCTCTGATCTTCTCACCTGTTCCTCGCCTTGTAGCCCTGTTGCCCCTTTGGTGCCGCCTGCCCCCTCTCCTTGTCTTTTTTGGTATTGCACCTTTTTGGCCTGGTTGCCACTTATTCTTAGCTTCTCCATCTCTTTTTGAAAGGTGGAGGGGCCTGCATCTAAAGGGAGCCCACCTGAGGTTGTTGTGGAGGTCATACTCTCCAAAGAGGACAGTGAGGTGCTGCTAGCAGATTTTAACTCCTCACTTTCTTCCCTCATCCTTTTCTTGTTAGATTCATCTATTGTTATGTTGTCAAATTTTTTCGCAAAGGTGTAAATGCGACCATTACTGTAATCTTTGTCATCTCGCTTAATTTTTCTTAATTTTTTGTACCTCAAATAGCATTGATGACCATCAATTATTTTTTTCAAAATTTCATAGTTTTTCTCGGTTAGCTCGCTATTCTCACAAGCCTCAATTTCCTTCTCGACACTCTCAATCTCTGCCATCAGTTTTGCCCCCTTCTCCTCTGCATGTTTAATAAGTATCTGCATCATAACACATGATGCCCCCTCTAGGTTGGTTTCCCAATCCTTCAACAATTCTTCACTTAAATCCTCAACTGTTGGAAATATGAGTATACGTAAGCCTCGAGGTACTTTTTTCTGATTAATATATTGCTTCATTGTAACGCCATCCCACCAACGTGAGAGCTCCTGTTTTCTGAGGCGTTCCAACTTTTGAAATAGTGCTTTTAGCCCTCCAGTCTTTTGGGCATTCTGTATGGTGGGGGTTGCCCCTGTGTCCTTTCCAAATAGGTCCTGCGCCATCTCCTCACGCTTATCATCAAATTTAGGCATTTTGTTTATAACTGGATGGGAAAAAGTGCTTGCTGGTCCAAACAAAGATCAAGGTGCATAAAAGATGTAGCAGCGGACCTTCCAATGCCGCACCTGAAACCCAATTCCAAAATCTGTAGAGTTGTGTGTGCCGCCACCCTCGACGTCAGCTGCTAATTGGCGTCGCTGTGCTAACCAGATCACAGGTAGTTTATTTGTCTTGTATGGGGGCGCACTACAAAAAGGGTCCAACAGAACTGTCAATTTGAAGTATATGAAAAAAAGTTTCTTTATTCTGTAATGTTCATTTTTTCTAAAAAGTCACAGTCAAAATTTGATTTGCAACACAACAACAGCCAACGCGTTTCACTCCATACCACGGCGAAGAACAAACCCAAGGACCAATTGAAACAGTAGAACGGATTGGAGTGATTGATACTGGAGAAGGAATGTCTAACACAGAATTGAGGGTGATCAATTTATCAGATAATATCTTGGATCAAGATGAGATCATACTATTGGGTAAAGGTTTGGGATTTTGTCCCACACAGGATGGTGATTTTTTGGATTTGCATGTAGACCTGTTTAAATTTACCAGGCAATTGAAATTAAAAGATTTTTTCAGCAACAAGCCATCTTCTAGCCGTAATTTTGGGGGACCTGGGGAATTAACAACTATGTCTATTGCTGAAATTAAAAATCTACAGTGTCTGACCACTCTTAGTGAGGAAAGGGAGGTTGATTTAGATTGTATACGATCAGAGTACAACATTTCGGAAAACCTATCGATGGATAGTGGGTTACGTTCCAATTCTAAGTTCCTCCCTAGTACATATCACCACAATATTGACACTTTCTCCGAACGGGTTAGTGCCAGTCTATATAAACTCGAAAGGGAAAGTAGGGAACATCGAGACATAAAATCCAACCTCACAAAAGGGGAAAAAGGTGCCTTAAAGAGATTAAAACAGGACACCAGTATAGTGATCAAAGAGGCAGATAAGGGCGGAAACGTCGTTATCATGAATACCGTTGACTATAAAGGAGAGATTGAGAGACAGCTTGGGGATAAAGAATGCTATGAACGGGTGTCCCACAATCCGATGGGAGCCTTGGCAGTTGAAATAAATTCCAAACTACTTCTGCCAGTTTTCCTTAAAGGATAACCTGATGCTTTAAGGGGCTTTCCCATCCTAATAGCAAGCGCAATCCTATGTAAGAATGTTTTGCTTCCACAATTGCGGGCGCAAAACAGTCGCAAATTACCACCCTCTTCAAAAGGGTGGTAATGGGGTCAGAAAAGAGAAGGGACCCCAGGGGACTTCCCCTTTGCAAACACAGGGTAAAATATTTTTTAAGGGCAGGCAGTGGTCCCAGGGACCACTGCCTGCCTCTCAAAAAATGAAACGAAAATGATAAAAAAAAAATGTTAAAGCATCAGGTTATCCTTTAAGGAAAACTGGCAGAATTTGAAAAAAAACCTGCTTTATTTAAAAGCAGTCCCAGACATAGTGGTCTGCTGAGCCCAGCAGGCCAACATACCTGGGAGGGCCTGCAATTCCCAAAGGGGTCACAAATTGCAAGAGGATCATTCATATTCATGAGCCTCTCTATTTACGACCCCATTGGGAATCGCTAACAGTGTGTTTCACACTGTTGTACACCCTAAATAGCGCCTCTCAATTTGTGAGTTTCAAAAGACTCGCAACTTGCGAGGCGCTTTTTTGGCCGTCGTACATATAACTTCCAATTTGAAATGTTCTCACAGTTATAGACTAGTTCTGAAACAAAAGGTTTCCTTTGCTAACGAGCCCAAAGTTTATCTCCATGATTTCCTACATTGATTTATTTAGTCAAGTGCTAATGGGAATAAAGTCCCTTTGTAGAGAAGTGATTTTACAGCACTCTAGTTGCTCAGTGGCACTTTGTTTTGAATACACAACATATGGTAAATGGACAAGAAACCAATATCTCTACATTTAGCCTGGATTTACACCTTCCAACCCTAGCTAAATCAAAATCAGAGTGGTGAAACGCCCAAATCAACAATATTCTCCCAAAGGGTCATTTCAAACAACTCTATTTCCCCCCCTGCCTTGAAATACGGACATTTATAAGTGATCAGTTGACTGGTCAGAGGGAGCATATTTCCGACCATCCTCTGGGTGAGTTAAATTCACTAAGCCCTGTTGACACCGAAGGATAAACGAGCAGAACAGTCAATCTGCTATAAACATTATTCTTGCCATTCGTTAATTCGAAATGTTTTTGCTGCAGTCTAGTTTTGGCATTGAAAGTTGGGTAATTTGATGGCTGTACCGTCCAAGCAGACATAGATAGTGGTGGTATTTCAGAATAGCGAATGCCAATGATATAACTTTTTCATATCAAGGCCAGAATCTCTGTTTAACAGTATCTCTGCGTTTGCAACAGCTGTTGTCACGTTAACACATTTGGATCTATGAGACTGTTGAGAATTATAGGAGATGTCACTGCATCTGACTACACTTGTTCAGTTTCATTGATGCGTTATTATTTGATAATATAAAAGTACTGTGAAGTAATTGAGCATAATTTATATTACAATGTTCGAGTATTTGCATACATATCCAAACCATACATATAATAAACAAAGTAAAGTCCGCTGTCAAACAAATTGCCATATAACAGAACTGAATAAAATGTGTCTACTATCAAAAGGATATCATGTTGCCTCCCGCATTACATCCAAGGGGAGGGCTGCATAACACATCTTCCAGGTACAGAACAAACATTTGCAACAGCCGAGCGATGCACAGTGTACCACAAATGTATTCAACCACTGAGTAGCTAAATTTCTGAAGACATGACATGGCTTGATTCTCTTTGCTGTTAAACCTAAAACAAAAGAATCAAGAACAGCCATATGAAAACATAAATCACAAAACGGCTCACATCTTAAGTCTCATCTCAACACACACCGTAAGACAGGGGAGTGCCCACAACGTAGTACAAAGATAGATTCTGCCATGGTTATGATGAATCTATCTGTTATCAGAACATGGCAATGTTAAGCGCTTCATCGAAAACAATGGAGTTCTCTGGGCTTCTAATGGCCAGTAGAAGCCCGAAGCATCAACCTTTCAATATTTAACAAAGCCCTCTGCGAGGACAATGTTTTACAAATTAGAACACTCTGCCTTGTAGGGGCAGAAATTTCTAATAGCTTTAGATCCCTACATAGTGGGCTCTACCAGCCATTAAAGGCCCCCCCCTGGTTAAAGGCACTCACTTTTCGGCTCAGGCCTTTAATTCTGGATCAAGCCTGTAATGCCCGTAGAGCCCACTATGGCGGGCTGTAAGGCTATAGTAGTTTCTAGAAGGGTTGTATGACAAAAAGAATCTTCTTCAAAAATATTGTGTCGTAAATATTGTCACGATAAATATCAAGTTTACATACTTTGGGGCATATTTAGCAATGTTTTACGCAGCACAATGCAGAAAGCCACCTCGCTGCGCTGCATGAAAGGAAAAGGGCCTTATGTAACATTATATGGCAAATTCCGGCACTTTCCTAGTGCTAGTTCACTATTGGCTGCCTAGCACCAACACTGACACGCTTGTGTTGTGTTGCAAGCATGCCTGCATTGGAGGCAGGTTTGCTTTTTGTGCAGGAAGGGACAGCTTCCTGCATAAACACAAATGTGAGAAGCATTTCCTCTTTCTTTTTATGCTGCAGGAATAAGCACATATAGAAAAAGGAAAATATTAGAAAACAAGATATTTCACCTCGTTACACCTCAACTGGGGTGGTGTCGCATTTTGATCCATGCCCAGAACGACCACTAATGGTAAATATGTGAATGTGCTAAAATCCATGGGTGGATGCTTGGAAATACCCACACTCTAATCTTGGAACACCTCCCTGCCAGAGTAACACAGGGCAGTGATATGATCTGCTTTGCCTTACTCTAGATTTATCAAGCAATGCAAGGCCACGCAAGGTGGCCTTGTGTGACTTGATAAATCTCACTTAGATTTTGTGTCACCCATATGCCCACTTGTGTGGCTCAAGGACGGCACAAAACCTTGATAAATATGCCCTACAGTATTCAAACTACCAACATATTTAAAATAGAATTATGGAACTGAAAATAGCCTAAAAAGTACATTGAAGTATACATATATATATATATATAGAGTATTATGTGTAGGTCTCCCTGCTTTATGGTATTTATTTTTTGAACATTTCCATGACTGCTGCGGCCGCTGGAGGTAGGATTGCGTCCTGCGCTACCCCGGCTTGTCGAGACTCTCACCGCAGCAGCTGGCATAATTTCCACTAGTTTCATTTCGGTGGAGACCCCCACCGAGGGAATCCTCCCAGCGCCTGCCTGACTCTAAGATGGCGGTCGGCGGCGATTCTCGGATGGCGATCGCCGCTTCCACTGGCTCGCCCCAACTTCTCCCCGGCCTCCTGCTAATCCTACGGCCCTCTCTTGGTTTTCTGGCCTGCCTCCTGACCTGCTGCCAGATTGGGGCCACTGCCAGTGCTGGATTGCCTTGTGGCCCTGCAACACGGGCCAGATCCCCGGACCACTCACCCCTCCCCCCCCCACATGGCACCAGGGTTCTGAATGTTGCCGGGTCCCGGAATCCACACCGCTTGCGGTTGAAGGCACACACAACCCACCGGCTGCCGTGCAGCGCCTCACGGCCAACGCGTGACCGCACCAACAGCGTCAACATGGCCTTCACCACCTGGCGCACTCTCACCCCCACCTGACGGCTGACTGCAAGCTCTCCAAGATGGTGACGCGCCTGCGGCTGGCCTCCAGCTTCATCTCCCACCTTCACTCCTGGACTTCTTGACTTTTGCTTTGTCCTGACCGACACTTTGTTGCTGTTTTCGGACAGTTTCTCTGGACTCTAGCCCTCCTCCCTTTCCCTCGTCCTTTTACCATTTTCCCCGTGGATGATCCTCAAATGTTCCCTCCCCTTTCTGCTTACCCTTCTCTCCATACCCTTCCATCCCTCCCACCCTCCCTTTGTACTGTGACAGCATCCACACTTATGGAACTCTGCTCTTTGACTTATTGTAATAACTCTAATCAATGGTATTTGCTTTAGACCTTGCACCATATACCATTCCTATGTGACTCTTAGAGTTTTTCCAGACATATCCCCTCCCTATTTATATAGAGATAACTCTAATCACTAGTGTATGCAGTAGACCTTTGTACTCTCTACCATTCCTATGTGACCATTAGAGTATATCCGGTCTCATCCTTTCCTATGTATATAGAGATAACTCTAATGACTAGTCTCCTATGTGACTTTTAGAGTATATCCATGTGTATCCCTTCCCTATGTATATAGAGATAACTCTAATCACTGGAACATGCAGTAGTCCGCTTTGCTCTCTTCCATTCCTATGTGACTTTTAGAGTATTTCCAGTCTTACCCCTTCCCTATGTATATAGAGATAACTCTAATCACTAGTTTATGCAGGTGTCCGCTTTGCTCTCTACCATTCCTATGTGACTCTTAGAGTATATCCATGTGTATCCCCTCCCTAAGTAGATAGAGATATCACTAGTATATGCCTAGAGTTTATCCATTTGTATCTCCTCCTTGTGTGACTTTATCTCTTGTACATTTGCAATTTTTTCTGTTTGTACCTTTTTATAACGCATGTAATCCTAAGTCTGTATGTTTTCAACTGGTTCTTATGTAAGTCAAAACATTTTCTAATTTGTTTTTCCGATTGTAACCTTCAGTCCTTATGGTTGTAACTAGGTCCTATGTAAAGCGCTCTGACACCTCAGGCCCACGGAGGAGACGGAGACTGCGGTCCAGCATCCAGACGAGGCGGTGAGGAATGCGGCGAGTCCCGACCAGAGCCCAAGCCGAGAGTACAAGGTCCGAGGTATCCGGAGGCCCACCTGTAACTGAAGTCCGAAGTTCGTAGTCCGACGTCGTAGCAGTCCAGTCCAGTCCGAGGCCTTCCGTTCTTGCTGCCCGGTGAGTACCGTTGCTGGGGTAGTATCTAGACAGGGTCAATTAATTTGTCTCTGGTCCGATGGGTTTGGGTACACAGATCCAGTCCGAAGTATTCACTTAGGTGGATACGGGTCCTGACGTGTCTCTTTATGGGACCGGTATGTTCTGTACTGTTTTAGCAGTGCATCCAGTAATTCTAGTAAGTCTGTTCTCGAGAAGTCCGAGTATTATGTTTTAAATGTACCAGGTAATATTCTGTTCGAACTGTTATTAATGTTATTTAATGTGTTTTCAATGTCGTGGTATGAGTGATTTGTTTTGCTATTCATTACTGTGTTTATCGTGTATTGTATTGTGTTTGGATTCAAGTCTAGAATGCCTCTGTTTTCCAAGTTACGTCAGATAGGAACCCGGAAAGGGTTACTCGAAAAATCAGTTCCTGTCCCGCCTAGGGACAGTCCAGGACATTTTATGTATCATAAGCATGGCTTAAGTGCCATATTGTATTTAGATTTATTTTGCAAATTTGTTTTTCCGATTGTAACCTTCAGTCCTTATGGTTGTAACTAGGTCCTATGTAAAGCGCTCTGACACCTTCGGGTAAAGTTCGCGCTATATAAAATTGCATAAATAAATAAATAAATAAATCTGTATTTATCCATATTTCTTTTTTGGTATCTTATTGGTATTTAATCATATGTATTTTGTGTTTTGAGAATAAATTGATTCCTAAAATGGTAAATTTCAACATTTATTTAACTGATAAACATGCACTCATACTTTGCTAAGAGTTGCATTATAGAAAATTAAGCAGCCAAAATAGCAAAATAACACACCCACAGGTAAATATCAGCATTATAATACACATATATCTTAACATATGCCTGTATTTTGGGAAAATGAGGAAAATTATATTTTGCCTTGTTCTATGTCCCTACGTGTTCCCCATCCTATGTTATATGTGCATGATCGATATGCATGTATCCCCCTATGATCGATTAAAGACGCAATTACAGTTGTGTCCAACTCTAGTATGTCAGTTTCCAGTTCTCGTGAAAGCAACGAGTATTAGGCCTATGTTGCCATGTTTTACCGTGTACACGTTAATTCATTGAATTGTCCCCGTTCCTAGGCCTCAAAAGGGCCCGGACGCCAGAATCAAGCTCCAGTCTCCTGAACCCGCTTCGAGGAGCGATACAGCCCCCACCTGCATCCCTGACCCTTCACTTACTTCCTGCCGCGCGGTGCCCGGCCCGGCCTGGCTCTGCCTGCCTGTCTGCCAAGAGTATGTTATGCTTCTAGTTATCAGTTCAGCTCCTCGTCTTTGCATTCCTTAGCTACTGAACCGTATAAACAGCTTCAGCTATAGTCTAGTCTTTATGTCTCCATGCAAGAGAATTACTGTGTTAATATTCATAGAAGATTCATAGCACACGCATTACACGAAGAATATATGCATGCACCAGCCTTAGAGTCAAGTAGCCTCTGCCCTGATAGCTTTTAGTTTCTATCAACATGTACTCCAAACACAAGATACCAGATATGCCATAGGTACATGTCGTCCTGACACCGTAGACTTTAGTCTCCTCTTCTAGTGTAGAAGTCATAGCCCCCAGTTCTCCCTGGTAACACGTCATTGCCCGTTTGCGCGCATCACTA
The DNA here is from genome assembly GCF_964261635.1 of Lissotriton helveticus. Taxonomy (NCBI): domain Eukaryota; kingdom Metazoa; phylum Chordata; class Amphibia; order Caudata; family Salamandridae; genus Lissotriton; species Lissotriton helveticus. The sequence goes on from NC_136063.1 coordinate 852,052,081, forward strand.
GGTTAAAGGCCCCAGCTGCTCAGGTAGCCCCCTCCATGTTTCCGCCCCATTTATGACACTTCTGTGACGTCTACATCACATGTCCATGTACACGCCTTCTTGTTACACCCATTTTGTTCTTATCTTTCGCGACTGCTACGAGTTACGCCTACTGCTACGCCTATTGTATGCAATGTAATGTAATGTATTATACTATATATATGCTGCACTGTCGATGAGGCATTGCAGCTGCCATCCATTCCATTTCCGTGCAGGCTATCCCGTTCCTGTCCCTTCCCTTATGCCTGATTAAAGCCTGTTAGACTCAGATACCTCGAATCCTGTCTCTTATTTATTGAGCTATCTGTTTTATTCAATGTATTCAAAAATAGTACCGGTAATTAATTATTTATTTACCACATAATGGCGCCCGAACAGGGACTTGCCCTTTCCCCATGCGCCGGCGAAGCCACGCAGGCCCCCTGACCCTCTGCAGCCGTGACGGAACCATACCGTGCACGTGCAGATATTTCTGCTTCAAGTATCCCTCAGGCCCACGGAGGAGACGGAGACTGCGGTCCAGCATCCAGACGAGGCGGTGAGGAATGCGGCGAGTCCCGACCAGAGCCCAAGCCGAGAGTACAAGGTCCGAGGTATCCGGAGGCCCACCTGTAACTGAAGTCCGAAGTTCGTAGTCCGACGTCGTAGCAGTCCAGTCCAGTCCGAGGCCTTCCGTTCTTGCTGCCCGGTGAGTACCGTTGCTGGGGTAGTATCTAGACAGGGTCAATTAATTTGTCTCTGGTCCGATGGGTTTGGGTACACAGATCCAGTCCGAAGTATTCACTTAGGTGGATATGGGTCCTGACGTGTCTCTTTATGGGACCGGTATGTTCTGTACTGTTTTAGCAGTGCATCCAGTAATTCTAGTACGTCTGTTCTCGAGAAGTCCGAGTATTATGTTTTAAATGTACCAGGTAATATTCTGTTCGAACTGTTATTAATGTTATTTAATGTGTTTTCAATGTCGTGGTATGAGTGATTTGTTTTGCTATTCATTACTGTGTTTATCGTGTATTGTATTGTGTTTGGATTCAAGTCTAGAATGCCTCTGTTTTCCAAGTTACGTCAGATAGGAACCCGGAAAGGGTTACTCGAAAAATCAGTTCCTGTCCCGCCTAGGGACAGTCCAGGACATTTTATGTATCATAAGCATGGCTTAAGTGCCATATTGTATTTAGATTTATGGGTCGACTATACCAAGGATCTAGAAGAGAAATATAGATGGCCTGTATCAGGTACATGGGATGCCGAGTGCATCATGCGAGTAGAAGAGGCATTATGGAAAAAGAAAGCCCGACAGTCCCAGAAAGATGCCATCGAGTTATGGCGCAAAGAATCTCATAGAAGAACCGAAAAAGAAATCAGAAAAACAGAGTTAAGTAGGGAATCCTCAGAGAGAGCCCAAGAAAGGGAACTTCTAGAAGAAGGTGAACGAGTTAGAGCAGAACAGTCAGACAGACAGAGAAATGCCCTTATAAGGGGCATGTATCCTCTTCTTGCCGAGGGCTTGCCGAAGGCAACCCCGGAAGCATCCAGTAATTTTCCGCCATCATTAGTCCCGACTAGGCTACGTCATAAACCGACTGCAGCTGAAATTTTTCTTTCGTCCTATTTGGACGATACAGTTCCAGAATATGCAAATCATATTCCGCCTGTTCAACCTCAGCACCCTGTTAATAATGTAATCCCTGTTCCTCCAGCCACTGGTCCCGGGGACCAAGTTAATGTACCCCCGGCCCAGCCTACAGTAAATGCACCCGTTTTTCCAGTCACGTTACCAGCACCCGCACGTCCGGTATTACCTGACGACTCTAGCCCAGGAGGGGCGGCGGGAGGCGCTCCTACCACCCCGCCTCAAACGAAACGAATGACGCTGAGAGAAGCAGCGTTACAACGTACACCGAAAGTCTCTACTTACGCAGCCCTCAAGAAATACCTTACTGATTGCGTATATGATTCAGTACCAGGTGAAGATTACATGATACTGTATTCAGTACGTTTACGACGAGTTACCACCTTTTTGGTTACTCTGCCAGACATGAAGGACCATCTAGATAGAATATATCGTTTTATCCGTACAGGGGAGGATCCAGAAAGTATTCACGAAGCTATGGCACACAGAAAAGTCGAGACTCAACATCTGATTTTACAGTTTTTGATTAACTGTTTAATAAGAGAACAAGACTATCCTGAGAAAGATAAAGATAAGATGAAAGTCCTGACAAAGTGGAGTGATAATATAGCCGAGGGAAAACACAAGACACAGAATTGTATAGACACTATGTACAGGAAAATCCGTAAGGAAATTCTAGACATACACGAAAAAGAGAAAGCAAGGAAAATAGCCGAGAAAGAGAATGACTCTTCAAGTGAAGAGGTAGACAGCGAGAATCCCGACAGAATAGCGTATGTAGGTAGAACTAGACTTTCCGACAGACATTCACGTCCAGATTACAAGAAAAGTTTTCCTCCTCCAGTGCCAGAACAATGTTCTCTTGAGCAAGTATTCCAAGCTACCGATAAAATTCTGAAATCACGAATAGGTTATAGTGAACTTAATACCATGCATGAACAAGAACTAGCCCGATCAGCAGTCCGATGGACTAGTGATTCTACCACGTTTCCAGATGAAATCGTGGCACAAATGTTCCTGAAACTGCCCCCAGCCGAGCAGCGTCTGGTGGGTATGTATATGATCCAGCACCTCATTACGCTGTATGAGGAACAGCATTCTGATCCAGGTCCGCTACATGATGTATTGAACGAGTTACTCCAGTACAGATGGAAAGGTCTAGGTACCGATTTAATTAATGTCATTCTAGAACAGCGCCACAAATACAGTACGTTCCTGACTCCGCATTTTGTTCCCGTTCCACCCCCAGTAAGGAAGTCATTCTACATAGACAGACAGAATCCGTTACGAGAAGTACATCCAGTTAGGACAATGGGGGGTGCTCTAGAACGAGTATTTGTTTACACCCCCATCACGAAAATAGAACTCTTAGAAATGAAGAAGTTAATCCCCTGTCATGATAAAGATCCAGCAGGGTTCCACCGTGAACTAAAAGACATGCTCCGTATGGGAGAATACACGTATCCTGATATCATTAAAATGTTAAAGGTCTTGTTGCCTGCGGGCATATATGAAAAACTTAAAGAAAAAGAATGGGAGGTGGGAGAGAATAAGATAGATTGGTCCGCATTAGAAGCCGAAGATAATACACGAGTACCAGGTACCGGTCTTGGGGATAAAGCTAAAGCTTTGCCCGAACTGTTAATACAAGTCTTGCCAAGATTACTAGCCACGAAAAAGGAAGACTGGGATGCCATCTCAGCCTGTAAACAGAAACAAGATGAAGATACTAGTGACTTTTATTCTAGATTCGAGAAATGTTTCATTATTAATAGTGGTCTGAAAACAAGTAGTGAATCGTATCCACATCTTTTTGTTACCAAACTAGTCGATAATTCAAGTCCACAAGTTAAAAATGGAGTACTGAAAGTCGAGAGTTCTTGGCAAGCTAATACTCCGTCACAGATGCTCCAGATGCTCCAGTATCACCAGAACAGAATCAGGGAAGAGCAGGAACATGAAAGAAGACGTATGAAAGACACGAAAATGAAAGTATTAGTTGCACAGTCTGTTCCACAAGACAGTCAGAAGAGGGGTCCGAATCAAGCCAGTCATCCTACAGCTCCCGTTAAAGGGACATGCAATTACTGTAAACAGCCAGGTCATTTTATAAACGAATGTGCAGTTCTGAAACATAACATAGCTACTGGTAAGACTAAAGAGAGACCGCGTCCGCCTAGACAAGAACAAGTTTTACAGACTTCCCAGCCACCGCAGAACGCACAACAGACAGTTACAGTACCGCAGCCTATAGCTGCAACACAGCACGTTACACAGCAGATGTACCAGTATGCACAGTCCGAGTATCCAGATTATCAGCCATATTCATGAAACAGCCTAGAGAGGGAGGTTGGCTTGCCTCTCATCGAGATTCCTGTAGATCAAGAGGGTCCCTATGTACATAGTCAAGTATTAGGGAAAGACAGAAAGTTTCTGATTGATACAGGGGCAAGTAGGACTACCATCAGTCATGACGAGGTTCCAGGGGCTCCGCTCTCAGGCTCTAGAAATGTTTCCCTTGGATTTTCAGGAAAGCCTATTGTTAATGAAATATCGAAACCAGTTACTCTAGAAGTTGGTCCACTGTCCCGAACTACTGATTTGTTACTTACGAAGTCATGTCCAGAAAATGTATTAGGCATTAAGACACTGAAAGAATTAGGTGCCATAATTTGTTGCTCCCCAGAGGGAGTAAGACTGTTCCTGCGAGATTTTAAAGGTCATTATGTATTACGTGATTTTGATCCAAGATTATTGAATATACCACAGCATTTATGGGCACAAGGTCCAACTGATGTAGGTTGTATGCATATCACACCCCATCGTGTCACTCTGAAACAAGGTGTTGTATTACCACGAATCAGATTGCCACCTGAGGCTGTAGCAGCCTTATCCAAAATTATTGACAAGCTTATTGTTCAAGGAGTGGTTGTAGAAACTGACTCCAATGTATGTAATTCTCCTATCATTCCAGTCCTGAAACGTACTGATCCAAATGCACCTCCAGTGTATCGATTAGTGATTGACCTTCGAGAACTTAATAAATGTATCATACCCCAGTACCCAGTAGTCCCAGATATTTCCTCACTCTTGACTGCCATTGATTCTGAAGCCACATTCTTTACAGTTATTGATCTCAAGAACGCATTCTTTAGTGTCCCCATTCATCCAGACAGCCAGTTTCTTTTTGGATTCTGTTTAAATGGAAGAAGCTATAAATTTACACGAGCTCCTCAAGGATTCACAGAAAGTCCTAGTATTTACAGTCAAGCACTTAAGAGACAACTAGACAATATTCACATGCCAACTGACACTGCCCTACTCCAGTATGTCGATGATCTGTTAATTACAGCCCGTTCTGAACGTGACTGCGAACGTGCGTCACTGACAGTCTTGTATTTCCTGGCCGAGATGGGGCACAAGGTGTCCCCTTCAAAGCTCCAGTTCTGTGTCCAGCAAGTGGTCTACTTGGGACACTTACTGTCCAAGAGGGGTAGGCAGTTGACACCAGACCGTATCCAGTTAATAGCGCATCTTCCACAGCCCAAGACTCAGTAGGAGGTACGAGCTTTTATCGGCCTCACTTCTTACTGTAGACAATGGATTCCTCAGTACGCATTTCTAGCCAAGCCACTGATACAGTTAACGGCACAGGAGGCAGCCGTATTGACTGTCCTCCCTTGGACCCAGGAACATACACTTGTTTTCAATGAGTTAAAGAAAGTTTTATGCCAAGCACCTGTTCTAGCAACACCAAACTACAGTAAGCCTTTTACACTTTTTGTTACAGAACGTGATGGTACTGCATTATCTGTTCTCACACAAGATCAAGCAGGACAATACAAGCCCTGTGCTTATTTTTCTAGCACATTAGATCCAGTGGCCCAGGCTCTGCCTGCGTGCCTCAAGTCAGTTGCAGCCACAGCTCTAGCTATCAGACAAAGTGATTCCATAGTGTTAGGACATTACCTGACAGTACAAGTTCCACACTCCGTGGAAGTTCTTTTAAACTGAACACAGACTCAGCACTTGACAATTGCACGTTTAACAGGTTATGAATTGACACTGTTTCAGCCACACATAGAAATCAGACGCTGCAACGTTTTAAATCCCGCTACACTGTTACCCTCAGTTACTTCAAGTCCTGCCACACATGACTGTGTGGAAGTTGTTAACACCATGACAAAGCCAAGACAAGACTTGACAGATATTGCATTACCTGATCCTGACCTGACACTTTATGTGGATGGTTCATGTATGAGAACAAGTACAGGAGAACTAGTAGCCGCGTATGCAGTGACTACTGAAACCGAAGTTATAGAAACACACCGTATTGATACCCTGTCTGCTCAAGCAGCAGAGCTAGTTGCTCTGACCCAAGCCTGCATACGAGCCAAGAACCTGAAAGTTAACATATACACAGATTCACGGTATGCATTCGGAGTCGTACACGACTTTGGAGTGCTCTGGCAAGAGAGAGGTTTCATGACTTCTCATGGAACTAAGATTCAGCATGGTCTCCTCATTCAAGCTCTGTTAGATGCAATACATTTACCGACAGCTATTGCCATTATGAAGTGCAAAGCACATACGAAAGTTACTGACATCATTTCCCAGGGTAACGACCTGGCAGATCGTACAGCCAAGCTTACAGCTCAGACTCCAGACATTCCAGTTAACAAGACACCGACACACATTCCAGAACAGACTACTTGTATGACAGTTAAGGACCCTACACAAGATGTACTAGATATCCAGTCACATGCTACCTCTGATGAAATCAAGAAATGGTCCGAACAAGGAGGGGTCCAGACAGATCAAGGATGGTTGACGAAGGGAAAAGCCACATGGTTTCTCCCCGACTCAATGGTTCAAGTCATTATTAATGCCGCACATAGTCCAGTACACCTAGGAGAAAAGGCCATGTTAGACAGTATCCAGAACATTTGGTTCAACAAGCATTTACGAGCAGCAGCCAAACAGAAAGTACGTACCTGCATGATATGTTGTCAGTTCAATCCAGGTAAAAGTGTCCCGGTGGAACAAGGTGGATTCCATCCTCCTGACCACCCTTTTGAAGTCCTCCAGATGGATTATATTCAGATGGAGCGATGTCGAGGTTTCAAGTATGTACTCGTAGTTGTATGCGCTTTGTCCAGATGGACAGAAGCATATCCAGTTCCAGATTACACTGCCGCGACCACTGCCAGGCAGTTGGTTCGTGAGTTTTTCCCCCGCTATGGTTTGCCAAGGGTCGTGTATTCAGATAACGGCCAGCCATTCTCCTCTGAACTCATGAAACAAGTATCCCTTCTGTTAGGGTACCAGTGGAAGTTCCACTGTGTACGGCACCCCGAAGCAGCTGGTCTAGTTGAGAGACATAATCAGACATTAAAAATCCGCATTGCAAAAGTATGCACAGAGAAAGGTGTAGATTGGTTGGTAGCACTGCCAGTTGCCCTTTTTATATGAGAATGGTTGCACACTCCAGATCAGGTCTGTCCCCGTACGAGGTCGTATTCGGCCATCCTCCAAATATGTGGGGTACACCTATGCCCCGAAAGATTACAGACGTTTCCAGTAATATGCTGACAGATTACTTAGCTTCCTTGATGTCTGCCCTACACTCTTGTCGTTCACAGGTCGCCGCTGCTTTTCCAGACAACACCGAAGTGAAACCGCACGAAGTCATACCAGGCGACTTCGTCCTCGTGAGAAATTTTGATCGTTCAAGTCCGCTGGAGCCCCGCTGGAAGGAGCCCAAGTTGGTGTTATTAACAACAAGGACCGCCGTCAAGCTCGAGGGACGCAAGGGCTGGGTGCATACCAGCCACATCAAGAAATTCCATGGATTACGACCAAAGATATTTATCAAAGACTGCCCCGTTCTCAAGGACTGCCCAGACACAGACTCTAAACTTCCCCTGTTAGAGAAAACTCCGCAGCAGGAGTATAAAGCCAAGTTGAGGTCTAGCAAGTCAGACAGTTTAATTGTTTAAGTCCCTCTCGGGTGAAGCGGTTAGACAGGTTCCTGACATGTATGAGACAGACCCACATAGTGAGAGAGTTAGTCAAAACTCTAAGAGAATACGCTATCAAAAGAATATTTGCAGTAGATGCATCGTTACTCTGTTATTTTTTATGTTTCTGAGTCTTATGGTTACCTGCATAAGTTATACTTTTCATTTATGATTTCCTATTTCACATGTACATATGTTTCCTAATGTTACAGTAGAGCACACATTTAGTGACCTGCCTCCTCACGAGTTATCCTATCGTCTTGCTATGCGTAATAACACATTTATCAGAATGTTACACTATTCACACCAGACCGGCAATGCCACTAATTGTTGAGTGTGTGGTCGACTTCCCCCTTTCCAGACACCGAAGGGAGTTCTGCCACTTTTTCCTTATCCGTTTTCACACAATGGTTCGTGTGGAGCATGGTCCACGTTAACGTCATCCCTAACTGATATGTCCCTTTTGAATCGAACATGTTTCCCAGACAAGCAAGGTCTTTCCCATAGAACAGGATTAGATCTAGAAAATGAAGTATATGATTTAGGTAATTATTCCTCGAATTTCATGGTCCTGAATGTCCAGTCCGATACTACTCCAGATTTGCCCGCTATTTCAGTACTACCAGTTAAAGGCGAATTATGTGTCAGAAAGAATGGTTCCGCACATGTAGGACATAGTGATTGTACTACTGTGGTCGAGTATAGTGACAGTGGGAAATCCATTTTCAAAGCCTCACGTCATTCTTATTTTGTTTGTGGTCAGACCGCATATATACGTCTGCCCCTCGATTGGGATGGAACATGTTACATTGCCTTCCTACTGCCACCAGTTTTTCTAGCCCCACCCGATTATCACAGAAACACACATCTAGTACACGTTAGACATAGAAGGGAGACTGAGTCCCCAATTGTCGATCAAACTGAAACTACTTTAGAACAATATCAAGACTTCAATAAAGGATTCTTTTTCTTCATAGGTCCGGTCCAGAATAGTAAGTTAATACGTAGGTTAACCAGAACCCTTGAAGCAGTAGTGAATGAGACTATTTCCGCTCTAGGTAATTTAACTGAAGAGCAATCTGCTATGAGATTTGTCGTGCTCCAAAATCGTCTCGTCCTTGACGTCATACTGGCCGATAGAGGAGGAGCTTGTAGAGTCATCGGATCTAGTTGCTGCATTTTCATTCCTAATAACGCACCGTCTGTATATTCAGCTATAACCAGACTTCATAAAATTGCCCATCAGTTACACCAAGATCCAGGCACCTGGACATGGTCCGGTTGGCTCTGGAGTATCATATCTGCCTGGGGATGGAAAGTATTGTCATTTATAGGTATAGCAGTAATGATCATATTCAGTTGCTGCCTCTGTTTACAATGTGGCCCTGCGATTTGCGGCTTGTGTGCTACCTCTTGTATTCCTAGTCCTAAGTCCCGTTCCAAGACAATTCGAGACGAGCAAATGATGCTATATGAACAGATAGATGGTATCATGAATATTGATGTTTCCTGATGGAAACGTAGGGTCAAGGAGGGAATGAGGAAAATTATATTTTGCCTTGTTCTATGTCCCTACGTGTTCCCCATCCTATGTTATATGTGCATGATCGATATGCATGTATCCCCCTATGATCGATTAAAGACGCAATTACAGTTGTGTCCAACTCTAGTATGTCAGTTTCCAGTTCTCGTGAAAGCAACGAGTATTAGGCCTATGTTGCCATGTTTTACAGTGTACACGTTAATTCATTGAATTGTCCCCGTTCCTAGGCCTCAAAAGGGCCCGGACGCCAGATTCAAGCTCCAGTCTCCTGAACCCGCTTCGAGGAGCGATACAGCCCCCACCTGCATCCCTGACCCTTCACTTACTTCCTGCCGCGCGGTGCCCGGCCCGGCCTGGCTCTGCCTGCCTGTCTGCCAAGAGTATGTTATGCTTCTAGTTATCAGTTCAGCTCCTCGTCTTTGCATTCCTTAGCTACTGAACCGTATAAACAGCTTCAGCTATAGTCTAGTCTTTATGTCTCCATGCAAGAGAATTACTGTATTAATATTCATAGAAGATTCATAGCACACGCATTACACGAAGAATATATGCATGCACCAGCCTTAGAGTCAAGTAGCCTCTGCCCTGATAGCTTTTAGTTTCTATCAACATGTACTCCAAACACAAGATACCAGATATGCCATAGGTACATGTCGTCCTGACACCGTAGACTTTAGTCTCCTCTTCTAGTGTAGAAGTCATAGCCCCCAGTTCTCCCTGGTAACACGTCATTGCCCGTTTGCGCGCATCACTAGGTTAAAGGTCCCAGCTGCTCAGGAAGCCCCCTCCATGTTTCCGCCCCATTTATGACACTTCTGTGACGTCTACATCACATGTCCATGTACACGCCTTCTTGTTACACCCATTTTGTTCTTATCTTTCGCGACTGCTACGAGTTACGCCTACTGCTACGCCTATTGTATGCAATGTAATGTAATGTATTATACTATATATATGCTGCACTGTCGATGAGGCATTGCAGCTGCCATCCATTCCATTTCCGTGCAGGCTATCCCGTTCCTGTCCCTTCCCTTATGCCTGATTAAAGCCTGTTAGACTCAGATACCTCGAATCCTGTCTCTTATTTATTGAGCTATCTGTTTTATTCAATGTATTCAAAAATAGTACTGGTAATTAATTATTTATTTACCACAAAATCTGAACCTGTTTTTTAACTTCCCATGTTGTCTACCTGTTCAGCTGTTGTCCTAGAAAGCACGAAAGACAGCTTGGAGAGTCACCCACAAAAAGCATAATTTTCAGTATTTTTCCGCTTTTAAAAATAAATACAGACAGAAAATATATTGTTTCCTGTCTGAATTTATCTGTAAATATTGAAAACTGGGAGCTTTAATTATGTATAACTATTTGAATCTATAAAAGTACAAAATAATTATATGATTAAATACTTTAAATATTAATGTAAATGTACATACACATACACATATATGTAAATACGAAAAAACTAAAAACAACATATAAACATTTAAACCATATTAAAGCTACACTTTTTATTAAAACAGAAACATAAATAAAATGCACTTAAATTATTTCATTAATATGCAAACCAACCAAAAAGTAATTTTTTAAAATGTAAATTATTTATTTTAATAAGTAAATTAAAAATGAATCAAGCAATACACAGTAAGACCAAGTTCAAAATATACAACAGTAGAGAAGATGTTTACCTTTGAAGAAGTGAGATCTACTATTCTAATACCAAAGTAAGCAACAGCAGATAAACTAGTGGATTTTAACAGGGTTATATTTACTATTCCCAATCTAATCTAATCAACAATGGGGAAAGTTCTTGAATTTAAAGGGGCTAGATTTACTATTGTCACTCCAATCCTAACAACAGCGGGGAAAACTTTGGATTTTGGACCGGTTTCAATTACAACTTTCACAACCACATTACCGAAAGGAGGAAAGATGTTGTTTTTTGGAAGGGTTAGATTAACTAGTCCTATCCTAATTTTAGCAAAAGTAGGGAAAATGTTATATTTTAGAGGGAATGCATTTACTATTCCAATCCCATGGTAAAGAAAAACAGAGAAAACAATTGAACTTGGAAGGGTTACATTTACAATTTTCACTGCAATCTAAGCAACATTTAGTAAAGTGCTGGCCTTTGGAGGGGTTAGATTTACTATACCCACTCTAATTTAAGCAAAATCAGGGAAATGGTTGCAGTTTGAAGGGATTAGATTTACTATTCCAACGCCAATCTAATAAACAGTAGGTAAAGTGGTGAACTTTGAAGAGGTTAGAATTACAATTCGCAATCCAACATAAGGAAAGGCAGAGAAAGTGTTGGAATTTGGAGGGGTTAGATGTAGGTCCTGATTTAGATCTCGGGGGACCAGTTACTCTGTCACAACAGTGATGGATATCCCGCCACCAAAATCCAAATCCAATAGGATTTAATGAGATTTATATTTTGGCAGATGGGATATCTACAGAATTCAGTCTGTCAACTATTCTGGCTCACATTTGCCTTTTCAGAGCTGTAGTTTTATTTTGGACTTGGGCTCCAAACAATTGCTGCTCTATTCTAATAATTTCATCCACCATAACTGGCAATTCGCTCTCAGTAAATTGTGGATAGCTCCTCCCTGGCATTATGAAACAATACACTTAAATGAATGTATTAACCCACTAGATTGTAAAAAAAGGTACATTGAATAAGAAACAGAGATGGCAACAAAAAAAAAACCTGACTTGACTGAAAAAGTGCCCTAGAACAATGTTCTTCTGTAGTGGAATGACAAAGATCATGGTCTGAAATGGAGTTTGTTTCATAGTGTGAGCAATCAGGAAAAATACATCAGATGTGTGATACTAGCATCCTTCCAAAAATCACAGGAATAGTAACATTTTGAATGCGTCCTGCGAAGGAATACCTCCATCAGGAATATGTCACTAGGACTATACCAGCACAACTGTGAAATCTAAATAGGCTTTGTGCAATCCCGTCACCTTAACAGTGATGGAATAATGTTAGCCACCTTATGAATCTCAATATCTGGTAACAAAGAATGTTTGGGGAGAGCAAATGTAATATTTTAACTCAAGATATACAAACTTTGTTTTAACACAGTAAATTAAGGGGAAGGAAAGATTTACTATTCTAAGACCAATAAACATTGGGATTAAACACAAACCATTGCAGGGTACTAGATTGACCATTCTTAGTCTAATACATTGTAAGAACATAGCATAATTGAGAAAATGCAGTTTACCATTCTCTTTACAAGGCATGCGAAATTGGTGTAGCAACATATATTAGGAGTAGAGCAGATTTTTCTGGATCCAAGACCTATAAACATTGGGCTATTGACGCATAATTGAAGAGAAAGGATTTACCATGCTATCTTGAAATCACATAAATATAGGAAGTAAAACAAAAATTAGAGTGGTAAAGAATTACTATACATGCTCCAAGACCTATATACATTGGGAAAACATGGTGGAGAACTGATTTGATATTGTAACTCCAGACCCTATAAATAATCGAGTAACAGATAAAAATTGGTGGAGAGCAGATGCAATCTCCAAATCAAAAGCAAACAACACATTTGAACACAATAAATTAGGGGGAATACAAATGTACTATTCAAACTCCAATGTCTTATAAACATTGAGTTAACATAATACAATTGGAGTAACCATGATGTATCATTACAACTCTAAAGGCTAATTAGGGAACATAAAATTATGACTCCAAGTGCTTAAAACAGTAAGGATAAAAGAAATGTGGATGTATTAAAAATTAATATTCTAACTCATCAACATAGTTATTCATTTAAATAAATTGACCAATTGACTAAAATACACTAAAACTCAAAAATATGTATTTCTGTAAGTAGTATTAATAATAAGCTATTTATTCTTTATAAAATAATAAGCATTATTTTCTCTAATTATGTTTTTTAATTCAAATATTGAGCTGATGTATGCATTTATTATTACGATTTGAATGTGTATTCATCATTCTGGTTATATGTGTTTTAATTCTTAAATATATAATTTCCATTTTTATTATCAAAAAGGAAACAAATATTTATTTTAAATGAACTAAAATGTTTGAAATTTTAACAGACTCTAATAACATTTTAAACATTTGCAATCATGTTTGTTTTACCCTGCTCCTTGAAAAATCCACCACTGTATAAAAAAATGGCTATTTATTATAATATACATTACAATTTCTTTTTAAATATTATACATCATATATATTTATACATGCATACATATATACACACAGAAAAATAAAAACAGGTTTTATAAATATTTAACTTCCTATCCAAAATGACACTTTATAAATATTATTTCACATATGAAAAGTAATTCTTAGGGGGGCATGTTCTGGTCGGCCAATATGGCATGTGCTCCTGGCTCCCCGGAGAAAACTCTGAGGCAGGGTCGAACCTCATTGCACTGATACTCCCGTAAGTGCCACCTCCTAGGCTCCTGGGTAACAGCGTAGCCCGTGGGCCTGCTGGACTGGGACATCCAATTGTGAGCCCCCACGAGTGCTCCCCCTGTGACTAGGTGACCCCATTAAGCACAAGGCATCTAAACTGTAGGGCAGACATGTTCACTGCACCTCACTGTAAGAAATTGGGGCTTTATTTGGCAGAGGTATATACCCTGACCAAGTAGGGACCACAATCATAGTCAGGGTAAGTCTGATACACACCAGAAATTAAGTTGCTCTCACCCTCTTGTCATGTATTCCTATAGGTTCTGAATCGATCCCCCTATTCCTGACCCTATTCTAGTTAAACAAACCAACAAGTTAACTAGCAGTCAGCCCATGAGGCAGAAAACCCCCATGATGCAGATACCGTTATCTGACGCAGTCACACTACGGCACAGGAACGTGTTATCTGATTAGGTCATAACGCTTGCGATCTAATTAGACAAGCGATATTCCTCCAGCCCCTGATAAGGCATACGGAGTTCTCATAACAAATCAAACCTATGACAACCTGGGCAAAACCCTGCGGCCATTGTTTTGATTTCACCGAGAACTTCAGCAAAAGAATGTGCTAACGAGCAAGTCGTATGACATCCTTATTGACGTATCTATGTCCATCCTTACGTCAATCTCGGCACCTTAAAGGTATAAATATTACGGATCTTGCCATATGCAAACACACGCATGGTGACGAGACGGAGCAGCCATACTTGCCGAAGCGAAGAGCAGAGCAGACCCCGCTGGCAACAGCCCCGCCTTTCTGACGCGCTGAGAGACGCGCTGCTTTCTCCTGCCGAGAATCCAGCACCGGCGTTTCTGGGCAGCCCTCGCAGGCAGCCTGGAATATCGAGACCAGAGAGAGAGATACCATTCCTCATTCATCCTAACTTCCAGGTACAGAACTGAATAACCCTTCACAGAGAATTCTTTAGTTATTCACTTGGCAAAAACAAACTTAACTTAAACTGTAACTTTCTATTCCCGCCCACGTATTAGACTTAGGTCAGGTACACGGGGTAGGCGTATCTAGAAACACCAGTTGAGTACGTTTAGTCAAATGTATATGTGTATGAAATATATTTTATTCATTTTAAAACATCTTATGGCTTAGAAACCATATCAATGTTTTTACAGTATTATTTTATACTATTGCTTTTAATGTATGCACTTTACTTAACTATAAGTATTGCAATAATATCGATCCATTTCTCTTGTATGAGAAAAGAGACTGATCAATAAATAACACCTTTTTATTGAACACGCCCGTCTCTTCCTTTTCTCTACATTCTGATGAGACTAAGAATGCACGTACTGACTGAGTAAAATAATTTGCCTTTTGTTCACACGACTCTCGAGATTGACTCTTGATTAGGGGAGAGCAAAGTTGTCATGTTCTATGGTTGTCAGAAACTAAATCCCTTCTTGTCTAATCAGGGAAGTTAATTCCTCCTTGAACATTCGAGAAAGTTTCTAGTGAACTCTGAGCTAAGCTGGCAAACCCAAAACTTTAAGTCTAGTATCGACAGTAGTAGACCTAGTTAACGTCTGGCCTAGGCCTTTACTGCTGTAGGTATTATTCCAATGCGCAGAGCCTATTGGGAAGATAGGAACTACACTACATGGCGCCCAACGCGTTTGGAAAGGGCGATAAAACTAACGTAAGACATTTAGAGTAACTCAGTCGTGCTTTCTCACTCAGACCCCTTTTCCCAAATACTCCAAAGACGTCTGGAGTGGGTGAAAGGTTATATCCGCCAGACCTCGCAGGAGGGAACTCCTATGTATGGTTCTTGGTATAGTCAACGTTGAAGGATACACTGTTCCAAAATATTGTGCATCTAATCTTTGTTTCCATAAGAAACCTGATCTGCAAACAAACAAAATAACCTTCAGGACAGTAAAATGTCAGAAAATGAAGAAGAAAGAGAGGCAGTTAGATTAGCAGCTGAACTCGCAGCGGCTGATGCTGCAGCACTAGATGCAGACGGGGATATAATACTCATCCCAGTCATCAAAAGGAGATCTATAACCCTTAAACTTATAGAAAATGGACTGACACCTAGAGGTGGCACAGTCATATTCGTAATTGAGGCACACGAATATCGGCAGACAGAGGTATACTATTCATGGATACATTTTCCAGCAGCAAATGCTGTAACAAAGTACTTCCACTATTACAAAATAGAGGAACCTCCTAATGAGTACACTCCTTTCGAGGAGGTGGAAGTACCACTCAAATTCCAAGAGCATTTGCTCTTATTTGATGGCGCCCTAAAACATAATAATCACATCACCAGGCTCGGTCCTTTAGGTAGACCAGGAGCAACGTGGCCGGTCCTAGCCGGATACACACCACATCCAGACATCGACGGGATGTCTGCAGCTAACCTGTTAACACAGCTAAAACAATTAATAAAAATTCATAGACAATTAGTTCAGTATGTGATGCGGACTTCAACAATTCAGCCAGCGATTAAACTTCCACAGCTGACCCCTCATCAGGGGAACACAAATAAAATTACACCACAGAACATCCAATCCTGCCTAGCTAAAGTACCGGCTAAACGGGAACAAATACCATTCTGGTTGGCACAGAAAATTACCCAAATTGAGGCGGTGTTTCCTGACACCACCCCGCTAGAAAAGCACAGGATTCTGACTATCTGTCTCCCAATGGGAATCGCACCACACATTGAGGACTGTGACACTTGGGGTACAGTCTTTGCTTCCATCTACACAAAAACGCACGGTGTTCCATCCATTTCGGTAATACCAGATGTGCTAAAACAAATTCAAGACGAATACGGTCCAGAACCTGCTTTAACTCTTGGTATGAAATTACTGAAAGACTTCAAGCAGGTCTCGGCTATATTATTAGCCAACATAAAAGGTGAAGCAGCAAACGTGGCGATCCGCCAGAGGTTAAAAGAGACAGATATAGCAGACCAACCAGCTGAAATTGCCAGAATCATAGAAAAATCCTATGAGGAACTAGGTAGAGACAGTTTAGGTGGAATACCAGTAAAACCACAACTGACTGAAAGTCCAGAAAAAATATTTTTTAATAATAATTCACCAAAAAAGAACTGGGATGGAAACAAACAATCCAATCCCAAAGAAAAGAAATTCCAGTCCCGAGGAAGGTCTCCTAGGCGAAGAGAAAAATCTCCGAACCAAAGACACAGGTCACCTCAGAGTGACCCCTCTGGGAAAAGATATAACCTTAGAAATAGGGATAATATAAAAAAGCCTGATAGATATCAAGACATTGATACACGTCCCTCTCAATCTTTTCAGACTTCCTCGCAGAAATCGGAAAGAAGAGGACGATCAGAACAAAGAGAAGAGCACGCCAAGTCCAAAGACAAGGAACCTGCTCAGCTAAAAAAGAAATTACAATTTCCAAAAAAGAAGGTAGCCAGTATCAAGGTAGTTAACAATGCCGAGAATACTGAGGACACAACTGAAAAACGGAGAGTGGGCTCAGACAATGCTAGACAGCGCAGCAGAAGTGAGCATAGCTCGCAAAGTCCTTATGAATCATCTGGAGACAGTGGACACGAATGAATATCTTCAAGTGGAAACTGCAGACACCAGGGTTAGCAAACCTCACAAGATATACGAGATAACATTACGTATAGAGGGAGATAAGACTAGGAAAATAAGGGGACTATTTTGGGATAACCTCTCCAAGGGTTATGACATCCTTCTAGCTGAAAAAGACTGGCCACCAGAGTTTGTCAGGGAGTGCCCTCATGGCGAAGAAGTAATTATGCCTGCCTTCTCAAATCATATTCCAATTCATAAAAAATACACACTTGCCAGAAAGTGGGCAGTGGCTCTAGCACCTGCTTTATATAAAAATCACGTGGGATGGGATGAGGATTCTCCTCCTCACAAAATCCAGTTAAAATCACAACCTACTGCACAAAGGCAGTACCCAATTAAGCAAGAAGCTAAAAAACAGGTAAATGAAATACTAGATCAGCTAGAATACCAGGGGGTGATTGAAACTTGCACCTCACAAATGAACAACCCTTTGTTTCCGGTCTCCAAACCAGACAATTCATATCGTCTAGTTTTGGATTACCGACACCTTAACACATGTTGCAAAACTTTTGCAGTGCAAAACTCACACAGTGCTGCATTAATGAATAACATAGTGCGTAAAAAATACAAAACAACCTTAGACATCTCTAATGGATTCTTTTGTCAAAACATAGCACCAGAGAGCAGATATTTAACTGCATTCTCAGTAAATGGCACTCAAAAACAATTCTGTCGGTTAGCCCAGGGGTACAAGAACAGCCCGGGGGTATTTTTCAGCCAGAGTAACAGAATTACTTCAACTATATGATGATGAAGCATTATCTTATGTCGATGACATTTACTTAACAGATGATGACTTGGAGACTCACTTGAAAAGAGTGAACACCATAATACTTGGGTTCGCTGCAGAGGGTTACAAATTCAACTTTAAAAAATCCAGAATTGCCCATCTGACAGTCCTGTTCTTAGGATATGAATTATCAAGCGAAGGCAAAAGCCTGGCTGACAATTTCCTAGAGAAATGTGCCGTACTCCAAGCACCTAGAACACTAAAAAACTTACAGTCGATTCTAGGCTTCCTAAATTTCGGAAGAACATACATTGCAAATTACGCAGAAAGGGTCAAACCCCTTTATGATCTAATTAAACCAGATTTTAAAAGATCCAATTGGACTCAAATACACACAGAAATTTTGAGATCCTTACAAACAGACATGCTAATTAAAACAAAATTAGAAACACGTGATAACACACGCAATCTTGTGATTCGAGTCATCCCAGGGAGATGCGGATTCACATACCTGACCTCTAATGAGGGAGAAAAGGTACCAATTGCATTCAAATCACACTTGTACACAGAAGCTGAACAGAAATTCAGCAACAAAGAAAAAATTGTTCATGCAGTTCAAACCGCAATAGCTAGAGAAAAAGACATAGCTGACGGTAGACATATCACAGTCAGAACAGCTGAATCAGCCTTTGAGGCATTAACAACACCGTGTAATTTACCAACAACAACATTGGATCCAGAATGGTTACAATGGGTGAATTCAATCACAACGGACAAAGTATACTACTACTTTGATCCAGAACTAGAAGAAATGAAAAATCTAGCATATGAAGAAACATATCCTCTGCCAATCGACATTCTGCCTTTGCGACATTACGCCTGTGTAATCTATACAGACGGACATGCTCAACCGTCCGTTTGGGGAGAACAAGCATACAACCCCACATGTGAGATTACAAAAGAAGTGTGGCGCGGAGGTAAACTAAAACCTCTATTAACAAAAACACACTCAGTAGAAACTAATTCAGAACAACAAACTGAAATAATAGCATTGAAAATGGCGCTAGATAATGCGGATCGCGAATTCCTGACACTTATAGTGTCAGATTCATATTACTGCGTCAAATCATATAACAGCGATTTGCAGACATGGATTCAAAACGGTTACAAAGATGACACAGATGCACCAATAAAGCAGAAACTGCTCTGGGAACAAATAGCTCTTTTACAAAAAGAACTACCAAAGACTCACGTGACTCACTCACTGAGTCATCAGCGTGATGGCGTTCACGTTGCAGGGAATTCATTGGCTGAGACAGCCACAGCGGCAGCCACTAAATCGGCTCCCGTAGTTCGAAAAAAGCGTACATTAAAATACATTGAAGGTGAAACAGTGCTGGCAGTGAAAACGTCATCAAAAGGCGACTGCTCAGCGTTACCGATCAACTATCCACTCAATTATACATACATAATCGATGCAAACTCCGTCCCTTTTGCTCGAATCCCTGGAGTGGGGGATAGAGTGATTCCAAACATGGACAGGAGAAACTTGTTAATCGCAGACGCACACATGGGCGAGGGTCTCAGACACCTTAAACTAAAAGATTCTCTGGAAGAATTACAATCACGGTACTGGTGGCCAGGCATGAGCCTGCGTCATACCATGTTTGTAAAAAACTGCCCAAACTGCAACAGAGATCACAGTGGGGAGAGAAACAGTTTAATACCTCGTCGTTCTACTCCAGAAAAAATCAGGAGTAAAAAGGAAGGGTTGCGATTAACTTATACAGGCTAGTTCCACTTATAATGTAGATCACCAGCACTCGGCTGACGTCCGGACTGTTATACAAAGATTTGCGGGTCTAAATGGCATATACGCTAAGAGCATGCTACGTTTGACCATTGTCTCCACTCTAGCCCTCAAGCCTGAGGGGAAACATGGCCAAATGAGCATAGTCCAGCGGGAATCTTCTCACTTCCTTCCTGAGGGTACGGGACGGTGTAAAGAAAAAACCAAGGCATAAAGCAATCTATAACGGAAAGGATATTAGGTTCGGGAGCTGGGTGGGTCAAACATCTAATAAGTGTCCAACGTAGTCTCAATAACTTGCCAAGAAATTCTCTGAAGGGATTCAGTGCGTACGAATTATTATTTGGAACTAGGATGATGATCTCTGACATTGATAGTCAGACTTCAGTGGTGAAAGAAAAAAGCTTTGATATCAAAGACCGTTTGGCTATTTTGCAGGACTTAAACAAAACAAGAAAAGACCTGAGCAACATAAAGTTCAAACAACAGCCAACAACCACTGAAGAACCACCACCTGTCCCAGCAAGACCTGTCTGGATTCCAAAAGTCGGGGATCTAGTCAGGGAAAAGATCGCGGTAAAGAAGGAATTTGGGCCTTCTTACAGAAAAGCAGTTCCTGTCTTGTCTGTCAACGGGACAAGATCAGTTGTACTACCGCCACTTGCTGGAAAAAAGGAGAACCGAGTTGTATCAATCGACCTGGTAAAACCACAACATGTGGCCGATAACAAACAGTAGGCCAAGTGGACTCCCAAGAAGTAGCAGAACACCAAGGTTTGCTACCAGCACAGAGGTCCTAACGAAGAGGCTCATCACATTCGAAACGCCTACAGAAGAACAACAAGGACTATGCAACAATGCAATAGAACTAAGACCTCTGAAACCCCAAATAAAAACATTTAGCAGAGACACACCAATCTATAATGAAGTACCAAGTGAAAATGCAAGAAACAGAAATCCTGAACCAATTGGAACAATTGACAGAACAGCATCCGGCTACTTCATAAACTTCGATGATTCCTCTGAGGGCTTCAGCGAATCAAAGACACAGCCATCATCAAAAACCTTTAAAGACAAAGCTAAGGAACTTTTGAGACAACTGAAAGAAACATATCTGATTTCCCCATGGATTGAATTTTGGGTGGGTTTTGGTGCATTTATTCTCATACTTTGGCTCATCATGGTACTTACTTTGGGACGCTTCATTGAGGGAAAATATGCTAAAATGGACACAGCAAGTCAGAAAATCAACTTGATGCTCAAACCACACACATCTTCACACGTCGAGAAAAGAGAACTTTCTTCAGCCAACTTCACAGCCAATCCGATACCTGGTGGGGTAGCCTGGGACAACACTGACTATGAAATTTATGGTCCGGTCGAGATCCTGAAATATCCACACCAAATTAAGATCTCATTGAGTGACTTTGCAAAACCAAACTCATTTGCTGATGATTGGGACTTCGAAAGCATTAATAATATGATGTCTGACTTAGTGATGTCTGCTAAATTTACCAAACATGATTATTTGCAGGGTTCTACAAATTATGACAGTATGTATTGCTATAACCACTATGGTAACCACTTTTTACATAGATCTGCACAACCTAGAAATGTTTTAAATTATAATCAATGGGAACATTGTGCAACACCTCCAAAAGGGAGCTCAAGAACCGTTTACGACAAATATTCATATTTTTCAGGTTTTAACACAAGTAATGCTGAAGCATCTTATTTTAAATTGTCGAACAAGACAGGAACCAAAACCATGATGACCAACACAAAATTGTTATATTCAGACTCATTTTTTGAACAAATGAATACTTTTGGATTTGATTATTGGGACAAAAATGTTGAATTGAAAAGTGTTTGGGGTACAAAAGAATGGCAAGTACAGGGTATAGAAGCTTTGTTTAGAGCCCTGCATGATCCCAGAACAAATGATATTTTTAAATGACACTGTTCAACAGACCACCTGTCTTGGCTTAGCCAAAATCAAAGATTTAAATAAACCGTCTATTCCAAAGCCAACAATGTTTAGCAATAACTCTGATACAGATGAAGAGATAGACGTAAACCATATATTAAACCAAAACAGAACACATCCTGATTGGAAACAGTGGTTGATCTGGCCCACAGATACTAATAACTGTCAAGACAGATTCCTGAACAAAACACAGGGGTTTAAAATGACCAGGCCAGACCCTAGATATCCTCAAAGACATCACCCAGGGATAATAACCACCTACAGTGTGGGCAAATTATGCCTTCAATGGCTACAAACTTCCACACTGGCAGAAATTAAGCAACACCTAACTTTACTTACTGATGGTGCTGACTTGCGTGATTTCACTTTGGGACCACGCAAACAGCGTCAAAAGCGTTTCATAGCAGCCTCTGTATATGCAGCATACAATGAGGCCTGGAAGGTTACTCAAATTGAAACAGCAGAGAGAATACGGGAAATTGACCGTATTAATTTGGAAAAATCACTTTCTGTAGTGGACAATGGGTTAATGACTCTGTCCTCCAGAATTTTTTCTTTGGACAGCATTGTGTCGTCAGCAATCGATATATTATCGCAAGACTTACTGTTATTACAACACGGTCAGTCACAATTGCGTTCTATTGTACAGCTTGGCTGGACGTTACAAAATCTGCGTTCAGGCTATGTGCCTTGGCGTTTAATCAACACAACGTCACTATTCCAAATCTTTAACCTTACTGATAGACAAATCAGTATGGCGCAAAAGGGTGCTGATTATACAATCTTGAGCATTGAAAAACTAGAAAGATTACCAATGACAATGTCAGAACGACCTGTCAGTAAATGGATAATACATGGGATAATAAATATTCCAATCTCAACCTTCAGGTTTCAATACTGCCAAAAATGTATACAGGCTGGCATGTACGAGAAATTGGGAAAGGGGTACCTTAAAACAACATGGAACCTGCCCAATTCACATGCATGTGTCAGTAATAAAGGACAGAAAGTGTTTCTTAGTGGCAACAATTGTGCGATGTCACTAAGTGGCACACTTCTGTGTAACGGAATTGGTTTGCATGGAGCCTGTGAAGGGAATTCATACAACCTTTCATGTCACCAGCAAGGCGCACCTGCAACAGAAATAGAACCATTCTTTCAAAGACTCTATAATGGGAGTTACATTCTTATTGTAGACCGCAGATGTTGTAGTCTTATGCCCGGGACTCCTTATCTAGTAACTACTACTGCGAAGGTCAAGTGCTGTGGACGCTCATTGTTCCCCAGCTCCTTCCCAGACAGGGAGGCAAGGGCATGGCCCGATTTGAAAATTACTTCTATTCGAATAGATACTTTAAGCAGAATGAAAACAGTCCTTCTTCAGACGCCTACCAGGCTCTCGTCATCAAAAGAAACGTATGATCTACAAGTCGCAAGGACGACTGCAGAGATACATACATTATTATCAACTAATTCCCCCGTACATTTCGCGGCAATCCTGAATGAAATCTTAAATATTTCTGATACCAATGGGGTCTCAAAGGTATTTAAGACAGTATTTTCGATGGCATTAACACCATTCAAAGCCATACTGGGTATTTTTCCAGATTTCGTCCATTCGATTTTTGGCGGACTTCCCCTGATCCTGGGACTAATTGCAGGAATCCTATTCTTAGTCCTTATTTTTCGTTATGGCAACCCATGTCACAGACAAATCTCTTGCGACAAGGGAAGAAACAATCCTAGCCATTGGATACCGGGACCGGATATCAAAAATCCTGGGACTCTCCCGGCTTAGAGACCTGAACATGACTTGGTTTCTATCATTTCGACCAATGTGGCAAAGATGTGTTTTACCTGTATTGAGGTGTCTGCTATGCGGAGAAGAATGCGTGTTAGACACCTGTCTGACGCTACAATCGGATGCGCCGATGGATGCAGAAACATTGTTGAGCCCGATCAAGGTTCATGCTTTGTGCTGCCCTCAAAGGCTACCAATCCTGATGACGGCATTCGTGGAAGCTTCACCACTACGATTGATGGGTAGTGAAGTTCAAGATGAAAGCAGCATCGAACAGGTACGACCTTCTGTCAGTAATGCAAATCAGAATGTCAATGGAGACAATCATGCGCAAGAATGCATGATTACACCTATTTCCGAGTTAGTGGAACTTTCCCAGGAAGCTGTTGACAGTTTCTTCGAAAGCCTAAATGATATGATGTTCTCACCCGAACAGAAATAGAGACTTTTGAGCAAGCTCGCACACGGCGTTCCCTGAATTCGGCCTTCAACTTTAAAAATAAAGTCACATGAACAATTTCGCTCCAGTTCACGGACAGCAGTTTTTCCAGCAGCCCCAAATATTTTTGCATATTTTTCGGGACACTATCTTCTGCTTAAAGTAAGAACTATTCTTAGAGAACTAAGGTTTCTAAATTTTAGATAACTTATAGACATTAGCTGCCCGCTGGCATGTTCATAGATATTTTATTCTGTGATGGAATGGTCTCGAAACTTTTTTCTGTATTTAAGAAACCATTTCATGTGTAATTCTCATATACCAAATAAGCAATAATGTATACAAATGCGATTACTTTGGCATTTTTCTACAGCTTGAGTGCATACCATATATATATATGTCTGCAATTTTTCAGTATATTTGAAAATTTCAAAATGCATTTATGTATTTTGGGGTGGTAAGGTATACACACTACTCTATAGTATGTTGTACTATGTTATACTATGCCTAGATTAGTAAATATGTCCATAGTTAGCGTGGAGTGGGTGTCATGTATTCCTATAGGTTCTGAATCGATCCCCCTATTCCTGACCCTATTCTAGTTAAACAAACCAACAAGTTAACTAGCAGTCAGCCCATGAGGCAGAAAACCCCCATGATGCAGATACCGTTATCTGACGCAGTCACACTACGGCACAGGAACGTGTTATCTGATTAGGTCATAACGCTTGCGATCTAATTAGACAAGCGATATTCCTCCAGCCCCTGATAAGGCATACGGAGTTCTCATAACAAATCAAACCTATGACAACCTGGGCAAAACCCTGCGGCCATTGTTTTGATTTCACCGAGAACTTCAGCAAAAGAATGTGCTAACGAGCAAGTCGTATGACATCCTTATTGACGTATCTATGTCCATCCTTACGTCAATCTCGGCACCTTAAAGGTATAAATATTACCGATCTTGCCATATGCAAACACACGCGTGGTGACGAGACGGAGCAGCCATACTTGCCGAAGCGAAGAGCAGAGCAGACCCCGCTGGCAACAGCCCCGCCTTTCTGACGCGCTGAGAGACGCGCTGCTTTCTCCTGCCGAGAATCCAGCACCGGCGTTTCTGGGCAGCCCTCGCAGGCAGCCTGGAATATCGAGACCAGAGAGAGAGATACCATTCCTCATTCATCCTAACTTCCAGGTACAGAACTGAATAACCCTTCACAGAGAATTCTTTAGTTATTCACTTGGCAAAAACAAACTTAACTTAAACTGTAACTTTCTATTCCCGCCCACGTATTAGACTTAGGTCAGGTACACGGGGTAGGCGTATCTAGAAACACCAGTTGAGTACGTTTAGTCAAATGTATATGTGTATGTAATATATTTTATTCATTTTAAAACATCTTATGGCTTAGAAACCATATCAATGTTTTTACAGTATTATTTTATACTATTGCTTTTAATGTATGCACTTTACTTAACTATAAGTATTGCAATAATATCGATCCATTTCTCTTGTATGAGAAAAGAGACTGATCAATAAATAACACCTTTTTATTGAACACGCCCGTCTCTTCCTTTTCTCTACATTCTGATGAGACTAAGAATGCACGTACTGACTGAGTAAAATAATTTGCCTTTTGTTCACACGACTCTCGAGATTGACTCTTGATTAGGGGAGAGCAAAGTTGTCATGTTCTATGGTTGTCAGAAACTAAATCCCTTCTTGTCTAATCAGGGAAGTTAATTCCTCCTTGAACATTCGAGAAAGTTTCTAGTGAACTCTGAGCTAAGCTGGCAAACCCAAAACTTTAAGTCTAGTATCGACAGTAGTAGACCTAGTTAACGTCTGGCCTAGGCCTTTACTGCTGTAGGTATTATTCCAATGCGCAGAGCCTATTGGGAAGATAGGAACTACACTACACTCTGGTAGCTTTCCACAGAGAAGTCAGGCTTAACATAACAGGCAATGTATAAAGTATTTGTGCAACATTTAAAACAGTAAAACAGTGAAAACACCAAACAAAAAAAAATACACACCAGATTACAATAATAGAGCTGAATTTAGTGAATAAAACAAGACCAATATGACAAAAATCCAATAAGTAGAATCAGAATCATACATTTTTAAGAATATCTGCAAGCATAGTGCTTTAAAGCATAAACTGCCAACCGGGGACATCTGACTGCACTTGACAGGGGGAAATCCAAACATTCAGGCTGATTACCTTGGAGTGCAGGTCAGATAAAGGGACCAATCTTGTCTTGCTGAAAAAGCACCTTAGGATGGAGGATGCATCTTCGTCGAAGACCCAATGCAAAAACCAGAGAAGGTGATGTGTCGTTCCGATCTGCTCAATCGGAAAGGTGTTGTCGGTTAACCTTTTACGATGAAGGCGATGTGTCATCTTCGAGATGCACAGCCTGTGATGCAATGCCTATTTCCTCAGGGGCGCCGAGAGGAAGTGGGTCTGTTCCAGCAGGTGCAACAACAGTAATGTGTGTTTTTTGCAGCAAACAGCCAGAAAAACCCACTTCCAGCGCCCTGGACTGGATTGGCACCTCTTAGTAGGAGAGGGCTCAGAGTTGGCACAGTCCAGAAACAGTAGGAGCGTTGTTGGAGGTATTTGATGTCTCTGAGACTTCGGAATAGGAGGCAAGCGAGCAAGCCTTAGGAGTCACTTTAGTTCTGGGTATGTAGGTCCAGCCCTGCATTAAAACGACCTTTCCCAACACTCACGTATTGTGTCGCCAGTCTCAGAGGGCCATAGAGCCCTTCCCTGCGAGAGCAGCTGGATTGGGGCACCAAGTTGTGGACCTCTCACCGAGTGTTCTCCGTGCTGGCATGGCACCACAAGGCTTGTGGCCTCTGGATAGGGGGCTTGGCATGCTCAGCTGCGCCTTTCCCATTGCAGCACCAGCTGGACACCCATAGAGCCTTCATCTGGAAGCTATCTCTGCGGCACTACCTGAGTTTGCTTTGGGGAGTGGACTGGGCTACCAGAGGGGACCACTGCCCCGAATAATCTTTGCTCTTATTCACTGGGCTCAATTATGACTGCATTGGGGTCTTCCAGGTGAGCTGTTTTTTACCTTTCTCACCTGAGGGCTAGGAACCACAAGCCACCTTCCTTCTGACCCCCAGGATTGGGCATGGGGCCTCATTTCTTGGTGTGATGACCTAAGCGCTCGTGCTGTCATCAGTCATGGCGGTCTGACTGCTCATGCTGCCAGGGTGGGAGATAGCCCCTCTTCAAGTAGGTCAGAGCCCATCTCCCCTTCATCTTATTCACCCCATCACCCCCCCTCCAGTAATCTGCTTTGGAGCATTGAATGTCACTTCCCCTGCATGAACATTGGCTCTTAAGGGAGATATATTGGTGGGCTTTCGCTCTGCTCATAGAGCTCTGATCAGTGTCTCGATCTCATCATGGGGTGGGGGCACCCACCCTGCTCAGGCATAATCACAAATAGATACATTTATAGCCACCTGCATTCAAGTAGGACAACACAGATGCAACCCCACCCTCACTGGTGGGCCCGTCCAATGCTATGAACATCTTTCTCGCCATTCAGGCCTCTCGATCAGCTTTAGAGACCAGGATTGGGGAGGTTGTTGTGGTTTTCACGCTTCTATGCCAAGATCTTCCCAATTTCATAAAGTGCATTGCTGGCACCGAGCATCGCTGGCACCAAGGGACATATCTCTGACCTGGTGGGCTCTCTGTTGACACTGAAGGTGCGGTGACCTGTCTGAGCACTGCGTCCCATAGCGGGGAGCTTTGAGCTGAAGGAGCAGAGAACCGGGCCTGATGGAACTATCTTTTATTTTGTGGGCTTCCCCGAGGGGGCTGAGGGAGCAACTCCTGAGAGTTTCATAGAGAAATGGATCCAATTGTGGGTTCCTGAGGTTCACTTGCCCTTGTCCTTTGTGGTGGAGCAGGCCCATAGACTGTTTGTGGCAGCCCCCCACCGAGGCCTCCCTTCTTTCACTGATGGCAAAGATCTTGACTTATAATGACAGAGATGTGGTACTTTTTTTCACCCATGAGCTGGCCCCCACAATGTTTCAGTCCACCCAGATCCTGGTTTTCCCTGACTACACTCACCTTATGCAGCGTCAACACAAATCCTTTGAGGCTGCCAAGCAAAAGCTGCGAGTGACTATCTTGCGATATATGCTCCTTTTGCCCAGCCTGTCTCAGAGTGATTCATGCTTCCAAATCCCTATTTTCTTATACCCCCAAAGTGGAGTGGCAATGGGCCAATGGAGAACGTGTCCTTAGTTAATATTTCACACCACCTTGGTGGGGCACTTCCTTGAGAAGGCCGCAGCTGGTGCACAGCGGTCTCGAAAGAAAAAGGGGCTCCCGCAAGTTTTGCTTCTAGAATGAGTGGTCCCAAGCCTCTTCCACCACAGATGCACCCAGTCCCTTGAGGGATGCCATTGTGGAGGTGAAGAACACAGATAGGTCCTCCCTCTTACAGACTGGGCAGCCTCGACCTCTGCTGCTTCACGGAGGCTGAGGGGGCCTGGACCTGAAGAGGCTACCACAGTTGCCCATTGGACTCTACTGAATTACTGTGCCAGCAGCACTATACCCTTTTCGAAGAGTATCTCCGGTGGGAAACAAGGTTTGTCTTGCTCCAAAAGTTGTTTTTCTTCTGTTTGTGATTTATGCTGTTGGGGTGACAGATGCTTCTAGGAAGGAAGTGTGGGGTGGGGGGATGTTAGGGTGTTTGTTCAGAGTTACTCAGTCCATTAGGCTGTGTGTTTGTTTTATTTTAGACACCCTGTGATCCCTTGGTCCCTCTTCTTCATTGGATGCCCATCTGGGTTCCTCCTTGATCTCTGTGTCCTACGCTTTTAAATTAATGTCATGAAATGTCAAGGGTCTCAATGATTGTAGTAAACTGAGTGCAGTATTGGGTGCTTCTACTGAAAGAAACGCACCTTCTTGGTACCCGATGCCCATTCCTGGCACGTTATGGGTACGACTGGGTATATCATGCTGGCCACACTAAGCAATCCTGCGGTGTAGCTATTCTGTTTCACAAATGCCTCCAGATGGTAATCGCCAACAGCTCATCAGACCCTCAGAGTATTTGTGTAACAGTGGAAGTAGCAATTAACGGTCAGGCTCACAAATTGTTGCACGTTTATGTTGCCCTCGGCTGTCCGGTCTAATGTTAGACGCGGTGAGCAGGTTTTTGCGAGCTTTCCGTGGGCTGTCATCTTTGTGGGGGGGATTTTAACATGATATTCATCCAAGCTGACAGTTTGAGTTCCTGTGCTGGCCCCTACCCATGGCTTCTTGCCTTGCAGACTGGGCATCTTACCTTGGCCTTTGTAATGTCTGGCACAACTGGAACCCTTGCACACATGCCTAAACATCATAGCTCCACAGCACATATGACCAGTTCACGCATCAGCAATGTCTTCATGCCAGCTACCATTTTGCTCTTCACTAATGGATTGGATATACCTCCCAAAGGTATTTCTAGCCATGCCCCAGTCACTGCCTACCTGAGCTGAGAGGCCCAGGGGGTTTATCTGGTATGGGTCCTTAATGCTTGGTGCCTTGTGGACAGCGCACCTGCAGAATACCTGTCACAGGAGATTGACACATTCTTGGAGCTCAATGTTGGTTCCGTGGATTCCCTTGGGAAACTTTGGGCCTCCGATAAGACATTAATGTGGAGGGTGGACCACATATACTTTTGTAATTGGAACCAGCTGAAATTGTCACAGATTGAAGGACTGGAAGCCCACATAGCATGGTCTGCAAATTCTATTGAACCCAGTCAGCTAGCACTGTACAGGCTCTCATTGCAGCAGTTATGCCTTGACGAGGCCAGACAGTCCTGGTTGGTCTCCCAGAGCAGGGTTTATGGCTGGGGCGATAAGTCGGGCAAGCTCCTGTTCTGACTTGCATCTTGGAGACTAGCAGAATGGGTAGATCCTAGTATCCGGGTTCCTGAGCGGGGATTGGTCACCGAGATCATTGATATTACTGTAGTGTTTGCTGATTACTATTGCTCATTATGTGCCCACCGCCAGAGACCACCGCATGAGTACTGTTCCCCTCTAATTGCAGATTTGTCACGGTGCTCTCTTGCGGAGGCTGATGCAGCTGAGCTGGATAAATCATTCCGCTAGAGGAGGTTGATACAGCCCTTTCAGGTATGAACTCCGGCAAGACACTGGGACCTGACAGCTCCCCTCTAGAATAGTACAGGAAATTTCTGAAAATGTTGTCGCCCCATTTACGGGCAGTTTACAATGATGTGACAACCAAGGAATGCTTCTAGGCAGAGTTAAACAAGGCGACCAAAGTGGTCCTACACGCGGCGGAGCGGTCATCAGTGAAATGCACGTGTTATCGCCCAATATTGCTTGTTAACTCAGAGCTTAAAATATACACCAAAGTGCTGGCTAATCATCTCCTCTGGGTAATTCCTACACTGATTCACCGTGGCCAATGCAAGTTTTGCCACATTGTGGTACACATCACTGTACCCTATGTATGGACCCTGCCAGCCCCATGGCCAAGATTCAGGTGAACGTGTCCATTTTGCGGGTGTTCCTGATTCAGGGGGGAACCAGACAGGGATGTCCCCTACCCCCCTTCTCTTTGCCCTCACAATTGAGCCACTGGCGATGCGAGTTCACTATGACATAGTTACAGGGGTTCTTTTTTGTGGGCCAAAGAGGACTGAATCGCTCTCTGCACGGAAGACATGCTGCTTTTTTGCAATGACCCTTTTGAAATGGCTACTAAATTTTATACATGTTTGACCTTTATAGACAGATGTCTGTTTACCGGTTAACCACTCAAAGTCCTTGTTGTTCCCACTGATGGGCTCCTTGCAAGTTCACAATTGGCGGGCCTATATATTTCTCTGGTGGGTAAGCTTCGTCTATCTTGGCTTCTACATATTGCTCCTTTCCAATCTTGCCCGGTCCTTGCACCTGACACCCCTGATGGCTGGCATGCGCAAAGATTTAGAGCAATGGCTGCACTTAGCATCATGTGGAAAATTGCCTTGTTTACAATGATGGTGTTGCCATGCTTCCTGTGTGTTTGGCAAATTGTCCACCATAGCATCCCCAGGTCGTTGTTTTGCTGTGTTCAGGCCTTGGTTTGCCCCTTTCTGTGGCCCCATCAAGTTCTGTGCATTGCATTTGGTAAATACTTACAATCCACCTTTGAAGGAGGCTGGCAGCAGCAGACCTGCAGCTGTATTATTCAGTCTCACAGCTTGTAGTTCTAAATGACTGGCTTCATGGTGGGAGTGAAGACCGTACATAGTGCGTGGAGCTGTCGCTCATGTCATGGGATGCGATAGTGCATTGGGCATGTGATTGTGTATGGGTGGCTGGTCCCCCGCTCCCTTACAGACTTGACCATAGTGATTTTTGGGGTATGGCAGTGGCCACGAGGTGGAACGGCTGGAACGACTAGATTACTCTCCAAACCCCCTTCCGAAGGGGTACTGTGCTTTGTCATGTGACAGGCTTGGAGGGGTTTTGGAGGTGAGATCTGATTGGTATCTCACGTCTGGGTGATGTGTGGCATGGTCCATGCATGCAGTCATGTTTGAACTTATAGGCCGATTTCCAAAGACACAGCCCCCAATTCTTCCAATTCTTGCAGCTCTGCCACGCTTTGTTGTCTTATCGGTCCTCTTTGGGGGAGGTCCCTGAATTCAGTCCCATGGTGGGTAAGGTTCCATACCACATCTAGGACAGGGAGAAGTCTCCCAGATTTACCGCGCCCTGGTCACTAATTCTCCGGTGGGAATCCTAGGTTGGCACCTTAAAGGACGGGGATGGGAGGGAGGTGCTTATGACCCCGAGAGAGAACAGCCCATTTCCTCTTGACTCTGAATGATTCAGGTGAATGGTCTTCACACTACATACCTGACGCCGCTGGGGTGATGAAGGCTGGGTAAGCTTCCAACACCCATATGTCATACTTGCTGAGCAGACAGTGCACACTTTTATCATGTCTTAACTCATGGATATTTTGTCAGGGGTGTTGGTTAGGCCAGTTGATTGCTCAGATTTCCCTCTTGGGACTGTTGGAAGACCTGGGTGGGAGGTGATCCAAAAGTTAGCGAGTGGGGTTGGGCACTTTACTTTGTAAACGGGATAAAGCCCGAACTGGACATCAAGTGCCAACCACACTTGCAGGCATGTCAGCTGGTTATGGACATTGCAAGATATGGGGTATTTTATGGGATTACTTTGGACTCTAGGGTTTGTAATGATGATCCTTGTATGGACATGCTGCCGGAGGGCCATGGCCAACTGTTTTGCATTGCCTGGCTTGTCCAAAATGTTTGCTTTCTCCTTTGAATATCCAATAAAAATAATTTTTAAATTGAGAAAAAAAGAGAAAGCAATAACATGTACCAATATTTAAGGAAACAATATTTTAAACTTTTATATATTTACTTAACCCCCCCTCCCCCAAGCCTCCAAATTACTAACCTTCAATATTGCCACCTTCAATATTTTAGTAGTCATGATATTTCCAACTATATATTAAAGACTATCAATATTCTTGAGAGAATGGGAGGGATCTCCACTTTCCACTCTTGTCATACTTTTGAGACTAAATGATAATTCAATACGCTGCATTTGTCTACTGTTTCAAGGATGAATTTACCTGATTGACGAACTCTTGAGATTAGTTTTAGGAAGTGGAAGATAGAAAATTATCTATATTTAAAGCATATTTTCTTTGTTGTTAATTTGACGTTCAGTTTTGACTATTTCTCAGTGCCCAATTACGCTGCTGGTCGGACCGACAGTCTGACCGTTGCTGACGTGATCGGATTCCGACCGCCAAGGCTGGGATATTTCCCCCCACCGTATTGCGATGCAACAACTGCTACTGCGGCAGTCTCATCTATGGAGGTGAACATACCCCCAAATATGTTGCTGCAACTGCATGCAAAATCACAGGAAACATTTGGTATGTACACACACGCATGTAATATGTGGGGATATGCCTTGTGCTGTATGTACCCCAATGCTGGAGTGTGGTGATTCACAGTGCAGTCAATAGGGATTCATGCCACCTACCGACTTACCTGTATTTCAGCACCCACAGGGTCATAGTCTTCTGGGTTCAGCTGCCATGTTGTGGGGCTCCTGGACAAAAGGATCCAGGCCGTACACTGTCAGGGAGAAACTGATTTGGGTGAGTGTGCACCCTAAATCCATCATTTCAGACGACTCGAGGGAGACGGTTGGACCACCATGATTAGGTCGCCGGAAACACACATTGTAATCCAGACAGCAGTCTGAGATCCCTGTACTGCCCTTTGGATGCTGTTTTTCTCCAACTGCCATCTCGGCCGTCGGAGAAAGGCTGTCGGTGTTGGTGGTCTTTAAGCGGTCGGTCGGAGTACAGGATGCATGCATTGTAATCTGGCGGTCGAACCAACCACTTCTGAAGAGACTGCGGTGGTCAGACAGGACTGCGGAAGCAGATCCGTCCTGCATCGTAATCAGGCCCTAAATTGGTATGAGGGGTGGACATAATCTCTGTATTTCTGTGCGGCGTAATCATGCAGAATTACCGAAGAATTCAGCAAGATTGCAATTTAATTATGTGGGAAGAGTAATTGTGCATATTGTGCTATTTCTTTGAGCATAAATGCCCCAAGGAACAATTTTCCGCTAAGAAACAGCACTAAATGCAAAAACACATGAATAGCAAGTGCAACCAGCCACTTGCGCTTGCTAAATGTGCTCTTGGGGTAGGATTTTCCACAATCTCACTACCAGCATTTAGCGCTATTTTATTTGCACAGAATGCACCCTTGCATCCAAAATGGATGTAAGGTTGCATTTTGTGCTAAGAAATAGAGCTAAACGCAGCAGAATTCGAACAGTGAGTGGGAGTGGATTTACCAACATTTCTCTGATTTTTCTGGTGTAACCAAAATTCTGCCCAGGCCTAGTAGTTACTTTGTTGATAATAATTGAAACATGTTGTTAAACATTTGCACTGCATTGTTTCATTATAAAGTGCTCTGAAATGTCTCTAGCCAGGGTAGTACTATACAAAACACACAGGGTTACCATGTATAAGTCCATGGAACGGTTAGTTCTCCTAAATTACTTTGGTTCACCGCAGCAGGTAAAGTTGAAACCTTCAGATACATGAGGTTACTAGGAAGCCGTCGGAGCTTTTACTACATTTTATTATGTTCTGCTATGTTTCATTGACATGAAACCAGAGCTGATACATCAGATTTTAAAGTTACCCTTCCAATCTTGCATTCATTTCCCAGCCTTAACTTGAAGTAAACAAATTGTGGCATGCTGTACAAGCTGCTGACACTTGACAGGACTCACAAAAGGTTTTGTCTACTATCAAACACACTTCATTTTACCACCGGCATTTCATTCCGAGAGGAGTGATGCATAACATATTTTCCCAGGTACACTACAAACACTTCTAAACAGAAACTCCCTTGAGAAATTCTTGCTCTACAAAGTGCATCATGTATTATTCAAACACTCAGAAGCTAAATACCTTCAAAGATGATATCCATTTGTGAGTAATATGACACCTCTGCAAGAGCAGAATATCAGCATCACTTGATTTATTTATTTTTCATGTGTTTTGCTCGAATTAAGAAGCAGCATAATCTATTCATTGTTTGCCTCATTTGCCCTATGCATGCATTTTTTTACGTCATTTCATGAATAATTGTGCCATGGGTGCTTCCAATTCAATTAAAATTGAAATAAATGTCGTTCTTTTAAACATTGCCAGTGACGGCGGGTGGGAAATCAGGTTCATGCATGAATATTCAGTTTTCTTCCCAGCAATAATTTGTCAAACTTCTTGCAATGAAAACGCGTGTTGTTCATGTGTTTGATTGACATCTGGGCTAAGAATTACCCACTCAACCCTTCAACCTCCTTAAATTGGATAAATTAATCCACACACAAACGTAATACAAAGTTCACACACAAACGTTTTTATCAAACATATTTAATATGATACAGTAAAGTTAACATTTTTAAGAGGCTTGGTAACGTTTAAAAGGGTATAGCATATGAGTGTATTGTTGCGAGCAAAATTCAGGCAGTGCTGGTATCAAGCGTAATTAGAGTATCAGATGTCTCATTCTAAACTGCCTGGCACACTGAATAAAGTTGGAAACTGCAAATACTGTGGCCTCTTTGTCAGTGGGCTCACAGATTCACTTCTTGTATTAGAATGCCTGAAAATAGCAGCATGGCAAGGTCCGTATAGTATTACGGCTTTGAATTGAATAGGGTATTGTTTTGACTAATACTGGGCGCGCTCCTCTGTGTTTGGATAGAGCTTATAACAAGATCAGCACATATGTAAGGGGTCATTTTATTCATTCCAGGTTGAGTTGCATGGTATTTTGCCAATACAAATTTGTAATACTGTGCATTAAGTGGTAACAGTATTTTGTAATTTTTCAGCTTGACATAAATGACACTAGCTGATCCTATGCCTAAAGACTTTGATGTAAAAATGGCAAAAGACTTTAGGCTAGATTTTGATCATCTGGCAGTGGTCCCCAGTACTTTGCTGAGTCGACAGTCTTTTGCCTGGCGTTTTTTGATGCATGCAGGCTGCCTCACCATCCCCATTGACAGAGTGCTTCCCGCTGCGGTCACAGCACACTGTTGCTGTTCTCAGACAGAGTGTGTCAGTTGTTGTATGCACTCAACAATGCACCATCACTATTGCCACTGGATGGAAAATCACACCTGATACATCCATTGGCCAAATGGAAACAGCTGCATACTACACTATAAAACACCCCCTATTGAAGACCATGATCCTTTGCAATTCCAGCTCCAACACGGCGTTTGATACCAAAGGCTCTCCCAGTGAACTGAGGTTTTTTTTTGTTTTCCACTCTCCCTGACTCCTGTCCCTTTACCCACTTTTCTTAATACCTTGTGATCAATTATTTAATGTATTCTTATTTTTTGCACGTCAGGCCCCAAAAATCCACATTGTACTGAGGGAGAATTGTCAGTCATGGTGGATGAAATCCTAAGAGTAGAGCCACAATTGTTTGGAGCCCAAGTCCAAAATACATTCCTATCCCAGAAAAGGCACATGTGGGCCGGAATAGTCGACAGAGTAAATCCTGTGGCAAAAAACCTGCGCACACAGGAGGAAATTAGGAAGAGGTGGAATGACCTGCGGGGGAAGGTGCGTTCCCTGGGATCCAAGCATCACATGGACACCAACAGGACTGGTGGTGGTTCTCTCAGGCCCTCAATACCATTCATGCCCTTGGAGGAGAAGGTCTTGCAGATCCAACCTACTGTATACTTGACAGGAATACCTTGTGGCATGAAGTCTAGTACGTTACACTTTCTAAAATCACAATAAACTTGAATGTCCTGCTTGTTCTCAACTTAGCTGTTGCCAATGTGTCCTGCACATGTTTGCCTAACAAACCTCAAAGTATCACTATTACATTATTATTGTTTGTATAAACGTGTTATGTTGCATCTAAGATTACAGGTGTAAATCTCTATTACATGTCACATGATGATATGGTGCCTGTAGAGACGGCTGTAATGCCAGAAACCGGTCCTCGGAAGCTTGTTTCCGGTCCAGGGAAGGCATGGCTTGGCAGTTCGGGCTGGACTGTTCCCATGAGGCACAGGGTCAGACTGATTTGCATATCGCCATGTCTGAACTGGGGTGGCAGAGTGGGCTAAAGAACGGTGATGGATCAAACCCAGATCTTTTGACTGGGTGTGAGTGTTTGATTGGTTCAGATGCTCCGTACATCACCACCCCCTTTTGTACCGCTTTGGCCGCCATAAGTGTGGCAGGGTATGCTCAGACGTGAGTCCCTTGCTCACTTTGCCACTGGATTCAAGCAAGCTGGGCTGAAGACGGCTGTAATGCCAGAAACCGATCCTCGGAAGCTTGTTTCCGGTCCAGGGAAGGTATGGCTTGGCAGTTCGGGCTGGACTGTTCCCATGAGGCACAGGGTCAGACTGATTTGCATATCGCCATGTCTGAACTGGGGTGGCAGAGTGGGCTAAAGAACGGTGATGGATCAAACCCAGATCTTTTGACTGGGTGTGAGTGTTTGATTGGTTCAGTTGCTCCGTACATCACCACCCCCTTTTGTACCGCTTTAGCCGCCATAAGTGTGGCAGGGTATGCTCAGATGTGAGTCCCTTACTCACTTTGCCACTGGATTCAAGCAAGCTGGGCTGAAGACGGCCGTAATGCCAGAAACCGGTCCTCAGAAGCTTGTTTCCGGTCCAGGGAAGGCATGGCTTGGCAGTTCGGGCTGGACTGTCCCCATGAGGCACAGGGTCAGACTGATTTGCATATCGCCATGTCTGAACTGGGGTGGCATAGTGGGCTAAAGAACGGTGATGGATCAAACCCAGATCTTTTGACTGGGTGTGAGTGTTTGATTGGTTCAGATGCTCCGTCCATCACAATAGAGGAAAGGGATATAATCAAGATGTTCATGTTGAATAGGCAAACAATACCCATCCCAATTCGTAGGCCGCAAATTGTGAGTCACAAATGCGTTGCAATTAGTGAGTCGCAAATTGGTGGGTCATACATCTGAACCTAGATCTGTACCCTGAAAGTATGCTTTTTGGGATGTGATGTAAAAACATTCCGTAGTTTTTTAGTTTTTCAGAATTTAATGCTTACAATTTATAGACATCAAAGAACATTGGGGCATATTAGCAAGGGCGATATCGCCGCTTTAGCTAAACTTTTTCCCGCTAAAGCAGTGATAATTTTATCGCCCTATTACCAAGCTGTCGCTAACTACCATTAGCGACAGTTTTCCGTCAATAGCTACCATTTCAACCATCGCTAATGATATGTGAAGTAGGCGTACCCTCGCTAAATCGCATGAAAGAAGTCGCTAACGCACCATCGCACTATTAGCAATGATCGAAATGATTAGAAAGTCGCGCTAAGGCCCCTTGGCTGGCCCCTTAACTGGAGATAATTAGGAACTGCTAAAACCAGTTCTAAAACTAAAAAACTGGAGATAAAAGGAGTCTAATAAAGAACACCAGCCAAGACACAAACCTGCGGACTTGCAGATGCCATGGAGGCACTAATCGTACAGCTAGGAGTCCCACAAAGGCAACAACCACCACTGCCACCGCGACCACTTCCTGGCCCCTGGCCCCTGCGCAGATGTCTCAGCCTTGGTGACCTAACACCAGAGGATGTCATAGCCCACTACAGGCTCCAAAGGACATCTATTGAATACATCCTGAACCAGATAGCCCACAGGCTTACACCACCAACTCAGCGGATAACTAATATCCCCCGCAAACAAAGCTGCTGGACGTGCTGCATTTCTTGGCCTCACAGACTTTTCAACTAGAACAGCCAGAGTTGGTGGAGTCTCACAGGCATCCTTCTCAATATTACTCCAAACTGTGTTGGATGGCATAATCAGCCTGATACCCCAGTGTTAGACCTGTCTGGCTTTTTGCGTAGTCCCTCCAATTTATTATTTATTTTGTCCCCTTTTTGCCCCCCATACTTTTACTAATTTTTGTGTCCACTAGCTTTTCTAGGTGTTGGTGAAGGGGATAGGTGTTCTTTCCCCCCCCCTCATAGTTTTTCACCTCAGGCCTAGAGGCCTTTTCTGACAGGGAAATAGTTGGAGTCACAAAATGGTGGCTACTAACTGTCCTAACTGCCAAACCCAGAACCTGTCCCATAGAGTAGAATAGGGCGTTCCAGAACCTTCTGGTCCCTTCTGGACTCCTGAGGGTCAGCCTATGAAAGGCGGAATGCTGGACAGCCATTTTGTCTACCAGAGAGAGTCAGCTAGAGGACAGGCTGTAGCTTAAGGTGGGGGCAGGATAGTCAGAGGTTTGGCCTATTGATTCACCACCCTTCCTCCCTTGGGTTATTTGTCCTATCACTGCTGCGTTGGATGATTGGAGACCCTGGGCGCCTAGTTGCCCCTAGTCTAGCAACAGGGGGTGTTAAAAGGAGAAGGAGACTGCAGCGCTGCGGAGCGCAGTCCTCTGCCCAGTAAAGGAACTTAAGGGAAGTGACCCCAGGATACTATTTCAGTGGCTATAAGGGCTGTGAGCTGGTGAGGAGTCAATCGCCATAAGTCACAAGCGTATTTCCCCCTTTTCCCTGTTACCTGGGACTGCCCTTGCTGAAGTGATCTCCCAGTGACTGTAGTGGGGCTGGTAGCGCGTTTTTCACGAGGCGCCACATAGTGCCCTGGTCACTTGTTCGGGCCGCCTGTGTGCTCTGTGGTGGTTGCGGCGGCCGCTGCTGGAGAGGATCGTCTTTTCCTGCGCTGTCTCCTGTCAGCGCTAACCCGGCACAAGGAGCGAGTAAGCTGGTGCTTGTGGGCGGGGCCGGAGAAGGTAGAACCGAGCAGTCTCCAAGTGAAGCCGCCACTCGCTCGCGCATGCCCGGTCGCGCCGCTTCCCTTCAGGAAGGCGGAGGCGGGACCAGGCGGGGAGGCGCCGAGAGCTCAACAGCGCCTGAAGCGAATTGCATCGTCTTTCCCCCGCTCGAGCGCCTCACGAAGGAGCTGGCGCGAGCGGGAGGGGAGAGTTGAGGAGCCCAGCAGCGGCTCAGAGGAATCGCGGAAAACTCCCTTTCCTTGCTCAGAAGCCACACGGAGGAGCTGGCTCGAGTAGGAGGGGGAAGCTGAGGGGCCCTGGAGGTTGGTGAGCCTCTTCAGCGTTCAGCTCCTTTGCCCTGCCTTTGGTGACTCAAGATTGCAACTCACAAATGTACCACAAGTAAGGAGGATTAAACAGGGGAAGTGAGACATAGTCAGCACTATAGCTGAGAATTTAAACTAAAGTGTACAGCATCCATGAGGAATCTCTGCAAGGGGCTACACTGACAGTTGGTTACCTGGAATTCCCAGACTGGCTCATTGCTTATAGCAGGTCATTACTCCAGAGGAGCCAGTCTAGGTTGGGAAGTGGATACTGAGGGATTAAACAGTGGCCAGTGAGGCTGTTCTAAGAGTACCTGCTAGTTAAGTAGGAAAGTAGGTGTCTAAAAGGGACTGCTGCTGCTCAGTACTGTACAACTGAAACCTTTCTGTAGCAGTGTCCCATGGTGGTAGTTAGAGTGGCTGAGAGGGAGAGTTAAAGAGCACTTCATAGAAGTTGAGTGTCATCAAAGTTTGGAGTCTAATGTGATGAAATGTACTATTGATGTTGATTACTGATACAAGTTAACCCTGTTGAAAATAATACTACTGATTTCATGTTAACTGCATATACTGAGCTGTAGCTTTCCAAAGACTTAAGACTAATGCTATTTCTCCTGACGGAATGTATATTACTAAACCGTGAATACTAAGAATAAGAGAGCAAATACTATTTTTATAAACAAGTACTTATTTTTCCAACATTGGTGTAGCGTCATTTTTGTGTGCTATTGCGTGAATTTATTGCTGGGTGGTTTGCAACCTTCACACTTGTGCCTCTAGTATTTATATCTTACCCTAGGCCAGGCTACCCTAGGTGACCTGACATCCCAGGTTCCAACAGATTGGTGGCAGCGGTAATTCTACTTCCCCAACACCCTGCAGGAACAGCTCCTGGTCAAGCAAGGATTCTACGCCATAGCAGGATTCCCACAAGTTCTGGGCGCAATAAACTGCACACATGTACGATTTGTGCCCCCTGCAGACAGTGCACACATATATCGCAATAGAAAGCACACTCACTCCATGAATGTGCATGCGATAGTGGACCACCGAGGACTGTTCACCAATGTCATAGTCAAGTTCCCAGGGAGTGTGCATGATTCGTACATCTTCCAACAGTCCATAATAAATCAGCGCTACCAGGATGGGACATATGGAAATGCAGTCCTAGTTGGTAAGTATCAATCCAACATACCCCTTGCATCAACATTACACACACGCAAAACAGAAATGTGCAAATGTTCATGTCACAATATCCCATACAACAGGTCAAAGTACATCACCCCACACCAGACACACTAACACCTTGAACTGTGGGAACTGTAGCTAGATATGTTGCCAGGATGAATCCCACAGCAGATGTGGACATGCTGCCATATAGTGTCCAAATGTAACCCAGCTTGACATCACTTACTGTGTGTGACCCAGTAGCACACAACAAAGTGGGAAAACATGTGAAGGCTGTATGGAGGATGCAGAGGCAGGCGAGGCAGATGCCGGCCACTGGGTACACCTGTAGGTACATGGAGATATAGGTTTCAAATATGGTGCCCATGTACCTAGCTTAGTGGTGTATACATCTGAAAGCAGAGGCCAACCAGGTGATCACACATGTTGATGGTTATGTTACCAGGAGGATGGCCCATATATTCCCTGTGTAGATGACGTACCAGCTGCAGATTGGCAATGTTGCAAATCACAGAAAAGCCACATGGCAGAGCAGTTGTGTGTGTGTATGTGTGTGTGTTTTTGCTGGTGAATAGGAGCCTCATGTCAATGTTGGTGGTGCTATCCCATAATATCCCAAAGCCTGCACCAACTCCAACACATGTATACACAGATGCATCAGCCAAGTCAGATGTTGGTGCTGACCGAGTTGTCTTCCAGTGCCTGCCGTATGTAGCACTTGCACAATGGGACAAGGGTGCATGGGCAGTTGTAGATACATGTATCGAAAAATGTTGTCTTGTGCCATTGCTGACAACTTCAGTTTTGTGGCTGTTGCTGTTGAAGGTGGTGTGTACCATACCACAGGGTGACTGTGCCTCACCAACTCAGTGGTGACCTACATGTAGTCAACGGTGACTTAGGTTACAACAACAAGGTTGTGTGTGCGTAAGTGGACAACACATGTGCGTTCAGTGTGCCTGATGAATTAGATGTAGTCCACACATGCAATATAATTAGTCTCACATTCATCCTTTGTAAAGTGTATGTTCACCCCACTGGTGTGTCCCTGTAATAATAGCAGATAATCAGATGGTGGAGCAAGTTAGAAGAAACAACCTGCATAACTGCCAGTTCCCTATGCCGTTTGCAAAGAGCCATGTAATTAGCCTTTTACAAAAGGTGGCATCCCATGGCTCAGTGCTCAGTACCACTGGCAACGAGCCCCAATGTCTGGCAGCCAAAAGTCTGAGGGGTATATTATCAAGACCAGTGTCAAAATTATCGCCGGTTTAGTGGCAGTTCTCAGCAACGAATCAAATGCTGTACTGGATAATATGCCCCAATCTGTGGTAGGATATTCATAAAGTGAACTGCTGCATATTCAATAGTTAGTATTTTTCTCAGGTCAACACATTGATACGCAAAGGTACAAGAGATTCCCCAAATCAATATGAGATGTGACCACGGCATGTACTACGGTTTGTTGGCCTTGATGGGAAGTAGGTCCCGGACCTGACTCAGAACTTGCAGTGTCCCTAAACATGTCCATGCTACTTTTTTAATTTGTCTGTCATACGAAATTTGGAGTCATGCCATATAAGAAAGTAATTCCCGTCTTTTGTGAGTTGGGAGTTGACCAAGCATATGAGACCACCAGGCAGATGTCCATACAAATGATGCTCCTCCTACGATCATCACCTCTGTTGAACTGCCATTAAGTTTTACGCAGTGAATAGCTATCCATGCAGTAACAGCCTCAATACACGGGGAAAATTGTTAGGCGATGTGGTCTGGTTTTGGAACAGTGTGAAGATAAGCAGAGTATCATCAGCGTATGATACAATTGAGACCCAGTGCACCCACACCATGCTGGAAAGTGGTTACAAATATAGATCAAACAGTTTTGTGTTCAATATTGAGACCTGAGGGTCTCCATGTAGGAGGGGAGTACTTTTAGAAGAGAATCTCGCTTGTAACAGATGAATGCCCCTTGATGTAATGAAATAACTCATCCATCTAAGGGCTAAGCTCTTGACTCCACATGACTCCAGTCACAGGAGAATTAGCCCATGAGAGACGGTGTCAAATGCTGCACTGAAAAGCAACAGGATCTGTGCATCAGTGTGACCCACGGACGCTCGTTGTCCCAGGGTTTCAATAGGCAAGAGAAACACAGTTTCAGTGGAGTGTGCAGCTTGGAAACAAGATTGCGACATGTGTAGTAGGGCATTCTCAGTGCAATGGTTGGTGAGCTGTAGATTAACTATTTGT
Organism: Lissotriton helveticus; assembly: GCF_964261635.1. Taxonomy (NCBI): domain Eukaryota; kingdom Metazoa; phylum Chordata; class Amphibia; order Caudata; family Salamandridae; genus Lissotriton; species Lissotriton helveticus. The sequence goes on from NC_136063.1 coordinate 852,095,342, forward strand.
ACAGCAACTATTCACCAGGAAAGGTAGCGTTGAAATGGGCCACAAAAACCAATACACTTCATGGTCAATGTGAGGTTCCTTCTCAATGGACAGACCATGTCTGATTGATATTCGAAGGGGACTGTTTATTATTGGAACGAGTGGGAGAACAGTAATGACATTAATGGCATGATGCAGTGACCTAACTGCATCTGAATTTCGATGTGTGCAGGATCCTGCAGTGAGCCTGTTATGATAACAGTTCCTAGCCTCCTAATCACATCTGTTGCTAGCACTCCAAACTCGTCTAAGGTTACTCCTTTGACTGCTATATCCATAGTGGTTATTGTGCCTCTGCTCTGGTGAGCCTCCAGAGGAAAGTTTACAGAAATCTCTGTCCCCTTTTTCGACAATAAATTGAATAATCTATTACAGGACTCCTCAGATGTATGAGGGGGCTGACTCAATCTCACATCTCATTGTAAGACTTTCAGTAAGCTAAACATGTTTGCAGATGAGTATTCAGACATGTCAATTTCCGTGTCAAGAAACTTGCGGCGACTGCCCCTATCAGTTTTTAAAATTGTGATTGTACTTGCTTGTAAGCCACCTTAACTATGATACAATCGCTTTTATGCCATCTGCGTGTCAGCTGTTTGCATCTTTGCTATTGCCTATTATAAGTTTTAGTTGAACCTGGGTGCAGAGGCTACAGCTTCCCTGGCATTGTCAGTGGACCATGTTGCGAACTCATTGAGTGCCACGGGGATGCAGGTTTCTACTTGTGTGTTGGCTATGTCAATGACCTTACTCAATATGGGTTAATTGCCATGTAAATCCAGTGCACATGTCTTTGTCATAAATCATCCCACTGCATTTGGGTCACTGTGGCATGTTGTTACAACTTGATGTGGAATGTCAAAAGGGATACTATGGTGGTAGGACTATGGAACTGGCCACAAGCATTTAAAATTCCATGCTTGTCATGTCATTGAAGCTAGTATCCAGGAAGCGGCCTGATTGGTGTGTGGGAGCAATGTCTCATTTGTGTCAGGTGGAGCACCATGAGCCCATCACAGACTATTGGTACCTCTGATTTCTCAACATCACCAGATTGCTCTATGGCTCACTGCATACCTACGGCTACTGAGAAAAATGATATCCAGGGCCAGTGGTGCGAGAAATCAGGAAGCATGCTATGTTGTTATCGTCATTGATGGTGAGTGTGGAAAAATATCCTTCACATTTTGACATGTCTGCCTCTCCCATTCGGCATGTGAAAGATAGTTTGTAAGTTTTTGCTAGACTACCCCTTCTTTGACCCACACGCCACTGGTGACTATTGACAAGAAAAATGTCCATGTTCCGGTGTCATGAATGTCATTACCAAATGCTACACGTTGTTGTTTGGCATTATGGGTGTGTTTCGCATGTCACTCTGCCACAATGTGAAGATGTATTTTGTCAATCAGATTTGTCTGAGAATTGGCAGTTGGATGTGGGGCAAGGCCTATCATTCACAGTTGTGACTTTGCACCACAACAGACATTGATACAGCTTTCAATTTCTGTGCAGGATATCTAGCACCTAATGCTGCAGGCAATACGCTCCCTGATTTTAGCACATGTTGAGTAGCACTGCATAGTCAATAAGGCACACTTCCATGCTGTGTATATCGTCCAAAGTGCATGCAGTGGGTGTTGCCTTGTGCGCCAGGAGGCAGTGCTGTTCAGGCCGTGTAAGCTCAGACATGTTGGCACAGTGAAATCGAAGATATGCTGCATTGCAGCTTCACAGAAGTGGCAGCGTGTAGCTCATAGGGAAAATTAGAAATGGAATGTTACACACACATTAAATAGATGTATATATCAATTGCAATTGCATATTTGTGCACCACAGTGGTGTGGTCAGGCTGTGTTTATGGTAAGCATGAGCGGATTTTGCGTATTGGCAATCCGCGGATCTGCGTATTTGCGTATTTGTGGATTGCGACAATACGCAAAATCCGCGGATCCTAGCGTATTTTTTTTTTGCTTGTTCGCACGGGTTTCTGCAAGTTCACGAGGGTTTTATTGTACAAAACGCTCGCGAACGTGCAGAAACCCGTGCGAACACAATGTGCCTACTCATGGCCAAACGGACGGGGCTTCCATGCGAGTGCACATGCCTCTTGTGTGTTTAAAAGGTCAGAGGCCGATCAGAGCAGCAGATGAAGATACAGAGACTCAAGGCACATTGCCCAGCCTCGACGATGCTCTCGATTGTTTCTGGGCTGATGAATGAGTCACTGCATTTGAGCTTCAACTAGTTCCCGCAACCATGTGTGTGTTTACAATGGCGCCAGCAAGCTGCCAGCGCCGTTGTAAAATAGTTACAAAGTTAGCTTGCACAGGAAGCACTTAGATAAAATAAAGCAGCACCTGCTTCGTTTTATCTAGTGGTTCCTGTGCAAGCTAACTTTGTAACTATTTTACAACGGCGCTGGCAACTTGCTAGCGCCATTACATGAGTGGGTGGGGGTTCAACTTTTGAACCCGTTACATCCGCGGATTTTTTCGGATTTTGTGGAAAATACGTAAAATACACGGATTGCGTATTCACCAAAAATCCGAAAAATCTGCGGACGTAACGGAATTGCCGCCCATGCTTAGTTTATGGTGACATACCATGCTTGATTCTGGATCATGAGTACAAACTCCTCTGTCACAATTGGTGCATTTAGTAAGCATGCTTTCCCTCTGCATCATCTGATCTCACACTGATTTGGCAATGTGGGGCTCTCCAACACTCTGTGAGTAGGCATTTGGCATTGGCAATAACATAACCTCATAACCCCAGGGTGCCATTGCTATGTGTAATCCATTTTAACTGTTTGTGTTGTGAATGCATGTGTGTTCTCATCTACTACACAGTGAGATTAGTGGTTACAAGACACCCATGAGTGGCATAATTGGTTAAATGATGTCGACCCCTCGCAGTGTCAAAAAGGCAGACATTGCATAGTGATGGTTGAGTAAGTAACTGCACTTCGTGGTAAAGTCAGCGTTCATACAACAAACATGTCTCATGTGTGATGCAGCAAAATTACAATTGTTAGTAGGGGTGTCCCAGTCTTGTTCCTGTGCATGTAGGCTGAGCTTACAATAAGTTGACATTCACACCTGCACACAGCCACACTAGCACTCATGTGCAAGAGTGCCAAAGTTGGCACTGACTCAATGAACTGTACCCAGTTGCTGGTAAACACACATGACTGCACATGTGCATTGTACAGAAGTAGCAGCAGTGTGTCACAGGATCGGATGAGGGTGGTGCTGGCCATGGAGGGCTAATGCCTCCCTACTGAAGTCAATTGTACATGTGGCACACACTCAGGGTGCACAATGGTGCCATGTTCTGACCGTGTCATTAGCATTTAGATTTGTCTGTACATGTCCCCTGCCATGCACTGTTATGTCACTATCAATAGCCTGTGGTGGACGAATCATGCCTTGACATTTCTTTGGACAGGTCACTTTGTGACTTTACAATGTTAGGCTTGTTTGTTGCCTTCCATGTTGTATTGGATTTTGAACATTGATTTCATGTTGGACCATGACATAGTGTGATTTCCTTGGAATTGACATTTACCATATTTTACAGACAACATGACTCCTGCGCAGGTCCATGCCTTCCAGGTTGCAAAGGAACGTTACCACCATGTACGGCGTGTGAACAAGGAGTTCTGTGAGATAGCGAGGAGGCACCGGGACGAGATGAAAGCAGGAAAATCGAAGGCACTGCCAGAAATTACCGAGATGACCCAGCAGCCCATCCCCTCCACCGCTGGTGCCAGTGTGCGCCAACATTCTATTGTGCAACCGCAGACCACACCCGCCCAGGTGCCAGTTCCCCCCGCACCCATCCAGGTGCCAGTTCCCCCCAGACCCGGCCAGGTGCCAGTCCCCCCCACAACTGTGCCTCAGATGGCAGAGGCTATTATGGAGATGTTGCAGGCGGTCAACAGGAACACCAAGTTGTTGACTGACGTTCGTAGAGAACTTCTGTACCTCAACCGTCAGATCCATGAGATCCACGAACACATGGGACTACCTTAAACCCTCCCCATGTTATCCCCCATTCCCCTCTTCTCCCTTCCCACAAGGTAAAATTTGTTTTAGTTGTGGAGTTAGTGATGTTTGTATCTAGATATTTAGAGAAGTTTTAGCATAGGTATAGGTAGTTAATATAGTGTTGGGGCTAAGTTTCTTTTATCTTTGGGTGGGGGGTTAATGTCCTTTTTAATTATGTGTATTAGTGAATAGTTAATGTAGCATTAGTAGCTAAGGTTCATATATGTTTAGGTATTTTAGATATAGTGATGGTGGTAGGGATTAGTGTTAGTGTAGGTCATTATAAGGTTCATTTTCTATAATAAATACTGCTGAATTGGATTACTTATTAATATTAATTGATTCTTGTTAAGCGCATGGCTACCCTCAGGCATCCCAGCGCTGTCATGCGATAGACAGGACCTAGGAGATCTAGAAAGTGTTCTACTGCTTGCACGAATGTCAGGGAGGATGCAGAGTGTGGAGCTTGCTACATTGTATGCTACTCATGCCATCTGTGGAATGATCCTTGTATGTGTGACAATGGATGAGACCTGTTACTTAGCAGGATGTATCCAGAAACTTTAGATGTGAGCACAGTTAACTTGCATGGCTGACAGATTAGCAAGGATAGCTCACGGCCTAGTATAGTGACATCAAATTAGTGACGCACAACATTTAAAGTGTGATGCACAGAGTTAAACTCCACATTGTTGCACATTTGAAAATCAACGTAGGCACATAGCATTGTGAGTCTGTCAGAGTTACTACAGTTATCCATCATGGAGATGTATCTATTCCCAGGCTACCACATATGGCGTGGGAGAACTGCACATTTGATGCTCCAGGCTCGGAGTCCATCTCCATTGCACATCCTTTGGCACACTTGATGCGTGGTGCCAGTGCATCAGCTTGGTTAGCCTTCAATGTTCCTGTGCATGGATGACCAATTTCGTCTACATGGTTAATGTAGGTCAAATGTGTGTCTATTGTTAACGTCACAGGTCACAACAGTGTTTGTGAATCACATGAGTAATGTGGTACAGACTCATGACTTTGGAATTGGGGTCATTCACAGATGCCATTTTTGATTGGCACTGTTAGGTAGAGTGACAAAACTTGTACGATCTTCCTTTTGTGACACCCTTAATCAGTTAAGTGATGCTTCAGTCACTGATGATGTTTACTTGCAGACACACTGTTCTGCATCACCAAAGTGGTGAGTTGTTGCATTGCTCCCTGTACCAACAGTGTCATAGCCACTCAGCCCGGCTGTTTTTTTGGCATTGGCTCATAGTGATGACACACTAGAAAATGTTGCAACAGATTCACACTGGATGTTAAATGCAGTACTACAGACATCCTCGGTCACTCACATTGTCCAATATGCAGACATTGTGACCAGCATGAGAGGGCTCTGTATTTATTTGGCATTGTTTGTGCACAGGTAGGGACAGTATGACGGTTAGCAAATGTGCTACAGTTACAATTGTGGAGTCAAATGTAGTGTGGCAGACTTTGTGGTACCATATATGTATGTTACACATGTGACCTTAGCTCACCTCATCAGTGTGAATCTGCTGTGCAAAATCTAGGGATGTGATATGCAATGTGCAACGTCACAAAAAGCTTCATTCACCACGTCCAGTGTAAGGAGATATGGCAGTCGAATATGGTTTCCAATCCTTCTGGGGGATATTACTTGTGTACTGCGACTGACTTGTGCATGTTGTCATACATGCATTTATCAACAATGGGTGTGGGTCAGAGTTGGTACATAGCTAGATTGCTATATCTGATAAATATGGTCACAGCATCTTAGCCCGTGTACTGTTGTTTTAACCCCTGTGCACCTTCTGCACTGTCTACCTTCTGAAGTTTCTTTGGCACCTTTTTACAGATGTATATTCATTTTGAGCACTATGCCCCGTCAACTTAAATTGGAAGTATACCTCATTTTTGATATTTAGCCATGTATTGTTTATATCTTTCTTCCGCTCATCTCCACTCTCAATTCCCCCTGCAGCATCCCCTGCGTCCATGCCTCCACGTAAGGCAAATTGACCCGCTACCCCTTCACAGATGGTCCTCCCTCCAACGACCCCTTCCAATGGCAGACACTGTGTATCCACATTGCAGGGAGACCAAAGGCGCTCATGATGCTGGCCCGTATGTGCCTATCTCCACCTGGACCGCACACAGCGCAAGCACACCTGGCACACACAGATTCTACTAAAAACAATGCCACTACGATGCCAGCAACCTCCACACCCTCAACAGGGAAAATCACATACCTGCTTCCGAGCGTCCCCGGAACACACACAAGGACCCTCCTCACATTTGATCTGCAGCTCATTCTGCTTCCAATCCACTGATCCACCAACCATGATGTGACCAAACCTAACTCAGATCCATTCTTCTCAACACACACTCTGCCCACAAACACACCCTTGTACTCTGGGACCAACTTGTCACAACATCCCCAGACGTTGCCTTCCTGCCTCAGACCTGCCTGAACCCCTCCACAGCACACAACATTGTCATTGACATCCTGGACGGCTACAAGAGCATCCACAGGGAGCACACCTACGGAGTAGGAGAACAAAATGTTATCCTCCACAGGAGCACTCTCAGAGTCTCAAAGAACACCAACATCCTCAGCAATGCAGAACCCCTGTACTTCATGATCCACACCAATCGCAACACCCCCCTCAGAGTGACAATCGTGTACAGACCCCGACCCCAAATACAGTTCAGCTACTACATTGCCTACTTTATCTGTACACAGGCCCTTGCCTCCACAGACTACATCCTTCTCTGGGACCTGGAGTTCCACCTCGGGAAGGACACCACCACCAACTCCACCGCCCAGATTGACGGCCTCGCAAGACTCCGACTCAGGATACTTCATACAACACCCACCCACTCTGTCTGCAAAAGGCTTGAGCACATCTTATCCGCTTTGTCACACGTCTCCTTCAACCACACCACCCAACTCTACTGGACTGCCATGTATGCAGCCACTTCACCACCCGGCACCCCACCACACACCACCACACACAACAGATCCCCACCACTGCTGGGGCACAGTCACCGTAGACCAGCTAACCACCACCCTCGCCCGTAGTCCAAACAGCTACCAAGCCGAACCCCACCCCACCGCCCACTACCTCAGACAATGGCGCAAAGACTGTCCCAACCAACTGTCCCCAACCACAAAAGCCTCAAACAGACACACCAGCAAGTGAGCCATCATGTTCATTGAGGACCTCCAGGACTCCGTGCAAACGTGCCAATAGCCAGAGGAGGAATGTCACTTTGTACAGACAAGGGACAGCTACGCAGCACCCAAGAACGACACTGGCGGACACCATCATCTCATCTGATCCTCAAAAGGGCCTCATTCAAAGAACACCTAGGCGACTACAGCTACAAAAGTGCCATCATCGCCACCAACAATGACATCAGGGCCCTGCAGGTCAACATAGAAACTGCATCCCTGATCCTCCTGGACCTGTCAGCTGCCTTCGACTCTGTCTGCCACCGGACACGACGCACACGCCTCCACAACGCAGAGTTCCAAAACAGAACTCGGCATGGCCCAGTGCATCCGCCTCATCCTCTCAGCTCTGGATCGACCGCAATCATGTGTGGAGTACCCATGGCTCATCCCTCAGCACAACATTGTTCAACATCCACACTTTACTGCTTGCCCACGTTGCCTGACAACACGACATCTACATCATCTCCTACAACCACAACAACCAGCTGATCCTCTCCCTCACCAAGGACCCCCTCACCGTCACAACCAACCTCCATGTAGGAATGGGAGCTGTTACTGAGGTGACGTAGTACAGGCAACTGGAGCAGGACTTCGACAAGAAGGAAGTCCTCTTCCTCTGCCTCACAACCTCAGCTTGTGACGACTCCTGGTGAACCACCGCACTGGTAACAGCTCCAACAACAACCATCCATGCACATTACCTGTGCTTCTTCATCAAATCTACTATCTCTGTGACAATGCATGTAAAAGGACATCTGCTCCTCCGGCTTCAAAATTGTTAGGCGATGTGGTCTGGTTTTGGAACAGTGTGAAGATAAGCAGAGTATCATCAGCGTATGATACAATTGAGACCCAGTGCACCCACACCATGCTGGAAAGTGGTTACAAATATAGATCAAACAGTTTTGTGTTCAATATTGAGACCTGAGGGTCTCCATGTAGGAGGGGAGTACTTTTAGAAGAGAATCTCGCTTGTAACAGATGAATGCCCCTTGATGTAATGAAATAACTCATCCATCTAAGGGCTAAGCTCTTGACTCCACATGACTCCAGTCACAGGAGAATTAGCCCATGAGAGACGGTGTCAAATGCTGCACTGAAAAGCAACAGGATCTGTGCATCAGTGTGACCCACGGACGCTCGTTGTCCCAGGGTTTCAATAGGCAAGAGAAACACAGTTTCAGTGGAGTGTGCAGCTTGGAAACAAGATTGCGACATGTGTAGTAGGGCATTCTCAGTGCAATGGTTGGTGAGCTGTAGATTAACTATTTGTACAGCAACTATTCACCAGGAAAGGTAGCGTTGAAATGGGCCACAAAAACCAATACACTTCATGGTCAATGTGAGGTTCCTTCTCAATGGACAGACCATGTCTGATTGATATTCGAAGGGGACTGTTTATTATTGGAACGAGTGGGAGAACAGTAATGACATTAATGGCATGATGCAGTGACCTAACTGCATCTGAATTTCGATGTGTGCAGGATCCTGCAGTGAGCCTGTTATGATAACAGTTCCTAGCCTCCTAATCACATCTGTTGCTAGCACTCCAAACTCGTCTAAGGTTACTCCTTTGACTGCTATATCCATAGTGGTTATTGTGCCTCTGCTCTGGTGAGCCTCCAGAGGAAAGTTTACAGAAATCTCTGTCCCCTTTTTCGACAATAAATTGAATAATCTATTACAGGACTCCTCAGATGTATGAGGGGGCTGACTCAATCTCACATCTCATTGTAAGACTTTCAGTAAGCTAAACATGTTTGCAGATGAGTATTCAGACATGTCAATTTCCGTGTCAAGAAACTTGCGGCGACTGCCCCTATCAGTTTTTAAAATTGTGATTGTACTTGCTTGTAAGCCACCTTAACTATGATACAATCGCTTTTATGCCATCTGCGTGTCAGCTGTTTGCATCTTTGCTATTGCCTATTATAAGTTTTAGTTGAACCTGGGTGCAGAGGCTACAGCTTCCCTGGCATTGTCAGTGGACCATGTTGCGAACTCATTGAGTGCCACGGGGATGCAGGTTTCTACTTGTGTGTTGGCTATGTCAATGACCTTACTCAATATGGGTTAATTGCCATGTAAATCCAGTGCACATGTCTTTGTCATAAATCATCCCACTGCATTTGGGTCACTGTGGCATGTTGTTACAACTTGATGTGGAATGTCAAAAGGGATACTATGGTGGTAGGACTATGGAACTGGCCACAAGCATTTAAAATTCCATGCTTGTCATGTCATTGAAGCTAGTATCCAGGAAGCGGCCTGATTGGTGTGTGGGAGCAATGTCTCATTTGTGTCAGGTGGAGCACCATGAGCCCATCACAGACTATTGGTACCTCTGATTTCTCAACATCACCAGATTGCTCTATGGCTCACTGCATACCTACGGCTACTGAGAAAAATGATATCCAGGGCCAGTGGTGCGAGAAATCAGGAAGCATGCTATGTTGTTATCGTCATTGATGGTGAGTGTGGAAAAATATCCTTCACATTTTGACATGTCTGCCTCTCCCATTCGGCATGTGAAAGATAGTTTGTAAGTTTTTGCTAGACTACCCCTTCTTTGACCCACACGCCACTGGTGACTATTGACAAGAAAAATGTCCATGTTCCGGTGTCATGAATGTCATTACCAAATGCTACACGTTGTTGTTTGGCATTATGGGTGTGTTTCGCATGTCACTCTGCCACAATGTGAAGATGTATTTTGTCAATCAGATTTGTCTGAGAATTGGCAGTTGGATGTGGGGCAAGCCTATCATTCACAGTTGTGACTTTGCACCACAACAGACATTGATACAGCTTTCAATTTCTGTGCAGGATATCTAGCACCTAATGCTGCAGGCAATACGCTCCCTGATTTTAGCACATGTTGAGTAGCACTGCATAGTCAATAAGGCACACTTCCATGCTGTGTATATCGTCCAAAGTGCATGCAGTGGGTGTTGCCTTGTGCGCCAGGAGGCAGTGCTGTTCAGGCCGTGTAAGCTCAGACATGTTGGCACAGTGAAATCGAAGATATGCTGCATTGCAGCTTCACAGAAGTGGCAGCGTGTAGCTCATAGGGAAAATTAGAAATGGAATGTTACACACACATTAAATAGATGTATATATCAATTGCAATTGCATATTTGTGCACCACAGTGGTGTGGTCAGGCTGTGTTTATGGTAAGCATGAGCGGATTTTGCGTATTGGCAATCCGCGGATCTGCGTATTTGCGTATTTGTGGATTGCGACAATACGCAAAATCCGCGGATCCTAGCGTATTTTTTTTTTGCTTGTTCGCACGGGTTTCTGCAAGTTCACGAGGGTTTTATTGTACAAAACGCTCGCGAACGTGCAGAAACCCGTGCGAACACAATGTGCCTACTCATGGCCAAACGGGACGGGGCTTCCATGCGAGTGCACATGCCTCTTGTGTGTTTAAAAGGTCAGAGGCCGATCAGAGCAGCAGATGAAGATACAGAGACTCAAGGCACATTGCCCAGCCTCGACGATGCTCTCGATTGTTTCTGGGCTGATGAATGAGTCACTGCATTTGAGCTTCAACTAGTTCCCGCAACCATGTGTGTGTTTACAATGGCGCCAGCAAGCTGCCAGCGCCGTTGTAAAATAGTTACAAAGTTAGCTTGCACAGGAAAGCACTTAGATAAAATAAAGCAGCACCTGCTTCGTTTTATCTAGTGGTTCCTGTGCAAGCTAACTTTGTAACTATTTTACAACGGCGCTGGCAACTTGCTAGCGCCATTACATGAGTGGGTGGGGGTTCAACTTTTGAACCCGTTACATCCGCGGGATTTTTTCGGATTTTGTGGAAAATACGTAAAATACACGGATTGCGTATTCACCAAAAATCCGAAAAATCTGCGGACGTAACGGAATTGCCGCCCATGCTTAGTTTATGGTGACATACCATGCTTGATTCTGGATCATGAGTACAAACTCCTCTGTCACAATTGGTGCATTTAGTAAGCATGCTTTCCCTCTGCATCATCTGATCTCACACTGATTTGGCAATGTGGGGCTCTCCAACACTCTGTGAGTAGGCATTTGGCATTGGCAATAACATAACCTCATAACCCCAGGGTGCCATTGCTATGTGTAATCCATTTTAACTGTTTGTGTTGTGAATGCATGTGTGTTCATCTACTACACAGTGAGATTAGTGGTTACAAGACACCCATGAGTGGCATAATTGGTTAAATGATGTCGACCCCTCGCAGTGTCAAAAAGGCAGACATTGCATAGTGATGGTTGAGTAAGTAACTGCACTTCGTGGTAAAGTCAGCGTTCATACAACAAACATGTCTCATGTGTGATGCAGCAAAATTACAATTGTTAGTAGGGGTGTCCCAGTCTTGTTCCTGTGCATGTAGGCTGAGCTTACAATAAGTTGACATTCACACCTGCACACAGCCACACTAGCACTCATGTGCAAGAGTGCCAAAGTTGGCACTGACTCAATGAACTGTACCCAGTTGCTGGTAAACACACATGACTGCACATGTGCATTGTACAGAAGTAGCAGCAGTGTGTCACAGGATCGGATGAGGGTGGTGCTGGCCATGGAGGGCTAATGCCTCCCTACTGAAGTCAATTGTACATGTGGCACACACTCAGGGTGCACAATGGTGCCATGTTCTGACCGTGTCATTAGCATTTAGATTTGTCTGTACATGTCCCCTGCCATGCACTGTTATGTCACTATCAATAGCCTGTGGTGGACGAATCATGCCTTGACATTTCTTTGGACAGGTCACTTTGTGACTTTACAATGTTAGGCTTGTTTGTTGCCTTCCATGTTGTATTGGATTTTGAACATTGATTTCATGTTGGACCATGACATAGTGTGATTTCCTTGGAATTGACATTTACCATATTTTACAGACAACATGACTCCTGCGCAGGTCCATGCCTTCCAGGTTGCAAAGGAACGTTACCACCATGTACGGCGTGTGAACAAGGAGTTCTGTGAGATAGCGAGGAGGCACCGGGACGAGATGAAAGCAGGAAAATCGAAGGCACTGCCAGAAATTACCGAGATGACCCAGCAGCCCATCCCCTCCACCGCTGGTGCCAGTGTGCGCCAACATTCTATTGTGCAACCGCAGACCACACCCGCCCAGGTGCCAGTTCCCCCCGCACCCATCCAGGTGCCAGTTCCCCCCAGACCCGGCCAGGTGCCAGTCCCCCCCACAACTGTGCCTCAGATGGCAGAGGCTATTATGGAGATGTTGCAGGCGGTCAACAGGAACACCAAGTTGTTGACTGACGTTCGTAGAGAACTTCTGTACCTCAACCGTCAGATCCATGAGATCCACGAACACATGGGACTACCTTAAACCCTCCCCATGTTATCCCCCATTCCCCTCTTCTCCCTTCCCACAAGGTAAAATTTGTTTTAGTTGTGGAGTTAGTGATGTTTGTATCTAGATATTTAGAGAAGTTTTAGCATAGGTATAGGTAGTTAATATAGTGTTGGGGCTAAGTTTCTTTTATCTTTGGGTGGGGGGTTAATGTCCTTTTTAATTATGTGTATTAGTGAATAGTTAATGTAGCATTAGTAGCTAAGGTTCATATATGTTTAGGTATTTTAGATATAGTGATGGTGGTAGGGATTAGTGTTAGTGTAGGTCATTATAAGGTTCATTTTCTATAATAAATACTGCTGAATTGGATTACTTATTAATATTAATTGATTCTTGTTAAGCGCATGGCTACCCTCAGGCATCCCAGCGCTGTCATGCGATAGACAGGACCTAGGAGATCTAGAAAGTGTTCTACTGCTTGCACGAATGTCAGGGAGGATGCAGAGTGTGGAGCTTGCTACATTGTATGCTACTCATGCCATCTGTGGAATGATCCTTGTATGTGTGACAATGGATGAGACCTGTTACTTAGCAGGATGTATCCAGAAACTTTAGATGTGAGCACAGTTAACTTGCATGGCTGACAGATTAGCAAGGATAGCTCACGGCCTAGTATAGTGACATCAAATTAGTGACGCACAACATTTAAAGTGTGATGCACAGAGTTAAACTCCACATTGTTGCACATTTGAAAATCAACGTAGGCACATAGCATTGTGAGTCTGTCAGAGTTACTACAGTTATCCATCATGGAGATGTATCTATTCCCAGGCTACCACATATGGCGTGGGAGAACTGCACATTTGATGCTCCAGGCTCGGAGTCCATCTCCATTGCACATCCTTTGGCACACTTGATGCGTGGTGCCAGTGCATCAGCTTGGTTAGCCTTCAATGTTCCTGTGCATGGATGACCAATTTCGTCTACATGGTTAATGTAGGTCAAATGTGTGTCTATTGTTAACGTCACAGGTCACAACAGTGTTTGTGAATCACATGAGTAATGTGGTACAGACTCATGACTTTGGAATTGGGGTCATTCACAGATGCCATTTTTGATTGGCACTGTTAGGTAGAGTGACAAAACTTGTACGATCTTCCTTTTGTGACACCCTTAATCAGTTAAGTGATGCTTCAGTCACTGATGATGTTTACTTGCAGACACACTGTTCTGCATCACCAAAGTGGTGAGTTGTTGCATTGCTCCCTGTACCAACAGTGTCATAGCCACTCAGCCCGGCTGTTTTTTTGGCATTGGCTCATAGTGATGACACACTAGAAAATGTTGCAACAGATTCACACTGGATGTTAAATGCAGTACTACAGACATCCTCGGTCACTCACATTGTCCAATATGCAGACATTGTGACCAGCATGAGAGGGCTCTGTATTTATTTGGCATTGTTTGTGCACAGGTAGGGACAGTATGACGGTTAGCAAATGTGCTACAGTTACAATTGTGGAGTCAAATGTAGTGTGGCAGACTTTGTGGTACCATATATGTATGTTACACATGTGACCTTAGCTCACCTCATCAGTGTGAATCTGCTGTGCAAAATCTAGGGATGTGATATGCAATGTGCAACGTCACAAAAAGCTTCATTCACCACGTCCAGTGTAAGGAGATATGGCAGTCGAATATGGTTTCCAATCCTTCTGGGGGATATTACTTGTGTACTGCGACTGACTTGTGCATGTTGTCATACATGCATTTATCAACAATGGGTGTGGGTCAGAGTTGGTACATAGCTAGATTGCTATATCTGATAAATATGGTCACAGCATCTTAGCCCGTGTACTGTTGTTTTAACCCCTGTGCACCTTCTGCACTGTCTACCTTCTGAAGTTTCTTTGGCACCTTTTTACAGATGTATATTCATTTTGAGCACTATGCCCCGTCAACTTAAATTGGAAGTATACCTCATTTTTGATATTTAGCCATGTATTGTTTATATCTTTCTTCCGCTCATCTCCACTCTCAATTCCCCCTGCAGCATCCCCTGCGTCCATGCCTCCACGTAAGGCAAATTGACCCGCTACCCCTTCACAGATGGTCCTCCCTCCAACGACCCCTTCCAATGGCAGACACTGTGTATCCACATTGCAGGGAGACCAAAGGCGCTCATGATGCTGGCCCGTATGTGCCTATCTCCACCTGGACCGCACACAGCGCAAGCACACCTGGCACACACAGATTCTACTAAAAACAATGCCACTACGATGCCAGCAACCTCCACACCCTCAACAGGGAAAATCACATACCTGCTTCCGAGCGTCCCCGGAACACACACAAGGACCCTCCTCACATTTGATCTGCAGCTCATTCTGCTTCCAATCCACTGATCCACCAACCATGATGTGACCAAACCTAACTCAGATCCATTCTTCTCAACACACACTCTGCCCACAAACACACCCTTGTACTCTGGGACCAACTTGTCACAACATCCCCAGACGTTGCCTTCCTGCCTCAGACCTGCCTGAACCCCTCCACAGCACACAACATTGTCATTGACATCCTGGACGGCTACAAGAGCATCCACAGGGAGCACACCTACGGAGTAGGAGAACAAAATGTTATCCTCCACAGGAGCACTCTCAGAGTCTCAAAGAACACCAACATCCTCAGCAATGCAGAACCCCTGTACTTCATGATCCACACCAATCGCAACACCCCCCTCAGAGTGACAATCGTGTACAGACCCCGACCCCAAATACAGTTCAGCTACTACATTGCCTACTTTATCTGTACACAGGCCCTTGCCTCCACAGACTACATCCTTCTCTGGGACCTGGAGTTCCACCTCGGGAAGGACACCACCACCAACTCCACCGCCCAGATTGACGGCCTCGCAAGACTCCGACTCAGGATACTTCATACAACACCCACCCACTCTGTCTGCAAAAGGCTTGAGCACATCTTATCCGCTTTGTCACACGTCTCCTTCAACCACACCACCCAACTCTACTGGACTGCCATGTATGCAGCCACTTCACCACCCGGCACCCCACCACACACCACCACACACAACAGATCCCCACCACTGCTGGGGCACAGTCACCGTAGACCAGCTAACCACCACCCTCGCCCGTAGTCCAAACAGCTACCAAGCCGAACCCCACCCCACCGCCCACTACCTCAGACAATGGCGCAAAGACTGTCCCAACCAACTGTCCCCAACCACAAAAGCCTCAAACAGACACACCAGCAAGTGAGCCATCATGTTCATTGAGGACCTCCAGGACTCCGTGCAAACGTGCCAATAGCCAGAGGAGGAATGTCACTTTGTACAGACAAGGGACAGCTACGCAGCACCCAAGAACGACACTGGCGGACACCATCATCTCATCTGATCCTCAAAAGGGCCTCATTCAAAGAACACCTAGGCGACTACAGCTACAAAAGTGCCATCATCGCCACCAACAATGACATCAGGGCCCTGCAGGTCAACATAGAAACTGCATCCCTGATCCTCCTGGACCTGTCAGCTGCCTTCGACTCTGTCTGCCACCGGACACGACGCACACGCCTCCACAACGCAGAGTTCCAAAACAGAACTCGGCATGGCCCAGTGCATCCGCCTCATCCTCTCAGCTCTGGATCGACCGCAATCATGTGTGGAGTACCCATGGCTCATCCCTCAGCACAACATTGTTCAACATCCACACTTTACTGCTTGCCCACGTTGCCTGACAACACGACATCTACATCATCTCCTACAACCACAACAACCAGCTGATCCTCTCCCTCACCAAGGACCCCCTCACCGTCACAACCAACCTCCATGTAGGAATGGGAGCTGTTACTGAGGTGACGTAGTACAGGCAACTGGAGCAGGACTTCGACAAGAAGGAAGTCCTCTTCCTCTGCCTCACAACCTCAGCTTGTGACGACTCCTGGTGAACCACCGCACTGGTAACAGCTCCAACAACAACCATCCATGCACATTACCTGTGCTTCTTCATCAAATCTACTATCTCTGTGACAATGCATGTAAAAGGACATCTGCTCCTCCGGCTTCAAAAACCTCCGCATGCTCTGCAGGATCTACAGGTGGATCTCCACCCTAACAAGGAGAAAGGTCTCCCAAGTCCCGCAGCAGCAGCAGGTTGGCAAAAGATAAGGCCCTCTCTGAAGTCCCCTCAAAGAAAATCCTGAACCAACTTTTACACATTTGAAAGGCCTGTGCATGCATGATCAACGATATTCCTCGCAGCAGCCACATTACACCTCATATGTGAGACAAGCACTGGCTCACCGTCAACAAGAGGATCACAATCAAGCTCCTCACACAAGCACACAAGGCACTCCACAACACAGGCCCAGCATGGCTCAAACAACTACTGAGCTTCTACCCCACAAACATGCCAGCTCTGCTCCGCCAACCTCGCCCTCGCAACACTTCCCCGCATCCAGTGAGCGACCTCCAGGGCAGATAATTCTCCCTCCTCACCACCCAGACCTGGAGCACTCTCCCCATCCTCCTATGGCACACCCAGGACATGTGAACCTTCAGGTGACTCTGCAAGATGTGGCTTTTTATGCCGTAGCAGCATCCCCCGCAGCGCCTTGAGACACTCGCAGCTGAGTTGTGTGCTTTACGTATATGTTGCTTGATAACTTGATAAATATATTTTGCACATACGCGGTCAACTTACTGCCTATCCGTGTCAGATTACACATGTAGATTGGTTCTATTTCCCTTGGTGGACCTTCTTGTGGATTCACAGCCCCTTACTTATTGCCTCAGTTAAATACTAGCTTGGTCATGTAAACACTCATCTGTGTGTTAAGTGAATTTATTTACAATACAAGGGGGAGACTGCACCAGTGCTGGCCCATAGAACACATGATTTGATGGATGTTGGAGTGGCAGACATAGTCCATTGTGAGTGTCAGAGCCAAAGGACGAGGCGTAGTTTGCTGTGCCATTGTCAAGGAAAAGTAGATTTGCTGCAAGTCCATGCATGGGTCCCAGGTGAGTGTTTGTGGACGTTGCAAGACAGTGGAAGAAGGAGGTCAGTGGAAAGAGGTTTAGAAGAATACTAAGGTGAGACAGGCCTTTGTACGTCACTGTCTGCAATTTGTTGTTGATAAGCCCCCAAATGAACCTAGGGTCACACCAGACACTGTATTTTGGATGCAATTCTATGGGGGATTTCATCACGCCTCTTGCCGCCACTTTATCATCATTTTTCCACTGCAAGGCAGTGATGATTTTGTCACCAATCTGGGTAATGTGGCCCCACATCTTAAGGATAGGCAAGGAGGCACATTACATGAGATTGCAGGTGTTGTCTTAATTTTTGATTTTGCTCATCACCACACACATTTGATTTGTGTTCACACCTATACATGCAACTCTGACACCACATTGAGGATGCACTGTATATGTTGATGTTCATGTGCACAATTAGGCATGCCGCCTCGGACATTAGCTAACAGGTGACATTAGGCACATGTGTTTGAGTAGTCTGCAGGTATGTGCATGTGCGTATGTGTCAGGCTGGCAAGGCATGCATGAGCTTGGACACTACTCAGACACACGTGGGCAATGCTGCAGGTGTGCTGATGTTGGTGGAGGCATGCCTGATTGTGCGCAAGGGGATAGACATTTCCAGCACATCCACAATGTGGCTTCCGAGTGACATGTATACTTCTGCAGTCAATTTGTATGTGCATGGTGATGTGGCAAGGGGGCCATTTGGCAGCTTTTCCACATGTCACGTTGTTGTGCCACTGTGTGGTTTGCAGATGCACATATGGGGTGCTCTGGCATTGTAATTAAACTATGTTTGCCTAGCTTTTCTGTGCCCATTTTATGGTCAGTCTGTCCGCCACAATGAGCCATATTATCAAATATGTCGCCAACATTGTAGTAGCTTTTTAAGGAGGGTACTGCTGCTTCAGCGACACAATGGTGCTTGCTGATATGCACTATTGAATTCAAATGTCAAACAAGCTTCTGGTGTGCAGCTGGCCTACTATTTAAATTCAATTAATCATATTAGCATGCCCCTCATCAGTGCTATGGCAGCAGGTTCCTGCCACTAATGCATCAATAACGCTGGTGTCATTCATGTTACTATCGTCCTGTGTGTTGTGTGATGTGCTGTTTGTGAATGGTGATATGTCCCTATGCCTGCACGCACAGGGGTATCCAAGACTTGTTGGACAGTACATGTGGATATGCAATACAATTACTTTCATCGTACAAGGGTGCCACTGTGCCCATCCACCCCCTTCCCCCGTCCCTGGTTGATGCTCACCCTGCTGTTGTTGTGGCGTTCACATTCAGCACTATCCTGGACTGCAACTCCAACGACAGTCTCCTCGCTGATGACGTGGGACACCTGCTCCTCCAGCTCATCCAGCTCCTGCTCTGGAGCTGGTCAATCGCCTCCTGTCTCCCTCGCTGCCTTAAGGTTGGCTCCCAGGTTCTTCTTGGTCTTACTCTTGGTATCGTGCCACCGCTTCTTGCACTCATTGACTGTCCTCCTCATCTCTCCCACTGCATTGACTTTGTATACAATGTCCTGCCATATCTCCTTTTTCCTAGCCAAGGTGATGGTGGAACTCACGAAGAGTTCCTGTTGGTGTTGCGTTACCTCTTCAACCAGGACCTGGTTCTCCATAGGAATGAACTTGGGGTTCCTCTTCCTCTTGGCCTTTCCTTGTGTCTCTGCCTGGCCTTCCTGGGTGTTGCTGGTGTTGTTTCTGGCCTCTGCAATTGTCCCAGGTTGGTCTCCATCTTCTACAGTAATCTCCATGTTTATTTTCAATTTTTCCGGCTTAGCAGGCATTTTCGGGTGCTTTTTTCACGCTGGACGCGCTAAATGAAATCCTGGGGCCTGTTGGCGGGCAATATTTATTGCTGATTGGCCCACGTTAGCGTGCGTTTGTTTAGCGACGTCACGCTAATTCTATCGCCGCCCCTTTTCGCCTGGGAAGTAAACTATCGCCGGCTAGCGACATATTGCTAATGCGTCGCTAAAGCGGCAATAGATTCTGGCGATGCACAGCGATAAAAAAAGTAACGCTAAACTAAGTTAGCGATAAATATCGCCTCTTGTTGGTAATATCCCCCATATTTACTTATATTTCACACAATGCAGAAAGTTATTGTATTTGTTGTGTGTAAGAGACAGCAGAAATGTGGCATATCTTCTAACATATGGTGCATTTTGCTGTACCCTAGCACCAATGCAGGCAACCATGTTCCATGCTTCAATGGTGCCTGGCAGGATTGTTTTTCTGTAGAAGAGACACTTTCCGGCACAAAAACAATCCTTAGAAGCTATTTGCAGAGTGCAGCATGTATAGAAACATAAAGTACTGATTAACAATAAAGATAATTCTCCTTGTTATGCCTTCATCAGGGAGGCGTAGCATTTTGATGCATTACCAGGTTTTCAAGTCTTTGTAAATCTGGTAATGTGCCAAAACCCATGGGTAGATACCCTATAATGCCCATGGTCCACCCATGTAATGTCTTACCAGTGCAAGGTAATGCAAGGTAGCCATAGGTTACTTTGTATTTACTAAACCACGGATAGCCATGTAAAGTGGCTTTATATGGCTTAGTAAATGCCAAAAAAGATTTTGCATCAGGGCTCTACCACAAATGTAATGCAACCTGACACAAAACCTTATTAAATGTGCCCCCTAGTGAGGAGGGACTTTCACAGAACCAGCAGAACAAAAGATATTATGTGATTGTCTCCCAACATCCAGGAAAATGTAGGGCAGCCATTTTAGGGCTCGTCGACTCAGCCCATGTGTCCCAAACCAAAGGTCTTGTTAGGGGTTCCCAGAAGGACCCCCTAACCCAGGGCCAAAATAAAAAGCAACATTTGGTATTGTGGGAAGAAATTAAATAAATAAAAAAGCAGGTCCACCTTTTCCATTATAATCTCCCCAGGGTGGGCCTGGTCGATACATTCTTTTAAACAAAATATGAGAAGGTTGTGAGCTCCACTCCCGAGCCATGTTTTGGCCCTGGGTGCCCTATCCCCTGTGGCCTGACCAATTCTTTTCTTATTTGATTTTAAATATTATATTGGTGAGGCGGCTTGTTTGTGTCCACCTCATCCCAGTACCAGGTGTTGGACCCTGAGACCCTACCACTCGAGTCAACAAGAATGATTACTCACTCCTCAGCCCAGAACAGAAAGGCTTCAGCCAGGTGTGAGCAAAAGTCTCCCTTTCTGTCTGCACACTTGCACTCTGTGTAATGGGCAAGCCCCTACTAAGCACAGTCAGTGCACAGCACACAGACTGTGTGTAGAGCCCACTCTCTTCTGGCTCCCTAGCCCCCTTAGTTGAGAAGGCCCCCTACGACAGACATCTTACACTCTCTCTCCTGCTCTTCATGGAGAACCCACACCCTCCAGAATCCCAAGCTTAATAATGTTGGCTGCTCTCTCTGTGAACCTCTTCACAGAGACCTCAATTCCCTTCACCTACTCCAGCCTCTTTACATAGCCAATAGCCTGATACGTACAGTTAGATATGTTAGTAATTCATAAGAACTTCTGTCAAAAAGCTAACGTTTAAAGTGAATTTATGGTTAGGGGTGGTAATAATGTGTTACTTTACGTTAAAACAATCCTAGAAATTCACCGTAAAAGCAGCCAGATGTATATAGACTTCTGTTTGCGATTTCCTAATAGAGAATTTTACGATTCACTATTAGGAAATCGCAAACAGCTGTGTGCACAACGTTTTGTACACTGTTTGCGATTCTCAATGGGTCACAAGGGACCTGCGTCATTAATATTCATGAGGCAGGTTGAAATTTGCAACCCATTGGGAATGGTTAGCTATCACAGCGATGGTGGCCTGCTGGGATCAGCATACCACCATGTATGTGACTGCTTTTTAAATAACTATTGTCAGATGGATGCACAGCTAAGTTTGTTATCAAGTTTAAACTCAAGTTCGAAATTATTTTATAATTGTTTGTTGGTGCTCTACCAGGAGGCGTCGAGGGTCCACCGACGTCAAACAAATGATAAGAAAACGTGAGGCTAGAGGGTCTCTAGTCTCATCCCTGCGTAGGCACACACATGATCGTCCTTTCTCTGGTCAAGAAAAACGACTTTGATACAATAATCCTTGTGTTTCATTAATTTATTCCATGGTTCAATATTGTTTCATTTTAGCAGATTAAATGAAATGCGGTTTAAATCATTTTCAACAATCCAGTTCAGGCACTGTCTATTAAACGTGTCCAATGCATTTCGGGCATTAAGAGTGTGCCCTTCATCAGGGAATTGACACTAGAAGCAAATAAATATAAACAAACTTTAGTAAAACGGATTTGGCTATATAGAAAAGTGAACATAAGCAATATCACTGTGCAATAACATGTATGCATTAGTGATTCAAAACGAGAAGGGCATTCAACATTGTGTGCGTGAAAAATGTTCCAAGCTATTTACGTGTGGAAAAAACCAAGGTAAAAAACGGGTCGGTGTCTCACTTACATGCCTGTTGTCAAAGTGTTGTGTGAGATCTAAAGAAAGAAGAGATTCAAAAACCGCGGTTAGGACCTCTGGGCCAAGGTATTGGGTGGTTCGCTCAAGGTAGTCTGGGTTGAAAGGAGGAATGTAAACTAACCTGCTTCAGCTCAGCAAGTAGATTCAGTCCGGTATTCGTCTCCGCAGAACGCCGGCAAAAAGGTTAAGTTTGCCGCGTTCTTTTGATTCAAAAATAATGAGTCATGTGATCGGTCACATGAGTATCAGACACTGTAGAAAGACTATAGTGGCGGCGAATATGTCCACAACCAAGGGATTCTTATCAAAGTACATCGAAAAAATGCGATGGAGTGCAGAATGATTAATGACTGTAATAACGTGTATGTGGAAACGTGAATTCAGTGCAAGAAAAGGAAAATGGGCTAGCGTGGTAAATAAAAAACAAGGGTTAGCGTAATAAAAAAATTCAGGGAAGGATCGAACTGTGGTGTCAGGGATTGGGGAGATCAGCGAGCTACTCAGGTAGCTGGAGGGAAGAGTGACTGAAACGTGCTACAAAAATGGTGTCAATGTGAGTGGTAATGGGAACATACACAATGGCAACAAGATAGGTATTCAGAGCAATTAAACTTTTTAATTTTTTTTAACCACTTGGATGCTAAGGTACATCCACCTCTTCCCATTGAATTTCCATTGAAACCAATGGAAACTCCATGACGAGCTGGGCTCGTCATGAGCGTCGAAGGGGTTAATACGCTAACCCTTGTTTTTTATTTACCACGCTAGCCCATTTTCCTTTTCTTGCACTGAATTCACGTTTCCACATACACGTCATTACAGTCATTAATCATTCTGCACTCCATCGCATTTTTTCGATGTACTTTGATAAGAATCCCTTGGTTGTGGACATATTCGCCGCCACTATAGTCTTTCTACAGTGTCTGATACTCATGTGACCGATCACATGACTCATTATTTTTGAATCAAAAGAACGCGGCAAACTTAACCTTTTTGCCGGCGTTCTGCGGAGACGAATACCGGACTGAATCTACTTGCTGAGCTGAAGCAGGTTAGTTTAAATTCCTCCTTTCAACCCAGACTACCTTGAGCGAACCACCCAATACCTTGGCCCAGAGGTCCTAACCGCGGTTTTTGAATCTCTTCTTTCTTTAGATCTCACACAACACTTTGACAACAGGCATGTAAGTGAGACACCGACCCGTTTTTTACCTTGGTTTTTTCCACACGTAAATAGCTTGGAACATTTTTCACGCACACAATGTTGAATGCCCTTCTCGTTTTGAATCACTAATGCATAAATGTTATTGCACAGTGATATTGCTTATGTTCACTTTTCTATATAGCCAAATCCGTTTTACTAAAGTTTGTTTATATTTATTTGCTTCTAGTGTCAATTCCCTGATGAAGGGCACACTCTTAATGCCCGAAATGCATTGGACACGTTTAATAGACAGTGCCTGAACTGGATTGTTGAAAATGATTTAAACCGCATTTCATTTAATCTGCTAAAATGAAACAATATTGAAACATGGAATAAATTAATGAAACACAAGGATTATTGTATCAAAATCGTTTTTCTTGACCAGAGAAAGGACGATCATGTGTGTGCCTACGCAGGGATGAGACTAGAGACCCTCTAGCCTCACGTTTTCTTATCATTGCTTTTTAAATAAAGCAGTTTTTATTTGGAAATTAACCCCATTTTTCTTAAAGGACAACGGGATGCCTTTACAATACAAAAACAATATGTTTCCTTTTCATTTTTTAAGGGTAGATAGTGGTCCGTGGGACCACTGCCTGCTCTTAAAAAATGTTGGTGTCCACATTCATATTGGGGACCCCTTCCCATTTGGGAATGAGTTACCACCTCCTTAACGGAGGTGGTAAACTATGAATGTTTTGTAACTGCATTACGGTTCCCAAACATTCACACATGCCCCTGCCCCTTTCTAATAGCGACTGGAAAACCTAATTTTCTTTTTGTTAATAGGTTACTGAAATGCAAATACGGCTTTGTACATTTAAAAATGCTTTTTTCAGGTCGCAAATGGCCTGATTCTGTGAATCGGGCTATTTGCAAGCTGAAAAAGCTTTGTACATATGGCCCAAAGGTTAAAGTGGCGTTAAGCTTAGATCTGGTATTATAACCTTACTTATATTATTAAAAACATAGAAACATTCAAACAAAGATTGAAGTGAAGTTATAGATTGTTGAAAATGTCAGACAAAATTATGATTTCAAATTTAAAATGCACTGACATTTCCCTGTTATAGTTTTTTAAGGTAACTATTATAATCTCAAATAACATAATTAATGACATCACTGATGACATCATACACCATATGGATTTTCAATTTACTCTATAAAACATTAAGCGTTTGAAATATGTCCATAAGTAGTAAATGGCACAGAATCATGGAAAGAATGAATGACATACACATGTGCTTCAATAAAATAATTAGACTGTGGTCCACTCCCTTTAAACTCACAAGTCTTATTATGTGGCTAAGCTTGTATTAAGCACATCCTTTGCAATGTGCACACATTTTCGAGGAGAGTGCACAGCCTCCAAACACACAACTACCATTACGGGCCTTAGTCCCTAATAAACACAGGTTTCATTTGGTTACAACTTTTCCCAGAGAGCCTATGTCCTCCAGATGCATAAGCTCCATTAGCTAGTCAATCTCCTTCTATGTGCAGCCTTCACACTGTGCTCAGCTCTTCATGGAGAGCTCACTCCATCCAGACAATTAAGTCTCATTAGATCACCAAGCCCCTACTATACACAGCCATAGCCTTTACAAAACCTTTTCATGGAGAACATGCTAGGGAGAGATTCTCAAACCTGTTAAGTTCTGAACGTTCTACTATGCACATTCTTTTCCCAGTGTTTTTTTTGTTTAAAATTGTATTTATTAATTTACATTTTGACTTGTCACTTAATGATAACCTTTTGTTAACCTTTGTTTTTTTCACTGAATATTTATATATATATATATATATATATATATATATATATATATATATATATATATATATATATATATATATATATATATATATATATATATTCACTGAAAAAACCATAGGTTATATACCATATATAGTTAGGAATTAGCATTTAAAAAACCTTATTTTACTCACACAAAACCAATGAAATTCCATATATAGTTAGTTGTACTAACTATATATCACGCACCCGCAATCCACTGCTGATGATGTCACATATTACATCATTCATGACATGGTCAGTGACATCACTGATGACATCACTGATGACATCTCAAATGACATCACTGATGACATCTCAAATGACATCACTGATGACATCACTGATGACATCTCATTTGACATTACTGATCACATCACTGATGACATCACTCATGTGATAATACGATGAACCTCTTCAGACTCTAATATAACCTTAGATACACTCAGTGTAAACAGACACTCACAGACTGTCACTCATCCATGGAGTTACTTACACACCTAGTCAGTCATGCAAAGAATCAATCACACCTCCATTTTCACAACTATACAGTTATACACATCTTACTTATTCAAACATATACTAAAACATATTTACTCACTTATACAATCCTGGATACAAGAGCACAATGATCCATACAGCCACTCACACATTCACTGGCTCTTATGCACAGTTATTTATATATGTCAACTCTCACATGTACTGTATTTTACATATGTACTTACTTTGACATGTAGCACTGAGATATCCATTCACTCACCAATACAGTCATGCACACAGTCAACCGCCCATACAGCTGTTTCCACATGCACTTTTGAACCCATACATCTATGCACAGAGTCATACACCTCCCAGCCACCCACACACACACTCAGTCTCCCATACAAATGCTTGGGCAACCAATCAATAACCCATATAGTTACTCATATAGCTACTGATCAACACATGCAGCAGTTTACAGAACAACAGACATAATGATGCACAAATTAAGACAGTTTAGTCACTAACCCATGCACTCAGTGAGACACATTTAACCACTCACTCATACAGTCAGTCATGCACCTACTAAATCCTTCATCCAGACACTTATACATCCACTCATTCTTAAATATGTAAGACATATTTTAACTTTACAGAAAAATACAGTCACTGTATGATGTCATCAATGATGTCATCAGTGATGTCATTTGAGATGTCATCAGTGATGTCATCAGTGATGTCATTTGAGATGTCATCAGTGATGTCATCAGTGATGTCACTGACCATGTCATGAATGATGTAATATGTGACATCATCAGCAGTGGATTGCGGGTGCGTGATATATAGTTAGTACAACTAACTATATATGGAATTTCATTGGTTTTGTGTGAGTAAAATAAGGTTTTTTAAATGCTAATTCCTAACTATATATGGTCTATAACCTATGGTTTTTTCAGTGAATTTTCAAGGTTTTTTAAATGCTAATTCCTAACTATATATGGTTTATAACCTATGGTTTTTTCAGTGAATTTCAATGGTTTTTTAATAGCAAATATCTATAGCTATAAAATGTATTCTTATTTAAATCCAAAAATATATTTTATATGTTTATTAATAATTTTTTTTAAATATTTTTTTTGTTTCGCTACCCGGTCCGCGAACCGGGAAGCTTCCCGTTAGCTCAATTTGATGCCGCGACCCGGTCCGCGAACCGGTAAAAAATCAACTTAGTGACGGTATCGCGTTGCCGCGTAATGCGTCTTATGACGTACTGCGTTAGCGCACCCGGAAGTGCCCCGGGGCGCGGACCG
Organism: Lissotriton helveticus; assembly: GCF_964261635.1. Classification (NCBI taxonomy): domain Eukaryota; kingdom Metazoa; phylum Chordata; class Amphibia; order Caudata; family Salamandridae; genus Lissotriton; species Lissotriton helveticus. The sequence goes on from NC_136063.1 coordinate 852,122,357, forward strand.
AGGCGCGAAGCTCAGCGACCCGGAAGCTAACCGGGGCGCGTCGCGAAAGCGCGAGGTATCGCGTTGCCGCGTAATGCGTCTTGTGACGTACCGCGTTAGCGCACCCGGAAGTGTCCCGGGGCGCGGACCGGGGCGCGAAGCTTAGCGACCCGGAAGCTAACCGGGGAGCGTTACGCAGCGCGTAACATGAGCGTGAGAGGTCATGTGACTTGTTAATAAAACTTTTCATTGGTTCATTTCACTTTTGGTTTCATAATGATGGAAGGCTAGGTCAGGTGACTTAAAAATAACACTTTTCATTGGTTGAGAAGTATTGTTTTTTCCCAAATGATGAAAACCCCTCCTTCTTTCCTCACTCTGACTTTCATCATTGTGAGAGGAAGACCTATTTTGCTTGTTGGAAAATGGCTTCATTGGTAGCTTCAGCTGGTGGACCCCCACCACCACCACCACCTCCTCATGGGAAGAGAGGACCACCTCCCCAGGTCCTTACCAACACTGAGGAGGAAGAGGAAGAAATGGATGAGGAGGGAGAAGAACCACAATTTTTAGAAGAGTTGCCCCGGGTTTCCAGAAAGAAAGCCAGTTTCATCTGGCAGTTTTTTTCAATACCTCGTGGCCAAAAAAAAGTCAACGCGAGGTATGTCACCTGCCTGATATGCAAGGAACAATTGTCCAGAGGGACGGACAAAAAATATAGCTTTGGAAATCACACAATGCACAGGCACATGACAAGGAAACATCCCCTAAATTACAGCCGGGCGGAATTAAGGGATATGCATGACAATCCAAGACCAACTCCTGTGGCCAGACCAACAATACCGGTTTCTCTAACACCAGAAGAGGCACGGGAAACTGTGCCAAATATTCAAGAAAATTTTGGGCACATGATTCACTTATGTATGCACTGTCGTGCATTATTAGCTTGTGGCAACATGAGCATCAATGCACTCAACCTGGCGTATGAACACCATGATTGCCCTAACCGCCCCCAGTAATTTTTTTTTGCTCCTGTTGAGCCCTTTTCAACGCCTGTTTTTTGTTGTTTCCCCCCCCCAAAAAAAACCAAAAAAAATATAAAATCGTTCAAAAAATACAAAAAAAACAAAAAATGTTCAAAAAAAAAAAATATATAAAACAACAAAAATATAAAAAAAAGTTCTTTTCAGAACTACCTTCCCTTTCCAAAAAAATTGCTAGAATGTTTAGCACTCTGGCAAGCTCTATTTCTTTTGGTTCGCTTCCGGGTTAGCTTCCCGGTACGCGGACCGGGAGCTAACCAAAAAAAAAAAAAAAAAAAAAAAAAAAGTGTAAGTATAAGGAAAGGAAACAGAGAGTGATGTTAAAAGAAAGACAGCTATAGGGAGTAAAGAAGAGATACTGTTTAATAGATCTATTTACCGAAGAAAAGACAGAAGAGGGTATAATTGTGAAAAACAAAATAGATAACGAAGTGAAAGAAAAAAAAAGAGAGTATAACATTAACAAAGAAGAGTTTCTTGGAGAATGTGAGTGAATGTTCAAAATAAGATTAAAACATGAGGAATAACAGAGAGAAAAAATAGAAAACAGAAAACAAAAAATAACAGAAAAAGATTAATTGAAACAGCAAAGAAATGTAATTAACATAGAGCCATATCATCAACATAGGCAATAAAAGTTTTGCAGCTTTTATTGGCAGAAATGTGTCGCTAAAGCTGCTTTTGTGGCAGAAAACTGCCACTAAAACCACTTTTGCACCAGTTTTCTGCCAATAAAAAGAGCAATAATTTTATTGGCTGTGTTCATAATATTCCCCTTAGTGTGCTTCAACTACACAGAGAAAGCATTATGAACAAGTAGTGATAGAGTGATCAGTCAAAGACACTAAGAGTAATAGAGACGCAGTGAGTGAACAAGAGTGAGGAACTATGAGAAGAGAGGGACTGAGAAAAAGAGTGGAAGGAGTTGAGTAAGTAGGTAATAGAGAAAGGAATGAGGGAAGTAGCAAAGGCAGGAAACTGAGGGTTAAAGAAATGAAGCAGTGGAACTAATAGTAGTTAAATGTGATAGAAATGTAACGAAAACAGTACAAAATATTTACCTTATAATTGTCGTTAAATTACTCACTTTTTGTTTTTATACTTTCAATCTGTGAAAGAGAGAACAAACATTTGAAAAATATTAAAAAATGTATTTAAAAATTAGAAAAGACAAGGGAAAAGATTGAAGGACAAACAGTTTTTCAACAACTTTGACACTTACAGAAGCTTCTGCTTCTCCAGGCCCCCTACACAGTCCTAAAGATATAAATTTTAAACTAACAGTATCTTGATGCAGATGAAGTGAGGCCTATCTTAAAACATGGTGCATCTTTTGCATTGCTGTTGTTTCAGAAAAGTGTCGCAAGACACTAAAATTTTAAATAATTGCTTCAGGATGCCAATAAGATGTCTACTATCCAGAGGTTTGTTTCAGGTGAGGCCTACTCAGGGTTGCAGATGAGATTTACACTTGTTGAAGAGTACAGAGGAGATAATACATGTGAAGGTCTACCAATGAAGTGAGTCATGTCCACTGCACTCTTCAACAAAGTCCAAATCTCCTATGTTTCCCTGGACAGACCTAAACTTGATATGCACAATGTGATTCGTAATGATAGGAAACACAGGTGATGTAATTGAAATACGTGCAATTTATTTTGCTCATTTCACAATCACATCACTTGTGTTTCCTTTGCTTAGGTATCTCATTGTGCAGATGTAGTCTAGCATATGAAAGAATACGCAGAAGTGCAGCACTGCATGCAACAACTTTGACACTTACAGAAGCCTCACCTTCTCCATGCCTCCTACACAGTTCTACATATACATCATAAATGCAAACAGTACAGAATTAATTATACATGTTAAATGGTTTATTTTTGCTGTTCTCAGAATGTATCAAATTTCACTAAAAACAGTGACTTGAAGGTATTCATCATGTAACAGCGGGGAAAAAAAAAACACAATCAAAATGATTGTGTTTAAAAAACCCATACAACATCAGAAATCAAAATTCAGAACTCCTTAAAGTTAACTTACTTTCCATGACGTCCAAGGATGTCCTATGAACAGCTTACACTCTTTTGTGCTGTTATTACTTTCAGCCCGCCACTTTCTGAAAGAAAATCTCCATCGTTTTTTAAAACACGTTACATGCAATAAATGACTTCTTGCTCTCTACCACAATTTTCCACAAGGCCAAATCTGGTCAGAGCCATTTATAACTCTTGGATTTCTTGTAAGCCAATCCCGTCATTTGGCATTTCCGCAACTTTCAGAATTAAAATGTTGAAGATCATTTTCACAATCCTGGAATAGTAATATCTTCCCCTTCTTGCTCAGTCATGTTCTACATTTCCTATGACACTGATACTGCTTACTATGAAGCAGACTTAAACTACCTCTATGACTACTACAATTATTTAATTCTCTACATCACTTTTAATCACAAAGCAATGTAAAACAGTAGACAGCATTGCAGACTTACATTCCCTCTACTCCATGTTTTGATTGGCTGCTTCAATTAGCTTATAAAAAGAAACAGTTTTTCTGAACTCATTGAAAGTGCACGTATTTCTCCATGACGTCCAGTCCTATGGTTAGAAGTTATGTCTCTGAACTACACTTATCCTCAAGGCCAAATTGTGTAGGAGCCATTAGAACTTCTTGAAATTCCACGGAGCACATCCCGATATTATTTCCCTAAAATTTTGGTTTTAAAAACACCAGGTAAGAGTTTTTAAGGTCATACGGCAATTTTTTTTTGAAAATTAAAACAGAATCATTGCAGAATGACCAGCCATTTCTAGACTTTAAATAAGCTGTGTAATGTCCTGATGTTATTGAAGGGCCGTCATGATATATAATTGCTGCAGTTACAAAAGTCCTTCCTGATATTGACAACTGCGAAGCTACAAAATTTTTAATTAAAGTTGTCAATTTTGTTCCATCAGGCCTACATCGTTGGAACATTAAAATGACATACTGGCCATATGTTTGTATAAATAATGTGGACATCATTTCAGATTTACATTGGCTACACTCCATGTTGTGATCAGCTGCTTTTACTAGCTTATTAAAGGAGACTGATTTACTGTCTGGCAAAGTTAAATATATAAATCTTTCTTAGTCTACACTAGTAGTACTTGATACCATACAGTTCTCGCAGTCATGCTGCCATTGATAAGAAAGCCCAAACAGCTGATCTACATCTACACCTTCAGCATGTAATACATCAAGCATATACATTAAAAACTCCTGACAATCTTGCTGAATATTTTGAGAGAATTGTGTTTGGCCTGAACATCTGTCTAACAGATTTCGAATTTCAGACACACTTTCTATGTTTCTTCTATCAGTGCTACATTTCTCTAACACAGAATTTAACAAACTGCAAAATCTTTGATCAGAATTGACCACAATCTCTTCTTTTACATTTTTTAGAGAAAACAAAACATTAACCACTACATTAGCATAGCAGTTGACACCAGAACTGTTTTCAAACTGAAAACCAACAACATCTTCAACAGAATCCTTTTTGTTTCTGCTTGTAATTTTAGGTTCATTGACTTTTTGTCTTTTTGCTACAACCTCCCCAGTATTGTTCTCATTTCTTCGTTTCCGGCCTACCACACGTTTCTCAAACAAAGGATACTGAGGCAAATGTGGCGCATACTCTCTTCTTAACCTATTGTATTCCTTAACACAATCTAGATCCGCACAAATGTTTGTGACATCACACTCAATCAAGTACAATCCCGATAAAGTTCTAACTCGTGACAATGCCACATATGCCATACCCTCCTTGAACACAGAACTGCCAATATTCACCAATGCACTGTCTACACTTAAACCTTGCGATTTATGGATTGTCACCGCATATGCCAAGCAAACAGGAAACTGCTTACGGCGAACATATAAGTCTTTTACAAGCAAAAATCTAGCAGAACAACGAGCAATTAGCTGTACTTCCTCAATGCCATCAAATTTAATTTTTAAAAATTCAATTCCATCTCTATTTCTGTATTTCACAAAATCAACAACATTACCCATTGATCCATTTACCAGACCTCTTTCAACATGTAAATTCCTTCTTAAAATTATACGGCAGTTCAAGCACACATTCAGAGTCTTTTCAAAACCTGCAGTTTTAGATATACTCTTCTCTAATGAATCCAATTTTGTTTTCAGATTCTCAGACAAAATAATTGTTGATCCCATATGCTCTACTCTATCAATAGCTTCCAGTTTGACAATCTCTTGCTTTTCTAAATGCAACATTTTGTTGTTAAATTTGGCACATTCTGCAAGAGTTGGCATCAAACATATTCCAGATTTCTTCTCAGTAATTTTCTGAAAAATATTCTCAGGCACAACATCTTGTTCTGGATATAAATTTGACAGTAATCGTGCATGTAAAGCTTCTTTCCCATGCTCGGTCACTTTTCCAATTCTAACATCTTGTAGAATAGTCTTGTAAACTTCATCCTTCGCCTGACGCATATTTTCATGCAGTTCAGCATAATTGAAGTTTAACCATATATTGACGTTGCCAATGCTGCCTAGGCACTTCCTGGTATCTTCATGCGTGAGCATTTTGAACACAGGTTGCCCTTTCACTGGTGTCAGCTGCAGAAGATCTCCGAAAACAATGATGTGTTTGCCACCAAATAACACATCATACTCTGTTTTGAGAACTTCTTGCATCCTCAAATGCACAAAGGCAAGCATGACATTGGAAACCATGCTTACTTCGTCAATGATAAGAAGTTTCATTTTCCTCAAGATTCTTGAAACTTCAAAACAAGCATCTCCAGATAGCTTGTGATATTGTAATTTGTTGTCATGCTCCACTGGCAGCATCAGTAAACGATGTAAAGTAATCCCTTTAATATTATGTGCTGCCAGTCCAGTTGGAGCAGTGACAACACAAGACAGCGATGACTCTGTCCTTTCCTGCAAATAGCATGAAATTGCTTTAATGAGGAAACTTTTTCCAGTTCCCGCTTCTCCACTCACGTACAGTCGGACAGGCTTCAACGACGTACATGAGCACTCTTTCTTATCATAACTTAATCCATGATCAATTTGCATGGTAACTTCGTCATATATTTTCCTCTGCTCAACGTTGAGTTGTCTTTCCAACTCTTCTAAGTTAACCGCATCCTCTTGAGCATGTGCCATGGCTCTTTCCACTTCATTCATAGCAGTGGCAGCTTCATTTTCAATAACAGGTCCTCCTAGTGGATCCTGACTCAATGAAGCAGAACTCTGACTGTCCTGAGAACTGTCTCTGGCAATCTCGGCTGCAATCGTTGCTTCCTGCTCAATTTCCGCATTCAACATTTCTACATATTAGGGAAAAGCAGGACATTCTATGGTCTCCTTGGCGGCATTGAAAGAGTCTTCGTAACAGAGGAAATCTCCAAGCAGTTCCTCTTCTGCACGCCAAGGCTTGAAAAGTTGCAAAAGTGCTAAATAGAAAAACTCCTTTTTTTCAGGAGATTCGCCACTCAATTTTCGATGGTTTACCAAGTGGCATTTTCTTTGCTTGACCAGACATCCCTCACTTCCTATTACAGCATACACTCCTTTCTCAGTATCTTCTTTGATGTTCCTCTTGAATATGTAATTTTGCAGAACCTCATACAGACAAACATTCTCGAGGTGACTGCTTCGATTTGGATAATATGTATCCAACATGTTTGTCTTCAAAATGTCGGTACTGTTTGACTCCTTTTCCGCCAAATACTCAATTTCCCGCACAGGTTTGAGAACTCGATTACGCGTTGCTGCAAGACCAAGACTCGCCCAAACGATACTCCTGGACTTGGCATAGAGACTTGCTGAAGACAACTGGTCAGAACATTCGTACGCTCCGATTTCTCGATGCGACAACATCTTCACACTGAAACTGTACAACTTCTTGCTGAGGCTCTTTTCATGGGAAATGTCCTCCCACATATCCTTCAATTCTGTCTTCTCTTTTTTGGTGATGTAAGACGTCACATACCGAGCCACAGCCATACAGTTATCAGCCACAAACTGTATATCCATGTTAGCATTCCACATGGACAAAATCACCGGGTTGTAGTCGTTGATGTACTTGGACTCTTCGTTCCTCTTCAAATTGTAAGTGTTTTTAGGTGATTTCTTCATGACATTGTGTCGCAGCGAAGACATCAAACTGTTTACTCTTCCTTTAGAAATCACCGGTCGTGGAAAGCCGAAACGACATTTAGTGTAGAACTTGTCCTTGTTTCGGAATTTACGACGACAGTACTTTCCACATCGATGGCTTTGGAAACGCAGAACTTTTTCTCTTAGGCTTTTCTTCTCCTTTGCGTTTGGAACAGCACACGTAGAATACTGTTGGATGAAACTCATCACTGAGTCTTCTGGATCCGTTCCAAATTTAGGTGCATCCTTGATCCACAGCAACATATGTATATGAGGAGCACCTCTTGCTTGGTACTCCTTTCTCCAGAAGAAATCCAACACCTCTCCAAGAGGTGGATTCTTCTTATTCATGATGAAAGACATCATAGCTTCAAATCTATGATTGAAGTACCTACATACATTGACTGGATCCAAAGAGCACAGTTCTCCGGGTGTCTTGAATTCGATGTTATCTACGTTAGCATTTGCCTCTCGTAGAAATTCAAGTAAGTCTTCCCAGCCATACTCGGCACAGCTCAGAGTGAGGAACCATGTGGGAGTACCTAAGTTCCTCAACATACATTTTAAATCACCATGACGACGGTACCAGTACTCATTAGTACCACGCTGACACGCCATGAGATTAATCAGGTGAGAATCCAAAATACTGTCTTGGACATTGACTTTATCCATAAAGTCACTTGCCGAGATGTTTTGCATGTGTATACCACTTTTCAAGATGTGGTTCACTGCATATGACAGTCCAGACAGATCGCTTTCAAACAGGAGATGAAACAAATAAGGAATGCATTGTCGAAACCTAGCATCTCCTGCATACAATCGCAAAGTCCGGTATTCAGAAGCAGGAATTTGATGAGGTCGCTCATCATATCTTCCTCCCTGACCTGTTGGAAAAAGCTGTGGGAAACACCGAGCTTCCAAACTTTCCTCCCAAACACTAATGGGACTCCCTTTGGCTTGTTTCATTTGAAACAACTCAATAGCATTCCCCATGACTTCCTTGGAATGCAAAGGATGAACACTATAATGTTCATATATTTCTTCACTAGTAGAGGGTTCTACTTTCTCAATTTGACCAGCACACAAATCGCTATCCTCTTCCTCACTTACTTCCTCTTCTGCAACATATACATTCTTATAGTATTTATTATTTTTTTTCAAATACAATGTTGCCTTTTTAACTTTCCTAACATCTACTAAATCTTGCCATATTTTCTTATTCTTTGTCGGAACCCCATTAACTAAGATAACCAGAGGTTCCTCTTCCACTTTTTCTACTCCAATTGTGTTAATGTTTTTCTTCAAATCTAGAGGCAAATAAACAACTCTTCCCTTTAATCCTCTCTGTAAATCTGATGGAGGCAATTTCCTTGTCTTTGGCTCCATTCTTACAATAGCCTGAAAGGGATGGATACTTTGAATCAAAATAGATTCATAAGTATTTAAATCCTTCAATTCAGAAGGAATCTCAACCAATTCCAGATTATTATGAACTGCTCTAGCAGGCATCTGGTTTTGATTTAATTTGCAACTACAATAACTACACACACGTTGATCCAATCCCAAATCAAAACAATTTTCTACCATCAAGTATGTTGCGAAATCCTTCCATTCACTATTATTTTCCCTTTCACTTTTTGCATATAAATCCACTAACTTAGTCTGATTCTTATAATAAGTGCGTCGACAACACACACAAGTGAAATTAGGCCTCTCACTTGATTTCACCTCAAACGTCGCAATTTCCCTCTGGAAATTATCTGTACTGGAAACCTGTACACTATCTTCCACATGACCCTCTTCTTCTTGCTCAATTTCAACATTCTCCTCTTTACTTCCAAAGTAACAAAACTCAATTTCTTCACATATATTCTTCACATCTATTTCAGAACCATGCAAAAGAGCAGCGCATAATTGTTTAGGCATAATTGCTGGACTCTTAGCATAAAACAACATTCTAACTAATTTCCTCACTTTATTATGATGCACTGCTAGCATCCTGAAATGATGAAAAACACTCTGGCATACTCTCCTGGAAAGACAAGCCAGTGAATGACCATGCAAACCTGTCACTTCTCTTACTCTGCAAGGATCTAATTCTTGCAACAACCTTATTTTCTGCTTCAAACTTTTCTTATTAAATGACCGTACAAAATCACAAAGCAAATTGATGGAATCCTGTCGCACACTGCAAATACTACTACACTTCCAGGTGTACACAGGACCCTTAGCACGTCTTCCTAAAACCTCATTACCTAACACCTCTTCTGCCTCTGTTGTCACAAGTTTTTCTTTTTCAACTGGACAACCATCTTTCACTTCATAAGCACGACCACTGGTGTCAACTGCATGCACCAAATCATTATCCTGGAAATAACTCTCCTCATTAAAAAAGGCCTCACAGCTTGAACTATGCATCCATTCTCCAGAAAAAACTTCACAAAAATTACTACGATTAACTATTCTCTTCCATCTACTATTTCTTTTGAAATCATAAATTGCCTTGTTTAGCTTCCTAATTCTATTGATTATCAAAATAAATAACTTACGTTTAATTTCAAATGCCTGATCAATAACTTTCTCAACTTTTTTTTTTCTCTTATAAAAAACCACTTTCTGTTGACCTTTCTTAATATTTTTTAACAAATTGCCAATTATCCTGTTGCGGAACATTCGTTTACGAATCTCCCTAAACTGTTGTTTCCTTCTACTAACATGCACAGAGTTATCTCTTGCTCTAGCAGTAACATTTTTCATTGGCCTTTCCTTTCCATTTGAATTCCTTCTCGTTTTATGGACTGAAACATTTTCTGTAGTAATATTTTTTTTACTACACATATTTCTTAGGAAATATTTTGTGCTCTTACCCGGTGCTTTCTTCGTGACTTGACAAATCTTTTTGTTAGAGGACTGCTGCTTATTTTCTTTCACCTGCTGTCTTTGACGTTTTGCAGCCTTTCTCTGTCTTTCTATTGTTGGCATGGTGAAATCTTGAAATGATCTGCAGTTGAATCTGTGGTAAAATATAATAAAAAATGTTATTAACCATTATTACCAAACAGTAAAACAATAACAGTGATCAAAAACTTAACACACTACTTGACATTTTAAATAGAAGATTTTTTAGTCCTTGCAAATTTACAATACAGAAATAGCAGAAAAGAAATGACATTTATATTTATGTTACCTGTGCTATTTTATATGTGAATCTGATCTAATTTTATGAGCATATTTTAATATTTTATTGAAGACACTACACATAACCTGCTTTTGAAGGTGTCTTTATTTTTAAATTAAACGGTTTACCTTTTTACTTTTTATTAATTATAAATTTTAAAAATAAATGTTTATATTTCCATAGGCTCAAGCAGGTCAGCTTCCCATCCTATGTCATATAATTCGGACAAATCTGCATCCTCATCACGCTCTTCTTCATCCTCAGGATTTAAATCATCCAAGGGATCAACATCCACTGATGTTTCAATTACAAGTTCAATGATGAGGTCAAAATCAACTGATTGCAGATTGTCGCTCATGTTGAGGTTGTCTTTATCTTTAACCCCTTCAGTGCTAATGACAAGGGTAACTCGTCATGGAGTTTCCATTGATTTCAATGGAAAGTCAATGGGAAGAGGGGGATGTACCTTAGCAGCCAAGTGGTTAAAGAAAGATAACAACAATGAGATGTTGCAGAGTAAGAGACAAATCTCAGAGATTATAATAGTAAAATTGTTTAACAAGAGTAATATTTTGCAGCTATTATTTAGCCATGTCCATCAATGCTGAGCAGGTGAAGACTATGTCTAAATTTTCAGTGAACAGGACTCATCTCTTCTTAACCTTGGATAAGCCTCACCGACTCTGTGTGTCCTGCACATACTTAAATGTAAAGGGGCAGATTTATGTTAAATGGCACATCCCCAGGCATGCACCAGTTAACGTGCACCACTACTCTGCCACCCATGGTGTGCCGTATTTACAATCAGATAGGAGAAAGCTTCGTCAAAACCCTGCGCCTGCTTTAAGCAGGCATAGGTCTTGACGCAACATTGTGGAGATGGGGCACCCCTGAGCCTTGCTTGAGCTGCATCGCACTTGCGATACAACTCCAGCAATCACTACCTTTACAGCACAGATACGTCACGCATCTGTGCCATTTTTGCCCCATGATGCCCCGCATTCTAAATGCAGCACACCATGGGTGGCGGAACAGTGGCGCAGGATGACTGACACATCCCTGGTGATGCACCAGTCATCATAAATCTATCCCTAAGCTTCTTATCTTGTTACAGATGAACCGCCATATGTAGCATGAAACTATTTTGCATTTCCTAAATAGCGAATTTTAAGGAATAAATAGCAATTCTTTACCATTCCTAATTTGCAATGAGCAAATTGCTAATTGCAAGTTACCCATTCATTTCCATGGGCTAGGAGCCTCATAGGAATGAAGGTTTAATTTGCGATTAGCAATTTGCTCATCACAAATTAGGAATTTTTCCAAGGGTGCAGGGGTGTCTCAAGAACACCCTGCTGCACCCCTGAAAAAGAAATTTGGGGGCATATGGCACACATACATGCCCTAAGGGCATGTGTTGGCGTCATATGGCACCTTTTGTTTTTTTGAAAAAAAGCTTTTTTGAAAAGAATTCACAAATTACCACCAATTTACCACAATAGTTTCCAAATCCTTAATGTCATTTTTTACATATTTTTTGTTTGATACATTGCATTTAAGTAGTCACAAAATTTGCAAATCCTTCAGTGCAATTGCAAAATAAGGAATAGCAAATGTTGCTACTCCTTATTTTGGATCAAACTTGTTTGATACATACCATTTGTCTAATTAACATTCGCAAAGGCCGAAATTCGTAGAATTTTGATCTTTGCGAATGCTAATTAGCTTGATACATATGGCCCCAAGTGAGGCCTGTCTTGCGACATGGTGCATCTTTTGCATCACTGCTGCATCGGTTTCATGTGGTACGTTTTTTTTACACCAAGACATATCTGCCTAAATGCATCAATTTGTAATGTTGTCGCCTCATAGCAAATCTTTTGCACCGCCGCTGCATCATAAAAGTGACGCACAGTGGCGCAAAAGAGGCATACACCTATCATAAATCTGTCTCTACCATTTTAAATGATGAATTCAGGATGACGATAAGGTGTGGCCTATCCAGAGGTTTGTTTAAGGTGAGGCCTACTCAGGATTGCGGATTAAAGTTACGCTTGATGAAGAATACAGAGGACATAATACATGTAAAGCTCTACCAATGAAGTAAGTGATGTCCACTTCATTGCGCCAGTCATCATAAATGTATCCCTAAGCTTCTTATCTTGTTACAGATGAACCACCATATGTACCATCAAACTATTTTGCATTTCCTAAATAGCTAATTTTAAGGAATAAATAGCAATTCTTTACCATTCCTAATTTGCAATGAGCAAATTGCTAATTGCAAATTAGCACCGCCGCTGCATCATAAAAGTGACGCACAGTGGCACAAAAGAGGCATACACCTATCATAAATCTGTCCCTAGCATTTTAAATGATTAATCCAGGATGACGATAAGGTGTGGCCTATCCAGAGGTTTGTTTAAGGTGAGGCCTACTCAGGATTGCAGATTAAAGTTACGCTTGATGAAGAATACAGAGGAGATAATACATGTAAAGGCCTACCAATGAAGTAAGTAATGTCCACTTTATTGCGCCAGTCATCATAAATGTATCCCTAAGCTTCTTATCTTGTTACAGATGAACCACCATATGTACCATCAAACTATTTTGCATTTCCTAAATAGCAAATTTTAAGGAATAAATAGCAATTCTTTACCATTCCTAATTTGCAATGAGCAAATTGCTAATTGCAAGTTACCCATTCATTTCCATGGGCTAGGAGGCTCATAGGAATGAAGGTTGCAATTTGCGATTAGCAATTAGCTCATCACAAAATAGGAAATTTTTCAAGCGTGCAGGGGTATCTCAAGAACACCCTGCTACACCCCTGAAAAAGAAATTTGGGGGCATATGGCACACATACATGCCCTAAGGACATGTATAGGCGTCATATGGCACCTTTTGTTTTTTGGAAAAAAATGCTTTTTGAAAAGAATTCGCAAATTACCACAAACTAGAAGTTGGTGGTAGTTTCCAAATCCTTAATATCATTTTTTACATATTTTTTGTTTGATACATTGCATTTAAGGAATCGCAAAATTTGCAAATCCTTCAGTGCAATCGCAAAATAAGGAATAGCAAATTTTGAATTAAGGACATTTTAAGTAATTTCCACATGTGCAGTGTTTTCAAATTATGATTTGAAAATCGTTTTTGGGGAAAAGTAATGGTTAAAAATTTATGACAAGGACATAATGGTGTATGCTTCTCTATAAGGCATTTCAGTGTCACTGATGTCATTTTTCCCATATTACATTATAAGACCTTTCCCCATAGAGCACATTCCTTGTAAATATGCTCCCACCTGTGCATGGTGAATTTAGATTTTGACTGTTTGAGTCACATAGCCATGTTAAAAGTCACCCCAAAAAATTGCAAACGCTTTAAAAAAACACATTCATGTGTCTTAAGGACATTTTAAGTCATTTCCCCGTGGACAGTGTTTTGTAAGTGGCACAAAAGAGGCATACACCTATCATAAATCTGTCCCTAGCATTTTAAATGATTAATTCAGGATGACGATAAGGTGTGGCCTATCCAGAGGTTTGTTTAAGGTGAGGCCTACTCAGGATTGCAGATTAAAGTTACGCTTGATGAAGAATACAGAGGACATAATACATGTAAAGCTCTACCAATGAAGTAAGTGATGTCCACTTCATTGCGCCAGTCATCATAAATGTATCCCTAAGCTTCTTATCTTGTTAGACATTAACCGCCATATGTATCATATAACTATTTTGCATTTCCAAAATAGCGAATTTTAAGGAATAAATAGCGATTCTTTACCATTCCTAATTTGCGATGAGCAAATTGCTAATTGCAAATTACCCATTCATTTCCATGGAGCAGGAGGCCCATAGGAATGAAGGTGCAATTTGCGATTAGCAATTAGCTCATCGCAAATTAGGAATTTTTCCAAAGGTGCAGGGGTGTCTCAAGAACACCCTGCTGCACCCCTGAAAACGAAATTTGTGGGCATATGGCGCACATAAATTTTAACAACATTCCTTTACCTCAAAAACGATTTTCAATTCATAATTTGAAAACACTGCCCACAGGGAAATTACTTAAAATGTCCTTAAGACACATGAAAGTGTTTTTTTATTGCCTTTCCAGCATGGTTGGGTCACTTTTAACATGGCTATGTAACACAAACATTTAAAATCTAAATTTCCCATGCACAGGTCGGAGCATATTTACAAGCAACTTGCGCCACAGAGAAAGGTCTTACATTAAAATGGGAAAAATAACATCAGGGACAGTCAATTGCCGTATAAAGAAGCATACACCATTATGTCCTTGTCATAAATTTAAAAACAATTCCTTTTCCCCAAAAACGATTTTCAAATCATAATTTCAAAACACTGCACATGGGAAAATTACTTAAAATGTCCTTAAGACACATAAAAGCGTTTTTTGATTGCCTTTGCAGCATGTTTGTATCACTTTTAACATGGCTATGTAACACAAACATTCAAAATCTAAATTTTCCATGCACATGTGGGATCATATTTACAAGCAATTTGCGCCACATAATTCATAATTTTCTCCTTAAAGCACACTATTCTCTATCTAAATTAAAGAAATATTTTCTCACCTTAGCAAATACTTTGAGTTTGAAAACAGTCTCAGAAACACACCAATTTGTCTTCAGCAGAGCAAAAGGTATGCACTCCAGAGTCTGCAGCTATCAAAAGCACAGAAATGCTGTAAATCTTCACACATATCTCTCATGTCACCCAATCAAAACTCTTCCCTCACTTTTTTTCAAATGAAAACCCTTCCCCCCTCTGCCATTTCATGCCTTTTCTGCATGGCAACCACCTCATTGGAAGACTTCTGGTGTTTGCAAGTTCACACAACTTTGTTGCAATTGAACTCTGAACTCTCAGTGCACCTGCATATCCAGTGCATTCTTTCATTTAATGATTTTTTATTGACCATTCAAAATACATCTTTCAAAGAACACATCCGTGCACCCTAACTTTCTGTTTTCAGCAATCAAAATCCACCAATCACTGTTACTGCTTCATGAACACAGAAACTCCACAGTTTTTTTCATTTTAAACTCTCATTTTTTCAACTGCCATTTCATTGCCACACTTCATCTGACTGCAGGAGAACCTTCTCTCACCATGTTTTCTGTCTGGATTGTTGGACATAGTTATATTCACTGGGCTCAAAGGTACGTTGAAAACAGGAATTTACCTAACCTCAATTTACAAGATGTGGAAATTAAGTGGTTTGGCCACAGAGGATTAAAATGTCACCAATTGATACCATTGGTGAAAACCTTTATGCATTTGCCCAAACCTGACCTGTTAATTGTGCACTGTGGAGGTAATGACTTGGGCACTTTGACTGGGGTAGGTCTGGAAATGCTTTTAAAGGACACCTTTGAGCAATTGATGGCACTTTTTCCTCAGACTGCCTTGGTATATTCAAATATATGCCAAAGACAGAATTGGAGGTGGTCAAACCAATTTTGTCCACAAATTGAGAAGTCGAGGAAGCATGTAAACAAATCTGTTTCAGCTTACATGAGAGACCATGGAATGGGCTCCCTGTACAACAATAACTTGCGTTACTACATGCAAGATATCTACAGAGGAGATGGAGTTCACTTCTCAGATGAGGGCAACAGAGTTTTCACTCTGAATTTAAGAATGTGCATTGGTACCTACTTATAAGTACCTAAATGTACCATAAACCCAAAAGCTCTTCTCAGAGCTACCCTACATCTAATCACTCACAATTATTATTTTACTCTAACATTTTTCACAAATTTTCAACAAAGTACGCTCCCCGGGGCGCTACCCGGTACGCGAACCGGGAGCTAACCTCGCGAAATTTTTTAAAAAAATGGTTTTTTTCCGCACATATAAGCCTCCTCAGCCACCCTCACAAAACCTAGGGTGTCAAGATAAGTCTACCGTGCCCCCTTCTACCCATTCTGAACATTATTTGCCCTCCATTTTGTATCTTAATTCGACCGAAACACAAAATGGTGGACTCCCGTAACGCTTAAGGTTCGCGTACCGGGGCGCTCACCGGTTCGCGTACCGGGTCGCTCCCTGGGAAGCGCACCATCAAAAAAGGTGGGAAAGTAGTTCACAGAAAAGCCACTGGAGACAATTTCACCAAATATAGATTAGCTCATACTACATACCAATCCCTACCATTTTCACAAATTTGATTGGAATTCCATTTAGTCATTTAGCCTGTAGACCTCTCTAAATACCCTGAGGTAAATTACTTCACAAAACACATCTGAAGTGTTGGAATTGACAACCAATGAAAATGTTACTTTCATTTTCTACTTTTTTTACCTGACATTTCATTGGTTATATACCTGAATATATATAAAGGAAGAGAAGAAAACACAGCCATTTTGACTACTACTTCTTGCTGTACATTTCAATAGTATTTTCACTAATTCCTTCAACTTCTTTCTAAAGGTAAGTTTTTATTTTTAAAACTGAAGTATATTGTGCACTATAAGTTAATATGGTAAACTTTTTCTGATAGATATATACTATCCCTCTGTAGTAGTTATAGATTTAGAGAGACTTCTCTGTTATAGTTATGGATGGAGTTAGGCTTCTCTTGTATAATTATGAATTTACTTACGTTAAATCACATACACTTTTTTAAATTCCTACTTCCACTCTGATACTATACACTGCCCAAAGATAAATTCACTGATAAAAAATGCCTATCTAAAATTATTCCCAACATTGCCCTATCTCTACTAATATATATTTTTTTAATCCAAATTTCAGGCAAAATGGAAGGCGAAAACCAAGTTTCTTTTGAAATGGACCTGCAAGAGAGCAGCCAAGAATTGATTGATACAATTGATCAAATTGACATTGAATTTTTCGATGAAACTTGGGACAATGAACTACTGCAATGTGTACAAGCAGTAGATAACCTCCTTGCAAATGAGGACATTTTACACCCTCAGAGACTACAATGTATATTCAATGATAATTATGAAATTTCTGACAATGAAATGTTAGAAAGTTTAATAAATTATGAAACACAATCACAATAAAAAAAAATGCTTAAAAAATAAAGAAAATAAAAAATAATCAACAAAACCAACAATCAATTAACATACTGCATTTGAAGAGTCTCTTATTCTTTTTTCATTGTAGTACGCTGCCCAGAACGCTTCCCGGTTCGCGTACCGGGCGCTACCCACGCAAAAAAAAATTTTTTTTTCTTTTTTTGCCCCGCGGGGCCCTTTTAAAGCCTCCACATTAAACCTAGGGGGTCAGGGAGGATCTACTATGCCCCCTTATGGTCATTTCCCCCTTTGTTTTGGCCTCCTCTTGTCTCTCAATCCTACCGAGAGACAAGATGGCGGCCGCTACGGACTGTTTAGAAAGTTGACAGACACCGGAGAGCCAATCAGCTTCGCTACGCGCCCCGGTCCGGTACGCGCCCCGGTCCGCGAACCGGGGCGGGGACCGGAGCGCGCTTACAGATATATATCTTTTTTTAAACGTTAATTTCTCAAAATCCACTGGAGCACATATATTGAGACCTACAAAAGGCACATCGGGCTACCTACAATTTTGCCAAGTTTCGTGCAAATCCATTCAGCCGTTCGGGCTAAAAGTGAGGCCAACCGCCCTATGGAAAACTCAATGTTAAAAACACGTTTTGGGACCCCCCTTTTTTCTCGGCCCCCCCTTGACGAACCCCCCCCAAATTTTCAAGGGCTGCTCAGAAACAAAATGTTCCATTTTCCAGAAAATTTCAGCCAATTCCGTCCACAAATACCAAAGTTATTAGACATAGAATTTTCAAAAAACCCATAGGGAAAAAATTCTAACTATATATACCTACTGGCGACCGCCAGTAGGTAATATATATATATATATATGTGTGTATATATATATATATATATATTTACTGAAAAAACCATAGGTTATAGACCATATATAGTTAGGAATTAGCATTTACAAAACCTTGAAAATTCACTGAAAAAACCATAGGTTATAGACCATATATAGTTAGGAATTAGCATTTAGAAAACCTTATTTTACTCACACAAAACCATTGAAATTCCATATATAGTTAGTTGCACTAACTATATATCGCGCACCCGCAATCCACTGCTGATGATGTCACATATTACATCATTCATGACATGGCCAGTGACATCACTGATGACATCACTGATGACATCATCTAGTGTCTGTGTGTTTTTGTAAAGTTTAAATACGTTTTACATATTGAAGAATGACTGGATGGATGGAAGACTGAGTGTGTGTGTGGCTGGCTGGGAGGTGTGTGACGCTGTGCATATCAATGTGTACTTGTATCAGTGATTGTATAAGAGAGTAAGTATGTGTTAGTATATGTGTGAAAAGTATGGTGTTCTGTGTTTAACTATAGATGAGGAAATCGAAGTGTGATTGATTCTTCACAGGACTGACTAGGTGTATGAGTGCATATGATAGTGTTCTAATAATAACTGACTGTATGTATGAGTAATTGTATGGGTGAATGAGTGAATGTGTGTGTAGACGTACGAATCAGTGAGTGCGTATGTAGTAACTGGTATTGGTGTGTCATGATGTCATCAGTGATGTCATTTGAGATGTCATCAGTGATGTCATTTCAGATGTCATTAGTGATGTCATCAGTGATGTCACTGAAGTATGGTGTTCTGTGTTTAACTGTATAGATGAAGAAATGGAAGTGTGATTGATTCTTTACAGGACTGACTTGGTGTGTGAGTAACTCCATGGATGAGTGGCAGTGTGTGACTGTCTGCATAGGTGTATGAGTGCATATGATAGTGTTGTAATAATGAGTGACTGTATGTATGAGTGATTGTATGGGTGAATGAGTGAATGTGTGTGTAGACGTAGGAATCAGTGAGTGCGTATGTAGTAACTGGTATTGGTGTGTCATGATGTCATCAGTGATGTCATTTGAGATGTCATCAGTGATGTCATCAGTGATGTCATTTGAGATGTCATCAGTGATGTCATCAGTGATGTCACTGACCATGTCATGAATGATGTAATATGTGACATCATCAGCAGTGGATTGCGGGTGCGCGATATATAGTTAGTGCAACTAACTATATATGGAATTTCAATGGTTTTGTGTGAGTAAAATAAGGTTTTCTAAATGCTAATTCCTAACTATATATGGTCTATAACCTATGGTTTTTTCAGTGAATTTTCAAGGTTTTGTAAATGCTAATTCCTAACTATATATGGTCTATAACCTATGGTTTTTTCAGTGAATTTCATTGGTTTTTTAACAGCTAATATCTGTAGCTGTAAAATGTATTCTTCTTTCAATCCAAGAATATATTTTATATGTTTATTAATAATTTTTTTTTTAAATATTTTTTTTTCTTCGTTCCCGCTTCGCGAATCGGGAAGCTTCCCGTTAGCTGACCTTGATGCCGCGAAATAGACCGCGAGCCGGTAAACGTTTCTTTACCGCAACTGCCGCGTTAGAAAACAACATCGTGACGCCTCCCGTCCGCATGACGTTTCGCGTTGTCGCGTGATACGTCATATGACGTGCTACGTTAGCGAACTGGTACGCTTACCGAGTCGCAAAGCACAGGTTTCTGGAAGCAAACCGGGAGGCCCTGCAAAGCGCTTAACGTAAACACAGCAGGTCATGTGACTTGGTAATAACACTTTTCATTGGTTCATTTCACTTTTGGTTTCCTAATGATGTAAGACTAGGTCATATAATCTAAAATGAACACTTTTCATTGGTTGAGAACTATTGTTTTTCCCAAATGATGAAAATCCCTCCTTCTTTCCTCACTCTGACTTTCATCATTGTGAGAGAAAGACCCTTTGTTACCAGTGAGCAATGGCTTCTTTAGTAGCTTCAGCTGGTGCTTCCCCACCACCTCCACCACATCCAAGGAAGAGTGGACCACCTGCTCAAGTTATAATTCAGCAAGAAGAGGAAGAAGAGGAACAGGACGACGAGCACGAAGAGAGGCACTTTTTGCCTGAGGAGCCCAGGACGTCTCACCGGAAAGAAAACTTCATTTGGCAATTTTTTAAAATTCCCAAAGGTCAGAAAAAAGTAAATGCAAGATACGTAACTTGCCTTATATGTCAAGATAGACTGTCCAGAGGGACCGACAAAAAATACAGTTTCGGAAACTACACAATGCATCGCCATATGACTAGGTGGCATCCTAACAACTACAGTGCTGCACAGTTTCGTAACGACCTAGATAATCTCCCTATTATGGCCAGAAGATCTGTTGTACCGGAAGTAACGGGACCAGAGGGCAGGGAGATGGTGCCAAATATACAAACGAGATTTCGTGAAGTAAAACAAGTCTGCGTACATTGCAGTGGATTCATTTGCTACGGAGAAAGAAGCATCACTCTGATCAACAGAGCTATTGACAATCATGCTCATGTTTGTCCGAAACGCCCCAAACAATAAATTCTTTTTTTTTTTGTTGCTCCTGTTGAGCCCTTTACAATGAATCGTTTTCATTGCCCCCTCCAAGAAAAACCCCAAAAAATATAAAACTGTTCAGAAAAATTCAAAAAAAGTAAAAAAATGTTCAGAAAAATAATAAAAAAAATATAAAACAACAAAAACAATAAAAAAAAAAGTTCTTTTCAGAACTACCTCCCCGTTATTAAAAAATTGGTACAATATTTGGAACTGTGCCAACCTCTATTTCTCGTAGTTCGCTTCCCAGTTCGCTCGCCGGTACGCGAACCGGAAGTGAACCAAATTTTTTTTTTTAAAAAAGAACAGTAAGTATAAGGGAAGGAAACAGACACTTATGTTAAAAGAAAGACAGCTATAGGGGAGTAAACTAGAGATACTATTACCCGTAATCCACTGCTGATGATGTCACATATTACATCATTCATGACATGCTCAGTGACATCATCAGCAGAGGATTGCGGGTTTTTTGGCAACGTGCCTTATCCACGGTTTAATAACGCTGCCTTTTGCTTTATATAAGTTTTCAAATTGTATGAAATATATACCAATAGGTCGTTATGAACCTTTAGGTAGTGCTTTTCTTCATGAGGTCTGGTCGCTTCCATACACATACAGATGTTTCAAAGATGATCAAGAAGTTTATCTGAATGGAGAGGAATGCACTGAGACGCCAGATCATTCACTAATGTGTAGGCACATACAGTTACACGGTTCATGCAACAAACACCGACCAAATATGGCTTGCGTGTTGCAAGGCACGCCAGTTCCTGCTATCATCCCCACGTTCAAGTTGTTGGAAAATGGTAGTTATTTGATGCTCAATAATGAAGATTGTTCTGGGTTAATTAAAAGTATTCCTTTTATCGTAACAGTAAGTGAACGGGTTATTTGCTGCAGAAATGTTCTATTTCCTCCCACACATGAACATAGGGAGTTTTCAATCTGGCCACAAATACCAACCTTGGGAGCAGATTTCAACGGCATGGCAAGAATAAGAGCTCTTTTGTCTCAGAGAGAGGTGGCCTTGAGTTCGGCCCGTGAAACTTTCGTGCTTCACATAGCGAACACCCGTACATCGGTGCAGACCCTTTTCAATACTGATTCGCCTTTCCATTTCAGCAAGATGGTTCGGACTATCTTTAACGCGTCCTCCACAAAGGCCCTGGCGCACTTTTTTAAAGTTGTTACCAGTGGTCTCGTGACTTCATTTGAGAAAATCTTTGGAGTCATCCCTGCTTTCTTTCATTCTATTTTTTCCACTGCGGTCGCCAGTAGGTATATATAGTTAGGATTTTTTCCCTATGGGATTTTTGAAAATTCTATGTCTAATAACTTTGGCGTTTGTGGACGGAATTGGCTGAAATTTTCTGGAAAATTGAACATTTTGTTTCTGAGCAGCCCCTGGAAATTTGGGGGGGGGTTCGTCAAGGGGGGGCCGAGAAAAAAGGGGGGTCCCAAAACGTGTTTTTAACATTGAGTTTTCCATAGGGCGGTTGGCCTCACTTTTAGCCCGAACGGCTGAATGGATTTCCACGAAACTTGGCAAAATTGTAGGGACTGGTAGCCCGATGTGCCTTTGCTAGGTCTCAATATATGTGCTTCAGTGGATTTTGAGAAATTAACGTTCAAAAAAAGATATATATCTGTAACAGCGGACCGGGCAGCGCTCCGGCTCGTGGACTTTACGAGTAACGGAACTTCGCTTAGCGAAGCTGATTGGCTCTCCGGTGTCTGTCAACATTCTAAACAGTCCGGAGCGGCCGCCATCTTGTCTCTCGGTAGGATTGAGAGACAAGAGGAGGCCAAAACAAAGGGGGAAATGACCATAAGGGGGCATAGTAGATCCTCCCTGACCCCCTAGGTTTAATTTGGAGGCTTTAAAAGGGCCCCGCAGGGCAAAAAAAGAAAAAAATTTTTTTTTGTTTTTTTGTGTGGGTAGCGCCCGGTTCGCGAACCGGGAAGCGTTCTGGGCAGCGTACTATAAGGAAAAAAGAATGATAGACTTTTCAAATACTGTATGTTAATTGATTGTTGGTTTTGTTGATTATTTTTTAATTTTTTTATTTTTTAAGCAATTATTTATTATTGTAATTGTGTTTCAAAATTTAATAACATTTCTAACATTTCACTAGTTTATGAATTACATATAAAAATTATTAAAGACTCAAATAATTTTTTAATATTACATATAATTTTATTTTTCGGATTGTTTTTCAAAATTTAATAGAATGTCTAACATTTGACTGTCAGATATGTCCTCTTGTTGAGTGAACATAACTTCCCACATTTGACCGTCATAATAATGAAGTAAATGATCCACAGATTCTACACATTGAACTAATTCATGGTCCCGTGATTCATCCATGAAATCTGACTCATCATTGTCCTCAATATCTTTTTCTGTGTTGTTCTCCAGAACAATTTCGAAGGAAATATTCTGCTCACCTTCCATTTTATTGCTGTAATTTGCATAAAAAATAATTATATCAGTAGAGATAGGGCACTGTTGGGTTTAAGTTCAGACAGGTACTTGTGAGTTTATAATAGAGAAGTAATCTATGGGCACTGTATGGTTTCAGGCGTGAAGTAGTACTATTAAAAAGTGCCTGTGAAGAAGCCTAAGTAAATTAATAATTATACCACAGAAACCTAAATCAATCCATAGTTATAATAAAGAAGCCTTTCTCAATGTCTAACTCTTACAGAGGGATAGTATATAACTATCTGAAAATGTTTTCAAATTTATAAAATAATATCTCACCTTCTAAAAACAAGTTTAAGTTGTGAGTGAAAATGATCTTGCAATGTAGTTCAGGAAGTAGTAGTCAAAATGGCTGTGTTTCTCTCTCTTCCTTTATATATATTCAGGTACATAACCAATCAAATGTCAGGTAAAAAAAGTAGAAAATGAAAGTAACATTTTAATTGGTTGTCAATTCCAACACTTCAGATGTGTTTTGTGAAGTAATTTACCTCAGGGTATTTAGAGAGGTGTACAGGCTAAATGGTTAAATGGAATTTCAATCAAATTTGTGAAAATGGTAGGGATTGGTATGTAGTATGAGCTAATCTATATTTGGTGAAAGTGTCTCCAGTCGCTTTTCTGTAAACTACTTTCCCACCTTTTTTGATGGTGCGCTTCCCAGGGAGCGACCCGGTACGCGAACTGGCGAGCGCCCCGGTACGCGAAGCTTAAGCGTTACGGGAGTCCACCATTTTGTGTTTCGGTCGAATTAAGATACAAGATGGAGGGCAAATAATGTTCAGAATGGGTAGAAGGGGGCACAGTAGACTTATCTTGACCCCCTAGGTTTTCTGAGGGTGGCTGAGTGAAAAAAGTTAGAGTAAAATAATAATTGTGAGTGATCAGATGTAGGGTAGCTCTGAGAAGAGCTTTTGGGTTTATGGTACATTTAGGTACTTATAAGTAGGTACCAATGCACAGTCTTAAATTCAGAATGAAAATTCTGTTGCCCTCATCTGAGAAGTGAACTCCATCTCCTCTGTAGATATCTTGCATGTAGTAACGCAAGTTATTGTTGTACACGGAGCCCATTCCATGGTCTCTCATGTAAGCTGAAACAGATTTGTTTACATGCTTCCTCGACTTCTCAATTTGTGGACAAAATTGGTTTGACCACCTCCATTTCTGTCTTTGGCATATATTTGAATATACCAAGGCAGTCTGAGGAAAAAGTGCCATTAATTGCTCAAAGGTGTCCTTTAAAAGCATTTCCAGACCTACCCCAGTCAAAGTGCCCAAATCATTACCTCCACAGTGCACAATTAACAGGTCAGGTTTTGGCAAATGCATAAAGGTTTTCACCAATGGTATCAATTGGTGACATTTTAATCCTCTGTGGCCAAACCACTTAATTTCCACATCTTGTAAATTGAGGTTAGGTAAATTCCTGTTCTCAGCATACCTCTGAGCCCAATAGATGTAACTATGTCCAACAATCCAGACAGAAAACATGGTGAGAGAAGGTTCTCCTGCAGTCAGATGAAGTGTGGCAATGAAATGGCAGTTGAAAAAATAAGAGTTTAAAATGAAAAAAACTGTGGAGTTTCTGTGTTAATGAAGCAGTAACAGTGATTGGTGGATTTTGATTGCTGAAAACAGAAAGTTAGGGTGCATGGATGAGTTCTTTGAAAGATGTATTTTGAGTGGTCAAGAAAAAATCATTAAATGAAAGAATGCACTGGATATGAGGTGCACTGAGATTTCAGAGTTCAATTGCAACATTGTTGTGTGAACTTGCAAACACCAGAGGTCTTCCAAGAGGTGGTTGCTATGCAAAAAAGGCAGAAAGGGCAGAGGGGGGAAGGGTTTTGATTTGAAAAAAAGTGAGGGAAGAGTTTTGATTGGGTGACATGAGAGATATGTGTGAAGAATTACAGCATTTCTGTGCTTTTGATAGCTGCAGACTCTGGAGTGCATACCTTTTGCTCTGCTGAAGACAAATTGGTGTGTTTCTGAGACTGTTTTGAAACTCAAAGTATTTGCTAAGGTGAGAAAAGATTTCTTTAATTTAGATAGAGAATAGTGTGCTTTAAGGAGAAAATTATGAAGAAAGTTGTGTTTTTCAAATGTTGCTTTGTCTCAAGTGTTTTACAAATAGATTTTGTTTCTTTGAGAAATTGTAATTGGAGAAAATGTGAAGTATTAGTACTGACAGGGTTTTTTTGTGCATAGGAGCTGTGGAGTGTTTTCAAATTATGACTTGAAAATCGTTTTTGAGGAAAAGGAATGGTTATAATATTTATGACAAGGACATAATGGTGTATGCTTCTTTATAAGGCAATTGAGTGTCTCTGATGTTATTTTTCCCATTTTAATGTAAGACCTTTCCCTGTGGAGCAAATTGCTTGTAAATATGCTCCCACCTGTGCATGGCAAATTTAGATTTTGAATGTTTGCGTTACATAGCCATGTTAAAAGTGACACAAACATGCTGCAAAGGCAATCAAAAAACGCTTTTATGTGTCTTAAGGACATTTTAAGTCATTTCCCCATGTGCAGTGTTTTCAAATTATGATTTGAAAATCGTTTTTGGGGAAAAGGAATGGTTTTAATATTTATGACAAGGACATAATGGTGTATGCTTCTTTATAAGGCAATTGAGTGTCTCTGATGTTATTTTTCCCATTTTAATGTAAGACCTTTCCCTGTGGAGCAAATTCCTTATAAATATGCTCCCACCTGTGCATGGCAAATTTAGATTTTGAATGTTTGTGTTACATAGCCATGTTAAAAGTGACCCAACCATGCTGGAAAGGCAATCAAAAAACGCTTTCATGTGTCTAAAGGACATTTTAAGTCATTTCCCCATGTGCAGTGTTTTCAAATTATGATTTGAAAATCGTTTTTGGGGAAAAGGAATGGTTTTTAAATTTATGACAAGGACATAATGGTGTATGCTTCTTTATAAGGCATTTCAGTGTCTCTGATGTCATTTTTCCCATATTACATTAAAAGACCTTTCCCCGTGGAGCACATTCCTTGTAAATATGGTCCCACCTGTGCATGGTAAATTTAGATTTTGACTGTTTGAGTTACATAGCCATGTTAAAAGTGACCCAAAAAAGTTGCAAAGGCTTTAAAAAAACACTTTCATGTGTCTTAAGGACATTTTAAGTCATTTCCCCGTGGGCAGTGTTTTCAAATTATGACTTGAAAATCGTTTTTGAGGTAAAGGAATGTTGTTAAAATTTATGTGCGCCATATGCCCCCAAATTGCTTTTTCAAGGGTGCAGCAGGGTGTTCTTGAGACACCCCTGCACCTTTGGAAAAATTCCTAATTTGCGATGAGCTAATTGCTAATCGCAAATTGCACCTTCATTCCTATGGGCCTCCTGGCCCATGGAAATGAATGGGTAATTTGCAATTAGTAATTTGCTCATCGCAAATTCGGAATGGTAAAGAATCGCTATTTATTCCTTAAAATTCGCTATTTAGGAAATGCAAAATAGTATGATGATACATATGGCGGTTCATCTCTAACAAGATAAGAAGCTTAGGGATACATTTATGATGACTGGCGCAATGAAGTGGACATCACTTACTTCATTGGTAGACCTTTACATGTATTATCTCCTCTGTATTCTTCATCAAGCGTAACTTTCATCTGCAATCCTGAGTAGGCCTCACCTTAAACAAACCTCTGGATAGGCCACACCTTATCGTCATCCTGAATTAATCATTTAAAATGCTAGGGACAGATTTATGATAGGTGTATGCCTCTTTTGCGCCACTGTGCGTCACTTTTGTGATGCAGCGGCGGTGCAAAAGATTTGCTATGAGGCGACAAAATTACAAATTGATGCATTTAGGCAGATGTGTCATGGTGTAAAAAACACTGTGCCACATGAAACTGATGCAGCAGTGATGCAAAAGATGCACCATGTTGCAAGACAGGCCTCACTTGGGGCCATATGTATCAAGCTAATTAGCATTTGCAAAGGCCGAAATTCTGTGAATTTCGGCCTTTGCGAATGCTAATTAGACAAATGGTATGTATCAAACAAGTTTGATGCAAAATAAGGAATAGCAAAATTTGCTATTCCTTATTTTGCGATTGCACTGAAGGATTTGCAAATTTTGCGATTCCTTAAATGCAATGTATCAAACAAAAAATATGCAAAAAATGCCATTAAGGATTTGCAAATTACCACCAACTTCTAGTTGGTGGTAATTTGCGAATTCTTTTCAAAAAGCTTTTTTTCCAAAAAACAAAAGGTGCCATATGATGCCCATACATGCCCTTAGGGCATGTATGTGCGCCATATGCCCCCAAATTTCTTTTTCAGGGGGTGCAGCAGGGTGTTCTTGAGACACCCTTGCACCCTTGGAAAAATTCCTAATTTGCGATGAGCTAATTGCTAATTGCAAATTGCACCTTCATTCCTATGGGCCTCCTGGCCCATGGAAATGAATAAGTAATTTGCAATTAGCAATTTGCTCATTGCAAATTAGGAATGGTAAAGAATCGCTATTTATTCCTTAAAATTCGCTATTTAGGAAATGCAAAATAGTTTGATGATACATATGGCAGTTCATCTCTAACAAGATAAGAAGCATAGGGATAGATTTATGATGACTGACACAATGAAGTGGACATAACTTACTTCATTGGTAGGCCTTTACATGTATTATGTCCTCTGTATTCTTCATCAAGCGTAACTTTGATCTGCAATCCTGAGTAGGCCTCACCTTAAACAAACCTCTGGATAGGCCACACCTTATCGTCATCCTGAATTAATCATTTAAAATGCTAGGGACAGATTTATGATAGGTGTATGCCTCTTTTGCGACACTGTGCGTCACTTTTGTGATGCAGCGGCGGTGCAAAAGATTTGCTATGAGGCGACAAAATTACAAATTGATGCATTTAGGCAGATGTGTCATGGTGTAAAAAACACCGTGCCACATGAAACTGATGCAGCAGTGATGCAAAAGATGCACCATGTTGCAAGACAGGCCTCACTTGGGGCCATATGTATCAAGCTAATTAGCACTTGCAAAGGCTGAAATTCTGTGAATTTCGGCCTTTGCGAATGCTAATTAGACAAATGGTATGTATCAAACAAGTTTGATGCAAAATAAGGAATAGCAAAATTTGCTATTCCTTATTTTGCGATTGCACTGAAGGATTTGCAAATTTTGTGATTTCTTAAATGCAATGTATCAAACAAAAAATATGCAAAAAAATGCCATTAAGGATTTGCAAATTACCACCAACTTCTAGTTGCTGGTAATTTGCGAATTCTTTTCAAAAAGCTTTTTTTCCAAAAAACAAAAGGTGCCATATGACGCCCATACATGCCCTTAGGGCATGTATGTGCGCCATATGCCCCCAAATTTCTTTTTCAGGGGGTGCAGCAGGGTGTTCTTGAGACACCCCTGCACCCTTGGAAAAATTCCTAATTTGCGATGAGCTAATTGCTAATTGCAAATTGCACCTTCATTCCTATGGGCCTCCTGGCCCATGGAAATGAATGAGTAATTTGCAATTAGCAATTTGCTCATTGCAAATTAGGAATGGTAAAGAATCGCTATTTATTCCTTAAAATTCGCTATTAAGGAAATGCAAAATAGTTTGATGATACATATGGCAGTTCATCTCTAACAAGATAAGAAGCATAGGGATAGATTTATGATGACTGACACAATGAAGTGGACATAACTTACTTCATTAGTAGGCCTTTACATGTATTATCTCCTCTGTATTCTTCATCAAGCGTAACTTTGATCTGCAATCCTGAGTAGGCCTTACCTTAAACAAACCTCTGGATAGGCCACACCTTATCGTCATCCTGAATTAATCATTTAAAATGCTAGGGACAGATTTATGATAGGTGTATGCCTCTTTTGCGCCACTGTGCGTCACTTTTCTGATGCAGCGGCGGTGCAAAAGATTTGCTATGAGGCGACAAAATTACAAATTGATGCATTTAGGCAGATGTGTCATGGTGTAAAAAAACCGTGCCACATGAAACCGATGCAGCAGTGATGCAAAAGATGCACCATGTTGCAAGACAGGCCTCACTTGGGGCCATATGTATCAAGCTAATTAGCATTCGCAAAGGCCGAAATTCTGCGAATTTCGGCCTTTGCGAATGCTAATTAGACAAATGGTATGTATCAAACAAGTTTGATGCAAAATAAGGAATAGCAAAATTTGCTATTCCTTATTTTGCGATTGCACTTAAGGATTTGCAAATTTTGCGATTCCTTAAATGCAATGTATCAAACAAAAAATATGCAAAAAATGCCATTAAGGATTTGCAAATTACCACCAACTTCTAGTTGGTGGTAATTTGCGAATTCTTTTCAAAAAGCTTTTTTTCAAAAAAACAAAAGGTGCCATATGATGCCCATACATGCCCTTAGGGCATGTATGTGCGCCATATGCCCCCAAATTTCTTTTTCAGGGGTGCAGCAGGGTGTTCTTGAGACACCCCTGCACCTTTGGAAAAATTCCTAATTTGCGATGAGCTAATTGCTAATCGCAAATTGCACCTTCATTCCTATGGGCCTCCTGGCCCATGGAAATGAATGAGTAATTTGCAATTAGCAATTTGCTCATCGCAAATTAGGAATGGTAAAGAATAGCTATTAAGGGCCATATGTATCATCAAACTATTTTGCATTTCCTAAATAGCGAATTTTAAGGAATCGCTATTTAGGAAATGCAAAATGGTATGTATGTACAAAATCGCTTTTTTATAGCGATTCCTTACCATTCATAATTTGCGATTAGCAAATTGCTAATCGCAAATTACCCATTCATTTCTATGGGCCAGGAGGCCCATAGGAATGAAGGGGCAATTTGCGATTAGCAAATTGCTAATCGCTAATTAGGAATATTTTCAAGGGTGCAGGGGTGTCTCAAGAACACCCTGCTGCACCCCTGAAAATGACATTTGGGGGCATATGGCGCACATACATGCCCTAAGGGCATGTATGAGCGTCACATGGCACCTTTGGTTTTTTGGAAAAAAGCTTTTTTAAAAGAATTCGCAACTTACCACCAACTAGAAGTTGGTGGTAATTTGCGAATCCTTATGGGCATTTTTTAAATATTTTTTCTTTGATACATTGCATTTAAGGAATCGCAAAATTTGCGATTCCTTAAGGGCAATCGCAAAATAAGGAATAGCAATTTTTGCGATTCCTTATTTTGCATCAAAAATGTTACATACATACCATTTTGCTAATTAGCATGCGAATTTTGGCCTTTGCGAATGCTAATTAGCTTGATACATATGGCCCTTATTCCTTAAAATTCGCTATTTAGGAAATGCAAAATATTTTGATGATACATATGGCAGTTTATCTCTAACAAGATAAGAAGCTTAGGGATAGATTTATGATGACTGGCGCATCACCAGGGATGTGCCAGTCATCCTGTGCCGCTGTTCCGCCACCCATGGTGTGCTGCATTTACAATGCGGCGCAGCATGGGGCAAAAATGGCACAGATGCGTGACGCATCTGTGCCGTTAAGGTGGCGCATTGCTGGAGTTGTATCGCAGGTGCGATGCAGCTCCAGCAACGCTCAGGGGTGCCCCATCTCCACAATGTTGCGTCAAGACCTATGCCTGCTTCAAGCAGGCGCAGGGTTTTGACGCAGCTTTCTCCTATCTGATTGTAAATGCGGCACACCATGGGTGGCAGAGCAGCGGTGCACGTTAACTGGTGCATGCCTGGGGATGTGCCACTTAACATAAATCTGCCCTTTTACATTTAAGTATGTGCAGGGGACACAGAGTCGGTGAGGCTTATCCAAGGTTAAGAAGAGATGAGTCCTGTTCAGTGAAAAATTAGACATAGGCTTCACCTGCTCAGCATCGCTGGACATGGCTAAATAATAGCTGCAAAATGTTACTCTTGTTAAACAATTTTACTATTATAATCTCTGAGATTTGTCTCTTACTCTGCAACATCTCATTGTTGTTATCTTTCTTTAAAGATAAAGACAACATCAACATGAGCGACAATCAGCAATCAGTTGATTTCGACCTCATCATTGAACTCGTAATTGAAACATCAGTGGATGTTGATCCCTTGGATGATTTAAATCCTGAGGATGAAGAAGAACGTGATGAGGATGCAGATTTGTCAGAATTATATGACATAGGATGGGAAGCTGACGTGCTTGAGCCTATGGAACTATAAACATTTATTTTAAAAATGTATAATAAATAAAAAGTAAAAATGTAAACCGTTTAATTTAAAAATAAAGACACCTTCAAAAACAGGTTATGTGTAGTGTCTTCAATAAAATATTAAAATATGCTCATAAAATTAGATCAGATTCACATATAAAATAGCACAGGTAAAATGAATATAAATTCCATTTCTTTTCTGCTATTTCTGTATTCTAAATTTGCCAAGGACTAAAAAATCTTCTATGTAAAAATGTCAAGTAGTGTTTTAAGTTTTTGATTACTGTTATTGATTTACTGTTGGGTAATAGTGGTTAATAACATTTTTTAATATATTTTACCACAGATTCAACTGCAGATCATTTCAAGATTTCACCATGCCAACCAAAGAAAGACTGAGAAAGGCTGCAAAACGTCAAAGACAGCAGGTCAATGAAAAAAAGCAGCAGTCCTCTAACAAAAAGATTTGTCAAGTCACCAAGAAAGCACCGGGTAAGAGTACAAAAACATTCATAAGAAATATCTGTAGTAAAAAAAATATTACTACAGAAAATGTTTCAGTCCAGAAAAAGAGAAGCAATTCAAACGGAAAGGAAAGGCCAATGAAAAATGTTACTGCTAGAGCAAGAGATAACTCTGTGCATGATAGTAGAAGGAAACAACAGTTTAGGGACATTCGTAAACGAATGTTCCGCAACAGGATAATTGGCAATTTGTTAAAAAATATTAAGAAAGGTCAACAGAAAGTGGTTTTTTATAAGAGAAAAAAAAAAGTTGAGAAAGTTATTGATCAGGCATTTGAAATTAAACGTAAGTTATTTATTTTGATAATCAATAGAATTAGGAAGCTAAACAAGGCAATTTATGATTTCAAAAGAAATAGTAGATGGAAGAGAATAGTTAATCGTGGTAATTTTTGTGAAGTTTTTTCTGGAGAATGGATGCATAGTTCAAGCTGTGAGGCATTTTTTAATGAGGAGAGTTATTTCCAGGATAATGATTTGGTGCATGCAGTTGACACCAGTGGTCGAGCTTATGAAGTGAAAGATGGTTGTCCAGTTGAAAAAGAAAAACTTGTGACAACAGAGGCAGAAGAGGTGTTAGGTAATGAGGTTTTAGGAAGACATCCTAAGGGACCTGTGTACACCTGGAAGTGTAGTAGTATTTGCAGTGTGCGACAGGATTTGCTTTGTGATTTTGTACGGTCATTTAATAAGAAAAGTTTGAAGCAGAAAATGAAGTTGTTGCAAGAATTAGATCCTTGCAGAGTGAGAGAAGTGACAGGTTTGCATGGTCATTCACTGGCTTGTCTTTCCAGGAGAGTATGCCAGAGTGTTTTTCATCATTTCAGGATGCTAGCAGTGCATCATAATAAAGTGAGGAAATTAGTTAGAATGTTGTATTATGCTAAGAGTCCAGCAATTATGCTTAAACAATTATGCGCTGCTCTTTTGCATGGTTCTGAAATAGATGTGAAGAATATATGTGAAGAAATTGAGTTTTGTTACTTTGGAAGTAAAGAGGAGAATGTTGAAATTGACCAAGAAGAAGCGGGTAATGTGGAAGATAGTGTACAGGTTTCCAGTACAGATAATTTCCAGAGGGAAATTGCGACGTTTCAGGTCAAATCAAGTGAGAGGCCAAATTTCACTTGTGTGTGTTGTCGACGCACTTATTATAAGAATCAGACTAAGTTAGTGGATTTATATGCAAAAAGTGAAAGGGAAAATAATAGTGAATGGAAGGATTTCGCAACATACTTGATGGTAGAAAATTGTTTTGATTTGGGATTGGATCAACGTGTGTGTACTTATTGTTGTAATAAATTAAATCAAAACCAGATGCCTGCTAGAGCAGTTCATAATAATCTGGAATTGGTTGAGATTCCTTCTGAATTGAAGGATTTAAATACTTATGAATCTATTTTGATTCAAAGTATCCATCCCTTTCAGGCTATTGTAAGAATGGAGCCAAAGACAGGGAAATTGCCTCCATCAGATTTACAGAGAGGATTAAAGGGAAGAGTTGTTTATTTGCCTCTAGATTTGAAGAAAAACATTAACACAATTGGAGTAGAAAAAGTGGAAGAGGAACCTCTGGTTATCTTAGTTAATGGGGTTCCGACAAAGAATAAGAAAATATGGCAAGATTTAGTGGATGTTAGGAAAGTTAAAAAGGCAACATTGTATTTGAAAAAAAAAAAAATACTATAAGAATGTATATATTGCAGAAGAGGAAGTAAGTGAGGAAGAGGATAGGGATTTGTGTGCTGGTCAAATTGAGAAAGTAGAACCCTCTACTAGTGAAGAAATATATGAACATTATAGTGTTCATCCTTTGCATTCCAAGGAAGTCATGGGGAATGCTATTGAGTTGTTTCAAATGAAACAAGCCAAAGGGAGTCCCATTAGTGTTTGGGAGGAAAGTTTGGAAGCTCGGTGTTTCCCACAGGTTTTTCCAACAGGTCAGGGAGGAAGATATGATGAGCGACCTCATCAAATTCCTGCTTCTGAATACCGGACTTTGCAATTGTATGCAGGAGATGCTAGGTTTCGACAATGCATTCCTTATTTGTTTCATCTCCTGTTTGAAAGCGATCTGTCTGGACTGTCATATGCAGTGAACCACATCTTGAAAAGTGGTATACACATGCAAAACATCTCGGCAAGTGACTTTATGGATAAAGTCAATGTCCAAGACAGTATTTTGGATTCTCACCTGATTAATCTCATGGCGTGTCAGCGTGGTACTAATGAGTAATGGTACCGTCGTCATGGTGATTTAAAATGTATGCTGAGGAACTTAGGAACTCCCACATGGTTCCTCACTCTGAGCTGTGCCGAGTATGGCTGGGAAGACTTACTTGAATTTCTACGAGAGGCAAATGCTAACGTAGAAAACATCGAATTCAAGACACCCGGAGAACTGTGCTCTTTGGATCCAGTCAATGTATGTAGGTACTTCAATCATAGATTTGAAGCTATGATGTCTTTCATCATGAATAAGAAGAATCCACCTCTTGGAGAGGTGTTGGATTTCTTCTGGAGAAAGGAGTACCAAGCAAGAGGTGCTCCTCATATACGTATGTTGCTGTGGATCAAGGATGCACCTAAATTTGGAACGGATCCAGAAGACTCAGTGATGAGTTTCATCCAACAGTATTCTACGTGTGCTGTTCCAAACGCAAAGGAGAAGAAAAGCCTAAGAGAAAAAGTTCTAAGTTTCCAAAGCCATCGATGTGGAAAGTACTGTCGTCGTAAATTCCGAAACAAAGACAAGTTCTACACCAAATGTCGTTTCGGCTTTCCACGACCGGTGATTTCTAAAGGAAGAGTGAACAGTTTGATGTCTTCGCTGCGACATAATGTGATGAAGAAATCACCTAAAAACACATACAATTTCGACTACAACCCGGTGATTTTGTCCATGTGGAATGCTAACATGGATATACAGTTTGTGGCTGATAACTGTATGGCTGTGGCTCGGTATGTGACATCTTACATCACCAAAAAAGAGAAGACAGAATTGAAGGATATGTGGGAGGACATTTCCCATGAAAAGAGCCTCAGCAAGAAGTTGTACAGTTTCAGTCTGAAGATGTTGTCGCATCGAGAAATCGGAGCTTACGAATGTTCTGACCGGTTGTCTTCAGCAAGTCTCTATGCCAAGTCCAGGAGTATCGTTTGGGCGAGTCTTGGTCTTGATGCAACGCGTAATCGAGTTCTCAAACCTTTGCGGGAAATTGAGTATTTGGCGGAAAAGGAGCCAAACAGTACCGACATTTTGAAGACAAACATGTTGGATACATATTATCCAAATCGAAGCAGTCACCTCGAGAATGTTTGTCTGTATGAGGTTCTTCAAAATTACATATTCAAGAGGAACATCAAAGAAGATACTGAGAAAGGAGTGTATGCTGTAATAGGAAGTGAGGGATGTCTGGTCAAGCAAAGAAAATGCCACTTGATAAACCATCGAAAATTGAGTGGCGAATCTCCTGAAAAAAAGGAGGTTTTCTATTTAGCATTTTTGCAACTTTTCAAGCCTTGGCGTGCAGAAGAGGAACTGCTTGGAGATTTCCTCTGTTACGAAGACTCTTTCAATGCCGCCAAGGAGACCATAGAATGTCCTGCTTTTCCCAAATATGTAGAAATGTTGAATGTGGAAATCGAGCAGGAAGCAACGATTGCAGCCGAGATTGCCAGAGACAGTTCTCAGGACAGTCAGAGTTCTGCTTCATTGAGTCAGGATCCACTAGGAGGACCTGTTATCGAAAATGAAGCTGCCACTGCTATGAATGAAGTGGAAAGAGCCATGGCACGTGCTCAGGAGGATGCGGTTAACTTAGAAGAGTTGGAAAGACAACTCAACGTTGAGCAGAGGAAAATATATGACGAAGTTACCATGCAAATTGATCATGGATTAAGTCATGACAAGAAAGAGTGCTCATGTACGTCGTTGAAGCATGTCCGACTGTACGTGAGTGGAGAAGCGGGAACTGGAAAAAGTTTCCTTATTAAAGCAATTTCATGTTATTTGCAGGAAAGGACAGAGTCATCGCTGTCTTGTGTTGTCACCGCTCCAACTGGACTGGCAGCACATAACATTAAATGGATTACTTTACATCGTTTACTGATGCTGCCAGTGGAGCATGACAACAAATTACAATATCACAAGCTATCTGGAGATGCTTGTTGTGAAGTTTCAAGAGTCTTGAGGAAAATGAAACTTCTTATCATTGACGGAGTAAGCATGGTTTCCAATGTCATGCTTGCTTTTGTGCATTTGAGAATGCAAGAAGTTCTCAAAACAGAGTATGATGTGTTATTTGGTGGCAAACACATCATTGTTTTCGGAGATCTTCTGCAGCTGACACCAGTGAAAGGGCAACCTGTGTTCAAAATGCTCACGCATGAAGATACCAGGAAGTGCCTAGGGAGCATTGGCAACGTCAATATTTGGTTAAACTTCAATTATGCTGACTGCATGAAAATATGCGTCAGGCGAAGGATGAAGTTTACAAGACTATTCTACAAGATGTTAGAATTGGAAAAGTGACTGAGCATGGGAAAGAAGCTTTACATGCACGATTACTGTCAAATTTATATCCAGAACAAGATGTTGTGCCTGAGAATATTTTTCAGAAAATTACTGAGAACAAATCTAGAATATGTTTGATGCCAACTCTTGCAGAATGTGCCAAATTCAACAACAAAATGTTGCATTTAGAAAAGCAAGAGATTGTGAAACTGGAAGCTATTGACAGAGTAGAGCATATGGGATCAACAATTATTTTGTCTGAGAATTTGAAAACAAAATTGGATTCATTAGAGAAGAGTATATCTAAAACTGCAGGTTTTGAAAAGACTCTGAATGTGTGCTTGAACTGCCGTATAATTTTAAGAAGGAATTTACATGTTGAAAGAGGTCTGGTAAATGGATCAATGGGTAATGTTGTTGATTTTGTAAAATACAGAAATAGAGATGGAATTGAATTTTTTAAAATTAAATTTGATGGCATTGAGGAAGTACAGCTAATTGGTCGTTGTTCTGCTAGATTTTTGCTTGTAAAAGACTTATATGTTCGCCGTAAGCAGTTTCCTGTTTGCTTGGCATATGCGGTGACAATCCATAAATCGCAAGGTTTAAGTGTAGACAGTGCATTGGTGAATATTGGCAGTTCTGTGTTCAAGGAGGGTATGGCATATGTGGCATTGTCACGAGTTAGAACTTTATCGGGATTGTACTTGATTGAGTGTGATGTCACAAACATTTGTGCGGATCTAGATTGTGTTAAGGAATACAATAGGTTAAGAAGAGAGTATGCACCACATTTGCCTCAATATCCTTTGTTTGAGAAATGTGTGGTAGGCCGGAAACGAAGAAATGTGACCAATACTGGGGAGGTTGTAGCAAAAAGACGAAAAGTCGATGAACCTGAAATTATAAGCAGAAACAAAAAGGATTCTGTTGAAGATGTTGTTGGTTTTCAATTTGAAAACAGTTCTGGTGTCAACTGCTATGCTAATGTAGTGGTTAATGTTTTGTTTTCTCTAGAAAATGTAAAAGAAGAGATTGTGGTCAATTCTGATCAAAGATTTTGCAGTTTGTTAAATTCTGTCTTAGAAAAATGTAGCACTGATAGAACAAACATAGAAAGTGTGTCTGAAATTCGAAATCTGTTAGACAGATGTTCAGGCCAATTCTCTCAAAATATTCAGCAAGATTGTCAGGAGTTTTTAATGTATATGCTTGATGTATTGCATGCTGAAGGTGTAGATGTAGATCAGCTGTTTGGGCTTTCTTATCAATGGCAGCATGACTGCGAGAACTGTAGGATATCAAGTACTACTAATGTAGACTCAGAAAGATTTATATATTTAACTTTGCCAGACAGTAAATCAGTCTCCTTTAATAAGCTAGTAAAAGCAGCTGATCCCAACATGGAGTGTAGCCAATGTAAATCTGAAATGATGTCCACATTATTTATACGAACATATGGCCAGTATGTCATTTTAATGTTCCAACGATGTAGGCTTGATGGAACAAAATTGACAACTTTAATTAAAAATGTTGTGGCTTCACAGTTGTCAATATCAGGAAGGACTTTTGTAACTGCAGCAATTATATATCATGATGGTCCTTCAATAACATCAGGACATTACACAGCTTATTTAAAGTCTAGAAATGGCTGGTCATTCTGCAATGATTCTGTTTTAATTTTCAAAAAAAAATTGCCGTATGACCTTAAAAACTCTTACCTGGTGTTTTTAAAACCAAAAGTTTAGGGAAAGAATCTCGGGATGTGCTCTGAGGAATTTCAAGAAGTTCTAATGGCTCCTACACGATTTGGCCTTGAGGATAAGTGTAGTTCAGAGACATAACTTCTAACCATAAGACTGGACGTCATGGAGAAATAAGTGCACTTTGAATGAGTTCAGAAAAACTGTTTCTTTTTATAAGCTAATTGAAGCAGCCAATCAAAACATAGAGTAGAGGGAATGTAAGTCTGCAATGCTGTCTACTGTTTTACATTGCTTTGTGATTAAAAGTGATGTAGAGAATTAAATAATTGTAGTAGTCATAGAGGTAGTGTAAGTCTGCTTCATAGTAAGCAGTATCAGTGTCATAGGAAATGTAGAACATGACTGAGCAAGAAGGGGAAGATATTACTAGTCCAGGATTGTGAAAATGATCTTCAACATTTTAATTGTGAAATTTGCGGAAATACAACATGACGGGATTGGCTTACAAGAATTCCAAGAGTTATAAATGGCTCTGACACGATTTGGCCTTGTGGAAACGTGTGGTAGAGAGCGAGAAGTCATTTATTGTATGTAACATGTTTTTCAAAACGATGGAGGTTTTCTTTCAGAAAGTGGCGGGCTGAAAGTAATAACAGCACAACAGAGTGTAAGCTGTTCATAGGACATCCTTCGACGTCATGGAAAGTAAGTTAAGTTTAAGGAGTTTTGAATTCTGATTAGTTATGTTGTATGGGTTTTTTAAACACAATCATTTTGATTGTGTTTTTTTTTCCCCGCTGTTATATGATGAATACCTTCAAGTCACTGTTTTTAGTGAAATTTGATACATTCTGAGAACAGCAAAAATAAACCATTTAACATGTATAATTAATTCTGTACTGTTTGCATTTATGATGTACATGTAGAACTGTGTAGGAGGCATGGAGAAGGTGAGGCTTCTGTAAGTGTCAAAGTTGTTGCATACAGTGCTCATATTCTACGTAGTCTTTCATATGATAGACTACATTTCCACAATGAGATACCTAAGCAAAGGAAACACAGGTGATATGATTGTGGAATGAGCAAAATAAATTGCACGTTTTTCAATTATATTACCTGTGTTTCCTAACATTACACATCACATTGTGTAGGTGAGGTTTAGGCCTGTTCCTGGAGACAGAGGAGGTCTGACATTTGTTCAAGAGTGCAGTGGACATGACTCACTTCGTTGGTAGGCCTCCACATGTATTATCTCCTCTGTATTCTTCAACAAACCTAAATTCCATCTGCAAACCTGAGTAGGACTTACCTGAAACAAATCTGTGCATAGGTTACACCTTATTGGCATCTTGAAACAATCATTTAAAATGTTAGGGTCAGATTTATGGTGGCCGTGCGCCTCTTTTGCTGCATTGTGGGTCACTTTTGTGTAAAAGATGCACCATGTTGCAAGATAGATTTCAGTTCATCTCCAGCAAGATACCATCAGTTTAAAATGTATATAATTAGCACTGTGTAGGGGGCATGCAGAAGCTGAAGCTTTTGTAAGTGTCAAAGTTGTTGCATGAAGTGGTGCACTTCTGGGTACTGTTTAATATGCTGCACTACATCTGCACTATGAGATACCTTAGCCTAGGCAACACAGGTGATGTGATTGTGAAATGAGGAAAAGAAACTCCACATTTTTCAATTACATCACCTGTGTTTCCTAAGTTTACGAATGACATTGTGCAGATGAAGTTTAGGTCTGTCCACGGACACAGAAGAGGTCTGGCCTTTGTTCAAGAGTGAAGTGGACATGACTTACTTCATTGGTAGGCCTTCACATGTATTATCTCTTCTGTATTCTTCAACAACTCGAAATTTCATTTGGAACCCTGAGTAGGCCTCACCTCAAACAAACCTCTGGATAGGACACATCTTATTGGCATCCTGAAACAAACATTTAAAATGTTAGTGTCTTGCGACACTTTTGTGAAACAACAGCAGTGCAAAAGATGCACCATTTTTTAAGATAGGCCTCACTTCATCTGCATCAAGATACTGTTAGTTTAAAATGTATATCTTTAGGACTGTGTACGGGGCCTGGAGAAGCAGAAGCTTCTGTAAGTGTCAAAGTTGTTGAAAAACTGTTTGTCCTTCAATCTTTTCCCTTGTATTTTCTAATTTTTAAATACATGTTTTCATATTTTTCAAATGTTTGTTCTCTCTTTCACAGATTGAAAGTATAAAAACAAAAAGTGAGTAAGTTAATGACAATTATAAGGTAAATGTTTTGTACTCTTTTCGTTACATTTCTATCATATTCACCTACTAGTAGTTTGACAGCTTCATTTCTTTAACCCTCAGTTTCCTGCCTTTGCTACTTCCCTCATTCCTTTCTCTATTACCTACTTACTCTACTCCTTCCACTCCTTTTCTCAGTCCCTCTCTTCTCATAGTTCCTCACTCTTGTTCACTCACTCCGTCTCTATTACTCTTAGTGTCTTTGACTGATCACTCTTTCACTACTTGTTCATTATGCTTCTTCTGTGTAGTTGAAGCACACTAAGGGGCATATTATCAACACAGCCAATAAAATTATTGCTGTTTTTATTGGCAGAAAAGTGTTGCAAAAGTTGTTTTAGCAGCAGTTTTCCGCCGCAAAAGCGGCTTTAGCGACACATTTCTGCCGATAAAAGCTGCAAAACTTTTATTGCCTATGTTGATGATATGGCTCTATGTTATTTACATTTCTTTGCTGTTTCAATTAATCTTTTTCTGTTATTTTTTCTTTTTTGTTTTCAGTTTTTTCTCTCTGTTATTCCACATGTTTTACTCTGAGTTTGAACATTCACTCACATTGTCCAAGAAACTCTTCTTTGTTATTGTTCTACTCTCTTTTTTTTCTTTCACTTCCTTATCTATTTTGTTTTTCACAATTATACCCTCTTAAATCTTTTCTTCGGTAAATAGATCTATTAAACAGTATCTCTGGTTTACTCCCTATAGCTGTCTTTCTTTTAACATCACTCTCTGTTTACTTTCCTTATACTTACTCTTCTTTTTTTTAATTTTTTTATTTTTTGGTTCGCTCCCGGTTCGCGAACCGGGAAGCGAACTGGGAAGCGAACTAAAAGAAATAGAGCTTGCCAGAGTGCTAAACATTCTAGCAATTTTTTTTGAAAGGGGAGGTAGTTCTGAAAAGAACTTTTTTTTTAATGTTTTTGTTGTTTTATATATATATTTTTTTTTTTGAACATTTTTTTTTTTTTTGTATTTTTTGAACAATTTTATATTTTTTTTGTTTTTTTGGGGGGGAAACAACAAAAAACAGGCATTGAAAAGGGCTCAACAGGAGCAAAAAAAAATTTATTTTTTGGGGCGTTTAGAGCATTTGTGATTTTCAAATGCTACGTTTATTAACGTTATGCTCATGTTTCCACAGGAATGCAATGCACCACAATACAAACAGGTGAACTTGATGTGTGCAAAGTTCTCTTGAATGTTTGGCACGGTTTCCCGTGCCTCTGCTCCTGACAACGATATTTGAGAAGTTGACCTGGCCACAGGAGTTGTTGTTGGGTTCTCCTGCTGGTCACGTATCTCTGCCCGGCTGTAATTCAATGGATGCCACCTGTTCATGTGCCGATGCATGGTATAGTTCCCATAGCTATACTTTTTATCAGTCCCTCTTGATAACTTCTCTTTGCAAATGAGGCAGGTGACATACCTCGCATTTACTTTCTTCTGCCCTGGAGGGAGTGAAAAAAACTGCCAAATGAAACTGGCTTTCCTATGGGAAACCCGGGGCACCTCTTCCAAGAACTGTGCTCCTTCTCTCTCCTCTTCCTCTAGTTCTTCCTCTTCCTCCTCTGTGTTGGTGATGACCTGGGGAGGTGGTCCTCTCTTCCCATGAGGAGGTGGAGGTGGTGGTGGGGGTGCACCAGCTGAAGCAACTACTGAAGCCATTGCTCAAGTATGAAATAAGGTCTTCCTCTCACAAAGATGAAAGTCAGAGTGAGGAAAGAAGGAGGGGTTTTCATCATTTGGGAAAAACAATAGTTCTAAACCAATGAAAAGTGTTATTTTTAGGTCACCTGACCTAGCCTTACATCATTATGAAACCAAAAGTGAAATGAACCAATGAAAAGTTTTATTAACAAGTCACATGACCTGTTACGCTTATGTTACGCGCTGCGGAACGCGCCCCGGATCGCTTCCGGGTCGCTGCGCTTCGCGCCTCGGTTCGCGCTCCGGAGCACTTCCGGGTGCGCTAACGCGGCGCGTCATAAGACGCATTACGCGGCAACGTGATATGTCGCGCTTCCGCGACGCGTCACGATGTTCATTTCTAACGCGGCA
Organism: Lissotriton helveticus; assembly: GCF_964261635.1. Classification (NCBI taxonomy): domain Eukaryota; kingdom Metazoa; phylum Chordata; class Amphibia; order Caudata; family Salamandridae; genus Lissotriton; species Lissotriton helveticus. Next base: position 852,164,973 of record NC_136063.1, read on the forward strand.
GTTCCGCAAACGGAACGTTTACCGGTTCGCGGACTGGGTCGCGGCATCAAGGTGAGCTAACGGGAAGCTTCCCGGTTCGCGAACCGGGAGCGAAGAAAAAAAAATATTACATTTTTTTTTTATTAATAAACATATAAAATATATTTTTGGATTTAAAGAAGAATACATTTTACAGCTACAGATATTAGCTTTTAAAAAACCAATGAAATTCACTGAAAAAACCATAGGTTATAGACCATATATAGTTAGGAATTTGCATTTACAAAACCTTGAAAATTCAATGAAAAAACCATAGGTTATAGACCATATATAGTTAGGAATTAGCATTTAAAAAACCTTATTTTACTCACACAAAACCATTGAAATTCCATATATAGTTAGTTGTACTAACTATATATCGTGCACCCGCAATCCACTGCTGATCATGTCACATATTACATCATTCATGACATGGTCAGTGACATCACTGATGACATCACTGATGACATCTCAAATGACATCACTGATGACATCACTGATGACATCTCAAATGACATCACTGATGACATCTCAAATGACATCACTGATAACATCTCAAATGACATCACTGATGACATCTCATTTGACATTACTGATCACATCACTGATGACATCATTCATGTGATAATACAATTAACCTCTTCAGACTCTAATATAACCTTAGATACACTCAGTGTAAACAGACACTCACAGACTGTCACTCATCCATGGAGTTACTCACACACCTAGTCAGTCATGCAAAAATCAATCATACCTCCATTTTCTCAACTATACAGTTATACACACCTTACTTATTCAAACATATACTAAAACATATTTACTCTCTTATACAATCCCTGATACAAGTTCACAATGATCCATACAGCCACTCACACATTCACTGGCTCTTATGCACAGTTATTTATATATGTCAACTCTCACATGTACTGTGTTTTACATATGTACTTACTTTGACATGTAACACTGAGATATCCATTCACTCACCAAAACACTCATGCACACAGTCAACCGCCCATACAGCTGTTTCCACATGCACTTTTGAACCCATACATCTAGTGAATCAACTGCTCACACATCTATGCACAGAGTCATACACCTCCCAGCCACCCACACATACACTCAGTCGCCCATACAAATACTTGGGCAACCAATCAATAACCCATATAGTTACTCATATAGCTACTGATCAACACATGCAGCAGTTTACAGAACAACAGACATAATGATGCACAAATTAAGACAGTTTAGTCACTAACCCATGCACTCAGTGAGACACATTTAATCACTCACTCATACAGTCAGTCATGCACCTACTAAATCCTTCATCCAGACACTTATACATCCACTCAAGACATATTTTAACTTTACAGAAAAATACAGTCACTGGATGTTGTCATCAGTGATGTCATCAGTGATGTCATTTGAGATGTCATCAGTGATGTCATCAGTGATGTCATTTGAGATGTCATCAGTGATGTCATCAGTGATGTCACTGACCATGTCATGAATGATGTAATATGTGACATGATCAGCAGTGGATTGCGGGTGCGCGATATATAGTTAGTACAACTAACTATATATGGAATTTCAATGGTTTTGTGTGAGTAAAATAAGGTTTTTTAAATGCTAATTCCTAACTATATATGGTCTATAACCTATGGTTTTTTCATTGAATTTTCAAGGTTTTGTAAATGCAAATTCCTAACTATATATGGTCTATAACCTATGTTTTTTTCAGTGAATATATATATATTTGTGCACTGAAAAAACAAAGTGATATTAGTTAGATTTTAAAATGAGATGAAAACATTTAAAATCCCAATAAATAATGAAACTCACCATTTACTTTTTTACTGTGATATGTATATCTTGCACCTTCATGTGGCACAGCTTATGACATCCCATATGACATCACTCATACCTTGTTAAATAAAATCATAGATGACATCATTGATGGGTAGTGAGACAAAATATCGAAATTAAAATATCAATATACATTAATATTGTAGTTTTAATATCGATGGTATAGAATATCGATGTGTAAAATATCGACAGACAGAATATCGTTTTTTAAGGTATGAATGTTACTAATATCGAAATTTACTAATATCGAAATTATGTTAAGTGTTATGTATTTTATTATGTTGTTTATATGTTTGTTAAATATGTATTGTAATGTATGTTTGAAAATTAGTAATTTGGTTTACATTTTGCGTTTTAGTATCAGAGCAGGTTGTGGGTTTATAGGGGAATAGGGTGGGAAGTAATTTAATATTAATTAATTAATTAATATATTTTTGTAAATATTTTTATTTAATAATTAATTGGTGACTAATTAATATTAATTAGTTATTTACATTAATTAGAGTTAATGTGCTAATCTATTTAATTTTGTGTTATTATTCATTAATAATTAATTGGTAATTAAATAATATTAATTAGGTAATTAAATTAATTAGAGTTAATGTGCTAATATATTTAATTTTTTTATTGATAATTAATAATTGGTAATTAAATAATAATAATTAGTAAATTAAATTAATTAGAGTTAATGTGCTAATATATAACATTTTTAGTTATTCTTAATTAATTACTTGGTAAATAATTGATATTAATTAGTTAATTACATTAATTAGAGTTAATGTGCAAATATATTTAATTTTGTGTTATTGGTAATTAATAATTAATTGGTAATTAATAATTATTAAGTGATTAAATGATGTAATTTATTTATGTGTAGTGGGTTGTGTGTTTATATGGGAATAGGGTGTGATATAATTAAATGTAATTAATTAAACAGATTGTATTTATTTATTGGTATTTATTGTTAATTAACTGGTAATTAATATGTGTTAGTTAGTTCATTTATAATTACATCAATTTAATAATATTAATTGTTATTAATTAATAAATTGAAATTTATATTATTTGTGTATTTTTTGTAAGTGTAGTGTGTTGTGTGTTAAAGGGGGAGTAGTGTGGGAAGTAATTTTTACCCCCATGCTATCCAACGCTTTCCCTACTGTTGCACCCTCTGGAGTGGGAATAGTAATTTAAACCCCTACGCTATCCAACGCTTTCCCTACTGTTGCACCCTCTGGAGTGGGAATAGTAATTTAAACCCCTACGCTATCCAACGCTTTCCCTACTGTTGCACTCTCTGGAGTGGGAATAGTAATGTTTACCCCTACGCTATCCAACGCTTTCCCTACTGTTGCACCCTTTGGAGTGGGAATAATAAATTATACCCCTAAGCTATCCAACGCTTTCCCTACTGTTGCACCCTTTGGAGTGGGAATAGTAATTTTTACCCCAACGCTATCCAACGCTTTCCCTACTGTTGCACCCTCTGGAGTGGGAATAGTAATTTAAACCCCTACGCTATCCAACGCTTTCCCTACTGTTGCACCCTCTGGAGTGGGAATAGTAATTTTTACCCCAACGCTATGCAACGCTTTCCCTACTGTTGCACCCTTTGGAGTGGGAATAGTAATTTTTACCCCTACACTATCCAACGCTTTCCCTACTGTTGCACTCTCTGGAGTGGGATTAGTAATTTTTACCCCTACGCTATCCAATGCTTTCCCTACTGTTGCACCCTCTGGAGTGGGAATAGTAATTTTTACCCCTATGCAATCCAGCGCTTTCCCTACTGTTGCACTCTCTGGAGTGGGAATAGTAATTTTTACCCCTACGCTATCCAACGCTTTCCCGACTGTTGCACCCTTTGGAGTGGGAATAGTAATTTTTACCCCTACGCTATCCAACGCTTTCCCTACTGTTGCAGTCTCTGGAGTGGGAATAGTAATTTTTACCCCTACGCTATCCAATGCTTTCCCTACTGTTGCACCCTCTGGAGTGGGAATAGTAATTTTTACCCCTACGCTATCCAACGCTTTCACTACTGTTGCACCCTCTGGAGTGGGAATAGTAATTTAAACCCCTACGCTAGCCAACGCTTTCCCTACTGTTGCACCCTCTGGAGTGGGAATAGTAATTTTTATCCCTACGCTATCCAACGCTTTCCCTACTGTTGCACCCTCTGGAGTTGTAATAGGGATTTAAACCCCTACGCTATCCAAAGCTTTCCCTACTGTTGCACCCTCTGGAGTGGGAATAGTAATTTAAACCCCTACGCTATCCAACGCTTTTCCTACTGTTGCAATATGTAGAGTAAGTATATATATATTAATTTATATGTAGAGTTTTTAATTTATTTTAAATTTATATGTATTAGTTATAAGTTTTTAAAATATGTTTTAATGTTTTTATTTAATATTTCTAAAATGATATGTATTTTTAAATTATTATTACATTATTATTAATACATTTAAAAAAACAATATTTTTGATTCCGATATTTTTGTACTACGATATATTTTCGATATTTTTGTACTTACCATTATGAAGATATAACTCCGATATTTTTGAAGTCGATATTTGTGTGTCAATATTTTTGTATGTCCATAATCTGTCTGTCGATATTATGTCATAGATCCCACTGATGATTGCCCGAGTGGGGTGGGTATATGCTTAACTTTGAATATGATGAAAAAAACAAGAAATTTACTGAAGAAAAAAGTTAAGGTGGTGTTATAGTTAGGTATGGTATTTCAATCTCAGTTATGTAAAAAAAAAATAATCCAGAAATGTGTTGATAAAACCCAGGGACTAAACACTGAGGTTGAACTGGGGCAAGAGGCTAGTACTCCTTCCCCCTGCACCCATTACAGAGTTCTGCTCCCTCCTACCTGGAGTGTTACCCCCAGAAGGCAAAATGGTAGGGACACTGCTAGTAGTTATCCTTCCTTCTGTATCAGACATTACCTCCTGAACCTGGCCTCCCAACCGACTGCCTTCACCCTGCGGCTGAGCAGGTGCCTGGCAAACCAGGACTTCCGGGGAGCACACCTGGCCCCCCACCAAGGTGTCCTATCTTTTACCTAAACAGCACCCTGTCCATAGGACTAGCTAGAGCCTACCTTGAGGGTGACTTATAGGTAGTAAAAGGGGAGTTGCAGACACAGCAACCACTTTATATGCAATGTCACAGCGGCAGTAAACTGCACGAGCAGGCCCTTCTGTGGCAGGGTCCTGAGACAGGTTTTAAAGGCTACTTAGGTGGGTGGCGCAAGCAGCGCTGCAAGGCCCTCCAGTAACATTTAATTTACAGGCCCTGGGCATATGGGATACCACTGTACAAGGGACTTACAGGTAAATTAAATATGCCAAACAGGTGTAGACCAATTTTACAAAGTTTACCAGAGAGAGCATATGCACTTTAGCACTGATCAGCAGTGATAAAGTGCCCAGAGTCGTAACACCACCTACAACAGGTCAGAAAATACAGGAGGTAGGCAAAACGTTTTGGGATGACCCGGTAAAAGGGCCAAGTCCAAGTTGAAAACAGCTTAATGTCAGAAGTTATTTTCATCATTTATAGTTTTGTACTCTTTGTCATTGTCAACATTTTCTTGAACTCTGCAATTTATTACCAGTTCAGTTCAGGAAAATGTTATTTCGGTCTATGCGACCATAAAAGCATAATCACAGTAAACAATGCATTACAATTCATAGCAATTTAAAACAGTCTTTTTGCAAAAATATAATTACGTCACCTTGATAATTCAGATAAAAATAACTAAGTCCAGTAAGCTCGTTGGAATACATGAGCAGGGTGTGTGCAGAACAAGAGGCAATGGCTTAGAAAGGCGAACTCCTGGTAAAACCCATCAGCAATAGCAATAGGAATGCTGTTAATGTAGGTATCATTAAAAATGTCATAAGATAGTCATGCAATAGCAATTCATTATAATTTCATTGTGGCCACCATAAGAACAAGAAATTGACAGATTTTAGAACAATAAAAACTCAATTGTTTTTAAGGTTAAAAGTGGTCAAATGTTTTAAAAAGGAGTTAAAATAAAAATCCTAAAAAATTCCTAAACAGTAGGCTATTTGTTACTCGACAGGCATATATACATAGGTCCAGCATCTACGCCACATTGAGGTCAAGAATCGTGATACAGCAAATACAATTGGTTTACAGGTATCGTGCGTTAGAACTCTGAATGCCTCTATACAATGTACAAACCCTAGATTCCTACACAGTGGGACAAGTCAATGCTTCCTCGCTAGGTTGTAGGCAGGGCAAAAAAAGATGACATGCAGCTCTGACTCTTCCTCCCAATTACAGACTGGACACTCTCGCCGGGCTGTGCTTGACCTTTTACAGGAAAAGACGTTGATTGGTAGGGTCCTCAGTCTGAACTGCAAGTACAATTTTCTTGTCAGGGATGGATAAATGTCATCTAAAAAGGGCCCAAATAAATACTCATCCTTCAAGGATAAACATTTAACGGTCAGGTGTCCTATGGATGGGTTCCCTTGCTCCTCTCCTAGCTTGTTCATTCAGTAGGCTTTTACTAATTCGGAACGGGAGATTGCAGAACACGCTTCGTCTGGGTTACTCCACAGGCTTGGTTTTCCCAGCCTGCTAAATTCTTTTTTTAATAAGCATAAACCAAGGGATTTTTGCAACTACTGGAAAGCTCAATATCTCCTTTAACTCCGCACTGCAGACTGCCAGTTCAGGTGTCACCCATAGTCTACGCCAAAAGGTTAGAGGTCTAAAACCTATCTCCTTCCCAATGGTTCTGATTCCTAGATCCATACATAGGGGGAGGAGGGGGTACTGGAGGGGAGACCCAAAATCTGTCTCATAAAACTGTTTTCGACTTTACTCCCATCTCCACCACAATAGTGCCCCCCTAACTCAGCCCCATACAATGTCTCACCCCTGGCTTGCACCTTATAGCTCTCCAGTATTATCAGTATTTATTTAAGACATGATATGTACCACAATCATAAAAGGATTCTCACTGGATTAAATCTTAATGAGTAGTTTATCTGAGATATGTATAGGTGTGTTAAAGATTGATATTAGCCAATTACTTGTGAATTCAGGGTTCCAAAGACATATTGCTGCTTTCTCTCGAGACAGATCTCAAAAGGTCTCGCGCAGAGTCGTACAAAAGATCTCAGAGTGAATGTGCATTTATAGGAGGTGTGCAGTGGTTTGGTGGTCTAATGTGTGGTGTGTGGGAGTTTGGTAGACGTCCTGTGTTGGTCTGACAGTATACCCTTACCAGGAGTTTTGGTGGCATGTAAAGGAGATGAACAGTCAGCCTTCAATTCTCTCTTAATCAAATATGCCTTTAACTTTATATTATAGATTGTCATTGATGAGAATAGCTGGTGGAGTGTAAAGAGCAACGATTTTTCATGCAGTCTTTTCACCAGGGAAACAGTTGTACCGCCATAGGACATATCATTTAATCACCACTTAAAGTCCAATAAACTTTGGTTTAAATTTGTTAGCTCCCTTCATCTTGATGTTCTTTTAGAACATCAAATCTTTGTCTCCTGTATTCAAATATGGAGCCATAAATCATGAATGTTGCTTGTCATAGTCTTTGAACTTTGTTTTTGGCTTCTTCGAAATTCTATTTGGCCTCTAGGAGAGTGGGAACTGTACTTTTATATGTTGGTCTGGTTTCCAACACCTTTGGATGCAAAGCATTTATCATATTATTGTAGGCGAACTCGGCCAGCCAAAGAATATAAAACCAATATTCCAAATGTTGTAATGGTTGGCAGCATAAAAATGTTTACAGTGTTTGGTTTACTTTAAATGTATGTCTGCCAGTTTGCGGGTGGTAACTAAAGGACAATCTTATAACAATTTTCATAATTGAACAGAGAACTTACCAGAAATAGGATAGAAACTGAGTGCCTCTGTCACAGTGATTACAACTGATGGTTACCCATGCAGCCATAATATTTCTAGAGAAAGTGTTGTGATCACTTTAGAAGCTGATAGCACACCATTAAGGGGAATGGAATGAGCCATTTTTAGGTGGCCCACCATGATTAAAATAGTGTTATAACCTCCATTGAACTGAGGTAATTTAACAATAAAGTCCATGGACAGTTTACAGCATGGGTGGGATGGAACTAGAATGGGTTAAAATAGTGTTATAACCTCCGTTGAACTGTGGTAATTTAACAATAAAGTCCATGGACAGTTTACAGCATGGGTGGGAGGGAACTAGAATGGGTTGTAATGGATGCATATAGGGCCATGACTGGTTTTCCCTTGGGTACAAATTTCACAGGCCACCATGATTCTTTTAATGTTTTTAGACATAGATGATCACCAAAAGTATTGTTGAACTAACTAGTACATATTTTTCTCCACAGGATGATTTGCATCAGTTTGATGCCTGGTTCTGTAGAGGCTCAGTAGGTAGGTATAAAGCATGAGCTTTGTAGTACCATTCGTCTTGGGTGGATCCTCCTCTAGATGCCCCAAAGATTAGAACCGTTTCAGACTGGGTCTTTTTTACAGAGGTTAGAATGTCTGTAAAAATTATGTTGGCAAACTTCTCTTAAGCCATCATTATTGATGGCTCTAGTTTAGATATCATATTTTGGTCAGGAAATTAATACCTGCAAAAGATATCAGTGTTGCCATGCTTTTTCCGGGCTGATATTGAATGACAAAATCAAATTCGTTAAATAATTGCATTGAATGAAAATGTATAGCAGATACAGTTAACACAGTTTAAAATATTGTAATTGTCTATTTTCTGTCAGAGTGCTGTGCCCCAATAAGACAATGATGCTACTCCTTGAAGGCAATTTTATTGGCCCGGAGTTTTTGGTCTGCCACTGAGTAGTTGTATTCCACAATAACGCATTGAATAAAAATGCCACTGGGTGTACATGGCCTGAGTTTGGACACCTATGACCCTCCACCTAGGGTCATGGAAGAAGCATCTGCTTCAATCAGGATAGGTTGGTTAATGTCTGAATGCTTGAGTAAAGGTGCAGAGGTTAACTTAGTTTTTAGACTTTCAAAAGCCTGTACAGCTTCTTCTTTCTAATTGAGTGGAATATCCTTCTTTAACCCATTGCATGCTGCCGTCGGCCGTTGGCTGACGCAGCACTACCTCGCTAGTGCTGCCATCGGCCAACAGCTGACGCGGCCCAGCCCATTTTGCGGAAGTGCCGCACTACCGCGAAATCGCGGCCGCGGCAAAAGGGTTAGGACTTTTGTATTGGTAATACAGTTGTGGAAAAATGGTCAATCAAACATCTCTAAAACTTAGCGAAACCCAGGAAAATATGTACTTACTTTACAGATGTAGGCGCTTTCAACTGAGTAATTGCTTCCACCTTTTTAGGGTCTGTGCTAAGGTCTGTGAGGATGAACAGACAAATCCTATTTATCAAAAGAGGGGGACTCCAGGAGCTATTTAAAAGGTCCGATGACCCCTGCTCCCGAAGTTAAACTTATACCAAAAAGGAGTCACCATACCTAAGTATAGAGAAAAAAAGAAGGGAAGTAAGAGGTACTCTTGTGGTGTGATACTCTAATTGTAGGGGGCAGTGTGTCCTCATCTTCATGCCCTCACACACCTGAAGGATGTCATGCTTCATCATTGGGCTTTTGCTCCTCGTCGGGCATGCACTGCATTGCCCTAAGGGTCTCCCGAAGGGTCTTTTTTTCAGAGATCTTTTGATGAAGCCATATGGGTGCGTAGGTCTAAGTGACAGTAAAGTCCTAGAAGGTGTATTAAAAAATGGCTGGAGGGAGAATGATTAATTTTCATTAAGGTGATACCTCTGTCATTATTAAAACAAAGTGTATGGTGCTGCTTTAAGGGGTATTATGTCCCTTGGTAGCTGGGTAGCTATATGTTACTGTTGGGCATATGTTCTGGTCAGTGAAAACACAATTTTATGAAAGAGGGTCTAGGGGATAATATTTACCGACCAGATAATCTCCACACCCCCAGTCAAGTATAGAAGAAACAAAATAGGGAATTATTGGTCAATTTATCAAACCTAATACATATGCTCAGGAGGAAAAGAACATCAATCACAGATCATTTGGGTAGCACCTGGCTTCGAAACAAATCCCATCAGCCCACCACTTTGGTGGAGCATCGTGCTGTGGTCATTCTAGAAATTATTAAAAGAGAAGTTAAAGCTAAGTGACAGACAGGCAGACACATACGATCAATGATTAGTGCTGAGGGAATTGTGTCAGGGTTGTTCTCTGTATCAGTATTTTTATTTGTAAACATGCCCTGGTTTTATCAAGTAGAAGTGAATCGTATAAATAAAATCAAAATTTAAAACTGAAAAGGTTCTATTATCCAGTAGATTCATGAACCTTCTAAATATAGGTAATTAATATAGTCGGGCCTGACCATTGATGGCAAACCTCGAGACGCTGTGTTTATATGCACAAATACATAGATAATATATCTCACCCCTTAGTAGGTAGGGTAAAATCCCATGAGATCAGTGAGGGTCACTTGAGAGCTGTAATGAAACAGAAAACCACATGTGACATTTTGGAGGGCTTCCTAAGGCTCTAAGGTATAACCCACAGCTATTTTTTTAAATGAAGGGACGGGATTCAGCCATGTGAATGATCTGTCCTGACGATTTTACATCTTAGTTACTCACGGTTCTCTCGGTGCATCTGGGCTATGTCACCTGTGTGCCTCTCGCTGTCTCTGCCAGTGGGGAAGTGAAAGCCCTGTCTCCTTCTATAGGAGTAGCCTGCTTCTGGGTAGGGCATTTATTGTTTAATCACTGGATTGATTGGAAAGTTTTTGTTGTTACTATGGGTGCCATCTTAGAGTGGTTTACTCTATATTAAGCTCGTATGAGGAATATTCTCGGGGTGTTGGATATTTGTGTGCTGATAGCTTTTATGTGTCGCTGGCATGATGATATTTCTCAAAAGGAGACGATGCATGTATTGTGCATAACGTTATATGTATATTTTATTTTATTTTATGTTAGTGCAGCGCGCATGGGAAATGTCTTGGTCGCCATCTATGAGTGGGTTTGTTGATAGATGATGGTAAGTAAAGTATCCCTGGTGGACTAATGAATAACAATAAAAGGTTACAGCATTTATTGGTGCTATTTACTCTTTGTCAGTTTTTAGAGTTGGTGCATCATTTTGCGGTGGGTGGTGCACCTTGGATATTTTCATAGTGTTTTAAGAATTGAGAGGTGTGCTGACATAGTCATCACTATAGTGTTTCACTGGTGGGGTTGATGTCAAGAGTTTGGTTTCTATAGTACCTTAATCCAAGGTATTTCATCGTTAAAACCCTGGGCGTTTGTTTGGAGGAGATGGACTCACTGGTTAGAGGAGGCAGACCCGGACGCTGAGATCAGACCTGGGACCAGGGTTCAATTCCCGACGCGGCAGGGTCTTGAGCCCAAAATGTCCACGGACTCGGTAATTCTCGCTTCGGTGCCTACTCGAATCACAGGTTCACACTCTGCAACTCTGGGCATTAGCTTGCTTAATCTCCACTACGGCCCCCCGGCGGCGGGATGCCTGGCTTTCACCTTGGGGATACCCAGTAGGGGCTATCTCACAGGGAAAAACCAGGACGGGTTCCCAATGCAAAGCGCTTTGAGACCTGACGGTGATATTGCGCTATATAAAAACCTATCCATCCATCCATCCATGGACCCATCTTTGCTCTTTGTGGAAATGGGTCGTTGTTGTCCAAAGTGGATTGGACTCAATGACTGTCCAATTGACTTGGTCTGGTGTATGTCCCTGATCAATGTAGTGTCTGCTCAGTTTGATGGTGTTCCTACCACACCGGATGTTGCTCCTGTGCTCATTTACCCTTGTTCTTATAGCTCTAGAGTCACCCTATGTATAGTAGGTTACAAGGACATTTCACAATGTAGACACCATATTTTGTATTACAATTGGTGTGTCTCTTTTGTGTCCACTCTTGGTTCTTCATTTCGAGTGTTTTGGTATGTGCTGTGAGCGAGCAGAAATTTACAAGTTCCACAAGGATAGTGTCCCTTGACTATCGGCAGGCCCAATAATGTCCTTTGACTGTCCCCCTGTTTTTTCTGTGGTATCGTGTAGAAAACGATATGTTTTATGTTCTGTGTATGCCTGAATGCGAATCTTGGGTGTTGCAGTTGCATTTCGCCTGTGTTCAGGATGTTCCAATGTTTCAATAGGACCTTCCTGATTAGATTGAGGCATGTAAGTTGTAACACATGTAATTCTTTCATTTTTGCATTTTTCTTGTGTTTCTAAAAGCGCTTCTTGATGGTTGTTCCTTAGGAACGTTTATTTTCACAATACTCTCAACAATGGTGTGTGTAACTGGAGCATAATTAGTTTACATTTTGTCTTGCAGATATCTGAATTAAGGGATACTTTCCCAAAAACCTAGTAAGTTGTTCGATTATGAGTATTTAGCCAAGGCATCCTGAGGAAAGCATTATATTGTAGGGTGTTTCACAAATCAATTTCCATGATTTCCTTATCATCTTTTCCTATTGACATATTCAGTGAGGGGGCAGGATAAATTATAGGTGCTGATGTTATTGCTTTGCCATCAATGGCTATGATTGATTTTGATCCAGCGGAAGCGGCATGAATTTGTATACTCATTTACTACAACCCCACTATAACAATGAACAAAAACTGTAATAACTAAGATTTTGGGCCCATAGAAACCCAACAACCACTTGAATACATCTGATCCTCCAATAGATCTTTGGAGAGCTATTAGGGACTTAAATAATGATAGACAGATGCTATTTCCTTCATGAGGACCTATATTAAAGGAAACGCCTAACCAACCATAATTGTCACAGTATGCATCAATAATTCACTAATAAAGAAAAACTCTGTATACTATCAAGTCACTGTGATCTAAATTATCAAAACATGAATGGTCAATACACCAAATACATTAGTAATGTCAATTCAAGAAAATTCCAATGTTACAGGCAAAATTCACATAATCAATAACAAGTGTGAGAGGGGAGAGAGAAAGAAACATAGAAAATAATATACTGCAATATCAATATGCAACTCAAGATTCATACCAACCTAATGCACAGTGTGCAATAGTCAGAAGTGGCTAGCCCTTCAGCCAAAAAGGTATAGCTCCAGCAATATCACCAGCCGATGAAGTGCAAAGCAATCAGAATAGATTTGTTACATGGAGAATCAGGATCGGGCTGACAGCATGTCACGCCCAGTATTTGCAAGGATAAATGACAGCCAGAGTAGCATAGAGAGAATATAGCAGCAAAAGGCTCTCTTCTCATAGAAACAGCTACTACTAATTTATTTTCCCACGGAAATAATTATACCCCATGATGATCTAAATCCCTTAATGTTTCAATTTTCACAGTTCTACCCAATTCCATTAGTTAAGTTCATGAGGTGATCATTCTCCAAGCTATGTCATCCGAACTTCAACAGGACAGTTCATTGTTAATATGAAAGATGTCATCACTCCATGGAAACAGGAAAAGAACTTGAAACTTCTCTAGGTCCCCACGCTCGCTTCCACATCAACTTACAACACAGTCAACACAATGATTCATAGAAAGAAATACTCTAACCGTACAAAGGAAATTCTAGTAATATGCTGTTGACAACTAAACAAATAAATCAGCACTTTAGAAAATACGAAGGACAAAGTACATTCTTTTTTAGGCCTAGTTAACAAAGGAAGAATAACTCTAGCAGTGTTGGGGGCCTTCATAGGGAAAGCATAAAAGGAATTAAACACATGCATTACTATTTAAGAAATAAAAAGAAAATACATAAGGAAACAATAATTAAAGATTCATTATTCTGGTTAGACTCACAAGCGAAACTAAAATTTCAAAATGTGAGCTAATACTTAATTAATTATTTTCTTGTTTTGAAGAAGAAAACATAATAAGGAAACATTATACTCTAAGCATTTTCTTTCTTTATATTAGTCAAAATTCGACTTATAGGTTTAGTTTGATCAAATTATTCTCTTGTGTCATTCAAGATTCACAAAAACATATTTACATGCTTTTTGAGTTTATTCCCTTGAATTCGATTGCATAAATCCTTGTTTCTTTTGTTAAAATATATGCAACCGTGCTTTTCACATATTCATATATATGTGTTCTTTCTTTAGTTGCTGTATCCAGTTGATCTTCTCTTTGTTTGATTAAGTGAAATGGTAATGAATGTTTATCCTTTGATGTAACTGCATTTCTTGACAGTTCACAGGTACTCAGAACCTTGAAGAAAATTAACTATGAACAAGCCTCTAATTGTCATATGGAAAGATATCAAATAATTAAAACTGTCCTTAAGTGCATACCCTTGTTCCTTCCTGAATGTAGGTTCTTTCCCAATTTGTTCTTTGTCTTTTGCCTTTCAGAAAATGAACTATGAACAACGCTCAAATCATCACATGGGTCAGATATCAGATAAGTACACCTAACCCTTACTTTTCACACTTACAGAATTTTGATCCTACCTCAATGCCGATTCTTTCAGTTTTTTTTATTTTGTCTCACTACAGGTACCCGGGTCTTTTCTTCTGGAAGTTTGATGGTGGAATCTCCGAGGACCGAAATATAGATATCAGCTAGACTGTAACTACTCCCAGGTAAGTGTGAAGTGTAAGGCTTTTTGTCTTGTGGGTTTTCGGTCGGGAGCCTGACATGATGCTTCTTTTTTTCATTCTTTATACAAGTGTTGGTCAGCTGTGGTTAGGGCCTGGCTTGATAAAAGACTGCATACAAAATGGCCACTGAGAGTTTTGAGATTTAGCAAAATATCTGGAGTGAACGTACACTGATGTTCATTCTTAGAAGGTGTGCTGTTGGTTGGTGCCTTTGTGGGTGGAAGGTGGCAGTTTGACCGGTGGGGGCCTTGCAATTGCCTGACAAATTGATTGGTGACACCCTTATCTGTAAGATCCTGGGGAATAACCCCACTGAAGATTCACAAAGGAAAATGAAAGAATTGTTAGAGAAAGTAGAAACTCTCAAATCTATTAACAGAAAGGAAGCAGTATTTCTGTTAGAGAAAACAACCTAAAATCCTTACTTCTAAACACTGCCTTTAATACATAACATAAATACAGTGCCAGGATAGGTTCAGTCTTAGAATCTGTCACTAGGTTCTCTTACTGGTCCCCTTGCTATCAATTCTCTTATTTCTAGTGAGCTAGTCACATTTTGTGTTGTCAGCTACAGTAGAAGTAATTGTTAGAAACATCTTACATGTGAAGTATTAGCTGCATCTCTTATTTTAGTCCAGAACAAATATGTGTGAATTTGGCCCATTGTGTCCAGATTGGAGGCACCAGGTCAGCTGACAGTAGAAGTGATTGAGGAATACAAAAAAAAAACCTGGCCTTGAAATTGACACTGTTAGAAGATCTAACTGTTCAATGTGCCACTAGTTACCAATATGACTTTATTGAAGGATGTAGAGAAAAGTCAATGCAATAAAGATTACATTGACTCAATATTTTTCAAGTTTTCTTATTTTTTAATTCAGTGTCGACCCCTGAGTAAAGGTCCCAATATGGATACATTCTTTCAAAACTTTGGATATCAAATAATATAATTCAACGTTGAAATAATGGAGGGTGGGGTACTGACATTGAACTGTAGGATGGGGGTGCAAGGAATGTGTAAGTATGGAATGAGGGGAAAGTAGTGATACTCAGGCCATCTAAGTGTTTGGTAGTCTTATTCTCTTTCAACATTCAATTTTGTTTGGCTGATTTCTTTCTCATGGTCAAGGAGGCTTGAGTGTGCAGCTAAGTGTGTTGTGGTCTCATAGGTTAGAGTGAAGGACTCTTGGAGTTGGGGGAAGCAACAGTACACATTTCTGAATGTTTCTGTTATGAATGCAGAGAAACTCTTTGCAGAAGAGTGATGAATGTATTGTGTGTCTACTATTTCTTTCACTCCTGGATGCATAGACAAGTTCCCAAATTTGACCATTGCTGCAACGTGATTACCAGCTTGGATTACTCATAAACTACAATACTCACCTGGGCCCATAAACATTTAAATGTAAGCCAAATAATCACTGCTGCAATCAATATTTTATCATTTCCTTCGTGGTGAATTTACCTTTACACCAACTCTTACCATCCCTATCACCTTTGATCTTAATTTCCTCTGGTCAATAGATCGGGTTGTTAGCAGAATAGGTAGAAATTACATTTACCTTTATTTCAGTGTGAAGTGCGTGCGCTCTCTGAGTGTGTGTGGTGAGATTGGCCTGCCCTCCCATAGGAATGCACAGGGAATATGTGTGTCCATGGTAGTTCCTGATGTGTGGGGAGTGTAGGGTGGAGTTTGGTATGTGCGAACTCATGAGATTAAATGCTGCGCGACTGTGTGCGCAGATTTATTCTGTCTAGTAGAGACGTGCCACTTTTAGAAGTTGGCATGTCTGTGCAGTGAATGTGAATTGAATGTCTGGCTTGTGATTGGCTGGAGCTGGCTGGTGTGCTGGGCTCCAGGAGTCAGGATGGGTCCTGGGACCTGAATAGGGCTGGGCCTTCCATACACAATGATGGCTCCACTCCCTGTGGTGTGTCTGATGTCCCTGGCCTGTCCTGTGAATAGGGAGAGGGGCTGAGCAAAACAAAGTGCTGAAGAACCAGTTGCATCGGGTTCGTCCCTTGCTTGTACCTTTGGAGACAAAGGATTTCTGTGTATAAAAAGGGGCTGTGACCCCATGAAAAATGTTCTTGTTTGCTACTTGAATACATCAGGGGTGTGCTGCTGGTGTGGCCCAGGAGGGACCGCCATGGGGGCTGCCTCCCTGCTGGAGGGCCCTGTGAGCTGGCCCCTGGGCCCTGCCCTGCCCCTGGATGCCTGGAGGACTTCTTTGGGGCCCTTCTCTCTTTTGGATCCTGACAGAGGAGGGGCTTGCTGCTGGTGGGGCCCAGGAGGGACCACCATGGGGGCTGTCTCCTTGCTGGAGTGCCCTGTGTGCTGGCCTCTGGGCTCTACACTACCCTCCCTGATGCCCTAGGACCCTTTTGCTCTAGTTTGCTCCTTTTTGGCTCTTTTAAAATAGGTACCATCTACCCTTAGCAGCTCGGAATGCTGTGCTGAGATTCCCCTGCAGAGCGCTGCTCTTATTTTACCAAGAGCCTCTCTTGTCAGCCTGCAGCGTGGAGCTGTGCTCCTTTTCGAGGGAATCCCGACGTAGGGATTCCCCCCCTGTTGTTGACTACTTTCGGGTGCCCACCCGCTGGTTTAACTATTTTTGGTTTGCAGGTGCCCACCCTGCGTCTTTGTTTTATTTTCTAATTAACGCAGGTGCCCACCCCGCGACTTTGCGTTCATCGAGAGAACGAGTGCCCCACCCCGCTCTCCTGCTGCTGTGCCGCTCCTCAATATTTAAATTGGAGGGAGCCTACCCCTCTTTGTGCCCACAGAGAGATCACCGCCTGCAGCCCCGAGGCCGAGAGGGAGCCGGGGAGTGGAGTCGCTGACGACATCCTGTGGCTGTGCTGTGATTGGTCCCAGCCAGCAGAGACTCCAGCGGCATCATCGGAGTACAGCGCGGGGATTGGCCCATCCTTGAGGGCTTCCCCACGCTTTGCGGCTGCAATGGAAGAAGCCGGCCGAGCGATGGCCGGATGCTGCTCGGGGCTCCCGTGAATTGTTGGGAGCCCCGGTAAACCCGTGGGGAGCGAGAGTCCCCAAACTCATGCCACCGCACTCGAGAGGAGTCCCGGGTCCCAGGAGGGGGCCCGGGGGAAGAGAGGCCGAGACCGGAGCCCGGCAGCAGAAGCCAGGTGAGCAGGGCTCGGGTTCAAGGGTGCCTGGCAGAGGCACCTGGTCAGAGCGAGCCCGTTTGGGCAGCGGGCCGCTCCAACATAGAGATAGTCCCTTAGAAGACCCACAGTGAGGTGCATTGTCAGTGCCAGGGGCAACCCGCCTGGCGAGAGGGCTGCCCCAACGACAGGGGGCATGTTTGTTTAAAGAGCCTGTGTGGCTCTAGCCTGGCCTTATTTATTTAAAGCGCCATCCCTATACTGCGCCTAATTAGTTAAGGGGCCCGAGGGCTCCAAGGCACATGTTTTTTTTCAGAGCCTAGAGGGCTCCACCGTGTGGCACAGTTTATTCAAGGGCCAGCAAGGGCCTGGGCCGCCGTTTACAGTTCACAAGTAGTGGGCAGCTGCACCGTTTAGGTATTTCTTCCAGGGGACATGATCTTTTTGGACTCAGGAGTGGGACGCACTCCTTCGCCCTACCTTGGCCATCCACAGCTACGCAGCATGGTTACTTTTATAGGGCGCCAGGCCCTAATGTGATTTATGTGCTAATGTGATTTATGTACTAATGCTTTTAGGTGCCAGGAAATGTATTGTGTATAGTATGTTTTGTGCACCCTGTTTTGATACCTCTAGATATGGTTTATGCATAGGAGGGTGTTTTACCTGTTTAGGTTTGTATTAGGGAGATTATACCTCCCTGTGTGATTTACGCCCCTAGTGTAATGTTTACTTAGGTTGTTAGGGTCTAATGTATTTAGACTTTTGGTATACTGTACCTGTTATGATCTATATTTCAAGTTGACACTGAGTATAGTGTCTGCCAGTGATTACTGGCTGTGTTCTAAGTTCAGTTATAGTCTGATACTATTTCTTTACCAAGTGCTAAGTCTGACAGTGGCACACGTGGCTCTGTCATGTGTAAATAATCCCTTGTAAATATTGCCCATGCCAGATGGTACAATGTATATTGTGTGATTACTATCTGATGTGTTTTGAGAATACAAAGGCTATTTTTGATATAACCTTGTGTGGAGTTCTTTTTGTGGGGGGCCTGGGATTTTGTTGCTGGTGGGTGCATGCGCAAATGCTTTACACATTGCCTCCGGGATAAGCCTTACTGCTTGTGTCACGTTGCCAAGGGGGTGAGCAGGGGTTATTTTTGTTGTGTAACTTCCTTGCCCTGACTAGAGTGGTGGTGTCTGCCTGGCTTTGGCGCAAGCCTCAGCCAACCAGAAATCCCATTTCTAACAATTCTGAAAATGCAAAAGCAACAAACATTTTTTTAACACAACCTGCCATTAGCAAAAGGTGAAATGATGGAGATGTAAGCAGATATTGGAGCGTTGAGAGCTCAGATGATACATAGCCATAAATATGAATGAAGGACAATCTCAAGGAGTACTAGTCAGGATGTAGATATTAAGTGTATACATCCAGCAGAAAATCATCATATGCTAGGTAGCAGTGTACTATAATTCAGTGGAATTCTCATGTACTCCATAACAGCTAAATATTAAACATACACACATACACATTGTTTCACACTCATTTACACATCATTGAAACAAATAGCCACATGTTGTGTAGTGTAGCTCCTATTTTCCCAATAGGCTCTGCGCATTGGAATAGTACCTACAGCAGTAAAGGCCTAGGCCAGACGTTAACTAGGTCTACTACTGTCGAAACTAGACTTAATTTTTGGGTTTGCCAGCTAAGCTCAGAGTTCGCTAGAAACTTTCTCGAATGTTCAAGGAAGGATGAACTCCCCTGATTAGACAAGAAGGGATTTAGTTTCTGACAACCATAGAACATGACAACTTTGCTCTCCCCTAATCAAGAGTCAATCTCGAGAGTCGTGTGAGCACAAGGCAATTATTTTACTCAGTCAGTACGTGCATTCTTAGTCTCATCAGAATGTAGAGAAAAGGAAGAGACGGGCGTGTTCAATAAAAGATGTTATTTATTGATCAGTCTCTTTTCTCGTACAAGAGAAATGGATCGATATTATTGCAATACTTATAGTTAAGTAAAGTGCATACATTAGAAGCAATAGTATAAAATAATACTGTAAAAACATTGATATGGTTTCTGAGCCATATGATGTTTAAAATGATTAAAATATATTTACATACACATATACATTTGACTAAACGTACTCAACTGGTGTTTCTAAATACGCCTACCCCGTGTACCTGACCTAAGTCTAATGCGTGGGCGGGAATAGAAAGTTACAGTTTAGTTTAAGTTTGTTTTTGCCAAGTGAATAACTAAAGAATTCTCTAGGAGGGGTTATTCAGTTCTGTACCTGGAATTTAGGATGAATGAGGAATGGTATCTCTTTCTCTGCTCTCGATATTCCAGGCTGCCTGCGAGGGCTGCCCAGAAGCGCCGGTGCTGGGTCTCTCGGCTTGAGATAGCAGCGCGTCTCTCAGCGCGTCAGGAAGGCAGGGCTGCTGCCTGCGGGGTCTGCTTCTGCTCTCGGCTTCGGCAAGTATGGCTGCTCCGTCTTGTCACCACGCGTGTGTTTGCATAGGGCAAGGTCGGCAATATTTATACCTTAAAGGTGCCGAGATTGACGTAAGGATGGACATAGGTACGTCAATAAAGATGTCATACGACTTGCTCGTTAGCACATTCTTTACTAAAGTTCTCTGTGAAATCAAAACAATGGCCGCACGGATTATCCAGGTTGTCATAGGTTTGATTTGTTATGAGAACGTCGTATGCCTTATCAGGGGCTGGAGGAATATCGCTTGTCTAATTAGATCTCAAGCGTTATGACCTAATCAGATAACACGTTCCTGTGCCGTAGTGTGACTGCGTCAGATAACGGTATCTGCATCATGGGGGATTTCTTGCCTCATGGGCTGACTGTTAGTTAACTAGCTAGTAAGTTTAACCAGAATAGGGTCAGGAATAGGGGGATCGAATCAGAACCTATAGAAATACACGACACCCACTCCACGCTAACTATGGTCATATCTACTAATCTATGCATAGTATAACATAGTACAACATACTATAGAGTATAGTGTATACCTTACCACCCCAAAATACATAAATGCATTTCGAAATTTTCAAATATACAGAAAAATTGCAGTCATATATATTGTATGCACTTAAGCTATGAATTAAATGCAAAAGTGAACACGCATTGTTATGCATTATTGATTGTTGGTATATGAGAAATACACATGAAATGGCTCTTAATATGGCTATACAGAAAAAAAGTCGAAACCATTTCATCACATAAAATCTATTGCGAACATACCAGCGGGCAGCTAAAGTCTATAAAGTCTATAAAGTATCTAAAATAGAAATCTTAGTTCTCTAGGAATAGTCTCTTACTTTAAGCAGAAAATCAGTGTCCCGGGAAAAAATATATAGAAAAATATTTTAGGGGCTTGCTGAAAAAAGTTGCTGTCCGTGAACTGGATTGTAATTGTTCATGTGACTTTATTTTTAAAGTTGAAGGCCGAATTCAGGGAACGCCGTGTGCGAGTTTACTCAAAAGTCTCTATTTCTGTTCCGGAGAGAACATCATATCATTCAGGCTTTCGAAAAAACTGTCAACAGCTTCATGGGAAAGTTCCTCTAAGTCGGAAATAGGGGTAACCATGCATTCATGCGCATGATTGTCTCCATTGACATTCTGATTTGCATTGCTGACAGAAGGTCGTACCTGTTCGATGCTGCTTTCATCTTGAACTTCACTACTCTTCAATCGCAGTGGTGAAGATTCCAGGAATGCCGTCATCAGAATTGGCAGCCTTTGAGGGCAGCACAGTGCGTGAACCTTGGTAGGAACCAACTGTGTATCTGCATCCACCGGCGCATCCGATTGTAGCGTCAGACAGGTGTCTAACACGCATTCTTCTCCGCATAGCAGACACCTTAGTACAGGTAAAACACACCTTTGCCACATTGGTCGAAATGATAGAAACCAAGTCATGTTTAGGTCTCTAAGCCGGGATAGTCCCAGGATTTTTGATATCCGGTCCCGGTATCCAATGGCTAGGATCGTATCTTCCATTGTCGCGAGAGTTTGATCTGTGACATGGGTTGCCATAACGAAAAATAAGGACTAGGAATAGGATTCCTGCAATTAGTCCTAGGATCAGGGGAAGTCCGCCAAAAATCGAATGGACAAAGTCTGGAAAAATACCCAGTATGGCTTTGAATGGTGTTAATGCCATCGAAAATACTGTCTTAAATACCTTTGAGACCCCTGTGGTATCAGAAATATTTAAGATTTCGCTCAGGATTTCCGCGAAATGTACGGGGGAATTAGTTGATAATAATGTATGTATCTCTGCAGTCGTCCTTGCGACTTGTAGATCATACGTTTCTTTAGATGACGTGAGCCTTGTAGGCGTCTGAAGAAGCACTGTTTTCATTCTGCTTAAAGTGTCTATTCGAATAGAAGTAATTTTCAAACTGGGCCATGCCCTCGCCTCCCTGTCTGGAAAGGAGCTGGGGAACAAAGAACGTCCACAGCACTTGACCTTCGCCGTCGTAGTGACGAGATAAGGAGTCCCGGGCATAAGACTACAGCATCTGCGGTCTACAATAAGAATGTAACTCCCATTATAGAGTCTTTGAAAGAATGGTTCTATTTCAGTTGCAGGTGCGCCTTGCTGGTGACATGAAAGGTTGTATGAATTCCCTTCACAGGCTCCGTGCAAACTAATACCGTTACACAGAAGCGTGCCGCTTAGTGACATAGCACAATTGATGCCACTAAGAAACACTTTCTGTCCTTTGTTACTGATACATGCATGTGAATAGGGCAGGTTCCATGTTGTTTTAAGGTACCCCTTTCCCAATTTCTCGTACATGCCAGCCTGTATATATTTTTGGCAGTATTGAAACCTGAAGGTTGAGATTGGAATATTTATGATTCCGTGGATTATCCATTCACTGACAGGTCGTTCTGACATTGTCAACGGTAATCTTTCTAGTTTTTCAATGCTCAAGATTGTATAATCAGCACCCTTCTGCGCCATACCGATTTGTCTATCAGTAAGGTTAAAGATTTGAAATAGTGACGTTGTGTTGATTAAACGCCAAGGCACATAGCCTGAACGCAGATTTTGTAACGTCCAGCCAAGCTGTACAATAGAACGCAATTGTGACTGACCATGTTGTAATAACAGTAAGTCTTGCGATAATATATCGATTGCTGAAGACACAATGCTGTCCAATGAAAAAATTCTGGAGGACAGAGTCATTAACCCATTGTCCACTACAGAAAGTGATTTTTCCAAATTAATACGGTCAATTTCCCGTATTCTTTCTGCTGTCTCAATTTGAGTAACCTTCCAGGCCTCATTGTATGCTGCATATACAGAGGCTGCTATGAAACGCTTTTGACGCTGTTTGCGTGGTCCCATTATGAAATCACGCAAGTCAGCACCATCAGTAAGTAAAGTTAGGTGTTGCTTAATTTCAGGCAGTGTGGAAGTTTGTAGCCATTGAAGGCATAATTTGCCCACACTGTAGGTTGTTATTATCCCTGGGTGATGTCTTTGGGGATATCTAGGGTCTGGCCTGTTCATTTTGAAACCCTGTGTTTTATTCAGGAATCTATCTTGACAGTTATTTGTATCTGTGGGCCAGATCAACCATTGTTTCCAATCAGGATGTGTTCTGTTTTGGTTAAGTATATGGTTTATGTCTATTTCTTCATCTGTTTCAGAGTTATTGCTAAACATTGTTGGCTTTGGAATAGACAGGTTATTTAAATCTTTGATTTTGGCTAAGCCAAGACAGGTGGTTTGTTGAACGGTGTCATTTAAAAATATCATTTGTTCTGGGATCATGCAGGCTCTAAACAAAGCTTCTATACCCTGTACTTGCCATTCTTTTGTACCCCAAACACTTTTCAAATCAACATGTTTGTCCCAATAATCAAATCCAAAAGTATTCATTTTTTCAAAGAAAGAATCTGAATATATCAATTTTGTGTTGGTTATCATGGTTTTCATCCCTGTCTTGTTTGACAATTTGTAATAAAATGTTTCAGCATTAGTTATGTTAAAACCTGAAAAATATGAATATTTGCCATACACGGTTCTAGAGCTCCCTTTTGGAGGTGTAGCACAATGTTCCCATTGATTAAAATTTAAAACATTTCTAGGTTGTGCAGATTTATGCAAGAAATGGTTACCATAATGGTTATAGCAGTACATGCTGTCATAATTTGTAGAACCCTGCAAATAATCATGTTTTGTAAATTTAGCAGACATTACTAAGTCAGACATCATATTGTTTATACTTTCAAAGTCCCAATCATCAGCAAATGAGTTTGGTTTTGCAAAGTCACTCAAGGAGATCTTGATTTGGTGTGGATATTTCAGGATCTCGACCGGACCATAAATTTCATAGTCAGTGTTGTCCCAGGCTACCCCACCAGATATTGGAATTGCTGTGAAGTTGGCTGAAGAAAGTTCTGAAGAAAGTTCTCTTTTCTCGACGTGTGAAGATGTGTGTGGTTTGAGGACCAAGTTGATGTTCTGACTTGCTGTGTCCATTTTAGCATATTTTCCCTCAATGAAGCGTCCCAAGGTAAATACCATGATGAGCCAAAGTATGAGGATAAATGCACCAAAACCCACCCAAAATTCAATCCATGGAGAAACTAGATATGTTTCTTTCAGTTGTTTCAAAAGTTCCTTCGCTTTGTCTTTAAAGGATTTTGATGATGGCTGTGTCTTTTGTTCGCTGAAGCCTTCAGAGGAATCATCGAAGTTGATGAAGTAACCGGATGCAGTTCTGTCAATTATTCCAATTGGTTCAGGATTTTTGTTTCTTGCATTTTCACTCGGTACTTCTGTATAGATTGGTGTGTCTCTGCTAAATGTCTTTATTTGGGTTTTCAGAGGTCTAAGTTCTATTGCATTGTTGCATAGTCCTTGTTGTTCTTCTGTAGGCGTTTCGAATGTGATGAGCCTCTTTGATAGGACCTCTGTACTGGTAGCAAACCTTGGTGTTCTGCTACTTATTGGGAGTCCACTTGGCCTACTGTTGGTTATCGGCCACATGTTGTGGTTTTACCAGGTCGATGGATACAACTCGGTTCTCCTTTTTTCCAGCAAGTGGCAGTAGTACAACTGATCTTGTCCCGTTGACAGACAATACAGGAACTGCTTTTCTGTAAGAAGGCCCAAATTCCTTCTTTACCGCGATCTTCTCCCTGACTAGATCCCCGACTTTTGGAATCCAGACAGGTCTTGCTGGGACAGGTGGTGATTCTTCAGTGGTCGTTGGCTGTTCTTTCAACTGTATGTTGCTCAGGTCTTTTCTTGTTTTGTTTAAGTCCTGCAAAATAGCCAAACGGTCTTTGACATCAAAGCTTTTTTCTGTTACCACTGAAGTCTGACTATCAAGGTCAGAGATCAACATCCTAGTTCCGAATAATAATTCGTACGGACTGAATCCCTTCAGAGAATTTCTTGGCAAGTTATTTAGACTACGTTGGACACTTATTAGATGTTTGACCCACCCAGCTCCCGAACCTAATATCCTTTCTATTATAGATTGCTTTCTGTCTTGGTTTTTTCTTTACACCATCCCATACCCTCAGGAAGGAAGTGAGAAGATTCCCGCTGGGCTGTGCTCATTTGGCCATTCTTTCCCCCCCCCAGGCTGGATTGCCTGAGAAAAAGAAAAAAAATAGTCGAACGTAGCATGCTCTTAGCGTATATGCCATTTAGACTCGCAAATCTTGTATAACAGTCCGGACGTCAGCCGAGTGCTGTGGATCTACATTATAAGTGGGAACTAGCCTGTATATGTTAATCGCAAGCCATTCTTTTTAGTGGTGATGTTATCTGCCTTGATACGACGAGGTATTAAACTGCTTCTCTCCCCACTGCGATCTCTGTTGCAGTTTGGGCAGTTTTTTACAAACATGGTGTAGTGCAGGCTCATGCCTGGCCACCAGTACCGTGATTGTAATTCTTCCAGAGAATCTTTTAATTTAAGGTGTCTGAGACCCTCGCCCATGTGTGCGTCTGCGATTAACAAGTTTCTCCTGTCCATGTTTGGAATCACTCTATCCCCCACTCCAGGGATTCGAGCAAAAGGAATGGAGTTTGCATCTATGATGTATGTGTAATTGAGTGGATAGTTGATCGGTAACGCCGAGCAGTCGCCTTTTGATGACGTTTTTACTGCCAGCACTGTTTCGCCGTCAATGTATTTTAATGTACGCTTTTTTCGATCTACGGGAGCCGGTTTACTGGCTGCCGCTGCGGCTGTTTCAGCCAATGAATTCCCTACAACGTGAACGCCATCACGCTGGTGACTCAGTGAGTGTGTCACGTGAGTCTTTGGTAGTTCTTTTTTCAAAAGAGCTACCTGTTCCCAGAGCAGTCTCTGCTTTATTGGTGCATCCGTGTCATCTTTGTAATCGTTCTGAATCCAGGTCTGCAAATCCTTGTTATATGCTTTGACGCAGAAATATGAATCTGACACTATAAGTGTCGGGAATTCGCGATCCGCATTATCTAGCGCCATTTTCAAAGCTAATATTTCAGTTTGTAGTTCTGAATTAGTTTCTACTGAGTGTGATTTTGTTAATAGAGGTCTTAGTTTACCTCCGTGCCACACTTCTTTTGTAATCTCACATGTGGGATTGTATGCATGTTCTCCCCAAACGGAGGGTTGAGCATGTCCGTCTGTATAGATTACACAGGCGTAATGTCGTAGAGGCAGAATGTCGATTGGCAGAGGATACGTTTTTTCATATTTTAGATTTTTTAATTCTTCTAGTTCTGGATCAAAGAAGTAATATACTTTGTCCGTTGTGATTGAATTTACCCATTGTAACCATTCTGGATCCAATGTTGTTGTTGGTAAAGTACACGGTGTTGTTAATGCCTCAAAGGCTGATTCTGCTGTTCTGACTGTGATATGTCTACCGTCAGCTATGTCTTTTTCTCTAGCTATTGCGGTTTGAACTGCTTGAACAATTTTTCCTTTGTTGTTGAATCTCTGTTCAGCTTTTGTGTACAAATGTGATTTGAATGCAATTGGTACCTTATCTCCCTCATTAGAGGTTAGGTATGTGAATCCGTATCTCCCTGGGATGACTCGGATCACAAGGTTGCGTGTATTATCACGGGTTTCTAATTTTGTTTTAATTAGCATGTCTGTTTGTAAGGATCTCAAAATTTCTGTGTGTGCTTGAGTCCAACTGGATCTTTTAAAGTCTGGTTTAATTAGATCGTAAAGGGGTTTGACCCTTTCTGCGTAATTTGCAATGTAAGTTCTTCCGAAATTTAGGAAGCCTAGAATTGACTGTAGGTTTTTTAGTGTTTTAGGAGCTTGGATTACGGCACATTTCTCTAGGAAATTGTCTGCCAGGCTTTTGCCTTCACTTGATAACTCATATCCTAAGAATAGGACCGTCAGATGGGCAATTCTGGACTTTTTGAAGTTGAATTTGTAACCCTCTGCAGCGAAACCAAGTATTATGGTGTTCACTCTTTTCAAGTGAGTTTCCAAGTCATCATCTGTTAAGTAAATGTCATCGACATAAGATAATGCTTCATCATCATATAGTTGTAGTAATTCTGTTACTCTCGCTGAGAATACCCCCGGGCTGTTCTTGTACCCCTGGGCTAACCGACAGAATTGTTTTTGAGTGCCATTTACTGAAAATGCAGTTAAATATCTGCTCTCTGGTGCTATGTTTTGACAAAAGAATCCGTTGGAGATGTCCAAGGTTGTTTTGTATTTTTTGCGCACTATGTTATTCATTAGTGCAGCACTGTGTGAGTTTTGCACTGCAAAAGTTTTGCAACATGTGTTAAGGTGTCGGTAATCCAAAACTAGACGGTACGAATTGTCTGGTTTGGAGACCGGAAACAAAGGATTGTTCATTTGTGAGGTGCAAGTTTCAATCACCCCCTGGTATTCTAGCTGATCTAGTATTTCATTTACTTGTTTTTTAGCTTCTTGCTTAATTGGGTACTGCCTTTGTGCAGTAGGTTGTGATTTTAACTGGACTTTGTGAGGAGGAGAATCCTCATCCCATCCTACGTGATTTTTATATAAAGCAGGTGCTAAGGCCACTGCCCACTTTCTAGCAAGTGTGTATTTTTTATGAATCGGTATTTGATTCGAGAAGGCAGGCATAATTACTTCTTCGCCATGAGGGCACTCCCTGACAAACTCCGGTGGCCAGTCTTTTTCAGCTAGAAGGATGTCATAGCCCTTGGATAGGTTATCCCAAAATAGTCCCCTTATTTTCCTAGTTTTATCTCCCTCTATACGTAATGTTATCTCGTATATTTTGTGGGGCTTGCTAACTCTGGTATCTGCAGTTTCCACTTGAAGGTATTCATTCGTGTCCACTGTCTCCAGATGATTCATAAGGACTTTGCGAGCTATGCTCACCTCTGCTGCGCTGTCTAGCATTGTCTGAGCCCATTCTCCGTTTTTCAGTTGTGTCCTCAGTATTCTCGGCATTGTTAACTACCTTGATACTGGCTACCTTCTTTTTTGGAAATTGTGATTTCTTTTTCAGTTGAGCAGGTTCCTTGTCTTTGGACTTGGCGTGCTCTTCTGATCGTCCTCTTCTTTCCGATTTCTGCGAGGAATTCTGAAAAGATTGAGACGGACGTGTATCAATGTCTTGATATCTATCAGGTTTTTTAATATTATCCCTATTTCTAAAGTTATATCTATTCCCAGAGGGTTCACTCTGAGGTGACCTTTGTCTCGGGTTTGGAGATTTCTCTCTTCGCCTAGGAGACCTTCCTCTGGACTGGAATTTCTTTTCTTTAGGATTGGATTGTATATTTCCATCCCAGTTATTTTTTGGTGAATTATTATTAAAAAATATTTTTTCTGGATTTGTAGTCAGTTGCGGTTTTACTGGTATTCCACCTAGACTATCTCTGCCTAGTTCTTCATAGGATTTTTCTATGATTCTGGCAATTTCAGCTGGTTGGTCTGCTATATCTGTCTCTTTTAACCTCTGGCGGATCGCCACGTTTGCTGCTTCACCCTTTATGTTGGCTAGTAATATAGCCGAGACCTGCTTGAAGTCTTTCAGTAATTTCATACCAAGAGTTAAAGCAGGTTCTGGACCGTATTCATCTTGAATTTGTTTTAGCACATCTGGTATTACCGAAATGGATGGAACACCGTGCGTTTTTGTGTAGATTGAAGCAAAGACCGTACCCCAAGTGTCACAGTCCTCAATGTGTGGTGCGATTCCCATTGGGAGACATATAGTCAGAATCCTGTGCTTTTCTAATGGGGTGGTGTCAGGAAACACCGCCTCTATTTGGGTGATTTTCTGTGCCAACCAGAATGGTATCTGTTCCCGTTTAGCTGGAACTTTACCTAGGCAGGATTGGATGTTCTGTGGTGTGATTTTATTTGTGTTCCCCTGGTGAGGGGTCAGCTGTGGAATTTTAATCGCTGGCTGAATTGTTGAAGTCCGCATTACATACTGAACTAATTGTCTGTGAATTTTTAGTAGTTGTTTTAGCTGTATTAATAGCTCTGGTGCAGTCATCTCGTCGATGTCTGGATGTGGTGTGTATCCGGCTAAGACCAGCCACGTTGCTCCTGGTCTTCCTAAAGGACCGAGCCTTGTAATGTGATTATTATGTTTTAGGGCGCCATCAAATAAGAGCAAATGCTCTTGGAATTTGAGTGGTACTTCCACCTCCTCGAAAGGAGTGTACGTTTCAGGAGGTTCCTCTACTTTGTAATAGTGGAAGTACTTTGTTACAGCATTTGCTGCTGGAAAATGTATCCATGTATAGTATACATCTGTCTGCCGATATTCGTGTGCCTCAATTACGAATATGACTGTGCCACCTCTAGGTGTCAGTCCATTTTCTATAAGTTTTAAGGTTATAGATCTCCTTTTGGCGACCTGGATGAGTATTATATCCGGGTCTGCTGTTTGCATGGTAGCATCAGCATCTGCTATTTCAGTAGCTAATCTAATTGCCTCTCTTTCTCCATCACTGTCTCCCATTTTACTGACAGGATGGTATTATTTTTATTTGCAGATCAGGTTTCTTTATGGAAACAGAGATTAGGTGCACAATATTTTGGAACTGTTTTATCCTTCAACGTTGACTAGACCAAGAACCATACATAGGAGTTCCCTCCTGCGAGGTTTTGGAGGATATAATAACCTTTCACCCACTCCAGACGTCTTTGGAGTATTTGGGAGAAGGGGTCTGAGTGAGAAAGCACGACTGAGTTACTCTAAATGTCTTACGTTAGTTTTATCGCCCTTTCCAAACACGTTGGGCGCCATGTAGTGTAGCTCCTATTTTCCCAATAGGCTCTGCGCATTGGAATAGTACCTACAGCAGTAAAGGCCTAGGCCAGACGTTAACTAGGTCTACTACTGTCGAAACTAGACTTAATTTTTGGGTTTGCCAGCTAAGCTCAGAGTTCGCTAGAAACTTTCTCGAATGTTCAAGGAAGGATGAACTCCCCTGATTAGACAAGAAGGGATTTAGTTTCTGACAACCATAGAACATGACAACTTTGCTCTCCCCTAATCAAGAGTCAATCTCGAGAGTCGTGTGAGCACAAGGCAATTATTTTACTCAGTCAGTACGTGCATTCTTAGTCTCATCAGAATGTAGAGAAAAGGAAGAGACGGGCGTGTTCAATAAAAGATGTTATTTATTGATCAGTCTCTTTTCTCGTACAAGAGAAATGGATCGATATTATTGCAATACTTATAGTTAAGTAAAGTGCATACATTAGAAGCAATAGTATGAAATAATACTGTAAAAACATTGATATGGTTTCTGAGCCATATGATGTTTAAAATGATTAAAATATATTTACATACACATATACATTTGACTAAACGTACTCAACTGGTGTTTCTAAATACGCCTACCCCGTGTACCTGACCTAAGTCTAATGCGTGGGCGGGAATAGAAAGTTACAGTTTAGTTTAAGTTTGTTTTTGCCAAGTGAATAACTAAAGAATTCTCTAGGAGGGGTTATTCAGTTCTGTACCTGGAATTTAGGATGAATGAGGAATGGTATCTCTTTCTCTGCTCTCGATATTCCAGGCTGCCTGCGAGGGCTGCCCAGAAGCGCCGGTGCTGGGTCTCTCGGCTTGAGATAGCAGCGCGTCTCTCAGCGCGTCAGGAAGGCGGGGCTGCTGCCTGCGGGGTCTGCTTCTGCTCTCGGCTTCGGCAAGTATGGCTGCTCCGTCTTGTCACCACGCGTGTGTTTGCATAGGGCAAGGTCGGCAATATTTATACCTTAAAGGTGCCGAGATTGACGTAAGGATGGACATAGGTACGTCAATAAAGATGTCATACGACTTGCTCGTTAGCACATTCTTTACTAAAGTTCTCTGTGAAATCAAAACAATGGCCGCACGGATTATCCAGGTTGTCATAGGTTTGATTTGTTATGAGAACGTCGTATGCCTTATCAGGGGCTGGAGGAATATCGCTTGTCTAATTAGATCTCAAGCGTTATGACCTAATCAGATAACACGTTCTTGTGCCGTAGTGTGACTGCGTCAGATAACGGTATCTGCATCATGGGGGATTTCTTGCCTCATGGGCTGACTGTTAGTTAACTAGCTAGTAAGTTTAACCAGAATAGGGTCAGGAATAGGGGGATCGAATCAGAACCTATAGAAATACACGACAGTTGTAGTGCACTGTTTACAAGAATTTTGAAGCTCAGCTACAGACAACGAAGGAGGTACCCTGTGTGTATATCGGTTCAGTGCCGAAGTTGCCACAATGTTGTCATGCTGTCAGTCATAAACAAAAGGATAACAACCCCTTTGGTCTTTGTGTCAGCCAATGGCAAACACACACATATCCTCCCGGTGCATCTGTCGGCCATTAGCTGACACCGTCGAGGGTTCAAATGCATCGTCCTGTGCAAGCACTGGAAGATACTTTTTTATAACAAGTTGTGGAGGAGACATACCTAAGGTAATTGTAACTTGTTTCCTTGCCATGCACAGTTTTCTCATCAATTATTTCACAGCAAATGTTGCAGTGATATTATCAATGATGTAATTGAAGAGTGTTGTAATATATGAGAAAATTAGCAGTGTTATAGGCATAGTGAACTTAAGCATGCAATATAGTTATCTGAGATAACTATAACTGCTGAATTTCTGTGGTTTGGTGCATTTAAATTGTGAACTTAACTATGATGTCCCTGCAGCATTTGTTTATTTTGTGAATTTCTAAGGTTTTTGAAATTGTATTATTTAACTATAACATCCCTGTAACCCTTGGTTTTTTCAGGGAATTTACTCCCACTCCCACTTATGCTGCCGTACAGTCACTCACCTACCCACTCACACATCGATACAGTGCTCACACATCCACTCACACATGGATACACACAGTCACACAGCCAGTCACATATTATATGTTAGAAGTAATATCACTCATTAGTAGTACACCTAGGGGCATATTTACAAGGAGCCATCACCAATTCAACGGCACTTTATCGCAGCCAAGTTGTGATAAATTTACCCCACCATTCACAAGCAGGTGCTAACAGCCCACAGCACCAGTTTTTCTGTGATAGCAGCTGCAAAAAACATCACCACAGAGGACCCCCACAACTATCACTAATGAGATGCAGAGTAGGCTTTGCCATGCCAAAACCTGTGACAACACCACACCGCAACATTCACAACGACCTGACAGATCAGCGATAATAACACAAAACACGCGATAAGGCGCGTTAGCAGCAGGACTTTTACACCTGCTCTGACCTGGGCTAAAGTCGGACGGCAGCCTGCACCACAATGGGGAGGCGTGCCCAGGGCGTCATTGGAAGGGCAACAGATGCCATGGAGCAACTGAACATGCTGCACGGACACCCAAGAGGGCCACAACACCCACCCAGCACTGCCCCAGAAAACCACAGAGGCAGCGCAGACAAAGACAGTGGCCCCCCAGGAGACACACCTGCCTCACAGGCCCACATCTAACAAAGTCACTGTCCACTACAGGCTGAAAGGAACAACCATCCTATGCATCCTGGCCGATCGCCCAACAGGCCAACTGCACCAACACAGCGGACAACCAACATCCCACCACATACCAAGCTGCTGGCTTTGCAGCACCTGTTGGCCCCTGGCACACTCCAACCATTACCCGCCAGAGTCGGTGGAGTTTCACAGCCAGCCACATCAAAGACCCCCACACCTGTCCTGGACATCACCATCACCCTGGCAGCCCAGTACGGCAACACAATGAGCAGGAACTGCTGGAGAACAAGCAAGGACCATACGCCATAGCCAGATACATGCATGTGTTGGGGGTCTTGTCTCCAAATACACAGCCAGTGTACATGTTCCCTTCACCCTCCAACAGACCAACAGTCCAACAGCAATCAGCTGTCCCAGGATGGCACCAAGGGAAATGCATAGCCCCTTGGCAACTTCCCAATTAACACCCCACTCACCTCAACTCACAACCATGCAATCCACAACTCTGGCAATGCATATGTCTCAAGTCCACAACCAAGATGCAGAAAAACATGCCCACCCACCAGACACAATAAAACAACTCACAATGGCAACCTGGGCAAGCCGTGAACATGACCAATCAATGGCATGGCACCTCAGCCACACAATACACAAATGTGGGAAGAAGAGACAACCAGGCATGTGTGAAGGATGCAGTAGAAGCATGATTGGGAAGTACACAATGCCAAGAGTGGTGGCGAAGTGCTGAACAGACAGCAGTATTCAGAACACACCCATATCCATGGCGACATACACCTTTGGTGAATGGAGTGTAGTGGACAGTGGACGCAACCATGTCACCCCAGCCAGTGGGGGTCCTTGCGGAAATGTTGCCTGTTACGCCCCCCGTAAGCGTGAGCAGAGTGGCATGAGCTGTCCTACGCCAGGCCAGCATAGGAGTTTGAATAAAAATCATGTAGCCCTGGGCGTTGTCCTCTTCTGGAAAGCCCAACGTCTCTGCCAGGGCGACGTCTACCACCCCACCCCACCAAGAGGCTGATGCCATCCTTGTTAGCGGAGTTGCCTGAGAACCTGTGTGCCTGCCATACCCCGGCTCACTGGACCACAAACCCATCATGCCCGACCCTACGCAGCCAGGCCACACTAATCAGCATCCGACACTGGCGTGTGTCATGGAGGCCCCACCACATGCCAGTGTGAGCTCCAAGTCTGATGCCCGCAAACCAGCCAGCCTTTCAGACCACCGCTGTCCCCCTGACTTGGGCCCACATAACTCCTTTCTCGATTACATATTCTACCGGCGACCTCTGCGGCCAGTGGGTCCGATATGTAAGACTGTGTCCTGGCTCCTGAATGGCAGTGACCCAAAACCCAGGATTGGGGCCACAGCACCAGATTCCCTTCAATCTGTGAGGCATAGTGTCGCATCTTGCGACAAATGCTGCCACAAACCCAAACCCTTTCCAATGCCATCTGGCCACAAACCCTGTCCAACGCCATCCGGCGACACATGGATGAGGAACCAGGTGGGCTACCCTATGGACCAGTAGGTCTCACATCCAGCACCTAGTCGCAAATCACAAATGGCTGAGTCCACACCAGTGGTCGCACAGAGAGGAGTAAAAGGATGATGCGGCTCAGTCCAGACGAAAGCCGGGTCACAGTCACGGAGGTGACCAAACACGTGGTGCCACTGACCCTGAACCACGCCAAAAACCTATGCTGGCGACACTCAGTGAACGGCCCGTGCTGACTGCTGCCTCCGGTCTACACTGCTCGCGGCCTAGGCTGTGCTCGAGTAGGTCACAGATTTGGAACTGAACATCGAGTATGCAAAAGCAGATTACACATCATTGCACGCGAGGAGAGGCCTAAGAAGATGTCGCCTTGCATCTTGGCTGAGAGAAAAGGATCATCATTATGGAGGTGTTCGTACACTACGGACAACTGCCCTGGTGTCACCAGTGCTGTGCATTGCAAGCCAAAGACATGTGGCTGTGGACAATGCTGACCACTGCCTTCGGCCTGCACTGCAGTCCAGTACGTCACAGATTCATGATTCAGCAATGGTGGAGTCCATATGAGTGTACCGGCATCATTGCAGCCTGCATCCCCATTCAGCCAGCACCGGTGCCATTAAGTCTGTTCCCCGACATTCAAGGACACTCTCTTGTTGAACAGTGGTGGCGTCTGAGCCTATGGACTAGGGGGCAGTTTTCACCCCCATGAAGCTGATACTAAATTAGTGGTGGCAAGGGGTTGTCACATTCCACTCCTCCATTTTCTGCTTCCGGATGAAATCAAACCTTTCGGCATCCTGCCCTGGAGGGCACCATCCACTGTCCCCTGAAACACTCTGAGACATACACCTCGGACACAGATGGTTACCCGCTCAGGTCGCATGGCCCATCTGACTGCACTGCAAGTCAACTTCCATGCCTGGGTGCCTCTACTGGCTGCAGTGCATCCGGGGCCACTAACTCTGTGCTGGTCCTGTCCGGGACCCCTTCTCCGGAGACATAGGCTGGCCCCTGAGGCGTAGGCATTGGGGTCATGAGGCGCATGACATTGTGGCCTTGCACTGTATGCAGCATCCAGGCCCAGATGCATCCCTTCAGGGCTCACACAACAAAGCGAGTCCAGACCGGCCCGGGCGACACATCACAGCAGGAGGCACACGCCACCACTACAAGGACCACCTCTAAACGCCATCTGCCAGAGTTGAACCTGTGATCCTGACAGACTTTGGGGTTGCTCGGGCCTGTCCTGGATGCCATCATCGGCCTGATTCCCTGCTCAGCACTCCAGGTGCCAGTGACTCAGTGCACCGCAGGCCGTTGTCGGTTGCGGATTGTGTTTTGTGCTGTGGAGCTGTTGCACAGGTATGTCACCTTAAACAGTGCGGGGACCCTGAGATGTTGATGGAGAAGCTGATGCAGGTCTGACACACCCCACTACATCTGCATCAGGAATGTATCAAAGGGACACAATCAGAGACTTTTTCTGTACATGAGCGCGCTCATCTCTAGTGTCCACAGCCCAGTGCATTGCAACTTACGGACACTTCTGTTTGCATATTGGCTGTCCTCTGGACTTTATCCGGCTCAGCCCATGTTGCTCAGCAGTTGACTCTGTATTGCATGTGTTTTCTGTTTCCGTTGCACTGGTGTCCAATGTCCAACTGGTTGCCAACACCAGGCATTCCGTGCAGGTTGGCTTACACTCACTCCACACACATCCAGCACAGGCGTCACTGTACATGTGGCCCTGCCAATAAAAGGGACAGGCACTTTTGCCTGTAGCCAGTTCAACATGATCTCTGTGTGTTTCCCTGTCGTCTTGTAGTATGCATGTGGGCCCTGGGCCCTACGACTTTACATTGTGACATTGTGCGGTGTACTTCGGATGCAGACATGTCACCGAGGCAGTGGGTTGGGGCATTGACATGTAGCTTTGTCGTCACCCACTCAATTCATGAGGGGAGTGGCCAGGTCTGTGTATGCACAGCCAACATGGGTGTGTGACTGCTATTTGCACACCCCTGAGCATGGTTCTGTGCTGTGATTGTGCATCTACATGTGTCTCTATGACAGCGTGGGTCTCCTTAGTGTGGTGTGGGTGGACCCTGAATGTGATAGACCCCTATGTATGTGTCCTGTTTCACATTCCATGGGTTCGGCCCCCACCCACACCTGTTGGGCCACCTCCTGTTGGCATGCTGAGACAAGGCATTGGGGCGCCATGTGTGTGTGGGTGAAGTTTCAAGTGCCAGCTGTGCTTGCGGATCATTCCTGCTGTGTGATCTGTTGCAGGCTCGGTGTTCTCCTCTGAGTAGCTTGGCTGTCTGTGTCCTGGTGGTGGGTTGGATGGGATATCCATGTGCTGTTGTAGGGCATCAGTGTCAATGGTGTGGTGGTCCTCTCCAGCATCACTGATGTGTTGTATTATGTGCTCCACTGCAGGTGTTGTGTTCCCCTTTGTGATGTGAAGGGGAGGTGCATGTTGCCTTTGTGTTGACATATATGTTGGCGCATTGTGCTAGTTTGCATGCAGACTGTATGGCAGTG
Organism: Lissotriton helveticus; assembly: GCF_964261635.1. Lineage (NCBI taxonomy): Eukaryota > Metazoa > Chordata > Amphibia > Caudata > Salamandridae > Lissotriton > Lissotriton helveticus. Next base: position 852,201,709 of record NC_136063.1, read on the forward strand.
TACATTGTGACTGTTTGGGGGTGCTGGATTCTTCCACGGGTAAGTGTACATTTGGAATACATGACGAATGTGAGTTCATACGCGTACATTTCCATTTCACTGTTTCCGGCTCTGTCAGCTGTAGTCGGCATGTTTCTGGGCATGTACAGAGCCAGTTGTGTCCTCTGTTCTGTAGTGTCGGCTATGTGTATAGTTCCACATTGTCGTCAATGTGGGTGTGCTGTTCGTGCTATGTGTGTGTGCTGCAGTGTGCCAAGGGGATCCGGGACATGATCCTGGATGTTTGTGGGTGTGCAGTGTGCTATGCCTCGTTGTGCATGTATGCCATTGTGCCCATCTCTCCCCGTCCCCCCAGTCCCTGTTCGTGGCACTCCGTGTTGATGTTGTGTCAGGTCCTCTCGAGATGTGTCCGTACTCCTTATTCCTTGCACCGTCATCACACTGATGAATGTGGGATGAGGTTTCCTCCAGCTCCGCCGGTGGCGCAGGACTCCCACCTCCTGTCGCCGTTGTTGCCTTCCTGTTAGCAGTGGGTTGGTGCCTGGTTTAGGTAGTCACGTCATGCCGTCGCCTATTGGCCTCCTCGGCACTCCGATTGCATTCCAGGTGGAATGCTTGTGAGTCAGTTGCGGATAGTGTCTGTCATCTCCGTGATGCTGGTCTTGTTTTCCTGCAGTCTGCACCCCATCTTCCGCTGCCTCTTCCCCTTGGCCTTCCCTGAACCTGCTGTTCCTTGCTGGTAGTCTGTGAGGGTTGTGGGGTTCGAGTTGGCCTCTGCGCTGGGTCTGGGAGCATCCACATTGCTATGTGCTTTGGCTTGTTTCTGTTGTATTTTTTTCTGGGGTTTTTATGGTGCTTTGTCCTGGCAGACGCTTGGGATTTGCAGGCCTGTGGCTGGTTTGCGCTACATTTTTTACCGCGGTTGGCCTCATCGCATGTTTTTTGTGTTCACGTATTGCATTTTTGCGGCGTGGCGTTGATTTTCATGAGGACATTTGCCGTGTTATCTGATGTCTATTGCATGCTACCGCCTTGTTGTGAATTCCATGTTGACACTGGGTTATTTTCCTGCGATAGGCAGCGATGTTGAAAGTTGTGTTACACTACTCTTGCGGTAGTTATCACATGTTTTTGTGAATATACCCCTTAGTACACTAACTTAACTTTTGTAGCCGCTTAGTATATATGTTTAACAATCATAAACTCTTAGAAAATACTTAGACTCATTGAATGACGTCATCAGTGATTGCATAAGTGATATATTTTGAGATGTCATCAGGTATGTCAAGGACTATGTCATGAAATGTAATATGTATGGTCTTAAGCAGTGCATTGCAAGGGCGTAAGCTATACTTAGCCTAAGTAACTTTAACTGCTGAATTTCACTGGTTTTGTATGAGTGGAATCTGAGCCTTATCTGTAATGTCTCTGTAACCCTTGTTTCATTCTGTGAATTTCTGAGGATTTCTAGTGTTATTTGCTAACTATAACATCCCTGTAACTTTTGTTTTTTTAAGTGAATTTCTACAGTTTTTAATGTTAATTCCTAAATATAATGTCCATGTAACCTTTGTATTTTAAGATCATTTCTAAGCATTTTTGTTAAAATGTATTTTATAACTTCAACCTTTAACCTTTGAGAGAGAGTGTGTGAGTGAGTGCATGAGAATCTCAGTGGGTTTCTGAGTGAGTGTGTTAGTGTTTCAATGGGTGTGTGAGTGTCTCAATGGGTGTGTGAGTGTCTGAGTGGGTCTGGGAGTAGCTGCACGAGTGTCTCAATGGGTGTGTGAGTGGGTGTGTGAGTATATGAGTGGGTCCATGAGTGGATGCATGAGTGTCTGAGTATATGAGTGGGTCTGTGAGTGTGTGTGAGAGTGTCTGAATGGGTTTGTGAGTGCCTCCATGAGTGTGTGAGTTATTCTGTGAGTAAGTGCATCAGTGTCTGAGTGAGTTTGTGAGTGGGTATGTGAGTCTGTGAGTGGGTCTGTCAGTTGATACATGAGTTTCTGAGAGGTCTGTCAGTGGTTGGGAGAGTATGAATGGTTTTGTAAGTGGGTGCATTAGTGTCTGAGTGGGTCTGTGAGTGCATGCATGCGTGTATAAAAGGGTCTACGAGTGGCTGTGAGCATGTCTGAAAGGTTCTCTGAGTGTGTGCATGGGTGTCTGAGTGGGTTTGTGAGTGGGTGCATGAGTGTCTGAGTGGGTCTGTGAGTGGGTGTATCAGTGTCTGAAGGGGACTGTCAGTGGATATGCGAATGCCTGAGTATATGAGTGGATGCCTAAGTATTTTTGCGTATTTTTCAGCAGCTGTATCAGTGACTGGGACACAATGGAACCTTTATCAAAAAAAGCGTCCATAGTTTTGCACAAAATATCTAACCAAGTCGAGAGTTTCTACTGGTTAATTACTAACTGCTACCTCCTTGGGTAAATGTTGAGTACGTATTCTACACTACAGCTGCTTAAGGGAGCATGAGGAAATGTCACCAGTGACCTTGTGTGCATTTTGGCAATGCAATTGTTCCTCATGTGTCTTTACCCAGAAATTTGTGATAACATGAATCTTCCAATAAAGAAGATGGCAAGAGCACAAAGAGATAAATCTCCACCAAACAAGGGTCCTCTTAATTATATGAATTAAGTGCTTCTTTGTCTGGTGGAGATGTCCTCATAATCCTCAGACTCAAGAACGCGTCACCACAATTGGCAGGATAAGCGCAGAGGCTCTGTTGGGAAGATGCCCATGATCCTGTCAAAAGCCGGGAAGACCATTGCATACAACTACGGTGGATGGGGTGGGGGCCAAATGGGTGGGGCGTCAGGTGATTTATTTTGCACATTTGTATACTCATAGTAATTTAAAGGGAGAACCATGGACTCTTCTGTCACCAGGTAAGGAAAAGAAAGAACCCACTTGTCATAGTCACTACACATTGCACTCCAATAAATCAACAATGCATTTACCTTTACAAAGCATTTCAGATCATCGTTCAATGTGGGATTGCCAAGAAAATAAACTTGCTTTGCCTTTGTCAAGGCCGGAATGTTAGGGTAATTTGCTCTTTACAGAAGTGGAGCATCAATTGGGACACTTGTCATGTTTAGACATGTAAGTGTTTCGCGTTGAGATTACATTTCTGTAAAAATTAAGCAGGTCCTAATGACAGCACCCCCTGTAACAGTTCTCCTTTTTCTGCTCCTTTTTCTGCTCTCTTTTTTGTCTTTTTGTGCTTATTTGCCTTCCGTTTTGCCTTTCTTGTTCTTTTTTCTGCCCTCCATTTTGTCTGTTCTGCGTTTTTTTCTGCCCTCTGTTTTGCCTTCTTCTGCTCTATTTTGCCTTTTACGCTAGTTTTTCTGCTGTTTTCCTTTTTCTGCCCTTTGTGTTCCCTTTTCTGCCCTCTGTTGTCCCTTTTCAGCGGTTTTTCTTCTCTCGGTTTTACCTTTCGTGCTCATTTTTCTCACCTCCATTGTGCCTTTTCTGCTCTTTTTTCTGCCCTCTAGTTAGCCTTTCTTGCTAATTTTTCTTCCACCTGTTTTGCTTCTTCTGCTTGTTTTTCTGTCCTCTGTTTTGCCTTCTCTGATAATCTTTTTGCCCTCTGCCCTCAGTTTTGCCTTTCTGCTCATTTTTCTGGCCATTGTTTTGCCCTCTTCTGCTCTGTTTTATCTTTTCTGCTAATTTTTCACCCTCTATTTTGCATTTTGTGCATTGGGGAGGGGGCCACTCTGATGCCATCCCCAAGCTGATTTCAGCCACATGGGCTTTATCCCTCCGTGCCTGACTGTGTCTACCTGGGTGCCCTGTCCCCACCCAGTGTGATTTGATGGGGATTCCGGGGAGAGCTTTGATATTCTGCGGTGCCGGCTGGTTCCCAGCCTCCTGTGGGAGTCGGTATTGCCCCACACATAAGGAGCTGCTAAATATGCAGCTCCTTGTGTGCAAAAGCAATCTTTCATTTATTTCCCTGCCCATATGACAATGGGCAGGACAACAGATGAGAACTTCACTCCAAGCAAATGGGAGCAGCTTGACAGGTCCTGGAAAGTTAGTGTTTGATCTCACTTGGCAAGAGCTGTTCAACTCCTGTGAAGTGATAGCAAACTGCTATGTCCCACGGCTGGGTTCCTCAGGAGATAGCAGGAGCCAGCCCTAGGGGGTGGCGGTTCACAGGGATATTAATGGCTCCAGGATGGGGGCCCCTCTAATCTAATTGGCACAGGTCAGCTCCTGGGTGGTGGTGGTCCCTGGGTATGTATGTAGGCCAGGAAGGGGGCTGCAGGGCCCCCTCACACTTCTAAAAATGTTATAGACCCAAGGAAGCAGAGGTCCCCGGGGCCTAGAGGTTCCCTGCAGCCCCCTATAAATATTTTATTTTAGCTCCAAGGCTTCAAACTGCCCCTGGAGGGAGGTCCGCATGACCCCCTCAATTTTATAAATTAAGCCCCAGAGAATTGGTGGTGCCAGTGGTCCCTTGAGGAAATGGAGTGGGGTCCATGCAACCCCCGTCCTTTATAATCATAAAGTTCTAGGGAGGGGGTTGTCCCCAGGTTTCCATAGTGCCTTAGATGTGGGGACCCATGTGCCCCATCCTTTATGTTACAAATGTCACATTCCCTTGGGACCTGGCCCACCTGGGAGCTATATTACAAACCAGCGCAAGAAACAACAGTTATTTTATTTGTAATTTTTTTTAAAAAAACGCTTTTTTTCCCTGGCTAGGGACTCCATTTTCTTTTTCTTTTCTTTTTGTTTGGGAATTGGCTGAGGCAGAATACCAAGATGGCTGCAAACTTTTCATGGTCAAAGAGTTGGTATCCAATCAGATCTCAGCATGAGATTGGGAGGGTCCGCTGAGCCGTCTCACACCTCTATAAATACAAATTAGAATTTCCTGCAATATCACAAAAACTACTGAACAGATTTACACCAACTCACAAAAAAGTTGCTTTTTAGACTAACAGCCATGCTTCTGCCAAATGTGGGGCAATTTTCATTCAGTGGTCCAGGCTGTAGTTGTGTCTACAATTCCTATTGAAAAGATGGGCAGCATGTAAATGGGAAGAGGGCAAGCCCCTAAATTCAAGAAGTGGATACACGATATGACCCACTGCAAAGATCAACTCACTACATATGCTTAGCTGCTACAAGCCACCTCAAGACTTTAAGACATTTGGAAGCCGCTGCAACAATACCTGCAGGAACAGGACAGCGCGGCTGCAGACACCACACAGATTAGGATACTAAGGACAACAGACATGGTCGGGATGATAGGATACAGAAGTGGATGGCCTGGGGAGACTTGCAAAAGACTCTCAGGAGGAGTAATAGATAATTAATTTGATTTTTGGAATTTATATAGTGCACAACTGCCCGGGAGCGTCTAGGCGCTTTGCGGAGGCATTGCCGAAGATGGTATATTTTAGTTTGAAAAGAGCCATGTCTTTAGTAGTTTTCTGAAACCAAGCAGTGTTGGGCAGCTTTTGATATTTAACAGAAGCAGGTTGCACAGCCTCACAGTGCCTAGTATAAAGCTTCTTCCTCCCCAACTCGCTTTTTTGAATTTTGGTGTTTGGAGGAGTTTGCTCAGTGCTGAGCCTAGGTGCTTTGAATGATGGTACCATGTGTTGTGTTGCTTCAAGAATGCTGGTCAATTTCCGTGACAGCTTTTTATGCTAGACATAGGGCTTTAAATTCTATTTTTTTCTTCATAGGTAGCCAGTGGAGTTTTTTTTAAACCTTCGGCAATGGATTGGAATTTGGGATGTCTAGCAGCAATCTGGCGTCAGTGTTTTGTGCTCGCTGAAGTTTAACCATGTGTTGTTTCTGAAGGCCTAAGTATAGTGCATTTCCATAGTCCAGTCTTGCCATGGCTAGGACCATTACTAGTGTTTTTACTGCTTCAGGGGGAATGAAGGAGCACGCTTTATGGATTGATTTTAAAGTGAGAAACACCGATGAGATTACTTTATTTACTTGTTGTTGGAAGGTCAGTCTGTCAGCAAAAATGACACCCAGGTTCCTCACTTTATGGACTGGGGTAGAGAAGGCGCCCATACTGGAAGGCCAGCAGTTTAGTGACCAAAAGGATGTGTCGGAGCCTAATAAGAGTACCTCAGTTTTGATTCCATTGAGCTTTAGACAGTTTGTCCCCATCCATTGGTTTATGTGGGACATGCACTGGTTAAAACGCTCAGCTGTTTCCTCAGGCTTCCTAGAGATGTACACCACTATTTGGGTGTCATCAGCGTAAGATATAAGTGTAAATCTGAATTGCCTTATGACCTTAGCTAAAGGGGTCACATAAAGGTTAAACATGGTGCGGCTTAAGGAGGAGCCCTGCGGCACACCACAAGACAGAGTGAACTGTTCTGAGCAGGAGTCCCCTATCTGACATATTGGTATATGTTGTTCCAAAAGTAAATGAGCAGTGTTTGAGCAGAGTTCTTGATACCCACGTCTTGGAGCCTCCTGATTAGGATGGCATGGTTCACGGTGTCAAAGGCCACCAACAGATCCAACAGGATCAAGGCGGCCTTGTCACCCGTGTCCAGTATTGCCCGGATCTCCTCTGCTGCCATGATCAGGGTGGTTTCAGTGCCATGTCCTTGTTGGAAACCATACTATGAGGAATTCAGCAGGTCTGCCGAGGAGATGAAGGTCGTTAGTTGGGAGTTTAGAATTTTTTTCCAGGACTTTGGCCGGGAATGGGATCCTTGCTATTGGTCTGTAACTGCTGTTGTTATTGGGATCTAAATTGGGTTTTTTCCATAGCGGAAGAATGGAAATTGTCTTCCATGCGTCTGGAATGACACCTGAGCTAATTATTTCTTTAAAAAGAATGCCGAGTTGTTCACTGATCACAGGAGCTAACTACTTGTTGAACGCCTACAAAATAAATGTGGATTAATGGTTTGTCCAATGATGCAATAAATGTGAAATGTCATGCAATTCAGGAAATATGTATCAATATTATGGTAAGACAGTGCAATGTAACATTGTTTGATGGGTATAGATTGCAAAACTGATAAATAAAAACAAAAAACAATTCCTATTGAATTAATTACGAGCAAGTAGTTTTAGTGTCCATGCCCAATTCATGTAGAATTGAGGGAATTGTTTAAATACATTATATAGTAAGATTCTATATGTACATAATACTGAAGAAGATTTACATGTACACCTTTGAACAGGAATAGAAACAGAAACAGTACCTTTGTAATGAGATGATCAGTATAATGATTATTTTTAGGTTTTCTTAACTTTGCAGTGTTCTGAAGTTTTAACCATATGTTCTGTGAAGAGAATAGTTGATCAAGTTGATGAATTGTTCATTTGTAGCCACTCAATGAAAATATTTTAATTGTTTGGTCTCCCTTGGGTTTGTAGCACCAAGCACTTTAGTTAGGTTGTGAATACCCTTGTCAATACCTGAAAGTATATGGGCACTTGCCCATAAAGGACAGAGAGGCATAAGCTACAGTGAATTCTCCTGAGTAATTCTTTATGAGTTAGTTTTGCTTTTTAATTTTAGAATGTGAAACAACGAGGCGCTATTTGCACAAGGCCCTATTCACTTTATAAATTAAGTCACATTTGCACACAAGGACTATTGATGGCCAATGTTCAGCCCAGAGATGATCGGGTATGATTACGTTGGCCACTAATAAGGGACTTGTCTAAAGATTGAACGCTGTTTTACTATCCAATTGTTTAATTATCCAATTGGTTTAAGTAAATTTATTGCTTAACCTGTGTAACACCTGCGATATTATCATGAGTTTTACTTTTTTTGCTTAAATTATTGGGCATTATATGATAAAAACAATGACAATGTGATGATAGCATTGATTGCAACTGTTACTTTAGGGGAAACTTTGTTGCACTGTCACTTTAAGTATCAAAGTTTGAAATTCTGCTGCTAATGTTTCACTGTCACTTTAAGCATTAAAGAGATAAAAAATGGCGGCGGCCTTAGGTTTGAAAAAGACCCCTTGGGCGGGTGAAATGCGTCACCTACACCTATGTGGCCTGAATAAGCACTTGTTTGAGCAACCCTGAGCGTACTGGAGTCTGACTAATACATTAACCATAGTCCTTAGGGGCGATACCACCGGTGTGTGAGTAGTGTGCGACCCCACCCCCATTTGTAATGTTAAAGCTCCCTTGAGCAGTTGGCTGACAAGCCTGGGACCCCGCACCTGTGCGCCTGAGTGGTACTAAACCTGGCAGATATTTGGCAGCCACCGGCAACCCCAAAACACGGCCTATCCCTGCTGACGAGCGGTGATAACCCGAAACACGTGTCCAGGGATGGCGAAGACAGCAAAGATAGCAGATAATCAAAAGAAGATGCATCGCGGAACACGTAACTACATTAACCATAGTCCTTAGGGGCGATACCGCCGGTGTGTGAGTAGTTTGCAACCCCACCCCCATTTGTAATGTTAAAGCTCCCTTGAGCAGTTGGCTGACGAGTCTGGGACCCCGCACCTGCGCGCCTGAGTGGTACTAAACCTGGCAGATATTTGGCAGCCACCGGCAACCCCAGAACACGGCCTATCCCTGCTGACGAGGGGTGATACCCCGAAACACGTGTCGGGGGATGGCGAAGACAGTGAAGATAGCAGAGAATCGAAAGAAGATGCATCGCCGAACACGTAACTACATTAACCATAGTCCTTAGGGGCGATACCGCCGGTGTGTGAGTAGTGTGCGACCCCACCCCCATTTGTAATGTTAAAGCTCCCTTGAGCAGTTGGCTGACAAGCCTGGAACCCCACACCTGCGCGCCTGAGTGGTACTAAACCTGGCAGATATTTGGCAGCCACCGGCAACCCCAGAACATGGCCTATCCCTGCTGACGAGGGGTGATATCCCGAAACACGTGTCCAGGGATGGCTAAGACAGCGAAGATAGCAGAGAATCGAAGGAAGATGCATCGCCGAACACGTAACTACATTAACCATAGTCCTTAGGGGCGATACCGCCGGTGTGTGAGTAGTGTGTGACCCCACTCCCATTTGTAATGTTAAAGCTCCCTTGAGCAGTTGGCTGACGAGCCTGGGACCCCGCACCTGCGCGCCTGAGTGGTACTAAACCTGGCAGATATTTGGCAGCCACCGGCAACCCCAGAACACGGCCTAATCCTGCTGACGAGCGGTGATACCCCGAAACAAGTGTCCAGGGATGGCGAAGATAGCAGAAAATCGAAAGAAGATGCATCCCGGAACACGTAACTACATTAACCATAGTCCTTAGGGGCGATACCGCTGGTGTGTGAGTAGTGTGCGACCCCACCCCCATTTGTAATGTTAAAGCTCCCTTGAGCAGTTGGCTGACAAGCCTGGGACCCCGCACCTCCGCGCCTGAGTGATACCCCGAAACACGTGTCCAGGGATGGCGAAGACAGCGAAGATAGCAGAGCATCGAAAGAAGATGCATCACGGAACACGTAACTACATTAACCATAGTCCTTAGGGGCGATACCGCCGGTGTGTGAGTAGTGTGCGACCCCACCCCCATTTGTAACGTACTGGAGTCTGTGTTACATTTTCAAAAGCTTTTGACTTTTATGCATTTATATATATATATATATATATATATATATATTTATATATATATATATATATATATATATATATATATATATATATATATATATATATATATATATATATATATTTTTTTTTCACAACAAAGTCCTCCTTTCAGAAATCTGAAATAACCTCCAAAGCGGCACCACACAGCACGAGTTCAATAAAGATTTATTGTCTCCAAAAACACAACAGTACGACAATGGAGACAATAAATCTTTATTGAACTCGTCCTGTGTCATGCCGCTTTGGAGCTTATTTTAGATTTCTGAAAGGAGGACTTCGTTGTGCAAAAGTTACGAGCGGTGATGTGACCGCTGCTGGCACCGGCATCGAGAGGATGGTGAGCAGCTATTTCCAGCGTTACTGACAGACATATATATATATATTTATATATATAATTCACTGAAAATAACCATAGGTTTCACACAAGTTATAGTTAGGTGGAAATTTTACTCGCATAAAACCATTGAAATTCCCACGTTATAGTTAGTTGGACTCACTATAACTTGCGCGTGCAATGCACTGCTGATGACGTCACATATTACATCACTCATGACATGGTCAGTGACATCACTCATGACATCACTCATGACATCTCAAATGACATCACTGATGACAACATCCTTGTGACAAAGTGGCAGACCTCCTATCAGCATACAATAACCTTTGACACACACATTTAAAAATAGAAACTAACATTTTCTTAAAAAAGGAGAAACCAATACCAATTACAATAACTTATTAGGTAATTCCAACATCTACATACACATCCACTCATTCACCAACAGTTCTATATAGTCACTCATGCATGTACTTACTCATCATATGTACTCATACACCTATACATCCTGTTACACACTAATACTCATCCATATAGTTACTCACACACAAATTCATACATGCAAATAAACTATCAAAAAACCATTTACTTGATTATACTGCTATATACACACCACTACACATACTTCTACAGAAACGGAAACATATTTACTCTCTTAAACAATCAATTATAAAAACACATACTCAGTAACCCACCCATACACACAATCATCCACCCATACAGTCTTGCACACATGCTGTCTTCAAAATACATACAAATAGTGAGTCACTCATTCATGCATCTGTGCTCTAAGTAATATCCCCACCGAACCATACAGACACTGATACTGATACTCCAAAAAACAACTAATAACCCATATACACACTCATGTAGCTATTCACCAACCCATGCAGCCACTTATACACAAAGTGGGACACAGATACAGATATTTAAATATTTAAACATTACTCGCTAATATATGTATTCACTAAGATACATTTAATAAGTCAGTTAACCAATAATTTTACACAAAAAAACATCCATTTAGACATTTATTTACCCATTTATTCTTCCATCAACCTTTAGATATACATATATAACAAATATTTATTTTTCAGAAACATACACATTCACTGGATGATGTCATCAGTGATGTCATTTGAGATGTCATCAGTGATGTCATGAGTGATGTCACTGACCATGTCATGAGTGATGTAATATGTGACGTCATCAGCAGTGCATTGCACGCGCAAGTTATAGTGAGTCCAACTAACTATAACGTGGGAATTTCAATGGTTTTATGCGAGTAAAATTTCCACCTAACTATAACTGGTGTGAAACCTATGGTTTTTTCAGTGAATTTAATAGGTTTTTTAAATGCTAATTCCTAACTATAACTGGTGTGAAACCTATGGTTTTTTCAGTGAATATATATATATGTTATGTTATGTTATGTTAATTTCGATTTATATAGCGCCAAATCACCGACAGGTCTCTTAGCGCTTGCTTTGGGAACCCGTCCTGGCTTTCCCTGCGAGATTACCCCTACTGGGCATCCCCAAGGTGAAGACCAGGCATCCCGCCCCGGGGGGGCCGTAGTGGAGATTAAGCAAGCTATTGCCCAGAGCTGCAGAGTGTGAACCCATGATTCGAGTAGGCACCGAGGCGAGAATTATCGAGTCCGTGGACATTTGGGCTCAAGACCCTGCCGCGTCAGGAATTGAACCCTGGTCCCGGGTCTGATCTCTGCATCAGGGTCTGCCTCCTCTAACCAGTGAGCCACACTTCTCCACAGTGAGCCACACTTCTCCACTATATATATATATGTATATTCACTGAAAAAACCATAGGTTATAGACCATATATAGTTAGGAATTAGCATTTACAAAACCTTGAAAATTCACTGAAAAAACCATAGGTTATAGACCATATATAGTTAGGAATTAGCATTTAAAAAACCTTATTTTACTCACACAAAACCATTGAAATTCCATATATAGTTAGTTGTACTAACTATATATCGCGCACCCGCAATCCACTGCTGATCATGTCACATATTACATCATTCATGACATGGTCAGTGACATCACTGATGACATCACTGATGACATCTCAAATGACATCACTGATGACATCACTGATGACAACATCCAGTGACTGTATGTTTCTGTAAAGTTAAAATATGTCTTACATATTGAAGAATGAGTGGATGTATAAGTGTCTGGATGAAGGATGAAGTAGGTGCATGACTGACTGTATAAGTGAGTGATTAAATGTGTCTCACTGAGTGCATGGGTTAGTGACTAAACTGTTTTAAATTGTGCATTATTGTGTCTGTTGTTCTGTAATCTGATGCATGTGTTGATCAGTAGCTAAATGAGTAACTATATGGGTTATTGATTGGTTGCCCAAGCATTTGTATGGGAGACTGAGTGTGTGTGTGGGTGGCTGGGAGGTGTATGACTCTGTGCATAGATGTGTGAGCAGTTGATTCACTAGATGTATGGGTTCAAAAGTGCATGTGGAAACAGCTGTATGGGCGGTTGACTGTGTGCATGAGTGTATTGGTGAGTGAATGGATATCTCAGTGCTACATGTCAAAGTAAGTACATATGTAAAATACAGTACATGTGAGAGTTGACATATATAAATAACTGTGCATAGGAGCCAGTGAATGTGTGAGTGGCTGTATGCATCATTGTGAACTTGTATCCAGGATTGTATAAGAGAGTAAATATGTTTTAGTATATGTTTGAATAAGTAAGGTGTGTATAACTGTATAGTTGAGAAAATGGAGGTGTGATTGATTCTTTGCATGACTGACTAGGTGTCTGAGTAACTCCATGGATGAGTGACAGTCTGTGAGTGTATGTTTACACTGATTGTATCTAAGGTTATATTAGAGTCTGAAGAGGTTCATTGTATTATCACATGAATGATGTCATCAGTGATGTGATCAGTAATGTCAAATGAGATGTCATCAGTGATGTCATCAGTGATGTCATTTGAGATGTCATCAGTGATGTCATCAGTGATGTCATTTGAGATGTCATCAGTGATGTCATCAGTGATGTCACTGACCATGTCATGAATGATGTAATATGTGACATGATCAGCAGTGGATTGCGGGTGCGCGATATATAGTTAGTACAACTAACTATATATGGAATTTCAATGGTTTTGTGTGAGTAAAATAAGGTTTTTTAAATGCTAATTCCTAACTATGTATGGTCTATAACCTATGGTTTTTTCAGTGAATTTTCAAGGTTTTGTAAATGCTAATTCCTAACTATATATGGTCTATAACCTATGGTTTTTTCAGTGAATTTCATTGGTTTTTTAAAAGCTAATATCTATAGCTGTAAAATGTATTCTTCTTTAAATCCAAAAATATATTTTATATGTTTATTAATAATTTTTTTTTAAAATATATTTTTTGTTTCGCTCCCGGTTCGCGAACCGGGAAGCTTTCCGTTAGCTCAATTTGATGCCGCGACCCGGTCCGCGAACCGGTAAATGTTCCGTTAGCGCAACTGCCGCGTTAGAAATCAACATCGTGACGCGTCGCGGAAGCGCAACGTATCACGTTGTCGCGTAATGCGTCTTATGACGCGCTGCGTTAGCGCACCCGGAAGTGCTCCGGTACGCGAACTGAGACGCGAGGCGCAGCTCCCCGGAAGCGATCCGCGGCGCTTCGCGAAAGCGCGACGTATCGCGTTGCCGCGTAATGCGTCTTATGACGCGCCGCGTTAGCGCACCCGGAAGTGCTCCGGAGCGCGAACCGAGGCGCGAAGCGCAGCGACCCGGAAGCGATCCGGGGCGCGTTCCGCAGCGCGTAACATAAGCGTGAGAGGTCATGTGACTTGTTAATAAAACTTTTCATTGGTTCATTTAACTTTTGGTTTCATAATCATGTAAGGCTAGGTCAGGTGACCTAAAAATAACACTTTTCATTGGTTTAGAACTATTGTTTTTCCCAAATGATGAAAACCCCTCCTTCTTTCCTCACTCTGACTTTCATCATTGTGAGAGGAAGACCTTTATTCATAGTAGAGCAATGGCTTCAGTACTTGCTTCAGCTGGTGCACCCCCACCACCACCTCCACCTCCTCATGGGAAGAGAGGACCACCTCCCCAGGTCATCACCAACACAGAGGAGGAAGAGGAAGAAATAGAGGAAGAGGAGAGAGAAGGACCACAGTTCTTGGAAGAGGTGCCCCGGGTTTCCCATAGGAAAGCCAGTTTCATTTGGCAGTTTTTTTCACTCCCTCCAGGGCAGAAGAAAGTGAATGCGAGGTATGTCACCTGCCTCATTTGCAAAGACAAATTATCAAGAGGGACTGATAAAAAGTATAGCTATGGGAACTATACCATGCATCGGCACATGAACAGGAGGCATCCACTCAATTACAGCCGGGCGGAAATTCGTGACATGGAACAAAACCCAACAGCAACTCCTGTGGCCAGGTCAACATCGTTAATATCATTGACAGCAGCAGAGGCACGGGAAACCATGCCAAACATCCAGGAGAATTTTGGGCATATGAAATATACTTGTCTGCACTGCGGTGCATTGATATCATGTGGTAACATGAGTATTAATTCCATCAACCTGGCTTATAACAATCATAATTGCCCTAACCGCCCCAGACAGTAATTTTTTTTTTGCTCCTGTTGAGCCCTTTTCAATGCCTGTTTTTTGTTGTTTCCCCCCCCAAAAAAACAAAAAAATATAAAAATGTTAAAAAAAAATAAAAAAATATAAAACAACAAAAACATTACAAAAAAAGTTATTTTCAGAACTACCTCCCCTTTCAAAAAAAATTGCTAGAATGTTTAGCACTCTGGCAAGCTCTATTTCTTTTAGTTCGCTTCCCAGTTCGCTTCCCGGTTCGCGAACCGGGAGCGAACCCAAAAAAATTTAAAAAGAAGAGTAAGTATAAGGAAAGTAAACAGAGAGTGATGTTAAAAGAAAGACAGCTATGGGGAGTAAACCAGAGATACTGTTTAATAGATCTATTTACCGAAGAAAAGACGGAAGAGGGTATAATTGTGGAAAACAAAATAGATAAGGAAGTGAAAGAAAAAAAAGAGAGTAGAACAATAACAAAGAAGAGTTTCTTGGAGAATGTGAGTGAATGTTCAAAATAAGATTAAAACATGGGGAATAACAGAGAGAAAAAATAGAAAACAGAAAACAAAAAATAACAGAAAAAGATTAATTGAAACAGCAAAGAAATGTAAATAACATAGAGCCATATCATCAACATAGGCAATAAAAGTTTTGCAGCTTTTATCGGCAGAAATATGTCACCAAAGAGAAAACTGCCGCTAAAACCACTTTTGCACCAGTTTTCTGCCAATAAAAACAGCAATAATTTTATTGGCTGTGTTCATAATATGCCCCTTAGTGTGCTTCAACTACACAGAGAAAGCATTATGAACAAGTAGTGAAAAAGTGATCAGTCAAAGAAACTAAGAGTAATAGAGACGGAGTGAGGGAACAAGAGTGAGGAACTAGGAGAAGAGAGGGACTGAGAAAAAGAGTGGAAGGAGTTGAGTAAGTAGGTAATAGAGAAAGGAATGAGGAAAGTAGCAAAGGCAGGAAACTGAGGGTTAAAGAAATGAAGCTGTGGAACTAATAGTAGGTGAATGTGATAGAAATGTAACGAAAAGAATACAAAACATTTACCTTATAATTGTCGTTAAATTACTCACTTTTTGTTTTTATACTTTCAATCTGTGAAAGAGAGAACAAACATTTGAAAAATATTAAAACATGTATTTAAAAATTACAAAAGACAAGGGAAAAGATTGAAGGACAAACAGTTTTTCAACAACTTTGACACTGACAGAAGCTTCTGCTTCTCCAGGCCCCCTACACAGTCCTAAAGATATACATTTTAAACTAACAGTATCTTGATGCAGATGAAGTGAGGCCTATCTTAAAACATGGTGCATCTTTTGCACTGCTGTTGTCTCAGAAAAGTGTCGCAAGACACTAACATTTTAAATGATTGCTTCAGGATGCCAATAAGATGTGTCCTATCCAGAGGTTTGTTTGAGGTGAGACCTACTCAGGGTTCCAAATGAAATTTCGAGTTGTTTGAAGAGAACAGAGGACATAATACATGTGAAGGCCTACCAATGAAGTAAGTCATGTCCACTTCACTCTTGAACAAAGGCCAGACCTCTTCTGTGTCCGTGGACAGACCTAAACTTCATCTGCACAATGTCATTCATAAACTTAGGAAACACAGGTGATGTAATTGAAAAATGTGGAGTTTCTTTTCCTCATTTCACAATCACATCACCTGTGTTGCCTTTGCTTAGGTATCTCATAGTGCAGATGTAGTCCAGCATATTAAACAGTACCTAGAAGTGCAGCACTGCATGCAACAACTTTGACACTTATAAAAGCTTTTGCTTCTGCATGCCCCCTACACAATGCTAATTATATACATTTTAAACTGATGGTATCTTGCTGGAGATGAACTGAAACCTATCTTGCAACATGGTGCATCTTTTACACAAAAGTGACCCACAATGGAGCAAAAGAGGCGCACGGCCACCATAAATCTGACCCTAACATTTTAAATGATTGTTTCAAGATGCCAATCAGGTGTAACCTATCCACAGATTTGTTTCAGGTAAGTCCTACTCAGGGTTGCAGATGGAATTTAGGTTTGTTGAAGAATACAGAGAAGATAATACATGTGGAGGCCTACCAACGAAGTGAGTAATGTCCGCTGCACTCTTGAACAAATGTCAGACCTCCTCTGTCTCCAGGAACAGGCCTAAACCTCATCTACACAATGTGGTGTGTAATGTTAGGAAACACAGGTAATATAATTGAAAAACATGCAAATTTTTTTGCTCAATCCACAATCATATGACCTGTGTTTCCTTTGCTCAGGTATCTCATTGTGGAAATGTAGTCTATCATATGAAAGACTACGTAGAATATGAGCACTGTATGCAAGAACTTTGACACTTACAGAAGCCTCTCCTTCTCCATGCCTCCTACACAGTTCTAAATGTACATCATAAATGGAAACAGTACAGAATTAATTATACATGTTAAATGGTTTATTTTTGCTGTTCTCAGAATGTATCAAATTTCACTAAAAAAAGTGACTTGAAGGTATTCATCATATAACAGCGGGGAAAAAAAAACACAATCAAAATGATTGTGTTTAAAAAACCCATACAACATAACAAATCAGAATTCAGAACTCCTTAAAGTTAACTTACTTTCCATTACGTCAAAGGATGTCCTATGAACAGCTTACACTCTGTTGTGCTGTTATTACTTTCAGCCCGCCACTTTCTGAAAGAAAACCTCCATCGTTTTGAAAAACATGTTACATACAATAAATGACTTCTTGCTCTCTACCACAAGTTTCCACAAGGCCAAATCTTGTCAGAGCCATTTATAACTCTTGGATTTCTTGTAAGCCAATCCCGTCATTTGGCATTTCCGCAACTTTCAGAATTAAAATGTTGAAGATCATTTTCACAATCCTGGACTAGTAATATCTTCCCCTTCTTCCTCAGTCATGTTCTACATTTCCTATGACACTGATACTGCTTACTATGAAGCAGACTTACACTACCTCTATGACTACTACAATTATTTAATTCTCTACATCACTTTTAATCACAAAGCAATGTAAAACAGTAGACAGCATTGCAGACTTACATTCCCTCTACTCTATGTTTTGATTGGCTGCTTCAATTAGCTTATAAAAAGAAATAGTTTTTCTGAACTCATTCAAAGTGCACTTATTTCTCCATGACGTCCAGTCTTATGGTTAGAAGTTATGTCTCTGAACTACACTTATCCTCAAGGCCAAATCGTGTAGGAGCCATTAGAACTTCTTGAAATTCCTCAGAGCACATCCCGAGATTCTTTCCCTAAAATTTTGGTTTTAAAAACACCAGGTAAGAGTTTTTAAGGTCATACGGCAATTTTTTTTTGAAAATTAAAACAGAATCATTGCAGAATGACCAGCCATTTCTAGTCTTTAAATAAGCTGTGTAATGTCCTGATTTTGTTGAAGGACCGTCATGATATATAATTGCTGCAGTTACAAAAGTCCTTCCTGATATTGACAACTGCGAAGCCACAACATTTTTAATTAAAGTTGTCAATTTTGTTCCATCAGGCCTACATCGTTGGAACATTAAAATGACATACTGGCCATATGTTCGTATAAATAATGTGGACATCATTTCAGATTTACATTGGCTACACTCCATGTTGTGATCAGCTGCTTTTACTAGCTTATTAAAGGAGACTGATTTACTGTCTGGCAAAGTTAAATATATAAATCTTTCTGAGTCTACACTAGTAGTACTTGATACCCTACAGTTCTCGCAGTCATGCTGCTATTGATAAGAAAGCCCAAACAGCTGATCTACATCTACACCTTCAGCATGCAATACATCAAGCATATACATTAAAAACTCCTGACAATCTTGCTGAATATTTTGAGAGAATTGTGTTTGGCCTGAACATCTGTCTAACAGATTTCGAATTTCAGACACACTTTCTATGTTTGTTCTATCAGTGCTACATTTTTCTAAGACAGAATTTAACAAACTGCAAAATCTTTGATCAGAATTGACCACAATCTCTTCTTTTACATTTTCTAGAGAAAACAAAACATTAACCACTACATTAGCATAGCAGTTGACACCAGAACTGTTTTCAAATTGAAAACCAACAACATCTTCAACAGAATCCTTTTTGTTTCTGCTTATAATTTCAGGTTCATCGACTTTTCGTCTTTTTGCTACAACCTCCCCAGTATTGGTCACATTTCTTCGTTTCCGGCCTACCACACGTTTCTCAAACAAAGGATATTGAGGCAAATGTGGCGCATACTCTCTTCTTAACCTATTGTATTCCTTAACACAATCTAGATCCGCACAAATGCTTGTGACATCACACTCAATCAAGTACAATCCCGATAAAGTTCTAACTCGTGACAATGCCACATATGCCATACCCTCCTTGAACACAGAACTGCCAATATTCACCAATGCACTGTCTACACTTAAACCTTGCGATTTATGGATTGTCACCGCATATGCCAAGCAAACAGGAAACTGCTTACGGCGAACATATAAGTCTTTTACAAGCAAAAATCTAGCAGAACAACGACTAATTAGCTGTACTTCCTCAATGCCATCAAATTTAATTTTTAAAAATTCAATTCCATCTCTATTTCTGTATTTTACAAAATCAACAACATTACCCATTGATCCATTTACCAGACCTCTTTCAACATGTAAATTCCTTCTTAAAATTATACGGAAGTTCAAGCACACATTCAGAGTCTTTTCAAAACCTGCAGTTTTAGATATACTCTTCTCTAATGAATCCAATTTTGTTTTCAGATTCTCAGACAAAATAATTGTTGATCCCATATGCTCTACTCTGTCAATAGCTTCCAGTTTCACAATCTCTTGCTTTTCTAAATGCAACATTTTGTTGTTGAATTTGGCACATTCTGCAAGAGTTGGCATCAAACATATTCCAGATTTCTTCTCAGTAATTTTCTGAAAAATATTCTCAGGCACAACATCTTGTTCTGGATATAAATTTGACAGTAATCGTGCATGTAAAGCTTCTTTCCCATGCTCGGTCACTTTTCCAATTCTAACATCTTGTAGAATAGTCTTGTAAACTTCATCCTTCGCCTGACGCATATTTTCATGCAGTTCAGCATAATTGAAGTTTAACCATATATTGACGTTGCCAATGCTGCCTAGGCACTTCCTGGAATCTTCATGCGTGAGCATTTTGAACACAGGTTGCCCTTTCACTGGTGTCAGCTGCAGAAGATCTCCGAAAACAATGATGTGTTTGCCACCAAATAACACATCATACTCTGTTTTGAGAACTTCTTGCATTCTCAAATGCACAAAGGCAAGCATGACATTGGAAACCATGCTTACTTCGTCAATGATAAGAAGTTTCATTTTCCTCAAGATTCTTGAAACTTCAAAACAAGCATCTCCAGATAGCTTGTGATATTGTAATTTGTTGTCATGCTCCACTGGCAGCATCAGTAAACGATGTAAAGTAATCCCTTTAATGTTATGTGCTGCCAGTCCAGTTGGAGCGGTGACAACACAAGACAGCGATGACTCTGTCCTTTCCTGCAAATAACATGAAATTGCTTTAATAAGGAAACTTTTTCCAGTTCCCGCTTCTCCACTCACGTACAGTCGGACAGGCTTCAATGACGTACATGAGCACTCTTTCTTGTCATGACTTAATCCATGATCAATTTGCATGGTAACTTCGTCATATATTTTCCTCTGCTCAACGTTGAGTTGTCTTTCCAACTCTTCTAAGTTAACCGCATCCTCCTGAGCATGTGCCATGGCTCTTTCCACTTCATTCATAGCAGTGGCAGCTTCATTTTCGATAACAGGTCCTCCTAGTTGATCCTGACTCAATGAAGCAGAACTCTGACTGTCCTGAGAACTGTCTCTGGCAATCTCGGCTGCAATCATTGCTTCCTGCTCAATTTCCGCATTCAACATTTCTACATATTTGGGAAAAGCAGGACATTCTATGGTCTCCTTGGCGGCATTGAAAGAGTCTTCGTAACAGAGAAAATCTCCAAGCAGTTCCTCTTCTGCACGCCAAGGCTTGAAAAGTTGCAAAAGTGCTAAATAGAAAAACTCCTTTTTTTCAGGAGATTCGCCACTCAATTTTCGATGGTTTACCAAGTGGCATTTTCTTTGCTTGACCAGACATCCCTCACTTCCTATTACAGCATACACTCTTTTCTCAGTATCTTCTTTGATGTTCCTCTTGAATATGTAATTTTGAAGAACCTCATACAGACAAACATTCTCGAGGTGAATGCTTCGATTTGGATAATATGTATCCAACATGTTGGTCTTCAAAATGTCGGTACTGTTTGGCTCATTTTCCGCCAAATACTCAATTTCCCGCACAGGTTTGAGAACTCGATTACGCGTTGCAGCAAGACCAAGACTCGCCCAAACGATACTCCTGGACTTGGCATAGAGACTTGCTGAAGACAACCGGTCAGAACATTTGTACGCTCCAATTTCTCGATGCGACAACATCTTCAGACTGAAACTGTACAACTTCTTGCTGAGGCTCTTTTCATGGGAAATGTCCTCCCACATATCCTTCAATTCTGTCTTCTCTTTTTTGGTGATGTAAGACGTCACATACCGAGCCACAGCCATACAGTTATCAGCCACAAACTGTATATCCATGTTAGCATTCCACATGGACAAAATCACCGGGTTGTAGTCGTTGATGTACTTGGACTCTTCGTTCCTCTTCAAATTGTATGTGTTTTTATGTGATTTCTTCATCACATTATGTCGCAGCAAAGACATCAAACTGTTTACTCTTCCTTTAGAAATCACCGGTCGTGGAAAGCCGAAACGACATTTGGTGTAGAACTTCTCCTTGTTTCGGAATTTACGACGACAGTACTTTCCACATCGATGGCTTTGGAAACGCAGAACTTTTTCTCTTAGGCTTTTCTTCTCCTTTGCGTTTGGAACAGCACACGTAGAATACTGTTGTATAAAACTCATCACTGAGTCTTCTGGATCCGTTCCAAATTTAGGTGCATCCTTGATCCACAGCAACATATGTATATGAGGAGCACCTCTTGCTTGGTACTCCTTTCTCCAGAAGAAATCCAACACCTCTCCAAGAGGTGGATTCTTCTTATTCATGATGAAAGACATCATAGCTTCAAATCTATGATTGAAGTACCTACATACATTGACTGGATCCAAAGAGCACAGTTCTCCGGGTGTCTTGAATTCAATGTTTTCTACGTTAGCATTTGCCTCTCGTAGAAATTCAAGTAAGTCTTCCCAGCCATACTCGGCACAGCTCAGAGTGAGGAACCATGTGGGAGTTCCTAAGTTCCTCAGCATACATTTTAAATCACCATGACGACGGTACCAGTACTCATTAGTACCACGCTGACACGCCATGAGATTAATCAGGTGAGAATCCAAAATACTGTCTTGGACATTGACTTTATCCATAAAGTCACTTGCCGAGATGTTTTGCATGTGTATACCACTTTTCAAGATGTGGTTCACTGCATATGACAGTCCAGACAGATCGCTTTCAAACAGGAGATGAAACAAATAAGGAATGCATTGTCGAAACCTAGCATCTCCTGCATACAATCGCAAAGTCCGGTATTCAGAAGCAGGAACTTGATGAGGTCGCTCATCATATCTTCCTCCCTGACCTGTTGGAAAAAGCTGTGGGAAACACCGAGCTTCCAAACTTTCCTCCCAAACACTAATGGGACTCCCTTTGGCTTGTTTCATTTGAAACAACTCAATAGCATTCCCCATGACTTCCTTGGAATGCAAAGGATGAACACTATAATGTTCATATATTTCTTCACTAGTAGAGGGTTCTACTTTCTCAATTTGACCAGCACACAAATCGCTATCCTCTTCCTCACTTACTTCCTCTTCTGCAACATATACATTCTTATAGTATTTATTATTTTTTTTCAAATACAATGTTGCCTTTTTAACTTTCCTAACATCCACTAAATCTTGCCATATTTTCTTATTCTTTGTTGGAACCCCATTAACTAAGATAACCAGAGGTTCCTCTTCCACTTTTTCTACTCCAATTGTGTTAATGTTTTTCTTCAAATCTAGAGGCAAATAAACAACTCTTCCCTTTAATCCTCTCTGTAAATCTGATGGAGGCAATTTCCCTGTCTTTGGCTCCATTCTTGCAATAGCCTGAAAGGGATGGATACTTTGAATCAAAATAGATTCATAAGTATTTAAATCCTTCAATTCAGAAGGAATCTCAACCAATTCCAGATTATTATGAACTGCTCTAGCAGGCATCTGGTTTTGATTTAATTTGCAACAACAATAAGTACACACACGTTGATCCAATCCCAAATCAAAACAATTTTCTGCCATCAAGTATGTTGCGAAATCCTTCCATTCACTATTATTTTCCCTTTCACTTTTTGCATATAAATCCACTAACTTAGTCTGATTCTTATAATAAGTGCGTCGACAACACACACAAGTGAAATTTGGCCTCTCACTTGATTTGACCTGAAACGTCGCAATTTCCCTCTGGAAATTATCTGTACTGGAAACCTGTACACTATCTTCCACATTACCCGCTTCTTCTTGGTCAATTTCAACATTCTCCTCTTTACTTCCAAAGTAACAAAACTCAATTTCTTCACATATATTCTTCACATCTATTTCAGAACCATGCAAAAGAGCAGCGCATAATTGTTTAAGCATAATTGCTGGACTCTTAGCATAATACAACATTCTAACTAATTTCCTCACTTTATCATGATGCACTGCTAGCATCCTGAAATGATGAAAAACACTCTGGCATACTCTCCTGGAAAGACAAGCCAGTGAATGACCATGCAAACCTGTCACTTCTCTCACTCTGCAAGGATCTAATTCTTGCAACAACCTCATTTTCTGCTTCAAACTTTTCTTATTAAATGACCGTACAAAATCACAAAGCAAATTGATGGAATCCTGTCGCACACTGCAAATACTACTACACTTCCAGGTGTACACAGGACCCTTAGCACGTCTTCCTAAAACCTCATTACCTAACACCTCTTCTGCCTCTGTTGTCACAAGTTTTTCTTTTTCAACTGGACAACCATCTTTCACTTCATAAGCACGACCACTGGTGTCAACTGCATGCACCAAATCATTATCCTGGAAATAACTCTCCTCATTCAAAAATGCCTCACAGCTTGAACTATGCATCCATTCTCCAGAAAAAACTTCACAAAAATTACTACGATTAACTATTCTCTTCCATCTACTATTTCTTTTGAAATCATAAATTGCCTTGTTTAGCTTCCTAATTCTATTGATTATCAAAATAAATAACTTACGTTTAATTTCAAATGCCTGATCAATAACTTTCTCAACTTTTTTTTTTCTCTTATAAAAAACCACTTTCTGTTGACCTTTCTTAATATTTTTTAACAAATTGCCAATTATCCTGTTGCGGAACATTCGTTTACGAATGTCCCTAAACTGTTGTTTCCTTCTACTATCATGCACAGAGTTATCTCTTGCTCTAGCAGTAACATTTTTCATTGGCCTTTCCTTTCCGTTTGAATTGCTTCTCTTTTTCTGGACTGAAACATTTTCTGTAGTAATATTTTTTTTACTACACATATTTCTTATGAATGTTTTTGTACTCTTACCCGGTGCTTTCTTGGTGACTTGACAAATCTTTTTGTTAGAGGACTGCTGCTTTTTTTCATTAACCTGCTGTCTTTGACGTCTTGCAGCCTTTCTCACTCTTTCTTTGGTTGGCATGCTGAAATCTTGAAATGATCTGCAGTTGAATCTGTGGTAAAATATAATAAAAAATGTTATTAACCACTATTACCCAACAGTAAATCAATAACAGTAATCAAAAACTTAAAACACTACTTGACATTTTTACATAGAAGATTTTTTAGTGCTTGGCAAATTTAGAATACAGAAATAGCAGAAAAGAAATGGAATTTATATTCATGTTACCTGTGCTATTTTATATGTGAATCTGATCTAATTTTATGAGCATATTTTAATATTTTATTGAAGACACTACACATAACCTGTTTTTGAAGGTGTCTTTATTTTTAAATTAAACGGTTTACATTTTTACTTTTTATTTATTATAAATTTTTAAAATAAATGTTTATAGTTCCATAGACTCAAGCACGTCAGCTTCCCATCCTATGTCATATAATTCTGACAAATCTGCATCCTCATCACGTTCTTCTTCATCCTCAGGATTTAAATCATCCAAGGGATCAACATCCACTGATGTTTCAATTACGAGTTCAATGATGAGGTCGAAATCAACTGATTGCTGATTGTCGCTCATGTTGATGTTGTCTTTATCTTTAAAGAAAGATAACAACAATGAGATGTTGCAGAGTAAGAGACAAATCTCAGAGATTATAATAGTAAAATTGTTTAACAAGAGTAACATTTTGCAGCTATTATTTAGCCATGTCCAGCGATGCTGAGGAGGTGAAGCCTATGTCCAATTTTTCAGTGAACAGGACTCATCTCTTCTTAACCTTGGATAAGCCTCACCGACTCTGTGTCCCCTGCACATACTTAAATGTAAAGGGGCAGATTTATGTTAACTGGCACATCCCCAGGGATGCACCAGTTAATGTGCACCGCTGCTCTGCCACCCATGATGTGCCGTAATTACAATCAGATAGGACAAAGCTGCGTCAAAACCCTGCGCCTGCTTGAAGCAGGCATAGGTCTTGACGCAGCATTGTGGAGATGGAGCACCCCTGAGCCTTGCTGGAGCTGCATCGCACTTGCGATACAACTCCAGCAATGCGCCACCTTTACGGCACAGATGCGTCACGCATCTGTGCCGTTTTTGCCCCATGCTGCGCCGCATTGTAAATGCAGCACACCATGGGTGGCGGAACAGCGGCACAGGATGACTGGCACATCCCTGGTGATGCCCCAGTCATCATAAATCTATCCCTAAGCTTCTTATCTTGTTAGAGATGAACCGCCATATGTATCATCAAACTATTTTGCATTTCCTAAATAGCGAATTTTAAGGGATAAATAGCAATTCTTTACCATTCCTAATTTGCGATGAGCAAATTGCTAATTGCAAATTACCCATTCATTTCCATGGGCCAGGAGGCCCATAGGAATGAAGGTGCAATTTGCGATTAGCAATTAGCTCATCGCAAATTAGGAATTTTTCCAAAGGTGCAGGGGTGTTTCAAGAACACCCTGCTGCACCCCTGAAAAAGAAATTTGGGGGCATATGGCGCACATACATGCCCTAAGGGCATGTATGGGCGTCATATGGCACCTTTTGTTTTTTGGAAAAAAAGGTTTTTGAAAAGAATTCGCAAATTACCACCAACTAGAAGTTGGTGGTAGTTTGCAAATCCTTAATGGCATTTTTTGCATATTTTTTGTTTGATACATTGCATTTAAGGAATCGCAAAATTTGCAAATCCTTCAGTACAATCGCAAAATAAGGAATAGCAATTTTTGCTATTCCTTATTTTGCATCAAACTTGTTTGATACATACCATTTGTCTAATTAGCATTCGCAAAGGCCGAAATTCGCAGAATTTTGACCTTTGCGAATGCTAATTAGCTTGATACATATGGCCCCAAGTGAGGCCTGTCTTGCAACATGGTGCATCTTTTGCATCACTGCTGCATCGGTTTCATGTGGCACGTTTTTTTTACACCATGACACATCTGCCTAAATGCATCAATTTGTAATTTTGTCGCCTCATAGCAAATCTTTTGCACCGCCGCTGCATCAGAAAAGTGACGCACAGTGGCGCAAAAGAGGCATACACCTATCATAAATCTGTCCCTAGCATTTTAAATGATTAATTCAGGATGACGATAAGGTGTGGCCTATCCAGAGGTTTTTTTAAGGTGAGGCCTACTCAGGATTGCAGATTAAAGTTACGCTTGATGAAGAATACAGAGGAGATAATACATGTAAAGGCCTACCAATGAAGTAAGTAATGTCCACTTTATTGCGCCAGTCATCATAAATGTATCCCTAAGCTTCTTATCTTGTTACAGATGAACCGCCATATGTATCATCAAACTATTTTGCATTTCCTAAATAGCGAATTTTAAGGAATAAATAGCGATTCTTTACCATTCCTAATTTGCAATGAGCAAATTGCTAATTGCAAATTACCCATTCATTTCCATGGGCCAGGAGGCCCATAGGAATGAAGGTGCAATTTGCGATTAGCAATTAGCTCATCGCAAATTAGGAATTTTTCCAAGGGTGCAGGGGTGTCTCAAGAACACCCTGCTGCAGCCCCTGAAAAAGAAATTTGGGGGCATATGGTGCACATACATGCCCTAAGGGCATGTATGGGCGTCATATGGCACCTTTTGTTTTTTGGAAAAAAAGCTTTTTGAAAAGAATTCGCAAATTACCACCAACTAGAAGTTGGTGGTAATTTGCAAATCCTTAATGGCATTTTTTGCATATTTTTTGTTTGATATATTGCATTTAAGGAATCGCAAAATTTGCAAATCCTTCAGTGCAATCGCAAAATAAGGAATAGCAAATTTTGCTATTCCTTATTTTGCATCAAACTTGTTTGATACATACCATTTGTCTAATTAGCATTCGCAAAGGCTGAAATTCACAGACTTTTGGCCTTTGCGAATGCTAATTAGCTTGATACATATGGCCCCAAGTGAGGCCTGTCTTGCAACATGGTGCATCTTTTGCATCACTGCTGCATCGGTTTCATGTGGCACGTTTTTTTTACACCATGACACATCTGCCTAAATGCATCAATTTGTAATTTTGTCGCATCATAGCAAATCTTTTGCACCGCCGCTGCATCAGAAAAGTGACGCACAGTGGCGCAAAAGAGGCATACACCTATCATAAATCTGTCCCTAGCATTTTAAATGATTAATTCAGGATGACGATAAGGTGTGGCCTATCCAGAGGTTTGTTTAAGGTGAGGCCTACTCAGGATTGCAGATCAAAGTTACACTTGATGAACAATACAGAGGAGATAATACATGTAAAGGCCTACCAATGAAGTAAGTTATGTCCACTTCATTGTGCCAGTCATCATAAATCTATCCCTATGCTTCTTATCTTGTTAGAGATGAACTGCCATATGTATCATCAAACTATTTTGCATTTCCTAAATAGCGAATTTTAAGGAATAAATAGCGATTCTTTACCATTCCTAATTTGCAATGAACAAATTGCTAATTGCAAATTACTCATTCATTTCCATGGGCCAGGAGGCCCATAGGAATGAAGGTGCAATTTGCGATTAGCAATTAGCTCATCGCAAATTAGGAATTTTTCCAAGGGTGCATGGGTGTCTCAAGAACACCCTGCTGCACCCCCTGAAAAAGAAATTTGGGGGCATATGGCGCCCATACATGCCCTAAGGGCATGTATGGGCGTCATATGTCACCTTTTGTTTTTTGGAAAAAAAGCTTTTTGAAAAGAATTCGCAAATTACCACCAACTAGAAGTTGGTGGTAATTTGCAAATCCTTAATGGCATTTTTTGCATATTTTTTGTTTGATACATTGCATTTAAGAAATCACAAAATTTGCAAATCCTTCAGTGCAATCGCAAAATAAAGAATAGCAAATTTTGCTATTCCTTATTTTGCATGAAACTTGTTTGATACATACCATTTGTCTAATTAGCATTCGCAAAGGCCGAAATTCACAGAACTTCGGCCTTTGCAAATGCTAATTAGCTTCATACATATGGCCCCAAGTGAGGCCTGTCTTGCAACATGGTGCATCTTTTGCATCACTGCTGCATCAGTTTCATGTGGCACGGTGTTTTTTACACCATGACACATCTGCCTAAATGCATCAATTTGTAATTTTGTCGCCTCATAGCAAATCTTTTGCACCGCCGCTGCATCACAAAAGTGACGCACAGTGGCGCAAAAGAGGCATACACCTATCATAAATCTGTCCCTAGCATTTTAAATGATTAATTCAGGATGACGATAAGGTGTGCCCTATCCAGAGGTTTGTTTAAGGTGAGGCCTACTCAGGATTGCAGATGAAAGTTACGCTTGATGAAGAATACAGAGGAGATAATACATGTAAAGCTCTACCAATGAAGTAAGTGATGTCCACTTCATTGCGCCAGTCATCATAAATGTATCCCTAAGCTTCTTATCTTGTTAGAGATGAACCGCCATATGTATCATCAAACTATTTTGCATTTCCAAAATAGCGAATTTTAAGGAATAAATAGCGATTCTTTACCATTCCTAATTTGCGATGAGCAAATTGCTAATTGCAAATTACCCATTCATTTCCATGGTCCAGGAGGCCCATAGGAATGAAGGTGCAATTTGCGATTAGCAATTAGCTCATCGCAAATTAGGAATTTTTCCAAAGGTGCAGGGGTGTCTCAAGAACACCCTGCTGCACCCCTGAAAAAGAAATTTGGGGGCATATGGCACACATAAATTTTAACAACATTCCTTTACCTCAAAAACGATTTTCAAGTCATAATTTGAAAACACTGCCCACGGGGAAATGACTTAAAATGTCCTTAAGACACATGAAAGTGTTTTTTTAAAGCCTTTGCAAGTTTTTGGGTCACTTTTAACATGGCTATGTAACTCAAACAGTCAAAATCTAAATTTACCATGCACAGGTGGGACCATATTTACAAGGAATGTGCCCCACGGGGAAAGGTCTTACATTAAAATGGGAAAAATAACATCAGAGACACTCAATTGCCTTATAATGAACACCATTATGTCCTTGTCATAAATATTATAACCATTCATTTTCCTCAAAAACGATTTTCAAGTCATAATTTGAAAAGACTCCACAGCTCCTATGCACAATAACACCCTGTCAGTACTAATACTTCACATTTTCTCCAATTACATTTTCTCAAAGAAACAAAATCTATTTGTAAAACACTTGAGACAAAGCAACATTTGAAGAACACAACTTTCTTCATAATTTTCTCCTTAAAGCACACTATTCTCTATCTAAATTAAAGAAATCTTTTCTCACCTTAGCAAATACTTTGAGTTTCAAAACAGTCTCAGAAACACACCAATTTGTCTTCAGCAGAGCAAAAGGTATGCACTCCAGAGTCTGCAACTATCAAAAGCACAGAAATGCTGTAATTCTTCACACATATCTCTCATGTCACCCAATCAAAACTCTTCCCTCACTTTTTTTCAAATGAAAACCCTTCCCCCCTCTGCCCTTTCTGCCTTTTCTGCATGGCAACCACGTCTTGGAAGACCTCTGGTGTTTGCAAGTTCACACAACAATGTTGCAATTGAACTCTGAACTCTCAGTGCACATCATATCCAGTGCATTCTTTCATTTAATGATTTTTTCTTGACCACTAAAAATACATCTTTCAAACAACTCATCCATGCACCCTAACTTTCTGTTTTCAGCAATCAAAATCCACCAATCACTGTTACTGCTTCATTAACACAGAAACTCCACAGTTTTTTTCATTTTAAACTCTTATTTTTTCAACTGCCATTTCATTGCCACACTTCATCTGACTGCAGGAGAACCTTCTCTCACCATGTTTTCTGTCTGGATTGTTGGACATAGTTACATCTATTGGGCTCAGAGGTATGCTGAGAACAGGAATTTACCTAACCTCAATTTACAAGATGTGGAAATTAAGTGGTTTGGCCACAGAGGATTGAAATGCCACCAATTGATACCATTGGTGAAAACCTTTATGCATTTGACAAAACCTGACCTGTTAATTGTGCACTGTGGAGGTAATGATTTGGGCACTTTGACAGGGGTAGGTCTGGAAATGCTTTTAAAGGACACCTTTGAGCAATTGATGGCACTTTTTCCTCAGACTGCCTTGGTATATTCAAATATATGCCAAAGACAGAAATGGAGGTGGTCAAACCAATTTTGTCCACAAATTGAGAAGTCGAGGAAGCATGTAAACAAATCTTTTTCAGCTTACATGAGAGACCATGGAAGGGCTCCGTGTACAACAATAACTTGCGTTACTACATGCAAGATATCTACAGAGGAGATGGAGTTCACTTCTCAGATGAAGGCAACAGAATTTTCATTCTGAATTTAAGACTGTGCATTGGTACCTACTTATAAGTACCTAAATGTACCATAAACCCAAAAGCTCTTCTCAGAGCTACCCTACATCTGATCACTCACAATTATTATTTTACTCTAACATTTTTCACTAATTTTCAACAAAGTATGCTCCCTGGGGCGCTACCCGGTACGCGAACCGGGAGCTAACCTCGCTAAATTTTTTAAAAAATGTTTTTTTTTCGCACATATGGGCCTCCTCAGCCACCCTCAGAAAACCTAGGGGGTCAAGATAAGTCTACCGTGCCCCCTTCTACCCATTCTGAACATTATTTGCCCTCCATCTTGTATCTTAATTCGACCGAAACACAAAATGGTGGACTCCCGTAACGCTTAAGGTTCGCGAACCGGGGCGCTCGCCAGTTCGCGTACCGGGTCGCTCCCTGGGAAGCGCACCATCAAAAAAGGTGGGAAAATAGTTTACAGAAAAGCGACTGGAGACAATTTCACCAAATATAGATTAGCTCATACTACATACCAATGCCTACCATTTTCACAAATTTGATTGAAATTCCATTTAACCATTTAGCCTGTAGACCTCTCTAAATACCCTGAGGTAAATTACTTCACAAAACACATCTGAAGTGTTGGAATTGACAACCAATTAAAATGTTACTTTCATTTTCTACTTTTTTTACCTGACATTTGATTGGCCATGTACCTGAATATATATAAAGGAAGAGAGAGAAACACAGCCATTTTGACTACTACTTCCTGAACTACATTGCAAGATCATTTTCACTCACAACTTAAACTTGTTTTTAGAAGGTGAGATATTATTTTATAAATTTGAAAACATTTTCAGATAGTTATATACTATCCCTCTGTAAGAGTTAGACATTGAGAAAGGCTTCTTTATTATAATTATGGATTGATTTAGGTTTCTGTGGTATAATTATGAATTTACTTAGGCTTCTTCACAGGCACTTTTTAATAGTACTACTTCACGCCTGAAACCATACAGTGCCCATAGATTACTTCTCTGTTATAAACTCACAAGTACCTGTCTGAACTTAAACCCAACAGTGCCCTATCTCTACTGATATATTTATTTTTTATGCAAATTACAGCAATAAAATGGAAGGTGAGCAGAATGTTTCCTTCGAAATTGTTCTGGAGAACAACACAGAAAAAGATATTGAGGACAATGATGACTCAGATTTCATGGATGAATCACGGGACCATGAATTAGTTCAATGTGTAGAATCTGTGGATCATTTACTTCATTATGATGACGGTCAAATGTGGGAACTTATGTTCACTCAACAAGAGGACATATCGGACAGTCAAATGCTAGACGTTCTATTAAATTTTGAAAAACAATCCGAAAAATAAAATTGTATGTAATATTAGAAAATTGTTTGAGTCTTTAATCATTTTTATATGTAATTCATAAACTAGTTAAATGTTAGAAATGTTATTAAATTTTCAAACACAATCACAATAATAAATAATTGCTTAAAAAATTAAAAAATTAAAAAATAATCAACAAAACCAACAATCAATTAACATACAGTATTTGAAAAGTCTATCATTCTTTTTTCCTTATAGTACGCTGCCCAGAACGCTTCCCGGTTCGCGAACCGGGCGCTACCCACGCAAAAAAACAAAAAAAAAATTATTTTTTTTTGCCCCGTGGGGCCCTTTTAAAGCCTCCACATTAAACCTAGGGGGTCAGGGAGGATCTACTATGCCCCCTTATGGTAATTTCCCCCTTTGTTTTGGCCTCCTCTTGTCTCTCAAACCTACCGAGAGACAAGATGGCGGCCGCTCCGGACTGTTTAGAATGTTGACAGACACCGGAGAGCCAATCAGCTTCGCTATGCGAAGTTCCGTTACGCGTAAAGTCCGCGAACCGGAGCGCTGCCCGGTCCGCTGTTACAGATATATATCTGCATTTGGGCTCTTTTGTCTCTGGTGGCCATCTTGGGAGACTGCGTATCAGAATTTTTTTAATGAAATATAAGAGGATTTGAGAAGTCACTCAAAATGTGCCCTAATATTTCTTTCTTCAGCACTAATCATAATTTCTATGGCAAAATGAACCCCCTCAATTTGTTCCTTTGCAAATTAAATGTTGTAAGTGTTAACACTTTATTCTAATGAAGATGACTTCAGGTGTGCCATACTTTTGTCATAAGTAAGACTGTTAGCGCTCTAGTTGTTCTTTAGAACACTCTGGGACATTCTGTCATTGGGCTATAGTTGGGCTACATCTGGCTGATATTTGGGCTACATTTGGTTTTTTTTGTCTCTGGTGGCCATCTTTGGGCTACATTGGGCTACATTGGGCTACATTTGGGCTCTAACATATATATAGCCCAATGTAGCCCAATATATATTTTTTCAAAGGTAATTTTCGTAAAAACCACTGGAGCATATATTTTGAGACATAGCAAAGGCACATCGGGGTACCAGTCCCTACAATTTTGCCAAGTTTGGTGGAAATCCATTCAGCCGTTCGGGCTAAAAGTGAGTCCAACCGCCCTATGGAAATTAACATGGGGAAAACACGTTTTGGGACCCCCCTTTTATCTCGGCCCCCGCTTGACAGATCCCCCCGAACCTTTCAGGGAAGGAGCGGAGCGCAGCGAGGCAAAGTTAAGGAAAATTACAGGCAGATCCCTCATTCGGCGCCAAAGTTATTCCCAAAAGAATGTTGCGGATTTCCTATGGAAAACGATCCTAACTATAACTACCTACTGGCGACTGCCAGTAGGTATATATATATATATATATATATATATATATATATATATATATATATAGATAGATATATAATATATATATATATATTACCTACTGGCGGTTGCCAGTAGGTAGTTATAGTTAGGACCTAGTTTCCATAGGAAATCCACAACATTCTATTTGGAATAACTTTGGCACTGGTGGACGAATCTTCGTGAATTTCTCCAAGAAAATGGCCTGCTTGGTTTCGCTCCTTCCCTTAAAGTTTGGGGGTGATTCGTCAAGTGGGGGCCGAGAAAAAAGGGGGGTCCCAAAAAGTGTTTTCTCCATGCAATTTTCCATAGGGACCTTTAGCCAGGGCTACAGCCCGAACGGCTGAACGGAATTACACGACATTTGGCAGAGAGGTAGAGTTCTGTTCGCAGATTGTGCTTTTTGTTAAATGGTGTAAATCCATTCAGTAGTTTCTGAGAAAATTGCAAGTAAAATCATAGCGATATCTAGAGACGGAGTTCAGCACGCGTACGGAAATCTGTTCAATTACGAGCGCGAGCTGCATGCTGATTGGCTGTGAACGGTCTGTCAACACTTGAAAGCAGGAAGTCTTGGTGGCCATCTTGTGCCTTGCTAGAACCGAGTCACAAGAAAACAGTAAAGCAAATGTGATAAATAAGGGAAGGGGGTAGGCTAGAAACATTCTGCCCCTCTAGGCTTGCTCAGGGGGTCGTACATGGATGTTTAGGCTCTATTTTTTATTTTTATTTTTTTAAAGGAAAATTGCGGCGTATGCGTATGGAAATACGTACAATTACGAGAAAGAGCTGCATGCTGATTGTTTGTCAATACTACAAAACAGGAAATGTTGGCAGCTATCTTGTTTGTCGCGAGAGCCGAGTCACAAGAAAACAGTAAAACAAAGTTGAGAAATAAGGAAAGGGGGCAGGGTAGAAACATTTTGACCCTATAGTCTTGGTCAGGGGGTGGTACATGGATCTTTAGGCTCAATTTTTAATTTAAACACAATAAAAAATGGCGGGGTACTCGTGCAGTACTTGTTCGCGGAGCAAAAGGTGAAAAAAAACTAGAAGTCAGTTTTGTTTATTAGGTCCCGGGGGGGCAAATTACAGGGGCAATTTTTAGAGCTATATTTCTATGACAGTATGTAAAACTTTCCGTTTTTTTTCCTGCATCAGTTGTACTCTCTACGCATGCGCAGCCTTGTTTGCAAGTGCACTTTTTTTTCTTTTTCTTCAAGTTCGCCAAGCAAACCTCTCCTGATTTTAGGTACTAAATTTGCCGCTTTCTTTTCCCGGGTCATGTGTGTCATCCGGTGCTATACTTTTGTAATATATTAATAAACATATTGTATGTATATTTATTTGAAATGTAGTGTCGAGGCGCCAAACGTTGATTACATACTTTGTCCAAACGCCATTTTAGTAGTTTTCCTCCGTTATTTTTATTATACCGGTTACTTTCATTTTACCCTGCGCATATTTTCTCTGTGATCGATGAGATTTCGTGCCACAGATACCACGGTGTTTGTCCTTGGTCTCCGATCTTATCAGACTTGGTCACAAGTATACCTAGAAACTAATTTGAAGGATGTAAGGCACAGGCATTACAACACTTGTTGGTCAACAAAAAAACATTATTAAGAATATGCATTTATCATGTGTGGTAAATGCATACTAGTTGTAAAAGCATGTGTGGAAAAGCGATATGCGTGCTAATGGTTTTGTGGTGACGATCATGCGTGCTTATGAACCGGGTCTGGGTGTGGTGGAGTCTAGGGTACCAGGCGGAGGGGCACGCAGCTGCCATCATACAATATACAAGTAATAAAGGATTTTTCAAAACTTTAAAAACAATTATTCAATAACTATCCTAGATTAAGTCTTCTGTTAGTATGTTCATTAAATACAGGAATATATGTTTTTAAACAATTAAAAACATTTGCGTCTTTTTTGTACGGGGCGCCATACACAGAAGCTTTGATGCGACGTGTAACGTCAAAGGATATTCATAGCGTATGCTGAGAATGATTAGCAGTACAAACTATGGTGTGATCATCACTCTCTCACTGTCAAATCAGAGCACAGGGCGTGCTATGAGAATGGTTAGAAGTACTGACTCATTGGAGATCCAATTCAGGTGTGTGGCTTATCCACAGTATCATAACGTTATTTTTTAACCTGGTTAAGTTTGGGGTTTGCATGAAATACTATGCTATAGGCAAATATGGATGTTTAGGGAGCACTTATCTGCATGAAGCTTGGTTATTACCATTTACATATAGGTGTCTGAGGGAGGGAAAAGAAGTCTATGTGAATGGCGAGGATTGCACAATAGTACCAGATCACTCCTTAATTTGTAGACAGATACAATTGCATGGCTCTTGTATACAAGATGCGCCTAATTTGGACTGAGTTTTGAAAGGTAGTCCGACACCTGCTATCATAACAATGTTCAGTTTACTGGAAACGGGAGTTATTTACTTTGAAATAATGGAGATTGTAGTGCAATATTAGCAGGCATCGCTTACATGATTACGGTAACTGAGCGTGTGGTTTGATTAAAAAAAAGTTGTGTTAACTCCTCTGCATGGGAAGCTGGATGTTTCCATCTGGCTGTCAATTTCGACCTTGAAAGCAGAGTTAACCAAATGAGTCGTATAAGAGCGCTATTGTCTCAAAAAGAGGTCGCTGTTAAATCTGGTACAGAAACATTTGTCCTTCATGTAGCAAACACCCGCACAGAAGTGCATGATTTATTAAATACAGACGTGCTCTTGAATTTTGGGGAGTTAATTTAGAGTATCTTTAATGTGTCCTTGACTACGGGGTTACCTTACTTTTAGAAGCAGTGGCCTTGTGACTTCTGTGGAAAGTATATTTGGCGTCTTTTTGGGATTTTTTCTTTCAATTTTTTCCAGCATCTTTGGTGGATTGCGCTTAATACTCGCATTAGTTGCCAGTGTGCTTTTATTAATTTGTTTATATAAATATGGATGCACATCCTGCAGTAGACGATAATATGTCCCGGCTGTTGCTGCTTCGCAACCGAATGATTAGTTATTACGGAGCGCTGCCTCTGGCTACATTGAGTGTAGCTTATGGATTATCGTTTCGATTTTCCTTTTTCACATGCGTTCAACCTGTGCTCCATTGCCTGAGCTGTGATTTCGACTGGGCCCTGGATTTGTGTCTCTGCAGTACGGTGTCTCCCAACGCGGATTATGACCAGCTGATGAGCCCCTTACTGGTTCATGACGTGCTCTGTTATGGCGGCAGGATTATGGCCTTAGCAGCGACACATGGAATAATGGGACGTTGGAATGTTTTTGCAGCGGCGCTTGAGTTCTTGGCACGCAGTTACATTGAAGATGACCCGAGTTTTCCTCCAATGGTGACAGAGTCTCCCATCGTTGAGGAACATGTATGTTCCTTCCCACTATTGAATTGGATGGCTGAAATGTTTTCAGATGAGGACAATGACTTCCTGTTGGAGGCTGTTGCTACATACTGTGCTTACACGCTGTTGGATTAAGACTCTTTAATTTTTCTACGTATTCTTTAATATTTAGTTATTGCTTTCTATCAAAGAGCGAATAACTTTTTTGGGGAAATGTGAACTTGACTCAGCTTTTTAGGCTTGGACTCTGCGTTCCTAAATCGCCCACGTTTATATCACGTGCTTTGATCAAGAAAGGGTGCCGTGGGGCTGAGCGTTGCACTCACACCCTGTTAAGTTAGCATGGGTTTATTAGAAGCTTACACATTATTTTTGCTGTCCTGCTCTGCTTTGCACATGACAGGTACTTGTGATATTGTTTAGAGAAGGCTGAGTATTTGGCTTTATATAAGAATAATTTGGTATGCTAGATTTGTAAACTGCCTCGCTAGTTTTGTGTGTATAGTGAGAGCATGGAACATCAAGGTTATCTTGAATACTGTGTCTGTTATTCAGAATGATCCTCGCACGTTCGAGCCATAATACATAAGGAGCTGTGGCCACCTCTGATACTTGCGCTTTTCAAAATCCATTGTGGAGGCAAAGTTACACACAGTTGGAGAACATTCTTATCTTGACAGTTTGTGGAACACTGAATGTGATCCACTACTGCTGAGAACCAGAGGTATGGGTCTGCCCAAGTAATCCTATGAGACTTTCTATAGTTATAAACTAATCTGATAGGTAGGGAGAGTGAAATGTAGGTATATTTTAAATGTGTTTACCTTTAGCATTATAGGATGCTTTTTCCGTTTGTATTTCATAGAATAGTAACAATGCTGACAACCTTGTTTCTGATAATATGTTTGGTTGCATTTTCTACGGTACTGTGCATGAGATTATGGCGTTAGAAATAAACATTTCAAAGTTGCACGTGTCTTTATTTACATCTTGTTTTGGACTGGTGTAAGACTATATTGAAAGAGTGTTTTTGTTATCCACTTTACTTCATGTAATCTAAGTCGCATGTTCTGGGTTGACTAGTCATTGGTGTTTTTGCTCTATGGCGAAGAACCAATGAGTCACTGATTGCTAGTTTGGTAGGGGGTTTGTGTAGTAAGGTGGGTTTTGGTACACCATAATTCATTGAGGTCCTAAGTCTTTATGCACTGTTCTGTGTATGAGCAGAATTCCTGGAACAGTAGTTACAACAAAAAGGCTCGATAAAAGGCTTGCAACATGAATATGAATATAAAATAGAAGAATAGTTGATAATCACAGCTAAGGAATGCAGCAATTAGATGTGTGTATGTGTGGATGATGTATAGATTGAGTGGAAGATGAAAAACGTGAATCGTAAACTATCGTAGATCTTTGGATTTCCAAGTCATTACACAGATAGGTTGTTGGATTCCGCAGTGGGAGCAAATAAACTAATACAACAACTAAGGAAGAAAGCTAGTGCATAAAGTACACACAGTTGGGCAGATTTACAAGGTCTTGGGAAAAATGATGCAAAAGTGGCGCAAGGAGCTTGTAAACCTGTCGCAGTGTGTGGTAGAAAAGACGCAAGAAGGGACAGAAGTGTGCAAATTACCCACTGCTATTCACGGGTAGTAGTTACCAAGAAGGCTGAATAAAGGGCCTGCACTTTGAATTTGAATTAAAGCAGAATAATTGATAAGCTTAGGCAAGAATGGTAGCAAGTAGGTGTGTGTATTTGTGGTTGTTGTGTTGATTGAGTGGAAGATGACTGAGGTGAAAAATTAGAGAGGTTGCAGAGATGCTAACTTTCCATTTCTTTGTAAAGGAAGTGGGTGTTTAGTTTTCCAGTGCATATATATATTCACTGAAAAAACGTAGGTTTCAGGCACGTTATAGTTAGGAATTAGCATTTAAAAAACCTTAGAAATTCACTGAAAAAAACGTTTCTCTCATACATAACCATTGAAATTCCCCCGTTATAGTTAGTTCAGCTAACTATAACTCGCGCGCCGGCAGTTTCGGATGATTACTGGCTACTCTGAGGATGCACAGAACTTGAGACTTATTTTCAAGCGTAACTGGCACATCCTACAGACTGATCCAGTTATAGGCCCGGATGTCCCAGAATCACCATTGATGACCTTTCGTAAAGCTAGGTCCCTTAAGGACATCTTAGTACAGAGCCATCTGCCACCAGTACTGCCACGTACAGGAACACTCAGAGATATGAAGGGCTTTTTCCCCTGTGGGAAATGTAAGTCCTGCGCTACGAGCAAAAGGGTTCTCCACTATACTATCCCAGGGTGTAGGAAACCGAAAATGATCAGCAAATTCATCTCCTGCCTTACCCCTTTCGTTGTGTACTGCTTGGTTTGTCCCTGTGGACTAAAATACATAGGGAGCACGGTCCACAACGTAAAGGTCAGAATTCTGGAACATCAGCGGGCAATAGCAAACAAGGACGAAAATTATCCCATAGCCCGGCACTTTGCCTTGAAGCACCAAAGCAATAGAGAGCTGCTACAATACTATGGCATTGACCATGTTCCAACTAACCCCAGAGGGGGTATTAGGCTTCAACGACTAAGAAGACTTGAATCCCGCTATATTATAGGGGCTTAATAGGAGTGAAGAGTTAACTGTACACCTGGGATAGTTACATGGGATTTCTTGATGAACTGTATTGATTTTGTAGCTGTACATGATGCATTGAATGATATGAGTATGAGTTTATAATGCTTCCTTTTCAAAGTTTTTTCTTTTTATGCATGACATAGGTTCATATATTTTTGAGGTAAACCATGCCAACTTGATACCGAGTGGTCCATCCATGGTTATTAGGCTTGGCCGATACACGGCTTGATTTTTCGTCCTCTTACGGGGCATATGGCTCAAATATGGGAGCAATACTTGATTGTTTTGAAACTCATTTGAATTAACTTTATTGACACTTTGACCCCGCTAATATGAGGACCTTTGCCGATCCACGGCAAGATTTTTGCAATTAACTGGTGATGTTGACCACTTGATGATATTTCATGATAAATAACTCAGGTGTATAGATGTATATATATTACCTACTGGCGGTCGCCAGTAGGTAGTTGTAGTTAGGATTGTTTTCCATAGGAAATCTGCAACATTCTATTGGGAATAACTTTGGCGCAGATTGAGGGATCTGCCTGTAATTTTCCTTAAATTTGCCTCGCTGCGCTCCGCTCCTTTTCTGAAAGTTTCGGGGAGATTCGTTAAGCGGGGGCCGAGATAAAAGGGGGGTCCCAAAACGTGTTTTCCCCATGTTAATTTCCATAGGGCGGTTAGACTCACTTTTAGCCCGAACGGCTGAATGGATTTCCACCAAACTTGGCAAAATTGTAGGGACTGGTAGCCCGATGTGCCTTTGCTATGTCTCAAGATATGTGCTCCAGTGGATTTTGAGTAATTTAGGTTCAAGAAAATATATATCTCTATAGGCGCGCCCCGGTACGCGTACCGGGGAGCGCATCCGGCGCGTAACGCGAGTTCGCCCGCGGAAAGCTGATTGGCTCTCGGGTGTCTGTCAACATTCCAAACAGTCCGGAGCGGCCGCCATATTGTGTCTCGGTAGGATCGAGACGCAAGAGGTGGCAAAAACAAAGGGGGAAATGACCATAAGGGGGCAGGGTAGACCCCCCCTGACCCCCTAGGTTTGATGTGCGGGCCATAAAAGGGCCCCGCGGGGCAAAAAAAAAATTTGATTTTCCCGGGGGAAGCGCCGGGTACGCGCACCCGGGAGCGTACCGGTGAGCGTACCAAGGGGAAAACCCAGTGAAACAGTAAAATAATAATTTAAAGTGCTTAGAGGTAAGGTAGCTCTGAATAGAGTTGTTGTGTTGTGTGGGTGATTTAAGTATCAACATGTAGGTACCAATGCAGAGTCTTAAATTCAATGTACACCGTCTTCTCTGTAGATATCTTGCATGTTGTTACAGAAGTTATTGTGGTATATGGAATCCATACCATAGTCTGTCAGGAAAGCAGAAACAGATCCTTTAAGCACTCCCTGCGAAGACCTAGGGGATCATGGGTAGTCTACCCTGCTCCCTTATGATGTTTTAAAATTGCACAGTATACTGTAAGTTTCACTTTATATTATAATATAAATATAATAATTTTGGTAGTACTTCATGAATTACATATACAAATGAATAATGTCTGAAATTTTTTTAAATTATTAAATAAAAATGTATTGGTTAGAATTTTCATAGTTTAATAAAACATCCAGCATTAGATGATCTGGAATCTCCTCAAAATTGCATGATTCAATATCTTCTAAACAGTCAATAAATTGTTGGTAGAAAGACTCATCCATAAAATCCTCGTCAACAAAATCTTCATGAAGAATCTCCTCATTTGTAATTTCGAAAGAAACATTGATGTTTTCTTGTTGTCCTTCCATTTTCTTGCTGTAAATTGCATAAAATATAACTATATCAGTAGAGTTAGGGCACTGTTGGGTTTAAGTTCAGACAGGTAGTTCTGATTTTTTAATACTCAATTTATCTTTGGGCAGTATATGATATCAGGCAGGAAGTAGCAATGTAAAAAAGTGTATGCGAAGAAGCCTAAGTAAATTCATAATTATACCAGAGAAGCCTAACTCAATCCATAAATATAACAGAGAAGCCTATCTCAATCTATAACTATAACAGAGGGACAGTAAATAACTATCAGAAAACGTTTTTACAAATTAACTGGAAGTGCCCCTTACAAATTAACAACTTACCTTATATAAAGGTGATGAAGATAAAATGCGAAAATCCTTTCAAGGTGTACCTCAGGTAGTTGTAGTCAAAATGGCTGTGTTTCCCTCGTTTTTCATTTATATTCATGTACATAACCAATCAAATGTCAGGAAATATTAGTAGAAAATGAAAGTAACATTTTAATTGGTTGTAAATTCTAACACTTCATATGTGTTTTTGTCATGTAATTTACCTCAGGATATTTAGACAGGGCTACAGGGCAAATGGCTCAATGGAATTCCACCATATTTGGGAAAATGGTAGGGACTGGTATGTAGTATTGCCTATTCTATATTTGGTGAACATCTCTACAGAGGTTTTTATGTAAATTAACTTTTACATTTTTTTAGGACGCTTACCGGTGCGGCCCCTGTACGCGTACCGGCAGCGCTACGGGAGTCCTCCATCTTGTGTTTCGGTAGATTTGAGACACAAGATGGAGGACAAACAACGATGGGAATGGGTAAAAGGGGACACGGTAGACACTCCCTGACCCCCTAGGTTTTCTGAGGGGGGCTTAGGAGGCCCATATAGGCCCAAAAAAACCAATTTTTTTTTGAATTTTCGCTGGGGAAGCGCCCGGTACGCGTACCGGGGAGCGTACTTTAGTGAAAAATAGTGAAAAAAGTTAGAGAAAAATAATCATTTTGAGTGATCAGAGGTAGGGTAGCCCTGAAAAGAGCTTTTGGGTTCTGTGGCTGATGTAGGTACCTACAAGTAGGTTTCAATGCACAGTCTTATATTCAGGAGGAATATTCTATTCCCCTCATCTGAGAAGTGCACACCATCTCCTCTGTAGATATCTTGCATGTTGTAACGCAAGTTATTGTTGTATATTGAACCCATTCCATAGCCTCTCATGTAAGCAGAAACAGATTTATTCACATGTTTCCGTGCTTTCTCAAATTGTGGACAAAATTGGTTGGACCACTTCCATTTCTGTCTTTGGCATATATTGGAAAATACCAAGGCAGTTTGAGGAAAAAGTGCCATCAATTGCTCAAAGGTGTCCTTTAAAAGCATTTCCAGACCTACCCCAGTCAAAGTGCCTAAGTCATTTCCACCACAGTGCAGAATTATGAGGTGAGGGTGTGGCAGATGCAAAAAGGTTTTAACCAATGGTATCAATTGATGACATCTCAATCCTCTTTGGCCAATCCATTTGATGTCTACATTTGGTAAATCAAGGTTGTGAAAATTTCTGGTAGCTGCATACCTTTGAGCCCAGTGGAAGTAGCTATGTCCAATAATCCAGACAGAATACATGGTAAGAGGAGGTTCTGGTGCAGTCAGATGAAGTGTGGGAATGAAATGGCAGTTGGAACAGTAGGAGTTTGTAAAATAAAAAACTGTGGAGTTTCAGTGCTCTTGAATCACAAGCAATGATTGGTGGATTCAGATAGTTGAAAACTGGAAGTTAGGGTGCATGGTTCTGTTCTGTGAAAGAAGTAATTTGAATGGTTAAGAAAAAGTCATTTAAAGAAACATTGCACCGGATAAGCTGGTGTATTGAGAGGTCAAACATCCTTGCTAAGTTCATTTGCAACATTGTAGAATAAACTTTTAAACCTGAGAGCTCAGTGAGGAGGGAGTTGCTATGGTAACAGGTAGAAAGGGCTGAGGGGGAGAAGGGTGTTGTTTTGAAAATAGAGAGGGAAGAGTTTTGATTGGTTACCATGAGGAATATGTGTGTAGAATTAGAGGTTTTCTGAGCCATTCATGGTTGCAGTGCTTGGAGTACATACCTTTTGCTCTGCTAAAGAAATATTGGTGTGTGTGTGTCTGACACTGTTCTCAATCTCTCAAAGCATTTGTAAAGGTGAGTAATGATTCATTTAATATAGATAGAGACTTGTATACTCTATGGAGAAGATTTGGAAGCAAATTGTGGTTTTTTAATGTTGCTTTGTGTCATGTTTTTTGATAATGTTTGGTAAAAGGTTTTTACTAGTGAAGTAGTGTGGCTCACTGGTTAGAGGCGGCAGACCCGAGAGCAGAGGACGGCCCGGGACCAGGGTTCGATTCCCGGCGCGGCAGGTTTCTGGACCAGGGTCATCGGACTCGATAATTCTCTCGCCTCGGTGCCCACTCTGATCAGCGTTCACACTCGGCAACTCTGGGCATTAGCTTGCCTCATCTTCACTAACGGCCCCACCAGACCGCCGGGGATGCCTGGTCTCACCCTGGAGATACCCATTAAGGGACCATCTCTCAGGGAAGCCAGGAAGGGTTTCGCAGCGGTCGAAGCGCCTTGGGACCCTACGGGTAAGTAGTGCGCTATATAAATGCCTATACATTTACATTTACATTTACATTTACTGCATAGAGGAATTGTATTTTGTAAAATTGTGAAGTTTCAGTAGTGACATGGAATGCTTGTACATAGGACCTGCTGTGTTTCCTAAATGTGATGTGAAAAACAAATTTGGAGAAAATGAATGGCTTTTACATTTTTGAGAAGGAATAAATAGTGTCTGCATGCTTAAAGAAATAAATTTGACCCTTTCACAATGATATTACCTGTGTTAACTCAGAGTAGGAAGCAGATTGAGCTTCTTACTTGTTGGTTGGTGTCATGTTTTT
Source organism: Lissotriton helveticus (assembly GCF_964261635.1). NCBI lineage: Eukaryota > Metazoa > Chordata > Amphibia > Caudata > Salamandridae > Lissotriton > Lissotriton helveticus. Next base: position 852,245,815 of record NC_136063.1, read on the forward strand.
TGATAATGCTTGGTATCAACATTTGCAAGATAGACGATTTGTATTCTGTGAAATAGTGAGGTTTCAGTAGTGAAATTGAATGCTTGTACATAGGACCTGCGCTCTGTTTCTAAAATGTTATTTGAAAAACGATTTTGGGGCAAATCAATGGCTTTTACATTTTTGAGAAGGAATAAATAGTGTCTGCATGATTAAAAAAATATATTTGAACCTTTCACAATGATGTCACCTGTGTTACCTCAGATTAGGAAGTACATTGAGCTTGTTTGCTGTCGGTTTCTGTCATGTTTTTTGATAATGCTTGGTATCAACATTTGCAAGGTAGAGGAATAGTATTTTGTGAAATAGTGAGGTTTCAGTAGTGAAATTGAATGCTTGTACATAGGACCTGCACTCTGTTTCTAAAATGTTATTTAAAAAACGATCTGGGGGCAAATCAATGGCTTTTACATGTTTGAGAAGGAATAAATAGTGTCTGCATGATTAAAAAAATATATTTGAACCTTTCACAATGATGTCACCTGTGGTACCTCAGATTAGGAAGCACATTGAGCTTGTTTGCTGTTGGTTTCTGTCATGTTTTTTGATAATGCTTGGTATCAACATTTGCAAGGTAGAGGATTTGTTTTCTGTGAAATAGTGAGGTTTCAGTAGTGAAATTGAATGCTTGTACATAGGACCTGCGCTCTGTTTCTAAAATGTTATTTAAAAAACGATTTTGGGGCAAATCAATGGATTTTACATTTTTGAGAAGGAATAAATAGTGTCTGCATGATTAAAAAAATATATTTGAACCTTTCACAATGATGTCACCTGTGTTACCTCAGATTAGGAAGTAGATTGTGCAGATGAGGTGAGGCATGTCCAGAGGTACAGAGGAGGTGAGGCCTGTGTTCAAGACTGTAGTGGGAGAGAGGCCTTTTCTGGGGAGCATAGGTGGTAAGGCCTGTGTGTAAGAGTGCAGTGGACTAGACTTCATGAAGCCTATCCCAAACTGCACTGTTAGACACAGGCCTCACCTGTTTTGTACGCCTGGACAGACCTCTCTTCCACTACACTCTTTAACACAGACCTCACCTCCCTGGACAATCCTCACCTGATCTGCAATCCTGAATAGACCTCAACTCATCTGCATCCATAGACAGGCCTCAGCTTATCTACACCCCTGGATATGCCTCACCTCATCTGCACCCAGTTACCATCAATTATACCCAATACATTGAGGCCTGTCCAGAGGACACAGATGAAGTAAGGCTTGTCCAAGGGTCAGAGGAGGTCAGTCCTCTCCACTGCACTCATGGACACAGGTCTCACCTCCTTTGCACCCCTGGACAGGCCTCACCTCATCTGCACAATCTGCTTACTAATCTGAGGAAACACAGGTAACATGATTGTGAAATGTGCTAATATATTATTTTAATCATGCAGATACTATCTAATCCTTGTCAATAATGTAAAACCAATTCATGTGCCTGAAATCTTTTTTTAAATAACATTTACAAAACAGAGCATAGGTCATATGTATAAGCATTTGATTACACTACTGAAACCTCACTCATTTAGACAATACAATTCCTTTATGCACTAAGATTTCTTTACCAAGGATTATTAACAATGTATTAGTCTCTATTATATTCTCTTCCTGACTTACTGTATTTTTCCACCTGTCCCCTTCTAACACCCTCTCTCTGACTTATTCCTTTTTACATCCTAACTCTGTGTTACACTCTGTTACACTCTCTCTTTGACTTACTTTCTCTTACACCCTGTCTCTAATTTATTCCCTCTCTCTCTTCTTTACAGCAATTTGTAAGTTATACTTTCTCTTACATCCTCTTCCTGATTTACTCCGTCTTACAACCTTTCTCTTTGTAACATTCTCTCCCAGAGTTACTCCCTATTACACCTTTTGTCTGTTTTACACCCTCTCTCCCTCTTTCTGACTTTTTTATTCTCCTCCTCTGTTTGTGTTACACCCTCTGTCTGACATACTCCTTGTTACATCCTCTCTCTGATTTACTTCCTCTTACACCCTCTCTCAAACTTACGCGCTCTCTCTCCCTTTTACAGCATCTCTCTCTTTTACTCTCTTTTACATTCTCTCACCTTCTAACACCCTCTCTCTGTCTTACATCCTCCTACACCCTCTATCTGTCTTCCCCCCTTTTACACCCTTTTTCTGACTTACTCCCTTTATCCCTTTCTTTGACTTACTCCCTCTCCCTATTACATTTTTTCTCTGTCTTACAACATATTATACACTCTCCCTATCTTACTCCTTCTCTATGTTTTACTCCCTCAATCTGTTTCTTTGTCTGAGTCTCTCTGTCTTTTTGTGTTAGTTCCTTCAGCTCCTTTTCTCTGTCTTACTCCTAGTTACATAGTTGCTGTGATATAAACTTAGATATGTTGTAAACTAGTGTTTATATCATTTGCTTATTGTCATTGCTTTGTTGTTTGGTAATAGTGGTCTATAATGTTTTATTTTTTTCTTTACCACAGATTGAAATCAAGATTTCAATAGTAAGGAAATATGCCCTCAAGGTAGAGGAGAAGAAAAGATGCCAAGCGGAAAAAATCAAAAACAGCAACGGAATTACAGCACTACTCTACAACAAATACTTCAAAAAACAGGAAAAAAGCTCCTGGTAAGACAACTAAGTCTTTTTTATGGAACATATGTAGATAAAAAAAAAATGTTGGTCAGAATGTGGATAAAGAGAAGGATAAGCAAATTTGAAAAGGAAGGAGAGGCCCCCCAAAAATTTTACTACTGGAGCAGGAGAGAATAATATGTATAGGAATAGAAGGCAGAATCAATTTAGGGACATTCGTAAACGAATGTTTCACAATAGGGTGGTTTTAAATTTGTTAAAAAACATTAGGAAAGGTAAACAGAGAGCTGCTTTTTATAAGAAAAAGAAAAGTGTAGAGAAGATTGTTGATCAGGCTTTTGAAGTTAAGAAAAAATTTATTTATTTTAATAATCAATAGAATTAGGACACTTAACAAGACAATTGATGTTTTCAAATCAAACAGTAGAAGGAAAAGAGTAATTAATCGGACTAATTTTTGTAAAGTTTTTTCTGGAGAATGGATGCACAGTTCAAGTTGTGAGCCATTTTTTAATGAGGAGAGTTACTTCCAGGAGAATGATTTAGTGCATGCAGTTGACACCAGTGGTCGGGCATATGAGGTGAAAGACGGTTGTCGGATTGAAAAAGAGAAACTTGTGCCTAGAGAACCAGAAGAGGTGTTAACTGATGAAGTTTTAGGGAGACGTACTAAGGGTCCAGTGTACACTTGGAAGTGTAGTAGTATTTGTAGTGTGCGACAGGATTCAATCGATTTGTTTCGTAATTTCTTACGTACATATAGTAAGAAAAGTCTAAAACAGAAAATGAAGATGTTGCAAGACTTAGATCTTTGAAGAGTGAGAGAAAACACAGGGTTGCAAGGGCATTCACTGGCTTGTCTTTCTAGAAAAGTCTGTCAGAGTGTTTTTCATCCTTTTAGGATGTTAGCAGTGCATCATAACAAAATGAGGAAATTAGTGAGAAGGTTGTATTATGCAAAAAGTCCAGCACTTAAGCTTAAACAATTAAACAGTGCTCTTTTGCATGGAACTGAATTAGATGTGAAGAAGATTTGTGAAGAAATTGAGATTTGTTATTTTGGTGAAAAAGAGGACAGTGTAGAAAATGACACAGAAAGTCAAGGTAATGTGGAAGACAATGTACAGATTTCAAGTATAGAAACGTTTGACCAGGAAATTACCAGGTTTAAGGTGAAATCAAGTGAAAGGCCTAATTTTACTTGGGTGTGTTGTCAACGAACTCATTATAAGCATCAAACTAGATTAGTTGATTTATACGTAAAAAGTGAAAAGATAAATAATTATGAGTGGAAGGATTTTGCAACTTATTTGTGGGTGGAGAATTCTTTTGATTTGAGTTCTGATCAGCGTATTTGTAAATATTGTTATGATAAATTAAATCAAAACAGAATGCCTGCTAGAGCTGTTCATAATAATCTTGAGTTGGTAGACATTCCTCCTGAATTGATGGATTTAAATACATATGAGTCTATTTTGATTCAATGTGTCCACTATTGTTCGCATGGAGCCTAAGATAGGGAAATTACCTACTTCAGATTTACAGAGAGGATTAAAGGGAAGAGTTGTTTATTTGCCTCTAGATTTCAAGAAAAATATTGATACAATTGGTGTAGAGAAAGTGGAAGAGGAACCTCTGGTTATTCTAGTTAATGGGGTTCCGATAAAGAGTAAGAAAATCTGGCAAGATTTAGTGGATGTTAGGAAAGTCAAAAAGGCAACGTTGTATTTGGTCAAAAACAATGAGTACTACAAACATGTATGTGTTGGAGTAGAGGAAACAGCTGCAGATGAAGACAGTGATTGTTCAGCTGGCCAAATTGAAAAAGTTGATGTGTCTAGAATTGAAGAAATATATGAACATTATACTGTTCATCCTTTGCATTCCAAAGAAGTAATGGGGAATGCAATTGACTTGTTTCAAATGAAAGCAGCAAAAGGAAGTCCCATTAGTGTATGGGAAGAAAGTTTGGAAGCTCATTGTTTTCCACATTTATTTCCAACAGGTCGAGGTGGACGATATGACGATCGACCACTTCAAATTCCTGCATCTGAATATCGAACTTTAAGATTATATGCTGAAGATCCAAGGTTTCGTCAATGCATTCCATATTTGTTTCATCTACTGTATGAAAGTGACTTGTCTGGGCTTTCTTATGCAGTAAACCATATACTGAAAAGTGGAGCACATCTGCAAAATGTTTCGGCGAGGGACTTTATGGAGAAAGTCAATCTGCAAGATAATATTTTGGAATCTCATCTAATCAATCTCATGGCATGTCAGCGTGGTACAAATGAGTATTGGTACCGTCGTCATGGGGAATTGAAATGTATACTAAGAAACTTAGGAACTCCTACATGGTTCCTCACTCTTAGCTGTGCTGAGTATGCGTGGGACGACTTACTTCAATTTCTACAAGAGGCAAATGCAAATATACAAAATATAGAATTCAAAACTGCTGGAGAACTGTGTTCTTTGGATCCAGTGAATGTATGCAGATATTTCAATCATAGATTTGAAGCTATGATGTCTTTTATTACCAACAAAAAAAATCCTCCCCTTGGAGAGGTTTTGGATTTCTTTTGGAAAAAGGAGTATCAAGCGAGAGGTGCTCCTCACATACATATGTTGTTGTGGATTAAAGATGCACCCAAATTTGGAACAGATTCGGATGAGACAGTGATGAGCTTCATTGAAGAGTATTCAACATGTGCTGTTCCGAAAACTACTGAAGAAAACAGTTTAAGGCAACAAGTTATACGCTTTCAATCCCATTGTTGTGGAAAGTACTGTCGTCGAAAATTCAGAAACAAGGACAAGTTCTACACAAAATGTCGTTTCGGGTTTACACGACCAGTGATTTCTAAAGGAAGAGTAAACGAGGAAATCACCAAAAAATACATACAATTTAAAAAGAAACGAAGAGTCCAAGTACATCAACGACTACAACCCAGTGATTTTGACCATGTGGAATGCTAACATGGATATTCAGTTCGTTGCTGACAACTCTATTGCTGTGGCTCGATATGTGACGTCTTACATCACAAAAAAAGAAAAGACAGAACTGAAGGAAATGTGGGAGGACATTTCACATGAAAAGCGTATAAGTAAAAAATTATACAGTTTCAGTCTAAAGATGTTGTCGCATCGAGAAATTGGAGCATATGAATGTTCTGATCGGTTATCATCAGCAAGTCTCTATGCCAAATCGAGAACAATCATTTGGGTGAGTCTAGGTCTTGCTGCAACACGAAACCGAGTTTTGAAATCTGTACAAGAAATTGAGTATTTGGCGGAGAAAGAACCAAATAGTACAGATATTTTGAAGACAAACATGTTGGATACATACTATCCAAATAGAAGTATTCACCTTGAGAACGCTTGTCTCTATGAAGTTCTGCAAACCTACATTTTTAAAAAGAACGTCACAGAAGACATCAATAAAGGTGTATATGCTGTAATTGGATGTGAAGGCTTTCTAGTGAAGCAGAGAAAAGGCCATTTGATTAATCATCGAAAATTGAGTTGCGAATCTCCAGACAAAAGGGAATTTTACTATTTAGCTCTTTTACAACTCTTTAAGCCATGGCGTACAGAAGAGGAACTACTTGGAGATTTTCTCTGTTACGAAGATTCTTTTAATGCAACCAAGGATACCATAGAATGTCCTGTTTTTCCAAATTATTTGCAAATGCTGAACGAAGAAATAGAGCAAGAAGCCACAATTGCTGTAGAGATTACTAGAGACAGTTCTCAAGACAGTCAGAGTTCTACTTCATTGTGTCAGGATCCACTAGGAGGACCAATTATCCAAAATGAAGCTGCCACTGCCATGGATGAGGTGGAAAGAGCTATGGAACAAGCTCAAGATGATGTAGTTAACTTAGAAGATTTGGTGAAACAACTAAACCTTGAGCAGAAACAGATATATGACGAAGTCACAGAACAGATTGAACATGGATTCAGTCATGAGAAAAAAGAGTGCTCATATACATCATTTAAGCCTGTCCAACTGTACGTGAGTGGAGAAGCGGGAACTGGAAAAAGTTTTCTAATTAAAGCAATTGCAACTTATCTGCAGAAAACGACTGAATCACCGCTATCTTGTGTTGTTACCGCTCCAACTGGGCTGGCAGCACATAACATTAAAGGGATTACTTTACATCGTTTACTGATGCTACCAGTCGACCATGATAACAAATTGCAATACCACAAACTATCTGGAGATGCGTGTTCCGAAGTTTCTAGAGTCCAGAAGAAAATTAAACTTCTTATCATTGATGAAGTAAGCATGGTCTCAAATCTAATGCTTGCTTTTGTGCATTTGAGAATGCAAGAAATTCTTAGAACAGAGTATGATGTGTTATTTGGAGGGAAACACATTATTGTTTTTGGAGATCTACTGCAGTTGACTCCAGTGAAAGGACAACCAGTGTTTAAAATGGTCACGCATGAAGGTACCAGGAAGTGCCTAGGAAGCATTGGAAATGTTAATATATGGTTAAATTTCAAATATGCAGAACTACTTCAAAATATGCGACAGGCAAAGGATGAAGATTATAAAAATATTCTACAAGATGTACGAATCGGAAAAGTAAGTCAGCTTGGGAAAGAAGCTTTACATGCACGATTAAGTTCAAATTTGTACCCAAATGAAATTATTCTTCCAGAGAATATTTTTAAGAAAATTTACGAGAAGAAATGTGGGATATGTTTGATGTCAACTCTGAAAGAATGTTCCATGTTCAACAACAAAATGTTAAAGTTAGAGAATGAAGAGATAGTGAAACTGGAAGCTATAGATAAAATAGAGCATATGGGAGCAACAATTATTTTGTCTGAAAATTTGAAATCAAAATTGGATTCATTAGAGAAGACTATATCTAAAACTGCTGGTTTTGAAAAGACTCTGAATGTGTGTTTAAATTGTCGTATCATTTGAGAAGGAATTTAAATGTTGAAAGAGGTCTGGTAAATGGAGCAATGGGTCATGTTGTTGATTTTGTGAATTACAAAAATAGAGATGGAATTGAAATTTTAAAAATTAAATTTGATGGCATTGACGAAATAGAACAAATTTGTCGTTGTTCAGCTAGATTTTTGCTTGTGAAAGACTTATATGTTCGCCGAAAACAGTTTCCTGTTTGTTTGCCATATGCGGTGACAATTCATAAATCTCAAGGTTTGAGTGTAGATAGCGCTTTGGTGAACATTGGAAGTTCTGTGTTTAAAGAGGGTATGGCATATGTGGCATTATCACGAGTCAGAACTTTATCAGGATTGTACTTGATTGAGTGTGATGAAACAAAGATTTGTGCAGATCTAGATTGTGTTAAAGAATACAATAGGTTAAGAAGAGAGTATGCTCCACATTTGCCTCAATATCCTCTGTTTGAAAAACGTGTGGTAGGCCGAAAAAGAAGAAATGAGAATAATTGCAGTGAGGTAGTAGCAAAAAGACAAAAAGTAGATGAAACTGTAATTGTAAGCAGAAAGAAAAAGGATTCTGTTGAAGATGCTGTTGGATTTCAGTTTGAAAACAGTTCTGGTGTCAACTGCTATGCTAATGTAGTGGTTAATGTTGTTTTTTTTCTTCAAACTTTACAAGAACAGATTGCTGAAAATCGGGATCAAAGATTCTGTTGTTTCTTGAATTCTTTGTTTGAGAAATGTAGCAGTGATAGAGCAAAAATAGAAAGTGTTTCAGAAATTCGAAATCTTTTAGACATATGTTCTGGTCAAAAACAATTTTCACAGAATATTCAGCAAGATTGTCAGGAATTTTTAATGTATATGTTTGATGTATTGGAAGATGAAGGTGTAGATATAAAAAATCTTTTTAGCCTTTCTTATCAATGGCAGCATGACTGCGACAACTGTAGTTTATCAAGTACTACTACAATAGACACCGAAAGATTTATATATTTGACTTTACCAGACTGCAAATCAGTGCCTTTTAATAATCTAGTTAAAGCAGCTGATCACAATATGGTGTGTACCCAATGTAAGTCTGCAATGCTGTCCACATTATTTATACAAAATTATGGTCAGTATGTCATTTTAATGTTCCAACGATGTAAACCTGATGGAACTAAATTGACAACTTCTATTAAAAATTTTGTGGCTTCTCAGTTATCAATTTCAGGAAGAACTTTTGCAACTGTAGCTATTATTTATCATGACTGTCCTTCAACAACATCAGGGCATTATACAATCTATTTAAATGTCGAAAAGGTTGGACTACTTGTAATGATACTCATTTGACTTTCAAACAACGTTTGCCTTTTGACTTAAAAAATTCATACCTAGTGTTTTTAGAACCAACATTTAAGTAAAAGTAATTGGCCTATGAAGACGGGAGCAGTTAAAAAAAGTTAGTCTGCTGTTTAAAATTATATTGTGAGTAAAAGTGTTCAAGATAATATAAAAATTCTAGTTGTCATATAGGTACTGTAAATGGTTCTCATAGTATGTGATATCAGTATTATAGGAAATGTTGAATAACAGTGAGGCAGAGATGGAAATATGCATATTTAAACATTGTGAAAATGTTGAAGGAGCTTTTCTTTCAGAACGTCGGGAAAATGGTAATTTCAGAGTTTGTTTTCATTAATTTAAAACATACTAATACATCTGACAGTATTTGGCCTTATGAAAAGTGAAGGAATAAGGAAAGAGTCATGACTGAACACAAGAAGGAAATGAAAACATTGAGAAATATTTCACATGTTCTTGGAGCTTTTCTTATAGAAAGTCGATGAAATGGATGTTTTACAGAACAGCAGAGTATTTTCCAACGAAAAGGACCTTCATGATGTACTATTTGGCTTAAAAGAAAAGTAAGTGAATCAAAGATTAGTGTACATATGTGATTTGTAAGTTTATATGGGTTTTTTCAAACACAATCATTTAGATTGTGGGTTTTTTTTCCCCGCTGTCATATGATGAGTAGTTTGAAGTCACTATTTTTAGTGAAATTCAATATATTCTGACAACAGCAAAAATAAACTATGTAACATGTTGTAGAAGTTATTCTATAGTTTGTATTGTGTAATTTAAATTGTATTCCCATTGTCTCACACTCACTTTCTTTTTTCCACCCTCTTTCAGCTCTCTTTACTCACTCACACTGTCTTTCTCTCACTCTGTTTCACCCCCGTTCCTTTACTCCACTTCTTTCACAACCCCTCATTCCCATGTCAACTGTCTGCATCCCCTCTCTCTGTTGCACCATTTTTCAGCTTTCGGTCTCTCTGCTTTACTTCCCTTTTCCGTCTTTTCCTCTTTTGCTCTTTTAGTAATTCCTCTTTACTCACTCACCTCTTTTGTTGCAGTCTGTCACTATTTCTCACCCACTCTCCCTGACTTATCTTTCTTTGCTCCTTTCATTTGTCCTCTTCTCTCTGTTTTTCGTTCACTACCTCTATGTCCTCAGTCCCTCACTCTCCTTGTGTTATGCTTACTTGTGTTTATCTACCTTGTATCATTTCTCTTACAACAACTTCACTGCTCCTCTCTCATCGTTCTTCATCCCCTTTTCTTTTACTCCGGTTCCATTACTACCTCTCATTTCCTAATTTTCAGTGTCCTTCTCTTTAGTTTCATCACCGAATCACATTCTCTCTGTTCCACTGCTTTCGTCCTCTTCCCCTCTCTTTCCTTCTTTTGCTCCCTTAGTCATTTTCCTTTCCTCACTCATTGTATTCCACTTCACTCAGTCCTTCTCTTAGTCCCTCTGTCTACTAACTTCCTCACTCCTTTTCCCTCAATCCTTCTATATTATCCTCTCTCCCTTCATCCCTTCACTCTGTGACTCCCGTTCACTCATTCTCAGTCATCTTCCATTCCTCAGTCTTGTAAATGTATCCTCAATCAGACCCCTTTCCCTCTCAGTCATTCCCTTTTTACTTACTCCTGTTTCCTGATTTAGTTTTGCTAACTCACATTGTTTTAGTATGTTTCTTACCTTCAGTTCATTTCTCTCTTCTTCTCTTCCTCTCTGTCACTGAATGTATCTGCCTTACTCTTAGTAATTTGCTCTCCTTCTATTTCTTTTTCCCTCTTTTTGTCCTTCTACATTACTTTATTTCCCTTTCTGTGTCCTTCACTCTTACTTTATTTCTCAGTACACTTTTATGATTTTTAACCTGTTGACTTGTCTCTTCTTTTTTTAAATATATATTTTACTAATTATAACTTATTTTTTTTTCTCTCTTTCACAGATACAAAGTGTAGTAAAAACATGTAATTAAATTTACAATAATTATATGGTAAGTGTGACTAAAAAAATGTAGTTTGTCATCACCCTTTGCTTTAACCTCACTACTATTTTCTCACCCTATCTCACTCCTGTTTCCTTACTCTGCTTCCCTCACTTATTCTTATCCTCCATGTTTACTCCCCTTTCCCTTACTCCCCTACCGCATTCAACTTCTTTCAGTCCCCCTGCTTTACTTTCCTTACCCTCTGTTCCCTTCCTTTGCTCCCTCACTCATTCCTTTTCCCTTAATCATTTACTTCACTCCTGTCACTCCTTCTCTCAGTCCGTCTGTCCTCGCAGTTCCTCACTTCCATTCCCTCACTCTGTCTCTCTTACCGTCACTGTGTCTGTCCCCTTAGTCTGTCACTACTCTTTTCTCATGCTCACTCCCTACAACTCACCCACACTCACTTACTTACCTTTCTTTCCTGCTTCACTCAGACCCTTTCAGTTACTCCTTCCTTTACTCTCTCTGTCCTTTCTCTCTGTCACTCCCCATGTCTTACCCTTATTCACTTTTATCCACCCTCTTTCACCCCTCTTTACTTACACCCACTGCTCTTTTCTCACCCTCCCTCACCGTTGTTCATTTACTCCAGTTCCGTCACAACCCCTCATACCCCATCCTTTACGGTCACCCAGGCCCTCGTCACCAGCCGTCTGGACTACGGCAACTCCCTCTACGCTGGAACCACCGCCAAACTCCAGAAGAGACTCCAGCGGATCCAGAACACCTCAGCACGACTCATCCTGGACATCCCCCGCCGCAGCCACATCTCTGGACACCTGAGAGACCTGCACTGGCTCCCGGTCAACAAGAGAATCACCTTCCGGCTCCTCACCCACGCACACAAAGCCCTACACAACCAAGGACCAGGATACCTCAACAGCCGCCTCAACTTCTACGCTCCCAAACGCCAGCTTCGATCGACCAGCCACGCCCTCGCCGCCGTCCCCCGCATCCGAAGAGCCACCACAGGAGGAAGGTCCTTCTCCTACCTGGCTGCCAAGACTTGGAACTCCCTTCCGACCCACCTCCGCCTGACCCAGGACCACCTCGCCTTCAGGAAGCAGCTCAAGACCTGGCTGTTCGAGCAGTAGCGGATCCCCCCCCAGCGCCTTGAGACCCTCCGGGTGAGTAGTGCGCTATATAAATGCTATGATTGATTGATTCCTTTTACTTTCAACACCCACTCACATTCTCCCAGTTCCTCTGTTTTAGTCTTCTTCCTCTCTCTTCCCTTCTTTCGCTCCCTTATTCATTTTCCTTTTCTCACTTACACCCTATTACACCTTCTCTCTGTCTTACTATCTAATACACAGTCCCTCTGTGTAGCTCACTCTAGCTCTCTTTCTCTTAACATCACTCTCTCTGTGTCTTTCCCTCATGCTCACTCCTTTATTTTTTTTTGGGTGCGCTCCCTGGTACGTGTACCGGGGAGCGTACCGATACACGTACCCTGGAGAAAAAAGAATGACAGAGTTTCCAAAAAATGTAGCATTTTTTTTATAAATTAGAGGTAGTTCTAAAAATAACTGTTTTTTTTATTATTTTCGTTGTTTTATATTTTTTTATTGTTTTTTTGAATTTTTTTTACTTTTTTTGGCTTTTCTGAACAGTTTTATATTTTTTTGTATTTTTTATGGGGAGAAACAAAAAACAGGGAATTGTAAATGGCTCAACTGGAGCAAAAAAAAAAACAGGAAAAAATTAATGTTTCTTCGGGCACTTGTGGTGATCCCAAGCACTGGTGATAAGTGTAATGTTTGCTCACCATAGCATGTTGTCGCTCCACAAAATATACAAACGATTTTAAAATTGGAAAACTTGGTTTGAATAGTTGTGCTCATCTCCCTCGCTTCTGGACCCGATGAGGTGGGTTGATTACTTTGGGAGGTGCTGGCAGAAGATTGGGCAGGGTTTCTGGCAAGTTCCCTGACCTCTGCCGTAGCATAGTTATTAGGGTGCCGGCGTTGCATGTGCCGAATCATGGTGTTGTTGCCAAAAGAGTATTTTTTGTTAGGGTTCCCCCTTGAAAGTTCAAAACTACAAATTAAACAAGTCGCCTTCGCCGCATTAACTTTCTTCTTGTCCTTTGGGATAGAAAAAAAACTGCCAGATAAAGTGCTCCTTTTGCTTATATGGGGTATTATCTTCTGGTGGGAATCCCCCCTCCTCTTGCTCCTTCTCGTCCTCCTCTTCTTGGTCTCCACCACTGTGGTGTTGGGGTGGTCCTTGTGGTGGTGGTGGTGGTGGAGGTGGAGGTGGAGCAGATGCTCCTGCAGCTGCTTCTACTGTAGCCATTTTTCAGACAAATAGGTACAGAGAGGTCTTTGAACAGGTCTTCCTCACTCAAAGTACAAAGTGAGAATGAGGAAAATAGGTGGGGGCTTTCATCACTTGGAAAACAAAACTGTCCTGAACCAATGAAAAGTGTTACTTTCAGGTCACATGACTCGGGCCTTCATCATTTGGAAACCAAAACTGATCTCAACCAATGATAAGTGTTATTTTCAGGTCACATGACCCGACGCGCTTACGCTACGCGCCCCGGAGTGCACCCGGGGGCGCGTAGCGGAAGCGCTTCAGGACGTTGCGCGATTGTATACGTCCGGGCGCTTCCGGGTGCGTTTATGCCGTGCGTCATAAGACGCATCACGCGGCTACGCGAAACGTCACAATGTTGTTTTCGTTCGCGGCAATAGCGCTAACGGACGCACACCGGTACGCGCCCCGGGGCGCGCCGAAACACTGCGCTCACCGGTGAGAGCATCGGTACGCGCCCCGGGGCAAAAAAAAAAAAAAAAAAAAAAAATAAACAGAAAAAAAATATTATTACATAATTATACAATATAAAATTCGTTACAAATATATTATATTTCATACCTATAGAGATTTGCTATTAAAAAACTTTTGAAATTCACTGAAAAAACCATAGGTTTCACACCAGTTATTGTTAGGAATTAGCATTTAAAAAACCTATTAAATTCACTGAAAAAACCATAGGATTCACACCAGTTATAGTTAGCTGGAAATTTTACTCGCATAAAACCATTGAAATTCCCACATTATAGTTAGTTGGACTCACTATAACTTGTGCGTGCAATGCACTGCTGATGACGTCACATATACATCACTCATGACATGGTCAGTGACATCACTCATGACATCACTCATGACACCATCCTTGTGACAGAGTGACAGACCTCCTTTCACTGTAATGTAACCCTTGAAACACATATTCAAAAATAGAAACTAAAATTTTCAAAAGAATGGAGATACCCATATCAGTTACAACAACCAATTCAATAATTCCACCATCTATATGCACATCCACTCATTCACCAACAGTTTTATATAGTCACTCATACATATACTCACTCATCATATGTAGTGATACACCTATACATCCTCTTACACACCGACAGTCATCTAAAACATACTCTCACACATACTCACACATGTAAATAAACTATTGAACATCCATTTATATGCATATACAGCTATACACACACTACCACTTTACTTCTAAGGAAACTTACACATACGTACTCTCTTAAACAATCAGTTATAGAAACACATACTAATTTAAACAGGAACTCTTACAATCCCTCACTCTCACATATACTCACTTATATACATCAATATTCACATATACTAGATTAAAACATATGTAGTTACTGATAAAGACACTAGTGAGACAGTCATTCACTCACTAACACACACATATATACACTCATCCACCCATACAGTCCTGCACATATGCTGTCTTCAAAACACATACAAACAGAGAGTCAGTCACTCATGCATCTATGTGCTAAGTAATACCCCCACCAAACCATACAAACACTCATACTGATACTAAGAAAAACATCTAATAACACATATACCTACACATGTAGCTACTCACCAACCCATGCAGCCACTTATACACAAAGTGAAACACTAATCCATATATTTGAATATTTAAACATTACTCACTAATATATGTATTCACTAAGATAAACTTAATAAGCGAGTTAACCAATCAATTTTTTTTTAAAACATCCATGTAAACACTTATTTAAACATTTATTCTTCCATCAACTTTTACATATACATATTAACACATAATTATTTTTCAAAAATACACACATTCACTGGATGGTGTCATCAGTGATGTCATGAGTGATGTCACTGACCATGTCATGAGTGATGTAATATGTGACGTCATCAGCAGTGCATTGCACGCACAAGTTATAGTGAGTCCAACTAACTATAACGTGGGAATTTCAATGGATTTATGCGAGTAAAATTTCCAGCTAACTATAACTGGTGTGAAACCTATGGTTTTTTCAGTGAATATATATATATATATATATATATATATATATATATATATTACCTACTGGCAGTCGCCAGTAGGTAGTTATAGTTAGGATTGTTTTCCATAGGAAATCCGCAACATTCTATTGGGAATAACTTTGGCGCAGATTGAGGGATCTGCCTGTAATTTTCCTCAAATTTGCCTCGCTGCGCTCCGCTCTTTTCCTGAAAGTTTGGGGGGGATTTGTCAAGCGGGGGCTGAGATAAAAGGGCGGTTCCAAAACGTGTTTCCCCATGTTAATTTCCATAGGGCGGTTGGACTCACTTTTAGCTCGAACGGCTGAATGGATTTTCACCAAACTTGGCAAAATTGTAGGGACTGTTAGCCCGATGTGCCTTTGCTATGTCTCAAGATATGTGCTCCAGAGGATTTTGAGTAATGTAAGTTAAAAAATATATATATCTGTAAGCGCGCCCCGGTACGCGCACCGGGGAGCGCACCAGGCGCGTACCGCGAGTTCGCGCGCGGAAAGCTGATTGGCTCTCGGGTGTCTGTCAACATTCCAAACAGTCCGGAGCGGCCGCCAACTTGTGTCTCGGTAGGGTCGAGACAAAAGAGGTGGCAAAAACAAAGGGGGAAATGACCATAAGGGGGCAGGGTAGACCCCTCCTGACCCCCTAGGTTTGATGTGGGGGCCATAAAAGGTCCATAAAAGGGGGAGCGCCCGGTACGCGCACCGGGGAGCGTACAGGGGAGCGTACTTTGGTGAAAAATAGTGAAAAAAGTTAGTTTAAAATAATCATTTTGAGTGATCAGAGGTAGGGTAGCTGAGAAAAGAGCTTTTGGGTTCTGTGGCTGATTTAGGTACCTACAAGTACATCCCACACACATCCACACACACACACCTCACACACACACACCCACACACACCTCACGCACCCACACCTCCACCCACACCCAAACACCCCACACACCCACACACACACCTTACACACCCACACCCCCACCCACACCCACACACCCCACACACCCACCCCCCCCACACACTTCACCCCCCCACACACACACACACCTCACAGACACACCCCACACATCCCCCATACACACCTCACCCCCCCCACACATGGGGAAAACCCAGTGAAACAGTAAAATAATAATTTAAAGTGCTTAGAGGTAGGGTAGCTCTGAATAGAGTTGTTGTGTTGTTTGGGTGTTTTAAGTACCAACATGTAGGTACCAATGCAGAGTCTTAAATTTAATGTACACCGTTTCCTCTGTAGATATCTTGCATGTTGTTACAGAAGTTATTGTGGTATATGGAATCCATATCATAGTCTGTCAGGAAAGCAGAAATAGATAATTTAAGCACTCACTGAGAAGGCCTAGGGGATCATGTGTAGTCTATCCTGCTCCCTTATGATGATGAAAATGAGTAAACTTACTATGTAAGACAAAAAAGTTGTACAGAATACTATAAGTCTCACTTTATATTATAATCATTTTGGTTTTACGTCATGAATTACATATAAAAATGAATAATGTCTCAAACAATTTTTGATTAATAAATATAAATGTATTCTTCTGATTCATTTTCAAAATTTAATAAACCTAACATTATATTGTCTGGAATTTCTTCATAATTATCATTGTATGATTCAATTTGTTCCAAACAGTCAATTAATTGTTGGTCTATAGAGTCATCCATGAAATCCAAGACATCTTTTTTTTCATCAGAATTGTTTTCAATCTTTACTTCGAAAGAAATAACATTGGATTGTTATTTTTCTTCCATTTTATTTCTGTAAATTGCATAAAAAATACCTTTATCAGTTGAGTTAGGGTACTTTTGGGTTTAAGTTCAGACAGGTATTTCTGAGTTTTTAACAGAAATTAATTAATTAATTATTATTACAGAGGGATAGTATATAACTATCAGAAAATGTTTTCCCAAATTAACTTAAAGTGCACAACATACTTCCCTTTCCAAATTAACAACTTACCTTTGTGAAAGCAGTTGAAGTTTTCAGTGAAAATCCTTTTCAAAAGTACTTCAGGAAGTACTAGTCAAAATGGCTGTGTTTCCCTCTCTTTTTTTATATATATTCATGTACATAACCAATCAAATGTCAGCACATAAAAGTACAAAATGTAAGTAACATTGTAATTGGTTGTAATTTCTAACACTTTCATATGTGTTTTTGTCATGTAATTTACCTCAGGATATTTAGACAGGGCTATAGCCTAAATGGCTGAATGGAATATCACCAAATTTGGGAAAATGGTAGGGACTGGTATGTAGTATGGCCTATTCTATATTTGGTGAACATCTCTACACAGGTTTTTAAAGTAAATTAACTTTAAAAAAAAATTGGGAGCGCTTACCGGTGCGCGCCCCGGTACGCGTACCGGCAGCTCTACGGGAGTCCTCCATCTTGTGTTTCGGTAGACTTGAGATACAAGATGGAGGACAAACAACGTTGGGAATGGGTAAAAGGTGGCACGGTAGACACTCCCTGACCCCCTGTGGTTTTCTGAGGGCGGCTTAGGAGGCCCATATAGGCCCAAAAATCCATTTTATTTTTTAATTTTCGCGGGGGAAGCGCCTGGTACGCGTACCGGGGAGCGTACCGGGGAGCGTACTTTAGTGAAAAACAGTGAAAAAAGTTAGAGGAAAAATAATCATTTTGAGTGATCAGAGGTAGGGTAGCCCTGAAAAGAGCTTTTGGGTTCTGTGGCTGATTTTGGTACCTACAAGTAGGTTCCAATGCACAGTCTTAAATTCAGGAGGAATATTCTATTCCCCTCATCTGAGAAGTGCACACCATCTCCTCTGTAGACATCTTGCATGTTGTAACGCAAGTTATTGTTGTATATTGAACCCATTCCATAGTCTCTCATGTAAGCAGAAACAGATTTATTCACATGTTTCCGTGCTTTCTCAAATTGTGGACAAAATTGGTTGGACCACTTCCATTTCTGTCTTTGGCATATATTGGAAAATACCCAGGCAGTTTGAGGAAAAAGTGCCATCAATTGTTCAAAGGTGTCCTTTAAAAGCATTTCCAGACCTACCCCAGTCAAAGTGCCTAAGTCATTTCCACCACAGTGCAGAATTATGAGGTGAGGGTGTGGCAGATGCAAAAAGGTTTTCACCAATGGTATCAATTAATGACATCTCAATCCTCTCTGGCCAATCCATTTGATGTTCACATTTGGTAGATCAAGGTTGTGAAAATTTCTGGTAGCTGCATACCTTTGAGCCCAGTGGATGTAGCTACGTCCAATAATCCAGACAGAATACATGGTAAGAGGAGGTTCTGGTGCAGTCAGATGAAGTGTGGGAATGAAATGGCAGTTGGAACAGTAGGAGTTTGCAAAAAAAAAACTGTGGAGTTTCAGTGCTCTTGAATCACAAGCAATGATTGGTGGATTAAGATAGTTGAAAACTGAAAGTTAGGGTGCATGGTTCTGTTTGTGAAAGAAGCAATTTGAATGGTTAAGAAAAAGTCATTTAAAGAAACATTGCACTGGATAAGCTGGGGTATTAAGAGGTCAAACATCCTTGCTAAGTTCAATTGCAACATTGTAGAATAAACTTTTAAACCTGAGAGCTCAGTGAGGAGGGAGTTGCTATGGTAACAGGTAGAAAGGGCTGAGGGGGGAAGGGTGTTGATTTGAAAATAGAGAGGGAAGAGTTTTGATTGGTTACCATGAGGAATATGTGTGTAGAATTAGAGGTTCACTGTGCCATTCATGGTTGCAGTGGCTGGAGTACATACGTTTTGCTCTGCTAAAGAAATATTGGTGTGTGTGTCTGACACTGTTCTCAATCTCCTAAAGCATTTGTAAAGGTGAGTAACAATTCATTTAATATAGATAGAGAGTTGTATACTCTATGGAGAAGATTTGGAAGCATATTGTGGTTTTTTAATGTTGCGTTGTGTCATGCTTTTTGATAATGCTTGGTAAAAAGTTTTTACTGCATAGAGGAATTGTATTTTGTAAAATTGTGAAGTTTCAGTAGTGACATGGAATGCTTGTACATAGGACCTGTGCTGTGTTTCTTAAATGTGATGTCAAAAACGATTTTGGGGAAAATGAATGGCTTTTACATTTTTTAGAAGGAATAAATAATGTATGCATGCTTAAAGAAAGAAATTTGACTCTTTCACAATGATGTTACCTGTGTTAACTCAGTGTAGGAAGCACATTGAGTTTCTTTGCATAGAGGAATTGTATTTTGTAAAATTGTGAAGTTTCAGTAGTGACATGGAATGCTTGTACATAGGACCTGTGCTGTGTTTCTTAAATGTGATGTGAAAAACGATTTTGGGGAAAATGAATGGCTTTTACATTTTTGAGAAGGAATAAATAGTGTCTGCATTTAGAAACAGAACCCAACGCAAAGCACGTTACAGGAGAAGGCAGAAGCAGTAGATTCCGGAGTGCTGTGCTGCGGTCTGACGCGAGCGAGCGAGCGAGCGAGATGACGCGCTGGGAGGCTCTTGACCAGCTTGACCAGCTTCAACCGCCCCGCTTCTCCCCCTCTGCAGCTCGGGAGAGGCGTCCTCCTGGTTGGTGTCTTTCCCCCGTCTTTCCCCCGTCTCCTACTCTCCTGCTCCCTGCTATCCGTGGAGTAGGATAGGGCAGGGTGGGGAAGGAAAGGAAGGGCATCGAGGCCCTCACAGCAGCGGCACCAGGTCTGAGCGCCACGGTTCACAGCCGCTCCAAACAAAAGGCATTCTAGCCACAGACAAAATTCGGGAGAGGCCCGGTCGTGGCGGGAGCCGCGTTTATTTTTTTTTGGGGGTGACATTCTGACTGCGGGTGAGCGCTGTCGCACATATTGAGGCTTGGGATCTGTTGACTTTGTATGCTCCCAATCCCCCCTGCTGGACTGATATGCTTTCGTGACACACGATTCTTGGTGCACAGACCTGAGCAGCAGACAGCAGAGTTCACGTGCTGAGCAGAGTTCACGGTGATGGATCAAGCCCTGATCTTTGGACTGGGTAAGAGTGGTCTGCTTAATTCAGACACTCTGTTCATCACCACCCCCTTTTCTGTATCGTTTTTGGCCACTATAGGTGTGGCAGGGTATACTCAGACATGAGTCCCTTTCTCACTGCTCCATCAGGATTCAAGCAAGCCGGGCCGAAGAGGCTGAAATGCCAGAAACCGGTCCCCGGTAGCTTGTCTCCTTTCTGGTGAAGAATTGGCTTGGTAGTTTGGTCTGCCCTGTTCCCATGATGCACTGGGCCAGGGACAGACTAATTTGCATATAGCCAGGTTCTGAGCTGGGATGGGGCAGTGAGATAAATAACGGTGATGGATCAAGCCCTGATCTTTGGACTGGGTAAGAGTGGTCTGCTTAATTCAGACACTCTGTTCATCACCACCCCCTTTTCTGTATCGTTTTTGGCCACTATAGGTGTGGCAGGGTATACTCAGACATGAGTCCCTTTCTCACTGCTCCATCAGGATTCAAGCAAGCCGGGCCGAAGAGGCTGAAATGCCAGAAACCGGTCCCCGGTAGCTTGTCTCCTTTCTGGTGAAGAATTGGCTTGGTAGTTTGGTCTGCCCTGTTCCCATGATGCACTGGGCCAGGGACAGACTAATTTGCATATAGCCAGGTTCTGAGCTGGGATGGGGCAGTGAGATAAATAACGGTGATGGATCAAGCCCTGATCTTTGGACTGGGTAAGAGTGGTCTGCTTAATTCAGACACTCTGTTCATCACCACCCCCTTTTCTGTATCGTTTTTGGCCACTATAGGTGTGGCAGGGTATACTCAGACATGAGTCCCTTTCTCACTGCTCCATCAGGATTCAAGCAAGCCGGGCCGAAGAGGCTGAAATGCCAGAAACCGGTCCCCGGTAGCTTGTCTCCTTTCTGGTGAAGAATTGGCTTGGTAGTTTGGTCTGCCCTGTTCCCATGATGCACTGGGCCAGGGACAGACTAATTTGCATATAGCCAGGTTCTGAGCTGGGATGGGGCAGTGAGATAAATAACGGTGATGGATCAAGCCCTGATCTTTGGACTGGGTAAGAGTGGTCTGCTTAATTCAGACACTCTGTTCATCACCACCCCCTTTTCTGTATCGTTTTTGGCCACTATAGGTGTGGCAGGGTATACTCAGACATGAGTCCCTTTCTCACTGCTCCATCAGGATTCAAGCAAGCCGGGCCGAAGAGGCTGAAATGCCAGAAACCGGTCCCCGGTAGCTTGTCTCCTTTCTGGTGAAGAATTGGCTTGGTAGTTTGGTCTGCCCTGTTCCCATGATGCACTGGGCCAGGGACAGACTAATTTGCATATAGCCAGGTTCTGAGCTGGGATGGGGCAGTGAGATAAATAACGGTGATGGATCAAGCCCTGATCTTTGGACTGGGTAAGAGTGGTCTGCTTAATTCAGACACTCTGTTCATCACCACCCCCTTTTCTGTATCGTTTTTGGCCACTATAGGTGTGGCAGGGTATACTCAGACATGAGTCCCTTTCTCACTGCTCCATCAGGATTCAAGCAAGCTGGGCCGAAGAGGCTGAAATGCCAGAAACCGGTCCCCGGTAGCTTGTCTCCTTTCTGGTGAAGAATTGGCTTGGTAGTTTGGTCTGCCCTGTTCCCATGATGCACTGGGCCAGGGACAGACTAATTTGCATATAGCCAGGTTCTGAGCTGGGATGGGGCAGTGAGATAAATAACGGTGATGGATCAAGCCCTGATCTTTGGACTGGGTAAGAGTGGTCTGCTTAATTCAGACACTCTGTTCATCACCACCCCCTTTTCTGTATCGTTTTTGGCCACTATAGGTGTGGCAGGGTATACTCAGACATGAGTCCCTTTCTCACTGCTCCATCAGGATTCAAGCAAGCCGGGCCGAAGAGGCTGAAATGCCAGAAACCGGTCCCCGGTAGCTTGTCTCCTTTCTGGTGAAGAATTGGCTTGGTAGTTTGGTCTGCCCTGTTCCCATGATGCACTGGGCCAGGGACAGACTAATTTGCATATAGCCAGGTTCTGAGCTGGGATGGGGCAGTGAGATAAATAACGGTGATGGATCAAGCCCTGATCTTTGGACTGGGTAAGAGTGGTCTGCTTAATTCAGACACTCTGTTCATCACCACCCCCTTTTCTGTATCGTTTTTGGCCACTATAGGTGTGGCAGGGTATACTCAGACATGAGTCCCTTTCTCACTGCTCCATCAGGATTCAAGCAAGCCGGGCCGAAGAGGCTGAAATGCCAGAAACCGGTCCCCGGTAGCTTGTCTCCTTTCTGGTGAAGAATTGGCTTGGTAGTTTGGTCTGCCCTGTTCCCATGATGCACTGGGCCAGGGACAGACTAATTTGCATATAGCCAGGTTCTGAGCTGGGATGGGGCAGTGAGATAAATAACGGTGATGGATCAAGCCCTGATCTTTGGACTGGGTAAGAGTGGTCTGCTTAATTCAGACACTCTGTTCATCACCACCCCCTTTTCTGTATCGTTTTTGGCCACTATAGGTGTGGCAGGGTATACTCAGACATGAGTCCCTTTCTCACTGCTCCATCAGGATTCAAGCAAGCCGGGCCGAAGAGGCTGAAATGCCAGAAACCGGTCCCCGGTAGCTTGTCTCCTTTCTGGTGAAGAATTGGCTTGGTAGTTTGGTCTGCCCTGTTCCCATGATGCACTGGGCCAGGGACAGACTAATTTGCATATAGCCAGGTTCTGAGCTGGGATGGGGCAGTGAGATAAATAACGGTGATGGATCAAGCCCTGATCTTTGGACTGGGTAAGAGTGGTCTGCTTAATTCAGACACTCTGTTCATCACCACCCCCTTTTCTGTATCATTTTTGGCCACTATAGGTGTGGCAGGGTATACTCAGACATGAGTCCCTTTCTCACTGCTCCATCAGGATTCAAGCAAGCCGGGCCGAAGAGGCTGAAATGCCAGAAACCGGTCCCCGGTAGCTTGTCTCCTTTCTGGTGAAGAATTGGCTTGGTAGTTTGGTCTGCCCTGTTCCCATGATGCACTGGGCCAGGGACAGACTAATTTGCATATAGCCAGGTTCTGAGCTGGGATGGGGCAGTGAGATAAATAACGGTGATGGATCAAGCCCTGATCTTTGGACTGGGTAAGAGTGGTCTGCTTAATTCAGACACTCTGTTCAT
The DNA here is from genome assembly GCF_964261635.1 of Lissotriton helveticus. Taxonomy (NCBI): domain Eukaryota; kingdom Metazoa; phylum Chordata; class Amphibia; order Caudata; family Salamandridae; genus Lissotriton; species Lissotriton helveticus. The sequence goes on from NC_136063.1 coordinate 852,269,142, forward strand.
CACCACCCCCTTTTCTGTATCGTTTTTGGCCACTATAGGTGTGGCAGGGTATACTCAGACATGAGTCCCTTTCTCACTGCTCCATCAGGATTCAAGCAAGCCGGGCCGAAGAGGCTGAAATGCCAGAAACCGGTCCCCGGTAGCTTGTCTCCTTTCTGGTGAAGAATTGGCTTGGTAGTTTGGTCTGCCCTGTTCCCATGATGCACTGGGCCAGGGACAGACTAATTTGCATATAGCCAGGTTCTGAGCTGGGATGGGGCAGTGAGATAAATAACGGTGATGGATCAAGCCCTGATCTTTGGACTGGGTAAGAGTGGTCTGCTTAATTCAGACACTCTGTTCATCACCACCCCCTTTTCTGTATCGAGCAGAGTTCACGAGCAGAGTAGCCAAGCCGCTGACCTGACCTGACCTGGTAAGCCCCCGCAAGGTGCAAGGAGCACGGAGTACACCGTACATCAGTAACCTGCTGCCCACTTGCTGCCCGCCGAAGGTTGCGGCTGTCACGTCTCCACGGCAGCATCGAGGGGCACACCTAGGGTACAGCGAGGGCGCAGCTCCGAAACGAATCGTTTTTTGTTGGGCAGCAGCAATCAGCTCCAGTGATATTGACCAGCGGCTGACCAGAGATGGCAGTAGTGAGCAGCAGCATCAGCGGCCGCATTGGGAGCAGTAGAGCTGCAGAGCACAAACTACGAGGAGCAGAGGAGCTACCCGCCGGTTAAACGCCAGCAAAGGATACAGTAAGGACACAGTAAAATCGAAGTAAAAACGCCGCCTCGGGGGCCCGTCTGGGCTCGGGGCGCACGCGGATCCATGAAGCAGTGAGCAGTGAGCGGACGAGCAGCGAGCGGTGAAGCGGCAAACAAAACACCCTCAGCAAGCATCGCAACGGTGAGTGAAACCGGCAAGGGTGCCTAGGGGTTGATAGAGACACAGTTATAGCTGTCCCCCGCCCGCCCCACAGTCAGCAGCTCATTCCACAGCCCAGCATTGTGCACCGGGTTGGCAAGATACCCCCCTCCCCTCTTAGGGGCTTTCGACATCAGCAGGAGCCTGCCGGGGGGGGCAGAGTCAGCACTGGCCAGGGCCGGAGCACTGAAGTACAAGAGGTTGACTAAAAACTGTAGAATTGCAGAACTGCAGAACTGCCCAAAGAGGAGGTTGCGGCGCAGAGCCTGCCCGGTCCCTGACCCTGCCCCAGCCCACAAATCTGCATATATCGACGTTTTGGGCAACACCCTACTCCTCGATATCGCCCTGCTCCCTCCCCGACGGCAGCTGCCCTTCTTGTGGGGGGTAGACGGGCTTGGGAGTCAGGCCTGGGAGCACGTTTAGGAGCAGTGGCGCGGAGTTAGAGCAGGCTGCAGGGAAAGGAGACATGAGATCAGGGCGTGTTCGTGGATGCCCCACTAACAAAGGAGGGACAAACAATCGGTCAAACAAACGCAAAAGATCACCGAAAGTAGCCGAGGGGGCAAGAGAAGATCAAACAAGTAAATCCAGGCAACTAACTCAGAGTGAAGGTTCACTAATCGACATAGCAATCGATAAATTTGATTCCATCAGCGTGAGCAGTAAACAACCGGAAAATACAGAGAAGAGCAGCAAATCAAAATCTAACCTTGCAATGCTCCAACCAAAAATTTTCACAAAAGTTCACTTCCTAAAAAACGTGGGGGATACACTACTCTCCAACATCAATGAATCTTCAGGTCTACAGGAACCCATTGAACCTTCCCAGACTTGTCAGACAGTGCCTGTGCACAATACAGGTTCAGTAACCGATGACAACAGCAACAGCAAGAAAAGCCCTATTTCTACAGCCAGAGACCCATTACAAGTGACATCAACCCCTCAGGGTGACAAAAACAAATTCACAATGGCTGTTACAACTAAAGGGACAACGCCCGCTATGAAAATCGTTTTAGAACCAAATCTTATCCAAGTGCACAGGGCGAACGACAATAACAAAAGCCAGCCTACACACATATCACCCAAAAGCCTTACAGCCCTCGGCAAAACTGCTAGCAACAAACTGTGTGAGAGGACAACATCTGGTAAGGGCAGTGAGGCCGACAAACCTCCGCATCGCACTACGAACTGTACGTCGGAAATCCAAGTACCAAAAAAAGACCCCAATTACCACAATGGGGCAAGCGGAAAAGACGTAAAGGAGTGCTGGGAAGAGAATGCCTCAACTCTTGGGAATCAATCTCTAACACATTCTGAACGTACAACTGACCACAACAGTACGATGAGGCCAGGGAAGGATACTGCACACTCGCACAGGCCACCAACCTCGCCCCTAGACGTGATCGAAATATCCTCATACCTGGGTAAGGAGGAGTGGGAAGACCTCCTAGCAGTATATACCCAAGACAAAAGCATCAGTGAAACAAGAATGAACACGTCCTTACCGATCATCAAAAATGATGTCTCAGTGGATCACCCAGTGAAGGTCGTGGGGGCTCCAGAGGTGGGCCAAAAAAGCCCCTTGTCCGTGGATAATCAGGACAAAACCTCGAAGCAAACAGATCAGGAAAACGCGTGGAGTAGTCTGCTCAAAACAGTACAACTCCTGGTAGAAGCCCTCAACTACCAATCGGACAAAATGGACACCCAACTGTCGCTACTTGACACATTGGCTGTATTTGTGGTGGCCATTGATGGGAAGCTGGGTACGCTCAACACGTTTCTCCAGAATAAACTGCCATTAAGGAACCAAGAATCTGGGTCTTATAAAGAAGGATGTGGATGCGGTCCAATAATCGACAAACTGTCGACACTACCAACAATAATGAGCGATTTGTGCACAGAATTTAGAAGAACATCTAAGTGCAGGCAAAGTAACTCCTGTACCAGCCCTCTCGTGGCTGCGTCTAACCATCCAATGACCAATGAGGTGCTGGGGAGCAACGGACAAATCAACCCTAACTTAAGGGCCCCCGCACCCACAAAACCACCAACTCCGGTGGTCAGCGAAACAGGAAACACAGAACCTCAATCTCCTGACATTGCGGAGGAAGAAATAACAAACCCAAAAATGAACGCCAAACAAAGACGAGCAAAAAAACGCAAAGGCAGGAAACATAAAATCGATTCTCAACTTAATGGGTTTCTACAACTCTTTGGGAACACTCCGAATATGGAACAAAGCACAGCACATCCCGAGGGTGCCACATATCTATCAGAATCCGATGAAGTCATCGGCACACCAGAGACCCCGATCAAGGTAACAACCATCAAAGGGCTGGAGTGCAACAGCAAAACAAAAACAAATCTGGAACCACACAGCTTTCACACTCAAAAAGAGCACGGAAGAGGAGCACGAAATGCATGCCCCCAACTCGATGAAACCAGCAACATAACCCCTGCCTCCTGCGTGAAACAAGCGCAAAAAAGCAGCATGCAGTCCAGCTCGGTATGCCAGCAAATAAAAAATCATGGACCCACTAGGGGAACAAAGCCTGGGATCAATCGAGGACCGGCTATCACAGTGATAGGCAAACGGCTGCCAGAAAGCTATCCAGCAATGACTATGGAAAGTGCACTGTCTGCAAGGAGAGAAGCAGACTCAGCTATTACGGGGACACCGGGTCTTACGTGCAACATCTCTAGACCTTGTGAAATACCCCATCTAGCCGGGTCACCATTAAGGAACCATCACACCTCTGGCCAAGAAGTAAGAATAACTACAAGTAGTACAAATGATGTTAAAAACACTGTAGCACGACTAGTAGAGGTTAAGCGACGGTCAGACGAACGACCACACGCTGAACCATATGTACCAAATGAACATATACTTGGCCGACGGCTAAGAGTCACTGCACCCATCTCTAGTCAACCGAAAACAACTTCAACACGACGAGTAGAGGATATGGGATCCAGTCAATCAACAATAGAGAGTGCAATAGGGGGAGAACGAAAAAACCCAACAGGCACCGTCTGGTTTAACCCGGACTACTTGTCTCAAGGAAGACATGACACTCTCAACAGAGGTAACGTCTTAAGGCTGCTATCCCATATTCCATCCTTGACAGAATTAAAAAGCTCCGACCTGGTATCCATCGAATTTGTAGCCTATGAGGATACAGGAAAAGAAAAAACAAAAGCAACTTGGAGAACCCTGGCAATTTCACAAAAATTAATTGCCGAAGCTGACATCTTTAAAAGCTGGGGGATCACAATAAAACCTTATGTCAAGCCAAGGTACCCAGACATTCTTGTCCCGGTGGAAAAAGCGGTAGCTCCAACTATCACGAAAACCTTAAAAAACTCGGTCCTCAGAGGAGCGGTAGGACCAGGGAGCAACAAAACTGACCAACACATCAATAGCACCGGAATTACTGCAGATGAACATACACAAATACCTGGAATGTTTGACTCAGGATGGATAGCTAGAACTCTAAACAACAACGAATGACACATCGGCCATAAGCCAAAGGAAGACGTATACGACTCACTAAAAATATGCTCATGGAACATCAACGGCCTGGCTTCCAAAATAACTGACTCAGACTTCATGAATTACATCAGAAAATTTGACATTGTGGCACTCCAAGAGACATGGCTTGTAGACCCGCCTAACCTCCATGTTTACTTACGTTTTTACTCAGCCGCAAAAAGGACGGCAAAATATGGGCACTCCAAAGGCGGCCTAGTAACCTATATATTGGTTACAAGTGTACTGACGGCAAAAGAAGACGGGCCATCCTCTACAGCCGCCCTGGCTGTAAATATTTGCTTGCCACAACTCAAACAAGGCATTACTGAAACCGACTTCCTTCTAATAAATGCTTACATTAACCCACGAAGGAAAGGGAAAGCAGCTAAAGACCTCTGTAGCTTTATGGAGACTCATATAAGGGAAAGACCTACACCAAATGTTGTTCTTACTGGGGACTTCAACCTTAACCTCATGGGTGCGACACAGGAAGACGTACAACCAATCCAAAACGCAATTTGGGATATCCCAAAACAAGCAATCTCACAGATATCCAAAAAAACTAACTTAGGCAACAGGACACTAGAAGATCTGGAATACTTTAACATCAGGGCCCTCAATGGTAGGACCTCTGGAGATAATCCTCCAGCCGCAACCTTTCACACAACAAAAACAAGTAGCATTCTAGACTATACTTTTATATCATTACCCTTTTTCCAGTTCTTAAAATCATACCGGATCGGCTGTAGTGGGGATAGTGACCACTGCCCCCAAGAAATTGTCATCAAGACCATAAAGCCCAACTTTGAGCGATCAAAAGTGCCAAAAGAGTTAACCCAAACCATCAACTTTAAAAAAAATCAAATATTCATCAGTAACAGATGGAACGTTAGTGGAAAGGGCAAAACAGCACTTCGAGAGCCGCTCCGGGCATAGTGAAATTACGAAATGGGAACATTTTACAAGTACTATGTCTATGTATGCTACAAGACCCAAGCCTCAGTCACAATTGGGGGAGGTAAGTTTCTGCAAATTCTCTCGAGAAGACAAAAGAAAAATTAAAGACATAAAGACTTCAATCTACTGTACAATGAGAGAACTCCAACGGAAACCCATGGACATCGTAAAGCAAGACCATCTACGAAAACTAAAATCAATACTAAAAAAATTAAAATCGGAAGCGAACAAATCAGCTGAGGACAATTTATGGGCGAGACTTCACTCCGATATCAAACGCAATGATGGAGCAAGGTTTTGGAAATCAATAAATGCATTCATAAGACCTGCGCACCACGGGGTCTCATCAAACATCTCAGAGGATATCTGGGCAAGCTTTCTCTGCACCCATTTCAGTCAGGCTGAAGGTAATAACAAGCACTACGAGCATGCCGTTTATAAAAATCAAACAACAATTAACAACACAAGGCCCACAGAATGCTATACTCCAAATGATATCGAGAACTTGCCGAACTTACAAAGCAACATTCAACGCCAAATCAAAAAAGGAAGAAAGGAGGGAGCGCCAGGGCCAAATGGTATACCTCCTATTCTTTATAAACAAGATGTGCCAGGCTGGGCAGCAGCCCTGGAACCCCTCTTTCTGGAAATAAGACAATTCAATATCATACCAAGATCCTGGAGGGGCTCTATCATCTCCCCAATCTATAAGGCAGGAGATAAGGCTTCCCCACTTAACTATCGACTGGTGGCTTTAATTGATAACGAGGCAAAATATGTTGCAGGCACCTTACTCGAAGAGCTGACGGCCTGGGCAACAGAGAGATCCTTAATCCCAGTCAACCAGACAGACTTTACTAAGTCAGTAGGCACGATGACGAATATCTTGAGCATGGGCAGGCTCATAGACAAAGACTCCGGAGGGCCTGAATCACCTGGGAACCCCAATTCCCTACAGACTGTAGCAGACACCCCGCAACCTCCCCCCTTGGTCCCAGCAATACTTCTCTCAGCTAACGAGGGCTTTCCACTTGAGCCCTTTGAGAAACTGGTAAAGTCTCTTCTGGTACCACTTATTGACCAAGTTAAAAGTCTGGGGGATAGGCTTGACCGATTTGAACAGGCTACCAGGGACAATTTTTTTTCCCCTGAAAACCTTGTTTAAACTGCAGCCAAAGCCTAGCGAGGACAAAACAGATAGGAATGTTGGAAAAGGGGCCCTAGTGAGCCAACCTCCGGGAGATCAGTCGACACTGCCAGCTAAGTCACCAGCCACCGGGAATGCTTTTTCTCCAGCTTCCCAGGCCGGCGTGAGGCAGGTAAGGCCGAGTGTTTCCACTCATGCTGCTCAAGTGCATGCTACTCCCTCCCCAGTAGCGACAATTCCCGTGTTCAATCCCGCCCATAAGAAACAACAGAAGGGAGGGACTGGCTCAAACTCTCAATCCCCGGCTGCTCCACACGTTAATACTAGCGGAACAGCGATAATTTCTAAGGTTAAACCCACCACCCTTCCGCTCAAAAATCCCTCTCCAGTGGTCATCCCGCAGAAACCAACACGTAAGAGCCCCCCGGTCAACCTCCCCCCTGAGTGCCACCCGTATGTTGCTGTTCTTATTAAAGTTCCCCCTATAAAAGATACTGAGCAGGAAACTCACCAGGCGCTATAGAACAAGGTCATCCACTGGTTGAAAAGCAACAGACCCCTCCCATTGGGGGTGGATGGCCTAATTCTTGGCGTACGTAGGGTGGGCTGGATTGGACACGGGAAAAAATCTTCAGAAGGTGACTGTGTGGTGGTTAATTTCCAAGACGCAAGAGTTGCCCACTCAATATGCCGCCAAGGGCGATCCACGGCCGGCACGGGTGTCGACGCAGTTGATCTATCATTCTTTTACCCGCAGACGACCCCGACTACCCCTTTCATCCATTCTGGGCCCCCCCCTCATAATAACAACGCCCATGGTCAATTTTTCCCAGGTAATACTGTAGCGCAGGCGTATACACGCCCCCTCCCACCGAATTGGGGCTTTTGGGGTTGCTGACTTCGTGGCGCTGCCAAGGAGACCTTGGCGACTAGGAGTCCCGGTGTCGTGTCCCCCTATTCTGCTAAAATCTATAGCCCTCCGCCCACATTAGAAGATCAGGTCATTGTCGAGACTTCAGGGGTACCAGGGGAGGCGAGGGTGCCACTTGACCCTTCAGTTGGCTTACCAGCTGTGGGTGCCGTAGATTTGTCTGCTCCCGTCGAGACCTGTAGCGTTGCGGCTGTGGCGGACTCAATCATTAGGGTTCTCAGCTGGAACGTAGCAGGCCTTGAGAGAAAGTTGGCACTGCCCAACTGGAACTCGCTTGTGGAGCAATACTCCATATGCTTGTTCCAGGAAACCTGGAGCAAGGGGCCTCTACACAAGGCAGGATACTCTACCCACTATTCACCAGCTGTCCACTCAGTAACTGGTAAGGGGCGCCCCTCTGGCGGCCTCCTCATCTGGGTGGCCTCTGAACTCAATTGCAGGGTGGTGGAGCGGGATACTAAATGCCCGGACCTTCTCAATATTTCCCTGAAAAACCCTCAGGGTCGAGTCATCCTAAACATCTTCAATATTTATGCCCGAGGTACGAAGGGGGGTAGAGAATCCCCAGTTATAGCTTGCCTGGAAGCCCTGCTCCGTTCGTCCCCACATAAGCATTGCACTCTGGTGGCAGGCGATTTTAATTGCAACTTCGAGCCCCTGGGCCCCGAAATTTCGCAAGATCAAGAGGCACATGATAATAGGTGGGGGATACCGTCCTTAGAACTTAGCTCCATTAAAAAGTGGACAGAGGTGGCCCTTCAGATTAACTCCATCACCATGGAGTTTGGTCTGAGGGCAGCTAACGGCAGGACTGGTTCTGACAAAGCAGGAGCCCATACTTACAACAGGCCTGGACATTCGTCAAGAATTGATTATTTTCTTCTTGACGTAAATTTGTGGAGCATGGTTAATGACATGGTGATTTTACCTTCCGTGGAGAGTGATCACAATCTCCTCTCGCTCACATTGTCCCATAGGTGGCTATCTGGCACTGAGAGTAGAACTGCTTGCAATCCCACCCCGGATTCGACAGCAGTCTCCAACTGCGGTCGACGACTAAAGTGGGCAAAGCTGTTACTCTCAGAGGAGAAGACTAATGCCATAATGCAGCTTCTCACCGCAGCTTTAGATAACCTCGACACTTGCGAGGCTGGGTTGTTGAATGTGACTACCAGGTTCTGTGCCCTAACCCAGGCTATCAGTGACCTTTTTATAGTCCCAGTTAGTACCAACAGGAGGAATCCCCATTTAAGGGCTAGACAGGGCAGGTTTAACCAGAAGTGTAGGGAGGCGAAGTTACTCCTTATTGAAGCAGTCAAATCTAAAATACCCATTAGGACCAGGGTGGCCAGAAGGCACTATTCCCTTTGCCAAAAAAACGCTAAGAAGGAGTGGGAGGACAACTACTGGCAGGACCTTTTGGCAGCCAGCCAAAGGAGAGATGCTAAAGGCTTTTGGGACTTGGTGAGAAACAGGAATCGTCCTGAGGATACCCTGAGGACCTGTAGCATTAATGCCCAGACATGGTTTACCCACTTTCAAACACTCTATTCCGCCATAGAAGGCCAGCTTAATGATCCCTTCATTCTTCCGCCATACACCCTTGATAGAGACCTGGATCTGTTTTCTGTACAGGATGTTACAAAGCAGATTAAAACCCTGGTGCCACTAAAAGCAGCTGGCCCGGACGCCCTCCCAGGCGATATTCTCCGAGCCTACTCAGAAGAATGGGGGGTACTGATCTCAGCCCTTCTTAATGCAATCATCAAGGGAGGTCCTGTCCCAGATTCCTGGAAAGGGGCCGTGGTAGTACCTATTTTTAAAAAGGGTTGCAGGGACCTACCCGGGAATTATAGGCCCATAAGCCTAATAGACTCAAGTCAGAAACTGGCGGGGTAAGCTATTCTGGGGAGGATCTTACAATGGGTGGATGACAACCACATTCTGTCTGACATGCAAGCCGGGTTTCGCTCAGGAACCGGAACTATAGAACAAGTGTTCAGGCTCATGGTATTGTACTGGAAGGTGGTGGAGCTAGGCAAAGGCAGTCTTTACCTGGCCTTTATAGATCTAAAGACTGCCTTTGACCTGGTTCCGAGGGAGGAACTCTGGAGGGTGTTGCACGGCCTAGGGATGCCCCCGTACATTCTGAACCTGCTTATTAAATTGCATAATGCCACCTATGCCCAGGTTAGATGGGGCCTAAATGGGGAAAAGACCGAAAAGATCAGGGTCGAGAGGGGAGTGCGGCAGGGCTATGTTTTGGCTCCCACCCTATTTTCCCTTTACATCAATGGGGTGGTAGAGCACCTGCTCGGCGAACCAGCAGACGCCCCCTCCTTGGGAGGCGTAAAAATTCCAACATTGCTGTTCGCCGATGACACCCTCCTCATTTCAAAAACCCCCCAAGGACTCCAGAAACTCCCGAATCGCTTCCAGCACTTTTGCACCATCAGAGGACTCGTCATTAATGTGGACAAGACCAAGTATTTAGTCATGCACCCTCCTCGCAAGCTTGGCCGTCCCCCTGCTCTGAATTCAACCCCCCTTGAAAGAGTGGCAGAATTTGACTACCTGGGAATCCGTTTAAGTGATTCGATGAACTGGTCTGCCCACATCAATAAAATGATAATCAGCCATAAAAGGGTGGGGGGGCCCTTCTCAAGGAGTACAGCAACTCAACCAAACATTGTGTTGCTCCATTAATTGACATCTATAAAGCCCGAGCTGTTTCCGCGTCACTTTACGGAGCTGAATTGGGGGGCCAAGGCAAATTGGAATCTCTGAGCAAGGCCGAGAACAAATTCATTAAAGATCTCCTTGCTATCCCGATGAGCACCCCGACAGTCCCGGTGCTAATGGATGTAGGCTGCAAAGCAATTGGGGATCAGGCACGCCTTCGCCCTCTCCTGCTTTGGGCTCGCCTGTGGAGGGTTCCGGAGTTAAAACCCTATGCTGACGGATTAGCAGAGGTGATGTGCTCTGTTGGTTGGCGGATGATCAAATGGCTCAGGGACATTAATCAATTTCTAGGGGATCTAGGTTTGGAATCCTGTTGGCTTAGCCACTCCGCCCCCCCAAAGGACTCTTTAAAAAAACTATATTGGGAATGGGTCTCCACGAAGCGCATCAGCAACCAGCAGCACTGCAATGCCACCGCAGATTTTTTGCTAATAAAAGATGTTGTTGCCTTTGAGCCCTACATGGACTTAATCACCATCGCCATGGACCGGTCTTTGTACATTAAATTCCGATTAGGAACTCTACCCCTTGCTGACCTTTGCTCCAGGTGGAATAAGTCTCAGTCAGCATCACGTTATTGTGCCCTATGCTCCGATAAACCAGACACTGTGCCACATCTTCTATTCGAATGTCCGGATTATGTGCGCCCCAGATCTCGATGGCTCAAACTAATTTGCAGAGAACTGGGCACCCGCCAGCATACGGTCGCCCTCCGGATTTTATTAACCAACACAGCCCCCACTATTGTTTGTGCTGTTTCCAAGTTTTTAAAATGGGCGTGGTTGATTCGACTAAAAAGACTGTCCGTTTCAATTTAATTTTGTCTTAGATAATTTATTCTAATCAATTGTGTTTTTATTCCTCTTATTCTTAAAGTACAGTCACATTTTTGATATGCTGTTTTACTTTCCTATTTTTCTGTAATGCTTTTATGATACATGCATATCGAAATAAAGCAATCAACAACAACATAGACAAAGCAGAATTTAACAAAATGCCCATCCATTTCTGCTTCATCGACTACAAGGCCGCTTTTGATAACATAAACCGGACGCTTTTGTGGTCTAAATTGAATGACTGGGGGATCTCGAGACCCCTGTTGGACCTGCTCATTAACCTGCACTCAGAGACCTGGGTACAGATAAAAATAGGGGACGGATCCGCCTTGTCAAGGCCCATACAGACCAATGGGGGCCTAAAGCAAGGCTGTGTCCTGGCCCCCACGCTTTTCAACCTGTTCCTAGGCGACCTAGTCCCAATTCTAAATGGTTGTAACTCCCACGCCCCTAAACTAGGAGGGCTCCAGCTACCTTGTCTACTATACGCAGACGACATCGTCCTAATAAGCCACACTAAGGTAGGACTTCAACATCTTTTGGATGCAACACAAAAGTATTCAAGTAAGAACGATCTTACAATAAACCTGGAGAAAACCCAAACAATGACCATTAGCAAGAAAAAAAGGAAACCAACATCATGGCATTGGAATACGACAAGAATTGAAGACACTCCAACATACAAATACCTAGGAGTGAAGATCGACAATGGTGGGGAGTTCTCGGTTCAGAGAACAAGTATTCGAGGGAGAGGACTTTCGCTGGCGATTTCGTTGAAGTCGCTAAATCACAAACTTTGCGGCCCCTCTCTCCTACCCTTGATGCAAGTAATTCGTGCAAAACGTCTTCCAACAATTACTTACGGGAGCGAGGCACTCAGAGGAAGGGATGCCAAGACCCTTGACAATACTATAATAGCTGCATACAGAATCATTTTTAGCCTACCCAGGCAAACCTCACCCGCTCAAATCAGGCTCGAATTTGGCATCGACCAACAGTCCCTGGCAAGGCAGGGAGCCTATATGATAGCCTGGGACAAAGTGAGGAAATCAAAACAAGGAACTCTGAACGAACACCTGTGGAAGGAGTTAGAACAGCATCCTTCCTCAGCAGCAGCTAAGTACCTCACGGGCAGCCTGACGAATACAGGTCTAGAACAGCTCTGGAACACTTCAACAAACCACACAACATTCAAAAAATTGGTTAAAAAATCAGTGAAATTACAATCATGGTTGCAAGATAAAGAAGTCTTCTCGAAAAGAACACATGGCTGGCTGACCCTGAATTCGTATACAACTAAAGCACAACAGCGCTACCTGTCCGAGGGATACTCCAAAAGTGTAAAGATGTGCTTTTTAAGGCACAGGTTGGGCCTGCTACCTTGTACTCAAAATCTCCCACGCTGGCTCAAAATCAAAGCTGACCCCCTGTGTCGGCTATGCGGCTTGGCACAAGAGGACATGCTGCATTTGATATGCTCTTGTGAAAAATTACGGGACGAACGGAAACGCTGGCTAAAGCATCATTTCAATCGACAAGGGATCCGTACAAGAAGGACGGCGGTCCTTGCTTGCTTTCATCCTAATGACCCTGGCTTGAATTGCAGCTTTGTAAAATTTCTGAGGGCAGTTGAAAAGAAGATGCCAAAAAACCTAACCCACAACTGTCCCAGTTCAACCGATTTGACATCACTCTGCTGACTGTTTTACCGACTTCATGAGCTTATGAGGACACTGAGCAATACCTTACAAATACGAAGTCCAAATACTCCTTTTTAAATTTTATTAAATGTGAACATTTTAACTACTAATTCTTTTAAAACTGCAGTTTTATCTTCTTTGTTCTTAATCCATTTTTATATTGCAATGGTTTTAAGTAACTATGCCAAATAAAGATTACTTACTTAGTGTCTGCATGCTTAAAGAAATAAATTTGACCCTTTCACAATGATGTTACCTGTGTTAACTCAGAGTAGGAAGCACATTGAGTTTCTTTGCTGTTGGTTTGTGTCATGTTTTTTGATAATGGTTGTATTTCAGTAGAGAAATTGAATGCGTGTACATAGGACCTGTGCTGTGTTTCTTAAATGTGATGTGAAAAACGATTTTGGGGAAAATGAATGGCTTTTACATTTTTGAGAAGGAATAAATAGTGTCTGCATGATTAAAGAAATACATTTGAAACTTTTACAATGATGTCACCTGTGTTACCTCATACTAGGAAGCACATTGAGCTTCTTTGCAATTAGTTTGTGTGATGTTTTTTGATAATGCTTGGTATCAACATTTGCAAGATAGAGGATTTGTATTTTGTGAAATAGTGAGGTTTCAGTAGTTGAATTGAATGCTTGTACATAGGACCTGTGCTGTGTTTCTTAAATGTGATGTGAAAAACGATTTTGGGGAAAATGAATGGCTTTTACATTTTTGAGAAGGAATAAATAGTGTCTGCATGATTAAAGAAATACATTTGAACCTTTTACAATGATGTCACCTGTGTTACCTCATACTAGGAAGCACATTGAGCTTCTTTGCTGTTGGTTTGTGTCATGTTTTTTGATAATGTTTGGTATCAACATTTGCAAGATAGAGGATTTGTATTTTGTGAATTAGTGAGGTTTCAGTAGTGAAATTGAATGCTTGTACATAGGACCTGTGCTGTGTTTCTTAAATGTGATGTGAAAAACTGTTTTGGGGAAAATTAATGGCTTTTACATTTTTGAGCAGGAATAAATAGTATCTGCATGATTAAAGAAATACATTTGAACCTTTTACAATGATGTCACCTGTGTTACCTCATACTAGGAAGCACATTGAGCTTCTTTGCTGTTGGTTTGTGTCATGTTTTTTGATAATGTTTGGTATCAACATTTGCAAGATAGAGGATTTGTATTTTGTGAATTAGTGAGGTTTCAGTAGTGAAATTGAATGCTTGTACATAGGACCTGTGCTGTGTTTCTTAAATGTGATGTGAAAAACTATTTTGGGGGAAATTAATGGCTTTTACATTTTTGAGAAGGAATAAATAGTGTCTGCATGATTAAAGAAATACATTTGAACCTTTTACAATGATGTCACCTGTTTTATCTCATACTAGGAAGCACATCGAGCTTCTTTGCTGTTGGTTTGTGTCATGATTTTTATTAATGCTTGGTATCAACATTTGCAAGATAGAGGATTTGTATTTTGTGAAATAGTGAGGTTTCAGTAGTGAAATTGAATGCTTGTACATAGGACCTGAGCTGTGTTTCTTAAATGTGATGTGAAAAACGATTTTGGGGGAAATGAATGGCTTTTACATTTTTGAGAAGGAATAAATAGTGTGTGCATGATTAAAAAAATATATTTGAACCTTTCACAATGATATCACCTGTGTTACCTCAGATTAGGAATCAGATTGAGCAGATGAGGTGAGGCATGTCCAGAGGTACAGAGGAGGAGAGGCCTTTGTTCAAGACTGTAGTGGGAGAGAGGCCTTTCCTGGGGAGCATAGGTGGTGAGTCCTGTGTCTAAGAGTGCAGTGGACTAGACTTCATGAAGCCTATCCCCTACTGCACTCATAGACACAGGCCTCACCTCCTCTGCGCCCCTTGACAATCCTCACCTCATCTGCAACCCTGAATAGACCTCAACTGATCTGCATCCTTAGACAGGCCTCAGCTTATTTACACTCCTGGACATGCGTGACCTCATCTGCACCCAGTTACCATCAATTATACCCAATACATTGAGGCCTGTCCAGAGGACACAGATGAGGTAAAGCTTGTCCAAGGGTCAGAGGAGGTCAGTCCTCTCCACTGTACTCATGGAGACTGAATGCTTGTTCATAGGACCTGCGCTTTGTGTCTAAAATTTTATTTTAAAAAAACGATTTTGGTGCAAATCAATGACTTTTAGATTTTTGAGAAGGAATAAATAGTGTCTGCATGATTAAATAAATATATTTCAACCTTTCACAATGATGTCACCTGTGTTATGTCAGATTAGGAAGTAGATTGTGCAGATGAGGTGAGGCATGTCCAGAGGTACAGAGGAGGTGAGGCCTATGTTCAAGACTGTAGTGGGAGAGAGGCCTTTCCTGGGGAGCATAGGTGGTGAAGCCTGTGTGTAAGAGTGCAGTGGACTAGACTTCATGAAGCCTATCCCCCACCGCACTCTTAGACACAGGCCTCACCTTCTTTGTACCCGTGGACAGACCTCTCTTCCACTACACTCTTCAATACAGGCCTCACCTCTTCTGCACCCCTGGACAATCCTCACCTGATCTGTAACCCTGAATTGACCGTTTGCTTATTGTCATTGCTTTGTTGTTTGGTAATAGTGGTCTATAATGTGTTATTTTGTTCTTTACCACAGATTGAATTCAAGATTTCAAGAGTAAGGAAATATGCCCTCAAGGCAGAGAAGAAGGAAAGATGCTAAGCGGACAAAAATCAAAAACAGCAACGGAATTACAGTACTCCTCTACAACAAATACTTCAAAAAACAGGAAAAAAGCTCCTGGTAAGACAACTAAGTCTTTCTTACGGAACATATGTAGATCAAAAAAAAATGTTGGACAGAATGTAGAAAAAGAGAAGGAGAGAGCAAATTTGAAAAGGAAGGAGAGGCCCTCAAAAAATGTGACTACTGGAGCAGGAGAGAATAAAATGTATAGGAATAGAAGGCAGAATCAGTTTGAGACATTCGTAAGCGAATGTTTCGCAATAGGGTGGTTTTAAATTTGTTAAAAAACATTAGTAAAGGTAAACAGAGAGCTGGTTTTTATAAGAAAAAGAAAAGTGTAGAGAAGATTGTAGATCAGGATTTTGAAGTTAAGAAAAAAATATTTATTTTAATAATCAATAGAATTAGGACACTTAACAAGACAATTGATGTTTTCAAATCAAACAGTAGATGGAAAAGAGTAATTAATCGGACTAATTTTTGTAAAGTTTTTT
The DNA here is from genome assembly GCF_964261635.1 of Lissotriton helveticus. Classification (NCBI taxonomy): domain Eukaryota; kingdom Metazoa; phylum Chordata; class Amphibia; order Caudata; family Salamandridae; genus Lissotriton; species Lissotriton helveticus. The sequence goes on from NC_136063.1 coordinate 852,285,141, forward strand.
TGGGAGAATGGATACACAGTTCAAGTTGTGAGCCATTTTTCAATGAGGAGAGTTACTTCCGGGAGAATGATTTAGTGCATGCAGTTGACACCAGTGGTCGAGCATATGAGGTGAAAGACGGTTGTCCAATTGAAAAAGAGAAACTTGTGCCTAGAGAACCAGAAGAGGTGTTAACTGATGAAGTTTTAGGGAGACGTACTAAGGGTCCAGTGTACACTTGGAAGTGTAGTAGTATTTGTAGTGTGCGACAGGAATCAATCGATTTGTTTTGTAATTTCTTACGTACATATAGTAAGAAAAGTCTAAAACAGAAAATGAAGATGTTGCAAGACTTAGATCCTTGCAGAGTGAGAGAAAACACAGGTTTGCAAGGGCATTCACTGGCTTGTCTTTCTAGAAAAGTCTGTCAGAGTGTTTTTCATCATTTTAGGATGTTAGCAGTGCATCATAACAAAATGAGGAAATTAGTGAGAAGGTTGTATTATGCAAAAAGTCCAGCACTTAAGCTTAAACAATTAAACAGTGCTCTTTTGCATGGAACTGAATTAGATGTGAAGAAGATTTGTGAAGAAATTGAGATTTGTTATTTTGGTGAAAAAGAGGACAGTGAAGAAATTGACACAGAAATCCAAGGTAATGTGGACGACAATGTACAGATTTCAAGTACAGAAAAGTTTGACCAGGAAATTACCAGGTTTAAGGTGAAATCAAGTGAAAGGCCGAATTTTACTTGTGTGTGTTGTCGACGAACTCATTATAAGCATCAAACTAGATTAGTTGATTTATACGTAAAAAGTGAAAAGATAAATAATTATGAGTGGAAAGGATTTTGCAACTTATTTGTGGGTGGAGAAATGTTTTGATTTGAGTTCTGATCAGCGTATTTGTAAATATTGTTATGATAAATTAAATCAAAACAGAATGCCTGCTAGAACTTTTCATAATAATCTGGAGATGGTAGACATTCCTCCTGAATTGATGGATTTAAATACATATGAGTCTATTTTGATTCAATGTGTCCATCCTTTTCAGGCTATTGTTCGCATGGAGCCTAAGATAGGGAAATTGCCTCCTTCAGATTTACAGAGAGGATTAAAGGGAAGAGTTGTTTATTTGCCTCTAGATTTCAAGAAAAATATTGATACCATTGGTGTAGAGAAAGTGGAAGAGGAACCTCTGGTTATTCTAGTTAATGGGGTTCCGACAAAGAGTAAGAAAATCTGGCAAGATTTAGTGGATGTTAGGAAAGTCAAAAAAGGCAATGTTGTATTTGGTCAAAAACAATGAGTACTACAAACATGTATGTGTTGAAGCAGAGGAAACAGCTGCAGATGAAGACAGTGATTTTTCAGCTGGCCAAATTGAAAAAGTTGATGTGTCTAGAAGTGAAGAAATACGTGAACATTATACTGTTCATCCTTTGCATTCCAAAGAAGTGATGGGGAATGCAATTGACTTGTTTCAAATGAAAGCAGCAAAAGGAAGTCCCATTAGTGTATGGGAAGAAAGTTTAGAAGCTCGTTGTTTTCCACATTTAATTCCAACAGGTCGAGGTGGACGATATGACGATCGACCACTTCAAATTCCTGCATCTGAATATCGAACTTTAAGATTATATGCTGAAGATCCAAGGTTTCGTCAATGCATTCCATATTTGTTTCATCTACTGTATGAAAGTGACTTGTCTGGGCTTTCTTATGCAGTAAACCATATACTGAAAAGTGGAGCACATCTGCAAAATGTTTCGGCGAGGGACTTTATGGAGAAAGTGAATCTGCAAGATAATATTTTGGAATCTCATCTAATCAATCTCATGGCATGTCAGCGTGGTACAAATGAGTATTGGTACCGTCGTCATGGGGAATTGAAATGTATGCTAAGAAACTTAGGAACTCCTACAAGGTTCCTCACTCTTAGCTGTGCCGAGTATGCATGGGACGACTTACTTCAATTTCTACGAGAGGCAAATGCAAATATACAAAATATAGAATTCAAAACTGCTGGAGAACTGGGTTCTTTGGATCCAGTGAATGTATGCAGATATTTCAATCATAGATTTGAAGCTATGATGTTTTTTCTTACCACCAAAAAAAATCCTCCCCTTGGAGAGGTTTTGGATTTCTTTTGGAAAAAGGAGTATCAAGCGAGAGGTGCTCCTCACATACATATGTTGTTGTGGATTAAAGATGCACCTACATTTGGAACAGATTCGGATGAGACAGTGATGAGGTTCATTGAAGAGTATTCAACATGTGCTGTTCCGAAAACTACCGAAGAAAACAGTTTAAGGCAACAAGTTTTACGCTTTCAATCCCATCGTTGTGGAAAGCACTGTCGTCGAAAATTCAGAAACAAGGACAAGTTCTATACAAAATGTCGTTTCGGGTTTCCACGACCAGTGATTTCTAAAGGAAGAGTAAATAATTTGATGTCTTCTCTACGACATACTGTGACGAGGAAATCACCAAAAAATACATACAATTTAAAAAGAAACAAAGAGTCCAAGTACATCAACGACTACAACCCAGTGATTTTGTCCATGTGGAATGCTAACATGGATATTCAGTTCGTTGCTGACAACTCTATTGCTGTGGCTCGATATGTGACGTCTTACACCACAAAAAAAGAAAAGACAGAACTGAAGGAAACGTGGGAGGATATTTCACATGAAAAGAGTCTAAGCAAGAAATTATACAGTTACAGTCTGAAGATGTTGTCACATCGAGACATTGGAGCATATGAATGTTCTGATCGATTGTCATCAGCAAGTCTATATGCCAAATCTAAAACCATAATTTGGGTGAGTCTAGGTCTTCCTGCAACACGAAACCGAGTTTTAAAATCTGTACAAGAAATAGAGTATTTGGCGGAGAAAGAACCAGAAAGTACAGATATTTTGAAGACAAACATGTTTGGATACATACTATCCAAATAGAAGTCCTTACCTTGAGAACGCTTGTCTCTATGAAGTTCTGCAAAGATATATTTATAAGAGGAACATCAGAGAAGATATCAATAATGGAATATATGTTGTCATTGGCTGTGAAGGATGTCTAGTGAAGCAGAGAAAAGGCCATTTGATTAATCATCGAAAAATGAGTTGCGAAAATGCAGAGAAAAGGGAATTTTACTATTTAACTCTTTTGCAACTCTTTAAGCCATGGCGTACAGAAGAGGAACTACTTGGAGATTTTCTCTGTTACAAAGATTCTTTTAATGCAACCAAGGATACCATAGAATGTCCTGTTTTTCCAAATTATCTGCAAATGTTGAACGAAGAAATAGAGCAAGAAGCCACAATTGCTGTAGAGATTGCTAGAGACAGTTCTCAAGACAGTCAGAGTTCTGCTTCATTAAGTCAGGATCCACTTGGAGGACCAATTATTCAAAATGAAGCTGCCACTGCCATGGATGAGGTGGAAAGAGCTATGGAACAAGCTCAAGATGATGTAGTTAACTTAGAAGATTTGGTGAAACAACTAAACCTTGAGCAGAAACAGATATATGACGAAGTCACAGAACAGATTGAACATAGATTCAGTCATGAGAAAAAAGAGTGCTCATGTACATCATTTAAATCTGTCCGACTGTACGTGAGTGGAGAAGCGGGAACTGGAAAAAGTTTTCTGATTAAAGCAATTGCAACTTATCTGCAGAAAAGGACTGAATCACGGCTGTCTTGTGTTATTACCGCTCCAACTGGGCTGGCAGCTCATAACATTAAAGGGATTACTTTACATCGTTTACTGATGCTACCAGTCGAGCATGATAACAAATTGCAATACCACAAGCTATCTGGAGATGCGTGTTCCGAAGTTTCCAGAGTCCTGAAGAAACTGAAACTTCTTATCATTGATGAAGTAAGCATGGTCTCACATCTAATGCTTGCTTTTGTGGATTTGAGAATGTAAGAAATTCTTAGAACAGAGTATGATGTGTTATTTGGAGGGAAACACATTATTGTTTTTGGAGATCTACTGCAGTTGACTCCAGTGAAAGGACAACCAGTGTTTAAAATGGTCACGCATGAAGATACCAGGTAGTGCCTAGGAAGCATTGGAAACGTTAATATATGGTTACATTTCAAATATGCAGAACTACTCCAAAATATGTGACAGGCAAAGGATGAAGATTATAAAAATATTTTACAAGAAGTAAGAATCGGAAAAGTAAGTCAGCATGGGAAAGAAGCTTTACATGCACGATTAATTTCAAATTTGTACCCAAATGAAAACATTCTTCCAGAGAATATTTTTAAGAAAATTAACGAGAAGCAATCTCGGATATGTTTGATGCCAACTCTGAAAGAATGTTCCATCTTCAACAACAAAATGTTAAAGTTAGAAAATGAAGAGATTGTGAAACTGGAAGCTATAGATAAAATAGAGCATATGGGAGCAACAATTATTTTGTCAGAAAATTTGAAATCAAAATTGGATTCATTAGAGAAGACTATAACCAACATTGCTGGTTTTGAAAAGACTCTGAATGTGTGTTTAAATTGTCGTATCATTTTGAGAAAGAATTTAAATGTTGAAAGAGGTCTGGTAAAGGGAGCAATGGGTCATGTTGTTGATTTTGTAAATTACAAAAATAGAGATGGAATTGAAATTTTAAAAATTAAATTTGATGGCATTGACGAAATAGAACACATTTGTCATTGTTCAGCTAGATTTTTGCTTGTGAAAGACTTATATGTTCGCCGAAAACAGTTTCCTGTTTGTTTGGCATATGCGGTGACAATTCATAAATCTCAAGGTTTAAGTGTAGATAGTGCTTTGGTGAACATTGGAAGTTCTGTGTTTAAAGAGGGTATGGAATATGTGGCATTATCACGAGTCAGAACTTTATCAGGATTGTACTTGATTGAGTGTGATGAAACAAAGATTTGTGCAGATATAGATTGTGTTAAAGAATACAATAGGTTAAGAAGAGAGTATGCTCCACATTTGCCTCAATATCCTCTGTTTGAAAAACGTGTGGTAAGCCGAAAAAGAAGAAATGAGAATAATTGCAGTGAGGTAGTCGCAAAAAGACAAAAAGTAGATGAAACTGTAATTGTAAGCAGAAGGAAAAAGGATTCTGTTGAAGATGTTGTTGGATTTCAGTTTGAAAACAGTTCTGGTGTCAACTGCTATGCTAATGTAGTGGTTAATGTTGTTTTTTTTCTTCAAAATTTACAAGAACAGATTGTTGAAAATCGGGATCAAACATTCTGCTGTTTATTGAATTCTGTGTTTGAGAAATGTAGCAGTGATAGAGCAAAAATAGAAAGTGTTTCAGAAATTCGAAATCTTCTAGACATATGTTCTGGTCAAAATCAATTTTCACAGAATATTCAGCAGGATTGTCAGGAATTTTTAATGTATATGTTTGATGTATTGGAAGATGAAGGTGTAGATATAAAAAATCTTTTTAGCCTTTCTTATCAATGGCAGCATGACTGCGACAACTGTAGTTTATCAAGTAGTACTACAATAGACACTGAAAGATTTATATATTTGACTTTACCAGACTGCAAATCAGTGTCTTTTAATAATCTAGTTAAAGCAGCTGATCACAATAAGGTGTGTAGCCAATGTAAGTCTGCAATGCTCTCCACATTATTTATACAAAATTATGGTCAGTATGTCATTTTAATGTTCCAACGATGTAGACCTGATGGAAGTAAATTGACAACTTCTATTAAAAATTTCGTGGCCTCTCAGTTATCAATTTCAGGAAGAACTTTTGCAACTGTAGCTATTATTTATCATGACGGTCCTTCAACAACATCAGGGCATTACACATGCTATTTAAAATGTCGTAAAGGTTGGACCCACTGTAATGACACTCATGTGACTTTCAAACAACGTTTGCCTTTTGACTTAAAAAATTCATACCTAGTGTTTTTAGAACCAAAATGTAAGTAAAGGTAATTGCCCTATGAAGACGGGAGCAGTTAATAAAAGTTAGTTTGCTGTTTAAAATTATATTGTGAGTAACAGTGATGAAGATTATATAAAAATTATAGTTCTCATAAAGGTATGGTAAGTGGATCGCATAGTAAGTGATATCAGTATTATAGGAAATGTTCAACATGAGAGAGCCATAGATGGAATTATGAATATTTAAATATTGTGAAAATGTTGTTTGAGCCTTTCTTTCAGAACCTCTGGAAAACGGTAATTTTAGAGTTTGTTTTAACTAATTTGAAAATATACTGATACATCTGACACTATATGGCCTTAAGGAAAGGTGAAGGAATGAGGAAAGAGTTATGACTGAACAGAAGGAATATATGAAAACTTTGAAACATATTTCAGATGTTCTTGGAGCTTTTTTCTAGAGAGTCGATGAAATGGAATTTTTAGAGAACAGCAGAGTACCTTCCAACGTAAAGGACCTTCATGATGTACTATTTGGCCTAAAGGAAAAGTAAGTGAATCAAAGATTAGTGTAGATATGTGATTTGTAAGTTTATATGTTTTTTTTAAAACACAATCTTTTTGATTGTGTTTTTTTTTCCCGCTGTCATATGATGAATAGTTTGAACTCACTGTTTTTAGTGAAATTCAATATGTTCTGAGAACAGCAAAAATAAACTATCTAACATGTTGCATAAATTATTCTACAGTTTGTATTGTGTAATTTATATTATATTCCCATTGTCTCATACTCACTTTCCTTTTTCCTCTCTCTTTCAGCTCTCTTTACTCACTCACACTGCCTTTCTCTCACTCTGTTTCACACCCATTTGTTTACTCCACTTCTTTCACAACCCCTCATTCTCATTTCAACTGTCTGCATCCCCTCTCTCCCTTGCACCACTTTTCAGCTTTCAGTCTCTCTGCTTTACTTCCCTTTTCCGTCTTTTCCTCCTTTGCTCTTTAAGGGCCCGATGTAGGTAAAACGCATTTACCGATTTTAAAATACCGATCCGTACCGAATCGGTATTTCAAAATCGGAAAATGATATGTAGGAAAAAATAGTCGGAAAAATACCGAATCGGTAGCTTTCGGTATCGAGAGTCGATACGTACCGAATCGCCAAGTACCGATTCGGTATAGGCCGGGTCGGACACGTCCGATTCGGTAATAAAAAAATGCGGAACCAACCGATTCGGTAAACGCCGAATCGGAAATATAAATACGCCCCATGGGCCGAAAAGGCCAATAGGAAGGAATTATACATTCCGAATCGGTATTTTCCGAACATATTCGGAAAATACCGAATCGGAAAATACCGATTCGGAGAATGGCGATTTGCCGAGCAGGTTGAGTGACACTGAAGACATCAGCCAATGAGCTGTAAGCACCCTCCCCCACAGGGAGTGGCAACCCAGGCAGGTGCAACTCATCAGAACTTTCTGGAAAGCTGCCTGAGCTGAGCAAACACAGAGAGAGCAGCATTGTGAGCAGGATCCCTGTGAGACATGGCTAACAGCACAGAGAGCCAGAAGGCAGCGCGTAAGCGCAATCCAAAATTCAGCACCATGGAGCTGCAAACTTTGGTGGAGGAGGTGGTGAGGGTGCACACCCAGCTATATGGAAGGCTGTCCCTCACTGTTCCGGAGAGCACCAAGAGGAGGCTGTGGATCGACATCGGGGAGAAAGTGAATGCAGTTGGTGTCACCCACGGGAGCCTAGACGACCTCAAGAAGAGGTTTTACGACATCCGTGGCGTGACCAAGCGCAAACTGGCCGACCTGCACAAGCAGGCTGGACTCACTGGAGGAGGAACAAACCGTGCGCCACCCCTCACTCAGCTGGAGGAACTAGTGGCGACCACCATCGAGAGGGCCAGTGTCGTGGGAATTGGGGACCTGGATAGCTCATTCTGAGCTACAGCTACAGGTAAGAAGCATGCGCAACTTGACACACCATACCAGACACCTCCCCTACAGACCCAATGCACAGCCAAACCCCAGGCCAGTACTGCTAGCAACAGACATGAGCAATGCATCTTGCTAAATGTACTCTGCAAAAGTACCCAAAAATGCCACAGCAGAAGCATAACATAAATAACAGTAATACAGCATCAACGTGTTTGTAATGAGATGTGCAATGCTTTAATAGTAGTGACTGGAACACATTAGCACCCACTTGACAAATGCTTCTTTATACCTAGGGGCACCATCAGGCGGGGGAGCAGCATCAGCTCCAGCACCAGCTCCAGCACCAACAGCCAGTGCGGTGGTGGTGGCAAGCACCAGTGCAGCAGCACAGGAGGAGGAGGACAACAGCTGTGCCCTGGCCAATGAGGAGGACACTGGACATACCCTCACAACTCCACACTCCCCCCGACTGTCTCAGTCTCAGTCGCCCTCATTGCTATTCTCCCCGGAGAACACACCACCACAGAGCCACCCTGCACCTGCCACTTCCCCGGCCCGGAGGAGAATTGTAGCTCCATTAGTCATCATGGAGGGGGCAGCGGGTCAGGCTCCTGCACAAGACCCCGTGACACCAGCGTCACCAGAGCACACACAGCAGGGCAGCAGAAATCCACGTAGGCCACGTGCAACCAGCAGCCCAATACCAGCACCGGGAGGCAGCGTCTTCGCAGGGCTGGAGACCAGCATGGTAACGATACAGAGGATGCAGGCAAAATCCATCCTGGCCTGCCATCGCCAGTTGCGCCTGCACAACCTGCAGATGGGTGAAATGACACAGGGCTTCAAGACCTTCGTTGACAGCAACAAGGAAATAGCGACATCTATTGGCCGAATGACCGCTGCCATCACCCAGCTCTGCAACAGATTGGATGACCATGAGCTGAGTCGTCGCAGGGATGCACGAATGCAGAACAGGTCACTCAACCGCCTTGCAGCTGCGACTGCCCAGCTATGCCAACGTGGGGCAAACATGGAGGCCAGCCTCACACAGAACATGTCCGAGGTCACTAGGGGCATGGGCCGTATTACCACCGCCATGGAGACACTACTGATCTCCAACACCGTAGTGAATCCCGTCCTGGGCGAGGCTGGGGACAGCAGCAGCCGCAGCAGCCCGGCCAGCGCTGCGTCAGAGCCGCGCCGGAGCAGCAGGCGCTCAGCTGAGGCTGCAGGGCATTCAGAAGGGGGTGAGGCTCATCCTAGTGGGCCTGCTAAGCGCAGCAAAAAATAAGACTGCCAGTGCGGGTGAGGCAACCCGGACATTGGACATTTCTACCCCTTCTTGTTTAACTTTTCTTTTGTTGCACATCAGTGCAGTAACGTTGATGCAACATTATTAAATTTAATTTCTGAAAACATACATTGACCTGTTTGTGCATCTGTACTCACTCAGAAATAGTTGTCTGTTATCTCCTGACGCCTGTATCTGCCGTCAGTTGGTGCAGAGACTCCAGCAGGTAGTGGTAGTGGCACAGCATTGTCATCGTCAGGGTCCTCGTAGTCGGATAACTCGACCTCAGTGCCTTTCCTGACTGCAAGGTTGTGCAACATTGCACAGACAGCAATAATCTTGCAGCAGGTGATGGGGGTATATTGCCTTGCACCTCCGCTCTTGTGCAGACATCTGAACCTGCTCTTCCAGATGCCAAAGGTCCTTTCCACTACGTTCCTCGTGCTTTTGTGGGCACGGTTGTACCTCCTTTGGCTGGGTATTGAGGGGTTGAGGTAAGGGGTGAGAATGAACGAGCGTAGGGCATATGCACTGTTGCCTAGAAGGAGAAGGGGTAACATTACTCACATGCATACATGTACTTCACACAGCAATTTTGGTTATGGGGGTCTGACACTGTGTCTTACCTAGGAGGTATCCTTCGCCAAATTCCCCTGCCATCAGCCGTGCATAAATTCCGCTACTCTGGAAGATATAGGAGTCGTGGGTACTCCCCGGAAACTTTGCAACCAGGTCAGTGATCACACACTTGGCATTGCATATCACTTGCACATTTATGGTGTGCCGTGACTTCCGATTGCGGTATACGTATTCCGTGTCAGCAGGGGGGGAAATCGGTATGTGTGTGCCATCTATGCAGCCAATGATGTGGGGGAATCTTGCCATCTGATAGAATTCAGCTTTTGTCTGTGCCAGTTCTGCATGGGTGGAAGGGAAGGAACTGTAGTGGTCCATCCTCTGGATCATGGCATCAAGGAACTTGTGGAAGAACCTTGACAGGCTGCTCTGGGTCACCCCTCCTGCCACAGCAACTACACTTTGATAGCTGCCAGACGCCAGCAGGTGTAGGCAGCATAGCACCTGCACCTGCACAGGGATTGCGTGTGCCCTTGGGGTGGGGTGCTGCAACAGGGGTTGGAGGTCCCTGATGAGGTCTCTGATGGTCTCTGCCTCCAGCCTGTACCTCTGTAGGATCTCTGGATCTGTCAGCATGCACAGGGTGACCCGCTGTCTATACACCTGCTCCTGTCTCAGCCATTCCCTCTCTCCTTCCTGCTGTAGCCGTAGCCGTCTTGCTATGACATAGAAAGCTGCCATGTTGCAAGTAGAACTGCATTTTGGGTCCTTTTTTATAGGTTGCACCTGGTTACCACCTGATTCCAATCCATGGTAATGTCCGACTCTGAAATACCGAATTTGAAGCAAATTCGGTATTTCAGTGCTTACCTACATCTCATTCTTCAGCTTTTCGCATCGAATCGGATTTTCACCGATTCGGAATTTATACCAAATCGGCGATTTTACCGAATCGGGAAGTCACCGAGTCGGTAGAATTCCGATTCGGAAAAAGGTCGGAATCGGAAAAATCTCCGATTAGGTATTCTACCGATTCGGAGATTTTCCCGAGTCCAATTTTTTTCCGATTCGGATTTCTACCGACTCGGTGACTTTCCGATTCGGTAAAATCGCTGATTTCGCAGGATTTCGGCCTCCTACATCCCGTTGTCTCTATTCCGATCGGTAACGGCCGAAAATACCGATTTTCGGCCGTTAGCGACCGACCTACATCGGGCCCTTAGTAATGCCTCTTTACTCACTGAGCAGTATTGTCGCACTCTATCACTATAACTCACCCACTCTCCCTCGCTTATCTTTGTTTGCTCCTTTCTTTTGACCTCTTCTCTCTATTTTCCGTTCACTATGAGGAAAATTGAATTTTGCCTTGTCATGTGTCCCTACGGGTTCCCCATTATATGTTATATGTGCATGACTAATATGCCTATGTTCCCCCTTGACCGAATAAAGACGCAATTATAGTTGTGTCCAACGTTAGTATGTCCGTTATCCAGTCCTCGTGAAAGCAACAAGTATTAGGCCTATGTTGCCAACGTTTTACATTGTGCACGTTAATTCATCGAGTTGTCCCCGTCTCTAGGCCTCATAAGGGCCCGGACGCCAGATTCAAGCTCCAGTCTCCTGAACCACTCCGAGGAGCGATGCAGCCCCTCCCGCATCCCTGACCCTTCACTTACTTTCTGCCAAGCAGCGCGGTGCCCGGCCTGGCCTGCCTGCCTGTCTGCCAAGAATATGTTATGCCTCTAGTTATCAGTTCAGCTCCCCGGCTTCACATTCCTAAGCTAAACGAACCGCATAAACATCTTCAGCTCTAGTCTAGTCTTCCTGTCTCCTTGCAAGAGAATTACTGAATTAATATCCATAGAAGATTCATAGCACACGCAATACATGTAGAATAATGCATGCACCAGCCTTAGTATCAAGTAGCCTTTACCCTGATGACTTTTAGATTCTATCAACATGTTCTCCAAACACCAGATACCAGATATGCTATAGGTACATGTCGTCCTGACATCCCGGACTTTAGTCTCCTCTTCTAGTGCAGAAGTCAGAGCCCCCAGCTCTCCCCAGTTACACATCATGACCCGTTTGCGCGCACCAGTAGGTTCAAGGTTCCAGCTGCCCAGGTAGCCCCCTCCATGTGTCCACCCATTCATGACACTTATGTGACGTTTACATCACGTCTTCTTGCACGCCCTGTGCACGCCTTCTTTTCACGCCCATGTGTTCTTATCTTTCGTTTGTCACTTGTTACGCCTACTGTATGCCATGTAATTGTACTGTTTTACTATATATATTGTACGATGTTAATGAGATGCTGCCTGTCCCGTTCCAGTTGCTGCAGCTGCCATTCCATTCCATTCCATGCCACTTTATGGTTTTTAGGCTCGAGCCATCCGATTAAAACCATTCTGACTCAGATATCACGGATCCTGCCTCTTATTTATTGAGCTATCTGTTTTGGTTAATGCATAGAAAAATAGTACCGGTAATTAATTATTTATTTACCACAGAAATGGCGCCCGAACAGGAACGAGCCCCTTCCCCACGCGCCGGCGATGTAACGCAGGCCCCCTGACCCTTCTACAGCCGTGACGGAACCTCTACCGTGCACGTGCAGATATTTCTGCTTCAAGTCTCCCTCAGGCCCACGGAGGAGACGGAGACTGCGGTCCGGCATCCAGACGAGGTGGTGAGGAAGGCGGGTCGTTCCGACCAGAGCCCAAGCAGAGAGAGCAAGGTCCGAGGTATCCGGAGGCCCACCTGTAACTGAAGCCCGAAGCCCGAAGCGCATGCGTAGTGCGTAGCAGTTATCCGACGTCGTAGCAGTCCAGTCCGGTCCGAGGCCTTCAGTTTTGCTTCCCGGTGAGTACCGTTGCTGGGGGTATCTAGACGGGTTCATTAATTTGTCCCCGGTCCGACGGGTTTGGGTACACAGATCCGGTCCGACGTGTTCACCTAGGTGGATACGGTATGACGTGTCTCTTTAGGAGACCGGTATGTTCTGTACTGTTTTAGCAGTGCATCCAGTAATTCTAGTAAGTCCGTTCTCGAGAAATTCAAGTATTATGTTTTTCAATGTATCAGGTAGTATATCTGTTCGAACTGTTATTAATGTGTTCTTGATGTCGTGGTATGAATGATTGTTTTGCTATTCATTACTGTGTTTATTGTGTATTGTGTTCAAGTTTAAGTACGGTTCAAATATGCCGCTGTTTTCGAAATTACGTCAGATAAAAACCAGAAAAGGGTTACTTGAAGAATCAGTACCTGTCCCTCCTAGGGACAGTCCTGGACATTTCATGTATCATAAGCATGGCTTAGATGCCATACTGTATCTAGATTTATGGGTTGATTACACGAAACATCTCGAAGAGAAATATAGATGGCCTGTATCAGGAACATGGGATGCCGAGTGCATCATGAGAGTAGAAGAAGCATTGTGGAAAAAGAAAGCCAGACAGTCCCAGAAGGATGCCATAGAGTTATGGCGTAAAGAATCTCATAAAAGAACCGAGAAAGAATTCTGAAAAGCAGAATTAAGTAGAGAATCCTCCAAAAAAGCCCAAGAAAGGGAATTAATAGAAGAAGGTGAACGAGTTAGAGCAGAACAGTCAGACAGACAGAGAAATGCCCTTATTAAAGGTATGTATCCCCTTCTCGCCGAGGGTTTGCCTGAAGCGACCCCGGAAGCACTCTGTAATTTACCGCCACCCTTGGTTCCGACTAAGCTGCGTCATAAACCGACTGCAGCCGAAATTTTTCTTTCTTCCTATTTAGACGACACTATTCCCGAATATGCTAATACAGATCCTACCCCGCCAGTCCAAGTTCAAGTCCAGCACCCTGTTAACGTAATTACTGTGCCTCCAGTCGTTGGTCCTGTCCATGCGCCAGCCCCCCAGGATCAACCCACATTGCGTACTCCTACTGTACCAATCACGTTACCAGCACCCACACATTCAGTATTAACAGACGATTCCAGTTCAGGAGGAGCAGGGGGAGGTGCTCCTACCACCCCGCCTCAAACAAAGCGCCTGACGCTGAGAGATGCAGCATTACAGCGTACGCCAAAAGTGGCTACGTACGAAGCCCTCAAAAAGTTCCTTACTGATTGTAGATATGACCCAGTGCCAGGCGAAGATCACATGATATTATACTCCGTACGTTTACGACGAGTTGCAAACTTCTTGATCACCATATCAGATATGAAAGAACATTTAGACAGAATGTATCATTTTATCCGAACAGGGGAGAATCCAGAAAGTATTCACGAAGCTATGGCACACAGGAAAGTCGAGACTCAAGGCATGATTTTGCAATTTCTAATAAATTGCTTAATAAGAGAACAGGATCGTCCTGATAAAAGTCCAGAAGAGATGAAAGTTCTGACAAAATGGAGTGACAATATAGCAGACGGAAAACACAAGACACAAAATAGTATAGAAACAATGTACAGAAAGATCCGGAAAGAAATTATAGGTATACACGAGAAAGAGAAAGCAAGAATAGTAGCAGACAAAGAGAATGATTCCTCGGACGAAGATGTAGACACCGAGAATCCCAGCAGAATAGCGTATCTAGGTAGAGCGAGACCGTCAGATAGACACCCACGTCCTGACTACAAGAAAGCTTTTCCTCCTCCTGTATCTGAACAATGTTCCCTTGAACAAGTATTCCAGGCTACAGGTAAAGTTCTGAAACTACGAATAGGTTATAGTGAGCTTAATACCATGCATGAACAAGAACTAGCCCGATCAGCAGTCCGATGGGTTAGTGATTCTGCCACGTTTCCAGACGAAGTAGTGGCCCAAATGTTTCTGAAACTGCCCCCAGCCGAGCAGCAACTGGTGGGTATGTACATGATCCAGCACCTCATCACACTGTACGAGAGTCAGCATTCTGATCCAGGTCCTTTATATAATGTATTAAACGAGTTACTCCCAAACAGATGGAGAGGTCTAGGTACCGATCTAATTAGTGTCATTCTAGAACAGCGCCACAAATACAGAACGTTCCTGACTCCGCATTTTGTTCCTGTCTCATCCCCATTCTACATAGACAGACAGAATCCATTACGAGAAGTGCATCCAGTTAAGGGAGCGGGGGGTAATCTCGAACGAGTATTTGTCTACACCCCTATCACGAAAATAGAACTACTAGAAATGAAAAAGTTAATACCCTGTCACGATAAAGATCCAGCAGGGTTCCACCGTGAATTAAAGGACATGCTCCGTATGGGAGAATATACGTATCCTGATATCATCAAAATGTTAAAGGTCTTGTTGCCTGCGGGCATATATGAGAAACTGAAAGAAAAAAAATGGGAGGTGGGAGAGAAAAAGATAGATTGGACCGCGTTAGAGACCGAAGATAATGCACGAGTCCCAGGTACTGGTCTTGGGGATAAAGCCAAAGAGTTGCCCGAACTGTTAATACAAGTCTTGCCAAGATTACTAGCCACGAAAAAGGAAGACTGGGATGCCATCTCAGCCTGTAAACAGAAACAAGACGAGGACACTAGTGACTTTTATTCCAGATTTGAGAAATGTTTTATTATTAATAGCGGTCTGAAAATAAGTAGTGAGTCATATCCACACCTTTTTGTCACCAAACTAGTTGAGAATTCTTTACCACAAGTTAAAAATCGAGTATTGAAAGTCGAGAGTACATGGCAAGCTAATACCCCGTCACAGATGCTCCAGATGCTGCAGTACCACCAGAACAGAATCAGGGAAGAGCAAGAACATGAGAGGAGACGTATGAAAGGCTCGAAAATGAAAGTACTAGTTGCACAGTCTGTTCCACAGGACAGTCAGAAGAGGGGTACGAATCAGACTAGTCATTCTGCAGCTCCTGTTAAAGGGACCTGCAATTACTGTAAACAGCCAGGTCATTATATAAACGAATGTGCAGTTCTGAAACACAACATAGCTACAGGTAAGACGAAAGAGAGACCACGTCCTCCTAGACAAGAACAAGTTCCGCAGAATTCGCAACCGCCACAGAACGCACAACAGACAGTCACAGTACCGCAGCCTATAGCTGCCACACAACACGTTACACAACAGATGTACCAGTATGCGCAGTCAGATTATCCAGAATATCAGCAGTATTCATGAAACAGCCTAGAGAGGGAGGTTGGCTTGCCTCTCATCGAGGTTCCTGTAGATCAAGAAGGTCCCTATGTACATAGTCAAGTATTAGGGAAAGACAGAAAGTTTCTGATCGATACAGGGGCAAGTAGGACTACCATCAGTCATGACGAGGTTCCAGGGGCTCCACTCTCAGGCTCAAGAAATGTTTCCCTGGGATTTTCAGGAAAGCCTATTGTTAATGAAATATCGAAACCAGTTTCCCTAGAAGTTGGTCCATTGTCCCGAACTACAGACTTGTTACTTACGAAATCATGTCCTGAAAATTTACTGGGTATTAAAACATTGAAAGAATTAGGAGCGGTAATATGCTGTTCCCCAGAAGGACTGAGATTGTTTTTACGTGATTTTAAAGGTCATTATGTATTACGAGATTTTGATCCAAGATTACTGAATATACCACAGCATTTATGGGCGCAAGGTCCAACTGATGTAGGTTGTAAGCACATTACACCCTATCGTGTCACTCTGAAACAAGGTGTTGTATTACCACGAATCCGACAATACAAATTGCCACCTGAGGCTGTAGCAGCCTTATCCAAAATTATTGACGAGCTCATTGCTCAAGGAGTGGTTGTAGAAACTGACTCCAATGTATGTAATTCTCCTATCATTCCGATTCTTAAACGTACTGACCCAAATGCACCTCCAGTTTATCGATTAGTGATTGACCTTCGAGAACTTAATAAATGCATCATTCCCCAGTACCCAGTGGTCCCAGATATCTCTTCCCTATTGACTGCCATTGATTCTGAAGCTACGTTCTTTACTGTTATTGATCTCAAGAACGCATTCTTTAGTGTCCCCATTCATCCAGACAGCCAGTTCCTTTCGGTTTCTGTTTAAATGGAAGAAGCTATAAATTCACACGAGCACCTCAAGGTTTCACAGAAAGTCCTAGTATTTACAGTCAAGCACTTAAGAGGCAACTAGACAGTATTCACATGCCAACTGACACTGCCCTGCTTCAGTATGTCGATGATCTATTGATCACAGCCCGTACAGAACGTGACTGCGAACGTGCGTCACTGACAGTCCTGTATTTTCTGGCCGAGATGGGACACAAGGTGTCCCCTTCGAAACTGCAATTCTGTGTCCAGCAAGTGGTATACCTTGGACACTTACTGTCCAAGAGGGGTAGACAGTTGACGCCGGACCGTATCCAGTTAATAGCACATCTTCCACAGCCCAAGACACAGAAGGAGGTACGAGCTTTTATCGGCCTCACTTCTTACTGCAGACAATGGATTCCTCAGTATGCATACCTAGCCAAGCCACTGATACAGTTAACGACACAGGAGGCAGCGACATTGACTGTCCTCCCTTGGACCCAGGAACATACACTTGTTTTTAATGAGTTAAAGAAAGCTTTATGTAATGCACCTGTGTTAGCGACACCGAATTACAGTAAGCCTTTTACACTTTTTGTCACTGAACGTAATGGTACAGCATTATCTGTTCTCACGCAAGATCAAGCAGGACAACACAAGCCTTGTGCTTATTTTTCTAGCACATTAGATCCAGTAGCCCAGGCTTTGCCTGCGTGCCTCAAATCAGTTGCAGCAACAGCTCTAGCTATCAGACAAAGTGATTCCATAGTGTTAGGACATTCCCTGACAGTACAAGTTCCACACTCCGTGGAAGTTCTTTTAAACCGAACACAGACTCAGCACTTGACAATTGCACGTTTAACAGGATATGAACTGACACTGTTTCAGCCACATATAGAAATCAGACGCTGCAACATTTTAAATCCTGCTACACTGTTACCCTCGACTGTTCCAAATCCTGCCACACATGATTGCGTGGAAGTTATCAACACCATGACAAAGCCAAGACAAGACTTGACAGACATTGCATTACCTGATCCCGACCTGACACTTTACGTGGATGGTTCATGTATGAGAACAAGTACAGGAGAACTAGTAGCCGCGTATGCAGTGACTACTGAAACTGAAGTTATAGAAACACATCGTATTGACACCCTGTCTGCTTAAGCAGCAGAGCTCATCGCTCTGACTCAAGCCTGCATACAAGCCAAGAACCTGAAAGTAAACATATAC
Organism: Lissotriton helveticus; assembly: GCF_964261635.1. Taxonomy (NCBI): domain Eukaryota; kingdom Metazoa; phylum Chordata; class Amphibia; order Caudata; family Salamandridae; genus Lissotriton; species Lissotriton helveticus. Next base: position 852,303,042 of record NC_136063.1, read on the forward strand.
ACAGATTCACGTTATGCATTCGGAGTCGTACACGACTTTGGAGTACTCTGGCAAGAAAGAGGTTTCATGACCTCTCATGGAGCCAAGATTCAGCATGGCCCCCTCATTCAAGCTCTGTTAGAAGCAATACATTTACCGAAAGCCATTGCCATTATGAAGTGCAAAGCACATACGAAAGCCACTGACACCATTTCCCAAGGTAACGATCTAGCAGATCGAACAGCCAAGCTTACAGCTCAGACTCCAGACATTCCAGTTAACACGACAAAGGCAGACATTCCAGATCAGACTACCTGTATGACAGTTAAGGACCCTACACGAGATGTACTAGACATACAGACACATGCTACTCCCGACGAAATCAAGAAATGGTCTGAACAAGGAGGGGTCCAGACAGATCAGGGATGGTTGACGAAGGGAAAAGCCACATGGTTTCTCCCCGACTCTATGGTTCAAGTCATTATTAACACCGCACATAGTGCAGCACATTTAGGAGAGAAAGCTATGTTATACAGCATCCAGAATATTTGGTTTAACAAGCATTTACGAACAGCAGCCAAACAGAAAGTACGTACCTGCATGATATGTTGTCAGTTCAATCCAGGAAAAGGTATTCCGGTGGAACAAGGTGGATTCCATCCTCCTGACCACCCTTTTGAAGTCCTCCAGATGGATTATATTCAGATGGATCGATGCCGAGGTTTCAAGTATGTCCTCGTAGTTGTATGCGCTTTGTCCAGATGGACGGAAGCATGTCCAGTTCCAGATTACACTGCCGCGACCACTGCTAGGCAGTTGGTTCGTGAGTTTTTCCCCCGCTATGGTTTGCCCAGGGTCGTGTATTCAGATAACGGCCAGCCATTCTCATCTGAACTCATGAAACAAGTATCTCTTCTGTTAGGGTACCAGTGGAAGTTCCATTGCGTACGACATCCCGAGGCAGCTGGCCTCGTCGAGAGACATAATCAGACTCTGAAAATCCGCATTGCAAAGGTTTGCGCAGAAAAAGGCGTAGATTGGATGGTAGCTCTGCCAGTCGCCCTTTTTTACATGAGAATGGTCGCTCACTCCCGTTCAGGTCTGTCACCTTTCGAGGTTGTTTTCGGTCGTCCCCCGAATATGTGGGGTACACCTATGCCACGTAAAATTACAGATGTTGACAGTAATATGCTGACAGATTACCTAGCTTCCTTGATGTCTGCACTACTCTCTTGTCGTTCACAGGTCGCGGCTGCTTTTCCAGACAACACCCAGGTGAAACCGCACGAGGTCGTTCCAGGGGATCTGGTGTTGATCCGGAATTTTGATCGTTCAAGCCCGCTGGAGCCCCGCTGGAAAGAGCCGAAGCTTGTTCTGATGACCACAAGGACCGCGATAAAGGTGGAGGGCCGCAAGGGCTGGCTCCACTCCAGTCACGTCAAGCGTTTTCATGGACTTCGTCCAAAGACTTTTTTCAAGGACCGCCCAGATACTGACTCTAAACTCCCCATGTTAGAGAAAACTCCGCAGCAGGAGTATAAATTAAAACTACGGTCTAGCAAGTCAGACAGCTTAATTGTTTAAGTCCCTCTCGGGTGAAGCGGTTAGACAGGTTCCTGACATGTATGAGATAGACCCCCATAGTGAGAAAGTTAGTCGAAACTCCAAGAAAATACGTTATTGTAAAAATTTGCGCAGCCGATGCGTAATCACGTTATTGTTTATGTTATTTCTGAGTCTTACGGTTACATGCATAAGTTATGTTTTACATGTATATTTTCCTCCTATTGATTCACATGTACATTTGTCTTCTAATGATACAGTAGAGCATACTTTTAGTGAACTACCTCCTCACGAGTTATCCTACCGACTTGCCATGCGCAACAATACTTGTATCCGAATGTTACACTACTCACACCAGACCAGCAATGCCACTAATTGTTGGGTGTGTGGTCGACTCCCCCCTTTCCAGACACCGAAGGGAGTTCTGCCACTCTTTCCCTATCCGTTTTCACACAATGGTTCGTGTGGAGCATGGTTTACGATAACGTCATCCACAGACGATAAGTCCCTTCTGAATAGAACATGTTTCCCAGACAAGGAAGGTCTTTCCCATAGAACAGGGTTAGATCTAGAAAATGAAGTATATGATTTAGGTAATTATTCCTCGAATTTCATGGTTTTGAATGTTCAGTCCGAGACTACTCCAGACTTGCCTGCTATTACAGTTCTACCAGCAAAAGGCGAATTATGTGTCAGAAAGAATGGTTGAGTACATCTAGGACACAGTGATTGTACTACTGTGGTCGAGTATAGTGACAGTGGGAAATCTAATTTCAAAGCTTCACGTCATTCATATTTTGTATGTGGTCAGACCGCATATGTACGTCTGCCCCTAGATTGGGATGGAACATGTTACATTGCCTTCCTACTGCCACCAGTTTTTCTAGCCCCATCTGATTATCACAGAAATACACATCTAGTACACGTCAGACATAGAAGGGAGACCGAGTCCCCAATTGTCGATCAAACTGAAACTGCCTTAGAACAATATACAGATTTCAATAAAGGTTTCTTTTTCTTCATAGGTCCTGTCCAGAATAGTAAGCTAATACGTAGGCTAACCAGAACCCTTGAAGCAGTAGTGAATGAGACTACTTCCGCTCTAGGTAACTTAACTGAAGAACAATCTGCTATGAGATTTGTTGTCCTTCAAAATCGCCTTGTCCTTGATGTCATACTGGCCGATAGGGGCGGAGCTTGTAGAGTCATCGGATCTAGTTGTTGCATTTTCATTCCTAATAACGCACCGTCTGTTTATTCAGCTATAACCAGACTTCATAAAATTGCCCATCAGTTACACCAGAATCCAGGCACCTGGACATGGTCCAGCTGGCTCTGGAGTATAATATCTGCCTGGGGATGGAAAGTATTGTCATTCCTAGGAATAGTAGTAATGATCATATTCAGTTGTTGCCTATGTTTACAAAGTGGCCCTGCGATTTGCGGCTTGTGCGCTACCTCTTGTATTCCAAGTCCTAAGTCCCGTTCCAAGAAGATTCGAGACGAGCAAATGATGTTATATGAACAGATAGATGGTATCATGAATATTGATGTTTCCTGAAGGAAACGTAGGGCACAAGGAGGGAATGAGGAAAATTTAATTTTGCCTTGTCATGTGTCCCTACGTGTTCCCCATTATATGTTATATGTGCATGACTAATATGCCTATGTTCCCCCTTGACCGAATAAAGACGCAATTATAGTTGTGTCCAACGTTAGTATGTCCGTTATCCAGTCCTCGTGAAAGCAACAAGTATTAGGCCTATGTTGCCAACGTTTTACATTGTGCACGTTAATTCATCGAGTTGTCCCCGTCTCTAGGCCTCATAAGGGCCCGGACGCCAGATTCAAGCTCCAGTCTCCTGAACCACTCCGAGGAGCGATGCAGCCCCTCCCGCATCCCTGACCCTTCACTTACTTTCTGCCAAGCAGCGCGGTGCCCGGCCTGGCCTGCCTGCCTGTCTGCCAAGACTATGTTATGCCTCTAGTTATCAGTTCAGCTCCCCGGCTTCACATTCCTAAGCTAAACGAACCGCATAAACATCTTCAGCTCTAGTCTAGTCTTCCTGTCTCCTTGCAAGAGAATTACTGAATTAATATCCATAGAAGATTCATAGCACACGCAATACATGTAGAATAATGCATGCACCAGCCTTAGTGTCAAGTAGCCTTTACCCTGATGACTTTTAGATTCTATCAACATGTTCTCCAAACACCAGATACCAGATATGCTATAGGTACATGTCGTCCTGACATCCCAGACTTTAGTCTCCTCTTCTAGTGCAGAAGTCAGAGCCCCCAGCTCTCCCCAGTTACACGTCATGACCCGTTTGCGCGCACCAGTAGGTTAAAGGTTCCAGCTGCCCAGGTAGCCCCCTCCATGTGTCCACCCATTCATGACACTTATGTGACGTTTACATCACATGTCTTCGTGCACGCCCTGTGCACGCCTTCTTTTCACGCCCATGTGTTCTTATCTTTCGTTTGTCACTTGTTACGCCTACTGTATGCCATGTAATTGTACTGTTTTACTATATATATTGTACGATGTTAATGAGATGCTGCCTGTCCCGTTCCAGTTGCTGCAGCTGCCATTCCATTCCATTACATGCCACTTTATGGTTTTTAGGCTCGAGCCATCCGATTAAAACCATTCTGACTCAGATATCACGGATCCTGCCTCTTATTTATTGAGCTATCTGTTTTGGTTAATGCATAGAAAAATAGTACCGGTAATTAATTATTTATTTACCACAACTACCTCTATGTCCTCAGTCCCTCACTCTCCTTGTGTTATGTTCACTTGTGTTTATCTACCTTCTATCATTTCTCTTACAACAACTTCACTGCTCCTCTCTCATCGTTCTTCATCCCATTTCTTTTACTCTGGTTCCATTACTACCCCTAATTTCCTATCTTTCAGCGTCCTTCTCTTTACTTTCATCACCGAATCACTTTCTCTCAGTACTTCTGTTTTAGTCCTCTTCACCTCTCTTTCCTTTTTTTGCTCCCTTACTCATTTCCTTTCCTCACTCATTGTACTCCACTTTACTCAGTACTTCCCTTAGTTCCTTTGTCTACTAACTCCCTCACTCCTTTTCCCTCAATTCTTCTATATTATCCTCTCTCCTTTCATCCCTTCACTCTATGACTCTCCTTCACTTACTCTCAGTTATCTTCCATTCCTCATTCTTCTAAATGCATCCTTAATTAGACTCCTTTCCCTCTCAGTCATTATCTTTTTCCTTACTCCTGTTTCCTGATTTAGTTTTGCTAACTCAGATTATTTTAGTATCTTTCTTACCTTCAGTTAATTTCTCTCTTCTTCTCTTCCTCTCAGTCAGTGAATCTATATGCCTTACTCTTAGTAATTTGCTCTCCTTCTATTTCTTTTTCCCTCTTTTTGTCCTTCTACCTTACTTTATTTCCCTTTCTGTGTCCTTCACTCTTACTTTATTTCTAAATACACTGTTATTATTTTTAACCTCTTCATTTGTATCTTTTATTTTAAAATACATACTTTACTAATTATAACTTATTTTTTTATTCTCTCTTTCACAGATACAAAGTGTCGTAAAAAATGTAATTAAAGTTACATTAATTATATGGTAAGTATGACTAAAAAAATGTAGTTTGTCATCACCCTTTCCTTTAACCTCACTATTATTCTCTCACCCTACCTCACTCCTGTTTCCTTACTCTGCATCCTTCACTTATTCTTATCCTCCATGTTTACTCCCCTTTCCCTAACTCCCCTCGCACATTCAACTTCTTTCAGTCCCCCTGCTTTACTTCCCTTACCCCCTGTTCCCTTCCTTTGCTCCCTCACTCATTCCCTTTCCCTTAATCATTTACTTTACTCCTGTCACTCCTTCTCTCAGTCCATCTGTCCTCACAGTTCCTCACTTCTGTTCCCTCACTTTGTCTCTCTTATCATCGCTGTCTCTCTCCCCTCAATCTGTCAATACTCTTTCGTCATGCTCACTCCCTACAACTCACCCACACTCCCTCACTTACCTTTGTTTGCTGCTTCACTCACTCCCTTTCAGTCACTCCTTCCTTTACTGTCGCTCTCCTTTCTGTCTGTCACTCCCCATGTCTTACCCTTATTCACTTTTATCCACCCTCTTTTACCGCTCTTTACTTAGAGTCACTTCTCTTTTCTAATCCTCCCTCACTGTTTTACTATCTAATACACAGTCCCTTTGTGTTGTTCCCTCTAGCTCTCTTTCTCTTAACATAACTCTCTCTGTCCCTTTCCCTCATGCTCACTCCTTCATTCTTTTTTTTTTCTTTTTTTTTTGGTGCGCGCCCCGGTACGCATACCGGGGAGCGTTCCGGTACCATTACCGTTGAGAAAAAAGAATGACAGAGTTTTTTTAAAATGTTGTTTTTTTAAATAAATTAGAGGTAGTTCTAAAAAGAACTGTTTTTTTATTCTTTTTGTTGTTTTATTTTTTTTATAATTTTTTTGAACATTTTTTACTTTTTCTGGCATTTCTGAACAGTTTTATATTTTTTTTGTATTTTCTTTGGGGAGAAACAAAAAACAGGGAATTGAAAATGGCTCAACTGGAGCACAAAAAAAATCAGGAAAAATTATGGTTTCCTCGGGCATTTGTGGTTATCCATAGCAACATTAATTAGTGTGATGCTTTGCTGACCATAATTAATTGTTTTGTTGCAATATATACAAACAATTTTGTAATCCCCAAACTTTGTTTGTATATTTGGGACTGTCTCCCTTGCCTCTGGAACCGATGGAGTGGGTTCTTTCGATGTTGAGGGTCTGGCTGTTGATTGGGGTAGCTTACTGCAGAGGTCCCTTACCTCTGCTGCAGAATAGTTGTTAGGGTGCAAACGCATCATGAGCCGAATCATAGTATGATTCCCAAAGGAATATTTTTTGTTAGGGTTCCCCCTGGACAGCTCAGCACCACAGATCAGACAAGTCACCTTCGCAGCGTTGACTTTTTTGAAACTTCTTGGGATTTTGAAATACTCCCATATGAAGTGCTCTTTGGGTTTGTATGGGGATTATCTTCAGGCAGGAAGTGCCTTGTCTGTTCCTCCTCTTCCTCATCCTCCTTCTCTTCTTCTTGACCACCAATGTGATCTTCTGGTAGTCTTTTTGATGGTGGTGGTGGTGGGGCAGATGCTCCAGCTGCTGATATGACTGTAGCCATCTCTGTAAGGAAAAAGCAGGTCTTCCTCACTCAAATAACAAAGTGAGAATGAGGAAAAAAGGTGGGGGCTTTGATCATTTGGAAAACAAAACTGTTCTGAACCAATGAAAAGTGTTATTTTCAAGTCATATGATCCGGGCTTTCATCATTTGGAAACCAAAACTGATCTGAACCAATGAAAAGTGTTATTTTCAGATCACATGACCCGACGCGCTTACGCTACGCGCCCCGGTGCGTGCCCGGGGGCGCGCCCGTAGGCGCGCTCCGGTGCGCACCCGGCGGCGCTTACGTTGCGCGATCGTATGCGCTTGGGTGCTTCCGGATGTGGTTACGCCGTGCGTCATATGACGCATCACGCGGCTACGCGATACGTCACGATGTTGTTGTCGTTCGCGGCAATAGCGCTAACGGGACGCTCACCGGTACGCGCCCTGGGGCGCGCCGTAACACTGCGCTCACCGGTGAGCGCATCGGTACGCGCTCCGGGAGCGCTCCGGGGCACAAAAAAAAAAAATAAAAAAAATAAACATAAAAAAAATATTACATAATTATAAAATATAAAATTCATTATAAAAAATATTACATTTCATACCTATAGAGATTTGCTATTAAAAAAACTTTGAAATTCACTGAAAAAACCATAGGTTTCACATCAGTTATAGTTAGGAATTAGCATTTAAAAAACCTATTAAATTCACTGAAAAAACCAAAGGTTTCACACCAGTTATAGTTAGCTGGAAATTTTACTCGCATAAAACCAATGAAATTCCCACGTTATAGTTAGTTGGACTCACTATAACTTGCGCGTGCAATGCACTGCTGATGATGTCACATATTACATCACTCATGACATGGTCAGTGACATCACTCATGTCGCTGACCATGTCGCTGTTGCTGTTTTCTGCAGTTCTTGTGCTCCTTTCCGCACCTCTCTTGCCTCTTTCTGCACTTTATTTGCATATTTCTGTATCTCTTTTGCCTCTTTCTGCATTTCTGTTGATTCTGTCTGCTCTTTTCTTGCTTTTTTCCGCTCTTCCCTTGCTTATTTTTATACTTCTCTTGCTTCTTTCTGTTCCCTCGCCTCTTTCTGCATCCTTTTCCCCTCTTTGTGTACCTCTCTTTCCTCTTTCTGCACCTTTCTTGCCTCTTTCTGCACCCCTCTGGCATCTTTCTGCACCTCTCTTGCTTCTTTCTGTACCCCTCTAGCCGCGTTCTATTCCCTTCTTCCCTTTTCCTGTACCTCTCATGCCTCCTTCTGTACCTCTCGTGCCTCTTTCTGCACCCCTCTTGCTTCTTTCTACAGCCCTCTTGCCTCTTTCTGCACCCGTCTTCCCTTTTCCTGAACCTCTTTTGCCTTGTCCTACACTTCTCTTGCCTTTTTCTGCAGTTCTCTTTCCTCTTTCTGCACCTCTTGTGCTTATTTCTGCATTCCTCTTGTCTCTTTTTGCACACTTCTTCCCTCCTTGTACACCTCTCTTGTCTCTTTCTGCACCTCCGTTGCTTCTTTCTGCAATTCTCTTACCTTTTTCTGTACCCTTCTCCCTCTTTCTGCATCTCTCTTGCCTCTTTCTGCGCCTCTATTGCTTCTTTCTGCACATTCCTTGCTTTTTTCTGACCTCTCTTGCTTCTTTCTGAACCCCTCTTCCCTCTATCTACACCTCTCTTGCCTCTTTCTGCACTTCTCTTGTGTCTTTCTGCACTTCTATTGCCTCCTTCTGCATTTCTGTTGCATCTTTCTGCAATTGTCTTGCCTCTTTATGCATCCCTCTTGGCTCTTTCTGTAGCTCACTTGCTTCTTTCTCCATTTCCTTTGCATCTTTCTGCACCTCTCTTGCTTCTTTCAGCATCCCTTTTGCCTCTTTCTGTACCTCTGTTGCTTCTTTCTGCACCACTCTTGCCTCTTTCTACACAATTCTTCTTTTTACCTTCACCTCTCTTCCCTCTTTCTGCAGCCTTTTTCCTCTTTCAGCACCTGTTCTGCTTCTTTACGTATCACTCTTGCCTCTTTCTTTACACCTTGTCCTTCTTTGTGCACCTCTCTTGTCTCTTTCTGCACCACTGTTGCTTCTTTCTGTACTTCTCTAACCTTTCTGTACCCTCTTTCCCCTCTCTGCACCTCTATTGCCTCTTGTTGTACCTCTCTAGCCTCTTTCTGCACTTCTCATATCTTTTTCTGTACCTTACTTGCTTCTTTATGCACTTCCCATGCTTCTTTCTGCACCTCTCTTGCCTCTTTCGGTACCTTTCTTGTGTCTTTCTGTACCCTTCTTGCCTCTTTCTGCACTCTTCTTCCCTTTTCCTGCACCTCTCTTGTTTCTTTTTGCACCTCGCTTGCTTCTTTCTGCAGTTCTTTTTCCTCTTTATGCACCCTCTTCCTTCTTTTTGTGCTTCTCTTGCCTCCTTCTGCATTTCTGTTCCGTCTTTCTGCACTTGTCTTGCCACTTTCTGCACCCATCTTGGCTCTTTCTGTACTGCACTTGCTTCTTTCTCCACTTCCTTTGCTTCTTTCTGTACCTCTCTTGCTTCTTTCAGCAACCCTTTTGCCTCATTCTGCATCCCTGTTGCTCCTTTCTGTACTTCTCTTGTGTCTTTCTTCACCTCTATTGCTTCTTTCTGAACACCTCTTCCCTCTTTCTGCACCACTCTTGCCTCTTTCTGCACTTTTCCTGCATCTTTCTGCACTTCTCTTCCATGTTTCTGCATTTCTGTTGATTCTATCTGCACTTCTCTTCCTTCTTTCTGTACTTCTCTTGCTTCTTCCTATCACTAATTCTTCTTTCGGTACCTCTCTTGCCACTCTCTGCACCTTTTTTTGCCTCTTTCTGTAACACTCTTGCGTCTTTTTGTACTACTCCTGATTCTTTCTGCACCCCTCTTGCCTCTTTCTGTATCCTTCTTCCCTTTATCTGCACCTCTCTTCTCTATATCTGCACCTCTCTTGCCTTTCTCTACATCCCTCTTGCCTCTTTCTGTACCTTTCCTGTGTCTTTCTGTACCCCTCTTGCCTCTTTCTGCACTCTTCTTCCCTTTTCCTGCACCTCTCTTGCTTCTTTTTGCACCTCATTTGCTTCTTTCTGCAGTTATTGTTCCTCTTTCTGCACCCTCTTCCTTCTTTTTGTACCTCACTTGCATCTTTCTGCACCTCTCTTGCCTCTTTCTGCACTTCTCTTGCCTCTCTCTGCACCTCACTTGCCTCTTTCTGCACTTCCCTTGCTTCTTCCTTCATCTCTCTTGCATCTGTCTGCATCTTTTTTGCCTCTTTCTGCACCTCTGGTGCTTCTTTCCGCACTTTTCTTGCTTCTTTCTGCACCTCTCTTGTTTCTTTATGAACCTCTCTTCCTTCTTTCTGAACCCCTCTTCCAACTTTCTTCACCTCTCTGACCTCTTTCTGCACTTCTATTGTGTGTTTCCATCATTTCTGTTATTTCTTTCCCTCATACCTCTTTTTGCACTTCTCTTGCATTATTTGCACCCCTCTTGCCTCTTTCTGCATGGTTCTCCCTCTTTCTGAACCTCACTTGCCTTTTTCTGCACCTCACTTCCTTCTTTCTGCACCCTTCTTGCCTCTTTCTGCACCCTTTTTCCCTTTTCCTGCAACTCTCTTGCCTCTCTTTATACCTCTCTTGCTTATTTCTGTACCCTTCTTGCCTCTTTCTGCACCCTTCTTCTCTTTTCCTGCACCTCTCTTTCCTTGTCCTCCACTTCTCTTGCCTCTTTCTGCAGTTTTCTTTCCTCTTTCTGCACCTCATTTGCTTATTTCTGCACCTCTATTGCCTCTTTCTGCACTTCTCTTGCCTCTTTCTACAGATCACCTGCTTCATTCTGCACTTCCCTTCCTTCTTTCTACATCTCTCTTACTTATTTCTGCACCCCTTTTGCCACATCTGTACCTCTGTTGCTTATTTCTGCACTTCTGTTGCTTCTTTCTGCATCTCTTGTATTTCTTCATTAACCTCTCTTCCTTCTTTCTGAATGCCTCTTCCCTTTTTCCATACCTCTCTTACCACTTTCTGCACTTCTCTTGTGTCTTTCTGTAATGTTCTTACCTCTTTCTGTATTTGTGTTGCTTCTTTCTGCACTTCTCTTGCCTCTTTCTGCACCCCTATTGCCTCTTTCTGCATCCCTCTTGCCTCTTTCTGCACCTCCTTTGCTTAATTCTGTACTTCTCTTGCTTCTATCTGCACCCCTACCGCCTCTTTCTGTATCTTTTTTTTCTTTTTTATGCACCCCTCATGCCTCTTTATGCACCTCTATTGCTTCTTTCTGGACCACTACTGCCTCTTTCTACATAATTCTTCCTTTTTCCTGCACCTCTCTTGCCTCTTTCTGCATCAATCTTTCCTCTTTATGCACTTCTTTAGCTTCTTTATGTATCCCTCTTGCCTCTTTCTTTACACCTCTTCCCTCTTTGTGCACCTCTCTTGTCTCTTTCTGTACCACTGTTGCTTCTTTCTGCACTTCTCTAACCTTTCGGTACCCTCTTCCCTCTTTTTGCACCTCTATTGCCTCTTTCTGTACCTCTCCAGCCTCTTTCTGCACTTGTATTACCTTTTTCTGCGGCTTACTTGCTTCTTTATACACTTCCCTTGCTTCTTTTTGCACCCCCTTTGCCACTTTCTGCACCTCTGTTGCTTCTTTCTGCACCTATCTTGCTTCTTTCCGAATCCCTCTTCCCTCTTTCTAAACCTTTCTTGTCTCTTTCGGCACTTCTATTGCCTCCTTCTGCATTTCTGTTGCTTCTTTCTGCATTTCTCTTACCTCTGTCTGCACCCCTCTTGACTCTTTATGTTCCTCACTTGCTTCTTTTTCCACTTCCCTTGCTTCTTTTTCCACTTTCCTTGCTTCTTTCTACACCCCTTCTGCCTCTTTCTGCACCTCTGTTGCTTTTTTCTGCACTTCTCTTGTTTCATTCTGCAATTCTCTTGCCTCTTTCTGCACTTCCCTTGCTTCTTTCTTCATCTCTTGTGCATCTTTCTGCATCACTTTTTGCCTCTTTCTGCACCTCTTTTGTTAATTCTGCACTTCTCTTGCTCCTATCTGTACCCCTACCGCCTCTTTCTGTATCCTTTTTTCCTTTTTTATGCATCCCTCATGCCTCTTTATGCACCTCTATTGCTTCTTTCTGCACCACTCCTGCCTCTTTCTACACAATTCTTCCTTTTTCCTGCACCTCTCTTGCCTCTTTCTGCATCAATCTTTCCTCTTTATGCACTTCTTTAGCTTCTTTATGTATCCCTCTTGCCTCTTTCTTTACACCTCTTCCCTCTTTGTGCACCTCTCTTGTCTCTTTCTGTACCACTGTTGCTTCTTTCTGCACTTCTCTAACCTTTCGGTACCCTCTTCCCTCTTTTTGCACCTCTATTGACTCTTTCTGTACCTCTCCAGCCTCTTTCTGCACTTGTATTACCTTTTTCTGCGGCTTACTTGCTTCTTTATACACTTCCCTTGCTTCTTTTTGCACCCCCTTTGCCACTTTCTGCACCTCTGTTGCTTCTTTCTGCACCTATCTTGCTTCTTTCCGAATCCCTCTTCCCTCTTTCTAAACCTTTCTTGTCTCTTTCTGCACTTCTATTGCCTCCTTCTGCATTTCTGTTGCTTCTTTCTGCATTTCTCTTACCTCTGTCTGCACCCCTCTTGACTCTTTATGTTCCTCACTTGCTTCTTTTTCCACTTCCCTTGCTTCTTTTTCCACTTTCCTTGCTTCTTTCTACACCCCTTCTGCCTCTTTCTGCACCTCTGTTGCTTTTTTCTGCACTTCTCTTGTTTCATTCTGCAATTCTCTTGCCTCTTTCTGCACTTCTCTTGCCTCTCTCTGCACCTCACTTGCCTCTTTCTGCACTTCCCTTGCTTCTTTCTTCATCTCTTGTGCATCTTTCTGCATCACTTTTTGCCTCTTTCTGCACCTCTTTTGTTAATTCTGCACTTCTCTTGCTCCTATCTGTACCCCTACCGCCTCTTTCTGTATCCTTTTTTCCTTTTTTATGCATCCCTCGTGCCTCTTTATGCACCTCTATTGCTTCTTTCTGCACCACTCCTGCCTCTTTCTACACAATTCTTCCTTTTTCCTGCACCTCTCTTGCCTCTTTCTGCATCAATCTTTCCTCTTTATGCACTTCTTTAGCTTCTTTATGTATCCCTCTTGCCTCTTTCTTTACACCTCTTCCCTCTTTGTGCACCTCTCTTGTCTCTTTCTGTACCACTGTTGCTTCTTTCTGCACTTCTCTAACCTTTCGGTACCCTCTTCCCTCTTTTTGCACCTCTATTGCCTCTTTCTGTGCCTCTCCAGCCTCTTTCTGCACTTGTATTACCTTTTTCTGCGGCTTACTTGCTTCTTTATACACTTCCCTTGCTTCTTTTTGCACCCCCTTTGCCACTTTCTGCACCTCTGTTGCTTCTTTCTGCACCTATCTTGCTTCTTTCCGAATCCCTCTTCCCTCTTTCTAAACCTTTCTTGTCTTTTTCTGCACTTCTATTGCCTCCTTCCGCATTTCTGTTGCTTCTTTCTGCATTTCTCTTACCTCTGTCTGCACCCCTCTTGACTCTTTATGTACCTCACTTGCTTCTTTTTCCACTTCCCTTGCTTCTTTTTCCACTTTCCTTGCTTCTTTCTACACCCCTTCTGCCTCTTTCTGCACCTCTGTTGCTTTTTTCTGCACTTCTCTTGTTTCATTCTGCAATTCTCTTGCCTCTTTCTGCACTTCTCTTGCCTCTCTCTGCACCTCACTTGCCTCTTTCTGCACTTCCCTTGCTTCTTTCTTCATCTCTTGTGCATCTTTCTGCATCACTTTTTGCCTCTTTCTGCACCTCTTTTGTTAATTCTGCACTTCTCTTGCTCCTATCTGTACCCCTACCGCCTCTTTCTGTATCCTTTTTTCCTTTTTTATGCATCCCTCGTGCCTCTTTATGCACCTCTATTGCTTCTTTCTGCACCACTCCTGCCTCTTTCTACACAATTCTTCCTTTTTCCTGCACCTCTCTTGCCTCTTTCTGCATCAATCTTTCCTCTTTATGCACTTCTTTAGCTTCTTTATGTATCCCTCTTGCCTCTGTCTTTACACCTCTTCCCTCTTTGTGCACCTCTCTTGTCTCTTTCTGTACCACTGTTGCTTCTTTCTGCACTTCTCTAACCTTTCGGTACCCTCTTCCCTCTTTTTGCACCTCTATTGCCTCTTTCTGTACCTCTCCAGCCTCTTTCGGCACTTGTATTACCTTTTTCTGCGGCTTACTTGCTTCTTTATACACTTCCCTTGCTTCTTTTTGCACCCCCTTTGCCACTTTCTGCACCTCTGTTGCTTCTTTCTGCACCTATCTTGCTTCTTTCCGAATCCCTCTTCCCTCTTTCTAAACCTTTCTTGTCTCTTTCTGCACTTCTATTGCCTCCTTCTGCATTTCTGTTGCTTCTCTCTGCATTTCTCTTACCTCTGTCTGCACCCCTCTTGACTCTTTATGTTCCTCACTTGCTTCTTTTTCCACTTCCCTTGCTTCTTTTTCCACTTTCCTTGCTTCTTTCTACACCCCTTCTGCCTCTTTCTGCACCTCTGTTGCTTTTTTCTGCACTTCTCTTGTTTCATTCTGCAATTCTCTTGCCTCTTTCTGCACTTCTCTTGCCTCTCTCTGCACCTCACTTGCCTCTTTCTGCACTTCCCTTGCTTCTTTCTTCATCTCTTGTGCATCTTTCTGCATCACTTTTTGCCTCTTTCTGCACCTCTTTTGTTAATTCTGCACTTCTCTTGCTCCTATCTGTACCCCTACCGCCTCTTTCTGTATCCTTTTTTCCTTTTTTATGCATCCCTCGTGCCTCTTTATGCACCTCTATTGCTTCTTTCTGCACCACTCCTGCTTCTTTCTACACAATTCTTCCTTTTTCCTGCACCTCTCTTGCCTCTTTCTGCATCAATCTTTCCTCTTTATGCACTTCTTTTGCTTCTTTATGTATCCCTCTTGCCTCTTTCTTTACACCTCTTCCCTCTTTGTGCACCTCTCTTGTCTCTTTCTGTACCACTGTTGCTTCTTTCTGCACTTCTCTAACCTTTCGGTACCCTCTTCCCTCTTTTTGCACCTCTATTGCCTCTTTCTGTACCTCTCCAGCCTCTTTCTGCACTTGTATTACCTTTTTCTGCGGCTTATTTGCTTCTTAATACACTTCCCTTGCTTCTTTGTGCACCCCCTTTGCCACTTTCTGCACCTCTGTTGCATCTTTCTGCACCTATCTTGCTTCTTTCCGAATCCCTCTTCCCTCTTTCTAAACCTTTCTTGTCTCTTTCTGCACTTCTATTGCCTCCTTCCGCATTTCTGTTGCTTCTTTCTGCATTTCTCTTACCTCTGTCTGCACCCCTCTTGACTCTTTATGTACCTCACTTGCTTCTTTTTCCACTTCCCTTGCTTCTTTTTCCACTTTCCTTGCTTCTTTCTACACCCCTTCTGCCTCTTTCTGCACCTCTGTTGCTTTTTTCTGCACTTCTCTTGTTTCATTCTGCAATTCTCTTGCGTCTTTCTGCACTTCCCTTGCCTCTCTCTGCACCTCACTTGCCTCTTTCTGCACTTCCCTTGCTTCTTTCTTCATCTCTTGTGCATCTTTCTGCATCACATTTTGCCTCTTTCTGCACCTCTTTTGTTAATTCTGCACTTCTCTTGCTCCTATCTGTACCCCTACCGCCTCTTTCTGTATCCTTTTTTCCTTTTTTATGCATCCCTCGTGCCTCTTTATGCACCTCTATTGCTTCTTTCTGCACCACTCCTGCCTCTTTCTACACAATTCTTCCTTTTTCATGCTCCTCTCTTGCCTCTTTCTGCAGCACTTCTCTCACCTTTCTGTACCCTTTACCCTCTTTCTGCACCTCTATTGCCTCTTTCTGTACCTCTCTTGCCTCTTTCTGCACTTTTCGTACCTTTTTCTGCGGCTTACTTGCTTCTTTATGCACTTCCCTTGCTTCTTTCTGCACCCCCTTTGCCACTTTCTGCACCTTTGTTGCTTCTTTCTGCACTTCTCTTGCATCTTTCTGTACTTCTATTGCCTCCTTCTGCATTTCTGTTGCTTCTTTCTGCATTTCTCTTACCTCTTTTTGCATCCCTCTTGACTCTTTAGGTACCTCACTTGCTTCTTTTTCCACTTCCCTTGCTTCTTTCTGCACCCCTGTTGCCTCTTTCTGCACCTCTGTTGCTTTTTTATGCACTTCACCTGCTTCTTTCTGCACCTCTCTTGCTTCTTTCTGCACCACTACTGCCTCTTTCTTCGCAATTCATCCTTTTTCCTGCACCTCCCTTGCCTCTTTCTGCACTTCCCTTGCTTCTTTCTTCATCTCTTGTGCATCTTTCTGCATCACTTTTTGCCTCTTTCTGCACCTCTTTTGTTAATTCTGCACTTCTCTTGCTTCTATCTGTACCCCTACCGCCTCTTTCTGTATCCTTTTTTCCTTTTTATGCACCCCTCGTGCCTTTTATGCACCTCTCTTGCTTCTTTCTGCACCACTCCTGCCTCTTTCTACACAATTCTTCATTTTTCATGCACCTCTCTTGCCTCTTTCTGCAGCACTCTTTCCTCTTTATGCACCTCTGTTGCTTCTTTATGTATCCCTGTTGCCACTTTCTTTGCACCTCTCCCCTATTTGTGCACCTCTCTTGTCTCTTTCTGTACCACTGTTGCTTCTTTCTGTACTTCTCTAACCTTTCTGTACCCTCTTCCCTCTTTCTGCACCTCTATTGCCTCTTTCTGTACCTCTCTTGACTATTTCTGCACTTTTCTTACCTTTTTCTGTGGCTTACTTGCTTCTTTATGCACTTCCCTTGCTTCTTTCTGCACCCCCTTTGCCACTTTCTGCACCTCTGTTGCTTCTTCCTGCACTTCTCTTGCATCTTTCTGTATTTCTATTGCCTCCTTCTGCATTTCTGTTTCTTCTTTCTGCATTTCTCTTACCTCTTGCTGCACCCCTCTTGACTCTTTAGGTACCTCACTTGCTTCTTTTTCCACTTCCCTTGCTTCTTTCTGCACCCCTGTTGCCTCTTTCTGCACCTCTGTTGCTTTTTTCGGCACTTCCCTTGCTTCTTTCTGCACCTCTCTTGCTTCTTTCTGAACACCTCTTACTGCACCCTCTTCCTTCTTTTTGTACCTCTTTTGCATCTTTCTGCAACTCTCTTGCCTCTTTCTGCACTTCTCTTGCCTCTCTCTGCACCTCACTTGCCTCTTTCTGCACTTCCCTTGCTTCTTTCTTCATCTCTTGTGCATCTTTCTGCATCCCTTTTTGCCTCTTTCTGCACCTCTCTTGTATCTTTAGGAACCTCTTTTCCCTCTTTCTGAACCCCTTCCAGCTTTCTGCACCTCTCTGACCTCTTTCTGCCCTTATCCTGTCCCTTTCCGTCATTTCTATTGCTTCTTTCTGCACCCCTCTTGCCTCTTTCTGCATGGTTCCTCCCTTTTTGTGCACCTCTCTTGCCTCTTTCTGCACATCTCTGGTCTTTTTCTGCACCTCTCTTGCTTCTTTCTGCACCCTTCCTGCCTCTTTCTGCACCCTTTTCCCCTTTTTATGAACCTCTCTTGCCTCTTTTCACACCTCTCTTGCTTCTTTCTGCACCCTTCTTGCCTCTTTCTTCACCCTTCTTCCCTTTTCCTGCACTTCTCTTGCCTTGTCATGCACTTCTCTTGCCTCTTTCTACAGTTCTCTTTCCTCCTTCTGCACCTCTTTTGCTTATTTCTACATTCATCTTGCCTCGTTCTTCATACTTTTTCCCTCTTTGTGCACCTCTCGTGCATCTTTCTGCACCTCTCTTGCCTCTTTCTGCACTTCTCTTGTCTCTTTCTGCACCTCACCTGCTTCTTTATGCACTTCCCTTTCTTCTTTCTACATCTCTGTTGCTTCTTTCTGCACCCCTTTTGCCTATATCTGCACCTCTGTTGCTTCTTTCCAAACTTCTCTTGCTTCTTTCTCCAGCTCTCGTGTTTCTTCATGAACCTCTCTTCCCTCTTTCTGAACACCTCTTCCCTCTTTCCACACCTCTTTTACCTCTTTCTGCACTTATCTTGTGTCTTTCTGTTCTTCTCTTACCTCTTTCTGCATTTGTGTTCCTCCTTTCTGCACTTCTCTTGCCTCTTTCTGCCCCTCTCTTGCCTCTTTCTGCACCTCTTGTGCTTAATTCTGTACTTTTCTTGCCTCTATCTGCACAATTATTCCTTTTTCCTTCACCTTGCCTCTTTCTGCAGCCCCTTTTCCTCTTTCTGCACCTGTTTTGCTTCTTTATGTATCCCTCTTGCCTCTTTCTTTATACCTCTTCCCTCCTTGTGCACCTCTCTTGTCTCTTTCTGCACCACTGTTGCTTCTTTCTGCACTTCTCTAACCGTTCTGTACCCTCTTCCCTCTCTCTGCACCTCTATTGCCTCTTTCTGTACCTCTCTAGCCTCTTTCTGCACTTCTCTTACCTTTTTCTGTGCCTTACTTGCTTCTTTATGTACTTCCCTTGCTTCTTTCAGCACCTCCTTTGCCTCTTTTTGCACCTCTGTTTCTTCTTTCTGCACATCTCTTGCTTCTTTCTGCACCTATCTTGCTTCTTTCTGAATAGGGGTGGGCAGAATTTGCGTAATCCCGTTACTTAAATCTCCACGAAACGATAAAAAATCTCAGCGAACACGCGGAAATTCCGTGAACACATGGAATTGCTTGTTCGCGATGGTTTTTTCCTGTTCGCAATTGCTGTTTGCGTGATCGGGGGAAATATCTCGCAAACATGCATTTTGAGAAAGCGAACAAGCAAAACATTTTGGGAAGTCGCGAACCGCAGGATTTTGGCCAATTTCGCGTTCTCCGCGGAACGCAAAATTAACCAAATTCCGCAAATTCCGTGAGCGGAACTGATTTTACTGCCCAGGCCTATTTCTGAACCCCTCTTCCGTCTTTCTAAACGTTTCTTGCCTCTTTCGGCACTTCTCTTGCATCTTTCTGCACATCTATTGCCTCATTCTGCATTTCTGTTTCTTCTTTCTGCATTTCTCTTACCTCTTTCTGCACTCCTCTTGACTCTTTATGTAGCTCAATTGTTTCTTTTTCCACTTCCTTTGCTTCTTTCTGCACCCCTTTTGCCTCTTTCTGCACCTCTGTTGCTTCTTCCTGCACTTCTCTTACTTCTTTCTGCACCGCTCTTGCTTCTTTCTGAACTTCTCTTTCTGCACCTCTCTAACCTCTTTCTGCACCCCTTCTACCTTTTTCTGTACATCTTTTGCTTCTTTCCGCACCCCTCTTGCCTCTTTTTCTACCCCTGTTTTCATTCTGCACTTAATTTGATTTTTTCTGCACCTCTCTTTCTTCTTTCTGCATCCCTCTTGCCTCTTTCTGCAACCTTCTTCCCTCTTTGTGCACCTCTCTTGTCTCTTTCTGCACCTCACCTGCTTCTTTATGCACTTCCCTTTCTTCTTTCTACATCTCTGTTGCTTCTTTCTGCACCCCTTTTGCCTATATCTGCACCTCTGTTGCTTCTTTCCAAACTTCTCTTGCTTCTTTCTCCAGCTCTCGTGTTTCTTCATGAACCTCTCTTCCCTCTTTCTGAACACCTCTTCCCTCTTTCCACACCTCTTTTACCTCTTTCTGCACTTATCTTGTGTCTTTCTGTTCTTCTCTTACCTCTTTCTGCATTTGTGTTGCTCCTTTCTGCACTTCTCTTGCCTCTTTCTGCCCCTCTTGTGCTTAATTCTGTACTTTTCTTGCCTCTATCTGCACAATTATTCCTTTTTCCTTCACCTTGCCTCTTTCTGCAGCCCCTTTTCCTCTTTCTGCACCTGTTTTGCTTCTTTATGTATCCCTCTTGCCTCTTTCTTTATACCTCTTCCCTCCTTGTGCACCTCTCTTGTCTCTTTCTGCACCACTGTTGCTTCTTTCTGCACTTCTCTAACTGTTCTGTACCCTCTTCCCTCTCTCTGCACCTCTATTGCCTCTTTCTGTACCTCTCTAGCCTCTTTCTGCACTTCTCTTACCTTTTTCTGTGCCTTACTTGCTTCTTTATGTACTTCCCTTGCTTCTTTCAGCACCTCCTTTGCCTCTTTCTGCACCTCTGTTTCTTCTTTCTGCACATCTCTTGCTTCTTTCTGCACCTATCTTGCTTCTTTCTGAATAGGGGTGGGCAGAATTTGCGTAATCCCGTTACTCAAATCTCCACGAAACGATAAAAAATCTCAGCGAACACGCGGAAATTCCGTGAACACATGGAATTGCTTGTTCGCGATGGTTTTTTCCTGTTCGCAATTGCTGTTTGCGTGATCGGGGGAAATATCTCGCAAACATGCATTTTGAGAAAGCGAACAAGCAAAACATTTTGGGAAGTCGCGAACCGCAGGATTTTGGCCAATTTCGCGTTCTCCGCGGAACGCAAAATTAACCAAATTCCGCAAATTCCGTGAGCGGAACTGATTTTACTGCCCAGGCCTATTTCTGAACCCCTCTTCCGTCTTTCTAAACGTTTCTTGCCTCTTTCGGCACTTCTCTTGCATCTTTCTGCACATCTATTGCCTCATTCTGCATTTCTGTTTCTTCTTTCTGCATTTCTCTTACCTCTTTCTGCACTCCTCTTGACTCTTTATGTAGCTCAATTGTTTCTTTTTCCACTTCCTTTGCTTCTTTCTGCACCCCTTTTGCCTCTTTCTGCACCTCTGTTGCTTCTTCCTGCACTTCTCTTACTTCTTTCTGCACCGCTCTTGCTTCTTTCTGAACTTCTCTTTCTGCACCTCTCTAACCTCTTTCTGCACCCCTTCTACCTTTTTCTGTACATCTTTTGCTTCTTTCCGCACCCCTCTTGCCTCTTTTTCTACCACTGTTTTCATTCTGCACTTAATTTGATTTTTTCTGCACCTCTCTTTCTTCTTTCTGCATCCCTCTTGCCTCTTTCTGCAACCTTCTTCCCTCTTTGTGCACCTCTCTTGTCTCTTTCTGCACCTCTTTTGCTTCTTTTTGTACTACGCTCACCTCTTCCTGCACCCTCTTACTTCTTTTCTGCAGCTCTGCTGCCTCTTTCTGCAGCTCTGTTGCTTCTTTCTGCACCTCTCTTGCTTCTTTCTGCACCCCTTTGGCCTCTTTCTGCACCTCTGTTGCTGTTTTCTGCAGTTCTTGGGCTCCTTTCAGCACCTCTCTTGCTTCTTTCTGAAAATCTCTTCCCTCTTTCCACACCTCTCTTGCCTCTTTCTGCACTTTATTTGCATCTTTCTGTACCTCTTTTGCCTCTTTCTGCATTTTTGTTGATTCTGTCTGCTCTTTTCTTGCTTTTTTCTATATTTCTCTTGATTCTTTATGTTCCCTCTTGACTCTTTCTGCATCCTTTTTCCCTCTTTGTGTACTTCTCTTTCTTCTTTCTGCACCTTTATTGCTTCTTTCTGCGTCCCTCTTGCATCTTTCTGCACCTCTTTTGCTTATTTCTGCGTCCCTCTCGCCTATTTCTGCACATTTCTTCCCTCCTTGTGTACCTCTCTTGTCTCTTAATGCACCTCTGTTGGTTCTTTCTGCAGTTCTCTTCCCTTTTTCTGTACCCTTGTCCCTCTTTCTGCTCCTCCCTTGCCTCTTTCTGTACCTCTGTTGCTTCTTTCTGCTCACCCCCTGCTTTTTTATGACCTCTCTTGCTTCTTTTTGAACCCCTCTTCCCTCTTTCTACACCTCTCTTGCCTCTTTCTGCACTTCTCTTGTGTCTTTCTGCACTTCTATTGCCTCCTTCTGCATTTCTGTTGCATCTTTCTGCAATTGTCTTGCCTCTTTATGCATCCCTCTTGGTTCTTCCTGTAGCTCACTTGCTTCTTTCTCCACTTCCTTTGCATCTTTCTGCACCTCTCTTGCTTCTTTCAGCATCCCTTTTGCCTCTTTCTGCATCCCTGTTGCTTCTTTCTGCACTTCTCTTGATTCTTTCTGCACCTTTATTGCTTCATTCTGAATACATCTTCCCTCCTTCCACATCTCATTTGCCTCTTTCTGTACTTTCCTGTGTCTTTCTGTACTTCTCTTGCCTATTTCTGCATTTCTGTTGATTCTATCTGCACTTCTCTTGCTTCGTTCTGTACTTCTCTTGCTTCTTTCTATCACTCTTACAGTATTTTTCCACTGTTTTTAGACCTCTTTTGCTTCTCTCTGCACCTTTTTTGCATCTTTCTGCAACCCTCTTGCATCTCTATGCAGCACTCCTGCTTCTTCTGCACCCCTCTTGCCTCTTTCTGTACCCTTCTTCCCTTTTCCTGCACCTCTCTTGCCTATATCTGCACCTCTCTTGCCACTTTTCTTGCCTCTTTCTGCACCTCGCCTATTTCTTTCTGCGCTTCCCTTTCTTCTTTCGACATCTTTCTTGCTTCTTTTTGCACCCCTTTTGCCTCTTTTTGCACCTGTGTTGCTTCTTTCTCCACTTCTCTTGCTTCTTTCTGCACCTCTCTTGCTTCTTTATTAACACCTCTTTCTGCACCTCTCTGGCCTCTTTCTGCACTTCTCTTGAGTGTTTCTATATTTCACTTGCCCCTTTCTCCATTTCTGTTGATTCTGTCTTCACTTCTCTTGCTTCTTTCTGCACTTCTCTTGCTTGTTTCTATACCCTTTTTGCCTCTTTCTGTACCTTTTCCCCTCTCTGTGCACCTCTCTTGCCTCTTTCTGTACCTTTCTTGCATCTTTCTGCACTTCGCTTGCTTATTTCTGCACCCCTCTTGCCTCTTTCTGTACCCTTCTTCCCTTTTCATGCACTTCTCCTGCCACTTTCTGCACCTCTCTTGCCTCTTGCTGTACCAATTGTGACTCTTTATACCACTCTTGTTTCTTTCTGCCCCCCTCATGCCTCTTTCTGCACCCTTCTTCCCTATTCCCACACCTCTCTTGCCTCTGTCCATGCCTGTCTTGCTTCTTTCTACAGTTCTCTTTCCTCTTTCTGTACCTCTTGCTTCTTTCTGCACCACTCTCACCTCTTTCTGCACCCTTTTCCCATCTTTGTGTACCTCTCTTGTCTCTTTCTGCACCCCTCTTGTCTCTTTCTGTACCTCTTTTGCTTAGTTCTGTATTTCTCTTGCCTTTTCTGCAGCTCTGTTGGTTCTTGTGCACTGCTCTTGCTTCTTTGTGCACCTCTCTCGTAATTTTCTGTACCCCTCTTTCCTCTCTCTGCATTGCTCTTCCCTCTTTCTGCGTTTCTCGTCCCTTTGTCTATACCCCTGTTCCTATTTCTGCAACTCTGTTGCTTCTTTTTGGAGTTCTCTTGCCTCCTTCTGTATGTCTATTGCTTCTTTTTGTTCTTCCCTTGCCTCTTTCTGCCCCCATTACTTCTTAGTGTACCCCTCTTGCTTCTTTCTGTACTTCTTTCTCATCTTTTTGCACTCCTCTCACCTCTTTCTACACCCCTTTTCCCTTTTTGTCACCTCTTTTGCTTGGTTCTGCAACTATCTCGCTTCTTTCTGTACCCCAGTCGTCTCTTTCTGTACCTCTCTTGCTTTTTTCTGCACCACTGTTGCCTCCTTCTGCACCCTCTTGTCTTTCTTCCTTTTCCATTTCCCTGCACCTGTCTTGCCTCTTTCTGCAACTCTGTTACCTCTTTACAAAAGTTCTCTCATGTTTTTTGTACCTGTTTTGCTACTTTTTGCACCTCTCTTGCCTCTTTCTACACCCCCCTTCCCTCTTTCTGCACCTCTTTTGCTTCTTTCTGCATTTGTCTTGCATTTTTCTAGACTCCTCTTGCCTCTTTCTGCAACACTATTGGTTATTTTGCACTACTCTTGCGTCTTTGTGCACCTCTGTTGCAATTGTCTGCAGCCCTCTTGCCACTTTCTGTACCCTCTTTCTGCGGCTCACTTGCCTTTGACTGCACGTTTGTTCCCTCTTTCTGCAACTCTTTGGCCTGTTTTTACAACTCTGTTGCCTCTTTTTGGAGTTCTCTTGCCTCCTTCTTTACATCTGTTGCTTCGTTCTGCAGTTCTCCTGCATCTTTCTGCTTCTCCCTTGCTTCATTCTGAACACCTCTTCCCTCTTCCTGCACGTCTCTTGCCTCTTTCTGCACTTCTCTTGTGTCTTCCTGCACATCTCTTGCCTCTTTCTGCATTTCTGTTGATTCTGTATGCACTTTTCTTGCTTTATGCAATTCTCTTGCTTGTTTCTGTACCCCTCTTACCTCTTTCTGTACGTTTTCTCTCTTTCAGCCCCTCTGTTGCCTCTTTCTGCACTTTTCTTGCCTCTTTTTGCACCCCTCTTGTGTCTTTCTGCACCTCACTTGCTTCTTTCTACACCCTCTTGCCTTTTTCTGTACCCTTCTTCCCTTTTCCCGTACCTCTCTTGCTTTTTTTCTGTGCCTCTCTTGTCTCTTTCTGTACCCCTCATGCCTCTTTCTGCAGCTCTCTTGTTTCTTTCTGCATACCTCTTGTCTCTTTCCGCACCCTTCTTCCCTTTTCCTGCACCTCTCTTGTCTCTTTCTGTACCTCTCTTGCTTCTTTCTGCAGTTCTCTTTCCTCTTTCTGTACATCTTTTGCTTCTTTCTGCACCCCTCTTGCCTCTTTCGTCACCCCTGTTGCTTCATTCTGTACTTCTCTTGTTCTTTCTGCACCTCTCTTGATTTTTTATGCACCCCTTACCTCTTTCTGTATCCTTTTCCCCTCTTTGCGCACTTCTCTTGTCTCTTCCTGCACGCCTCTTGTCTCTTTCTGCACCTCGTTTGCTTAGTTCTGTTTTTTTCTTGCCTTGTACTGCACCTTTGTTGTTTCTTTTGCATTACTCTTGCTTCTTTGCGCATCTCTCTTGTAATTTTCTGCAACACTCTTGCGTCTTTCAGTATAGCTCTTCCCTCTTTTTGCTGTTCTATTGCCTTTGTATGCACCCCTGTTTCCTCTTTCTGCCCCTCTTTTGCCTGTTTCCGCAACTCTGTTGCTTCTTTTTAGAGTTCTCATGCCTCCTTCTGTATGTCCTTTGCTTCTTTCTGCACTTCTCTTGCCTCTTTCTGTACCCCTATTACTTCTTACTGCCCTTCTCTCACTTCTTTCTATACCTCTCTTGCCTCTTTCTGCACCCCTTTTTACTCTTTCATCATCTTTTGCTTGTTTCTGCACCTCTCTTGCCTCTTTCTGCACCCTTTTCCCATCTTTCTGCACCCCTCTTTCTGTACCTCTTTTGCTTAGTTCTGTGTTTCTCTTGCCTTTCCTGCAGCTCTGTTGGCTCTTGTGCACTGCTCTTGCTTCTTTGTGGACCTCTCTCATAATCTTTTGTACCCATCTTTTCTCTCTCTGCATTGCTCTTCCCTCTTTCTGCGTTTCTCTTGCCGTTGTCTATACTCCTGTTCCCTCTTTCTGCACCTCTTTTTCCTATTTCTGCAACTCTGTTGCTTCTTTTCGGAGTTCTCTTGCCTCCTTCTGTATGTCTGTTGCTTCTTTTTGTACTTCACTTGTCTCTTTCTGCCCCCATTGCTTCTTAGTGTACCCCTCTTGCTTCTTTCTGTACTTCTTTCTCATCTTTTTGCACTCCTCTTGCCTTTTTCTGCACCCCTTTTCCCTTTTTCAGCACCTCTTTTGCTTGGTTCTGCAACGATCTTGCTTCTTTCTGTGCCCGAGTCGTCTCTTTCTGTACCTCTCCTGCTTTTTTCTGCACCACTGTTGCCTCCTTCTGCACCCTCTTGCCTTTCTTCCTTTTCCCTTTCCCTGCACCTGTCTTGCCTCTTTCTGCAACTCTGTTACCTCTTTACAAAAGTTATTTCGTCTTTTTTGTTCCTGTTTTGCTTCTTTTTGCACATATCTTGCCTCTTTCTACACCCCTCTTCCCTCTTTCTGCACCTCTTTTGCTTCTTTCTGCATTTGTCTTGTATTTTTCTAGACTCCTCTTGCCTCTTTCTGCAACACTATTGGATATTTTGCACTACTCTTGCGTCTTTGTGCACCTCTGTTGCAATTGTCTGCAACCCTCTTGTCTCTTTCTGTACCCTCTTTCTGCAGATCACTTGCCTTTGACTGCACGCCTGTGCCCTCTTTCTGCAACTCTTTGGCCTGTTTCTACAACTCTGTTGCCTCTTTTTGGAGTTCTCTTGCCTCCTTCTTTACATCTTTTGCTTCTTTCTGCAGTCCGCCTGCATCTTTCTGCATCTCCCTTGCTTCATTCTGAACACCTCTTCCCTCTTTCTGCATGACTCTTGCCTATTTCTGCACTTCTCTTGTGTCTCTCTGCACTTCTCTTACCTCTTTCTGCATTTCTGTTGATTCTGTATGCACTTTTCTTGCTTCTTTCGGCAATTCTCTTGCTTGTTTCTGTACCCCTCTTACCTCTTTCTGTACGTCTTCCCTCTTTCTGCCCCTCTGTTGCCTCTTTCTGCACCTTTCTTGCCTCTTTTTGCACCCCTCTTGCATCTGTACCCTTCCTCCCTTTTCCTCTACCTCTCTTGCTTCTTTCTGTACCTCTCTTGCCACTTTCTGTACCCCTCATGCCTCTTTCTGCACCTCTCTTGTTTCTATCTGCACACCTCTTGTCTCTTTCCGCACCCTTCTTCCATTTTCCTGCACCTCTCTTGCCTCTTTATGCACCTCTCTTGCTTCTTTCTGCAGTTCTCTTGCTTCCTCTTTCTGTGCCTCTTTTGCTTCTTCTTTCTGCACCCCTCTTGCC
This sequence comes from Lissotriton helveticus, assembly GCF_964261635.1. Classification (NCBI taxonomy): domain Eukaryota; kingdom Metazoa; phylum Chordata; class Amphibia; order Caudata; family Salamandridae; genus Lissotriton; species Lissotriton helveticus. The sequence continues at coordinate 852,329,326 of NC_136063.1, forward strand.
TCTTTCTTCACCCCTGTTGCTTCATTCTGCACTTCTCTTGTTCTTTCTGCAACTCCCTTGCTTCTTTCTGTACCCCTTACCTCTTTATGTATCAGTTTCCCCTCTTTGTGTACCTCTTTTGTCTCTTCCTGCACGCCTCTTGTCTCTTTCTGGACCTCTTTTGCTTAGTTCTGTATTTTTCTTGCCTTATACTGCACCTTTGTTGGTTCTTTTGCATTACTCTTGCTTCTTTGTGCATCTTTCTTGTAATTTTCTGCACCCCTCTTCCCTCTTTCAGTATAGCTCTTCCCTCTTTTTGCTGTTCTATTGCCTTTGTCTGCACCCCTGTTTCCTCTTTCTGCCCCTCTTTTGCCTATTTTTGCAATGCTGTTGCTTCTTTTAGAGTTCTCTTGCCTCCTTTGGTATGTCTTTTGCTTCTTTCTGGGCTTCTCTTGCCTCTTTCTGTACCCCTATTGCTTCTTACTGCCCCTCTCTTGCTTCTTTCTGTACCTCTTTTGCCTCATTCTGCATCACCTTTTCCCTCTTTCGGTACCTCTTTTGCTTGTTTCTGTACCTCTCTTTCCTCTTTATGCACTTCTCTTGCCTCTTTCTGCATCTCTCTTGCTTCTTTCTGCATCCCTGTTGTCTCTTTCTGTACCTCTCTTGCTTCTTTCTGCACCTCTGTTCCCTCTTTCTGCACCGCTCTTGCCTTTTTTCACTTTCTCAGCACCTGTCTTGCCTCCTTCTGCTCCTCTGTTGCCTCTTTCTACACCCCTCTTGCCTCTTTCTGCACCCCTGTTGCTACATTGTGCACTTCACTGGCTTCTTTCTGCACCCCTCTTGCCTCTTTCTGCTCCCTCTTGCCTCTTTCTGCATCCCTCTTACCTCTTTCTGCACCTCTCTTGCTTCTTTCTGCACCCTCCTTTCCTTTCCCTACAATTGTCTTTCCTCTTTCTGCACCCATCTTGCCTCTTTCTGCACCCCTGTTGCTTCATTGTGCATTTCACTGGCTTCTTTCTGCACCTCTCTTGTTTCTTTCTGCACCCCTCTTGCCACTTTCTGCACCCCTCTTGCCACTTTCTGCACCCTTCTTCCCTCTTTGTGCATCTCTCTTGCCTCTTTCTGCACCTATCTTGCCTCTTTCTGCGCCCTCTTGCCTCTTTCTACAGTTCTCTTTCCTCTTTTTGCACCTCTTTTGCTTCTTTCTGCACCCCTCTTGCCTCCTCCCTCACCCCTGTTGCTTCATTTTGCACTTCTCTTGTTCTTTCTGCACCTCTCTTGCTTCTTTTTGCACCCCTCTTACCACTTTCTTCACCACTCTTCCCTCTTTGTGTACCTCTTTAGCCTCTTTCTGTATCCCTCTTGCCTCTTTCTGCACACTTTCCCCCTCTTTTTGTACCTCTCTTGCCTCTTGCTGCACCTTTATTGCCTCTTTCTGCACCCCTTTTGCATCTTTCTGCACCCCTCTTGCTTCTTTCTGCATCCCTCTTGCTTCTTTCTGTACCCTTCTTCCCTTTTCCTGCACCTCTCTTGCTTCTTTCTGTGCCTCTCTTGACTCTTTCTGCACCTCTATTGCCTCTTTCCGTACCCCTCTTGCCTTTTTCTGCACCTCTCTTGTTTCTTTCTGTATCCTTCTTGCCTCTTTCTGCACCATTCTTCCCTTTTCCTGCACCTCTCTTGCCTCTTTTTGCAACTCGCTTGCTCCTTTCTGCAGTTCTCTTTGTAAATGCACCTCTTTTGCTTCTTTCTGCACCCCCTTGCCTCTTACTTCACCCCTGTTGCTTTATTTTGTACTTCTCTTGTTCTTTCTGTACCTCTCTTTTCTCTTTCTGAACCCCTTTTGCCTCTTTTTGTTTATTTCTGTATTTCTCTTGCCTTTTTCTGCACCTCTGTTGGTTCTTTTGCACTGCTCTTGCTTCTTTGTTTATCTCTCTTTAAATTTTCTACCACCCTTGCCTCTTCTGTATCGCTCTTCCCTCTTTCTGTGGTTCCCTTGCCTTTGTCTGTACCCCTGTTCTCTCTTTCTGCACCTCTTTTACCCTTTTCTGCTACTCTGTTGCCTCTTTGTGGAGTTCTCCTGCCTCCTTCTGTACGTCTGTTGCTTCTTTCTGCACTTCTCTTGCTTCTTTCTGCACCCCTTCTCCTCTTTCTGTACTTCTTTTGCCTGTTTCTGCATCTCTCTTGCCTCTTTCTGTACCTCTGTTGCTTCTTTCTGTACCCCTCTTGCTTATTTCTGCATTCCTATTGACTCTTTCTGCACCCCTCTTGCCTATTTCTGCACCCTGTTGCTTCTTTCTGTATCACTCTTGCCTCTTTCTGCATCCTTACTTCCATTTCTTGCACATCTGTGGGTCCTTTCTGCACTTCTCTTGCCTTTTACTGCACCTCTTTTGCTTCTTTCCGCACTTCTCTCTCCTCTTTTTGCACCCCTCTTGCCTCTTTCTGCACATCTGTTGCTTCTTTCTGCAGTGTTCCGGATTCTTTCTGCACATTTCTTCTCCCCGCTTTCCTCTTTCTGCACTTCTCTTGTTCTGCCTGCACCCCTGTTCCCTCTTTCGGTACCTCTTGTGCATGTTTCTGCATTCTTGTTCCCTCTTTCCGTACCTCTTTTGCCTGTTTCTGCAACTCTCTTGCCTGTTTCTGCAGTTCTCTTGCCTCCTTCTGCTCCTTTATTGCCTCTTTCTCCACCCCTCTTGTATTTTTCTGCACACTTCTTTTTTCTTTCTGCACCCCTGTTGCTTCATTCTCTACTTCTCTTGCTTCTTTCTCTACCCCTCCTGCTTCTTTCTGCATACCTCTTGCCGTTTTCTGCACCCCACTTCCCTTTCTGTGTATCACTCTTGTCTCTTTCCGCACCTCTCTTGCCTTTTTCTGCACCCCTCTTGCCTTGTTGTTTCCCTTTCCCTGCACCTCTCTTGCCTCTTTCTGAAACTCTGTTGCCTGTTTCTACATTACTCTTGTCTCTTTCTGCATCTCTTTTGCTTATTTCTGCACTTCTCTTGCCTCTTTCTACACCCCTCTTGCCTCTTCCTATACCTCTCTTGCACATTTCTGCACCTCTCTTCCCTCTTTCTGCACTTCTCTTGTCTTTTTCTGCACCCATCTTGCCTCTTTCTGCACCTCTTTTGCACTGCTCTTGCTCCTTTGTGCTCCTCTCTTACAACTCGTTTGCCTGTTTCTGTAAATCTGTTGCCTCTTTTTGGAGTTCTCTTGTCTCCTTCTTTACATCGGCTGCTTCTTTCTGCACCTCTCTTGCCTCTTTCTGTACCCCTCTTGCCTCTTTCTGTACCTATCTTGCATCTTTCTGTACTCTTCTACCCTTTCCCTGTACCTGTCTTGCCTCTTTCTGCACCTCTATTGCCTCTTTCTGTAGTTCTCTTACATGTTTCTGAGCCTTTCTTCCTCTTTCTGTACATGTTCTACCTATGTAGACATAGTTATAAATTAGCAGCTTTAAAGCCTTAGAAATTAACTGAAAGAAACACAGGTTTCAAGGACGTATAGTCAGGGATTAGCATTTTAAAAATCTGAAAAATTCACAGAGAAAAACACAGGTTTAAGGGACGTTATAGTTAGGGATTAGCATTTAAAAAACCATAGAAATGTGTTGAAAAAAACACAGGTTTCAGGGACGTCATAGTTAGGCTGACATTTCACTCGTACAAAAACAGAGAAATTCGGCCGTTATAGTTAGCTGAGCTAACTATAACTTACGCCCCCGCAATGCACTGCGGATGACATCACATATTGCATCACTCATGACATGGTCAGTGACATCACTGATGACATCTCAAATGACATCACTAATGACATCATCCAGTGACTTAGTGTTTTTAAAAAGTTCAAGAATTTTATATATATATATATTACCTACTGGCAGTCGCCAGTAGGTATATATAGTTAGGATTTTCTTCCTATGGGATTTTTGAAAATTCTATGTCTAATAACTTTGGCGTTTGTGGACGGAATTGGCTGAAATTGTCAGGAAAATGGAACATTTTGTTTCTGAGCAGCCACTGAAAATTTGGGGGGGGTTCATCAAGGGGGGGCCGAGAAAAAAGGGGGGTCCCAAAACGCATTTTTCCCATGTTAATTTCCATAGGGCGGTGTGTCTCACTTTTAGCCCGAACGGCTGAATGGATTTGCACGAAACTTGGCAAAATTGTAGGGACTGTTAGCCCGATGTGCCTTTGCTAGGTCTCAATATATGTGCTCCAGTGGATTTTGAGAAATTAAGGTTAAAAAATATATATATATCTGTAACAGCGCTCCGGGCAGCGCCCTGGTTCGCGTACTTGACGCGTAACGGAACTTCGCGAAGCGAAGCTGATTGGCTCTCCGGTGCCTGTCAACATTCTAAACAGTCCGGAGCGGCTGCCATCTTGTCTCTCGGTAGGATCGAGAGACAAGAGGAGGCCAAAACAAAGGGGGAAATGACCATAAGGGGGCATAGTAGATCCTCCCTGACCCCCTAGGTTTGATGTGGAGGTTTTAAAAGGGCCCCGCGGGGCAAAAAAAAAAATATTTTTTTTTTTGCGTGGGGAGCGCCCGGTTCGCGCACCGGGAAGCGGTCCGGGGAGCGTACTATAAGGAAAAAAGAATGATAGACTATGATATTTTGAAATATTGTATGTTTATTGATTGTTCTTTTTGTTGTTGTTTTTTTTTTTATTTAAGTAGCAGTATTAATGATTATTAAATATAAATGTATTTTTGGAATTGTGCACAGTATACTATAGGTCTGAGTTTACATTATAATCAATTTGGTACTAGTTTATGAATTACATATAAAAATTATTAAAGACTCAAACAATTTTTTAATATTAAATATAATTTTATTTTTCAGATTCTTTTTCAAAATGTAATAGAACGTCTAACATTTGACTGTCCGATATGTCCTCTTGTTGAGTGAACATAACTTCCCACATTTGACCGTCATCATAATGAAGTAAATAATCCACAGATTCTACACATTGTAGAAGTTCATGGTCTCGTGATTCATCCATGAATTCCAAGTCAATGGGTTCAATTATTTCCTCATTATTCATGTCTAGGACAATTTCAAAGGAAACGTTCTGTTCTCCTTGCATTTTTTGTGCTGAAATTTGAATAAAAAATAAATATATCAGTAGAGATAGGGCACTGTTGGGTTTAAGTTCAGACAGGTACGTTTGAGGCATGAAGTAGTACTATTAAAAAGTGCCTGTGAGAAAGCCAAAGTAAATTCATAATTATACCACAGAAACCTAAATCAATCCATAATTATAATAAACAAGCCTTTCTCAATGTCTAACTCTTACAGAGGGATAGTATATACCTATCTGAAAATGTTTTCAAATTTATGAAATAATATCTTACCTTTTAAAAACAAGTTTAAGTTGTGAGTGAAAATGATCTTGCAATGTAGTTCAGGAAGTAGTAGTCAAAATGGCTGTGTTTCTCTCTCTTTTTTTATATATATTCAGGTACATAACCAATCAAATGTCAGGTAAAAAAAGTAGAAAATGAAAGTAACATTTTAATTGGTTGTCAATTCCAACACTTCAGATGTCTTTTGTGAAGTAATTTACCTCAGGGTATTTAGAGAGGTCTACAGGCTAAATGGCTAAATGGAAATACAACCAAATTTGTGAAAATGGTAGGGATTGGTATGTAGTATGAGCAAATCTATATTTGGTGAAAGTGTCTCCAGGGTTTCTTCTGTAAATTACTTTCCCACCTTTTTTAATGGAGCGCTTCCCGGTGAGCGCCCCGGTACGCGAACCGGCAGCGTTACGGGAGTCCACCATTTTGTGTTTCGGTCGAATTAAGATACAAGATGGAGGGCAAATAATGTTCAGAATGGGTAGAAGGGGCACGGTAGACGTATTTTGACCCCCTAGGTTTTTTGAGGGTGGCTGAGGAGGCCCATATGTGCGAAAAAAAAAACATTTTTTTAAAAAAAATTGCGCGGTTAGCTTCCGGTTCGCGTACCGGGTAGCGCTCCGGGGAGCGTACTTTGTTGAAAATTAGTGAAAAAAGTTAGAGTAAAATAATAATTGTGAGTGATCAGATGTAGGGTAGCTCTGAGAAGAGCTTTTGGGTTTATGGTACATTTAGGTACTTATAAGTAGGTACCAATGCACAGTCTTAAATTCAGAATGAAAACTCTGTTCCCTTCATCTGAGAAGTGAACTCCATCTCCTCTGTAGATATCTTGCATGTAGTAACGCAAGTTATTGTTGTACATGGAGCCCATTCCATGGTCTCTCATGTAAGCTGAAACAGATTTGTTTACATGCTTCCTCGATTTCTCAATTTGTGGACAAAATTGGTTTGACCACCTCCATTTCTGTCTTTGGCATATATTTGAATATACCAAGGCAGTTTGAGGAAAAAGTGCCATCAATTGCTCAAAGGTGTCCTTTAAAAGCATTTCCAGACCTACCCCAGTCAAAGTGCCCAAGTCATTACCTCCACAGTGCAAAATTAACAGGTCAGGTTTAGGCAAATGCATAAAGGTTTTCATCAATGGTATCAATTGGTGACATTTTAATCCTCTGTGGCCAATCCACTTAATTTCCACATTTTGTAAATTGAGGTTAGGTAAATTTCTGTTATCAGCATACCTCTGAGCCCAGTAGATGTAACTATGTCCAACAATCCAGACAGAAAACATGGTGAGAGAAGGTTCTGCTGCAGTCAGATGAAGTGTGGCAATGAAATGGCAGTTGAAAAAATAAGAGTTTAAAATGAAAAAAACTGTGGAGTTTCTGTGTTAAGGAAGCAGTAGCAGTGATTGGTGGATTTTGATTGCTGAAAACAGAAAGTTAGGGTGCATGGATGAGTTCTTTGAAAGATGTAATTTGAATGGTCAAGAAAAAATCATTTTATGAAAGATTGCACTGGATATGCAGGTGCACTGAGAGTTCAGAGTTCAATTGAAACATTGTTGTGTGAACTTGCAAACATCAGAGGTCTTTCAGGAGGTGGCTGCTATGCAAAAAAGGCAGAAAGGGCAGAGGGGGGAAGGGTGTTGATTTGAAAAAAGTGAGGGAAGAGTTTTGATTGGGTGACATGAGAGATATGTGTGATGAATTACAGCATTTCTGTGCTTTTCATGGCTGCAGACTCTGGAGTGCATACCTTTTGCTCTGCTAAAGACAAATTGGTGTGTTTCTGAGACTGTTTTGAAACTCATAAAGTATTTGCTAAGGTGAGAAAAGATTCATTTAATTTAGATAGAGAATAGTATGCTTTAGGGAGAAAATTATGAAGAAAGTTGTGTATTTAAAATGTTGCTTTGTGTCAAGTGTTTTACAAATAGATTTTGTTTCTGTGTGTTACATAGCCATGTTAAAAGTGACGCAAAAATAGTGCAAGGGTCTTACAAAAATGCTTTCATGTGTCTTAGGGTATTTTAACTCACTTCCCCATGAATGTATGATTATAATTTGTTTACAAGATGTGTTTAGAAACGTTTTTTGAAATCAATTAGGTTTCTTGATATGTACTGCTAGAGTTTCATAGGTTGCTTGGGGCATATTTTCAAGGCTTTTGAGTTCCTTTGATGTTATTTTTCCCATTTTAATTTAAGACCTTTCCCTGTGGTGCGAGCTCCTTGTAAATATGCCCCCATTTGAGCTTGGAAAATTTAGATTTTAATTCTTTGACTAACATAGCCATGTTAAAAGTGACCCAAAAATGTTGCAAGGGCCTTAAAAAAAACGCTTTCACGTGTCTTAGGCCATTTTAAGTCATTTCCCCTTGAATGTAGGTATATAATTGATTTACATGATGTGTTTAAAAACGATTTATGAAAACAATTAGGTTTCTTGATATGTACTGCTAGAGCTTTATAGGTTGCTTGGGGCATATTTATAAGGCCTTTGAGTCTCTCTGATGTTATTTTTACCATTTTAATTTAAGACCTTTCCCTGTGGTGCAAGGTCCTTGTAAATACGCCCCCATCTGTGCTTGGCAAATTTAGATCTTGATTATTTGACTTACATAGCCATGTTAAAAGTGATCTAAAAATGGAGCAAGGGTTTAAAAAACACGCTTTCATGTGTCTTAGGGCATTTTAAGTCACTTCCTGATGAATGTAGTTGTATAATTGATTTAGATTATGTGTTTTAAAACGTTTTTGGACATCAATTAGGTTTCTGGATATGTGGTGCTAGAGTTTCATAGGTTGCTTGGGGCATATTTATAAGGCATTTGAGTCTCTCTGATGTTATTTTTCCCATTTTACTTTAAGACCTTTCCCCGTGGTGCAAGGTCCTTGTAAATATGCCCCCATCTGTGCTTGGCAAATTTAGATTTTAATTCTTTGACTAACATAGCCATGTTAAAAGTGACCCAAAAATGGTGCAAGGGCCTTAAAAAAACGCTTTCATGTGTCTTAGGCCATTTTAAGTCATTTCCCCTTGAATGTAGGTATATAATTGATTTAGATGATGTGTTTAAAAACGATTTTTGAAATCAATTAGGTTTCTTGATATGTAGTGCTACAGTTTCATAGGTTGCTTGGGGTATATTTAAAAGGCATTTGAGTCCCTTTGATGTTATTTTTCTCATTTTAATTAAAGACATTTCCTCGTGGTGGAAGGTCCTTGTTAATACACCCCCATGTGTGCTTGGCAAATTTAGATTTTGATTATTTGAGTTACATAGCCATGTTCCATACAGTACTCACCTTCTGCGTAGTCTTTGATATGCTAGACTCCATCTGCACTATGAGATACCTAAGCAAAGGAAACACAGGTGATGTGATTGTGAAATGAGGAAAAGAAACCCTAAATTTCATCTGCAACCCTGAGTAGGCCTCACCTCAAACAAACCTCTGGATAGGCTACACCTTATCGTCATCCTGAATCAATCATTTAAAATGTTAGGGACAGATTTATGATAGGTGTGTGCCTCTTTTGTGCCGCTGTGCGTCACTTTTGTGATGCAGCGGCGGTGCAAAACATTTGCTATGTTGTGACATATTTACAACTTGATGCATCTAGGCAGATGTGTTATGCTGTAAAGTCCTGTGCCACATGAAACCTGCGTCAGGTTTCATATAGGTGTTTTGTTGCAGGGTGGGCATTCATTTGCATGAAAGCCCTGTATAACTAACACAGTGAAATTTAGAAGATTTCACTGAGTCAGCTTTATAGCATTGCTGAATCAAATCCTTATGCCTGTTTGAAATAGCCTAAGGAGTGATGTACCATGCAATGTGTGGCTTCCTCCTGTGCATTGCAGTAGACATGTCGTGCTTATGATGTGATTCCTGCAATGTGCTGATTTATGATAGGTGTGTGCCTCTTTTGTGCCGCTGTGCGTCATTTTTGTGACGCAGCGGCGGTGCAAAAGATTTGCTATGTGGGGACATATTTACAACTTGATGCATCTAGGCAGATGTGTCATGCTGTAAAGTCCCGTGCCACATGAAACCGATGCAGCAGTGATGGAAAAGATGCACCATGTTGCAAGACAGGCCTCACTTCATCTCCAACAAGATAAGAAGCTGAATCTTCTGTAAATGTCAAAATTGTTGTATACACTGCTGAACTTCTGTGTACTCTTTGATATGCTAGACTCCATCTGCACTATGAGATACCTAAGCAAAGGAAACACAGGTGATGTGATTGTGAAATGAGGAAAAGAAACTCCACATTTTTCAATTACATCACCTGTGTTTCCTAAGTTTACGAATGACATTGTGCAGATGAGGTTTAGGTCTGTCCACGGACACAGAAGAGGTCTGGCCTTTGTTCAAGAGTGAAGTGGATATGACTTACTTCATTGGTAGGCCTTCACATATATTATCCCCTCTGTACTCTTCAACAAGCGTAAATTTCATGTGCAACCCTGAGTAGGCCTCACCTTAAACAAACCTCTGGATAGGCCACACCTTATTGTCATCCTGAATCAATCATTTAAAATGTTAGGGACAGATTTATGATAGGTGTGTGCCTCTTTTGCGCCGCTGTGCGTCACTTTTGTGACGCAGCGGCGGTGGAAAAGATTTGCTATGTGGCGACATATTTACAACTTGATGCATCTAAGCAGATGTGTCATGCTGTAAAGTCCCGTGCCACATGAAACCGATGCAGCAGTGATGCAAAAGATGCACCATGTTGCAAGACAGGCCTCACTTCATCTCCAACAAGATAAGAAGCTGAATTTTCTGTAAATGTCAAAATTGTTGTATACACTGCTGAACGTCTGTGTACTCTTTGATATGCTAGACTCCATCTGCACTATGAGATACCTAAGCAAAGGAAACACAGGTGATGTGATTGTGAAATGAGGAAAAGAAACTCCACATTTTTCAATTACATCACCTGTGTTTCCTAAGTTTACGAATGACATTATGCAGATGAGGTTTAGGTCTGTCCACGGACACAGAAGAGGTCTGGCCTTTGTTCAAGAGTGAAGTGGATATGACTCACTTCATTGGTAGGCCTGCACATGTATTATCTCTTCTGTATTCTTCAACAACCCTAAATTTCATTTGCAACCCTGAGTAGGCCTCACCTCAAACAAACCTCTGGATAGGCTACACCTTATCGTCATCCTGAATCAATCATTTAAAATGTTAGGGACAGATTTATGATAGGTGTGTGCCTCTTTTGTGCCGCTGTGCGTCACTTTTGTGATGCAGCGGCGGTGCAAAACATTTGCTATGTTGTGACATATTTACAACTTGATGCATCTAGGCAGATGTGTTATGCTGTAAAGTCCTGTGCCACATGAAACCTGCGTCAGGTTTCATATAGGTGTTTTGTTGCAGGGTGGGCATTCATTTGCATGAAAGCCCTGTAAAACTAACACAGTGAAATTTAGAAGATTTCACTGAGTCAGCTTTATAGCATTGCTGAATCAAATCCTTATGCCTGTTTGAAATAGCCTAAGGAGTGATGCACCATGCAATGTGTGGCTTCCTCCTGTGCATTGCAGTAGACATGTCGTGCTTATGACGTGATTCCTGCAATGTGCTGCTTTTGCGGCACAGATGCGTGACGCTTCTGTGCTGTTTTTACTCAATGGTGCTCCACATTGTAAATGCGGCACACCATGGGTGGCAGAGCAGCGGTGCACGTTAACTGGTGCATCCCTGGGGATGTGCCAGTTAACATAAATCCGCCCCTTTACATTTAAGTATGTGCAGGGGACACAGAGTCGGTGAGGCTTATCCAAGGTTAAGAAGAGATGAGTCCTGTTCACTGAAAACTTGGACATAGGCCTCACCTCCTCAGCATCGCTGGACATGGCTAAATAATAGCTGCAAAATGTTACTCTTGTTAAACAAATTTACTCTTATAGTCTCTGAGATTTGTGTCTTACTCTGCAACATCTCATTGTTGTTCTCTTTTTTTAAAGATAACAACAACATCAAGCATGAGTGATAATGAGCAATCAGTTGATCTCGATCTTATCGTTGAACTTGTCATTGAAACGTCAGTGGAAGTAGATCCCTTAGATGATTTAAATCCTGAGGATGATGAAGAACATGATGAGGATGCCGATTTGTCAGAATTGTATGACATAGGGTGGGAAGCTGACCTGCTTGAGCCTATGGAACTATAAACATTTATTTTTAAAATTTAACGGAAATAAAAAGTAAAAAATGTAAACCGTTTCATTTAAAATTAAACACAACTTCAAAAACAGGTTATGTGTAGTGTCTTTAATAAAATAGTATAATATGCTCATAAAATTAGATCAGATTCACATATAAAGCAGCACAGGTAAAATGTAGAAGCATTCCATTTCTTTGCTACTATTTGTGAATACTAAATTTGCGTATGCACTAAAAATTATTCTAAGTAAAAATGACAAGTAGTGTGTTAAGTTTTTGATGACTGTTATTGATTTACTGTTTGGTAATAGTGGTTAATAAAAAATGTTATTATATTTTACCACAGATTCAACTGCAGATCATTTCAAAAGTAGAGAATGCCGAGTAAGGATAGAATCAGAAAGGCTACAAAACGTCAAAGACAGCAGGTTCACAGATTTTTGCAGCAGTCCTCTACAAAAAAAATCGTCAAGTCACCAAGAAAGCACCGGGTAAGACAACTAAATCATTCATAAGAAACATTTGTAGAACAAAAAGTATTACTACAGAAAATGTTTCAGTCCAGAAAAAGAGAAGCAATTCAAACGGAAAGGAAAGGCCAATGAAAAATGTTACTGCTAGAGCAAGAGATAACTCTGTGCATGATAGTAGAAGGAAACAACAGTTTAGGGACATTCGTAAACGAATGTTCCGCAACAGGATAATTGGCAATTTGTTAAAAAATATTAAGAAAGGTCAACAGAAAGTGGTTTTTTATAAGAGAAAAAAAAAGTTGAGAAAGTTATTGATCAGGCATTTGAAATTAAACGTAAGTTATTTATTTTGATAATCAATAGAATTAGGAAGCTAAACAAGGCAATTTATGATTTCAAAAGAAATAGTAGATGGAAGAGAATAGTTAATCGTAGTAATTTTTGTGAAGTTTTTTCTGGAGAATGGATGCATAGTTCAAGTTGTGAGGCATTTTTTAATGAGGAGAGTTATTTCCAGGATAATGATTTGGTGCATGCAGTTGACACCAGTGGTCGAGTTTATGAGGTGAAAGATGGTTGTCCAGTTGAAAAAGAAAAACTTGTGACAACAGAGACAGAAGAGGTGTTAGGTAATGAGGTTTTAGGAAGACGTCCTAAGGGTCCTGTGTACACCTGGAAGTGTAGTAGTATTTGCAGTGTACGACAGGATTCCATCAATTTGCTTTGTGATTTTGTACGGACATTTAATAAGAAAAGTTTGAAGCAGAAAATGATGTTGTTGCAAGAATTAGATCCTTGCAGAGTGAGAGAAGTGACAGGTTTGCATGGTCATTCACTGGCTTGTCTTTCCAGGAGAGTATGCCAGAGTGTTTTTCATCATTTCAGGATGCTAGCAGTGCATCATAATAAAGTGAGGAAATTAGTTAGAATGTTGTATTATGCTAAGAGTCCAGCAATTATGCTTAAACAATTATGCGCTGCTCTTTTGCATGGTTCTGAAATAGATGTGAAGAATATATGTGAAGAAATTGAGTTTTGTTACTTTGGAAGTAAAGAGGAGAATGTTGAAATTGACCCAGAAGAAGAGGGTAATGTGGAAGACAGTGTACAGGTTTTCAGTACAGATAATTTTCAGAAGGAAATTGCCATGTTTCAGGTGAAATCAAGTGAGAGGCCTAATTTCACTTGTGTGTGTTGTCGACGCACTTATTATAAGAATCAGACTAAGTTAGTGGATTTATATGCAAAAAGTGAAAGGGAAAATAATAGTGAATGGAAGGATTTTGCAACATACTTGATGGTAGAAAATTGTTTTGATTTGGGATCAGATCAACGTGTGTGTACTTATTGTTGTAACAAATTAAATCAAAACCAGATGCCTGCTAGAGCGATTCATAATAATCTGGAATTGGTTGAGATTCCTTCTGAATTGAAGGATTTAAATACTTATGAATCTATTTTGATTCAAAGTATCCATCCCTTTCAGGCTATTGTAAGAATGGAGCCAAAGACAGGGAAATTGCCTCCATCAGATTTACAGAGAGGATTAAAGGGAAGAGTTGTTTATTTGCCTCTAGATTTGAAGAAAAACATTAATACAATTGGAGTAGAAAAAGTGGAAGAGGAACCTCTGGTTATCTTAGTTAATGGGGTTCCGACAAAGAGTAAGAAAATATGGCAAGATTTAGTGGATGTTAGGAAAGTCAAAAAGGCAACATTGTATTTGAAAAAAAATAATAAGTACTATAAGAATGTATATATTGCAGAAGAGGAAGTAAGTGAAGAATTGGATAGCAATTTCTGTGCTGGTCAAATTGAGAAAGTAGAACCCTCTAAAAGTGAAGAAATATATGAACATTATAGTGCTCATCCTTTGCATTCCAAGGAAGTCATGGGGAATGCTATTGAGTTGTTTCAAATGAAACAAGCCAAAGGGAGTCCCATTAGTGTTTGGGAGGAAAGTTTGGAAGCTCGGTGTTTCCCACAGCTATTTCCAACAGGTCAAGGAGGAAGATATGATGAGCGATCTCATCAAATTCCTGCTTCTGAATACCGGACTTTACGATTGTATGCAGAAGATGCTAGGTTCTGACAATGCATTCCCTATTTGTTTCATCTCCTGTTTGAAAGCGATCTATCTGGACTGTCATATGCAGTGAACCACATCTTGAAAAGTGGTATACAGATGCAAAACATCTCGGCAAGTGACTTTATGGATAAAGTCAATGTGCAAGACAGTATTTTGGATTCTCACCTGATTAATCTCATGGCGTGTCAGCGTGGTACTAATGAGTACTGGTACCGTCGTCATGGTGATTTAAAATGTATGCTGAGGAACTTAGGAACTCCCACATGGTTCCTCACTCTGAGCTGTGCCGAGTATGGCTGGGAAGACTTACTTGAATTTCTACGAGAGGCAAATGGAAACATTGAAAATATCGAATTCAAGACACCCGGAGAACTGTGCTCTTTGGATCCAGTGAATGTATGCAGGTACTTCAATCATAGATTTGAAGCTATGATGTCTTTCATCATGAATAAGAAGAATCCACCTCTTGGAGAGGTGTTGGATTTCTTCTGGAGAAAGGAGTACCAAGCAAGAGGTGCTCCTCATATACATATGCTGCTGTGGATCAAGGATGCACCTAAATTTGGAACAGATCCAGAAGACTTAGTGATGAGTTTCATACAACAGTATTCTACGTGTGCTGTTCCAAACGCAAAGGAGAAGAAAAGCCTAAGAGAACAAGTTCTACGTTTCCAAAGCCATCGTTGTGGAAAGTACTGTCGTCGTAAATTCAGAAACAAGGACAAGTTCTACACCAAATGTCGTTTCGGCTTTCCACGACCGGTGATTTCTAAAGGAAGAGTAAACAGTTTGATGTCTTCGCTGCGACATAATGTGATGAAGAAATCACCTAAAAACACATACAATTTGAAAAGGAACGAAGAGTCCAAGTAGATCAACGACTACAACCCAGTGATTTTGTCCATGTGGAATGCTAACATGGATATACAGTTTGTGGCTGATAACTGTATGGCTGTGGCTCGGTATGTGACATCTTACATCACCAAAAAAGAAAAGACAGAATTGAAGGATATGTGGGAGGACATTTCCCATGAAAAGAGCCTCAGCAAGAAGTTGTACAGTTTCAGTCTGAAGATGTTGTCACATCGAGAAATTGGAGCTTACGAATGTTCTGACCGGTTGTCTTCAGCAAGTCTCTATGCCAAATCCAGGAGTATCGTTTGGGCGAGTCTTGGTCTTGCTGCAACGCGTAATCGAGTTCTGAAACCTGTGCGGGAAATTGAGTATTTGGCGGAAAAGGAGCCGAACAGTACCGATATTTTGAAGACCAACATGTTGGATACATATTATCCAAATCGAAGCAGTCACCTCGAGAATGTTTGTCTGTATGAGGTTCTACAAAACTACATATTCAAGAGGAACATCAAAGAAGATATTGAGAAAGGAGTGTATGCTGTAATTGGAAGTGAGGGATGTCTGGTCAAGCAAAGAAAATGCCACTTGGTAAACCATCGAAAATTGAGTGGCGAATCTCCTGAAAAAAAGGAGTTTTTCTATTTAGCACTTTTGCAACTTTTCAAGCCTTGGCGTGCAGAAGAGGAACTGCTTGGAGATTTCCTCTGTTATGAAGACTCTTTCACTGCCGCCAAGGAGACCATAGAATGTCCTGCTTTTCCCACATATCTAGAAATGTTGAATGCGGAAATCGAGCAGGAAGCAACGATTGCAGCCGAGATTGCCAGAGACAGTTCTCAGGACAGTCAGAGTTCTGTTTCATTGAGTCAGGATCCACTAGGGGGACCTGTTATCGAAAATGAAGCTGCCACTGCCATGAATGAAGTGGAAAGAGCCATGGCACATGCTCAGGAGGATGCGGTTAACTTAGAAGACTTGGAAAGACAACTCAACGTTGAGCAGAGGAAAATATATGACGAAGTTACCAAGCAAATTGATCATGGATTAAGTCATGAGAAGAAAGAGTGCTCATGTACGTCGTTGAAGCCTGTCCGACTGTACGTGAGTGGAGAAGCAGGAACTGGAAAAAGTTTCCTCATTAAAGCAATTTCATGTTATTTGCATGAAAGGACTGAGTCATCGCTGTCTTGTGTTGTCACCGCTCCAACTGGACTGGCAGCACATAACATTAAAGGTATTACTTTGCATCGTCTACTGATGCTGCCAGTGGAGCATGACAACAAATTACAATACCACAAGTTATCTGGAGATGCTTGTTGTGAAGTTTCAAGAGTCTTGAGGAAAATGAAACTTCTTATCATTGACGAAGTAAGCATGGTTTCCAATGTCATGCTTGCCTTTGTGCATTTGAGAATGCAAGAAGTTCTTAAAACAGAGTATGATGTGTTATTTGGTGGCAAACACATCATTGTTTTCGGAGATCTTCTGCAGCTGACACCAGTGAAAGGACAACCTATGTTCAAAATGCTCACGCATGAAGATACCAGGAAGTGCCTAGGGAGCATTGGGAACGTCAATATATGGTTAAACTTCAATTATGCTGAACTGCATGAAAATATGCGTCAGGCGAAGGATGAAGATTACAAGAATATTCTACAAGATGTTAGAATTGGAAAAGTGACCGAGCATGGGAAAGAAGCTTTACATGCACGATTACTGTCAAATTTATATCCAGAACAAGACGTTGTGCCTGAGAATATTTTTCAGAAAATTACTGAGAAGAAATCTGGAATATGTTTGATGCCAACTCTTGCAGAATGTGCCATCTTCAACAACAAAATGTTGCATTTAGAAAACCAAGAGATTGTGAAACTGGAAGCTATTGACAGAGTAGAGCATATGGGATCAACAATTATTTTGTCTGAGAATTTGAAAACAAAATTGAATTCATTAGAGAAGACTATATCTAAAACTGCAGGTTTTGAAAAGACTCTGAATGTGTGCTTAAACTGCCGTATAATTTTAAGAAGGAATTTACATGTTGAAAGAGGTCTGGTAAATGGATCAATGGGTAATGTTGTTGATTTTGTGAAATACAGAAATAGAGATGGAATTGAATTTTTAAAAATTAAATTTGATGGCATTGAGGAAGTACAGCTAATTGGTCGTTGTTCTGCTAGATTTTTGCTTGTAAAAGACTTATATGTTCGCCGTAAGCAGTTTCCTGTTTGCTTGGCATATGCGGTGACAATCCATAAATCGCAAGGTTTAAGTGTAGACAGTGCATTGGTGAATATTGGCAGTTCTGTGTTCAAGGAGGGTATGGCATATGTGGCATTGTCACGAGTTAGAACTTTATCGGGATTGTACTTGATTGAGTGTGATGTCACAAACATTTGTGCGGATCTAGATTGTGTTAAGGAATACAATAGGTTAAGAAGAGAGTATGCGCCACATTTGCCTCAATATCCTTTGTTTGAGAAACGTGTGGTAGGCCGGAAACGAAGAAATGTGACCAATACTAAGGAGGTTGTAGCAAAAAGACGAAAAGTCGATGAACCTGAAATTATAAGCAGAAACAAAAAGGATTCTGTTGAAGATGTTGTTGGTTTTCAATTTGAAAACAGTTCTGGTGTCAACTGCTATGCTAATGTAGTGGTTAATGTTTTGTTTTCTCTAGAAAATGTAAAAGAAGAGATTGTGGTCAATTCTGATCAAAGATTTTGCAGTTTGTTAAATTCTGTGTTAGAGAAATGTAGCACTGATAGAACAAAAATAGAAAGTGTGTCTGAAATTCGAAATCTGTTAGACAGATGTTCAGGTCAAACACAATTCTCTCAAAATATTCAGCAAGATTGTCTGGAGTTTTTAATGTATATGCTTGATGTATTGCATGCTGAAGGTGTAGATGTAGATCACCTGTTTGGGCTTTCTTATCAATGGCAGCATGACTGCGAGAACTGTAGGGTATCAAGTACTACTAGTGTAGACTCAGAAAGATTTATATATTTAACTTTGCCAGACAGTAAATCAGTCTCCTTTAATAAGCTAGTAAAAGCAGCTGATCACAACATGGAGTGTAGCCAATGTAAATCTGAAATGATGTCAACATTATTTATACGAACATATGGCCAGTATGTCATTTTAATGTTCCAACGATGTAGGCCTGATGGAACAAAATTGACAACTTTAATTAAAAATTTTGTTGCTTCGCAGTTGTCAATATCAGGACGGACTTTTGTAACTGCAGCAATTATATATCATGATGGTCCTTCAATAACATCAGGACATTACACAGCTTATTTAAAGTCTAGAAATGGCTGGTCATTCTGCAACGATTCTGTTTTAATTTTCAAAAAACAATTGCCTTTTGACCGTAAAAATTCTTACCTGGTGTTTTTAAAACCAAAATTTTAGAGAAGGAATCTCGGGATTTGCGCTGAGGAATTTCAAGAGGTTCTAATGGCTCCTACACGATTTGGCCTTGAGGATAAGTGTAGTACAGAGTCAAAAGTTATTTTTGAGTTTTAAATAGTTCCTGGAAAAAAAGAAGATTTTCTTATAGAAAGTGGTGGGCAGAGATTAGTTGAAGGACAACAGAGTATTTCCCAAAGCAAACGGTGTTCTTACCATAACACTTGACGTCATGGAAAAATAACTGCACTTTGAATGAGTTCAGAAAAACTGTTTCTTTTTATAAGCTAATTCAAGCAGCCAATCAAAACATGGAGTAGAGGGAATGTAAGTCTGCAATGCTGTCTAGATTATTGGTCCAAACTTTTGATTATAATGTCATTTTAAAAATCCAACTATATAAACCTGATGAAAGTAAGTCTTCAACTTTAATTACAAATGTTGTGGCTACACAGTCGTTGATTTTAGGAAGAACATTTGTAATGCAGCTATTATATGGCATGATGGTCATTTGACAAGATCCGCTTATTACACAGCTTATTGAAAATGTAAAAAAAATTGCTGTTTCGGAAATTATTCCCATTTGACTACGATACAATGTTGCCTTTTTACTTAAAAATATTCTTACTTTCTGTTTTCAGAAAAGAGAATTTAGGGTAGGTAACTGGCGTATAATGATTCTAGGGGTTGATATAATTGTATCTACTGTTTTATATTGCTTTGTGATTAAAAGTGATCTAGAGAATTAAATAATTGTATTAGTCATAGAGGTAGTGTAAGTCTGCTTCATAGTAAGCAGTATCAGTGTCATAGGAAATGTAGAACATGAGTGAGCAAGAAGGGTAAGATATTACTAGTCCAGGATTGTGAAAGTGATCTTGAACGTTTTCTTTCTGAAAGTTGCGGAAATAGAAAATGACGGGATTTGCTTACAAGAATTCCAAGAGTTATAAATGGCTCTTACATGATTTGGCCTTGTGGAAACGTGTGGTAGAGAGCGAGAAGTCATTTATTGTATGTAACATATTTTTCAAAACGATGGAGGTTTTCTTTCAGAAAGTGGCGGGCTGAAAATAAAAACAGCACAACCGAGTGTAAGCTGTTCATAGGACATCCTTCGACGTCATGGAAAGTAAGTTACTTTTGAGGAGTTCTGATTTCTGATTGGTTATGTTATATGGGTTTTTTAAACACAATCATTTTGATTGTGTTTTTTTTTCCCCGCTGTTATATGATGAATACCTTCAAGTCACTGTTTTTAGTGAAATTTGATACATTCTGAGAACAGCAAAAATAAACCATTTAACATGTATAATTAATTATGTACTGTTTGTATTTATGATGTACATTTAGAACTGTGTAGGAGGCATGGAGAAGGTGAGGCTTCTGTAAGTGTCAAAGTTGTTGCATACAGTGCTCACATTCTACGTAGTCTTTCATATGATAGACTACATTTCCACAATGAGATACCTAAGCAAAGGAAACACAGGTGATGTGATTGTGGAATGAGCAAAAAAAATTGCACGTTTTTCAATTATATTACCTGTGTTTCCTAACATTACACATCACATTGTGTAGATGAGGTTTAGGCCTGTTCCAGGAGACAGAGGAGGTCTGACATTTGTTCAAGAGTGCAGTGGACATGACTCACTTCGTTAGTAGGCCTGCACATGTATTATCTCCTCTATACTCTTCAACAAGCCTAAATTTCATCTGCAACCCTGAGTAGGACTTACCTGAAACAAATCTGTGGATAGGTTACACCTTATCAGCATCTAGAAACAATCATTTAAAATGTTAAGGGCAGTTTTATGAAGGCTGTGTGCCTCTTTTACGCCGCTGTTCCGTCACTTTTGTGTAAAAGATGCACCATGTTGCAAGATAGGCCTCAGTTCATTTCCAGCAAGATACCGTCAGTTTAAAATGTATATAATTAGGACTGTGTAGGGGGTATGGAGAAGCTGAGGCTTCAGTAAGTGTCAAAGTTGTTGCATGCAGTGCATACTCTTTCATATGCTGGACTACATCTGCACAATGAGATACCTAACCAAATGAAACACAAGTGATGTGATTGTGAAATGAGCAAAAGAAATTGCACGTTTTTCAAATACATTACCTGTGTTTCCTAACATTACGAATCACATTGTGCAGATGAAGTTTAGGCCTGTCCAGGGAAACAGAGGAAGTCTGAACTTTATTGGTTGGCCTGCACATGTATTATCCCCTCTGTACTCTTCAACAAGCCTAAATTTGATCTGCAACCCTGAGTAGGCCTCACCTGAAACAAACGTCTGGATAGGACACACCTTATTGCCATCCTGAAACAATCATTTAAAATGTTAGGAACAGTTTTATGATGATTGTGCACCTCTTTTGCGCTGCCATTGCGTCACTTTTGTGAGACAACAGCAGTGCAAAAGATGCACCATGTTCCAAGATAGGCTTCACTTCATCTGCATCAAGATACTGTTAGTTTAAAATGTATATCTTTAGGACTGTGTATGGGGCCTGGAGAAGCAGAAGCTTCTGTAAGTGTCAAAGTTGTTGAAAAACTGTTTGTCCTTCAATCTTTTCCCTTGTCTTTTCTAATTTTTAAATACATGTTTTAATATTTTTCAAATGTTTGTTCTCTCTTTCACAGATTGAAAGTATAAAAATAACAAGTGACTAAGTTAACGACAATTATAAGGTAAATGTTTTGTACTCTTTTCATTACATTTCTATCACATTTAACTTCTATTAGTTTCACTGCTTCATTTCTTTAACCCTCACTTTCCTGCCTTTGCTACTTCCCTCATTCCTTTCTCTATTACTTACTTACTCTACTCCATCCACTCTTTTTCTCAGTCCCTTTTTTCTCATAGCTCCTCACTCTTGTTTACTCACTCCGTCTCTATTACTCTCACTGTCTCTGACTGATCACTCTTTCACTACTTGTTCATTATGCTTTCTCTGTGTAGTTGAAGCACAGTAAGGGGCATATTATCAACACAGCCAATTAAATTATCACTGCTTTTATCGGCAGAAAACTGCTGCAAAAGCGGCTTTAGCGGCATTTTTCTGCAGCAAAAGCGGCTTTAGCAGCAGATTTCTGCCAATAAAAGCAGCAAAACTTTTATCGCCTATGTTGATAATATGCCCCTATGTTATTTAGATTTCTTTGCTGTTTCAATCATTCTTTTTCTGTTACTTCTTCATTTCTGCATTCTGTTTTTTCTCTCTGTTATTCCAATGTTTTAATCTTAATTTGATCATTCAGTCACATTCTCTAAGAAACTCTTGTTTGTTATTCTTCTACTCTCCTTTTTTTTCCTCACTTCCTTATCTATTTTGTTTTTCACAATTATACCCTCTTAAATCTTTTCTTCAGTAAATAGATCTATTAAACAGTATCTCTAGTTTACTCCCTATAGCTGTCTTTCTTTTAACATAACTGTCTGTTTCCTTCCCTTATACTTACTCTTCTTTTTTTTTAATTTTTTTTTTGGTTCGCTCCCAGTTCGCGTACCGGAGAGCGAACCGGGAAGCGAACTAAAAGAAATAGAGGTTGGCAGAGTTCCAAATATTCTACCAATTTTTTTATAACGGGGAGGTAGTTCTGAAAAGAACTTTTTTTTAAATTGTTTTAGTTGTTTTATATTTTTTTTATTATTTTTCGGAACATTTTTTTACTTTTTTTGTATTTTCTGAACGGTTTTATATTTTTTGTGGTTTTTTTTGGGGGGGGAAACAAAAACGATTCATTGTAAAGGGCTCAACAGGAGCAACAAAAAAAAGAATTTATTCTCTGGGGCGTTTCGGACAAACATGATTGTCGATAGCTCTGTTGATTAGATTGATGCTACTTTCTCTGTAGCAAATGAACTGATTACAACGCACGCACACTTGTTTCACTTCCCCGAATCTCATCTGTATATTTGGGACCATCTCCCTCGCCTCTGGTCCAGTCACTTCCTGTACAACTGATCTTCTGGCCATAGAAGGGGGATTATCTTGCTCGTCACGTAACTGCGCAGCACTGTAGTTGATAGGATGCCACCTACTCATATGGCGATGCATTGTGTAATTGCCGTAACTGTACTTCTTCTCGGTCCCTCTGGACAGTCTATCTTTACAATTAAGGCAAGTTACGTACCGTGCATTGACTTTTTTTTGGCCCCGGGGATATGTAAAAAATTGCCAAATATAATTTTCTTTGACATGAGACCTCCTGGGCTCCTCACGCAAAAAATGCCTCTCTTCCTGCTCTTCCTCTTCTTCCTCTTCTTCCTCTTCTTGCTGAATGATAACTTCAGCAGGTGGTCCTCCCTTCCTTGGATGTGGTGGAGGTGGTGGGGAAGCACCAGCTGAAGCTACTAATGAAGCCATTGCTCAGTGATCACAAAGGGTCTTTCTCTCACAAAGATGAAAGTCAGAGTGAGGAAAGAAGGAGGGGTTTTCATCCTTTGGGAAAAACAATAGTTCTAAACCAATGAAAAGTGTTAATTTTAGATCACATGACCTAGTCTTACATCATTAGGAAACCAAAAGTAAAATGAACCAATGAAAAGTGTTATTACCAAGTCACATGACCTGTTGTGTTTACGTTACGCGCTTTGCGCCGCGTCCCGGTTCGCTTCCGGGAAGCTGCGCTTCGCGCCTCGCTTCGATTACCGGTTCGCTTCCGGGTACGCTAACGTGGCGCGTCATATGACGTATCACGCGACAACGCGATACGTCATGCTGACGCGATGCGTCACGATGTTGTTTTCTAACGCGGCAGTTGCGGAAACGGAACGTTTACCGGTTCGCGGACCGGGTCGCGGCACCAAATTGAGCTAACGGGAAGCTAAATAATTTTTAAAAAAAATTGTATTAAAAACATGTAAAATATATTTTTTGATTTAAAGAAAAATACATTTTAAAGCTTTTGTTATTTGCTATTAAAAAACCATTGAAATTCACTGAAAAAACCATAGGTTATAGACCATATATAGTTTGGAATTAGCATTTACAAAACCTTATTTTACTCACACAAAACCATTGAAATTCCATATATAGTTAGTTGTACTAACTATATATCGCGCACCCGCAATCCACTGCTGATCATGTCACATATTACATCATTCATGACATGGTCAGTGACATCACTGATGACATCACTGATGACATCTCAAATGACATCACTGATGACATCACTGATGACATCTCAAATGACATCACTGATGACATCACTGATGACAACATCCAGTGACTGTATGTTTCTGTAAAGTTAAAATATGTCTTACATATTGAAGAATGAGTGGATGTATAAGTGTCTGGACAAAGGATTTAGTAGGTGCATGACTGACTGTATGAGTGAGTGATTAAATGTGTCTCACTGAGTGCATGGGTTAGTGACTAAACTGTCTTAATTTGTGCATCATTATGTCTGTTGTTCTGTAAACTGCTGCATGTGTTGATCAGTAGCTATATGATTAACTATATGGGTTATTGATTGGTTGCCCAAGTATTTGTATGGGAGACTGAGAGTGTGTATGGGTGGCTGGGAGGTGTATGACTCTCTGCATAGATGTGTGAGCAGTTGATTCACTAGGTGTATGGGTTCAAAAGTGCATGTGGAAACATCTGTATGGGCGGTTGACTGTGCATGAGTGCATTGGTGAGTGAATGGATATCTCAGTGCTACATGTCAAAGTAAGTACATATGTAAAACACAGTACATGTGAGAGTTGACATATATAAATAACTGTGCATAAGAGCCAGTGAATGTGTGAGTGGCTGTATGAATCATTGTGAACTTGTATCAGGGATTGTATAAGAGAGTAAATATGTGTTAGTATATGTTTGAATAAGTAAGGTGTGTATAACTGTATAGTTGAGGAAATGGAGGTGTGATTGATTCTTTGCATGACTGACTAGGTGTGTGAGTAACTCCATGGATGAGTGACAGTCTGTGAGTGTCTGTTTACACTGAGTGTATCTAAGGTTATATTAGAGTCTGAAGAAGTTCATTGTATTATCACATGAATGATGTCATCAGTGATGTGATCAGTAATGTCAAATGAGATGTCATCAGTGATGTCATCAGTGATGTCATTTGAGATGTCATCAGTGATGTCATTTGAGATGTCATCAGTGATGTCATCAGTGATGTCATCAGTGATGTCATTTGAGATGTAATCAGTGATGTCATCAGTGATGTCATTTGAGATGTCATCAGTGATGTCATCAGTGATGTCACTGACCATGTCATGAATGATGTAATATGTGACATGATCAGCAGTGGATTGCGGGTGCGCGATATATAGTTAGTACAACTAACTATATATGGAATTTCAATGGTTTTGTGTGAGTAAAATAAGGTTTTGTAAATGCTAATTCCTAACTATATATGGTCTATAACCTATGGTTTTTTCAGTGAATATATATATATATATATATGCAGCAAGTGGACTGAAGTATGAGTTGGTATATGAGTGTCTGAATGGATGATTTAGTGGGTGTGTGACTGACTGCATAAGTCAGTGATTAAACGTGTCTTAGAGAATGCATGGGTGGATGTGTATACAGTGTAAATAATGTGCGTATTAGTCTGTCAGTTTGTGTGGAAGTGGCTGTATGGGTTGGTGAGTAGCTACATTAGTATCTATATGGGTTAATGATTGGTTGCCTGAGTACCTGTATGAGTGCCTGAGTGTCTGTGTGGGTGGGTGGGGAATGTGTGACTCACTGCATGGAAGTGTGGGTGGATGATGTTCTGGGTGTATGGGTTCATGAGTGCGTCTGCGAGGAACCTTATGGGTGAGTGAGTGTGCATATGGCTGTGTTGGTGAGTGAATGGATGTCTCAGTGGTATATGTATAAGTAACTACAAATGTTAAAGGCAGTATATGTGAGTGTTGGAGTATATAAGTCACTATATGTAAGAGTTATTGATTGTGAGAGTGGCTGTATGGATGAGTGTGTGCTTGTGTTAGTGATTGTAGAAGTGAGTAAGTATGTGTTACTATCTGCATGAATAAGTGAGGTGGTGTGTGTGTATAACTGTATAGGTGAGTAAATGGCAGTGTGTGATTGATTCTTTTGGTGACTGACTAGATGTTTGGTGAATGGCGGTGTGTGAGTGTCTGTATGAATGTATGAGTTCATATATCAGTGGCTGTATTGATGAGTGATTGCGTGTATGAGTGACTGTATGGGTTAGTGAGTGGATGTGTGTGTGGACCTACATATCATTGAGTGGGTATGCACTAACTGGTATTTGTGTGGGTATGGTTTCAAGAATAGTAGTCTGTATTTTAGAGTGGGTGCATCAAAGGTTATATTATATATATATATATATTATATTAGGGTGTGGGTAGGTGTATCAGATATTAAGTGGATGATGTCATCAGCGACATCATTTGAGATGCCATTAGTGATGTCATGAGTGATGTCGCTGACCATGTCATGAGTGATGTAATATGTGATATCATCAGCAGTGCATTGCGGGAGCGCAAGTTATAATTAGCTCAGCTAACAATAATGGCTGAATTTCTATGTTTCTGTTTAAGTGAAATGTTAGCCTAACTGTAACATCCTGAAACCTGTGTTTTTTTAATTTTATATATATATATATATTCACTGAAAAAACCATAGGTTATAGACCATATATAGTTAGGAATTAGCATTTAAAAAACCTTATTTTACTCACACAAAACCATTGAAATTCCATATATAGTTAGTTGCACTAACTATATATCGCGCACCCGCAATCCACTGCTGATGATGTCACATATTACATCATTCATGACATGGTCAGTGACATCACTGATGACATCACTGATGACATCTCAAATGACATCACTGATGACATCATCCAGTGACTGTGTGTTTCTGAAAAGTTTAAATATGTTTTACATATTGAAGAATGAGTAGATGTAGAAGTGTCTGGATGAAGGATTTAGTAGGTGCGTGACTGACTGTATGAGTGAGTGATTAAATGTGTCTCACTGAGTGCATGGGTTAGTGACTAAACTGTCTTAATTTGTGCATCATTATGTCTGTTGTTCTGTAAACTGCTGCATGTGTTGGTCAGTAGCTATATGAGTAACTATATGGGTTATTGATTGATTGCCCAAGTATTTGTATGGGAGACTGAGTGTGTGTGTGGCTGGCTGGGAGGTGTGTGACTCAGTGCAGATCAATGTGTACTTGTATCAATGATTGTATAAGAGAGTAAGTATGTGTTAGTATATGTTTCAAAATGTAAGGTGCTCTATGTTTAACTGTATAGATTAGAAAATGGAAGTGTGATTGATTATTTACAGGACTGACTAGGTGTGTGAGTAACTCCATGGATGAGTGACAGAGTGTGAGAGTCTGTATAGGTGTATGAGTGCATATGATAGTGTTGTAAAGATGAGTGATTGTATGTATGAATGATTGTATGGGTAAATGAGTGAATGTGTGTGTAAACATAGGAATCACTGAGTGCGTATGTAGTAACTAGTATTGGTGTGTCAATGGTTTCAAAAAGTATACTCTGTATTTAACACTGGGTGTAACAGAGGTTATATTAAAGTGTGAGGAGATGCATTGTATTGTCACATGAATGATATCATCAGTGATGTGGTCATTGATGTCAAATGAGATGTCATCAGTGATGTCATTTGAGATGTCATCAGTGATGTCATTTGAGATGTTATCAGTGATGCCATTTGAGATGTCATCAGTGATGTCATCAGTGATGTCATTTGAGATGTCATCAGTGATGTCATCAGTGATGTCACTGACCATGTCATGAATGATGTAATATGTGACATCATCAGCAGTGGATTGCGGGTGCGCGATATATAGTTAGTGCAACTAACTATATATGGAATTTCAATGGTTTTGTGTGAGTAAAATAAGGTTTTTTTAATGCTAATTCCTAACTATATATGGTCTATAACCTATGGTTTTTTCAGTGAATTTTCAAGGTTTTGTAAATGCTAATTCCTAACTATATATGGTCTATAACCTATGGTTTTTTCAGTGAATTTCAATGGTTTTTTAATAGCAAATATCATAAGCTGTCGAATGTCAAGTACGTGGTAAGTGAAAACATTTTCGTGTTTATGCACACTGATCTGCTTTGAATGGTGCCCCCCCCCCCCTCATTTCTATTAGGAGTACTCTCTCTTTGCAGATAGTGAAAGGTAGTTAACGCAGGCCTTTGCCCCCGTTGTAATCCGTCGTGCCTGCTTCTCTCTCCATTTGATTGATTGTTATCCAAGTATTTACTGTTTTAGAATTAGTTCTCTTTGGTTCATTCTCTATTTACAAACAAACACAGAGTCGCAATACTCTGTTTAGTCTTTGCAGATAACGAAAAATCGTGTAAAAAAAAAGAAAAGGAATCGAGCAAAATCAGTAGGCCACTAATGGGATCTCTTTTTGACCTCGCTAAAATAGAAACATAAGGAACAACCCCTCATGACAAATACAAAACTAGTGAGATGAACTGAACTCCACACAATGATGGCTGCAAAACAGCTCGGCTCCGCCACCCACCCCGCCCAAAATAACGATAAAGAGCGGCTGCCATGATTGGTTGCGGAATGGCCACAACGGAGCTACGAAATGGTGCTGCTCTCATGCTAACCCCAGCTTCGGTCTGAAACATCCAGAAACACTGTAGACTACCAATTCGATCAGTTCCGGTAGCGCCCCAATGTAACCCGGTAGAGAAGAACTAGCCCTCCCCTCTTTGACTGATGGTTCTTGTTGCCTGTCCTTTCTGTTGTCATTTAACAGAACTATTTAGCCTGCTGAAAGGGGTTGTGTTTCGACCGCTGGTTGGTGGTGACATTTTGACTATATTCTGGACCTGCGTTGTCGCGTAATGCGTCATATGACGCGCCGCGTTAGCGCATCCGGAAGTCATCCGGGGCGCGCAGCGCGTAACGTAAGCATAACAAGTCATGTGACTTGTTAATAAAACTTTTCATTGGTTCATTTTACTTTTCTTATTCTAATGATGAAAGCCTTGGTCATATCACCTAAAAATTACGCTTTTAATTACTTCCGAACATTATTTTCTCTTAAATATATGTTATAATGTTCCAGGCTAATGTACTTTCCCGGAAATTTTACAACTGTCCTGCAAGTAAAATATATTCTTTTTTCGAGAAAAAGAGCGTTTCTTCGTCCCATGACGGAGCCGTTGAGCAAAAGAGGGTCGACCTGCTGTCTTAGTCGCCGATACGCCTGAATATGAGATTCTTATCGATCACTTTATGTTGCAGGAATAGAAAACACAACAGCCCTTGACCATTTATCTTTACTGCGTTCCTTCGTATTATACCTTTTACCCTTCATGTAATTGGTCTGCTTTATTTCACTTGCCTTTTAATGATTCTAAAACAGTGACTATTATTAAAAACTTTACCAATGTATACACTACTACCATGTTTTCTTTTAAAAACCTTTATTGTGAAAATTTCATTATACAAATACGAGCCTATAACCACGTGGGCCTGCCACGGAGCAAATTGTAATCGTATATGATGAATAGACATTTACACTGTAGAGGAACGTAACGGGCGGGCCATTAGGTTGCAAAAACTAAGGTGTCTAACAGTTACGGAATCGGTGGACGTACATTTTATAATTAAAATACGACAGGGCCAGTTACAATAAAATTATCTAGATATACATTTGCGGGCAAGTACCATGGGTGACGTTAATTCGAATTTTCAACAGTACAGTAATCAATAACACATCAGAACTTAATATCAATAGGGATGTCGAAATATTCAATCAATTCTCGTCCCCGCCCGCCATGTGCTTCAAAACTGCATACGTATCTCGTGATTTCAAGGTTCTGCAACCAGTACACAACAAGGAGTTACGAGTCCCATTTATTCCGGCGCCATTTTGGGCGAGGACGGGCAGGTCCAGGATATAGTCAAAATGTCTCTACCAACCATCGACTATGATGATGTTCATATGCTGTATTTATTAGAGTAACACTCATCTGCCCACATGAAATTAATTTACCACAATCTAAACATGTCATTTTAATCTTTCCAAAGTTCTTCTAAATATTTGGGACCGTTTCCCTTGCCTCTGAAGCTCTCAGTGCCACTTCTTTGATGAATGTACTAGCAGGTCAGGGGTTCTCCTCCAAATCTCTCTTTTATGCAGCACTATAATTAATTGGTGCCACCTCTCCATATGACGATGCATGGTATAGTTACCACAACTATATTTTTTTTCGGTTCCTCTGGAGAGTTCATCGTGGCAGATGAAGCGTGTAACATACCGGGCATTTACCTTTTTTTGCATGTACAGGAAAGGAAAAAAAAATCGAGCGTCCGAGTTCTAAGGTGTCCCAGGGCCATTTTAGTGGACCAGGCCCAAATCCAAAGAACAGCCATCTCACAGGCTAATGGGGCGACCCACGCCGAGTTTCAGCATTGTAGGATGACCACACAAGTACAGCAACTTGCTAGACATCACCTCGGTGCCATCCGGATCTCGGCGCCCCACTGCAGATGAAGTGCCTCTCAACTATGAAACCACCACGGTGACATCCGGATCTTGGCGCGTTGTGCTGCCTTCGGCCTATTCGCACATCGGTCCGCTACTGACGCCATCTCACAGGCTAATGGGGTGACCCACGCCGAGTTTCAGCATTGTAGGATGACCACACCAACTTGCTAGACATCACCTCGGTGCCATCCGAATCTTGGCATCTCAACGCCTAGTGGTATCTTCCATACAGAAAATATTGTTACGCTGCCTTTGGCCCCATTCGCACATCAGTCCGCAACTTAGACATCACCTCGATGCCATCCGGATCTTGGCATCTCAGCGCCTTGTGGTGTCAGTCAGAAAATATTGTTGCGCTGCCTTTGGCCCCATTCGCACATCAGTCCGCTACTGACACCATCTCACAGGCCAATAGGGCGCCCCACGCCGACTTTTACCATTGTACGATGGCCACACCAGTGGCACAACTTGCTAGACATCACCTCGGTGCCATCCGAATCTTGGCATCTCAACGCCTAGTGGTATCTTCCATACAGAAAATCTTGTTACGCTACCTTTGGCCCCATTCGCACATCGGTCCGCAACTTAGACATCACCTCGGTGCCATCCGGATCTTGGCATCTCAGCGCCTTGTGGTGTATTCTCTTCAGAAAATATTGTTGAGCTGCCTTTGGCCCCATTCGCACATCCGTCCGCAACTTACACATCACCTCGGTGCCATCCGGATCTTGGCATCTCAGCGCCTTGTGGTGTCTTCTACTCCGAAAATATAGTAGAAAATATTGTTGCGCTGCCTTTGGCCCCATTCACACATCAGTCCGCTACTGACACCATCTCACAGGCCAACAGGGCGCCCCACGCCGACTTTTACCATTGTACGATGGCCACACCAGTGCCACAACTTGCTAGACACCACCTCGGTGCCATCCGGATCTTGGCATCTCAGCGCCTTGTGGTGTCTTCAAATCAGAAAATATTGTTGCGCTGCCTTTGGCCCCATTCGCACATCGGTCCGCTACTGACGCCATCTCACAGGCCAACGGGGCGCCCCACGCCGACTTTCAGCATTGTAGGATGGCCACACCAGTGCGGCAACTTACTAGACACCACCTCGGTGCCATCCGGATCTTGGCGCGTTGTGCTGCCTTCGACCTATTCGCACATCGGTCCGCTACTGACGCAAACTCACAGGCCAACGGGGCGCCCCACGCCGACTTTCAGCATTGTAGGATGGCCACACCAGTGCGGCAACTTACTAGACACCACCTCGGTGCCATCCGGATCTTGGCGCGTTGTGCTGCCTTCGGCCTATTCGCACATCGG
Organism: Lissotriton helveticus; assembly: GCF_964261635.1. NCBI lineage: Eukaryota > Metazoa > Chordata > Amphibia > Caudata > Salamandridae > Lissotriton > Lissotriton helveticus. Next base: position 852,360,515 of record NC_136063.1, read on the forward strand.
TCCGCTACTGACGCAAACTCACAGGCCAACGGGGCGCCCCACGCCGACTTTCAGCATTGTTGGATGGCCACACCAGTGCGGCAACTTACTAGACACCACCTCGGTGCCATCCGGATCTTGGCGCGTTGTGCTGCCTTCGGCCTATTCGCACATCGGTCCGCTACTGACGCAAACTCACATGCCAACGGGGCGCCCCACGCCGACTTTCAGCATTGTTGGATAGCCACACCAGTGCGGCAACTTACTAGACACCACCTCGGTGCCATCCGGATCTTGGCGCGTTGTGCTGCCTTCGGCCTATTCGCACATCGGTCCGCTACTGACGCAAACTCACAGGCCAACGGGGCTCCCCACGCCGACTTTCAGCATTGTAGGATGGCCACACCAGTGCTGCAACTTGCTGGACACCCCCTCGGTGCCATCCGGATCTTGGCGCGTTGTGTTGCCTTCGGCCTATTCGCACATCGGTCCGCTACTGACGCGGCCTCACGTGCCAACGTATTTTCTCCTAATTTTACACCCTATGCCGCATAACAGGTCATGTGACTTGTTTATAAAACTTTTCATTGGTTCATTTTACTTTTGGTTTCCTAATGATGGAAGGCTTGATCATGTGACCTAAAAACAACACTTTTCATAGGATGAAAACTTTTTTTTTTCCCCAAACGATGAAAGCCCCACCTTGTTTCTGGATGTTTCAGACTGAAGCTGGCGTCAGCATGAAAGCACCACCATCTCGTAGCTCAGTCGTGGTCATTCCGCGAGCAATCATGGCAGCCGCTCCCCACCAGAAGCCTGCAGGAGTCGGAGCCCCCAAAACTTTTGATGAATTCTCAAGGCGGAGGGGACGCTTTCGAGAATGAGGTCCAAGACCTAGCAGACAAGCGTCCGATTTCCAAGGTGTCCCAGGGCCATTTCAGTGGACCAGGCCCAAAAAGGAAACAGCCTGCCGCCATTTTGAGAGTCCTGTGACAGCCGCCTATCGCTGCACCGCAAGAGTGGGCGCAACTCAGCTGAATTGCGGCTTTTGACACAGTGGACCAAAAACGGACGGAATGGCAACTGAAACGGTAAAGGGGCGCCCCACTACAACAGACGAGACTCCACCTGGAGAGGCCCGTTCACGCCGCCTCCCCCGGGGCGCTCCACGCCGTTATTCGGAGCAGCATTGTAGGATACCAAAACCAGTGCGGCAACTTACTGGACATCACCTTGGTGCCATCGTTCTGCTGCCTTGGAACTATTCGCACAACAGTTTGCTACTGATGACCCACCCCCCGCGACGCCCCATGCCGTTATTTGCTGGGTGGCAACTTACTAGACATCACTTTCGTGTCATCTAGATTTCGGCGCGTTCTGCTGCCTTGGAACTATTCGCACAACAGTTTGCTACTGATGACCCACCCCCCGCGACGCCCCACGCCGGAAATCTGGACGTTGTGCTGCGTTGGGACTATTCGCACAGCCGACCGCTACTTCGTTGTTTTTCCCTAAAAATGTTTATATGTTATTACTATTTTTGTTTTCTTGTATATATTTATAAATTATTAAAGTTTTATAATCTTACTACTTTGTCGGAGTGCTATATATTTTTAATGTGACACATAATTGTAAAAACTTTGATGTACAAACAGTCATCCCTGGAATCTTCCGCTTCAGGCTCGGTCCCCTCCCCAATCACAATACAGGATGGTTTTCAGATAATAGCAACGCTTCTGCTGTGACGGATCTCATCGAGTGTGGGCCTTGATCTACTATAACTCCTTTGAAGAGGGGTGATTCTTTACAGCTGTGGCCATAAACTACATCTGCAGGGCTAGCTGATACCCTAGGACCAGCCTGGACAATCGGACACAGAGGAAAAGGAGTGTCAAAGGGTGCGGTAGTGAATAGGGCGAAAGGGAGGTGTCGGGCGGGCACAGGGTGTGATTCTCAGGGAACAGCAGCGCAGATGGGGGAGGTTTATAACCCATGCATAAGACAGAGAGCGGGGGTGACCACTGCCTGGGGGAGATGTTTGCGAGGGTGGGGAGCCATGCTAAGGATCGACAGCGTGCACAGAGTGGGTCTGGTCAAGGCATCTAAAATGGCTGCCGTGCACGACAAAAGTGTGGCATTTGAAAAAAGACAAGATGGCGCAGACAATGTTTTTCAACACTTCCTGATTTCCTTCGAATCGAACGTTAACAGACATTGGGGCATATTACCAAAGTTAAGCGATATTTATCCCTAACGATGCTTAGCAACGATTTTTTTACCGTCAGAAATTATCGCAGATAAACCTTGCTATTATCAAGGTTTATCGGAAATACGATAAAAAACGAACGCAATGCATTAATATCGCTGAAAACTCAGCGATATTCATGCATTACCGAGCTAATGCTCTTAGCCATGTTATCCACCTCCCATTGGATAACATGGCTAAGAACTGCTCAGGGCAGGTGGTAGCTTTTAGAGATATTCGCCCTTATCTCGAATATTTCCAAAAGTTGATAATAGGAGATAGCGATGTTAGCGACTGTTTCCAGTCGCTAACATCTTGGCATGCCCACTTTGCATGTCATTAGTGATAAATATCACTCACATGCAAAGTGGGGCCCAAGATGGTCGCTATCTTCTACTAGCCGTCGCTAACTGGTGTTAGCAACAGCTAGGTAATACACATATAATTTTATCTCCGCGAAGCGGAGCGCTGTTACAGATATATATCTTGTTTCTGAACGTTAATTTCTCAAAATGCACTGAAGCACATATATTGAGACCTAGCAAAGGCACATCGGGCTACCAGTCCCTACAATTTTGCCAAGTTTCGTGCAAATCCATTCAGCTGTTCGATCCTACCGAGAGACAAGATGGCGGCCGCTACGGACTGTTTGGAATGTTTACAGACACCGGAGAGCCAATCAGCTTCGCTTCGCAAAGCTCCGTAACGCGAAAAGTACGCGAAGCGGTGCGCTGTTACAGATATATACCTTTTTTTGAACGTTAATTTCTCAAAATCCACTGGAGCACATATATTGAGATCTAGCAAAGGCACATCGGGCTACCAGTCCCTACAATTTTGCCAAGTTTCGTGCAAATCCATTCAGCTGTTCGATTATTATTATTTTTATTTTTTTTTGCCCCGCGGGGCCCTTTTAAAACCTCCACATCAAACCTAGGGGGTGAGCGACAATGTACTATGCCCCCTTATGGTCATTTGCCCCTTCGCTTTGGCCTCCTCTTGTCTCTCGATCCTACCGAGAGACAAGATGGCGGCCGCTACGGACTGTTTGGAATGTTGACAGACGGCGGAGAACCAATCAGCTTCGCTTCACAAAGCTCCGTTGCGCGAAAAGTCCGCGAACCAGAGCGCTGCCCGGTCCGCTGTTACAGATATATATCTTTTTTTAAACGTTAATTTCTCAAAATCCACTGGAGCACATATATTGAGACCTACAAAAGGCACATCGGGCTACCAGTCCCTACAATTTTGCCAAGTTTCGTGCAAATCCATTCAGCCGTTCGGGCTAAAAGTGAGGCCAACCGCCCTATGGAAATTAACATGGGAAAAACGCGTTTTGGGACCCCCCTTTTTTCTCGGCCCCCCCTTGACAAACCCCCCCCAAAATTTTCAAGGGCTGCTCAGAAACAAAATGTGCCATTTTCCTGAAAATTTCAGCCAATTCCGTCCACAAACGCCAAAGTTATTAGACATAGAATTTTCAAAAAACCCATAGAGAAAAAATCCTAACTATATATACCTACTGGCGACCGCCAGTAGGTAATATATATATATATATATATATTCACTGAAAAAACCATAGGTTATAGACCATATATAGTTAGGAATTAGCATTTAAAAAACCTTATTTTACTCACACAAAACCATTGAAATTCCATATATAGTTAGTTGCACTAACTATATATCGTGCACCCGCAATCCACTGCTGATCATGTCACATATTACATCATTCATGACATGGTCAGTGACATCACTGATGACATCACTGATGACATCTCAAATGACATCACTGATGACATCACTGATGACAACATCCAGTGACTGTATTTTTCTGTAAAGTTAAAATATGTCTTGAGTGGATGTATAAGTGTCTGGATGAAGGATTTAGTAGGTGCATGACTGACTGTATGAGTGAGTGATTAAATGTGTCTCACTGAATGCATGGGTTAGTGACTAAACTGTCTTAATTTGTGCATCATTATGTCTGTTGTTCTGTAAACTGCTGCATGTGTTGATCATTAGCTATACGAGAGGCTATATGTGTTATTAATTGGTTGCCCAAGTATTTCTATGGGAGATTGAGTTTGTGTGGGGGTGGCTGGAAGGTGTGAGACTCTATGCATAGATGTGTGAGCAGTTTATTCACTAGGTGTATGAGTTCAAGAGTGCATGTGGAAACAGCTACATGGGCAGTTGACTGTGTGCATGAGTGTATTGATGAGTGAATGGATATCTCAATGCTACATGTCATAGTAAGTACATATGTAAAACACAGTACATGTGAGAGTTGGCATATATAAATAACTGTGCATGAGAGCCACTGAATGAGTGAGTGGTTGTATCGATCATTGTGAACTTGTATCAGGGATTGTATAAGAGAGTAAATATGTGTTAGTATATGTTTCAATAAGTAAGGTGTGTTTAACTGTATAGTTGAAGAAATGGAGGTGAGATTGTTTCTTTGCATGACTGACTGGGTGTGTGAGTAACTCCATGGATGAGTGGCAGTGTGTGAGTGTCTGTATACACTGAGTGTATCTAAGGTTATATTAGAGTCTGAAGAGGTTTATCGTATTAGCACAAGAATGATGTCAAATGAGATGTCATCAGTGATGTCATCAGTGATGTCATTTGAGATGTCATCAGTGATGTCATCAGTGATGTCACTGACCATGTCATGAATGATGTAATATGTGACATGATCAGCAGTGGATTGCGGGTGCACGATATATAGTTAGTGCAACTAACTATATATGGAATTTCAATGGTTTTGTGTGAGTAAAATAAGGTTTTTTAAATGCTAATTCCTAACTATATATGGTCTATAACCTATGGTTTTTTCAGTGAATTTTCAAGGTTTTGTAAATGCTAATTCCTAACTATATATGGTCTATAACCTATGGTTTTTTCAGTGAATTTTCAAGGTTTTGTAAATGCTAATTCCTAACTATATATGGTCCATAACCTATGGTTTTTTCTGTGAATTTCATTGGTTTTTTAACAGCTAATATCTGTAGCTGTAAAATGTATTCTTCTTTAAATCCAAAAATATATTTTATATGTTTATGAATAATTTTTTTTTTAAATATTTTTTTTTCTTCGTTCCCGCTTCGCGAATCGGGAAGCTTCCCGTTAGCTGACCTTGATGCCGCGAAATAGACCGCGAGCCGGTAAACGTTTCTTTACCGCAAGTGCCGCGTTACAAAACAACATCGTGACGCCTCCCGTCCGCATGACGTTTCACGTTGTCGCGTGATACGTCATATGACGTACTACGTTAGCGAACTGGTACGCGAAGCGAGTCGCAAAGCGCAGGTTTCTGGAAGCAAACCGGGAGGCCCTGCAAAGCGCTTAACGTAAACACAGCAAGTCATGTGACTTGGTAATAACACTTTTCATTGGTTCATTTCACTTTTGGTTTCCTAATGATGTAAGACTAGGTCATATAATCTAAAATGAACACTTTTGATTGGTTGAGAACTCTTGTTTTTCCCAAATGATGAAAATCCCTCCTTCTTTCCTCACTCTGACTTTCATCATTGTGAGAGAAAGACCCTTTGTGATCACTGAGCAATGGCTTCTTTAGTAGCTTCAGCTGGTGCTTCCCCACCACCTCCACCACATCCAAGGAAGAGTGGACCACCTGCTCAAGTTATAATTCAACAAGAAGAAGAAGAAGAGGAACAGGAGGACGAGCACGAAGAGAGGCAGTTTTTGCCTGAGCAGCCCAGGACGTCTCACCGGAAAGAAAACTTCATTTGGCAATTTTTTAAAATTCCCAAAGGTCAGAAAAAAGTAAATTCAAGATACGTAACTTGCCTTATATGTCAAGATAGACTGTCCAGAGGGACCGACAAAAAATACAGTTTCGGAAACTACACAATGCATCGCCATATGACTAGGTGGCATCCTAACAACTACAGTGCTGCACAGTTTCGGAACGACCTAGATAATCTCCCTATTATGGCCAGAAGATCTGTTGTACCGGAAGTAACGGGACCAGAGGGCAGGGAGATGGTGCCAAATATACAAATGAGATTTGGTGAAGTAAAACACACCTGCGTATTTTGCGATGGATTCATTTCCTACGGAGAAAGAAGCATCACTCTGATCAACAGAGCTATTGACTATCATATGCAAGTTTGTCCGAAACGCCCAAAATAATAAATACTTCTTTTTTTTGTTTTGTTGCTCCTGTTGAGCCCTTTACAATGAATCGTTTTCATTGCCCCCTCCAAGAAAAACCCAAAAAAATATAAAACTGTTCCGAAAAATTCAAAAACAGTAAAAAAATGTTCAGAAAAATAAAAAAAAAAAGTTCTTTTCAGAACTACCTCCCCGTTATTAAAAAATTGGTACAATATTTGGAACTGTGCCAACCTCTATTTCTCTTAGTTCGCTTCCTAGTTCGCTCGCCGGTACGCGAACTGGAAGCGAACCAAAAACAGTAAGTATAAGGGAGGGAAACACACACTTATGTTAAAATAAAGACAGCTATAGGGGAGTAAACTAGAGATACTATTACCCGTAATCCACTGCTGATGATGTCACATATTACATCATTCATGACATGCTCAGTGACATCATCAGCAGAGGATTGCGGGTTTTTTGACAACATGCCTTATCCACGGTTTAATAACGCTGCCTTTTGCTTTATATAAGTTTTCAAATTGTATGAAATATATACCAATAGGTCGTTATGAACCTTTAGGTAGTGCTTTTCTTCATGAGGTCTGGTCGCTTCCATACACATACAGATGTTTCAAAGATGATCAAGAAGTTTATCTGAATGGAGAGGAATGCACTGAGACGCCAGATCATTCACTAATGTGTAGGCACATACAGTTACACGGTTCATGCAACAAACACCGACCAAATATGGCTTGCGTGTTGCAAGGCACGCCAGTTCCTGCTATCATCCCCACGTTCAAGTTGTTGGAAAATGGTAGTTATTTGATGCTCAATAATGAAGATTGTTCTGAGTTAATTAAAAGTATTCCTTTTATCGTAACAGTAAGTGAACGGGTTATTTGCTGCAGAAATGTTCTATTTCCTCCCACACATGAACATAGGGAGTTTTCAATCTGGCCACAAATACCAACCTTGGGACACGTTTCAACGGCATGGCAAGAATAAGAGCTCTTTTGTCTCAGAGAGAGGTGGCCTTGAGTTCGGCCCGTGAAACTTTCGTACTTCACATAGCGAACACCCGTACAGAGGTGCACACCCTTTTCAATTAAGATTTGCCTTTCAATTTCAGCAACATGTTTCCGACTATCTTTAACGCATCCTCCACAAAGTCCCTGACACACTTTTTTAAAGTTGTTACCAGTGGCCTCGTGACTTCATTTGAGAAAATCTTTGGAGTCATCCCTGCTTCCTTTCATTGTATTTTCTGCACTCTGGTTCGTGGATTGGCATTTTTACTTGCATTACCAGCGGACGCTCTTGTGCTTTTTTACATTTTTAAATATGGATGTCCCTCCTATGCAACCTCCGACCCTGCAGCTGCTGACACTGTTCCGCAATCGCATGCTAGAATATTATGGCACAATGCCGTTGGCGATATTAAGCACGGCATATGGATTATCTTTTCGGTTCTCCTACTTCACCTGTATCCAGCCTGTATTTCACTGCCTGACCTGTGATTTCGATTGGGCCATTGATTTGTGTCTCTGCGGACCGGTTTCTCCTGACGTCGACTTTAATCAGCTGATGACTCCTATCATTACTCACGAGTTGGTTTGTCCTGGCGAAAGGATTATGGCTGTGGCATTGATGCATGGACTACTTGGTCCCTGGAATTTACTGGCGGCAGCACAGTCTTTCTTGGAACAGAGCTTTCTTGAAAACCCACCGAGCTGTCCTCTGATGGTGATAGAGGATCCGGTGCTGGGAGAGCACGTATGTTCTTTTCCGCTTTTAAATTGGATGGCTGAACTGTTTTCGGATGAAGACGGTGACTTCCTATTGGAGGCTGTTGCAGCTTATTTTGCATACACAGTTATGTCATAGACCTTTTTCATGTTTGATATGCTGAGTACTAGCATTTCATTGACAATTCATTAACTTATTTTTCAAGTTTTTATTATTTACCTTGCCTATTGGCTTAAGACTCGATAAAGTACTTGGCTGTTTTATTTTTCTTTAGCATTAAATTTTCCTAGTTTTTAATGCTTTACCTTGCGGACCGTCCACATATAAACTTGCAATCTGCTCTCATGAGATGGCACTTCTATTATCTTATTCAGTTCGTTTCCGGATCATGAGGAGGTGTCATCTAGGTCCTGGATATCTTTACACCGTGTTAAGTTAGCATGGGCTCATTACCGGTTTAAACGCCATTTTTCCTTTTTTGCAACTTCTGCACACGACACTTAGTTGTTGCTTTAGCTTTCCACCTAGTAGTTCATCGTGGTTTACATGAGAATAATATGTTATTGGTCTACTATCTGCTTTACTTGTTAAACTATATCTGTACAGCGAGTGCTAAAGTTTCAAGAACAACACGATACAGAATTGTTATGAGGTCTGATCTCCACGACTTCATACTCATAACATAAGTGCAACTTCTGCCAATTCTGGGCATGAGGCGGGTTTTATATTGCTTTGCCGAACACACATACACAACAGTTGATGCGGTTCACATGAAGAGAGAGCTGGTGTATGCTGATGTGATTCCTTCAAATCTAAGACACTAAAGTATGGGCACGCCCTAAACCAACACAAAGAGACCTTCTTAGCAAATAATATAATATGTGTATTACGGAGGGTGAGATATAAGCAGCCGCGGGCCGTGGAGGGAGTTACGATGGGGCAGGGAGGCGGGGAGGGGGAGAAGCAGGGTGGAGCCCTCTCTACCTTGCCCCTCCCCCTCCCCGCCTCCCTGCCCCACCGTAACTCCCTCCACGGCCCGCGGCTGCTTATAAGTGTTGCTAACTCTTATTCATTTACAGCATGTTAACATACTATCACCATTCACTTTTTATGTACTAGTAACTATGCTGGTAATTTTGCTACTGATAATGTGTGTACTTTTATTATCTAAGGTACTACGCCTGAGAAGACGGCATTAGTAAATAAACATTTCAAATACACATCTGTTCTTCTTAACTCCATGTTCTGGTTTCTAAGAAATCTATAACGACCGACTGTTCATGAGTTCCACGTATCCTGAGGTACTATAAGTTCATATTCTGGATTGTCTAAACATTGAGAGTTTGTTATATCCAATGTGACACTGTACCTAGCTTGCTAAGGAGTTTTTGATTACTAACGTGAGTTTTGGGACACCCTAATTCGCCGAGGTTCCAATCCTCTGTCCACAGTTCTGTGTGAGAACAGAAACCCTGCGACAGGGGCACCCCCGACCCTTGCTGGAGCTTCATCACACTTGCGATACAACTCCAGCAATGCATTCGCCGAGGTTCCAATCCTCTGTCCACAGTTCTGTGTGAGAACAGAAACCCTGCGACAGGGGCACCCCCGACCCTTGCTGGAGCTTCATCACACTTGCGATACAACTCCAGCAATGCGCCACCTTTACGGCACAGATACATCACGCATCTGTGCTGTTTTTGCCCCATGATGCGCCGCATTGTAAATGCAGCACACCATAGGTGACGGAACAGCGGCACAGAATGACTAACACATCCCTGGTGATGCGCCAGTCATCATAAATGTATCCCTATGCTTCTTATCTTGTTAGAGATGAACCGCCATATATATCATCAAAGTTTTTTGCATTTCCTAAATAGCGAACTTTAAGGAATAAATAGCGATTCTTTACCATTCCTAGTTTGCGATGAGCTATTTGCTAATTAGCCGAATGTAGCCCAATGAAGCCCAATGTAGCCCAATGTAGCCCAAAGATGGCCGCCAGACACACAAAAAAACAAATGTAGCCCAAATATCAGCCAGATGTAGCCCAACTATAGCCCAGTGACAGAATGACCAATCAGCTTCGCAAACCTCCGTTACGCGAAGCGGAGCGCTGTTACAGATATATATCTTTTTTTGAACGTTAATTTCTCAAAATCCACTGGAGCACATATATTGAGACCTAGCAAAGGCACATCGGGCTACCAGTCCCTAATATTTTGCCAAGTTTCGTGCAAATCCATTCAGCCGTTCAATTATTATTATTATTATTTTTTTTTGCCCCGCGGGCCCTTTTAAAACCTCCACATCAAACCTAGGGGGTCAGCGAGGATCTACTATGCCCCCTTATAGTTATTTCCCCCTTTGTTTTGACCTCCTCTTGTCTCTCGATCCTACCGAGAGACAAGATGGCGGCCGCTACGGACTGTTTGCAATGTTGACAGACGCCGGAGAACCAATCAGCTTCGCTTCACAAAGCTCCGTTGCGCGAAAAGTCCGCGAACCAGAGCGCTGCCCGGTCCGCTGTTACAGATATATATCTTTTTTTAAACGTTAATTTCTCAAAATCCACTGGAGCACATATATTGAGACCTACAAAAGGCACATCGGGCTACCAGTCCCTACAATTTTGCCAAGTTTCGTGCAAATCCAGTCAGCCGTTCGGGCTAAAAGTGAGGCCAACCGCCCTATGGAAAACTCAATGTTAAAAACACGTTTTGGGACCCCCCTTTTTTCTCGGCCCCCACTGGACGAACCCCCCCCAAATTTTCAAGGGCTGCTCAGAAACAAAATGTGCCATTTTCCTGAAAATTTCAGCCAATTCCGTCCACAAACGCCAAAGTTATTAGACATAGAATTTTCAAAAAACCCATAGAGAAAAAATCCTAACTATATATACCTACTGGCGACCGCCAGTAGGTAATATATATATATATATATATATATATATATATATATATATATATAATGTTGTGTTTTTTGTGCTGCATCATTCCATTGAGCATAGTGATAGCACTGTGAGTTTCACAAGAAGCACACCTGCGCATAAAGGTGCAGGGGCTACTATGTGATTGTGTGCTTTGTAAGATTAAAAGTAGATGTGCAATTTTGGGGTATTACTTTTAGATTGGCAAAAGCCGAGCAGCTCCCTCAACAATAACGTTTTGTGAATGCATTGTTACAATTATACTGTGATTTTGGGTTTGTGGCAAGGTGAAGTAACACTGGGTCTTTTTTGTTTTTTTAGATTCTTTGGAAAACATGCATGTTTAGGAACAAAGAAAAGGTAAGGTAATTTTCTCGTTATTTACTGGTGCACACATTTCTGACACACATACCCACCAACTGTTTTAGACCAAATAATCTACCTTCTACAGAGATGGTTCTCGGTGGATGACTGTTGCCCAGTCCCTAAATCTTGTTCTGCTGGGGAGCTTTCAGTAACAATCAGAGACTAAGACGCGGATACTGAGACAGCATCTGAGGGAGGGGAAAAAGAAGCAGAATCTTGAAGTTATTTTTCAGTTGGTGGTGTTCTATGCACCAACTCATCTTCCCTCAATTCTGAGGGACATGATGACGATAGTCATACTATACCTTCGCAAGCACAGTCTGTGCAGCTGGATGACCATAGCAGGTTACACCAACCCAGAGAGCAGGCACATGTAAAAACAAGCACATACTGACATTTGTTTACCAACTGACTATGTCCATCTCTTTTTGGATGTTGACTTAATTGTGCAGCAAGCAACTTTGCATGTTAAACAGTTTCTGAGGGAGGATTGAGGCACTCTACGGTCTAGGGTCTCATTCTAAGGCATAACATTGGACTTCCGCTTCACTTAAGGAGTTGCAGATATTTTTGGGCCTTACACTCAAAATGGAGCTAGTGCATAAACCAACCTGGCAGTCCAACTGGTCTACTCGAATGGTTTGGTTAACCCCCGTCTTTTCACTGTAGATGAGCAAAGATATTTTTTGCTACTGCAGAGTATGCTGAATTTCAATGACAATTTTGCTGCTTTGCTCTGGGACAATCCAGAGTTCCAGACCATGACATGTTTTTCAAAATTTGGAATGTCGTTAAATATTTTTCTGTGAGGTTTTCAGATATTTATACTCCTGGAAAAAATATCACCATTGAGGAGTCCTTGATCCTTTACAAAGGGTGGCTGCTGTTCAGACAGTACATTGCTACCAAAAGAGCTTGCTATAGCATCAAGCTGTACATGCTGTGTGATAGCTCGACTGGCAATGTGTACAGCTTGAGAGTGTTTTCAGGGAAGGAAGCCACTCTAAACCCTGTAGGTTTGCCACCCATGCTAGGGTTCACAGAAAAGATTTATGGGAGCTTATCAAGCCACTTCTTCACAAAAGATATAGGGCCAGATGTAGGTAATCATATTTTACCAATTCTAAAATACCAAATTTTACCGATTCGGTATTTCAGAATCGGTAAATGGGATGTAGCTAATTATTCGGTAAATTTTACCGAATCGGTAGGATTCGGTATTACCGATTCTGTATTTACCGAATCAGTAATTCCCATACATTCCTATGGGCCTGGAGGCCCATAGGAATGTTTGGGAATTACCGATTCTGTATTTACCGAATCAGTAAATACCGATTCGGTAAATACTGATTCGGTAATAGGGGGACCATGTTCAAGGGTGGCAGGGTGTTACATTGACACCCTGTTGCACCCCTGAATAATGCATGGGTGCACAAGTGGCACACATACATGCCCTAGGGGCATGTATGTCTGCCACATGGCACAGTAAAAAAAGCACAAAACTGCTTTTTATTAAGGTTTTTGATATTTACCACCAACCTTTATTTGGTGGTAAATACCTAATCCTTAACTGTGCAATGCACTCATTTGAGTGCTCCATACATTTCAGAGTCGGTAATTTACCGATTCGGTATTTTAACGAATCGGTAATTTACCGATTCCTTAAATTACCGATTCGCTAAATTGCAGAATCTGAAATGTAGCCTCCTACATCCCAAATGCCCAATACCGGTCGGTAACGTCCGAAACTCGGTGATTTCCGCCATTACTGACCGGTATTGGGCCACCTACATCTGGCCCATACCCTTTATGAGGACAATTTCTATGTGGGAATAGAGCTGTTCGGTGAGATGTACGTAGCAGGCACTGTGGCATGTGGTACAGTTTGTTGTCGCCAAAAAGGATTCCAGCAGGACCTTGTTTGAATGAATCCCCTGAAATCCCAGAGCACGGCACTGCATTCCAATGAACTGCTCACAGTCAAGTTCCCTGATAGGCGTGATGTGTGCGTGCTGACTACAATTCATGATGAGAGTACTTCCCCTGTCGTGGTTAGGGGTCAGATGGTTGACGTTCACAAGCTCACCTGTATACTTGATTACAGCAAGTGCATAGGCAGAGGGGATAAGAATGACAAGCTTCTCCAGCCATACAATGTGAGTCATAAAACTTGCACTTGGCACAGGAAACTGTTTAGCCACCTGATTGTGACAGCAACATACAATGCATATGTTTTTCCCATTAGACAACCACAGGAAGACTCATCTTTCTTGACTTTCTATTGTCCGTCATTCAAAGTCTTACTGCTACAGAAGCAGCAGCCTCCAGCTCATAAGCTCTGGAGGACATGATAAGGCTGTAGGAGCAGCACTTTGTTGATCGCATTCCTAAACCAGGTAAAGAGATTCAACCATGTCATCATTGCAGAGTCTGCATGGAAAGAGGCAGGAGGTATTTACGGTCACCAGTGCCCATCTGACACAGCCCTTTGTTGTCCTGATTGCTTCATATTGCACCATATAAATGTGAAGAATGGGGAAATGGACTGGGGTGGAGCTGCTGTTATGTAAACCTTTCAATGACTGAGCAAGGATACCTACCTTCCAAGGCCCATTACTTCTCTTGGCAAGCAACAGCAGAATTTTTGTTCCTCTACATGAGGAAATCGTGGACTTGCTTATGATCTACCCAACACCTTTATCCGCTGTAAGAATATGGTAGGTGTTTTGCTTGCAGATTGACAAGTACATTATAGTTCCTACACTGTACCTAATAGTGAACGGAACGTAAGCCACATTGTCGCAGAGAACACTGTGACACAATTGTTAAGGATTGATTAGATTTTGGAGTGCTTTTCTGGGAACTTATACAACACAAGGACCACCCTGATCACCCTCTAGAACCAGAGTAAGTGTAATACATCAAAGAAATATCCAGTGGGACTTATGCACCAACACGTCTACTTGCTTTGAAAGTCTACAAACTTGATTAGTAACTTGTATAATAACCAATGTAAATGAAAAAGCATATAGGACACAATATTCTATATGATGACTGTTTTGCATCTTTAGTATTGGTTATGATAAAAGTTACTAATTGACTTTGCACACTTGCAAAGCAAAAGTAGAAGTGCCGGTAAATGAGTCCCACAAGACATATGTTGGCTTTTTGCTTTAGGGAACTTAAGAAGTATTCCCCAGCATGTTTGCCTTAGTTTCAAATGTAGATATGCTCACTCAGTCCAAGGAGTGGAGTCTCAGAGGCATACTCAGACACCTCCAACTTGCACACACAAACTGGAAGGAGTAGTATTTAGTAAATGTGCTGAAGACACATTAAAGAAACATTTTCTTGAGGTTCAAGTAGCTAGCAATGAAATCTGTTAGTATAGGTGCATGTGGCAAGTACAGAGGATTAGTCAGGACTCTGATGAGGACAGAGACATGAAAGGGGAATAAAAGTTTAGGCTACATTTCCTTTTCACAGGGATGATGCATAGGTAGAAGCCAAATAGAAAAGGTAGTACAGCTACAAGTCAGCCCTTCATCTTCACCTACTGATTCAAAGACATTGGAGCCGCACTTGCCCCGATTCTGAATAACTCCCTCACTAAACTAAGCAGACTCCAAACCATACAAAACATGGCAGGCAGACTACTCCCTCAACATCACAAAAACACACACCTGGCACCTGAAACAGCTTCATTGACTCACAAACCACAGCTCTTTTCAAACTCCTGAAACACACACGCAAAGTGTTACACAGCACTAGGCTAGCATACCTCAATACTGCCTTACATTTCAGAATTCTATGAAACACATTTGGTCAGGATAGGCAGCACCCAAACAATGAGTTTAGACT
Source organism: Lissotriton helveticus (assembly GCF_964261635.1). Classification (NCBI taxonomy): domain Eukaryota; kingdom Metazoa; phylum Chordata; class Amphibia; order Caudata; family Salamandridae; genus Lissotriton; species Lissotriton helveticus. The sequence goes on from NC_136063.1 coordinate 852,375,772, forward strand.
TCTACTTGGCTCCAAAAGGGCAAAATGACCTGCCTATACACATACATGCCATCTCTAAAAATAGTGCATTCCGCATGAATTTGATCACTTGGCTCTTCCACAAGGTCACTCCATAGATCACTCCTGCATGCTCTTTCATAAGCGCCATGATACCCTCTTTGGTGATAATGCGTTGTACAAAAAATGTATGCCATTACAGAGATTTCTGGCCCCAATACTACATGTATGGATAACATGCTTGGCCTGCTTGCCATGTTTATCCTCCATCAGAACCTAGTAGATCTTCAGTTTGCAGTGTGCTAAGTGCATTATAGTCACTGCAGTGCCCATATCAGTGGATGGGACATATGCTACTCTCAAGGACTACCCGGTGTGTCAAAAATGACTGCTCTTCATGGTTTAAGGCGTTCTCTTTAGGAACTGTCGCAGTACTCCCCAGCATGTTGTCATTAGTTTCTAAGGTTGACATGATCACTCAGTTTGAGGAATGGGACCTAGGAGGTATGCTCGGACACCCACAACTTGCATCCACAAAACTGGAATGAGTTGTATTTAGCACAGTGAGTGTGCTGAAGGGGCACATAAGACGTGTATACCTGAGCCTCATGTGGCTGTCATGGGAGCCATCAGTAAAGGTTCACAAGCTATACATTCACTAATGTTCAGAATAGAGGTGGTTACTTGATAAGTGACTTCTGACTGTGATCTCTGATACTTTGTGAAACATTGTGATACTACTGTGATACTTTAACAGGTATTTGTACTTTGAAGCTTGCATTTCTGGAGGTGCTAAAACCAACCTGTGTAAGTGTTGAATCAACTTTCAAAAGTTAGTACAAGCTTCATATCTGTGGCGGTATGGATTCTCTTTGCAAATGGAAGAAAATGGATTGGCGGCTCCATCATGTTGATGGAGTAGTGTGGTAAACTTAAAACCCACACAATTAGGGGAGTCCAAGGAAGCTTGACTTGTGTGACTCTCACCAGGTAATTCCCAGAATCCCCTGCAAACTTCAAACTTTAGTTAAGACCATAGGTTTTCATCACATTTATGTGATACGAAGAAATGGTATCTGCAGGAAGCCACATATTTCCTTCTACCCTGAGTCCCCACACATAACTTGATAAGAACGGTAACCCACTTTTGTGGATGTTATAGACAAAGAAAAAGGGTTCACATTGATGGACAGTAAGATGTGGCGCTCATGCGTGTATGATGAGTGAGTAACCTGCAAATACAATTGTATCACGGTGCAAAACAGGTCAGGGGAAAAAAATCCCAAGGTTAAGCAACCCCTGCACTGGTATAGGAGATCTATACCAAAATATGAGAACAAAGTCATGTGCACACGTTATGTAGAAATTAGATTCTGATGTCAGAACCCCACTGTAAGGACAAAGTTCATGTCGCCAGCCCGGCTAACGCGTTCCGCTACCTGGAGCCGACGACCGGTTACATTTCTGCACACATCCATGCGGCCATCTGTTCTAATCCACAGGTCCCTTTCTCTGATCCAGGACGTATCCATCCTCTCCTACCCTTCTACCACAAGCAGGGAATGGCCATCGCCATTCTTCTGTATAATACACGCAGCCGGTTAGGATCCTTACTCCACCGTTGCGATACCCCGTCATTTCTGGAGTTACCCAGCCCTGATGAGTCACATCAAGTACACGGTGTGACGAAACACGTGTCGGCTGGCAACCTGTAATTGTACTGATCAAGATTGAATGATAATTCTTTATCACATGCAAAACCTGGAGTTTGACCATCATTCATTTACATGAACTTTGCCCTTACAGTGGGGTTCTAACATCAGAACCTAATTTCTACATAACGTGTGCACAGGACTTTGTTCTAATTTTTGTGGATGGCCCAAGAGCAAATGACACAAAAGGCCCTAATTTGCTATGTTGAAAGATAAGCAATAGGTGTAGGTGCTGTGTTCCAGGGCATGATGTGGTGCCATCCATGCAAACCTACAATCTACAGATATTGTTTCATACTACACAACCAGGAGTATCCAGGATAGTGTGCCTTGTATGGATCCCACTAGGTTTTGTAACCCACAGTGCTCTTCAAACCTTAAACTCTAACAGAAATCACACATTTTCCTTCCATTTCTCTGGTGGAAACTTCCAGAATCTTCAGGCACCAAACCTACCCACACAAGTGAGGTACCATTTATATCAGAGCATTTGTGGGGCCATTGAATAGTAGAACTTTCTTTATCACTAATTGGATTTTGCTGCAGTTGTGCCTTTCAAATGTAAGTCAATTTATAGGAAAGAAGACATTTTGAAAAATACTCTCTAAATCAATCAATCAATCATCTTTATTTTGGTTTAAAAAACCATAAAAGATACACAATAACATTTTAAACATCATAGTATTAACGCATTTCAAAAGGTACCACCAAACCAGAATTTCAAAACAGATAGGGTTAAAATCTAGTATATAAATTAAAAAAAATGTCCCCGATTCACAGAACTAATTTAAGACAAAATCCTAAACTTACTACTTTTTGTATTCACAGAAGGCATTTAGTAGTAGTAAAGTTAGGATTTTGTCTTAAGTCTGTCTTAAGTCTGTCTTAAGTCTGTCCTAAGTTTGTCTTAAGTCTATCCCAAGTCTGTCCTAAGCCTGTCTTAAGTCTGTCTTAAGTCTGTCTTAAGCCTGTCAAACTTAAGACAAAATCCTAACTTTACTACTACTAAATGCATTCTGTGAATACCGAAAGTAGTAGGACAGACTGAAGACAGACTTAAGACAAACTTAAGACAGACTTAAGACAGACTGACAAACTTAGGACAGAAGTAAGACAAACTTGGGACAGGCTTAAGACATACTTTAGAAAGACTTAAGACAAACTTAAGACAGACTTAAGACAGACTTAAGACAAACTTAAGACAAACTTAAGACAGACTTAAGACAGACGTAACACAAAATCCTAACTTTACTACTACTGAATGCCTTCTGTGAATACCATATGTAGTAAGTTTAGGATTTTGTCTTAAGTTAGTTCTGTAAATATGGCCCTATGAGGAGAAGCAGCAAATAACATTATAGGAAGCCAAGATCCATTTGCATATGGTTTGCAGCCTTTTTAATAAGTTGCTTGAATAAAAAGATCAATAGAAAAAGTGCAAGTGCTTTAGTGCAGTATATGCAATTGGAACATCAATCTACAAATTATCTTATTAAATCTTAAAGTGCAAAAGTGCAGTCATGTAGAGTAACATTTTTACTTAAAATGGCAGAAAACCATGCAGATTCAAAGCTGAAATAGCAGAGTTACTAGTATCATATGCTAACATTTCAATCCTTCCTTTGCCCTTATTAGACCTACATCAAACAAATACCTACTAATACTAAAAACGATTTTTTGGGAGGTATCAGTTTTCTGTATTTTTGCGGCCTCATTGCAAGCTCTAATACCCAGTAACCAGCAAATAGGTTTAACCCATTTCTGTCTAGATTTGATATATACCGGTCAAAAGAATAATAAATGGAAGTCATCTACTCTTGCACCTAATTGGCATAAGGCACAACACTCAATATTTTATTCCCCTTGCTTGCAAGCTCATTTTGATATGTTTGAGTTTATTTGCAGTATTCCATATAGAAATTTCAGATATAATGACTTTGGGTGAACGCCAGAACGCCAGACGCCAGACGCCAGTGAGAGCGCCGGTAGCGTTCGTGCAAGCTCGGAGGAAAGCAGAGCGGAGATTACGGGGAGGTTTTGGCAGCATCCCCCTTCTCAACCCCGCCCCCCCCCACCTTTTGCAGTTTCGGGGCTCCGGACCCTCGGTGGGTGCTGCGGAGGAGCCGCGGCCGAGTTTTAGAGAGGTCGGGTGGTCCGAGTCGGGGCGAGAGGAGGAGCCCCAGCGGATGAGACCTGAGAGCTGAGGTGGGACCGCAGCGGTAGCTGACAGAGTGAGCAGCGAGCTGGGCGCCACAGGAGCCGCCACGGGAGCCGCAACGCGGGCCAGATACCAGCTGCCAGCGATTTGCCACCCGAGTGCGGACCGGTTGCCAGCAAGTTGCCACCAAAGTGTGGCGTGGCGCTTCTGACCACCCCCCCCCGCTTCTGCCCTGCGCCTGTCGCTCCTGAGTGGAGAGGAGTGGAGAGCTCTGCAGCGCGGAAGTGGTGTTTGAAGTGGCGCTTGGAGCCGAGTTGAGCGGTTTGGAACGGCTCCCCTGCTCCCTCACAGTAGTTGCAGGTGCAGGTGAGGACAAGTGACAGGTGAGCGAAGGGGTTGGAGCTGGTGCTGGCAGGCGGGGTCATCGCAGCCTGTGTTCCCCGAGCCACCACTTGTCCTGTAACAACGGAAGTGCTGGCGGTTGGAGAGGTGTAGAGGAAAGAGGAAAGCGGACCCACCGTCACTTGGGAATATCCCCTCAAGGTGATTGGCAAGAGCTGGACATTTTTCTTTGCCAGGATACTTTGGTTAGGAAGGAAGCGATAGGGGATTGCTGAGGGCGACGGCAGTGGGGAGTGAGCCGTGAGAGCCGTGAGAGCCCTCGTGCACGGGTCTTGGGTGGACGGAGCAGAGCGGAGCACGGAGGAGGAGAACGCAGCGTGCAGTATTGCAGTATTGCAGTATTGCGGCAAACCTGCTTACCCGAAAGGACTTGTCAGGTGGGAACCGATCCCCTAGGGCCCCCACGGAACCCACGAAGGGCAGAGAAAGCAGGCGGGGGCCGCACTAGCTGCATCGGAGCGGAGCAGAACGGGGCGGAGCCGGAGGTGAGCCACAGTGGTGAAGGCTTCAGGTTCACCTGTGAACTACAGGAGCAGTGCTGCCCCCAGGACCCGGCAGGAACCACAGGGCACTGTTGAGTTGAGTGCCTTTCAGGACGGTGAACTGCCTGGCTCTGTCACAGGAGTAGGGGACAATTTGCTCGGCCCACGTGTGGGCCCATCATCGGCCCTTTACAGCAGAAGGAGCAGAAGGAGCCAAAAAATAGCACCGAGCACCAGTAGATTGGGAGTTATAGAGGTAAGAGGCTCGGGCCCTCGTGTGCTGGTGGCAAGGAGGCGGGCTCTGAACATTCATTAACAAACTGTGACCTAGTGACCAAGTTGGGACAGCAGGGCAGGAGCAGCAGCGAGCCCGGTAGGAGAAAAAGCAGGGCCCACTAGGGTAGTGGTATACATACAACAGAAGTAGCTCTGAGGAACTCAGAACTATGAGATCAGGGAAAATTAGACAAACGACGACAACTAAAAGATCAAAAAAAGTCAAAACAAAGAAATCCTTTGAAGCAACCCCGAACACAAGCCTGAAGGGAGTAGATTCAAAAGTAAGAGCGAGACTAGTGTCAGTATCCACTCCACATATAACAGTAGTGAGTCCAGACAGGAAACACGGAATTCAAAAATTCTTTTTCTTAAAAGACCCAATGGCAGCAATCTATGCTTCAACAGCAGAGGCCACCAAACTCCCTAGCCCCATCCTCCCAGACAGACAAAATGATCCAGCAATCCTTGAAGACGGAAAGCAAACCTTTATGAACTCAATGTCGGATCAGCCAGTGAGTAACCTTGTTACGGTAACAGAGCAGGTTCATCGGAGTAAATGTATCGCAACTACAAGGGAAATGAACAAAAGTGATCAACACAAGGGAACTAAGGGAACTAACGTGGAACATATGGAGGTACAACTAAAACATAAAAAAACAGCCCAGAAGCTCAAACCCTGGAGGAAACTTAAATGAAATGGAATTTGGGGACGACTCCAAGGAAGGTCCTTTAAAATTAAGCGATTTGCAAAAGCAGAGAGTAGCAGGGGCAGACACTTGGCTAAACTCTTCCTCTATATCCAACGATGCAAATCTACTTGAAATTATGGAAATTATCACACAAAAAAAAGAAACTAAAAGGAATTGCACGCCACCAGACGACCATCCAGGAGCACAACAGAGCAGGCTGGGAATGGCGGCATCAACCCCACGAACACACGAACCCAGCACCGATCCACATAGGATAACATTAGACGACAGCATTACCCCAGTGCCGAAAGCAATCCAACTGAATTCATCAGCACCAATAACAATATCATCAGTCAGCATCACAGATCATGTACCAGGGGAATCAGGGAATTGTAGTAAACCACTCCCCAGCATGCAGTGGAGCCAGTCTTTGCTAGGCTCATTAGATCGAGCAATAAAGGCATTGAACTTTCAATCCGACAAAATGGATGTACAAATAGACCTTATAAACCTCATTGCCACACACATTTCCAGCATTAATTCCAAAATGGATTTGATTACATCCCTATTAAAACAAATGGGAATCTAGGAACAACAAAGAAATAAAGATAAACAACACCCCGACTGCGGATGTGGGAAAATAATAGCGAAACTGGCAAGTCTCCCCAATATTTTGATGGACATTTTAGGGGTGGTAAAATCAACAAAATTAACAAGTAACAAAAAACAGAATACGGAAATTGTAGACGAGACAGACACAAAGGTACCTATAACACGTAATAACGTAAACATAAGCCTAGACAGTGAAGGCAAAGGAAATCACGAGCAAGCGGAACTCGATGACCAAGTAGACATTACAGTAATACCACTGGAAACAACACAGAATGCCTTTGAGATTTCTCCCTCCATGAAACCCACAAAAAGGCAGAGAAAACGTGCAAGGAAGGCCAGGTTGAAGCATAAAAAGCAAGAAATACCGATTCCAGGAAAAACATTTCCAATTTTTGCAATCAAAACATCTCGAACGAGAAAAAATGTTTCGTTGGAATCATCACCGGACGGGCTTGTTACAATTATTTCAGCTCAAGTGAAGCCCTCTGAAGAACTTAATAGTGAGGAGGAAAGTTCTCGCATCACCGTTTATTCCACCTCTAATTTGCATATAAATAAAAAAAAGTTAAAGCATTGCCCGGTTATAGAAGTAGAAAGACCGGACATCACGGGAATAGACCAGAACAATGCTCCCTGTAGCAAAAAACATCGAAACACAGATAGAGGAGACAAAGTTACACCTCGGGAAGAGGAAAGTAGCACCAGGAACAATCAAGGAAACAGGGCCGAACCAACAAGCAAGAGGTGGACACAGGAAATAAAAAACAGCGCCCACTCCGAGCATAACCTGATAAAGGTCATCACAAGAGGAATGGAACGAAAATGTATGCTCTCCACCACGGAACTGGAACTCGACCCAACAGGGAAAAGGACATTAGATAACCCAGATACGATTACTAAGAGGGCTCACAGAAATTACTTGAACCATGTCCCCAACAAAGTACATAATTCACTGACAATTAATCACTCGTTATCTCCGAAAGAAGAAATCGCACAAGTTCCCAAGTATTCTCAAACGGAATCAGATGCATTTGAACTAAAATTGACATTTGTGCCGGAATATGCAACCAAGGGAATGCAAGACATTTTGAACCGAGGTAAACTGCTAAAGCTGTTTAAAGCCGTTCCAGAATTAAACGGAATTACCTCGCAAGATTTAACAGCTCTCGAATTTCAACAACAAGGGTCAAACCCTATTATTGAACACTCAGTGACAACATGGTCTTCAAAGGAAATAGTAGACAAGATATTTGCAGTAAAAACAAGATTCGGAGCCTGGGGAATCACACTGATGCTACATAAATGTCCAAGATATCCTTACCCCCTCCTAGACAGTTCAAAACACACAAAAAAGGAGGACTCACTCGGGAAACACCAGGACACACGCATACGAGGAGCACGATCTACTACACCAGTCATAACATTGACAGAGAAGGGGACCACAACATCAGCAAACGCGCACGAGAAGAGAAGCAGAAAATTGGACAGGTTGGACTGGTCATGGCTGCCAATGGTACTAAATAATAAACATACCATTGACTCCTTTTGTATCACACAGCGCACAGAAAGTGTAGTGTAGCTCCTATTTTCCCAATAGGCTCTGCGCATTGGAATAGTACCTACAGCAGTAAAGGCCTAGGCCAGACGTTAACTAGGTCTACTACTGTCGATACTAGACTTAATTTTTGGGTTTGCCAGCTAAGCTCAGAGTTCGCTAGAAACTTTCTCGAATGTTCAAGGAAGGATGAACTCCCCTGATTAGACAAGAAGGGATTTAGTTTCTGACAACCATAGAACATGACAACTTTGCTCTCCCCTAATCAAGAGTCAATCTCGAGAGTCGTGTGAGCACAAGGCAATTATTTTACTCAGTCAGTACGTGCATTCTTAGTCTCATCAGAATGTAGAGAAAAGGAAGAGACGGGCGTGTTCAATAAAAGATGTTATTTATTGATCAGTCTCTTTTCTCGTACAAGAGAAATGGATCGATATTATTGCAATACTTATAGTTAAGTAAAGTGCATACATTAGAAGCAATAGTATAAAATAATACTGTAAAAACATTGATATGGTTTCTGAGCCATATGATGTTTAAAATGATTAAAATATATTTACATACACATATACATTTGACTAAACGTACTCAACTGGTGTTTCTAAATACGCCTACCCCGTGTACCTGACCTAAGTCTAATGCGTGGGCGGGAATAGAAAGTTACAGTTTAGTTTAAGTTTGTTTTTGCCAAGTGAATAACTAAAGAATTCTCTAGGAGGGGTTATTCAGTTCTGTACCTGGAATTTAGGATGAATGAGGAATGGTATCTCTTTCTCTGCTCTCGATATTCCAGGCTGCCTGCGAGGGCTGCCCAGAAGCGCCGGTGCTGGGTCTCTCGGCTTGAGATAGCAGCGCGTCTCTCAGCGCGTCAGGAAGGCGGGGCTGCTGCCTGCGGGGTCTGCTTCGGCTCTCGGCTTCGGCAAGTATGGCTGCTCCGTCTTGTCACCACGCGTGTGTTTGCATAGGGCAAGGTCGGCAATATTTATACCTTAAAGGTGCCGGGATTGACGTAAGGATGGACATAGGTACGTCAATAAAGATGTCATACGACTTGCTCGTTAGCACATTCTTTACTAAAGTTCTCTGTGAAATCAAAACAATGGCCGCACGGATTAACCAGGTTGTCATAGGTTTGATTTGTTATGAGAACGTCGTATGCCTTATCAGGGGCTGGAGGAATATCGCTTGTCTAATTAGATCTCAAGCGTTATGACCTAATCAGATAACACGTTCCTGTGCCGTAGTGTGACTGCGTCAGATAACGGTATCTGCATCATGGGGGTTTTCTTGCCTCATGGGCTGACTGTTAGTTAACTAGCTAGTAAGTTTAACCAGAATAGGGTCAGGAATAGGGGGATCGAATCAGAACCTATAGAAATACACGACACCCACTCCACGCTAACTATGGTCATATCTACTAATCTATGCATAGTATAACATAGTACAACATACTATAGAGTATAGTGTATACCTTACCACCCCAAAATACATAAATGCATTTCGAAATTTTCAAATATACTGAAAAATTGCAGTCATATATATTGTATGCACTTAAGCTATGAATTAAATGCAAAAGTGAACACGCATTGTTATGCATTATCGATTGTTGGTATATGAGAAATACACATGAAATGGCTCTTAATATGGCTATACAGAAAAAAAGTCGAAACCATTTCATCACATAAAATCTATTGCGAACATACCAGCGGGCAGCTAAAGTCTATAAAGTCTATAAATTATCTAAAATAGAAATCTTAGTTCTCTAGGAATAGTCTCTTACTTTAAGCAGAAAATCAGTGTCCCGGGAAAAAATATATAGAAAAATATTTTAGGGGCTTGCTGAAAAAAGTTGCTGTCCGTGAACTGGATTGTAATTGTTCATGTGACTTTTATTTTTAAAGTTGAAGGCCGAATTCAGGGAACGCCGTGTGCGAGTTTACTCAAAAGTCTCTATTTCTGTTCCGGAGAGAACATCATATCATTCAGGCTTTCGAAAAAACTGTCAACAGCTTCATGGGAAAGTTCCTCTAAGTCGGAAATAGGGGTAACCATGCATTCATGCGCATGATTGTCTCCATTGACATTCTGATTTGCATTGCTGACAGAAGGTCGTACCTGTTCGATGCTGCTTTCATCTTGAACTTCACTACTCTTCAATCGCAGTGGTGAAGATTCCAGGAATGCCGTCATCAGAATTGGCAGCCTTTGAGGGCAGCACAGTGCGTGAACCTTGGTAGGAACCAACAGTGTATCTGCATCCACCGGCGCATCCGATTGTAGCGTCAGACAGGTGTCTAACACGCATTCTTCTCCGCATAGCAGACACCTTAGTACAGGTAAAACACACCTTTGCCACATTGGTCGAAATGATAGAAACCAAGTCATGTTTAGGTCTCTAAGCCGGGATAGTCCCAGGATTTTTGATATCCGGTCCCGGTATCCAATGGCTAGGATCGTATCTTCCATTGTCGCGAGAGTTTGATCTGTGACATGGGTTGCCATAACGAAAAATAAGGACTAGGAATAGGATTCCTGCAATTAGTCCCAGGATCAAGGGAAGTCCGCCAAAAATCGAATGGACGAAGTCTGGAAAAATACCCAGTATGGCTTTGAATGGTGTTAATGCCATCGAAAATACTGTCTTAAATACCTTTGAGACCCCTGTGGTATCAGAAATATTTAAGATTTCGCTCAGGATTTCCGCGAAATGTACGGGGGAATTAGTTGATAATAATGTATGTATCTCTGCAGTCGTCCTTGCGACTTGTAGATCATACGTTTCTTTAGATGACGTGAGCCTTGTAGGCGTCTGAAGAAGCACTGTTTTCATTCTTCTTAAAGTGTCTATTCGAATAGAAGTAATTTTCAAACTGGGCCATGCCCTCGCCTCCCTGTCTGGAAAGGAGCTGGGGAACAAAGAACGTCCACAGCACTTGACCTTCGCCGTCGTAGTGACGAGATAAGGAGTCCCGGGCATAAGACTACAGCATCTGCGGTCTACAATAAGAATGTAACTCCCATTATAGAGTCTTTGAAAGAATGGTTCTATTTCAGTTGCAGGTGCGCCTTGCTGGTGACATGAAAGGTTGTATGAATTCCCTTCACAGGCTCCGTGCAAACTAATACCGTTACACAGAAGCGTGCCGCTTAGTGACATAGCACAATTGTTGCCACTAAGAAACACTTTCTGTCCTTTGTTACTGACACATGCATGTGAATAGGGCAGGTTCCATGTTGTTTTAAGGTACCCCTTTCCCAATTTCTCGTACATGCCAGCCTGTATATATTTTTGGCAGTATTGAAACCTGAAGGTTGAGATTGGAATATTTATGATTCCGTGGATTATCCATTCACTGACAGGTCGTTCTGACATTGTCAACGGTAATCTTTCTAGTTTTTCAATGCTCAAGATTGTATAATCAGCACCCGTCTGCGCCATACCGATTTGTCTATCAGTAAGGTTAAAGATTTGGAATAGTGACGTTGTGTTGATTAAACGCCAAGGCACGTAGCCTGAACGCAGATTTTGTAACGTCCAGCCAAGCTGTACAATAGAACGTAATTGTGACTGACCATGTTGTAATAACAGTAAGTCTTGTGATAATATATCGATTGCTGAAGACACAATGCTGTCCAATGAAAAAATTCTGGAGGACAGAGTCATTAACCCATTGTCCACTACAGAAAGTGATTTTTCCAAATTAATACGGTCAATTTCCCGTATTCTTTCTGCTGTTTCAATTTGAGTAACCTTCCAGGCCTCATTGTATGCTGCATATACAGAGGCTGCTATGAAACGCTTATGACGCTGTTTGCGTGGTCCCAGTATGAAATCACGCAAGTCAGCACCATCAGTAAGTAAAGTTAGGTGTTGCTTAATTTCAGGCAGTGTGGAAGTTTGTAGCCATTGAAGGCATAATTTGCCCACACTGTAGGTTGTTATTATCCCTGGGTGATGTCTTTGGGGATATCTAGGGTCTGGCCTGGTCATTTTGAAACCCTGTGTTTTATTCAGGAATCTATCTTGACAGTTATTTGTATCTGTGGGCCAGATCAACCATTGTTTCCAATCAGGATGTGTTCTGTTTTGGTTAAGTATATGGTTTATGTCTATTTCTTCATCTGTTTCAGAGTTATTGCTAAACATTGTTGGCTTTGGAATAGACAGGTTATTTAAATCTTTGATTTTGGCTAAGCCAAGACAGGTGGTTTGTTGAACGGTGTCATTTAAAAATATCATTTGTTCTGGGATCATGCAGGCTCTAAACAAAGCTTCTAAACCCTGTACTTGCCATTCTTTTGTGCCCCAAACACTTTTCAAATCAACATTTTTGTCCCAATAATCGAATCCAAAAGTATTCATTTTTTCAAAGAATGAATCAGAATAAATCAATTTTGTGTTGGTTATCATGGTTTTCATCCCTGTCTTGTTTGACAATTTGTAATAAAATGTTTCAGCATTAGTTATGTTAAAACCTGAAAAATATGAATATTTGCCATACACGGTTCTAGAGCTCCCTTTTGGAGGTGTAGCACAATGTTCCCATTGATTAAAATTTAAAACATTTCTAGGTTGTGCAGATTTATGCAAGAAATGGTTACCATAGTGGTTATAGCAATACATACTATCATAATTTGTAGAACCTAACAAATAATCATGTTTTGTAAATTTAGCAGACATTACTAAGTCAGACATCATATTGTTTATACTTTCAAAGTCCCAATCATCAGCAAATGAGTTCGGTTTCGCAAAGTCACTCAAGGAGATCTTGATTTGGTGTGGATATTTCAGGATCTCGACCGGACCGTGAATTTCATAGTCAGTGTTGTCCCAGGCTACCCCACCAGGTATTGGAATTGCTGTGAAATTGGCTGAAGAAAGTTCTGAAGAAAGTTCTCGTTTCTCGACGTGTGAAGATGTGTGTGGTTTGAGGACCAAGTTGATGTTCTGACTTGCTGTGTCCATTTTAGCATATTTTCCCTCAATGAAGCGTCCCAAAGTAAATACCATGATGAGCCAAAGTATGAGGATAAATGCACCAAAACCCACCCAAAATTCAATCCATGGAGAAACCAGATATGTTTCTTTCAGTTGTTTCAAAAGTTCCTTAGCTTTGTCTTTAAAGGATTTTGATGATGGCTGTGTCTTTTGTTCGCTGAAGCCTTCAGAGGAATCATCGAAGTTGATGAAGTAACCGGATGCAGTTCTGTCAATTGTTCCAATTGGTTCAGGATTTCTGTTTCTTGCATTTTCACTTGGTACTTCAGTATAGATAGGTGTGTCTCTGCTAAATGTTTTTATTTGGGTTTTCAGAGGTCTAAGTTCTATTGCATTGTTGCATAGTCCTTGTTGTTCTTCTGTAGGCGTTTCGAATGTGATGAGCCTCTTTGATAGGACCTCTGTACTGGTAGCAAACCTTGGTGTTCTGCTACTTATTGGGAGTCCACTTGGCCTACTGTTGGTTATCGGCCACATGTTGTGGTTTTACCAGGTCGATGGATACAACTCGGTTCTCCTTTTTTCCAGCAAGTGGCGGTAGTACAACTGATCTTGTCCCGTTGACAGACAAGACAGGAACTGCTTTTCTGTAAGAAGGCCCAAATTCCTTCTTTACCGCGATCTTCTCCCTGACTAGATCCCCGATTTTTGGAATCCAGACAGGTCTTGCTGGGACTGGTGGTGATTCTTCAGTGGTTGTTGGCTGTTGTTTCAACTGTATGTTGCTCAGGTCTTTTCTTGTTTTGTTTAAGTCCTGCAAAATAGCCAAACGGTCTTTGACATCAAAGCTTTTTTCTGTTACCACTGAAGTCTGACTATCAAGGTCAGAGATCAACATCCTAGTTCCGAATAATAATTCGTACGGACTGAATCCCTTCAGAGAATTTCTTGGCAAGTTATTTAGACTACGTTGGACACTTATTAGATGTTTGACCCACCCAGCTCCCGAACCTAATATCCTTTCTATTATAGATTGCTTTCTGTCTTGGTTTTTTCTTTACACCATCCCATACCCTCAGGAAGGAAGTGAGAAGATTCCCGCTGGGCTGTGCTCATTTGGCCATTCTTTCCCCCCCCAGGCTGGATTGCCTGAGAAAAAGAAAAAAAATGGTCGAACGTAGCATGCTCTTAGCGTATATGCCATTTAGACTCGCAAATCTTGTATAATAGTCCGGACGTCAGCCGAGTGCTGTGGATCTACATTATAAGTGGGAACTAGCCTGTATATGTTAATCGCAAGCCATTCTTTTTAGTGGTGATGTTATCTGCCTTGATACGACGAGGTATTAAACTGCTTCTCTCCCCACTGCGATCTCTGTTGCAGTTTGGGCAGTTTTTTACAAACATGGTGTAGTGCAGGCTCATGCCTGGCCACCAGTACCGTGATTGTAATTCTTCCAGAGAATCCTTTAATTTAAGGTGTCTGAGACCCTCGCCCATGTGTGCGTCTGCGATTAACAAGTTTCTCCTGTCCATGTTTGGAATCACTCTATCCCCCACTCCAGGGATTCGAGCAAAAGGAATGGAGTTTGCATCTATGATGTATGTGTAATTGAGTGGATAGTTGATCGGTAACGCCGAGCAGTCGCATTTTGATGACGTTTTTACTGCCAGCAATGTTTCGCCGTCAATGTATTTTAATGTACGCTTTTTTCGATCTACGGGAGCCGCTTTACTGGCTGCCGCTGCGGCTGTTTCAGCCAATGAATTCCCTACAACGTGAACGCCATCACGCTGATGACTCAGTGAGTGTGTCACGTGAGTCTTTGGTAGTTCTTTTTTCAAAAGAGCTACCTGTTCCCAGAGCAGTCTCTGCTTTATTGGTGCATCCGTGTCATCTTTGTAATCGTTCTGAATCCAGGTCTGCAAATCCTTGTTATATGTTTTGACGCAGTAATATGAATCTGACACTATAAGTGTCGGGAATTCGCGATCCGCATTATCTAGCGCCATTTTCAAGGCTAATATTTCAGTTTGTAGTTCTGAATTAGTTTCTACTGAGTGTGATTTTGTTAATAGAGGTCTTAGTTTACCTCCGTGCCATACTTCTTTTGTAATCTCACATGTGGGATTGTATGCATGTTCTCCCCAAACGGAGGGTTGAGCATGTCCGTCTGTATAGATTACACAGGCGTAATGTCGTAGAGGCAGAATGTCGATTGGCAGAGGATACGTTTTTTCATATTTTAGATTTTTTAATTCTTCTAGTTCTGGATCAAAGAAGTAATATACTTTGTCCGTTGTGATTGAATTTACCCATTGTAACCATTCTGGATCCAATGTTGTTGTTGGTAAATTACACGGTGTTGTTAATGCCTCAAAGGCTGATTCTGCTGTTCTGACTGTGATATGTCTACCGTCAGCTATGTCTTTTTCTCTAGCTATTGCGGTTTGAACTGCTTGAACAATTTTTCCTTTGTTGTTGAATCTCTGTTCAGCTTTTGTGTACAAATGTGATTTGAATGCAATTGGTACCTTATCTCCCTCATTAGAGGTTAGGTATGTGAATCCGCATCTCCCTGGGATGACTCGGATCACAAGGTTGCGTGTATTATCACGGGTTTCTAATTTTGTTTTAATTAGCATGTCTGTTTGTAAGGATCTCAAAATTTCTGTGTGTGCTTGAGTCCAACTGGATCTTTTAAAGTCTGGTTTAATTAGATCATAAAGGGGTTTGACCCTTTCTGCGTAATTTGCAATATATGTTCTTCCGAAATTTAGGAAGCCTAGAATTGACTGTAGGTTTTTTAGTGTTTTAGGAGCTTGGATTACGGCACATTTCTCTAGGAAATTGTCTGCCAGGCTTTTGCCTTCACTTGATAACTCATATCCTAAGAATAGGACCGTCAGATGGGCAATTCTGGATTTTTTGAAGTTGAATTTGTAACCCTCTGCAGCGAAACCAAGTATTATGGTGTTCACTCTTTTCAAGTGAGTTTCCAAGTCATCATCTGTTAAGTAAATGTCATCGACATAAGATAATGCTTCATCATCATATAGTTGTAGTAATTCTGTTACTCTTGCTGAGAATACCCCCGGGCTGTTCTTGTACCCCTGGGCTAACCGACAGAATTGTTTTTGAGTGCCATTTACTGAGAATGCAGTTAAATATCTGCTCTCTGGTGCTATGTTTTGACAAAAGAATCCGTTGGAGATGTCCAAGGTTGTTTTGTATTTTTTGCGCACTATGTTATTCATTAGTGCAGCACTGTGTGAGTTTTGCACTGCAAAAGTTTTGCAACATGTGTTAAGGTGTCGGTAATCCAAAACTAGACGGTACGAATTGTCTGGTTTGGAGACCGGAAATAAAGGATTGTTCATTTGTGAGGTGCAAGTTTCAATCACCCCTTGGTATTCTAGCTGATCTAGTATTTCATTTACTTGTTTTTTAGCTTCTTGCTTAATTGGGTACTGCCTTTGTGCAGTAGGTTGTGATTTTAACTGGATTTTGTGAGGAGGAGAATCCTCATCCCATCCTACATGATTTTTATATAAAGCAGGTGCTAAGGCCACTGCCCACTTTCTAGCAAGTGTATATTTTTTATGAATCGGTATTTGATTCGAGAAGGCAGGCATAATTACTTCTTCGCCATGAGGGCACTCCCTGACAAACTCTGGTGGCCAGTCTTTTTCAGCTAGAAGGATGTCATAGCCTTTGGATAGGTTATCCCAAAATAGTCCCCTTATTTTCCTAGTCTTATCTCCCTCTATACGTAATGTTATCTCGTATATTTTGTGGGGCTTGCTAACTCTGGTATCTGCAGTTTCCACTTGAAGGTATTCATTCGTGTCCACTGTCTCCAGATGATCCATAAGGACTTTGCGAGCTATGCTCACCTCTGCTGCGCTGTCTAGCATTGTCTGAGCCCATTCTCCGTTTTTCAGTTGTGTCCTCAGTATTCTCGGCATTGTTAACTACCTTGATACTGGCTACCTTCTTTTTTGGAAATTGTGATTTCTTTTTCAGTTGAGCAGGTTCCTTGTCTTTGGACTTGGCGTGCTCTTCTGATCGTTCTCTTCTTTCCGATTTCTGCGAGGAATTCTGAAAAGATTGAGAGGGACGTGTATCAATGTCTTGATATCTATCAGGTTTTTTAATATTATCCCTATTTCTAAGGTTATATCTATTCCCAGAGGGTTCACTCTGAGGTGACCTTTGTCTCGGGTTTGGAGATTTCTCTCTTCGCCTAGGAGACCTTCCTCTGGACTGGAATTTCTTTTCTTTAGGATTGGATTGTTTATTTCCATCCCAGTTCTTTTTTGGTGAATTATTATTAAAAAATATTTTTTCTGGACTTGTAGTCAGTTGCGGTTTTACTGGTATTCCACCTAGACTATCTCTGCCTAGTTCTTCATAGGATTTTTCTATGATTCTGGCAATTTCAGCTGGTTGGTCTGCTATATCTGTCTCTTTTAACCTCTGGCGGATCGCCACGTTTGCTGCTTCACCTTTTATGTTGGCTAATAATATAGCCGAGACCTGCTTGAAGTCTTTCAGTAATTTCATACCAAGAGTTAAAGCAGGTTCTGGACCGTATTCATCTTGAATTTGTTTTAGCACATCTGGTATTACCGAAATGGATGGAACACCGTGCGTTTTTGTATAGATGGAAGCAAAGACTGTACCCCAAGTGTCACAGTCCTCAATGTGTGGTGCGATTCCCATTGGGAGACATATAGTCAGAATCCTGTGTTTTTCCAGCGGGGTGGTGTCCGGGAACACCGCCTCTATTTGGGTAATTTTCTGTGCCAACCAGAATGGTATTTGTTCCCGTTTAGCTGGAACTTTACCTAGGCAGGATTGGATGTTCTGTGGTGTAATTTTATTTGTGTTCCCCTGGTGAGGGGTCAGCTGTGGAAGTTTAATCGCTGGCTGAATTGTTGAAGTCCGCATTACATACTGAACTAATTGTCTGTGAATTTTTAGTAGTTGTTTTAGCTGTATTAACAGCTCTGCTGCAGGCATTCTTTCGATGTCTGGATGTGGTGTGTATCCGGCTAAGACCGGCCACGTTGCTCCTGGTCTTCCTAAAGGACCGAGCCTTGTAATGTGATTGTTATGTATTAGGGCGCCATCAAATAAGAGCAAATGCTCTTGGAATTTGAGTGGTACTTCCACCTCCTCGAAAGGAGTGTACGTTTCAGGAGGTTCCTCTACTTTGTAATAGTGGAAGTACTTTGTTACAGCATTTGCTGCTGGAAAATGTATCCATGTATAGTATACCTCTGTCTGCCGATATTCGTGTGCCTCAATTACGAATATGACTGTGCCACCTCTAGGTGTCAGTCCATTTTCTATAAGTTTTAAGGTTATAGATCTCCTTTTAATGACCGGAATAAGTATTATATCCGCGTCTGCTGCTTGCATGGTAGCATCAGCATCTGCTATTTCAGTAGCTAATCTAATTGCCTCTCTTTCTCCATCACTGTCTCCCATTTTACTGACAGGATGGTATTATTTTTGTTTGCAGATCAGGTTTCTTTATGGAAACAGAGATTAGATGCACAATATTCTGGAACTGTTTTATCCTTCAACGTTGACTAGACCAAGAACCATCCATAGGAGTTCCCTCCTGCGAGGTTTTGGAGGATATTATAACCTTTCACCCACTCCAGACGTCTTTGGAGTATTTGGGAAAAGGGGTCTGAGTGAGAAAGCACGACTGAGTTACTCTAAATGTCTTACGTTAGTTTTATCGCCCTTTCCAAACGCGTTGGGCGCCATGTAGTGTAGCTCCTATTTTCCCAATAGGCTCTGCGCATTGGAATAGTACCTACAGCAGTAAAGGCCTAGGCCAGACGTTAACTAGGTCTACTACTGTCGATACTAGACTTAATTTTTGGGTTTGCCAGCTAAGCTCAGAGTTCGCTAGAAACTTTCTCGAATGTTCAAGGAAGGATGAACTCCCCTGATTAGACAAGAAGGGATTTAGTTTCTGACAACCATAGAACATGACAACTTTGCTCTCCCCTAATCAAGAGTCAATCTCGAGAGTCGTGTGAGCACAAGGCAATTATTTTACTCAGTCAGTACGTGCATTCTTAGTCTCATCAGAATGTAGAGAAAAGGAAGAGACGGGCGTGTTCAATAAAAGATGTTATTTATTGATCAGTCTCTTTTCTCGTACAAGAGAAATGGATCGATATTATTGCAATACTTATAGTTAAGTAAAGTGCATACATTAGAAGCAATAGTATAAAATAATACTGTAAAAACATTGATATGGTTTCTGAGCCATATGATGTTTAAAATGATTAAAATATATTTACATACACATATACATTTGACTAAACGTACTCAACTGGTGTTTCTAAATACGCCTACCCCGTGTACCTGACCTAAGTCTAATGCGTGGGCGGGAATAGAAAGTTACAGTTTAGTTTAAGTTTGTTTTTGCCAAGTGAATAACTAAAGAATTCTCTAGGAGGGGTTATTCAGTTCTGTACCTGGAATTTAGGATGAATGAGGAATGGTATCTCTTTCTCTGCTCTCGATATTCCAGGCTGCCTGCGAGGGCTGCCCAGAAGCGCCGGTGCTGGGTCTCTCGGCTTGAGATAGCAGCGCGTCTCTCAGCGCGTCAGGAAGGCGGGGCTGCTGCCTGCGGGGTCTGCTTCGGCTCTCGGCTTCGGCAAGTATGGCTGCTCCGTCTTGTCACCACGCGTGTGTTTGCATAGGGCAAGGTCGGCAATATTTATACCTTAAAGGTGCCGGGATTGACGTAAGGATGGACATAGGTACGTCAATAAAGATGTCATACGACTTGCTCGTTAGCACATTCTTTACTAAAGTTCTCTGTGAAATCAAAACAATGGCCGCACGGATTAACCAGGTTGTCATAGGTTTGATTTGTTATGAGAACGTCGTATGCCTTATCAGGGGCTGGAGGAATATCGCTTGTCTAATTAGATCTCAAGCGTTATGACCTAATCAGATAACACGTTCCTGTGCCGTAGTGTGACTGCGTCAGATAACGGTATCTGCATCATGGGGGTTTTCTTGCCTCATGGGCTGACTGTTAGTTAACTAGCTAGTAAGTTTAACCAGAATAGGGTCAGGAATAGGGGGATCGAATCAGAACCTATAGAAATACACGACAAAAGCGACCATTTTCCTCAAATAACAATAATGTCTAATTCCATCACATGGGCCAAAAAAATTAACTCCCTTATACAACCCTCCGAAAGGTTTAACTTGCGGAAATTGAAATGGCGAGGGGGAAACCTGAAAATTATACAAGAGACGGTAAGGGAGCTCGTGAGCAAATTGGGGTCACAACTAGACGAAGATCGTGTAAAAAACTGGGAACATTTGGTCCACGCAATTACCAGAAAATTTCCAGCACCATCTGGCAGTCAAAGAAGATCCAATTCCAGGAGGGATCCCTGGTTCAGTAACGACCTGAGAGATCAAAAGAGTAGGATCTCAAGAGAGGTACGAATTCAAACCCAAGTGACAAGACTAGGCAATAAACCAATTAAAAGTAAATTGAAAGAACTAAGGAGCCATTACAAGAAAACATTGAGGCACGCTAAAATGGCTTACAAGGAATCGATTTGAACAAACTTACTGTATGCAAGTAAATTGCCAAGTAGCAGGGACTTTTGGGGCATCATAAATAACCTGAATAAGGGAGCAAGACTCCGACAAGAACCCGGAATTGGAGCCGAAGCGTGGATTGAGCATGTGGGGGTTATGTATACCAGTACGGCAATAGGGCCCATTGAAGGGTCGCAAGGATTAACTTTGGTAATGGAAGAAAGGAAAGTAAAATCGAAGCGGGGAAACCTGGCTCCGCAAAACCCATTACAGGCAGGAAATGGCAGTGATCAAAACACCCTGACGACCACAAAACAATTACGCAATATCATACTAAGGCTCAAAACCGAAGGAGCGGCAGGTCCAAATGGTCTCCCTAATGCATTCTTTAAGGATGACCCAGATTATTGGTTGACAAACCTAACTCCACTCTTCAACCGCATCTTTACACACAGCAAAGTCCCCGACTCATGGAAAGGGACCATAATACATCCTATATTTAAACAAGGTGACCGTCGAAACCCAAGTAATTACAGGCTCATATCCTTAATTGATGTTGAGGCCAAGCTCTACGCCTCCTGCCTCCTGCCTCCTCGCCCAGCTGCAGGAGTGGACGGACGACAACAATATAATTCCATACTTTCAAACAGGTTTTAGACAAGGGATGGGCACTATAACAAACCTGGCAATCCTTGCAATCCTAACTGAAAAGGCACAAAAAAGGAGAACGCGATTGTACGCATGTTTTATTGACATAAAATCTGCCTTCGATCGAGTAAACAGAGGGAGACTCTGGAAAAAGCTAAAGGCATGGGGTTTACCGAATCAGTTATTAAATGTGATTACTGCCCTACACAGCGACACCTGGGCGAGAGTAAAATTGGGTGAAGGACACAGTACGACAGCGAGCATCGACACGCAGCAAGGATTAAAACAAGGCTGCGTGTTAGCACCAATCATATTTAATTTGTTCCTCTCAGACCTTGGTAAACACATGGAAGTAGCTGACTGCCACACACCGATAATGGCCAATAAGCAGATTTCCGTCTTACAGTATGCGGATGATATTGTTTTATTAAGTAAAACTCCCATCGGCCTTCAAAAGAGCTATCAACAACTTAGTATCCTACCTGGACCAAGAAAATCTGGAACTTATTAAAGGAAAAACAAAGGTTGTCCGTTTGGTGGATTCACACAAAATTAAGTTCAAATGGACAGTAAAAGGGACGAAGGTTGAAGAGCAAGGTTCATATAAATACCTCGGTATCACAATAGGGCAGGGTACAACCTATAAGGAGCATAAACTTGTTACCAAAGCAAAAGCACAGTCTCTAATCTTTGCTTACCAGCAACTAAAAACTAAATTGGACTGCCCAAATAATAATCACCTTCTAAAAGTAATGTCAGCACAAAGTATGCCTACTTTGTCATACGGCTTAGTCACCTGGTGTGGTAAAGAGGTGGAGCTACTCAATGATCTCCAGACAAGGATCTATAAAGCCGTTTTTAATTTGCCAAAGTCAGCCT
This sequence comes from Lissotriton helveticus, assembly GCF_964261635.1. NCBI lineage: Eukaryota > Metazoa > Chordata > Amphibia > Caudata > Salamandridae > Lissotriton > Lissotriton helveticus. Next base: position 852,397,721 of record NC_136063.1, read on the forward strand.
CTCCATCTCAAGTCCGGCTGGAATTCGGCCTTCTAAATCAAAAGTTTCGGAGCATGAGCGGGTTCCTAAAGCTCTGCCACAAATTCCGATCTGCAGAACCAGATTCAATGGACAGACTATGTTGGGAGGAAATTAAGCCCCAGACGGGTCAGGACCCATCAAACTTATGGGGAAGTTACCTGAGAACCTGCCTGGCTGTCCTTGAAATACAAGCAGATTGGGAAAAGAGCCAAGAAAAAACAACTTTTAGTAAGGTGATAAACGACGCAGCAAAAAAGAAATCCTTTCTGGAGGACAAAATTACAACATCTAAACGTAGGCACGGGTGGACAATTATTTCTTCCTACAAAGTATTGAAACCTCAAGCCTACCTAACATCCCACTTCAGCTGGCACCTAAAGAAGTCTTACATAAACTACAGGATGGGTTTCCACGCTTCGAAAGATCTACGGCCGTCTTGGAAACAACCCAAACAAATACCCCAGTGTTGCCTGTGCTGCTACCAAAATGAATCCCTAACTCACCTTTTTTGTGTTTGTCCAGCAGTTACGGCTTGGAGGAGATACTACCTAAGACCTATCTTTATTGAACTCCAAATTTGAACATGTAGGCAAGCCGTTATACGCTGGATGGACGGCTCTTCTATTATCCTGGCCTGTCGAGGAGTGAAATACCTGACAGAAGTTAAAAAACTACTACTCAAAGCTGTTCAGGAGGGGATCAGAGAGGTCTGAGCAACTGGACATAGTCTTATTTGGAATAAGTTGTGCAATAAAAGGACTAAAAACTAGACCTCCTTAGTAAAGCAGGACTAAACTTTAACTGTAAATTAGACCTACTCAGTAATGCTGGACTAAATTTCATCTATTGTACCTTTTTTATTTATTTTTCTTTTTTAAATATTTTATGTGTTGGTAGAATCCTCACGTTGTAATTAATAGGATATAGTATTAATATAGCATGGTTTTAATTGTGGACGTAATGATATTCAACCGTTTTAGATATTTGTAACGATTTTAATTAATCACACAATAAACTTGAAACTTGAAACTTGACTTTGCTAGTTATTGCTGCACCTCGTCCAAAAAGGACTCGGAGCTCCAGACTTGTTTAATTAGGAGGAACCGTGTTGTTAATGTACCTATGGTTGAACTGTGTAGCACACTGTTTTGAATATAGGCCCGGTAGGTTGTTTTTAGTATTTTCTTGGAACCCATAATCAATAGTGTAGGCTCATCCAAGAAATGCTTTAACCCTAGTTTAATAAACCAGGAGCGAACATGCTTAAGCCATGGCAGACCTGCTCCTTGGGTAAGCATTACATTTTCCTCAAGCCCTTCTTTATAGTGCCATAGGTCCTCTGTGGACCACAATCACACCCAGAACAATAATGGTCTTAAAAGTGCCATATGGCGTAGATTAAGATCCATGACAGTGGGTATTAGTGGTGTACGCATTGGAAGGTGCAAAATATTCCTAAAGAACTTATTTTCTCCCACCATAAAAGTATTATTACTTGAGGGGTCCCATAGCTCTGCCCCATATAGAAAAGCCAACTGCGCCTTATACTTATATACTTCGAGGGCTGGGGAAATGCTTTAGACATGTTACTCTCATGTTTCTTTACTATGGGTAAAGAATTTTGGAGTAAAATGCTCTTGCTTTTCTCCATTTGCATTTTCCATGACATTTTAGTATCCAGGGTTATACCTAAATAGTTAAAATTATGCACATATTCTATCTTCTGCCCCTTGACAGTTAAGTTCTTTTTAAAAGACTTGTGCAGGTTAACTGCCATATATTTCGTTTTACTAGAATTTATTTCCAGGCCCTTAGCCTCACAATATGCATCAAAGGTATCTACTAAACTCTGTAAACCTTTGGGATATTAGAATGGTGTCACCTGCAAATAGAAGGGCAGGCACAGGCACCCCACCTAAATTGGGGGAATCATGTTCGCAGCCCAATAAATATTCTGGAATGTCATTTACAAACAATGAAAATAAGGTGAGTGCCAGTACACATCCCTGCCTTACACCACTGTTTACTTTGATTTGCTCAGTAAGCTCACTATGGAGACCCCATGACCCTTGCAAAATTATCCTCATGTAATCTTATGATTTGCATGAGTATTACCCCGGGTACCTCCTGGTTTTTTAGGGATTTCCAGAGGAGATTTCTAGGGATCGAAATGAAGGCAGCCTCCAGGTCAACAAAGGCAATGTACAGGTGACCCTTCTTAAGCACTGTGTATTTCCAACTCATTCAGAGGAATCTAAAAACCTGGTCAATTGTGCTTGTTTTAACTCTAAAACCAGCTTGATAAATTGATAAAATACTATTTTCCTCAATTCAAACATTTAATGTTAAAAATTTTCGGGCATATATTTTTTGTAAAACGTCTATTAAAAACTTATTGGACGATAATTTGAGGGGTCTTTGCGGTTACCTCTTTTAAAAATGGTTATAATTTCAGCCCCTTTCCATTATTCTGGAATAACTGCACCTGCAGCAACTGAATTACATAAAAAGTTAATATCTCCTGGTATATTATCTGGACCTGGAGCCTTTCCAGGTTTTACTGCATCCATAGCTGACAGAGTGTCTTCCAAACTAAACTGTAGAGAGGCTGTGATTGGGATTGTGACACAAATTCTGTGTCACTCATAGATGTTGAGAATAGGCAGGAGAAATATCTAACCCATGCTCTCGCATCTAGAAAAAGGTCTTTACTACATCTCCCTGACATATTTCCTTTGGATATCAATAGCCAAAAGCTAGAGTAGTCCTTCGCTTTGGCTGCACTGATCAATTCTGTCCATATTCTGTCATCCCAAAGTTTCTTAGTTTGCGCTAACAATTTCTTATACCTATTCCTTTTCTTTCTTAAGGCCACTATATTTTTTGCTTTTGTTGCCAAGATAAGTTCTTTTTTTTTGCCTCACAGCATTCCTAATTGTACCAGGGATTTTCTAAATTAGTTATATTAGTCTTTTCCCTTTTACAGTATATAGGAATCTTACTTAGGATAGGTGTTAAAGTGTCTACCATTGCGTGATGAATATTCATAATTGGAAACTCTGTGACAGGAAAATCAATGTACGGTGCAATAATATCTGCAAAGGTATCATATATCTGCTTCATAGCTTTGTCATTTCCCCCTATAGAAGGCCACTTTAAGACTCTGTGATTATTACTTAATAATGGTTCTGTGACACTAGAGTTAATATCTCCATTGTTCAAAGTGGTTGGCTGAAACAAATGGGATGTTAGTGTCAAGCATAGGGGGTAATGATCACTGGCTGATCTATCCTCAACAACCATATCATGTAAAATTTGCCAAAGGTTAATAGATACCAATTTATAATCAATACAGCTCTTATAGTTATTCCTGCTAAATATAGCTGCGTTCGGGCTATCAGAAGGCAGTCGGCCATTGCAGCCTCAGAGTCCATGTCCTGACACTAATCTCATTAACCGTGCAACGGCAACTGAACAGGGTACTACCGGGCTACTTTCCAACAGGTTCAATTTTATAGTTAAAAATCTCCCCCCACAATTACCCTTGCCCTTGGATCAATTGGGTCAATGGAGTCTGCAGGAAGCCACACATTTCCTTCTACCCTGAGTCCCGACACATCTCTCAATAAGAATGGTAACCAACTATTGTGGATGACACAAGAGCAAATGACACAAAAGGCCCTAATTTGCTATGTTGAAAGATAAGCAATAGGGGTAGGTGCTGTATTTGAGGGCATGATGTGGTGCCATCCATGCAACCCTTCAATCTACAGATATTGTTTCATAATAGACAACCAGGAGTTTCCAGGATAGTGTGCTTTGTATGGATGCCACTAGGTTGTGTTACCCACAGTGCTCTTCAAACTTTAAACTCTAACAGAAATCACACATTTTCCTTCCATTTCTCTGGTGGAAACTTCCAGACTCTGCAGGCACCAAGCCTACCCACACAAGTGAGGTACCATTCTTATCAGAGCATTTGTGGGGCCATTGAATAGTAGAACTTTCTTTATCACTAATTGGATTTTGCTGCAGTTGTGCCTTTCAAATGTAAGTCAATTTATAAGAAAGAAGACATTTTGAAAAATACTCTCTAAATCATATGTTAGTACGATACACACAGATTTAAAGATGTACAAATAACTACTGCTCCTAAACTCCATATCTTGTGCCCATTTCAGAAATACATAGGTTTTCTTCATACCCACTTTTCACTTTACCTATTTCACTATATAAATTGGTATATACTCAGGACTCAATAAAAATCCATTGTACAATGCAGCTCAGTAGATGGCTCTGGGTGCCTGGGGTTCTTGGAAAACCTACAAACTCTATGCTGCATATTATCAAGACCGTGTGATAAACATCGAAAAAGTTACTTAACGCAACTTCCAACATCACAGTCTATCGCTGGAAAATTACGCCGTGTTAACCAAGCATTCTCAACACGGTGGTACTATGCGATTGTCTCCAGATAACGCATCTAGGGCCAGATGTAGGTAGATCGATTTTACCGATTCTAAAATACCGAATTTTACCGAATCAGTATTTTAGAATCGGAAAATGGGATGTAGGTAAAAATTCGGTAAAAAATACTGATTCGGTAAAATTCGGTATCGGAGACTCGGTATTTACCGAATCGACATTTACCGAATCTGTATTCCCCATTCATTCTATGGGCCTTTTTGGCCATAGGATTGAATGGGAAATACCGATTCGATAAATACCGATTCGGTAAATACCGATTCGGTAAATACCGAATCAGGAAGAAAAAAACAAAAGTGAAACCTATAAAGGCAGCCAATCAGGTGCAAACACACTCCCCCTCCCTACCAGGAAGTGGCTACCCAGGCAGCTGCAACTAATTAGAAGGTTCTGGAGAGGCAGTCAGAGCTGAGCAGAGTCACAGAGCAGCAGGGAGAGTTTTTTGTAACTTTACAAACTGAAAAATGGCAAGCAGCCGTGAAAGCCAAAAGCTAGACAGGAAGAGGAAAATCAAGTTCAGCAGCATGGAGATGCAGGTACTTGTGGAGGAGGTAGTGAGGGTGCACAACAAGCTTTTTGGCATGCAATCCCTCACTGTTGCCGAGTCTGTCAAAAGAAAAATCTGGCTGGCAATTGTTGAGAAAGTGAATGCTGTGGGAGTCACAACCAGGAACACTGAGGACCTTAAAAAAAGATTCTAGGACCTCAGGAGCCTCACCAAGAGGAAAATGGCTGTAATCCACAAGCAGGCAGGCCTAACTGTTGGAGGCAGGAACACAGCCCCCCCTGACTGACCTGGAGGAGTTGGTGGCCTCAACCATTGAGGCAGCAGCGTCTGCGGACTGGGAGATGTGGACAGCTCAGCCAGAGGTGCAACAAAAAAAGGTAAGACGCATGTGCAGCATGACACCCCATACCAACCTGTTTCCCTTTACCCTTTGTGGACAAGCAAACCCCAGTCCAGTACTGCTAGCACTATACAGGAGCAATGCATTATGGGAAATGTAGTCAGCAAATGTAAGACCATGTGTAACAGCGCAGACATCAGCAAGTTAGTGAAATCATTGCAGATAAATGAAAGTGAAATGTGTAAATCATTTATTGTAGTGACCGTGACACAGTAGCACTCAGTTAATATACGCTCATTTATACCTAGGGGCCAAATCACGCAGTCGACCCACTGACACAGAAGGGACTGCACCAGAGAGGGAGGAGAGTGAGGAAGCAGGTCCAAGCCGAGTGCAAGTCTCGCAGGACGAAGGTGACACAACTGGCATGTCCCTGGAAGATGACACTGTACTGACCTCAGAGTTTCTGCACTCCCCACAGCTTTCCCAATCCCCTCACTTGCAATTCTCACCAGAAATTTCACCATCTCTGCTCCAGTCCACTCCTGTAACCCCACCAGCCAGGACGCATGTCGTGGCCCCACTATCATCAATGGAGGCAGCAGAGGGTGAGGGGGAGGCTCAAGACACCGTGGATGAGAGTTCAGCAGCACTGCAGTCCACAAATGAGATGGGCCCTTCTCGCAGAAGACAACGCGGACTCAGCAGTGCTGGTGGACGTGGTGAGGGCACTGTGTTCCGTGGGCTGGAGGGGAGCATGGTGCGCATTCAAAGGATGCAGGGCAAATCAATCCAAGCCTGCCAACGCCAAATCAGAGCCCTGAATGTGCACATAGGAGACATAGGGAAGGGTATGAGAGATATAGTGGAGGCGAATAAAGAAGTTGCCAAAACAAATAGGGACATTGCAGCATGGATGCAACAGATGAGCCACTCAGTAACACAGCTATGCTCTAAACTTGACAGTGCGTCACACACATGGCGCAGGGATGCCCGTGCCCAGAATACGGCCATCAATTGCTTGGCCACTGCCACATCCCTGCTATGCAGGAGAGGCATAAATATGCAGGAGGCATTGACACAGAATACAACTGAGGTCACCAGGGGCATGGTCAGAATGACCAGTGCTCTAGAGGCAATGTTGATATCCCACACAGCACAAAATCCTGCCCTGGACGTGGCAGAGGGTGAAGACACAAGTAGCCGGAGCAGCATAGCAAGCTCTAATGTGGAGACACGGAGGAGTACCAGGAGCCAAGCTGAGGCCGCAGGGCACGCCAAACAAAGCGAACAACATCCAAGTGGCTCAGGGAAGCGCGGGCGCAAGTGACATTACCATTCATGGGTGAAGTAACCCGGGACATACAGTCCCCACGTGTATATTTTTTTATGTTGCATTTACGTGCTTAAACGTTGTGGCACCATTAAAATACGTTGGTGCCATACACAACCTGCCTGTGTCTCATTACTTACTCAGAAATAGTTGCGTGTAATCTCCTCACGTCTGTATCTGCCATCACTTGGTTTTGACACTCCAGCAGGTTGTGGTTCAGGCACAGCAACCTCGTCGTGATGATTCTCAAAGTCTGACAACTCCACCTCTGTGCCCTTCTTCACGGCAAGGTTGTGCAACATGGCACAAGCAGCAATGATTTTACAGCAGGTGATGGGGGTATATTGCCGGGCACCTCCACTCTTATGCAGGCACCTGAACCTGCTCTTCCATATACCAAAGGTACGCTCCACAATATTTCTTGTGCTATTGTGGGCCCTGTTATATCTCCTTTGGCTGGGTGTTGAGGGGTTGAGGTAGGGGGTGAGGATGAAGGAGCAGAGGGCATATGCACTGTCCCCTAAAAGGAAATGGGAGTACATTACTCACATGCATACATGTACTTCTTTCTGCAATAGGTGTTAATGGGGTCGCACACTGTGTCTTACCTAGCAGGTATCCTTCACCAAATTCCCATGCTGTCAGCCGTGCTTAGATACCGCTGTTTTGAAATATGAAGGAGTCGTGGGTACACCCAGGAAATTTTGCCACAAGGTCAGTGATGGCGTACTTGACATTGCAGATCACCTGCACATTTATGGTGTGGGTGGACTTTCTATTCCTATATATGTATTCGGTGGCAGCAGGGGGACAAATGGGAATGTGGGTGCCATCAATGCAGCCAATGATATTGGGGAAATGGCCATCAGATAAAAGTCAGTTTTTGTTTGGAGCAGTTCACCATGGGTTTCAGGGAAAGTTATATACTGGTCCATCCTCTGTACCATGGCGTCAAGGAATTTGTGGAAAAAGCGTGACAGGCTGCTCTGGGTCACCCCACCTACCGCAGCAACCACACTATGGTAACTCCCAGACGCAAGCACGTGCAGGCTGCACAGCACCTGCACGTGGGGTGGAATGGCGTGCGCCCTTGGGGTAGTGTGCTCCAACAGTGGGTGGAGGTCCCTGATGAGGTCCAAGATGGTGTCTGAGTCCAACCTGTACCTCTGGAGAATCTCTGGCTCTGTGAGCATGAACAAGGTGATCCTCTGTCTGTAGACCTGCTCCTGTCTCAGCCATTCCCTCTCTCCTTCCTCCTGTAGCCGTAGCCACCTCGCAATGACATAGAATGCCGCCATTGTGAAAAAAAGTATTGCATTTTGGGTCCTTTTATATAGGCTGCACCTGGTTACCACCTGATTTCAATCCATGGTAAATACAGACTCTTAAATACCGAATTTCAAGCAAATTCGGCATTTAAGAGCTTACCTAAATCTCAATATTCAATTTTACCACTTCTTATTCACCGAATCGGTATATTTACCGATTCGGTAAATTCACCGAATCGGTAAAATTACCGATTCGGTAAATTTACCGATTCGCAAACTGTTGCGATTCGGTAAAATTACCGAATCGGTAAATTTACCGATTCGGAATGTTTACCGATTCGGTAACTTCACCGATTCGGTAAATTTACTGATTCGGACGATTTTCAGTCCCCTACATCCCAAAAGCACAATACGGAAACGGCCGAAAATCGGTATTTTTGGCCGTTTCCGACCGATAATGGGCTACCTACATCTGGCCCTAGATGTCCTCTTTAAAATCAATGCCACGCCGCAAAAATGCGAAACGCGAACACAAAAAGCCTTGTGATGAGGCTAATCGCGGTACAAAAAGCAGCAAAAAAACAGCGACAGGCATGCAATTCCCTCGCGTCGGGCGGGAACAATCAAAAGCACGTAGCAACATGGATGCACCCTGACAGAGCGCAGAGGCCAGCGCGAACCCCATAACCCCCAGACCACCAGCAAGGACCAACGGGAACGGACAAGGAGAAGAGGGACAGGAAGATGGGGTGCAGTCCGCAGCAAAACCAGATCAGCGTCATGGAGGTGACAGAACACTACCATCACCTGGCCCACAACTAGACTACCGGGAATGCAGTCGGAGTGCTGAGGAGGACAATCTAGGAGGCCAAGAGGCACTGGAATGATGTGACAACCTAAACCATGCACAAACCCGCTGCCATCGGGAAGGCTGCAATGGCGACAGGAGATGGGAGTCCTGCCCCACAGAAGGAGGTGGAAGAAACCGAGGCCACAGTCATCAGTGTGGAGGTGGTGCAAGGAGTAGGGTGTACGGACACAGATCAAGGGGACCTGACCCAACATCAACAGGATGAGTAAAGACCAGGGACTGGGGGGATGGAGGAGATGGGCCCAACGGCACACGTGCACAACGAGGTGTAGCACACTGTGCACCCACAATTAGTGAGGGCCCTCAACATCTCAAGAGGCCTGCTCCCCATCATAATGATTTCTGTCCTTAGTGGAAGTTGTCGGGTGCAGAAGATCCTAGCGGCATTCCTCAATAGAGGAGACAAATTCTTTTCACTTATTGACGGCTCTGGCCCTAATGGTCTAGATGATGATTCATGTTTGTCTGTCTTAGGGGCCAGTGTAAGCAGTTTATCAGAAGGGCCGAGTGCTACAGTCAGGCAAGCAAAATGGCAGAGGAAATTACAGCCTCGCAACCAAATCCGCTTGATTGAAGAAGAGAATAGGTATCAGGTGGCTCCAGGACTGAAGTGGGATTAGTCCACAACTCAATAGGTTTATACAGAACCCCAGGATAAGCAGTAAGGATTGCCCCCTTTGGAAAGAAAGCCGCTGACCCCTGTGGATGGAACCTACACTGAGTCTTATAAAGAGCTCTATAAAACAACATCAAGAAGAAAGTCGTAGTGATAGTCGCAGGGCTCGGCTTGCCACAAAAAACCTGCATGGGGCAATAAGGAAAGTTAATAAAGCTTGTGTCGAGATTGGAGAGAGGATATCCTCGGTGGAAGAATATGCTGCAATGCTGGAAACTGTTCCGGGAGCACTTAAAGGCCAGGCTGAAGCTCATCAGTCTCAGATATCTGACATTCTATGGAAAGTGGAGGACATTGAGAATCGAAATAGGTGGAATAATCTGAGGTTCCTGCAGTTAGCGCAAGATAATGATATCAGTGCCTTCATGAAGAAGGATTTTCCAGAACTAACTTCATGGAACTGGGACTCAGAGTTTCAGAGAGTGCACCGCTTTCCGCTGAAGCTTAAGAAACAAGATCAGACTCAAAACGAAAGTGCCAACTGGCTCAGAGCCATTATTGTGTACTTTGGGATTAATCTGCTCAGGCAATAAATTTAGGAGAAGGCCCGTCCTGATGCCAGGTGAAGCTTCAACTGCCAGATTTTTTTTTGTGTGATCAGACGTCTGTCATGTATCGCTTGAGAGGAGATGGAGGGAAGAAGTATTTTTTATTAATCCTGCTTGCTTGAAGATTATCTTCAAAGACAAGACTTGTACATTCTTGCCGAAGGTCAGAGCCAAAGAATATCTGAATGAGCTGTCAATCGGGAGCTGAGAGACCTGTTTAATATACTTTAATCATTTGATTACTGATTTTCTAGGCAGCTTCTCAGGAATTTAATATTTGCAATGGGTGGGAGGTAGTTTTTCTTTGTTTATTTTCTAAATGTCTGTGGCTGATCGCCTTTTTGAATTATTTGATATGGAGCACAACTAAACTATGTTATCCTCTTATGATAATAACTGTTTCTTATTTGTCTCTTCTATTTTTCACAAGCTAAGTAGGGCAGAGATGGGCGGGAGATGGCAGAGGATGAACATGGGAGCCATCGCTCAGGCCTTGGGAGGTCTGATTGCCTCAAGGTTCTGGTATGGGGTAGGGAGAGGAGTGCGATGGGACATAGAGAGGAGGGTGGAAGGACTAGACAATGTTTGGGAGGTGAATGGGGCTACAGGGGGGGTCACTTTAGGGGTTTTCATGTGCCGAGGTACACAAAGCAAGAGGAGAATCAATGAATGTAACAGAGCGAGTTAGGTTGGTTTCATTATACCATTGTAAAGACTGGTGTTGAAGGATGACAAGGCAATCCGGATGCTGGTTTGGCTAAACATTTATTATAACCCATATAACACAGCTTTATTAGCATGATACAGCACACATAAAAACAGCAAAAATGAGGAGAAATAATGCATTTTTCCTCATTGCATCCTGTTAAGACCAGGTTTTCCCTTGTCTTAATTTTGGGACAGCGTCAAAATCAATGGGTATTACACTGGAACGCTCATCAAAACACCCATTGCCCACCCCTTTCATGCTAAGCATAACGTGAAAAGGGGCCTTCTTTACAAGTCAGCGTTAAGCCACGTTAAGTGGCTTGATTTTGCCTTGTATATAAGGCAAAGCCTGTATCGCCACAACGACGTCCCAAAAAGTGATGTTATGGTGGCAATAGAGGCTTGTAAATATGCCCAAAAGCACCTTAAATCCAGGATGTGGAGTGTTGAAGATCCCACTTTGAGGATGCATCATGTAGTGGGGGTTCGATGACCTGTGGGCTGCGATGTGAGAATCCTGAATCAAGGATGCGGCACGCAGCAGTGGCTCTAAGGACCTGTGGAGCGCGATATAAGGTCCTGTGATGAGAATGCATAGCGCAGCAGTGGTTTGCAGGAGCCACGTGGCTACGCGGTGGTAGAGACATCTGCGCGCCGTGCAGCGCGCGATCTGACCCACCTCGTAAAATGGCCCTGAGACCGCTGCTGCATTATTTATCTAGCACTGAGATTAATTAAATTATGCTTTTTTCCCCACGGAGTGAGGAGACAGTGAGAAGGAGCAGACACAGCAGTACAGTAGTGAGTAAGCGACTAGTGACTACTATACTGAGTGCAGTACAAAAAATCCTCCCCCCACCCCACCCAGCAACAAAACCGCCCCCAGCCCAAAAACCGGCCCCCACCCCTGGCAGCCTACCGGGGGATTGCCCAGTGCCCGGCATTGCCAGTCCGGCCAAAGTGGCCAAAGGAGCATCCGTAGTGACTGGTGATGTTTTAACCAAGACCATGAGGTCCTGCATCAAGGAGGCATCGTGCAGTATTGGTTCTAAGAGCAGTGGGGTCCTTTGTCTGCCATGTGTCGCCCCACTGCAGTTTTTATGCAGAGCTGTAAGAAGATGTGTTGGGCTTCAACAGTTCTGCCTGAAAGACCACAGCTAGGATTGGGGTGTCACTACTTGGGGGGCAAGACTCCCAGCAGGCAGAGTTCAGGTGAAGTTTCCAAAAGTACTCCAGCCTATTCTGTCCCTGAGATTCTGACAAGGAGACCAGCCAACTGACAATTGGTGTCACTCTGGTGGTTCGGGTTGAATATGCAGGTCTAGTGCTTCTCATTCCAGCAGCAGGGCAGCAGAGTTGCAGTCCGTCTTGCAGCAAAGCAGCACATCAGTCTATCTGAGTCTTCCACAGGGCCAGATGTGCACTGAGGAGATGTGTCTTAGGTGGATACTACTCATATCTGGTGCCCACTTTACATGGGATAAGATTCTAGAGTCCTCCCCTGAAGATGTGTTTAGAAATCCCTGCCTCCCTGCCTTGGCCCCAGCTTGTCTCCGTCCATCATCCCCTTTGGTTTTTCTTTGTTCACCCTAAGTTGGCAGAGTATGCCCAGCCGTGAGTCCCTTGCTCACTTTGCTACTGGATTCAAGCTAGCCTGGCTGATGATGGCTGTTTAGCCAGAAACCGGTCCCAGGATGCTTGTTTCCGGTCCAGGGAAGACATGGCTTGGCAGTTCCGGCTGGACTGTTCCCATGAGGCACAGGCTCAGACTGATTTGCATATGGCCGTGTCTGAACTGGGTGGCGGAGGGAGCTAAATAATGATGATGGATTAAACCCAGATCAGTTGAGGTGCTTGCAATGTTCAATACTCCGTCCATCATCCCCTGTGGTTTTTCCCAGCTTGTCTGGGGGCACAAAGGACTAGTGTGCAACCCTTTGTGAGTATGCTGAGCAGAGGCTTTATGATATTCAATTGTGGTAGGTGACAGCTCTGCCGCTCCTATCAAGTTAGAGATGGTTCACCCTGTCAACACCTTTTTCTCCTTTGCCTCACTATCTGAAAGCAACATAGAAAGACTAACCGTCAGCTTCATTTAGCCATGTGACTCAGGATACCGCTAGTAGGCACCAAAGGTTTGGGACAAGAAAATGCTAACTTTCTAAAAGTAGCATTTTCAGATTGTGATTTACAAATCCAACTTTACCATTAAAGAGAGTTTTAGATTACAATTATTTAGAGATCCAATTAGACACTTCTACCTGCTCCCAATTGAACGTCAGCACTTATTAAATGTAGTAGGGCACAGGCAGTAGGCACCAAAGGTTTGGGACAAGAAAATGCAACTTTCTAAAAGTAACATTTTCAGATTGTGATTTACAATCCAACTTTACCATTAAAGAGAGTTTTAGATTACAATTATTTAGAGATCAAATTTGACATTTCTACCTGCTCCCAATTGAAAGTTAGCACTTATTAAATGTAGTAAGGTAACCATATGTTTCCTATAGAAGAGTTAGGCTTTGCAGTAGGGAAAAATGCATTTAAGAGTTTTTCTCTATCAGGATACGAAAAGGTTAAAAGTACATGTCCCATTTTTTTTAATACACTGCACCTTTAACTATGGGCTGTTTAGAACATAGCCTTGGGATGACTTGTATGTTTTAAAAAGGAAGGTGTAGGCCTGGGAAAAATGTTGTTTTGTGTGAATAAAATGGCAGTTTTAAAACTGCACACTCAGGCTGCAATGGCAGGCCTGAAACATGTTTAAAGGACTACTTAAGTGGATGTCAAGATTAGTGCTGCGGATTCACTAGTAGCACTTAATTTACAGGTCCTGGGTATATGTAGTACCAATTTACAAAGTACTTACAAGTAAATTAAATGTGCCAAGTGGGTGTAAGCCAGTTTCCCTATGTTAAATGAGAGAATACAAGTACTTTAGCACTGGTTAACAGTAGTAAAGTGCACAGAGTTCTAAAAGATATCACAAATGTTAATGTTAATGTTATTGCTATTGCTATTTATAGAGCGTACTGTTACCCATGGGTGTCCTCGCAGTGTTTAGTACTTTTGGGCCTAAGCGGAGAGGAAAGTGCACGGGGAACAAGGAGGAGAAAAGCCAGGTTTTTAAAGCATTTCTGAAGAAGAGAAGATCTGTCATGGACCTAAGTTGCAGCGGTAGCAATTCCAGGCCTTTGATGCATGTGTTACAAAACTCCTGCCTCTCCAGCTAGGTTTGCGCACTCTGGGTACTGCTATTAGTTTTGCTTCTGATGACCGCAGCACTCTTTTAGGTATATTCCATTGAAATTTCATTTTCAGGAATTCCAAACCGCATCCCTGAAGAGCTTTATGAACAAGGCACAGAGCCTTGAACTGGATCTTTTTTTTATAGGCGGCCAGTGTAGTTTTTTTATCTGCACTGAGATTGAGGCACGTTTTGAAGTACCCGTGATCAATCTAGCGGCAGCATTTTGAAGAAGCTGCAGTTTTTGCAGGAGTCCCTCCTGCATGGACAGGTATAGGCCATTGCAATAATCGAAACTTGACATGACAAGTGAGGTGATTACTGTTTGAATACTGTCCCCCACCTCAAAGCCCGACAACGCCATAGCCATCCCAGAAGGCTACAAGATCACCCGCAAAGACCGCACCAACGGAGTAGCTGGAGGAATTGCCATCGTCCACAGAAACACCCTCAAAATCTCGTCAACGCCGAAGACCTGCACTTCAAGATCCACCCCGACCCCAACACCACCCTCAGGGGCACCCTCATCTACCACCCTCATCTACAGACCCCCGGACCCGACCTCAGTTCAGCGACTCCATCGCCGACTTCATCAGCACGCACACCCTCGCCTCCATGGACTACATCCTCCTCGGGGACCTGAACTTTCACCTTGAGAACAACAACAATTCCAACACCTCCACCCTGATCAACAACCTTGGCAACCTCGGACTCAGACAACTCGTCACAACACCCACTCACTCCGCCGTCCACACGCTTAACCCTTCTCAGCAAGCACCCACGTCTCCAACTGCACCACCGAACTCCACTGGACCGACCACCACTGCATCCAGCCGTTGCCTCGCCACAGCTGGGGCAGGATCATCGAGGACCAGCTAACCACTGCCCTCGCCAGGAGCCCACCGGCAGAGTCCAGACCCGACCTACCCCGACGCCGCAGCCCGCAATGTCAGACAGTGGATCGACGACTGCACCAACACCCTCGCCCCGCTCAAGAAACCCCCCAACACCCAGACCAGCAAGAGAGCCAGCTGGTTCACCGAAGACCTCCAGGCCTCCAAGCGAACCTGCCGAACACTAAAAAAAAAACGGACCTGCGAAAGAACACCGGAAAGCTACACAGCCCACAGAAACGCCACCTGCTGACACCACCAACTCATCAGATCCACCAAAAGGACCACCTTCAGAGATTGCATAGACAACAATGCACACAACAACAAAGCGCTTTTCAGCATCGTGAATGAACTGTCCAACCCCAGTTCCAACACTTGTGTGACTCACTGGCCACCTTCTTCTATCGCAAGATCACAGACATCCACGACAGCTTTAACGACGCCATCACCCCGGCAACCACCAGCACCCACGCCCCCACGGCCACCACACGTACAAAACGCCTGCTCGCCTGGACCAACATCAACGACGACGACACCATCAAGATCACGAACACCGTCCACTCCGGATCCCCAGAAGACCCATGCCCAAACCACATCTTCAACAAAGCCAGCAACACCATCGCACCCCATCTCTGGAAAACCATCAACATCTCCTTCAAGACAGTGACCTTCCCGGAGAGCTGGAAACACGCAGAGATCAATGCCTTACTCAAGAAATCCAAGGGGGATCCCAAGGACCTAAAGAACTTCCGACCCAACTCCCTGCTCCTGTTCCCGGCGAAGGTCATCGATAAGGCCGTCAACAAACAACTGACCAGCTTCCTCAAAGAGAACAACATCCTGGACCCATCCCAATCTGGATTCCGTAGCAACCACAGCACCGAAACTGCCCTCAACGCCGCCACCGATGGCATCATGATCCTGCTTGATAACTGAGAAACCGCCCACTCAGCCTCCTGGAAATGTCAGCCGCTTTCGACACAGTCTGCCACCACACACTAAAAGCACGCCCCGACGCCGGAATCCAAGAGAAGGCCCTGGACTGGACCACCTCCTTCCTCACAGGGAGAACCCTGAGCCTCCGCCTCCCCCCTTCCGCTCCAAAGACACCGAGATCATCTGTTGCGTACCCCAAGGATCATCCCTCAGCCCAACATTGTTCAACATATACATGGCACTGCTCGCCCACGTCGCCTGACGGCACGACCTAAACATCATCTCCTATGCTGACGACACCCAGCTGATCCTCTCCCTCACCAAGGACCCTCACAACGCAGAAACCAACCTCCACGAAGGAATGAAGGCCCTCGCTGACTGGATGAGGAACAGCCGTCTGAAGTTGAACTCGTACAAGACGAAGGTCCTCATCCTTGGTTCCACCCCCTCAGCCTGGGCTAACTCCTGGTAGCCAATGACACTTGGAGCACCCCCTACACCCACTGACCACGCGCAAAACCTGGGGGTCATCCTCGACTTCACACTCTCCATGAAAAATCAGGTCAACGCCGTCTCCTCCTCCTGCTTCAACACCCTCCGCATGCTTCGCAGGATCTTCAGTGGATCCCCACCACAACTAGAAGGACGGTCACCCAGGCTCTCGTCAGCAGTAGACTGGACTACGGCAACGCACTCTTCGCAACAGCCCCAGCCAAACACCTGAAATGGCTCCAACGCATCCAGAACGCCTCCGCATGCCTGATCCTCAACATCCCGTGCCGCAACCACATCACACCCCACCTGAGAGACCTGCACTGGCTCCCCATCAACAAGAGGATAACCTTCAATCTCCTCACCCATGCACACAAGGCACTCCATGACACCGGACCAGCGTACCTCAACAGCCGACTCAGCCTCTACACACCATCCCATCAGCTCTCCGCTCTGCAGACCGCGCCCTCGCCACTGTCCCCCGCATCCGAAGAGTGGCCGCGAGCGGCAGATCATTCTCTCACCTCGCCGCCAAGACGTGGAACACCCTCCCCATCCGCCTACGGCAGACGAAGACCTCCTAACCTTCAGGAGACTCCTCAAGACATGGCTCTTCAAACAGTAGCAGCGTTCCCCCCCCAGCGCCTTGAGACCCTCACGGGTATGTAGTGTGCTTTACAAATGCTATGATTGATTGATTGATTGAGTTTGGTAGAAAAGGTATTATTTTTCTACGTGTTCTGAGAGTGTAGGCGGTGGAGGAAATCACTGCATTCACCTGGTCTTTGAAATTGAGTTTGTTGTCAATCCAAACTCCAAGGTTTTTTACTTTGTTCCTCAGGGCAGGAAGGGGACCCAGGGAATCCGGCCACCAGGTCGGAGTCCAGAAGCTAGGGTTGTTACCAAATAAAATCACTTCCTTTTTTTCGGAATTTAGCTTCAGACAGTTTTGCGCCATCCAGCGGCCTACAGCAGACATGCACTCCTTACGACGTGTTTCTGTCTTCATCTCAGACCTGGCAGCTGTGACACCATGATTTGGGTGTCGTCGGCATAGGAGGTTAAAGAGAAACCGAAGGATTCAATGAGAGGGGCCAGTGTTGAGACATAGGTATTAAAGAGCATCGGGCTCAGCGAGGAGCCCTGGGGCACTCCACACGGCAGGGAGAAAGGTTTAGAAGAGAATTCCCCAATAGCGCCGGTTTGAATTCTGTTTGAAAGAAAGGATTTCAGTAATTTCCAGGCAGTACCCTGAATTCCAATCTCCTTCATAGGGTCCATCAATAGAGAGAGATGGACTGTATCAAATGCCACAGAGAGATCCAACATGATCAACACTGCTTTGCCTCCTTGGTCAAGAATGGTCCTAATCTCTTCTGTAGATTTAATAAGGGCTGATTCATTGCTGTGTACCAGTCTAAAACCATATTGTGATGGATCCAGCACCTGTGATTCACACAAGATCATATTTAGTTGCACGTTCTCGATTTTCTCTGCCACTTTCGCTGGAAGAGGAAGCCTGGATATGAGTCTAAAATTGTTATGGGATCAGACAACAGTAGGATAAAGGTAAAAAGTTTGGGAATTACCCTGCAGAAAGGGACAAATCCAATAGTACTGTATTTATGGATAGCAAATGCATGGAAGGCTGAGTTTGAATTTGTTTTCATTGCAGCAGTGAACATTCAGCTCTTTGTACTATTTCTCTCTAACAAATCTGCTAACCTAATATGAGTTTACTTATGTCCTCTTTCCATTATACCTCCTAGCTACATCACATAGAAATGACATAAACTGTGTCAAATGATTTTGTGTTTACTGTCAAAGAAGTGACAAGAGTAACAAAGTATTCAGACTTCACTAGCAAAGCAACTTATTTCCCTTCAACCACTAAACAGGCAGTTGAGGATAATTGGCACAGGTGACCGACAAGACAGTTTCCTGTACAAAAAAAAGCTGACTTGGTAACACATTTTTCCTATAATATTTAAGTTAATGCTAGGGGCAAGATCAAAGTCTTCTAATGAACTATTGAGCCATCTGTGACTGATTTAAATATGTGTAGTAATACCAGGAGTCAAGATTAGTCCATTCTCATTGGAACAAAAGCACACTGTGGCTAATCTTGGGTAGAAAAGTTTGAAACATTTTTGAGTTGGTTTTCAAATTTTCCTGAGGAGGTAGTGTAGAATCTGTTGGTGTTCAAAATGTACAGCTCCATAGTTTCAGATACAACCATTGGTTTATTGATGATCTCATGTTTTAGCATTGTTCTGCAGCTGGAGAAACTGTTCTCCATTAGCTTTACACACCACAAATTCAAGAATGTAAAACAAATGTGCAGACCAAAGAGGAATTTTGATTCTTGGTAATGCGGGTAGGTTTTTTGTCTGTGGTTTTGATAATTGAATATATAAGGTGTTGGCAGTGTCATTAAAATCCAAACACTTTTGTAAGGCATCCTTGCACTTGTCAGCATTCATTGTCAACTTGCTGCCTGGGGTAAAAGCGGACGTGAATTGCAGATTGCGAGAGTGAATAATAAGATCAGTGTTATTCGAATGAAATTCTCTGCGGCAATCACCTTTGTGTCAGGTAATCTAAAATCGGTCCTTTACAAAATAAGAGCAGTTTGATTTATTATTTAATGCTTGTAACATAAGTCAATGGGCAAAAACTGGCTAGTCGGTTTCATGATCATTTAATGGCAATGTTGAATATCTGTTTCATTAACGCCTTAACCGCAGCGGTTTTTCCGCCGCGGTGTGGGCGTTCTAAAGGGTGGGCGGGGCTTCGTCGGCCGTTGGCCGACGGCAGCGCTGAGGAAGAAGCACGGAAGGGGTTAAAGATCTAATTGTTCAACCAACATATATTAAAGGAAACAAACATAATACTAGTAATTCTATTTTTGTTACCCCATTTAGGGAACTCCACTGGTTTCTGGTAAAAAAAGAAGGTTTTGCATTAAGAAGGATGTGATTCCTTCATAATTAATAGCTCCACAACCTTCTCTGTACTACAAACTCACTACTTCAATGTAGCACATGACTCTCTCAGTATGGCACAGCAGAGCTTCCCAAGGCCTACTCAGGTGATGTGGTGTGATTCCCAACTTACTGAGACGCAATAACAACACACAATAAAGTAGGTATTTGGACAAAATATCATTAACAACATTTTGTGTTGATGAAATATTGTGTCAATAATATCAGAATTTCATATATTGTGGACAGGAAAATTGATGTTAAAAATATGATTTTAAGTGCTGTTGTAAACATTGATGTAGAAAATATTGATGTAATAAATATCATTGGACATAACATTGTTTTTAGTGTAAAATACATTACATACCATTTTACACTATATTATGCGTTTACATTTTTTACGTTTTAATTTTAAATGTTAATTTTAATAATTTGTTTTAGTTTGTAATTGTTAACTGTTTGAATGTTTTTAGTACCAGCATGTTGGGTTAATACGGGATGGGGAGATGACTACACTACTTTACAATAGATTTGCAGATGTCATGTTTATCCCTAAAGCCAAAATGTCATATATCTGCACATCGAATGAGATGATCAATTCTACTACATGTATAGAATGTCTCCAAATTTCTAGTAAATAACTTCAAACACACACAAATAGATTACAATACTAATCTCTGCCTTTTGATAATATCCTTGTTGTTACTCTCACGTCTACCAATGTATATGTACTAGGAGGCACAGGGTCAGGCTGATTTGCATATGGCCGTGTCTGAAATGGGGAGGCAGAGTGGGGTAAAGAATGGTGATGGATTAAACCCAGATCTGTTGACAAGGTGTGATATTTGATTGGTTCAGATGCTCCGTCCATCACCACCCCCTTTTGTACCACTTTGTTTGCCATAAGTTGGCAGGGTATGCTCAGACGTGAGTCCCTTGCTCATTTTGCCACTGGATTCAAGCAAGCCTGGCTGAAGACGGCTGTAATGCCAGAAACCGGTCATAGGAAGCTTGAATCCGGTCCAGGGAAGGCATGGTTTGGCAGTTCGGGCTGGACTGTTCCCATGAGGCACAGGGTCAGACTGATTTGCATATGGCCTTGTCTGAACTGGGGTGGCAGAGTGGGCTAAAGAACGGTGATGGATTAAACCCAGATCTGTGGACTGGGTGTGAGTGTTTGATAGGTTCAGATGCTCCGTCCATCACCACCCCCTTTTGTACCACTGTGTTCGCCATAAGTTGGCAGGGTATGCTCAGACGTGAGTCCCTTGCTCACTTTGCCATTGGATTCAAGCAAGCCTGGCTGAAGACGGCTGTAATGCTAGAAACCGGTCCTAGGAAGCTTGAATCTGGTCCAGGCAAGGCATGGCTTGGTAGTTCGGGCTGGACTGTTCCCATGAGGCACAGGGTCGGACTGATTTGCATATGGCCATGTCTGAACTGGGGTGGCAGAGTGGACTAAAGAACGGTGATGGATTAAACCCAGATCTGTTGACAAGGTGTGATATTTGATTGGTTCAGATGCTCCGTCCATCACCACCCCCTTTTGTACCACTTTGTTTGCCATAAGTTGGCAGGGTATGCTCAGACGTGAGTCCCTTGCTAATTTTGCCACTGGATTCAAGCAAGCCTGGCTGTAGACGGATGTAATGCCAGAAACCGGTCATAGGAAGCTTGAATCCGGTCCAGGGAAGGCATGGTTTGGCAGTTCGGGCTGGACTACTCCCATGAGGCACAGGGTCGGTCTACTTTGCATATGGCCATGTCTGAACTGGGGCGGCAGAGTGGGATAAAGAACGGTGATGGATTAAACCCAGATCTGTTGACTAGGTGTGAGTGTTTGATTGGTTCAGATGCTCCGTCCATCACCACCCCCTTTTGTACCGCTTTGTTCGCAATAAGATGGCAGGGTATGCTCAGATGTGAGTCCCTTGCTCACTTTGCCACTGGATTCAAGCAAGCCTGCCTGAAGACGGCTGTAATGCCAGAAACCGGTCCTAGGAAGCTTGAATCCGGTCCAGGGAATGCATGGCTTGGCAGTTCGGGCTGGACTGTTCCCATGAGGCACAGGGTCGGACTGATTTGCATATGGCCATGTCTGAACTGGGGTGGCAGAGTGGACTAAAGAACCGTGATGGATTTAACCCAGATCTGTTGACAAGGTGTGATATTTGATTGGTTCAGATGCTCCGTCCATCACCACCCCCTTTTGTACCACTTTGTTTGCCATAAGTTGGCAGGGTATGCTCAGACGTGAGTCCCTTGCTCATTTTGCCACTGGATTCAAGCAAGCCTGGCTGAAGACGGCTGTAATGCCAGAAACCGGTCATAGGAAGCTTGAATCCGGTACAGGGAAGGCATGGTTTGGCAGTTCGGGCTGGACTGTTCCCATGAGGCACAGGGTCAGACTGATTTGCATATCGCCATGTCTGAACTAGGGTGGTGGAGTGGGCTAAAGAACGGTGATCGAATAAACCCAGATCTGTTGACTGGGTGTGATATTTGATTGGTTCAGATGCTCCGTCCGTCACCACCCCCTTTTGTACCACTTTGTTTGCCATAAGTTGGCAGGGTATGCTCAGACGTGAGTCCCTTGCTCATTTTGCCACTGGATTCAAGCAAGCCTGGCTGAAGACGGCTGTAATGCAAGAAACCGTTCCTAGGGAGCTTGAATCTGGTCCAGGCAAGGCATGGCTTGGCAGTTCGGGCTGGACTGTTCCCATGAGGCACAAGGTCGGACTGATTTGCTTATGGCCATGTCTGAACTGGGGTGGCAGAGTGGACTAAAGAACGGTGATGGATTAAACCCAGATCTGTTGACAAGGTGTGATATTTGATTGGTTCAGATGCTCCGTCCATCACCACCCCCTTTTGTACCACTTTGTTTGCCATAAGTTGGCAGGGTATGCTCAGACGTGAGTCCCTTGCTCATTTTGCCACTGGATTCAAGCAAGCCTGGCTGAAGACGGCTGTAAAGCCAGAAACCGGTCATAGGAAGCTTGAATCCGGTCCAGGGAAGGCATGGTTTGGCAGTTCGGGCTGGACTGTTCCCATGAGGCACAGGATCAGACTGATTTGCATATGGCCATGTCTGAACTGGGGTGGCAGAGTGGGCTAAAGAACGGTGTTGGATTAAACCCAGATCTGTGGACTGGCTGTGAGTGTTTGATAGGGTCAGATGCTCCGTCCATCACCACCCCCTTTTGTACCACTGTGTTTGCCATAAGTTGGCAGGGTATGCTCAGACGTGAGTCCCTTGCTCACTTTGCCATTGGATTCAAGCAAGCCTGGCTGAAGACGGCTGTAATGCTAGAAACCGGTCCTAGGAAGCTTGAATCTGGTCCAGGCAAGGCATGGCTTGGCAGTTCGGGCTGGACTGTTCCCATGAGGCACAGGGTCGGACTGATTTGCATATGGCCATGTCTGAACTGGGGTGGCAGAGTGGACTAAAGAACGGTGATGGATTAAACCCAGATCTGTTGACAAGGTGTGATATTTGATTGGTTCAGATGCTCCGTACATCACCACCCCCTTTTGTACCACTTTGTTTGCCATAAGTTGGCAGGGTATGCTCAGACGTGAGTCCCTTGCTAATTTTGCCACTGGATTCAAGCAAGCCTGGCTGTAGACGGATGTAATGCCAGAAACCGGTCATAGGAAGCTTGAATCCGGTCCAGGGAAGGCATGGTTTGGCAGTTCGGGCTGGACTACTCCCATGAGGCACAGGGTCGGTCTACTTTGCATATGGCCATGTCTGAACTGGGGCGGCAGAGTGGGCTAAAGAACGGTGATGGATTAAACCCAGATCTGTTGACTAGGTGTGAGTGTTTGATTGGTTCAGATGCTCCGTCCATCACCACCCCCTTTTGTACCGCTTTGTTCGCAATAAGATGGCAGGGTATGCTCAGATGTGAGTCCCTTGCTCACTTTGCCACTGGATTCAAGCAAGCCTGCCTGAAGACGGCTGTAATGCCAGAAACCGGTCCTAGGAAGCTTGAATCCGGTCCAGGGAATGCATGGCTTGGCAGTTCGGGCTGGACTGTTCCCATGAGGCACAGGGTCGGACTGATTTGCATATGGCCATGTCTGAACTGGGGTGGCAGAGTGGACTAAAGAACCGTGATGGATTTAACCCAGATCTGTTGACAAGGTGTGATATTTGATTGGTTCAGATGCTCCGTCCATCACCACCCCCTTTTGTACCACTTTATTTGCCATAAGTTGGCAGGGTATGCTCAGACGTGAGTCCCTTGCTCATTTTGCCACTGGATTCAAGCAAGCCTGGCTGAAGACGGCTGTAATGCCAGAAACCGGTCCTAGGAAGCTTGAATCCGGTCCAGGGAAGGCATGGCTTTGCAGTTCGGGCTGGACTGTTCCCATGAGGCACAGGGTCGGACTAATTTGCATATCGCCATGTCTGAACTAGGGTGGTGGAGTGGGCTAAAGAACGGTGATGGAATAAACCCAGATCTGTTGACTGGGTGTGATTGTTTGATTGGTTCAGATGCTCCGTCCATCACCTCCCCCTTTTGCACCGCTTTGTTCGCCATAAGTTGGCAGGGTATGCTCAGATGTGAGTCCCTTGCTCACTTTGCCACTGGATTCAAGCAAGCCTGGCTGAAGACGGCTGTAATGCCAGAAACCGGTCCTAGGAAGCTTGAATCCGGTCCAGGGAAGGCAAGGCTTGGCAGTTCGGGCTGGACTGTTCCCATGAGGCACAGGGTCGGACTAATTTGCATATGACCATGTCTGAACTGGGGTGGCAGAGTGGGCTAAAGAACTGTGATAGAATAAACCCAGATCTGTTGACTGGGTGTGAGTGTTTGATTGGTTCAGATGCTCTGTCCATCACCACCCCCTTTTGTACCGCTTTGTCCGCCATAAGTTGGTGGGGTATGCTCAGATGTGAGTCCCTTGCTCACTTTGCCACTGGATTCAAGCAAGCCTGGCTGAAGACGGTTGTAATGCCAGAAACCGGTCCTAGGAAGCTTGAATCCGGTCCAGGGAAGGCATGGCTTAGCAGTCCGGGCTGGACTGTTCCCATAAGGCACAGGGTCAGACTGATTTGCATATGGCCATGTCTGAACTAGGGTGGCGGAGTGGGCTAAAGAACGGTGATGGAATTTACCCAGATCTGTTGACTGGGTGTGTGTGTTTGATTGGTTCAGATGCTCCGTCCATCACCACCCCCTTTTGTGCCACTTTGTTTGCCATAAGTTGGCAGGGTATGCTCAGACGTGAGTCTCTTGCTCACTTTGCCACTGGATGCAAGCAAGCTTTGCTGAAGACGGCTGTAATGCCGGAAACTGGTCCTATGAAGCTTGAATCCGGTCCTGGGAAGGCATGGCTTGGCAGTCCGGGCTGGACTGTTCCCATAAGGCACAGGGTCAGACTGATTTGCATATGGCCATGTCTGAACTAGGGTGGCGGAGTGGGCTAAAGAACGGTGATGGAATTTACCCAGATCTGTTGACTGGGTGTGTGTGTTTAATTGGTTCAGATGCTCCGTCCATCACCACCCCCTTTTGTACCGCTTTGTTCGCAATAAGTTGGCAGGGTATGCTCAGATGTGAGTCCCTTGCTCACTTTGCCACTGATTCAAGCAAGCCTGCCTGAAGACGGCTGTAATGCCAGAAACCGGTCCTAGGAAGCTTGAATCCGGTCCAGGGAATGCATGGCTTGGCAGTTCGGGCTGGACTGTTCCCATGAGGCACAGGGTCAGACTGATTTGCATATCGCCATGTCTGAACTAGGGTGGTGGAGTGGGCTAAAGAACGGTGATGGAATAAACTCAGATCTGTTGACTGGGTGTGAGTGTTTGATTGGTTCAGATGCTCCGTCCATCACCATCCCCTTTTGCACCACTTTGTTCGCCATAATTTGGCAGGGTATGCTCAGATGTGAGTCCCTTGCTCACTTTGCCACTGGATTCAAGTAAGCCTGGCTGAAGACGGCTGTAATGCCAGAAACCGGTCCTAGGAAGCTTGAATCCGGTCCAGGGAAGGCATGGCTTGGCAGTTCGGGCTGGACTGTTCCCATGAGGCACAGGGTCAGACTAATTTGCATATGACCATGTCTGAACTGGGGTGGCAGAGTGGGCTAAAGAACTGTGATAGAATAAACCCAGATCTGTTGCCTGGGTGTGAGTGCTTGATTGGTTCAGATGCTCTGTCCATCACCACCCCCTTTTGTACCGCTTTGTCCGCCATAAGTTGGCAGGGTATGCTCAGATGTGAGTCCCTTGCTCACTTTGCCACTGGATTCAAGCAAGCCTGGCTGAAGATGGTTGTAATGCCAGAAACCGGTCCTAGGAAGCTTGAATCCAGTCCAGGGAAGGCATGGCTTGGCAGTCCGGGCTGGACTGTTCCCATAAGGCACAGGGTCAGACTGATTTGCATATGGCCATGTCTGAACTAGGGTGGCGGAGTGGGCTAAAGAACGGTGATGGAATTTACCCAGATCTGTTGACTGGGTGTGTGTGTTTGATTGGTTCAGATGCTCCGTCCATCACCACCCCCTTTTGTACCACTTTGTTTGCCATAAGTTGGCAGGGTATGCTCAGACGTGAGTCCCTTGCTCACTTTGCCACTGGATTCAAGCAAGCTTTGCTGAAAACGGCTGTAATGCCAGAAACCGGTCCTAGGAAGCTTGAATCCGTTCCAGGGAAGGCATGGCTTGGCAGTTCGGGCTGGACTGTTCCCATGAGGCACAGGGTCAGACTGATTTGCATAAGGCCATATCTGAACTGGGGTGGCAGATTGGGCTAAAGAACGGTGATGGATTAAACCCAGATCTGTTGACTGGGTGTAAGTGTTTGATTGGTTCAGATGCTCCGTCCATCACCACCCCCTTTTGTACCGCTTTCTTTGCCATAAGTTGGCAGGGTATGCTCAGACGTGAGTCCCTTGCTCACTTTGCCACTGGATTCAAGCAAGCCTGGCTGAAGACGGCTGTAATGCCAGAAATCGGTCATAGGAAGCTTGAATCCGGTCCAGGGAAGGCATGGTTTGGCAGTTCGGGCTGGACTGTTCCCATGAGGCACAGGGTCAGACTGATTTGCATATGGCCATGTCTGAACTGGGGTGGCAGAGTGGGCTACAGAACGGTGATGGATTAAACCCAGATCTGTGGACTGGGTGTGAGTGTTTGATAGGTTCAGATGCTCTGTCCATCACCACCCCCTTTTGTACCACTGTGCTCGCCATAAGTTAGCAGGGTATGCTCAGACGTGAGTCCCTTGCTCACTTTGCCATTGGATTCAAGCAAGCCTGGTTGAAGACGGCTGTAATGCTAGAAACCGGTCCTAGGAAGCTTGAATCTGGTCCAGGCAAGGCATGGCTTTGCAGTTCGGGCTGGACTGTTCCCATGAGGCACAGGGTCGGACTGATTTGCATATGGCCATGTCTGAACTGGGGTGGCAGAGTGGACTAAAGAACGGTGATGGATTAAACCCAGATCTGTTGACAAGGTGTGATATTTGATTGGTTCAGATGCTCCGTCCATCACCACCCCCTTTTGTACCACTTTATTTGCCATAAGTTGGCAGGGTATGCTCAGACGTGAGTCCCTTGCTCATTTTGCCGCTGGATTCAAGCAAGCCTGGCTGAAGACTGCTGTAATGCCAGAAAGCGGTCATAGGAAGCTTAAATCCGGTCCAGGGAAGGCATGGTTTGGCAGTTCGGGCTGGACTGTTCCCATGAGGCACAGGGTCAGACTGATTTGCATATGGCCATGTCTGAACTGGGGCGGCAGAGTGGGCTAAAGAACGGTGATGGATTAAACCCAGATCTGTTGACTGGGTGTGAGTGTTTGATTGGTTCAGATGCTCCGTCCATCACCACCCCCTTTTGTACCGCTTTGTTCGCAATAAGTTGGCAGGGTATGCTCAGATGTAAGTCCCTTGCTCACTTTGCCACTGGATTCAAGCAAGCCTGCCTGAAGACGGCTGTAATGCCAGAAACAGGTCCTAGGAAGCTTGAATCCGGTCCAGGGAATGCATGGCTTGGCAGTTCGGGCTGGACTGTTCCCATGAGGCACAGGGTCAGACTGATTTGTATATGGCCATGTCTGAACTGGGGTGGCAGAGTGGGCTAAAGAACGGTGATGGATTAAACCCAGATCTGTTGACAAGGTGTGATATTTGATTGGTTCAGATGCTCCGTCCATCACCACCCCCTTTTGTACCACTTTGTTTGCCATAAGTTGGCAGGGTATGCTCAGACGTGAGTCCCTTGCTCATTTTGCCACTGGGTTCAAGCAAGCCTCGCTGAAGACGGCTGTAATGCCAGAAACCGGTCCTAGAAATCTTGAAGCTGGTCCAGGCAAGGCATGGCTTGGCAGTTCGGGCTGGACTGTTCCCATGAGGCACAGGGTCGGACTGATTTGCATATGGCCATGTCTGAACTGGGGTGGCAGAGTGGACTAAAGAACGGTGATGGATTAAACCCAGATCTGTTGACAAGGTGTGATATTTGATTGGTTCAGATGCTCCGTCCATCACCACCCCCTTTTGTACCACTTTGTTTGCCATAGGTTGGCAGGGTCTGCTCAGACGTGAATCCCTTGCTCATTTTGCCACTGGATTCAAGCAAGCCTGGCTGAAGACGGCTGTAATGCCAGAAACCGGTCATAGGAAGCTTGAATCCGGTTCAGGGAAGGCATGGTTTGGCAGTTCGGGCTGGACTGTTCCCATGAGGCACAGGGTCAGACTGATTTGCATATGGCCATGTCTGAACTGGGGTGGCAGAGTGGGCTAAAGAACGGTGATGGATTAAACCCTGATCTGTGGACTGGGTGTGAGTGTTTGATAGGTTCAGATGCTCTGTCCATCACCACCCCCTTTTGTACCGCTTTGTCCGCCATAAGTTGGTGGGGTATGCTCAGATGTGAGTCCCTTGCTCACTTTGCCACTGGATTCAAGCAAGCCTGGCTGAAGACGGTTATAATGCCAGAAACCGGTCCTAGGAAGCTTGAATCCGGTAGAGGGAAGGCATGGCTTGGCAGTCCGGGCTGGACTGTTCCCATAAGGCACAGGGTCAGACTGATTTGCATATGGCCATGTCTGAACTAGGGTGGCGGAGTGGGCTAAAGAACGGTGATGGAATTTACCCAGATCTGTTGACTGGGTGTGTGTGTTTGATTGGTTCAGATGCTCCGTCCATCACCACCCCCTTTTGTGCCACTTTGTTTGCCATAAGTTGGCAGGGTATGCTCAGACGTGAGTCTCTTGCTCACTTTGCCACTGGATGCAAGCAAGCTTTGCTGAAGACGGCTGTAATGCCGGAAACTGGTCCTATGAAGCTTGAATCCGGTCCTGGGAAGGCATGGCTTGGCAGTCCGGGCTGGACTGTTCCCATAAGGCACAGGGTCAGACTGATTTGCATATGGCCGTGTCTGAACTAGGGTGGCGGAGTGGGCTAAAGAACGGTGATGGAATTTACCCAGATCTGTTGACTGGGTGTGTGTGTTTAATTGGTTCAGATGCTCCGTCCATCACCACCCCCTTTTGTACCGCTTTGTTCGCAATAAGTTGGCAGGGTATGCTCAGATGTGAGTCCCTTGCTCACTTTGCCACTGATTCAAGCAAGCCTGCCTGAAGACGGCTGTAATGCCAGAAACCGGTCCTAGGAAGCTTGAATCCGGTCCAGGGAATGCATGGCTTGGCAGTTCGGGCTGGACTGTTCCCATGAGGCACAGGGTCAGACTGATTTGCATATCGCCATGTCTGAACTAGGGTGGTGGAGTGGGCTAAAGAACGGTGATGGAATAAACTCAGATCTGTTGACTGGGTGTGAGTGTTTCATTGGTTTAGATGCTCCGTCCATCACCACCCCCTTTTGCACCACTTTGTTCGCCATAAGTTGGCAGGGTATGCTCAGATGTGAGTCCCTTGCTCACTTTGCCACTGGATTCAAGTAAGCCTGGCTGAAGACGGCTGTAATGCCAGAAACCGGTCCTAGGAAGCTTGAATCCGGTCCAGGGAAGGCATGGCTTGGCAGTTCTGGCTGGACTGTTCCCATGAG
Organism: Lissotriton helveticus; assembly: GCF_964261635.1. NCBI lineage: Eukaryota > Metazoa > Chordata > Amphibia > Caudata > Salamandridae > Lissotriton > Lissotriton helveticus. Next base: position 852,427,056 of record NC_136063.1, read on the forward strand.
GCACAGGGTCAGACTAATTTGCATATGACCATGTCTGAACTGGGGTGGCAGAGTGGGCTAAAGAAATGTGATAGAATAAACCCAGATCTGTTGACTGGGTGTGAGTGCTTGATTGGTTCAGATGCTCTGTCCATCACCACCCCCTTTTGTACCGCTTTGTCCGCCATAAGTTGGCAGGGTATGCTCAGATGTGAGTCCCTTGCTCACTTTGCCACTGGATTCAAGCAAGCCTGGCTGAAGATGGTTGTAATGCCAGAAACCGGTCCTAGGAAGCTTGAATCCAGTCCAGGGAAGGCATGGCTTGGCAGTCCGGGCTGGACTGTTCCCATAAGACACAGGGTCAGACTGGTTTGCATATGGCCATGTCTGAACTAGGGTGGCGGAGTGGGCTAAAGAACGGTGATGGAATTTACCCAGATCTGTTGACTGGGTGTGTGTGTTTGATTGGTTCAGATGCTCCGTCCATCACCACCCCCTTTTGTACCACTTTGTTTGCCATAAGTTGGCAGGGTATGCTCAGACGTGAGTCCCTTGCTCACTTTGCCACTGGATTCAAGCAAGCTTTGCTGAAGACGGCTGTAATGCCAGAAACCGGTCCTAGGAAGCTTGAATCCGTTCCAGGGAAGGCATGGCTTGGCAGTTCGGGCTGGACTGTTCCCATGAGGCACAGGGTCAGACTGATTTGCATAAGGCCATATCTGAACTGGGGTGGCAGATTGGGCTAAAGAACGGTGATGGATTAAACCCAGATCTGTTGACTGGGTGTAAGTGTTTGATTGGTTCAGATGCTCCGTCCATCACCACCCCCTTTTGTACCGCTTTCTTTGCCATAAGTTGGCAGGGTATGCTCAGACGTGAGTCCCTTGCTCACTTTGCCACTGGATTCAAGCAAGCCTGGCTGAAGACGGCTGTAATGCCAGAAACCGGTCATAGGAAGCTTGAATCCGGTCCAGGGAAGGCATGGTTTGGCAGTTCGGGCTGGACTGTTCCCATGAGGCACAGGGTCAGACTGATTTGCATATGGCCATGTCTGAACTGGGGTGGCAGAGTGGGCTACAGAACGGTGATGGATTAAACCCAGATCTGTGGACTGGGTGTGAGTGTTTGATAGGTTCAGATGCTCTGTCCATCACCACCCCCTTTTGTACCACTGTGCTCGCCATAAGTTGGCAGGGTATGCTCAGACGTGAGTCCCTTGCTCACTTTGCCATTGGATTCAAGCAAGCCTGGTTGAAGACGGCTGTAATGCTAGAAACCGGTCCTAGGAAGCTTGAATCTGGTCCAGGCAAGGCATGGCTTTGCAGTTCGGGCTGGACTGTTCCCATGAGGCACAGGGTCGGACTGATTTGCATATGGCCATGTCTGAACTGGGGTGGCAGAGTGGACTAAAGAACGGTGATGGATTAAACCCAGATCTGTTGACAAGGTGTGATATTTGATTGGTTCAGATGCTCCGTCCATCACCACCCCCTTTTGTACCACTTTGTTTGCCATAAGTTGGCAGGGTATGCTCAGACGTGAGTCCCTTGCTCATTTTGCCGCTGGATTCAAGCAAGCCTGGCTGAAGACTGCTGTAATGCCAGAAACCGGTCATAGGAAGCTTAAATCCGGTCCAGGGAAGGCATGGTTTGGCAGTTCGGGCTGGACTGTTCCCATGAGGCACAGGGTCAGACTGATTTGCATACGGCCATGTCTGAACTGGGGTGGCAGAGTGGGCTAAAGAACGGTGATGGATTAAACCCAGATCTGTGGACTGGGTGTGAGTGTTTGATAGGTTCAGATGCTCCGTCCATCACCACCCCCTTTTGTACCACTGTGTTCGCCATAAGTTGGCAGGGTATGCTCAGACGTGAGTCCCTTGCTCACTTTGCCATTGGATTCAAGCAAGCCTGGCTGAAGATGGCTGTAATGCTAGAAACCGGTCCTAGGAAGCTTGAATCTGGTCCAGGCAAAGCATGGCTTGGTAGTTCAGGCTGGACTGTTCCCATGAGGCACCGGGTCGGACTGATTTGCATATGGCCATGTCTGAACTGGGGTGGCAGAGTGGACTGAAGAACGGTGATGGATTAAACCCAGATCTGTTGACAAGGTGTGATATTTGATTGGTTCAGATGCTCCGTCCATCACCACCCCCTTTTGTACCACTTTGTTTGCCATAAGTTGGCAGGGTATGCTCAGACGTGAGTCCCTTGCTAATTTTGCCACTGGATTCAAGCAAGCCTGGCTGAAGACGGCTGTAATGCCAGAAACCGGTCATAGGAAGCTTGAATCCGGTCCAGGGAAGGCATGGTTTGGCAGTCCGGGCTGGACTGTTCCCATAAGACACAGGGTCAGACTGGTTTGCATATGGCCATGTCTGAACTAGGGTGGCGGAGTGGGCTAAAGAACGGTGATGGAATTTACCCAGATCTGTTGACTGGGTGTGTGTGTTTGATTGGTTCAGATGCTCCGTCCATCACCACCCCCTTTTGTACCACTTTGTTTGCCATAAGTTGGCAGGGTATGCTCAGACGTGAGTCCCTTGCTCACTTTGCCACTGGATTCAAGCAAGCTTTGCTGAAGACGGCTGTAATGCCAGAAACCGGTCCTAGGAAGCTTGAATCCGTTCCAGGGAAGGCATGGCTTGGCAGTTCGGGCTGGACTGTTCCCATGAGGCACAGGGTCAGACTGATTTGCATAAGGCCATATCTGAACTGGGGTGGCAGATTGGGCTAAAGAACGGTGATGGATTAAACCCAGATCTGTTGACTGGGTGTAAGTGTTTGATTGGTTCAGATGCTCCGTCCATCACCACCCCCTTTTGTACCGCTTTCTTTGCCATAAGTTGGCAGGGTATGCTCAGACGTGAGTCCCTTGCTCACTTTGCCACTGGATTCAAGCAAGCCTGGCTGAAGACGGCTGTAATGCCAGAAACCGGTCATAGGAAGCTTGAATCCGGTCCAGGGAAGGCATGGTTTGGCAGTTCGGGCTGGACTGTTCCCATGAGGCACAGGGTCAGACTGATTTGCATATGGCCATGTCTGAACTGGGGTGGCAGAGTGGGCTACAGAACGGTGATGGATTAAACCCAGATCTGTGGACTGGGTGTGAGTGTTTGATAGGTTCAGATGCTCTGTCCATCACCACCCCCTTTTGTACCACTGTGCTCGCCATAAGTTGGCAGGGTATGCTCAGACGTGAGTCCCTTGCTCACTTTGCCATTGGATTCAAGCAAGCCTGGTTGAAGACGGCTGTAATGCTAGAAACCGGTCCTAGGAAGCTTGAATCTGGTCCAGGCAAGGCATGGCTTTGCAGTTCGGGCTGGACTGTTCCCATGAGGCACAGGGTCGGACTGATTTGCATATGGCCATGTCTGAACTGGGGTGGCAGAGTGGACTAAAGAACGGTGATGGATTAAACCCAGATCTGTTGACAAGGTGTGATATTTGATTGGTTCAGATGCTCCGTCCATCACCACCCCCTTTTGTACCACTTTGTTTGCCATAAGTTGGCAGGGTATGCTCAGACGTGAGTCCCTTGCTCATTTTGCCGCTGGATTCAAGCAAGCCTGGCTGAAGACTGCTGTAATGCCAGAAACCGGTCATAGGAAGCTTAAATCCGGTCCAGGGAAGGCATGGTTTGGCAGTTCGGGCTGGACTGTTCCCATGAGGCACAGGGTCAGACTGATTTGCATACGGCCATGTCTGAACTGGGGTGGCAGAGTGGGCTAAAGAACGGTGATGGATTAAACCCAGATCTGTGGACTGGGTGTGAGTGTTTGATAGGTTCAGATGCTCCGTCCATCACCACCCCCTTTTGTACCACTGTGTTCGCCATAAGTTGGCAGGGTATGCTCAGACGTGAGTCCCTTGCTCACTTTGCCATTGGATTCAAGCAAGCCTGGCTGAAGATGGCTGTAATGCTAGAAACCGGTCCTAGGAAGCTTGAATCTGGTCCAGGCAAAGCATGGCTTGGTAGTTCAGGCTGGACTGTTCCCATGAGGCACCGGGTCGGACTGATTTGCATATGGCCATGTCTGAACTGGGGTGGCAGAGTGGACTGAAGAACGGTGATGGATTAAACCCAGATCTGTTGACAAGGTGTGATATTTGATTGGTTCAGATGCTCCGTCCATCACCACCCCCTTTTGTACCACTTTGTTTGCCATAAGTTGGCAGGGTATGCTCAGACGTGAGTCCCTTGCTAATTTTGCCACTGGATTCAAGCAAGCCTGGCTGAAGACGGCTGTAATGCCAGAAACCGGTCATAGGAAGCTTGAATCCGGTCCAGGGAAGGCATGGTTTGGCAGTTCGGGCTGGACTGTTCCCATGAGGCACAGGGTCAGACTGATTTGCATATGGCCATGTCTGAACTGGGGCGGCAGAGTGGGCTAAAGAACGGTGATGGATTAAACCCAGATCTGTTGACTGGGTGTGAGTGTTTGATTGGTTCAGATGCTCCGTCCATCACCACCCCCTTTTGTACCGCTTTGTTCGCAATAAGTTGGCAGGGTATGCTCAGATGTAAGTCCCTTGCTCACTTTGCCATTGGATTCAAGCAAGCCTGGTTGAAGACGGCTGTAATGCTAGAAATCGGTCCTAGGAAGCTTGAATCTGGTCCAGGCAAGGCATGGCTTTGCAGTTCGGGCTGGACTGTTCCCATGAGGCACAGGGTCGGACTGATTTGCATATGGCCATGTCTGAAATGGGGTGGCAGAGTGGACTAAAGAACGGTGATGGATTAAACCCAGATCTGTTGACAAGGTGTGATATTTGATTGGTTCAGATGCTCCGTCCATCACCACCCCCTTTTGTACCACTTTGTTTGCCATAAGTTGGCAGGGTATGCTCAGACGTGAGTCCCTTGCTAATTTTGCCACTGGATTCAAGCAAGCCTGGCTGAAGACGGCTGTAATGCCAGAAACCGGTCATAGGAAGCTTGAATCCGGTCCAGGGAAGGCATGGTTTGGCAGTTCGGGCTGGACTGTTCCCATGAGGCACAGGGTCAGACTGATTTGCATATGGCCATGTCTGAACTGGGGCGGCAGAGTGGGCTAAAGAACGGTGATGGATTAAACCCAGATCTGTTGACTGGGTGTGAGTGTTTGATTGGTTCAGATGCTCCGTCCATCACCACCCCCTTTTGTACCGCTTTGTTCGCAATAAGTTGGCAGGGTATGCTCAGATGTAAGTCCCTTGCTCACTTTGCCACTGGATTCAAGCAAGCCTGCCTGAAGACGGCTGTAATGCCAGAAACAGGTCCTAGGAAGCTTGAATCCGGTCCAGGGAATGCATGGCTTGGCAGTTCGGGCTGGACTGTTCCCATGAGGCAATGGGTCAGACTGATTTGCATATGGCCATGTCTGAATTGGGGTGGCAGAGTGGGCTAAAGAACGGTGATGGATTAAACCCAGATCTGTTGACAAGGTGTGATATTTGATTGGTTCAGATGCTCCGTCCATCACCACCCCCTTTTGTACCACTTTGTTTGCCATAAGTTGGCAGGGTATGCTCAGACGTGAGTCCCTTGCTCATTTTGCCACTGGGTTCAAGCAAGCCTGGCTGAAGACGGCTGTAATGCCAGAAACAGGTCCTAGAAAGCTTGAATCTGGTCCAGGCAAGGCATGGCTTGGCAGTCCGGGCTGGACTGTTCCCATAAGACACAGGGTCAGACTGATTTGCATATGGCCATGTCTGAACTAGGGTGGCGGAGTGGGCTAAAGAACGGTGATGGAATTTACCCAGATCTGTTGACTGGGTGTGTGTGTTTGATTGGTTCAGATGCTCCGTCCATCACCACCCCCTTTTGTACCACTTTGTTTGCCATAAGTTGTCAGGGTATGCTCAGACGTGAGTCCCTTGCTCATTTTGCCACTGGATTCAAGCAAGCCTGGCTGAAGACGGCTGTAATGCTAGAAACCGGTCCTAGGAAGCTTGAATCTGGTCCAGGCAAGGCATGGCTTGGCAGTTCGGGCTGGACTGTTCCCATGAGGCACAGGGTCGGACTGATTTGCATAAGGCCATATCTGAACTGGGGTGGCAGATTGGGCTAAAGAACGGTGATGGATTAAACCCAGATCTGTTGACTGGGTGTAAGTGTTTGATTGGTTCAGATGCTCCGTCCATCACCACCCCCTTTTGTACCGCTTTCATTGCCATAAGTTGGCAGGGTATGCTCAGACGTGAGTCCCTTGCTCACTTTGCCACTGGATTCAAGCAAGCCTGGCTGAAGACGGCTGTAATGCTAGAAACCGGTCCTAGGAAGCTTGAATCTGGTCCAGGCAAAGCATGGCTTGGTAGTTCAGGCTGGACTGTTCCCATGAGGCACCGGGTCGGACTGATTTGCATATGGCCATGTCTGAACTGGGGTGGCAGAGTGGATTGAAGAACGGTGATGGATTAAACCCAGATCTGTTGACAAGGTGTGATATTTGATTGGTTCAGATGCTCCGTCCATCACCACCCCCTTTTGTACCACTTTGTTTGCCATAAGTTGGCAGGGTATGCTCAGACGTGAGTCCCTTGCTAATTTTGCCACTGGATTCAAGCAAGCCTGGCTGAAGACGGCTGTAATGCCAGAAACCGGTCATAGGAAGCTTGAATCCGGTCCAGGGAAGGCATGGTTTGGCAGTTCGGGCTGGACTGTTCCCATGAGGCACAGGGTCAGACTGATTTGCATATGGCCATGTCTGAACTGGGGCGGCAGAGTGGGCTAAAGAACGGTGATGGATTAAACCCAGATCTGTTGACTGGGTGTGAGTGTTTGATTGGTTCAGATGCTCCGTCCATCACCACCCCCTTTTGTACCGCTTTGTTCGCAATAAGTTGGCAGGGTATGCTCAGATGTAAGTCCCTTGCTCACTTTGCCATTGGATTCAAGCAAGCCTGGTTGAAGACGGCTGTAATGCTAGAAATCGGTCCTAGGAAGCTTGAATCTGGTCCAGGCAAGGCATGGCTTTGCAGTTCGGGCTGGACTGTTCCCATGAGGCACAGGGTCGGACTGATTTGCATATGGCCATGTCTGAAATGGGATGGCAGAGTGGACTAAAGAACGGTGATGGATTAAACCCAGATCTGTTGACAAGGTGTGATATTTGATTGGTTCAGATGCTCCGTCCATCACCACCCCCTTTTGTACCACTTTGTTTGCCATAAGTTGGCAGGGTATGCTCAGACGTGAGTCCCTTGCTAATTTTGCCACTGGATTCAAGCAAGCCTGGCTGAAGACGGCTGTAATGCCAGAAACCGGTCATAGGAAGCTTGAATCCGGTCCAGGGAAGGCATGGTTTGGCAGTTCGGGCTGGACTGTTCCCATGAGGCACAGGGTCAGACTGATTTGCATATGGCCATGTCTGAACTGGGGCGGCAGAGTGGGCTAAAGAACGGTGATGGATTAAACCCAGATCTGTTGACTGGGTGTGAGTGTTTGATTGGTTCAGATGCTCCGTCCATCACTACCCCCTTTTGTACCGCTTTGTTCGCAATAAGTTGGCAGGGTATGCTCAGATGTAAGTCCCTTGCTCACTTTGCCACTGGATTCAAGCAAGCCTGCCTGAAGACGGTTGTAATGCCAGAAACAGGTCCTAGGAAGCTTGAATCCTGTCCAGGGAATGCATGGCTTGGCAGTTTGGGCTGGACTGTTCCCATGAGGCAATGGGTCAGACTGATTTGCACATGGCCATGTCTGAACTGGGGTGGCAGAGTGGGCTAAAGAACGGTGATGGATTAAACCCAGATCTGTTGACAAGGTGTGATATTTGATTGGTTCAGATGCTCCGTCCATCACCACCCCCTTTTGTACCACTTTGTTTGCCATAAGTTGGCAGGGTATGCTCAGACGTGAGTCCCTTGCTCATTTTGCCACTGGGTTCAAGCAAGCCTGGCTGAAGACGGCTGTAATGCCAGAAACAGGTCCTAGAAAGCTTGAATCTGGTCCAGGCAAGGCATGGCTTGGCAGTTCGGGCTGGACTGTTCCCATGAGGCACAGGGTCGGACTGATTTGCATATGGCCATGTCTGAACTGGGGTGGCAGAGTGGGCTAAAGAACGGTGATGGATTAAACCCTGATCTGTGGACTGGGTGTGAGTGTTTGATAGGTTCAGATGCTCCGTCCATCACCACCCCCTTTTGTACCACTGTGTTCACCATAAGTTGGCAGGGTATGCTCAGACGTGAGTCCCTTCCTCACTTTGCCATTGGATTCAAGCAAGCCTGGCTGAAGACGGCTGTAATGCTAGAAACCGGTCCTAGGAAGCTTGAATCTGGTCCAGGCAAGGCATGGCTTTGCAGTTCGGGCTGGACTGTTCCCATGAGGCACAGGGTCAGACTGATTTGCATATGGCCATGTCTGAACTGGGGTGGCAGAGTGGACTAAAGAACGGTGATGGATTAAACCCAGATCTGTTGACAAGGTGTGATATTTGATTGGTTCAGATGCTCCGTCCATCACCACCCCCTTTTGTACCACTTTGTTTGCCATAAGTTGGCAGGGTATGCTCAGACGTGAGTCCCTTGCTCATTTTGCCGCTGGATTCAAGCAAGCCTGGCTGAAGACTGCTGTAATGCCAGAAACCGGTCATAGGAAGCTTAAATCCGGTCCAGGGAAGGCATGGTTTGGCAGTTCGGGCTGGACTGTTCCCATGAGGCACAGGGTCAGACTGATTTACATACGGCCATGTCTGAACTGGGGTGGCAGAGTGGGCTAAAGAACGGTGATGGATTAAACCCAGATCTGTGGACTGGGTGTGAGTGTTTGATAGGTTCAGATGCTCCGTCCATCACCACCCCCTTTTGTACCACTGTGTTCGCCATAAGTTGGCAGGGTATGCTCAGACGTGAGTTCCTTGCTCACTTTGCCATTGGATTCAAGCAAGCCTGGCTGAAGATGGCTGTAATGCTAGAAACCGGTCCTAGGAAGCTTGAATCTGGTCCAGGCAAAGCATGGCTTGGTAGTTCAGGCTGGACTGTTCCCATGAGGCACCGGGTCGGACTGATTTGCATATGGCCAATGTCTGAACTGGGGTGGCAGAGTGGACTGAAGAACGGTGATGGATTAAACCCAGATCTGTTGACAAGGTGTGATATTTGATTGGTTCAGATGCTCCGTCCATCACCACCCCCTTTTGTACCACTTTGTTTGCCATAAGTTGGCAGGGTATGCTCAGACGTGAGTCCCTTGCTAATTTTGCCACTGGATTCAAGCAAGCCTGGCTGAAGACGGCTGTAATGCCAGAAACCGGTCATAGGAAGCTTGAATCCGGTCCAGGGAAGGCATGGTTTGGCAGTTCGGGCTGGACTGTTCCCATGAGGCACAGGGTCAGACTGATTTGCATATGGCCATGTCTGAACTGGGGCGGCAGAGTGGGCTAAAGAACGGTGATGGATTAAACCCAGATCTGTTGACTGGGTGTGAGTGTTTGATTGGTTCAGATGCTCCGTCCATCACCACCCCCTTTTGTACCGCTTTGTTCGCAATAAGTTGGCAGGGTATGCTCAGATGTAAGTCCCTTGCTCACTTTGCCATTGGATTCAAGCAAGCCTGGTTGAAGACGGCTGTAATGCTAGAAATCGGTCCTAGGAAGCTTGAATCTGGTCCAGGCAAGGCATGGCTTTGCAGTTCGGGCTGGACTGTTCCCATGAGGCACAGGGTCGGACTGATTTGCATATGGCCATGTCTGAAATGGGATGGCAGAGTGGACTAAAGAACGGTGATGGATTAAACCCAGATCTGTTGACAAGGTGTGATATTTGATTGGTTCAGATGCTCCGTCCATCACCACCCCCTTTTGTACCACTTTGTTTGCCATAAGTTGGCAGGGTATGCTCAGACGTGAGTCCCTTGCTAATTTTGCCACTGGATTCAAGCAAGCCTGGCTGAAGACGGCTGTAATGCCAGAAACCGGTCATAGGAAGCTTGAATCCGGTCCAGGGAAGGCATGGTTTGGCAGTTCGGGCTGGACTGTTCCCATGAGGCACAGGGTCAGACTGATTTGCATATGGCCATGTCTGAACTGGGGCGGCAGAGTGGGCTAAAGAACGGTGATGGATTAAACCCAGATCTGTTGACTGGGTGTGAGTGTTTGATTGGTTCAGATGCTCCGTCCATCACTACCCCCTGTTGTACCGCTTTGTTCGCAATAAGTTGGCAGGGTATGCTCAGATGTATGTCCCTTGCTCACTTTGCCACTGGATTCAAGCAAGCCTGCCTGAAGACGGCTGTAATGCCAGAAACAGGTCCTAGGAAGCTTGAATCCGGTCCAGGGAATGCATGGCTTGGCAGTTCGGGCTGGACTGTTCCCATGAGGCAATGGGTCAGACTGATTTGCACATGGCCATGTCTGAACTGGGGTGGCAGAGTGGGCTAAAGAACGGTGATGGATTAAACCCAGATCTGTTGACAAGGTGTGATATTTGATTGGTTCAGATGCTCCGTCCATCACCACCCCCTTTTGTACCACTTTGTTTGCCATAAGTTGGCAGGGTATGCTCAGACGTGAGTCCCTTGCTCATTTTGCCACTGGGTTCAAGCAAGCCTGGCTGAAGACGGCTGTAATGCCAGAAACAGGTCCTAGAAAGCTTGAATCTGGTCCAGGCAAGGCATGGCTTGGCAGTTCGGGCTGGACTGTTCCCATGAGGCACAGGGTCGGACTGATTAGCATATGGCCATGTCTGAACTGGGGTGGCAGAGTGGACTAAAGAACCGTGATGGATTTAACCCAGATCTGTTGACAAGGTGTGATATTTGATTGGTTCAGATGCTCCATCCATCACCACCCCCTTTTGTACCACTTTGTTTGCCATAAGTTGGCAGGGTATGCTCAGACGTGAATCCCTTGCTCATTTTGCCACTGGATTCAAGCAAGCCTGGCTGAAGACGGCTGTAATGCCAGAAACCGGTCATAGGAAGCTTGAATCCGGTTCAGGGAAGGCATGGTTTGGCAGTTCGGGCTGGACTGTTCCCATGAGGCACAGGGTCAGACTGATTTGCATATGGCCATGTCTGAACTGGGGTGGCAGAGTGGGCTAAAGAACGGTGATGGATTAAACCCTGATCTGTGGACTGGGTGTGAGTGTTTGATAGGTTCAGATGCTCCGTCCATCACCACCCCCTTTTGTACCACTGTGTTCGCCATAAGTTGGCAGGGTATGCTCAGACGTGAGTCCCTTGCTCACTTTGCCATTGGATTCAAGCAAGCCTGGCTGAAGACGGCTGTAATGCTAGAAACCGGTCCTAGGAAGCTTGAATCTGGTCCAGGCAAGGCATGGCTTGGCAGTTCGGGCTGGACTGTTCCCATGAGGCACAGGGTCGGACTGATTTGTATATGGCCATGTCTGAACTGGGGTGGCTGAGTGGACTAAAGAACGGTGATGGATTAAACCCAGATCTGTTGACAAGGTGTGATATTTTATTGGTTCAGATGCTCCGTCCATCACCACCCCCTTTTGTACCACTTTGTTTGCCATAAGTTGGCAGGGTATGCTCAGACGTGAGTCCCTTGCTCATTTTGCCACTGGATTCAAGCAAGCCTGGCTGAAGACGGCTGTAATGCCAGAAACCGGTCATAGGAAGCTTGAATCCGGTCCAGGGAAGGCATGGTTTGGCAATTCGGGCTGGACTGTTCCCATGAGGCACAGGGTCGGTCTACTTTGCATATGGCCATGTCTGAACAAGGGCGGCAGAGTGGGCTAAAGAACGGTAATGGATTAAACCCAGATCTGTTGACTGGGTGTGAGTGTTTGATTGGTTCAGATGCTCTGTCCATCACCACCCCCTTTTGTACCGCTTTGTCCGCCATAAGTTGGCAGGGTATGCTCAGATGTGAGTCCCTTGCTCACTTTGCCACTGGATTCAAGCAAGCCTGGCTGAAGACGGTTGTAATGCCAGAAACCGGTTCTAGGAAGCTTGAATCCGGTCCAGGGAAAGCATGGCTTGGCAGTCCGGGCTGGACTGTTCCCATAAGGCACAGGGTCAGACTAATTTGCATATGACCATGTCTGAACTGGGGTGGCAGAGTGGGCTAAAGAACTGTGATAGAATAAACCCAGATCTGTTGACTGGGTGTGAGTGTTTGATTGGTTCAGATGCTCTGTCCATCACCACCCCCTTTTGTACCGCTTTGTCCGCCATAAGTTGGCAGGGTATGCTCAGATGTGAGTCCCTTGCTCACTTTGCCACTGGATTCAAGCAAGCCTGGCTGAAGATGGTTGTAATGCCAGAAACCGGTTCTAGGAAGCTTGAATCCGGTCCAGGGAAAGCATGGCTTGGCAGTCCGGGCTGGACTGTTCCCATAAGGCACAGGGTCAGACTGATTTGCATATGGCCATGTCTGAACTAGGGTGGCGGAGTGGGCTAAAGAACGGTGATGGAATTTACCCAGATCTGTTGACTGGGTGTGTGTGTTTGATTGGTTCAGATGCTCCATCCATCACCACCCCCTTTTGTACCACTTTGTTTGCCATAAGTTGGCAGGGTATGCTCAGACGTGAGTCCCTTGCTCACTTTGCCACTGGATTCAAGCAAGCTTTGCTGAAGACGGCTGTAATGCCAGAAACCTGTCCTATGAAGCTTGAATCCGGTCCTGGGAAGGTGTGGAAAAGTGAATTTTGCCATGTTATATGTGCCTACGTGTTCCCCATCCTATGTTATATGTGCATGATCGATATGCATATATCCCCCTATGATCGATTAAAGACGCAATTATAGTTGTGTCCAGCTCTAGTATGCCAGTTTCCAGTTCTCGTGAAAGCAACGAGTATTAGGCCTATGTTGCCACGTTTTACAGTGTGCACGTTATTTCATTGAATTGTCCCCGTTTCTAGGCCTCAAAAGGGCCCGGACACCAGATTCAAGCTCCAGTCTCCTGAACTCACTCCGAGGAGCCATGCAGCCCCCACCTGCATCCCTGACCCTTCACTTACTTCCTGCCAAGCAGCGCGGTGCCCGGCCTGGCTCTGCCTGCCTGTCTGCCAAGAATATTTTATGCTTCTAGTTATCAGTTCAGCTTTCCTTCTTTGCATTCCTAAGCTACTGAACCGCATCAACAGTTTCAGCTATGGTCTAGTCTTTCTGTCTCCATGTAAGAGAAATACTGTATTAATATTCATAGAATATTCCTAGCACACGCAATACATGTAGAATAGATGCATGCACCAGCCTTAGTGTCAAGTAGCCTTTGCCCTGATAACTTTTAGATTCTATCCACATGTACTCCAAACACCAGATACCAGATATGCTATAGGTACATGTCGTCCTGACACCGCAGACTTTTAGTCTCCTCTTCTAGTGCAGAAGTCATAGCCCCAGTTCTCCCTGGTAACACGTCATTGCCCGTTTGCGCGCACCACTAGGTTAAAGGTCCCAGCTGCTCAGGTAGCCCCCTTCATGTTTCCGCCCCATTTCATGACACTTCTGTGACGTTCACATCACATGTTTACGTGCACGCCCTGTGCACGCCTTCTTTTCACGCCCATGTCTTCTTATCTTACGCTTGTCACTAGTTACGCCTACTGTATGTAATGTAATTGAAATGTCTTACTATATATATGTATGTTAAACTGTAATGAGGAGCGCTGCAGTTGCCTTCCTTCCTTCCTATTTATTTCAGGCTGTCCCGTTCCAGTCCCTTCCCTTTTGCCTGAATAAAACCTGTTCAACTCGGACACATCGGATCCTGCCTCTTATTTATTGAGCTATCTGTTATTGTTAATATAGTCAAAAATAGTCCCGGTATTATTTATTTAAATACCACATAATGGCGCCCGAATAGGGACGAGCCCCTTCCTCACGCGCTGGCGATGCTACGCAGGCCCCCTGACCCTCTGCAGCCGTGACGGAACTCTACTGCGCACCGGCAGATATTTCTGCTTCAAGTCTCCCTCAGGCCCACGGAGGAGACGGAGACTGCGGTCCGACATCCAGACGAAGCGGTGTGGAATGCGGTTCGTCTCGACCAGAGCCCAAGCCGAGAGAGCAAGGTCCGAGGTATCCGGAGGCCCACCTGTAACCGAAGTTTCCGAAGTTCGTAGTCCGACGTCGTAGCAGTCCAGTCCAGTCCGAGGCCTTCCAGTTTCTGCTTCCCGGTGAGTACCGGCGCGGGGGAAGTATCTAGACAGGATCATTAGTTTGTTCCTGGTCCGTTGGGTTTGGGTACGCAGTTCCATTACGAAGTATTCACCTAGGTGGATACGGGTCCTGACGTGTCTCTTTATGGGACCGGTATGTTCTGTACTGTTTTAGCAGTGCATCCAGTAATTCTAGTAAGTTTCGTTCTCGAGAAATTCATGTGTTCTGTTTTCAGTGTATCAGGTAGTATTCTGTTCGAACTGTTTATTTATGTATTTTTATGTCGTGGTATGAGAGATTTGTTTGCTATATTATTACTGTGATTATTGTGTATTGTGTTCCAAGTATATAACAGAAATGCCTCTGTTCTCGAAATTACGTCAGTTAAAGACCAGAAAAGGGTTACTCGAAGAAGCAGTTCCTGTCCCTCCTAGGGACAGTCCAGGACATTTTATGTATCACAAGCATGGCTTAGATGCCATAATATATCTAGACTTATGGGCGGACTATACTAAGGAACTAGAAGAGAAATATAGATGGCCCATATCAGGTACATGGGATGCCGAGTGCATCATGCGAGTAGAAGAAGCATTATGGAAAAAGAAAGCCAGACAGTCCCAGAAAGATGCCATCGAGTTATGGCGCAAAGAATCTCATAAAAGAACCGAAAAAGAATTCAGAAAAACAGAATTAAATAGGGAATCCTCAGAGAAAGCCCAAGAAAGGGAACTAATCGAAGAAGGTGAACGAGTTAGAGCAGAACAGTCAGACAGACAGAGAAATGCCCTTATTAGAGGCATGTATCCTCTTCTTGCCGAGGGCTTGCCAAAAGCAACCCCGGAAACACCCTGTAATTTACCGCCGCCATTGGTCCCGATTAAGCTACGTCATAAACCGACCGCAGCTGATATTTTTCTTTCGTCCTATTTGGACGACACAGTACCAGCCTATGCAAATCCTGTTCCGCCTGCTCCTGTTAATAATGTAATCCCTGTTCCTCCAGCCGCTGGTCCCGTGGGTCCAGTCAATGTTACAGTACCTGTTACAGCACCCCCGGCCCAGCCCACAGTACATGTACCCGCTTTGCCAGTCACTCTACCCGCACGTACTGTATTCACCGACGATTCTAGTTTAGGAGCCGCGGGGGGAGGTTCTCCTCGTACCCCGCCTCAACCAAGACGTCTGACGCTACATGAACTAGCGTTACAGCGTACGCCAAAAGTGTCTACATACGTAGATATCATGCGAGGTCTTACTGAATGTCGTTATGATCCAGTTCCAGGCGAGGATCACATGGTCATATATTCATTACGTTTAAGACGGGTTGCCAGCTATTTGGACACCCTGCCGATATGGGAGAACATCTAGACAGAATATATCGTTTTATCCGTACAGGAGTGAATCCAGGAAGTATTCACGAAGCCATGGTTCAAAGAAAAGTCGAGACTCAGCTCATGATTTTAAAGTTCCTGATTAATTGTTTAATAAGAGAGCAAGATTGTCCAGAAAAAGATCAAGAAGAACTGAAAGTCCTGACTAGGTGGAGTGACAATATAGCCGATGGAAAACACAAGACACAAGGTAGTATAGAGAGTATGTACAAGAAAATTCGTAGGGAAATCATAACTATACACGAGAAACGAGAAGCAAAACAAGCAACAGAGAAAGAGTATGACTCTTCTACTGAAGAGGTAGACAACGAGAATCCCGACAGAATAGCGTATGTAGGTAGAACTAGACTTTCCGACCGACATTCACGCCTAGATTACAAGAAATCTTTTCCTCCTCCAGTACCAGAACAGTGTTCTCTTGAGCAAGTATTCCAGGCCACCGATCACATCCTGAAATCACGAATAGGTTATAGCGAGCTTAGTACAATGCATGAACAAGAACTAGCCCGATCAGCAGTCCGGTGGACTACTGATTCTACCACGTTTCCAGATGAAATAGTGGCTCAAACGTTTCTGAAACTGTCCCCAGCCGAACAACGTCTGGTGGGTATGTATATGATCCAGCACCTCATTACACTGTATGAGGAACAGCATTCTGATCCAGGTCCCCTACATGACGTATTAAACGAGTTACTCCAGTACAGATGGAAAGGTCTAGGTACCGATTTAATTAGTGTCATTCTAGAACAGCTCCACAAATACCGAACGTTTCTGAATCCACATTTTGTTCACGTCTCACCCCCAGAAAGTAAATCATTCTACATAGACAGACAGAATCCGTTACGAGAAGTGCATCCAGTCAAGAAAGAGGGTGGTGGTCTAGAACGAGTATTCGTTTACACCCCTATCACGAAAATAGAACTCTTGGAAATGAAAAAGTTAATTCCCTGTCATGATAAAGATCCAGCAGGGTTCCACCGTGAATTGAAGGACATGCTCCGTATGGGAGAATACACGTATCCTGATATTATTAAAATGCTAAAGGTCTTGTTGCCTGCGGGCATATATGAAAAACTCAAAGAAAAAGAATGGGAGGTGGGAGAGAAAAAGATAGATTGGACAGCTCTAGAAGCTGAAGATAATTCACGAGTACCAGGTACCGGTCTTGGGGATAAAGCTAAAGAATTGTCCGAGTTATTGATACAAGTCTTGCCAAGATTACTAGCCACGAAAAAGGAAGATTGGGATGCCATCTCAGCCTGTAAACAGAAACAAGACGAAGATACTAGTGATTTTTATTCTAGATTTGAGAAATGTTTTATTATTAATAGTGGTCTGAAAACAAGTAGTGAATCGTACCCTCATCTTTTTGTCACTAAACTAGTCGAGAATTCAAGTCCACAAGTTAAAAATCGAGTCCTGAAAGTCGAAAGTACCTGGCAAGCTAATACTCCGTCACAGATGCTCCAGATGCTCCAGTATCACCAGAACAGAATCAGGGAGGAGCAGGAACACGAAAGGAGACGTATGAAAGACACGAAAATGAAAGTACTACTTGCACAGTCTGTTCCACAAGACAGTCAGAAGAGGGGTCCGAATCAAGCCAGTCATCCTGCAGTTCCCGTTAAAGGGACATGCAATTACTGTAAACAGCCAGGTCATTTTATAAACGAATGTGCAGTTCTGAAACACAACATAGCTACTGGTAAAACTAAAGAAAAACCACGTCCGCCTAGACAAGAACAAGTTTCACAGACTTCCCAGCCACCACAGAATGCACAACAGACAGTCACAGTACCGCAGCCTATAGCTGCGACACAACACGTTACACAGCAGATGTACCAGTATGCACAGTCCGAGTATCCAGATTATCAGCCATATTCATGAAACAGCCTAGAGAGGGAGGTAGGCTTGCCTCTCATCGAGATACCTGTAGATCAAGAGGGACCCTATGTACACAGTCAAGTATTAGGGAAAGACAGAAAGTTTCTGATTGATACAGGGGCAAGTAGGACTACCATCAGTCATGACGAGGTTCCAGGGGCTCCGCTCTCATGCTCTAGAAATGTTTCCCTTGGATTTTCAGGAAAGCCTATTGTTAATGAAATATCGAAACCAGTTACTCTAGAAGTTGGTCCATTGTCCCGAACTACAGATTTGTTACTCACTAAATCTTGCCCGGAAAATTTGTTAGGCATTAAGACACTGAAAGAATTAGGAGCAGTAATATGCTGCTCCCCAGATGGGGTCCGTCTGTTCCTACGTGATTTCAAAGGTCATTATGTATTACGTGATTTTGATCCAAGATTATTGAATGTACCACAGCATTTATGGGCGCAAGGTCCAACTGATGTAGGTTGTATGCACATCACACCCCATCGTGTGACTCTGAAGCAAGGTGTTGTATTACCACGAATCAGACAGTACAGATTGCCACCTGAGGCTGTAGCAGCCTTATCCAAAATTATTGACGAACTTATTGCCCAAGGAGTGGTTGTAGAAACTGACTCCAATGTATGTAATTCTCCTATCATTCCGATTCTGAAACGTACTGATCCAAATGCACCTCCAGTTTATCGATTAGTGATTGACCTTCGAGAACTTAATAAATGTATTATACCACAGTACACAGTGGTCCCAGATATTTCGTCCCTATTGACAGCCATTGATTCTGAAGCCACATTCTTTACAGTTATCGATCTCAAGAACGCATTTTTCAGTGTCCCCATTCATCCAGACAGCCAGTTCCTTTTCGGATTCTGTTTAAATGGAAGAAGCTATAAATTCACACGAGCACCTCAAGGTTTCACAGAAAGCCCTAGCATTTACAGTCAAGCACTTAAGAGACAACTAGACAATATTCACATGCCAACTGACACTGCCCTGCTCCAGTATGTCGATGATCTACTGATCACAGCCCGTTCTGAACGTGACTGCGAGCGTGCGTCACTTACAGTCCTGTATTTTCTGGCCGAGATGGGGCACAAGGTGTCCCCTTCCAAATTGCAATTCTGTGTCCAGCAAGTGGTCTACTTAGGACACTTACTGTCCAAGAGGGGTAGGCAGTTGACACCTGACCGTATCCAGTTAATAGCACATCTTCCACAACCCAAGACACATAAGGAGGTACGAGCTTTTATCGGCCTCACTTCTTACTGCAGACAATGGATTCCTCAGTATGCATTTCTAGCCAAGCCACTGATACAGTTAACGACACAGGAGGCAGCCGTATCGACTGTCCTCCCTTGGACCCAGGAACATACACTTGTTTTTAATGAGTTAAAGAAAGCTTTATGTAAAGCACCTGTTCTAGCAACACCAAACTACAGTAAGCCTTTTACACTTTTCGTTACAGAACGTGATGGTACTGCATTATCTGTTCTCACACAAGATCAAGCAGGACAATACAAACCCTGTGCTTATTTTTCTAGCACATTAGATCCAGTGGCCCAGGTGCTGCCTGCGTGCCTCAAGTCAGTTGCAGCCACAGCTCTAGCTATCAGACAGAGTGATTCCATAGTGTTAGGACACTCCCTGACAGTACAAGTTCCACACTCCGTGGAAGTTCTTTTAAACCGAACACAGACTCAGCACTTGACAATAGCACGTTTAACAGGTTATGAATTGACACTGTTTCAACCACACATAGAAATCAGACGCTGCAACATTTTAAATCCAGCTACACTGTTACCGTCAGGTACTTCAAATCCTGCCACACATGACTGTGTGGAAGTTGTTAACACCATGACAAAGCCAAGACAAGACTTGACAGACATTGCATTACCTAATCCAGACCTGACACTTTATGTGGATGGTTCATGTATGAGAACAAGTACAGGAGAACTAGTAGCCGCGTATGCAGTGACTACTGAAACCGAAGTTATAGAAACACATCGTATTGATACCCTGTCTGCTCAAGCAGCAGAGCTTGTCGCTCTGACCCGAGCCTGCATACGTGCCAAGAACCTGAAAGTAAATATATACACAGATTCACGTTATGCATTCGGAGTCGTACACGACTTTGGAGTGCTTTGGCAAGAAAGAGGTTTAATGACTTCTCATGGAACCAAGATTCAGCATGGTCTCCTCATTCAAGCTCTGTTAGATGCAATACATTTACCGACAGCTATCGCTATCATGAAGTGCAAGGCACATACGAAAGTCACTGATATCATTTCCCAAGGTAACGATCTAGCAGATCGAACAGCCAAGCTCACAGCTCAGACTCCAGACATTCCAGTTAATACGACACAGACAAACATTCCAGATCAGACTACTTGTATGACAGTTAAGGACCCTACACAAGATGTCATAGACATACAGTTACATGCTACTCCCGATGAAATCAAGAAATGGTCCGAACAAGGAGGGGTCCAGACAGATCAAGGATGGTTGACGAAGGGAAAAGCCACATGGTTTCTCCCCGACTCTATGGATCAAGTCATTATTAACACCGCACATAGTCCAGCACACTTAGGAGAAAAAGCAATGTTAGACAGCATCCAGAACCTCTGGTTCAACAAGCATTTACGAGCAGCAGCCAAGCAGAAAGTACGTACCTGTATGATATGTTGTCAGTTTAATCCAGGTAAAAGTGTCCCGGTGGAACAAGGTGGATTCCATCCTCCTGACCACCCTTTTGAAGTCCTCCAGATGGATTACATTCAGATGGAGCGATGTCGAGGTTTCAAGTATGTCCTCGTAGTTGTATGCGCTTTGTCCAGGTGGACAGAGGCATATCCAGTTCCAGATTACACAGCTGCGACCACTGCCAGGCAGTTGGTTCGTGAGTTCTTTCCCCGCTATGGATTACCTAGGGTCGTGTATTCAGATAACGGCCAGCCATTCTCATCCGAGCTCATGAAACGAGTTTCCCTTCTGTTAGGGTACCAGTGGAAGTTCCATTGTGTACGCCATCCTGAAGCAGCCGGTCTCGTAGAGAGACATAACCAGACTCTGAAAATCCGAATTGCAAAAGTGTGTGCAGAGAAAGGTGTAGATTGGATAGTAGCACTGCCAGTTGCCGTTTTTTATATGAGAATGGTCGCTCACTCCCGTTCAGGTCTATCTCCGTATGAGATAGTGTTTGGTCGTCCCCCCAACATGTGGGGTACACCTAGACCCCGTACAATAACTGATGTTGACAGTAATATGCTGACAGATTACCTTGCCTCCTTGATGTCTGCACTACAATCTTGTCGTTCACAGGTTGCCGATGCATTTCCAGACAACACCGAGGTGAAACCGCATGAAGTCGTCCCGGGTGACTTTGTTTTTATAAGGAACTTTGATCGTTCAAGTCCGCTGGAGCCTTGCTGGAAGGAACCCCGTCTAGTTCTTCTCACCACCCGGACAGCAGTGAAGATTGAAAACCGAAAAGGCTGGCTACACGCGAGCCACGTCAAGAAATTTCATGGACTTAAAACTAAAACTTTTCTCAAGGACTGCCCCGTTCTCAAGGACTGCCCAGACAACGAATTTAAAATTCCCCTGTTAGAGAAAACTCCGCAGCAGGAGTATAAATCCAAGTTGAGGTCTAGTAAGTCAGCCAGTTTAATTGTCTAAGTCCCTCTCGGGTGAAACGGTTAGACAGGTTCCTGACATGTATAAGACAGACCCACACAGTGAGAGAGTTAGTCAAAACTCTAAGAGATGTATCATCATTCTGTTCTTTTTATTGTTCCTGAGTCTTATGGTTACATGCATAAGTTATGCGTTACATTTATGTTTTCCTATTTCACATGTACATATGTTTTCTAATGTTACAGTAGAGCACACATTTAGTGACCTGCCTCCTCACGAGTTATCCTATCGTCTTGCTATGCGTAATAATACTTTTATCCGAATGTTGCACTATTCACACCAGACCAGCAATGCCACAAATTGTTGGGTGTGTGGTCGACTCCCCCCTTTCCAGACACTGAAGGGAGTTCTGCCACTCTTTCCCTATCCGTTTTCACATAATGGTTCGTGTGGAGCATGGTCCACGTTAACGTCATCCTCGACTGATATGTCCCTTCTGAATCGAACATGTTTTCCAGACAAGCAAGGTCTTTCCCATAGAACAGGATTAGATCTAGAAAATGAAGTATATGATTTAGGTAATTATTCCTCGAATTTCATGGTTCTGAATGTTCAGTCCGATACTACTCCAGATTTGCCTGCTATTTCAGTACTACCAGTTAAAGGCGATTATGTGTAAGAAAGAATGGTTCCGCACATGTAGGACATAGTGATTGTACTACTGTAGTCGAGTATAGTGACAGTGGGAAATCTATTTTCAAAGCCTCACGTCATTCTTATTTTGTTTGTGGTCAGACCGCATATGTTCGTCTGCCCCTCGATTGGGATGGAACATGTTATATTGCCTTCCTACTGCCACCAGTTTTTCTAGCCCCGTCCGATTATCACAGAAACACACATCTAGTACACGTTAGACATAGAAGGGAGACTGAGTCCCCAATTGTCGATCAAACTGAAACTGCTCTAGAACAATATCAAGACTTCAATAAAGGTTTCTTTTTCTTTTTAGGTCCTGTCCAGAATAGTAAGTTAATACGTAGGCTAACCAGAACCCTTGAAGCAGTAGTGAATGAGACTACTTCCGCTCTAGGTAACTTAACTGAAGAGCAATCTGCTATGCGTTTTGTCGTGCTCCAAAATCGGCTCGTTCTTGACGTCATACTGGCCGATAGAGGAGGAGCATGTAGAGTCATCGGATCTAGTTGCTGCATTTTCATTCCTAATAACGCGCCGTCTGTTTATTCAGCTATAACCAGACTTCATAAAATTGCCCATCAGTTACACCAGAATCCAGGCACCTGGACATGGTCCGGTTGGCTCTGGAGTATAATATCTGCCTGGGGATGGAAAGTATTGTCATTCCTAGGTATAGCAGTAATGATCATATTCAGTTGCTGCCTCTGTTTACAATGTGGCCCTGCGATTTGCGGCATGTGTGCTACCTCTTGTATTCCTAGTCCTAAGTCCCGCTCCAAGACAATTCGAGACGAGCAAATGATACTATATGAACAGATAGATGGTATCATGAATATTGATGTTTCCTGATGGAAACGTAGGGCACAAGGAGGGAATGTGTAAAAGGGAATTTTGCCATGTTATATGTGTCTACGTGTTCCCCATCCTATGTTATATGTGCATGATCGATATGCATATATCCCCCTATGATCGATTAAAGACGCAATTATAGTTGTGTCCAGCTCTAGTATGCCAGTTTCCAGTTCTCGTGAAAGCAACGAGTATTAGGCCTATGTTGCCACGTTTTACAGTGTGCACGTTATTTCATTGAATTGTCCCCGTTTCTAGGCCTCAAAAGGGCCCGGACACCAGATTCAAGCTCCAGTCTCCTGAACTCACTCCGAGGAGCGATGCAGCCCCCACCTGCATCCCTGACCCTTCACTTACTTCCTGCCAAGCAGCGCGGTGCCCGGCCTGGCTCTGCCTGCCTGTCTGCCAAGAATATGTTATGCTTCTAGTTATCAGTTCAGCTTTCCTTCTTTGCATTCCTAAGCTACTGAACCGCATCAACAGTTTCAGCTATGGTCTAGTCTTTCTGTCTCCATGTAAGAGAAATACTGTATTAATATTCATAGAATATTCCTAGCACACGCAATACATGTAGAATAGATGCATGCACCAGCCTTAGTGTCAAGTAGCCTTTGCCCTGATAACTTTTAGATTCTATCCACATGTACTCCAAACACCAGATACCAGATATGCTCTAGGTACATGTCGTCCTGACACCGCAGACTTTTAGTCTCCTCTTCTAGTGCAGAAGTCATAGCCCCAGTTCTCCCTGGTAACACGTCATTGCCCGTTTGCGCGCACCACTAGGTTAAAGGTCCCAGCTGCTCAGGTAGCCCCCTTCATGTTTCCGCCCCATTTCATGACACTTCTGTGACGTTCACATCACATGTTTACGTGCACGCCCTGTGCACGCCTTCTTTTCACGCCCATGTCTTCTTATCTTACGCTTGTCACTAGTTACGCCTACTGTATGTAATGTAATTGAAATGTCTTACTATATATATGTATGTTAAACTGTAATGAGGCGCTCTGCAGTTGCCTTCCTTCCTTCCTATTTATTTCAGGCTGTCCCGTTCCAGTCCCTTCCCTTTTGCCTGAATAAAACCTGTTCAACTCGGACACATCGGATCCTGCCTCTTATTTATTGAGCTATCTGTTATTGTTAATATAGTCAAAAATAGTCCCGGTATTATTTATTTATATACCACAAAGGCATGGCTTGGCAGTCCGGGCTGAACTGTTCCCATAAGGCACAGGGTCAGACTGATTTGCATATGGCCATGTCTGAACTAGGGTGGCGGAGTGGGCTAAAGAACGGTGATGGAAATTACCCAGATCTGTTGACTGGGTGTGTGTGTTTGATTGGTTCAGATGCTCCGTCCATCACCACCCCCTTTTGTACCGCTTTGTTCGCAATAAGTTGGCAGGGTATGCTCAGATGTGAGTCCCTTGCTCACTTTGCCACTGATTCAAGCAAGCCTGCCTGAAGACGGCTGTAATGCCAGAAACCGGTCCTAGGAAGCTTGAATCCGGTCCAGGGAATGCATGGCTTGGCAGTTCGGGCTGGACTGTTCCCATGAGGCACAGGGTCAGACTGATTTGCATATCGCCATGTCTGAACTAGGGTGGTGGAGTGGGCTAAAGAACGGTGATGGAATAAACCCAGATCTGTTGACTGGGTGTGAGTGTTTGATTGGTTCAGATGCTCCGTCCATCACCACCCACTTTTGCACCACTTTGTTCGCCATAAGTTGGCAGGGTATGCTCAGATGTGAGTCCCTTGCTCACTTTGCCACTGGATTCAAGTAAGCCTGGCTGAAGACGGCTGTAATGCCAGAAACCGGTCCTAGGAAGCTTGAATCCGGTCCAGGGAAGGCATGGCATGGCAGTTCGGGCTGGACTGTTCCCATGAGGCACAGGGTCAGACTAATTTGCATATGACCATGTCTGAACTGGGGTGGCAGAGTGGGCTAAAGAACTGTGATAGAATAAACCCAGATCTGTTGACTGGGTGTGAGTGCTTGATTGGTTCAGATGCTCTGTCCATCACCACCCCCTTTTGTACCGCTTTGTCCGCCATAAGTTGGCAGGGTATGCTCAGATGTGAGTCCCTTGCTCA
Source organism: Lissotriton helveticus (assembly GCF_964261635.1). Taxonomy (NCBI): domain Eukaryota; kingdom Metazoa; phylum Chordata; class Amphibia; order Caudata; family Salamandridae; genus Lissotriton; species Lissotriton helveticus. The sequence continues at coordinate 852,451,653 of NC_136063.1, forward strand.
CTTTGCCACTGGATTCAAGCAAGCCTGGCTGAAGATGGTTGTAATTCCAGAAACCGGTCCTAGGAAGCTTGAATCCAGTCCAGGGAAGGCATGGCTTGGCAGTCCGGGCTGGACTGTTCCCATAAGGCACAGGGTCAGACTGATTTGCATATGGCCATGTCTGAACTAGGGTGGCGGAGTGGGCTAAAGAACGGTGATGGAATTTACCCAGATCTGTTGACTGGGTGTGTGTGTTTGATTGGTTCAGATGCTCCGTCCATCACCACCCCCTTTTGTACCACTTTGTTTGCCATAAGTTGTCAGGGTATGCTCAGACGTGAGTCCCTTGCTCACTTTGCCACTGGATTCAAGCAAGCTTTGCTGAAGACGGCTGTAATGCCAGAAACCGGTCCTAGGAAGCTTGAATCCGTTCCAGGGAAGGCATGGCTTGGCAGTTCGGGCTGGACTGTTCCCATGAGGCACAGGGTCAGACTGATTTGCATAAGGCCATATCTGAACTGGGGTGGAAGAGTGGGCTAAAGAACGGTGATGGATTAAACCCAGATCTGTTGACTGGGTGTAAGTGTTTGATTGGTTCAGATGCTCCGTCCATCACCACCCCCTTTTGTACCGCTTTCTTTGCCATAAGTTGGCAGGGTATGCTCAGACGTGAGTCCCTTGCTCACTTTGCCACTGGATTCAAGCAAGCCTGGCTGAAGACGGCTGTAATGCCAGAAACCGGTCATAGGAAGCTTGAATCCGGTCCAGGGAAGGCATGGTTTGGCAGTTCGGGCTGGACTGTTCCCATGAGGCACAGGGTCAGACTGATTTGCATATGGCCATGTCTGAACTGGGGTGGCAGAGTGGGCTACAGAACGGTGATGGATTATACCCAGATCTGTGGACTGGGTGTGAGTGTTTGATAGGTTCAGATGCTCTGTCCATCACCACCCCCTTTTGTACCACTGTGCTCGCCATAAGTTGGCAGGGTATGCTCAGACGTGAGTCCCTTGCTCACTTTGCCATTGGATTCAAGCAAGCCTGGTTGAAGACGGCTGTAATGCTAGAAACCGGTCCTAGGAAGCTTGAATCTGGTCCAGGCAAGGCATGGCTTTGCAGTTCGGGCTGGACTGTTCCCATGAGGCACAGGGTCGGACTGATTTGCATATGGCCATGTCTGAACTGGGGTGGCAGAGTGGACTAAAGAACGGTGATGGATTAAACCCAGATCTGTTGACAAGGTGTGATATTTGATTGGTTCAGATGCTCCGTCCATCACCCCCCCTTTTGTACCACTTTCTTTGCCATAAGTTGGCAGGGTATGCTCAGACGTGAGTCCCTTGCTCATTTTGCCGCTGGATTCAAGCAAGCCTGGCTGAAGACGGCTGTAATGCCAGAAACCGGTCATAGGAAGCTTAAATCCGGTCCAGGGAAGGCATGGTTTGGCAGTTCGGGCTGGACTGTTCCCATGAGGCACAGGGTCAGACTGATTTGCATACGGCCATGTCTGAACTGGGGTGGCAGAGTGGGCTAAAGAACGGTGATGGATTAAACCCAGATCTGTGGACTGGGTGTTAGTGTTTGATAGGTTCAGATGCTCTGTCCATCACCACCCCCTTTTGTACCACTGTGTTCGCCATAAGTTGGCAGGGTATGCTCAGACGAGAGTCCCTTGCTCACTTTGCCATTGGATTCAAGCAAGCCTGGCTGAAGATGGCTGTAATGCTAGAAACCGGTCCTAGGAAGCTTGAATCTGGTCCAGGCAAAGCATGGCTTGGCAGTTCGGGCTGGACTGTTCCCGTGAGGCACCGGGTCGGACTGATTTGCATATGGCCATGTCTGAACTGGGGTGGCAGAGTGGACTGATGAACGGTGATGGATTAAACCCAGATCTGTTGACAAGGTGTGATATTTGATTGGTTCAGATGCTCCGTCCATCACCACCCCCTTTTGTACCACTTTGTTTGCCATAAGTTGGCAGGGTATGCTCAGACGTGAGTCCCTTGCTAATTTTGCCACTGGATTCAAGCAAGCCTGGCTGAAGACGGCTGTAATGCCAGAAACCGGTCATAGGAAGCTTGAATCCGGTCCAGGGAAGGCATGGTTTGGCAGTTCGGGCTGGACTGTTCCCATGAGGCACAGGGTCAGACTGATTTGCATATGGCCATGTCTGAACTGGGGCGGCAGAGTGGGCTAAAGAACGGTGATGGATTAAACCCAGATCTGTTGACTGGGTGTGAGTGTTTGATTGGTTCAGATGCTCTGTCCATCACCACCCCCTTTTGTACCGCTTTGTTCGCAATAAGTTGGCAGGGTATGCTCAGATGTGAGTCCCTTGCTCACTTTGCCACTGGATTCAAGCAAGCCTGCCTGAAGACGGCTGTAATGCCAGAGACAGGTCCTAGGAAGCTTGAATCCGGTCCAGGGAATGCATGGCTTGGCTGTTCGGGCTGGACTGTTCCCATGAGGCACAGGGTCGGACTGATTTGCATATGGCCATGTCTGAACTGGGGTGGCAGAGTGGACTAAAGAACCGTGATGGATTTAACCCTGATCTGTTGACAAGGTGTGATATTTGATTGGTTCAGATGCTCCGTCCATCACCACCCCCTTTTGTACCACTTTGTTTGCCCTAAGTTGGCAGGGTATGCTCAGACGTGAGTCCCTTGCTCATTTTGCCACTGGATTCAAGCAAGCCTGGCTGAAGACGGCTGTAATGCCAGAAACCGGTCATAGGAAGCTTGAATCCGGTTCAGGGAAGGCATGGTTTGGCAGTTCGGGCTGGACTGTTCCCATGAGGCACAGGGTCAGACTGATTTGCATATGGCCATGTCTGAACTGGGGTGGCAAAGTGGGCTAAAGAACGGTGATGGATTAAACCCTGATCTGTGGACTGGGTGTGAGTGTTTGATAGGTTCAGATGCTCCGTCCATCACCACCCCCTTTTGTACCACTGTGTTCGCCATAAGTTGGCAGGGTATGCTCAGACGTGAGTCCCTTGCTCACTTTGCCATTGGATTCAAGCAAGCCTGGCTGAAGACGGCTGTAATGCTAGAAACCGGTCCTAGGACGCTTGAATCTGGTCCAGGCAAGGCATGGCTTGGCAGTTCGGGCTGGACTGTTCCCATGAGGCACAGGGTCGTACTGATTTGCATATGGCCATGTCTGAACTGGGGTGGCTGAGTGGACTAAAGAACGGTGATGGATTAAACCCAGATCTGTTGACAAGGTGTGATATTTGATTGGTTCAGATGCTCCGTCCATCACCACCCCCTTTTGTACCACTTTGTTTGCCATAAGTTGGCAGGGTATGCTCAGACGTGAGTCCCTTGCTCATTTTGCCACTGGATTCAAGCAAGCCTGGCTGAAGACGGCTGTAATGCCAGAAACCGGTCATAGGAAGCTTGAATCCGGTCCAGGGAAGGCATGGTTTGGCAATTCGGGCTGGACTGTTCCCATGAGGCACAGGGTCGGTCTACTTTGCATATGGCCATGTCTGAACTGGGGCGGCAGAGTGGGCTGAAGAACGGTAATGGATTAAACCCAGATCTGTTGACTGGGTGTGAGTGTTTGATTGGTTCAGATGCTCCGTCTATCACCACCCCCTTTTGTACCGCTTTGTTCGCAAAAAGTTGGCAGGGTATGCTCAGATGTGAGTTCCTTGCTCACTTTGCCACTGGATTCAAGCAAGCCTGCCTGAAGACGGCTGTAATGCCAGAAATCGGTCCTAGGAAGCTTGAATCCGTTCCAGGGAATGCATGGCTTGGCAGTTCGAGCTGGACTGTTCCCATGAGGCACAGGGTCAGACTGATTTGCATATCGCCATGTCTGAACTAGGGTGGTGGAGTGGGCTAAAGAACGGTGATGGAATAAACCCAGATCTGTTGACTGGGTGTGAGTGTTTGATTGGTTCAGATGCTCCGTCCATCACCTCCCCCTTTTGCACCACTTTGTTTGCCATAAGTTGGCAGGGTATGCTCAGATGTGAGTCCCTTGCTCACTTTGCCACTGGATTCAAGAAAGCCTGGCTGAAGACGGCTGTAATGCCAGAAACCGGTCCTAGGAAGCTTGAATCCGGTCCAGGGAAGGCATGGCTTGGCAGTTCGGGCTGGACTGTTCCCATGAGGCACAGGGTCGGACTAATTTGCATATTACCATGTCTGAACTGGGGTGGCAGAGTGGGCTAAAGAACTGTGATAGAATAAACCCAGATCTGTTGACTGGGTGTGAGTGTTTGATTGGTTCAGATGCTCTGTCCATCACCACCCCCTTTTGTACCGCTTTGTCCGCCATAAGTTGGCAGGGTATGCTCAGATGTGAGTCCCTTGCTCACTTTGCCACTGGATTCAAGCAAGCCTGGCTGAAGACGGTTGTAATGCCAGAAACCGGTCCTAGGAAGCTTGAATCCGGTCCAGGGAAAGCATGGCTTGGCAGTCCGGGCTGGACTGTTCCCATAAGGCACAGGGTCAGACTGATTTGCATATGGCCATGTCTGAGCTAGGGTGGCGGAGTGGGCTAAAGAACGGTGATGGAATTTACCCAGATCTGTTGACTGGGTGTGTGTGTTTGATTGGTTCAGATGCTCCATCCATCACCACCCCCTTCTGTACCACTTTGTTTGCCATAAGTTGGCAGGGTATGCTCAGACGTGAGTCCCTTGCTCACTTGCCACTGGATTCAAGCAAGCTTTGCTGAAGACGTCTGTAATGCCAGAAACCGGTCCTATGAAGCTTGAATCCGGTCCTGGGAAGGCATGGCTTGGCAGTCCGGGCTGAACTGTTCCCATAAGGCACAGGGTCAGACTGATTTGCATATGGCCATGTCTGAACTAGGGTGGCGGAGTGGGCTAAAGAACGGTGATGGAATTTACCCAGATCTGTTGACTGGGTGTGTGTGTTTGATTGGTTCAGATGCTCCGTCCATCACCACCCCCTTTTGTACCGCTTTGTTCGCAATAAGTTGGCAGGGTATGCTCAGATGTGAGTCCCTTGCTCACTTTGCCACTGGATTCAAGCAAGCCTGCCTGAAGACAGCTGTAATGCCAGAAACCGGTCCTAGGAAGCTTGAATCCGGTCCAGGGAATGCATGGCTTGGCAGTTCGGGCTGGACTGTTCCCATGAGGCACAGGGTCAGACTGATTTGCATATCGCCATGTCTGAACTAGGGTGGTGGAGTGGGCTAAAGAACGGTGATGGAATAAACCCAGATCTGTTGACTGGGTGTGAGTGTTTGATTGGTTCAGATGCTCCGTCCATCACCACCCCCTTTTGCACCACTTTGTTCGCCATAAGTTGGCAGGGTATGCTCAGATGTGAGTCCCTTGCTCACTTTGCCACTGGATTCAAGCAAGCCTGGCTGAAGACGGCTGTAATGCCAGAAACCGGTCCTAGGAAGCTTGAATCCGGTCCAGGGAAGGCATGGCTTGGCAGTTCGGGCTGGACTGTTCCCATGAGGCACAGGGTCGGACTAATTTGCATATGACCATGTCTGAACTGGGGTGGCAGAGTGGGCTAAAGAACTGTGATAGAATAAACCCAGATCTGTTGACTGGGTGTGAGTGTTTGATTGGTTCAGATGCTCTGTCCATCACCACCCCCTTTTGTACCGCTTTGTCCGCCATAAGTTGGCAGGGTATGCTCAGATGTGAGTCCCTTGCTCACTTTGCCACTGGATTCAAGCATGCCTGGCTGAAGATGGTTGTAATGCCAGAAACCGGTCCTAGGAAGCTTAAATCCAGTCCAGGGAAGGCATGGCTTGGCAGTCCGGGCTGGACTGTTCCCATAAGGCACAGGGTCAGACTGATTTGCATATGGCCATGTCTGAACTAGGGTGGCGGAGTGGGCTAAAGAACGGTGATGGAATTTACCCAGATCTGTTGACTGGGTGCGTGTGTTTGATTGGTTCAGATGCTCCGTCCATCACCACCCCCTTTTGTACCACTTTGTTTGCCATAAGTTGACAGGGTATGCTCAGACGTGAGTCCCTTGCTCACTTTGCCACTGGATTCAAGCAAGCTTTGCTGAAGACGGCTGTAATGCCAGAAACCGGTCCTAGGAAGCTTGAATCCGTTCCAGGGAAGGCATGGCTTGGCAGTTCGGGCTGGACTGTTCCCATGAGGCACAGGGTCAGACTGATTTGCATAAGGCCATATCTGAACTGGGGTGGCAGAGTGGGCTAAAGAACGGTGATGGATTAAACCCAGATCTGTTGACTGGGTTTGAGTGTTTGATTGGTTCAGATGCTCCGTTCATCACCACCCCCTTTTGTACCGCTTTGTTCGCCATAAGTTGGCAGGGTATGCTCAGACGTGAGTCCCTTGCTCACTTTGCACTGGATTCAAGCAAGTCTGGCTTAAGGTGGCTGTAATGCCAGAAACCGGTCCTAGGAAGCTTGAATCCGGTCCAGGGAAGGCATGGCTTGGCAGTTCGGCCTAGACTGTTCCCATCAGGCACAGGGTCAGACTGATTTGCATGTCTGAACTGGGGTGTCAGAGTGGGCTAAAGAACGATGATGGATTAAACCCAGATCTGTTGACTGGGTGTGAGTGTTTGATTGTTTCAGATGCTCCATCCATCACCACCCCCTTTTGTACCACTAGTGGGCCTGCAGCACTGATTGTGCCACCCACAGGTGTACCCCCAAAATGATGTCTCAGGCCTGCCACCTCAGCGCCTGTGTGCAATCTGTGAACTGCCATGTCTTCCTGGTCAGTGTCCCCACTGACTGGGCCTGACCATGCCCTCTCTGTGGACATTGGTCACCCCTATGGAAGGCCCAAGATACCACCTTGGTCAGGGTGCAGTGTATGTGAAAGTTAGAGCATGTATTTGTGCAGGTGACATGCTCTGGTAGTGAATTACAGCCATTTTCGTTTTTCACTGCTGCAAGACTATCTTGTTGCATAGGATATCATGGGGGATGCTGGCTACAGTGGCTACCAGTATATTTTCCCATAGGAGCAAGATTGGACATAAAAGTCTGGTATCCCTGAACTCAGAATTTAATAGCACATGTTTTAGGAAAGGTGGTTTTTACCTCCTGTGTTTGAAAATAGCACTTTTAGAAAGTTGTTGTTCTCTTGTCTGACCTTTCTGTGTGCCTTGGCCTGTTTGTGGATTGACTGTCTGGTTTGAGAGTGACAGGGGCTGGGGATTCCCCAGGAGGTCTGCTGAGTCAGCCCTAGGCTGAATGACTGTATTTGCAACTTGAGTGGTGGGAGGAGATAGCACCTGGGCCTGAATAGGGCTGTGCCTGCCTACCACAATGCTGGCTCCACCTCCTGACTTTTAGGGGTATAAGTACAGGACCCCTGACAACAGAAAATTAGATCATACTGGAATCAAGAAGGAACCTCTGCCAAGGAGAAAGCTGAATCTGAAGAAGGAAGACTGTCATGCTGTTGCTCTGCTGGACTGACCTGCTGTTGCTTTGCTGCCAAGGAGAGGGGAAGGACTTTGCTGTTGTAGTGTGTCCCCTGTCTTGAAGGAATCTCCAAGGGCCTGAGAAGAGCTGGCTCCCTGTTTTTAAAGTCCCAGGAACAAAAGGACTTCACCCCCAGCTTCCCTGAACTCTGCTGAGAGAGTTCTATCCTTCCTAGAGTGATTTGGCCAGTTGTGGTGCCTCTGGAAGTTGTAACTGTGCTGGATAGCTAGAAACTAAGATTGAGATACTTTTGCAACGGAAAATGTATCGAATCGCTCGCTGCGGAGAGCATCCCCAACAGTGCGAGGAAATTCCCGCCGCTACGGAGGTCGACATCGTCGCAGCGCCTGTTGCTGCTGCTTTAGTCGACGCATCCTTCGATTGCAGGAAGATCACCATTGCTGCGAGCTTCGTTGCAGAGCCTGTCATCGCTGAGGGGAGATCGCCGCACCGCAGGCTTGTGGACCGCATCACGTCGCTGCGAGCATCGTCGCAGACCCATTGCGTTGAGGAACTGCGAGAGAGAGGATCGCCGCTGGATCGCGCATCATCGCCCCGTAGATCATCGCAGCCCCTACGAGATTATTGCATCATGCCTTTGCGAGAACAAACTTCCTACGGAACCTACGCACCGGAATCCATACAAGTGGCCTTCCTCCCCATACAGACCGGATTCGTTGCAACACGCCCGCTGCTGCAGTGGCGTTGTCGCAAACGCCTCCCCAGGGTCTCAGGAGCAGCGCATCGCTTCTTTTCCACTGCACCAGCTTCTGCTTTTGGAACTTTGTTGCATCTAAAGGTACTGTTGGATAAACATGACGCAACTGTGAACTTTTCACGCATCTGTGGATTATTTTATCACAACCTTAAGAACTCTTTTGAAATCATATTCTTGAACTGTGTATGTTGGATTTTTGTCGTTTTGGTCTTGAGTAGTTTAGATGAAATACCTTTATTTTTCAAACTGTTGTGGAGTCAGTATGTGGTGTTTTCACTGTGTTACTGTGAGTGTTGGTACAAATACTTTACACATTGCCTTTGATAAGCCTGACTGCTTGTGCCAAGCTAACAAGGGGGTGAGCAGAGGTTATCTAAAGAGTGGTTCCTCCTTACCCTGACTAGAAGCAAGGGTCCCTATTTGGACAGTGGTACCTACCTCTGCCAACTAGAGACCCCCAGTTATAACACCAGACATATAGCACAAATCACATAGTCAAATTCTAGAGAACATAGTCCAAGACAAAATTTAAAGCTACATAAAGTTACACTAACAAATCAAACACATTTCTCCATACATTGTGAAAGCCTTATATTCCTAGTATGTAGCATTAATATCCTCCTCACATCATCACAATAAGAGTTGCAATAAAAGTCAAAGTCATAACATCTCACACCATAATTACACTCAAGAAAAGGAGTTTTGGATAACACCTTGAAGCAAGTCCATTCCTTCTTCTTCACCACAATCGTCATGATTAGGCATTTCAGGTTCCTCACCCGATGGCTCTTCATAGCCTGCATTCTCTGCAATATAAAGGATGTTCTGTCGCAGAGCAATGTTATGGAGCATGGAGCAGGTCATGGTGATCTTACATAACTTCCCATGTGAGTAGAGGAGGGCTCCCCCAGTTTTGTCCAGAAATCTGACTCTGGCTTTCAAAAGTCTAAAATTCCGCTCCACTGGCCGCCATGCTCTTCCATGAACATTATTGAATTGGACTTCGCCTGGCGTAGCAGGATTCCTCAGCGGTACCAACAACCATGGCCTGTTGGGATAAGCTGAGTCAGACAAAAGTGCAACAATATGTTACACACTTTTAGATTATACTACCTGACATTACCCACACAAAGCTAGGTTAAATCAGCTGGGGTATGGTTCTGTTATGCAGTGTAAAGGAATCATTTGCAGATTCAGGGAACCAGCACAGACATTCGATATATACAAATCTGGTAAGCAGACATCTTATACGTTGATTAAATAGAAGTACTTACTGCAGTGGTACATTTGCTCCCTGGTTTTCAGGAGTACTAAGGCAATATGGATGCAGGCAATGTATCAACTCACATGCAAAATGCGACCAAATCTATAGAAGTCACCCTTCACAGTAGCTAAATACTCACGTGTGGGGAACTGGATGTAGCTGTCCACGTGTCCTAACTTTGCTGTAAGCACCTCTTGGAGTACAGGACTGAACATTGGATGTGACATACTGCCAGAAATAGCGACAGTGAATTGAAAGAAACCTGTGGCCAGAAAATGTAATACTGACATGAATTATACAATTGGTGTGATATATGAAGGATAAAGGATCTGAGGTAAGAGGTCAGGCTCCAACTGTTGACCTAAATCCGGTATTGATTGACGATTCAAACAAAGTTTCAGGATCACACGTCTTGCTTCCATGGTCTAAAGATCTGAAAATAGTTGGTACGCCGGAAGCTGACATCTTCTCCTTCACCCAGGATACCTATGTGAGGAGTAAAAATAAAATTTTACATTGGTCACAGTGTCCAGAGTAACATACGTGAAGATAGGGCAAAAGTCATGTGACAAAATATAACAGCTCTATTACACATGACACATTACATACATTTCACATCATCATTGTCTACTTTAAACAATAATCCCCAATGTGAACTTCACATGACTATAATGGAACTGTGCTCATCATGAATTCAGAAAAGATGAATTTGCACTAAAATAAGGTTTTCATGATATTTAAAGTGAAATAACGCCAACTGCGATGTACAGTGCACTGTACACATTTTACGCATATGCACAGTAATGTACTACACAGATGATGTTTTGTACTGGACATGATATGTGAAGGGAGTTCTTCCAATGTAAACATGTTAGGCCTAATTTCTAGTGGTGGTGATACACTTAACAGTCACAAATACTGTCATTCCTACCACTAAAATGTCAAATATCTTACCTCTCATATAGGACATTTGGGAAGACGACAGCCAGGGGAAGTTGACCACACAGTGGGCAGTTACCACCACGGCAGACAAAGACATAGGCTAACATTGGTGATAGCAGTCATCACGGTCCAATCGCTGTGTACATCTCCAGAGTGTAACCATATTGTGTTGTTTGATGACATGGAGTGGTCCATACATAGGACAATCATGTACTGCATTATGAGGCACTGTACTTGGTGGAGTGAACATCTCCACTGTAATGATTGATAATCCCTATACTATACTTTTGTTACAAGGATAGATATAAGCATGTATTCATGTCATAGTATCTATCATGATTTCCCACATCACATCATGGCATATGGGCAAATATAGGTTTAGGTTTTACACCTTGCACTATGTCTGTATACTGTTACAAGCATTTGAGAATGATCTTAGCCATGTGTACAGTCCCACAGATCACCCATATCAGGCGTAGCAAAACTGTAGTCTTGGAGGTAGCTACACTTCACAGATCCCTTCAGAGTGCCACACAAACTTATGGTCACATATTAGATGGGAAGAAGATTCACTTTTATGAATTGAATTGCTGGAAATGTGTGATTCATGTGGGATCAGTATGCTCAGTCTGCAGAGAGCAAGGCCTGACAATGAGTTGTGGGTAGTCTGGGCCATGGCCCAGGGTGGGTCAGAGTTACTGTTACAAGACAACCGAAGCGCAGAGTAGTCTCCCTGTACACCTGAAGATCCATGGATGTTCCCAAATGAGATTTCTTTACCACTAGTAGCTGTGATAGCTGTTACATGGACCATTTTTGGAACTGTGGCTTCAGGGCTGCTCTTGAAGGAATTTATTTAGTATATACAATTTTGCTGCCTTTTCAAAAGGGAAAGTTGAAGGGCTAGCCCTGATTACAGGAGGCAGTGAATTCCAAGTCCTTGTGGCGAGACCAGAGAAGGAGATGTTGTAAGTTTTCTTTGTGTTGTGTTTCTTTGAGGTTTCAACAGTAGGGAGCTGGCGCTTCTTAGGGAGTGACTACTACCAGACAGTTCAAACTTCTTTGCCGAGTAGACTCGACTTTTGTGGTGCAGGGCCTTGTGTGCCATGCAGGCTATCTTCAGCTAGATTTTTGCTTCAAACAAGAGCCAATTTAACAGTTTTAGAACTGGAATGACATGGTCATATCTACTGGATCCTGTGGCGAAACTGGCTGCAGAGTTCAGTGTAGCCCTTGGCGGTGTTAGTCTTGCGTTAGGTAAGCCAGCCAGAGTAGCACTCCCATTGTCTAATTGGGAAATGACTAGGGATTGAACAGCTAATTGATAGTCATCTGTGAGATCAGATGGCAATTGCCTTCCCCTTGTGGTTGCACTTTTATTGTCTTGCATATTCAGGTGTTTGTCCTAAGTTATGCCTAGTGATCGGGTGGAATCAATGATGTGGGGGTTGCCGTTGATAGCTGTAAGTTGTTTGATACATTACCGATTGGGGTGGAGTATGTGCGGAGCGATCAAACGGAATTCAGTTTTGAGGCTTTTGAGCATAAGGTGATTATGGGTTAACCATTGTTGGATTTTCAGTAGGGTACATTTGAGATATTTGATATCCTCTGAAGAGGAAACTTGTCTTACTTGTGTGAGAAGTGATGGGCCTCACTACTGTCTCTCATGTGATGGTGGCCCTATTACATGTGACATGACATTGACATTTCATAGAGTGCACAGTCCAAGCAGTGCCTGTACAACAGTTCCCTTTAGTAAGTACTGGTAATACAGTGAAATGAGTGTGCAAAAATCACTGGTGCAATCAGCATTAGTGCCTACATGTTGGCCACTGCACATTTTCCAGTTGATGGTTCATCTGCAATAGTGTTTCAAAACACTAATTCACTGACTAGTGACATGCATAAGGGAGATGTAGAACTGTAGAGATAATATCTGAGTCTCTACACTGATCCTTACAAGGCAATCTGAGTTTGCAAAACCAAAGAGTGCTGTGATATGCCAGCCCATCAGGTCCCTAGTGAACCCACATCTATTTGTCATTGATAATCAGGGACACCCAAAACCTTCAAAGGTTTATTGGCTTGTAGGTATACAATGTATGAATGATGTTATCACCTGCATCATGCAGGATTGGGGATGTTCATATGGCTATCTGACGTCTTGTGACGTGTTAATACGGAATATATATCTCCCACATGTTTGGGCCTCAATGTTTTCCGACAACTTTATATGCTACATGTGATACATACTTAAACTACTATTGGACAGCTTTTGTTGAAGTTTCCAGGTATTGGACATATGATGTAACGTGGAGTCCAAAGTCTCATCAGGGTGCAATGAACATTTCCATGTGACTAAGTATGGGCAAAATTTGCGAATTCGCGGTACACGAATTTGCGGTACGCAAAAACTGGGAATTTGTGCGAATTTGCGGATTTTTAAATTTTTGCTTGTTCGCGGTTTTTTTTTTTCAGCGTGGCTACCGCGAAGTTACCCATGCGGTCGTACATGGGTGCGGCCATCTTGTTCGCGTTGCGTGTTTCTGGGCGCTAGTTGCATGCTCGCGTTGTGCATTTCCTATGTGCGGGGCGCAATTGTGTGTTCACGTCTGTTTTTGCATGCTGGCGGGGGAAATATCACGTGAACATACCCACGTAGTCGCAATGGGCGCGGCCATCTTGTTTTTCATTCATTGCTATGGTTCTGGGCGTGCTTTTTCAATCCTTCTTTAATCTTTGTTATCCTTTGTTTGTTTGAATTTTTTTTAAATCTTTTTTTCTCATTATCTATCTCTTTATTTTTGTAAATCTATATTTTGCATTTTTTTCTACTTTTGGTTACTTTAAAACTACTTTTTTAACACTCTTTTTTTACTTACTTTCCCTATTCTTTCTTTCCTATTTTATTTTCCTTTAACTGTCCAGGACCATGGCAAAGGGAGCCGGCAAAAATCTGAAGGGGAAGGGTCCTGCACCCCGTTGCCGGCTCTCTTGCGGGCACTTAAGGGGAGAGGCAGTAACTGCCCGGGAGATCTTCAGCATGGTGGAGGTGGCCGCACTGGTTTTCTTTGTCCAGTGCCACCTCCCCAAGACCGTTGCGGCAGGGCCGGTACCGGGTACGGGCTCCGGGAGCGTCACCAGCTATGGAAGAAGGTGTGCCGGGCCATGTATCGGGAGGCTGGGATCCGGTGCACCTACAACCAGGCGACGCACCGGTGGACCGACATCCTGGACCGGAAACAAGACCTGCTCGACCTGCTTGGCGTCGAGATCCCTAGGCTTGGTGAGTAGTAGTAGCTATTTAATCACTACTTTGTTTTCTCCTGCCCTGTGTTATGATATTGCAAATATTTGTTTTTATTTCCGAAGAGCATGAATGCTGCCGATTACATTGCAGGTAAATTATGTTTCAAAAGCTTCTGTGATTGCAGGTGCTCGCCTGCTAACTGGCGGTGCTATTATGCTTACTTGTTTTCCATTTTGTGCTCATTTGGCCTGGGTGATTATGTATAAGTGTACTTTACAGAAGTGCATAATGCTAGACACTAGAGATTACATTGCAGGTAAATTATGTTTCAAAAGCTTCTGTGATTGCAGGTGCTCGCCTGCTCACTAGTGGTGCTACTATGCTTACTTGTTTTCAATTTTGTGCTCATTTGGCCTGAGTGATTATGTATGAGTGTACTTTACAGAACTGCGTAATGCTAGACACTAGAGACTCAAGTCTAGTCCTTCCTTTGTACTCCTGCCACTAAGAAGAGATAGTGGTGGTGGATTGATAGTTTGAGTATATTATGACTGGTTATATAGTAGGAAACTTTTTAGTGGTCTGCTATCATGACGGACTGTGTCTGTCACTTCACGTGCTGCAGAGTGCTGCCTGCCAATCCTAGTAGAACGTTTGTGTAGTTGGTTTAGTGAGTTGAATAACTTTCCAAGTAGACGGACCGCGAATCCAGCAATACTAATATCCTAGTAGACCACATCAGATAGGTCAATAAATTTTGTGCAATTGTTGTCTATTTCCCTGAAATAATTTGTTATTGTTTTTTTTAAATGTTTGATTTGGTTGACAACAATCATCCATGTTTGTGTCTTTCTTTCATGTTGTACATCAGGTCCCCCCAGGGGCAAGAGGACAGAGGAGGAGGTAGCGGCGCCGGCGGAGCAGGAACAGGAAGGCCAGGATAGGTCCGCCGAGGGCTCCTCTCCTGGCCCCAGTAAGTTGTACTGTTAATATTATTAATTATACTTCCCTAACTTTTACAGCACCTATTTATTCCAAACGTTTCTCATAATTCTATTTTTTCCTAAATCGTCTTTGATCTTCTTGTAGACTGTTTCTAAATTCTTATCCTGCCTCTACTATGACTCTCTGTGCTACTACTAGATTATTATTAGTCTGTCTGTGTAGCTAGCTAAGCTTGCACAGTTGGCAAAAGGTGTTAAACAAAACTCCTATTCAGCAATAGCTCTAGGCACTGAGTGCAGTCCTCTGGGTTGTCCATAAAGTCTATTGAAGTCTTCTAAATGTTTATGCTTTGACAATTCCCAACAATAAAATGTTAATGGCCACCAAGAATAAGATACTAGTTTACTTTTTGATTGGATAGGAGGACATACTACTACTGTTGCAGGGACTATTCTGCACATACAGAACTATGGACAAGAAATAGGGCATTGGTGATAATAGGCGCAGTTAGACTTTCCACATACCTCAGTCACAACAGAAGTTGAACCCCCAATCTCCTTACTGACTAGCTAGTGTGTCAGAGTCATTATTTAGCTCCCGAATGCAGCGATCATCCCCAATGAATATACAACCCAGAACATAAGACTACGGAGTCAGAGTCCCGACCTCTCAGAGTCACAGACTCATGCTTGCAAATTGCAAACCCTTTCGCTCACTCACTCATGACCAAAAACCACAGAGTCTATGTAAGTTTTAAAGCTTTATTAAAAGTAAAACAACTAGCTCTGTGTGTACTCTGTAAAAATTTAAATTGTGCATTACATAAAAAACATTTTTTTAAATCAACTTCATATATAAGATAAACGGTTAACGACTGAAAAGTGGCTGACTTCACACATTAATTGTGGGAGAGCCCTCACCTGGTTGGAACTTAAAGTCTTGGTGGGGATGAATCGTTGACGACTCCGAATAACATTCATATGATCTTGCTCTTGTTCGTAGAAGGGAAGCTTCTATCTTTTATGAGAAAAATGGTGCGTGTTAAAAAGCAAGCATTCATCAGTTGTGCCAAAAATGTAGCATCACATGTTATGGCTAAGCATAAATAAAAAACACCCTTCCCTGAAGAAAGGGACATTTTTAGTTTAGACTAGAGAGTCACAAAATATTAAATTTGTTGATGTAGTACTATTAAAATGTTTTCCATTCCTAGACAAAATAGGAAGTGTTGTATATGGCATCTAAAAATATAAAATGTATTTTCTAGGTGTAACACCATCGGCACAGCCAACCACCAGTGCCGGGGCCAGCCTGGAGGTCGTCACTCCAGGGGCGGATGCGGTGCCACAGCCAGCAGGAACTGCTGTGGGGGATGCCACGGTAGTGGAGGGCAGTGGTAAGCTATTATATTCCTTACTTATAGAGATTGAAGAGTGGGCTCTATGCAGGGGTGTATATGTTGTACAGTACAAGTACACTTTACTGATAAGAAGACTTACAAATTTAGAACTAAGTTTTTGTCAACCAGGTAGAAGACAGTCACCCTTGACTTCTCATTAGCAATAGCATTAGCAGCGGGAGTTGACTAGTAACCAATTGCCTCCTCTAAATTTGACTTCAACTCAGCTGTGAAAGTTTTATCAAGAAGCCAAGTCAGATCAGAGATGAACTTTATGGATGGGATGAACGAAAAGGGAAAGAAGGGTGTAAGGAAGGACGAGCGAGTTAAAATTAATGACTGGGAAAGAATGATACGTGTTTTTGAATGCTGCCCAAGGTGGCTGGGATTCTGATGCATGGCTGGATGAAGGCTGAAGCAAGGATGGGTGGAAGGAGAAAGAAAAGAGGACTGCCTGGGTGGGTGAAACATAAACTGTATGTGTGCGCAATATATCCTTTGGTTCAAATTCAAATGCAAGTCAAGCACGGATGCATGGCTGGCGGTTTAAAAAATAAAATAAAAAGGTTGCTTTTCGGTGAGAAAAAGTAAGGTTTGTCCAGTTGAGAGTCAGAATTATTGACATTTACTTTGAATGGATGGATGCCTGGATGGTATCTTCCTCATAGATAGCATAGGTGTATGTCGACAGAGTAGACGGTCACTGGATGAAGAGTGTTACTTTGAAGAGCATGTAACACCTCACGTCCGTGCCAGAGTAGCAAAGCCGAGGAAAGAAGTTGTAATTTTTCAAAATATTACCATGACTAGTAACAGTAGTTTGCAAGCACAGCATATATCCGGCGATTTCTGGGACCACCTACTACCTCTGTTAATAATTTTTTTACAAGTCTGTCATTCATGTGTGGCCTATCGGTGTTCACTCAATCAAAAACAAAGCACCTAAAGTCATCCCATATGTAAGCAAATATCCTGTGAAGGGATAGATGATCATAATATTTGTCATCTTCATTTTCCTTTTGTAGTAGTCAGGGGCAGGGCAGGGTGAAAGTTAAATTAATTAAGCACTAGCCCTTGTAACAGAGTATGGCCAGTGCCACCCATAATAGAATAGTAAGAGTTTCACCACCTGCATGTACTGGAATGGTAACAGTAACGCAAGTCTGGTCATCATGGCTTGCGTCTGTTTTTCTCGGGTGCAAGTTGACTGCGCTGGCATTATGCCGGCTTCCACAAGTTTACGTACCAATTTCGCTAAACAAGAGAGAAGAAGAAGACTGGTGTGCTGTCTGAGTCTAATGTAGTGACTGTAAGCATGGGCGTAAAATCCGTTACGCTCGCGGATTTTTCGGATTTTCGGAAAATCCGCAATCCGCGAACTCTCGCGGATGTGGCGAGAATACGCAAATCCGCGCGAAGCGGATTTTGTGCTTGTGTTCGCACTGCTCGCGGTCCGCGGCGCGGGCAGCAACAATCTCGCACTCGCGAAAGTACAAAAATTACAAGGGGAGGGGTAAAGGAAGTGGCCCAGTCGCACGACGCCGCGCCTCGCGAATAGGGCGAAATTACCGAAAAACGAGTTTTGCAAAAGCAAAACCAACGAGCAGGTGCAAAAGTTCGAGCTCATCATTTGTAACCATTTACCTGTAGTGCTTCCTGAAGGGGCCCTCCAGAATCCGGTTGCCTACTTGCAACTATTGTGTGACCCTGCTCTGACAGTCACAGAATAGTTACAAGTATGCCATTGCATCCTGTTAACATTTTTTTACAATGCAACAAAAAGGAAAGGGAGCAGACAAGCAGGTGCCAGCCTTCATTAATGTCAGTTGAGGCAGGGCAGGTGTTGCGGTTTGCATAACTTAAAGCACTTAGCAGGTGTGCTTTGCTTTGCCTCAATAATGTACACTCACTGGTCAATCAGAGGGTGTTGTGATGACACCGAGGGTGGCATGGGTGTGCCAGCCAGAGGGTGGCATGGGTGAACCAGAGTGCCAGTGTTGACAGAGGATGGCAGTGCTTTGCTTTGCCCCAATAATGTACACTGGTGAACCAGAGGGTGCTGTGATGACACAGAGGGTGACATGGGTGAGCCAGAGGGTGGCATGGGTGACCAAAGAGAGTGCCAGTGGTGACAGAGGGTGGCAGTGATGAAGAAAGCCTTGCAAACAGGCTGGGCACGTAGAAACAACAAGTTCGCAAAACTGGCGAAATTGTACAAAACCCTCGCGAACTTGCAGAAACCCGTGCGAACACACACCCCCCCAAAAAATCCGCAAATCCACGAGGATTCGCGGATTTTGCGTATTGTCGCAATCCGCAAATACGCAAATCCGCAAATTCGCGGATTGCGAATCCGCAAAATACGCCCATGCTCCATATAGTGCTAGTAGAATTCCTGAAACTCCCACTAATGTTAGAGCAGAGGTCGACGAAGTGGGAGGTTAGATAGATACATGCCACAAATGTTATGTACTGTGCTTACAAGTTGCTAGTGCTACTGTGACACAACTTTCTGCTGAATTATTTTGTGTTAATCCTAAAGATCATTGGTAACAGTATGTTTTTCTTTCTTCATATAGATACTCCTTCTAAACTAACAAGGAAGGAGTTGGCTAGACGGGCCCGGCACGGAAGCTGGAGGCAATTAAGACCGAATATCGGCGGCTGGTGGCCCAGGAGGAGGAGGATAAATCGCAGTCGCAGTCAACAACATCCACGATAGCTGCAGCCTCCTCCGCTGCCCCTGGGTCATACAGTCAGCGCAAACCTCCAGCAGTACGGAGCCGTGGTCCGGCAGCCACCCGCGGCCGCCGAGCAGCAAAAACAACAGCTGCACCCCACAGTACCTGCAAGTGCAGGGCTCGTGTGTACCGATTGACCCTGCGAGTGTCCAACCTTGAGCAGGAGGTGGCGAGGCTGAAAGCGCTGCTCATGGACCTCTGGAGAGAGCAGCATGACCACCTGGCCAAAGGACACAGCCGGCGGAAGTAGAGAGACTGTCCCTTGCCCCTTTTTAAAGACTTTTGGGCGGTGGGAATTGGGCATTGGGGTTTTTGGACTGGGGACATTGATTTCATGGACATTGGTTGGGGTAAGGGATGGGGGTGGGTCGGGTCTTCTTGTGGGATAGTTTATTTTTGTTAGGGCTCAAATAATTATTTATTTCAACTTAAACACAGCATCCGTGTTTTTTACTGTTTTGTGGGGGAGGCAGGGGGGGTTAACTGTACGTTTGTTTTCCTGAAACTTGTTTTAACTGGCTGGTTGATTCAAATTGTCTAATCACCCAAATTTGTACAAAAGTGCCACTGACAGACTTAGTGAATTCAATTGTCCTACTACTTTACTAGTACTACCGTCAGTCCCTCCTCTCCTCTTACTCCATTATTCTTCCTCCCCCAAAATGCTTATCTTACCTGTGATTCATGTTTGAGAATAAGGCTAGGCACAGGTCTGGCTGCATGGCAAATGGCGATTAAGGTTGGCTATGGAATCCTAGACGGATGAATGTCATCGTTGTGGTGGTAGTAGTAGTGGTACACACTGGCAGTAGCAGCATATAAAAAAAAGGAAATGAAACATTGAGTGGCCTGAGCAGAGCATTAGAACAGTACGATAGATAGTACAGTACACAAAAACAGTGCCATAAATTGCAGCCTAATCAATGCTAAAGTATTCAGAATATAAGTACTAGTTGAGTGGAGTATGGCTACTACGAGAAACAGTACTGAAGGTGAAGGACACAGCAGCTTAAGCATTTGTCACGTGTAGGAGGAGGATGTTGTTCATGATCAATCCACTTGATGGCGCACATGAAATTCTGATTTGATTTGCAAATACTCATGGGTGTGTGTCAAGCAGAATAAGAATAAGAATATATCCTCGGAACCCTCCACCAGCCTTGAAATTGATTTTCTGTTGCTTTGACCTTATCCTCCCTAGCAAATGTGTGGAATTATTGTTGTCATTTAGTCACACCTCAATGAAAACCACACAGCCCGGCGGAAGATGGTTAGGGTTTGAAAATTCGATGGGAATGGGGGGTTTTGGGAAAGTTTTGAGTAGAGAGAAAAAAAAACACAGCATGGACAAACAACAAATGAAGAAAAAGAAATCTTTGGATACGAAGATATCCATAAATCTTTTAAGGGACATAAAGGAAGTGCACTGCATGCATGAAGTTGTTTGCTAAATGGATGGTTAGGTTACTGAAAAGTAGTGCTTACTACAACTTACTAACTATGAAGAAACAATTTAACAGTACAGGGCTGCAGTAATTACGCCATTTCACTTGCCTATCTGCCCTCAGAGAGAATAAACACTTATTAGTACATTAAATTAGTTTTAAAAATAGCAAAGAAACTTATCAAATAGCTATAGAGATGAATTTGAAGCAGAGAGCAAACGCACAGAGTCCACTCATAGAAGTTCACAACAATAACATTATTTAAAAGATAAGGAGAAGTGAAGAGGATACTGTTACTGTATGCTGTAGTTGTCCTGTTCAATTTGGGAAGTTGTATGCATCCAGCTATTCCTCTTATTCGCGGTACTCCTCCATTCCATCTGACGCTCCGTCGATCAATCTTGGTGACCAGAGTCACTGTCCACTGCCTGCCTGGCGGATGCGGAATTGCGGATTGCTAATGGTAAGCCTGAGTTAATGTTTTTCCCATTGCACATGGTAAAAGCCGGCCTGTATTTGTTGATGGAAAAACAGGAAGGGATATTAAAATACCATGGAGAAAAAATATAAGGTATGGTGTGTAGTGCAAAAATAACACTTTCACTTTCAGAGGCGACAGTTTTACATACAAGCATCATTTCTAAAGTGCGTACTCTGAATCTCCTTTTCAAGGATAGTAATTAGCACACAGCAGGCCAGGGCCATGCAGATGGTCAAGGCAGGCACCACTGAGTGAACCAATCTGATGTATCATACCTCTTTGACACAGACAGACAAATCATATCTAATTTTATGCAGCAAGCCACATAGCCGCAAATTAATTTACATGAACTGCTGTCTGCACTCTGGCATAACAACACTACACTGGCTCGACCACTCCATTCCACGACTAGACAGACATGTAGTTCTGCTGTGGTTGTTGTTGACTTGTTTATCCTTTTGCCACTCATGAAATGGCCATAGTTCTTCCTTAAACCGACGATGATGATCCATCCATCCCAGTGAGTGACTATAAAGAATAAAGATATTATGTAACTTTGATCATCAAGACTCATCATCATTATGGTATATTGGCAAACTCAATGTTGTTCATGCAGTCACAGTCTACACACAGTGAGTCCAAGGACATTTTCCATATTAACCCCTTCGATGCTGGCCCGTTTCCGCCACTGTGCGGTAAACAAACAAACAGGGCGGGGCCGTGACGAACCCCAGCCGTCATCCGCACACGAGCACCGCGGAGCCTGACAGCTGGGGTTCGTCACCAGCATGCAAGGGGTTAAAAAATGCAATGTAGTGGCCCCTGCAGTAGAAGTACAATTTGAATTAAACAAGGTAAAAACAGAGCAGACTTGAGTTACATGTAGTGTGTAAAAGATTAAATAATCATCAAAACTTGGGCCTGCTTTTGCCCCAATGCCAGTGGCGACAGCTTTTTTCTTATTTGCAATTGCATCAATTTCTTTAACTATTCCATTTTTTCAAACTTCTTGTTCATCCTTTTAATCCTGCACACATTCTCAATCTCATTCATTTAACTCCTCCTGCAAGATTTTGCAATTTTCTGAGTTTCTCATGTTACGGCGGGCCAACCGAACCTCTAACCAATAACACGTACTGAAGCAAAGTTCATTAAAAAGGCAGTTTATTTGACCCAATGCATTTCAGACCCCACGGGTCTTTCATCAGGGGTAACTGTAAAATCAATCAAACATACTCATCAGTAAATGCACAAATGTATACACTGGTTAAATTTCAACATTTCCTAAACCGGCATCATATATTGCACTAATCACCGCAAGTTATCAAACTTTCATAATCGAGGTTAACCCCCCTTTCCCTGTGGCTCCATTCTCCCCTAGCCCTCTACGTCTTCCCTCTTCCCCCACTATCCCGCCGTGAGTGCCCTCCCTTCTTTTTCCAACCGTTCTCCCACTCCTCCTTTACAGCCATCTTACTAAAACCCCGTGCTCGGAGAATTTCTATCTCCCGCTGTGACAATTCAAAATTAACCAAACATTACCCCCGCTTTCCGACTTCGTTACTGTGTTTACAATTTTCACTCTCCCTCCTCCACATTTCAACCAAATACAAATTAATTGCAAAAAGAAAAAAGCTGTCGCCACTGGCATTGGGGCAAAAGCAGCCCCAAGTTTTGATGATGTTGAATTCAACACGTGCTGTTGTGGGCTTAGCACGTCAGCGGTGAGCATGCACGAGATAAACATTTGGTTTATACATGGAAGAAGAAATCGAGAGAATAACGGTGTGCAACACGTCTTTGTATGATGTTAAAAGATTAAATATTAACATACCACATATGATTCATTTCATGCACAACAAACAAACAGCAATTGTTTTCATCAGAGCCAGACAGCCAGTGTTGTCCACTGCATGCCATCTCATTATTCATTACCTCTTCTACTTTTATCCGCATCTTCTTGTTCTTAAAGTGAAGGCCCACAGGGCAGCCTCTCGTGTCAATTTCAGAAGTAACAGTCATCAATCAGCATATAGTCAGTAACTCCAGTCCCAATTCTTTTGAGGGGACTTGTCTATGAAGCGACAGTTTCTTGATTCTGTGTAATCCAGCCATCTGCCTCGAGGGAAATGGATAGGGGGAGTCTGGAGGAGAAGGATAGAGGAGCATGATTGAGTTGAGATTTCAGGCCTAGGTGTCAGGGAAGTAGTGCTCGTCCTCAAACTTTGTGAATTGAAACTAGAGTAGGTCAGCTAATAGAGAAGAGCTTCTGTCACCTAAGTCGGTATCCTCTTCTTACTGCGTGGATTCACGTATTTTTTAATCTGGTGGTATGAAGTGCTGATTCATCTTGATCATTGTTAACCTCTCCACATTTTTGGGCGAGAGGCGGGTCCTTTTTGAAGTTACAATGGCACCAGCAGCACTGAAAACACGTTCAGAAGACACGCTTGCTAGTGGGCAAGACAAATAATTTAGAGCCAGCTTGGTGATCAGTGGCCATTGACCCCTTTTCCCATACCAATACAGCAATGTGTGGAGATCAATGAAGACCTCTGTTGGGTCATCCAGATAGGCCTGCACAATCCACTCAAGGTCATCCAGGGGTGGTCCAGTTTGCGTACCATCTGTCCATCTGTGGCCTTTGCATCAACACTGGAACAAGCAAACCCTTGATGAGTTATCCAATCCGCTTCTGACAATATTATGGCTGGGCCTGGTGCAGGTGAGGATGATGATGAAACGGTTGCTGGTGTCGGTAACGGCTCTGAGGGAAAGTGACTGCTTTCGGCCACAGAAGTGGACCTTGACGCCAGATGGCCTGCTGATTCACTAGAACTTGTGGCAGTTCCTTCAATTTCCTGCCGGTCTTTTTCGAACCGAGTGGCTGACAGAGCTAGCCAATGTTTGTACTTTGAAACATCTGCTTCATTAAAAGGAATGAATGTATTGCTGGTCAGTGCCTTTTTGTACCGTGGATCCAAATTTGTGGCACAAATGTAATGTTGTTCACAATGTATTCCTTTAAGCCTTGCATTGTCAAGTAGGTGGGTTAATAAGCTCTCCGCCAACTGATATGCGTCTTGCTTGTCAGTATCATCTTTGAACATTGAAGACACCGCCTTCAGTTGGGGCTCTAGCATGCGCAAAAATGGGATAGCTTTGCCCAAAGTACAGTCCTACCTGCTGACTTAACGCGTGAAGTCCTCAAAAGGACAAAGAATGTCAGTCAGGCTTTTAACTAGGTCCCATTCCTCCACCTCTAGCCTCAAGTCTTTCATAGAAGAACCCCGTGTGTTAAAGACATACTCATTGATTACCAAGCACTGCTCTAACTGACGCTCAAACATGTAGAAGGTTAAGTTCCAACGTGTGGCCACCTCCTGGATAAGTCCTCTGACTGGCACACTATGGACACCTTGAATGATCCTCAGCTGCTTCCGGGCTAAAAGAATGGCTGAAATTTGTGCAGATTCTTCGGCAGGTGGTCAGTAACTTGCTGACTTTGTTTTCTTTTTTCAAGAAATCTTCAACAACAATGTTAATATTGTGCGCCAAGCACAGAACTCTGAAATAGCCACCATCATTCATGGCCCTAATTATATTACTGCCATTATCCGTGGAAAAATAACCAATCATGCGCTTTCTTGGATGCAGCCATTTATAGACCTTATTGTTAAACTTCTCCAAAATGTTTACTGCAGTATGAGATTTCTCCATGGCAAACATGGCTACTGTTGCATGTTTCCGACTAGCTTGAAAAATTGTGGCACTGTCAACACCTGTAGATATCTTGTCTCTAACCCCCGCAAAAGAGACCCAGTGTGCAGTGATGCACATGTAATCAACGGCTTGGCAACTGGACAACATGTCTGTTGTCAGGTGGATAGTGTGAACAGCACTTTTCTGCAAAGCTGCCCCAATCACCTCCAGCACATCTTGATATAGTGTTGGAACCGCAACTCTGGAAAAATAGGACCGGCTAGAAACCTTCCATTTAGGTCAGACTGTTGCCACAAATTCTAGAAAACCCACCCCTTCCATGAAAGAAAAAGGGAGAAGGTCCAGCGCTAACATTTTAGCCAGCATTGCATTATAAAGACGTGCCGTTGGGTGGTTGCGTTCAAATGGCGCCTCCGACCAAAACATGCTTTTAATGGTGGTCTGGGCCATTTTCATATGTGATGAGGAGGATCCAGACCTCTTCAACCCAGTTAGGCTCATTGATGTACTTTTTCACATTGGTGTCTCTACCAGACTACTGTGCCTCCTTGATGTTGCTGGGATAGAGGAGGGTGTGGGCACTACCACTGCAGTGCTGCTGCCAGGGGTACTGTGTGTACCAGAAACAATGTCTCTCGGTTGTTCACCTCCCCCCTGCACGATCGCTCCTCATCATCATCAGATGCAATATCAATGTCTACATTTGGATTTGTACTTTTGGCTTTCCGGATGTTACTTAGGTGTGCCTCCCACTGGATAATGTGGTGTTTTTTTAGATGACCTCTCTGGCTTCCGGTACCATAGTTGATACCAAGCTTACCCCGACTAACTACTTGTTTACAAATCGAACAAATGAGTAGGTTTTCCGCCTTTTTGCTAATACTAAAGAAGTCCCAAACTGGGGACTGGAGATTTCTGGTGGTGGTGGAGGTGCTACTTTCAATGCCAGATGAAGTGGAGGATGGGCGTGGCTGGATTTGACTCTGTTGTGCACTTACAGCACCACTACTTGAGGTAATGGAGGTCGAGCTGGATGGAGGTTCCTGCCGGCCCTTATGACGAGAAAATATGGTAGCTGTAGGTCCTGTTGATGTAGTAGTTACCTGTGTTGGTGGTGATACCAATGCCACGCCGCCCACATCCTACACAGCAGCATTTCGGGATAGGGTAAAAATGTCTGTCTGCTGCATGCCCGCTGGGGCTGGAGTGACGACTGTGATGAATGGGTCATCATCGTCAGACTGTTCATCAGCAGCAGAATACACCACTTCTATTCCTTGTTCGTCGTCACCCATAAGTGAAAGCCTTGCAGGAACCTTCCTTTTAGCTACCTTTGTCGGCTCATGGCGTGCCTCCCTCTCAGACTGCATTGGTGGGTTCCAATCAAGATCTAGATAATCAGAAGGAAGGGATCTTGAAGAAGAACTTGTACTAGCCCTCCTTGACCTTTTTCCTGCTGCTTTTCTGGAAGACAATGGATCATCAGGAGGAGTGGCTTGCTCGGATGATACCTCCACTTGAATCTCGATTTCCTGATGTGCCCCTACTTCTGGAGGAACAAGCATCGTGGGCAGTTGTGCCTCTACATGCGCCTCTACTTGCGCCTCTACTTGTGTCACTCCTTGTGTCACTCCTTGCACCACTCTTAGCGCCACTCCTTGTGCCACTCCTCGCGGCTCTCCTAGTGCCACTCGTTGCACCTTTCGTAGTGCCACTCCTTGCTCCTCCCCTTGCTCCTCCTGTGGCTGTGGTTGCAGCTGTGGTTGAACACTCGTCAGAGGAGTTACACCCTGCGTTGATTGGATGCTCCTTTGCAAAGAGTCAACGCCAACATCACTGGTCGATGGTGAAAGAGCAATTAGAGAGGCTGCCTCTGCGGCACTCATGGACTTAGGCCAAACTTGGCGTGGTGGCACTGAGACCAATGAAGCGGAGGTGCTGCTCCCCGCTTGGTTCCCGGCAGACACCGCTGCTGCAGGCGTAGTTCTTTTTTTCCCAAAAAAGGGTCTGTCGGCACACCAGTCTCCTTGGTAAGTGGCGCCACTAGCTTCTTCTGCTCCTTCTTACTGGCAGTGGCACTGGCAACTTTTTGGAAGAGGACCTACGGCCACCTTTCTTTGGGCCCATCTTCTTCAGATGTCAGAAAAGCAGGAGGCAGTTGCACGAGTTGCAGAGTTGTCTGTGGCCACCACACGTGACGTCACGTGATGTTGTGCACACACTGCAGCAGGACTTCTTCCTGGCACTACAAAAAGTGATGATGATGGGGATGATTCCTGGTTGTCAGTGTTTGTGCACCTAAAGCAAAGGAAGCCAGAGGACCATCAGTTAAATAAATGTTGCATATGTCGTGCTTCAATTAATATTTGCAACTAGGCATTTATTATTATTAACACAACACACCCAAAAACAGAAAGACCCAAAATAAAAATTGCAATTCTAATCCAAAATGGATGTTTAAATTAATAGAAGAGAGAGAGACCACACAGAGAGAGTTGTTTCATGCACCACTGAGTACCCCTGGGCATAATGGATGAAAGAACTGCAGACTGGGAGCAGGCCTATGGCACAAAGCACACTGCCTGGCTTCAAAATGGCCCCTAGACCCTCACCCACATGGCCAGGCTCTGGACCAGGCCTCAAAATGGCTCCGACCCACATGGCCAGGCCCTGGACCAGGCCCCAACAACACCCAAAAAGTCGAAATACACACAAACATCACCCCAATCCAATGGCATCCATGCCCTAAATGATGTTTAAAATCAAGAGAACACACAGAAAGACTTGGCCCATGCAACACTGACTACCCCTGGGCATAATGGATGAAAGCAAGGCAGACTGGTTGCAGGCTTATGGCACAAAGCACACTGCCTGGCTTCAAAATGCCCCCTAGACCCTCACCCACATGGCCAGGCCCTAGACCAGGCCTCAAAATGGCTCCGACCCACATGGCCAGGCCCTTGACCAGTCCCCAACAACACCCAAAAAATTAAAATACACACAAAAAGCACCCTAATCCAATGGCATCCATGCCTTAAATGATGTTTAAAATCTAGACAACACACAGAAAGATTTGGCCCATGCACCACTGCCTACCCCTTGGGCAAAATGGATGAAAGCAAGGAAGACTGGTTGCAGGCCTATGGCACAAAGCACACTGCCTGGCTTCAAAATTGCCCCTAGACCCCCACCCACATGGCCAGGCCCTGGACCAGGCCTCAAAATGGCCCCCAGCCACATGGCCAGGCCCTGGACCAGGCTCCAACAACACCCAAAAAATCGAAATACACACAAAAAATCACCCCAATACAATGGCATCCTTGCCCTAAATGATGTTTAAAATCAAGAGAACACACAGAAAGACTTGTCCCATGCACCACTGACTACCCCTGGGCATAATGGATGAAAGCAAGGCAGACTGGTTGCAGGCCTATGGCACAAAGCACACTGCCTGGCTTCAAAATATCCCCTAGACCCCCACCCATATGGCCAGGCCCTGAACCAGGCCTCAAAATGGCCCCAACCACATGGCCAGGCCCAGGACCAGGCCCCAACAACACCCAAAAAATCAAAATGCACACAAAAAATCACCCCAATCCAATGGCATCCATGCCCTAAATGATGTTTAAATTCAAGAGACCCCACAGAAAGACATGGCCCATGCACCACTGACTACCCCTGGGCCTACTGGCTAGTGTGGCTTTAACACGCACCCCAAAATTGCAAAAAACATCCTTGTAGATATAATAACAGTGAGCTATTCAATTCCATGCCATCCATGCTGTAAATGATATTTAAGTACAACACAATTCACAGAAACAGTTGTATCATGCACCCATGACTAACTTTGGGCCTACTAGATACTGTGGTTACCCACAATATATTTAATTTGTTTTTTTTAAGTTGTGAAAAAATGTATAAATTGTTGTTGCAGCAACTGCAATGCCCCAAACAAACAACACCAACTTACTTGTAAAATCTCAACTCCGAAAGTGATCCAAACAAAAGGTCCTCAAATACAAATATCCAGCAGCAGGCACAAAGAGTAATCCTTCCAGCTCCAGATCCAAATGAAAAGTGACCAGGACATGACCAAAGCACTGGGAGGAGCCTGCTGGACAGGAACAGGAAGTTGGAGACTCTGGGACACTTCTTCCCTCCCAAACCCCCAAAAATGCACTCCTTGCACAAAAAAGTGCAGCCAAATGTCAATCTGAGGAGGTATTCTAATCCAAATAATAAATTTCAGAAGGTTCATGCTGCCAGCGATAGATTTCTTGTGCAGAATTGCAATTTTTGCTATTTCGGGAAAGCGAGAAGTTCAAATATCCCTCCGGAAGTCAGCTGCGCGGCGCATCTACATGTTCACAATTGTTTACTCTTGCGATGCGTGATCACGGGCCCTTATGATGTATTCGCGTTCTGAGCATCTCGCAGTGCAAGATGGCGGGACACTATGACGTATTCGCAGTTGAAAAGTCTTGCGCGATCACGCAATGACGTTCTCGCGGTCGAAAAGTCTCGCGCGATCACGCAGCAAGATCGAAAATGGCGCAGCGCACGCAAACCAGGAGAAAAACAACTCGGCGAACTCAGAATCACGGCAAGTCAACGCCGCGCCTGCGAGATTGTATTTTTGAAGCGCGACCAAGCAAAAAAAATCCACCAACTCGCGAATTGCAGATTCTTTGACTATTTCACGCTATTCGCGGACCGCAAAATTGCCAAAAATTCGCAAATTCCACAAGCTGAACGGACTTTCAGCCCATACTTACATGTGACACGATGTCTGCCACAACACTAATTGATGGTACATTGGTGTTTAACTTTACCTTCATGACATCATGATTTGTTATGTGTAATAGGTAGATCTGCTGGATTCTTTGTTATGTGTAATAGGTAGATCTGTTGGGCTCTGGGCCTTGTGTGAGCATTGTGTAAATCTCAAAATTATATCCATCCAATTTGGTTACATCATCTTACGATGTTATAATACAAGTGCCAAATTATGCAAGGTGATCAACTATCCTAGTATGACATAAGGATTGAGTGAAGACAACATGGAATTCCCTTTGGGCTTCCAGTCGGAGACGAGCGGATTGACTCGCGGGACGCTAGCAGCATTACAATTTAAGAGGCCGTCTGAGGAGTAATTAAAACCCAACAAAGGCCCGGAAAACGTTAACGTGCAGTGGTTACATATACGCACAGTAAGAGAATATATATTGTTTTTTACAACTACGCCGAAGTCATATGGATAATTGCAACCAAGCTGTGATCCTAGTGTTGTACCGCGTGTACTCTGGATCTTAAATACTCTTTGTGTAGATTACCTACTAAACAACTACTCGTCTCATCTTGGAGTGGTGTTTAAACCTACTATCCTTGATTTGCTGAGCAGCTGTTCAGTCATTCAGCCCAAAGTGGGATTTCTGTTCCAGATAGGAGCTACAAACTTCCCTATTCTGATGATTGGCTCGTGACACGAGAGTTCTTGGGAATACAGTCTATATTTCCTGATGAAGACGGCGACATGCCAACTGTCCGTCGAAACGCGTTGAAATTGAGGGAATAGTACTATTGATATTTGATTTAGGAATTTCTGTGTACTTCCCTGTTTAGGTGTATGAATTTGATTAGATGGATTGATGTACTTGATTCATTCCCTGTGATATATTCTCCGTGTTCCCAATTTTTATGTGTTTTTAATTTGTTTTTATTAATTTTATGTATAAATAAACTGTGCTATTTTGAACTTACCGTTATCTCATAATTTTGTAGCTTATGCATTGCTCTTAGTTTTTGTGCTTGAATTTGTTTTTATGCTTGAATATCTGTTGTCCATTTTTGTCTTAGAGAAGTTGATGTCCTTACACCTAATGTGCCCAAAGGGAATTCTATTTTGACATAAAGTCTATTGTTGGTATCCCATCCCTTTGGTTTTGGGTCCCTCTCTCTTTTATTAGAGGTTGAGTGAAGACAACTCCATCAATGTCCATCGCAGCTGGGCATAATTATCTTCATGCAAGTTTGCTATCAGATTTACCAGATTAGTTGGAACACCCATATCTAGGATAACTCTCCATAACTTTTTACAGGCACAAGATCAAACGCAGACCTCACATCAACGAATGTTACATATAGCTCTTGATTCTTTAACAGCACATGCTTCCACGTGAGTAATGTGAATCTGAAGACCTGGTTGCATGTGCTTATCATTGATCAAAAGCCCACTTGATAGGGAAACAGGATCGCATTGTCATCTATCCAGTTTTGAAGTTTATTTGGGACTTGCCTCGCAAAAGTCTTTGGCAAATTATCTATCAAACTGATCGGTCTATAGTTGGAGAGGGTTGGGGGTCGCCCTTCTTATATATAGGACAAAATGCTAACTTTGGACAAAATCTTAACTCAAGACAAAATCCTAACTTTAAACAAAATCCTTAAAGACAAAATCCTAACTTAAGACTACTAAATGCCTTCTGTGAATGCCAAAAGTAGTAAGTTTATGATTTTGTCTGAAGTTAGTTCTGTGATTCGGGCCCACAGTTTTCAAGTTTTAAGCTCAGCCCTAAGTTTGAAGTTTGGAATCCTGATTTCTCCTCCACTCACTAAAACCTTGTTTGTTAGGTTTCGGCTGGGTAGCTTATTTCTAAAGATTGTTAACAACCAGGTTGTTGATCTAACATTAGAAATATGTCCTGCACGTGGTCTAGTACTAGAATCTGAGGAACATATTCTGTTTTTCTGCTTTAAATATCATATGAAATTGTAGGGGGTTAGATACCACAAATCTGCTTAAATCTAGGAATCAGACAATTTTGGGGTGCTTATAAAATTTTGAAGAGCGAAACGTCTGATCCAATAGTCTTTGCAGTAACCCAATTTTAACTTTACTTCTGGATTAGATTCCAGATGTTTGTAACCCAGGCCGTCTTGGTCGGTCATGTGCCTGATGTTTTAATAAACTTTGTTACCATGATTAGGGAACTAAAGGACACTGGAGGAAGATTATGTCAAGGAAAAATGGTGTAGTGTGTCTTGTTCTTTAGAACATATTTTTTATCATTTTTATATTATGGGATTTTTTTACCTGAAGTTTGATCTTTTTAGAGTTTTTATCCTTCTCTTTTATATATATTAAAGAAGAAAATTATATGGATTATATTTTCTTCTGTAAATATCTGATAAGATTGCCCAAATGATGGATTTTGTATACTTTGACGGTTCGTAAAAACACCTGAATACAGTTTATATTGATATTGATATTGAACTTCATCAATGCATTTGGGCCTGTCTGGGGTTATGACATGAGTGGAACCAGCTGTTTGCAGGTTATGTAGCATGCATGTGCTCATGCTAAATTTGAAGTCATGGAGCTAGTGTGATATGTGCACTTCATCAATGTTTTCTATTGATTTGTGTTACATGTCGTTTCAGAGACATCTAGGGCATAAAAAGGAGAAGGGGCCAAAATCACTGGAGGCACAGCTGGTCACAATGGTTCCAAATGTGAGACTTCAGACTGAGAGGGACCCAGTGAACAGGAGAGTGTGGGAAGTAAGGTTGTGCAGAGCTTGCGTAAAAGTGCTATGCAGAACTCCGGAAAGTTGCAAAATACTCAGCCACGATACGTGGAGTTCCGAGAGTGGGCGGAGTTTCATGACCTGCCTGTTTGCATGACGTTTCTGCCTTATGGCAACACTAATTGCATTTTCAGGCGGAAATATCATGCAAACTGCACCACATGATAGCACATGGACTCGTTCATCTTGTTTCTCACTCTGTTTAAGGTGCTGGGTCCTAATATTTTATCCTTCTTGAATCTTTGTAATCCTTGTGTTCTAAAACGTTGTTAAATGTAAATGTAAATGTAAATGTGCTGGACTTGTAAAGCGCACAGCTGCCCGTAAGCGTCCCGGCGCTTGCTTAGGGAACCCGTCCTGGTATTCCCCTGTGAGAAACCCCGGCAGGGTGTCCACAAGGTGAAAGCCAGGCATCCCGCCGCGAGGGGCCGTAGTGGAGATTAAGCAAGCTATTGCCCAGAGTCGCAGAGTGTGACCCCGTGAGTTGAGTAGGCACCAGAACGAGAATTGTCGAGTCTGTGGAATTTTGAGCCCGAGACCCGCCGAGGCGGGGAATCGAACCCTGGTCCACGGTCGATCTCAGCTTCCGGGTCTGCCGCCTCTAACCACTGAGCCACGCTTCTCCACCTCTTTTTTATTTATTATCTTACCCTTTGTTTTTCTAAGTGTGTATTTTACATTTTCTTCTACATTTGTGTGTGTTTTTAGTGAGTTTTGTACTTTCTTTTTTCTCTTTAATTCCTTCATAA
This sequence comes from Lissotriton helveticus, assembly GCF_964261635.1. NCBI lineage: Eukaryota > Metazoa > Chordata > Amphibia > Caudata > Salamandridae > Lissotriton > Lissotriton helveticus. Next base: position 852,484,300 of record NC_136063.1, read on the forward strand.
GTTTTTTTACTTCCTTCCCTATTTTTCCTGTTTCTATACTTTCTACATTTTCTCTCTTCCACCCCCTCAGCACAATGGTAGATGAGGGTTTCCAAAAAAGCCCGCAACAAGGAGCCCCCTTCCTTGCAGAAGGGGGCGCAAGGAAGGCGTGCAGCCCAGGGCCTCTTTTTTCAAGGTGGTGGTGGCAGTGCTGATTTTGTATGTCCAGCACCATCTCCCCTCCATCCTGGTAGCAGGCTGCAGGCCTTGGTCTGGGTACAGACTCCGGGAGCTCCAGCAGCACTGGGCGAGGGTGTGCCAGGCAGTGTATCACTGGTCAGGGGTCCGGCACACCCATATTCAGCTGACACACTGTTGGTCCAACATCCTGGACTGAGAGCAAGATCTGCTAGACCAGCTAGGGGTTGAGGTTGCGGTGCTCAGTGAGTAGCTAATTATTAATTTTATTAATACTACTTGTGTTTTCTCTGTGATTGCTAATATTTTTTGTCCATATAGCAAGCATGCTGCTCAGATGTTGGTAAGTTAAGTTTACAAATACTATGTGATCATTCCATTATTCTAATCTAGACAGATGCTCTGCGCTACCTAATTGTACTTGTTGGCGTTCACTTGGGATGATTATGTAAGAACTTAAGTAATGCAGAGACTCCTCTGTCCTGTCACTGAGATAGTGGTAGTTAGCATTAGTAATTTAGTGTTGCAACTTTTTGTCTTTTTTGTAGCTTGTACACTGACAAGCAACCAACCAATTTAGTATATGCATGTGTCTATCTATGGATTTAAAGAAAAACTACAGACTTATTGAATTGGCCCCTCAAGGAGGGTTGAGATTGCGAATGAGATGAGAAGCAAACACAATTTGTTGCAATTTATTAGCAATTCCAAAATCTTTGGAGTATGGCTAGGTAGGTTTTGGAAATTTGGAATAGGATAGAACGGTCGGATATACTAGTATATATATTTGAGAAATTGTCAATGCTATTGCGATGGCCTTTAAATGCCCAAAGATATTTTTGGAGAGATTATTTATTTAGCACCAATCTTTCTTTTGTTTTTATGTCTTTCATCAGCATTCAGGGGCAAAAAGAGGTCTGAGGCGGGGGAGGGAGCTGGAGGTGCCCCCAATCAGAACGTTCCTTGACCGAAGGCTCTTCTGGACCCAGCAAGTCCTACTGTTGTTAACATTAATATTTGTTTTCCTAACTTTTACTACTCCTTATTTTGAATTAATATTTTGTTCCCATTTTCTAATTTCTTTCGAAATCTTCTTCAATCTATCCATTTCTAAATTCTTGTTATCCCTGCATTATCCTAATTACTTAAATTCTATATTCCTAGTGTCTGTACTTTCCTCACAGGCTGCTCGAGCCCCAACACAAGCTCAAGACCCTTGCTTATGCAGTGTGGGACCTTTCTATGGGCTGTCTGAGGCTCAGGTTAGAATCAACCAACAGTGCCTCAATTCCGGCTGGGGTGGAAGGTTCCCCTGCAGGATCTGCAAGTGGCGCGGGATGTGACGTCACTCTCCCAATGCCACAAGACCAGCCTCTCTCTCCCGCAGCACAGGATTTCCTTACGGGATGCTCGAGCCCCAACACAAGCTCAAGACCCTTGCTCCTGCAGTGCAGGACCTTTCTACAGGCCATCCTAGGCTCAGGGCAGCATCAACCCACAGTGCCTCCATTCCCGCTGGGGTTGGGGTCAGTCTCCCAACAGGCTCTGCATGAGGCACAGGAGGTGACATCACCCTCCCGATACCACAAGACCGCCCTCTCTCTCCCGCAACACGGGGTTTCCTTACGGGCTGCTCAAGCCCCAAGACAAGCTCAAGACCCTTGCTCGTCCAGTGTGGAACCTTTCTACGGGCCATCCAAGGTGCAGGGCAGCATCAACCCACAGTGCCTCCATTCCCGCTGGGGCGGGACTCCGTCCCTCAGCAGGCTCCGCAGGCGGTGCGGGTCATCACCCTCCCGACACCACAAGACTGGCCTCTCTCTATCGCAGCTTGTGATGCATGCAGGCGCGCCCGGGCAAAGCCTGGCCAAGAGCGTGCCTGTCTGCGCCCGTCCATGCCTGGTTGAGGTAGGGCTGGGTCTACCCTCTCAGTTGGCTCCCTCGGGACACAGTCTGGATTCGTGAAATTCAACATCAACGTCGGCCATATGGAGGGGCTGGTTCAGGACACAGGACCAGCAGTGAGTACCCTTTTTTGTTTGGTGAGTTATCCTGGGGACCCACGTGGAATTTGAGCACCTTACTGTCACTTCCCTTGTTGTCCCCTTTTGGCTTGCTGGATAATTGGATTTACTTCTTGTCGGGACTGTCTGTCTGATCCAGCACAATGGGAAAAGGAAGGCACAGCAGGTGACTCCCACAAGGCAGTCGCACCGCACTATTGACACATTCCTTGCAAAGGCCGTGGGTGATATTAACAAGGAGATATTACGGGCTGAGAGACGGCTTTCAGTTGACCTATGAAGTTCTGGGTCGTGCATTTTACCCACTTTATCATCGATACCTGACATTCAGGTCCTGGCGGCTCTCCTCTAGATCCATCTTTACTGCCCCCAATTAAAACACCAGTTAAGTTAACTTATCCTGAGCCTTTAGCCCTGAGGTCTGCATCTTCCCCTCTCCCGTCTACCCCACATATTGATCCAACAAGTTCACCTGCTCATAAACAGAAACAGAAGGTCAAGAGGGACACAAAAGCTGTTGTCACTACACATCAGGGAAAGTCGAGGGCCAAAACCAGGCTCAATGCGGAGGAATTGCTGAACCACCTGGCACCAGCTTCACATAAAGTTACAGTGACTCTCACTGACCTTTTATCTCCACTTCTGAATAGATTGGATAAGCTGGAGTTAGCCTCCAGGGACTTGGCAAGCAAAATGGATATTCTTTTTAACTTCATTGGCTAAGCACCCAAGTCACCAGTTGCCAAAGTGCCATTTGATAGTTGATATCATGCCTTTTGTTAATCCCATGAGTAGCAGTGGTACCCCACATGCTAATGCTCCTCCAAAGCCCAAGGTAATTATGGCTCAGTACACAGCGCCCGGGCCTAGTAGATTTCACAACGAGGGAAATGGCGTGCCCCATGTTGCTCAGCTTTCCTGGGCTCTAGGCCTGGTAGACCCTACTCTTTAAGGGGTGCAACACTCCATGGACTTTCAGCTCCCAATGATTGACCTCCCCCTTGCATGTGCTCCTTATACTGTGGTCTTATCGGGGGTGCCTGGCCTATCTGTCACAAAGAGGAATCTACTGTCCAATTGATTAACAAGGCTTCCCACTGGTTAACCCTGTACTCTGGGTATTCTGCATTGGATCATAATGACATCTTGATGGCACGGAGGGTGGCATGAATAGGTCCCTTAAGGAAAATCTTTGAGGGATACGGATCATAGTTTCAGTATGATACCCAGAGTTAGCACGGAAAACACTCTTTGGAGCATCTAAATCATTTTCCCCAGGCTCATGCATTAAATTACTTCCATTGGGCTTTTTTATAGACCCCTGCTGGGTTATTTGGGGGGGGCCTCTTATGAGGGTATGCTTAATGAAGGGGTCTTGAGGCTCACAATTTTTTTGAGCCACTAGCCGACCTGAATGAGTTGGATTGACTACAGGAGGCTGAGGTGATACAAGCTTACTCACCCCAACAACAAGGCCCTGCAAGCCAGCGCGTAGAGGTAGCCTGTGCTCCACTAGTATTGAGCATAAATGAGTTTTCATCAGATTCCCTGCCCCATGCTCATCTCATGACTAAGCCCATGCACCAGGAGAGGCTCCAGTGCCATCCTCCTCACTAGCCCTTCCTGGCAACATTAACCACAACTCTGGTGGATAATTTAGTCTAATCTCCTGGAAAGAGGCAGGTCTGTCCTCCAAGTTTTCTGACGATAGTTGGCTAGAGTATTTTAGGTCATATCAAATCATATATTTACAGGAAACCTGGGAAACTAAGAGTAATTCTTTTATGGATGGATATAAGACTATCTTTTGACAAGCAACAGATTCACTTATGGGATGACCCAAAGGGGGCCTTATTACATTTTTGGATTTACAATTATGTAAGAATCTAAAGATTTTAAAGTGGGATTCTCGAGTATTTCAAGGTATACAAATGCACATGACGAGAGCACTCACACTTGTCATAATTCATTTTTACAACGCCAAGAGGGGGGAGGGTGGGGTCTCTAATTTCAATGCCCTAAAATTTGCTTTAGGCTTTCTAAAGGAGGAGGGCTGTGGGCACACTAACCTTATTTTAATGAGGGATTTTAGCTGTCATTTGTGCCCATTCCTTGTGAAGAACCAGCCGTTAGCTCAGCCTTCCCTGTTTTCCGATGACCGCCATATGGAACACACCATTGAAGGGAAGGAGTTAAACAATCTTTTATTCATCCATAACTTGCTATACACATTAGATCCTTGGTACCCAGGGGCTATTTTTCATTTGCCCCATCCCATCCTATCAAGGAAGGGGTTCCACCACTATCATAGATTTTATTTTTGTGATAGCCCCTTTGGGTGTGGCTCCTGGTTCATTTAATACAGGGAAAATACTTTTAGTGATCACAATCCATTGATACTGATGCTGACAGAGCTGAGTAATCCTCCATCAGGCCCCCAAAAGCCCTAGGAACCTTTAACCCCCACAGACCAGAGTAGGCACCTTCGGTGGGCGAGCATAGAGGCAACAGCCTTTAACCAGAGCCTTTTTTCTTCATGCCAGATAGGGGTATGCCTGGAACTTTACACATCTAAAGAGGAAATTCTAAGCTCATTCTCATCTCTCTGGCACCCAGACTCCTCTGGCCTTTTAACCACACACGCAGCGGGGCACGGTTTGGATCTCCCACATCGTTTGACCACAAGTGCTCGCAGGCTTTAAGGAGGTTTAAATCAGCCCTGAAACAGGTGCCCCGGGAAAAGGATAGTGTCATTGTGCAGCCTCCTTTACAAAGAGACGCTGAAAGAGCATAGGCTTCATCTATAAAAGCAGGCTTGGGAGGATTTAATCAAAGCGATCAAATTGACAGATTCAACCTTATCCTGCAAAATCATAAACAGCCCTTGCTTTGCAGAACCAGTCAAACCGACCGTGTGCCACCATGTCACACCAGATCAATGGGTGCCTCACTTTGAAAAAGTATACAACATAGGTTGCCAGGCAGGGTGATGTTTAGATATACCTCTCAGACTGGTTGTCACTTCCATTAGCTTTTCTCTGGCTGAGGTACATTCAAGCATCGAGTTGTTGGCATTAAATAAGGCCCTGGGTCCTGACGGAATGCCTCCGGACCTCTTCCGCGATAACGTCGAAGTCCGAGCCCCATATTGACGCAAGTCTTAAATGCAGTGGCCTCAAAGAGGATGTTGCACTCCTGGTCTACTGTGATTATAGTACCAATAGTTAAAAAAGTAGATAAGGATAACCCGCAACCTTACCGTTGTATCTCCCTCATTGATGCTATAGTCAAGGTCCTGGGTCTGGTACTTTTATCCAGATTGTCCTTGTGGGCCATAGATAATCAGATTATTTTCGATGTCTGCTTTGGTTTCCATGAAGTTTTTTCAACTACGGACCGATGTCTTAACCTTTATCTTCTGATTTCTAAATACACAGTGGCTCAACCAGGCGTCCTGTATTTAGCTTGTATGGACCTTACGGCCGCCTTCAACCGAGTAAACCGGACCAAGTTGTGGGATATATCAATTACTTTGGGAGTGGACCCCAGTATTGTCCACATTCTCATGTCACTTCATGCCCACACGATGGCTGTAGTGAGATTCTCTCATGAGCGAGCCCTTAGCATTCATTTTAATTGTATTCTGGGGGAGCCAAGGCAGTCTCATAACTCCATTTTTATTTTCGGTTTATATCAAAGGCCTCAAGGCCGTCCTTTTGGCACTTCACTTGGACTCCCCTAGAGTGGGCACGAGACCATTGCGAGGTCTACTTTATGCAGATGACGCATTGCTTATAGCCTTTATGGGCTGGGGCCTGCAGGTTTTAATACATGGTTTTGTTGCTTTTATGGACATACTGGACCTGTCTGTAGTAATCAAAAATCCACTTCTCAGGGGTTCCACTGATACTTAGTCCATTTAAACCAACAAAGAAGAAATTGGCACAGAAGCTGAAATATAAAAGAACATATTTATTAAACTCAAATGAGTTGAGTCTTCGTCACACAGAAGCCTTAGCAACTGAATGAGGCAGTCTAAGTAGTACAGAAAACTCGGGCTTTATATATGCTTTAGAGTTACTTAGTAAGCATAAATGCAAGGGGCAGTCCTGGCTCATGTAAGCATGCAAAATGACTAAGTTGGGCATACAAGATCTACTTGCTCACAAAGTGGGAGGAGAGTTACTTCTCCATACAGCAGCAAAAATAGCCTGACAGTTATACTAGAGAGGCAGGTGCATTCTACTAGCTAGGCCCTTCCGGGCATGTGCGAAGTGGAAGATGCTGAATATAGTTTCTCTCTAGGCAGATTACAAGAGCAGTTAACAGAAAGGTAGGATAGAGCACATGGAAGACAAAATGGCCGTCAGAAATACAAAATGGCTTTCAGCTCATGCTAACAAATCTGTTCAATATTTAACATGTCTGTTAATTTCACTAAGTCCTACATTTTAGTGGCGGGCCCCCGGGGGCTCGGGATGAAAAGTCTCAAAGCTGTCAACCATAGCCTTGCCATGGTCCCGGCTTTTCCCTACCTGGGAGTGGTATTTGATGTCCCCTCACAAAAGAAGCTGTCCCTTCTAACTGTATGGACAAAAGCCAACTTCCACCATGTGTTTTTAAAGAGGAAACACACTTTTATGTGTCACAGCAGTGGATCTATATCTCACATCTGCCATGCAGTGACCTAAATCACTACTTAAACTGTGATGTGTGGTGCTGTGTCTGCTTATTTAACCCTCCCACCAGTGTGCGGAGGACCTTAAGAAGGAGAATAAAGTGAGGAAAAGATGGCAGAGCCTCACAGGAGTAAGGCCATAGGAGCTTACAGGCTGGTACTCTCCTGAGTCCTCGGGTTCTCATCATTAGCACCTGCCAACTTGAAAAAATAAATAGATAGTGGTATTTGATGACCAACTACAGTGGAGGACCCTCTTAGAAGGGAAGCTGAGGAAGCTGAATAAATCCTTGGGAGCTATCACTAGCTTTGCAAGTAGATTAGGTTCATGGGCCCCGGAGGCTATCCTAAATTTGTTTAAGTCTAAAGGTATTTCTAAAGTTTTATACCATAGTGAAATCTAGGGGTAGGTCTCCTCTCTCAGGTTATGGGTGGCGGAAAACAAGTTCTTGCACTGGATCCTGCGACTCCCCCAACGGGTTAGTTATCTGCCAGATCCACTGGCAATCAAACCATTAGTGTGCTGGGTAAAGATATGGACACATGAGAACAAGAGTTTAAATTGATCATGGTAATAAAATTTCAAGGATACAATATATAAAGCAGTCTTTTCAGGCTATAGAAACGCCAGACATTTTCTTTGAACATGGCAGGGATGTTAATATCATAAAAGGGTTACATTACAATTTATTTACTGCAAACCGTTAAAACATTGAGTTTAGTAAACCCTCAGTGAGGGCGTATGCAATGTTAAAGTCGATTGAACCATACCTTTTGACTCTAAGTAGTGCTCAAAATCGATTTTTTATTACACGTTTAAGATTCAATCAGCTTCATTACCTTTTAGTATCTCTGGCTGGATTTTTTCTCCTGCCAAACCAAAGAGGTCCCTGTGACTGCAATATTCGATCTCCTCAGCACACATTACATTTTGTTTTACTCTGCCAATTCTTTTCATTGCCAAGAAAACGATTTCTCCAGCCCTTGTTAAAAAGCCCGAAGTTTAGGCAGGCTAAAGTGACCCTCTTGCATTTACAGTTGCTTCCTAACCTCTTTATACTCTGTGCTGTGATAATTTTTTGGTGGACCACTTTAAGAACTAGTCTCTCTAGAACTAATTGAACCTGTGTGGCCTGTATTTGTAAAGCTTCCTTAGAGCGCTGGTGTGTATAGTCTTGGCCTTCAGAGTTTGATCAATTTGCACTGTTTTAAAATTCTCTAATGTTTTAGCTGTATGAATTGTATTTTTATACTGTCATGTATCATAATTTTGATATTACAAATGTGTAACTGAATCTTTTATGGACGCGTTTGCTTCCGAATAAAGAAAGTTATAAATATACTTCAAACTGTCTTTCTGTATACTAGTCTGTCTGTAGCTTCCTAACTTCTGCTTTGTCAGTCGACTTTCCCTCTTCCCTTATATTATATTTTGTGGACTGCCTAGTGGTGGTACTGTGTAAGAACCCGAGAAACCATAGGTCATGTACTACTGCTGCTAATCTGCCATGCAGTTTGCACACCCTAGTAAGGTATTCTTCTATGCATGTTTTGTTGAGATGAGGACAAAGGCTTTCTTTTACCTTCTCTTGCTCAATCAGTAAACCAAGAGAGTGGCCATGGTCACGTTGGACACCCCAAAGTTGCGTCTTCCTCTTAGCTAGCCCTAGTATTATTATTAGCAGCAGTTGGTTAGCTTATGACCGAGCACCATGGCTGGAACTGGAAGGAAGTATGTGGAGGGTGGCCCCATTGTATTTGCCAGTCAAGACCATATGACCAGTCCAGTTTTCCACTTGTTTATTTATTTTTAGAAACTCAGATTCATCAAGCTCCAGCCACTCCTTAATAGTTTGTTTTGAGGATTTACAAAAGTTTCCACCAACAAAATGCCCAACCATATATAGTTTTGATAGAAGATACTGTCTGCATCCAAAATGTAGTGATGTGTGTGGTGTATTTTGCTTAAACAATAAATAAATAGGAGGAGGCCTAACTGGCCCCTAAAAATGTGTAATTTCTTTTAGCCGTACCGACCACCAGTGCTGGTGCCAGCAGTGATGGTGGCACCAGCCAGTCAGCAGATGCGGCATCCGTATGGTGTGAGCCAGTGGCAGTAGCAGGTGGTGGTACATTATATTGTTTTCTTATTGACAATTAATTATATACTAACTGCAAGGATGTACTGTTGAGACTTGTGTGAACAGTTAAACACACCCTTCTTTACTTAGCATATACAGCTGGAGTTGAGTAACTAATTAGCTCTTTTATCTTCAACTCAGCAGAGAAAATGTCATGAAGACCTTTAACTCTGACGGGAAAGATGGATGGAAGGATGGATGGAGAAAGGATAGGTGAAATGGAATGTGTCTGGAAGCGAAGGATGCGAGGGTGAAAGGATGCATAATCATATACTACAGGTGGCTGATAGGATAAATGGGTCGGTGAAGGATGGATGAAAGGTAAAAGGATGCCTGCCTGGGTGGGAGAAAGTGTATGGGTGAAAGTATGCCTGCCTAGGAGGGTTAAAGGAGTCCTCCAGTGGGTTTGTTGGGTCAAATGACACATGGGTGTGTAAATGACAAATGTATGTTGGTGAAAGGTTCATTGAGACTGAAAGCCATGTTTGAATGGATGGATATATGGATAAATGGTTTTCAATGGTAAAGATTGGATTGAGAGAATGTGATACTTGAACAGTGAGTGGCAAAGTCAAGGGTGAAGAATAAAAATACTAGAAGAACAATGCAATCATGAATGGAAAAATCTCTGGGATGAAGAATAAACGAGGGACTAAGGTGCTCCTCCGGATTGGTATTCTTCTCACCTTTACTTGCTTTGAATGGTTTTTATCAAGGTTTTTGATTCAAAGGGTTGATGTGGTATTTCAGACTGGTCCCATAACTAACAGTAGTTTTTAAGCGCAACATATATTATGTATCCTTCCTAGTATCCACCTATCATCATCAATCACCTCCCTCCACACCTATATAATTTTGCCAGTGACACCCATGGGTGACCTATTGGCTGCATGGTTACATTGGTGGCACTGCATTGTTGTCTGTGCAATATGCGTCTGCCTCAGTTACTGTGTAGACCCATTTAGAAATGTAATCGCAATGTGAAAAATAGTTGTGTTTCGCTTCTAGGAAGTGACTGAGTGCCCACTCAGTCACTTCCTAGAACATAACTCACTTCCTAAGTACCTTCTGTACCAGCCCACCATACCATTTGAATTTTTTTTTATTTGCCACTTTCCTCTTGCCAAGTGATATATTTCATTATTGCTGCCATAATGGATTACGTCACGTCAAATTTTTCCCTTTCAATAATTGCTGAACAAAGTGACTCACAACTAGCAAAGGCATAGACACTTGATGAGGAGGATCAGCGAAACGTCTATCTATCCTGCCTAATCCCTCTAACTCACCTGCAGTGGACTTAGTTAATAATTATTTTCCTTACTGCCAAGCAAATCTATTTTGGTGGAAAAAAGTAGTCAAATGTGGTGATGGAGGGTGAGGCCAGGAAGTAAAGTAGGACTAAGAGTAAGTGCCTTTGCATTATGTGGGTGGGATAGTCTGTGATAAAAGTGCCAAATACAATATTCTGTTCCTTAATCCTTTCCCTGTACTGTATTGGGTTGCTTTTCCCATGGGCAGAAAGGAGGATGCCTGACTGCATAATTGTTTTTATATAGCACCTCAAGTGACCTATATCATTCATAGTAAGTAACTATTCATCTGCCTTGCAGTCAGGGTAAAATTGAGGCATTTAACAGATCATGGCCATGATAGGAATAGGATAATTGTCTAATGCAGCTGATCTACCTGTAGATAGTAGTAAAGTAATGCGACACAAGTATATCTGTCTAGGGCGCCAGCTGAGCTAGTATGCCTACATTAATTTAGCTCAACAAGAGAGAGAATACTAATATACTCCATTGTGCAAAAAGCCTGAAACTCTAATCACATCAAAATTAGGCCTGGGCGGTAAATTCCATTCCGCTCGCAGCATTCCGTGGAGAACGCAAACCTGCCCAAAATTCTGCGTTCCGTGACTTCGTGAAATCTTTTGCTTGTTCCCGTTCTCAAAATGCGGGATTGCGAGATATTTCCCCCCGAGCAGGCAAACAGCAATTGCAAACAGGGAAAAAGCATCGGGAACAATCAATTCCGCGTGTTCGCGGAGATTTGCATAACGCGATTATGCAAATTCCGCCCACCCCTAAACAAAATCAAATGGCCCAAGGATGCCAGCAAATGTACTGCTACTGTGGCACTACATCATTTTATGTGCCTTGCTAAGAGCATTGTTTACAATTTGTCTTTTTTCTTTCTTGATATAGCTACTCCTGCAGATCTGACACTTCGCAGGCAGGAGATCATAGCATAGACCAGGCAGAGGAAGCTGGAGGCCATCAGGGCCAAGTACCAGCGGCTGGTGGCCGAGGAGGAGGAGGTGGCAGCAACAGCAGCTGCAAATGCTCCGGGCCCCAGCCAGACCCCAGACCCTCTTGTACACTGTCGCTCTGGTCCAAAGGCAGATGGACGCTGCCATTCCACTACTTCTGCTCCCCCCATTTTCGAGCTTTCAGCGCTGCATTATGCAAAGGGAGGCATGCCTGGAAGTCAGGCAAGAGTAACGTCTGGACACATTGGAGAGGCACGTTACAAAGCTCCTTACCCACCATTAGTCCTACTATTCTGCCCCTTTTTTATTCCTTTTTTAGTTGGGTGGGACTTGTTGGCAAGAGGGTGGGAAAGTGGGAGTTGGGGCATTTTGGGTATTTTCCTTATGGACAATTTCGATTTTGGACTTGGAGTTGGACACTACTTGAGAAATTTGTTGGGGTTAGGGAGACGGGTGGGCCAGTTGTGGGTTTACGAGTTTATTTATATTCGTTAGGGGAATACTTTTTTTTATAGTTGTACATTATGATTTAATTTTTTTATGGGAGTTACTGTTTTACTTCGCACTGCTACCTTTGCCGCAGACACATTTTAAAATGTGCTGATAGTGTAACAGCAAAATAATTATGCGGTACACTCTCTTGTCCTCCTACTCGCTCCTCCTAGTCTTTGCAGTCTGCAACTATATTATCCCCTAAGTACTAGGAGGGGGTGGGTGTGTGAATTTCCATTTGTATATAGAATGACTGCAGTTCAACAATGAATCAACAACAGTTCTCTTCACTGATTGGATGAAGTGAGGGCTGCATGGTTTCCAAAGGTGCCAAGTGGTGGCAGTAGTAGCAGCATTGTAGTGCACTAGTCTAACAGTGAAGGTATCAGAAGCGAGGTCCCACACACTCCTAGCCAAACTGATAAAGACTATTCATCGCAGGGTACTAAACAAATTGAAATAAAAAGTGAGGTAATGCCGGTATTATATGCAACCTTTAAAATAAAAAAAAATGAGACAATCACCATAGATTAGACTACTAGTACACAAGAAGAGAGACAATAGATAAAATATGAAAAGCAGTGCCAAATTGAATCAATAATCAGAATAGTGAACTAGTAAAAGTTTCAAATTGAAGTGGACTTGAGTTACAAAGTAGACAAGTGTAACAGTTGATGCAATGCAGTACCAGAAGGATGATGATAGTGATGATGTTCCTCCCAAAAAATATCAAACATTTTGTGTGGGTGGTTAATTTAAATATAACATTCCCAGTATGGGCTATACTTATAGCTGAAGATCCTCGTCCTGCACTGAGTTGGTGTTGTTTTACTACATACATTCAAACACCAAAAGAGTGATCAAGGATGTGCATAACAAGAATCACAATACGGACAATTCCCAAATGAATACGAGTGATACTGGCTTTAGACCAAAATCCTCTTTCACTCTTCCTTCTCACATGATTCCCCCTGAGCTGATAGCTTTTGAGCAAGCTGTTTTTAGCGAGGTGGAAAGCATACCTGAGCCCTCACCCTACAGAAATCTTAAAGCACAGGAGTACAGAGCTTTGAAGAAACTTCAAAGCAATCCCAAAATTGTAATAAAAGCCGCAGACAAAGGCGGAGGCCTGGTCATACAAGATGCAGAGGATTATGCCAGAGAATGCAGATGACTACTAAGTAACTCGGCTAATTACGTGATGTTGCAGGAGGACCCGTCACAACCGTTACGAAATGAAATCTCAGAACTGGTGACAAACGCAGAAGAAGCCGATCATATCACCAGACAGGAAGCCACTTTTCTGTTAACATCAGAAGAAAAAATCCCCTATTTTTACACATTGCCCAAGACTCATAAAAACAAAATACCACCTCCGGGACGACCTATTGTATCGGGCATCGGCTCACTTCTGGAGCCATTGTCAAAGTAGTGTGATTTTTTCTTGAAGCCCTAATACAAAGGACTAATAACTTCATCAAAGACAATAAGAGTCTTTTGGCTATGCTCCAAGGTATCCAGATGCCAGAAGAACCGAGTTTCCTAGTCTCCCTGGACATCGAAAGTCTTTACACCTGCATCCCCCAGGACGACACTATAAGGGTGATAACTGAAACTCTGAATCAGTCAGTGTGGGACTATAATACACCCACAGATTTTGTGGTAAAATGTGCTACCCTAGCACTGAAACGCAACTTTTTCCAATATCAAGATGACATCTACCTACAGGCCACCGGCACTTCGATGGGCAGCACTTTTGCTCCGAGTGTCGCTGGCCTGTATGTCTACTACTTTGAATGCAAACACATCCTTGTGCCTACTCACCCCTTTACAGAAAACATCACGTTCTGGCAAAGGTACCTTGATGACGTCCTCTTGATCTGGAAAGGATCGGAGGTCCTCCTTCAGTCTTTTTTTCAGTGGGTTAACACTTGTGATCCCCACTTAAAATTCACGCATGATTACAATAGGGAGGAAATGGTGTTCCTTGATGTAACAATCACAAGAGTGGGTAACCAGCTCAAGACTAAGACCTATCAAAAACCCACCGCCAAGAATAATTTACTGCACTTCACAAGCTTCCATCCACGCTCACTGAGAAAAATTCTCCCATTCGGGCAATATCTGCGCTTGAAACAGAATTGCAGCAACCTCTCTGATTTTTAGGACCAGGTCCAAGAACTGACTGGGAAGTTACAAGAACAAGGTTACCTGTAAATAATCCTTGAAAAAAGCCGGAAGAGAGCCAGGAATCAAAACCAAGATGCCCTGTTTGAAGATATACCCAGGATACCAACAGAGACTGTACCTTTAACCTGTGTAACAACATACAACCCCATTTCGAATTTGGTCAGCCGTGCCATTAATAAACACTGGAAGATTTTAACCAATATCAACCATGACTGGACAAAACCTTTATTCTCCTACAAACGTGCAAGGAGTTTGAAGGATGCTTTGGTTCACACACGCCCCAGAAGCTTGAGACCAGAAAATGAACGCACAGTCCTAAACACGTTGGGCCTTCCCCGATCACATGGCATTTCCCATGCCTGGGTTGTAGTGTGTGCCATCTCACATCAGCAACCAAGTCCCTGAGCCTTGAGCAGGGAAAACAATGGATTTTACTCAAACATACTAATTGCAATTCGCAGAACGTGGTGTACATGATTACATGCCCATGTGGTTCAAGATATGTGGGCATGACCACAAAGAAAGTAAAACAACGGATTGGAGAACATCTCAGCAACATCCATTGCCAAAGAAACACAACCAAACTAACGGCCCATTTTATCCAAATGAAACACACCCCTGAGGGTGTTCGTTGGACCATAATAGAACAACTGGACAACTACACAGGCACACAGGACCGCCTGCTCGAGAAAGACTCATCTAAAGGGGCTAAATGATAATATTCCATGGGGCACAGTAATGCGATGATGAGAGGTAGTCAGCTGTCTATTGGACATATTACAGAGAGTACCCACTACATTATCTCTATAAAGTACATCTGCTCTGACATTTAACTTAGGAAGGGGAATAGCGGTAAGGACAGAATCAGACACACCAAACCTACTATTCTCACCATTCCCTATGTCATACTTGAGATACACTATACTAGCCCTTTCCATGGGGCACATTGATGGCTGGGGCTATTTTGTTTATTATCCTCTAAACAAGAGTAGCATTCTGCTTTTATGTTCAGCCGATTCTGCACGGCACCTCTCAACACTTTGGTCCTCCAAATTTATTTATACCCGATTCTGTAAACCACTGTTATCAATAAAGCTCGAAATAATCAACATGAGTCTTTCCCTTTAAGAAAATAGTACCAGCACCAAGAGTGACGTGTTAGTCACATGACCATTGGGAAACACTCTTACTTCCGTGTTTCGCAATCCCTGACAACATTCGGGCCACGGACACTGCCAGTGATGGGTGCTATCGAGGGGAGTCGCCAGGCATAAAGTAAGTTTTCACCTCCTAGGCGGCTTTTCTTATTATCTTTGGGTTACCACGATCGATTAACTGATGACTGTATTTACTTAGTACAGCGTATGCCGTTTTACTTCCCAATAGTCAGTATAAACCTCTGAGGCGGTGCAGCTATTTCTCTATGGTTCACCACGAAACATCGCTCTTGATTATTTGACACTATTTAAAATAACTTTAGACATGGTCATCTCATGAAACTGTACCCGCTGAACTCCTACTGAGCCCCTGGGGTTGTATGAGTAACATTTAGAAGAACGTGTGGGGCCGACCAACTCTGGTCACGAAATGCCCATTTGTCATTACTTGGGTCACGAAATGCCCATTTGTCATTACTCGAACAGGTCTTAGCCGATCGTAGACAAGCTGATTAGTTATGACTCAGCCCCATTAATCATTTCTCCTCGCAGATAAAAGATATATTTTTTGCTCTACCATTAAAACAGCTAAAACCTGGCATGAAGAAAACACCCCCGCCGTGAGCCCACGGGAGCGGGACTTAACGCTCTGATACGTAAGACTCTAAGAGGAATCTTATTTTATTTTAATCACATGCTTGTTTTTTCCATACTACGGTGGCTGTACCCCTCCGGGGGTGCGGCAAACACTCTAGCGAGTGTTTAGGAGCATTTACTGTTTTGACCACATGCCGCTAGTTGAAATGCCCATAACGTTAAGGAGCACTGCCCTAGCAATCACTTGAATAAGTGACCTTTATGAAAGCATGCTCATCTAACTAGCCGTGCATGCCACACCACATGTTTTTCTTGCGATAATATAATAATTACACGAACTGGTTATACTCCAGTCAAAAAATTCGCATTCTATGGTTTATAAAGGTGGAGAATGACACAGCAGCTATCCACGTTAATTAATGTAAGTGTGTGTCCACATTTACTACGGAACAAGAGTGATGAACTATGATGTTGCTGTATGTTGCTTTTTTCTTTATTTTCTTCACAGGGTACTGGACGCTGGGAAAAGTCCAGGACAGTCCACTAAACCGTGAGTTTTGTACACTAAGAAAGCATTACCGAAGTCAGGATACACCTTAGTGAGTGTATATCGCCCGGGGAGCCTACTGGTCCTGATGAAAGCTCAGCTGACCTAGCCATTATGAGCAGAAACATGTTGACCAACGTTTTTACACATCAAGAGCACTAATGGTTCTAATTCATAACCATTTGGCGTCCGCTACACTGTTTTTAACGAACGCAATCTGGTCTCAAAATAAAAGGTTTTTCGAGACACAGGTTGTTTTCTTTTAACATCACGCAACCACTTTTTCACTATTCACAAACACAAAAAACCAGCTCCGCTGTAACATCAGGCATTGAAGCACACCGGGCAGACATTTGGTCTACTCGGTGGGAACCCCATGATGAAGCATGTCACCAACCAGGTCGTTGAGTGAAGTTTCTTCATACTAAACTGGTATATGTCCCCTCACTAACCCTTCCCCACCTTTACTTTGTTTTCTTTTGCTTAATCTTTTGGGAAGCATAACTTATAATTTAGTTGTAATGCACACCCTTGATCACTCTTTTGTTGTTTGAATGCATTTAGTTGGGGTTGAAGAGTGATTCTCTACCCTCACTCTCTTTTTGTTTAAGCGCGCTTTACTACATACGACGCACCAAGTGTGTGATGATTAATGGTGTAAATTATGAAGTCACACCTCAATAAATCACTCAGTCTGGGGGAAGAGGGTTAGGGGTTCGATGAACGAATGGGAAGGGGAGTTTCCGGAATGGTTTAACAAAGACAAACATAACACAGACAAATTGCTCAAAGGGGGAGAATAAGGGAATAGGTGCACAATCCACAGTATACAAATGTCGATGTCTTCTAGTATTAGTGCAATGCTTTACAGAGAAGGGATAAAATCTCTGCATCCCCAAATGAATATGAATCAATTACACAGATCTCTGAACACATGCAGCATGTATAAGGATACATGAGAGTCTTCCAGTCATCCCGATAGCCTCCAATATGTTTCTTTTATTAGATATTGGTTCTTCTGCCAGACAACAAGTGTTTCGTCAGGGGTAAGTCAACATACAACTTCCTCAGGGTTGGAAATTAAATTAAAATCTGTCTTATACATTGTTCCTAGTGCTCATGTTTGCTAATACATGTAGGGCTCAGTGTAATGCAATTATGGATAGAAACCCAACCCGGTGTTAGAGTACCCATGTTTCCCTAAATGTGGTGTAAACTTTTTCAACAGTGTAAATGATTAAGTTGGAATAATATTATGGAAAAAATGTAATCAAGAAACGTTTGAAAATGCCCTATTAGAACATTCCCTGCCCCTATGCAATACTTTACAGGAGGCATGGAGCAGCTATGAGAATCGGATGTCCAACGCATTGGACGAGGTAGCACCCTGGACACTTAAATCTCCTGCAAGGCAATATAAAACTGCTCCCTGGTTCTCAGAAAAACTTAAATTAGCCAAAGCCAAATGTAAAACCATGGAACAAAGTTGGAGGAAAAACTATGTTCCAGAATACAAAGTACGTTACAGAACGGAATTAAAAAAATATCAGAAACTAGTGAGATTAGAGAAAAGTATCTATCTTAAGAGCAGAATTGAGCTAGCGGACAACCTCACCAGAGAACTCTTTATTATTTATAAAGAGCTTACGGTTCCATCTAGACTTGAAGCTCAAGATACTTACTCTAATGAGATATGTGACTCTATAGCTGATTTCTTTGTAGACAAGGTCGACAAAATCCATGCCACTTTTATAAATGGCGTTGATCTCTCATGTAACCATGTGGATGTAAGAGATAGCTCTATAAGGAAATCTCATCTCACATGCTTCAAAACACCTGAAAGACAGGAACTATCACGTGTCGTCAACAGCATACAATCTGGCTCTCCCTGCGACGCGTGCCCACCTGCACGTTGTAAAGGAGTCATGGAGAGCACGTTGATCGACCATATTAGTCACATGGTGACACTGTCTTTCCAAGAATGCCACGTACTTGATGCATGGAACACGTCCCAGGTTATTCCTCTAAAAAAGAAACCCAATATCCATATCTCCCAACTCCAAAATCTTCGCCCCATTTCCCTTCTTCCCTTCTGTTCAGAAATCGTAGAAAAGGTGGTTAACGGGCAGCTCATGGAATATCTTGAGGAGGAAGCCCTCCTCCATCCCTCACAATCGGGATTTAGAACCGGCTACTCTACTGAGTCAGCCGTTCTCTATTCCACTGAGTGCCTTAGACAGATAGTGGACAAAGGAGAGACAGCAGTGTTGGTTTTATTAGATCTGAGTGCAGCTTTTGACACCGTGTTGCACACAACGCTGCTGTCTCGTCTTTCTGATATGGGGGTGACAGGATCAGCTTATGCCTGGATACGATCCTTCCTGGCCAATAGAAGCTTCCAGATGCACTGCCCACCCTTTAAATCCTCCCTTAGGAAGGTGAGCCAGGGGGTTCCCCAGGGCTCGAGCCTGAGCCCTACTTTGTTTAATATCTATATGGAACCCCTGGCTCACGTAGTGGAGGCATTTGGGGTGGGCATTGTTAGCTATGCTGATGACACCCAACTGATGTTCAACCTTACGCCCGACCACAGAGAAGATGCCACTTACTTTTCTAACTGTATGTCATCTGTGGCATCATGGATGAACAACAATTGCCTGCGCCTTAATGGCGAAAAAACAGAACTGCTGGTGGTTGGGAAAGCAGCATCAGCATGGTCTCACATGTGGTGACCCACTGAATTGGGCAGCCCTCCCATTCCTCTGGATTCGGTAAGAAATCTTGGCGTATTGCTTGACTCAACCTATCTAATAAGTCCCACGTCAGCAAGGTGACTGGTAGGTGCTTCAGCATACTGAGGGTCCTTCGGAAGGTTTTAGATCTCCTCCCTATTGGAGCCAGAAAGACTATTGTCCATGGCCTGGTGACCCCCTACCTTGACTATGGGAATGCTCTGCTCATAGGTCTGAGTAAGAAAGACCTTCACCAACTTCAGTGCGTTCAGAACGCCGCCGCACGCCTTGTGCTCGGGCTTCCTCGCAGAGCTTCTGGGAAGACCGCTCTGGCTAAGCTCCACTGGCTCCCAGTCAGGGAACGGATTAAGTTTAAAGCCCTTTGTTTTGCGCACCGCATCGCCCAGGGCAAAGGCCCAGGTTACTTAAAGAATCTTCTCATTGCACATCGCCCTATCCGGAATTTGAGATCGTCCGGTGCGATGCTGTTTAAACTTCCCCGTATCACCAGAGCCAGGATGGGTGGCCGTTCCTTTAGGTACTTGGTCTCCAAACATTGGAATGAACTCCCGCTCCACCTCTGAATGGAACCCTCTGAATCTAGATTCCGTGGGAAACTCAAAACGTTTCTGTTCCCTATTACTTAATCTTTCGTTCTTCTCCCTTCTCTGGCTTTGTGAACATCTGCCTCCTGAAATTTAGCAGCAGTTAGCGCGGGGACACACTGTTCTTTTGTGTAGCCAGGCACTTTACAAATGGTTTATTATTAATATTATTATTATTAAGTCACACCTCAATAAATCACACAGCCTAGGGGTAGAGGGTTAGGGGTTGACTGAATGGTATCACAAAGACAAATAGCACACATGGACGACAATCGTCTTGGCAATGAGCAGCCGACCATCATAAATCTGTTATGGGAGGAAAAGGGAATGAAGAAATTATGATGAGTAGTACAGGCAAACCAAACCATATTGTCGGCCTGCCCCCTGAGAGATGCAAGTTTTTAATTATTCATCTAAATGTTAGTGGTAGCAAGATTTGAAAGATATCAAATATCTTACAAATTAAATAATCTGTAGGAGTCAAGCAAACAATTCACACAGTTCTATTTAACCCTGGGCAAAGCACTGCGCTACGCTCGCGTAGTTTGCGAAGTTTGCGCTACTTCGCACTACACGAACTGCATGTAGCACAGTGCAAACACGCGTAGCGTAGTGTAGTGCAGCGGTCATTTTTTGCTTGCTCACGGTCCTCAACATCAAGTTGGCGACCACGAGCAATCAAAATGACATCCCAGCGAGACTTTTTCCTCGCTCGCGATCAGCAACATCAAGTTGCCGATCGCAAGCGTGGAAAATAAACCTTCCGGCGAGATTCTCAATGCGGGGAGGTCAGGTTTCTCATTGCGAGAGAAATTACCAGCCCAAGTTGAGAAAGCTTTGGCTCAAGTAAAAATCTACTCGAGAGGCAGAAAACTATAGCTCGCACTGTGCAAGATGCCGTTTTCAATGATTGCACAGTGCCGGATGCTTGTCCGCACTGTGCAATCATTGAAAACGGCATCTTGCACAGTGCGAACAGGGTACAACGTAGTTCACGTAGTGCTACGCGTAGTTCGCGTAGAGCTACGGGTAGCTCGCGTAGTGCGAAGTGCACTTCGTGTAGCTGCGCGTAGTGCTACTTCGCGAACTATGCCCAGCCCTAGTTCTAATGATCACTAAAAGAAAAAGAGATACTTTATTGCCAAATTGGGAGTTGTATCTGCATTCCTATAGGACTGTCCGCTAATCTTGGGGTCCTGGTGAATGCGGTTTGATAAGGTAGGTGTGGGTATGTTATGTTGTTTTTCCAGTATGGTACAGGGTAAAAGGGCCTGCAGATTGAAAAACAAAAATGAAATTGAAGAATCAAGGAGCAAAAAAGGAAAATTGCATAAGGAGTGCAATAAGAAAAGACTCAGAGCCAGCACAAGACAAAAGAGAGGGGAGAAAGAATAGTCCTTTTTGCACTTATTCATTTTCTGCCAGGTGTGTGAACAATTAAGTGATTGCAATTTTACGACCACCATTAAATCACACAAAAAGTGGCTGAATGTAACTATATGTGCGAAATTTGCGAATTTGCGGTATGGGTGCAGGCCTGAGCACACTGCCTGGCTTCAAAATGGGCCCTTGACCCCCAGCCACATGGCCAGGCCTCAAAATGGCCCCCACCCACATGGCCAGGTCCCAACAACACCCCAAAAAGTCGAAAAAACACAAAAATCACCACAATCCAATGCCATCCATGCCCTCAATAACGTTTAAATTAAAGACACCTCACAGAAAGACTTGGTCCATGCACCACTCACTACCCCTGGGCCTAATGGCTAGTGAGGCTTTACAGGCACCCCAAAATAAAAAATAAAATCAACATATAACAGTGATCTAAAATGAGAATTCATTTTTTAAAAAATCACAGAAACAGTTGTATCATGCACCCATGACTAACCCTGGGCCTACTGGATACTGTGGCTACCCACAATATATATCTTTTTAAAGTGGTGAAAAAAGTTTTAAAACTGCAATGCCCCAAACAAACAACACCAACTTACTTGTAAAATCTCAAGTCCAAAAGTGATCCAAACTCCAAAGTCCAAAAAGTCCTCAAATACTAATATCCAGCAGCAGCCACAAAAAGTAATCCTTCCAGCTCCAGATCCAAATCAAAAGTGACCAGGACATGGACAAAGCACTGGGAGGAGCCTGCTGGACAGGAACAGGAACAGGAAGTTGGAGACTCTGGGGAACTTCCTTCCCCCCCAAAAAATGGACTCCTTGCACCAAAAAGTGCAGCCGAATGTCAATATGAGGAGTTATTCTGATCAAAATCATCATTTTCAGAAGATTTATGCTGCCTGCGGTGGATTTCTTATGCAGAATTGCAATTTTTGCAATTTCGGGAAAGCGAGCTGTTCAAATCTCCCGCCGGAAGTCAACTGCGCGCCGCATCTATGAGGTCGGCATTGTTTACTCCCGCAATGCGTGATTGCGGGCCATTATGACGTACTCGCGTTGTCAAACTCTCGCTGTGCAAGATGGCGAGTCGCGATGACGTAATTGCGTTCGAAAAACTCTCGCGCGATCACGCAGCAAGATCCAAAATGGCGCAGCACACGCAAAAACAACTCGGCGGACTCAGAATCACGGTAAGTCAATGCCACGCGCGCGATATTGTATTTTTCAAGCACGACCAAGCAAAAAAATCCGCAGCTTGCAAATTTGCCGATTTTGGGGCAAATTCGCGCAATTCGCGGACCGCGAATTTGCCAAAAATCCACAAATACCGCAAACGAAACGGAATTTACGCCCACGCTTAGTTTAAAGGATTAGGTTCACCACATTCGGTTAGTTGATGTTGCCATACCAATTTGTTGTAAAGTATGAGGGATTCCTGTTGCTGTCAGAGAACAAGTACAAGCAGGACTTGATCGTTTAAAAAAGGATGGGATCATTGAAGAAGTTGAGGCAACTCAATGGCTTGCTCCAGTTGTGGCCGCAAAAAAAAGCTGAA
This sequence comes from Lissotriton helveticus, assembly GCF_964261635.1. Classification (NCBI taxonomy): domain Eukaryota; kingdom Metazoa; phylum Chordata; class Amphibia; order Caudata; family Salamandridae; genus Lissotriton; species Lissotriton helveticus. Next base: position 852,506,862 of record NC_136063.1, read on the forward strand.
GGCTCGCTTCGGCTATGTGTGGACCTTAGGGAACTAAACAAGAATGTTGTGATTGATAAATATCCACTGCCTAAAATTGCAGACATGTTAATGTTGTTGAAAGGGGCTAAGGTTTTTAGCACTATAGATCTAAAGTCTGCATACCATCAGATCAGATTGGGTTAGAGTTCCAAAACTTTAACAGCATTTGTCACCCCTTTTGTCACATTTTGTTTTTGGAGGTTACCGTTTGGTTTGGTCTGGTGTGAGAGTGTACCAGGATGATATCTTATTTTTTGGTATGGATGACAAAGAGCATGAGATGAGAGTGTTGGATGTCTTAAGTAGACTAGATGAATTTGGTCTCAATGTCAAAATGGAGAAATGCAAGTTTTAAAAAAGCTCAATTGATTATCTGGGTCATACAATGGGTGAAGGTGGAGTTTTACCAAAAGAAAAATTAGTCACAGCTATACAAAAGATGCCTTCCTCAAATAACAAAGAGGAATCGATGAGTTTGTTAGGGATGGCTGAATTTTATAGTAAATTTGTGCAGAATTTTGCCTCCCTATGTGTTTGCATGTGTCAGGCTCCGTCTCTATGCTCCTCGGGGCTGTGCAGAAAAGCCTATACCTACACCCACACAACAATCCCGGAGCCTGAAGTAATTAACTCAGACTCACAGAACAGTTCCGTGAGCGCGGGAAAGGAAGGGAACAGCGGGGAGGGAGATCTGTAATGACAAAAGAAACTATGTTTAGAACAACACCCCCCCTTCTTCCTCAATTGATTCCTCTTAACAACCAGTTTTATACCAAATCACATGTGTCTCTGAACCCCTACCTGAAAAGGAAAATAACGGAGGCTTTGTCTACAGGAGAGATAGGCTTAGGGTAATACCAGAGACTGCAACCAACTAGGAAAGAACAATGAATACAATAAGGTGATCTGATATTCCTTAATGGTTGCATATACATTCACATCAATACTTGACATACCACATTAGTTCTGTGTTGTGATTTGGGCTGCACTTTTCTCTCTGAGTAGATACCCCCCCAGGGTTTTCTCTCCTGCACTGAAGAAAAATAATGAAGAAAAGGTTGTGCACAAAAGGAAACAAAGAAGAACACTGTAGGTTACTTCACCAACATTTCTTCCCTTTCCTGATACGAAATGCTCTAAAAGTCTATGTGCAGAAATGGGTCCTTGAAACACTTGTATAGTCTTTTTAGAGAGATGTGAATTACTCGTATAGCAGTTTTGAGTCCAAACCACCTTGACCGAGAGCAAGAGTTGAATTATCCTGAACCAGACACTGTTAATTTTCAACTCCAGTTTAACCTCGAAACGATAACCGGATTTTCCCTGCACGAGAAAGCAGCAGATCTTCTCCTCCAACAGGGAAAACTAACGTGGGTTCTACAGAAGAACAATTGTCAATGAAAGAGTGTTTGATACACACAGCCGCGTGTATCTCTGGACGGCAACACTCGAACCCAACTTGACACCCAGCCGGGTGCCTCCAAACCACAATCCAAAAGAAGGTTTGTTACTCACGATTACACCGCTTACTCTCTCTTACTATTCAGAACCCCAACTCGGCAAGAATTATCGGCGCCAACAGCAGACGCCACAGAGCTTTAGTTCCTGGTATTGCGTGGTTTGCGTCGCTACGTTGCGTAGCCGCTTGGTTTGCTGGGAAACGTAGTTCGGTCATGGAGGAATGCCGATTGCCACGCATAACGCGGACAGCGGCACACTCTGACCGTAATCCTGACAGCATGAGAGCGTTATTACAAAAAGGACGTGAGTTTGTGTAGGATGAAAAATGTGAAAGAGAATTTTGTTTTCTTAAAGAAAAGTTAAACTCAGCACCAAAACTAAGCACCTTTGATCATGAAAAGAAATCTTTCTTATTAACTGATGCCAGTATGAAAGGACTAGGGGCAGTTCTTCTACAAAGGAAAAAGGAATATGGTGAGGTGATATTATTTTTGTGGAGGAGTTTGAGAGGAGCTAAAATGCGCTACTTGGTAATAGAAAGAGAAGCCCTTGTGGTGTATAGCGGTACAAACGTGAGTCCCAGGCTCTCCACACCACTGGAGTCAAGCTATCCAGGCTGATAAAGGCTGATAGCCAGAAACCGGTCCTTGGATGCTTGAGTCCGGTCTGGGAAAGACATGGCTTGGTAGTTCGGACTGGACTGTTCCCATGAGGCACAGGGTCAGAGCTGATTTGCATATCGCCAGTGTCTAACCCAGGGTGGTGTGGAGTGCAAAAAAACGATGGATTTAGGCCCAGATCCTTGTACTGGGGTGAATGTATGACATTGTTCTACATTCTGTCCATCAACTGTGTTTTTTGCAATTTTCACCCCGAGTGGGACAGGGTATGCTCAGACGTGAGTCCCAGGCTCTCCACACCACTGGAGTCAAGCTATCCAGGCTGATGAAGGCTAATAGCCAGAAACCGGTCCTTGGATGCTTGATTCCGGTCTGGGAAAGACATGGCTTGGTAGTTCGGACTGGACTGTTCCCATGAGGCACAGGGTCAGAGCTGATTTGCATATAGCCAGTGTCTAACCCAGGGTGGTGTGGAGTGCAAAAAAACGATGGATTTAGGCCCAGATCCTTGTACTAGGGTGAATGTATGACATTGTTCTACATTCTGTCCATCAACTGTGTTTCTTGCAGTTTTCACCCCGAGTGGGCTGGGTATGCTCAGACGTGAGTCCCAGGCTCTCCACACCACTGGAGTCAAGCTATCCAGGCTGATGAAGGCTGATAGCCAGAAACCGGTCCTTGGATGCTTGATTCCGGTCTGGGAAAGACATGGCTTGGTAGTTCGGACTGGACTGTTCCCATGAGGCACAGGGTCAGAGCTGATTTGCATATAGCCAGTGTCTAACCCAGGGTGGTGTGGAGTGCAAAAAAGCGATGGATTTATGCCCAGATCTTTGTACTGGGGTGAATGTATGACATTGTACTACATTCTGTCCATCAACTGTGTTTTTTGCAATTTTCACCTTGAGTGGGCTGGGTATGCTCAGACGTGAGTCCCAGGCTCTCCACACCACTGGAGTCAAGCTATCCAGGCTGATGAAGGCTGATAGCCAGAAACCGGTCCTTGGATGCTTGATTTCGGTCTGGGAAAGACATGGCTTGGTAGTTCGGACTGGACTGTTCCCATGAGGCACAGGGTCAGAGCTGATTTGCATATAGCCAGTGTCTAACCCAGGGTGGTGTGGAGTGCAAAAAAACGATGGATTTAGGCCCAGATCCTTGTACTGGGGTGAATGTATGACATTGTTCTACATTCTGTCCATCAACTGTGTTTTTTGCAATTTTCACCCCGAGTGGGCTGGGCATGCTCAGACGTGAGTCCCTGGCTGTCCACACCACTGGAGTAAAGCTATCCAGGCTGATGAAGGCTGATAGCCAGAAACCGGTCCTTGGATGCTTGATTCCGGTCTGGGAAAGACATGGCTTGGTAGTTTGGACTGGACTGGTCCCATGAGGCACAGGGTCAGAGCTGATTTGCATATAGCCAGTGTCTAACCCAGGGTGGTGTGAAGTGCAAAAAAACGATGGATTTAGGCCCAGATCCTTGTACTGGGGTGAATGTATGACATTGTTCTACATTCTGTCCATCACCTGTGTTTTTTGCAATTTTCACCCCGAGTGGGCTGGGTATGCTCAGACGTGAGTCCCCGGCTCTCCACACCACTGGAGTCAAGCTATCCAGGCTGATGAAGGCTGATAGCCAGAAACCGGTCCTTGGATGCTTGATTCCAGCCTGGGAAAGACATGGCTTGGTATTTCGGACTGGACTGTTCCCACGAGGCACAGGGTCAGAGCTGATTTGCATATAGCCAGTTTCTAACCCAGGTTGGTGTGGAGTGCAAAACAATGATGGATTTAGGCCCAGATCCTTGTACTGGGGAGTATGTATGACATTGTTCTACATTCTGTCCATCAACTGTGTTTTTTGCAATTTTCCCCCCAAGTGGGCTGGGTATGCTCAGACGTGAGTCCCAGGCTCCCCACACCACTGGAGTCAATCTATCCAGGCTGATGAAGGCTGATAGCCAGAAACCGGTCCTTGGATGCTTGATTCCGGTCTGGGAAAGACATGGCTTGGTAGTTCGGACTGGACTGTTTCCATGAGGCACAGGGTCAGAGCTGATTTGCATATAGCCAGTGTCTAACCCAGGGTGGTGTGGAGTGCAAAAAAATGATGGATTTAGGCCCATATCCTTGTACTGGGGTGAATGTATGACATTGTTCTACATTCTGTCTATCAACTGTGTTTTTTGCAATTTTCACCCCGAGTGGGCTGGGTATGCTCAGACGTGAGTCCCAGGCTCTCCACACCACTGGAGTCAAGCTATCCAGGCTGATGAAGGCTGATAGCCAGAAACCGGTCCTTGGATGCTTGATTCCGGTCTGGGAAAGAAATGGCTTGGTAGTTCGGACTGGACTGTTCCCATGAGGCACAGGGTCAGAGCTGATTTGCATATAGCCAGTGTCTAACCCAGGATGGTGTGGAGTGCAAAAAAACGATGGATTTAGGCCCAGATCCTTGTACTGGGGTGAATGTATGACATTGTTCTACATTCTGTCCATCAACTGTGTTTTTTGCAATTTTCACCTCGAGTGGGCTGGGTATGCTCAGACATGAGTCCCAGGCTGTCCACACCACTGGAGGCAAGCTATCCAGGCTGATGAAGGCTGATAGCCAGAAACCGGTCCTTGGATGCTTGATTCCGGTCTGGGAAAGACATGGCTTGGTAGTTTGGACTGGACTGTTCCCATGAGGCACAGGGTCAGAGCTGATTTGCATATAGCCAGTGTCTAACCCAGGGTGGTGTGGAGTGCAAAAAAACGATGGATTTAGGCCCAGATCCTTGTACTGGGGTGAATGTATGACATTGTTCTACATTCTGTCCATCAACTGTGTTTTTTGCAATTTTCACCCCGAGTGGGCTGGGTATGCTCAGACGTGAGTTCCAGGCTCTCCACGCCACTGGAGTCAAGCTATCAAGGCTGATGAAGGATGATAGCCAGAAACCAGTCCATGGATGCTGGATTCCGGTCTGGGAAAGACATGGCTTGGTAGTTCGGACTGGACTGTTCCCATGAGGCACAGGGTCAGAGCTGATTTGCATATAGCCAGTGTCTAACCCAGGTTGGTGTGGAGTGCAAAAAAACGATGGATTTAGGCCCAGATCATTGTACTGCAGTGAATGTATGACATTGTTCTACATTCTGTCCATCACCTGTGTTTTTTGCAATTTTCACCCCGAGCGGGCTGGGTATGCTCAGACGTGAGTCCCAGGCTCTCCACACCACTGGAGTCAAGCTTTCCAGGCTGATAGCCAGAAACGGTCCTTGGATGCTTGATTCCGGTCTGGGAAAGAAATGGAGTGGTATTTCGGACTGGACTGTTCCCATGAGGCACAGGGTCAGAGCTAATTTGCATATAGCCAGTGTCTAACCCAGGGTGGTGTTGAGTGCAAAAAAACGATGGATTTAGGCCCAGATCCTTGTACTGGGGTGAATGTATGACATTGTTCTACATTCTGTCCATCAACTGTGTTTTTTGCAATTTTCCCCCCGAGTGGGCTGGGTATGCTCAGACGTGAGTCCCAGGCTCCCCACACCACTGGAGTCAAGCTATCCAGGCTGATGAAGGCTGATAGCCAGAAACCGGTCCTTGGATGCTTGATTCCGGTCTGGGAAAGACATGGCTTGGTAGTTCGGACTGGACTGTTCCCATGAGGCACAGGGTCAGAGCTGATTTGCATATAGCCAGTGTCTAACCCAGGGTGGTGTGGAGTGCAAAAAAATGATGGATTTAGGCCCATATCCTTGTACTGGGGTGAATGTATGACATTGTTCTACATTCTGTCTATCAACTGTGTTTTTTGCAATTTTCACCCCGAGTGGGCTGGGTATGCTCAGACGTGAGTCCCAGGCTCTCCACACCACTGGAGTCAAGCTATCCAGGCTGATGAAGGCTGATAGCCAGAAACCGGTCCTTGGATGCTTGATTCCGGTCTGGGAAAGAAATGGCTTGGTAGTTCGGACTGGACTGTTCCCATGAGGCACAGGGTCAGAGCTGATTTGCATATAGCCAGTGTCTAACCCAGGATGGTGTGGAGTGCAAAAAAACGATGGATTTAGGCCCAGATCCTTGTACTGGGGTGAATGTATGACATTGTTCTACATTCTGTCCATCAACTGTGTTTTTTGCAATTTTCACCTCGAGTGGGCTGGGTATGCTCAGACATGAGTCCCAGGCTGTCCACACCACTGGAGTCAAGCTATCCAGGCTGATGAAGGCTGATAGCCAGAAACCGGTCCTTGGATGCTTGATTCCGGTCTGGGAAAGACATGGCTTGGTAGTTTGGACTGGACTGTTCCCATGAGGCACAGGGTCAGAGCTGATTTGCATATAGCCAGTGTCTAACCCAGGGTGGTGTGGAGTGCAAAAAAACGATGGATTTAGGCCGAGATCATTGTACTGCAGTGAATGTATGACATTGTTCTACATTCTGTCCATCACCTGTGTTTTTTGCAATTTTCACCCCGAGTGGGCTGGGTATGCTCAGACGTGAGTCCCAGGCTCTCCACACCACTGGAGTCAAGCTTTCCAGGCTGATAGCCAGAAACGGTCCTTGGATGCTTGATTCCGGTCTGGGAAAGAAATGGAGTGGTATTTCGGACTGGACTGTTCCCATGAGGCACAGGGTCAGAGCTAATTTGCATATAGCCAGTGTCTAACCCAGGGTGGTGTTGAGTGCAAAAAATTATGGATTTAGGCCCAGATCCTTGTACTGGGGTGAATGTATGACATTGTTCTACATTCTGTCCATCAACTGTGTTTTTTGCAATTTTCACCCCGAGTGGGCTGGGTATGCTCAGACGTGAGTCTCAGGCTCTCCACACCACTGGAGTCAAGCTATGCAGGCTGATGAAGGCTGATAGCCAGAAACCGGTCTTTGGATGCTTGATTCCGGTCTGGGAAAGACATGGCTTGGTAGTTCGGACTGGGCTGTTTCTATGAGGCACAGGGTCAGAGCTGATTTGCATATAGCCAGTGTCTAACCCAGGGTGGTGTTGAGTGCAAATAAACGATGGATTTAGGCCCAGATCCTTGTACTGGGGTGAATGTATGACATTGTTCTACATTCGGTCCATCAACTGTGTTTTTTGCTTGTGGTGTATAGGTCAACACGGAAGTTGAAGAATCTACTGTGGGGTGGTGCATTTGAAGTCAGAACAGACCACAAAATGCCAGACCAGGACCTCCTGGACAAGAAACAAGCATCCTGGGACCAGTTTCAGAGAATGTCACCCTTCTTCAGACAGGCTAGCTTAAATTCAGTGGCAGAGTGAGCAAGGTACCCACATCGGGGCATACCCATCCCACTTAAAGTGTTACAGCAAACAAATGAGGGACGGAATGCTGACAATGCAAACATTCATCCCCAGTCAAAAGATCTGGGTTAAATCCATTATTATTTTGCCCACTACGCCACCCCAGTTTGGACCCAGCCATATGCAAATCATTCTTGACCCTGTGCCCCATGGGAACAGTCCAGACCAAACTGCCAGGCCATGTCCTCCCTGGACCGGAAACAAGCATCCTGGTACCAGTTTCAAGGTATGTCACCCTTCTTCAGCCAGGCTAGCTTGAATCCAGTCCTAGGATGCTTGTTTCCAGTCCAGGGAGGACATGGCTTGTCAGTTTGGGCTGGACTGTTCCCATGGGGCACAGGGTCAAGAATGATTTTCATATGGCTGGGTTCAAACTGGTATGGCATGATGAGCAAAAAAACGATAGATTTAGGCCCAGATCTCTGTACTGGAGTGAATGTATGACATTGTTCTGTATTCTGTCCATCAACTGTTGTTTTTGCATTTTTCACCCCGAGTGGGACGGGTATGCCCAGACGTGGGTCCTGTGCTCTCCATGTCACCCTTCTTCAGCCAGGCTAGCTTGAATCCGGTCCTAGGATGCTTGCTTTCAGTCCAGGGAGGACCTGGCTTGGCAGTTCGGGCTGGACTGTTCCCATGAAGCACAGGGTCAAGACTGGTTTGGATATGGCTGGGTTCAAACCGGAATGGCATGGTGAGCAAAAAAACAATGGATTTATGCCCAGATATCTGTACTGGGGTGAATGTATGACATTATTCTGCATTCTGTCCATCAACTGTTGTTTTTGCACTTAACTATGTTACTGCCATTGTCCGTGGCTAAAAATCCAATCTTATGCCCTCTTGGTTGTAGTCATTCAAAGACATTGCATGCTTCTGAGCATCATTAAACATCACAGCAGTGTCAACAACTGCAGATATCTTTTCTCTAGCCCCCACAAAAAAAAGCAAGAGTGCAGTGATGTACATGTTATCATCGACCTTATATTGGCTTGAAACAACTATAAAAGTACACCGTAGCATATCTCATGATAAATAAAAAAACATGATGAGGAAAGTAAGTAGTTCACAACAATATACAAGATTTAATATTATTTAAAATCACACTGCATCGGCTTGCAAAAAGAAGCACAATAGGGCACCTTCAAGCTGCATAATTTCCAGATGGAATTTTTTTCCAAACAGAAACCTTGAAATTAACTATAGAAGGGTCCATTGAATCACCCCTATAATCCAACATTACAATGTATATTTGGGGTTTGGACAGAGTGCAAGCCATTGTGAGTGAATACAGAGAACCTACAAAAAAGCACATGTAAAAAAAAAAATATCATATTGTTTATGCCTGCGGTGAAAGACACACTGGGGTGCCTCCAAGCTAGAAGATTCCCAGATGGGCAAAAACATCAGATAGAAACCTAAGAATGAGCTCTAAAAGGGTCCGCTATGCCGTCCAGGTATCTAGCATTATAGTCTGAATTGGAGTTTCCCCAGAGAGCTAACTGTTATAGATATGCTTAAAGTGCTGAAGTGGATACAGGAGGGATGAAATATTTATCCATCAATCAGTTAATTGTTCCGACTTACAAATCCATAAAAGATTTGTTAAAACATAGCAAAACTCTATTAGGAGCAAAGATTAATAAACAGTTATGAACATATGTACATTTTGATCACTAAAAATAAGCTACTGGAGCTTGCTCATGTTTGCAATACGAATATAATGGCTATTGCAGCTTTCTTTCTGTTAGATCAAACCAGAAGCACTTCAAGATAGAAGACTCAGTTGGTTTCAGCTCATTATATGAGCTTATCTTGGTTGAGGCATGCAAGGGATAGGCACACAAAGCAATTTACACAACCCACCCGCTCATAGGCCATGGATCTTTGTCGCAAATAATTACTCAAATGTCCCTTGTAGTCAGTTGCAGATTAACCAACCTGTGGATATATGGTCATGCCAGCCACAATCACTTCTCTAGTGTCCAATCTAAGAATCCTCAGAGCTATGTCGAGGCACCTGAGTCCATTTCATAATGGAATTATCAATTTCTTGCATGGGGCTTGATATGCAGTGCAGACAAATAGAAAATGGGAAATTGACTGGGGGACCTTTTCCCTGATAAACTTGATGTAGCTTTACATTTTATGTCCTTCTGTTCCATTGAGTGCAAGGCTGATGACATTATTGAAATCTATATAATGTTTTTTATGAATTCTGATTTTTTGAGATGTGTGAGTATGGCTGGGTTTGTGTATGTCTGTGTGTATTTATGGAGAATGTGTGTGTGCGAATCATTATTTGTAAAATACCATTTTCCTATTTCACTTTACTATTTCTGATCTGATGATGAAAATAAATTTGATACCTCTTTGATATTATCATGTCTTGTCTCATGATTGGGAAGGGCAGTGTTTATAGGGCCTTTGTTCGAGTAATAGTGACTTACTAGCACATTTATTGAGGGGAGAAACTTCCCTAATTGCAGCTGCGGTAGATCCTGTGCATTCTGGATCGTGTTCAGCAGAAAACATCGGCTGGAAGTTGCTGGTGAGCCCAAATTACGTGTTGGCGACCACAAATTCTTGTGGGAGCATGCAGCATGATAGCAAATCTCGTGGCGCCAGCGAACAAGCTCTGAAAATCTCAAGGGTGAGTGCGAGGGCCCGGCAAGTTGCTCTCATGTGTGTGAAAATACATTATGAGCACGCTAAAATAGAGTGCAGAGTTTATCGGTAACTCCGTGTTCTCCACGGATTCAGCAAACTCCACAAGTGGAGCAGAGATTTACGCCCAGGCTTAGTTGGGAGTGCTATGGAGGACAGCAGGTCAAGTTCATCATTATTTAAGTAATCCTCTGGATGACACATGGTGGGGACCCCACAGGATTATTACCAGCCTCATCTTTGTCCACCACCCCTAGTTTCATCGCCACCACCTTGCTGTCCCTCAAAATTGCCAGGCCCTTTGTCCTAAGAGGGGAGCAGTCTTCATCACTCCAGGTATCTCAGCTCCTGCCTCTGTTAGCTCAGTTGCCCTGAGTGAGGAGGCTATTGACCCCCAGAGGACCATCTCTGTGTGAATGCAGTCCATCCAGGGGCAAGGAAACCAGCTGACACAGATGGTGACCTACCTGGAAGGCATTCACACTGCAATGTCTGGCCTATAGAGATCTTTTCAAGCTCAGGCGTCCTCCCTCATGGCAGCCTTCTACCCCTCCCAACAGTTCATACCCCCCCTGCTCCTTCCCCATCTAAATTCCCTTTTCCCATTCCTGTTCCAAGCACATGCACACCTAAGGAAGCTCACACTTATAAGCACCACACACAAACACAAAAAAATACAAAAAATACATTAATGCAATTACTCGGCAGACACTCACTCTTCACCACTCCCACCACCCCAGCTCACACCCAGGCACCACAGTAAAAGCCACAGACTCCTCCACACCCGCACCCATCCCCCCAGACAACACAGCAACAGCCCCAAGCCCCTCCAAACCCACAAGCATACCACCAAACAACAGAGGAACAACTAAATACCCTTCCACAGCCACAACCATGCTCCCAAACAATACAGAAACAGCCAAAGACTCCTTCTCAACACCAAGCACATCCACAGTATACACAGGGAAAAAATGCAAATGCTCACAGTCGCCCACACAACAGACACCAACACAACACACAGTTCAAACAGCATACAGCTCACACTTCTACTGCCTCCACCTCCCAAACCCAACTTCATCCCAAATATCCTACCCATTTTCCCAGTGAAGATGTGATGTTTGCTCTTGCCCATAGCCCTCTGAAACTTGAGCCCATACCCCCACAGTCCCAACAATCTATCCTAAGGGCCAACCCATACCTTCCACATCCCATATCACCTCTGGAAAACAGATCCCCACTCAACTACGCTCAGCCCAAAAGAAAAAAAGATAAAGAGAACCCTTCCCAAAGCCCAACCCATCCCTTCCATATCCCACACAATCCCCAACAAACCGGATCCCCACCCCACTGAACTTAGCCCAAAACCTAAAAGGCTAAGGAAACCCCTCCTAAAACAAAACCCACCCCTCCCTAAACCACAGCCCCGCCCCCCTCCAATGAATGGCCCTTTGTGAGGAGCTTTCCTGGCAGTGTCAGTAAGGGCAAGTTCGGTGGCATAGAATTGTGCTGTGATACAAGGATCCACAATGGACTGGCCATTGGCCATTGTCTTATATCCTGTTGTGATATACTTTCATTTAAATATTTTCATAGTTTAAAGACATTGGTCCTGCCATCACTTTTCAGACTATTTGATTTACATTGTATAGCTATTGATGTGTGACTACAGTTATGTTTGTTTCATCCCTGTTTGCTGATTCATTTGAAGTGGTTAGTATGATGTGACCTTCTGAGTTAAACAGGACAAGGGGAAATGTGGGATGAAATCCAATTGGGGCTGACACTGCATTGGTTGGCATATTATATGGTGAGTCTTAACGCTTGGCATTCCTACTGTCAACATAATTTAGGTTGCATTTTTCCCTATGATGTAGGGTGTATATGTGTTTGATGTGTTCAAGATAAATATGTGTTTATCCACAAATGGAGGCAGTTAAAATGTCAAAACTTTGTGGAGTTTTGTATGGACATGTATCCATTTTCCTGTGTGTACCTTAGACCCACATTATCTAGATGTGTGACTAATGCTTTTAGTGCTGTGTGTGCTTTCATGACGTGCACGTACACATTACCTACACATGCATGGCACTTGGTTATGCAATTGGTTGTCCCTGATATATTACAAGTCACAGGCATACCTATTCTGTGGAGAGTATTTTCATTGTGCCCTTACAATGCTTGTGATACTGCTTCTTTGTAATCCCATTTACTGATATTGCCTTTTCATGTGGGTGATGGGTGGGAGCCTAGTACAGAGTTGCAGCAGAGAAGGTGTGTTTCACTTTAATGACACAACCATACAGATGTATCTTTGACATCAAACAGGAGCTGAAACGTGTGCAATGTGAGTGTGTCACAGAGATTAATAGGCATGATATTGATGAGGAGGCTGTGTTGTGTGACAGGATTTTATGTGCACATCACTGTCACTGATTATGAGTTGCATACACATGTCCATTTTTATGCAATATGCATGTTCAGTAACAGTGATTTGGGAATGGAGGGAATAATTCAGATGTATTTGGGTTATAAATTTAAACAATCCCAAACAGGGTCCCAGTTTATATGTTTGACCAAGACAACCTAACAACATTGCCTGGTCCATGGCAGGACTTTGTTTTGCTAAAGAGTCTATGGAAACAGGTAATAGAATGACTTACCGTCGGTTGAGTCTTCGTGGGTGTGGGTTTTTAATGTAATCAAGCATGTACAGCAGTGGCAGGACATGTACGATTGGCTCCATAGCAGCAAAAGACATATAGAGGTGAGTAGAGGTGAGTTTTGCCCTTGTATGACTCCCTTTCTGCATGCTCAGATTTGGAGTTTGGATCGACATGGTCACGCTGTCTGTAAGGAAACTCGTAATTGTGCCAGTGGTTACATTGGCAGTCCGAGCCTCCGACAAACTCATTGGCCTATTCCAACGCTACCGCCACAGTCGGATTTGTCTGGTGGTTGCACCGGGACAGCGACAGTCTTTTGTCTTTGTAACTGAATGTTTTATAATACGGCGGTTGGACCACCAGCGGTGAGGCAGTCAATCTGTCCGACTTCACAGCACTCTTGAGATTGCCAAACTCTTAATCAGGCCCTTAATGCGAAATAGGAAATGTTTTAAAAAAATATATTATTAAATATTTAAAATCATTTAAAATATTTTAAATGTTTTTTTAATTGTTTTCATTTACTTAAAAATATTGAAATTTGTGTTAGTTGTGGGATGGAGGCGTGATATTTAAAAAAAATATGTATTATATTTTAATGTTATGTTATTTTATTTTTAAATGCAAATTATCATTTTTAATTAAAACATGTATTTTATTATTTTGTAATTTTTATAAAAACATCACTGGGAAATACCAAATTTTTAATGTGTTTTTAAAAGAAAATATTACATAGTTTAAATTATTAAAAATATTTTAGGGTTTTAATTATCAAATATTATATTTGTATTTACTCATACGGTTCAAATAAAATGAATACATTTTTGGCCGTAATTGGTATACATGTTTAAACATTTGTAAAAACAAATATTTAGAATGGAACATTTTTAAAGAAATGGTTAGAATGTTACATGTTTGGAAAAAAATTATACAAATATTTAGTACATTTGTTTATTTGGAAAACATTTTGTTGTACTTTTTAAAAATGTATGAATGGTTGAAAATATTGATGGGAATGTTATTAGTAAATTAAAACATATATTTATTTTTATGGACATTTTTATATAAATACTCTTAGTTTAAATTAGTGTATTATTACATTCTAGAACAATTAACAATTTTTAATATGATAATTTGTGGTATTAATTTCATATTTTGTATTTTGTAAATATTCTATTGTAGGTAAAAAGATTTATTTTGATTTGGAAATATATATTTTTTGTATTTTTACATTTTTATACTTTCCCCAAGTTGGTTTCGAGTGGGAATAGTAAATGTCGCCTCTTTACTTTCCAATACCTTCTCCAAATTGGTTTAGATTAGAGTGGGAATAGTAAATGTCACCACTTTTAGTGTCCAACACCTTCCCTGAGTTGAATTAGATTGGAGTGGGATCAGTAAAAGTAATCTCTTTAGTGTCTTACACCTGACCTGAGTTGGTTTAGATTGAAGTTGAAATAGTATGTCACCCCTTTAGTGTCCAACACCTTCCACATATTGGCTTAGGTTGGAGTGGAAATGGTAAATGCCACCCCTTTATTAACCAAGATCTTCTCTGAGTTGGTTTAGATTGGAGTGGTAGGTAATAGTAAATCCTTTAGTGTCTAACACCTTCATTGAGTTGGTTTAGATTTGAGTGTAAATAACAAATGCCACCCCTTTAGTGTACAACACATTCCCAGAGCTGGTTTAGATTGGAATGGGAATAGAAAATGTAAACGCTATAATTTTAAAAAATTTCCCAAAATTTAAAATAGTAAATAGATATCACGCACACTTTTAAAAATGTATTTTTGACACTTTTTATATATTCTATGTTTTTAATTTTCTGAAACGTATTTCTAAAACCAAATTAATAGCAATTTGTGAGTGAAATAAATAAAGTATTTTTTTAATGGTAAAAAATTAGAAAAAATAGATTTTATACACATGTGTATGATACACATTTTCACATGTTATTTCACATTCAATATAATTTTTGAACATTTATTCAACTTTTTACCAACATTTTTTAGACGTTTTAACATATTTTATAAAAGTATACAATGAACAATTGTATACATTTTATGCCATTATTTAACCTTCAATTTACAATTTTAGGAACATTTTATACAACATTGTTTGACATGTTTAACATTTATAATACATTTTTACATTTGTGTTAACCTATACTAAACATTATTACTATATTTCCCATTGATTTCAACATTTAGTTATATTTGACAGCCATTTTCTTTTAACACTGGTTTCTATTTTGTAATCTAATGGAGTTATTTTGGGTCATTTTTACAGGAGACAAGTGGCGGTTAACAGCTGCTGTTCATCTGTACAGGTAAATCCGCTTTTAGGTATTTTGCAAGAGTTTTTAGAGTGGGGAGATGTGTGGTGTATGTTAAAAAGTTGGTATACGGATGTTTAAGAGTTTTTGGCATGTTTAGAGGGGCTTTTGGCATGTTTAGAGGGGCTTTTGCTAATGTTTTTCATTTAGGGGCCGATTACGATATCATCCGGAAAGCATTCATACAGAATCAGTCCCGGAATGCTTTCTGGGTGACTCGAATAGAGTGAGTCCGACCGAGCGATTTGGATGCTTCTGGATACGATTCAGTCGGACTCCCATTGACTTCAATGGGAGCCTGTGTTCCGAACAAGAACAGAGGCTCCCATTGAAGAAATGAATGGCTGAGGAAAACCTTGCACCCTGTGGCAGCAACCCCATGGGGCCTGCCACACTGTGAATGGGTAGAAAGGGGTGTCGCTTGGATACCTCCACAGACCCGAGGAGGGCCCAGGTTGAAGAGGGGCCTGCTATAGCCCCCCAAACACAGATTCCGGCAGCTGAGTCTTTCCGCAGAAACAAATTGAAAGGGCTGTCCAAATTGGTCACCGTATTTGCTCAATTGGAAAACGAGTCTATAACGCTGCACGATTCGGCTCTGACTGACGCAAGCAGTTTCGAATGCCTTTCGAGACTGATTTGACAGCCCTACTGGTTTACAGATTCCATAATTGGTCATTGAGAAATGTATATGATTCGGTCAAACACAAGGGTTCTGAATAGGATTCTGCAAACACAAATCCGATTTCAGAACCCCTTCCAAACTGTATTGTACTTCACTCAAAAGTTTTGTTGCTTTTTTTAAATGTAATGTTAATGTATAATAATGTTATTTCTAAAACATGTGATTTTACTTATGTTTTGATGGGCAAATGTTATGTATGTATTTGTTTGTGATTGCAATGTTTTTTTTACGGAGGGTGTTTAACTTTTCTATCACAGGTTTGTGTTTACGAATTATTTCAATGGGAAGTTGGTGTTTACAATTTTTGTTTTAAACAAAATTTGTTTAGTTGTAAATAAATTAATTAATTAGTATTTTTATGAAACTTACAGAGTTTGGATTGCATCGAGGGATTTAGGGGCACAGGCAACAAAGCTTTTGGTGAAAGCAAATGGTGTGATTTGCAAAAATCAGCCATTTGCGATTGCAAAATGGGCTTTTGCAATGCATGTATTTATTTGGCATGCGCAATTTCGATAATTGCAATTTTTTTCAATTTCCCAAATTGCGATTGCAATTAAGGAATCGCAATTTGTGAGTCCTTAAATGCAATGCAAGAAGCACTGTGAAATAGCAATTTTGCTATTTGGGGCCACAAATTACCGAGCAATTGAACTGATCGGCAATTTGCAAAAACTTTGAAAATTGAACTAAATTTAATTCTTCAAAGTTTCATGTTGCACACACACATATGCCCTTGAGACATGTCTGTGCAACATGGGTAGACATCACAATTTATGGGGTGCAACAGGGTGTCCTTTTGACACCCTTTTACCCTTGAAGTTGCATGCACAATTTGCGAGTACAAATTGCTCATGAAATTTTCCATTCTTTCCAATGAACCCGTAGTCCCATAGGAATGAGTGGGAAGTCATTCCTTAATTGTGACTCACAATTTCCCAGGCACAATTAAGGAATGTTTAAGAGTCGCTATTTTTATAGCAATTACTACATGCATAGGCTTTTATGGTCCTTAATTGCGATTTCTTAAAAATCGCAATTAAGGACTCGCTAAAGCATGTCTTGATGCATGTGCCCCTTAGATTAGATTGTTAATATTTTTGCATTTGTTATTGACTTTTTTGCATTTATTTTATTTCTTTTTTGGTGGATTACAACTTTTTATTATGTGGACTTGGCCAGAGATCTACAGCTAAAAAAAACGTAACTTTTAGATACATTTTTTTTCTGGGTGGGGAATGTGTTACTATTTTGTTTATTTTTTGTGGTATTGCTTAAATTTTATGTCGTAGTTATTTGATGTTATGAATTGAGTTTGTTTCGTAAGTTGCTTTGTTGGTTAGTATTATACATATTTTTTATTATTAATACAGTTTATATCAGTGAGCAATAATTTTCAATTTTATAAAACAAACTCACTGATTGTTAGAAATGGGTGTCTCTAGTTGGCAAGGGCGTGCACCTGTATCCAAGTAGGGACCCTTCTTCCTAGTCAGGATAAGGGAGTTACACTCCTAAAACAACGCCTGCTCATCCCCTTGGTAGCTTGGCACAAACAGTCAGCCTTATCTTAGAGGCAGTTTGTAAAGCATTTGCACATAACCGACAGTAATACAGTGTAAGCACTACAAATGGACACTACACCAGTTTAGAAAAATAGCCCATATTTTATATAAAAGACCAAAAACAATTAGAAACCAAGCTACAGTACTTAAAAATGTACAGTTATCAAAATACACTTTAAAAACAGTTCCTTGATGTCGATAGCTCTGTCAGGGGCGATCACGGCACCATGAGCAAACAAATCCAAACAGTTCAGGTTGGTTGCAGCATCGCGGACCAGCTACGGTGTAAGGAAGAACCGCAAACTGTACCTGTTAGAGATGCAGGGCGGGGAGGCCCTTGAACTAACTCACGTTGTAGGTTGAGCTCCTTTCTGTTGGGATCAGGAGTGCTGGCATCGGCAGGCATTGGGTGCTGCGTGCGAAGTGCAGCAGTGTGGCATGCAGTGCCCTCAGGTCGCGGTGCGAGCAGCAGCTCAGTGGCGGCGTCAGAAGCTGTCGTCAGTGAGACCCGAGTTGTGGTGCGAGGTGAAGGCTGGGCTCGTCACGGTGCTGGCAGGTCAGGGTGCTGGCAGGTCATTGTGCAAGCAGCGTCATCATCATTGCTGAAGCGCTGTCGTTGGCTGACAAACGGGAGTCAATGGTGTCGGAGTCGGTAGGCCAAGGCTGCGGTGCCGGATGAGGGTGGTGCGTCGTGTAACTTTATGGCAGTGCCCTCGAACCACGGTGCATGCAGCGGCATAGATTTCGGCATGGAGCGGTGGCGTCGGGAAGGCCAAGGCGTCATCGTGAAGCGAGGCAGTACGGTGTGCGGTGCCTACAGGTCGCAGTGCGAGCACCCACTCGGTGGCAGCATCAGCAGGTGTTGACGGTGAGACCAGAGTAGCATTGCGGTGTTGCTTCAGTGCTCTCTGCGGTGCCCAAGCTTCAGTGTGAAGCAAGGTGTTGCAGTGTGCAGGGCCTACAGGTCTCGGTGCAAGCAGCGGCTCAGTGGTGGCATCAGCAGGCGTTGCCAGTGAGATTTGGTCGCGTTGCAGCGGTGCCCTCTACGGTGCCAGCAGGACACAGAGTCGGCAGCTGCATCGTAGATGTTGTTGAGGTGCTTTTCTTCTTTTGCAGCACAAAACACACAGTCCCCAGTGCTGAGGGCAGAAGAGCTTCAAGTCTTTGCTGTTCCTGAGACTTCTTGAACAGGGGGCAAGCTCTACCCCAAGGCTTTGGAGAAACTCACAAAAGTAGATTGCAGAAAGTTCAGGTCCAGTCCTTTCACTGCCCAAAACAGAAGCAGCCATTGTAGGCCAACACAGCAATGCACACAACAAAGTGATAGTTCCTCCTGCTCTTTTTCTTGGCAGTCTTCCTGATCTAAAATAGTTCAAAAGTTCAGAGGTCTGGGCCTCAGTATTTGTATCCAAAAATCCTTTGATCCTCTAGGCAGAGGGTGTTGATGCCCAGCCAGAACCAGTTCTGCCTTCTCTGGTGTGATTTCCCGGCAGGGGGTGGAGACGGCATTGTCAGAGGCAGACCAGGCCCTTTGAGGTGCAAGGAAATCTCCTCCCTCTTCCCCCATCGCAGCCCAGGTCTATTCAGCCCTTTGTTGATCTACTTAGACTATTGGGAACCACCCGTTCTTCCTAGCCATCTGTCGTACAAAACCCAGACAGGCAATCCACATTCCAGCAGAGGCACTGAGCAAGAAAATACCTACTTCCTAAAAATGGTATTTTGAAACACAGAATGTAAAAATCACCTTTACTAAAAGATGCATCGTTAGATTCTGAGTTCAGGCATACAACATTTTATTTTCCCACCTAGTTCCCAGGGCCAGTTATGTTTATAAGATGTTATAAACAAACATCCTATTCTGTCCCATGGGGCACAGGTAGCCTTGCAATATGAAAAACGAAATGGGCTGTTATTCACTATCATGACAAGCCTCATACACCAGGGCATGTCCTACCTTTCACATACACTGCACCCTGCCCGAAGGGGTACTTTGGGCCTACCTTAGGGGTGCCTGACAAGTAAGAAAAGGGAAGGTTAGGGACTGGCCAGTATGTGCACGGGCAAAGTCAACATGACAGTTAAAAACTGCACACAGACAGTGCAATGGCAGGTCTGATGTAACTTTTCCGGGCTACTAACGTGGGTGGCACAATCCGTGCTGCAGGCCCACGCATAGCATTTAGTTCCCAGACCCTGGCACACTCAGTGCACTTTACTAGGGGCTGACAAGAAAAACCAAACAGCCAATCATGGAAACACCAATCCATAACATACTTTACCACAGGAGCACTTGCACTTTACCACTGATCAGCAGTGCGAAAAGTGCGCAGAAACACTATGCCAGCAAAAAAACGAGTCAAAACCAGGAGGGCAGAAAGCAAACACTCAGGGGAAACACACCAAAATATGCCAAGTCTAACACTGATGTAATAACATATTTATATTATTATAAAAAATATAGTCTTTGGTTTATTGTGTTAGAGTATGTTGTGGTGTTTGAGGTTTAGGGTAGGTTAATATGTAGTACAGAGGATAGATTAGGCTATTACTTCTAAGTAGTCTAGTCCTTTGTTAATTATTCATATTTTGACTTTGCTTTGTAACAACTTGTACTTTTTTAGTTTGTTTGTTAGGTTTAGGGCCAATTCCGGTAACAGATTTTCTATTTTCAGTTATTGGTAGCTCTGTTAGTTTTTTAATACTTTTTAAATTTGCCTAATGTGGATTGGAAGGCATTATACCATTCTTTCAGTGAAATGTTTGTTTTGGCATCCTGTGACAGGGTGCTATCATAGACATTCCACCACAGTATTTGGAATTTGCTTGGCAACTGAATCCTGACCGTTGCAGTCTGCCAACCCATGTAAATCAAAATAGTCCAATAAGGGACTTAGGGGCCAGTTATGATGTCGGGGGGTCCGACACCGACATGCCATCGATCCCACCAACATCTATAACCATTGCGCTGTTTTGCAGCTTTTTCTTTCAGCTGGTTTAAAGGTGGAGCAGGTGTTCGTTTTCTGTTGTAAGAGGCAAACATTTTAGATTAATTTCATTTGGTATTTTTTACTTGTTTTTCAAGATTTAGGGCGTTAGGTCTGTTTTTGGTTGCTGTTTGGGTGCATTGCTACTTTATTAACTATGTATTCTTACTGTATTTTATATTGTTGGTCTGTTGTTGTAGATTATATTTTCTTGCAGTTTGTTGGTCTGGTAGTTGTATTTTTTTAGTTCAGGTAGTCTGTGTAAAACGATAAAAGTTAAAGATCGTGTTACTATTTACTTGTTTATTATTAATTTCTAAGTTGAGGACAATTTCATTTTTTGTTTAAATATAGGTATTATGTTCTTAAATATGGAGATGTAGAGATGTATATTTTGATGTATAGTCTTTTGTAGTGATAATCCTGTAAAGTTTCCTACTCTCGCACCGTTCGTGAGGTAAATATTCGCATTAATTAGTGAGCTTTTTATATTTTTTGTTTAATAGTTTGAGTGTTTTTATTAGTTAAAATTGTTTATAGTGTGATTATATTGGTTGGTTTTGTATAATTTGAATTTGTTTTAACCCCTTCGACGCTGATGACAAGCTCAGCTCGTCATGAGGTACACCTCTCGTACGCTCATGACGAGCTGAGCTCGTAATGAACCGCGGGTTTTTAAAAAAGTCAGCGCACAGCGGGAAAATGCGCAGCGCTGATGGTGTTAAAGTTATGTCTTTCTTTGGTAAAAGCTAATTTGTGTTTTCTTTTAGTAGCTCTATATATATTTGTGTTTATTTCACTATGAATTTGTTTGTTATGATATTATATTGTATGCTGGTAGTTGTATTTATATGTTAATAGCAAATATTATTGTTTTAGATGTATTTATTGTAATATTTTATAGCTGTACTTTTAATGGGGTGATCATTTAAATTTGGGGTGATGTAATATATTTAAAATTAATTATAGAAGTTTATTGTAAGTTTTGGGTTTATTTTAAGTGATTGGGTTATGTGGAAATTGACTTTTTGTGTTTTTTAAAATGTAGTAGTTGTGTTGACAATAATTTTGTAGTTGATATTGCGGTAATCAATATTTTTGAAATGGTATATGTTTATTATTATGTAACAATATTTGTGTTTCTGACATTTTTGTTAGCGATATTTGTGTACTCGATATTAGTGATTTTTATAGGTATGTATATGGAGACGATATGTATGTGCTCGATATTAAAGTTCTGATATTTGTTTTTCTTGATATGGGATCAATATTGTGTCACTGATCCATAAATGAAGTCCAGCAATTGATTTGTTTCTTTTATAAATATAAAAAGTAGTTTTATTATATAACACTATTAAATAATACACATAAATTATGCAATAATAACAAATATATACATACAGGTAGATGGAAACGCCTTCGGTGATACCTGCAAAACATGTTACATCTCTCGTGGGTCCTGAACATTACAACCACAGTAGCCCACAGTAGTATTATTAAATGTAATATCGCAATACAAGGTAGTGTCATTATCAATAATGCAGGTCAACTGGCTTTGTCAGGCTGTCACCACATTAAGAAAAGCAGTGAACAAGTTATAATTCACCATTACAAACAATGGAGACTGTACCAACATTAATTACTATTCATGGCATTATAATCTTTGCATTAGCATTCGCCAACAAAATTGTCATCTAACCATTATATTGAACAACAAGTGTCCCAGAGTCTTACATCTACTTTCACTATGCTGCTATGGCAGCTTTATAACCAACGAACAGGAAAAGATGTCTGCAAAGGCTTGAGGTGCTCCATCACTCCAGACCAAGTGGCTTTAACCACTCCGAAACTCTTCACTTTGTTCTTAGGTTTTCCAATGTAGCCCCCAAAAGCTATTTTCACTCTTGGGGTTATAGCTGTCTCAGGAGAAATACTAAAGTTCAGATAAAATACTACTTGTGCCAACTTTGGATTTGGATAAACTACAGAGGCAATTAAACCAATATTTTATAATTTTCTGAACACCCAATTCATTGCTGAAGTCGGATGTTCAGTAAATATTTAGGAAAAGTCAATCCCCTGTAGCCTAATTAGCATTACACAGCAGCTAGACCCTGTCATTGCTTGCCCTTAATGAGGTGTAAAAATTGCTTCCAGAGCAAGAACAACCCATTAGGCTTTTTGACAGGAGAACTTGTGGATGACGAAATTCGACCCCTCTTGGCCAAGGAAAGACAGCTGAGGAAGATCCATGAACTTCATTATTGTGAAAAAGGCCTGCCCAGTCATAGTTAAGTGCAAAGGGAGACCTAAGGGAATCCTTTTGTTCCTTAGGACATCTGTCACCCGTGTTGAGAAATCTCACGGGGAGGTGGAATTTTCTCACTGGCACTTGCCAACTTGTCGTTTGGGAGAGCAAGTGAGGAAAAATCTCACCGGGAGGTGGATTTCCCTCTCTTGCCAACTTTACATTGGGGAACGCGAGCAAGGAAAAAAATTCTGCTATGCGGAGCTGAGTTTTTCAGAACACTGCATGGTCTTTGGAGCATGGAGTGTGGAAAACTCTGCAAACTTCGCAAATGGAGCAGAGTTCACCATCTGGGCTTACTCACGTTAGACTGGGAAAAAGTCACAAGTTGAGGTTGACCACGATGGACTGTGTGACAAATACAAGGCGCAAGTTAGTTCTGCTGAAAAAGTTACCTTCTCAAACTCTGGCATGTTGAGTTTAAAACTTTGTGATTTCACAGGAGGAACTCACCTGATGCCAGCCAAGGGTGCAGGGCCTGCGAAGGTATCTCTTGGGGATCAGGAATGCAGCCTAGGAGAGGACAGCAGCACTCAGTCAAGTCCATTTGCAGGCCCAGGCAAGTCCAATTGCAGGAGGTCAGCTGGGCAGTTGCAGGGAGGCCTCTAGAGCTTGTTGTGCTTCTGTCGCTCAGAACAGGAGGCGAGCCAACTGACCCTTAGACTCACTCAGGTGAGCCTGGGAAGAAGGGAGTAGGCCCAGTCTTCCTTCTCAGGGAACAGGGTAGGCCGCATGCATCAGGGTAGTCCTCTGCAGAACAAGTCCTCAAGAAACTGTCAGACTTAAAGCAGCACTGCAGACCTCTCGTACCAGCAGCGCTGTCATCTAATGAACAAGGCAGTCATCAGGCAGCAGGCAGTGCTCTGGGGATTCAGGCAGCCAGAATCCTTTTGGATACTCCTAAACATCAATCTACAAAACCTGCTCTGAACTCTCTCCACTGGCTCCCCATTAGGGAAAGAGTTAATTTCAAGGCAATGTGCATTGTCCACAAGTCTTTAGCTGGAAAGGGCCTGGCTATTAACCACTCCATCATCCAGCCCTATAGGGCTAACAAACGTCTTCGCTCAGATGACTGGTACCTGGTTACTGTCCCCAACATTAGGAAAGGAAGCGGGGGCCATCAATCCTCTTACAATGCAGCTAAGCTTTGGAACTCCCTTCCTCTTCACCTATGAAAGGAATCCAACCATCTTGCCTTCCGTAACTTGTTAAAGACCTGGCTATTCCCCTAGTCTGGTTGGTTGTCTACTATTCGACACTACCAGCGCTGGGATGCCTTTGGGTAGCCATGCGCTTTACAAATGTATTTTTCATTTCATTTCATTTATTTCATTCATTTAATTTTTCTGCAATGTCCAGAGGCACAGGAGTGTAGTAAGGAGTTTGTATCAGGATCTAATATTTATACTTATCTAATATTTACACTTGGTACAAACCTTTGAAATGGGAGAAACATTTAGACTCTGTTGAACGTTTGGTTCTGGAAATTCCCTTGCTCCCCTGCACAGGCTCCAAGAGGTCAAGGGTGACATTACACTGGCCCATCCTACCAACATCTATTCCCCCTTTGCCTCTCTCTGTTTGGGAGGAGTACACAAAGGCGGACTGCTACTCTATATACAGTCATGTGACCCAGGAAACAGACTGCAGGTATCAAATGGTTAGGACAAAAAAATTCAATTATCTAAGGGAAGCATTTTTAGAATTGTGACTTAAAAACCAACGTTACCATTAAAGAAGATTTGAAAGTACAGTTCATTAGAAACCAAACATGAGGTTTTTACCTGCTCCCAAACAAAAGTCATCACTTATCACATGTACAAAGGTAACCCAACCTTAGCCTATGGGAGAGCTGGACCTCAAAGTAGTAAAAGATGCATTTGTACTTTTTTAACTACCAGGACATGTACAACTTAAAAGTTCATGTTCAACTTGTTAATTCTAATGCACCCTGTTCTGTGGGCTGTTTAGGTCCTACCTTAGGGGTGACATATGTACTAAAAAGGGACTTTTGGGCATGGCAAGGGGTTTTATTTTGCCAAGTCGAATGCATAGAAATGGCATGCAGGCTACAATGGTAGGCCTGAGACATGGTTTACGCGTTACTTAAGTGTGTGGCAAAAAAAGTGCTGCAGGCCCATTATTTGCATTTAATTTACCATTACTAGCCCTGCTTATCTGGTATACCACTTTACTAGGGATTTATAAGTACATTAAATATGCCAATTAGGTGTAAGCCAATGTTACCAGGTTTTAGGGAGTGAGCACAAGCACTTTGAAACTAGTTAACAGTCCTAAGATCAACAAAACAGAATTCAACATGGGGGCGAAGACAAAAGGTTTGGGAGAAGGCGATCCTAAGGCTGACAGGTAAATACATAGTACACATTCAGCAGTGAGGGAAGCAAAACTGAAGAAAATTAATTGCAATTCTGAAGTGTGATGCAACAGAGATTTTGATAGGAAGAAAACAAATCAAGGCACTTTACTTAGTGACACACTTAGTGATGCACACATGATGAATATTGACTGAAACTCAATTTCCACACACATTTGTGTGCTGTATAGTTTTATCAGTAAAACTGTGTATCTGTGCAAATTTAGTGGCCATTTCAATAGAAAATGGCCAACTGTCAACAATTTGATTGATTGATTTGATTTGTAGTTTTGTAAAACGCGTGATTGCCCATGGACGCAGGCGACCAGCTAGCTTCCAAGTTATGTATTTACCTACCGGCGGTGAACAGCCAGGTTTGTATCTCTTTTCTAAAAGAGAGCAGGGAGGGGCTGTTTTTGATTGTCGTTGGGAGCATATTCCATATCTTAGCTGCATGTAGCAGAAAGCTCCTCCCTCCCCACCGGACCTGTTTAAATCTTGGCACCTGAACCAATTTTTGATGACTGGATCTCAAGGTCCTAGATGGCTCATACCATTTCAAGTGAGTTCTCAGGAACTGGGAACCCATTCCGTGGAGGGCTTTGTAGGTCAGACACAGGGATTTGAATTTTACTCTTTTTCCTATTGGAGCCAGTGGAGAGATCTCAGTCTATGCGCTATTGGGTCATACCTGGGAATGTTCAACACCAGTCTAGCTGCTGCATTTTGTAGACATTGTAGTGTTGTCAGCTGCTTGACCTTGATCCCAGCATATAGAGCATTTCCGTAATCCAGCCTCGACAAAGCCAGTGCAGTTACCACTGTTTTGCACGACTCCTGGGGGATGAACCGTAGAAGTTTCCTGGTCATTTTCAGAATGTACCAGACGGAGGAGGCTAATTTGTTAGTTTGTGCCTCATATGTCAGTTTAGTGTCCAGGAGTATCCCTAGGTTTCTTACCTTATTTACTGAGGATGGACGCTGGCCCAGGCTATCAGGACACCACTCCTGGGACCAGATGTGCATGTCTGTCCCCAACAGCATGACTTCGCTTTTATCCCTATTTAATTTCAGGCAATTGCCCTGCATCCATTGGTTAATTTTTTTCCATGCATTTCTTAAATCTGTCAGCCGTCTCATTGACATTGTTTGTAATAGACACCACGATTTGGCTGTTGTTAGCATATGAGACTGGAAGGAAGCCGCAGTCCCTTATTATTGCCGCCAGGGGTGCCACGTACAGATTAAATAAAGTGGGACTTAGCGACGATGCCTGGAGTACACCACATGGCGAGCTGAAAGATTTAGATTTTGCCTCTCCCAGCTCAACCATGAGCGTCCTTTTGGATCGGTAGGAGGCTAGCAGAGTTCGAGCCAACTCATGCACTCCTGCTTCAGTAAGACGGCAGAGGAGAATATCGTGGTTTACCGTATCAAAGGCCGCCGAGAGATCCAATAAGATGAAGGTGACCTTTCCTCTGGTATCCTTTACATTCCTAAGTTCCTCCGTAGCCATCAACAGGGCTGTTTCTGTTCCATGCCCTTCTCGGAAGCCAAATTGTTAGTGGTCTAGGACATGTGCCTCCCTGAGGAATAGGGACAACTGCCTATTTAGTAGTTTCTCCAAAACTTTATCGGCAAATTATATTCTTGCGATGGGTCTATAATTACCTGGTTCTTGTGGCTCCGGGGTAGGTTTCTTTAATAGCGGCAATACTGACGCTGTTTTCCATGCGTCAGGGAAGTGGCCGGTTTTAATTATTTTGGTGAAAAACAACCCTAATTGCTCACTCAATAGTTCGAGGAAAAGGTGCATCACCTTAGGTGGAAAAGGATCAGATGTGCCCACAGATTTCGTTAGCCTAACCACCTGGAGAATCTGTTCGGTAGAAGGTGGATGAAAGTGGAATGAGTGATCTCTTTTAGGTGGTGAAAAGTAGTCATTCAGTTCCGTGTTGGGTTGCATGCAATTAGGATTTGCTGTCCTTTTGAAGGACTCATATACCCTAGAGACTTTGTCTACAAAAAATTATGATGATACCTCTTCCTCGGCACAGTCTGCTGCCGTGTCCGGCTGAACTTGATCTTTTCTTTGTTGCTGAAATTTCTTCAACCACAAAGGAAAGCACAGACAGGATCAATTCACTCCTTATATCTGAATTACGCTCCATCGCAGTCACATATATTTTTCCACTTTGACCCTGTGTTACACGACCAGCTGTCCGCAGTTGACATTTTGATATTTTAGGTGCTACGTTTTACCTAAAATTCATAACTCATTTTCCACTGACTGTATTTTTGTTATTTTTATATAAAATTATTTAATACAATTTACTCTATTTTTTAAATTGGTGTGTGATTGTTCTTGTGTTGTGTTTACAATTAATTACTGTTTGTGTACTACATAAATATTTTACATATTGCCTCTAAGTTAAGACTGCTTTTGCTCCAAGTTACCGGAGGGTTAAGCACAGGTTAAGTTAGTGACTTTGTGGTTCACCCTGACATGGATTGTGGCTGTTGCTTGAGCAGGGTTAACACCGCACTCAACCCACAACCCAATTTCTCACAACAGGTATTTACTTTATGTTGAGTTACAAAACAAATTAAATTCCTCAGCCTTTTCTTTCACCTTCATTTACCACAGCAATATTGTCACATAATATTTGTCTTTCTTTGACTGCAAAGTAAGAGCAGTTTGTAAATACCAGTCCTCATGTTTTAAATAAATAGGCAGAAATTTGTCAGAAGATATAGTCTGACATCTGATCTCTGTCTTTGAAGCACAGCAAATGTGACAAAATAAATACAGAATTTAAAGGCATCTTTATTGCTTGGACTTTCATGATGCGCTAAAATTGAGACCCAGAAGTTGGGAAATACTAATGTAAGCCATAAACAAGGGGTGAGCTAATAATTCCGCTCTTCTGGCAAAGTTTGCAGAGTTTTGTCCACTCCACTTTTCTTGAACTGTTGAGTTTCTACAAAACTCTGCCAACCTCTACGTGGCAGAGTTTTTCTTGGACCTGACTCACCAACTTTAAGTCGCCAAGCACAAGTGAGAATTTGCATCCCCGATCGCAATTTTTGGGTGCAAGAACATCTCTCAGCAAGATTTTTTTAATGCAGGCGGTCGTGACTGTTCACATTGAAAAAGCTACCACTCAAGTAGAGAATTTACCTGAGTGACAGAAAAAAGCAGCACAGTTTGGTGCATGGCATGGTGCCATTCATGCTGATTTTACAGTGCGGAACAAGCTCCTGATGCTAAAAATTAGTGCAACCATCACAACATGCCAAATTCCGACTGCTCAAGCAAGTTTGTTCAATTTCGCTGAGTGTTTCTGTACCTCTGCTAGTTTTACTCATCCCTACCATAAACATGGCCTAGACTCTTATTATAAATGGATCAGAATTATAGTCTATTAAAACAAACATATGAGGCGCAAGTACAGTGCACATTCTGCACTCAAGTATTTAACAGTGAAATTAAATATCACACATTTTGAACAAGCAGGGAAGCCCATATTGATTCCAGGTCATCCGGTTTCACATTTTGAGATTTAGCCATCACATGGATATCTAGGTCCTTCTCACTTCAAAGGTCACTGTTTTGTCTTACTTTTTTTCTTCGCTCACAATGAGAGAAACCAACACAGAGATTGCAGACACAACTAAGGGCCCACAGGCCCAACTACAAACCCAAGAATGCATTTATTTAGGGGATGTCACACCCCAAACACCACCCCTGGGGTTACATCCCTGCACCCAGTGGCAAAGTTATCAATAATGACAGTGAACCTGTTTTGGGATCTGGTAAGTGGACTTAATATCCTCAAAAGGTTTACTAACACCCTTATAGTGAAAGTCTTGATGGTGTAACTTCCTCCCTTTATTGAGGCCTGATAGCGATGTCTATATAATCCAGGTGTAAAATAAGAGCTGCCTACAACTGGTGTCCTGGGTGAGGGATGTGTATTGTAACCTCTGTGTCTGGTCAAATGGTCTCAAGTGGTTAGGGTGACAATGAGTAGGGATGAGAGATACACATTCTGACATGGTTGGTGTTTTAGGGGCCTTAACCTTCAGTGAAGGGTTGTGTCCTCAAGTTTTGATCTAGTGTACACCAATTTTTGTCTGACGTTTCTCTAAGCCATTCGATTATCTAGTGCAGGAGCACTGTGTCAAAGTAGCTATGTATATTTGGGAATCCCAAACCTGTTTGCTGTGGATGAGCCCTGCAGATATGTTTACAAATGTTTATGAAGCCTTGTTTTTTCTTCCCCTTTTAAGTAAAAATATTGCAAAGAACCTGTAAGTAGGCCAGGGCGTGTTTCGTCAGTGTAAGTGGTAGGTTTTGAAAGATATAAAGAATTTTCAAGGTTATGGTCATCTTAAATAAGGCAATTTTGCCTAGTCATGAGTTTGCCTACTCGTTTGCCTAATCGTTTGCAGTAAGGGTTCCAGATAGAGGGTGTAGAGCATGGGTGAAAAAGGGGAGCCCTGTTTTGTGCATCCCTGTATCTCCATTCTCTGTCTATCTATACCATTCACTGTGCCCCTAGGAAAGTGTACAGGGTAAGACCAGATAACTTGGCGGAGTAATAGTTGCATAAAACCTTGTGTTAATAGTATCCCAAATGTTATATTTGTGGTGGTGCTCCAAGAACCAGAGGGTACCTTTTAAACTCTTCCAAAAGCGAGAACGGAAATCCCCAAAACATACATTTCAAAATAGTCGTGAGCACCAATTAAATGTAATACTTGGTAGTCCACACGATGTCGTCGATGCAGTTCTGTCTTTATTTTCAAACTTCGTATGTGTTCATTAAAATACAACACGTGTTTCGTCCTAAAGTAACTCAACCGTTGACTTTGTCAGGGCTACACTACAAGCATTATTCCTCTGAATAATGATGTATACATAGCTCTTTCTTCCTAATCCTTCACTGGGGTGAGTATTAGTATATGTTTTGAGGTGGCACATGCTCATCTGTTGTCCAGACTATTAAACAGGATGGTGTGATTCTGATGGTAAGTAGTGATCAAATACAGACAGAAATGTGACACTCAAGGCTTTTCTAAAGTTGGTTAAAGGTAAATAGAGGTGTGTGATCAAAGTCTGTTCCAGTAAAGCTCTCAACAAAAGAATATATAGGTAAAGAGAGAAAAGATACGTTATCACTTGCTATCTTTATATATGTCTCATGTGTCCAAAAATTGTTATATTTGATATGAATCTCCCACAAAGCGATGCCTGTACAAAGCACGTCACATACACACTTACCCCACTGAGTAAATGTAGGTACGTTTTCAAATATATAAAAGTGTGTATCCTGCGTTCCTGAATAGTAAGGGATTAAAAGTATTATCAGTACAAAATTTACCTCGTTGTAAACTTTCAGATTGAAAGCACTGAATTGGTTCTTACCGAGTGATATCTGGTAACAACCATATATTATTCTCAAAGCTCAATCTCTAGCTCATGCTACTATCTACAGTGCGAGTCCAAAACTTTTACTCGTATCTGAAATGCAATTTAATAAAACTATAGGTCAAACTTCACCTCTACAAAAATGTAAATAAATTAGAATAAAATTAAAGTTAAAATCATAATGTTACTTAGCAAAAGAAAGGGTAGCACCCATGGTGTCCACAACAAAGAGCATTAACATGGGCTCTCTGCAATCATAAATCTTCACAGCATAAACAATAATAATCTCCTAATCTTAAATTTCGTCCTGTTAATAGTCCAAGTGTCGAGCTATGGTTCATAATAAATATGTTGCTCTAGTCACATCTAAACAATATAGGTCATGCACATATATAAACGCTTGTCTCAAATCATCCCTTAAACATTAATGGGCCCAAAGATGAGTAATATAATTTCCGAATATGAGAATAATCAATAATCTTCA
Source organism: Lissotriton helveticus (assembly GCF_964261635.1). Classification (NCBI taxonomy): domain Eukaryota; kingdom Metazoa; phylum Chordata; class Amphibia; order Caudata; family Salamandridae; genus Lissotriton; species Lissotriton helveticus. The sequence continues at coordinate 852,537,794 of NC_136063.1, forward strand.
TTCCTACCTCAATATATTTCTAGCAGACCGACAAGAGTATATCACGTCCATGCAGTTTCGGTGTGCTTCATCCGCACCATCTTGGAGTAGCAATTTATACTCTTCACGAGGTATACTAAGTAGAAAAAGCAGTACTCATCGCTCATATCTCTCCAATAGTGCCATCTTAACCTGGCATCTTATTGCCTTCGAGTGATCTCAGAAAATATGGTCACATTATATCTAATTGGTATTAGGATAGTTAGCTCAGTGATATTCATATTTTAAAAAATAAATGTAACTTATATAATGTCAATAAATCTACAGTGTGCAAGGTGTTTATTCAGATTCCAATTCTAGTGCCCAACCCTGTCATACAGAGTGTTGCCCTCAACATGTCCCAGTCCACTCTGTAAAATGTTTTTTCAACGTCGAGAGGATGACTGCATCCTTGCAGCAATGCCAAACGATGGCGGCCAGGTTGAGCACCAGTTTAGTATTGTCAGAGGAAGTGCAAGCTGTTATAAAACCTACCTGGTTTGCATGAATCAAGTAACACCTCCTGGAGGTTAAACAAGATCTTCATAAAGATCTTAACATCAATGTTTAGCAAAGAGATAAGTCTATATGACGAGCACATGAAGGGGTCCTTGCCCAGCTTTAATATTATTGCAATGGATGCCTCAACCATTGATTGCGATGGGATCTGCAAGGCTGAAAAACTGTTAAATAGGGCTGCCAGAAGTGGAGACAATTAGGGAGTGAACTGTTTGGGAAAAAAGCCACATATGAGTTGCTAGGGTGTGTAATAAATCAACTTGTAGTTTAAGTTTATCGGATTATAGTGTTAAGACTTTAATGGGGGCATCTAGTGACCTGAATTATGATTACCATATTGTTTTCATAAGAGTGATTCCCATATCTTATGGACTATTAGCCTTAGTTGTAGGGTAGATAGTGAGCTTTTATTCGCCTCAAACGAGAAATATATGCCTATTTCCAATTTTATAATTCTCTTGTTGAATGGGCAGAAAACATATTCGTGTCGGGATTTCTATTGTTTTTTTGTGCTTTTCTACAGATATTTGAGAAATGCTACTGATGATGGTGTAGTGTTTGCTTTGCACTCGGATGGTTTCTTATAAAACTCTAGAGGGCCAGCATATTAGTCCTTTAAACATGGTCTAATTTTATATTTTGTCAGTTGAACCGCCACTGTTGTCAGGTGCCCGGATCTCATGAATTATATTTGGGGCAGATTATATTATAGACTGATTGTGAATGTGATCTGAGGTGGGTTACGCTATTAACAATGAAGCGCAAAGAGCTGGTCAATATAGAAGTTTTGTTGTTTAGGCATTAGGATTTCACAGACATTTAAAGATCTTTATTTAACAACCGTCCATCATCTTTTTATTAATCCGGTGTCTCTACTTTAGCAACACAGGGTTCACATCTACTGGCAGCTTGCAGAGGATTTTCGGGGTGATAAAGATCTTGGCTGTAATCACCATTCTTCCAGAAGAAGAAAACATACAACAGAGCTTTCTCAGGTGTCGCACTCAGAATCTGGAACTCGCTAACACCAAACATTAGAAGAATACCGTCCTCGTCAAAACTGAAGAAGAAAGCCAAGATCTTCCTAATGGGTGAATTCCTTCCATAACTCACTACAGAGGAATCACCTATTCGCCTGACTATTGATCATCATCAGTTCCCTATGGATTTAAAATCAGAGGGCCCCTCAAGATTTCCTTAATGAAGAGCATTGGGATATATACAACCACGTCCAGGGTCCCATATCACGTTAAGCTACTGAGGCGGACTCTCACTTAAAATTTGAATTCTGAGTCCTTTGATGGTAAAAAGAAAATTTGTAATTCAACGTATTCTTTCAGACTCAGATATTATTGTAAGGGCCCATATCTTTTCCTATCCACTGTCTTGTATTGTTCTTTACTCATAGGTTTATTATGATGTTTGCTATTGTCGCAATCGGAACCACTATATCTCTGTTACGCGCTCTGACACCCTAACCAGGCACGTTCACGCAATGTAAAATACTAAATAAATAAATACATCGTTTTCCTAGCGGCTCTTGTGACAGCCCTGTGTCAGGCCATTATAATCCAGACTTAATAAAGGTGTCTTGGTCACCTCTTAGTTTATAAAGTTCACTGGAGATAAACAAGGACACCTTTTATGAATATGTTTTGTTGTGCTAGCTTCCAATTAATGCTTTGCTAAATGCAGGGGCGGTTTCTCCATTAGGGCTGTGGGGCTATATAATTCCTATACATTTACATTATAAAAATATAAAATAGAGCGGTTAATTTAGAGATACGATCGCATCGCTAAATAAATTGATGTATTAAGTCTGGGTTGTCCGTTTCAGGCTGTCTACCCCACCTCGCTCTGAAGCAGGAGACAGAAGACAGAAGACAGGCAGTAAATCAACTTTCTTAACGTGACTCACGACGCAGGGCTTTCTGTTTTAAAGCCCTTTATTGCCATTGCGGTCTCTGGTTATATGAATACTGTAGACCAGTGATGCAATAAGCGTCACGGTTTCGGGCCTAGGAGACTTAATCCCTGCGTGATTTCAGATGTATGTCATTCAAAGCTATAGATCCCACGCTTTCCTCATTAGTAAGAGTGAATGCAAGCACGTCTGTTCCGGTGCCTTGTTCTCAGTAATGGTAAGTGATTGCAAGCTAATGTTGTGTAATGTATATTGTGCAGAGACCCGTCATCAGTTTAACCTTGCCCACTGTGTCACCCCAAGCCCTCAGTGCACATTGCTCGCTCCTTTAGAAGTGGATCTGCAGCGTTGCTCCATTGTGAAATTGATCCAAACAAGGAGCAGGGTTCGCTCTTGTTCCCTTGCAAAATGGATCCAAATATCCTGGCCAGGCCCAAAGAGAGAGATATGTGCTTACTGTGTAACATGTGCTTACAGTGGCCAGTTGGCATTACAACTGGCCATGTGTACATGCCCCTAACTTAACACTGATGCTAAAAACATGGATTGACTTACAAACAATGAATGTTAAAAACGGCAAGGGAATGCATTTCAGCGATTTAGTTCCTCTCTTATTTTACATGTTTTACTCAATCTTGCATTCCCCACGAGTTAGCTATTTTATAATGTTGTTTTTTTTGTGCATACTTTGAGGCTTGAGCCCGGCCAGGTGTTTATGAGGGGCTTTGATTGAGTGCTCAGCGGCTAAGGCTAATGTCAAACAAAGTGCCTGTCAGTGGGTTGGCTTCTCTGCAGAGCACACTGAAAAAATGTTTATGTATTCCATTTGCAACTGAAATTATGTGGATATATGTGTGCGGAGGGGGTACACTGATGTCAAAATATTTGCAAGGCAAAAGTAAGAGAAATTAAAGTGCTTAAATTTGAGGGAGTGCAGTGCATGTTGGGGCGGTGAAGTGACAGTGTTGCGAGGAAGGGCATTCAGGGAAGAGTGAAAAGAGGATGCTGAAGAGGAAAGAGAAGGGGTTGAAGATGTGCAGATGGACAAGATGTGCAGAGAAAAAGAGGATACATATCTAACATAAAGCACACATAATTGAAGCCCAAAACTCCTTCCACGGGTCTAAATGCTATTTAATTCACAGACACACTATTTCAGAATTTAAACATTTCCAATGTTAATTATTTATTTGAAATCATTGTTGTTACTCATTTACCTCAAACATCTAACACCCAGTGACAAAAGCCAATCATTCTGACAGGCTTTAGGTGCATGTCAATTGCTGTGCCATTTATCTGGATAAAATTACATCTCCAAGAGAAACCAAAATACCAATCTGATGGCACACTATGGGAATCACAGAAATGTATTTGGCATGTTCCTTTATAGAGGGCACCCACTTTTTTCATCTCACTTAAAGACCTGTCTGCACAGATTTCTATCCGACTGGTTCCATCCAGCATCTGTGGGTGCTTCTCGAAGTCTGGTTAGAGCATATTTTTCCAAAGTTAATGACTCATGCAGTGCAAGAGACTGGGCAAGCATACATTTTAAAGGGCTAAAGTTGTCATGCAGAACAATTCACACATGACAGTAACTGTTGAACAAATGAATGCAAGAAGATATGGGGCAGTTTTTAATGTGTTCAATATTTCAAGACTTGCTTAATCGCTACATTCATTAGCTTTAAAATGCACCATTTGCCAATCTTTTTTTTCATTTCTCCCTCAGGAGAGGGACTCCCCTTGAAGGTTTATCCATTGAACTTGTTCACAGTGCTTGCTATATAAAAATCATGCCCAACGTTTATGCTTACCACTTTCAAATGTCACCAGCCGCCACTGCCAAATTGTATGCATTTTCAAAGACAAATAATGGAGAATATGATTTTTACACGTTTTATACCCAGATTTCGGGCACTCGCCAAATGATGGTCTCTGTGTCTCTGGGTGGGGCTCCGTGACGCACTACTCTTGACCGACGTCCTGCGCTCTCAGCGTCTTGTGCGACCAGCATTCTGCGAATCAACTCGGAATACCAGCAAAAAAGAAACACACTACTAATGTCCATATATAAAAGAGAATTTATAAGTTTATTTTTTATAAAGGACCGTGTTATGTGACAGACTAATGGTAAGAGAAACAAGTCCCAAATTAGAATCACTATACTTTTGAGTATATCTAAAATATAGGAAACTGTTGACAGGTTTATTAGGAAGGTAAAACACAGCTGATGTTTAACTTCGAAAACTGGTACACAAAGAGCTCGTAAACATCACCAAGGCAGGAAAACAAATTAGGAGGATTTAGGAGAAACAGAGAAAAACCTGCCTGAGAAGGAATATAATTTAAAAATCGTTTTTAGAACTGCAGATGAGTTTTTAACTCAGATACAACATAAAATCACAGATAGAATACTGTGAATAAAAGGAATATTTTCACCGTGCCATTCGGAGTGACACTACAGACCCAGAAGCGCTGGTTAATGTCATTCATTTAGCAAAATAATGGGTAGATAGCCACTGAAATCGTCGCTAAGGAATAACGACTGATTGTGGTCAGGTGAATGTTGGCACAGTGTAAACACAGTAATACACCACTGTGCCAGCAGCAACAAATATCTGATCCACTGTTCATCTCGATTCCTGAAATGTACACTTAATCGACAGTGGAAGCTCAGAAAAGGTGAACCTGAGTAAAATGAATGGAAAAACACACATTCCCTGGAGTCTACACCGCATGGATACAAATCTGAGCATCCCAGAATGCTTGCACCTACTAAAATTCATGTTAGATTTTCGCTGTGCATTATTTAAGAATTCCGTTTAAGTTAAATCAAACAAACACAGCTTACTTTCAGTGACAGAGAGACTCCTTGCTGGTGAATCATCGCAGTCTGAGAAATGCTGTGAAAGTGTGTGTGCTCGAATAGAAGCACACTTAACTATCTTTAATCTACCACCTGCTGATTCTTGATTAGCACATTTTATGGAGGCTAACCGCAGGTGTAAAATAAATACTGAACATATAATTATCCCTAATTAAGATAATATTCCACAAACACCATAGGGTGGGTTTAATAATAAACTGTTTTAAAGACAATTAAAGGAGCTGGTTATTTCAAAATATGGCACATATTTGAAAGTATTTTTGTGCTATAATTCTTTATTGACATTTTACAATAGATTACAACATGTAATCATAAGCAACAGCCACATTATTACAATGACCAAATACACATTTTAGACAGGAAATGCATGTGACATATGCCTTTTATCTGAGAGAAGCATATATTGATAAAGATCGGAAAGAGAGGGGAAGGAATGAGAAATGAATGATGAATGAGGGATCCCAGACCTGATAAGTGACACAATAGTGATGGGTCTAGCGTTAATCAAGTGTAATCGCGTGTCTTTATGAATAACAATTTTGTTCAATGAATTGAGTTTATTGCAGGTATCTGGTGATGTCAAGGAATTGGGTGTGTTGACTTATGATACTGGCTAAGTGTTGGTTAGTATCCTGCTATTAGCTACCTATTGCAGAGATTCTTCTGAACTGTTGGTTTATAGCGTTTTGGTACCGGGAGGGGGGAAGGGGGGAGGTTAAGGTGAGTGTGAGGAATCAAGAAAGATTTTTATAGTGCATATCTAAGAATTTAAATGTCTGTGGGTATTGAGGATGTGAGATGACTCCTATAAGGGTGGGGAACCGTCTTCACCCGGGGCCTTATGATAGGGCTGATTGGCTATCACAAGAGAAATCTCCTCTTTGCTGATCTCCCCTTCTAGAAGTTCCCTGCCCTCATCCAAGAGTCGAGGGAGCGCCACATCTGCAAGGAAGGCAGATATTCTGTCACCATCACCATCAGCCTGAGTCCCTGGGGTGTAGAGAGTTTTGTAGAATAAGGCACATTTGTTTACAATATCCTGGGAAAGAGTGAGCGTGTCTCCTTTGGCTGATTGTATAGCTGGTATAGCCATGGCCACCTCTCTTTGGCATAGTTGTGCTGCAAGTAATCTCCCTGCTTTTTCTCCCTGTTAACAGTGGCTCCATTTCATTCTTTGTAGGGCGCATTCTGCCTTGGAAGTGAAAAGACCTTTCACTGCCATACGTGCCTTTTCCAATAATTTGTCTTGCTGAAGGGTTGGTTTTGCTGTGTATAGTTGAGTGTAATATGCAATGTCATTTTCAAGCTTTTTGCCTAGGAGCAACATGCCTATTGGCTTGTGCTGCATCTCGCATAAGTTGACCCAGTATGGTAGCTTTTGCTGCGGACCAAAGGATCTTGCCCGAGTCCACAGACCCTTGATTGGTAAAGAGGTAGTCCTTAAGGTGTGCACGCAATTGGGATTTACCCTTTGGGTTCCTTTGGTGCTGAAAATTTATGCGCCACGGTTTACGGCCTGGTCTGGCTAGTCCTACTTCCAATGACAGGAGAACTGGAGAATGATCAGAGATTGTACCTCTAGAATGTAGGATTCTTGGACCATCTTTATCATTCTTTGGGAAACCAAGAAGCAATCTAGGCGAGAAATTGTGCAGTGAGTAGGGGAGGTAAAAGTATATTTCGTATCTGTTTGGTTATAAGGCGCCAGTGATCTACCAAACCATTATCTACCAGTATGTAGTGCATCAGTGCTCTGTCCGCAGCATTCCCTCTATCGAGAATTTCCTCTATCAAGGGGACCTGTTCTGTCTAGGACTGGAATTCTTACCAGGTTCCAGTCCCCGCCAATAAAGTATTGTGAGGCACCTATCTCTACCAGGAGGCGATTCTGTTGAAGAAGGAACAATTTGTTCACTCCAGTTGGGGCATACACCGATCTGATGCAGACATAGGCCTCACCAATTCTAAGCTTGGCAAAGACGTAGCGTTCATTTGGGTCCGTCCAAGTCTTTAACACCGTAGCCGGTAAGGATTTATGGATAAGTATAGCTACCCCACACTTAAGGGTGGTGTTATAAATACCGCAGACAAGTTGATTGTAGATATATGCTTTTAATAGCAAGCAGCACAGCAACAGGTAATGACAGCTAGCCAGCGCAGAGCAGAAGAACAAACTGCCTGATGGCTTGTAGAACAGCAGTTCTAATGGAACTGTAATATTCTAAACATAACAAGGAGCATTTAAAGATACAGGGGTTAATTACATTATGATGAGAATGTAACACATCTTCCCCAATAGGAAAAGAAAGAAAAAGAAAAAGAAAGAAAGGAAGAGAAAGAAATTTTAATGGGAAGAAAAGAGGAAAGAAACTTAGGAAACAAAATCAGAAAATCTACCAGGCACAGATATGGAGCGAGAAGAAGACTTAACTCTAGAAGCAATGGAGTCAATACATTTGTGTTGAGAAACAGGAATAGAATGCTCATGGAACTCCGGACATTTAGCAACCCGTCTAATGTTCCATAATTTACCATCTTGAGTGATAACACTGTTAGGAAAAAGCTTAACTATTCTCATGGGTTTACCAAACTTATCTGAACACTTGGTAAGAAAACCTGGCCTCCTAATCCTGATCCAATCACCCACTGCCAAATTGGAACTTTTAGTGTTCCACTTATTGTCATACCACTCTTTAGATTTAGCCTGTTTATTCTCAATCTTGTGAGCAACATCATCAATGACTACTTCAGAAGAAAACTTACTAGGACACTTCTCTTTAATCCACCAAGGACAAATACTAGAGGCAGGATCTCGTCCCTTAAGAAGACGAAATGGACTAAGTTCAGTAGTTGAATGTGGAGTTATGCGATATAACCATAACTTTTCTCTTAAAACATTCTTCCAATCTTCACCAGACTTAACAACATCAGAGATGTAACCCTTTAAAACTCTATTGAAACGCTCAACTAAGCCATTTTCGTGAGGTTCATAAACCGAGACAGTATGATGAAAAATATTCTGCCGTTTGAGAAAATTTCCCATTTCTAAAGAAGTTAATTGCACTCCATTATCAGAAACCAGGGTTGAGGGACAGCCTTCTCTAGAAAACACATCCTTAAAAAATTCAATGACATTTGATGTTGAAGCCGTAGACACAAATTTGACCTCAGGCCACTTGGAGTGATAATCGATGAGAACCAAGGCATAACGAGAATTAGAAGGCAAACACATAAATGGTCCAGAAATGTCAAACGCTATTTTTTTCCAGGGATCAATTGGCCAAGATGTGGTTTTCAACGGAGGCACATTAACTTTTAACATTTTTTCACTACCCATGCAAATAGAACATTCCCTGACCTTTCTATCAACCATGCGATCCAAACCTGGCCACCAAAAATAATTTCTAATTAAACGCTTCATTGCAGACATACCTGGATGCATTTTGTGTGCCAGATCTAAAATAACAGTTTGCATTGAAAAAGGAGGAACACATTTACCAGACTTAAAAACACAATTGTTCTCTAATTCTAATTCATCATGTACTTTAAACATGGGCATACATTCTTCCGTAACATTTTTCTTGTCAGGCCAGCCTTCTAAAATGTATTTTCTGATTGTCTGTAATGAAAGATCCTGTTCATCTGCAAGAGACCAAGACTCCTCAGAAATATCCCCAAACGTACCTGTCAAAACATCTTGTAAAGATGTGACCACATCAGTATCATCCAAATTATCATTAGAAGATATTTGGCAGGGAAGACGTGACATAAAATCAGCAATAACATTTTTCTTTCCAGGTACATATTCTGGTGTAAAACAGTACTCTTGTAACCTAGACGTCAATCTGGCAATACGTGCAGTTGAATTCCACCCCCCGCCTGGAGAAAGAATATTCACAAGGGGTTTGTGATCTGTTTTCAAAATAAATTTACAGCCCCACACATAGTTCCTGAAATGCTCTATTGCCCATACACACGCTAACAACTCTTTTTCTATGACAGCATATCTGCGTTCACTATCATTCAAAGTCCGTGAAGCAAAGCACACATTCCATTCCTCTTTCCCCGATTTCTGAGATAATACTGAACCGATACCATACATGCTTGCATCCACAGTGATGATACAAGTTTTGTTTAAACAAAAAGGTTTAAGTGTTGGAGCATGTAAAATTTCCAACTTAATATTCTCGAAAGCAGTTTGCTGTTCAATTCCCCATTCAAAAACATTGCCTTGTCTAAGAAGCTTCCTAAGCGGTTCCATTTTTGCTGCAAAGTTATTTACAAATTTACTATAATATTCACACATGCCTGCGAAGGAAAGTAACTGTTCCTTGTTGGAAGGAGAAGGAGCGTTGGTAATACCCTCAACATTGGATCTTTTTGGTACAACACCATCACCTGATAACATGTGACCCAGATATTCAACAGAGTCCTGGAACAGTTTACACTTTTTCGCCTTAAGTGTGAGTCCATTTTTTCTAAGTTTCTCACACACGCAGCGCAGGTGTGACACATGTTCTTCAGTATTGGCAGAAAAAACTGAGGATATCATCTTGAAAACACCTGACAAATTTATCAAAGTCCCTGAAAATATTAAACATAACCCTTTGAAATACAGAGGCCGCGGATGCCAACCCAAACGGCATCCTGGTATACTGATATAGACCCTGAGGAGTAATGAATGCGGTGAGACATTTAGAATCTTCTGTCAAAGGGATCTGATGATATGCTGATCTCAAGTCAAGAGTAGAAAAAACTTTTGCTCCCTCCAACATAGATACAACCTCATTTATGTTGGGAAGGGGATGACAATCCACAATAATGGCAGTGTTTAAAGCTCTTAGGTCGACACACATTCTCAAACTTTTGTCGGGTTTCCTCACCAAAACAATAGGACTAACCCATTCTGCTGACTCTATAGGTTCAATGATCCCTTCTGAAACTAAGTCATCCAAATTTTTTTTAAGTTCTTCTCTGACATTTATAGGCACACCTCTTAACTTCTGTCTGACTGGCAAAACCTCTTTTTTAAGTTTTATCTGGTGTGAAAATTTTTGTAACATACCCAACTTGTCTGAAAAAACATCCTCAAATTCTGATTGGACCATGTCAGCCTTATTTTGGGAAATTATTGAGGAAACATAACAGCCCTCAAATGTGCTATCCAGAGAAATAGGATCCTTAGAACGTGGATTAAGTATTATTCCAAACTTCCACTGGTCTTTCCAACCTACAACATTGACACCTTTTATTGCCACATATAATTTTACTTTAACACACCTAGATCTAAAAATAAGATCAACCAAAAAAAAACCTAAAACATCAATTCTGGTACTGTTAAAACTCAAAGGTGAGATATCAGGTGGTACAATGTTGCTTAGATTGAGGAGTGAACCTAAACGTTCCTCAAAATAATCCTTAGTAACTATCGTCCACGGGGACCCTGAATCTGCCATCAGATCAATCCTAACTCCCAACACAAACATTTCACAGATTGGTTTTTTTACTGGAAACTCCTCCAAACATGCATTAATACAATTTAAATCTTCAGAAAGGTACACCACAAAACCTTTTTTTTCATCAGAACAAGACGAACTGGATGTGCAAGAGCAATTACATGCCTTCACACCCTCTTCAGATGCATAAGCTATCTTGTTCCTAGTATTTTGCGCACATTTCTTGACATCTCTACATACAGTTGAAAAATGCCCTAGTCTGCCACATTTAATACATTCCTTATTGATGGCAGGACATCCAGCATATGAAGCGACATGTCCTTTACCTCCACATCTGTAACAAGTTACATTCTTGTCAAATCTTTTAAACTGTCCCGAACTATTAGCCTTCGCTACATTTTGTGAGAAATGTGAATTTACAGCACTTTGAACATCTGTTTTTTTAACTAGACAAACCTCATCAAGAGGCTCTGATTTATGTTCTGAATGTTTTTTAACTGTCAGCATCCATTTCTCAGACTGTTCTAGCGACTTGGCTATGGATATTGCTTCAGATAGTTTTGGATCTCCTAACTCCCATAACCGTTCCTGGGTCTTCTTATTCCTGACATGAACAATATTTTGGTCTCTTATCATTTCATCACAGATCGTGCCGAAATTACAGTGTATAGATAATGACCTAAGTGCTGTGATGAAATCATCAAAAGACTCCAACTCATGTTGTGCACGCGTATAGAACTTATATCTATTCAAGGCTATATTTGACACAGGTTTAAACCTTTTTTCTATTCTGAGTAATGCTTCCTTATATACATTTGAAGTATCACTCTCACCCTCTGTTGGCGCAATGGGTGGTAATGCCCTGAATACCATTTGTCCTTATGAACCTAGGCAATGCAATAATATACTTTTCTTTCTTTCAGACCCCATGCGATCACCATCGATGGCCTTCATGTAATTGAAAAATTCTTCTTTCCATCATGTCCACGGTATGGGAGGATCGCCTTTATTTTGTAGAAATTTCTCTGGAGGATCAAACTGCATGTTGTTGAAAATTTCCTCAAAATTACGTTCAAGTGACAGTAAAGTACACTATACTCCAAAATAACCAACTAAAATTTTCTTGCCCAAAACAGTAACTGAGTCTGAATTCCACTGAGGATGGATTTTAAAATTATTCACTTAGTCAATGACCAATCCATGGTCTAGTCAATGAAGAAATGGAATAGTAAGTAACCGTGTATAATTTAGTATTTCAAACTGTTTGTAAAATGAAAATAATTTTTTTTTTTTTTTTTCGAGTAAATTTAAAAAAAATGAACTGCAGCGACTTACTTCAACTGGACTTTTGAAGCGATTCTTAAGTTAAATGCTAAGTGAAGCACTTAATACGCTAAATTTCATCAAAACGACAAAAAAATTACTTGTCCTTTGCGATCCGATGTGTAACTATGGCAACTATGGCAACACAATCCGCAAAATGGCCGCCGGGTGCGCGATGACGCAACGCGCATTCACGTGTTGAACGTGATGATGAAATGCGTGTAGTACTTCCTTTGTTTTCGCAGTTCAGGAGTCCCGCGTTGCAGAATCTTGCGTAGAAGACAAGCGGCTGTCCCCGAGTCTTCATAGAACTTTCAATGGAGGATCCACGAGCCTTCCGCGAGCCCTGATAACTGGCCACAGCATCCACAGTCGAAAATAAACAAGGTCCAGTAACCTTAAAATTATATTAAATTGCTTCACTCACTGTTGGTTAGAACCAGAATTTCGGGATTTCCAGTAAGACAGTCCGTAAATTTTCGTCGATCTAGAGATGGCTTCAGCGTACTTCCAACTCAGTCCCGCAATAAAAAACAATAATTTTGTCGAAAATTGGTTCCACACCTGTGCTGCTTGATTGTTGCTTCACCTCGTCGCCAAATTTTGTTATAAATACCGCAGACAAGTTGATTGTAGATATATGCTTTTAATAGCAAGCAGCACAGCAACAGGTAATGACAGCTAGCCAGCGCAGAGCAGAAGAACAAACTGCCTGATGGCTTGTAGAACAGCAGTTCTAATGGAACTGTAATATTCTAAACATAACAAGGAGCATTTAAAGATACAGGGGTTAATTACATTATGATGAGAATGTAACAGGTGGGTTTCGCATCCTGAGCGTCCTCTTCCTGTACAATGCTGTGGATCACTTTTCCCACCCAGTCCCTGCGCAGCTTATCTGATTCTAGGGTATCAAGATGAGTTTCCTGAAGTAGCGCTATGTCCATCCACTTTGTATGGAGATAAGAGAGTTTTTTTCCTTTTGATATAGTGTGTTAATCCAAAGATATTCCATGTTACCACAACGAATGGGTGAGAGGCAACCAAACGGAGGGGGTGAGAGGAACAGTCAGTGACAAGTGGTCACTATGAATATGTCAAGAATGTTTAGTGGTGCAGAGAAAGTGTGAGGTCTTACTAGTCCTATGGGGGAAGAGTGAAAGCAAAGAGAGAAAGGCGAGGAAAGGAGTATGGATGCGGGGAGGGGGGATACTTGGTCTACAACAGGAGCCTTATAGTCCAGTGTGGTAACCAGGGTGAACAATGACAAATGTGTGAGCCTAGGTGTGTGTCGCAGGACGGATAATGCAATATAATTTATTAGGGCGAGGGGGGAAATAAGAATGAAGTGAGGGAAGTGAGGCTGACCGCAGCGCAGCACTAGGGATCCCAAACTTTCAACCGTGAGCCTGAACCTCGCTGGAGCATTGCCGCAAAGAGGGGGCTCCATCGGGAAGACAGGGCAATGACTGGAATGAAATGCAAGGGTATTTACACCATGCAGTAGTATCCTGAGACAGTGTGATAGTGTTCTAGTCATCCCCAGAATTAAGGACTAAATGTAAATAGTCTTGTTAGTTCAAGCTAACAACATTGATAGCAATTGTTTTTTAGAAATAGCGATAACAATATTACCTTATGGGTCATGACTACAGGTAACATCTATAGAATAAATCACTATTCAAGTATGTAATGCATTTAACACATTTAGTATGATTAACAGATTGGGTTAAACGTAAGTGATAATCAGCTGTCCGTTGTCTGGAAATCTTCTTACTGCTCAATATTCTGATCACATGCAGTTCTGACTCTGAAGTAAGAGGCTTAAAGTGTAATCATGACCATGGCCACGACCACAGCCACAATCAAGCCCACTTTAACCTCATTCTGCATCTGCTAAGGATTTTAGGGGGGAGCAAGATTTGTCTTCATGGGTGCAGGTGAACCTCTTGAGATCGCTACTGCAGGTCCATGAGCCACTGGTATTTCGTCATCTGTTGTTTGTTGTCTGCCTGGAGGGACCAGGTTGCGCTTGCTCTGGGGCAGAATTTTGCATGTCCATTGTCTTGGGGTTTCATTTGGTCCAAGAAGTGATATAGGTCTTCAGGATCCTAAATATCTTTAAAATCCCCATCTTTGGTGATGCAGAAGGGGGCAGGCTCGGAGTGGCCGTATTTAATGCCAATTTGGCGCAGTTGTGGTCTCATGGAGAGGAATGCTTTCTATAGTCGTTAGTCTCTCTAGAGAAGTCAGCTGACATGCGGATTTTGTGTCCATCAAATGTGAATGAGCCTTAAGTGCGCGCTATTCTTAATAGTTGCCTCATTTGTTCATGTCATAGGAGGCAGGCGATTAGAGGACGTGGACTTATTGCAGAGTGTTTGCGTGGAGGGCCAATGCAGTGTGCACGCTGTGTCTTCAGTGGTGGGTCAAAGATGATTTAACCAGTTTCGTGAGGGTGTCATGGAGGAATGTTCTAGCATTCGGGCCTTCAATTTTCTCCAGGAACCTGAAAAACTGACTATTATCCCTTCTGCTGGGATCCTACTAATCAATCACTTTTCAGCAAAAGAATAGGAGTACTTGGCCCTGCTTTGTATTACTTTCAGACGTTTCTCCACCGATGTCAATCTTTGGTCAAGCACCTATGCTCTTGTGTGGAACCTCGTAATGTCCGCTCTAATAGTCTCCCCATGTGTAGAGGTTGGAGTAAACTGGGGTGAGCGTCTGCTGAGGAGGTGGTACCTTTCGAAGGCATGTTGCTTGACTGTTTGAGTACGTCCACAAAGAGAAGATGTTTGGAGGATTTGCTCCTGTGGATGAAAGACATTTTCCACGTTAGTTTCAGTGCGGTATGCTGAGTTAGTGCAGAGGTGAAGAGATACCGAGGTATTTCAGAATCTGAAGGGATCGGGCTCTAGTGGTCCTATTACAAATCAGCTGTATTTGTTCTCCATAGCCTTTTCAGACATGACTGATGCATTTTTGTGTGGGCCTTGCCTCTCTCAAGGTATTTGTACAAGGTGCAGGATACTGGAAGCCGTCTAAAAGTCCATGTAAGATGACTTTAAGTAACTGTCCTTGCACCAATGTGGTTTTGCTGAGGTCGGCAGGAGCTTTCTATTTTTAGGGGAGGGGTTTGGTCTTCCCTTACTATGTATGATCTATCGCCTTAATGTTTCTTGACGCTCTTGTCACGTCACAAACCTGAAGATACTCAAGGGGTTTATGTTGGATCTGTAGTGATTATTATTGTCTTTTTTTAGGCGCTCCCCTCCTTATGTGTACGCTCAAGTCGATGTAGTGTTTTATGTTTGTTTTTGGGGGTTTCAAAGGACCTGGGGTACTGAATGCAATACGGTATGTCCAGGAGGCAATTCGTCTGGCGACATGGGAACCGGGACTGAAAGCGTGATACCAGACCTGAAGACTTCAGAAATCCCAAAGACACTCCTTGCTTCTTGTTTCTTGATTATGGAGAGTGAGATGGATGGACAGGGAGGGGTGGAACCATGGACAAGACTTTCTCCTCCCCTGAATATGAAGCTTGTGTTGGAGAAATATATTAGTTTCTGTTGATCCCCAGAATTCCTCTTGACTTCCACGTGAAAATTCTTATAGTTGCTGTGCACTTGGCTGAGACTTAAGTTGTGATGGAATCTAGCCAGTTCTGTAAAATCGGTCATAAGTATTTATTTAGGAAACCCGGTTAGGGTAAGGCACCTTTTTGCATGATGATCTGAAGTTCTTCTCGTGCCTTTCTTCTCAGGATTTCCAGTTCTTATCCGTTGCAAAATATAAAGGTGAAAGGCAATGTCTACTCAAGAGTGATAGCTCTTCCTGCACTTCAGATTCTACAAAGTTCCCTATCGGAGTAAGAAGCAGCAATTTGAGATTGAAATATTGCCTGCCCAAGGGCCGAGACTCTTTCCGTGTCCCAAGCTCCTCAGAGCACCCAAATGCAAACTGGTGTGGTGCGTCAAAGGCTTAAGTTTGCCTGATGAGTCTGCCTACATCCGCTAATCCGGGACAGCCACCTATGGCTCATTGCTGCAGGAAATGGGGACGACCAGGCAAGTGCGAGCTAAGTTTGCAACTATGAAGTAAATGCAGGTATGAAATAAAGTATATATCCGTCATTCTCTTGAGAATCTTAGTGGAAATAAGAAGTCCAGGATGGTTGAGGTGCCAACTTATATAGGGGATGTGGCCTTACCTGTGTCTCAACCCATTTCGTCTCCTTAGGGCTCTTGACGTCGCCATTATCGCTGTTGACCTACACAGCCCCTGTTAGATTCCACAAACTCATCTTTTCCGCTGATATCACTGAGACGGAGTAGCCATGAGATTGCCGTGAGAAATGGAGACCCCTGAGTGAGCGTGGGTCAGGTCTACTATGGCTATGTGGAGATCAAGTGTTTTCCTGAGCGCTTCCATAGAAATAACAAGACCAGGAAAATTAAGCGCCAATTTGCACAAAGACTGTTCCACTCAGCCGTGTCTCAACGCACTTCACTTCATCGAGGCTCACAGCAATGCTAATGTTGCTATGTAGAGTATTGTTGATGTATTGTATGTTCATATTAGGCTCAACAAAATCACAAAATGCCACTCATTCTCGTCAGAGCAATAGGCCACCAATGACATTGGAGCCGGGGCCTTGATTAGTGAGCAGAGCGTGGGAGGCGGGCCGCTCTGCCACTCTAGAGCTGAGGCTGTAGAAATGTTTCCAGGCCCACATCCTCTCACAAGCCTCAGTCCATGTACCTTCAAAACAATGCTTTGGCCCTGTCGGAGTTCTTTCCATCACTCTCCAGCCTATCCAGTGCAGCGAAAGACGTGGACGACATACCATAAGGCATGCACAGGAAGCAACCACGTCCATCCGCAGCCCATCCCTCAGTGGAGCTCACAGTTCAGGCGGCCATCGATGTCCGCGGCCAGACCACGCCCCCTCATTTGAAATTAATTTGATGAGCATATAGGTATGCAAAGAAATTAATGGTAAATTTGTGTAAAATCCCATTGATCTGCACTGTTCTGTCTATGTAACAAGTGCATGCAGTTACCTGACCAAGTTACAAGTGAGACAATCACTCAATTACAGGACCATTTTTCTAAGACTATGCTTCTGTCTCTAAAAAGGTTTGTCTCCATTTATTGGCCATTTTTGCCTTTGTCTGGATGGGGCAATATCACTTTATCTTTATGGCCAGTAGTAACATTTCTTAAGGTGAGTTGTCTCTTGGGAGGGCAGTCCTTCCTTGTGAGGTCCATACACAACATAGAATATCAGTGAAATACTAAGATCAGGGTCACACTCCCTCTATTGTACCTTTATGGCAAAATAGAACTAGCAACACCTATGATATAGCCTGTCTTACTCCCATTATCGGGTGGAACTAATCCAAACAGAACATTCACAACTGGTAGCCCGTAAGCATGTGTGTAGTTACAATTCTGCAAGTCCAGTCCAACTTTATTCAGTTTATGACATGATAAACTATGAACGCATCACATCAAACAATAAAACATTACTGAGACTTACATTAAATCACATATAAAGAAAATAAATTGTCATTTAAAACAAAGTGCAAAAACACATATGTGAAAGGTATCTATATTAAAATACTTAAAAGAATTTTTTTTTAATCATAGCAGGGTTCGAATGACCCATATACTATAAGATCAGAATCTAGAATTATGAAATTGCAGCAGTTTAGCAATTTAATTTTCCACCTATGTCAGACTTTCCCTTATACGTAAGCAATTGATAAAAAAACTTACTACATTATGTCATACTGTAGCGTCTTTTAAATCTTGTAAATACTTAAATGCCTTACAAAAGTCATGCACATTTTCTTTTTAAAATAATGTTTTTTAATATTACAACTTATGTACAAGATACTATCTACAAAAAAAGGGTTAAGTGAAAAGTAAATTGCTCAGATATTTTGTCCCAAGGAAATTTGCAAGGCATGGGGCCCCAACCTCCATTCTTCGGTAATGATGAGATGAGAATTATGAGAAGGTGGAACATCGTTAAAATGTATCTATATTAAGTATTAGTGAATAAACTAGTGTAAGACTGAAACCCAGGATGTTTGTACGATGACATGTACCTCGTCTCAGTAAATTAATTTTGATTAGTGAGATTTTTTTTCTGTGCACATACTCCGAATGTATGATTTTTCAGATCCCATTTGGCGTACCCTACTATATTCTCGGGTATAGGCAGAGATTACGGTCTGATTTGTCAAGCCCCCTTATGCCATTTTTAACGTGTGTTATCCATGGAAATTTATGATCCTGGTCCAGTGATAGACAATCTTTAAGGATTATTATATTACATTGTGTAACAAGTTTTGGACCAGACCGAATGCCATAGCGAAGTGGTTTGGATTCCAATCAAAAGTGAAGTCTCAGTTCTTTATGTATAATGGTTTCTCGGATTGAATGTGATACTGCTAAAAGTCTTTTTAAAAACATGGGTGCATATTTGCAAGGGAGTTATCGCCGCTTTCGTGGCACTTTTTGCCGATACAACAGCGATTTTTTTTTTATCGCCCAGTTACCAAGCTTTCGCTAACAGCAGTTAGCGACAGCTTCCAGGTGATAGCGACCGGTTTGGGCCCCGCTTTGCATGTCAGCGATATTTATCGCTAATGACATGCAAAGTTTCAGTACCCAAACTGGTAGCGACTGAAAGTAGTCACTAACACAGCTATTGCCTATTAGCAATACCCGTGACGCGATAAAAGACGCGCGCTAACCCTGATTAAGGCCAGGATTTTCCACCTGGTAAAAATCTGACTTAGCCATAATGGTCAATGGGAGGTGGATTCTATGGCTAAGTCCCCACCTGCCTATTAGCAAGATTTTCCTTAGCGAAAGGATTTTTATCGCTGGAAATCTCACGTTAAACATGGGATTTGCCGCTATCGCTGGATTTTTTTATCACTGTGGAGATAAACATTGGTAATACTGCGTTATCTCCACGATAAAATCCAGAAATAGGAGGTGATGAAAAAAATCGCGCTAAGTGCGGTTTGCGATAATTTTCGCAAGTTGTTGCTGATATGCCCCATGTTATCTTGCTTTTGCAGCATTACTTTATCCCATACATGCCACATTTCTGCACTGTATGCGGCTGCTGCATCTCTTTTTGTGTATTGGAGAATCAGTGTCTCTTTAATTAGCTTAGTACCTACCTAGGAAGCTAATCTAACTATGCCTTCATTATTTCTTGTCTTGTTAGCAATGGCAATTTCTCTATGATAGTTCCACCCCCCCCCCCGCCTCCAAAGAAAACTGTAGGCTTCAATAGCTGAAAAAATTGTAGTTAACATTTTATTTCCCTTTATAAAACAAAGTCTTCTACATACTTTTATAACAACTCATGGTAAATGTTTTCCCTTGAATAATTCTTAGGTCTATTTCTTCCACATAGTCTGTAAAAGTATTAATCAGATTCTGCAGGCTTTTGGGGTTAGGGCCAATAGAACCGCATCATCTGCATACAATGGAATTGGTATAGGGTGCTTGACAACTCTGGGGGTATCGACACTAAGCAATTGTAGTTTGTCATCAACACGATTTATATATATATAAAAAAAATAAAGGTGCCAGGACACATCCTTCACTGATCCCCATTCTCAATCTTCAATGGTTGAGTTAATTCCCCCTGTGTCCCAAAATGTACTTTTAATAATAGATTGCTATACAGTTGCACTAGAAGCAGAATTAAGTCCTTTGGGCCACATAGTGAATGCATGCACTTGCACAGTTTATTGTGGTCAACGAAATAAAATTCACAGCTGAGGTCCATGAAGCACATGTATAGACTGCCTTCATTTGCCTTTGTGTATTTCTTTATCAAGATATTCAAATGGAGTCACTGCTCATCCGTCCCCAAGCCTTTCCTAAAGCTATATTGGGCAGTTGTTAAAATATTATTTACTTCAGCCCATAATTCCAGTTTTTATAAAATGACTCTTCCTAATAATTTACCTGAGGCATCAAGCACAGAAATGGACCAATAGCATTTCAGATAATATCTAGAGCTTTTTTAGAAAATGTACTCAATCAGTGAATTTGACCAGGAAGGATGTATAATTCCAGCCCCCAGCATTAAAAACTTTAGTCAGATGGGCGCCCATAAAACTTACAGGTGTCCACCGGGACTTCATTTGGGCCCGTAGCCCTTCCCATTGGACATTTGTTCAATGCCCTAATTACCTAATCTATGGTAAAATAAACATTTACATTAACAGGAGTATCAGGAAAGGCACACCTACTGTGTTTTATCATTTGGTAATGAAAGAATTGAAGCAAAATGGTCAACCAAGCCTCCTACTGGGATTGAGGATGCAAGGTTAGGCCCTGTAATATGACGGACAAAGGGGCATTTATATTCTTTCAAAATTAGATATTTTCCATGGTCTTTACCGCCTGGATACATTTTGCCCAGGCCTCCTCTTGGAGTTCTCTTTTTCTATTGCATAATGCCTTCTCATATCTGTGAGAGACTGGCCTGGTATTTTATATCCACTAATGTAAGTGGGCACCTTGCACAAGTCCAGACAACCCTTATGGTGATTTAGGAGGTCTCAGACAACCTTAGAAAGCTATCCATGAGGTAAAGGGAAACTGGGTGCATAGGTGTGATGTGGCGTCGGAAACAGGCGCAAACCCAGTGGAGGACTTCAGGAAAGTGCCGCAGCTGGAAGAGGAGAAAGTGTCCGTTGGAATCCAAACATGGATTCTTGTCAAGGAGTACCTGAAAGCTGAGGGGAACAACCCTTGACCCTGTGACCAGGCTGGTTGCTCCCTCGGCCACCGTGCAGACCCCCTGTGTGCCGCTGCTGCCTCTCCCTGCTCCGTGTTGTCTGCTGCCTCCCTGCAGGCAGACGGGTCTGTTCGCTTGTTTACTGTCTTTTTCCCCTGCTTGACTGTTTTTGGCTCTTTCCCTTCTGCTCCATTGTAGCCCTTGTATTTTTGTGCCCGTCTCTCCCCCCTGCCCCCTCTTGCCATCTGTGCCACTTTTTCCCGCCGCTCGCATCCCCGCGGCCCCGCCCCCTCACTACCTATTGGCCGCCCTGCTCCCGCCTCCAAGCTGCTCCTCCCTCCCTCTCCCCCTCATATGGAGGCCGCACGTTGGTAAGAGGAGCGATCTTTGACCCTGTGACCAGGCAGGTCGCTACCTCTGCCACCGCGCAGACCCCCTGTGTGCCGCTGCTACCTCTCCCTGCTCCGTGTTGTCTGCTGCCTCCCTGCAGGCAGACGGGTCTGTTCGCTCGTTTACTGTCTTTTTTCCCTGCTTGACTGTTTTTGGCTCTTTCCCTCCCGCTCCATTGTAGCCCTTGTATTTTTGTGCCCGCTGTGCCCGTCTCTCCCCCCCTGCCTCCTCTTGCCTTCTGTGCCACTTTTCACGCCGTTCGCGTGCCCCGCGGCCCCGCCCCCTTGCTACCCATTGGCCGCCCTGCTCCCGCCTCCCAGCTGCTCCTCCCTCCCTCTCCCCCACATATGGAGGCCGCGCTTTGATAAGAGGAGCGACCCTTGACCCTGTGACCAGGCAGGTCGGTCCCTCTGCCACCGCGCAGACCCCCAGTGTGCCGCTGCTGCCTCTCCCTGCTCCGTGTTGTCTGCTGCCTCCCTGCAGGCAGACGGGTCTGTTCGCTCGTTTACTGTCTTTTTTCCCTGATGGACTGTTTTTGGCTCTTTCCCTCCCGCTCCATTGTAGCCCTTGTATTTTTGTGCCCTCTGTGCCCGTCTCTCCCCCCTGCCCCCTCTTACCTTCTGTGCCACTTTTTCCCGCCGCTCGCGTCCCCCGCGTCCCCGCCCCCTCGCTACCCATTGGCCGCCCCGCTCCTGCCTCCCAGCTGCTCCTCCCTCCATCTCCCCCTCATATGGAGGCCGGCAGCGGGCACGCGCAGCGGCGCGCCAAAGGCAAGCCCGTCTGCGCCATTCAGCGCCTGGACCGCGCCCAGCGCTAGAACCCCTGGCCCCCAGAAGCACCCAGAGCACCCGACTGAGATACGTCTCCGCCGCCCTCAACGCACTCAACACCGGACGAACACCCGCCTGCCACCGAGCCACCCCGAAGCGAACCCACGGACCCTTCACCTGTCAAGCCTGCAAATACACCTGCCTCCAAGCCTGCAGACCTCTCACCACCAGACCACGCAACAACAACAACCACCCCAAGTGCATCCTCCTCAACACCCGCTCCGTCCACAGGCACGTCGTCGAACTATGAGACCTCATCGACACAACAGCACCAGACGTCTCCTTCCTCACGGAAACCTGGATGAACGCCTCCTCGGTCCCTGACATCGCCATAGCCATCCCGGACGGCTACAAGATCACCCGGAAGGACCGCGTCAACCAAACAGGGGGAGGAATCGCCATCGTCTACAGGAACACCATCAACATCACGACTACCACTCTCTCCGCCGCCGAACACCTACACTTCCAGATTCACACCGACCCCAAGACCACCCTTAGAGGAACGTTTATCTACAGACCCCCGGGCCCACGCACACAATTCAGCGACACCATCGCCGACCTCATCAGCCCGCACGACCTAGCCGCACCAGAATACATCCTCCTTGTAGACCTGAACTTCCACCTGGAGAAAAACAGCGACAACAACACCACCACCCTGCTCGACAACCTCGACAACTTCGGACTCAAGCAACTGGAGAACACCCCCAACCACATCGCTGGCCACACGCTCGACCCCATCTTCTCCGCCAGCAACCACGTACCTTCAGCCACTCCGCCGGACTACACTGGACCGACCACAGAGGCATCCACTTCACCTTCGAAAAGAATACAGCCCACCACCGCATGCAACAAACGCCCCGCAGATGCTGGAACAAAATCACCACAGACCAGGTCCACTCAGCGCTGAGTCAGAACCCGCCAGCCGACACCACCGACACCAACGACGCAGCCCACAACCTTGCACAGTGGATCACCAACTGCGCCGACAACCTCGCACCACTGAAGAACCCCCCAAGCAGGACCGGCAACAGGAAAATGTCATGGTTCACAGACGCCCTCAAAGAATCTAAGAAATCCTGCAGATCCCTCGAAAAAACCTGGCGCCACGAACGAACCACAGAAAACATGACAGCCCTCAAGATCGCCACCCGCGAACACCACCAGCTGATCCACCAAAAGGACATCATTCAAAGAGCGACTAGACAACAACACCCACAACTGCAAGGAACTCTTCAACATAGTCAAAGAGCTCTCCAACCCCAGTGCCAGCATCAACGACATCACACGGTCACAAGAACACTGCAACTCCCTCGCCACGTTCTTCCACCGAAAGGTCGCAAATATACACGACAGCTTCGGACCCCAGACTCCGCCTCCACTCACCGAACCAGCAACCCCCACCACCACCCTCAGCGCCTGGACCCCCATCAGCACTGAAGACACCACCAACGTCATGAACTCCATCCACTCCCGTTCCCCCTCAGACCTTTACCCCCATCATATCTTCAACAAAGCCAACACCATCCTGGCACCCCATCTCCGGAACGTCATAAACAGCTCATTCGAATCAGCCGCCTTCCCCGAGACGAGAGCTGGAAGCACGCAAAAATCAACGCCCTGCTGAAAAAACCCACAGCGGACCCCAAAAACTCAAGAACTTCCGCCCCATCTCTCTTCTCCCCTTCCTGGCCAAAGTCATCGAGAAGACCGTCAATAAACAGCTGACTGCCTTCCTCGAGACAAACAACTCGCTCAACCCATCCCAGTTTGGATTTCGAGCCAACCACAGCACCGCGACTGCCCTCATCGCGGCCACCGACGACATCAGGACCCTGATGGACAACGGAGAAACAACCGCCCTCATCCTCCTGGACCTCTAAGCAGAATTTCGATACTGTATGCCATCGCACCCTAATAACCCGCCTCTTCAACACTGGGATCCAAGGAAAGGCCCTGGACTGGATCACCTCGTTCCTCTCCGACAGAACCCAGAGAGTCCGTCTCCCTCCCCTCCGCTCAGAAGCCACCGAGATCATCTGCGTCATACCCCAAGGCTCCTCGCTCAGCCCAACCCTCTTCAATATCTACATGAGCCCCCTCGCCGCCATCGCACGGAAACACAACATCAACATCATATCCTACGCCGACAACACCCAACTGATACTCTCCCTCACCAAAGACCCAGGCACCGCCAAAACCAACCTACAGGAAGGAATGAAAGACGTCACAGAATGGATGAAGCTCAGCCGCCTGAAGCTGAACTCAGAGAAGACGGAGGTCCTCATCCTCGGACAATCCCCATCCGTCTGGGACGACTCCTGGTGGCCCTCAGCACTGGGCTCCGCACCGACACCATCGGACCACACACGCAACCTGGGATTCATCCTGGACTCCTCCCTCACGATGACCAAACAAGTCAACGCCGTCTCGTCATCATGGTTCAACACCCTGCGCATGCTCCGAAAGATCTTCCGGTGGATCCCCACCGAAACCAGAAAGACGGTCACCCAGGCCCTCGTCACCAGCCGACTGGACTACGGTAACGCCATATACGCAGGGACCACTGCCAAACTTTAGAAATGACTACAACGCATACAAAACGCCTCCGCACGACTAATCCTCGACATCCCTCGCCACAGCCACATATCCGCCCACCTGAGAAACCTGCACTGGCTCCCCGTCAACAAGAGGATCACATTCAGGCTCTTCACCTATGCACACAAAGCACTCCACGACATGGGCCCCGAATACCTCAACAACCGCCTCTCGTTCTACACTGCCACCCGCCAGCTCCGATCAGCCAGCCTCGCCCTTGCCACCGTCCCACAGATTCACAGAACCACCGCCAGAGGAAGATCGTTCTCCTACCTGGCAGCCAAAACATGGAACTCCCTCCCCGCAAGCCTACGAATGACCCAGGACCACCTCACCTTCAGGAAACACCTCAAGACCTGGCTTTTCGAGCAGTAGCAGCACCCCCCCTCCAGCGCCTTGAGACCCTCACGGGTGAGTAGCGCGCTCTATAAATGAGTGTAGGTCACTTGAGAGTGACCAGGGGCTTGGTAAACGAATGCTCACCAATGTCAGGTGCTTCAGGATAGTTTACGGTGTCCTGGACTCTGCAGCTGCGGGGACCAGGCGACATTGAGGATGACCAGGAGCTGGAGGCAAGCTGTCCCACAAAAGATGTCGAGTGCTGAGGGGTCGGTGTCTGGCAGGAGCACCAACAAGCCTTGGCAAAAGTAACCCATGCAGGAAGTCCCAGAAGTGTGCAGTTCGGACCAGCAAGGTCCAGGGGATTCACCACAAGCGAGGGAGTCAGGGCAGCCCAGACTAATCAGGGGAGCTCAAGGAAAACAAAGATGACCCTCAATTGGACCCACAGGCTGGAGGCACAGGAGTCGCAAGAGGTCCCCAGGCAGCTTCACAAAACATTAGGCTGTGGAGCACACATTGTGAGGTGGTTGAAGATTGTTGTAGAAAAAGTTGCCAGAGGTTGGGGCTATTCAGAGCCCAATGCACTTGTCGCAGGATAGCCAACAAGTACATGCACAGGCAAACGTATTCAGTGCACAGGGGTTCAGGTAGTGCAGTCCCCCCAAGGGATTCTGACTTGAAACTTGGTGAGAGGGCAGCTCAGACCTTGAGGGGGGTAGAAACCCACCTCTTATGTTGCTGAGCCTTTCAGAGTCTGGAGTAGCTTGGGATCAGCAGTGTTGCAGTGCCTGTGAATGCAGGGGAGGGACTCCTTCATCTTCAGGTGTCTTGGATGCTTCATAGGTCCTACAAGGATCCTGTATGGTGCACAGGCACAGACGATGCAGCAGACTGAGAGGGAGAGGAAGGCTTACCCAAACAAAGTACAGCGAATTCCAGAGTGCCTAGATGGGTGAAGTGCAGTGGTGTCTGATCTGAATCTTATCGCATGACAAATCTAGGCACCTACACCCAGGTAAGCCCTTAAGTACCCTAGGGAAAGGGTTGGGAAGATTCAGGGGACCTTCCCAGGGGTGAGTCTGGACAGTGGGGAGTTTACTCCCATGTCCTTTGTCCAGTTTTGCACTAGAGTGGAAGCCAACGGCTCCCAGGACTGGTTTGAACTGGACTATGCACAGTGACATCAAATGTGCCAATCTTGCAGGTTTTCAGGCGCTGGCAAGTGCGCCCACCCATCCCTAATACACTAAATCCTGTCTGGGGGGTGAACACACCTCCCTGTGACAGGATGCCTATTGTTCTGCCTTCCCCTGCTCGAGCTTGACTCAGCAGCAGGAGGGCAGAAATGTGTCTCTGGTCCGCAACAACCATTTTGTGCTGTCCAGCGCTAGAAGACTGGTACCGGTAACACTGAGGGCCCCACAAATGGTCTTTACCAGTTACCAATGTGGGGGTATGATTCCAACATGTTTGACACCAAACACAATAGGGTTGGTTTCAGCTATTTCCGAGATGGTCATCACGCGGCAGCTTAATGCCCCTCTAAATATAGTATATGGCTGCTTCACTGACAACCCGCGAGAATGGACTCCGTAGGCTGCAGGAGTGTCCCTCTCATGCAGGGGCACCCTCTCACTCAGAACCAAGCACCCTGCCCTCAGGATTGTAAAGGCCTGCTATAGGGGTGACATAGGTTTTAAGTGCAGTGACACTTAGATATAGTAACCCTCTATCTTAAGTAAATGGTGCATGCACCGACTTACACAGGCTGCAATGACAGACCTATAGGTTCATTGTGAATGGTATCTCTTGGGTGGCATAATACATGCTGCAGCCCATGGGGGACCTCTGGGTTACCTATGCCCTGGATACATGGTTACCATATACTGGGGATTGACAAAGGTACCCCAGTATCCAATCTGGGGTGTACCTAACAGTTTAGGAAGAAAGCAGATAGACTGTTGTACTGATTAGCAGGTTCCCAGTCAGACTAGTCAAAAACAGTATTAAATCCTGCAAAAAAGTGGGGTAACCATAAGAAACATATCCTACTCTCCTACAATATCTAGACCTGCTAACCCGAATAGCAGCTAAATCCCTTGGATTTGAGTGTAACAATTTTATAAGATTATTTGGGCATGGGTGCAATTCGATTAAACTAGACTTTACTTTTATTTCCTTTGCTCCTGGTCATCATAGTCAGAAATTGCCTTACAGAATTTAAAAATGGATATATGAGCTTCCATCGTTTATTCAGAGTTGTGATTTAAGGCCAGGCCAATTAGAAAATGATCACAATTCATAGATGCTAAGTCTGTTTTAAACTTGGAAGGGTTCACACCTGTCTAATTCATTTTATTTCCATTCTGCCCAAATGGAATGATATTTATTATATTACCTGTCTAGTTTACTGGTTGTAACCTAATGAGATTTTTTAGGATCACTAGGTTAAGATCACTAACACAGTTTTCCCCCACCTGATAATTAGTGGGTGTAATTCTCCCAATAAAGGTTGTGGGTTGAAGTTCATAATTGAAGCAATATCTGTCTGACATATTTAAGCTGTATTTACACATTAAATCATGTAAAGCTGTTCTATATGGACATTGTCTAAAATGTCTTTATCCTTAGGGCCTTATTATGAGTTTGGCGGTTCTCCTGTTTGCTCGCCACTGCCGCACCGATAGGAGGCCCTCCAAGATCGTAGATCACCAACCCACCGTATTACTAACGTAATCCATGGTCGGCGGGTGATGCTGCTGTGGTCTCATGACATTGTTTGTCAGGGCCATAGGAGAGCCTTAACAGCAGACCACCACGGTGACAGTGCCTGCAGCACATTCCTACATGGTGTGGCATGCACCACATTGTGCATGTCATACCATGCAGGAACAGGGGTGCAATTCCAGAGGGCCACAACATGTGCCCCATGCATGCTCCCCTAGGCCCAGAAGTGGCATGTGGCCCTGTTTGGGCCCCCTTTCTTCCATGTCTGCCAGCCTTTTCATTTCAGGGTCACCACCAGGAAAAGAGTGGTAGAAATGAAAGTCAGAATATACTCATCAGTCCCGCAGCGCTCCAGCAGCATTTTCCTGCTCATTTCCAGACCTTGATCTCGGTTTCGTGGTGGTTCAAATGCCATACTCATAGTATCGCGCTGGGCCGCCAGTGTGGTGGTAATCTGATCACATCCATGAGTATGGCAGTCCAGTGGACCGTCGTACTAGTAATAAGGGCCTTAGTGTCAGTAAGGCCACACACCTGTTTTAAGGGAAAAGAACATTTAGTAACATTAGAATTAGTAGCACAAATTGGTAATGAGGTGACATTAGAAATGTTTTAGTTATTTCTAATGACATTCTTGTAGAGACCAATTAAAGGAGACCTCCTTTAGCCCTACCCATGTTATATTGGGTGGCTGCAGTACAGAGAGATGTAACCCCATCAGCATCAAAGGAGTTAGTTAGCCAAGTTGTTTGGATACATACTATCTGAGCCTCATTCACATATTATGTCCAATCTTCAAGATTTGGTTGATTAGGCAATCCAGCTATGTTCCAAGAGACTATAGATAATTCTGATGAATCAGCTCCATCATTAGTAAGTATGTCTTGACCCATAACTTTCTGAACAATATTTAAGGGTTTTGCTCTATAGATTGACAGGTCCACCTCAGAAGATGCAGAATTAACTTTATGTGGTGTATAAGTCAATCAAGCTTGTCCATGTTTTCTAGGAGTGGAAATCGGTACATGATTCGCAAGGGTGGTTCTAATGTCATGGAGCCACAACTTAATGAATAAGGCAGTTGCCTAGCTGAGAATGCGCACATCACAAAGAAACAATACAAGCCAAATCTGAGATGTTCTCCTGTCCATAGGCCCGAATCACAAAGAAAAATGATAGGACAGTCCTATCTTTTTATGTGTGTAGACTCCGCACTTGTACATATACTACTTGCAAATCCCTTTGTGAATAGCATACACTAAAGTGCAGGTTTACCTTTGTGAATATATCAAACTTTAAAGAGTGTTGAGACAAGGCACCTGGCCCTGACAGGGTGCGCATAGACCTTTTGAAAAACAATCAGACATTTGGGGTGCCATTATTATTGAATGTTTTTAACAGCCATGCCACTTCCCCATTCCAGAATCATGGTCAACATCCATTATAGTGACTTTCTTTGAAAAAGGATATTGTACTCAGCCCTGGGTAGGGTCTCATATAACCTCATTAATGAATGGGCTGATGAAAGTCAATAGTACACCCCAGTCAGTACGGTTTTTGACCTAAAGTGGGCACTATAGAGCAGTGTCTCAATCTTAAATTAATCATAGGGAAGCACACCATAGCGAGAAGTTCCCCTGTGTACTTACCTTTTATGGATCTATCAATGGCGTTTGATAACGTTAATCGGTCCAAGCTATGGTCTATTTTAATCTTCCTTGGTCTGGAAGAAGTAGCAGTGCATGTTTTAGTAGAGTAGAGTAGAGTGGTGTGGCTCAATGGTTAAAGACGGCAGACCTGTAAGCAGAGAACGGCCCGGGACCAGGGTTCAATTCCCGACGCGGCAGGGTCTTGGACCAGGGTCAACGGACTCGATAATTCTCGCCTCAGTGCCTACTCTAACCAGGGAACACACTCGGTAACTCTGGGCATTAAGCTTGCCTCATCTCTACAATGGCCCCCCACAGACGCAGGGATGCCTGGTTTCACCCTGGAGATACCCAGAAAAAAAAAGGGACCATCTCACAGGGAAAACCAGGATGGGTTCCCCAGCGGTCTACAGCGCCAGGACACTCGGGTAGAGTAACAGTGTGCTTTACAAGTATCCCACATTTACATTTACATTTAGTTTACTTAAATAGAGGTACGAAAGCTAGAATAAGAATTAATACTAATAGTGAAGTCTCAGAAGATGTTAACATTATGAGAGGTGTGAGACAAGGCTGTGTTCCAGTCCCACTTTTATTTATTCTATATATTAATGATCTCCATTCTTTTTTAATTACCACTACTACTGATGTTCCCTCAATCCGGAGTTCCCAAATAACGGCACTGTTGTATGCCGACGAAGCCGTGTTGATGGCCTGTACTCCGAAGGCCCTCTCTCTTCTAGTGAATGACTTCATTACATTTATGGCATCATTAGATCTTCAAATTAATTTTAACAAGTCTTTAATTATGTCCTGTGCCCTAAAAAATATAAGACATCATCTTTGAAGCTAGGTGACCACAGCCTACTTAGCATAAGCATCTTCACCTATCTAGGCATGACCTTTTAGTAATAGCGGCTCTTGGAACGTGCGTATAGCAAACAGTGGGGATAAACTCTCCAGAGCCGGAAGCTCGCTATTTAGTCTACCCCATCCTTGGAAAGGGAATCTTCTGGTTCCATTACTGAAGATCTATAGACTACAAGGCCTCCGTCTGCAACATATGGGGCTGAAATTTGGGGAACTGGGTACTGTCATCAAGTACAACTAGAAGAAAACAAATTCTGCAGAAAGATCCTGGGAGCGCTCATGTCGAGTTTCAGTTTTATCTGCCACAGCGAGTTAGACATCCCCTATGTTGAGGATTATATTAGTGTATGTTAGACCTGGCATCCTTGGAGTGGTTCCCCCCTATCTTTTTGCCTCTACCTCCTGTATTTTTGATGCTGTGCTGGATTTCGTTTGTGCTGGTTTAGATGCTTTGGACACTCTTCCACTGCTGATCAGTGTCAGAGTGTAAGTGCTCCCTGTGTAAATTGTTATTATGATTGGATATACATGATTGGCATATTTGTATCACCATGAAGTCCCTAGTAAAGTGCACTGGGTGTGCCGGAACTGGTGATGACAAATGCTACTAGTGGGGCTGCAGCACTGATTGTGCCACCCACATGAGTACCCCCAAAATGGTGTCTCAGGCCTGCCACCGCAGCGCCTGTGTGCAGTCTGTGAACTGCCATGTCTTCCTGGTCAGTGTCCCCACTGACCGGGCCTAACCCCTCCCTCTCTGTGCACATTGGTCACCCCTATGGAAGGCCCAAGGTACCCCCTTAGGCAGGGTGCAGTGTATGTGAAAGGTAGAGCATGTACTCGTGCCTGTGACATGCTCTGGTAGTGAATTGCGGCCATTTTCGTCTTTCACTGCTGCACGGCTATCTTGCTCCATAGGCTATCATGGGGAATGCTGCCTACAGTGGCTAACAGCATATCTTCCCATTGGAGCAAGATAGGACATAAAAGTCTGGTATCCCTGAACTCAGAATTTAGTAACACATCTTTTAGGAAAGGTGGTTTTTAACTCCTGTGTTTGAGAATAGCACTTTTAGAAAGTTGCTGTTCTCTTGTCTGATGCATCCCCTATGTTGAGGATTATATTAGTGTCCGTCCGCTGCTTTTTTGGCACACAATTTGGCAAAATACAGAGGGAGCCCTCACGAAAGTTATTATAAAAGATTGC
This sequence comes from Lissotriton helveticus, assembly GCF_964261635.1. Lineage (NCBI taxonomy): Eukaryota > Metazoa > Chordata > Amphibia > Caudata > Salamandridae > Lissotriton > Lissotriton helveticus. The sequence goes on from NC_136063.1 coordinate 852,569,322, forward strand.
CTCGCATGTGACAAGGAGCAGAAAAATCCTATGGTTAAACTATATTGAAAACTGTTTGCACAAGATAAGTTTCAGTCAATTATTTAAGAACCCAGAGGGCCCTTGCACTATTAATAAGAAACATGTGCATGCGTGTTGGTACCAACTTGTGCAAGCAGAGAGAGCAGAGGGGGAGCCAAAATAATCTAGAGTACCGTCATACTTAAGTAGAGGTCAGGGGTGGATTGGCTTACCCCAAAGCTATCTGACCAGTCCTGTGAATAACTGGGAACGCAGTTTGCTGTTCCGTTCCAGGGAAGGAACAATAAAATACTCTTTAAACGTCCCATCAGGCTTTCAAGGCAATCTAGATATTTGTCCATGTCAATGTGATTTCAAATCTGGCCAATCTATGCTGCACTTTTTAATCTTTTGCAATTTTTATTCCATATACCCTACAACTATCATGCTCCCTGTGATTAAGAAGTTACCCACTAGTATTTCAGAGAAGCTAATAATGTATTATTCCGATTGGACGATGAGGATATTCATACCTGCATTTTAAATCATTGTTTTACATCTGATGTGAATTTTTATTTCATCTGTTCTCTCTTATGGTGCTGGAAGCCTTGATTTCAAACTGAATTATTTATATTGTGCTGTTTTTATGGTTTAAAATGTATAAACCGGAGAAAGAAAGAAAGGAAGGAAGAAAGGAAGAAAGAAAGAAAGAAAGAAAGAAAGAAAGAAAGAAAGAAAGAAAAAGAGAGAAAGAAAGAAATAACAGCATATGCTCAAATATACGTGTTTCATAAAAATTCCAAAAACAATTTATTATGCATTGATCATTATTCTTCTAAATGTGACTTTATAGGGTTACTTGGGAGTGAGAACATTCATTAATTTAGGAATGGGCAGGCTGGATATAGCAGTCAATCCAATGTAATTTAAAAGTAGTGGTCTGTTACCATTCCATAGGATCACCCTGGCTTGGCCCATAGAAATTAATGGGAAAGTATTCCTTAATTGCGATTCGCAATTTGCTAATCGCAATTATGGAATTTTAAGAAATCGCAAAAAAAAGCGATTTTGTACATAGGGGTAGATGTATCAACATACCCCTTTGTGATTTCTAAATAGCGATTTTTAAGGAATCGCTATTTAGAAATCGCAAAATGGGATGTATTTAAGAAATCGCTATTTTTTTGCGATATCTTAATCTTCCTTATTTGCGAATTTGCAATTTGCGAATTTGCAATTAAGGAATAATTTCTCATTCATTCCTATGGGTCAGGAGGCCCATAGGAATGATTGTGAAATTAATCTCAATTTGCGATTCGCAATTTGCTAATCGCAAATTGAGAATAATTTCAAGGGTGCAGGGGTGTCTCAAGGACACCCTGCTGCACCCCTGAAATGTACATGTGTGTGCATATGGCGCACATACATGCCCTATGGGCAAGTGTGTGCGTCACATGCCACCATCAAAAATGCCAAATTGTGCATTTTTTAAAGAATTCGTAAATTACCATCAACTACAAGTTGGTGGTAATTTGCGATTTCTTAACCAAAATTCGCAATTCAAAAATGCTACATACATAGCATTTAAGGAATTGAAAATTGTGATTCCTTAAATGCTATGGCAAAATAAGGAATCGCAATTTTTTGCGAAAAATTAATTTGCGACTTTTTGATGCATGCCAAAACATGCAAATAGACCGTTTGCGATTTGCAAAGGCCAAAATTCTGCAAATTTCAGCCTTTGCGAATCGCAAAAGGCTTGATACATCTAGGCCATATATACCTATTTGCGATTCTCAAATAGCGATTTCTTAAAAATCGCTATTTGAGAATCTGAAAACTGGATGATGATACATATGGCCCAAAGTGCTGTGAAAAAGTCCTTCTATTTTAAATAGAGCCATGAGTAAGAATATAGGGCCATATGTATCATCATCCAGTTTTGCGATTCTCAAATAGCGATTTTTAAGAAATCGCTATTTGAGAATCGCAACTAGGTATGTATGTACAAAATCGCTTTTTTTTTATTTCTTAAAATTCCTTAATTGCGATTCGCAAATTGCGCACATACATGCCCTTAGGCACTTTGAAAAATGCAAAAATGTGCATTTTTCAAGGAATTTGCAACTTGTCACCAACTAGAAGTTAGTGGTAATTTGCGATTCCTTAAGGACATTTTGCACATTTTTTGGGCTTCTTACATTGCATTTAAGGAATCGCAAAATTTGTGATTCCTTAAATGCAATCGCAAAATAAGGAATCGCAAATTTTGCGATTTCTTATTTTGCATGCAGATTTGGGTAATACATACCATTTTGCGAAAATGCGTTCGGAAACGCCAACATTCTGCAAATTTCGGTGTTTGCTAAACCATTTGGGCATGATACATATGGCCCATAGTCTTATGGCAGAGCTTTGAGTGAATCTGTGTTTTATCAAGAAGAGAGCTCTGAGTGAGTTTGGAAAGTAACAACAGCAAATCTATAACTCAGCCTGAGTAGTATATTGTGCTCTGGTAGAGGACTCTATTATCAAGAGAAGATCTCAGGTGTATTCTCGGTAAAGTTTGACTGTATAATCAAAAACAGAAATATGACCAGCTATGTGCTATGAAGCGCATTACTCCTATGCTGGTCTGTGTTATGAAGAGAAGAGTTTCTAAGTGTGTTTATTCATATCAAGTCCAGAGCGCTGAGTGAAGCGTTTCTGAAATGCTAACAACAAAGGTCTATGGGGCATATGTAGGTAATTTCCATTTTGTGATTCCCAAATAGCGATTTTTAAGGAATCGCTATTTGAGAATAGCAAAATGGACTGTAGGTAAAAATTTGCAATTTTTTTGCGAATCTTTAACATTCCTTATTTGCGATTAGCAAATTGCGAATCGCAATTAAGGAATGAGTGTCCCATTCATTCCTATGGGAAAAAAGGCCCATAGGAATGAATGGGGATACATTCTCAAATTGCGAGTTTCTGTGTGAAAATCGCAATTTAAGAATCGCAATTCCAAGGGTGCCAGGGTGTCCAAAGGACACCTGTTGCACCCCTGAAATGTGCCTGTAAGTACATGTGGCGCACATAGATGTCCAAAGGGCATGTCTGTGCGCCACATGGCACTTTGAATTTTTTTTTTAAATGAATTTTTGAAGGAAATCGCAAAATACCATCTTCTTGAAGTAGGTGGTATTTTGCGATTCCTTATGCAAAAAACGCAATTTTTAAAGTACCCCTACATAGCATTTAAGGAATCGCAAAATTGCGATTCCTTAAATGCTATAAGCAAAATAAGGAATCGCAATTTTTGCGATTCCTTATTTTGCTAAGTGGCATCTACATATCAAAACGCCGTTTGCGATTCACAAACGCCGAAATTCGCCGAATTTCGGCGTTTGCGAGTCGCAAACAGCTACCTACATATGCCCCTAAATGTTTACTTACTTAATAATAGTTGTCTGATGTATTATAGGTCTTTGTACGAATAGAGCTCTAATTGAAGTTCCATGTTACAAAGAGAAATGATAGGGATAACTCCGCGTACTATAGAGTGTAAAGCAAATGAAAAAAAAATGTTGTCAAATGGGACTGTATCAAGTCACACACTCAGTGCTGTCTGTGCAGGGATTGACCATTTAATTTCAGCCTAGCAAAGAGAAACAGACAGGCAGGATCTTTCCACAATACTCTTTCCCGAGTTACATATAATTCCTCATTACACCTCTCAATGATGATTGCAGGTAACAGGGATTGATTGCTACAATGTATAATGCAATAACTTTCATAAAGCAGTCTTCATTTCAGCAGAAAACTATGATGAAGATCTTTTCGTTCCATGCAATATTCCAAGGTCAATTTATGTGGGCAAGTGTATTTCCATATTTACAACTGAGCACTCGTGGTTCTGAATAGATGTGGGCGGGGGGCAACAGAGGAATAGTTTACTAAGAGCACTATTGAAATTTTTGATTGTTAGTGAATGCATGAGGTTCTCGTTAGATGTGTCTTTATTACACACCATAAGCAAATCACTTAGGCCCTCGGACTGCCAGGAAACCGCTGGCTCTGCCGGGATCAAGGATCGCGCTACTCTGGGGGTCTGGAAAGGCACGGTAACATGCTGCCGGTGCTGAAGCCGGCACTGCCAAGCATAATCCAAGTTGCCTTTTCTCCACCAGGCACGGCCCGTGCAGGGCGTTATACTGGGCGGTGACGTCAGGCAGGGGAAGGCCAGGGTGGGGGGTTGTAAAATGCGGGATATGGACCATTACCTCCTCGTCCTGGTCTCCCCGTCCCATTCCTGATACATGAGCAGCTAGTCTGCTCTACAGAACCCCTACCTAACTGAGCTGTTGGCACTTACCCCTAGGATGACGTCACCATCACGTGACTACAAAAGGGGGAAGTGCCGGAAGAATCATCCTGTTTTCTTTTTTCTGCAGTCTACGACCGCGTTCCTGGCTGGGCTGTTTCCTGGAGGCTTCCTTTTTCTCGGGTAAGTCTCCCTGCTGTTTGTTTGTTTTATGCGGCGGCCTGCTCTAGCGGCCGCCTCTGTTTTGTTTTCACTGCCGCTTCCCCCGGGCTACATTCGGCTTCCTTTACTCATGGGGGCATTTTTGTTACTCACGGCTCGCGTTAGCGGCCGGCTTTGTTTTGGGGGCGCTTTGTTGCACGCGGCTCGCGTTAGCGGCCGTTTCTGTGCTCTGTGCTTCGTGGTGCTCACCTGGCTTGGGTTGGCCTGCTCCAGCGGCCGTTCCTGGGCATTCTCCGGTCCATTTCGCCCTGCTCTAGCGGGCAGGGGCTTTTCTATGGAGTTTGGTGTCCTGCATCGTTTTCATGGGGCGATTTTGGCGGCTGGCTGGGCTTCTTATACCGGCCCAGTTTTTTCTCCTCCCACTGGTGTTCGGGTCCTCCGCTATATCTGGGGTCCTTGTTGGGATCTTTTTTGTCCTTGTTTATGCCTGATTGGGAGTGCTGTTTGGACTTTTTGCTTCCGCTATGGATTCGGATGCTTCTTCTTCTGCGGCCCCTCTGGATGCCCTGCGCCTCATTATTAATGAGGCTGTGGCTGCTGCTTTCCTGGCTAGGGACGCGGCTGGGCCTCCTCCCAAGGTGCCTCGTGTTTCTTTGGATGCGCAGGCTGATCCTGTGGAAGACTTTGGTCCTGATGAGGATGAGGGTGTCCGTGGTCGTTTTGTTCAGGGTGCTGAGCTCACTGAACTGTTTGCCCATATGAGGTCCAACTTGTTTTTTTCTCCTCCTGCGGATGCTGTTGTTGAGGATGCCTTTTTTACGCAGTATGTCCAGCCTGCTCCGGATTCTTTACCTTTGCATGGTGCTTTGCGTAATGTGCTGTCTCACGAATGGAAGGAGGTGGACAAGTCTTCTTTTCCTCGTTTCCTGTACAGACGTTACCCTCTTGAGGGTTTTGCTGATGAATTCCCTCAGGCTGTGAAAGTGGACAATTTGATGGCGGGCCTTTCCTCTCAGGGTTTGGTTGTTTCTGAGGACGCCCTTCCTGCGGACGCTGTGGATAAGCGTCTTGAGGGGGCGGTGAAGCGTTCCTATGCTGCTTCTAATTTCTCTGTCCGGGCGACTGCATATTCCAACTATATGGTTCAGTCTCTCCTTAAAGACTTCCATTCTCTGTCTGTTCTGCTGAACGACGGCGAGGATGCCACTCCTCTTCTGTCTTTGATGGAGATGCAGGTGCGTTACCTGTCGGACATTTCCTTCGACAATTTGGGGGCGGCGGCCGCCGCTTCTGGTGCTTCCATTGCTGCCCGGCGTCATATTTGGATGCGTTCCTGGAAGGCGGACTCTTCGCAGAAGTCGGTCCTCCTTAAATTGCCTTTTGAAGGTTCTAAGGTGTTCGGTCCTCAGCTGGAGGGCATGGTCAAGCAGTCCGCGGAGAACCGCAAGCTGGTGGCTCCGATTCTTCCTCCTGCTCGGGGGCGTGGATTTGGTTATCGTCGCGCTTTTGGGCCTCCTGCTCGTGGCGCTTCTCAGCCCTTTCGAGGCAGGGGTCGTGGCCGGGGGGCCCCTGGAAGTGCCAAGCCCCGGGCCGCTGCCGGTGTTGCCACCCCCGCTTCCTCCTCTTCACAATGACTGTCTGCCTTTACCCGTTGGTGGTCGACTCCAGTGCTTCCGCGCCCAGTGGTTGTCGGTTCCGGATGCCTGGGCGGTTCAGACTGTTTCGGAAGGTTGCCGGATAGAGTTTTCCTCTCCTCCTCCTCCGGGTTTTTTTTCGAACTCCCGTGCCCCGTCTTCCTTTGCGAAGAGTGTCTTTGTTGGCAGGTGTTCGACTCCTGTTGGAGAAAAAGGCTATTGTGGAGGTTCCAGCGCTGGAAAGGGGCGAGGGTTGCTACTCCATCCTCTTTCTGGTTTCCAAGAAGGACACTTCAGATCTTCGTCCTGTTCTGGATCTGAAGCGTGTCAACCGCTTCGTCGTCCATCGCCATTTCAAGATGGTGACCCTCCAGTCCATCCTGCCTCTGGTCCTTCCGGGTGGCTTCCTGGCGTCCCTGGATTTGATGGATGCGTACCTGCATGTTCCTGTCCATCCTGCCGACCAGCGTTTTCTGCGCTTTGCTGTGGGGACCCATCACTACCAGTTCCGGGTGCTGCCTTTCGGCCTGTCCTCTGCGCCCAGGGTGTTCACCAAGCTCCTGGCCCCTCTGGTGGGTATTCTTCATTCCAGGGGGCTGCTGGTGTTTCCATATCTGGATGACTGGTTGATTGTCTCTCCCTCTTTTTCGCAGGCTCTGTCGGATGTGGCCCAGGTGTGTCATCTGCTGGGTTCCTTTGGGTTCCTTATCAACCATCGGAAGTCCTCCCTGGTACCCTCTCAGTCCCTGAAGTTCCTGGGGGCTTTCTTCCGGATGGACCTGGGCATGGTGTTCCTCTCCCAGGAGCGCCAGTTGACTTTGTTTCGCCACCTTTCATGGCTTCTTTCCCAGTCGCAGGTGTCTGCCCGTCTCTGGTTGCGGAGTCAGGGGGAGATGGCGTCCACTCTACATCTCCTTCCTTGGGCCAGACTGCATCTGTACCCCCTGTTGCATCATGTCCTGTCTCACTGGGATCCCGCCTCCTTGGACTACGAGACTCTGATCCCTGTCACTCCGGGGACTCGGGCGGATCTCCGGTGGTGGTTCTCTCCTCTCTCCCTTTCCGGGGGGTTCGACCTCCTTCCCCCTCAGTCTGTGGTCGTGTTGTCCACGGATGCGAGTGCTTTGGGATGGGGGGCTGTTCTGGGTTCTTCCAAGGGTCAGGGTCGGTGGTCCCGATTCGAGTCCCTCCAGTCCTCGAACTGGAAGGAGTTGAGGGCGGTCTGGCTTGCTCTCCTTTGGTTCGCTCCTCTCCTTCGGGGTCGGGCGGTCTCTCTGCAGACCGACAATCAGGTGGTTCGCTCCTATGTGAATCACCTGGGGGGCATGTGTCATTCTCTCTTTCTCCTGTCCCGGGAGATCGGCCTTTGGGCCGAGTCGAATCTGTTGTCTCTGACGGCGGTCTATCTTCCGGGGAAGGAGAATGGGCCTGCGGATACTTTGAGCAGGGTGTTCCCCTCCTCGGTGTCCCTCTGTCTGTCCCCGGATCTGTTCGGGCAGATTGTCCTCCGATTCCACCTTCCTTGGCTGGATCTTTTTGCCTCGGAGGATTCCGCCCTTCTTCCTCTGTTTTGCAGCATCATTCCGTCTCCATTGGCTTGGGCGACCGATGCTTTCTCGATTCCTTGGTCGGGGGGTCTGCTGTTTGCCTTCCCTCCATTTGCCTTAATTCCGAGGGTCCTCCGGAAGATTCGTTTGGATCAGGCGGAGGTTCTCCTGGTGGTTCCAGAGTGGTCTCGGCAGTCTTGGTTTCCCCTTCTGCTGACTTTTGCCGTTTGCCCTCATTGGAGGTTTCCCCTGTCTCCCTCCCCCCTGCGGGCTCCTCTTCTCAGTCTTGCCTCCCTGCGTCGCCTCCGGCTGGGGGTTTGGCACTTGAGAGGTTGAGTTTGCTGGGTCTGGGTTGCTCGTTAGAGGTTGCCCAGTGTCTTCAGCTTTCCCGGCGTCCTTCCACCTTGAAGTCTTATGCCCGTCACTGGAAGAATTTTTCCACCTGGTGTCTTGGGAGGGGTCTCTCTCCTGCCTCCTGTGAGGCCGTGCGGGTGTTGGACTTCTTACGGGATGGTTTTATCTTGGGTCTGGCGGTTTCTTCCCTGCGGGCGCAGTGGGCTGCCGTTCTTGCCTTTCGGGGTTCCTCTGTTTCATCTGTCTCCCCGTTGGTGGCTCGCCTTCTGAGGAGTTTCTTGCTTCAACGTCCTGTCTCCCGTTCCCCTGTGCCTCCTTGGGATCTGCCCTTGGTTCTACGGGCTTTGACGGGTCCCCCGTTTGAGCCTTTGGACTCCGTAGCCCTGAAGTTCCTTTCTGCCAAGGTTATCTTCCTGGTGGCCATTACCTCTTGGCGTAGGGTTGGTGAGATTGGTGCGCTGATGGCTTCTCCCCCCTTCTTGCGCTTCTGCGCTGACAAGGTCGTTCTCCGTCCGAGTCGGTTTTTTCTCCCTAAGGTGTTTTCGACTTTTCACTGTCAGGAGGATATTGTTCTCCCTGTGTTTTTTCCGGCTCCTGCCTCTCCTGAGGAGGAGCTTCTCCATTCTTTGGATGTGTTGAGGGCTCTCCACATCTACTTGGAGCGTACGGCTGGTTTCCGTAAGGTTGATTCCCTGTTCGTCACCTACGGCCTGTCGGGTCTAGGGCTTCGCCCTTCTTTGTCCACCTTGTCTCGTTGGGTCAAGGGCGCAGTGGTTTCTGCTTATGATTCGGTCCAATGTCCCCTGCCTTCTTCTGTTCAGGGTCGGTCGACTCGGAGCATTTCGTCCTCCTGGGCCATGTTCAGGGGTGCCTCTTTGCGTGACATTTGCAATGCTGCTACGTGGGCTTCTCCCCACACTTTTGTTGCCCATTATCGTCTGGAGTTGGGGATGGCGGCCTCCGCTGCTTTTGGGACTAGTGTCCTGTCTGCAGTACTTGATTTGTAGTTTTGTACTGTTTACATTGATTAAAATGGACCTGTTTTTCTGACATTCTTCTGGTCTGTTTTTTTCTTACAATCACCATGTGCTTGGATATGGGCTCATGTATCAGGAATGGGACGGGGAGACCAGGACGAGGAGGTAATGCCCGGTTACTCACCGGTAATAACCATTACTCCGAGTCCTGGTCTCCTCGTCCCATTCCTGAGCCCTTTCCTCCCTCCCTGGTTTGGGTTTTCTGTGGGTGATTGTATGTGTTTCGTTCTGTTGTCTTTGGTATTTTCAGGATGATTCTTCCGGCACTTCCCCCTTTTGTAGTCACGTGATGGTGACGTCATCCTAGGGGGAAGTGCCAACAGCTCAGCTAGGTAGGGGTTCTGTAGAGCAGACTAGCTGCTCATGTATCAGGAATGGGAGGGGGAGACCAGGACTCGGAGTAATGGTTATTACCGGTGAGTAACCGGGCATTACAGGTAAGTACCGAAAAAAAAAAAAAATACATTTCGTTACCTGCGCTTCATCGCCAAATGTAATGCAGCGCGGGCAACAAAATTCGTTTTTTTTTTCCGGTACTTACCTGTAATGGTCCATATCCCGCATTTTACAACCTCCCACCCTGACCCTCCCCCACCTGACGTCACCACCCGGTATAACACCCTGCACGAGCCGTGCCTGTCCACCCCCCTTTTCATGGCAGTGAGCCAGCCATTAGAAGGGCGGCAGAAAGGCAACTAAGGGGGCACTAACAGAGCCCCTGTTCCACTCCTGGGTCTGGCAGTGCATGCAGGGGGGGCACGTTCTACCCCCCTGGAATTGCACCCCTGTTCCCACACGATGTGATGCCAAACCATGCAGGAACGTGCAGTCGGAACTCTATCAGCAGCAGTCAGCATGTTAGATTCTCCTATGAGCCTAGCATACCACCGCCATGAGACCGGCGCCTCACAGCCCACTGCCATGGATTACAATCGTAATCTGGAAGGCAGATGCATAACGACCTTGGCGGTCCTCCTGTCGGTGCAGCATTAGCAGACCTACAGGAGGACCGCCAAAGCCAAAATAAGACCCTTAATACTTGGCTGCCCCGCACATAAAGGTCCTAAAATGGTGCCCAAAGGTTATTTTTGGCAATGTATATATAGTCTGTGTATAGATTTATCAATATAAATGGTGACACACCGCCAAATTACATGTTTGCCACATAGTAGTCATATATATAGGAATATGAGCTCAACAATGTAGCAGTGTATAATAGTTTATATTCGAATTACAGGTTTCACAAATTGCTGTACACCCTTTTACATGCACAGAATAGGCCACAGTGTTGAACAGAGCATCTGAAACTTTTTCCAACCCAACCCTTCCGCTGCTGAAAGGAGATATACATGTAAGATGTTAATTTTAACCAAAACGTGGGAAACAATTCAAAGACCTGGGAAAGATGAAAAGCTGAGCAGGCGTTACAGAAACGCACTCAGCCATCCTGACGTTTGAGGCCAAGTATTGACCCCAGATCCATAACTAAGAAACTCAGTCTAGGACATGTAAATATCAGGAATACGAAGCAAAAAAAATCCCTAAAGCATGAGTTACGGTCCTAAGGACGACAATCTCTTTTCATTGATTTCCAACAATGCACAGATCCCTGATGGACCAAGGTGAGTATTTTCATCAGTACATGGGCGTGAAGTTACCTCGCCGGCAAACGTATAGCTCCACGTAAGGTATTAACTGTCTCTGGGGCAAATGCTGCACGTTTCCCGTTTTTCAGAAAATATTCTACAATTGACATCCGACCTCCCCCCCCCCCCCCCCACACACACACACCTTTGCTAGCTTTATTTGACTTGCATACGATGTGTTGCATTTGACCGAAATCTTTTGATTACTGGTAGTGTGAGATCAAATATGAAACGGCTGAAATACTTGGGCAGAATTATATCAGCATGCATGGATGACAAAAGGAACACTGATCACATTCGAATTGTGCAAATACAGTTTAGAACTTGAAAAGTACAAAAACGACACTTACATCGACTGACCTTTGCAATATTGGAAAGTATATTGAGTTATTAAGACGACATTAGTTCAGAAGCTCTAGTCAGTGTTCACATACTCCTGTACACCCGTTCACATAGACAAAAAAGGCCACACTTTTGTACAGGGCAGCTGAAACGTAGTGCAAAAACTTCTTCCAACCCAACCCTCGGCCGTTAATAGGTTTTATAAATAGAAGACGTTAGTTATTATTAACCAAATCATGACAGACACTTCAAAGGCCTTGGAAAGATGTAATGCTGTGTAGGCCTTAGAAGGGAACATGTCCCGGGAAAAAAAAAAATTCCAACAGCGAGGACTAACCTAAAGGACCAATGTGAGTATTTTCGGCAGCGCAAATGGGCCTGGAGCTACCTCGCATGCAAACGCTGTGCAAGGTAACAGTTGACGAATATATCTGGGTGTCTAAATGCAGCAGGGTCAAGTGTGTAATAACACACTGATGTATGCATCACGCAGTGGGTTTTTTCCCCAGCACTTTCGTATGAAACCATGGAAACCAATGGGGAACTTGATTAGTCCCCTCACATTTCACAGATTTTATTCAACAAGCAGCGGGGATGCTTTTTGCCGGCAGTGGTTAATCTTGATTTTTCGAACTCGAATATTTGCAATTGTAAAATTGAACCCACCTACGTCAGTTGGCTTGTCAACTGCCGATTTGCATGAGGGTTAATGATTTCATGAACCAGTATGTCTCCTAGGTGCCAAGACGCTTTGGGAAGCACGTGCAGGATTCGGTTGCATTTCAATAGATGTTTCAGTCCAGCTGTCGTGTCGGAACAATATATATTTATAGTTTTATGCGTGCAGGCAAATACTTAACGTAATTATTACCGTGGCTCTATGTCACATGTATAAGCGCGCTCCCTGAGCAACGCATCACTTCCGGTCCTTTCGGAAATACACGCAGTAGAAATGACCTGTATTAAATAAGTTGTTGCACTCTGCGAATCTTTACCTATGTACGGGTCTATCCTCAAAGGGCATTTTGCAGTACATGAAGTAGTTCTAGTCACTTATTACAAAATGTTGTTCAAATAGTTCCACCACGCCTACCTTCTGTGTGGAAGACTTCACTACGTGCGCGGAGGTCTCCACACACGTAGGGTTTATGTTTTAGATGTAAATGTGGGAGGGACAAGTGGAGGGGCTGAAAAACGGGAAATAGCTAAACCTAAATGGGAGGAGTTTATGGAGGAGTAAGGCGAAACTTAGGGAGGGAGATGAAAATAAAAACACCCAACTGCAAAGGAGTAATTCCACTGCTTTTCGCAAACTATACTTCTAAAGTGCTACATCCAAACATGACCCAAAAAGTAGTAAATGTACTCCAGTCAAGCAATATGAAATAATATTTATTAAACAAAATTATTCCGTTTTGCACTTTAAAGGTTTGAAGTACAGGGTGGAATGAAGTGTTTTTATTTGTTTGAAGAACATCTGAGGATTATTGGCAGGCTCCTGTGTGCCGAAGTGCAACTGAATAGGTAGGCGATGGCCCGATCTTCGGGTAATCTGACTATATAGTGAGCCACAGGAAAAGAAAACAAAAGAAAAAGAACTGGCGGATAAAAAAGCAGAAATAAATACAGGACGCACAGTAGTAAATCTACACCACTTGTACTTATTTAAGCTTAACTTCAGATTCTGACCTGTCCGGAAAGTTAATTTCACTGTGGACAAACTTGCATTGACATATTTAAATTCCTCTGTGAATGAAAACTTATAACTTGGAATACCACAAAAAATCCAAAACCCAAAAAGTTAACAACGAGAGCAATAAATCAAACCCACCAAACAGGATTATCTGTATTGGACATTAGTTTACTAAAGGCCAGATGTAGGTGGCCAAATACCCGTCGGTAAAGCCGAAATTCGGTAAAATTCAGCTTTACCGACCTGTATTTAGCCCTGTCTGATGTACGTATTACCGAATGCCTTCGGTAATAACGAATCGGTAAATCCAAGGGAAACAGTTACCGATTCCTTATTTACCGATCGGTGAACACCGAAACAAACAATGCCGAATCGGTAAATAACGAATCGGTAATAATTCCAAAATGCAATGTAGCAAAATTCGGTAATACTGAATTTGACCAAAATCGGTATTTACGAATCGGTATTTACCACTGATCTAGAGCAGGTGGTAATCAGGTGCAGGGCATAAAAAGAGCCCCAAAATGCAACAGTATGAACACAATGGCGGGCCTCTACCTCATAGCAAGGCGGCTACGTTTGAGAGCAGCAGGAGTGAGGTTCTGGAGACAGGAAGAGCATGTGTACAGACTGCATGTCACACTGTTCCAATTGACTGAGCCTGAAATCCATGACAGGTACAGGATACACCCACACACCATCCTTGACCGGATACGGGACCCAAAACCATATCTTTAGCATCAGACACCAAGGGAGCACACAATACCCACCCATGTACACATGCTCTGTTGCCTACACCTCCAGGCATCAGGAAGTTACCACGGTGTGATAGCCACAGTGGGTGGTGTGTCACAGAGCTGCCTGTCCCATTTTCTCAACACCTTCCTGGACGCCATGATGGACAGAATGCATCATTACCTAACCTTCCCCAGCACACAGGCAGAGCTGCAGAAGACCAAGCTGGATTTCTACCAAAAGGCACAGTTCCCACACGTAATAGGCTGCAACGATGGAACCCACATACCAATCTGCCCACCAGCAGCAACAGAATACATTTACCGCAACCGCAAATCCACTCCCTCCATAAACGTGCAGGTGATATGTGATGCAAACTTCATCTTCGCTGACATTGTTGCCAAATTCCCCGGGAGGACCCACGACTCCTACATATTCAGGAACAGTGGCATCTACACACGTCTGGCTGCTGGTGAATTCGGAGAAGGATACCTACTAGGTAAATGAATGGTACACACCCTGATGTATACCTTGGATTAACCTATTAGTGACACAAATTAATTGCACTTTCTTTCACATTTAGGTGACAGCGCATATGCCCTCCGGTCTTTCCTACTCACCCCATATCTCAACCCATCCACCCCAAGGGTGAGGAGATACAATGTGGCACATAAGGGCACACGCAACGTGGTGGAGCGCACCTTTGGACTACTAAAAAGCAGGTTCCATTGCCTCCACAAAAGTGGAGGTGCACGTCTGTACAGCCCCATCAAATGTTGCAAAATATTAGCAATAGGTGCAATGCTACATAATCTTGCCACAAAAAAAGAAACAGCAGTGGAACTAACTGACTCTGAGGACGAGGGCGAAGACAATCCCCAGGCAGAGCCCTACGCAGCTGGTGTGGCAGCAGAACAGGATGGGAGACACAGACGGGCTGAGATAACATGCAACTATTTCTGAGTGAGTAAGGAGACAGAGCCAGTTACTGTATTTGTGTGATGGTGTTTAATTAGCACACCACCAGGAGCAAAACGAGTGTCCATACAGACATGGGTTACATCACCCATCAAATGAGTCACAAATCCTACTTGGATCTATTTCCTGTGCCCACTCGCTGCATTTCCACATTCCCTGGCCCCACTGTCTGTACTGCCTGTATGGTACTGGGCAGTGCTGTGGCATTTGCTGCGCCTCCTGCCCTCGGTGGGAGAGGGAGTTATGTTACAACGGCTAGTAGCCTCCTCACTGTCCCCCCGCTTCCATAGTGGCCACCTTCTCATTCTGCAGCAGTTCCAGTGCAGAGGTCATTGACACCATCCCCTTAACCACATTCCTACTACAATGTGCCATCTCCTCCTGCATGGCTATTGACCTTCTGCACATTAGGGAGGTAGCAGTGGACAGCCGGTCCTCCGCCTTGGTATAGGCCTCAAGTCTCTGCCTCTCTCTGGGCCTACAAAGACGGTCCTGCTCTAACTGGCTGCAGAGCTTGCTCACAGACGTCGCAATGTCTCTCATGCCCTCAGACATGTTGTTGCTCATTTCACTTATGCCCTTATCAATTCGGTGCATGTGCTTGTTCATGTGAGCCATCTCTCTATGCAATGATCGCATCTCTCTCCTTTGCAGGCGCTGGACCTTAAGCATGTTGCCTTCCAGTCCAGCGAAGACACTTTCACCCTGTTCCGAGACTTGAGGACTGGCTGGCCTTGCCCTGCAGAAACTTGAGGATGTGTGGGCACGCTCTGATGGTGTCTCAGCCCTATCCATGTTGCCTTCCTCATTGCCTGGAGACTGTTGGCCCCCTGTGCCCTCCTCCTCCGACTCCTCCATCTGCTGGAGGGTGGCCACGGCATGCTTCCTGCCTGACTGTGGTGGTGGTGGTAGTGCTGATTGTGGCGGTGGTGATAGAGTTGGGGGAGTTGGCTGCGTTGTCTGGTGCTGTGGTGATGGTGGGGAAGGAGAAGTTGGTGATGGTGGTGCGGTGGTTGTGTGCCCTGCAGGCGAACTCTCATCCTCCTGTTGCCTCCCCTCTGGCCTGGGTGCCTTCGCTCTGCTCCCCTCTGCTGCACTGCGAGATGTCTCGCCTGTAATGACAGAATGTAGATATACTCACTTCTCTGGCTGCATATGCATTGCATTAAACGTCATGCCTACAAATCACACTGACTGTCCTCTGCTTGCTAATTTCTTTCACATGCTATTGGGTTTGCTAGGCTGACTGTCCTATACATCTGTTCCCTAAGACTACATCTCCCACAATGCATTGCAGCTAATGAGTATAACATGGAGTGGAGTGGGAGCCCCTATGCCTCTATCGGGATTGGGGTTGGGGAGGGGGATGCACAGCATGCTGGGCATGCATCTTACCCGTTTCCTGGCAGCTCTGGAAGAGCTGTCTGCATCTCCCACGCCACTTACAATCTCCGGCTGGAGGGTGGACTCCACCATGAGTTCCAGTGATGTTGGTGCAGGTGCTGTGTTCTTCCCTCCACCAGTTTTGTTGGCCTGCCTATGCCTCTCCGCCATCCTTGCCTTCGCCGTCTTCCTAAAGTCGTACCACCTTTTCTTGATGTCCTCTATGGAGCGCTGGGTGACCCCCATTGCATTGGTTTTGCTCTGGATGCCAAACCAGATCTGTCTCTTCTGAGACTCAGGCACATGTAGGGACTGCTTTCCAAACAGCTTCTCAGGGTCCTTGCTCATGTCTTGGATTAGTACCTCCAGCTCCTTCTCGCTGAACTTCAGCTTCCTTTTTCTTTCAGCTCCCTCCTTCTCTCTCTCCTGGCTTGCCATTTCCAAGGTTTGTTCTTTTTGATTTGAAGATGAGAGGCTGCTTTGCTCCTGGATTCTCAGCTCAGCTACCTGCCTCACAGTAGGCTCCAGGTTCAGTGCAGCTGCCTGGGTGTGGCCACTTCCTGTTTGGGGGGTAATTGGGATGCACAGGATTGGCTGATTCATCAAAATCTGAATTTTTGAATTACCAAATCGGTATTTACCGATTCGGTAATGGATTCGGTATTTACGAATCGGTATTGGTGATTAGTATTTTCTTTTACCGATTGCTTCCGAATCGGTATTTTTTACCGATTTTTACAGAATCTGCAAATTTTACCGATTGTTTACGTACATCGGTGATACCGATTCCTTAATACCGAATCGTTAAAATTCGGTATTAAGGATTCGGTATTTCACGATTACCTACATCTGGCCCCAAATGAATTATCGTCCTTGTCGAACAAGAAGTAGCTCCTCATGAAGAGCTTGAGATATGGGGGATGTGGAATCACCCTTTAAATCATCGTCAAAGTATTCACCTATTACCCCACAGGATGGCATTGATGTATTTAATGACTTACTAATCAAGGACATAATACAAATAGGTAAACACCGGGCTAAATACCATAACAAACACTAAATGCAGCAGCAGAGACTTTTTGTGTTAATTCACAAACTTAAAAATCAACATGATATTGTCATCTATAATGCTGACAAAGGAGGCAACATCGTCTTGTGGACATTAAAGGCTTATAAGGAAGAAATTCAACACCAACTACAAGATAATTCATGTTATGCCCTGGCATCAAGGGAGCAATGGACACAAATAAAAATCCAAACAACTACTGGAGTGTAGAAATGGACTCCTCACACAATGAGGATGAATGCAGCTTTCTACGTCACGACTATCCCTATTTTGTCCATTGGGGATAATACAAGAATGTATCAAAATGTACTGACAATTTTTTAAAGCCTTATGTATAAAATCTCTGATCGTTCATTTAACATATGGGTGACTTTTTTTTAAAGTAATTTATGATATGCCATGAGAGGAGGACTTTTCTTTGTTGCAATTAGATGTCTCTTCACTTAACACTACCATTGGCCATAATGATTTAACAAGAGTGGTAGAACACTATCTTAACAACAGGCCACGAGCACTACACCAGCACACTAAAATGTTAATGACGATGACCAGGCTATGTCTGGATAACAAGTTATTCATGTTTGACAATTGTATATATCATCAAATACTGAGGACTACGATGGGAGCCTCCTCCCCCCGCTACTCGTGTTTACACATGGTCTTGTCGGAGTAGTAGGTGCTCAAAGAGTATCATTGCACATACTGAGAGGAAAAGGTGGTGGTCTGGTTACACTACATTGATGACCTTTTCATTCTATGGAGAGGGTCAGAACAAAGTGCAAGGGACTTAACCTCTTCGACGCTCATGACGAGCTGAGCTCGTCATGCGCCACGGCGCTCCGGTGATCATGACGAGCTCAGCTCGTCATGGACCGCTCAGGTGCGGGGATAATTCCCCCGCTGTGCTGAGCGTTCCACGGGGGCCAATGCACCTGAGCACCGGAGCACCGTAGATCATGACGAGCTGAGCTCGTCATGAGCATGGGGGCGCTGTGCGCGCACCCCCTCCCCCCAGCACAGCGGGGGTACAACCCCCACAGCGAAGGGGTTAATAACAAGTATTAATGGAAATAGTCTCAATTTACATTTCACAAGAGAGCTCAGGAAACAAAAGATACAATTTCTTGACCTAGAAATATTTGTTGCATAAGGAAAATTAGAAACCAAGAACCACAGAAAAAGCACGGCCAGTAATTCTCTCTTACATGCATCCAGCTTTCCCCCAAGACATGTAATAGACAGTATCCCCTATGGCGAATTAATGTGCACCAAAAGAAATTGCAGTTTACCTCAACATATTAAATCCAGTCAGCTGGAGACAGTAGAAAGATTCACAGAAAGAGGATAGAACACACAATGACACAAACTATCACCACTGCACTGGAAAAGATCAGTAAAGTATATAGGGAAAGTATTATATTTGGTCAAAGCAAAAAAGAGGAAACAGACAATGTGGCAAGGTTAATCATCACATATTGCAAGCAACATAAACAATTCGAAAAGGCAGTTAAAAATAATTTGCACATAATCTGTGCAGACTCAATCATCGGCATTATGGTATGAGCTAAACCCCTATATAATGTACCGCAGAGCCAGCACCATGCGTAACACCCATGTGAGATTGAGCCCAGAAACAAGGAGATCAAGGAGTTGGCCAAGGGTTACAAATGGCTTCCATAAATGTCCCAGATGTAAAGCTTACCAAATAAGCTTTAATACCAAGAAATATCATACCCCTTTTCACATGCATCTATTACAATCAAAGGCAATTACAACTGCAAAAGTGATTTTGCTAAATATGTTTTAACATGTAGCTTCAATCTGAGATACATAAGCAGCACAGTGTTGCAAGTACATACACACATTTTGCAACACATGCGTGCCATAAAAAATAAAGACCTGACTTACCCAGTGGCAAGGCACCAGGCCGAAATCCTAAGTGATGTAACCAAGATGTCTTTTTATGTGATTGACACAATACTCAACTGAATTAGAGGAGGAGATAGGTTGAAAGCTCTACAATGACTAGAAAGTATGTAGAAAGTATGTATATCCGTAACCTCGATTCAAAATAGCCAAGTGGATTAAATATGGAAGAGGACTTACATCATTTTCTATAAAAAGGTTCTGCAAAAATAATTCAGAGACTATAAAATATAAAATTGTCTCCAGTTCAAGGCCTATCTCCACAAAAATGTCCTATATGCCTGCTCGGAAAAATGAGGTTAAACAATTACAAGAGAAGATATATTTAGGAGGTCATGGATGATATATTCCACAACATAATATTCTTATCTGCACTACAGGAAAGAAGATATGGTATAAGCACACTCAGGGATAGTATTCAGCACATAATAGATTTGAAAAGGTGCTGGTATTTTCTTCACATGTTTGTATTAAAAAGTGTGAATTAACAGTTTGTAACAGTGAAATATTGGTAATAATGAATAAGGAAACATATATAACGTAAACTTAAATAATTACATAATTACTAACATTGAATTGTAACAAAAGAAATGTATAAAACAAGAAAGGAAAAAAAAGTATTTTCCTTATGTCTGTGCTTACCATATGGTTTACATCCTCCATCAATGGCACCACCGCACTAGTGTGATCAAGGCCATGGCTGCAGCTGAAACGTGTTACACTGACTAAGCAACAGCAATGACATTTTGAAGGATCCAAAGAAGTTCTGCACCTGGGTACGTGTGCAAGAAATCGACGAGTATTGATGTTTGGGAATCATTGTTTGTGCTGGGAATCCATGTACAATATTACATATGCATACTTATATCTATATTCACTGAAAAAAACATAGGTTTCAGGGGCGTTATAGTTAGCTGGACATTTTACTCGTACAAAACCATTGATATTCCCCTGTTATAGTTCTGCAAACTATAACTCGCGCGCCCGCAATGCACTGCTGATGATGTCACATATTACATCACTCATGACATGTTCAGTGACATCAGTCATGATATCACTGATGACATCACTGATGACATCATCCAGTGAATGTGTGTTTTTCTGAAAATTAAATATGTTTTATATATGTATATCTCAAGGTCGATGGAAGAATAAATGGGTATATAAGTGTCTAAATGGATTTTTTTTTTTATTGTTTGTATAACTGACTGATTAAGTGTATCTTGTACTTGTGACAAACAGGGACCCTCTCTTCTAGTCAGAGTAAGGGGGATTACACTCCCAAAAAACCCCTGCTCACCCCCTTGGTAGCTTGGCATGAGCAGCAAAGCTTTATTTCAGAGGCGTTGTAAGTTAAGCATTTGTGACCATATACAGTAACCCAGAGACAACACTACAAATGGACACCACACAAGGATTTATATCAAGAATAGGTATATTTTATATAGAGTTACCACAAGACCAATAAACGACAAAAAGAATCCACAGTACTACCAAATTTCAAGAGTTCTTGTAAAAAGGCTTAAATCAAGGTTCTGTGCGAGTTTGTAGCCCGGACGGGGTACAGCGTTGTTCAAAATAACACAGAGTCTAACAAATCGTGCAGACCGTGTCGGTACGGGCCCACTCAAATGTCGACAGACTCAGTCACAGTACTTTTTACTTGAGGCGGCCGGCACGGATGTGCAAGCCGGTTCTGGTGATCATCGCGGTGCAGAAAGGAAGCGTTGCAGGACACGGTGTCCCTCGATGCAGTCAGTCAGCGGCCCGTTGACAGAGTCGGTGGATCCAAGGCTTGCATTGCAGGGTAAGACGGTGCTTCGATGCGGTGCTTGCAGCTTGCGGTGCGGCGACAGAGCCGGAGTTTGTGAGCTGGCAACGATCAGTCCGGACAGCGGTGCGAGTCGGGCGGTGTGTCGCGAAGCGTGCGAGGCGGTGCCCAATTCCAGTGCGGTCACAGGACTTGGAGTCAGCAGCAGGGACCTCTTCAGTCAGACCAGTACGAGTCAGTGAGGTGAGGCGTTGCACGTCACGGTGTCCACCAGTCGCAGTGCAGGTTATGGCTCGGTGACCGCGTCAGGATGGAGTCAGTGAGCGCAGAGCTTGCGTTGTTCGAGGCGGACGTTGCTTGATGCAGGGCCTACAGGACAAGGGCCGGTCACGAGAGTCGGTCACAGCTCCCTGCCTCTGTAGCCATTGAAACAGCGTTTCCAGCAGCAATTCACAAAGGCTGGTGAACTCCACTGGTCCTGGGACTTCGGTCAGGGGGCAAGCACTCTTCCAAGCCCTTGGAGATCTTTTGCACAAGTTGGAAAAAAAGTCCACAACGTTCTTTCTCCTCTCTTTGGCAGTCAGGCAACCACTGCAGGCCAATCCCCCAAGCAACACTTCAGCTTAGGAATAGTCTCTCCTCAGTTTCTTCAGGTTCCTCTCCTCAGCAGACGTTTCGTCTTGTAAGTCCAGAAGTGATCTAATTACTTGGGATCAGAGTCCCAATATTTATACCCCCAAATCCTTTCTTCTCTGAGGGGAGAGGGGCCTGTGCCCAGTCCAAACCAGTTTTGAAGCCCTCTGTTTACCAGACTTCTCCTTTCCTTTCACAGTGCAGGGCAGGAACATCAGATGCCCCACAGGAGATGGAGCCAGCACTGCGGAAGGCAAGAACAGCCCTTGAGCACTTTGTTGAAAGTCTTCCTTCTCTTCTTTCAGTGTGCAGGGCAGAGACTTCAGACACACCACAGGGGGTGGAGCCAGCACTGTGGGAGTGGGCACAGTCCTATTCAGGTCCCAGGTGCAACTCCTCCCTCCCATCTTGATGCAGATCTCTCTATTCACCACTCCTTATTTGGGACAACGCCATAGCTGAAAGTGTGTGCAGAAATATGACTGACAAGTCTGGTCCACACTGAACTCCATGTACATCTGCTTTGAGTCCGTTTGTAGCAGAATGCAGTTAATTTTTACGTGTATTTTATTTTTATTTTATTATTTGTAAAGCACACTATAACCTAAAGGCATATTGTAACCGTTAAATTGATGGTAATCAAATAATTCATGATTTTAGGTGATTGAGCTTAGTTCACAAGTGAAAATTAAAATTATTCAAGAAACATGCTGCTGGAACTGAAAATTACCTTCACTAAGAAAGGTCTACTTGATTAGAGAAATTGACCCCTGGCCAAAGCAGCGGTTATATGAGCACGCATTTAGCTGTGGTAAAATCTAAGCAGCAGCATTCTCAATTTGTGCGCGTTTTAATCAGGGGCATGGGAATATCAAGATAAACTGTATTATAATATTCCAACCCAGATGACACATCTGCATGTACACTAATGACTGTGTGAGGAAAGTGAATGAATGGAAGACTCTTGATTTAAACTGTGAGTGAGTCAAGAAAGGAGTTTTATCCCCCAACTCTTCTCATGCCCAATCATTTCAGCCCTGTCAATACCCATGGAATTCCAACACATGGCGTTGTCCCATGATGCCTTGCAAAACACTGAAAATGTAACTACCGCCCAAATGTCAGATCTTTTCACAACCCTTATCTATCATTTTCAAAAGGTGTTAGGATGATATATTCTGCTGCACATATTTCACAATTAACTCTTATGCAATCTAAGACAGGCGGTCATGTTCCATTATTGCCAGCCTACCTGGGTAAGATATTCATTTCTGGGGTGGCCTCAAACACAGCCAACAGTCAGTTATTTGGGTGCTTCCTAATAACGTCTAGACTGCATGCTTTATGGCAAACTGACACTAAGGGCCTCATTATGATCACAACAATCGATCAGACTGTCTAGCCACTGTGACGGTGCAGGCACCACCGCACCAGTGGTCTGTCTACCCCATTACAACTTGAGAGGTCGGACCACATTGGCACTGCCGCAACCACCAGTAATAAGAGATCCCTAGCAGTGTTGCAGCGGTGTTGAGGCCGCAATATGCGTGGCAGATCCATTGCAACCCTGCCATGCAAATTACAAATGTTCTCACTAATACACTTTTCATGGCGGTATGACCACCATGAAAAGTGTGGCAGTGAGGAAACAAAGGAGGCCCTACAGTGCCACCTTATGCCTTTGCGACATGGGGTGCATACAGGAGGGCACATGTTGTGCCCCTCTGTCTGCATGCAACCCCAGTTCTTGCAGGGCATGGACTTGACAATCCATGTCCTGCAGGAACTGCCTTTGACACTCCCATTGAAAGACCTTTTTCTAAGGACCGCCATTGTACCGCTAAAGAACTCTCCGCAAGGCATTTCAAAAGCCATACTCTGATGAGTTTTTTTAATGGCTTTGGCAGTCTGAGAGTGGCGGCAGCATGGTGGCCTAGCACCAAGACTGCCAAAATCATAATAAGACCCTAAGGGTTCTGTTAGCAACTGTCTGCTAGAGCAACGGCTCATTGTCATTCCCCAAAGTCTATCCATGTGCTCCTGGGTCACTTTGGTATGACAGAAGAGAAGACGACAGGCATTCTTCCAGTCCCTTCTGCAAAATGTACTCAATAGGAGCAAAATAAATGCCTATTAAAGGTAAAGTGGGATATATAATGAGTATGCTTCTGATGATACCCATGGTGAAGAGGCAAAAAGATGTCCCAGGGACTTTATCCACCTCGAAAGGCTGGTTGTGATGTATTTATAGAGACATTGGCAGTGTGATAGGGATTCTGTTGTCAGTGTCAGTTCGAGTACAACCTGCACCATACCCTTAAGATTGATCCTGAAGGTCCACAAGTTGGTGAGTTCAGTGTTTGACTGCATCAAGCCTGAGGGCAATTACATACAGCCTCAGAGAGGCAAATGAACCAAACTATGTGTTTCTCTGTGAACTATTTTAAGCACATGTGATAAGTCAGGGAGTTGCCAATGAAATGTGGACAGGGCTTCTTTTCAATAATGGATGGCATGACCCAATTGGGGATGCACACGATGTAGTATAGGATCGCGCAACAATATGGCAACCTGACCCCACAGATACATCTTCTTGCTATTTACCTGTTTCTAAAATATTGTATATATATGACAGCAAAATTGACAATGACACGCTCCTGCAAAATGTGCGAGCAGGAACCTTGTCATTCCCATACAAAATCGCTGGCCACTAAGACGTTGGTTTAACAGTTTATGTAATACTGTTTAGGGTGTAACACAAACTTAGACCATTGACTGTGGATCCACTGGCAATACGGCACCAGTGTCCAGTGTGAGATTTGAGTTATCCCAGGGTCATGACTGCTAACCTTTGGTAGCACAGTAGTAGTTTTATTACCAGGCCGCAGATACAGGTGTTAATTTCTCAGTCAACAGGATCTGCCTACAGCTTTGGCCAGACAGATCCTCTGCACTAGTGGTGGGCACTGGTGGGGCAGATAATGTGAAGTGGAACAAAAGACGTTAAAGTGAGTCCCTTGGATGCCAGAAGACACCAATTAACAGGACTTCATGTGCATTGATACATGCACAGCCAGGGGCAACCAGAGACCCTAAGGCGCCGCCCTAAGGATGGAACATTACTTTCATGTTATTTGTAGATGAAATATGTACATCTTGACTTTACATTTTGGGTAATGAAGTGATCTTTCACCAAACGCAGAGAAAACAGGAGAAAGGTTCAATGATCACTCTTTTGATTGACAGAGTAGGCAGAGCCTTAAAAAATGAAAATAAAAGCAAATAGGTTTTTCTTATTGTTCCAAGTGAAGACATTTGTACTGGGTGGCAACCTCTCTAGAGTGGGCATTGGCCACCTGAGTCATGAACTGTATCGAGGTAGATGGATACGGTGGTATAGAAAAACGTTCCAACAACAAGTTCATCTAATTAATTACACCAATAAGTAAAACATTTTTCCAAAACTCCAATAATTTAGCTAAAGGACAGCGATGAGCTTTGCTCATCACTGATGCACGTTTACAACTGGAACAAAGTTTTAACTTTCTTCAGCTCTCTTTCCTTTAAGTTTTGAGTTTTTCAACTTTTCTTTGCACAGTTGTTTCCTGTTGTAGTTTTCAAATTATCGTCTGCAAGCGGCGCTCTATAATAGGCTCTTCATCATGGGAGCCAATTTTGGTAAATTTTCCCCAAACCTTTTCTGATTATAACCCCCTGAATGCTAAAACCCTATTAGATGTTCACCACAACAATTTGTGAGTGAATTATTTCAGTAGCACCTGCCTCACAAAGTGCTTTGTTTTCGAGTATAGAAATAGCTCGGATTTTCAGCGAAGTCATTTTGTAGACATCAAATGGATAGCAGGCTTGTGTTTCCCGCCTCTAATTATATAATTATACAGAGATCTCTAACATGCGCGCAAAGCCTTCACGTTGGCCTGTTAGAGCTGCTCTCGCTAAGCAGCACTATCTTCTTTCCTAAATTATAATTTATTAAGTGTTTCACCTGAAGGCAATCACCCCTGCCACCTATCCCTGGTATAAAACAGTTGCTATTAAGCCGAGGCAACCTATAAATGAGAAAACACCCGAGGGACGCCGAATTATCTTCGGTTTTAGAAGGCAAAACCGTTTACTGAGACATTACGCTGACAAGAACCAACCTGATCTGCATTACGAGTATGCCGGGTTTTTAACCTGGGTTGTTGGGAAGGCAATTAAGGTGCACTTTCCTAGCTCAGCTGCTACTTTTTAATGCTCCAGATATGTTTTACATAATTCTACCAGCTCTACCTATTGACCCCCTGACACAGTCTGCAGTAGACCTGTAAGCATTAGTTCTTGATGGCGTTCACGGCCTTCTTCTTTTCGTGAAGCGTGTATTTGCACGACAGTTGTGGTTTGTTAATTGTGTCTCCCTCTGATGAGCTTCGTGGGGAATCGAAGTTATTATGTGATGTTTTGTGTTCTGACGGCTTGTGCGGTAATTGGCAAAGTTTAAAGCATTTTCGGACTAAGAAACTCTTGTAAAAAAAAAAGTAGAATTTTCAGGCCATTAAATGACCTGCTCTCGCATAACTTAGATGTCCCAACGGTGCAGATTTCATTTAATTGTAACAAGAGTGTCTCAAAAATGGCTGAACGTTTTCGGCCAGATTCACAAACTTGAGATTTATCTATTTAGGGTTTTTGTAACGTGCTGTAACCAGCACATGGAAGCTTCAGAGACCGCATAGAGCGAAGTCAGATCTGGGGAAGTCTTGGGATACAGAGGGATATTTAGTCTGTTTGGAAAATAAACCCTTACTAAGAATAAGAGGCCAAACGATAGTAAAATCTTGAGAACCTTTAGACACACCCCAGGAGTAGGACAGACCAACCTAGGTGTCTGACCTCTGACCGATGGACTGACTGGAAGGGGTTAATTATATAGAGTCTTTTCGCAATTAAATTAATTGACTACATGGAGAAAAGGAGGGCCTTTAAATACTTCCTGAATTCTGAGGTGATAATTTTCCAGTCTGAGTTGATTAGGGAATGAGTTCCAGAAGGAGGTACCTTAATGAAGAAGGGCCAGACCACCAGCTCTTTTATATCTGAGTTTGTTGTAGTGTCAACAATTTTTATGGGCAAACCTAAAGAATTTGGCGTGGTTGATAGGAGACAAAAATATTGTAAATATGGATCAGAGTGCAGTTATTTAAAGTCTTTCGGACCATACATGCTGAATGTAATCCTTTCCTGCATTGTTGTGTAGTTCCTAAAAATACATAGGACCTTCAGATTTAGACAGCATAAACTAAGGGATTGGTAACCAGACTGATTCCAGACACCCCCAAAGGATCTTTTAGCCTTTAGACCAGCTAGCTAACAGTGCCCCCATTAGCCCCCTAACCTTACAGAGAAGCTAACAGTTTCTGGCAACTATCGAACATGCCAACCCTTGATCCTTCAGGGATCATGGGAACAGTGCAGTACATTTTGCTCAGTCAAACATGCTCACTTACTCTCAGAGAGATACACAGAATAAACAATAGGGACGTTTTCAATAAGCATCCATTGAGGTAGCATCATTCTAGCATAAAACATGTTTGATGTGACAATCACTAGATAGTTACAGATGTATACGATTACATGCAGAAACAGAGTAAATAAAAGATAGAATTCTATCATGGTGCTAAAGCAGTGAATATATATGCAGGCATATAGACATTCAAAATCAATGTAGGAGAATGGATCACTTGGAACTATGTGGCCAGGGTTTTTCTATGCCAAATGACTCTCTTAAAAAACCCTCATACACGCACGTAAGGACTCAAGCGGTATATCTTGGTTCTCCGCTAATATACGTTGCATTGGTGCATCATCATAGGGTCGTTTTTGTCAAATGCTCTCCTCCACCTGGAGGTAACCACTGGTAACGTAGTCATGACCAGAGAATTTGAAGTGATCAAAGAAAAAGTGAGGTTTAAAAATCCTTCGAATGGTCTCAAAAAAAGACAAACTGGTCTCAAAAAAAGAAAGTGGTATTTTGCTCCACTCTCCCAGTCACAAGGCCATTAGTACCTGTTGACGAAAAAGATGAGACAACACAAAAATATATTTCAGGTGCAGCACAAGTTGTGTAAGTACAGTCTAACCATCTTAGTCTTGGTCCTGAAGAAAGTCCCATAGACACGGCTGGGCACAGTGGGAGTGAAACATGTCAACCGATCAGTATAGTGAATCCAGTAACTAGATTCTCAACTACACAATATCTTTTCAATATTCTTGAATGATCTAGTTTTATTAAATCTTTTTTTAGACCATTCGAAGGATTTTTAAATGTCACTTTTTCTTTGATCACTTCAAATTCCCTGGTCACTACTACGTTACCAGTGCTTACCTCAAGGTGGAGGAGAGCATTTGACAAAAACGACCCTATGATGAAGCACCAACGCAACGTATATTAGCGCAGAACCAAGATATACCGCTTGAGTCCTTACGTGCGTGTATGAGGGTTTTTTAGGAAAGTCATTTGCATAGAAAAACCCTGGCCCCATAGTTCCAAGTGATCCATTCTCCATCATTGATTTTTGAACATTAAAGTTTGGAAGCTGAATGGATCTCTGCTTCTATCTCCCTCCTTTTGATGGATAATGCCATATAGACATGACAGTAATCAAGCGTACACCTATGATATCAACCCTATCTAAGTGTTTCTAAGTGTACCTATCATGTATGTGGATGTAAGGCCAAGAATCCACTAGGAAAAAGCCAACCCCATTACCTGATGGGAGAGAACAAAATACACTGTCATGGTCTCTTGTTGGACACCCTTGAAGGGATGGAAGACTGCTGCTTGTTGCAGCTTCTGCAGGCCAATATCCCAGTGTCTTGTGAAAGTGTGGACGCTTCTCCTGTGTCTATGTAGTGTTGGTATGGTTCTTTTAAACCATAAAGATAGCCTCTGGGTTCCTAACTCAATTGATATGTTGTGAATACAATTATACAATTATGCAAAGGAGCCTGGACCAATTCCTGCAATTATGCAAAGTAGTTCTTTTGCCCTTAGGTGAAGATAACCATGACATTTATGCAGAGTATGTTAATCCTGTTATGTACATCATGTGCAGGGACTTTTCTAAGAATCCTCATGCATAATAAATAAGGCTAGTTTCAACAAAATCAATCAACATTTATTCAGCACATAACTGGGTGAAAGTTCACTGCTATAACCATTACACAGAGCAAGGTGGGACAAATGTAGGTAAAATGTTGTGTAGCTCCCTGGGCCTATATTGGAATACATTGGGGTACATAACAGCATCAAAAGCCAATGGTGAGACTTGAGAGCATAATCATGGTATCTGAGAATGAATACCGGCCGGGCATTCCCTTAAGAAAAATCTAGGGGTATATTTATGGGAAGTGTGGTGCAGGGCAGTACAGCAAGTTACCTTGCTGCACTGCGTTATGCCACAGGGAAAGGGCAGGAATGTACCCCGTTCATTCAATATGGTGCATTCCTGTCTTTTCCCCTTGCACTGACTCCATTTCGTGAGCCTAGCACCAACACAGACACCCTTGAACCATGGTGTGAGGGTGCCTGCGTTACATGCAGGATTGTTTTGTGCAGGAATTGGCACCTTCCTGAACAAAAACAATCCAGAGAGGCGGAAGTGACTCCGTAATAAAAAGATAAATGTGTTGAGACAATGCGAGAATATTATTTTTGATAATATATGCATTGATTTCAGCCAAACAATGAAGATTGGTTATAAATATTTAGCACATTTATTTTGCAACCTTCAGCTGTGCGGGCAGGGGCAAGTGAATGCTCACACTTGCATTAGCACCTAGTCCATAAATTAGTGACAGAATCAGTGGAGTAACAGGCAGTACCTTCTCCAAAGAATCTCTTGTTTGTATCTAGAAATATATGACTCAGGATAATTTTTGTGTGCCGAACCTGAGGCGTAACCTTACACTTGGTACGTGATGGTGTATTCTGATCCTGCTCCAAAACTCGAGATACCCCACCTAAAATCAGTAGCAATAAAACCACAAAAAGAGCACATATCACCTTTTTCTTTGTGGAGCAAAATACATGTATGTAAGCAAAGGGACTCACTGGCTGCTCTTCCTCAACAACCATTCTGCCAAATGGGTAAATGGTGAATAATGGAAAAATACCACCAAAACATACTTCATATTATTGCATCTTTCTAATTCTATATAATCCATTTAAAGGGCCTCAAAAGAAAAAGTGGATGGTGCACAATTACCAGGCGGAGTGGGGGTACCCTTTCCATACAGGGTCTAACAACTAGCAAATACCCTTAGCGCTGTTATGGGCTGGGCAATGGGCCATCATGACTACGGGAAAAACATATGTGTCAGGCAACATCCATCTCTGCTTTCCTGACTTATCAATCCAACATCCCTCATCATTCAATTGTGCTGTACTGTCTTGCCACATTGCAAACTCTTCTATTATAGCTTTGCTTTGTATCTCTTTTGCATTTTCAAACGTGTCCTCAAACATGACAACTTCAGTCACCCACCTAGCCGGGCCTGCTACAAACATTCTTTTCATCTTTGTTTGAGCTGTTTCCTTAGCTGTCTGAAGTGCAAAAGTATTTCCCCTATCTACATCATCGGTAACCTTCTTATGGGTACTACACCACACTATGGCCAATTTCTTAGGGTGTATCAAAGCAGACAAAAGCCACAATATTAGGTCCCCATGCGGAATTTTGGTGCCGTGGGAAGTAAGGAACCCTCTCTCAGCCCAGAGTTGCCCAAAATTATGCGCGACCCCAAAGGCATACTGGCTGTCAATATAAATATTGACAACCAGTCCCTCACTCAATTTGTAAGCTCGAATAAGGGCTGCAAGCTCAGAAGTCTGAACCAACTGATAAGGGACTCATGATGTCTCTACTACTGTACGCAGTGTAGTAATAGCATAAGCAGCAGTTGTAGTGCCATCTGGTAATCAGAAACAAGAGCCATTGACATATAGTTCCCCTAGTAGGTTGGTCAAGTCTACACATCCTTTAGTCTCTCCTTCCGTCTGGAAGATACAGTAATGTTTGTCGACTTCATCACTCTCGGAAGTGAGGGGGAGTAAGGTGGCTGCATTCAATGTTGCACATCTTTTGATTGTGATATGTGTAGCAAACAATGTAAATTCTTAGCCAGTAAGAAATGCACTGGTAAAGTTCTGTGTCTTCATCTTATTTAAAAGTGTATCCACAGCATGGGGTACCATGACTGTGAGATCATTATCAAGCACAAGTCCAGACAATTGTCTGATCGAAGTGGCCACAGCCGTACCTGCTCTTAGACAACTCAGGAGGGCTCTTGCGACCGGATCAAGGACAGCAGAGAAATAAGCACACAGCCACTGCTGATCTCCAATTTTTTGCGTTTTAACAGAAAGCGCACAACTACTCATCTCAAGAATGTACAACACAAATGATTTGTTATAATTAGGGGTGCCGAGTACTGAAGCCGAACAAAACGCAGTTTTTAATTGCTCTAAGACTGCTGACATTCAGGCATCCAAGGCAAAGGCTCATGCACATCTTTTGTTGTTAGTGCAAGCAAGAGTTTGAATAGTCAAGAATAATTAGGTATCCACTACCGACAGTAGGAAGTGATATCTATAAAAGCACGCACATCTTTCTGAGTCTGTGGAAGGGGCATTTTAACAATGATGCACTCCGGGGTCAACCTCCTACCCTCTGTTGACAGTAGGTGACCTGATTAGGTGCCCTCCTGTCGACAATACTGAAATTTAGAAAGGGAAACTGTATGTCCTTTTTGAGCCAAATGCAACAATATTTTAACTGTACTATCTTTACAACCCTGCTCTGTAGCAGAAGCAATAAGAAGATGATCAACATTACCTGTAGGAAGCAAAAGTGAATCTAACTGACTCTTTAAAGCCTGACTGTAAATACTTGGACTCTCAGTATAGCCCTGAGGAGCTCATCTGAACCTAAAGCTTCTGACAGCTAGTGTAAACCCAAACAAGTACCTACTATCTGGATATATAGAAATACTAAAGAATGCATTTTTCAAATTAATGACAGAATAGAATTGAGGTGAAGCAGGAATTGTAGTCAAGAGTGTAGTAATATCTGGGACCACTGGAACCTGGGAAACCTTGATTTTGTTAACCCCACGCAAATCAATCCCAAAACAATAAACATATTCCTGATCATGAGGGGAACTTGAGGGTGTCCGTTTAAGAATGGGAAGAAATAGACTGTTACAAATATTGGCAAAAGTCTCTTCAACCACTGCTTTCTTCATCAAACCCTGAATCATTTGCACTAAAGCTCGCTCTCGTGCCTGTGGTATTTTATACTGGGGAATAGGAGGCAGAATAGCATTGTCTTTCACTTGAACCAAAACTGGCTGTATGTGAAGCAATCCTACATCTGTATCACCCGTCACCCATAAAGTAAATGGTATGTCAGCAAATTCAGTAGGAAAAGAGAGAGAAATACACTGTCTAGTACTTACATCTGGGTCCATCATCAAATAAACACCTTCAGCAGAGCTATAAATAGGAGCATGCAATTTCTTCAACAACTCCAAACCTATCACATTTTCACTAGAATTAGATGTCAACAAAAATGGAGAATCTACAGTAAAGGACAAACAGTCAATGCAAGGGGTCTGGAAATGGGGCTCAGAAGTGATACACCTGAAAAACCTACTGAAACATTATTATTGCCAGACAGCTGCCCTGGGGCCCATGCTTTGAGAAACTGAACTTTTTGTCACACCTGTGTCTGCTAAATATTCCTTAGTCGAAACTTGTTGTTCTGCTGCTATATAAGACCCATGCTGGTCTACAGGTATCGGAACTGGTTCCCCACTCTGTCCATGGTGATCCTAGCTTTAAGACATCCATGTCACCTCATCCGTATCATGATCATCATGGTAGTACTGCCCATCATGAGGGTCATCAAAATTATTATTATCAGATCAACCCTGTGAAGCCGCAGAGCTCTGAGCCCCATCATCCCCACCAGCTCCACAACCCCGTCTATGAGAACCTCATCCTCTAGGGACTGCCACCTTCTGCAAAAGGACGGGACACTTGCTATGCCGATGACCCTCTTCCTTACAATACGCACACAGATTCGGACCCAGAGGCGTCGTATTTGGCTGTCTACTAGTACGTGGAAGTTGTCAGGCAGGACCACCACAACCTCTGTCATTCCCTCTAAAAGCCTGCTGCAACAACACATTTTGACTTTAAATTCTTATGCTTTTGCTGTGTTCTTTCTTTCTCCTTATTGCCTCGATGTTCATAATATTGGGCCATGTTCAAAATAACAGATGGAGAAGAGGTGGACCAGGTACATTCAGAAGCCTGCAATTGAGTCGTAATTTTGGGAAGCAAACTAGAGACAAATCTGTCAAAAACGAACTGAACAACCCCGTCGATAGACAAATCCTGCCCACTGTGACTCAAAAAAGTATCCTCAAACTGAGTGAAAATATCAGAAACACTCTCATCTTTCTTTTGGCGACAAGCCGTCAACTTATCCCATTCTACTTTCCTCGGCAGAATAGGAGAATGCATATATATAATAATGCGGCTTGGTAAAGCTAAAATCTCAGCTCGGGGCTTATCACCTGACTGCCTTTCCTGATCCCATGCTTTAATTTGATCACAAGTACCACCCAACTCCGGAACATGATCTTGAGTATGAATCTGCCTCCAAATATCAACCGGAACAAGAAGACTAAAAAACATTTCATATTAGCAAGAGTCATTACAGTCGAAGAAGCAGCTTCATTCAATTCCTCATAATAAGCAGCAGGATTTTTCCTAGGATCGTGCAGATGAGTCTTAAGGGACAGAACCTCACCCTCTTCCATGGAGTATAAATCCACTGTTCTTAAAACCGGCCGCCACACCTGCTAGAGTGACATTACCCTGCTGATCCATTAAGTCTTGTATCTCTGAGTGATTTATGGGATGAACGTCTTGCATCGGGAACTGAGTCCGGGTAGGACTCTTTTCATGCAACCTAACCCTATAAGCAACCAGAGTAGTGATATTCCCAAATACTTGACCTGGGTCCATACCACTGACATACACACAGTCACTAATATCAAATAAAGTTAGTATCACATCATTCCCAAAATGTTGCTACCAAAGGCCAATCAATGTAGAGGACATCTGTTTGAGAGTATGTTGATGTATAAAAGGCTCATAATCTTTCATCACTTCCCAAACATCCTCCACACTATAAATGGGATTACAACCCCACTGCGCGACCTGATTAGGTACTACATTCTTCACCTCATCCCCACCACAGACGGTACAAAAGGCCCCATACATTCACTAAACTTTGCCAAATCTCTATCCTCAAGTCCACTTGTTGGCATCTCAATAGTCAATCATGCTGGGAAATGAACCATAAAAGATGGAGAAGCAACAGAAGGACCGGGTAGGATAGTGGCAGGCGAGTGCGCCGGGAGAGAGAGAGCTGGAGATAGGGATGCTGAAACAATAGGTGTGCTTGGTGTGCTGACAGCCATAGTTGCCACAGATGGTGAAGGCAAAGAAGAAGGAGGAGGAGCCGAAGCCACAGCCATCGAAATAACAGCAGTATATACAGGGACAGTAGAAACAGCCGTAATGGGCGGCTGTGATGGCGCAGGGACAGTAGTATATATTCTTTGCGGGGCATATGGGGGCAAAGGTCGGGTGTCTAACAATTCTTCCACATATGCATCTGTTTCCTTTTGAGCCAAATACAATTTATCAACAAGCAATCGAAACCTCCTATCCACACATTCAATTCCCTTCTCCTGTTTTTCTCTATCATATGCTACAGCTTTCTGAGTCAGTGTCTGAATCTTTCCTTTCTGAGCCTCTTTCTCCGTATTCAATCGTCTCTGCCTAGCTGTTTTCTACCACGTTCTGAGGGAATCAAACATAGCCTGTCTATTTCGTCTCTTAAACAACTGTTTTTGTAAATATCCAATCTTTTGTTTATTGAAAGTGCCCGTCAACAGCCACTACTGCTCGGCATTGTTCCTTGTACATTTGTGCCATAATTAGGGCTCCCGGTTTTATGGTATTTATTTTTTTAACATTTCCGTCTGTATTTATCCATATTTATTTTTAGGCCATGTTATCTTTATTTATCCATATTTATTTTGTGTTTTGAGTATAAAAGTAGTTGTAAAACTGTACATTTCCATATTTATTTAAATGATAGACGCGCAGTCATACTTTGGTGTCGGTCGTGTTTTAGCTATATAAAGTTGCCAAATATTACATAACAGTCCATTCACCGGCAAATATTAGCATTATACAATACATGTTAGTTGACAAATGCAGTTATTTAAAGAAATGTCATCCTGTTTTTCAATTTCCCACGCTGTCCATCTGCTCAGCTGTTGGGCTAAATTCAGGAAAGACAGCACGAAGAGTCACTGAAAAGAAGCAGATTTTCTGTATTTATCCATTAAAAAAAATAAATGCACACAGAAAACACATTGTTTTCTGTCTGTACTTATCTGTAAAAATCCGTAAAAACGGAAAACAGGGAGCCTTAGCCATAATGTACTAAATATAATAGGGCCAAGACCATCCTTCACATACATATCAAAATTAGGAGTGCCTTCTGGAGGCACCAGCTGAGCTTCCTCCAATTACTGGTCCAAGGCATTCTCAAAAGAAAACAAGTTCATTATTTATGCCTGGCAAAGCAATTGCAAATGCTTTTATCGAAAACAGTCCTTAGACCATATCAAACGCAAACCAAAATGGTACCATATCCACAAGGAACCAAAACACTCACTTGATATATGCAGGTCAAGCAAACTAATTCTCCACTGCCGACTCTTCAGATCAACCTTTCAGATCCAAGGGTTTCACCATTCAGGACTCCAGACGGGATGACCCCTGGGCGCGGCACTGTCTGGCAAGACGGAAGAGGCAGCTGTGAGCAATCAATGCTCCTCATACAGGGATCCTTGAACCGTCAGTCCGAACCAACGATGGCCTCGGCCTGCCCCCCTTTTGCGGAAGGGGATGGGTCACTCACCCAAAGGAGTCTCTGTTCGGGCACCAACTGAAGGAAGTTACCCGATTAGGGTCACCCGTGTCACTCACGACTACCTCTCAGCCTTCCATACTGAATGAAGAGTCAGTCAGACAGTAGAGAATACAAACCAATATCTGTTTATTCGAATACACTCAGAGTGGAGCCCAGTCTGCCCAGTCGCTTAGGAATGTTGCAGAGGGACTGACATCAGCAAGCATAAAGATCCATTATGTACATTTCAGAACCAATGAAGGCACACCCACAATGGAATTTTCCAAGTAGATGCAGCTAAACAGTAAAATACAAAAGTACGTTTTGGTTCTGTGACCAAGCACACACTATTTACTACCTAAGGTCATTCTGCTTGTGCCCGCCAGTAGACAAGGGGGAGAAGGCCTCTATCTAAAGGGAAAGGTATACACTAATAAGAACAGTGTATTCATTAGAGCAGCAAAACCTCACTTTGGAGAAACAAGACCTAGTAGAGGCCTTTTCTCAGAAATAGCAGAGTATAAGTTTTGAATATAACACAAAATGGCACCAGAAAACAAAATGGCACGCAAATGCTAACATACATAGAATAATACGTAAGCATAATTGTTCTATCTAACATTTTGCTTTGCTGCAAGGGGATACAGTGTGACTCACATTCTAGGATGAGATTTATCAAGCCACGCAAGGCCGCCATTGGTCTCCCTGTGCTGCTTTGTAAACCTGGAGAATTGCAATGCAGAGCAAGTTGCTGCCTTGTGTTACTCTGCCTCAAGGAGGCGTTCCATAGGTGGAGTGTGGCTGTTCCCGCACATGTACCAAGGCATATTGGTGCATTCACAGAGTGGTAGACCTTGAAATGCATCAAAATGTCATGCCTTCCAAGAGAACGTGTAATGAGGAGAAATATCCTTATATCGCCTTTCTTTCCTGTTTCTCTGTGTGCTGCACTGGCAATGTAGAAACAACATGAAGTGGATCCTTCATCTGCTCAACAAGGCTAAATGCTCTCGGAGGAAGATAATGCTCCTGGCCATCGTTGCTGAGAGGGTGTCTAACTGGGTGCCTTTGGCCCTATCTGGCATCGACTTTTGACCCCTTTGGGTTTGGAGCTAGATTCCACGCCTGGGTCATCAGCATTTATGGGATGCCACAACAACTGTCAGAGTCAATGGCAGATCTTCAAAAAATGAGCCCAGAGGTTGGAAGAGATTACGGGTTGCCCTCCACTCATAAATCATAAATGC
This sequence comes from Lissotriton helveticus, assembly GCF_964261635.1. NCBI lineage: Eukaryota > Metazoa > Chordata > Amphibia > Caudata > Salamandridae > Lissotriton > Lissotriton helveticus. Next base: position 852,605,845 of record NC_136063.1, read on the forward strand.
AAAAAAAAACGTTCTCTAAGGCCAAGTGTTTTTCAGATAGAGTATCTTAATCGCTTTGGTTTCATACTCTGCGAAGTGTGTACATCACCTCAATTCATATTTTTTCTTTATAGCAAAAACCCTCTTCTCTCTTCGTGGTTATTTGCAATACTCTCTTGCCTATTACTTAAAAAAGGCCCTAATTACACTGACAGTCCCCCAGAAGGAAAACCGATGCCTGGGTTATAATAATATATACATTCAGTACATCAAACAGCTTCATGGTAAGCATTAGACACCACCTATTAGTGAAAAAAGTGAGGAAGGACAAAGTAACCCCTCACGGGGGAACCACCATCGGGGTAACTGACAGGGGCAGGTACTCACCAGATAAGCCCACTGTTCTCATCATCTGCGGTTACTTTGTCCCAAAAAATGAAACGTGTCCAAACAAAAAACTGTGTAAGTGTAATAGAGTGACAGTTAAATATACTCAATTGTGGTGACGGAGTGTAATTAAAATTGACAGGCACACCTTTCTCAGGATTACTTTATTATTCACTAGGAGTGAACTGTCAAATTAAAAAATGTGTGCTGGTTGCTATCCATGCATACCAATTTCACACGCCAACATGTTTCATTGCCTGCAAACTTTGGCAAATTCTTCAGGGATAGACACCTCGTCACAGCACCAAAGTTGGACACCCCATTCTAGAAGGACTGTCAATAGAAAAAAGAGCACAACACTATGTTAAAAAACTGCCAGCTCCCACAAATGCCCAAGAAATTTTCATTGAAAATTCTAGTCTCTAGTTACTCTCATTCAGCTTATGTCTTTCATACCAGCTTGTGAGGGAATGTTCCAGTCATCAAAACTCCTTTTGTGAGTCCTCCTTTGTGATTGACCCTTTAGTTGTAGTGTCAATCTAAACATCATGGAGAAATGAAAGCACATATATATAGCACTATAGTGTACTTTCGTGTATTACATGTCATTGTGCCATACTCATACCAGATCTCAATGTAGGTTCGTTAACAATAAAAACCACTGTGCAACATTGTCTGATGTTTGCACCAAAGGAAAAACTATTAAAATAGTATATAGAATTAAGCACCCCCTTTCCCACTACATATTACTATGAGGGGTGAACTCCACACTTCCAGCGTAGACCGCCTAGTTTTCTCAAATGTTTCAATTTTTTTAACAAACTCAGCCCATTCCGTAACAAAATCTCATAGGCTTGGGCTAAGTGAGCAACAGTGCACCAAAAAAAGCCCGAGTTCCGTAGGACAGTGTCTTAAGGACCGGCACTTCACATGCTTGCGATTGGACGCCATCGCGTATTCCCGGTCCCCCTACTCCTCACCGGATTTGGCCTCACGAAACGCAGCGTCTCGTCCTGCATCTCCTTGCCTGCCTCTAAACACCTTTAAAAACGTTTGAAGATGCAGTCACATGAAAACGTGACCCGCGTCTATTGCGGCCGCTATTTTTGATAGGGAAATGTTTGATTTCATGAGATCTTATTTCAAAGTAACTTAGAGCCAGGTATTTGCTACTTTAAAAATTACGTCGCAAATAAAAACAAATAAATGCCGTAATAACTCTATTAGAAACACCAATATTATTATTATAGTTTTTACTGTCCAAACAAAAAGAAGCCAAAAGGAATTTTTTGTTCATTAATTCGAAACAAAGCCGAAGAAAGGTTACGGCGCAAGGAAAAAACAACTAACTTCCATACTGTCTCTTGATATTATTATTTTTATAGCAGTCCATAGAGAAGGTTCAACAACATTTAGTTCATTATTAATTCAAAGGAAAGGCAATTTTATTACCAGCATAGACACACAACCAGGATCTCTTATGTTTAACAAATGGCAAAAATAGCAAACCAGATTTAAGAATTACTCACTATTATCTTGTCAATGCTGGAAGTTTGTACATCATAGCTGTCTTGGAGTATGTTAATTATGTTAATTAAGCTTCCGTGTTCATCTTGTTAATTTCTTTTTCCATCATTACACCCTGTAAGTCACTATGTATCTTCCGTTTGTGGGACTTCTAAACTATAGAAGGGCACACATTTTTGGGAAAAATACAAGGCGGGCCACAACAGCTGATACCAAAGGCACATCACGGGCACTCCTGATTCTATTTCACTGATAAGAATCATGGATAAATTACCCGACCCTGTTCCATTCAATAACCTCGTTAAGTCCCTCCTGATCACTTTTTTCTTGATAGATCCATCTTGCTTCTTTAGACAGGAGGATCTTCTCTATATTCTGGGGATTGCCTAACACTTTCTCCAGGACTACCCAGGTAAAACTGTGTTTTGTTGTGTGGCAATGTTGTACTAGTCTTGTTGTAAATTTCCTGGCTCCTATCGTGCTAAGGTGTTCCTGCATTCTTATCTTTATTTTTCTAGAGGTAAGGCCTATATATTGAAGGCCACACTCACAAAGTAGTCTATACACCACATTCGTGGTATTACAATTACTGAAATGATATAAGAACCGCTCCCTCCCTGATATTAAAGTCACACTCGTGGTCTTTTTTGTATTTTGTAAGTGAACAAACAGAACAGGTTCCACAAGGGAAATGTCCCTTAGGGATGGTGGTCTCATTCTCTTTGGGTACAAATGGTGCACGGGTATAGACAAGTTTATCCTTCAGGTTGCTGGATCTCTTAAAAGCGAGCCTAGGAGGTGGCATTACAAAGTCTTTATTTGAAAGCAAAGACCAATGCTTACAGATGGACTATATGATCCTAGTTGCCAGTGGGTCAAAAATCACGACTACTGGGACGCAGTCATATTTTTCTTTCACATTTTTCTCCAAAAGAACACTCTGCGAGGTGTTCAGGTCTCTTTTTTTGGCTTGTTTGATTATCCTAGGGGGATAATTCCTCTGTTCTAGCTTTATCATTAATCCCTGGGATTGTTCCATATAAACATCGGTAGAGGAACAGTTCCTCCTATAACTCAAGAACTGCCCTACCGGAAGGTTATCTCGCAATGCCCTAGGGTCATAGGAATTGTAGAGTAAAAGGGAATTTCTGTCAGTGGGCTTTTGATGGACACGTGTGGTGATGACCTCATCTTGAAATTCTACCACAAGTAATAAATATTTAGCCGTATTGTGGCTATAGGACCACATGAATTTTAGGCTGACATCTTGCCGGTTGAGCCAATTAAGGAATTGCAAAGGACCTCTTCAGTTCCTGTCCAAATGCAGAGCACGTCGTCTATATACCTCTTCCAGAGGTGTACATTCCTCTGGTAGAGATTGGTGGATTGATAGATGACGTGCTCTTCGAACTGACCGACATAGATGGATGCCAGACGCGGTGCCATGGTAGCCCCCATCGACATACCTGTCGTCTGGAGGTACAATTGATCTTTATAACTAAAATTGTTCCTAGTGAGGGCTAATTCGACACATTGCATCACAAAATATTGGGCGACATCATAAAACCACTCTTGTTCCCCCAGTGCACGCGCTGTTGCCACCAGCGTAGCATCCAGGGGGATACAAGTATAGAGTGATTCTATATCGATTGTGACAAAAAATTCCTGTTCTTGATGAAAAGACATACCATGTAGAATGTTCAAAACCTCTGTGGTATCTTTTACAAAAGATTGTTGATTGATCACTGATTCCCGCAAAAAATAATCATCATATTTTGACAAAAGTTGGAGGACAGATTGTATACCGGATTCAATCGGTCGTCCGGGAAGGGGGCGTGTAGGTTTGTGAATTTTGGGAAGTACAGAGAAGGCAGGAGTCCTGGGGTTCTCACTAACCAGGAACTCTGCCTCCCTCACCGAAATCCCTTTATTTTTCTTCGCTCTGCCCACCATCTCCCGTATAGTCTTTAGTAAATCCTGTAACGGGTCATGACTGAGGGACCGATAGTTATTCCGTACTCCCAACAGTCTATTGACCTCAGGGTCATAATATTTAGAATTGAGAACGACCACTGCCCCACCCTTGTCCGCGGACGTTATGGTCAAGGAGTGGTTATCCTGCAAGCTCTTTACAGCATTCCAGTCATTCTTAGTCATATTATTGTATTTTGATCTAATGTCTTGTGTTTCAAAACTAGTAATGTCTTGTAACACTTTTGTCTCGAAAACTGCAACTTCCGGGCCTAAAGCGGTCTGAGGTGGACAGAATGATGATGGTCTTTTTAAATTTGTACCAAAGGCTCTTGGGTTCTCCTGGGGTTTATTAGTAAAAAACGTCTTGAGTTTGATCCTACGCATTGTCTCGTGGAATTCCTACCTACATTTAAATGAGTCATGCTTAGGCGTGGGAACAAACCCAAGTCCCTTGTTTAAGACCCTCTCCTTATTGACAGTTAAAATGTGATCAAACAAGTTGACCACAATGTTGTTTAGGTTTGGTTTCGCCCCCGACTGAGAGTTACTCTCGGGGAGCAAGGTTGCCATTGTGGAGGCGGATTGCCCCTCCCTCGGCCTCTTCCTGTCTGCCCTCCTCCTCTGTTGGTCCTCTGTCCCCGTCCTAAAAAAGACATAAGAAGGACTCCTAAATCTTCGTTATTCAGATCCTGCTGATTGAATCTCACCCTGTTACCTTGCTGACCCTCTTCCTCTTCTTCACTAGAGGTGGTGTCAAAGGTCCAATCATTTGGGGTACGTCTCGTCTGTTGTCTACCCTCTCTCCCTTTAACATCCTCCTGGATTATATTGTTCAGGTCCTGATTGATAGTATCCCTCGTTTACATAAGGAAATGCCCACTCATGAATGTATCTTTCAAGGTTACGTTGTAATCCCTTTATTTTTTGATTGATCATATCATTTTTATAGTCACTTAGATCTTCTTGTATTCTGCTGAGATGTTCCTTGGTAGCAGTGAAGGTGGCATCCCTTTTTATACTATCCTCCAATTCTAAATTCTCTTTTAACAATTCCTCACTGAGCCTCTTGGCGGTGCTTATTATCAATATTAATCAATCTTGTGAGCATTTATTGGCTATGAAGCTCCAATCAAGCCTAAACTCAGTATCATCAAGAAATATACGGGGTTCGATTCTAACCAGTAGGCTCGCTGGGGCAGCTCCTGCTCTGTAATACTCTGTCATAAGCGCCCCATGGAGCGCAATCCTAACTTGTTTTTTCTTTAAAGTACTTAATTTTTCCCACTCCTCCCTGGCTGAAGTACTACTTAGTAGGGGGGCATTGGGAAAGAGCGAAGGTCCAGATAAAATGGCTGCAATTTGTTCATTTGTAAATGCTACACAGTTTTTCTCCATCTAAAAGTCTCTTATATATTGTCTTAAGTATAAAGGAGAACAAGGGAACAAGGTCAACAATACCCTATAGACCGGAAAACTAGAAAAATCCTATTAGGGAGATTAACAGCAAAACTTAATAACAGAGTGTTAGAAAAATTTTTTTTTAAAAAGACTCTCACGTCTGAGCCGTCGTCCTAACCATATCTTTAAAAAAGGAGCCCAGAGGGTGGAATAGATTACGGGTTGCCCTCCACTCATAAATCACAAACGCAAAAAAAACCCGTTCTCTAAGGCCAAGTGTTTTTCAGATAGAGTATCTTAATCGCTTTGGTTTCATACTCTGCGAAGTGTGTACATCACATCAATTCGTATTGTTTCTATATAGCAAAAACCCTCTTCTGTCTTTGTGATTATTTGCAACACTCTCTTGCCTATTACTTAAAAAAGGCCCTAATTCCACTGACAGTCCCCCAGAAGGAAAACCGATGCCTGGGTTATAATATTATACACATTCAGTACATCAAACAGCTTCTTAGTAAGCAAAGACACCACCCATAAGTGAAAAAAGTGTGGAAGGACAAAGTAACCCCTCACGGGCGAACCACTATCGGGGTAACTGGCAGGTACTCACCAGATAAACCAACTGTTCTCATCATCGGTGGTTACTTTGTCCCAAAAAATGAAACGTGTCCAAACAGAAAACTATGTAGGTGTGACAATTAAATACACAATGGTGGTTTGCATGTGAGGAGTTACGCAATGATTTCCAAGATGGGGTGGGATGATTTTTGATTTTCGGTTTGAGTTTGCTAACACTTTCAAACTTGCCTAAATGCACATTGCAGTGGTTTTTAACACGGGGTGGGACTGCGGGTTGGTACTATTATTTGGTTCTATGTGCAAATACGGGATGTAAATGTTTACCGACACTTCGTACTTTTTTTACATTTAGGTTTAGTATTAATTATCCACGTTATAGAGCATTAACCCATCTGATTTGCTCTCACATGTCATATAGCATGGCAAATCCTTCAACAGTTGTTTAACCTTGCGCTGACATTAATGTATTCTGGATATTTGATGGATGATCTCTGTTATATTGCATACTAATTTGTGTAAATCAGGTCAGGATGTTTAATTACGTTTGTATATATGTTGACACATAAAGATACACCAAGTCAGGACTGAATTGGCTCATGTTTTGTATCATTTCTAGAGACCCCAGATGAAGGGTCAATTTTAGACTCAAAATGCATTGGGTTATTTAAGGAATTGTGTGGCATATCATAAATGAATAAGTTTGGAACATCAAGTAATGAAAACATAAACCAATAAAATGATGATGAAATCAAGAAGAAATTGGTACCAAAGTGTCTTTTGTTCATAATAAAGGATTTATCAAACCTTTTGATAAGAAACAAAGCAGTTTCATAGTTAAAGTGCACCCATATACCAGGGACTGGTTTGCCTAACCTGACATCCATTATCTGCTGTGGAATCACACAATACTGGGACACAAAACTGACTGAAATTGCTACTCACTTCGACACACAGTTTTGTAGGGGCCCTATTTTTGCAGTCATTGATTTTATTTTGGAGTGCTTTCCTGCTCATTGTTGTAGGATGTACCTTCTCGAAATGCAAAAAAACCAATTAGAACCATAAAAACATGTTAGATCTGGCATCTTTGGGTGTTTTTCCCCAGTTTTTTTTGCTTCGGACCTCCAGTTTCTGACTGTGTGCTGCACACCAAATCGAAGAGCTCGGAAAATGCCAATATTCGGCGATTCAACTTTTAAATTTGCCAAGTAACTGGGCCTCAAACTCACAAAGGAGATGACTCAACATTATAAGAGTAAATGCCTTGCTGTAGGAACCTACGGAGCAGGTTTGTGGGGTTATGAATCCCTGGAGAGACTGCAGGTAACCGAGAATACATTTCTTGGTAGGCTTTTATTTATCCCCAAATCCACCTCTAGTTTCAATCCACACCATGACTTGGGTATGGGTTTTTTGAAAGATGTGGTTAAAATGGCTCAACTTTCATTGTGGGTTATAATATGGAGCACTCATGAAGCTGGGTTTTTAAGGTGTGTGTTGAAGGACTGTTTAAATTTAAGGATTAATAGTTCCATCCCAAGGTAGGCCTAAGTTAGGAATACTCTTTCTAACTAGGGGGCCTATTACGATTGCGTTTTTTCCGCATGCTCCGGGCCGGCGGAAGCCACCGCCGGCCCGTAGGATGCCGAAAAACCGCAGCGGACCCACCAAAGACCCACCGCCACATTAGGATGGCTGGTGGGTCCTGGTTTCCGTCCGTAGCTTTTCCGCCGCGGTTGGCTTACAACCGCGGCGGAAAAGCTCTAATATGGTGGCGGTGTCTCTCAGACACCACCAGCCATATTAGGATGGGCTTCAAAAAATGCTTTTCGGTGGTGGGTTTTCCGGCGTGGAAAAGTATGTGGAACTTCACTGCGGGGGCCCGTTGCGGGCCCCCTGGGTGAAGGGGGGTGGGGGGTGCACATGGGGGGTAGCTATGGTACCCCCTGCATTTATATGCAGAAATCAGCAGGCACCGCACGGTGCCTGCTGCTTTCTGCATACAAATGCAATGTATGCATTTTTACCATTGCGGCGGGTGCAGCTTAAAGCCACACCCTCCGCAATGGTAAAAATAGAGGATGTGACCGCCAGGGTGGCGGTCACATCCTAATTGGACAGGAGGGAACTCCGCAGGCCATGCAGAGGTTCCCTCCTCCTCTATGGTCGCGGACGGACTCAAGTCCGTCCGCGATCATAATGGGCCCCTAAGTCTTAAAAACAAGTTTTGATTCTCCAGACAGTATTGAAACACAAACAAAAGCCTTAGAAAGAGAACATTCCTCTTGTATAGAGACAAGGCTTTAATGGTGAGAGCTTTAGACATGGTTTCAGTATTGAATTACATACCAATCTCTACCATTTCTAGAATGGAGCCCTCTTTAAAATGGATAGTAAATCTAGAACATATATTTTATTTAACCAGGATAAGATTAAATAAAATCCATTTCTTAGTTCTTTTTCCTTTCACTGGATCGTGGTTTGCAACTCTACCATGCTGTCCATGTTATGCTTCTTCCGTTCAAACCACAGTGCATGTTATGCTATTTTGCACTTTACACTGCACTTTTAGAGTTTGCTTTTTATGCCCAATTTTAACACCTTAACCACGGCGGTTTTTCTGCCATGTTGCGGGCGTTCTAAAGGGGGGGCGGGGCTCCGTTGGCCACGGCGGCCGGGAGTTCGCAAGGGGTTAATGTCTGAGCATTTTACCAAGATGGAATGGATTTTTAAAAACATTTATCTTCTCCAGAAATGTGTTTTGATATTCTCATTTATATTTTTGGCTGCTATCAAATTGAGAAGGAGATATGCTGTATGAAATTGAAAATTTGCAGAAGCCTGTTGCCTGTATATATTTTATTCTATGCTTTTATTGTTATTTCAATGACCAAATAAAGAGTATCTAAACAAAACAACTATGTGCTGCATTTTGTATTAGCTAGGTTTACAACTCTGTACACTTTACCACTGCTGATCAGTGCTAAATTGCAAATGTTCCCTGTTTAAATTGAGTTTACGATTGGTTTTCCATGAGCGGCATATTTGATTTACTGGTAAGGCTCTAGTAAAGTTCATTTTGGGTGCCCAGGGCTTGCATTTCAAATGCTACAAGTGGGCCTGCAGCACTGGTAGGGCCACCCACGAGTAGCCCTACAAACATATCTCAGGCCTGCAACTGCAGTGTCTGTGTGAGCCGTTTTAATCTACAGTGTCACCCTGGCAAGAGCACCCTACTTGCAAGGCTCAACCCTTCCCTTTTTTCATCACTAAGGTAGGCCCAAGGTACATCCTGAGGCAGGGTACTGTGTATATGAAAAGTCGGCCTTGTGCTGGTGTGTTTCATATGTCATGATAGTGAAATACCGCCAATTTGTGTTTTTCACTACTGCAAGGACTATCTCTCCTAAAGGTTATCATTGGAGCTTTGTAACCTCTTACAAGTGTAACTTTTAATTGGGAAGATATAGGGATTTGGAGTTTGGTGTCCCTGAAATGTAAAAATACATCTTTTAGTGAAGTTGGTTTTTAAATTGTGTGTTTGAAAAAGCCACTTTTAGAAAGTGGGCTTCTTTTACTTTGCTATTCTGTGAAATCCAAGTCTGGTTTAGAGTGACAGTTGGGCTGCTTGTGCATTCACTTTAGACAGTCTCACAAAGAGACACGATTTGTGACCTGCCTATCCTGATGGCCCATCACCAGGTTGATGGTTTTTCCTGAGCTAGAGTGGTGGGAGAAATTGTCACTGATACTTCAAACAAAGCTGTCTTCACCCCCTGTAGTGTGTCTGGATCTATGTCTGAGAAAGGCTGGGTCTTGTTGTCTATAAAGACTTTTCTTTGAAGTTTGCCTACTTCAAAATCAGAAATTGGTATAAATACTGGAGCTGTCACCCTATAACTTCAGAAAACATCTGGACTAAGAGGAGATTCTGCCAAGAAGAACTGCTTGAGAAGCTGTCACGAGGGACTACCACTTTGCTGTGTGCTTTGCTGTGTTGGCTTGCTGTTTGTTCCTTCTATCTTGGGCAGTGAAAGGACTGGATTTTACTTTCTGTATCCTGCTTTCCATGGTTCTCCAAGGGTTTGTGTGTGCTTCCTTCCTGTTAAGAAGTCTCAGGTCTATCACAAGACTCTGTCTGCAGACCCTGAACTCCTCTGCTAGGAGTTCTCACCTGCCAAGTGTTGCCAATTCCATTTCTGGGCCCTTGGAGGTGGGTTTGCTGCAAAGGACTAAAGGAAATCCATGCATCGACCTTCAGTGCCTGTTTTTCCTGATGCAGCACTACAGTGCAGCTGAAAAACAAATGCATCACATTGGTGCAGCCGAAGAATCGGCACTGCGCCTGCCGTGCAGCTGAAAAGATTGCCACAGCCCAAGTTCTGAGCACCTTTTCCCAACATCCGAAATATCCATTCTGATTTTGACGCAGGCCTTACTGTGCGGCCGAAGAAATCAACACAACACCTACTCACGGCTAGGAAATTGATGCAATGCCTGTTTTTCCACTGCCGCATTGACCCAGCACATCCTGATTTTCTTCATCGATGTAGCCCAGCAGTAAGGTACTTAAGTAGCGTGTTTTGAAATCAATGCACCACCTCTCCGGCAGGAAGGAATCAATGCCTCACCTTCTCTATCAGTAAGGAATCAGAGCATCACATCCCCTACAGGGCAGCAAGGAATCAACACATCACCTCCCCTGGAAGTAAGGAATTGATGCATCACCTCCCTTGGGAGTAAGAAATCAATGCATCGCTTTATTTTCTGTTGCCTCATCTCCCCTGCACCTGTTTTCATCTCGGATTTTGATGCATCCCAGGTACTCTGTGATTAAAGTGACGCATCTATAGGTTCCTATGGACTGATCTGTTCTTGTAAAAGTGATAGCCTTACTTGCGTATGTTGGATTTTTGTTGTTTTGGTCTTGTTGTATTGAGATAAATATTGGTTATTATTCTAAACTAGTGTAGTGTCATTTTGTAGTGTTTTCACTGTGTTACTGAGTGTTGGTACAAATGCTTTACACATTGCCTCTGAGATAAGCCTGACTGCTCATGCCAAGATTCTAAGGGGGTGAGCAAGGCTTTTCATAGCTGTGTAATCCCCTAACCCTGACTAGAATAAGGGTCCCTACTTGGACCGTCACTGCCAACTAGAGACACCCATTTCTAACAACACAACTGAATGTTTGACTAATTAACAAAAAGAGAAGGATGGGCTGGATCATAGAAACATCAGAAAATATACTGCAGACATAAAAAGCATCTGATCACACTGGGCTTCTAATAACACTGAAAATTGTTACCTGCTAATTTCATACCATGGGGCACACAAACTAGACGTTACCAGTTGTACCTTATTACAACTACAGCATCCGTGAATGCAGATTCATGCACAAGTTGCAGACGATTCATCCCATTATAGAGTGGGTAAAATTAAATGTATTGCAATTTGCAGCCCCAAAGTGACAGGCTTCTCCTCCTGCAAACTGTGGGAATAAACATCTGCAATTTGAGCCCTATTTATAATCCGCAAATGAGAAATTGTGTTTAAAACTGAATCACCGGCTTGATCTTGATCAGAACCATTTTATTCTTTATAGCATGTTCTTGTGCGTGTTATCTTAATAGGTGGGCCAAACTCGATTTTCGTTCATTTAAAACGTAAAAAATTATCTATGATCAAGGATAACATCCAGCATCAAGAAAATAGTTCTCGATTTATTCCACGCGACTGGTTTTGTCCATAACGAAAGAAGCTTCTGAGTAAATTATATCAGTGACCATACTTGCATGATGTCGCTCTTTTTACTGTTTTTATCAAGGACATATAAAATCATAGCTGCAAAATTGCTTGAGATAAATAACTCCATCATTTAAAGCCCTCCCCGTGGTCCGGCGATAACATAAACTTATTACACCATAGCAATCAACTTGCAAGAGAGTTCTCGAGTTTCTGTCACCATCCGAGTGTCTGTTCCTCATTTCTTTACCAGTTTATTCTGTTCCTTTGGCGTTTGGTGCAGCGGGCCTCAGAGGGCTGTCTGCAGCCAGTTATAATGATGCTCTGACAACAGTTGTAATTGAAGAGCTGCTAGCAGATGGAGCCACGGTGGGTGAGAGATCTGTCTCCCTGTTGCTTGAGGCAATCAGCCGCTCTGTCCAATAAGACGCTCATATTTTTCCGAGCACTAATCATCGTGGCCTGCATAGCAATCAATCGGCGAGGCACGCTTCCCATTGTAGGTGTAATTGCCTTTGCTATATTTCGAGCTTGGACATGGCAACCTAACCTCGTGTCTGCAGGCCCAGGGGCTGTGGATTCTAATAGCCCTCTCTGCCGGCACCTGTGGAAGCTGCTGTTCCCATTGTGCACTGCGTCTTGAAGCATGGCGTCGTGACTTGTCCCCGAAGAGCTGGCAGCTATTTCTGCCTTGATGCTCGCGGTCTGAGCAGCAGAAGGATGAGAGTTTTGTGTTCCACTGATGGATTCGCATCGTTGTCAATCGAGACGTTGAAAATAACGTCCATTTTGATATTTTCTCTTGTTTGCTCTTCATCAGGTGTTATCTTTGGACTCTGCACTTGGTGTTAGTAATCTCAATGATTCATTTGTGGGTGATTTTGACCTGCCATAGATGACGACAGTTTTGTGTTTTAGTTGCCTGCTACTTGACCAGTATCAGTCACAACCATATAAACAGCACACAATACTTAAGATTATGAAAATATAGGTAACCGCTATTGTCATAATTTGTTCTGCCCAATAAGCGTTATCTAATACCTTAGTAAATAAATATTAACGTTTTTGCGAATTGAATAAGCAAGAAAAATGTAGCATTCAGAATCAGTAACACATTAAACTTTATCAATATCCCTTAATATTGATATTCCAGTGGTTGGCACTACCGGTACTTATTCAACTGGAATGGGACTCTTTGCTCTTCCAGCACTATTCTGATGTGCAACTCAGTCACTTTTTATTTCTGCTAAGCTTCAGTGGAACAGAACGACGGCTTAAGACTGATTGTAGTAAAACTTCATTGTATTACAAATTTTATTAAGATTGCTGTGAGGTTAAGATACACAAGAGGAGAGGGCTAATCAGTGGATTATTTAAGAATATTTTTACCTGATTTTAAATGCAAATGAAGATGTTGTTCAGAGGTAATTTAATTCTATTTTTTTACTCTGTATATGTGTACTTTTATGATGTTTTTTAATCATCGAATAAAGAATTACTGAACTAAACTGACTGATTGTAGTGAGTATATGATGCGCCTGCGGCATGCTTTTCATTCAGGCGACAGGCGTGTGGTTAATTTTTAGGTGCATCCTTGTGCAATGTTTTTAATTGAGGGCGCATTGTTAAGTATTGAAGTTGTATGCATTTGACTGACTCGAGTGCCCTGCGATGAGTAAGTATGGATTCCTTAAACAGCTGAGGCATTCACTTTTGGGATCCTGGCTGGCCAGCGGCTGTGCGCCCTTCAGACTATGGAATATATCTCTTCAAACCTGAAAAAGTAGTCAGCCACTTATTACACTGATTTATTGAGGGCATTTACAGTCCTACTTCATGAGAAATTGGGTTATTGGTTGAATCGGGGTGGGGGGGGGTGACAACTGTTCTATAAGCATCCCCAATTTCTGTCAGGTTGAATGAGCTACACAAGTCACTAAATTAACCTGTGTTAACCCTCTTGTTGCTTTGCACAAAAGCAGTCAGGCTTAAGTTATAGGCAATGTGTAAAGCAATAAAGTAAAAATACAACACAAGAAAAGTCCCTCCAATTTAGAAAAAGTGAGTACATTTTAATGAATTATTTGACATCAAAATGACAACATTCCAATCATTACTACCGGTGTTATGAATTTTAAAGTCACAAATAGTGCCTAAAAGATCAAAGCACCAACCCTGGACAATTAGTCACGGAAGACTGGAACAAAGTCAAAAAGTATGGCAGACCGTGAAGGAGCAGGGGTTAGATACAAGAAGTAGATCGGGCCAGGTAAGTGCTTAACTTCGCTCTTAGAAGAAATTTTGAAGAACATTTTCTGAGTAGGTAAAATTCAGTAGGGCAAGGCTACAGGAATTTCCACGGTGGAGGCATTAGTGCCAAAAAACTGGTGGACAAAGTTATGGTGAAAATTTTTACATTCGGACTTAGGGTCTGCCAAAACCCATTGCAGCGGTCTTGAGACCACCCGACGAGCATGTGGTTTTCCGACCGCCATATTACCACCTACCACAGCAGGGGCATGTTACGTCCGTGGAAAAGGGCAGCAGCGCATGCTACTGCCATTCAGCACCTCTTGCGCATCCATGCATCATGTGCCATGCACCAGATCATGCATGGCAAACCGTGCATGGAAATAAGTGCAATGGAAGGGGGGGTACTACATGTGCCCCCAGGGAAACCTTTCCTTGGCCTGCAACAGCTGGGTGTCCTGTTTGGGGTCCCTGAACCCTTTCTGACAACCTTTTCATGGCAGGGTTCAAACCATGTTAAAGCTTTTGGAAAAGGATATCGAAATCTCAGTGGCTGTGCCTGCCTCAGCACCGTCGCCATTCTGGGATGCTCTCTGACTGCCGCACCATCGGGATCTATGATCCTGGACGAGGTGGCGGTGTTGTGTCTGACAGCTGTTGGCCCGACTACCAGTATCTTAATACGGCGGTCAAAGACCGAAGAGGTGTTGGCGGTCGTACTGCCAAAGAAGGGCTGTCAGAGGTCCAACCACTGACGTCATAATCAGGCCCTTTGTGTCATTTTTAAGAGTGAAAAATTTCCAGTGGGATGAGGCAGGAGGCTGAAGCTGATGAGAGTTCCACAAGGCGGATACCCCTTGGACCAAGTACTGCTACACAGGATTTGTTGCTACAGAGAAGAACATAGTGGGAGCTACCGCAGAGTCAAGCCAACCAGCGATGTCCCTTGGGTGTATAGATGAGCAGGTTGGTACCAGTCTTCCCTCGGTTCTCAGATATGCCTGGGTGTTGAACTCTACTGAGCTTGCAGAGTTCTGTGCACTCTGCACTGTTTTTTATTTACTCATATAATATTTAGAACTATGCGTTTACAACAGAGTTGAGTGTCTTTGCTATTAACTTACCCCTGTTTGATGTCCCTCCCTGATGTTGGAGCTGAATCTGCTGGCAACCTCCTTGGCTCCTTTATTCATTTTTCACACCACCAGTATTTTCAATGTAATATTGTTAATCAAACACACATTCTTATATCATGAGTCCATATCAGAAATGTCACTCATTCTGTTAGCTCCCCAGGTTCATCCATGTCCTGATGAGACGCTGACATCCGCAAACGGTCAAAACGTCATCAACACCAACAAAGAGAGACCTTATTTTTTGTATAACTAAACACCGGGAATCTACCTGCTGTGTATGAAAGAGTTTGAAAAAGTTACAATGTGTCTTGCTGTCTTACATGAAAGTAACCAACATACCCTTTATACTCACCTCTATAGAAATAATTTTCTGTAAAAATACAAAATATTTTTTGTGAGATTAAATCTATCCAGGATTTCCGGCATTACCATATTGATCTTGAGAGAATGAGTTCCCTGTGAACGCTTGTCTTAAGCTGTAAACTTTCTACCCATGTTCAGGTGGACATTTGGGTTGTGCTCTTCTGATTGTAAATTTAAGTTGTGCATGCTGACTAGTAGCATTTAATTTACAGGACCTAGGTTTATGAAATACCACTTTACTAGGGACATATAAGTGAATTAAAAATGTCGATCAGGTGTAAGGCAATGGTACAATGTTTCTTTTTTTTTTTTTTATATATTTTTATTGAAATTTTTGTTTTTTTTATCATTGGCAGACAGCATACACAAAATACAAATTATATAAACAGAAATTTGTATACAAAGATTAAATAAACTAAGAATTACTGTCAAAAGATACTATAAATCCTTTGTACAATCTTTTCCTCTACATACAATCAACAAAACATATAAAGGTGGAAAAACAAAATATTGTTAACCATGGCTTACATTTAATCTCTCTTTCCAATGATAAACTGGTTCCCATATTTTCATACCCAGTCTTCTAGCTCTTTTACCTTTCCTAGCATATATACCCTTTTCAAGGTTAAATGTCCCCAATAATAAAGCAATCCATTGTTGTGTTGTGGGAGGTAAAGGGTCCCGCCAAACTCTAGCAATTAATAACCTATACACCGCCATTGCTAAAAATAAAAATTCAACATTTTCACCGTCAAATCCCCTAACCCCTAACATAATTAAAGTTGATGTTAAACTCACATTTAAACCAAGTGTGTGACACATAAATTCTTCAATTCCCTTCCGTAAAGTATTTAATTGTGGACATAGTGCGAAAATGTGAATGCTATCTGCTGCCGGTGCACTGCAGCGAGAGCAGGTAGTCCCTATGGTCGCACCCCACTGTGCAATACGATCCGGTGTATAGTAGAGTTGATATAGAGTTTTAAAGTGTTGTGATTGGAGAGAGGCAGAACGCAGAACAGAACATCCTAAACCCAGCGAGTCCAAGAAACACTGACTCTGTATCCCTAGTTTCCCCGCCCATTTCTCCCCAAATTTTCCTGTATCATCCTTTTTTAATTCTGCTAAGCTGGCATAGAAATAACGAATGGAACATGCTCCACCCCGCTCTATAGATTCCATAAGGTTACTTCTCCCAAATCCACCTTCTCCTCCTTTTTTCTTGCTAAAAAAACTCCTAACCTGCAAATACTTGAAAAAACTATGTCTTGTTATGTTATATTTTGACATCAAATCTGAAAATTGTAAGATGTTTCTGTCTAATCCCAACAGATCTCCTACCTTTTTAATTCCTTTCAAATCCCATTCTGCCATTATAGTGTCAGAGAAGATTAAAGATGGTAGAGTTTTGTTCCTATATAATCTGGTATATCTGTTGTATCTACCCAATCCGCATCTTTTTGCTACCGCTACCCAGGTGTTATATGCAGCGATAACTGTCTTAAATCGTGTGCGTTTATAGTAAGAAAAATCAGCACAGTTTAGGAAAGGATTTACAGTATCTGTACCCATTACAAGAGAATATACCATGGTAGAAAAGGATTTAACATTCAAATCTAATTCATTTGCGCCCATCAAACCCTGGGTGTATTGAAGTACAGAGGCCCAATAATATAACCCAAAGTCTGGAACCCCCCAGCCTCCGCTAGCCCTCGGCAAAGTCATAAACTTATAAGCCCTTCTAGTCTTCCCATATGACCATATAAATTTATTTAAAATTGATTCCAGCTTATTAAACCAAATTGAATCAAACATAAGAGGGATCGAACGGAAAAAATAGAGAAATTTGGGGAGTATGAGCATTTTAATTACATTTGTGCGGCCAACTAACGTAAGTCTGAGATTGTTTATTCTGACCAATTCTAAACTTACTTTCCTCATTAAAGGGGAGATATTCCGCTCTACCACTGTATCAAGATTGGGCGAAATCTCAACTCCTAGATAAACTGCTGCTGGGACCACCCGTATATCATTGCATTGGACCCTTGCATTTTTTATGATCTGTGTTTTTGCACTGTTTAATTTATATCCAGATATTATGCCGAATTTACAGGCCTCTAACTCAATCTCACCCACTGCTTTAGATGGATCTGTGGTGATTATAGCAACGTCATCTGCATACGCTAACACTTTAACCTCTAACCCATTTGAATAAAGAGGGGGAATACTAGGGTTAAGATTCAGATAACGCAAATACGGGTCCATGTACAGTGCAAAAAGGAGAGGGGAGCTGGGACAGCCCTGTCTAGTGCCTCTTTTTATCTGTACAGCTGCAGTTAGGTCTCGATTAACCTTGATTCTAGCTGTTGGTGCCTTATATAATACCTGAATCGCCCTAATATAATTATCACCGAAGCCATATGATTTCATTATTTCCCACAAATATTCCCATGCGACCCTGTCAAAAGCCTTCTCGGCGTCAAGGAATAAGGCTGCTACAGGGCCGCCAGCAATTTCCATGGCATCAAAACAGGTAATCACCGTTCTAACATGTGTTGTAGTGCCCTTCCCGGGGATAAATCCGTGTTGAACTGGAGATACTAACTTATCTATAACAGTAGACAACCTTGTTGCCAATATTTTAGAATACAGTTTCACATCCGCATTCATTAGTGCGATTGGTCTATAGGACCCTGGAACTGTAGATGGTTTGCCTTTCTTCAGGATAACTATAATTTCAGTACCCCCCCATGAGTTTGGGACTGACACTTCCCTCTGTGCTTGTGTAAGGGTATCCAATAACTCCAATCTTATAATTGAATAAAATGTTTTATAAAATTCAATCGGAATAAGGTCCGGTCCTGCAGCCTTAGAGGATGGGAGTTCTGATAAAGCTATCGTCACTTCATCTAACGTTATAACAGAGTCTAGTTTAATCTGATCTTCCAATTCCAGTTCATTTAATTGAATATTTCCCAAATAATCTCTTATTTTATCCCTGTCTACCCCAGCTTCAGAATCGTACAGATCCGTGTAATAATTCCAGAATTCATTCCTTATACCTGCAGAGTCTAAGATCACATTACCTGAGTTATCTACCATATTTTTAATATCCCCAGCATTAACTTTCTGTCTGGTTCCAACAGCGAGAATATGTCCCACCCTTTCACTTTACTCAAACACCTGTTCCTTCTTTGCAAGATAGTTTGCTGCCGTTTTACTAGTGACCCTTTCAGCGATTTCACTCTTTAACATCATGATTTCCAGAATTTTTTGATCCAGTAAGCTTCCACACATGATTAATCTACTAAGTTCTGCCTCTGCAGTCAGGAGTGAGTTCAATTGATGTTCCATTCTCTCCCTTTCACTCTTCTGTCTAAACGTTGTAAAGCTAATTGTCTCACCTCTTATTCCTGCTTTAAAGGCATCCCAAATATTGCCACTGCTGGCACTACCCTTGTTATTAAGCCAGAACTCACTTATCCATTCTTCCATGTGCTTACGGTAATTCTCATCTTTTAGCAAAGCTCTCTCAAATGTCCATTTATACACTTTTCTTGTAATACCACTAAGATTCAATGTCAATAACAGTGGGTTATGATCTGACATCAGGCGTGGTAATTTTCTAATCTGTACATTTGAGAGCAAAGCATTAGAAATTAGAAAATAATCTAGTCTAACCGTAATTCTATGTGGTGCAGAGAAAAAGGTATCACCATCTAACATCGGGTGTAGATTGGCCCATACATCTGATAGAGCATTATGCACAGCCATGTCTACTATAGCCCTATGAACCCTTTTTTTACGCCCCGTATAACCATGATTCGTTTGTATCTCAACACTAGCAGGGCGGTTAATATTAAAATCCCCACAGCAAAAAATGGGTTCCGCCCAGGTCAGTAGCTCCTGATCCAGAAATTGGAATATATCTGGCTCATCACACGTTGAACCATACACAGAAACCAGAGTAAACCTGGCTCCTCTAAACACTACTTCAACAATAACCCATCTTCCCCATGTGTCTACTTTACTCCTGATCACCGTGCAATCTCTCCCCCTGCCCAAAATTGCAACCCCACGTGTTTTTGAGGCTTGTTTAGTATATGCCAATACTTCAAAACCCAATTGCTTCAACAGAAAACCCTTACCTCCCTCCACATGAGTCTCCTGTAAACAAATCAAATCTGGACATAATGATTTACAAAAAGCAGAAACACGTAATCTCTTCTGAAGGTCATTAGGACCACAGACATTCATTGAAATAATTCGACAAGCCATTAAAAAACATCAAAAGTCAGTACCAACTTTCCCTTCCAACTTTCTTTTTCTTTCTTTATTTCTTTGTTCCACCTTTTGCTTAAGAACTGATCAAGTTCAAAACTATATCTCTGTGCATATGCTGTGCTGTGTGATGTGTGCCAATTTCTCCCCCCATTCTGCCTCCCACCCCCTCCCCTGTCCCGCCCCAAGCTACCCCTCCCCACCCTCCCCTACAGGCAAATAGGTCACTCATGACCTATGTGTGATCGCCAGGGAAGCAGCAGTCGCCACTCCTCCCCACCATCTTACTAAATATCAGCCCAACCAATTTATTTATTTCTCCTTATGCCCCAGCACTTCTGTCATGTAAGCCTTTGTTTTAATCTCAGAGAAAAAAAACTTTACCTGGCCTTTAGTTACTATTTTCAGTTTAGCGGGGTATAGCAAATAAGCTTCTGAGCCCAGGGTCTGTATAAGCGGTATCAATTGCCTCAACCTCCACCTACGCTCTACTGTAGCATGACAGAAGTCAGGCTTTGCAAAGAACGTGACATTATTAAATTTGATCATTTTCACCCCTGAGGCGGAAGCCGGGGGTTCTCCATCTTTCCCTTTCGCCCTCGGGCACTATTTAGACTAATTGCCATATTGCGATTTTAAACACTGTAAATATTTTAAACTGTGCGCTTTTATCATTGGCATTGCTGTCTCCTCGGCGCGAGACTCACGTCGCCCCCGAGGCACTTGACAGCCACTTCTTGACCGGCTCAGCCGATCCAGGGCTGACGCCGGGAAGCTACGAGGGTGACGCCATCTTGGGTGAGGAATACGGGAGCGGTCCAGCAGCTGGACGCTTCCCGCCCTCCCAGTGTATTTAACGAGCCTCTCCCATCTGCACCCAGATTTGATCATTTTCACCCCTGAGGCGGAAGCCGGGGGTTCTCCATCTTTCCCTTTCGCCCTCGGGCACTATTTAGACTAATTGCCATATTGCGATTTTAAACACTGTAAATATTTTAAACTGTGCGCTTTTATCATTGGCATTGCTGTCTCCTCGGCGCGAGACTCACGTCGCCCCCGAGGCACTTGACAGCCACTTCTTGACCGGCTCAGCCGATCCAGGGCTGACGCCGGGAAGCTACGAGGGTGACGCCATCTTGGGTGAGGAATACGGGAGCGGTCCAGCAGCTGGACGCTTCCCGCCCTCCCAGTGTATTTAACGAGCCTCTCCCATCTGCACCCAGATTTGATCATTTTCACCCCTGAGGCGGAAGCCGGGGGTTCTCCATCTTTCCCTTTCGCCCTCGGGCACTATTTAGACTAATTGCCATATTGCGATTTTAAACACTGTAAATATTTTAAACTGTGCGCTTTTATCATTGGCATTGCTGTCTCCTCGGCGCGAGACTCACGTCGCCCCCGAGGCACTTGACAGCCACTTCTTGACCGGCTCAGCCGATCCAGGGCTGACGCCGGGAAGCTACGAGGGTGACGCCATCTTGGGTGAGGAATACGGGAGCGGTCCAGCAGCTGGACGCTTCACGCCCCCCCTCCACCCTGGATTTAAAGACGATCACCTCCCGTCCGCGCAGCGGGCGGGCGCAGCGGGCGCGCCGACGGCGCGCCGAAGGCGCGCCTAAGGCAAGCCCGTCTGCGCCCGTCAGCGCCAGCTCAGTGCCCAGGGCCAGGACCCCTGGTCTTTTAAACCTAAATACACACGCAAGGAGGGTTTACAGCCGCGATCAACTCTTTAGCCTTAAGGGAGCGAATCAAGTTGACTGCCGACGCATAATCCCAGGTAACGACAAGCCTGTCAATCTAAAGGTCTGTGGAGTCTGCCGTTTTTGCTTACCGGACATCTTGTGGACACCAATTAAGGCCCTAACCGTTCCCCATAACGTCAAACAGTACGTAGAAGATGATATTATCAACTGTATCCTATTTAATGCCAGATCTCTAGTTAAACACAGCATTGATTGTGCTGACCTAATTTTAGAGAGAAGGGCAAAAATTGTATTTATCACAGAGACCTGGACGGACGCGGCTTCAGGTCCGGACTTGGTCAAAGCTACACCGACAGGTTACTGTTGTCGGGTTCAAGATAGAATAGGTCAAAGAGGGGGCGGGATTGCTATCATTTATCATGCCTCGCTCCAAGGCACATTTCAGACAGTGACCTCACAGTCGTCTGAAGCACTGGGGTTTAAATTTTCCATCTCCAACCACTGCACCTTCCAAGGCTGCCTCCTATATAGGCCACCAGGCTCCAAAAACCAATTCTTAAATGAGGTAGGCACCTATCTGGAAGCAGCTCTCTGCGTGAAGTCTTTCACTATGCTAGGTGATTTTAACTTTCATCTAGAGGAAGACTCAGACCCTGATACTTCATCCTTAGCCGACGCAATGCTCGCGGCTGGATTGATTCAGGTGGTAAGCGGAGCCACACACGTCAAGGGACATACCCTGGACGGTATTTTCACAAATAATCCAGACCTCCATTTTAGCCATGTAGAGCCTTTAGCCTGGTCGGATCATTCAGTAGTCCTTTTTAAAATCCAACCGCTTGAGCCCAATAGAGCCAAAAAAAATGGAAAGCCGGCCAAGCTCTGTAGGCTCTGGAAGGATTTGGATGGCAAAGCATTGGAGGAATACTTGTTAGCCTCCACTTTCTTGCCACCTATAGATATAAATGAAGCAGCTGAAAGCTATACAAATTGGTTAGATCAAGCCTGTACCTCCCTAGTCCAGTCCAAACTCTGCCGCCCAACACGTATAATACCCTCTGCCCCTTGGTTCACCGAGGAACTACGCGATTATAAGGTGTCGTGTAAAAAATTAGAGCGCCAATGGCGCACAAAATATTCAAAGGCAGACAAAATGTTACTTAATGCCAGACTTAAGACATACAAAGGAATGATTAAAAAGGCAAAAAGCGTCTACTTTTCCGCAAAAATTGAGATTGCGAAGAATTCCTCTCAAGAACTTTTTAATACTGTGACTAATTTAAGTTCTTTGAAATCAGTCACTATTCCCCCTAGTCTGGAGCTATGCGAGACTCTTGCAAAATTCTTTTTGGGAAAGGTAGAGCTAATATTCTCCGCCCTGGAACATCAAGTGAGGCTCACTCTCAGTGAGAGAACCCATAAGTCCATGCAAGAGAACTCGCAGCCCCCGGAATTCGTGGAGTTCAGCCCAGTAAAAGTAGAAGAAACTATAAAGTTATTACTAAAAACTAAATCAGGCTCACCCCACGATCCCTGTCCAGCTGCTGTGGCCCAACTTGCAGCCACTCCCATCTCAGTTATGCTGACTGAAGTTTTTAACATGATGTTTAAAGGAGGAGAATATCCATTGTGTTGGAAGCAGGTCTCCATTGCACCTTTGCTTAAAAAGGCTACTTTGGACATCTCAGATCCCAACAGCTACAGGCCCATAGCTAGACTCCCATTGCCGGCCAAGCTTATTGAGAGGGCCATGAATGCTCAGCTCTGTGATTTCCTCAGATCCTCTCAGGGGTTTGACATGGCGCAACATGGATTTAGGGAGGGCCACAGCACTGAGACTGCCCTCATTAAGTCCACGGAAGAAATCAGGAAGGTGATGGATATGGGCGGACGGGCGGTCTTGGTGCTTCTCGATCTGTCCGCGGCCTTCGATACGGTCCACCATAGCATTTTGGTGGACCGCCTTGAAGGCTGCGGAGTGCGGGGAGTTGCGCTGAGCTTGCTGAGGTCTTTCCTCTCGGACAGGGTTCAGGTGGTGGCCCTGGGAGATTTTGAATCCACTCCTTTTACACTCCCAGGAGGGGTTCCTCAGGGCTCCTCCCTGAGCCCTACCCTCTTTAATATTTACATCTCCTCCCTCGCCCCGGTGATTCGGTCATTTGGCTTTGAACTTACATCTTATGCAGATGATACACAAATTGTGGTATCTCTGCTCCCGGGTCGAGAGGAGGGAATAGCAGCAAGATTTCAGGACTGCATGACCGCAGTAAGCTCATGGATGGCCAGGAATTGCCTTAAATTGAACTCTTCGAAGACGGAGGTTCTTCTCTTTGGCAATGAGACCAACTTATGGACCCCCAACTGGTGGCCTCAAGAAATGGGAGATCTTCCCATACCTGCCACGACAGTAAAAAATCTAGGGATACTCATTGACAAACAACTTACTTTTAAGGCACAAGTCAATGCCCTCTCATCCTCAGTCCACTGGATTATAAAAACAATAAGGAAAATTCTCCCCTTTCTCTCCATTAGCAGTAGGAAAACTGTCGTGACAGCATTAGTGCTGTCACGCCTCGACTACTGCAACAGTCTGTATTTACAAGCACAGCAAGGGATCCTGAATAAGCTACAGACGCTGCAAAATGCTGCTGTTCGCTTAATCACGGGTCTACCCAAGTTTGCCTCCGTTTCTGGGGAACTGAGCAAATTGCACTGGCTCCCAGTACGGAAACGTATGATGTTCAAAGCATTGTGCATAGTGTTCAAGGCAGTGAATGGACTAGGTCCATCTTTCCTTCAACAACACTTCCAGCTGTACAAGCCAGGTCGACAGTTAAGATCATCTAACAAATGGCTTGTCAAGACTGATCGCATTAGGAAAGTTCGATGGGGAGGCCGCAGTTTTATTTCCGGAGCAGCGGATATCTGGAATAAGATGCCCCTCCCCCTAAAACAAAGCACTGACCTAATGACATTTAGGAAGAACATTAAAACATGGCTTTTCAATCTATAGGGACTAACATCGCATGGAGAAAGCACATCATTTCAGCGCCAGGACACCTGCCCGGTAACAGTGCGCTTAATAAATGGTAAAAATAAATAAATAAATAAATACGTCTAGTCGCAGGTTTAGCCTTGTCCAATATCAGCTGCCGCAAGAGAAAATTCCCTACATAGATTAGGATTGCCCTTGGTTTTCCCCCCTGAGCTCCAGCCTGACCCTTTTTGTAGAATGGAAAACGGTGGGCTCTTTGAATTTCATATTCCCACTGCCATGTTGTTAGTTCTGGGAAAGCACCTTTTAATAAATTTACAACAAACAATCTGGGGTCCTCCCCTTCAAGTCCTTCTTCTATTCCTAGTAATCTGATGTTATTACGGCGCTGCCTATTCTCAAAGTCCTCCAGTTTCCAGTTTACATCTTCCGCCACCTTCTGATGTTCTTCTTTATACATTTTCAGCCCTCGCAAGTCATCCTCTACTTTCCCAGTTCTTTCCTCCACATGCGCCACCCTTTCAACCATCTCATCTTGTCTTTGACTTATTTTCCTAAGTTTGTTCTGAACCTTCCTTGATTCGTGCCTTGCCCTTCTACTTTCCCCTCTGGCCTCGGATTGCATTAACTTCAAAGTGTTAAACAATAAATCCAGTGTAACCGGGGGTTGTGAAGGCTGTGAAGATCCTTGACCCCCAATCATTGTGGCAGGGCTATCCTGTTCTAGGAAAGAAAAAGTAGTAGTAGAGTAGTCCCAGGCCAACTTTTTAGTAGGATCAGTAGTACTACTTGCTGAAGAGGGTTTTCTTTTAGATAATCGTTTTTTCTGTGTAATTTTCTGAGCTGGCGAGCTGCTGACTGAGTCTATCCCAATTGATTCATCAGAGCTAATCTCTCCTGAAAGTGGTGACTGAGAGTCTTCTTCAACTGAATACATTTTTCTGCGGAAGCCGCTTCATTAGTGATAGGCAAATCAACAGAGTTAGAGGTAGAGGATTCAACTCCCGATTTAAATCCCCCGCTTTCCATATTTAAATCCATATCCTCTGCCCATGTTAAAGAATCAGGCCTCTTATTTTCTGAGTTTTCCAGCCCTTCATTATTCTCCTTATTCACATTATGCTCTAGTTGTACTCGTGAATCTAACTCTGCCTCAAGTCCTGAAGCTGAGGCTTGTAGCTCGAAACTCCCCTCCTCGTCTGGCAATAGTGCGCTCATGGCTCGGCTATCTATCAGACCCCCAATGTCTTTACTCACTTTTAGATGCTGTCCCACACAGTTAGATTCCGACAGCCGCTCTGTGCCAATAGCTGCCTGAACTCTGCTCTCACCTGGAGCAGCACCCTACCGCCCTCCGGTCAGCTTCCCTGCAACATCAACGACAGCAGGCATAATCTCAGTCGGCTTCTCTACTTCGGACCCTTCAGGTTGCCTAGCAACCCCAACACCAGCGCCGGCTCCCGCTCCTGCTCTCGGTTCCGCATTGTAGACGCCGTCCTCACCCCCCGTTCCTCCTCCAGCAACCCGGACAACGTGGACCGAGAGATCGTCAGACCTGTTCCCTGACTTGCTGCCACCGGGGTTCACAGGTACATTTGCGAAACTCTCTGAGACCGAGGGCTGTCGCAGCGTGTTTTCCCTTACTTTTTGTTTGCCGGCATTTCCCGACTCCTTCACCAGAGCCGTGTTATCCAAGGCCGTCTTTTTGGCAGTGAGTTTCTTGGTGTTAGTTACGGTCTTCTGGGCAGCAGCAGATAGCGATGCCTTTGTGTCAATCCTGCTTTTATCTTTGGTTGTTTGCCCTTTTGCAGAGTCTGTCTCTGGAAGCTTTCCACCTTTAAAATCCTTGCCATCTTTGCCGTCTTTTCCATCTTTGCCGTCCTTACCGTCCTTACCCTCATTAACCCGCTGCAACCGAGCCGGCATCCTGAACCAGGATCTTAAAATCAGCCTGGTAGTCTCCGTTAATTTCTTCCAGAAAAACCAAACCGCTCGTTTTACTGAATTCTGCTCTCCGAAGGGAAATGTATTCTCTCTGGCGTTACCATCACTCTGACATGGCACAAAGTATCCGAAGGCAGCGCTCTTCAATCCAGGCTCCACCATTGAACCATCAATTACGGGTGGTAGGGAGAAGTGGAGGGTGCGACTTACTCACTGCATCCCTCAGCGGCCATCTTGCCTTCCCGCAATGGTACAATGTTTCAGTGAATGTGCAAAAGAACTTTAGCACTGATAGCAGTATTAAAGTGCACAGAGTCCTAAGGCTCAGCAAAACTGAATTCAGCAAATAGATCAGGGGTGGAGGCAAAAATGTTTGGGGGTCACCCTGCAGTCCAACATACTTTCATTTCCAAAACCTCAATGGGAATAAGGAAAGACATGTTCTTCACAATTCAGACTGCCTGGAAGCTGCTCCACAGCTAGTCTAATTGTAGTCAACAAGTGAACAGATATCCGAGGAGGTCTAGGGCTCCATCGGGCAGTGGTTTCCCAGTGAAACACCCACCATTTGTTCACGTTTTAGGATTCTGCAAAGGCTCAGGCATGATAACTAACTAGAGCATCATATAATATTGTCCGTATCTTTTTGTTTGTGTTTAATTATGAGTTAGAGATCATTGAGAAAGCTGTAGAATACATTTTAAAGTGCGTTCTTTTTCTATTTACTGCTAGAAGCATGTACTGTTCAGGGTAAAAATCACAGAGTTAGGTGATGATCCAAATGTTTGTAATAGTCAAGACATTAAAATTCTGGTCATACCTACGGAAATTGACTGAGCGGCAACCCTAGCAGTGGTGCTTCGTGCATCTGATCAAAGAAAGAGGAAGGGTGGCCCTAACCTTTCTCCGTCCACTTGCAAACGTCTGAAAAAAACGGAACGTATTTGCTTTTGCAAATTGAGCAATGACTTGCAATAACAAATTTACTTTTCCTCTAGGAACTTTAACCTGGCGTCAGTGTGAAACCACAAGAAACAGTAGGGTAGAATTGATTGGCAAATGTTCACTTTTTTCTAAAGCCAAACAAGCAGTATTTCAAAGCTGTGCTGCTGCTTCTGAGGAGCTATGTGTACAAAATTATAGTTCCGAATCTCATCGTTTGTGATTACTGATAAATTATTTAGGGGAAAGAACTGCTTCCCTTAACACATTTAACTTACATAAAATTCTATTGCATCTCTTTTCAACAGAATCATTTGTTTTTTCCAAACCACACAGTTGGACAAAAATCATCAGAAGTATCAATCAAAAATATTTTAAGTCAGATCATGTGAGACAGTCTTAAGTGCACAAAATAATGCTCAAAATAGTGAAGAAAGTGAAATGAAGAATTTACACAGCAACGGGCTACCTAGAATGTTTTTGCTAGTCACCTACAGAATAATTTCCTTTATTCTACAAGCACCGAACATAAATCAAGAAACTGTCCACAGTCTGTTCTTTGTAGTGTGGAAGTCTACGTTTGGTTATCATCAGGACACTCAATTTAAAGTATAATAAAATTGTTGTTTTATCTGTGTCAGAACGTCACTATGACATTGTGCAGACAGTGCACGCAGAGTGGACATTTTTATGGGTTGTCAATCAGCAGGTTTCCTTAGAGAGAATGTATGTGCAGCACTGTCCACTTTTCTCAGTTCTGAGCCTCACATTGTTTATCCAAGGTTCAATATAGACACATTGGAATACACACTGGGGCGTAACTACCATGATTGCCCCAGAGCCTAGAGCCCTGGAGGGCACATTGAACCCTGGTCATTGCTGTATTTTTCTTCCCCACCAGCAGTCCAAGGGCCATTTCCTTGCTTGCACCAGGGCTCATGACATCCTGGCTACTTGGAAACTAGTGCGTTTGTTGGAGAGCAGCACATCAGACTCCTAAGCCACGAAAAATTGAAACACATCCCAAAAAGAAAAGGGAACACTGGACAACAATCATACTATAATAACAACAGGGAATGCCCCCGTGTTCCTTCCTGGTAATCAGAGCATCTCCCTCACGGGGCATATGAACGGAAGCCCCAACCACAATGCTGGCAAAAGTGGAGATGTTTGAGAGATTGGTCCCCTGCTCTTCCACGGCTGAGCCTGGCAGTGGGAGCAGAGCCTAGCAGTGTATGGAGACCCAGTTGGCATGCTAGAGTGGAAACGTTCAATTGCATCCCAATCACTCATGTCCTCTTTCTTCAACTTTGCTTTACTGCCATATCATCCTAGTTTACAGATTCTTGTCAACTTCATCACAATGTTCCACTATACTGTATATCCTGGCCTACAACTGCAGAGTATTGTAATATAAGCAACAGAGTTTTTTTTATTCTTTGCCAGGGATTCGCTGTCTTAATGTTTAGGAGCAGGATGAACATTCCCTCAATCTCCAGCTTAGGCAGAAGCTGCAAAAGTACCCCTCTTGGTTTGTCACTAGCATACCCAACCCGAGGTCCTCAAACTACGATCAGAGGTTGGCGCACTAACGGCAGTCTATGGTGGACCATTCTTGGTCCTTCTTCAAGGTTTGCTAATCTGGCACCGGGTCTGAAAACCCTACAAAATGCCCAACATGGGTGCAAGAATTTGGAATAGTCCACAGACCCCAAGACTGTCAGGAAATGGTTATGAAAACTAAAAATGTTTAAATATGACTTTCCATTTAAAAGACATTATTTGCTTTCTTAATAACTTTTGTGTATCCAAAAAGGTCAGATGTTTTTGGTTCAGCATGCCCAGTTTCATGTACATCCATCAAGCGACTAACTAAAAAATGGGGAATAAAAAAAATGGCATGTGCCAGTGTGAGTACCAGTGGAAACTTTGATCTCAGCATTAGAATATTTGGCCAGAAAGTAGACCACCACTGAGGGAAGTGAGTGTCCTTGGTTTGGTGTAAAACAGTATGTAGTTTCCTGCATATTTCCTAACTACATGATGTCCTGTACCTTATTACATGTTATCTTCATGGAATAAAGCATCTTGAAATACACCTTCCTGAGTGGACCTTCATCAGTACACAGTAGTTTTCCAGAAATAAGCATAAGGAAAGTGCTTCAGGATGGCTCAAATTCCAGTGCCCTGCCAATCGAATTAGGAATATATGGCCTGCTAATCTGTACACAGTTCATGGAGCATGTGTGTATTCATATTTGAAAAAAAAATCATTTCATTGGTTGTGAGAACTTTTTCAGCTATCATTTAATTCTGTTCTGCAGATCCAAGGCTCTGTCAATGCACCTGAAGCTGTTTGATTGGGGGGAGCGAAACCTGACGAAACGTTGTGAGCACCACCAGAGGATGTAAAGATTCAGTACCCATGTCCTGAACTACAAAAATTATGGTTGTGCGATAAGCAGACCCAAGGATGAAGCATGTCACTTCAGTGGTTAAGGATCTCATGTCCTAAAACCAGAAAAAACAAGATGGTATAGCCCAATCCGGCCTAAATAAGATCCTTAGTCATTCTCATAGTCATAGGATTTTATTAAGCGCACATATCACTCGTGGGTCTCAGAGCGCTGGCCTAGAACCCTGAAGACGGCAAGAAGAGACAACATCTGACCAGAAAGAGAGAGATCAGAATAGCCAGGTTATTAGATCCTTATTCTTCTAGTCCCGAAGCCTATCGTATGTATTGTCTATATGCTGATATGTATACAGGGCATGCCGAAGTAGCAGCCTTATCTTTTTTGGGTGAGCAAAATGTTTAGAAAAAAATCATTATACAGCATCCTGCTTCAAATTTAGAAATATGTTTTGCATTAACCATGTATATCGAACTATCCTTATTGGGACTTGAACTTGTGTTACCATCCTTATGAAGACTTGCTCCATTATCAGTAAAACTTGAAAACATTTGAGTGTAAATGACTAGGTGGGTATGTTATGGTGATGCACAGAAACTACATGACAGTCTAGTCACAGATCTCTCATGCATTATGAATGTAGTCAATTTGATCTCATAATTCATTGTCAAACAACAGCTGAAATCAACTGGAAATTCAAAAGCTCCTGCAAATGTTTAAACATTCATGGACATGGCAGTAAGAATACTATGAAAATCACTGGTCAGGACCGAAGTGTACTCCTCATTTACTGCACACGTTCTGACTGCCATACTCAACCTATTCCATTAGTTTCTTCATCTTCAACATGAGTCTTCCACTTTTTCAAAGTCTTGGCTTTTACTTCCAGAGCAAGGAATTATACATACATCTAAGAAGCCAACCCCAAAACCTAAGGGCCTGATTTATATGCTTTTGCTGTAGGGCAGCGCCGCAGGCCTTCCTTCTGCACTGCCCTACGGCAAAAAAAAAGGGCAGGAATGAGACATATCTGTCAGATACAGCGCATTCCTGTCCTTTTCCCCTGTGCCGGCTTACTATGGGCTTCCGTGCCCCAACACAGGCACCTTTGAACCATGGTGCAAGGATGCCTGCTTCGCGGGGATGATTATTTTTGTGCAGGAAGGGAAACCTTCCTGCACAAAAACAATCCCAAGAGGCGTTTTCCTCTTTCTATGTGTGCTGCAGAATTCAGCACACATAGAAAAAGGGAAACGAGCAGAAATAAAGATATTTCTCCTCTGTGTGCCTTCCTTATGCCTCACATGGGGAGGCATACGTTTTTGGTGCTGCCTCAGATTTACAATTCCTTGTAAATCTGTGGCAATTTCAAAAAGGCATGGATGTTGCTTTGAACACCCCAAGCAACACCCATTGCACGCCCCTTTAATGCAGAAAATTGCATAAAAGGGAACGATATTTACGAGGCAGCATTAAGCCAAAAAAGGTGGCTTAGTGCTGCCTCGCAGGTATAGAGCATGCTAAATGAGGCCCAAATGAAGTCCATCCTAGTCAAAACCATGTGATAAACAGATGTGGTCAAACTTGTAACTGCACATGCAAACCTCTGTACATTTTGATTATTGCATCACCAATACTTAGCAACAGTTTCTATGTTTTCTATATTCAGATCCAGGCACAGATTTTTATCCTGCAAATTAATACTTCCTATGAATGATAACTGTTTCGTCAGTAAATAAATTAAAACTATTTTCTGCAGAATTTTCAATCAATCGATCAAACTACTCACCCGTGAGGGTCTCAAGGTGCTGGGGGAGGGGGTGCTGCTACTGCTCGAGCCGCCAGGTCTTGAGAAGTCTCCTGAAGGTCAGCAGGTCCTGGGTCTGCCACGGGTGGATGGGGAGGGTGCTCCATGTCTTGGCGGCTAGGTGGGAAAATAATCTGCCGCCGACAGTCGTTCTGCGGATGCATGGAACATGAAACTGAATAGGTGATTGTGCTCTTTTATCGTAATTAACAGAAATGGTTCACAAGATTTCAGAACTTCATTTAAAGTGAAATTACACACGCAGCATTGCAAACTTCTTATTTGTCAGAATTAAACAAAGTTCACATGTGAAAAAATTTGCAGAGTTATATGGGAGATCTAACATAGATCTAACATAGCACAGGAAAAAAAATGAATGAATA
Source organism: Lissotriton helveticus (assembly GCF_964261635.1). Classification (NCBI taxonomy): domain Eukaryota; kingdom Metazoa; phylum Chordata; class Amphibia; order Caudata; family Salamandridae; genus Lissotriton; species Lissotriton helveticus. The sequence continues at coordinate 852,637,652 of NC_136063.1, forward strand.
TGCGCTTCTTCCCTAACACACACAAAAGCAGCTACAAATTAGACAATTTTCAGCACTGTGAGTAACCTCATCCACGATGCTAAAGCCTGTATACATAAATTGTACTCGAATCACACTCACTTAACACCACATGTGCATCCTCCAAGTGATTACAATGGGATATCGAAATGTCAAATAATAATAACAAGTGCCTAAATTGAAATAAAATCAGACTGGATGAGCTACATACTTGCACCCAAAATGGTATACACTGGGACTGCTACTAGATGTATAAATATTCTCAGGTATTATTTTTTTTGTGAATTAATTAGAGGTGAGAGAGATTTCTGGAAACTGCTTGTGCATAATTAAGCCAAAATTCTGCAAACTTTGCCTATAATTATGCAAAATGCAAATTTCTCTTTCATTGCTTTGTTTGAGTGTGAAATACCCCTTCACATCCATTTTTGAATCAAGGACACATTCCATGCTAAAAAATAGCTTAAAATACACAAGTGCCATGAACAACATCTGTTCGCATTCTGGTTGTTCGCACTTGTTCTGTGCTATCATTTTGCTGCGCGAGAGGTATAATTATGCAACGTGGTGTACGGCATAATTTTGGGAGTTTCACATGGCAAGCGTATCATGAAGTTTCAGAAATTATGTATGCATAATTAAAAGTTCTCCCAAGCCAAGTATCGATACATTTCACAAGTTGGTTTCGGTTACATGTAAATGCTACACACTGCAATGTACTTATGAAAATGCTATTCGGCAGTTTTGTGATTTTGTGGCCACTGAAAGCAGATACATATTTAGATTTGTTGCTCTATTTGCAACATCATGTATATCTGACACATCTTACTTGTTTCAAGTAAAATATACGGCTAACATTTCAGACAATCAATAGTTAGAAAAGAAACAGGCATGCAAAATGCACTTTCGGACTGCAGATATTCACCAACCCATCTATCCACCTGTTAATTACTGTACACGGACATACAAAAGGTGTGAAACTGTCCACAGCTGGAGTCAATTGCACTTTTGCAGTTTCTAGTGTATGGTAGAAACGTGCTCTTTTCAGTAGTAACAATCATCTCTATGTTTAAAATAACTTGAAACATGAAGATGGAATGGAAAAATGAATTTGTGCTGTGATAACGGGTTTGAGCAAACATTTTTTCATAGCTTCTATGGTATCATCAACCACAATAAGGCATAACAATGATGAATGCCTGATGAAAGTTTTGATCAGGTATAAACTAATATTTGACTCATAAAAAATAGCCCTGTGTTTAATTCGATTGTACAATACCTTTAAAACTTTCAGGTGTTCAAAAAAAAATTAAAATCAAATTGCAAACTAAATACAAGTTGTTTTTTTAAGGACAGTGAGAATTAAAAAAAATTAAAAAAATATTACATTTGGCTTTTCTTTTGCTCTAATTGGTTAATTATAATCTGTCCTTGAGACATTGTATGAAAAGAGACCACTTCCTGCACAAAAAAGATAATTTAAGGGGTTTTCCTCTTTCTATACATTCTGCAGAATGCTGCATGCATAGACAAATAAAAAAACGAGGAGAAATAAAAGTATTTCTCCTCATTATGTCTCCCTACACCTCCCCTTCTGACACATTCCCATGTTTAAAAAATGTTGTGAATCTGGGAATGCATCATGTTGGATGTTGGTGTGGGAACTCCCACAGCAACACACATGCAACTTCCCTTTCATACAGAGTTATGCGTGAAAGAGAAACATATTTACAAGGCCGTGAAACGTCATGCTGGGTGACTTTACATAACCTTATAAATATGGGGAAGCCCATTTCGGTGCTGGCGCAACAATAAAAGGGAGGCACCTGTGGCACATTATGCTTGTAAATAAGCCCCTTAAAGTCCAACACCTTCCATACATTGGCCTACTTTTAGGTGGAAATGATAAACGTAACCACTTTAAAATAAAAATTAGCCCCTTTAGTATCCAACAACTTCCCCAAAATAGTTTAGATTGGAGAGGGAGACTAAATCTACCCCCTTTAGTGTCCAACACCTTCCTAAAATGGTTTAGATATGAATGAGAATATTAAATGTAACCTATGTACTGTCCAACACCTTCCTCAAAACGATAAGGATCCACCAATGAGAAGTGAAACACACTGCCTTGCAAAAGATAGCCTATTGAATTAAAAAGCCAGGTCTTAAATGTTTTTCTAAAGGGTGAATGAGATTTGTCATCAGTCAAGTGAGTTGTCAGTGAGTTTCACAGTCTTCTACCTTCCAATTTCTTCTTCCTAAATCTGGGCACTGTCACCATATTAAGGTGAGCTGAGCGAAGATTTCAACCAGGGATATATTTATAAAACATAGCTCTAAGTCCTGCTGGGCGGGTCTGATAGAGGGCTTTTGCGCACTAAACAAACAGCCTGGAACATGATAAGTTGTCTCATAGGGAGCCAGGGATGGTCATGCAGTCCCTTAGTCACAGACTGCTGTTTAGGAATGTCCAAGGTGAGCCTGGCCAGTGAGTTCTGCACTAGCTGTAGTTTAGTTTGAGTTCTCTTGTTGGTCTCCAAGTATATGGCATTACAGTAGTCAATTCTAGTCATGACTAGTGCTGCAAAGGGAATGAAAGGAAACACGTTGAAACCACCAGATTTGTCTGAAGGTCTAAGGAGAACTAACAGTCTAGCAGGGAGCCCAGGATCTTAGCACACATTTGTATAGAACCTAATGTCTGGTAATTATTTATTTTAATTGCTAATTAATTTTTTAATTGGTAATTAAGGTTTGTTATTGGTAATTACATTGTTTAATTGGTAATTCAATTTTTTAATTGGTAATTACATATTTTAATTGGTAATAAAAAATGTTAAATTGGTAATTGATATTTTTAATTGTTAATAACTTTTTATTAATTGGTAAATAATTTTTCATTACAAAAAGAATGTTTGTTTACCATTTTTTAATTGTTAATCAATTTTTAATTATTAACATGTGTTTTGTTTTGAAAAATATTTTAGTGTTCAATATTTATAATTTATTAATTTATATTTCTTAAATAATATTTATTGGTGTTTATTGTTAATTTATTGTCAATTAATTATTCAATTGTAATTATGTTTTTAGTAATTATTATTAGGTATTTGCAAATGATGTAGAGTTATTTAAAAATTAATTTTTTTATGATTTTATTTACAACAATTATTTAAAAGTATGTTATATTTAACTTCTACGCTATCCAATGCTTTCCCTACTGTTGCACTCTCTGGAGTTGGAATAGTAATTTTTACCCCACGCTATCCAGCGCTTTCCCTAGTGTTGCACTCTCTGGAGTTGGAATAGTAATTTTTACCCCTACGCTATCCAACGCTTTCCCTACTGTTGCACTCTCTGGAGTTGGAATAGTAATTTTTACCCCTATGCTATCCAACACTTTCCCTACTGTTGCACTCTCTGGAGTTGGAATAGTAATTTTACCCCTATGCTATCCAACGTTTTCCCTACTGTTGCACTCTCTGGAGTGGAAATAGTAATTTTTACCCCTACGCTATCCAACACTTTCCCTACTGTTGCACTCTCTGGAGTTGGAATAGTAATTTTTACCTCTACGCTATTTAACGTTTTCCCTACTGTTGCTCTCTCTGGAGTGGGAATAGTAAGTTTTACCACTACGCTATCCAATGCTTTCCCTACTGTTGCACTCTCAGGAGTTGGAATAGTAATTTGTACCCCTACGCTGTCCAACGTTTTCTCTACTGTTGCACTCTCTGGAGTGGGAATAGTAATTTTTACCCCTACGCTATTAACGCTTTCCCTACTGTTGCACTCTCTGGAGTTGGAATAGTAATTTTTACCCCTATACTATCCAATGTTTTCCCTACTGTTGCACTCACTGAAGTGGGAGTAGTAATTTTTACCCACCCGCTATCCAAAACTTTTCCCTACTGTTGCACTCTCTGGAGTGGGAATAGTAATTTTTACCACTACGCTATCCAACACTTTCCCTACTGTTGCACTCTCTGGAGTTGGAATAGTAATTTTTACCTCTACGCTATTTAACGTTTTCCCTACTGTTGCGCTCTCTGGAGTGGGAATAGTAAGTTTTACCACTACGCTATCCAATGCTTTCCCTACTGTTGCACTCTCTGGAGTTGGAATAGTAATTTGTACCCCTACGCTGTCCAACGTTTTCTCTACTGTTGCACTCTCTGGAGTGGGAATAGTAATTTTTACCCCTACGCTATTAACGCTTTCCCTACTGTTGCACTCTCTGGAGTTGGAATAGTAATTTTTACCCCTATACTATCCAATGTTTTCCCTACTGTTGCACTCACTGAAGTGGGAGTAGTAATTTTTACCCACCCGCTATCCAAAACTTTTCCTACTGTTGTACTCTCTGGAGTTGGAATAGTAATTTTTACCCCTACGCTATCCAATGTTTTCCCTACTGTTGCACTATTTGCAGTTGGAATAGTAATTTTTATCCCTATGCTATCCAACGTTTTCTCTACTGTTGCACTCTCCGGATTGGAATAGTAATTTTTACCACTATGCTATCCAACGTTTTCCCTACTGTTGCACTGTTTGGAGTGGGAATGGTAATTTTTACCCCTACGCTATCCAACGCTTTCCCTACTGTTGCACTCTCTGTAGTTGGAATAGTAATGTTTACCCCTACGCTATCCAACGTTTTCCCTACTGTTGCATCTCTGGAGTGGGAATAGTATTTTTTACCCCTACGCTATCCAACGCTTTCCCTACTGTTGCACTCTCTGTAGTTGGAATAGTAATTTTTACCCCTACGCTATCCAACGTTTTCCCTACTGATGCACTCTCTGGAGTGGGAATATTAATTTTTACCCCTACGCTATCCAACGCTTTCCCTACTGTTGCACTCTCTGGAGTTGGAATAGTAATTTTTACCCCTACGCTATCCAACACTTTCCCTACTGTTGCACTCTCTGGAGTTGGAATAGTAATTTTTACCTCTACGATTATACAACGGTTTCTCTACTATTGTGCTCTCTGGAGCGGGAATTGTAATTTTAAGTTCTATGCTATTGAACATTTTTATTAATGTATTTTTTTTACTTATGGATTTTGAATAGTATTTTTATTTATTTAGTTATTTAATTTTTTGTATACATTTAGATAATGTAATATATAATTATTTTAAAAATATTAAGGGTATATTTAAGTTTTTTTAATTCATTAAACATATTTCTTTACTTTTTTATGTTTATGTTTTATGTTTGTAAATGTATTTGTAATTTATAATATTTTTTATTCATTTAAAAACTTTTAAAATAATTATTACAACTTATTGTTAAGTGTGTATATATTATATATTTTCTGTATATGTTTAATTAATGTATTATTATTATATATGTATTATTTATTAGTTTTAAACATTATTAGATATTTTGAACTATGTTTATTTTATTTATTAGTGTTATTTACTTTATTTTACATTTATATTTTTACAGGAAAAAAAACGATATTTTTAACATCGATATTTTTAACATCTATATTTTTTTCTCGATATTTTTATACTTACCATGTTGTAGATAGGATGTCGATATTCTTGTCTTTGATATTTCTTCATCGATATTCCTGTAGGTCGATATTTTCAACGTCGATATTTTGTCAGTGATTCAGGCCCACGTAGCAACACTGATCGTTTTCTTACATTGTTCTTTTTTCTGCACAATAACATTATTTGCTGTGACATTTTTTCACATATTTCCGTGCTTGACAATGTTGGATTAATTTATCTGAAATTGCTTTGATTACACATCTGGCTTCGGTCAACATTATCATAATGCCTCGAAAACTGAGTACAAGGCCTTTACTCATGATGTACAAATGTTGCACTATTTTCGTCATCGGGGCAACAGGGCTATCGGTATATCCATAACAATGCTAATCTGCGTATACATTGCAAGGATGCTTCCGGGGGTTGGCAGAGAAGACACTTCCACTGATATTGAAAGGTCCTGCTTGCTGAGGCTTCGCTAAGCAGCTGTCTAACATCACCATGAGGGTGTCCAATTTGTGACCAAGATGGGGGTCTTAAATTAATTCCCGTCAGGTAATAGGGTTGGATCATCCTGGGGGTGATTCTTGGCTCTACACCTGCATAAACTCTAGACATGCACAGTAGGGATTGCATAGTAGGAGTACGCCTGATTACTACCTTATACTATATACCTTCACATATACACTGTCTTAGCACCTTGGTAGAACTATATCTGCTATTTACTCTTTTGGTGCTTGTAATTACTTTTATCTGCTAGGGTCTACTGATTATTACAGCAAATGTATTTCATACAAGAATAACTTTGGTTCAATAGATATATTGATAATGTCGAATTTTGTATTCTCTTTAAACATCTCCAAGAACAAGAGTGCACGAGTGACTGAGCACTAAGATTCTAGATCTGTTACCATGATCTATGAGGGGTCAAAGTTGTTATGTTTAGTGGTTGCCGGAAACCATTAACTTCTTGTTTGGTTTAGAGGGACTTATGGTGGCATTGTGAGTTAGCTGATCTCTAGGTCAACATATACTGTGGAGGTCCCTGGAATCAGTCTAAGTACGTCACCCAAAGTTGATGTTGTCCACAAATGCACAGATACCATGGATTAGTGGGAACTACACAACATGGTGCCACGAATATTGGTTGGGTTCTTATTTTATGGTCTACCTGAGTAGACCAATCGTACCTTCTCAGAAACTCCGACTCTTCTTTAAACTGCAGAAATCTGTGATGGTAGGGGAATTCAATTCAGCTGAGTATGTATACCCCATGTATTGGCTGTAAGTGTTTCAAGCTTGAAGGATAAACTTCCCACCATAATTCATTTGCTAATTTACTTTTTCTTTAAAACATTGTAAAATAACACCTGCGAACGAAGAGGAAAGTTCATTGAACCTTGCTGAGAACTGCAGACATGCTGTTACTTCAAATTATTAAACAATGGTCTACCGGCTACAGGTGGAGATGTTACCATCATAGTTGAGGCACACGCAGCATTTAAAACAGAGGTATTCCATTCCTGGGTTAAATTCCCAGCTGAAAATGTTCATACGCAATTGTGTCATACCTACATTGAGGTTGAAACACCAGAGAAATACACTCTGCATGAGGACATAGAAATTCCTCTCAGTTACTAAGAGCATATTCATTGGTTTAAAGGCGCCCTCCCGCACACTACGGAAAATGTGAGACTCAGTCTGCTCAGCAAATAAGGAGGCGAGTGTTTGATTTGCTCAAACGCTCCGTCCATCATCCCCTTTGGTACAGCAAAGAAGGAGGGACATGGCTAATCTTAACTGCATACACACAGCATTCTGACACTGAAAATGTAACTGCAGCAGAGATGCGTACAATATACACTCGACTCATCACTCACCATGAACCGACAGGTCAACGTCGTCACCTCCAGCTGCTTCAACACCCTCTGCATCCTTTGCAAAACCTTCAAAAGGATCCCCCTGAGTCAAGGAAGAGAGTCACCCATGCACTCATCACCAGCAAACTGGACTATGGAAGCGCTCTCTACGCCAGCATCAAAAATCCCTACTCCGCGAAATCCAGACAATACAGATCGCCACAGCCAGACTCGTCCACGGCATCCCCCGGCACAAACACATCAGCCAGCAACTGCAGAGACGCCACTGGCTCCCCGTGGAGAAGAGAATCACCATCAAAATCCTCACCCACGCCTACAAATGCCGACACAACAACGGACTCAAATACCTCAACGACAGAATAAGCTTCCACATACCCAAAAGAAACCTCCGATCTGCCAACCTCACACTAGCTGAAACCCCGCACATCCATAGAGCCAGAGCCAGTGGAAGATAGTTCTCTCACATTGCAGCCAAAACCTGGAACGAGCTACCAACAGTTATCAGATGCGCCCCCTCCCTGAACACCATCAGGAAGATCCTCAAGACCTAGCTCTTCGGCAGAACGGACCTGCATACCACTTCCCCCTCAGTGCCTTGAGACCCTCACAGGTGAGTAGCACGCTTACAATTCCCTGATTGATTGATTGATACAGTGATTGATAAAAAATATACAGAAAACTCACACAGTTCATAATCAAACACTTACATTTAACCCTACATGGAAGACTCAAGCTGCATATCCTCAATTGGCTACCAAAAGTATCAGCCCACAAACACTGAATGCCGTTATGGGAAAGATGCCCACCAGTAGGGAGCAAATTCTGTTCTGGATAGCTAAAAAAACAAGCCAGCTTGAGGCAGTTTTCCTCATACAGGCCCAAAAGAAAAACACAGAATACTAACTATTTGCTTGCCGATGGGGATGGCTCCCCCAGTGGAAGACTGTGCAACTTGGGGTACAGTCTTCACTGCCATTTATACCAGATCACATGGTACCCCTTTACTGGCTGTTTTACCAGATGTGCTTAAGCAGCTACAGAATGAGTATGGGGCAGCATCTGCCCTGGACTTCGGGATGAAACTGATGGGAAATGTTGCTGCAGTATCCATCATTATGTTAGGTAACAAAAAAGGAGAGGCCATTGCATTCGCCTGAGGTATCACACTCCTGCAGAGCAGGAGTGGGAATTCCCTAAGATTATCGAAGAAACCTATACTACCTTGGGTAGAGATCATTTAGGAGCACGACCTAGAAAACCACAACTTAGGAGTAATTCTGAAAAGGACAACTCTAAGCAAGCACCTAATCCTTCAATGAAGAAGAAGTGAGATAATAAACAAAAAAATAAAGACAAGCAAAGATAACGGGGTGGGTCTCCTCAGCAGGAAGCCACTGAAAAAATATACAATCTTAGAAACCGTGATGACATTAGGAAACCTGACAGTTATCAGGATCCTGATACACATTCCTCTCATTGCTTTCAGGAGTCATCGTATACATGTTCAGAGAGAGGTGGATGATGAGAGAGCACATCGGAAGAGCATATGAAGCTGAAGAAGGAATCACAACGCTCCGATAGTCACTAGTGCTTTTTACCATTGACAGCAATGTTAACATTTTACAGTAATGAATTGCACTGATTTATGTTTCCTTCTAAAATCTGTAACTCTGATAATGCTCATCTAATTGTTTTGGTGTTAAAATGTATATAAAAATTGTTTTTATATTTATAAGTCGGTGTTGGATTTTCATTGAGTCATGTCAACCACTTATCGTCCATCTTGATACTCTGAAATGCTTCACACATATTCCTCCTGTAAAGCCTGACTGCTCTGTGGCACACTACCACGACTGAACTAAGGATTTATTAGTGTGAATACAAAGGACCTATATTGTGGTACTTTTAGAGTATTACATAGTGAAGCCTAATCAGCCTCACGGCATAGCACTCCACTTTCCCACAAGAATGGAATAGGAATAATAAATATAACCTCTTAAGTGTCCAACAGCCTCCTCAAAATGGTTCAGGTTGGAGTGGGAATTGTAGAGCATACCCTTTCAATTTCTAAAACCCTAAAATAGGTTTAGACTGATGTGGGAATAGTACATTTAGCCCCGTTAATGTCTAACAGCTCGCCAAAATGGTTAAATTGGAGTGGGAATATTATTGATATCCTTTTAGTGTCCAAAACCTTTCCCAAAATGGTTGGGAATGGATTGGAAATAGTAAATGTTGCCCATTTAGCGTCCACCAACATCCCCAAAATGGTTTATATTTTACTAAGAATAGTGCATTTACCCCATTAGTATCCAACACCTTCCCAAAAATTGTCTAGATTGGAGTTCAAAATAAATGTTTTCCTTTTAATGTGAAACACCTTACACAAAATATTTTGTAGTTTCTACCTGTGTATAGTATGTAGTCTTTTCAAATATTAATCAATACATATCATTGTTTTTGCATACATGTTATGTATGTATTGTACTTACTTTATTAAATGTAAATGTATTGTTTTATTTTTGATACAGACATTTTTTGCCAAGAAAAAAACATCCATATCATTGTCACATATTTTAGGGGTACAGCATTTCATGTATGTTTTTGCTGCATTATCTCATGTGCTGTTTTTTTAATCACAGTTATAAAACATGTATAATATCACACGCTTACAAAAGTAGTATCAAAATATTTGTATTTGCATATTTTATAATACTTTTTTGTGTAATATTTAGTATGAATTATTATACAGGCACTTTTTATAATACTATTTAATATATATATATATATATATATATATATATATATATATATATGTATATGTATATATATATATATTACCTACTGGCGGTCGCCAGTAGGTATATATAGTTAGGATTTTTTCCCTATGGGATTTTTGAAAATTCTATGTCTAATAACTTTGGCGTTTGTGGACGGAATTGGCTGAAATTTTCAGGAAAATGGAACATTTTGTTTTTGAGCAGCTCCTGAAAATTTGGGGGGGGTTCGTCAAGGGGGGGCCGAGAAAAAAGGGGGGTCCCAAAACGCGTTTTTCCAATGTTAATTTCCATAGGGCGGTTGGACTCACTTTTAGCCCGAACGGCTGAATGGATTTGCACGAAACTTGGCAAAATTGTAGGGACTGTTAGCCCGATGTGCCTTTGCTAGGTCTCAATACATGTGCTCCAGTGGATTTTGAGAAATTAACGTTCAAAAAAAGATATATATCTGTAAGCGCGCTCTGGGCAGCGCTCCGGTTCGCGTACTTGACGCGTAACGGAACTTCGCGAAGCGAAGCTGATTGGCTCTCCGGTGTCTTTCAACATTCTAAACAGTCCGGAGCGGCCGCCATCTTGTCTCTCGGTAGGATCGAGAGACAAGAGGAGGCCAAAACAAAGGGGGAAATGACCATAAGGGGGCATAGTAGATCCTCCATGACCCCCTAGGTTTGATGTGGAGGCTTTAAAAGGGTCCCGCAGGGCAAAAAAAAAAAAAATTATTTTTTTTTTTTTTGCGTGGGTAGCGCCCGGTTCGCGAACCGGGAAGCGTTCTGGGGAGCGTACTATAAGGAAAAAAGAATGATAGACTTTTCAAATACTGTATGTTAATTGATTGTTGGTTTTGTTGATTATTTTTTAATTTCTTTATTTTTTAAGCAATTATTTATTATTGTGATTGTGTTTCAAAATTTAATAAACTTTCTAACATTTCACTGTCTGAAATGTCATTATTTTCATTGAACATAGTTTGTAATCTCTGAGGGTGTAAAATGTCCTCATTTTGAAGGAGGTCATCTACTGCTTGCACACATTGCAGTAGTTCTTGGTCCCAAGTTTCATCCATAAATTCTATATAATTTGGATCAATTATTTCTTGGCTGCTCTCTTGCAGGACAATTTGAAATGAAACTTTGTGTTCGCCTTCCATTTTGCCTGAAATTTGGATAAAAAAAAATATATATTAGTAGAGATAGGGCACTGTTGGGATTAATTTTAGATAGGCAGTTTTTATCAGTGAATTTATCTTTGGGCAGTGTATAGTATCAGAGTGGAAGTAGGAATATAAAAAAGTGTATGTGATTTAACGTAAGTAAATTCATAATTATACAAGAGAAGCCTAACTCCATCCATAACTATAACAGAGAAGTCTATCTAAATCTATAACTACTACAGAGGGATAGTATATAACTATCAGAAAAAGTTTACCATATTAACTTCTAGTGCACAATATACTTCAGTTTTTAAAATAACAACTTACCTTTACAAAGAAGTTGAAGTGATTAGTGAAAATCCAATTGAAATGTACAACAAGAAGTAGTAGTCAAAATGGCTGTGTTTCCTTCTCTTCCTTTATATATATTCAGGGATATAACCAATCAAATGTCAGGTAATAAAAGTAGAAAATGAAAGTAACATTTTCATTGGTTGTCAATTCCAACACTTCAGATGTGTTTTGTGAAGTAATTTACCTCACGGTATTTAGAGAGGTCTACAGGCTAAATGGCTAAATGGAATTTCAATCAAATTTGTGAAAATGATAGGGATTGGTATGTAGTATGAGCTAATCTATATTTGGTGAGAGTGTCTCCAGTCGTTTTTTTTGTAAATTACTTTCCCACCTTTTTTGATGGTGCGCTTCCCAGGGAGCGACCCGGTACGCGAACTGGCGAGCGCCCCGGTACGCGAACCTGAAGCGTTACGGGAGTCCACCATTTTGTGTTTCGGTCGAATTAAGATACAAGATGGAGGGCAAATAATGTTCAGAATGGGTAGAAGGGGGCACGGTAGACTTATCTTGACCCCCTAGGTTTTCTGAGGGTGGCTGAGGAGGCTTATATGTGCGAAAAAAAACATTTTTTTTTAAAATTTCGCGAGGTTAGCTTCCGGTTCGCGTACCGGGTAGCGCCCCGGGGAGCGTACTTTGTTGAAAATTAGTGAAAAAAGTTAGAGTAAAATAATAATTGTGAGTGATCAGATGTAGGGTAGCTCTGAGAAGAGCTTTTGGGTTTATGGTACATTTAGGTACTTATAAGTAGGTACCAATGCACAGTCTTAAATTCAGAATGAAAATTCTGTTGCCCTCATCTGAGAAGTGAACTCCATCTCCTCTGTAGATATCTTGCATGTAGTAACGCAAGTTATTGTTGTACATGGAGCCCATTCCATGGTCTCTCATGTAAGCTGAAACAGATTTGTTTACATGCTTCCTCGACTTCTCAATTTGTGGACAAAATTGGTTTGACCACCTCCATTTCTGTCTTTGGCATATATTTGAATATACCAAGGCAGTTTGAGGAAAAAGTGTCATCAATTGCTCAAAGGTGTCCTTTAAAAGCATTTCCAGACCTACCCCAGTCAAAGTGCCCAAGTCATTACCTCCACAGTGCACAATTAACAGGTCAGGTTTTGGCAAATGCATAAAGGTTTTCACCAATGGTATCAATTGGTGACATTTTAATCCTCTGTGGCCAAACCACTTAATTTCCACATCTTGTAAATTGAGGTTAGGTAAATTTCTGTTCTCAGCATACCTCTGAGCCCAATAGATGTAACTATGTCCAACAATCCAGACAGAAAACATGGTGAGAGAAGGTTCTGCTGCAGTCAGATGAAGTGTGGCAATGAAATGGCAGTTGAAAAAATAAGAGTTTAAAATGAAAAAAACTGTGGAGTTTCTGTGTTAATGAAGCAGTAACAGTGATTGGTGGATTTTGATTGCTGAAAACAGAAAGTTAGGGTGCATGGATGAGTTCTTTGAAAGATGTATTTTGAATGGTCAATAAAAAATCATTAAATGAAAGATTGCACTGGATATGCAGGTGCACTGAGAGTTCAGAGTTCAATTGAAACATTGTTGTGTGAACTTGCAAACACCAGAGGTCTTCCAAGAAGTGGTTGCTATGCAAAAAAGGCAGAGAGGGCAGAGGGGGGAAGGGTTTTGATTTGAAAAAAGTGAGGGAAGAGTTTTGATTGGGTGACATGAGAGATATGTGTGAAGAATTACAGCATTTCTGTGCTTTTGATAGCTGCAGACTCTGGAGTGCATACCTTTTGCTCTGCTGAAGACAAATTGGTGTGTTTCTGAGACTGTTTTGAAACTCATAAAGTATTTGCTAAGGTGAGAAAAGATTTATTTAATTTAGATAGAGAATAGTGTGCTTTAAGGAGAAAATTATGAAGAAAGTTGTGTTTTTAAAATGTTGCTTTGTCTCAAGTGTTTTACAAATAGATTTTGTTTCTTTGAGAAAATGTAATTGGAGAAAATGTGAAGTATTAGTACTGACAGGGTGTTTTTGTGCATAGGAGCTGTGGAGTGTTTTCAAATTATGACTTGAAAATCGTTTTTGAGGAAAAGGAATGGTTTTAAAATTTATGACAAGGACATAATGGTGTATGCTTCTTTATAAGGCATTTGAGTGTCTCTGATGTTATTTTTCCCATTTTAATGTAAGACCTTTCCACGTGGAGCAAATTCCTTGCAAATATGCTCCCACCTGTGCATGGCAAATTTAGATTTTGATTGTTTGAGTTACATAGCCATGTTAAAAGTGAACCAAACATGCTGCAAAGGCAATCAAAAAACGCTTTCATGTGTCTTAAGGACATTTTAAGTCATTTCCTCATGTGCAGTGTTTTCAAATTATGACTTGAAAATCGTTTTTGAGGTAAAGGAATGCTTTTACAATTTATGACAAGGACATAATGGTGTATGCTTCTTTGTAAGGCATTTGAGTGTCTCTGATGTTATTTTTCCCATTTTAAATTAAAAGACCTTTCTCCGTGGTGCAAATTCCTTGTAAATATGCTCCCACCTGTGCTTGGCAAATTTAGATTTTGATTGTTTGAGTTACATAGCCATGTTAAAAGTGACCCACAAATGCTGCAAAGCCGTTAAAAAAACACTTTCATCACCTGTGTTTCCTAAGTTTACGAATGACATTGTGCAGATGAAGTTTAGGTCTGTCCATGGACACAACAGAGGTCTGGCCTTTGTTCAAGAGTGAAGTGGACATCACTTACTTCATTGGTAGGCCTTTACATGTATTATCTCCTCTGTATTCTTCAACAAGCGTAACTTTGATCAGCAACCCTGAGTAGGCCTCACCTTAAACAAACCTCTGGATAGGCCACACCTTATCGTCATCCTGAATTAATCATTTAAAATGCTAGGGACAGATTTATGATAGGTGTATGCCTCTTTTGCGCCACTGTGCGTCACTTTTGTGACGCAGTGGCGGTGCAAAAGATTTGCTATGTGGCGACAAAATTACAAATTGATGCATTTAGGCAGATGTGTCATGCTGTAAAAAAAACGTGCCACATGAAACCGATGCAGCAGTGATGCAAAAGAGGCACCATGTTGCAAGACAGGCCTCACTTGGGGCCATATGTATCAAGCTAATTAGCATTCGCAAAGGCCGAAATTCTGCGAATTTCGGCCTTTGCGAATGCTAATTAGACAAATGGTATGTATCAAACAAGTTTGATGCAAAATAAGGAATAGCAAAATTTGGAATGAGCACGTTTTTCAATTATATTACCTGTGTTTCCTAACATTACACATCACATTGTGTAGATGAGGTTTAGGCCTGTTCCTGGAGACAGAGGAGGTCTGACATTTGTTCAAGAGTGCAGTGGACATGACTCACTTCGTTGGTAGGCCTCCACATGTATTATCTCCTCTGTATTCTTCAACAAACCTAAATTCCATCTGCAACCCTGAGTAGGACTTACCTGAAACAAATCTGTGGATAGGTTACACCTTATTGGCATCTTGAAACAATCATTTAAAATGTTAGGGTCAGATTTATGGTGGCCGTGCGCCTCTTTTGCTCCATTGTGGGTCACTTTTGTGTAAAAGATGCACCATGTTGCAAGATAGGTTTCAGTTCATCTCCAGCAAGATACCATCAGTTTAAAATTTATATAATTAGCACTGTGTAGGGGGCATGCAGAAGCTGAAGCTTTTGTAAGTGTCAAAGTTGTTGCATGCAGTGCTGCACTTCTGGGTACTGTTTAATATGCTGCACTACATCTGCACTATGAGATACCTAAGCAAAGGCAACACAGGTGATGTGATTGTGAAATGAGGAAAAGAAACTCCACATTTTTCAATTACATCACCTGTGTTTCCTAAGTTTACGAATGACATTGTGCAGATGAAGTTTAGGTCTGTCCATGGACACATCAGAGGTCTGGCCTTTGTTCAAGAGTGAAGTGGACATCACTTACTTCATTGGTAGGCCTTTACATGTATTATCTCCTCTGTATTCTTCAACAAGCGTAACTTTGATCTGCAACCCTGAGTAGGCCTCACCTTAAACAAACCTCTGGATAGGCCACACCTTATCGTCATCCTGAATTAATCATTTAAAATGCTAGGGACAGATTTATGATAGGTGTATGCCTCTTTTGCGTCACTGTGCGTCACTTTTGTGACGCAGTGGCGGTGCAAAAGATTTGCTATGTGGCGACAAAATTACAAATTGATGCATTTAGGCAGATGTGTCATGCTGTAAAAAAAACGTGCCACATGAAACCGATGCAGCAGTGATGCAAAAGATGCACCATGTTGCAAGACAGGCCTCACTTGGGGCCATATGTATCAAGCTAATTAGCATTCGCAAAGGCCGAAATTCTGCGAATTTCGGCCTTTGCGAATGCTAATTAGACAAATGGTATGTATCAAACAAGTTTGATGCAAAATAAGGAATAGCAAAATTTGGAATGAGCACGTTTTTCAATTATATTACCTGTGTTTCCTAACATTACACATCACATTGTGTAGATGAGGTTTAGGCCTGTTCCTGGATACAGAGGAGGTCTGACATTTGTTCAAGAGTGCAGTGGACATGACTCACTTCGTTGGTAGGCCTCCACATGTATTATCTCCTCTGTATTCTTCAACAAACCTAAATTCCATCTGCAACCCTGAGTAGGACTTACCTGAAACAAATCTGTGGATAGGTTACACCTTATTGGCATCTTGAAACAATCATTTAAAATGTTAGGGTCAGATTTATGGTGGCCGTGCGCCTCTTTTGCTCCATTGTGGGTCACTTTTGTGTAAAAGATGCACCATGTTGCAAGATAGGTTTCAGTTCATCTCCAGCAAGATACCATCAGTTTAAAATTTATATAATTAGCACTGTGTAGGGGGCATGCAGAAGCTGAAGCTTTTGTAAGTGTCAAAGTTGTTGCATGCAGTGCTGCACTTCTGGGTACTGTTTAATATGCTGCACTACATCTGCACTATGAGATACCTAAGCAAAGGAAACACAGGTGATGTGATTGTGAAATGAGGAAAAGAAACTCCACATTTTTCAATTACATCACCTGTGTTTCCTAAGTTTACGAATGACATTGTGCAGATGAAGTTTAGGTCTGTCCACGGACACAGAAGAGGTCTGGCCTTTGTTCAAGAGTGAAGTGGACATGACTTACTTCATTGGTAGGCCTTCACATGTATTATCTCCTCTGTATTCTTCAACAAGCATAAATTTGATATGCAATCCTGAGTAGGCCTCACCTTAAACAAACCTCTGGAGAGGCCACACCTTATCGTCATCCTGAATCAATCATTTCAAATGTTAGGGACAGATTTATGATAGGTGTATGCCTCTTTTGCGTCACTGTGCGTCACTTTTGTGATGCAGCGGCGGTGCAAAAGATTTGCTATGAGGCGACAAAATTACAAATTGATGCATCTAGGCAGATGTGTCATGCTGTAAAAAACCCGTGCCACATGAAACCGATGCAGCAGTGATGCAAAAGATGCACCATGTTGCAAGACAGGCCTGACTTCATCTCCAACAAGATAAGAAGCTAAGTCTTCTGTAAATGTCAAAATTGTTGTATATACTGCTCAACTTCTATGTACTCTTTGATATGCTAGACTCCATCTGCACTATGAGATACCTAACCAAAGGGAACACAGGTGATGTGATTGTGAAATGAGGAAAAGAAACTCCACATTTTTCAATTACATCACCTGTGTTTCCTAAGTTTACGAATGACATTGTGCAGATGAAGTTTAGGTCTGTCCACGGACACAGAAGAGGTCTGGCCTTTGTTCAAGAGTGAAGTGGACATGACTTACTTCATTGGTAGGCCTTCACATGTATTATGTCCTCTGTTCTCTTCAACAACTCGAAATTTCATTTGGAACCCTGAGTAGGCCTCACCTCAAACAAACCTCTGGATAGGACACATCTTATTGGCATCCTGAAACAATCATTTAAAATGTTAGTGTCTTGCGACACTTTTGTGAGACAACAGCAGTGCAAAAGATGCACCATGTTTTAAGATAGGCCTCACTTCATCTGCATCAAGATACTGTTAGTTTAAAATGTATATCTTTAGGACTGTGTAGGGGGCCTGGAGAAGCAGAAGCTTCTGTAAGTGTCAAAGTTGTTGAAAAACTGTTTGTCCTTCAATCTTTTCCCTTGTCTTTTCTAATTTTTAAATACATGTTTTAATATTTTTCAAATGTTTGTTCTCTCTTTCACAGATTGAAAGTATAAAAACAAAAAGTGAGTAAGTTAACGACAATTATAAGGTAAATGTTTTGTACTCTTTTCGTTACATTTCTATCACATTCACCTACTAGTAGTTCGACAGCTTCATTTCTTTAACCCTCAGTTTCCTGCCTTTGCTACTTCCCTCATTCCTTTCTCTATTACCTACTTACTCTACTCCTTCCACTCCTTTTCTCAGTCCCTCTCTTCTCATAGTTCCTCACTCTTGTTCACTCACTCCGTCTCTATTACTCTTAGTGTCTTTGACTGATCACTCTTTCACTACTTGTTCATGATGCTTTTTCTGTGTAGTTGAAGCACACTAAGGGGCATATTATGAACACAGCCAATAAAATTATTGCTGTTTTTATTGGCAGAAAACTGTTGCAAAAGTGGTTTTAGCGGCAGTTTTCCGCCGCAAAAGCGGCTTTAGCGACACATTTCTGCCGATAAAAGCTGCAAAACTTTTATTGCCTATGTTGATGATATGGCTCTATGTTATTTACATTTCTTTGCTGTTTCAATTAATCTTTTTCTGTTATTTTTTCTTTTCTGTTTTCTGTTTTTTCTCTCTGTTATTCCACATGTTTTAATCTTATTTTGAACATTCACTCACATTCTCCAAGAAACTCTTCTTTGTTATTGTTCTACTCTCTTTTTTTTCTTTCACTTCCTTATCTATTTTGTTTTTCACAATTATACCCTCTTCCATCTTTTCTTCGGTAAATAGATCTATTAAACAGTATCTCTGGTTTACTCCCTATAGCTGTCTTTCTTTTAACATTACTCTCTGTTTACTTCCCTTATACTTACTCTTCTTTTTTTTTTTTTTTTTTTTTATTTTGGTTCGCTCCCGGTTCGCGAACCGGGAAGCGAACGGGGAAGCGAACTGAAAGAAATAGAGCTTGCCAGAGTGCTAAACATTCTAGCAATTTTTTTTTGAAAGGGGAGGTAGTTCTGAAAAGAACTTTTTTTTTAATGTTTTTGTTGTTTTATATATTTTTTTTATTTTTCTGAACATTTTTAGTTTTTTTTGTATTTTTTGAACAGTTTTATGTTTTTTTTTTGTTTTTGATGGAGGGGAAACAACAAAAAACAGGCATTGAAAAGGGCTCAACAGGAGCAAAAAAAAAAATTACTGTCTGGGGCGGTTAGGGCAATTGTGATTTTCATAAGCTAGGTTGATTAAGGTAATGCTCATGTTACCACATGACAGCAATGCACCGCAATACAAACAGGTAAATTTGATATGAACAAAGTTCTCCTGAATGTTTGGCACGGTTTCCCGTGCCTCTGCTCCTGTCAACGATATCTGTGATGTTGACCTGGCCACAGGATTTGTTGTTGGGTTATCCTGCAGGTCACGCATCTCTGCTTGGCTGTGGTTCAATGGATGCCACCTGCTCATGTGACGATGCATGGTATAGTTACCGAAGCTATACTTTTTATCAGTGCCTCTAGATAACCGGTCTTTACAAATGAGGCAGGTGACATACCTAGCATTTACTTTCTTCTGCCCTCGAGGGAGTGAAAAAAGCTGCCAAATAAAACTGGCTTTCCGATGGGAAACCCGGGACACCTCTTGTAAGAACTGTGGTCCTTCTGTCTCCTCTTCCTCTAGTTCATCCTCTTCCTCCTCTGTGTTGCTGATGAACTGGGGAGGTGGTCCTCTCTTCCCATGAGGAGGTGGAGGTGGTGGTGGGGGTGCACCAGCTGAAGCAACTAATGAAGCCATTGCTCAACTTTCAAAAAAGGTCTTCCTCTCACTAAGATGAAAGTCAGAGTGAGGAAAGAAGGAGGGGTTTTCATCATTTGGGAAAAACAATAGTTCTAAACCAATGAAAAGTGTTATTTTTAGGTCACCTGACCTAGCCTTACATCATTATGAAACCAAAAGTGAAATGAACCAATGAAAAGTTTTATTAACAAGTCACATGACCTCTTACGCTTATGTTACGCGCTGCGGAACGCGCCCCGGATCGCTTCCGGGTCGCTGCGCTTCGCGCCTCGGTTCGCGCTCCGGAGCACTTCCGGGTGCGCTAACGCGGCGCGTCATAAGACGCATTACGCGGCAACGCGATACGTCGCGCTTTCGCGACGCGCCGCGGATCGCTTCCGGGGAGCTGCGCTTCGCGTCTCAGTTCGCGTACCGGAGCACTTTCGGGTGCGCTAACGCGGCGCGTCATAAGACGCATTACGCGACAACGTGATACGTCGCGCTTCCGCGATGCGTCACGATGTTGATTTCTAACGCGGCAGTTGCGCAAACGGAACGTTTACCGGTTCGCGGACTGGGTCGCGGCATCAAGATGAGCTAACGGGAAGCTTCCCGGTTCGCGAACCGGGAGCGAACAAAAAAAAAATATTTAAAAAAATTTTTATTAATAAACATATACAATATATTTTTGGATTTAAAGAAGAATACATTTTACAGCTACAGATATTAGGTTTTAAAAAACCAATGAAATTCACTGAAAAAACCATAGGTTATAGACCATATATAGTTAGGAATTAGCATTTACAAAACCTTGAAAATTCACTGAAAAAAACATAGGTTATAGACCATATATAGTTAGGAATTAGCATTTAAAAAACCTTATTTTACTCACACAAAACCATTGAAATTCCATATATAGTTAGTTGTACTAACTATATATCGCGCACCCGCAATCCACTGCTGATCATATCACATATTACATCATTCATGACATGGTCAGTGACATCACTGATGACATCACTGATGACATCTCAAATGACATCACTGATGACATCTCAAATGACATCACTGATGACATCACTGATGACATCACTGATGACATCTCAAATGACATCACTGATGACATCTCAAATGACATCACTGATGACATCACTGATGACATCTCATTTGACATTACTGATCACATCACTGATTACATCATTCATGTGATAATACGATGAACCTCTTCAGACTCTAATATAACCTTAGATACACTCAGTGAAAACAGACACTCACAGACTGTCACTCATCCATGGAGTTACTCACACACCTAGTCAGTCATGCAAAGAATCAATCACACCTCCATTTCCTCAACTATACAGTTATACACACCTTACTTATTCAAACATATACTAACACATATTTACTCACTTATACAATCCTGGATACAAGTTCACAATGATCCATACAGCCACTCACACATTCACTGGCTCTTATGCACAGTTATTTATATATGTCAACTCTCACATGTACTGTGTTTTACATATGTACTTACTTGGACATGTAGCACTGAGATATCCATTCACTCACCAATGCACTCATGCACACAGTCAACCGCCCATACAGATGTTTCCACATGCACTTTTGAACCCATACACCTAGTGAATCAACTGCTCACACATCTATGCAGAGAGTCATACACCTCCCAGCCACCCATAAACACTCTCAGTCTCCCATACAAATACTTGGGCAACCAATCAATAACCCATATAGTTAATCATATAGCTACTGATCAACACATGCAGCAGTTTACAGAACAACAGACATAATGATGCACAAATTAAGACAGTTTAGTCACTAACCCATGCACTGAGTGAGACACATTTAATCACTCACTCATACAGTCAGTCATGCACCTACTAAATCCTTTGTTCAGACACTTATACATCCACTCATTCTTCAATATGTAAGACATATTTTAACTTTACAGAAACATACAGTCACTGGATGTTGTCATCAGTGATGTCATCAGTGATGTCATTTGAGATGTCATCAGTGATGTCATCAGTGATGTCATTTGAGATGTCATCAGTGATGTCATCAGTGATGTCACTGACCATGTCATGAATGATGTAATATGTGACATGATCAGCAGTGGATTGCGGGTGCGCGATATATAGTTAGTACAACTAACTATATATGGAATTTCAATGGTTTTGTGTGAGTAAAATAAGGTTTTTTAAATGCTAATTCCTAACTATATATGGTCTATAACCTATGGTTTTTTCAGGGAATATATATATATATATATTTACACGAGGACCAACTCCAGTTCCCATCCAATTCCTGGACACCAACACAGGGGCTCCACTTATAATTAAAAGAGGTTCTCTTTTATTCCGGTCATTTCAGTTCTTAGGTAACGCATTTTGCCTGTTTCTACAGGCTTGCTTACATATATATATCTCACTAAAATGACCCCTCCATCAAAGAGGCCAGAGGACACAGCGGGGAATTCGTCGGGAGTTCTTTTATTGAAAGCTTTGCATGGCATGATGCATTTTGGCTCGGGTGAGCCTTCCTCAGATGCCGCAGCTTGGCGTTGTTACTCCAACTCCCTCCCTTATGTTGCTAAGGCCCTCCCAATGACGTGAAGTCAGCTGGCTCCGTTACACAGATGGCAGCTGCAGTTGTAGACTACAGTTACCAGAGTCCAATGTTACAAAATATTCAGCATGCAGAGCCCCAGTGGTGTCCTTCATGGAAGCTGTACTGCCAGGTAAGGGAGGGGGTTAAATGTTGTAGAGTAACCCCGTTAATTCAAGTTCAGAACCCCCTCGAGTCCCCAACGTTCTGCCTCCAAATACTGAGTCGAGCCGGGCCGTGAAGTGGTGATGTAATAATCCCTCTTCTCCGTGAAGTCACAGACTGTTGCTCACAGCGTCCACTTGCTAGGCCAGATCCGAAGGCGATTCTGCAGAGTCCGATAGCTCGGAAGAAAAATTGCCACATTGCCAGCATGCCGCAGGACACTTTGAGAACGGGTCCTCAAACCGCGCACTGGCAAGCGCGTAAAACATCACAAAAACGACCCCTCCATCAAAGAGGCCAGAGGACACAGCAGGTAATTCGACGGGAGTTCTTTTATTAGGATGGGCGTAGTTCGCGAAGAAGCGATACGCGAAGCTACGTGAAGTGCACTTCGCACTACACAAACTTCACTTAGCACTACGCGAGCTGCGTAGTAGCATATTCGCACTGTGCAAGATGCATTTTCAATGATTGCACAGTGCGAACAAGCATCCGGCACTGTGCAATCATTGAAAACGGCATCTTTCACAGTGCAAACGGTAGTTTTATGCCGCTCGAGTGGATTTTTACTCGAGCGGCAGCTTTCTCAACGCGAACTGGTAGTTTCTCATCGGGAGCGGTCGCGAGCATGCACAACCCCTCGCAATGAGAAACCTGACCTCCCCGCGTTGAGAGTCTCGCCGGGATGTCATTTTGCTTGCTCGCGGTCGCGAACATGACGTTGAGGACCGCGAACAAGCAAAAAATGACCGCTGCACTACGCTGCGCTGCGCTGCGCTGCGCTACGCGTGTTCGCACTGTGCTACGCGCAGCTCGCGTAATGCGAAGTTGCGCAAACTTCGCAAACTCCGCGAGCGTACCATAGTGCTTTGCCCAGGGTTATTCTTTTGTTGAAAGCTTTGTATGGCATGATGCATTTCGGCTCGGGTGAGCCTTCCTCAGATGCCGCAGCTTGGCGTTGTTACTCCAACTCCCTCCCTTATGTTGCTAAGGCCCTCCCAATGACGTGAGGTCAGCTGGCTCCGTTACACAGATGGCAGCTGCAGTTGTAGACTACAGTTACCAGAGTCCAATGTTACAAAATATTCAGCGTGCGGAGCCCCAGTGGTGTCCTTCATGGAAGCTGTACTGCCAGGTAAGGGAGGGGGTTAAATGTTGTAGAGTAACCCAGTTAATTCAAGTTCAGAACCCCCTCGAGCCCCCAACGTTCTGCCTCCAAATACTGAGTCGAGCCGGGCCGTGAAGAGGTGATGTAATAATCCCTCTTCCCGTGAAGTCACAGACTGTTGCTCACAGCTGCCACTTGCTAGGCCAGATCCCGAGGCGGTTCTGCAGATTCCGATACCTCGGATGAAAAATTGCCACATTGCCAGCATGCCGCAGGACTCTTTGAGAACGGGTCCTCAAACCGCGCACTGGCAAGCTTGTAAAACATCACAAAAACAACCCCTCCATCAAAGAGGCCAGAGGACACAGCGGGTAATTCGGCGGGAGTTCTTTTATTGAAAGCTTTGTATGGCATGATGCATTTCGGCTCGGGTGAGACTTCCTCAGATGCCGCAGCTTGGCGTTTTTACTCCAACTCCACAACTCCCTTCCTTATGCTGCTAAGGCCCTCCCAATGACGTGAGGTCAGCTGGCTCCGTTACACAGATGGCAGCTGCAGTTGTAGACTACAGTTCCCAGAATCCAATGTTCTAAAATATTCAGCATGCGGAGCCCCAGTGGTATCCTTCATGGAAGCTGTACTGCTATGTAAGGGAGGGGGTTAAATGTTGTAGAGTAACCCGGTTAATTCAAGTCCAGAATCCCCTCGAGTCCCCAACGTTCGGCCTCCGAATACTGAGTCGAGCCGGGCCGTGAAGAGGTGATGTAATAATCCCTCTTCTCCGTGAAGTCACGGACTGTTGCTCACAGTGGCCACTTGCTAAGCCAGATCCGAAGGCGGTTCCTGCAGAGTCCGATAGCTCGGAAGAAAAATTGCCACATTGCCAGCATGCCGCAGGACCCTTTGAGAACGGGTCCTCAAACCGCGCACTGGCAAGCGCGTAAAACATCACAAAAACGACCCCTCCATCAAAGAGGCCAGAGGACACAGCAGGTAATTCGACGTTAGTTCTTTTATTAGGATGGGCGTAGAACGCGAAGAAGCGATACGCGAAGCTACGCGAAGTGCACTTCGCACTACACAAACTTCACGTAGCACTACGCGAGCTGCGTAGTAGCATATTCGCACTGTGCAAGATGCATTTTCAATGATTGCACAGTGCGAACAAGCATCCGGCACTGTGCAATCATTGAAAACGGCATCTTGCACAGTGCGAGCGGTAGTTTTCTGCCGCTCGAGTGGATTTTTACTCGAGCGGCAGCTTTCTCAACGCGAACTGGTAGTTTCTCATCGGGAGCGGTCGCGAGCATGCACAACCCCTCGCAATGAGAAACCTGACCTCCCCGCGTTGAGAGTCTCGCCGGGATGTCATTTTGCTTGCTCACGGTCGCGAACATGACGTTGAGGACCGCGAACAAGCAAAAAATGACTGCTGCACTACGCTGCGCTGCGCTACGCTCCGCTGCGCTACGTGTGTTCGCACTGTGCTACGCGCAGCTCGCGTAATGCGAAGTTGCGCAAACTTCGCAAACTCCGCGAGCGTAGCATAGTACTTTGCCCAGGGTTATTCTTTTGTTGAAAGCTTTGTATGGCATGATGCATTTCGGCTCGGGTGAGCCTTCCTCAGATGCCGCAGCTTGGCGTTGTTACTCCAACTCCCTCCCTTATGTTGCTAAGGCCCTCCCAATGACGTGAGGTCAGCTGGCTCCGTTACACAGATGGCAGCTGCAGTTGTAGACTACAGTTACCAGAGTCCAATGTTACAAAATATTCAGCATGCGGAGCCCCAGTGGTGTCCTTCATGGAAGCTGTACTGCCAGGTAAGGGAGGGGGTTAAATGTTGTACAGTAACCCCTTTAATTCAAGTTCAGAACCCCCTCGAGTCCCCAACGTTCTGCCTCCAAATACTGAGTCGAGCCGGGCCGTGAAGAGGTGATGTAATAATCCCTCTTCCCCGTGAAGTCACAGACTGTTACTCACAGCGGCCACTTGCTAGGCCAGATCCCGAGGCGGTTCTGCAGATTCCGATACCTCGGATGAAAAATTGCCACATTGCCAGCATGCCGCAGGACTCTTTGAGAACGGGTCCTCAAACCGCGCACTGGCAAGCTCGTAAAACATCACAAAAAAGACCCCTCCATCAAAGAGGCCAGAGGACACAGCGGGTAATTCGGCGGGAGTTCTTTTATTGAAAGCTTTGTATGGCATGATGCATTTCGGCTCGGGTGAGCCTTCCTCAGATGCCGCAGCGTGGCGTTTTTACTCCAACTCCCTCCCTTATGCTGCTAAGGCCCTCCCAATGACATGAGGTCAGCTGGCTCCATTACACAGATGGCAGCTGCAGTTGTAGACTACAGTTCCCAGAATCCAATGTTCCAAAATATTCAGCATGCGGAGCCCCAGTGGTATCCTTCATGGAAGCTGTACTGCCATGTAAGGGAGGGGGTTAAATGTTGTAGAGTAACCCGGTTAATTCAAGTCCAAAATCCCCTCGAGTCCCCAACGTTCTGCCTCCGAATACTGAGTCGAGCCGGGCCGCGAAGAGGTGATGTAATAATCCCTCTTCCCCTTGAAGTCACGGACTGTTGCTCACAGTGGCCACTTGCTAAGCCAGATCCCGCCGTGGTCCTGCAGAGTCCAATACCTCGGAAGAAAAATTGCCACATTGCAGCATGCCGCAGGACACTTTGAGAATGGGTCTTCGAACCGCGCACTGGCAAGCGCGTAAAACTTCACAAAAAATGACCACTCCATCAAAGAGGCCAGAGGACACAGCGGGGAATTCAGTGGGAGTTCGTTTATTGAAAGCTTTGTATGGCAAGATGCATTTCGGCTCGGGTGAGCCTTCCTCAGATGCCGCAGCTTGGCGTTGTTACTCCAACTCCCTCCCTTATGTTGCTAAGGCCCTCCAAATGACATGAGGTCAGCTGGCTCCGTTACACAGATGGCAGCTGCAGTTGTAGACTACAGTTCCCAGAGTCCAATGTTACAAAATATTCAGCATGCGGAGGCCCAGTGGTGTCCTTCATGGAAGCTGTACTGCCAGGTAAGGGAGGGGGGTAAATGTTGTAGAGTAACCCCGTTAATTCAAGTCCGGAACCCCCTCGAGTCCCCAACGATCTGCCTCCAAATACTGAGTCGAGCCGGGCCGTGTAGAGGTGATGTAATATTCCCTCTTCCCCGTGAAGTAACGGACTGTTTTTCACAATGGCCACTTGCTAGGCCATATCCCGAGGCGTTCCTGCAGAGTCCGATACCTCGGAAGAAAAATTGCCACATTGCCAGCATGCCGCAGGACACTTTGAGAACGGGTCCTCAAACCGCGCACTGGCAAGCGCGTAAATCAATAACAAAAACCACCCCTCCATCAAAGAGGCCAGAGGACACAGCGGGGAATTCGGCGGGAGTTCTTTTATTGAAAGCTTTGTATGGCATGATGCATTTCGGCACGGGTGAGCCTTCCTCAGATGCCGCAGCTTGGCGTTGTTACTCCAACTCCTTCCCTTATGTTGCTAAGGCCCTCCCAATGACGTGAGGTCAGCTGGCTCCGTTATATATCACAAATAGTCCAAGTTGATTGTGTAATCATCCATATGAGAATCTTGAACATGAATTATGGTCCATTCGCAAATATAGAGTCATGAAACCAGTGATAAGATGGCCGCCCTATTATACATTAATGTTTTATATTTTTTCACTTGCGTGTATTGTAAGTCTTTCTTTTATGTTTAGTAAGACTGTGTATAAGGATGTGTAAACTTCCTATCTTGTTAGCGTGATCAAGATGAAAGTCGAAACGTGTTGCTGTGCAGTTATGTATTAAATGTACCTCCAATCCACTCAAGGTGTCCGTATGATTTTCTAAACTGAAAGTCGTTGGTGGTGATATTGGAGCAGGGCTGCCGGTGCCCTGGTCATGGACCGCCCTTCAAGACTGCCTCTTTCATGACCGGATTCACTCCTTCTTTTTTATTGAAATTGAGGCAGACCGTGCTAAAACCAGTGTCATTGATATTCCCAGGAGCGAAAATGTGGTTGTAGCTCCTGTATTGGACCGCACATTGAAAAAACCAAGTAAGCGGAATATATCGATAGACAGAAGTATTATTGCCGAAAACGAGACTGGTGGTCAAGGTTAGGACTGGGTGCTGGTGTTGGGCGACTGGGAAACACTGCTGTGGTCGGTGGTGTGCACCATTGCCTGAAACTGGCATTCCGGTCGGGGTTTTGAACCGCCGGTTTGAAGTCTTTGGCGTGTTTGAGCGTGAAGGGAGCCACCGCTGTATTCGGGACTACGTAGTCTTGGAGGTGGCATTGAAAGTGATTGTGGGGTTAAAATACTACTATGGCTACTGCTCTAGAAGCAAGAAGGAAAACAACAGCAGATACATTGTGTTTTGCCCCTGGAGGTGAAAGTGCGGACAGTGTTACTCTTAACAACAAAAACAAAAACATCTCAGAAGAAATTAAAGTACAAGAGTTCTTTAACCAACTTGAAAAGCTCCATAAAAAAGAACTCTCGAAATGGTGGGAGGCGGAATCCCTGCAGAGGTATATCGAAGTGTCGCGGGTGCCACGGGGGCTTCGGATCTTTATGATACGAACTTATGAGGATCCAGATCCTGAAATGTTGGAGGACTGGTCCCCAAATTCTAATGCGTGCTCCTTAACGATGCTACAGATATTGGTTAAATATGCCCTCAAGGATAGAAAGAAATTGTTACTGGCAATTGATGATCTAATGGCTGAATTGGAGAAATTGACAACCCAGGAGGTAATTGAGGATTACACTAAAAACATATTAAAACAAATGGAAAAACTCGGGGAGGAAATGACAGCCAAGAAACAACGCAAATTCTTAAGAGATTATAAGGATTATCAGTCGGGACACACTCTTACATTTCACAAAAAATATGACCATTTATTTGAGGAGGATTAAAGAAACCTATGACAAAGGAGGTAACAATAGAAGTATCCGAAAGTGATGTTTCGGATGGGAATCTTTCAGATGCCTCTACATCAGCAACGTCAACTGTAAATAACCCAACTCAAAAGAAACCGGCTAATTTTTTAGATCAATTCCAGATGATATACCAGGGAAGGACGGAACAACAACAATACCAACAGGGTCAGAATGTTCAGAGAGGGAGAGGGCGAGATAGCAGAGGCAAAAGTATAGGAACAAACAAGCCAAAAGAAGGTGCAAAAAAAGAGGCAGTAACCCCAATGGGAATGACAACAATGGGAAAGAAGGCGCAAGTATGACAGTGGTAAATGTATCGAAGCGTCAACTGACATCGGAAGAAACTGGACTACTGGGACTAGGTTTGTCTTTTTGCCCTACATCTAATTTTAATTTTTCCCAAACCCGAATTGATTTGTTTTATTTTTCACGCATGCTTAAACTTAAAAAATGGTTTGACACTAAACATCAGTCCAACACTGCTATTGAGGTCCCAACGTATAGTAATTTGACTGTTGATGATGTAGAACTATTGAATGTTTTAACATCTCAAAATGATCATACTGGGTGAGATGAAAATGTAAATCTACTGCAATATGATTTGGTTGGAAACAGCAATCCGATAAGTGGCTTCAAACCGAAATCTGTATTTGTGCCCCTTGTGGGGTGCGATACAATTGAGGTCTTCGAAAGAGGGGTACTCAAGGACCTGAAAAAGATAAGATACAAAAAAGTAGCGGTGCGTGAAGAAAATCTTTCTTCTGATCAATGTGAGGCCCTTAAAAATCTGAAATCAGATACCTCCATTGTCATTTTGTCAGTCTGACAAGGGAGGGAATGTTGTTGTGTTAGACAAAGGGGCCTACCTGAAGGAAGGGCTTAGACAACTCTCAGATGCAATGTGCTATGGCAGATCAGACAAAGTGAGAACTATGCAGTCTAACAAAAAATATGGAGAAATGTTGATTGAATGGCGAGAGCAGGGGCTACTAGAATGGGAAGAATACAATTATTTGAAGTGTCCCTATCCTCGTATCCCCATTTTATACTTACTGCCGAAACTGCATAAAGATTACACAAACCCGCCGGGAAGACCAATTGTGTTGTCAATTGGTTCTCTGCTTGAGAATACATCTTGTTTTATTGACCACTACCTAAGACCGTTTGTGGTCAGTTTACCTGCCTATCTGAAAGATACTACCCACTTTTTGACAATCATAGAGGGCATTCATTGGGAATCCAGTTATATTATGATCACACTGGATGTACGCAGTCTGTATACGTGTATTCGTCATGAATTAGGTTTAGAAGCTGTTAAACACTTTCTAAACAGATGCTCCATCTCATTTCTTTCACATTCTAAGATGATTCTCTCCATGATCGAATTTTGTTTGACTAATAATTTTTTCCTTTTTGATGATGTCGCCTACCACCAATCACAGGGCACAGCTATGGGCACCTGCTTCACCCCCAGCTACACCAATTTGGTGATCGGCCGGTGGGAGGAGCGGGTGGCCGCCCAATTGGAGGAATTTGATCGCTGTGTCCTGTGGTTGCGTTTTATAGACGACATATTTTTTTATTTGGAATGGAGATATTGAATCTGCCAAAGCCTTTGTGAAACAGCTAAATCAGAATGAGTATAATTTACAGTTTACTGATCACATGAGCACCAATAAGATTGAGTTTTTGGACATCATGGTTGAGATTGTTGAGACAATACTACAGACAAGACTGTTTTGGAAAAGTACAGCAGGAAACAGCATTTTAAATGCTGCAAGTTCACATCCACGGCAATTAGTGTACAGCAACTCGTGTGTGGAACTGTTACGAGCGAGACGTAACTGCAGCTTGGATAACATTTATCTCCAAGAAAAAATGTATCATGATAAAGCGTTTTCAGGAGAGGGGATACAGCACTAAAACTATAGCCGAAGCATGTAAAAAGGTGGACGCAGTAACTCGAACACAATTACTGTTTCCAATCAAAAAGGATGCAGAAATGAGTACTCTGCGGTTCATCACCAGTTATTCCGGACAGGCGCCAAATAATAAAAAAGCACTGGCATGTCCTGTTAACAGACAACAATCTTGAGAAACACCTGAACAAGGGTCCCCAAATAACATTCCAAAGGTGTAGATCACTAAGGGATTAGTTAAGCCCAAATTCAGTAACTGAAGCAGGCAGAGACAGCAGGATTGGTCAAGGTGGTTTCAGAAGGTGCAGAAATTGCAAGGCATGCAGTGATAGTGTGGATTGTACTACCCTTTCGATAGCTGGAACAAAAAAGGAAGTAGTAATAAAGAAAAGTTTGACATGCAACACCACCCACTGTGTATATGCAATACTTTGCCCATGCAATAAAGCCTATATCGGCATCACCATACATCATGCAAAGAAACGTGTTTTAGAACATGTCAGGGCCATCAGGCATAATATTAGACAATATCCTGTTGCTAGACACTTCTATGAACATCATTTCCAGAATGAAAAACAGCTGCGGATGGTTGTCATTGATGATGTCCCGGAGAATGTGCGGGGGGGCAATAGAAAACTCTTACTCCGCAAACTGGAGTCGAAATATATTATTGACCTAGAAACACTGATTCTGCTTGGATTAAATTCCAGTGAGGAATTGAATGACTTGTGTATGTAAATATCTGCTGAGTATTTGTATATATTGTTTTTAACATTTTGTCTCATTTTTTAGGTTTGGGCACATGTTTTTGGTATGTGGCACTGGATATCACTGGATGATTATACAATAAACTTGGACTATTTGTGTAATAGAAATGTTTTTTTATCCATCATGAGATAGACATAAATATTTCGGAATTGCCCACTTGGGCGTAATTGTGTATGTTCAAGATTCTCATATGGATGATTACACAATCAACTTGGACTATTTGTGTTAATAAAAATGTTTTTTGATCCATCATGAGATATACATATATAATTGGGAATTGCCCACTTGGGCGTAATTGTGTATGTTCAAGATTCTCATATCGCGCTGCAATTACTGCATTTAATTCCAAGACAGGGTGGAATTTGATCGGCTGATATGCAAGTCAATTTATAGGAAAGATGACCATGGGGTTTGATTGTGAGCGCGAGCCATGTTTAATAAAGCATTTGGTTTTGAATCAGACATGCACTGGTATCGACAGAGATTTAAACTATAATATACCACGGCAAGGTTCACAAATGAAATGATAAAATCATATACATTGTTCAGTATGTATTAATCAGCTAACATTGCAAAAAATGTTTTTAAACTGTGATATTGATTTGTTTTGTTGAGCAATTCATACTGTTTATTATTTAGCAAATATTGTTGAAACTCACTATGACATCGATTTGTTCTGTCGAGTTAGTCATGAGGATTGATTTTACTCATATGAGTATTCCTGCAAATGAATTATGGTCCACTCGCAAATATAGAGTCACGAAAACAGTGATAAGATAGCCGCCCCATTATACATTAATGTTTTATATTTTTTCACTTGGGTGTATTGTAAGTCTTTCTTTTATGTTTAGTAAGACTGTGTAAAAGGATGTGTAAACTTCCTATCTTGTTAGCGTGATCAAGACAAAAGTCGAAACGCATTGCTGTGCAGTTATGTATTAAATTTACCTGCAATCCACTCAAGGTGTCCGTGAGATTTTCTAAACTGAAAGTCGTTGGTGGTGATATTGGAGCAGGGCTGCCAGTGCCCTGGTCACGGACCGCCCTGCAAGACGTCCTCATTCATGACTGGATTCGCTCCTTCATATATATATATATATATATATTCACTGAAAAAACCATAGGTTTTAGGGGTGTTATAGTTAGTTAGACATTTCACTCATACAAAACCATTGAAATTCCCCCATTATAGTTAGTTGTACTAACTATAACTCACGTACCCACAATTCACTGCGAATGATGTCACATATTACATCATTCATGACATGGTCAGTGACAACACTGATGAAATCACTGATGACATCATCCAGTGAATGTGGTTTGGTTTGTTATTTAAATATGTATTATATATATACCAATCTGCATTGAAGAATCTGTGGTAGAGTTTCTGGATGGAGGACTTAGTAGCACTTAGATTGACTGTCTAAATGACTAATTTAAAGTGTCTCACTAAATATATGTGATTAGACTGTGTGAATACCTGTGTCACTCTATCTCTTGTTGTGTAAACTACTACATACGTTGGTTACCAGCTATGTGA
The DNA here is from genome assembly GCF_964261635.1 of Lissotriton helveticus. Taxonomy (NCBI): domain Eukaryota; kingdom Metazoa; phylum Chordata; class Amphibia; order Caudata; family Salamandridae; genus Lissotriton; species Lissotriton helveticus. The sequence continues at coordinate 852,670,374 of NC_136063.1, forward strand.
AATTCTATATTAGCTATTAATTAGTTAAATGATTATTTGTATGGGATAGTGAATGAATGTGTGTGTGGTTGGATGGGAAGTGTGTGACTGTCCAAATACGTGTAAATAGTTGATTTAGTCGGTATATGAGATTAAGACTGTATGTGGAAACAGCTGTTTGGGTGAGTGCATGTCTCTACGGGTGTGGTGGTGAGTAAATATTTTTCTCAATGATATATGTCCAACAAACTAGAAATATAAAAGGCAGTGTATGTGACAGTTGTTGTATATAAATAAGTATACCTAAGACTCTGTGATTGTATGACTTTCTAACTTTATGAATAAATAAAGTGGTGTTTGTGTAAGTGTATATCTTAGTACATGTAAGTATGATCAATTATTTGCACAAGTGATTAGAATGTCTGCATAAGTGAATAGGATGTGTGCAGGTGTGTAATGTTGATATAGGTGTATAAGTATATTTAATAGTATTCTATTGAGCTTTGTTAGCATGTATGACTGAATCTATATGTGTTTAGATGTGTGTAAATGTGGGAATTAATAAGTGAGTTTTTAGAAACTTGTATTACTGTGTCAATAGTTTCAAACATGATACTCCATACTTTATAATGAGTGTTGAAAGGTTATGCTACTGTACGATGAGGTATATCAGTTTGTCACATGGATGATGTCATCAGTGATGTCATTTATGAAGGTTTTTAAAATGCTAATTCCTAACTATGACATATTAAAAACCTCTGGTTTTTTTTGTGAATTTCAAAGGTTTTTTTAAATGATAATTTTTCAATATATTTATTGTTGCTTTTGAATATTTCTTTAACTACAATGTTTTAATCTTTTTATTTTTAGATATGTTCTATTTTTAATTACATTTCACATATTGTTTTATTAATTTTTGTATATAAAAATATATTGATTTTATTATTTTATATTGTTTATGATATACTTACATTTATTATTTTATATTTTTTCCTTTTTCGTGGAGTCGCGCACCCAAAGCACACCCTACTCGTTTACTGCGTGAAAAGGGTCCGCCATTTTAAGGTCGCTCTCTAGGATCCGCGTAGGGTGCGCAATGGATATGACTTCTCCAACGCGGTTGCTATGCAACTTGTGCGCGACTTCTGGCGCATACGCGAGATGTACGTATTACGTGACATGACGAACGTGCGGTACCGCGTGACATCATATGCATATGAGACGCGGTGGGTGCGCGACTCCCGCGATTTTTTTAATGTTGAAAAAGTTATTTATACATATTTAATATAAATATTAAGACAAGAGATTATCTGAATATTCTTTAACTTTCTTAAAAAGTACATCACTTTTTAATGCAATGTCGCAAAGTCGCGCTGGGTGCGAGCTAGGTGCGAGCAGGGTGTGTGCTGAGTGCGCACATCCTACGCCCATGCTACGTGCACCCCTGTGACCTCAAAAAAAGAGATTTGATTGGTTCATTACTCTTCCTATTGAAACTTTTGAAGGAGAACACCGATTTCAATCACTCTTCTTAGAACTTTTTCTAGGGAAAGAGATCCTCTGAAGATCTTCTGTTCCTTTTTTGTTGGAGAAAACATACACCTCAATCAAGTATGGCTGCAAATCAACCACCATCCTCTGATTCAGAGCATTCTTCAGAGCAGGAATTTGTTGCAGAGGCTCCACCAAAATAAAGATACAGCAGTATTGTTTGGAAATGTTTTACATTTCCTCCTGGATTGAAGGAAGTGAATGTGATCAAAGTCACCTGTCGCATTTGCAAGGCTGTGATTTTAAGGGGAGACCCCACAAATAAATACTCTTGCGGAATGCAAGTATGCGCAAGCACTTGCAAACCAAATATCCAATAAACTTTGCCATGGAGGAGTTAAGAAGAATGAGGGAGACTCCTTCTGATTCATCAGCCGTCCCGAGTACCAGTGGAGCAACACCAGCAAGCTCTACATCACAGCGAGACATCCATCCCCCATTTGGGACACTAAGAATGACATGCATAAAATGTGGACGGCTGATTGCGTATGGGGAGCAGTCAGTGGATCTGGTGTGTCGAGCCGTTGACGATCACCATTGTTAAATTTCTTTTCTCCTCTCCTCCCAGGGTTTAGTTCTTTTTTCCCAGTTCACATTTTTTCCCCTGTTTCAAAAAAGCAATACAAAAATACAAAATCGTTCAAAAAAATCCCCCAAAAAAACCAAAACAACAAAAAGAAAAAAAAAGTTATTTGCAGAACTAACTACTCTGGTTAAAGAAAGAGCTAAACTAGTATGCTAGTGTGTGAAAGTTTAGATGAATGTATGTGTAGTGCATAATTGACTGTAAAAATACATTTGTGATGTGTGGTGAATGCATAAGTGCAAAATTATAAAGAAGTGCTGCAGCATGAAACTGTAAACTGTTGAACGGTAGAGAGACAAAATATCGAAATTAAAATATCGATATACAATAATATCGATGTTTTAATTTTGATGGTATAGAATATCGATGTGCAATAATATCGATAGACAGAATATCGATATTAAGGTATGTATGTTACTAATATCGAAATTTTGTTTAGTGGTATGTATTTTATTATGTTGTTTATATGTTTGTTAAACATGTTTTTTAATGTATGTTTAGAATTAGTAATTTTGTTTACATTTTGCGTTTTAGTATCAGAGGGGTTGTGGGTTTATAGGGGAATAGGGTGGGAAGTAATTTAATTATAATTAATTGATTAATATGTTTTTAAACTATTTTTGATTAATAAATAATTATTAATGAATAATGAATTGGTAATTAATTATTATTAATTAGTTAATTAAATTAATTAGAGTTAATCGAGTAGTATTTATTATTTTTTGTTATTGTTAATTAATAATTAATTGGTAATTAATTATTATTAATTAGTTAATTAAATTAATTAGAGTTAATGTAGTAATGTTTATTATTTGTTGTTATTGTTAATTAATAATTAATTGGTAATTAATTATTAATAATTAGTTAATTAAATTAGTTAAAGTTCATGTACTAATATTTTTAATTTATTGCTAATTAATATTTAATTGGTAATTAATTATTATTAAGTGATTAAATGACAATTACATTTTTTATGTGATTTATTTATGTGTAGTGGGTTGTGTGTTTATAGGGGAATAGGGTGTGACATAATTAAATTAAATTAATTAAAGAAATTGTATTTATTTATTGGCATTTATTGTTAATTAATGGTTAATTAAATAATTGGTAATTTTGTTTATTTCATAATAATAATTATAAATAATCTATTAATAAATATGGTTTATTCTTGTAAATATCTTGTTAATTAATTGGTAATTAATTATAAATTGGTAATTAATATGTGTTAATTAGTTAATTTATAATTACATCAATGTAATATTAATTGATATTAATTTATTAATTGATATTTATATTAAGTGTGGTTTTTTGTATGTGTAGTGTGTTTAAGGGGGAGTAGTGTGGGAAGTAATTTTTACCCCCATGCTATCCAACGCTTTCCCTACTGTTGCACCCACTGGAGTGGGAATAGTAATTTTTACCCCTACGCTATCCAACGCTTTCCCTACTGTTGCACCTTTTGGAGTGGGAATAGTAATTTTTACCCCTACGCTATCCAACGCTTTCCCTACTGTTGCACCCTTTGGAGTGGGAATAGTAATTTTTACCCCTACGCTATCCAATGCTTTCCCTACTGTTGCAATCTCTGGAGTGGGAATAGTAATTTTTACCCCTACGCTATCCAACGCTTTCCCTACTGTTGCACTCTCTGGAGTGGGAATAGTAATTTTTACCCCTACGCTATCCAACGCTTTCCCTACTGTTGCACCCTCTGGAGTGGGAATAGTATTTTTTACCCCTACGCTATCCAACGCTTTCCCTACTGTTGCACTCTCTGGAGTGGGAATGGTCATTTTTACCCCTACGCTATCCAACGCTTTCCCTACTGTTGCACTCTCTGGAGTGGGAATAGTAATTTTTACCCCTACGCTATCCAACGCTTTCCCTACTGTTGTCGTAATTTGGCAGTACCTGACTTAGCGTTTAGCTCAGCTACACAAGCTTTTCTGTTAACTTGACCTAAACGTACGGGGGCCATTTTGTATTTAGTGGATTCCATTTTGTATGAACATGCGGCCTCGTGGTCAGCGTGCCCTTTCGTTCTTCCTCCATGCCAATGAACCTTTACCCTGCCCGGCAACAGGCTATTTTTAGCGATGGTCAGTTTCACGCATGCGTACACACGATCTTTGGACTAGTGAGTGGTCACTCCTTAGGAATGTTTCCCCAACTGACCAGTGGTATTAAGCTCCTCCCACATGCTGGCTGTGCTCCAAAAATGTCCTTATATGTACCTAAAACTGTTCAAATGTATACTGCCTACCTTTTTATTGCTGTCAAACTGTATAAAAGAGGTCGCGCACCGATGTTCGGTGTGATACTTCTTGCATTGCCGAAGGGTGCTGTAGGAATGTACCACCACCCCATGGGGTCCTAATAAACGTGTCTCTTTGCATTTTCAGTTTCCGGGCCAACTTCTGTTCTATGGTGTTCGAGGGTTTTTGCAGGGTATGTAGGCCTGACAGAACCCGATACCTCAATTGGCGACCACGAAGGGACTCATCGGCGACTCGGAAGCCCGAAGGAGAGGTCGCGACGAAGGATTGGAAACTCTCTATGGACGCGTACGCTGCCACTGAGTGACCCGAGTCTTCGCATCCACGGTGTTTTTTCCTTTTCTTCTGATCTGACCTTCCAGGTGGCGCCGGTCTTCGACTGAGATCCTGATCGTTTGGCCCGTCGTGTAGTGCCTGTTTTGGCTGATTCGGCTACGGAACTTGGCAGTTGGAATCTGGACACTTTTGAAGATACTTGGTAAGCTTATGTTTGGTAAGGTAGTCTGCTGACACTTACTGTGGCTTTTTGAATTTGAATTTGAATTTGAATTTGTATGAGTTAGCTAACGTTTGGACCTATGATTTGAATTATATGTGGAGTGCACCTCACATAGGCAGGCATGTAGGGATATTTAATTTGTTTGAACGGCACATCGTGCGTAGTACCTTTAAGTGCCATTTGTTGTAATATCGCGTTTCCGTGATATTTTTGAACATGCCTGTTCTCAGCACACTCCGAGGAATGTGCTGCTTTGGAAATGGTACCAATTATCGATTAAATGAATCCCAGCCGGCTCCCCCAGAGGGGACTCCTAATCGAGAAATGTACATTAAATTTGGCCTCCCTCCCATAATGTATAGCACATTATGTCACAAATACACTAAAACGGATCGTGAGTTGCAATGGCCACTACATGGGTCATTTGATTTAAAAAAGGTTCAGTTTGTGGAACAATGTTTGTTTCAGCGCAGATCTACACAGGACATGTTTGATTGTGTGCGTATGTGGGAGAAAGCGGTGCGTGAACGAATGAAGCGTGAAGAAGCCTTGGCGGACAAAGAGCAGCGCAAGGCTGCTCGGGATAAAGCTTTACAGCTACAGGAGAAGCAATTGCAGGAACAGAAAGAGAAAGAGAGCCGAGAACGTAATTTACAAGTTAATGGTCAGTTTCCTATTCGACGTCCTCTTTATCCTGTCCTTACTAATGAATTAGATGATTTTTCATTGTTAGATCGCTGCCCGCCTCTGTATGTTCAGCCCACGGCTCCGGATGAGAACTCGGACGAGGATAGCCAGGATAAAGAGCGTACCAGGTTACATACCGAGCGTATGACGGAATTGCGTTTGATTGCTCGTAAACTTAACAATGATACTATAACTGATGCAGGGGTTAATGATCTTATGAGTCAGTGGTCTGACAAGGAACGGTTGTATTTTTTGGATCATTTTGCAGGTGAAGTTGTTGAGCGGTTTAGGAAACACTCTCCTGAGTTGGAACCTAAGGATATATCAGTTGGTTGTGACAATTTCCGTAAAGGTCTTTTTGCTCTTTCAGATGCGGATGAATTTTTGCAACGTTTGATTTGGCTACGGGATGAGGCAACACGATTACGAGCGGCGAAAAAGGCATCGAATCCATCAGCGTCTGGATCGACGGAAAATTCCCGAGTGTGCCCTATCTATGGATCAGATAAGAGTGTTGCGATTAATGTTATGCCTATGCGAGAAGCTGCACCTTTGTTTGTCCCTCCTAAAGGGGATGGTACGGATGATGATAAGACGTCTAAAGATTCCAAGGGTTATTTTATATATAATTGGGTTTATACGCCATGGAATAGAGCAGATGTTATGGCACTTAAGAATGCTTTGCCTGACCCCCGTAAAAATCCAGCAGCTTTCTATGAAGGTGTGGAGGGCGCTATTTCTTCGTGTATTATGACGTTAGTTGATATTGATCTTTTCTTTGGATTGATATTGCCTCCTGATATGTGGAGGGCGATTCGTAAGTTTGATGATCGAACGATATTAGGTGCAGATTGGAAGGACATAGTGAGAGCTGATTTAGATAGGGAACCTGCATGTAAGCCGTGTCAGTTGATTTTAGATTTACCAACGGCTATCTTGAATAAATTAAAAACGCTTGTCCCCCCTAAGAAAATAGATTGGACAGTATTAGCATCTTGTAAGCAGAAGTCGAACGAATCGGTTTCTGATTTCTTTTCACGTTTTGAGGAAGCATTCCATGATTACAGTGGTAAATTATTAACAGAGGACACGGGCAGACATTTGTTCGTAGACAAGTATGTGGCCAATCTCCTACCGGAGATTGCAAAACGATTAAAGGCTAGTGAAAGTTCATGGACCACTGCAACACCCGCTTCTTTATTAACTATGGCTCAGTAATATGAACGACAGGAATTAGAGGCTAAAGAAAGTAGTGATAAGAAAGCAAAGGACTTAAAGACGAAAGTGATGTTGGCATAGGTTCATGCTACGCAATCGAGAGGGAATGATAGGGGTAGACGAGCATCGTACGTTACGTCTCCCCCTCGTTCCGACATTTCTGAGGATCAGTGTGCATACTGTAAACAGTTTGGACATTGGGTTGCAGATTGTCCGGTACTTCGTGAACAGCGTAGTCAGAGGGGTGGAGGAAGTGGAAGGTCACGGAATAGTTATTCAAGACCGAGAGGTGGAGCGAATGACCGTGGTAGGTTTGAAGAGCGGGGTCGTGGTCAGGTTGATCATAATACTTTTGATCGGCGGAATCAATACCAGATAGCTGAAGGAGAGAATACTGAGTCTCAGGATAATAGATATGCATAGGATTGCGTAGGATGGGGTGTGGAATCGGTTGAGGTACCAGTCGATCAAAGGGGTCCATATATATCAGCACATGTTTTGGGTTCTACTGATCAGTTTCTGGTTGACACAGGAGCTACTCGTAGCGCTTTGTCCAAACACTTGGTTCCAAGGGCTCCCCTGTCTGGCGAAACGATTACAGCAAAAGGGTTCGATGGAACACCTTCTCTAAGCCCATTGTCTCAACCTCTTACATTTCATGTTGATAAATTCATTGCCCCATGTCCGTTTCTATTATCTCCAAATACACCAGATAATATTATGGGACTTGATATGCTGAAGCATTTTCGTGCAACAGTACGCTGTGCTCCTGAAGGGGTGCGGGTTATTTTGAATGAGAACTACCCAGAAAATGAGAGATCGTGCCTCATGCAAGAGGCCGATGCATTAGCTTCCCTTCCTAGCACGTTATGGGCTACTTCCGATACTGATGTGGGTCAAATGATTATTCCTCCTGTGCGCATTACTGTGAAGGAGGGAGCGATTTTACCTCGTGTTCCTCAGTACAGGATCTCTAGAGAAGGCGAAATAGCTTTGACACATATTGTGAATGACTTGATAACGGCATGGGTGGTGGAGGAAGTTCCCTACAATGTTTGCAACAGTCCAATTCTTCCAATCCTAAAGAAAGATACAGATACTAAGATCTATCGCTTTATTATTGATTTGAGGGAAATTAATAAGATAGTTGTACCCCAGTATCCAGTAGTGTCCGACATTACCACTTTACTTACTTTGGTTCCACCCACATCTACTACATTTACGGTGATCGATTTGAAAAACGCCTTCTTTTCGATCCCCATTCATCCTGATAGCCGATATTTGTTCGGTTTTACATTAAATAATAAATCTTATAGATTTTGTCGAGTTCAAGGTTACACAGAAAGTCCTAGCATTTACAGCCAGGCTTTGAAAAGACAGCTTGATTCCTTTAATTTGCAGTCTGGGGTGGCGCTTATCCAATATGTTGGCGACATTTTGCTTGCGGCAGACACACAGGAGCAATGCGAGGAGAGTAAACTCTCCCAGCTTTCTTTCCTTGCTGAACACACGCACAAGGTTTCGCGAAAGAAACTACAATATTGTAGACCAAAGGTGACATACATCGGTCATCTTTTGTCTACGGAGGGACGTGCATTAACATCAGATCGAATTCAAGCAATTTTAGATACACCAGTCCCTTGCACGCAGAAGGATGTTTGCGCTTTCATAGGTTTGACGTCCTTTTTTAGGCAATGGATACTAGGATTTTCGTACATTGTAAAACCTTTGTTAGCATTGCTGTCCAAAATTGCACCAACTCCCCTTGAATGGACGGATGAATGCCAGAATGCTTTTGAACAATTGAGACAAGCTCTTTGTTCTGCACCAGTGTTAGGTACACCAGATTATACAAAGCTCTTTACACTGTATGTACACGAGAAGGATGGGTGCGCATTGTCAGTTTTAGTACAATTACACGGAGATAAACAGAGACCATATTTTTCAGCGGTACTTGATCCTGTGGCTCGAGGACTGCCTGGATGCCTCTGAGCAGTTGCAGCAACAGCAGTAGCTATACGGCAGAGTGAGGGAATAGTTTTGTCACACAAATTGCTGGTGTTAGTTCCCCATGCAGTAGATGCGCTATTGAACCAAACGAAAACGCAGCATCTAACCAGTGCCCGTTTAACAGGATACGAGTTAACACTGTTGGCGCCACACATTACATTGAAGAGGTGCGCCACTTTGAACACCGCTACTTTATTGCCATATCCTGTTACTGAGACCCAGGAAGAAGAACAACATGATTTTGTTTTTCTGACTGACGAACAAACAAAGGGTCGTGTTGATTTACAGGACACGCCACTTCCTGATGTAGATGGGGAACTGTGGGTTGATGGATCGTGTGTGAGATTGCCAGATGGTATGGCTTCCGCAGCCTATGCGATCACGACACTTAAGACAGTGGTAGAAACAGCACGAATACCGCAAAAATCTGCCCAAGCAGCTGAATTGATAGCCTTAACGAAAGCATGTGAGTTAAGTGCTGGTCTATGTGTGAATATCTATACTGATAGTCGTTACGCCTTTGGAGTAGCGCACGATTTTGGCCTACTCTGGAGGGAACAAGGGTTTATGACTTCACACGGAACACACATCATGTTTGGAGAGCTGGTATGCGACCTCCTGAACGCACTATTATGTCCAAAGAAGGTTGCGATAATAAAATGTAGTGCACATAAGAAAGTGACAGACAAAATAGGGCAAGGAAACGCTTTTGCAGATCGCATAGCGAGAGAGACTGCTATGTTGCAAAATGACTCCCCTATGTATGTGGTGAGATCACAAGCCGAGCGATGGCATGATGCTAGAGAAGAAATTCTAGACATACAGAAGTCAGCATCTGAAGTAGAACTCGCAACATGGGCAACAGAGGGAGTATTGGATGATGAAAGTTGTTGGAGAAGCAATGACATGAAGAGATGGAAATTACCTGCTGCTTACTTGCAGGTAATGGTTCAAATGACGCATGGGCTGGCACATATTGGAGCTCTTGCAATTACTAAATTGCTTACACGAGTTTGGGAGCATCCTGAGATTACCAGCACGGCTAGGAGAGTAGTGCAGACCTGTCTGATATGCTTACAGTACAATCCTGCTAAAGGGACCTATACTCCTAAAGGAGGGTTCGTTCCACCTACTGCACCATTCAAAGTACTGTAAATGGATTACATCCAGCTGGAGCGCTGTAATAACCTCAAGTATGTCCTAGTGGTGGTGTGTGCTTTCAGTAAATGGGTTTAAGCCTACCCCACGAAGGATAATACAGCATTAACAACAGCTAAGGTGTTACTCAAAGAGTACTTCCCACGTTATGGTGTCTGTAAATTTTTGTGGAATGATAATGGTCCTCATTTCGTTGGGAAGATAGTGGAGGATGTCCTGAAAGGATTGGGAATAAAGCAAAAATTCCATGCTGTATTTCATCCGCAGTCAGCAGGTCTGGTAGAGAGGTATAATGCGACTCTGAAGCTGAAGTTGGCGAAGATCGTGGCATCCACGTCTTTGAAATGGCCGGACGCTTTGCCATTGGCATTATTGTCTATTAGATCAGTGCCACACTCCCGAACTGGCCTCACACCCTATGAAGTGGTGTTCGGAAGGCCCATGAATATTTGGGGAGTTCCAAAGCCTCGTTTGATACATGATGTGCCTTGTATAATGATGAACGATTATTTGGCACGATTAACAAATGATTTACTTTCTATTCATCAACAGGTTCGAGAAGCGCTCCCTGACAATTCCATTGGAGAGGCTTACAATCTTCATCCTGGCGATTATATCATGATTCAGGTGTTTGAGAGATCCAGCAGTTTGGAGCCGAGGTGGCGTGGCCCTGAACAAGTGCTGCTGGCAACGCGAACGGCTGTGCGCGTCACGAATAAGAAGCGGTGGATACATTCAACGCACTGCCGACGTGTCTCTCCGGATCTGGTGAACCCTACCGTGCTGTCTGACTACAGAGACATCTTGGACGCGGAGAAAAGCCCAGCTGTTATGCCCGACGAGTCGGAGGGAGCCTTCCCGGACCACACTGTTTCTGGTGGAGTGAAGTACAATCTGCGGCCAAGGAAATAGTATTTTTGTATTTTTCGTGACTGGTTAGTAACCGTTCCGAGGTTTGTGAAAACGGAAGCCGGGAATATCAAGGGGGGGGGATCAGTTCTGTCCAGTGTGGCGACACCCGTCTTGAATCTCGGAGAAGAAATCAGCGGCAGCCTCGGTTCTCAGCACTATATTTTTATTTATTTATATATTTTTTTTGAGACTTTGCTCTTTGTACTATGGCACCTATGACATTGAGAAACATAAGAATTCTGGGTGCAGTTCTTTTTGTTACGACAATAGTGGTAATAGCAGTAATAGCTTGGACTATAGAAAGACTGTTTCCTGCACGGGACTATTTACTGCCTACCACTCCAATTCCATCTGAACATTTCCATTTTACTTTGCCCTATCATGAGGAGAGACATAGACAGACTTATTTGAATAACAGTTTCATACAAATTTTACACCACACACATAATATGACAAATACCACTAATTGTTGGGTATGTGGTATGTTGCCTGGACATCAGAAGAAAGGAGGAACCCCACTTATTCCTCTTCCTTTTTCTCACAATGGTTCGTGTAATGCTTGGTACACACTTATCTTTACATTAAGATGGCCAACAAAAGGTGGACTACTTTTTCGGTTGAATAAGGTCTGTTACAATGATCGAGATGGCTATCCACAGGCAGAAGGAACTAAATTTGAATGGGAAGAATATCGACCGGACAATGTATCTGCGCCTCGTATCTTCACCAACCAGAGACTTACAAATATGTCCAGTTTACATGTAATTATAGTTATTGATACAAAAGCAGATCTTTGTATTAGAAATAAAGGAACAATTCCGGTAGGGAGAAGTGAATGCAATATTACTCTTGCCTTTGATACACCCAATGGTATTTCATTTGTGGCCTCACGAAACACTTACTTTATTTGCGGTAATAAAGGTTATCATCGTCTTCCTCTTGGATGGTTAGGTACATGTTACATATCTTTTGTGTTACCCCCTGTGTTTATTGCCCCGCCTATGTACCATAATGATTTTGTATTGTATCACGATTTTATATTGAATAGAGTTAAGAGAACATTGGACATTGATGATGTCGACCAAACTGACACCTCACTACAACAATATGTGGATTTTAATTTAGGGTTGTTCTCTTTTGTTGGTGTTGCTTTAAACAGCAGGAAAATTAGACGGCTAACACTTGTTGTGGAGGCAGTTGCTAATGAAACTGCCTCTGCTTTAGGGAATATAACTGAAGAGCTCCAGATTACAAGAATTGTTACGCTTCAGAACCGGATGGTTCTGGACGTAGTGTTAGCTGATCGTGGAGGTGCATGCCACATTATCGGAAGTAGTTGTTGTGTTTACGTCCCAGATAATTCGCCATCTGTGTATGATGCTATCTCTAAATTGCACAAAATTGCTGCTGAAATTCATACTGACAATGGTACTTGGACTTTTTCTGGCTGGTTTTGGACTCTGCTTAGTACATGGGGTTGGAAACTGTTAACAGTTCTATGCGTGATTATAGGGATATTCTTCTTTTGTTGCCTATGTATTCAATGTGGTCCTACTTTATGTTCTGTATGTATTACAGCCTGTATCCCATCCAAACGAGCTATTGCTAAAAATGTACAGATGAGTAATGCTGAAGTAAAGCAAATTATGATGATCGATATTGACGATGAACATCCAGATTACTTCCATTATGAGGTAGCTTCAGCTAAACGCTAAAAGGGCCGTCTGTCGTAATTTGGCAGTACCTGACTTAGCGTTTAGCTCAGCTACACGAGCTTTTCTGTTAACTTGACCTAAACGTACGGGGGCCATTTTGTATTTGGTGGCTTCCATTTTGTATGAACATGCGGCCTCATGGTCAGCGTGCCCTTTCGTCCTTCCTCCATGCCAATGAACCTTTACCCTGCCCGGCAACAGGCTATTTTTAGATGGTCAGTTTCACGCATGCGTACACACGATCTTTGGACTAGTGATTGGTCACTGCTTAGGAATGTTTCCCCAACTGACCAGTGGTATTAAGCTCCTCCCACATGCTGGCTGTGCTCCAAAAATGTCCTTATATGTACCTAAAACTGTTCAAATGTATACCGCCTACCTTTTTATTGCTGTCAAACTGTATAAAAGAGGTCGCGTACCGATGTTCGGGTGATACTTCTTGCATTGCCGAAGGGTGCTGTAGGAATGTACCACCACCCCATGGGGTCCTAATAAACTTGTCTCTTTGCATTTTCAGTTTCCGTGCCAACTTCTGTTCTATGGTGTTCGAGGGTTTTTGCAGAGTATGTAGGCCTGACAGAACCCGATACCTCAATGTTGCACCCTCTGGAGTGGGAATAGTAATTTTTACCCCTATGCTATCCAACGCTTTCCCTACTATTGCACTCTCTGGAGTGGGAATAGTAATTTTTACCCCTACGCTATCCAACGCTTTTCCTACTGTTGCAATATGTAGGGTAAGTAAATATATTAATTTATATGTAGTTTTTAATTTATTTTAAATGTGTATGTATTAGTTTTTAGGTTAGGTTTTAAAGTCTTTATTTCGATTTTAAAAAAATCATAAAAGACACATGGTAACACACATTAATTGATGATAAGTAAAGTTTTCGTTGAATTCCAATTCCAATTGAACTTCCTAGTTTTAACTAATCCTATACAATTATGGATATTGTTTTATTTAAAATACAACTACGGTAATAGCTGAGTTCATTATATAAACAAAGCAAAATCGGGGAAATCAAAACTAGAAAAAATAAAAACAGTCAGAAGCAGAGTGAAAAATAGACTATACAATACTGATCTAGATTGGTTTTAAAATAGTATTAAACAGCTTAAGAGACAAACCTGACACAAGCATACAAAAAAAAAAATTGGGGATTAAATTCCAAACATCAATATGTGGTAGAGAAAAAGTCAAACCATGTATAAAATACATAGGATGCAATCATTTACAAGAACAAGAAGCAAAACCAAACTGCCTATTGAAAGGTGCATCAACGGACAATGTCAAGAGTTAATCTATTGTTTTGACCTGATTTCCCAGGCCCACCCCAGGTATTTAGCTAAGCTCACCACAAATACCTCAGAGGTGTTAGTTTTTAGTACCCAAATGGCCTCTGCAGATTTTCTAAAAGGCAGGCGCTGGAACAATGGTTTTAGCCATTTGGATCGCGGTGCTGAGTAACTAGGGCAAGCAAACAAGAAATGACCTACTGTTTCCTTGTGATTTGGGCACCATCTACAGTGATCCGTGGCGCCAGTGGACCAGTTTTTTGTAAAGGTGTTCAGCGGCAATGCTCCTACCCGAAACTGGTGGTAAAGTTTTTTGTCCAGCGGTTTAGAAATGGTGTCCCAGTAATATTCACGGGATGGATCCAACTTGAACGTCAGGAACCTACCCGTGAGGCCGGTAGAGCTGGAAGCATTGACTCTAGACTGGCGGAGCGTAGCCCAATACAATTCTTTAAATTCTTGTTTGGATGGAAAGGTACTGGTAGAGGGGGATAACCATAACTGTTCTAACCCCATGTCTCCCAAGATGGTTTTAACCATTTGGAGCCAGGGGATTTTCCCCGAACCCCTAATTAACCTGACTTCTGCTACCTCTTTTGCGAATAGTGTGAGGTCGGGAGAGGTCCATAAACGCCTCCAAAAAGCCACCAGTCTAAATCTAGCCATCTCATTAATCGGTGGACATCCCAGATCTAAACAAAGGGGAATAGAAGGGGACGACTGTGGCAGACCCACTAAATTCCGCAAAAATTTACACTGGATTCTAAACAGATCTGAAAGGTCCATATAGCCCCAGAGATCTGCACCATATAAGATTGCTGGATTAATCTTGGCGTCGTAGATTTTAAGAGCTGGGATAACCCGCTTAGTGATGGATCTTTTTTGCTCACTCAGTAGGCAACCTGTAAGTCGGGCAAGCTTAAGATGTTGTGCACCGACTTGAGCTTTCCATCTCAGACGGCTATCTAGAGTGACCCCCAAGTATGTTATAGTCTCCACTTGATCCAAATTAACTCCACCCATACTAACTGAACTCCGGACAGGGCGGTTCCTTGTCAGGACCATAAACTTGGTTTTGCCCACGTTTACCTTGAGGTCATTGATGGCACAGAACTCCTCAAAGCGGTCCAACGCCCGCTGTAATCCACAGCGTGTTCTAGAGAGGAGTAGTGTGTCGTCGGCAAAGATGAGCATAGGGAACCGTTGTCCTGCCAACATTGGAGCCTCCGTCGGAGTATCTACAAAGAATTTGACCACTTGGTCAATAAACAATAGGAAAAGTGTTGGCGCCAGGACACACCCCTGGCGGACACCTCGAGTTACCGAAAAGGATTCCTTCACTTGTCCCTGACCTCCCCACCTCACCCTCGCATAGTTGTCCTCATGCAGTTTGATTATTAGGTCAAGTAGCTCCTCTGGTATTCCCAATTTCCTCAAGACTCCCCACAGTTTGTCCCTCGGGACTAGATCGAAGGCGGACTTCAGATCAATGAACGCTGCAAAGATGGTACCACCACCAAGCTGGACCACCTTCCAGTAGATCAGACAAAATCTGAACACCTGGTCGATGGTACTCGTTCCTGATCTGAAGCCCGCCTGCATTGGAGATAGTATGTCCTCCGATTCGATCCAGCCCTGGACCCTGCCCAGAACCATACGCGCGATGATTTTTTGTATGGAGTCAATGAGACTAATCGGGCGGTAGTTACCTGGATTAGACCTATTGCCTTTTTTATAAATTGGTAGTATCTCCGCCCCCTTCCAGGACTTAGGGATTCTCGCACCTTTAGCTATTGAGTTGGCAACCTTAGTAATATAAGGCGTCCACAAAGCGGGGTTGGCTTTGAACAGATCGGCGGGGATGAGGTCCATCCCTGGCGCTTTCCCTCGCGTGGTCGAACTTAGTGCCAACTCGACCTCTGTTTCTGAGAAAATAAGTTTCTCCCCTTGGATGGGTGGAAATGGTGCCAACCCTAAAGAACATGGGGATTTGGGATTCTCGACACAAAATTGGGTCGAATAAAAAGTCACCCATTCAATGGGAGGCGCATGATTTGCGGGAGTACGTGTGTCGGGATCCTTCCCCCACTTAACTATATCCCAAAATTTAATAGGATTATTAGATGTAGAAGCTTCCAAAAGGTCCGACCAATGCTTGTCCTCCCACTCCCGTTTGGCTTCCCACAGGGTTTTCCTATAGAGCAGTCTAGCTGCTTTAACTGCACCCATAATCCGGGATTTGACTGCTTGAATAAGATGTGTATGGGCCTCCCTGCATTTTTTGTTGTACCATTTCTGGTGAGGGACATTTACTTTGGAGGCTCCCTTCCGACATGGGAGGGAAAGTAGAGATTTTAACTCGTCGAAACAACGGTCATGGAGATTAATGATGTTATTTGCCATTTCAAGATTGCCCCCCAACAGATCATATTTCAACATCTCATTAAATATGTTTATAACCACAGTATTAACCTTGTTCCTTAGTGTTTCGTCCTCCACAATCCTGGACCATTTTAACCTCTTCCTGTCGTTCGTTAGGAAGACATCCCCAGTCTGTGAGGTACCAGGCTCCTCTAGTCTCTTAAAACCTGGTAGCCTTAGTTGTAGTGACAAAGGATTAGGATCGCTTTCTGGGCAGGGTAATACTTCCATGTCCACCAGCAGGGGCCAGTCTCCCAGCTTTAGCAAGATATAATCAATACGGCTTTTTCTTAGCCCATTGTCAAAAGTGTAGTTGGCTTCTTGATCTGAATTTGTGCGGACATTGCAGGCACGAAAACCCCGATTTAAACAAAAAGCCATCCAGTTCACAGCTGCCTCAGTTGCAATAACAGTTTTAACAGACGTCAAATCTGGGATGCCCCATACAGCATCCTCTGCGGAACCCCAACTGTCCCCTAAGTCGAGTAGTGCCTCAAAAGTACAGTTCAGATCGCCTGCAAGGAGAATAACATTGTCGCTACCCAGGGCTTCCAGGTTATAGTCCAGTACATCCAACAAGGCAGGAGAACGGCCACCAGGCAGACCTCGAGCATATATGTTGATCAAAATCAAATCCCGATGGCCAATCTTGCTCAGCTTGATTATTAGAAGGTCCGGGTTTTGTGCATTTAATTCTGTGGGGTAGTATCCCAAAGACTGCTTCACCCAGATCAGTAAACCCCCTGAAGCTCGCCCTTTACCACCTCTAATCGCAGGTTTAAAAAAGTTTACGTAACCTAGCCTAAATGTTGGATCAGGTGCCCAGGTTTACTGGAGTAGGATAATATCGAATTTGTCCATAAACTCCAGCCAGTCTTCAGAGAGCATTCGGCCCTTAACCCCAGCAACATTCCAGGACTCTATGTTGAGTTTTTCTGTAGTAGGTACCTCAGGGGAGACCGTCAAACCTAGAACTACAGAGGTATCCTGTCCACCCCCACTGCCCCACCCATTCTTGATACTCCCTAGATGATCCGGGGTGTTCCTAGGTTTCAGGGACATTCGTACATCCCTGGATGGTGTAGTGGCAGTCTCTGTTATAACTGAATCCCCCGTACACTCCACTACCATGGTTGCAAGCTGTGGGGCCTCAACATTTCCAGCAGGATCGAACAGCCTAGATGGTGTTTGAAGTCAATCTATGGCCTCAAGATCAGATAGGGGGCCAAAGTGATTGAAGAGGAGTGGGAATTGCTGGGGTTGAGGTGTCCTTTCCAAGGGGTGCCTCCTGGCAGGGGGTCGTCCAAAATTAGGGCCCATTGAGATGGAACTTTGTCTATGTGGATAAAAATATGATAGCCCCAAAGTCTGGACGTCCCCCTGTCTGGCAAACCTGGCTTCTCTGCAAATAGTATACACCACCCAGGGAACTTTGAACGAGATTAGAACACAATCACCCTCCAGATCCTTGGTGCCATGGCCCACCCAGTCAACTCTTCTTACGAAGAGGATTTCGGTTGGCGAAGATGGAGGCAGAGGTCGATTTTTATTTAGCCAATAAATCACCTTGTTACGTAGATCCCCATATGATTCTTTCCTACCAGGTTTTAGGGGGGCTACACCAGTCAATACTATTGTGTATAGTGTTGCCTCCGTGGGGAGGTCAGCGCGAGGGATGGTATGCCTAGTGTGTTTTCCCACTATTGGGTTAGTGGTGCTACGATGGTTGGCTAAGGGCCCATGGGGAGGCTGCCGGGGGATATTAAGGCTGGGTTTTGCCAGTGAAAGTGGCCTGGTGGAGTGAGGTCTAACAAGGTTGGGTTTTTCAGGTTTATCAGTGGTCTTCGTCTTGGGGGCATGTGGTAACGAGCCCTCAAATACCTTGCTAGAAGTGGTTTTTGGACCACCACCCCCCGTTGGTCTGTTGATGGCTGGCCCTGTGGGTTTAAGGTTTGTGGGATTGCTGGTGGGAATGTTAGGAGTGCTTGTTGTCTTTGAAGCTAACTGTGTAGTTATAGTACCCCCTGGGCTGAAGTTAGTTAAATTTTGTAGCAAGCCCAGATTCGTGTTCACTGCAGCCTCCAATATGTCTATTTTTAAGGTCATCAGTCTAGTTCGCTCCAAGACGGGCAATAGGAGGGGTTTCATCATAGCCTCCATTTTTGCTAACAGGGACTCATCGCTGTTGAGGCACGTTGGGCAGGGGTTAGAAGAACCTAAGGAAGTGAGGGAGGGGCATAGCACATTAGGGAATGCGCAAGATGTAAACTTTTCTGTAAGGTGACCATGAACCGGGATGGCATTGCCGGTTCTATCTTTTGTTTTGGGCATCTTACATTCTCTCCCCCCCATATGGCTCTGATCTTGCTTTCTCTTTCTCGATATCATATCAGCGCCTGAGGAGTCTGCATAGGTTAACAGATTAGGCACAGTGTTGGTGGCATTGGAAGGTGAATGGGTAAGTTCCAAACTATATTCAGACGCCAAACTATCCTGGGATTCAATTCCCCCGCTAACTTCAAGATCATCTAAATGGTGTGCAACATTGTCCGATGTATGAACAGGAAGATCAACCCCCTCACTATCTATGTGAACTATGGCCTCGGTGGTATCAGAGTGGATACAATTGAAAGCTGCATGTGCTACAGGGCTTGGGATCGTCGCCAACCCACCCAGCGAAGAACGTTTTCCACTAACAAGATCGATTGAGAGTCGTTTTTCCACCATTGCAATTTCTTTTTCTAGAATTCCCGTGGCACGTGTAATAAAAGCGTCCAATGGGCCCGAAACAACTCCTTTGGGTGTTTGGATTTGAACCGTACGCACTTTGCCTGATCTTAAGGACATGATATCTGGTTGGTACCAGCAGCGGCTACGATGGACTCGACACGCAGCTTGGACAAGATGTTGTGATACTATTTCTTAGGTCCAAACACACTTTGCCAACAGAATAAATTTGTGCTGTACGATCCGCCTACCTTGGGTGCATCAAGACGGGACAGGGGGTTAGGCCTGGGCCAGACTCTGCCGTACTCGAACGGCCCGCTCTTTGCCCGGTCTTCGCCCCGAGCTGCGTCCCGCGCTGCGGGAGGTGGGGCCGTATTATAGGGGAACGTAGTGGGGCGGGGGCGTGTCAGCAGGGAGAGCGGACCGGAAGGTGACAGTCGGTCACGCAGGGACTCCTGGGATATGGAGTCCCCGCAACGCTCGCAGCCCCGCCGCCTACCTGCCTTAGCCCGGACCCAGAGATGCTTCCTCTCTGTTCGCGTTGCTGCCTCTCACGCTGCAAGCGATGCGGCACCCGCGGAGCGGGTGCGGCGAGCTGCAAGGACTCCTGGTGCAAGAAAGTGACAAGACCTCCTCCGGTCAAAAGTTCCACAGGGTAAGAGCAGTTCGTTGGTTCTATCCCACAGGAAGCAGGGCGGAGGTGGTTAAAGAAGCCTTCCGTGGGCGGGGGGGCGTGTCAGCAGGGAGAGCGGACCGGAATGTGACAGTCGGTCATGCAGGGACTCCTGGGATATGGAGTCCCCCCAACGCTCGCAGCCCCGCTGCCTACCTGCCTTAGCCCGGACCCAGAGATGCTCCCTCTCTGTTCGCGTTGCTGCCTCTCACGCTGCAAGCGATGCGCGGCGAGCTGCAAGGACTCCTGGTGCAAGAAAGTGACAAGACCTCCTCCGGTCAAAAGTTCCACAGGGTAAGAGCAGTTCGTTGGTTCTATATGTATTAGTTATTATTTTTTAAATATGTTTTAATGTTTATATTTATAATTTGCTAAATTATATGTATTTTAAAATTATTTTTACATTATTATTAATACATTTGAAAAAACAATATTTTGACACCTTCCTGCACAAAAACAATCAGTAAAGAAATGTTTCTCCTTCAATATATGCTGTGCATTGTAGCATATATTGAAAGTGAAAAAATGAGGAAGAGTGAAAAAATGTTCCTCATTGTGCTTTGCTACACCAATAGGAGGATGGTGCAGCATTCACAAACATGTCCAGATTTATGAATTCTGATAAATTTGGAGATGTGTCTTGTTCTATGGGTGTTCTGTGCAAACATGCACAGCAAAACCTTTTCAACGCAAAGTGCTGTGTATTTTGAGATTATATTTATATGGAAAAGGAAAGGTATACAGAATGCCTTTTCCTCACCTTGTAAATAACAAAGTGAGTTAATGGCTAGGCCAATTGTTATTATAGGAGTACATTTCTGTACTGATAACAGAGAACAAGATACATTTACAACTACTTACGTTTTAGGGAACTGATAGGACATGTTTATATATTACTGAAGGGAAGGGATGCAACCTAATATGACATTTGCAAAAACTCTGCATGATGTGATTTAAGTTAAACAGTTTCATTTTTGTTAATTCTGAAATTATCAAGACCTGCAAAACAACCATATCAGTCTATTCTATACTATACCATATATCTTGCAGACAGGTGTTCTGAAGCTGTCCCCTAGTTTATACCTGTTTGCATTGGAATTTTCTGGCAGAAATCTAGTCCATCCATGTTCCTTTTCTTCAACTGTGTGGAAACACAGGGGCATATTACCAAGCAATAGCGATAATTATCGCTATTGCTTGCTTAGAGACAAAAATTTACCGCTGAGCTGCGGCGATTTTTATCGCAGATAAACCTTGGTATTACCAAGGTTTATCGCAAATGCGATAAAAAACGGCCGCAATGCATGAATATCGCTGAAAAGTCAGCAATATTCATGCATTACCGAGCTAATGCTCTTAGCCATGTTATCCACCTCCCATTGGATAACATAGCTAAGAACTGCTCAGGGCAGGTGTTAGCTTTTGGAGATATTCGCGCTTAGCGCGAATATCTCCAATAGTTGGTAATAGGAGATAGCGATGTTAGCGACTGTTTCCAGTCCAGTCGCTAACATCTTGGCACACCCACTTTGCACGTCATTAGTGATAAATATCACTGACATGCAAAGTGGGGCCCAAGATGGTCGCTATCTCCTACTAGCTGTCGCTAACTGGTGTTAGCGACAGCTAGGTAATAGGGAGATCATTTTATCTCCGCTTTCTTGGCTTTTAAAGCCAAAAAAGCGGATATAAACCCCCTTGATAATATGCCCCACAGTCTGTTGAGCATTTTAAGACTTACTAAAACTTACCTTAACAGTAATACACGTAAAAAACGATACACATTTTATTCACTTGTTTTTTATAATCTAAATGGTGGTAATTTTGATAACTTAAAATTAGGATCTGTAAAAAGAAAAAGAAAAAATAGTTATACCATGTAATATGTAATAATACATTTTTATTAGCATATCATAATTTTAACTTTTTACAAAGTAATTTCTTTGCCGTTTTTGCTGTTCTCCGGAATATATTGAATTTGACTAGAAATAGTGATTTCAATCGTACTCATCACATAACAGTGGGCAACAAAAAAAAACAATCAATTAGATTGTTTAAAACAAAAAAAAGTCCATCTATAGTAAAATATTAGATAACACAAATCAAACATATATAAAATGATTACTGCTAAGAAAATGTTAAGACCTAAATTTATAAACACTATGAATGATGTCAGTTAAAATTATACATGAGACAATGTGCAACAAAAAGTCCATAATTCGAAGAAATACCTTTCATTGAGGCCAAATGGTACTTTTGCAGTCATTTTTATATAAATTGGCCAATGGTTATCCTATTAAATCATAATAATAAAATCATCACAAAGGCTCCAGCTTTTTTCACACTTTAAATAGGCAGTGTAATGTCCAGATGTTGTTGAAAGACCATCATGGAAAATAATTGCTACTGCTACAAAAGTCTTGCGTCAGCTGTACAACGTTGCATCAATAAAATTATATATTGTCCAAATAATGTTGATATCATTTCTGATTTGCATTGGCTACACTCCATATTTTTCAGCTTTAACTAATTTATTGAAAGACACTGATTTACAGTCCGGTAATGTCAAATATAAAAATATTTCAGTGTCTACATTAGTGCTACATGTATACATACAATTCTCACAATAATGATCCCATTTATAACAAAGGCCAAAAACACTCTCTCTGTCTATGCCTTCATTTTCCAAAATAGTAAGCATATACATTAAAAATTCCTGAGCATCTTGTTGGATATTTTGTGTAAATTGTGTAGAACCAGAACATACATCCAAAAGATTACGACCATCAGAAACGCTTTGTATTTTTTTTTCAGTTCTCAATTTTCCATAAACAGAATACAACAAGGAACAAAATCTTTTTTCCCGATTCACCATAATTTGCTTTTGCAAACCTTCAAACTGATAACCAACAATCTCTTCAACAGTGTCCTTTTTCTTTTTGCTTGCAATTATAACATTATCTTTTTTTATCCCTTCTCTACACCATCAGTACAGATATTCTCATACCTTCTTTTTCGACCAACCACGTGCATCTCAAATACAGGATATTGACCTAAATTAGGAGCATATGTTCTTCCTAACCTATTATACTCTTTGACACAGTTGGCATCTGCAGTGACCTTTGTATCATCAAAATCAATCAAAAACAAACCAGATAATGTTCTAACTCACGACAAAGCAGCATATCCCACACCCTCTTTAAACACAGTATTTCCAATGTTCACCAAAGCACTGTCAACACTTAAACCTTGAGATTTATGAATAGTCACTGCATATGCCAGAGAAACTGGAAACCGTTTTCTACGGACGTATAAATCTTTAACAAGCAAATAAACGAGCTGAACAACAGCCAATTTGTTTAACTTCTTCAATCTGATCAAATTTTAGTTTTAAGAATTCAATATCATCTTTATTTTGATAATTAACAAAATCCACAACTTTACCCATTGCTCCATTAACTAGACCTTTTGCTATGTCCAAATTATGCCTTAAAATGACTCGACAGTTTCTACATGCATATCGATTCTTTTCTAAACCAGCAGTTTTAGATATTGATTTTTCTAAAGAATCCAATTTTGTCTTCAATTTTTCTGTCAAAATATTAGTGATTCCTTCATGTTCTATTTCGTCGATGGCTTCCATTTTTATAATTTCTTCATTTTCCAGTTTCAAAAGTTCTTTGTTGAATATACAACACTCACGCAGTGTTGGCATTAAGCAGATTACAGATTTCTTTTCTGCAATTTCCATGTATATTTTCTCAGGAACTAAGTTTTTATTTGGAAATAAATTGGAAAGTAATCGAGTCTGCAAAGCTTGTTTGCCATGATCAGTCAGTAGTCCAATTCTTATATCTTGGAGAATAGTTCCGTAATCAACATCATTTGCCTGTTGCATATTTGTAATGAGTTATTTGTATTCAAAATATGACCAAATGTTAATGTTTCCAACACTACCTAGAGACTTTCTGGTGACTTCATGTGCAAATACTGGTTGTCCTTTTACAGGAGTCAGTTGCAGTATAACTCCAAAAACTATGACGTGTTTTCCTCCAAATAACACGTCATACTCTGCTTTAAGAATTTGCTGCATTCTTAAATGCACAAAGGCAAGCATTAAGTTTGATACCATGCTTACCTCATTGTTAGACCTGGCGCCATTGGCGTTGGTCTCCCTTCCATTTTTACTGTCGCCCCATGTGTTTTTGCTGGTGTTAGATGCTTTGGGCACTGTGCCACTGCTATTCAGTGCCACAGTGCAAGGGCTCCCTATTGTAAATGGATGGTTAATTGCTGTTATATGTTTGGGTATTTGGTTTACCTGTCAGACCCTAGTCTAGTGTACTGAGTGTGCCCAGGGCGTGTAAATCCAAAAGCTGCTGGTGGGCCTGCAGCACTGGTTGTGCCACCCTCCGAAGCAGCCCTGTAAAATGTGTCCAAGGTCTGCCATTGCAGAGCCTGCATGCAGTCTGGTACTTGGCATGCTGACTGGGCAAGTGCACCCACTTGCCAGTTCCTAAACCTTCCCTTTTATTCATATCAGTCACCCCTATGGTAGGCCCAAAGGAAGGGTGCATTGTAAGGATAAGGTAGGACAAGCCCTGGTGTATGTGGCAAGTCCTAATAGTGAATTACAGCCATTTTCGTTTTCACTATTGCAAGGCTACCTGTTCTCCATAGGCCAGAATGGGCTGTTAGAGTTATTACATTTTATAATCCTAACTGCCTCAGAGAACATGGTAGAAATTCGAGTTTAGTAAGCCTGAACTCAGAATAATTAAATACATCTTTTAATAAAGTTTATTTTAATATTCTGTGTTTGCAAATACAACTTTTAGAAAGTAGGTATTTGCTTGTCTAACCATTCAAACCTGCCTCTGCTAGGTTGTGTATTCCTATTCCTATGTCTGGTTTTGTGAGTGACAGGAATTCCAGGAGACTGGCTGAGTCACCCAATGGTGAATAGAGAGATCTGCATCTAGATTGGAGGGAGGAGTTGCACCTGAACCTTGAATAGGGCTGTGCCTGCCTTCCACAATGCTGGCTCCACCCCCTGGGGAGTGGCTGATGTATCTGTCTCTAACCTGCACACTGAAAGAAGAGAAGGAGTCCTGTAAACAAAGTGCTCTAGGACTGTACTTGTCCTCCACAGTGCTGGCTCCACCTCCTGTGGGGCGTCTGATGTGCCTGCCCTGCACTGTGAAAGGAAAGAAGAAGTCTAGTAAACAGAGTGCTTCAGAATTGGTTTGGACTGGGCAAAGGCCCCTCTCCCCTCAGAGAACAAAAGATGAAATTAGATCACTTTTGGACTACAAGAAGAAACCTTTACTGAGGAGAGGAACCTGAAGAAACTGAGGAGAGACTATTCCCAAGCTGAAGTGCTGCTTGGGGGATTGGACTTCAGTGGTTGCTTTACTGCCAAAGGAAGGAGAAAGGAACTTTGTGTACTTTGCTTTCAACTTGTGAAGGATCTCCAAGGGCTTGGAAAAGAGCTTGACTCCTGCTGAAGTCTCAGGGACAAAAGACTTCACCCCCCAGCTCCCCAGAGTTCTTTGGAAGTGCCTACTGCTGTTTTGGGCCTTCTGAGGGACTGCGTGTCGCAAGGAGCTGGAAGCGCGACTCAACGACAAGAAGCGTGTTGCCGTCGCTGTGCCTGCCGTCGCAACTCCAAAGGAGGGTGTTGCCGCTGGAACTGTCGCAGAGCACCGCATCGGAGAGAAGCGTGCCGCAACGAAGAGGAAGCATGTCGCCATCGCTGCTGCTGACGTTGCAACTCAAAAGAAGGGTGTCACTGCTGTAGTTGTCGCACTGCACTGCATCAGGAGAAGAATCTCGCAATGAGGGCGGAACGTGTCGCCATCGATCTACCTGCCGTCGCAACTCCGAAGGAGGGTGTCGCCGCTGGAACTGTCGCATTACACCGCATCGACCAAGAGCACCTTGCATCCCCGAGAAGCGCCCCGCTGTCAGAGCTGCTGCCGTCGCATCTTGGATGTCACCGCTGTAGTTGTCGCATCGAGCGGAAGCTTCACGCATCGTGGGAGAAGAGCATCGCCGCAGGAGCTGTTGTCGTCGCATCATAAGGGTGTTGCCGCTGCAGTCCACACATTGAACCAAGGACTTCTCGCATACCCGAGAAGCGTGCCGCATCTCAGATGATCTTCATGTCTTTATTTCTTTGTATCTAAACTTTGCAGCATTTCCTAAAGCTGCGACATTGCTTGTCGTGGAATCGCAACGCAACTTAAGGTACATTGACGCAGAGTCTCGCATCTAAGAACTGAACTGAACTAAGCTTAAATCTACCATCTTAATGTAATCATAGTGTATATTTTTGTTGTTTATGGGGTGGCAGAGTGGGCTAAAGAACGGTGATGGACTAAACCCAGATCTTTTGACTGGGTGTGAGTGTTTGATTGATTCAGATGCTCCGTCCATCACCACCCCCTTTTGTACCACTTTTGGCCGCCATAAGTGTGGCAGGGTATGCTCAGACGTGAGTCCCTTGCTCACTTTGCCACTGGATTCAAGCAAGCCGGGCTGAAGACGGCTGGAATGCCAGAAACAGGCCCTCGGAAGCTTGTTTCCGGTCAAGGGAAGGCATGGCTTGGCAGTTCGGGCTGGACTGTTCCCATGAGGCACAGGGTCAGACTGATTTGCATATAGCCATGTCTGAACTGGGGTGGCAGAGTGGGCTAAAGAACGGTGATGGATTAAACCCAGATCTTTTGACTGGGTGTGAGTGTTTGATTGATTCAGATGCTCCGTCCATCACCACCCCCTTTTGTATCGCTTTTGGCCGCCATAAGCGTGGCAGGGTATGCTCAGATGTGAGTCCCTTGCTCACTTTGCCACTGGATTCAAGCAAGCCGGGCTGAAGACGGCTGGAATGCCAGAAACCGGTCCTCGGGAGCTTGTTTCCGGTCCAGGGAAGGCATGGCTTGGCAGTTCGGGCTTGACTGTTCCCATGAGGCACAGGGTCAGACTGATTTGCATATAGCCATGTCTGAACTGGGGTGGCAGAGTGGGCTAAAGAACGGTGATGGATTAAACCCAGATCTTTTGACTGGGTGTGAGTGTTTGATTGATTCAGATGCTCCGTCCATCACCACCCCCTTTTGTACCGCTTTTGGTCACCATAAGTGTGGCAGGGTATGCTCAGACGTGAGTCCCTTGCTCACTTTGCCACTGGATTTAAGCAAGCCGGGCTGAAGACGGCTGGAATGCCAGAAACCGGTCCTCGGAAGCTTGTTTCCGGTCCAGGGAAGGCATGGCTTGGCAGTTCGGGCTGGACTGTTCCCATGAGGCACAGGGTCAGACTGATTTGCATATAGCCATGTCTGAACTGGGGTGGCAGAGTGGGCTAAAGAATGGTGATGGATTAAACGCAGGTCTTTTGACTGGGTGTGAGTGTTTGATTGATTCAGATGCTCCGTCCATCACCACACCCTTTTGTACCGCTTTTGGCCGCCATAAGTGTGGCAGGGTATGCTCAGACGTGAGTCCCTTGCTCACTTTGCCACTGGATTTAAGCAAGCCGGGCTGAAGACGGCTGGAATGCCAGAAACCGGTCCTCGGAAGCTTGTTTCCGGTCCAGGGAAGGCATGGCTTGGCAGTTCGGGCTGGACTGTTCCCATGAGGCACAGGGTCAGACTGATTTGCATATAGCCATGTCTGAACTGGGGTGGCAGAGTGGGCTAAAGAATGGTGATGGATTAAACGCAGGTCTTTTGACTGGGTGTGAGTGTTTGATTGATTCAGATGCTCCGTCCATCACCACACCCTTTTGTACCGCTTTTGGCCGCCATAAGTGTGGCAGGGTATGCTCAGACGTGAGTCCCTTGCTCACTTTGCCACTGGATTCAAGCAAGCCGGGCTGAAGAAGGCTGTAATGCCAGAAACCGGTCCTCAGAAGCTTGTTGCCGGTCCAGGGAAGGCATGGCTTGGCAGTTCGGGCTGGACTGTTCCCATGAGGCACAGGGTCAGACTGATTTGCATATAGCCATGTCTGAACTGGGGTGGCAGATTGGGCTAAAGAACGGTGATGGATTAAACCCAGATCTTTTGACTGTGTGTGAGTGTTTGATTGATTCAGATGCTCCGTCCATCACCACCCCCTTTTGTACCGTAGTTGTAAAAGGGCTAAATAGTAAAATTCCCTTTTATCAGCAGAGTCGCAACACAGCTTCCTGTGATTAATCACATTTCCTTTTGTTTCTATCACCAAACATCCTTCGGAACCAATGACTCCACATTTTCCATCATTGATGTTCTCTGTAGTATTCCGGTTAAAAGTGTAGTTTTGCAGCACTTCATAGAGACACATGTTCTCAAGATGATGACTTCTGTTTGGGTAATATGTGTCCAACATATTCGTTTTCAAAATATCTGTACTTTCTGGATCTTTTTCTGCTAAATATTCAATTTCTTGTACAGATTTCAGTACTAGATTTCACATTGGTGCAAGACCTAGACACACATAATGGATTCTTCTAGATTTGGAGTATAGACTTGCAGATGATAACCGATCTGAGCATTCTTATGCTCCAATTTCTCGATGGGATAACATCTTCAAACTGAAACTGTATAATTTCTTACTTAGAGTCTTCTTGTGAGAAATCTCTTCCCACATTTCTTTCAATTCCGTCTTTTCTGATTTTGTAATGTAGGATCTTACATATCGAGCAACAGCAACGGAATTGTCCGCAACATATTGAATATCCATGTTAGCATTCCACATGGACAAAATAACTGGGTTGTAGTCATTTATGTATTTTGACTCTTCATTTCTTCTTAGGTTGTAGGTATTTTTTTGAGACTTTCTTGTGATAGTATGTCGCAAAGATGACATAAAACAGTTCACTCTTCCTTTCGATTTTACAGGACATGGAAATCCAAAACGACATTTGGGCATCGATTCGATCCGGTAAAAAGCGCCCCGAATTGCCGTTCGGAGCGTTTTTCCCCGTACGAATCGTACCCGTATGCGTCCCCGTACGAACCAGCAAGTACGATCCCAACCAAAAGCGTCACTCCGTACGCCTCGTAAAAAACTCCGTACAAATCGAAAGTCCATACGAATTGAAGTCGGATGACGCTCCACGCTACGTCCGAACGTAAATAGACCGTGTCTCCCAAACCAGGAAGTACGATTCGTGTAGAACACACTCCGTATGGCTCTTTTTCTACGAGAGCTGAAAACTACCGTTAAACCAGACTCCGGCACAACCGCACCACGGTACGCGACAAACAAGACATGAACGCCATCATCCGTCTCATCCCAATCCTGTACGGACACCACCTCGTACATAGAAACCGACGACGGCGCAGACGGTGAGTACAACGAAGTCCAACATACCTGTACGTGGTGCCACACGCGCACATCTCCATTGCTCGACTGTAATGTCTAGGTACGTTGCGCCACACACTCCCGCACATCACCAGTGTAATACGGAGATGTGCCGCACCTACGTCATCGACCTCGGGGTACGGTACGTCACTGCACATCATCAGTGTAATACGGAGACGTGCCGCACCTACCTCATCGACCGTGGGGTACGGTACGTCACAGCACATCACCAGTGTAATACGGAGGCGTGCCGCACCTACCTCATCGACCGCAGGGTGCGGTACGTCACCGCACATCACCAGTGTAATACGGAGACGTGCCGCACCTACGTCATCGACCTCGGGGTACGGTACATCACCGCACATCACCAGTGTAATACGGAGACGTGTGGGACATACGTCTGCCATGTCAGTGTCAGTGTAAGAGGTGTGTGGAAAACACATCCAGCAGTGCTCAGCATTAGAATGTGTGTGTGGCTAAGACCCCCACCAGTGCCCAGCATCAGAGTGTGTGTGTGGCTAAGACCCCCACCAGTGCCCAGCCTCAGAGTGTGTGTGTGTCTAGGACCCCCACCAGTGCCCACCAGTGCCCAGCATCAGGTGCCCAGCATACGGAGGCTAAGCCCCCCACATAAGGAGGATAAGCCCCCCACCACCTACCTCATCGACCGCGGGGTGTGGTACGTCACCGCACATCACCAGTGTAATACGGAGACGTGCCACACCTACGTCATCGACCTCCGGGTACGGTACGTCACCGCACATCACCAGTGTAATACGGAGACGTGTGGGACATACGTCTGCCATGTCAGTGTCAGTGTAAGAGGTGTGTGGAAAACACACCCAGCAGTGCTCAGCATTAGAATGTGTGTGTGGCTAAGACCCCCACCAGTGCCCAGCATCAGAGTGTGTGTGTGGCTAAGACCCCCACCAGTGCCCAGCCTCAGAGTGTGTGTGTGGCTAAGACCCCCACCAGTGCCCAGCCTCAGAGTGTGTGTGTGTCTAAGACCCCCACCATTGCCCACCAGTGCCCAGCATCAGAGTGTGTGTGTGGCTAAGACCCCCACCAGTGCCCACCAGGGCCCACCAGTGCCCAGCCTCAGAGTGTGTGTGTGGCTAAGACCCCCACCAATGCCCACCAGTGCCCAGCCTCAGAGTGTGTGTGTGGCTAAGACCCCCACCAGTGCCCAGCCTCAGAGTGTGTGTGTGGCTAAGACCCCCACCAGTGCCCAGCATCAGAGTGTGTGTGTGGCTAAGACCCCCACCAGTGCCCACCAGTGCCCAGCATCAGAGTGTGTGTGTGGCTAAGACCCCCACCAGTGCCCAGCCTCAGAGTGTGTGTGGCTAAGACCCCCACCAGTGCCCAGCCTCAGAGTGTGTGTGTGTGTCTAACACCCCCACCAGTGCCCAGCCTCAGAGTGTGTGTGTGGCTAAGACCCCCACCAGTGCCCAGCCTCAGAGTGTGTGTGTGGCTAAGACCCCCACCAGTGCCCACCAGTGCCCAGCCTCAGAGTGTGTGTGTGGCTAAGCCCCCCACCAGTGCCCAGCATCAGAGTGTGTGTGTGGCTAAGACCCCCACCAGTGACCACCAGTGCCCACC
Organism: Lissotriton helveticus; assembly: GCF_964261635.1. Lineage (NCBI taxonomy): Eukaryota > Metazoa > Chordata > Amphibia > Caudata > Salamandridae > Lissotriton > Lissotriton helveticus. The sequence continues at coordinate 852,701,030 of NC_136063.1, forward strand.
AGTGCCCAGCCGTAAAATCAAAAACATACCATTTTTAACCTCATTACCATCAGGAGATAGACACATGTTAACATACCGAAATTTGAACATCACACCAGCTCCCGGGCACGTAGCAGTCACAGACATCATCAGACAAACTAAAGTTCAGAAACTGAAATAAATAGCTTTATTCAGCTGGTTCAAAATTGAAAACGCAAATAAGCATCAGAGTGTGTGTGTGGCTAAGACCCCCACCAGTGCCCAGCCTCAGAGTGTGTGTGTGGCTAAGACCCCCACCAGTGCCCAGCCTCAGAGTGTGTGTGTGTGTCTAACACCCCCACCAGTGCCCAGCCTCAGAGTGTGTGTGTGGCTAAGACCCCCACCAGTGCCCAGCCTCAGAGTGTGTGTGTGGCTAAGACCCCCACCAGTGCCCACCAGTGCCCAGCCTCAGAGTGTGTGTGTGGCTAAGACCCCCACCAGTGCCAGCATCAGAGTGTGTGTGTGGCTAAGACCCCCACCAGTGCCCAGCAGTGCCCAGCATCAGAGTGTGTGTGTGGCTAAGACCCCCACCAGTGCCCGCCAGTGCCCAGCCTCAGAGTGTGTGTGTGGCTAAGACCCCCACCAGTGCCCAGCCTCAGAGTGTGTGTGGCTAAGACCCCCACCAGTGCCCAGCATCAGAGTGTGTGTGTGGCTAAGACCCCCACCAGTGCCCACCAGTGCCCAGCATCAGAGTGTGTGTGTGGCTAAGACCCCCACCAGTGCCCAGCATCAGAGTGTGTGTGTGGCTAAGACCCCCACCAGTGCCCACCAGTGCCCAGCATCAGAGTGTGTTTGTGGCTAAGCCCCCCACCAGTGCCCAGCATCAGAGTGTGTGTGTGGCTAAGACCCCCACCAGTGACCACCAGTGCCCACCAGTGCCCAGCCGTAAAATCAAAAACATACCATTTTTAACCTCATTACCATCAGGAGATAGACACATGTTAACATACCGAAATTTGAACATCACACCAGCTCCCGGGCACGTAGCAGTCACAGACATCATCAGACAAACTAAAGTTCAGAAACTGAAATAAATAGCTTTATTCAGCTGGTTCAAAATTGAAAACGCAAATAAGAGTCCTTGCTCATAAAACGCCAATGGACAGTCCAAACAAGTCAGAATAACAGTTTGTGCCTTCATGGATGTGCTCACACCCAAACTTGCCTGCACATGTAGTTCAATACGCTGTGGTAACTCTGGGGGCATCATCTGTGGAATCCTCCGGGACCGCATGGACAGGAGAGGGAAGGACAGGTGGAGTGGGTTCAGGTGTTGTGGATTCATCCACACTGGACGGTGCATCGCTGAAAGTAGCAAGAAAAACTTGGCTGCACACTTCAGCCAGTTCTGAAAAACTACCACCTGAACCCGGGGACACATTGGGGTGGAGGTAGAGGGCTGTGAGTCTGTTCTTCTGGGTCTGTGGATGTGTGTGTGAGCTGTGTCCCCTCTCACTGTGGGTGTGCCTACATCCCCTTGAGATTGGGTGCGTGGAGCTTTGATCTTCTTCTGCCGTGTGGGTGTGCTGGGTGTGTCTGGTGTTGTGTCTGACCTGTGGCATCTGCGTGTATGCTGGGTAGGTATGGGAGAGGCAGAGGTGGATGGGTCTGAAGGATGGGGGGGGGACAGATGCTGCTGGGTGTACAGAGCTGCCGTCAGTGTTGACTCTATGGCAGCCACACTCCGACGTAGATCAGACATGGCAGATGACATGCCCTCCATGAACGACACTAACTGTGTAATGAGTCGTGTATGTCCATGGAGGACAGTCAACATTGATGTCTGACCTGCTACAAGCTGCCGGAGTAGGTCCACAGACTCAGCACTGAGGGCAGCAGGGGACACAGGGGCAGGGGCTGCGGTGCCGGGAACAAAGGAGACACGGGGGCTAGCACGGACCCTAGGGACACTAACAACTGGGAGGGTGGAGATGGTACTGGAGGAGGGGAGGCCAGACAAAGATGAAGAAGTGACCATTGCTGCATATTCCCCCTCCTCCGGAGAGTCTGATTCGGAGCTGTCCGCATGGTAGGATGTGTCAGTCACATGTCGTCCGGCCTGCAGACTCTCCTCACCCTCCGTGCCACTGCCCCCCTCTGACTCCTCAAAGCAGGTGGCACTGTCGGTGGGTCCCTCTGCCTGGTCCACGCCTGTGTCTCCTCCAGATTCAGATGATGATGCTGTTGGCAAGGAGAATAAGAAAAACATATCAGTCACCTGTACACATCAGGCTTGTCAGCTACAATTCCTTTGGGCACAATTATAAACATGGCATGCATCATGAGTCTCATGCCACAGAATTCTGCACAATGCTAACTCTAGTTTTGGCCAATTGTAAGGGAGACAACGCTCAATGTATAGTAGGATACAAGCAACAGGCAAGGCAAAAACTTGTATGAGAGTTACAATGATGACCCACTGCCTGACAACAGGATAGCTGATGATGCATCACAGTTCATTTGCCCACCCTGCCACCCAAAGCCAGACCTGGTCATGTTTGTTTTGCTTTGACTTTGGTTCAAGGCTTGATCCTTGCTCGTCTGGACTACAGTAACGCCGTCTATCTAGGAGCCCCCGAATCCACTCTGGCAAAACTCCAGCGCACTCAAAATGCGGCTGCCCGGCTCCTAATGAGTCTCCCCACCAGAGCCTCTGCAAGACCAGCGCTCAAGGCCCTACACTGGCTTCCGGTTCGACAGAGGATTGAATTTAAGGCCATGTGTACCGCCCACAAACTCCTCAACGGCCTAGGCCCTTCGATCTTGAGAGACATGGTCACTCCATATAAGGCTCCCAGACTCCTGCGCTCGGACAATGAGCGTCTGGCCAACGTCCCGAGATTCAGGAAGGTGCGCACTGGCGGTCGACGCTTCGCAGTAAAAGCGTCCTCTGGGTGGAACTCGCTTCCACGCTGCTTGCGCCTGGAACCTTGCCACCTTCGTTTCCGCAAAGAACTGAAAACTTTCCTTTTTCCCAAATAGGACCTCCTCTCCCCCCTTGGTCATCACAAGTCTTTACAGCGCGGGGATGCCTCCGGGTCACCAGGCGCTCTACAAATCGTTAAATAAATAAATAAAATATAAATAAATTTGACCTTGTGCCATCCTGGGACCTGAACCAAGTGTCCCAACACCTCACACTGGCATCACAGCTGTCTACACCCAAAGCCACATTGTGGGGCTGACCATCAATATTATTTACAAACTACATGCAACATATTTAGAGAATATGCACACACGCACTGCCCAGTGTGAGTATGCACAAGCCAAATTAAGTGCACTTGTACAGTGTGCACCTGTAGCTAACACATGACAATTAGAAAATGTACCATGGAGAAAGGCCACTGAGGCTGACTCGTGCTGAAAACACATGTTGAGTGAGACTCAAGATCAGTGCCAAAATATGAAGAAGGGCTGACACAGTGCACATGTGGAGCTACATGTAAGGTACCAACAGGTGTCACAGACCCCCCTCCAACATGATGATGTGCAAAGGAAGATGCATACTAAGACATTACACCATAGGAGTACATGTGAAAAACAATCATTAGCCAAAGCGCTGGTCAAATGTGGAGTAGGGCAAGGCATGTAAAGAAGCAGCTGATGAAACTGGGACATTCTCATGCCAATGCATTGAGTGCCTGTCTGACCATTCCACTCAAACTATGGGAGTGTTACCATGCCTCGGAGCACTGCAGGTAGCATGTGACACACATGACAACAAACAGACATGTACCTACCCCCTTCTTGCTGCTGTCCCTGCTGCAACTGCCTATGGAGGTCAGGGAACACCACTTCCAGGACCCGGAGCATGTGGGGGGTGAGGTGGCGGGTGCCGCCATGCCGGCGTGGAGCTTTCAGCTTCAGCTGTACTCTGGCGATGCGGCAGGTCCAGCACCGGATGTCCTGCAACCTCTTCTTGATGTTTCTGAGCCTCCTGCGAGGCCCCCCCTCGCTCCTGACAGCCCTGGCAATGGCCACCCAGATTTCACCCTTCTCATAGGCATATACCTGTCACAAATGTAAAGTAAAAGAACATCAGTACACCTGGTCCATGTTTCAATGACACACATATGAGCACAAAATACTTGAGGACAACAGGGCATCGGAAGGTCCACACATTTGCATCATTGTCCAGGAGTATGTGGCCTGTGAGCAAACACAACTGCATTACATGCCATTTAAAGGCTATAGATGACATGAGGGGGGCAAACCACTCTTTGAGCATGGCACTCACTGAGAAATATATGCTACATCTGGGTGCACTGCAGCACGTGACATGCTGTCACACACCCCACTACAACAAAGAACTCTCTTGAAACAACACTGTACACCCTGGCACTCACTCCCAACAACATAGCATCTATCCACTATACATACACAGTGGCTATAATGTCACACACACAACAGGTGCACACTCCAAGGTATTGCACACATCACTCACCTGCTCCTCTGGTCTCCCATACAGCTTGCTGTAGTTTGGCAGGAGGGCATCCAGCAGGGCCTTGTTCTCACCATCAGTGAATGCAGGTGCCCTCTCCATGCTCAGCTAATCAGGGTCCAGAGGATACAGAGACAGCAGCTGTGGTTACCACTAAAATGTTGTGCAGGCAAGTGCCCTCTCACAGCCACATGCTGCCTTATATTTGTGCTGCAGAGGGTCTGTGAGTCCAAGGAGTAGTGTGTGATAGGGCCCACCATAGTCTGCATCCTATGTTTCATACAATCACATCACACATTAGGCCATGACACACATATGCATGGTTTGAAAACTGAGCCAGAGATGAACAACAACTTTTGCAACATTGTATACTTTTGCCCAACTGAATTTTCTAGGACACCTGTAGGAGGCTCAAACCTCTCTGTATCCATGACAACCTGGTTGCATTCTGATCATTCCACTGTTCCCCTAGATGTTCCCTATGTATTTATTTGAGTACCCACACAAGTACTGTGCCATTGCCATTGCAAATGCAACCCATTCAATGATGTAACGAGGCGTACACACGCACGTACCATTGGGGTACGCTGTGCTCGCGTATGGCTACAATGCAATAGCGAAAGGAGGCTTACACACGCACGTACCATTGGGGTACGCTGTGCTCACGTATGGCTAAAATGCAACAGCGAAACGAGGCGTACACATGCACGTACCATTGGGGTACGCTGTGCTCACGTACGGCTAAAATGCAATAGCGAAATGAGGCGTACACACGCACGTAACTTTGGGGTACGCTGTGGTCACGTATGGCTAAAATGCAATAGCGAAACGAGGCGTACACACGCATGTACCATTGAGGTACGCTGTGCTCGCGTATGGCTAAAATGAAATAGCGAAACGAGGCGTACACACGCACGTACCATTGGGGTACGCTGTGCTCGCGTATGGCTAAAATGCAATAGCGAAACGAGGCATACACACGCACGTACCATTGGGGTACGCTGTGCTCGTGTATGGCTAAAATGCAATAGCAAAACGAGGCGTACACACGCACGTACCATTGGGGTACAGTGCGTCAGACATGCTCAAGTGAACACTTGTGTAGGCTGTGTTCCTGACCTCCTTCATGTCACCATTGGGAGAGTGACTCCAGTAAATCACATTGCAGGGGTCTACACTCATGTTGACGATGTGGATGCATACATCAGCATGGCATCCTTGCATCAGCATGCCCCAGGTGTGGCAGACATTTAAGAAGCACAGGGACTGTGACCTTGTGGCTCAGTTGATGTGTGAAGAGCTGTTGAGACATGTCAGTAATCATTTTGCACATATGTATCACATACATTCAACAATTCGCACCTGAGTAACGTCTGCAACATATCGTGATGCACATAAACACTGGAATGGCACACCATTCAGTACAGGGAACTGTCACATGATGACAGCAACATGCCCACTGTCACAGAGGTCGAATTGCCGCACAGCATGACCCTGTGTGACCACGTCATGTGTGTGCCCGTTGCGACATTGTGCATGCTGTTTGCATATGAAATAAACAGGTCAGTATTATATTCCTCACCTTAGAATCTCCCCAAGTGTCATCCTGGATATGGCAATTTCCGCTTAGCAGTACACTTGTGTGTCGGTAGGCATCTCCTGCGGCTCCGCGTGTGTCGTTGGTGTTGTGTGCGCCGTGATGACGTTGTCTGAGTACTCATACGTCGCCTCTGCGTGCTCACATCAGGTCCTCGTTTTTCACACCACCAGCGCTGTTCCCGTATAAGTGTAACCATACTCATTTTTCTTTTTCAAATCATAGTACGATCACTTCTGACCATTTAACTTGGATTGTCCGACTCAGGACGGTGCCAATAGGGATGGCCATTTCCAAGCCTGTGAGGATTGCGACCGACTCATGTCGGTGACTGACCCTCACCGTCGGTGTCTCCACTGTTTTGACATCAAGCACGACAACAAGAGCTGCTCCGACTGCCGGGACCAGACATATGAAGCTAGGTGTGAGTGGTCCCACAAGCCGCTCGGACTCCAGCAGTTGGCCCTGCACCGCAATAGCTGATGGTCTGGACGGAGGTCAAGTGCCTGAGCGTGGGTGTTGAGACATCAGAGCCCCCGGATTTGACATCAGTCCTCCAGGGCAAAGTCGTCAGGTAACCACAAGAAGTCAAAGAGACGTCATCGCAATTCAAACTCACCACAATGCACGTGCAATGCTGCATGGGATTTGGGTGACACCGCCCACGCGGCTCCGTCAGATTTTCTGCGGTTGTAGCCTGCACCACGACCTCCGGTCCCTGGCCAGCATGCGACGCAGGAGGACTAAGTGCGCTTCCTCATGGCCATGATGTCCCTCACTCCACCGACGGCCTACGCCGCGGCTTAGGGCCCAGCGGACCCGTCTGGGGGCACTAGTGGGTCTGGTGCTTTGCCCCCGCCGCTGTCACTCGCTTTGGCTCTGACGCTGGCGGCGCCTTCGTCCCGGCCCCGCTGGGACAGACTGGATCCGATTGGTGATCCTGGTCCTCGCTGGTTCACCTCACAACCTCACCGGCAACAGTCCCCCAGGTGTCACCCTTGGCGCCGTCTTCGGGTGGTGCTGTCCCCAATACCACACACTATACGGCTCTGGCGTGGGAACTGTGCGGCAGAACACCGCTTTTAATGCTGCATGGGGAGGTAAACTTCAACGATCCGGGCACAGCTCATGACAACCCTGATTATCATGGAATGGGTGATAAGGAGTATTGGGAGGGTTCAGAAGACCCACTGACATGTGAGTGTCAGTCCCAAGATGACAGGACAGGTGGACTGGGGGATGTGAGTGGTCTGGACACCTCGTCAGACACTGGTAATGTCTCTACTCCAAACGTGTCTTTGGATGAGCGGGCAACGTACAGTGTTGTGTTTACGTGGGCGGCCGAAGCCTTGCCCCTTCATCTCCCCGTTGCGGCCGTGAGGAGCAACCTCCTCACTGAGCTCCTTAAACTGCAGTCAAGCTCTGCAGAGTCTCTGCAGCCGTTTCATGAGGAATTGACTGATGCTATATTGGCCACCATGCCCAGGCCCGCTGCAGGTTTGGCTGTAGATAGGCACGTTGCCAGACGCCCACACCCCTCCCCGGACGACCCATGTTTCCTGTCCTCCCACCCCACCCCAGAGAGCATGGGCATCCAGGCCTCCAAATCACATACCGCATTCCCGTTTGCTCCGCTGGACAGGGTATCCAAGAGGTATGAGCAGTACGGAAAGATGGTATCATCCTCCCTGAGTCTGGGACTGAGGTCTTCCAACATCACATGCCTCCTTTTCCGCTACACCCACTCTCTGTGGGACACGGTTGTGGAACTGCTGCCAGAGTGCGGGTTGTAGGTACGGGCAATACTTGGCTAAGCCCTTGTATAATGCCGATCTGCGACGCGGTATTCGATCCGGTGTGGGCTGGATAGCACTGACTCACTGGGCAGAGCGATGGCATCCACAGAGGCAATTTTTTGCAAAGCCTGGTGTGTATTCCAAGTTAGGAATATGGTACTAACTACTGTTCCTTACAGATATTTCGTTACAAAAGGTAAGTAACTAGTTCATACTGTTCAGTATTTCTGCTGTAGGAGCATCTATGTTGAGTCCTTGCCGTGATGACAGGGTTTCTAATGTACGCACACCATGCCACTTGTGCAAAATACCCGCTCATATGTGTGATGGCATCACAGACCATTTGTCACAAATCTCACATTTATGCTGTCTGATGATGTCCATGTAATAGTTGTGGAAATATCACACCGCAATAGGAATAGGTCTGATCTGTGCAAATGATGGCACATGTGATGTGGGTGTGTGTATTGCTGTCAGCTGTCTGGATGTGCAGACAACCTCCTAATGCAATTTACGTGACGTGTGTCACTGACATGATACATTGTCATGCTCACTCAGACCTTCCCATCAGATCATTTGTATGCATGTCATATCCATTCCACAGACCACAGGTCTTTTACTCTTCACGGAGTAGTGGCTGGCAGCCGGCACATGTTTCCTCAGTGTGTATCCCACGCCACACTCAAAATTGTCTAGATTTGTTGAAGCAGTGTTGCTTGTGCCATGTACATTGTTATTGTCTTTGTCTGACAGTTGTACACATTTTCTACTAAATATGGTTTGCAGGGCACCCCCTCTGGAAAGGCCGTTGCCAGACTTGGAAGCCATGAGGGAACGTAATTGCATATGGCGTTACCGCTTCCGCAGACAGTTGATCAAGGACCTGACGGACAGGCTGGAGGTTCACCTGCAACCACGACATAGGTATCCAACTGCGCTGACACACAAGGTAAAGGTGATGGCAGCCCTACATTTCTTTGCCACAGGTACGTTCCAATTTACCGTAGCTGATGTGGGAGGGATGTCTCAGACAATGTTCAGCCATGTATTGACCGATGTATTGGCAGCTATGTTGCTGCACATCGATGAATTCATTACATTCCCTACTCCAGAACAGTTGACACATGTCAAGGGGGAATTCTATGCCCTGGGACGCATGCAACATGTAATTGGTGCAATTGATGGTACACATGTTACTCTGGTGCCACCACAGGCTCAGGAGCAAGCGTACCGCAACAGGAAACACTACCACTCGATAAATGCCCTGGTGGTGTGTCTTGCCAACATGATTATCTCACATGTTTCTGCACGTTTTCCAGGATCGTGCCACGATGCTTTCATCATGAGGCGTAGCAGGGTACCACAGATGATGCTGCAGCTGCACAACCACCGGGCATGTCTTGTTGGGGGGTAAACTCTGTCCGCTATGTATGTCAGTATGTCAATAGTTCATGGACTGCATCATATTACACACTCATTTCCATGATGTCAATTTGCAGGAGACGCAGGATATCCAAACATGCCGTGGGTAATGACTCCTCTACGCAACCGCAGGACAGATGCAGACCAGCGGTACAACAATGCTCATGGGAAGACCAGTCGGGTGATCGAGCAAACATTTGGACTCCTGAAGAGCCGGTTCAGGTGCCTGGACAAGACAGGCGGAGCCCTCCAATACACCCCACGCAAGGTGTGTGACATCTTCACCGTGTGCTGCATGCTACACAATATGGCAGTGGAGAAGGCTGTGCCACTCTACCTTGATCCTGATGAGCTGGAACATCCGCCCGTTGAGGATGAAGGCCTTGCCGAGGATGCCAGTGACGAGGAGGATGAAGATGATATCCGGAGTCACCTCATCCGCAACTTCTTTTCATAATGGTGAGTCATACGTGCTTTTAGGTTAAACATGTACTATAGAGTTGGATGGGTAGCATGCTGTGTATGCAACTGACTGTATGCAATGTCACTTGGATGTTTGTTGTGCAGTGTCACACAGGTGCAGATGTAATGCAACACACATACGTGCTATTTGTGTACTTGGAATGTACAGGTGTACTACAACATCAGGCTATTCAACAGGACAATGTCAGAATGACATTATACGGAACTTGACCCCTTGTGTGCCTCTCATCGCCAGGTCGCCCTGCATGTTGTCCGTTGGGGTCATCGTGGTCAGCCTGCTATTGCTCATTATGATTGCAACTTCAGCCGAATCAACGGAGCATGCATGGAAATGTTGACAAGTCATTTTGGGTAAGGACTCATATGAGGCTGTTTAGCGTTGGTATGGTTTCAAATGTGAGGTACATGTTCATGCGCATGTAGTGAGACCATGCATACATGCAACAACATAATGTTTCTTATTACATGTATGCCCACTCCCATGACAGGATAGTCACCCCATCTGACAGTCATCTGTTGTAGGTTTAGACTCGGGTGAATGCATCAATGTGTGTAGACATTGACACTGCAACATTGCATATACCATGGTTTGACATTGTGTTACAGGTCACAACCACGGACTCTGTGGGGGATTGCTGCCTCACTGTGTGCATTAGAATGTATCTGGTTCCTCACCTCCACCTTGTGGGCCAGTCCACTTTGTTTACCACTAAACCATGTCGTGTAGGTGTAGCCCAGTGTATGTTCCACATGTTAAGAGAACTGTCCTGTGATTCTGTTAGCCTGGATGCATTGCCCCTTGTTGCAGTATGTCATGCCACTGTCATGTCGTTACCTCAGTGCAGGTTGAGAATTCTGCTACGCCAGCTTTCACAGTGAGTAGCAGTTCTGTTTTAATTCACATGATGCCATGTATGTTTAGCATTAGACATGACAATGTTGGGCTGATGCATATGTGAATTATTGTGTTGCACCAGTGAAGTGCGGTCATTCACATGAATCTCTTGTCCCGTGCAGCATTTCTGTGCAATGGTAGGGTATCATTATCTGGCTTGGATCAACATCACTTGCTGTTGAGTGATTTTCAACCTGCATGTCATGTTTAGCATAGTGATGCAAAGTTGATAGAGCAAATGACTGGCTACAGAGTGCCTTCATTGCATGTAGGTCATTAGCTTCCTCATCATATGTGATTCTTACAGCTGTTGTGGGTGTTGTCAAGTTTGCCTACATGGCCCTTACAGGTACACATAATCAAATACAGATATTACACTTTGCGTAAGTAGCATTGCCATATGTTTCAATTTGTTTGTAGGGTCCACATCATCAGAGACAGTGAAATATTTTTTGTCCACATAGATCTCATTGCATGGTAGCTGACTTGTGAGCGTTACACAAGACTCAAATATATGACAGACTGTCCTAGGTTTTATGTGTCCGTGTTACAGCATTGGATCTCACGTGATAGCATGATGGCTGATCTCTAATTGGCTACAGTTGTTACACTTCACAGGTGTGACTGGTACAGTGTATCTCATGAGGTATTTTTAGTGTCAGTGATTGAAAAACTACTCCTAATGGTTATTTGAATCTGTTTCAGGTCTCCCTCCCTGCAGTTCCCATCCTCTCCTTCCCTAGCCTGCTCACCCTTTTGTGCCTGTCATTTGTACTCAGACCAAGGGGCTATTTGGAGGTGGAACGCTTTGAGCATCACACCACTCTGATGACGAAAGGTACGGCCAGTCCCTGGCAGGCTTGTAGCAAATCATTCTGCTGCATTACAGGTGACATCATTCATAGGCTTTTTTCGTCTTCTTGCCAATGCCAATGACCATGTATGTTTGATAATGCTTCATGGGCACACAAGGTAAATCATCATGTTGTGCATGACGTGTGATTTCGACTGAATATTGTGCCTCCTTGATGTCAACGCACATGTAATACTTATGTGCATGTATACTATATGGCATGAAGTAAGCTCATGCTTGTTATGTGTTTACATGTACAGTTACTATATGCATGGTGTTGGTTAAGGCTAAAATACTATATTGTGTGTGAGGTAGATGGCTGTGTAGCTGCTGGTTAGCTTGGAACACACTAGCTGTAGTCTACACCTGCTGACGCTGTGTGTCCTGTGCCCCACTTGTCCCTAAGGGGCCTGATCCTGTGACCGTGATCTTTGGTGATTACTGTGCCATTTTATTTGCTGTGACCCTGAGTGAAGCAGACACTCCTGCATTCACATGCACATGTCACTTTGTGGCTTGCCAATGCCCTTGTGGTATGTGCTTGTTTTGCTAGTTGTCACACCCCTCCTGCCGTTATGTCTTCACTCATTCCTGGTGCTGCATACACAGCCACAATGCAGCGCACACTATACAGGACCACACACGTCTACAGGATACCCCTCCTTCCATCCATTTGTAGAGCATGCTCCAGCCACCCTACACACAGAGAACACCAGACAATTATCCTCCTGGTATCACGATGCCTCAAACTCAGCCATTACAGCTTCTATGCCTGTGTGTTCAACACATACTGGCAAGACTATGCTGAGCCACATGACATTGTGTCTATGTACCACCAGGTCATGTGCCTTGTACAGCAAACACACACCTTCCATAGGCACAATATTGTACAGTGTTACCTTGTCACCACCACAGCAGGAAAAATTGACTTCCTTACAGTCACGTGGCAGTACACGACCTGGTCACACCACTTCAACATAGCCGTCGCAGTCAGTCAATAAGCCACAGGGGACACACACCATGACCACGTCTCTTGGGTGTGGTGTGATTTGGACGTTCTGGTGTAGATAATTGTCAGACGTGGGTAGTTGTTCTGGATGCGTTGCACCCATCACAGGAGTATAGTACTTGTAGCTCCATAGGGGGAGGTCACCTCATCAGGTGAGCTTGGGTAGAGTGCTACAGCCCATTGCCCACAGTCTGTCCTGCCACCTTTGTCCTGTGCGCCATTCACCACATCAACAGTACAGCATCATGCTGATGATAGTTCACATACCTGAGGACACAGTTGTAGGTACTCCCTACGTGGACAACTAGTTTTGTCACACTGATCGGTACACCTCAAAGTGACTCTCCTGGGCCTGGCTGGTATTGCAGTTTTGTGATCCAAACCCCCCTCCAGCATTTACTATCCCTCACAGGTGTGTCTTTCCATCCATGTATCTAGTTGTTAGGAATTTGTGACCAATGTGTGTCCTCACCCGGACTCAGATCCAAGTGTGTGGATGGCTGCAGTTTGTTGAATAGCCTTGTATTTCATAAATTTGCAGACAGATCATTTTATACTGTGAGTACAAGATAATTCACCAAATGCGTATGATGGTTAGAATATTTATTGGGTGATCTTGTGCAGGAAACGTGAAGAGGTGCTGTACAGAAAGGGTGGAATCCAAAGTTCACTGCTGGAGATGAGATGCCTTACAGTTTGAGTCAACAGAGTCCAGGCCACAGTGGTTGGCATCATTGGGCAGACTGTGACCAGCAAGTCCATGTGGGAGAGTCTCATAGGTGATGCTGTTGCACCCAAGGGCAATATGGCAGGTCCGGTGTCCTGGGAGTTGTGCATGGCCCACTGCCACTCAACGTCTTCGCCGTGGACGACCCGCCTTCCTTGGGGGACCCTCAGGTGCAGGCATGGACGATGCATGGGAAGCTACGTCAGACAGTTCCTCCTCCTCCTCATCCCTCCCTGTGGCTGGTGTTGCACTTTGCCTTGATGTAGCTGGCCTGGTGACACAGGGAGGGTGCTGCATGTTGGCAGCAATCTGACGTAGCGATTGGCTCATTTCCCGATGCACCGTCAAGTGCTGAGCCAGACTTGCCTCCACCCGTCCATAATGTTGGTCTTGCCTGGCTATTTGCTCTGCCTGCTGTTCTTTCACCTGGTTGAGGGCCTCCGCAAGCTGGCTTACCTCCCTGGTGTCCCGCTGGTATGCCTCCAGGATGTTAGTCAGTTCAGGCATACCGGGCCCTGCAGCTGACTGGCCAGAATCTCGCCTCTGCCTTGCGCCACTCCCACCACCCTGACCCACACGAGCACGGCCTGCGCTTGTGGGCACATCCGATCGACGCCCCCCCCGAGTGCTGGCAGGGTGGAGGTTGTCTGCCACCTCAGGGGTGCCCGACGAAGGGTGTCCCTCATTTTCAGACAGGCTCTCTGGTGGATCATGGGCAGGGCTCTGACCTGTCTGCTGGGATGTGGTGGGAATGGTTCCGGTGGTTGGCACAGATGTCGCTGGTACAGTTGCTGCAGGGGTTTGGGATCCAGAGGAGCCAGGTTGGTTGGGGTCATCCACAGTGCATTGAGTGGCGTCGCTGTCGGTGGGGTCAGGGTCCTGCTGAGCCTGGGACTGGGATCCTTCTCCCCCCTCGTTGGGGGGGCTCCATACGTTGCCCTGTGTGTGGGAGAGATAGACACTGTTAATGCACTATCAATTGACATCTTAATTATTCAGCCATTATCACCATCACAGTTCCACAAGCTTTACATTGTTGTCATTGTTCAGTTGTGTATGTAGTGGTAGTAAATTGACATGTACTCTGGGGTATTTTCCTTCTTCCATTCTCTTGACAATGACTGACACAGCCATTGCTGTGTCTTGTCTTGCCGGCTCAACACATATACAGCAGTGCTCGGGTTCACGCAACATCCAGGATACGGTGTAAATCCTTATGTGTGCGTCAAGCATGCACAGAGTTTAGATGCAGCATGTCCATGTAAGAGACAGGGCATAATTTTTTTTGATACATTCTTCTACTTTGGATAGGTGTTGCTGTTCCGTGATGGCCAAACAATGCCAACACCCCTGGACCTGTACACACACTTCTAGATCATGGCTTTGGAACGTGGCACTTCTCCAACACGCATCACCTTGTCAATACCCATGTCCATGTTGGTACTTAAGTGCATCCACAACGTTCATGAGATGGGGCACGTGCATTGTGTGAGAGGCACAATGGACAGGAGCATCTGCAATGTGTATGTAAAAGTTGTATGCGCATTCATATGAGTGAGTGTTTAGTTGTGCTACATGACAATTGGGACAGTGTTGCACTCCATTGCCTGTCCTCAGGGGATGGGTTTCTGCAAGGGGGGTGTATGACAGGCCATGCTAGTAGTTTGCGTGTGATTTGCAAGAGTCCATCCTTCATGATTTGGCTGTCCCCTCATGTAGCATGCTGGCACAATCGTGGTTGTGTGTTCCTGCACAGGATGTGTGACCTTGTCCTGGTGTTTGTGTTTGCAATGATCACAGGAGGGACTTGTGCTGCCTACACCTGTGCCCATTGTGTACTACAGCTTTCCAACTGTGTGTCCAACTGTGTGTCCTGACAAGGTAACAGCATCGCATGCAAATGGTGGGTGTGTTGCAGGCACTTAGTAGATGACTGCTGGTAATTAGGAGACATCCCTAAACACTCTACGCTATGGTCTTTATAAAGTCTGTGCAGTGCTTGGGTGCAACTGTGTGTGTACCCAGGGAGCTGGGGTGAGGTGACAGAGGGAGGAACACTGAGGGATGGATACAGAGGGATGGAGGGAGACAGAGGGAGGGAGGAGGGCAACAGAGGGATGGAGACAGGGATGGAGGGAGTCAGAGGGAGGGAGGGAGACAGAGGGAGGGAGAAGGGCAACAGAGGGATGGAGACAGGGATGGAGGGAGTCAGAGGGATGGAGGGAGTCAGAGGGAGGGAGGGAGACAGAGGGAGGGAGGAGGGCAACAGAGGGATGGAGACAGGGATGGAGGGAGTCAGAGGGATGGAGGGAGTCAGAGGGAGGGAGGGAGACAGAGGGAGGGAGGGAGTCAGAGGGAGGGAGGGAGACAGGATGTTTGTGCTCGCTCGCTTGCTACTCTGCCTTACTGTGTCACAAAATGATGCATCTCCGAAAGGTGTGTCAGCAACATGAAATAGTTTATGAGCTGTGGTCTACTATCTTGTGTGATATTTCCCTATCCCTGTGCATTGGGCATGGTGCTTGGGTATGTCCCTGGGACATATGGGATGGGAGCAGCCTCTTACCCTACACCTTCCACCCTTTGTGCCTCCCTCTTGCAACTACCCCATTTGGTTGTGTACTCCTGGGACTCATGGCCACCCACCCCATGCTGATGGGCACTGTTGTAAGTCCACCCATGTAACATTTGTTTTTTGTACACTCACCAGACTCAACGGCTCCTTCAATTCCGTGTACTCCCACCGGTGGCAGCAGGGCCATGACTTTCTCCTCCATGGGATGGTATACAGGAGGTCTGCGGGGACCACCACCTCCAGTGTAGTGTGCATTGGCGTAGTCCTGGTCCATTTTCTTCTTCACCATCCTCCGCAGCTCATACCACCTGGACTGGCATTCCCCCCTGGTGCGCCTGATGGGTGCAATAGCATTGACCCGGTCTACGATCCTCTCCCACAGGCGTGTTTTTTCTGCCATGCTGGTCTGTCTGACCAATGCGCCAAACAGCTGTGGCTCGACTCTGATGACTTCATCTGTAAGTATCTCATTCTCCTGGTTAGTGAACTTTGGATTCTTGGGTGTGGTCATGGTGTGGGGTGTATGTGATTGAGGGGGTGATGGTGTGTATGGATGAGAGTGTGTGGGTCTGATTGTGAAGGGGGTGGTGTGGGTGTAGATGAAATAGGGTGTATGTGTGAAGGTGTGTGGCTGCATTTGTTGGTGAGATGTCTGTATCTTCGCAAGAATGGGTATGTTGCAAAGGATGATGGGTTGTATGTGTGGACCCTTTTTTTGGTCAAATAGTAGGTGTGGCTTAATTTGAATTGGTGGTGTGTGTTATATGGGGTGGGTGTTAGTGTTGACCTCTGTTTGGCTGTGACCAGGACATTGATTCTCAATGGTGTGTACACAGGAGACATGTTCAGTGTTGTTGTGCGACTCGTTAGCAAAGTCCTTGTGCTGGTTTCGGTGTTGGCGTTATGTGTGCGTGTCGTACTTTTTTTCTGCGATTGACTTGTACGGGCCGTTAGCGGGTGGGGGGCTTCGCATAGGCTTGATGGGGGGGTGTGCGTGTTGTACTTGTGCGTGCGATTGACTTGTACGGGCCGTTGGCGGGTGGGGGGCTTCGCGTAGGCTTGATGGGGGGGTGTGCGTGTCGTACTTGTGCGTGCGATTGACTTGTACGGGCCGTTGGCGGGTGGGGGGCTTCGCGAAGGCTTGATGGGGGTTGTGCGTGTCGTACTTGTGCGTGCGATTGACTTATACGGGCCGTTGGCGGGTGGGGGCTTCGCGTAGGCTAGATGGGGGTGTGTGCGTGTCGTACTTGTGCGTGCGATTGACTTGTATGGGCCGTTGGCGGGTGGGGGGCTTCGCGTAGGCTTGATGGGGGGGTGTGCGTGTCGTACTTGTGCGTGTGATTGACTTGTATGGGCCGTTGGCGGGTGGGGGGCTTCACGTAGGCTTGATGGGGGGGTGTGCGTGTCGTACTTGTGCGTGCGATTGACTTGTACGGGCCGTTGGCGGGTGGGGGGCTTCGCGTAGGCTTGATGGGGGGTGTGCGTGTCGTACTTGTGCGTGCGATTGACTTGTACGGGCCGTTGGCGGGTGGGGAGCTTTGCGTAAGCTTGATGGGGGGTCTGCGTGTCGTATTTGTGCGTGCGATTGACTTGTACGGGCCGTTGGCGGGTGGGGAGCTTCGCGTAGGCTTGATGGGGGGTGTGCGTGTCGTACTTGTGCGTGCGATTGACTTGTGCGGGCTGTTGGCGGGTAGGGGCTTCGCGTAGGCTTGATGGGGGTGTGCGTGTCGTACTTGTGCGTGCGATTGACTTGTACGGGCCGTTGGTGGGTGGGGGGCTTCGCGTAGGC
Source organism: Lissotriton helveticus (assembly GCF_964261635.1). Lineage (NCBI taxonomy): Eukaryota > Metazoa > Chordata > Amphibia > Caudata > Salamandridae > Lissotriton > Lissotriton helveticus. The sequence continues at coordinate 852,718,635 of NC_136063.1, forward strand.
TTGATGGGGGGGTGTGCGTGTCGTACTTGTGCGTGCAATTGACTTGTACGGGCCGTTGGCGGGTGGGGGGCTTCGCGTAGGCTTGATGGGGGGTGTGCGTGTCGTACTTGTGCGTGCGATTGACTTGTACGGGCCGTTGGCGGGTGGGGGGCTTCGGGTAGGCTTGATGGGGGAGTGCGTGTCGTACTTGTGCGTGCGATTGACTTGTACGGGCCGTTGGCGGGTGGGGGGCTTCGCGTTGGCTTGATGGGGGGGTGTGCGTGTCGTACTTGTGCGTGCGATTGACTTGTACGGGCCGTTGGCGGATGGGGGCTTCGCGTAGGCTTGATGGGGGTGTGCATGTCGTACTTGTGCGTGGGATTGACTTGTACGGGCCGTTGGCGGGTGGGGGGCTTCGCGTAGGCTTGATGGGGGGTGTGCGTGTCGTACTTGTGCATTGCGATTGGCTTTTACGGGCCATTGGCGGGTGGGGGGCATCGCGTAGGCTTGAGCGAGGGGTACACGTGTGGTATGTGTTGATGCAGCTTGCTGTGAGGCGAATCATCCCGTGCGAATCAATCTTCATGCGCGAAGACTTTGGCCTGTACGAATCGCGGACAGGATTTTCGTACGGGATCGTACTTGTGAGTTTGTACGGCCTGGTTACGATTCGTACGGTAGGAATCACGATGCTTATTCGTACGGGTCACCGACTGTGGTTCGTACGGTTCGCAGTTATTCGTACGGAAATCGTCGGAAATGAATCGGAATTCGCAGGTCGGACAGTAATTTTCCATTCGTACGGATTCGGATACGAATACGATTTGTACGGCGGAATATTTTACCGGATCGGAATCGGCCCCTTGGTGTAGAACTTGTCCTTAGATTTGTACTTTCGTCGACAGTATTTTCCACATCAGTGGCTTTGGAATCGTAACACTTGTGCTCTTAAGTTGTTTTCTTCTGTGCTTTTGGTACAGCACATGTTGCATATTGTTCAATAAAACTCAAAACAGTATCATCCACATCTGTTCCAAATTTGGGAGCGTCCTTAATCCATAACAGCATATGTATATGAGGAGCACCTCTTGCTTGATACTCCTTTCTCCAAAAGAAATTAACAGCTTCTCCAAGAGGAGGATTTTTTTATTGCGGATAAAAGACATCATAGCCTCAAATCTATGATTTAAATACCTGCATTCATTAACAGGAACCAAAGAGCACAATTCTCCATGTGTCTTGTATTCAATATTTTTTATATTAGAATTTGCCTCTCAAAGAAATTCTAGTAAATCATCCCAAGCATACTCAGCACAGCTTAGGGTAAGGAACCATGTTGGAGTTCCTAAGTTCCGTAGCATACATTTCAGTTCTCCACAAAGAAGGTACCAATATTCATTAGTGCCACGCTGACATGCCATCAAATTAATGAGCTGAGATTCTAGTTTATCATTTCTCTGGTGCACTTTATCCATAAAATCTTGTGTAGATACATTTTGCAGATGTATTTCAGTTTTTGGAATATGATTGACTGCATATGAAAGTCCGGACAAGTCACTTTCAAACAAAAGATGAAATATATAAGAGATACATTGTCGAAATCTTGGATCTTCTGCATATAATCATTTTGCCCGATATTCAAATGCAGGAATTTGCACAGGACGTTCATCATATCGTACTCCTTTTCTAGTTGGGAACAACTGTGGAAAAGAACGAACTTCAAAGCTCTCTTCCCATACAGTTATGGGAGTTCCTTTTGCTTTTTTCATTTGGAACAAATCAATAGTGTTACTCATCACTTCTTCTGAATGAACACTGCAATGTTCATAGATTTCTCCACATCTTAACATATCCACTTTTTCAATTTGTCCACTTGATGTTTCAGTATCTTCTGCTAAAACTAATTTATTCTTCTCCTATATAAACATTCTTATAGTATGTATTGTTTTTTATCAAATACAATGTTGCCTTTTGCACTTTCCTAACATTCACTAACCCCTGCCATATTTTCTTATTCTTAGTCGGCACACCGTTAACAAGAATAACTAGTGGTTCACTTTCTACACTCTTTACACCAATAGTTTAAATATTTTTTCTAAATACACAACTCTTCCTTTTAATCCTCTTTGTAAATCTGAAGGAGTCAACTTACCTGTTTTAGGCTCCATACGAACAATAGCCTGAAATCGGTGCACACATTGAATGAGAATATACTCATAGGTGTTTAAATCTATCAGTTCTGGAGGAATAGCAACCAACTCTAGATTATTATGAACAGCTCTAGCGGGCATTTTGTTCTCATCTAATTTGTTATAACAATATTTACAAATACGCTGATCAGAACCCAAATCAAAACAATTTTCTACCAACAAATACGTTGCAAATTCTTTCCATTTATCATTATTTTCTTTTTCACTTTTTAAATACAGATCAACACTCCTAGTCTGAGTTCGGCAACAACAAATACAAGAAAAATGTGGCCTTTCACCTGAAATCACCTTAAACTTTGTTATTTCATTTTGAAATCTTTTTGTACAACTGTGTTAAACATTCTCTACAACATTTTCTTCTATTAATGTCTGAGTTTCTTCGTTCTCTTCTTCTGGACCAAAGTAACAAAACTCAATATCATCACAAACCTTTTGCACATCTGATACTGAGCCACGTAAAAGAGCACTGTTCAACTCATTTAACTTTAGTGCTGGACTTTCTGCATAATACAATCTTGTCACTAACTTCAGCATTTGAGTATGATGTACTGCCAACATCCTGAAATGATGATAAACACTTTGACACACTTTCCTAGAAAGACAAGCCAGAGAATGACCATGCAAACCAGTGTGTTTTCTCACTCTGCAAGGGTCTAGTCCTTGCAACACCTTCATCTTTTGTTTAATACTTGTTTTACAATATACTTGTAAGAAATTGCGTAAGTTATCAATAGATTCTTGTTGTACACTACAAATACAACTACAATCCCAAGTGTACACTGGGGCTGTAGGACGTCTGCCTAGAACTTCTTCAGCTATCACTTCTTCTGCATTCCTTGTAAAGGCACGCTTTGAAACAGTACGCGTTGTACCGTCATACATCCTTACTGTGATGTGTGTCTGTCATAGTCAGGTGCAGACTGCTCATTTGAAAATAACAGATTGACCTATAACTCAAAAAGGAGAGATAGAGCAGGCAACATGCTGCAGCAGTTAGGGCAGGAACCCCAACACTAGCCAGGAGATCCCGATAGAATCCCATAGGGAAAGGAAGAGTAATTTCAGTGAGGAGAAGAATCACATTCTAATAATAGAGGTGACAAAGCATGAACATCAACTCTTTGTCACCTCCAAATTGACATTGGGGAATAAAGAGGCCATTTTGCAGTCCACTGTGGACAAGATTAACAGTATAGTGCAAGCTAAAAGGACAGGACCAGAGTACAAGACGCGATAGCATGATTATAAGCATAGGACAAAGGAGAAACTGGCCAGCACCATGAGGGCATCCATGCGGACTGGAGGAGCAGGACTTGAGGATCAGGAGGAGCTGGGCGCCTTGGAGAGCAGGTGGCATCAGTCAGTCATTCCAGCAGAGTTGTTGGCTGGAATGCCATGACAGGACAGTGCTGTGCTAGAGGACCAGGAAGAGCTACATGGTTAGTGGCAACAAGGGATAACATGGCTAAAAATGTCATACTATGCAGCATAGTAATATGCGTTTAAGGGAGAGGGCAGGAATCTCAGACTTGTTAATTCATACCTGACATAACTGTAAGTCATACTGCCCAGTCACATGTTGCACCGCCTAGTTCAGCTCTATCAAGTTTGTCCAGTCCATGTGTGATGTGTAGCATTTGTCCAGGTTTGCCATTGTATACTGGGACTACTAGTGGAAGCATGAGTAACAAGGACTACAAGTCTTGCCACACAAAGCAAAAATCCTGGACTGGAATACCACATCATGCATGGTTACTGGAACACTGCCCACCTTGTCAACGAATGCCGCTATTCACCATGAGGCTAGTGTGCCTGTCTTGGGGCCATGCCGCCACATCTAGACAGTAAAGTTATGAAATGGAATTGGGTAACCACAGGATATAATCCCCACCTGAGAGGGGGTTCACTTGTTGTGTAGGTGAAGTATTGCTACATATAAAAAACCATAGAGTCACATGTACAATCACTAGCATGAAACTACAAGTCACCCAGCTGTCTTGATGTGTGGGTTGAGAGTGTACAGGTGTTGGCTACCATGTTGGAGACCATCCTACCTCCTGTCATGTACAAATGTATTCTGGGGGTGAGGTAAATGCAAGTGATGCACACCAGAGTACCATGAGTGTATGTAGGAAGAACAGATGGTGTGTGAGCCTGGTGGGCCACTGTTAGTGTAGTGCAGTGCAGTGCAGTGTAGGTGTAGCTGAGCACATAGAATTGGCATTATGTATGAATAGGGAGACATTCCATAACAAGGAGGTGAGAAGTTATATTTGTAGTGAAATTTAGCCTGAGCTATACTCATGCACTGCTATGTCGGATAGTGTCAAACTTGTGATGCAGCTGTGAAGGGATGCTAAAGAAGAATGCATTGGTGTACTGCATCCTACATGTGATGTGAACCTTGGAAAGGATGTAGCACATGTTAGGAGTGATTTGGAAAGAGAAACGTCTGACTACGCCACATATGTCAAAGCAGGAGGATGTCAAACATGGAATCGTGAAGTGAAAGGATGAGATAGGTTTCCACGACTGTGGACAGGTCATAATGATTTTTGTATGGTGAGGTGTATAGACCTAGTTGAGAGGCCAACCTGGGTAGGCACATGTCGCTGAATATCATTACTACTAGCATGTGGGCAACAGCTTTAGCCATAGCCCTCAGATACAGACTGCCATATTGCTCAGTTGTAAATGCTGGCTCAAATTGGAGGTGTTCGTATCACATGAGAGTCAAAGTATGTTCCGAGTGCCATCAGTGTGTGACAGAAAGTTGAGACCCTGGGTCCACTAGAGGATTGGCAGAGGAGTCATGTACAGATACAAGTGAGCAGGACTGAGTTGAGCGATGTGTGATACTCTGCAGATAACCAAATCTGGCAATGACAAAACGGGGTGAGTGTCATTGGTAGCAACCTTCCAAGTTTAACTGTGGCTATTCTCTCAGAGAGTTGGTACACAGCACCTATGGTTCTGAGCTATGTAGACACTGTGTGTCTACAGAAATAACAACAGTATATTCAAATTGAGAAACCATAGTAAGTACATGCCTGTACACATAAATGCAGCGAACAAAATTTGCTAGCTATGTAGAGTTGTGTGGATTAATGTCAAATATGAGCCCTTGGCAAGACAGCATAACAAGGCAGACTGGTGTGGGGAACTATGTGAAAGGCAGACTGCAGGATCAAAAATTCTACATGACTGACGCCACATCACTTTCCCAGGGGGTGTGGGCTAAGCAGTGGCCAGAAGAAATGCAAGCACCCTGGTGACTTGCTGCAATGTGCACAGTAGTGGGATTTAAAAAGTGAAACTCCATTCAGTATAGTCATCATGAAGAAGAAAGGCAATCACCAAGGCAGATGTGGACTTTACATCAACTTACACTTCCAGGCAGGTTAGGTCAGCAAGCTGTGTCACTGTGTTACAATGTGTAGTATGATACAACATGTCACCCTTGTCACACAGGGATCCTGTGAACAATGCAGAGATAATACCATCTGAAAGGCAATTACAGTGGTTATTTGCCTCATTTCCTATGAGCAACATATGGCTTACACATCAATGTTGTACAGAAAGTGAATGAGAATAACTTCCGTATGTCTGTCAAAAGTTACTAATGTCAACATCTAGCAAAGATCACCATTAACATATTCCGATTTCACTGCAGATGGAGAAACAACACCTCCTAACCACCAGCCTGTTCTGGATGACCAATCTGTTGGTGATGACATTCTGACCCCCATGGACAATGAGAATACCTTTCAGCAACTCACAGACTATATTGGAACACTTTCTCCTGTCATGGCAAGGAGTGACAGCGTTGCTGGGGCTTCACTAACCGCCTATCACAGAACATGGACCCCCAAGTTGTCTTGCAACAGTGAGCAGTAGGAGTCCATCAGCAGCTGGTAGATGACGTCTGGTCAGAGATGGAGGCCATTGTGGGCAACCTTGAGGGAGTCCATAGGTGCCTCAGTCCCCATAAATACACCGCTGAGGCTATTAAAAGCACCTACCCCTCGCTCATAGAATGGATGGTCCCTGGCTAACATTGCTGGTGTCTTGAGGCAGGGGCAATAACAACAGCCCAGCCAGTCTGATAACAGTGAGGTTGACACCCAGCTGAGGGCCATCCTCGGCATCCTCCAATTTATGGAGCAGAAGCAGGACTTCTACATTGCTACTATAAGAGCTTTCTCAGTGCTGTGGTTTCCTCCTTTCTGGCACAGACAAATGCAGTCCCTGATGTGTGTGTACTTCAGATGTCTCCTGCACAAACATCATCACCCTCAGGGGATAGAAAACACACATCAGAGAAAGAAGATGTGTTCTTCACCACTTTCTGGCAGAGATCTACCCAGTGACATTTGTCTGTGCCTATTGGTGAGTGTCTCATTGGACCTGTGTTAATTATCATGCCATTGCCCTTGTCACCTGGTACTGTCCCATTTTTGTATGCCCTCCTGTTAATCTGATCCATTTGTGGACTGTCTATGAGGCTTACCTTCCCTAATGGCAATTTGGACCTCCTCATTTCTGAAATACTCTTCTCCTCGACATGTCACAAAACATGTTTCCCCCATGGACTCTGTCTGGGCATCCTTTGACTCTCAAACAATGTTAGGGTTGTTGCTGCAAGAACTGCTACTTTCAATTTGCAAATGTACACACCTGTAAATAAATGTGTTACCTTGAACCAACGTGTTTTATGTCTGTTGCATATAGGACTAACTAGAACATGGTGGATGTGTATATCCAAACGCCACATCCTCCCATTTCAAGGAAATTGTGCTACAGTCCCGATCAAATGCTCTTGCTAGACATGACCAAGCATCATGTACCTCCCCTGCCATGGCATTATGTGTGAAAATCTCGTTAACCCATTGAACATTATGGTGTGAAAATTAGCATCTGTCCCTTGAGTGCCACACAGTGAAAAAGGCCAACTCATCACACATTAAATAACTTGACAAATTGAATCATTTGAGGCATGTAATCCCTTAACACATTTTCACACATCCCTAGATATCTTGTCAGTTATCATGACTGTGTCATCATGCAATATTTAAGCCTCAATGCTTAAATTGAAGATATCCTGTAAGTACTATTATAATGCTTGCTCTAACAATATGCAGATAGTAATGGCTAGACTCCTTCTGTATAGCATCATACCTATGCCACTCAAGGACGTAGAAGCTAAGTGCTACAGCTCAGAGGTCATTAAGCATCAGCTGCAACTTCTAAGTATTTGGGGGTTGTGTATTAAATGGTAAATGGTATAGTAAGGCACACTAGGATACAAAGGGACATTCTGTCCTTTGCCCCTGAGAGCCCTCACTTGGATTGAGTGTGAGTGTAACCACACATGTCATCAATTGTACTATACACACAGATAAGAATATATAGGAACCAGAGCACTGACCCTGAAACCAAGCAACATATCCCTAGGCTAAGAGGAAATGTGAGACTAACATGTTTCTAACTTAGCAATTAGTTGCACAAAAATCACATGCAGAAACTGTCACACTTAGAAAGTACTCAATGCCAAGGAGGATTGACGTGCCTGGGCGGGTTTGGGCCATATTCATGACTTCAAACCAGCAAACAATAATCTACTAGTACAATGATGCAAGGGTGAATGCATAAGTGACAGGCACTAGTTTGTGTCACAACACAGCCATGAATGGGTTGTATGGGGTGACAGATCCATCCTTAATATGCATGTAACAAAACTTACACATGCAGTGCTACAGTAGGTGACTATCTGTGTTTGGTTGAACATCCATTCACACACTGAGGACCCCTCACAGCACCCAAAGAATGTTGACGATTCTTTAAGTGACTCCATTGCAACGTTGACTGACTCTTGTCCATAGGCGTCCCACAAAGTTACACATATCTTCAAATACTGCAGAAAATTCCTACATCATGTAGTCATCTCAGCCTAAGCAATTATGAAAACTTCTATGCAGTAAATAATTATATAATTGTGAAAGTAGAACAAATTTTTATATAACACATTTTTTTATTCACTGACTAAAACTACCTACCCTACACTAACACTATCTAAACTGAGCCTAACCAACTTAACCTACACATCCTATGCTAACTCAACCACCTAAACTATGCCTAAGCTAATTTAGCCAAACTATCCTACAGTAACTTATTATACCACTACTTTAACCTACTTAAACTTAGCGTAATCAGTGCTATACATTTAACACAAGTAACATGCTAAACATCAACCCCCATACCCTTTAACACACAATCACAAACAAACATAAATTACACTTATACATACACTAACTACACATTAAAATCCAATCAAATATATATAGTTTTGGTATTTATATTTTGCATATTTTAAATTACACTGCCTAAACATTATCCTTCCTCTGTCATGAGTCACCTACCTCGATCCCAGATGTTTCCAAACGGGCAGCAACGTTAGTTCCCAAATCCTCACACAACATGCCCTTGGTTTACAGGAGGAGACACTGCTCTGGTGGCTAATCCCAGGGGGAAGGACGTTGGGATGAAGGGAGCCTCAAAAGTCAAAGATGTTGTTGGTCATCTACACAACAGCAACACTGCAGCAGGCATTCACTCCAGTCTGATGAATGGTACTACCCACAGATATGGTTTTTATAAACATACAAATAATAAGGCTTTAGTCTAGTATTACCTCTATATCTTATGGTATCACCTCAGAGAAGCTTTTCAAATCCCAACCAACCCTTAGTTTTGTTGTTGTTTTGTTTTCATTTAGATTGTCGGTAACAGCCCCTTCATCAAAGTTCTCAAAACTGTAGTGAGTATGATTTCAGCATCAAACCCACATGGTCGTGCGTAGCACCCTGAAGGTAGTACTTGCACCGGCCAACGGCCGACGCGAGCACGGAATGGGTTAATAACATTCACCAACAGGCAATAGTATAGAAATGTCCCAATCATCTCCAACTTCAGGCTTGTAGAGAAAATCATGAGGAGTCATCCTTAAACATGCCCATTAACACATATAATCACATGGCTGCATTTGGAGCCATACAACATTACTTGAACATAGCAACAGTTGTGTGTGTCTGCTTGTTGGTCTACTCATCTGGCTGAAAAATGAGGGAGGCTCAAGTACTACTGAGGCTGGATCACAACAGACATACCTCATGGTAGAATAACATATTGAAGATCAAAATGCCCACCCTATGATTAACAAACACATAAGCACACACACATGTAGGTATGTCCTTTGTTGTCAGCCATAGCACAAAGACATTGCTTTTGAAGATATAGGTCCATCACATAATGCATATGCTGTAGCCAACATATTCAAATATGTTTACATTTTGATGGCAACCTTGGTGCCACTGACATACATGTTGATATATTTCTGCTACAATTTTGTCATACTTCTACAAGGACAGTACTGTTTAAAGCAAACATATTATCTGTAATACAGCGGGAATGTTTGTCTACCCTTTTGGTCAGTGAAAGTGAAAATTCGCATCTGGTCAACCCTAAAGCATTCAGCAAGTCGGAACCCATGACACATCATTTTGATGGGACATATGTTGTAGAATCACACAGTGTGTGATTCTGGTGCCATGACACCTATCTTATCCATGCTTGGTAACAATGCCAGTGTAGAAATAATGCACATTATCTGGCCCTGCCTCCTGTAAAAATTGGGATGTTTAAAACTGATCCCTGTGCAGACTTGCTTAGCAACACAGAATTCACTGTGCTATGACATAAGTTGACTCTGGATCTCATGGTTTGTGCGATTTGTTGTACCAATAGTATGACTGTGTTGAACACATGCAGGGTGTGTGCCATATGATGCCCACTGGCAAAAGCAGCATGACTATAGATGCGCCACTCTAAGCACATATTTATTTCCTCCCCGTGGGCTGCTTACAAACACCATACAGTCTCAAATGTATTAGTCCGTGAGCCGTGCTTAACAAATTGTGGGCAGGTTCTGTACTGAATCACAGACTGACTGCTCATTGATGACAGCTGAGTGTTATCTCACAACACACATTACAATAGACCTCTTCCACATAGATCCCACACAGACATCACAATGGTATATACATGTACTGTGTACACTTACTGGTAGAATTGGGGTCCTGGAAAGATACCACCTCTCCCTTTGAGAATGGAAGATGTCCACCAAGAAGACATGAAAGAGGACATGGCATTGTCAATATTTCCTTCACAAATGTTTACATTTTTAATAACCAAACTATGATATCCCGGTATTTCAGAAGTACACAACAGCTGAAACACACATATGGCAATATGCCCAGCTCATTGCACACATCTAGTCCATTTGCAGACCTGAGCCGGCTGGATGCTGAACTTCAGATTTACCAAGCATGACATCCCTGAAGCATAATGGCTAGAGTGGTGGACATCAAAGTGGGGGGAACCGAGTTTTAATCTCTACAGAAACGCTCATCATCATGTTATTCTGGGCAAATCACTTAATCTATCTGTCGCAAACAAAATGAATGTGTTCATCGGTAACACAACTGGTGCTCATGTAAAGTGCTCTTATACCTTCAAGTTGAATTTTGTGCTATATAAAAAAAAAAGGATGGGCTTGACAGAGTAATGCTGGGCAGCATAATGGCAGAGTCCAATGTGCCATGCCACATGGGTGACACGATTGACCCTAGGAGTAACTAAGGAGCATAATAGCGAGCTCCTTGTGCTACACGAGCATACATTTTTGTGGCACTAATCACTAAATCATATTTATGAGGTCAGTCAGCCACTTTGGGTGGCTTATCAAACAATCAATCAATCAAAGCCATTTGTAGAGCACGCGGCTACCACCAATGAGGTGTCCAGGCGCTAAAAGCACGACAGAAGAAAAGACTGCCAACTAGACTATGTCTGACTAAAGAGTCTAGTCTTAGTCTAGTCTTGGTCTTCTTAGAATGGCCTCATATATATGGAGTAAGACAAGGCAGCACAAATTGCTACTTTGCCTTACTTGGAGTAAGGGAGATGTTCGATGGGTCTTGTGGTGGTGGTTTACATGCAACACCTATTTATTTTGCAGCTTCCCCAGACCTGGGGATGCACTTAAACCTTATGGCTCACCAGAGGAGACACTATGAGGAGATATACCTTGATTTCTACTTGTTTTCTCCCCTTTCCATGTGTACTGCATTCTCCAGCACACAGAGAAAGAGAACAAAGGCTCACATGATTGCCCTTTCAGCACAAAAACAATCCTGCCAAAAACATAGGCACCCTAGCACCATAGTGCAAGGGTGCGTGCGTTGGCACTAGTCTGCCCAAACAGCTTCTATGCAAGGTGAAGGCACAGGGATGTACGTCTTGGATGAATATAGTGCCTTCTTGCCCTTACACTTTGACGTCCGGCAACGCAGCAAGGCTACTTGCTGTGCTGGCCTATGCCAAATTCCATTTAATTAGGTCCCAAGTTCCCTTAAATTACATTATCTCCTCATATATATTTATACTGATATACATGTTGTGCATTGCAATATTGTAAATAAACACAAATGAGTACAATCCATATTTATTTTTTCCATTCTGGATAAAGGAACATCCCAAAATGCAAACGGAACATACACATATATCAACAGGTCCACCAATCTGTAGTCTCAGGAAGTCAATAACATCGGCCTCCCATGAAATGTTGTCCACTCATCGATGCTTCATCTGGTGGGTTATTTGGGCAGCCAATGAATGTTTGTTCATGTTGCCAGTGCACTCGCTCTCATATGTCCTTCTTGTCCTTTGCAGGGTAGCCCTGGCTCACCCTGCCACAAGCCGCAAGCATCCTAGGAAGGTACTGAGAATCAGCCATATGAGCCTTCCAAAATCTGTCTCGAAAAAACTTGTGACCCCTCCTAGACATATTCCAAACCCTCCCCAAAAATGCTAAAAAAAGTATCCTAGATTTAACCCCCTACGGAGCCTAACTACCTCAACAGACAAAACCCAACAAGACCTACACCAGACAGCACAATGACAAATAACAATACAAAACTATGACACAGGACAATATATGTATGGAATAGAGACAAAATATGAACACAGCACGCACTCACAAGCCAAAAATTTACACTTTATTTTCAGACACTATGAAACAACCTCCTTCACCAAGTACATACTAGCAGAGAGTAAGTGAAAGTGAAAGTGAAAGTAGTTTGCAACCTACCACAATCAATATACGTCACTTCCTGGGTGTATGGCATCCAATATTTACAAATGCGTCTTTTTTTATGATGCATCGGTTCAGAAATTGCAATGCATGTTTAACCACAGCACATTTGCTACAATGCTTTTTCAACACATCGGTGCAAACGACCGGCCTACGACTCACGCAATTGGGGCAATGCAACATGCAAATGCGTAGATGCGTGGGATATGACCTACGCAAGTGTCACATTGTCTAGGGAATAGTGCAATGTATGAAAACACACCTAGTTCTCACTTTCCTTGCTCCTCTTCTCTAACCTGACAGGTTAAATATTTTCTGATTTCATTAGTCATATGACCGTTGGCGTAGGGCATTGCAGAACTTCACCTAGCTGTGCTACTCTATGTCAGAGTTAAATGGCAGGATTCTATTGTATTCATCATATTTCGTGCATTCCTGTCCTTTCACCCTGCACTGGTGCGTTTTGGGTAGCCTAGCTACAATGCAGACACCCTTGCACCAGCTTGTGTTTGGCCTAGGTAGCTAATCCTGCACAGGGCAAGAGGCGGCAATTGAAGGTGTTATGTTACATACCTTTTTTTCAATGTGGTTGCAAAATTAGCTTTGGCATAGGGAAATTATCTGGCCTGCACTGTGTGGCCATAGCCATTATATGCTGCTCTATTAAGACTTGCTGGACATCACATAGATTATACTGTTATCCACATATGGAAGACAGAAACCAAGATCACAAAGTGTAAGACACACACTCATTCATTGCACACTCTTTGGTACTACACTCACTTAGGACTGTGGCAGAGAGTCTGCAGCTGAACACACTGTGGCAGCACACACAATATCTGCATCTGCATACTCTTCGAATTGCTGACTTTCTGTTGTGTATGTCTTGCACAAGCAAACATGTCCTGCACAAGGTGTTATCATGCACAAAAAGATCTGAAAACAGGTTGTAGGTCTGGTGTGAGTGTGTCACATAGCAACAGAACTTTGGAGTAGATGACTGAGTAGTTAGCCACATCACTGCAGTGAAACATGATTAAATATTAATTTTAACATGTAATATTCAATTAAAATGATTCTGCCATTAAAACATGATCTCTGTCTTATTCTTGTCAATGTTAGTATCAGTACATCTACTCTGAGGGCAAGCCTTTGTCTGTGCCTCCTGGTCCAAGAATACTACATTCCCTGACAGTTAGATGTAATGGCACACACTCAACCCATGTTTCACCTTTGGGTGGATACATAATTTGTGATCTGCTCAACTATGCACTTGTACACTAAGGTCAGAGATACACAACCCTTGCCATGCAAAGGAAACTTCACATTACAAACCCTCCATCTCACCATGTGCAATGAGTTAGTTTGTATGCACATACAGTTTTCTCTGCCTTTACATCCAACCTAGCCCAGCAATAGTTCACATGTGCTGTGTTTTGTGGTAAGCCACACATGCATGTATGCGTTCTTGACAAGTGACAGCTTTTATACGTTTGCATGAAACTAGGCATTTGTCCATTACAAATGTCCTTCATTTTCTATGATGTTATCTGCTACGACATTACTTACAGCGAGATGCTGTCATTCTGCAAGGTAACACATTGTTAAGACACATGATAATGTGAGGTTATTCTCAGGTATGCTAATTGGTAGTTTGTGTTCCTAACTTCACTGATTGCAATCTTTTGTACACGTTGCTGCTGCAAAACACGTCAAGACTGCTTCCCGTACAGCTGTGTTCTGCTCAAATGCAAAGAGAGAGTTATGATCAATTTGGAATAGCAAATGTGGCATGCCTGCCCTATACGTTTAGCGAAGTACACTGCTTTCCATTGCATTTCTGTATATATACAAATGAAAAGCGAGACGTATGGCCCCATGTTGCTCAACAGGTCTAATGCCATGAATATTACAATTTGAGGCTTACTTCTACTTGATGAGATGTTGGTCAGTTGATGTTTACTGGAATTGTGACATAAACGCCAAAATTATTTATGGATTCAAAAATGTATTTCCATGCTGGGCCTTCCTATTATGTTCGGACATTCTGTCCGTAAAAGTACATGTACTTTAAGAGAAGTAATTATGTGCAATGTGGGTGTGTTGCAGAATCCAAACCACTGAATTTTGCATCCCTCCTCCATCCTCATAGTCCTCCATTAGGTCCTGCTCATCATGGTCCTGGTCCCACGGGACATTTGCCTGGACACTGATGTTGTGGAGAAATGCACATACTAGGATGATCTTGCCAACCATTGGGGGCCCCCAACATGTCAAGGCACCTGAACCAGGACTTCAGCACAGTAAAGGTTCTTTCCATGATGTTGTGGGTCTCGACCATTGTTTGGTTGTAGTGGTGTTCTGCCTCAGTGTGGGGATGCACTATTGGGGTCATGGCCCATGGCTGGAGACCATATCCTTGGACAGCTGAAAGTTGAACAGAAATGTAAACTGTTAGTGCTTTTGCTCTCTGTTACAACTACATTCTTGTCCATGTGTGTTATGTGTACGGAATTACTCACACACACTTATTACAGCATCTCACAATATGAGTTACTTAGACAGTTGGCAATAGGTTTACACGTCTCTTCCAGTTCTCTGTGTAATTGCTAATGATAAGCATTGTACACTTCTACATCCTGACTTTCATGTTTATCCAGTTACTTATTGTGATGGGTAATTAGAGCTGTACTTGATCATTCAATGTTATGTGTACTCACATATGTGAAGTAACAGATTATTGATCAGATGTTTGTTTAGTTGGTCCTCCCTAGGTAGGTTGTGACAATGCCAACATGTTTCACACTGACACATACATATGTCCATGTTAAGCCACAGATTTTGTTTGTGGCCTACATGACATTGGCACTGATGTTTCATAATTTACTTCCTTTACCATGTGATTTTGGTGCATACACTTAGGTGGTTTATTTATGATAGCCCTGCGTCACTTTTGCACCATGTAAAGTGGTACATGCATGGCGCAGGGCTTTGAATCAGATTTATGAAGCCATGCAAAGCCACTCTGCATGCCTTTTAGTGGCCTTATAAATCTATAGTAAAGCAATGCAGCTCAAATTGCTACATCGCCTTACTCTGCGGAGATTGTGGTGGGTTTTCCCCTGCAACACCCAGGCATTTTAACACTGCCCCAGATTTACAAAATCTTGCAAACCTGGGGATGCGCCAAATCCTTGTGCCTCCTAAGTGAGGAGTAGCTAGGAAAAATATCTTTATTTCTCCTTGGTTTTCCTCTTTCTATGGTGATGCATTCTGGAACACACATAGAAAGAGGAAAACATCTCTCAGGATCGTTTTTGTGCTGGAAGGTGCCCCTTCCTGCCCAAACAAAGTCTGCTTGCAATGAAGGCGTCATTGCACAAGGGTGCATTGGGGCCTACATTGGTGCTAGGCTGCCAGTACACAGAGGAAGGACAGGAAAGCACTGCATTGCATAAATATTGTGCATGCCTGCCATTACACGTTGGCATAGGGGAGCTGCTCTGCCCTATGCCAATTTTGCATAAATGAGGGACTTGGTGCAGTTTAAACATCTCACATGTATTGTTATGCTATTTCTTGTCAGCATTCACCTATTGTTTTTGCCAGAGATGCTTTAATGGTACACTTTGATTGACACATATATATTACAATGTGGGCATCTTTCTGTGTAACATTTGAATAAAAAGATCACACCCATCGCGCCATTCAGAAAGCTAAACGCGTCCACCGACGCCGGTTTGTAAGGCATTGTCCCCCCACGACTCCCGCTTCATTGGATCTATTATACCGTGGTGATAAACCCTGAGGAACCTTCCTCACGTTAAGGATACCACCTCCGGAGGCTCCATCTGAGCCAAGGAACCGATTCTGCCCTGCTGGGTTGCCTCAACCTCGTACATCTATACGACTAATTGCCTCCTGGGCAGTTCCAAATATTCAGACATGTGATTAAAACAGTCCTGATGATGATCCCATTAAACGTTTAAAGGGATCGAAATGCCGTCGACCACTTGAATAGTTTCACACAGACAACCATTGTGTTACATTAGTGTGATAACTATTTTGGATAGCTTTTTTTGTATTTACATTGACCAGAAGTTTCCTCTCTCTTTTTGCCTGAAAATCATAATGTTTATTTGTTTGTTTGTCATGTTCTCATGTACCGGATGCAGGATTGTATCCTACTTTATTGTTTGTTGCTCTTGAAAACTTCTTTATACACTCAATTGATTAAAATTGTATGTCCGCTGGACACTATGGAATATAGTACTTATTGCAGGATATATTTATTCAAATGTTCTAAAAAAGTCAATTTAAGGACCACTGTTGTTATTCAAATTGATACCCAAGGTCCTTAATTACCTTTTGGGTTCCCTTGTACCTCTGTAAACTTATCTTTCTGTGGGACATACTGATGTTGTTACAAGGAGCTGTCTTCTCCAAAGGTTGATACAATACATCATTTTTAACATGTATCTGTATTGAGATTGTTAACCTGAGTAAAACGGTGGTGCCATGTCTAGCTTGGAATGTATTATTTGTTGATGACTGATGAATGCCATGTTTGGCTGCATTTTGTTTGACTTCATTAGTTTCACATTGCTGGATTCAAATGCTTCAGTTTGTGTCTACCTAGTCCCCAGATTAGGTAAGCCATCTTATTAGATACATCAGTAATGCAGCTGTCAACCTATGTGTATATATGTACATAGACTATCAGTATTTCAGACATATGTGTGTTGTATACTGTTGGTGTCACAATGCCATCCAGTATTGACATTTACACATGTCTGGGACCTACACTGACATTGCATGCCACACATGGCCTTTCCACATACTTCTTCCTGTGTTGGTCCAGTAACTTTGGCCAACATAGAATTATACTGCCATGTGTGACACACTTGCTTTCGTCCGCGGTACTTGTTCTCAAACCACTGACCTTGTTGATCTTTGACTGATACCAAGAGTACGTATGGCATTAAGGAGACACTAATCTCAGACAATTATTTTGTGTTGTCTTTGTTCTCACGCTGACTTGTTTTTCATGCTACATGGTTTCATTAGTGATTTGTTACCCAGTGCAGTTGATGTGGATCCATCCATCCACACAGAGTGAAATGACACATTGCTACTCACTGACGTTCTGTCGCTACTGCCACTGACAGATTAGTAAGTGCATGGCAATGTGGGACATCTTTGTCTACACATTGCAGTGTGTTGTTCCCCATATGTGCACATGACACCATGACCTAGATGCTTGGGAGAGTGGCACTGTGTAGTACAGTAAGTAACCTGCCGACACTTCACAGCGTCACTGAGAAATGGCAGTGGTGCACAGTATTTAGGTCATTCCTCACTTTCCTCACATTTCAGCCTACACTGACACACAATGTGCAGCCTATCACAAACACATGCACACTTACACCATAGTGCTTGGTTCCCACTCCCTGCATTACATGTGGAATTGTCTATGTGCCGGACGGGACACCTATCTGCACATGATGAAGCCGTAGAGTCCTGATTGTCTATCTATATGTGCCACAGAATCAGGCACACATAAGAAGAAGGAGTCACTTGGATCACTTCAGTTGTTTTTCCATGTTGTACATCACCTGGGGAGACCAAATAATTTATCACATTTCTAAGTTTACCTGGTGTGGGATACATGACATGCCTCAAAAACCATTAAAGCTGCATGGAGACACCACCACAATGCCCACGGAACACCTCCCTTGAACAAATTCACGGTATAATACATTTTGCCCAGTGTTGCATTGCTCTGTACCTTTACACCATTCAAAGGCCCGCAAAGTGGCTTTGCGTGTCGTCATATTTGTAACTAAGGTGTTTACATTACACATGTCCCATGATGCATGGTGCATGTACGAGCCTGACCCTTCATTCATACGGCCCTATCTCCATCAACAGACACTGAGATGGTTATTTTGTCATACATTTCTTGCTGCTAGTAGTTCTGTTATGTACTACAGATTTAATTACCAACAAGTAGGCCAGTCCCATATCGCCCATTCTGGAAGCATTCATTGATAATGCAGTGTCTGAAGATGTATGCATCATGCACACTCCCTGGGTATTTTACCAGCACATAAGTGAACACCCCCTCATGGTCCATGATTGCCTGGACGTTAATAGCATGGATCTGCTTTTGGTTCCTGTACAGGTGTGATGTTGTTGCAGGGGGTACCAGTTACACATGTGTTCACTCCATGGCACTTAGCACATGCAGGAAGCCAGACATGGCATAGAAACCTTACTTGGCATCCAGCTGATGTTGTTGTGTCTTGGGGAAGAGGAGGTACTAGGGAGTTAAGCGGATGATGGCATCGAGGACAGAGGGTAGAATGGCAGAAATAGATGGCTGAATCAAACATGGGTTGCCACTAGCACACCTTGTTAGGGGATTGCTCGTCTATTTCTACTTTGTCGTAGGGCTGCCTGGCCCTAGGTGATCTGTATCTAAGAATGGAGGCCCATGACATTCTATCACGGCCTGACCTAGCGCACAGCTTTGTATAACTTATTACACTTCTTCTCCTGTTTTTATAGGACACAATTATACTTCTTTAATAATCAAAAATACTCTTTAAACTTTTCCTTACTTTTTCAAAGAACGTATTTTTTCATTCATTTATTTGCATTTCGCTTCAAATCTTCAACATGATTTGCATTTGAATGTTATTGTAAGTTCATAACACACTTCATTGTACATTCAAATATTACAAGAGTCCTATTATGTTTTGCGAGTCCTTAATAGGGAATTTTAAGGATTCTCTATTAAAGACTCGCAAAACGGGATGCATGTAGGAATGGCAATATTATTAGCAATTTCTACTGATTCCGTATTTGCGATTCGCTAATTGCTAATCGCAAATAAGCAATGGCTTTCCCATTCATTCCTATGGGCCTAAAGGCCCATAGGAATGAATGGGGAGTCATTCCTTATTTGCGATTAGCAATTAGCGAATCGCAAATGTGCCGCAATTTCAAGGGTTAACAGCAGAGTACAAAGTTCCCCAGGGGGCGTTAAACCGTGTGGAGCAAGGAGTTGGTATTATGAATACCGTGGCTGTGAAGAAAGAGTTCCCTAGTCGGAACTTAGAGAGCCTCACACACCCAAAGTAATAAGCGTGAAACACACCCTTACTAGAGGGTGTCCGGTGTCATCATCGGCTCACTGCCCCTCGTCAGACCGGCGCTGCAATATCTGACGGAGTCCCCAAAGGTACTCTTTTGACGGGGTTCTTTTAGTTCCTTGCCGATGGTGGATGTGGGTGAGGATGAAAAGAAGGTGTAGTCAGTGCAGTGGTGAGTGAAGGCGATAAAAAAGGTAATCAGTCCACTTGCAACTTTAATAACGTGGCTGATTCCTTAGTTAAAAGGGGTGGGAGGGGAGTTTAGAGACCGTAAAAGGTGTACAGAACAATAACTCTACCCCCTAGTGTGGTCAACATGTTTCTCGCCGAAAGGCGATTCGTCAGGACCTAAAATAAAGTACTACACAAAGAAAAGTGAACTCAATGCTCAATCTATATAAAGAAAGCAAATACAACCTCGCTGGGTCGGAGGACAAGAGGGCCAAGGGGTCCTGCTCTATTTAGGCGACCTAGAGGTAGGGGAACAAAATATAAAAACAAAGAGAGCAGCTCAAGTCAAATGCAATATAGTGACTCAATGTTCAAATCGTGCAGCGTGACTCTTGTGACACAGGCTCCACACTGTGAGAAGTGAAGGGGGGTGGTGTGGAAAGGGAGCATACACCACCCAGATATCACAATTGGGGAATTTCCATTGTGTGTTTTTAAAAACAACCTGTGGTATATAACCGAAGCTTTCAGGATAACAACCCGCCCCTCCGGAAACAACAGTAGGCGTGCAGCATAGGTCAAGTTCTTACCCTAAGGGGATTGAGAATGGGCCCCGCAGCAAGCTCCCGTGAGGCCAGCGTAATAAGGATTGAATATACCTATTGGATGTAAAAATAGGTAGCTGGTAACTGAGACAGGTAAGGTTGAAGTGTAAAGTGGATGTGAATGGTGGTACACTTAGTATTGGCAATAACGGCCCCAGATAGCGCGTAGGACGCTCTCCCTGCATCAATTCGTAATCGGGTGAGGGAGAGAGAGAGAGAGAGAGAATGGCTGGGCGGGATAATCCCCATTTGCTGTGGCTCCCTGGGTAGCAGTACTAATCAATTGATGTTAGGCAAGTAAAATAAATTAAATTAAATTAAACACTACTCCTATCCATTGTCGCATGGGACAGCGAGGCAGGTGAAGTGCAGCCCTCAGCCCCTTCAGCCATTGATCAGGCGAGGTGGGGGCGGGTGCATGGTCGAGTGGGCCACAGTGTGATGCTCTAACATATTGTGCTAAGAGATACGCTCCGGGGGACTCCCGGGAGGGTTATGTATAGCAACAGCCTTCCCATGTTTCTATATAGATGGAGACCCGGCGAACTGGGGGCGGGTCAGATGAGTGGTCAGGCGGGGCAGACTAGTTTAACTACCCTCTGCATAGTGGGCCTCCGGTAAGGCTTCCAATCAGCCAGGTGATCTATAGCGGGTCCAGGCGGTGGTCTAGCAACTCGGCCCGATATTGTCCCGTCAACCACGCTCCATGATGACGCTGGGGCTTTAACGGTCTCGAGTTGAGCTTACCTATGAGTAGACACTGGAACGGCGGAACACCTACCCCTCACGCTCGCGGCACCTGGTCAGGGTGCGGAGCTGCTGGTGGAGGTTTCTACCGGTGTCCGCCCTTTTAAGGGGATGAGGGCGCATCTAGGTTGCGTCAAGCGCATGCGCAGTACCCGGTATGGGGATGAAGGCGCATTGAGATTGCGCTACGCGCATGCGCTGTACCCGGTCTGGGACAATGGGCAGAATTAGATGCTCGGATGGTACAGTGAAGGGGCCATCTTGGGAGTGGCACAACGTGCTTTCACAGATCGCGAATGGCTTCGAGATCAATAGCTCAGGGAGGCAGTTGTAATTAGACCAGAAGGGGGAACGTTACAGGGAATACCTAAGTGAGTATTCATGCAGTGTCCATAGGGAGTGTAATGGTGCGAATGTTAGCGCATATAGTATCGTAGTCTTCACACGATGTCAGGACACTGTCTGTAATGACCGTATGCTGCCGAGACTGCGTGACTAAACCCAGTCAGTCCGTGGAGTAATGAACAAAAGGTGTGCTGTATGAGAGGGATCAAGGTGGACTGGGATGGCAGAAATAGTAAGGGGTAAGGAGTTGGGCTATAGGTTATGTAGCACCATTAGTCAGGGGTTTATGGCAGGAGAGGGATGTCTGGGATGTGATACCATTACAGTGGGGGTGGACTGGTATTGGAGTAGAGGGTATCTACCTCGAGACACTCGCCCAGGGAATAGCGTCATTCAGCCCAAATGTATCTAGCTGGAGACGATGCACCCATCTCTGTTCAAGCCTGAACAAAGCTTGTCTAGTCATGGCTGGTTGGGACTCAAGCACTAGCCATTGGATGCTGTCGGCCGGGTGATTATGTTGTTTATAATGTTCATACATTCTCGTATGAGTTTTGGAACATCGTATGTTGCTTTTATGCTCCGTTATTCTCAATTTGACCTGTCTCATGGTCATCCCGACGTAAAATTTGTCACAAGGGCAGATAAGGAGATAGACACACTTGGAGCTGTTACAGTTAGTATGTCTATTCAGTTTCCAAGTGAAAGAGTCTGTTAATGTGATTTCTTTACACTGTCTAGATTGGGGACAAACGGCACAGCCTCCGCACGGGTAATGTCCAACCACGGGTGGAAGGTCCCATAATGTGCGTTGTCCACCAACAGATGATTTCTTAGGCCGTGTATGTATCAGGGAGTCTTTGAGGTTTGTTGTTCGTTTAAATGCAAACCTAGGCTTGGGTAAATCAGTACCCCCTGAATTGAGGATGCCCCAGTGCTTGTTCACTGTTTTCTTAATGAAGTTTGAATTCCTGGTGAAACTAGTGACACATGTTATAAGATTGTCGCGTTCTTTTTGGTGTACTTCTAGGAGGGCATCCCTATGGTTGTTAAGGGCTCTCTTACTAGAGTCTCGTATCAATTTGGTGGGGTACCCTCTGTCGAGCAGCTTACTTTGTAAGGAATTAGCTTCCTGTCTGTAATCGTCCCTTGAAGAGCAATTCCTACGTATCCTCAAGAATTGACCGAAGGGAAGATTTTCGCGTAGTGCTCTGGGGTGATGACTGTTAAACAGAAGGAGGCTGTTTCTGTCCGTCTCTTTACAAAACAGAGTGGTACTCAGACCGGCTGGTCCCAGCCGTATCGTGAGGTCAAGGAAGGGTAAAGCTGTCTCTGACATCGTCCCAGTGAATTTCAGGTAGGGATTCTGTAGGTTAATCCAGGTGCAGAACTGATTACAACTCTCTCGGTCACCCTTCCATAGTATCAGAATGTCGTCGATGTACCGACGCCATAGTGTAAGATGTTGTCGGAAGGGGTTAGAGTCGGGATAGATCAACTGGTCTTCAAAGGCCGCCATGTAAATGCAAGCAATGCTAGGAGCAAAGGTCGAACCCATAGAGGTACCTCTGATCTGGTGGTACAACTGTAAACCATATTGGAAGAAGTTTTCCGTCAATGCAATACTTGCACATGCCATGATGAAAGATATAGGGGTAGGCGAGGACCACTCCTGCTGCATCAGGGCGGATTCCACGGCTTCAAGTGTGGCTGCCTGGGGAATGTTCGTATATAATGCTTCTACATCAAGCGTGAGAAGTAGGTCTACATCTTCTCGCCCTTCAATTGACTCAATGAGACGTAAGACATCTCTAGTATCTTGGAGGTAGGAGGGTATTTCCTTTACAATGGGTTGAAGAAACACATCACAAAACTTAGATAGAGGTTCTAATAATGAGCCAATCCCAGAGACAATGGGTCTCCCTGGGACTGGACTGGTCCCTTTATGAATTTTAGGTAGAGTATAAAAATACGGGACCACAGGATGCTTCGTCAGAAGAAACTCTGCCTCTTTTTTAGAGATCCAGCTATTGGCTTCACCTTCAATGATCAGACTGGAGATGTCTGTAATTAGTCTGTTAGTTGGATCTGCTGGGAGGGGTCTATAGTGGGTAGTGTTGGCCAGTTGGCGCTTACACTCTGTGTCATAGTCGATGGCGTCTTGTATGACAGTTGCTCCCCCCTTGTCAGCTTGTTTTATCACGATGGCGGTGTCATTGCCAAGGGATAGGACTGCTTGTCTTTCAGCTTTGCTCAGATTATTATAACTACTGGAGTGTGGTTTATTCTCCAAGGATTTTAGTACAGCCTTCTCAAAGGTCAATACCTCAGGAGGGACCATCCCGTCCGCTGGAGTAAAAGTAGAGGGGTTATGTAGACCCGTGTCAGTTTTATCACCGGGAGGTTGGTCCTGGAAGTAGGCCCTAAGGCGTACTTTGCGGAAAAATTGTTTGATCTCACATATTTCTGTAAAACTGTCCGGGATGGGCGTGGGAACAAACCCTAAGCCCTTTTCAAGAGTAGTCGTTTCTATGGGAGAGAGAACTCTGTTTGAGAGATTGACCACTAAGCTCTTCTCCCCCTCGTTATACTCCTGGTTTCCATCGGGGCTGATGTCGATGGCTGGTCTTGCCACTGCACCCCTCTTGTGCCGCTCCGTTTGCGCCCTTTTCCTCTGCCCCAACCTCTGTCGTGAAAACGGTTCTGGGGGTAGAATTGTGGAGGGCCTTGCGGGTAAAAGGGGTATTGCCATGGAGGCAGCATTTGTGGGGGTCCATGGAACATGGGTCCTTGATGGAAGCCCCGGTTCCAGTTGGGGCGCCGTTGCTGGCGGTTGTTGTTAGCGGTGGTACCAGTACTCGAGTCACTGCTTGAGGACCCTCTTCGACTTTCAAAACCAGAATTCTCATCGGAGGAGTACCCAGTTTTCTTATTGGTGTATCCTTCCTTAAGGTAAGGGTAAACTTTTTCTTTCTCAAACCTTGCTACATCCTTTTCAAGTTTGGACAATTTCTGTTTAAGGAGATATTCCTGATTATCGGCAATCTCCTGATTAATCTCTGCGAGTTTAGCTGTGAAGGCCGTTTTAGCATTTTTGTTCACGGCTGTCTTCATCGTTGTTTCTATAGCTGTAATTTTGTCCAGCAGAGCGTCTGCCAATCTCTTGGCTGTTTTGACAATCAAGAAGAGTAGGTCTTTCGTACACTTCCAGGAGACTTGACACCAGTCCCCTTTGAACTGGTTGTCTTCTAGGAAGATCCTGGGGAAAAGGTTGACTATGAGTCCCTGGGGGGCGATATTGGCCCTCAGGTATTCAGCCATCATAAGTCCATGTATGGTAATACGTAACCACTCCTTTTTCAAGGCGGTGAGTATTGTCCAGTCGTCAGTAGAGGAGCCAGTGGCGGCAGCCTCTGATGTTCCCAAGAGTGAGGGTGTATCCCTGAGGGCTTCGGCTATAGTTTCCTCATCGAAACTGAGACCCGGGACGTCCTCCATGGTGGGACGGACACCCGGGGGAAAGAGTCGTGGGAAGTGAAGGGTAAGACAAAAGGTATGTGGGAAACACTCAAATGCAATAAGTTATTCGAGGTGCCCAGTGGGCCTCACAGCGATCTGTCGCTGGAGGTAGCCTAAACAGTTCCGTGGGTTGGCCCACGCAAAGATTTTTAACAAAAGGGGAACAGAAGAGGACGATATTTAATGGGGTCCAGTGTACATGTCCTAAAGTAGAGCTAACAGCAGAGTACAAAGTTCCCCAGGGGGCGTTAAACCGTGTGGAGCAAGGAGTTGGTATTATGAATACCGTGGCTGTGAAGAAAGAGTTCCCTAGTCGGAACTTAGAGAGCCTCACACACCCAAAGTAATAAGCGTGAAACACACCCTTACTAGAGGGTGTCCGGTGTCAAGGGTGCCAGGGTGTCCAAAGGACACCCAGTTGCACCCCTGAAATGGTAATGTTCTCTGGTGTTGTGCACACACATGTCCCAAGGACATGTGTGTGTGTAACATACAACTTAGAAAAATGCACTAAAGTGCATATTTCCAAGTTTTTGCTATTTACCACGTAGTATGACTTCGCGGTAAATAGCGGCCCCAGATTGCGAATTCGCAATCTTGGAATGGTTCATGCATTGCATTTAAGGAATAGCAAATTGCGATTCCTTAAATGCAATCGCAATTTGAGAACTTGCAATTATTTGCAAATTCTTAAATTGCGATTGCCTGAACCCTTGATGCATCTCAAATGCCATTTTTGCGGCCACAAACGGCCGAATTGTGCGATTCGCACCGTTTGCGCTCGCAAAAATGGTTGATGCATCTACCCGTTAGTATTTTACAATTTTACATTTTTCTTGAACAGTGATATAGACGTAACATAAACAGCAATAGTTGATTGTTTGCCCCGATGCATTTCGGGACCGGCGTCCCTTCTTCAAGGGCCACTGTAAATAAAACAATATTCATGTATTGTTACTCAGTAATATGATATTAGATATAATAAACAATTGTTAAACATGAAATCCATTTAGTCATGCCACTGAAAAAGCAGAGTCTCTTATGTCTACAACATGCATAGACGCTCGAGGTAATTCTAGTGTGACTTATAATCCTCTGTGAAAGTGATATAAATAGATGCTTCTGGCGTAATGAACAGTGAATCTACCAGTTAAATGAAGCAAGGTCTGTCTTCATTTTAGATGCCTGTACATTATACACGTGCCTGTTGACATGCAGTGCACATAGATACGTGACTTAGCAAATGCCCGGGTGCTCCTTGGATGAACTCATATGAAAATAACCGGTGACCCCATATAAACTTGCACTTAGAGTGCGCTTTTCCTTTAACACTAACCTCCAATCCAAACAACACAGTTGCAAATTTGTCAGCGAAATCCCGTCAAACAATCTATATAGTGACAAAGCATTCTGTTAATGCTTACGGAATATCGTAAACCAACGTGCTCAAAATTGGCAAACGTGCTAAAAACAAAAGGTACCTGTCTTTTCAAGTAGATGCAATTTCTGAAACAAACAAACAAAACGTTGTGTGTTTGGTAAGCTATCAGTATCCCCCTCTGACGAAGATAGTCTTAGAAAGCTATTCCTTTGGCTACGGCTGAGCTCGTCATGAGCGCCTGGGCGCTGCGGGCACTCCCCCTCCCCCCAGCACTGCTAGGGAATATGCCCCGCAGGGAAGGGGTTATAGTGGGAGCTGGTGAATCACTTGTTGTTCCAATTCCAAGTACTCTTTGAGAATGGAGGGGGTCCTCCACAGAGTACCCGGGTGACTACTGAACAACCAGGCATGGTGTCTACTTAATAGCTAGTTTCCCAGAGGTGAGGGGACATAACCTGGTTTCTCTACCTAGAGGAAAACTGCTTTCACTGTCCTGGAAAAACTGCCTGGCTGAATGAAGAGAGAAGTAGCGAGTGACTTTGGAGGAGGATCTGTCTGTTGGTGTGGAAAGGAGCAGTTGACCCAGGTGACTCTAGAAGAGTGTGACTGGTGTGCTTCAGTCTCAGAGCCATTCATTGAACCCGAGGGGGAGGATAAGTGGCACTGTTGACCATAGGCATCTCTGGCATCACAGCAATGCTACTAGCTGAGTGTGCTTAATCAGCCTGTAACACTGAAGAAAGGATTAGCATTGCTCTGTACCATTGTTTCATGTGCCAAAAATGACTGTTTCTGGTGTGACCATGGCACTAGTCGAATGGTGCAAAATAGTCCACGCCACTGAAGAAGAACACTGTGACCCCTGGTGCCATCCCAGAGTGCCCTGAGTGGACAAAACATGTGGCTTTCCCCAGCACTTGCCAATTCTGTGTTACATGAACTATGCCGTCCAAAAGTAGAAGGTGCTGGACCTAGTTAGTATGGCCAGAAATACCTTAAAGCTGTCTAGTCACTACCTGGGACCTTCACCTGCAAAAAGGACTACATCACTCCACACCTCAGGGATGCCCTGCAACTGCTAATATGCATTGCCTTTTATTGTGTAATATTTCACTTTATTGTGTAATAAAGTACTTTTCTTTTTTCTAAGAGAAGCACTGGAATAGACATACATGGTATTATAGTGCCTGTTGTCTTTGGAGCTCAGAACCTGTTACACCCCCACACTAGCCTCCCATAGAAGCCTGTGTCTGCTCACAGTTGCTGCCACTGAGAATCAAGTGCTGAAGGGGTTGTGCTTGGCCCACTTTGCAGATGCATAGTAGGACAATAGAGGCAAACAATCCCAGCCCCCAAAGCTGTGTCCAAGTAGCCCCTGTCTGATCTACGCCCCCACTCTGAAAGGGTCCTGACCGATGTGGAACTTGTTATTCCTAAAACTAAACACACAAGAGAGGAGTGTCCTACAAAAGGTGTCCAAGAACGCTCTCTCTTTGTATAGGAAACTACCTCATGTTTCAACACTATGCATTCACTCAGGAAGATAAGCATAGTTTTCTATGTGACTTGTGCACCACTGCAAACTTATTCATAAACATTTATACCCTCTGGGGCATATTCTCAAGAACGTGTGATAACCATCGCAAAAATAACTTAACGCAACTTCCAACATCGCTGTCTATCACTTGAAAATTACGGAGTGTTAACCAAGCATTCTCAACATGGTGGTACAATGCGATGCGTCAACTGACCACGTTAAACTCAACACCATGCCGCAAAAATGCAAAACGTGAATGCAAAAAAAGCTGCGATAAGGCCAATCGCGATACTAAAATCAGTGAAAAGCAGCAATAGGCCTGCAATTCTCATGCATCAGGCGGGAAAATTCACCATAAAAGTAGAATAAAAAACTGACAAATAAATGCCAAACAACAGGGAAGCACATTGGATGTTGGTAGAGCAAGTACGGAGGAGAACCAGAACCCCACAAGCCCCCCGGAGGACCTGCCTGGGACCTCAGGGTCAGGGAAGGCCAAGGGGAAGAAGAGTAGGAAGAAGCACTTCAGTATGCAGGAAAACAGGATCCTGATAACGGAGGTGGTAGAACACCATCAACAACTGTTCGTCACCTCCACTGTGTCATTGGCAACCAAAAATGGACAATGGCAGTCCATCATGGACAAGGTGAATGCAGTGGGGTGCTGAAGAGGACAGTGGAAGAGGTCAAGAGGTGCTAAAATGACGTCAAGGGCAAAACCAAGCTGAAACTCACCAACAACCGGAAGGCAGCAATGTAGACTGGAGGTGGGAGTCCTGCGCCACAGGAGGAGCTGGACAACATGGAAGAAATGGTGTCCAAATTCATCAGTAGGGAGATGGTGACTGGAGTCGTGGGACCTGACACTGCTCAACATGACAGGACACAACAGCAACAGGGTGAGTAATGACTAAGGACTGGGGAGACGGGGATGGCCACAATGGCACACATGCACAATTGAGCTGAGCACATCTGGGGACAAACCATGCCTCAGACCCCAACTCCCACCAAGAGAACAATCTACCCAAGTATGCAACATCTCAACACTGCTAAGCACAGAAGGCAAAGGCACATCGCAAAAAAGGGATAAGGGGCAGCAAAACACAGCAGCAGGAGCCACACCCCCGAAATGCAGCACACACACATAATATGCAGAGCACAGCAACTCTGACAACAATGTGGTACAAACCACAACACGTCCATAACAGAACACAGGACACAACTGGTGCCGACTGGGTGTAGACACTGGCTGATCACAAGTAGCATTGAAGGGAAAAGTGAGATGACGATGTACAAGTACAAACACACACACGTCTGTTGTCGAAATGTCTACTGTCAAATAGGCAGCTCCTCCCAAACAGCCACGATATACAAAGTCACGCAGCCTGTATGTAAACATGTACAATGCGACAACACACATGTGAACACATTGTTAAACTGCATCTCCCCTTCACATTGCAGAGGGGGAATCAACACCTCCTGTAGAGCAGCACAACACTTTCTTCTCTGATGACAAAGAGGACCACCACAGCTTTGACTCTGACGCCAACCAAGATTTCATTGACAGCCTCGGCATCCCACCTCCAGGATCAGGGCAGCACAGCACAGCTGCAATAAGGAGACCCCACCCCTGCACAGACCACACAGCAGGCAGCACCAACCACCAGGGCTGCCTCCCATGACCCCCACGGAGAACACATGGCCTTCCAATGCAGTGTTTTGGAATGCCTGGTGCAGCTGGCTGAACAGGTGCTGGTTGGCTTCGACTGCATGGCAGACAAAGTAGATGCCTTACATGGATGTCTAAGTCCTATCAGGGACCACTCACAGTCCCTAACGGACACCCACAGTCTGCTCCATGCGCTCCAACAAACCATGGCTGACATCGTCAGAGTCCTGACTCAGAGACAAAAATGAATGACTAGTCAGAGTGGCTCCATCGGGCTCGCCTGGGAGGTGGGAAACATGCAGAGGCTCATGGTGACCATGGAGTGGGCCAAAGCGGAAAGAGCAGTTGCCATGGCTGCTCACCAGCGAGTGGTAGCTGGGTTCCTCAATTACCTCAAAATCATCCTCATTGCATTGCTGCCACAAGGCCTAGCGCTAATGCATGCTGTTGCTACCACTACATCCACATCTCCGCCCCCTGAAGTGTCAGTGCCACACAGTGCAGTAGACATTCCACCTCCGGACCCTGAGGTGTCACTGCCACACAGTGCTGGAGAAAGGCCAGCACCACCCACACGTGAGGCACATGGACCAGCAGAGGACGAAGAGGTGGATGAAAACTCCATCATGGTAAGAAGGAAGCAGAAGCATTCATCTCCACCATAGGGCCTGTTTCAGCTTGGTTCTGCCCTCTGCATCATCACCTTCCACTGTCCCCGATACACTCTGTGACACTCACCTTGGACCTCGACATGGATTGCCATATTCTGTTTGATCGCAAATGACACAGCAAACAGACTGCGGACTGAACGCTTTGTCTTCCTTTGGACTTGTCATTCACTGAAGGACTCTGGATGGCCCTCCACGGGCCAACATTGTAAAGTGGGGTTTGCATGACCCTGTACTGCTCCAGATGCAACACTCCACTGAATGTGCATTAAACATTCCGAATCACACAGATATGTTGTGTCTATGGTCTGTCATGTGTGATAGTATTGATGAATGTAGGGTCAGTTAATTCCCCCTACGTCCATGTGGCTCATGTCGTTGGACTTGGGTCACAGGGTGTCACATTGCTGAATGTTGTCCGGGTGGCACAGAGCCAACAACAGCGACACACGCATGAGTTACTCCCTTGTCCAGCCCCATATGGAACGAGTCCCAGAGCCCGGGGTCAATGTTCAAACCCTTTCGCTGGACTGGCATACGCCAGGCCAGCCCACTACACTTACGCTCCAGGGGGGGACAACAGCACTACATGTGGACTTCCCTGTATTGTTCTGCCGAACACAGGTCTAGTTGTCAGCATGCCACGGCCACTTCCTCATGTCTGGTTTACACCCACACCACACCCATCCAGCACACGCATCACAACACATGCGACCCTGCCAATAAAAAGGACCGGGCGCACGTGCATGACGCCATTTCCAACCTCTCTCGGGGTGTATCCGTGTGGTGTGCATGTAGGCATGGGGGTCCAGGGGCCTGCAACATCACATTCCGCAGGCCCGGAGATGACATGATGGTGTCCGCACCACGATACCCATTCATAGAGGGTCCATAAATAGCAGGGCACAGACTTGGTGGCACCAGATACACTGCGCCCGGGCACAGGCACACCACCACGGAACGATGACTTTCGGGGCACTGAGTTAGGGGCACCTTAAGGGCTGAGCGGTTGTGCAGCCTGTGATGATGCCCCGTCCCGTGGTCTGGATGGCTTAGGTTTTGTGTGGCCTGCTAGACCGCATTGTAGGCCTGAGCCAGCTGGTAGTACGGGTGTATCGCCACGTGGCGTCGCCCCCCCGTATCACAGAGTTGGTGGCATTTATGAGGCTGAGCGGGTGTGCAGCCTGCAATGATGCTGGGTGCACTGGTATGTCCTCTGCCATGACAAAATAAAGACCCATAATCAAATGGGATACCTGGTGGCCTGCAGTGCGGGCTACATGATGTGGAGGGTGCCAGGATCGTTGGCCCCGGGCTTGTGGCTTGCAGAGGCACGTGGTGGGCCCTCTTTTCCATACGCCGGTGGCAGTAAGTGAGCAGTGAGGCCTGGGTGAGCAAGGGGGGCACGTACCGCTGGGCAGCGGGAGCGGATGGGGTGCAGCTGCCTGGGTGCGCTGGGGCGGGCATGCCCCTCTGGGTGGCAGGAGGGGCTGGGGTGCAGCTGCCTGGGTGCGCAGGGGCAGACTGGAGATGCTGTTGCATGAAATTGTATGTACTTTGCATTCATGTATCTAGACTCTGTTTCAGATGACCGGTCTGTCTCAGATGTGGGACCTGGTGAACTGCACTACATACTGGCACGTGGGTGGAGACACACCGGTGGCAGCAGGAGAACAGTGTGGCCTGGGTGCGCAGTGTCAGCACTCTATTTCCCTGTCCCTCTCTTCTTTTCTCTATCTCTCTCTCGCCCTCTCTGTCGGTCTATCTCTCTCTCCCCCTCACTGTCCATCTATCTCTCTCTCTCCCTCTCTGTCCGTCTATCTCTCTCTCTCTCCCTCTCTGTCCGTCTATCTCTTTCTCCTCCTCTCTGTCCATCTATCTCTCTCTCTCCCACACTCTGTCCGTCTATCTCTCTATCCCCACTCTGTCTATCTATCTCTCTCTCCCTCTCTGTCTCTCCTTTGCTCTCTCTCTGTCCCTTGATGTGTGCAGGACACACCTTCTCATTATGATTTTTGTCTTGCAGGCTCTGACCTACGGAGTGTCCCGAGGGGTGCCACCATTTATCTTTATTTCTGTTCTGTGTTTGTTTTAATACATTTTCATTTGTTGCTTCAAAGGTGAGTGTGTGATGCTCATTTTTGTGTCGACACATGCATGTAACCAGATGTGATTGTGCGACATCAGGCTGGAAATTTGGTACATGATTCTGTGTAGTTGATGTGGCATGTCTTTGTCAGGGTGGGGGGGGGGGCCCGTGGTAGGTTGCGGTGTGTGTTTTGGGGCCCTCTTGGGTGTCCGGGCTGCATGATCAGTGGTTCCATGGCATCTGTTGTTCTTCAGGTGTGGCTCTGGGCTGGGCTCACGTCTGTGGTGCAGGCTGTGGTCCGACTTTACACCAAGCCAGAGCAGGTGTTAGTTTCCTGCTGCTAACACGCCTTATCGCATGTTTTGTGATCTTATCGCTGATGTGGCTGGTCGTTGAGAATGTTGCGGAATGGTGTTGTCGCGGCTTTTTGACCGGGAACGCCTACTCTGCATCTCATTAGCGATAGTTGCGGGGGTCATCTGTGGAAATCTTTTTGCGGCTGCTATCACAGGGATACTGGTACTATGGCTGTTAGTACCAGCTTGTGAATGGTGCAATACATTTATCACAACTTTGGCTGGGATAAAGTGCTGTTAACTCGGCGATAGCTCCTTGAGAATATGCCCCTCTGATTCCTAACTAGGCAACTCTTGTAACACATAGTAACTCTGAGTACCTTTGGCATAATCATAAATGCATATCGTGCAACATAGTTCAGACTTAAGAATCCTTCCTATTTCATCACAAGATAATCTTGAGTTATAGCAGCAATCTTTCAGTCTTAGAAGACCTCAAGATAAATGTTCATATAATTCAAGGTCTGTTTTGGCTACAGGACATACCCTTCGGAGTACTTCTCTTTATCTCTGTATTTTAAAAAAATCTAGCTCTACATAGCGAGGACCTGGCTACACTATTACTACTATCTGACAAAGATGCTATGGTCTATGAGCAAATGTATGCCCAAACATCCAAGATGTCTG
This sequence comes from Lissotriton helveticus, assembly GCF_964261635.1. Classification (NCBI taxonomy): domain Eukaryota; kingdom Metazoa; phylum Chordata; class Amphibia; order Caudata; family Salamandridae; genus Lissotriton; species Lissotriton helveticus. The sequence continues at coordinate 852,751,905 of NC_136063.1, forward strand.
CCATATCTTCAAACTAAGAGAGAGTTTAAGGCCTGCTGCGAAATGTAGTTTGTCATTGGGACACTGTCACATAGTGATTTCTCTAGGTATTTGATGCATCTCTACAGACAGGGCAGACACCCTTTCTTATCCCTGTGATGGATTCAATTTAATTGGTTCTGGAGTACAGCTCCCGCACCTTTGCCACACCTGCAACGTCACTGTGATCTGCTCTGCCTAGAACAGGTGCATCAGTACAATAAGTGCTGCTTGGTGAGCACCGGCAGTGCTACAATCGAATGCACCGACATACACATTATTTTCTATCCACACTTTCCTGCACACAGTAGCAGTTTTCTATACAAAAGTCATATAAAAAGAAAAATAACAAGCACTGAAAGGCGCTGCTTAAGCTGTTATAAAACGTAAGTTAAGGGCCCACAGACTTTCTTAGTGACCTGCTGTTGGCATTGCTGAATTCCAGGTTTGCTGAAGACCAAGGCGGCTTAGTTATGTTTCAAAGCCCTACATTCTTTTCATATCGTATTCTTCCTTCTCCTTTCTCCTTTACCTGCTTTGTCCTCATTTGGCCTCGGTCAAAGTCTTATTCCATAGAAATGAGTGTTGGTTCTTGCTACTGACTAACACTTGTAAAAAGTAAGCACCGGTGAAATGTAAAGAAAACGGAATACAATCAGCTGTTTGCATGTAACATTGGACAGTGTGAGATTAATCCTAGTGTAATGACTGTGCTTATCCATCAGTGGTTCTGAGGAATCAATGTGTTTCAGAAGTTGGTTTTTATTATATACAGTGTCACAAAAAATAAAAAATATTTTGTAATTAAAAATGCAAATCTAAACCTGTTCAAATTTGACTAATTTTACTGACTTTAGAAAACAATATACTTACTGCTTAAACAATTACGTTAGCAAACAATGTTGCATCGTAAAGTAGCTTGATTTTACTGTAAGACCCCGTCTAACTTTTCGTTCATGTATGTGGTCTTGCTGGTCTTGGTGAAGATAATTTGAGTTCAAGAGGAACACGAAAGATTTGGTAGAAGGAAACCACTTTAAGGACCTGCTATGGTTAATACTCGCATATTTGCCAAATGGTTTTTTGCCCAGGGTCCATGTTCCGAATATCTAAATAACTAGTGTACACAAACCAGGTTAACTTCATACAGGAATTCGAGGAACAGCTCTTCAATGGATCAGTTCTTCCCTGATAGGATGCATGAAGAAAACAGCCGAGTCTCCTACACCTCTGAACCCACTAGCTGATCTGTGAAGTTCCCTAGGGATCATCTGTCAGCTTCAAGCTCTTTATTATCTATATGGCCAGCATTCGCCAATTGCATGTAAACCAATGGAACCAACTGTGAGAAGTTGGCCTGATATGCAGTGCTCACTATTCTAGTGATCACTATGTATCAGTCCAGACAACCCTTATTGATGATTGGTTGTAAGTCAACCTGATAGACCAGCTAGCCTAGTAGCATGGATACGAGCAGTCTAAGGCTAAGACTCTAGAGGGCGTGTTAAGCCAGCTGTTTTACCATCACATTACCCCTTGAACACCAAGTGAAAGGACACCACACAAGTTGTTATCAAAAATAAAGTATATTTATTTATAACAGGACTACCCTGGCTCTTTATGAGACAGGGAGCTAAGCACCCAACAAAACTCTTAAAGAATTACTGAAAGTCGCACAATTTACACAAATGCCCGAGTGGCACGAAAAACCATATACACAAGAAGTGGAATGCGAAGTTACTAGCAGGTAAGTAATACTTTTCTAGACTGTAGAAACGCTAGGCCTACAATGCTGAACCCTTGGATTAGAAGCAGGAGGCCTAGGAACGCCGTGTGCAGAGTGGGAACTCTCACGCGTAATGCGGGAACAAGTCTATGGATACTAGCAATCACAAAGTTACTGTTCTCGGGCGAACCCGACTAGGTGAGTCGAAAACAAGAGTGGATCCGAACACTTAGGGTGTTGGACTATGCTGGAGCACCGGAGTACTCAGTTTACCTAGCCCAGGGGCTGCGGCTGCATAGGGTTCAAGCTGCGTCGGAAACCCTCGTTGAAGAACCAGGAGCCTGAAGAAAGAAGTTGCTGGCAGGCGGCCAGTGAAGAAGTTCGTGGTGATCCAAGCCTGGATCAGGGAAGAAGAAGACCTGTAAGCAGAGGGGACCAAGTTCTGAATCACTAGCCAGTGATTTAGGTGGGCACCAGAGTGGCACCGGACGAAGTCACCTCAACCAGGTGAGTGGGTGCTGCTGGGCTCTGCAGTCTCTCGGACCAGGAGGCGTTGTCGGCGACCAGGATGGAGGTGCGAGCTGTCCCACGAAGATATCTGCTTTCAACGTGGCTGGACCCAGGATTGGGGCAACAAGTCTTGGCAAATGCAAGCCCACGCGGTGGACTTAAAATGGCGTCTGGAGTGGACCAGGAGGGTCCAGGGTGCTCCTCTGTTGGAGGGGAGCAAGGGCCAGTCTGGAGCAACCAGACCAGCGGTGTTTGTCATCGTGAAGCGTCGCAAGAGGGCCACTAGCCAACGGGCAAGTGACCTGGACAACGCGGTGAGCAGCAAAGAGCAGAAGGGCCCCACGCAGATCTCATGGATGCAGGGGGGCTGAACTTCGGTGCTGGAGCTGCTCAGGGTCGGGGCTTCTCTTACCCCAAAGCACTCAGTCGAGGGTCACTCGGTGGTCGTGCTGGACAAGCGTCGTGCAGTCTTCAAAGATGGCCGGTCCCTCGAGGTCTCGTCACACCCACGGATCACAGCTGGGCTGATGATGCAGGTTGAGGTCAGAGGTGCCAGGGAAGCCGGTTCTCGTCATGCTGGGCAGTCTTGATCCAGAGGAGAGACTTACAGCAGACCGCGGTGCTTGGTTGGTGCCTGCTGCTGCAGGGTGACTACTCCTTAGTCACAAGGGAGAAATCTTAGGAAGAGTCTTGAGTTCCTCTCGTAGAAAGTCGGTTCAGGATTCAAAGATTGATCTAATTTGGAAGGGGGCCAGTTCCTACCTTTATCCTGCAAAAAGGGGCTGGCACGCGACTAAGTCCTGCCCTATGGGTGGGACTAGGAGGGGGGTGGTTACACCCCTCTACTTTGGCGGGCTTTCCCCAGATCAGGGGCTGGAGTGCCCCTGGAACTGGTTAAAGCCGGCCTATGCACAGTGAGCACCGGGGTGCCACTTGCAGTCACCTTCCTCTAAAGCCCTGCCTACCTAGGATACACAAAATCCTGTCTGGGACGGTGCTGGCACCGCCCCTGGCAGGAAACCCTTTGTCCTTGCCTCCTGGGCTGGGAGGACTCCCAGCAGCAGGAGGGCAGACTTGTGTCTCGGTGGCAGCATCCATCTTGTGGAGCTGAGGCTATGTCTGACTTTAACCGGGGTTACAGGTTACCAACATGTCGTGTCCCTCTAGAAGGGTGGAATGCTAACCCCGTCGCCAGAATTGGCGAGGGGTTAGTATTCCAATTCGTATGACACCTTACTCGACATGTTTTGATAATGTTATACCAAAGTTAGCATATGACCGCGAGGTACATAATGCACTTAAGAGTATATGGTATAGCGTTATCATGGAACAGCTATTAGGACTTGGTTCCGCAAGCTGCAAACGGGCTCAGCTCATGCCAGAGCACCATTTCACATTATTCCACGCACTCTGCCTTCAGGATTGTTAAGGCCTGCCATAGGAGTGACTGATAGGAATATATGTGTCCATTTTAGGTTTAGATATAGGAATACTATATCTAAAGCAAAGGGTGATTACACCACCTTGCCCCAGCTGTCAAGCAGCCAGTTGTGTCTGATTTAGTTAGTCAACTCAGGGGTGGCATAATACATGCTGCAGCCCCTGGGAGACTTCTGGGTGCACCTCAGCCCTGGGTACAGGGACTTGGAGAGGGCCCAGTGCCAATTCAGTACCTGGGTACAATTTGGAGTAGAGAGAACAGCTAGGCTGTGGGTCTGATTAGCAGGCCCACAGCCAGGGAAAGTCGTAAACCAGTGAAGCAAAAAGCAAAAAATCTGGGTGATCATAGGATTGCAGACCCTACTCTCCTACATGACCCCCCCCCCAAACTTTGGGACAATAAGCTAACCTTGACCAGGTGAGTCTTCTTGCTCTAAGTGGAAATACCTGGAGAGCCCATCAGCATTGCCATGACCAGTACCAGGTCTATGCTCCACTGTAAAATCCATCCCCTGTAGGGAAATGGACCACCTAAGTAGTTTGGGGTTTTCACCCTTCATCTGATTTAGCCATAAGAGGGGGTAATGGTCGGTCTGAATCTTAAAGTGAGTGCCAAACAAGTATGACCTCAACTTTTTCAGGGCCCACACCACAGCAAAGGCCTCCCTCTCAATAGCTGACCAATTTTTCTCTCTGGGGGTCAGCCTTCTGCTAATAAAAGCAATGGGCTGGTCGTTACCATCAAAATTCAGCTGAGATAGAACAGCTCCCACACCCAACTCAGAAGCATCTGTTTGGACAATGAAGGTCTTGGAGTAATCTGGACTCTTTAGGATAGGTGCTGTGCACATGGCCTGCTTTAGGTCATTGAATGCTTTCTGACAGCTTGCTGTCCACTGAACTTTCTTTGGCATCTTTTTACTTGTCAGGTCATTAAGTGGAGTCACAATGGACCCATAATTCTTGACAAATTTCCTATAGTACCCAGTCAGGCCCAAGAAAGCTCGAACCTGAGTCTGGGTTGTTGGAGGAGCCCAGTCCTTGATGGCCTGTATCTTGCTCTCCAAGGGTTGAACCTGGCCTCCACCTACAAGGTGGCCCAGGTATACAACCTGTGTCTGCCCTATCTGGCACTTAGTGGCCTTGATAGTGAGACCTGCCTTTTGCAGTGCCTCTAACACTTTCCTCAGGTGGACCAGGTGATCCTCCCAGGTGGAACTAAAGACAGCTATATCATCAAGATATGCTGCACAGAAGTCATCCAGCCCAGTGAGAACTTGATTCACCAGCCTTTGGAAGGTGGCAGGTGCATTTTTCAAACCAAAGGGCATTACCACAAATTGATAATGCCCACCAGGGGTAGAAAATGCTGTCTTGGGCTTGGCCTCCTCAGCTAACCTGATTTGCCAATACCCAGCTGTCAGGTCAAATGTACTTAAGTAGTTGGCAGAAGCCAATCTATCTATAAGTTCATCTGCTCTTGGTATTGGGTGGGCATCAGTCTTAGTGACTGCATTGAGTCCTCTGTAGTCTACGCAAAACCTCATCTCTCTCTTACCACCCTGGGTGTGAGGCTTTGGCACTAGAACTACTGGGCTAGCCCAAGGGCTATCTGAGGGCTCAATGACTCCCAGCTCCAACATTTTCTGCACTTCTGTCTTGATGCAGTCTCTGACATGATCAGGCTGTCTGTAGATTTTACTCTTGACAGGCAGACTGTCTCCAGTGTCAACTTCATGGGTACACCAATCAGTTTGACTGGGTGTTAGAGAGAACATATGTCTAAAGGATTGCAAAACTTGTCTACAATCCTGTTGCTGATGTTCAGAGAGGCTGCCACAAAAGACAACACCATCTACTGATCCATCATCAGGATTCTGAGTGAGCAGGTCTGGGAGAGGGTCACTCTCTTCCTCCTGTCCCTCATCTGTGGCCATGAGCAAGCTCATGTCCTTCCTGTCGACATATGCCTTGAGCCTGTTCACATGGAGCACCCTGAGGGGGCTACTGGGAGTTCCAAGGTCCACCAGGTAGGTGACCTCTCCCTTTTGCTCAATGATGGTGTGGGGCCCAGACCATTTGTCTTTGAGTGCTGCTGGGGCCACTGGCTCCAGCACCCACACCTTCTGTCCAGGCTGGTACACAGTCAGGACAGCCTTCTGGTCATGCCAAGCTTTTTGGAGTTCTTGGCTGGCCTCAAGGTTTTTAGATGCCTTCTCCATGTATTCAGCCATTCTGGAGCGGAGACCAAGTACATAGTCCACTATGTTGGTTGCAGGCTTTTTGAGAGGTCTCTCCCATCCTTCCTTCACCAAACACAGGGGTCCTCTTACAGGATGCCCATACAGAAGTTCAAAAGGGCTGTAGCCAACCCCCTTCTATGGGACCTCTCTGTAAGCAAACAAGAGGCAAGGTATCAGGACATCCCATCTACGCCTGAGCTTTTCAGGTAGTCCATGAATCATCCCTTTGAGGGTCCTGTTGAATCTTTCAACAAGCCCATTGCACTGTGGATGATAGGGTGTGGTGAACTTGTAGTTGACACCACATTCCTTCCACATTGCAGTCAGATATCCTGACATGAAGTTTGCACCTCTGTCAGAAACAACCTCCTTAGGGAAGCCCACTCTGGAGAACACTCCAACTAGAGCCCTTGCCACTACAGGTGCTGTAGTGGTCCTAAGTGGAATAGCTTCAGGATACCTGGTGGCATGGTCCACCACCACCAGTATAAACTTGTGCCCTGATGCTGTCTGGGGTTCCATTGGACCAACAATGTCAATCCCCACTCTTTCAAAGGGAACCCCCACCACAGGTAGTGGTATCAGGGGGGCCTTGGTTGTGCCACCTGACTTACCACTGGCTTGGCAAGTGACACAGGAGCGACAAAACTCCTTGGTATTCTCATTCATGTGAGGCCAGTGAAAGTGTGAGACAAGCCTGTCCCAAGTCTTTGTCTGGCCTAAGTGACCTGCAAGGGGAATCTCATGGGCCAAGGTGAGAAGGAAACCCCTCTGAGACAAGGGGATGACCAGCCTCCTGGTTGCACCAGGCTTGGGGTCTCTTGACTCAGAGTACAGGAGTCCATCTTCCCAGTATACCATGTGGGCACCTGTGGCATTCCCTGCAGCCTCAGCAGCAGCCTGCTGTCTGAGGGGTTCAAGGGAAGGGCAGTCTAACTGTGCCTTCCCCAGGTCTTCTCTGGAGGGTCCCCCTGAGCCCAGAAACTCAACTTGATCAAGTTCAAGCTCTTTAGGCTCAGTTTCCCTCAGCTCTCTCAGATCAGCCTCCTCAGAGACTTGATCCTCAACCTGGGGCAAGGGGGAAGGCAATGCCTTAACCCTACTGCTCTTCTTCTTGGAAGGTGTCTGGTCCATGGTTCCAGGATCCAGCACCTGTTCAGTGGGGCATCTTCTGGCCTGTGACCTAGTCACAGTAAGCACATGTGCTGGCAAGCCTAACATTTCCATGTGAGTCCTCTGCTCCACTTCTGACCATAATGATGACTCCAAATCATTGCCCAACAAACAATCCACTGGGAGGTCTGAACTAACCACAACTTTCTTTTGGCCACTTACCCCTCCCCAGGAGAAAGCAACAATCGCCATACTATGACTGGTAGTGATGTTGCTGGCATTGGTCACCAGGAAATCTATACCTGGCATGATCTGTCCAGGGTCCACAAAGTTAGGTGTCACCATTGTGACACTGGCACAAGTGTCCCTATAGGCCTGAGCCATTTTGCCATTTATCAAAGGTGTCTGCCTGTATTTGCCCAAAGTATTGGGACTTACATCAGGGGACATATCCATATCCCCTGTACAGACAAGGACAGCCTGAGTGAGTGTGCCAACTAAGTTGTCAGACCCCTCAGTTCCCAAGGTTAACCCAACTATTCCCTTGGGAGGTGCACTACCACTACTGACTGTACTAGGGGGTGCAGTTGCCTTAGGGGCTGTAGTGGTAGGAGTTTGCCCTCCTCTTTTGGTGCACTCACTAAACCAGTGAGACTTACTTTTACAGTACAGGCACCACCTTTTTGACTGGCCTTCTTGAGTCTTCTTTTTCTGCTGTGAAGCCTGACCCCCACCCTCTTTTGTTTGTTGGGGACCTGTTGAAGACTTCTGGTCATTTTGTTCACTCTTGGTATTACCCTTCTGGTCTGCTTTCTTCTGACCACCCTGGTTCTGGTTCTGGTTCTGCTTGATCCTTGTTCTGACCCATTTGTCTGCCTTCTTTCCCAATTCTTGGGGAGAGGTCAGATCTGAATCAACAAGGTGCTGGTGCAACAACTGGTTCTGACAGTTATTTAAAATCTGTTCTCTCATCATAAGATTATACAATCCTGTGTAATCAGTAACCTTGCTACCCAGCAACCAGCCCTCCAAAGCCTTAGTGGCACAATCCACAAAGTCAGACCAGTCCTGAGACTGAGTTTTCTGGGTGTCTCTGAACTGCAACCTGTACTGCTCAGTGGTTAAACCAAACCCATCAACCAGTGTATTTTTCAGGACCTGGTAATTGTTAGCATCCTCCACTCTTGTAGTGAGGAGCTTATCTCTACCTTTGCCATCAAAGGAGAGCCACAGTATAGCTGCCCACTGACTCTGGGGAATGCACTGTACAGTGCAGGCCCTCTCCAAAGCAGTTGCTGGATGTCATCCCCTTGTTTAAAGGGGGGCACTATCTTTGTCAGGTGTTTAGTATCTAAACCCTTCTCTTTTTCTCTTGGGAGATTGCTGCCACCAGTGGGAACTGTCCCACTCATCTGCTGCTCTCTAGCAAAGGCAAGCTTCTCTTTGGCCAGGGCAAGTTCTTCCCTTTCAATCCTCAGATTAGCCTGTCTCATCCTTGCTTCATGCTCTATTCTCTGAGGGGAAGTCAGTCTCCTCTGGGGAGAATTCCTCCTCCTCTGAGAAGAGGCATTAGAGTGCAGAGATCTATTTGAGTCCCTAGAAAGAGATCTATCTCTCCTAACTCCAAGGTTAGGCCTCATTAAGGTCAGCACTGGGGGTCCCCCAGCTCCTTCCCTAAGTAGGTCTAAGTTGGCCCTAGTAAGTCTGCTGACTAACTCAGACCTCTTGTCTGCCTCATCCCCAGAGGTCTCCTCTTCTTCCTCCTCCTCAACTGCATTTTCAGTGTCAAGGAGGTCTGGATCACCAAGGTGTCCCTCTAAGGCTGGCATATTCCCATCTCCCTGAGATGCTTTCCTAGCATCATATGTCTCTAAGAGACCTATCAGAAAGGGAATGGTGGGGTTAGACCCCTGTTTCAGTTTCCTGGAGGTACACACCTGTCTCATCTCCTGGAAACTGAGAGCTGCATATCTTGATTTGACCTGTGGAGGGTCAATAACCACAAGGGGAGTCTCAGTAGACTCTCCATGGGTAGACATGCTTTTCTAGTGAGGTGTAAGTGGTGCACTTACCTACACTATTTGTTTACCTACTGATCCCTTGCTAGAGTTGTAGTTTAGGGTGTGCTAGGCCCTAGGAGTAAGCATGGGCGTAAAATCCGCTCCGCTCGCGGATTTTTCGGATTTTCGGCAAATTCGCAATCCGCGAACGCTCGCGAATTTGTCGAAAATCCGTGAATCCGCTCGCGGCGGATTTTTTGCTTGGTTGCGGCGCGCGGCGTGGTGCACGGCGTTCACTTTCCGTCATTTAGCGTTTGCCGAGTTGTTTTTCTTTGCGAGTGACGCGCCATTTTAGATCTTGCTGCGTGTTCCTGCGGGAGTTTGGCGCCCGCGAATACGTACTCGCGGCTTGCCACCTTGCACAGCACACCTCACGAGAGTTCGCAATTGCGAACACGTAGTTGCGGCGGAAAGGAACAATCTCGCACTTGCGAAATAGAGATTTTGCAATTTCGCACAAGAAAATCACCAGCAAACAGGATAAACCTTCAGAAAATTATGATTTTTATCAGAATCACTCCTCAGGTTGACATTTGCATGGCCTTTTTTTTTGCAAGGAGTCCATTTTGGGGGGGGGGGAGGAAGGAAGTGCCCCACAGTCTCCAACTTCCTGTTCCTGTCCAGCAGGCTCCTCCCAGTGCTTTGTCCATCTCCTGGTCACTTTCATTTGGATCTGGAGCTGGAAGGATTACTTTTTAGGGTGCTGCTGGATATTTGGATTTGAGGCCTTTTTGACTGTCTTCGGATCATTTTTGGATTAGAAATCAACTTTCACAAGTAAGTTTGTTTGGGGCATTACAGTTGCTGCAAGTAAAATTTTGGAACTTTTTCAGAACATTAAATAAATTATATTGTGGGTAGCCACAGTATCCAGTAGGACCAGGGTTGGTTAGGGGTGCATGATACAACTGTTTTGTTAAATTTAAACACCATTGAGGCCATGGATGGGCTGGGATTGTGCTGATTTTTGTCCTTTTTTTGGGCCTGCTGGTGTGGCCCTTTGCCCAGGGGTGGTGAGTGTTGCATGGGCCTAGTCTTTCTGTGGGGTGTCTTCTTGAATTTAAACACCATTGAGGCCATGGATGGGCTGGGATTGTGCTTATTTTATTGTTTTTTGTCGTTTTTGGGGGGGTGCTGGTGTGGCCTTTTGCCCAGGGGTGGTGGTGCATGGACTGAGTGTGCCTGTGGTGTGGTCTCACTCTCTTTAATGTAAACATCATGGATGGCATTGGATTGTGGTGATTTCTGGCTGTTTTTCTGTTTTTTGGGGGTGTACTGTTGATGTGGACTGGCCATGTGGGTGGTGGTGGTGGCCATCTTGAGTGCTGGCTGGTACAGGCAACATGTGCTTGGGGTGTAAGGGGCCATTTTGAGGAGAGGCAGTGTCTGGGGCCTGCACTTATTTTGCCTACTTTTCATCCATTATGCCCAGGGGTAGTGAGTGTTGCATGGGCCTAGTGTTTCTGAGGGGTGTCTTCTTGAATTTAAACACCATTGAGGCCATGGATGGGCTGGGATTGTGCTGATTTTATTGTTTTTTGTCGTTTTTGGGGGGCTGCTGGTGTGGCCTTTTGCCCAGGGGTGGTGGTGCATGGACTGAGTGTGCCTGTGGTGTGGTCTCACTCTCTTTAATGTAAACATCATGGATGGCATTGGATTGTGGTGATTTCTGGCTGTTTTTCTGTTTTTTGGGGGTGTACTGTTGATGTGGACTGGCCATGTGGGTGGTGGTGGTGGCCATCTTGAGTGCTGGCTGGTACAGGCAACATGTGCTTGGGGTGTAAGGGGCCATTTTGAGGAGAGGCAGTGTCTGAGGCCTGCACTTATTTTGCCTACTTTTCATCCATTATGCCCAGGGGTAGTGACTGAGTGTTGCATACTTGCATGTCCCACTCCCTAGTCTTTCTGTGGGGTGTCTTCAATGTAAACATCATGGATGGCATGGGATTGTGCTCATTTTTCTGTGCTTTGTCGATTTTTTGGGGTGTATAACTGAACTGATGTTCCTCTGTCTTCCATTGCTTTTAGGTGCACAAAAAGACTCAAGAGAACCACCAGTGCCAGGAAGAAGTCCTGCAGCGGTGTGTGTGTGCAGCATAACGTCACGCGACGTCACGTCTGGACACAGAACCCTCTGCAACTCGTGCAACTGCTGCCGTGCTGACCTGCTCTGAAGAAGATGGCCCCAAAAAAAGTAACCCGTAGCTCCTCTAGCAAGAAAGGTGCCAGTAAGGAGCAGAAGAAGCAAGTTACCAAGGACACTGGTGTGCTGCCCGCCCCTTTTTTTGGGAGTAAAAAAAAAAGTATGCCTGCAGCAGCGGGATCTGCTGGGGACCAAGCTGGCAGCAGCACCCCCGCTCCATTGGGCTCAGTGCCACCACCTCCACCATGCCAACTTAAGTCCAAGCCCTTGAGTGCTGCAGAGGCAGCCAGTATAGTTCTTCAATCACCATCGAGCAGTGATGTTGGCTCATCGCAAGAAAGCAGCAGCAATGTCCCTCAATCAACACAGGTTGTTGTAGCTCATCTGACGAGTGTTGAACAACCACAGCCGCAACAACAATCACATGTGCAAGTACAAGCCCAAGTACATGTGGAAGGAGAGGCAGCGCAAGGAGATGCGCAAGCAGAGGTGCATGGAGGGTCACAAGTGCCCACAATAGTTGTTCCTCCCGAAGTAGGGGCACATCAGGAAATCGACAATCAAGGCGAGGTATCATTTGAGGAAGCCACTCCTCCTGATGATCCTTCATTGTCTTCCACACCCCTAGCAAGGAAGAGATCAAGGGTGGTGTCTACATCTTCTTCAAGCACACCTCCTTCTGATGATACGGATCAAACTTGGGAACCAGCACCACAGCCGTCTGAGAGTGAGGCACACCATGATCCGACAAAGGTAGTTAAGCGTAAAAGGAAGCTCGTCCAAAGTCTCAGAGTTATGGAGTGTGATGAGTCTCAACAAGAAGTGGCGGATACTGCTGCTGATGAAGACTCTGCCAACGACGACCCAGTCATCATAAAGGTCACTGCAGCCCCAGCGGGCATGCAGCAAACAGACATTTTGACCCTAGCCCGAAGAGCTGCTGAGCGTGATGATGATGTTGTCGATGAGGAGGCAGTGGAAACACCACAATCATTGGAGTTAAGTAGTACACCAACTTGTCCCGCTTCCATATTTCTTTCTGGCAAGAAGAGACCTCCGTCAACCTCGACCTTAATTAGTGGCGGTGAAAGTGCAAAACGTACAAAAGTTGGGCAATCCAGATCCTCCACTTCATCTGGCATTAGCTTCATGACCACCACCACCAGTATCGCCGCCTCCTCCAGGTCCCACAGACACTTCAAGTCCCCAGTTTGGGACTTCTTTACTGTTTGTCCCAAAAATCCAAAGTTTGCCATTTGTACCCTTTGTAAGCTTGCAGTTAGTCGTGGTAAGTCAGGTACCAACTATGGTACCGGCGGCCAGAGAGGTCATCTTGAGAGAAAGCACGCTGTCAAATGGTTTGCGCACCTAGATGCGATCAAGAAAGGCCAAATTCAAGGAAACGTTGATGTTTCATCTGAAGATGACGAGCAGGAAGAAGACGTGTCAAACACTTCCCTTACACCCAGTACCCCTGTCAGCAGCACACCCAATGTGAGGCACACTAAGAGTGTTGGAGCGAGTGAGACACCAACGCACAAAAGTTCACCAGCGAGCAAAATTGGGTCAACGAAGTCATTATCAGCCCGTAAATGCTTGGTCCAGGGCAACATTTGAACAATGCTTACTTCAGACGTGCCATATGAACGCAACCACCCACTGACGCGTCTGTATAACACTAAGCTGGCTAAAATGCTAGCTGTGGACCTTCTACCTTTTTCTTTTGTAGAAGCGGTAGGTTTTCTTGAATTAGTGGCAACGCTCTGCCCTAAATGGAAGGTTCCGAGCCGGTTCTATTTTGCCAGAGTTGCGGTTCCAGCACTACATGAAGATGTGCTGGAGGCGATTGGGGCAGCTTTGCAGAAGAGTGCTGTTCACACAATACATCTGACAACAGACATGTGGACCAGTGGCGCAGGCGCTGATTACATGTGCATCACTGCACACTGGGTCTCTTTTTCAGGTGTTAAAGCAAAGCTAAACGCAGGTGTTGACCCGGACAAAGTTTTCAAAGCTGCTCGGAAACATGCAACACTAGCCATGTTTGGCTTGGAGAAAAGTCACACAGCAGAAAACCTTTTGGAAGAGTTTAACAAAAAGGTCTTGAAAATGCTATCCCCCCTAAAACGCAAGATTGGTTATGTTTCCACGGATAATGGCGCCAATGTAGTTAAGGCCATGTTGAAGGGTGACCATGTTAGAGTGCCGTGTTTGGCGCACTCTATCAACCTGGTAGTTCAAAAATTCTTGATTGATAAACAGAGTCCAGCGTTCGAGGTAATGGCCACCTGCCGCAAAATGTGCAACCATTTCAGCCATTCTTTTAAGGCCCGGAAGCATCTGCGGAGACTGCTACTTCAACGTGGAATGCCAGTGAAAGCACTCATCCAGGAGGTGGCAACACGTTGGAACTCAACCTTCTACATGCTTGAGCGTCTGTATGAGCAGTATACGGTACTCGATCACTATTTCTTCACAGAGGGTACATCTCAGAAGGAGGACCTGCGGATGAGTGCGGCGCAATGGGACATAGTTAAAAGCCTGACAGACATGCTTCGTCCTTTTGAGTTCTTCACGCGTGCAGTCAGCCAGGAGGACTGTAATTTGGGAAAAGCTATCCCATTGTTGTGCATGCTGGAGCACCAACTGATGGCGGTGTCTTCTGAGTTTGAAAAAGATGTACAAAAAAAAGACCATTTTATTTTGTCTGAGAAATTATTAGAGCGCCTACGTGGTGATGAACGTCTTCAAAAGATCAAGTCAGATCAGCATTACATTTGTGCTACTATTCTGGATCCACGCTACAAAAAGGCGCTGGCAGGCGAAGCATTCTTTCCTTTTGCTAATGCAGATGTTCAAAAGTACAAACGTTGGTTAGCCTGGTCAGCCAAGAGGTTTGAAAAAGAACGGCAGGTTATTGAAAGAGAAGCCAGTACATCAGCATCAGCATCAGCAGGCCATCCCCAGTCACAAGAATCCACTTCTGCACCTGTGGCTGGGGCACAAGTGACCTCTCAGCCGTTAAAGACACCGGCAACTGGATCATCTGCACCACACACAACAAAAACAGTGGCTGCTGTAGAGGATTGGCTAAGTTTGCTTGGGTATGGTTCTCGAAAAAATGTCACAGCCACAGCAAAAAGTAAGCAAAGTGGAGGAACCGTTGATGACCTTGAGTCGATGGTGCAGGACTATCTGAATGACTCAACAGAGGTCTTTCTTAATGATGAGCCATTGCAGTATTGGCATGGCAAAAAACAATTGTGGCCACAGCTCTTCAACCTGGCTATAAACTATTTGTCTTGCCCACTCGCAAGTGTGTCTTCTGAACGTGTTTTCAGTGCTGCTGGTGGCATTGTAACTCCCAAACGGAGCCGCCTCTCGCCCAAAAATGTGGAGCGGCTGACAATGATCAAGATGAATCAGCACCTCATACCACCAGATTACAAAGTACGAGAAAGCACGCCGCATGAAGACGAGGAGGACGGCAACGTAGATGAGGGGATTTGTTCTCTGTTCGGTGGCACTGACCTCATCCAGCCTGAATTCGCAGAGTATGATGACGAAATCTTGTTCTTATTCCCTGACACCGAGCCCTGAAAATGAGACAATCAATCAAGAACTTTCTTTTTCGTCCTTATTCACTTTTATTCCTGTGTGCTTTGTGTTTCTCTTTCTTTGTTTTGCACAGTTAATTTAATTCAAACTTTAATCACCTAATCCCAAAAACAAGACCATCATCAGAACTGTCTTCACTTGTTTGCTTATTGATTTGAAGGTGCCGCAGTCTACATTCCTCAGGTTCACAAGTTCTGAAGAACATGCTCCTCTATCCTCCTCCTCCAGACTGCGATTTCCCTCAAAGCAGAGTGCTGGATTACGCCCAATGAAGAAAGACTCAGCACTTGTGGGGGTGTTGTACTTCTTTGCGGGTGAGTTGACGGATTTGGGCCCATTGCTGTGAAGCTCTAATAATGGACAAAAGTGTTTTGGACCAAATATGAGGTGGAAATTTCTTGCCGTTTTTGCTGACTTGCTTGCCTTTGAGGTGCTCTTTGGCGGGGTTCCGGGTGTTTGTGGGTAATTTTTGGTGTCTGGGAGCACTGTTGCGACAGTCTAATCTTGATTGCATTTGCTTTTCAGGAAATCCGTGGTGGAAAACAGGAGTTATGATGATTGATGATGATGATGACCTAGCTGCACAGCGCCGCGTTTGGACCGAAGGCCGAGAGATATTGTAAGTATGAGATTTAGCTTTTTCGCTGTTTGGGGGTGTTGTCGGGTGGTTTTTTCCGGGTGGGTTGGCGGGTCTTGCCTGGGGCATTCCTGGGAAGGTCTAATACCGGGTAGAAGTGTTTTGGACAAAATCCTGAAGGAACAGCCTTTTTTTTGCTATTTCTTCTGTCATCTTGCTCAATGTAGCGTTTTGGGGGCCTTCCTGCTGTTCGTGGGTGGGTTGCGGCCGGGGTCTCTGTCGAAGCACTGCTGCGACAATCTAATCTTGATTGCATTTGCTTTTCAGGAAATCCGTGGTGGAAAACAGGAGTTATGATGATGGATGATGATGATGACCTAGCTGCACAGCGCCGCGTTTGGACCGAAGGCCGAGAGATATTGTAAGTATGAGATTTAGCTTTTTCGCTGTTTGGGGGTGTTGTCGGGTGGTTTTTTCCGGGTGGGTTGGCGGGTCTTGCCTGGGGCATTCCTGGGAAGGTCTAATACCGGGTAGAAGTGTTTTGGACAAAATCCTGAAGGAACAGCCTTTTTTTTGCTATTTCTTCTGTCATCTTGCTCAATGTAGCGTTTTGGGGGCCTTCCTGCTGTTCGTGGGTGGGTTGCGGCCGGGGTCTCTGTCGAAGCACTGCTGCGACAATCTAATCTTGATTGCATTTGCTTTTCAGGAAATCCGTGGTGGAAAACAGGAGTTATGATGATTGATGATGATGATGACCTAGCTGCACAGCGCCGCATTTGGACCGAAGGCCGAGAGATATTGTAAGTATGAGATTTAGCTTTTTCGCTGTTTGGGGGTGTTGTCGGGTGTTTTTTTCCGGGTGGGTTGGCGGGTCTTGCCTGGGGCATTCCTGGGAAGATCCAATACCGGATAGAAGTGTTTTGGACAAAATCCTGAAGGAAACACCAGTTTTGGCACTTTTTGTAAGTTAGGGTTCGTTAGGGTTAGCCCTACCAGCACGATTGCATGTGTTTCGGGGGGTTCTATTGCAACGCAGTTCTGGTGTTGTAGAGCACTGTTGGAGCGATGCTGGCTATGGATACTTTTGCTTGCTTGCAAGTGGTTGGAATACAATCCACGGTCTGTATTTGGGCCTACTGTTACTTTCAAAGTACGTTTTGTAACCATTTTTCTGCTAGGCATCGTTTTTGGAGATCTGATTGGGGTTCTTCTACATTTTTGCGACTGGCTTTAGTAAGGGTCTTGGTGGGAGCATTGCTGGGAAGGTCCAATTTTGTTCTAAAACACAGTTTATACTACACCTTAATTGAGGGGAAAGATCCGCTATAATATTTTGGCCATACTTATTTATCTTTAAAAAGGTGAGTCCGACAGAGCACGCAATTTCAAAAATATTGTACTGTCTATTAGGGAAATCAAAGTGTCACATTTTGAACCACACAGCGTACATACCTTTTATTTATTTATCAGTGGTATTGTAATAGCACTTCCTGTTTTCCGTTCAATAATTACAGGCCGGGTTTCAGTCAACATCCGCCAGGCAGGCAGTGGACAGGGTGTCTTCTGTCAGTGGTCACCAACATTGATGGACGAAGCGTCAGCTGGAATGGAGGAGTGCCGCCAATAAGAGGAATTGTTTGCTGCATGCAACTTACTTACCAAATTCAAGGACAACACCAAAAACATACGCAATACAGATACAGTATCCATTGTATTATTCTATGAGTGTGACTGCATGTGCTTAGCTTTAGTTTGTAACCAAAGATTGTCTTTATCTTCAATTATTGTTTGTCCATGCTCTGCTTTTTTTTTCTTCTCTCAACAAAACCTACCCAAAAAGAAACCCCCATTCCCATCCATTTTACAAACCCTAACCCTCTTCCCCCGGGCTGTGTTGTTTTGCTTGATGTCTGACTAAAATGACATCAATAATTCCACACACTTGCTGGGGAGGATAAGGTCATAGCAACAGGCTGGTGAAGGAATACGAGGATATCTTCTAGACTTACTCAGCTTCAGTACTATATCTTCTAGTAGTAGTAGCCAATGTCAAATAAATTCAACGCAAGTACTAGTTATACTTGCAAGCAAATACTTTACCATTTGTTAGGCTACATTATGGCACTGTTCTGTCTGTCACCTGCTATATTCTCGATCGTACCGTAACCGTTGTAATGCTACAGTAAGGACAAACAAGGTTTCGTTTTTCTTTTTTTCCATAGGCATGCAACTGCCACTGTGTCACACCACTAGTACCACCGCAATGAGGAAATGTCACCCGCCCAGGATTGACAACGTTAATCCCCATTTCACGTGGAGCCAGCCCTGGGCCTAGCCCTAATTTCTAACACAAATTACAGGTAAGATAAGCGTTTGGTGGGAGGTAGTATAATGGAGTATTATTTCGGAGTAGACAAGAGATTGACGGTTGTAGTACTAAAGTCCTACGACTGTTCAGGAAAACAAAGTTACTGTTACACCCCCGCCCCCCACCCACCAGACTGAAAAGCAGTAAAAAACAGGTATGGTCAGATAAAGTTTAAAAATATATTTATGTAGCCCTAACAAAATAATCTCCCTCACCCACCCTAACCCCAACGATTGTCTTTGAAACGTCCCAAAACGATCCCAACTCCCAAATCCCACCCCCCAAAAGTCTATAAAAAAAGGGCAAGGGACACTCCACTACTGGAGGGTGCTGGTGCATTTTGCGGCATGGGCATCATACTCCTTGCGGAGGGTGGCAAGCTCGGAGCGGAGGCCCTTAACCAAGTTCTTATACTTCAGGACCTCCTGCTCCAGGTTGGACATTCGGACTCGTAGGCGGCGTTGGCGTTCCTTGCAGCTCCTGTGGGGGGCAGCTGGTATTTCTGTTGCTTGGCGGTGGCGGTTGTCTTTGTTAGCCCGGCTCGGTCCCGCTGGCTTAGTCACGGAGGAGGATGCAGTGGTCACAGTCGAGGATGTTGTTGTTGCCCCGCTCGACTGCGTGTCCTCCTCCTCCTCCAGGGCCACCAGCCGCCGATATTCGGCGACAGTGGCCTCCAGCCTCCGTTGCCGGGCCAGTCTAGCCTGCTCCCTCCGTGTTGTTGATTTGGAAGGAGCAACTATATGAAGAAAGAAAGACATAGTCTGTAACCAATGCTCCTTAGCATTAATAACACAAAGTGATTGAGCCGAAAGTTGGGTCATAGTACAAGTAGCAAATTGAAAGCACAGTACATAACTATTGAGGACAGTATCTATGTAACCTCCCACTTCTGCATCCTTGCTCTAACATTAGTGGTAGTTTAATGAACAAATTCTACGACCACTATGGACTTCCATTACAGTCGACTATGACAGTACACCACCAGTCTTATTCTTCTTCTTCTCTCTTGTTTAGGGAAATTGGTACGTTATCTTATGCAAGCCAGCAGAATGACATGGACAGCACAGTGAACTTGCACCCGATAAAAAAAGTTGCACACCATGATGAGTGAGACAGACTTGCGTTACTGTACCGGTCCAGTACATGCAGGTGGTGAAGCTATTACTTTTCTATTACGGGTGGCACTGAGAATACTCTGTTACAAGGGCTACTGCTTAATTAATTTACCTTTCACCCTACAGTGCAAATGAGTACTAGAAAAGGAAAATGAAGAAGCTAACTAATTTGATTATCTATCACTTCACATGGGACGTATTTGATGACATATGGGATGACTTTAGGTGCTTTTCTTAATATTGAGTGAACAGTGATACACCCACACATGAATGACGTACTACAAGTAAACTAAAGTTATTAAGAGAGGTACGGAGTGTCCACCGTAATAACCAGATATATGCTGTGATTGCAGACGCAATACAAAGTACTGCTACTATTCATGGTAGTATTGGACACATTTACAATTTCTTTTCCTTGCCTTCCCTGCACTGGAACGGACGTGCAGGTGCGGTGGTACATGCTCTTCAAGGTAACACTTACTTCATCTGGCGACCATCTACTCTCTCTAGATACACATGTGCTATCTAAGAGTCAGAGAATACCATGCTCCAGGCATCCATTCAGTCAAAGTATACGCACACATACAGTTTCTGTTTCACCCACCCAGGCTGCTGTCCTTCCACCCATCCTTGCTTCATCATTGACCCAGCCATGCACCATACCATATTCTTTCCTTCCCAGCCACCTCGGGGGCCAAGCAAACACATATCGTTCTTCTATGCCAGCCATCATCCAAGTTCGCGTCCCACTTACTTACACCCTTCTTTCGCTTTTCGTTCATCCCATCCATCACGTTCGTCTAAGAACTTATTGGGATTCTTCTCACCAAAAACTTCACAGCTAAGTCGAAGTACATTTCGAGGAGGCTACTACCTGGTTGATTTGTAATACACCCGTGCAGAAAGCACACTATGCAGTCTTCAATCTCAATAAGTAAGGAATATATAGCTTACCTGTTTCCGCCACCACCGTTTGAACCCCCACAGGACCGTCCGCCGGCTCTTGCACCGCCTCCTCCCCAGAGTCCGCCGAGTCCTCGCCCAACACAGCCACCTCCGCGCTGGCCCCGTCACCAGATGTTACACCTACAAAGTACATTTAAGAATGTTAGAATACACCACTCACTACTATATAATATTTGGTCTAGGAGAAATGTTAAAAAAACTGAATACAATGTAATAATTTGTGACTGTCTACTCCAAAGTAAAAATGTCCCATTTTCCAGGGAAGGCTGTTGTCTTGCTGCACTTTTATGCACAACTGATGAATGCTTGCTTTTGATTTTTAACACGCACCACTTTTTCTCCTAACAGACAGAAGCTTGACTCCTAAGAACACGACCAGGATCAAGTTCAAACCAGGTGAGAGCTCGGCTCGACCACAAGAAATGTGTCCAATTAATCGTCAGCACTAACCACTTTTCCGTTTTCAGTTAAATAGTTTTATGACAAAGTAGATTTTAATAAATGTGTTTAGTTTTAATAAAGCTTTTAAACTTAAATAGACTCTGTGGTTTTTGTTCCTCCAGACTAGAGTGGATGAGCTAAAGGTTTTGGAATTTTTGCAAGCATGAGTGCCTCTGACACTTCTTGACTGTGCTGTGACTCCGTACTCTCTTGTCCTGCGTACGATAATCTAGAGATCATTGGGGATCAATAATCGGTGACTTCGGGAGCTGAATGACTCTGCCACACTATCTAGTCAGTAAGGAGACAGTGCATAGAGCTATTGCTGAATAGAATGGGAGTCCAATGGAATTGCCAAATGTCCAATCTTAGTTAGCTACACAGACAGACTAATAAGAATAGTCTAGTAATACCACAGGGAGTCATATTCGAGGCAGGATAAGAATTTATATCCAGTCTACAAGAAGATCAAAGACGATTTAGAAAAAATCGAATGAGGAACGCTAGGAAAAAATAGGTACTCTTTATTAAAATGTAAACTTACTGGGGCCAGCAAAGGAGCCCTCGCCTGCCCGATCCTGGCCTGCATCCTCAGCACCCTCCTCCTGTGTCCTCTTGCCCTTGGGGGGAGCTGATGTACAACATGAAAGAAAGAAAAACTAGAAAACATGGATGAGATTTTTCAACCAAATCAAACATTTCAAAAGAACAATAACAAAATATTTTGGAGAAATAGCAAATAGATAGACAACTATTCCACGGGATCTATCTCATGTGGTATACTACGTTATTCGTATTGCCTGATTTGCAGAACGTTGACTTAGAAAGTTCCTATGTAACTCAATAAACAGACTACTAAAGAGGTTTGCCTAGGCCTGGCACTGCAGGCAGCAGTCCGCAGCACGCGAAGTGACATGACAGACAAAGTCCATCCTGCTTGCAGATCAGTGAATACTCAAACTATCAATCCACCCACCACCGCCACTATTTCTTCTTATAGCCATGTGTCTAAAGGAAGGACTGGACTTCAGTCTGTTGGGGCTGATTTAGAAGTCCCTTGCGGCTCATTTTCCTCCATTGTTGCGTGCCTTTTGTGACGCAGCGGCAGAACAAAAGACTCGCCATGGTGTTGGTGCGGCGTATATATTAAAAAAAAACACATATGGGCATATGGGCGATGCATCACGTTGTAAAGCCCTGCGCCATCAGGGGGCATTCCGGCGCAAGGGAGGGCGTACCTGCGCAGGAACGAATCCTAAAAGTGGCTGAGGGAAATCTACAAGATGTCAATCAGTCACTTTTAGGACAATGATGCATGACTCAAACCCTGCGCGCTTGAAGCCGACGTACGGCTTGATGCAGCATTGGGGAGATAGGGTACCCCAGAGCATTGCTGGAGCTGCGCCATCGTTGGCACGCAACTCCAGCAATGCGCTGCCTTTACGGCACAGATGCGTAAGGCTTCTGTGACGTTTTGGGCCAATGGGTGGTGGTGGCATGGCACACAATTACTGCCGCATCCCTGCTACTTTGCAGGGATGCACCGGTAATTGAAAATATGACCCTTAGTGTCTAGCATTACGCAGTTCTTATCTTTACACTACACTCATACATAATTTCTCAGGCCAATGAAATGCTTCTGAACACAACATACAAAACAAAGAAGCATAGTAGCAAGCAAGGCTACTGAGAAGGAGAGCAGTGCACCTGAAATGCATAGAAGATTTTGAAATATAATTTACCTCAATGTAATCGGCAGCATTATTGCTCTTGGTAAAGAACAAAGATTTGCAAATAACAGAGCCGGATAAAACAGAGTAGTAAATGAATAGCTACTACTACTCACCAAGCCCGGGGACCTCTACGCCGAGCGCGTCCAGCAAGTCCCGCTCCCGGTCCATGACATCGGTCCAGCGGTGGGTGGCCTGGTTATATGTGCGCCGGACCCCAGAGAGCTTATACATGGCCCGGCACACCTTCTCCCACCACTGGCGGCGCTCCCGGATGCCATAGCCAGTCGCGATCTTGCCGCCTCCCAGGATCGTCTTGGGGAGGCGGCGCTGGACGTGGAAGATGAGTGCCGCCACTTCCTCCGCGCTGAAGATCTCCCGCGGGACCACTTGCTCCCCCCTCAAACGCCCGCACGGGAGCCGGGCACGGGGTGCGGGACCCTTCCCCTTCTCAGGGTGCTTCCCGGCTCCCTTTACCATGGTCTGGGCAGAAATACAGTTAAATGATAAACAAGAAATAGAATAGTGAAGAAGAAAAGAAAAGAGTTTAAAAAAGTAGTTTAAAAGTAACTAAAAGCAGCAGAAAACACAAAAATATAGAGCTAGAAAAATAGAGGGATAGATAATAAGTAAAATTAGATCAAATAAACTTCAAACAAGCAAAGGATGGCAGAGATTGAGAGAGGATAGAGAAAGCATGCCCAGAACCATAGCAATGAATGAGAAACAAGATGGCCGCGCCCGTTCACGACCGCGTGGGTAAGTTCGCGCGAGATTTTCCTCGCGAGCACGCGCGAAATTGTACTAGCGAGCAGCACACTTTGCGAGATTACACATAGCGGCCGGAAACGGAATTACGTCACGCAAACAAGATGGCCGCGCCCGTGTACGACCGATAGGGTAACTTGGCAAACGTATAGCTAGAAGCGCCTCGCGAACACGCGCAAGATCACGCGAACATACACGTCGCACAAAAAACAATTTTGTATTCGCACGTATTCGCGGCTTCCGAAATCGATCTCGCACGGATTCGCGCCCCAAAAAACGCGCGAAATTGCAGAAAAAACGATTTTAGCTAAACTGAAAGCAATGAGCAGGTGCAAAAGTTCAAACTTAACATTAGTAACATTCAAGGTAGTGCTTCCTGAGGGGCCCCTCCAGAGTTTGCAACTATTCTATGACCCTGCTATGACCCAAACAGCAGGCTCATAGAATAGCTACAAGTAGACCATAAAGGTCCTGTGAAAAAAAATTTCACTGCAACAAAAAGCAAATTACAGATAAGGAAGGAAGCAGGTGCCAGCCAGACTGGAACTTTCAAAATTACTGACACATTAATGACCCACAAATTAATTGATGGCAGTTGAAGAAGGGCAGGTGTGCTTGCTTTTTTCAACCACCATAATCTACAGTGATAAATAAACCTATTGGGTGGCAGTGAGGATGTACCAGAGGGTGGCATGGGTGTCCCAGAGGGTGGCAGTGGTGAAACAGAGGGTGCTGTGAACCTGTGATGATAAACCAGACGTAGAAACAACATAGTCGCGGCCGTTGCGAGCCGAAAAGTAAGTTCGCAATTGCGAACTTGTCCCAAAATCGGCGCGAACTCGCGCCAACACAAAAAACGGGTAAATCCGCAAATCCGCTAGAGTTCGCGGATCTTCGCGGATTGCGAATCCGTAAATCCGCAATTTCGCGTACGCGAGATCCGCTAGATCCGCCCATGCTTACCTAGGAGCTACAGCAGCTGGTTCAGTAGAACTCAGAGTATTCTAAGCTAAGTTATATGTACCTTAGTGATCTTTCAAATGATATTCTTAGGACATGCGTGGTAAAACAACAGCAAGCTCAAATCCCAACCGCTGCTCACCAACAAAACTCTTAAAGAATTAATAAACAATACTTAAAATAACATTTAATAATTACATAATTAATGAAAGTAAAAAAATAATATTTTTTTAATCATATTTCTTAAAACATATATATATATATATTAACAAAATGTAATTAAATAATAGCCAATATTGTATATGTACCCCAAAAACCCAAAACTGACCCTGAACCCTAAAAATACCCCTTTACCCAAAAACCCAAAACTGACCCTGAACCCTAAAAATACCCCTTTACCCAAAAACTAAAAACTGACCCTGAACCCTAAAAATACCCCTTTACCCAAAAACTAAAAACTGACCCTGAACCCTAAAAATACCCCTTTACCCAAAAACTAAAAACTGACCCTGAACCGTAAAAATACCACTTTACCCAAAAACCCAAAACTGACCCTGAACCCTAAAAATACCCCTTTACCCAAAAACTAAAAACTGACCCTGAACCCTAAAAATACCCCTTTACCCAAAAACCCAAAACTGACCCTGAACCCTAAAAATACCCCTTTACCCAAAAACTAAAAACTGACCCTGAACCCTAAAAATACCCCTTTACCCAAAAACCCAAAACTGACCCTGAACCCTAAAAATACCCCTTTACCCAAAAACTAAAAACTGACCCTGAACCCTAAAAATACCCCTTTACCCAAAAACTAAAAACTGACCCTGAACCCTAAAAATACCCCTTTACCCAAAAACTAAAAACTGACCCTGAACCCTAAAAATACCCCTTTACACAAAAACTAAAAACTGACCCTGAACCCTAAAAATACCCCTTTACCCAAAAACCCAAAACTGACCCTGAACCCTAAAAATACCCCTTTAATTTAACATAATTAGCAATTAATCAATTAAATTAAATTAATTACCAATTACATTTTAATTAATTAACAAATATTTTTAATTAACAATTAATTAAATATTACTACCAATTATTAAATTTACATATTTAATTAATTATAATTAAATTACTTCCCACCCTATTCCCCTATAAACCCACAACCCGCTACAGAAAATACATTATTTTAATTTACATAATTAGCAATTAATCAATTAAATTAAATTAATTACCAATTAAATTTTAAATAATTATCATATATTATTTAATTACCAATTAATTAATTATTACTACCAATTAATAAATTTACATATTTAATTAATTATAATTAAATTACTTCCCACCCTATTCCCCTATAAACCCACAACCCGCTACAGAATAAAATTACACAATAATTCAAAAAAATCATTATTAAAAATAATTATAACATAAAATGACACTTTTCACACATATTATAACATAAAAACACTATAAATAATTAAATATTATTTAAAAAATTATATTTTTTACTATCTAGATTATATACTTGGATATTTTCACTGTCTATATTATTTACAGTCGATATTACTTCACTTACCTTAAAAACGATATTTTGGCTGTCGATATTCTGTCTAGTCGATATTTTGTCCAAACGATATTTAAAACTCGATATTCTGTCCAAACGATATTTTGGAGTCGATATTATGTCTGTGCACCAGCGGTGACCTCAGCAGACACAGTGCGATCCGGTCCCAGTGCTCTGGCGTTGAATACATGGACAAAATGCTTTCTCTGCCACAGCGCCTCAGTCACGGCACACCACACCTCTCCTCAGCACATTCCCTGCAGCGCTTTACATTTCAATCAGGACAGTGGTTCAAGCACGTTCCCCCCGGGCCAGTGAAGGTGACGTTCCTGAAGCCCTTGGGACAGTCACAGTTTACAGTGCTTCAGTGTAAAGGCAGTTCAGAAACAGGGGTGATCCCTATGAATTTCCCCACCAGGCAGGGGGATAGACAGTTCTTACAGTTCTTGTGGCTTTTACAATCCCCACAGTGAACAGGGGATGAGCTAGCCTCTTGGTGGAGACACTCTGGTGATGGTATTCCTGGGTCCCCTCTGGCAGGGCAAAATCAGCAGGCAGGCAGTAGTAGCTCAGCTAACTTGGGGCAGCAGTTCCTAGGAGCAGTCAGCGTCAGTAGTGTAGCAGTCCTTTCAGCACAGCGGTCTTCACTACCACAGAGCGTCCTCCAGGTCCAGTAGTGTAATCAGGATGTGAGGCTCAGACCCTCTGTATAGCCTACAGTCCAGTTACTAGAAGGGTGCAGAAGTCTCTGGAAGGGTCTGGAGGCAGGGCATTCTAGAAGAGTCCAGGGAGTTCTGGGATGTTCCCTGCCTTCCCTGACCTCGCTGTCACAGTGACAAAAGGCAGGGCCGTTAATGCTACAGTGGGCTGCTGGTCACAGCCCATTCCGGGGGAGAAGGTGTGAATCACCACTCCCACCACCCAACCCAGGCAGGCTATCAGTATGCAGAGGGAAGGGCGGAGTCTACAGTGCCCAGACTAAGTGTAGGCCAGTCAGTCAATTAGGCTTTATTTCGATATAGTGCATATCTTAAAAAGCATTACAAAAGAATAAAAACAGTTAAAAGCCTGTACAAAACATGGAAGGCAAACAGTTCATGTTACAAATGGTGATAATAAATAAGATAAGAGCAGTCTAAAAATACATATTAAACAAGTTGCAAAAGCCTAATGGATCTAATCCGCCATGCCCAACCTAAACATTTTGCCATTCCACATGCAAACAAGGGCCGCGGGTCCGTTTTCAAGATTCGTAGGGCCTCCTTGTGGGATCTAGTCCCAAGCTCTCTGCAGAGTGGTTTAACCCATCTGCGGCGAGGAACTAAATAGGCCGGGCATTCGAATAACAGGTGGGGAACTGACTCTATCTAAGTCTGACAGAAAGGGCAAAAGGGAATTGTCTGTGACGGGACCTTCCACCTGGAGGTCAAATTCCCAACTGGAAGTAGGCCTACCCTAAATTTAAAATATAGGGCCCTGTCCCAAGGTTTGAGAATAATATCCAAATATGGCTCGCAGAAGTGCACCTCCTTGACCAAGAGGAAATCCATAGTGGACCTACATAGGTTAGCGTTACTATTTCTGCCATCAAGCACCCAACTCCAGTATAGTTTCTTTAGAGCTGGCTTGGGCGGGGCAGTTCTGGTAGTCCAGGCGTCTTCAAGGCCCAGGTCCACAAGAAGGCGTTTAACTTCCCTTAACCAGCGGATCTTAGACCAGCCAGTCATGGAAAGAACTTTTTTTAGACCTTCTGCATAGCTGGACATTTCAGGGACTCTCCAAATACGCGCCCACAAAAGAAGAGGGCACAACCTCGCCTGATCACTAATAGGCCGTGTGCCCATATCTAGAAGGAGTGGAAGGGTTGGCGTGCTGTAGGGGAGCCCCATTAAGTCCTTGTGGAATTTATATTCTGACCGGGACAACTGATCCACATTCTCCACACCCCACAGTTCCGCCCCATAAAGAGCTGCGCTGACACCTCTAGCCCTATAAATATCAAGCACCGATGCAATGGGTTTAAGGGTTGAGGCACGCTGTTCACTAAGGAGGGTCCCCACCACCCTTTTATGTGTCAGCAGCATCTTTCGGTGATGACATTTCCAACTCATGGAGCCGCAGAGGCGAATACCAAGGTAATCGAACTCCTTGACCCTCTCGAGTATGGCAGAGTCAAGGGATGGTGGTTTGACGGTCTTCTTCGGGGGGTTTAGGACTAAGTACTTGGTCTTCCCAGTGTTAATAACTAGACCCCTAGAATCACAAAAGGACTTGAAGCTAGTTAGGAGATTCTGCAGGCCTGCTGGGGTTTTGGAGATCAGGAGGGTGTCATCTGCAAATAAGAGGGTGGGTATTCTCCTGCCAGCCAGGGACGGTGCATCTGCAGGATGTTGTAGCAGGTGCTCCACCACTCCGTTGACATACAAGGAAAACAGAGTGGGGGCTAGCACACATCCCTGGCGGACCCCTCTATTTACAGAAATACGTGATGTTTTTTGACCCTGATTGCCCCACCTGATCTGTGCAAAATTATCAGCATGCAGCTTTATCAGCATGCTTAGTAAGTATGGGGGAATTCCCACTGCATCGAGCACACTCCAGAGTTGGCTACGTGGGACCAGGTCAAAGGCAGTCCGTAGATCTATAAATGCTAGGTACAGACTGCCTTTGCCCAGTAGAACCACTTTCCAATAGAGCATCATAAGCCGGAACGAGTGCTCTATTGTCCCCATACCTGGTCTGAAGCCAGCCTGGTAGTCAGAGAGAATATGCTTCTCCTCTACCCATTGCAGGACCCTTCCTAAGACCACTTTACCCGCTATCTTCTGTGTGGAGTCCAGGAGGCTTATAGGGCGATAGTTGGCTGGCTTCTCCCGGCTCCCTTTCTTGAAAATTGGGACGACCACTGCGCCCTTCCATGAATCCGGGAGAGCTGCACCAGCCAAACCAGCATTCAGTAGGGAGGCAATAAACCTCCCCCACTCATCTGGACTGATGCAGAACAGGTCCCCCGGAAGACCGTCAGGGCCCGCTGCCTTGTTGGGGACAAGAAGTTTAATCACCTCCACCACTTCCTTAGATGTAAACAGGAGTTCCTCGTTAAGTTCAATATACTCTATGGAGGACTGCTCAGTCGGGATTATCTCAGTACTCATAGCCACAGTGTAGAGCTGGGAGAAGTGATCAAACCACGCGCCTTCGGTTATATTGCAAGTTATAAGTGTGTCCACGGGTTTGTCCCTAGCTCTTATTAGGTCCCAAAATCCCTTCGAGTCCTTCTTTACGCTTGCCTCCTTGAGGTCATGCCAGAACTGGTTCTCATGCTCAGCCTTAGCCTTAGATATTGCCCTTCTGTAGTTACTCCTTGTAATACTAATCTGACCTGCATCCTTTGTTTTCACCGCCTTAATTAGATCACTCTTGGCAGCGCGACAGGCAGGGGAAAACCAGCCCGCAATACCCTTGGGCCGACCTCTTGCTATAACCCTTGTGCCTGCAGAACGTACCAAAAATAGATCGCTTAAGGCGTTGGTAGTTAGGGTAAACAAAGCGGGAATCTCATACACACTGAGAGCGGGGGAAACTAGACGGGGAATGATGTTAGACATTATAGATTTTATTTCCAAGATCTTCCCCTCATTAGCTGCAATGGTGTTCCACTTCAGGCGTCGGCCACAGTTAGAAGGGCATACTTCATGTGTAGTTCTCCAAACATGTGGTGGTGATGCTGTGGTCCCCCCGCCCATAGAGGGGACAGGGACAGAGATAGAGGGTTGTGGTCGCTGTCGACAGACGGCAGGACCACCATATCTAACAAGTGGGCCCAGAGTCTATAGTTCAAGAGAATAGAGTCAATTTGCGAGGAATGACCTATTCTATTGAACGTGTGAGCCCCATTAGGATCAGATTTTGTTCTACCGTTGGTTGCCCTAAGGCCATGTTCCAGACAAAGGGCGTTGAGCTCAATAACACTTTGGGTCCAACTTCTGATTGGGGGTAATGAGAGGGATGGAATACCTCTCCTCACGTCATCCTCCCGGGTGCCCAATATATCCTCCGTAGCAAGGGGTTCAAATGTACAATTGAAGTCCCCAGCTAGTATAACAAGGGAGTCAGCACCACTAGAACGAAGTTCCTCATCAATGCCCGTAAGGGACAGTGTGGATGTGCCACCCCTTGAGCCTCTGACATAAATATTAAAGACTTCAAGCACCCTGCCCCCTCGAGGCCCTCTCACTGTTATTCTCTGCAAGTCTGGAGACTTGGTGGCTATACATCTGATAGAGAGTCCCAGGGAAATACTAGCCAAAATTAGTAGGCCGCCAGCGGGGCGGCCCTTTCCCCCAGGTGATTGTATTGCGGGAACAAAATAGGTGGTATAACCCACCTTGTGGAATGGTTCCAAGCACCAGGTTTCCTGAAACAAGCAAATCCCGAAAGATTCAATAAATGAATTCCATTCAGGTATGCCTGTGTTCCGAGCGAGGCCTGCTACATTCCAGCTAACCACCTTTAGAGCTACGTCGCCAGCTCCTCCCTGCCCTAGCGCTAAATCGCTCACAAGGGGGTCATGCACAATGCAGGGTGTCTCCTCCGGAACCAAAAATAAAGGTGCTCCCCCAGGTACCTCTAGGGGGGGGGCGAGCTTGTTCAGAATCTACAGCACCATCTACAAATAGATGATCCACTGGTGTATCGGGAGCAAGACGAGTACAGGTAGAAGGTCTCGCCAATTCCCCACAGAAGGTTAAACTATCGCTTGGATTCTCCCCAGCTGCCTCTGCATGCTTCGCCCGTGAAGGGCAGCTAGCGCGTCAATAGTTATGCCACATACGACCCTGCGGCTGGAACGGGCTATTGCAAAATAAACTAAATTGTGAGAAATTACCACGGGCTTCCCGGGCACCCCGTTCTTCCCTCATAGGTGTTCCGGCTGGCCTGGCTGATAGATTTGGGGGATTGAAGAAGCTAAGATGGCGTGTGCCTATTGCTCCACCACTACCTAATGAGCTATGCTCCCTGATGGGAAAAGAACAAACATAACTAGCAACCCTTGGGTCCTCAAAGTTTACTATAATGCAGTCCCCACTTATGCATTTAGATCTGGTGCCGATCCAGCCAACCCTCCTTACATAGATTACCCAGCCGTCCCAGGTATCGGGCAAGGGTCTGTTTTCTTTAAGCCAGAATAGAGTTTTGTTCAGCAATTCCACATAAGTCTCTTGTTTGCCTGGACTTATTTCGGGCACCCCGGTCAGTACTGCCACAAAAGGCTGACAGCCGGGAGGTAAATTAGCATTTGGAACTATTCCCCCCTTACGGCCCCTGCTTGACTGCGAAGCATGGGCTGGTACTGGGTTGTCTATTTTAGGGGTGGTACTCTCAGGGGCATTACTGGAGGCTGGAGTATTAATATTTGCTCGTCCAGGAGTGCCACTAGCATTGGGGCATGTCGTCTTTTTAGCTGGAATAGTAATAGCCTTGGAAGGCTTTGAGTGGACTACGGCATTAGGTTCTGACGGCCCGGGCTTCTTGACTGCCCCAGGACAAGTCACGAGGTTGGGAGCCGGAACAAGCACTGCCGTCACAGATGCGGGACCGGCTATGATATTAGGTATGGGGGTAGGACTTTGTGAGGGTGGCGGACTCTCCCTGCTTTCCGGACCACCCCCAGAACCCTCCTCCCTAATTTTTAACTGCAGCTTGATACAGGATTTTAGGGAGAAGAAGTTGTCTAGGGTTGTCTGCTCTAGTTTATTCATCCGCTCTGACAGGCCCTGGAATCTCTCTAGTACAGGGAGAAGTAATGCTTTCATCAATTTCTCTATGTTTGCAATAGAGACAGAGTCTGAGGGCAAAGGTGGGGGTGAGGTCCCTGCAAGAGCACTGATCTGAGTTATACAGACATTGGGCACTGTACCCCCCTTTGTTCCCGACAAAGTGCTGATGTCCCGACCCACTACCTTTTGGGCCTTTTGGGCGCCACCTGACCTAATGCCTAGCCCCCGGGATCTCTTGTATGGTTTAACCAATCTACTTTTCCAAGGGCTAACCATTCGTTTTCGTTTAATTGGAACAGGGTGTATTTGTGCCTGTACTACGAATGGAGGTTGAAGGAGTGTGTTCGCATGTGTGGAGGTTATGGCCAGGGACGGTGTGGGGGCAATTAGCTCACTATACGGAGGGACTAGGGCAGTGCTGCTTTCAGTAAGAAAAGCATCCGCCGTCAGACTCTCCAACCTATCTGTGCTTGCTCTTAGGGCGGCCACCCGAGGGTTGTCCAGGAGAGGAGATGCAGGGGTTAGAGGGTCAGAGGGATGTGCTAGGGATGGCATCAGGGCTATTGGGCCCAGCGATGACCGTTTATCGGCATGGGGTCCTAGTGAAATGCGCCGCTCTGTCATAGCGATCTCCTTTTCTATGACGTTAGCCACTAGAGTGATAAATTTGTCCATGGTGCCAACCATACCCCCCTCTTCACTCGTGCCCCCCTTCTCAAGGTTTTGCCCGATCGAGTTGCCATCGACATGGCAAGAATGGCAGGGTATGAACACAGTACCTTTAATGAAGCACTTAGTCCTGGAACAGTAGGAGATTCGCAAGAGTTCAGGGGTCCCTCGCAGCCACAACACGATTTTCAGGGGGGTGGCCCAGCCCAGCCACGAACAGCCCCGGACGGCCGCAGACGGCCCTGCCCTTGTCCCGGGCTTGTGCCCGCGGGCGTTCTGCGCAGCGGGAGCAGCGAGGCGCTTTGTATGCGCCGGTCCTGCCGTCAATGAGGCTCAGGTGAGTTCTGCTGCTGCGTGCCTCCTGGGACTTGTGGTTTCGCTGCTCAAAACTGCCCAAAATCCGTGAAGCGGCTCCTGCGGCGAGGCGCTTTGTATGCGCCAGTCCTGCCGTCAATGAGGCTCAGGTGAGTTCTGCTGCTGCGTGCCTCCTGGGACTTGTGGTTTCGCAGCTCAAAACTGCCCAAATCCGTGAAGCGGCTCCCTAAGTGTAGGCAGGAAAAGGTCCACTTTCTAAAAGTGGGATTTCTAAAGTAGTATTGCCCAAACCCCATACATCATTGGAAAGGGTTCCCCGCCCCGAGTCAAACAAGACCAAACATGACAGACTCTTTAGGTCCCCGTCAGAAATGATCCCATAAGGGGGGGTTCCCAATATTAGACCATGGAGGGTTAAGCCTTACTGCAGCAGCAGGGGCTTGTGGAAGATATGCCAGCGTCACATTGATTTAGGGGAGAGCACCTGCACCTCAGCACCGTTAAGCTGTGGTGAGGTGCCCAGAGTCCTAAGTCCAACAAAATGTAAGGTAAAAAATGGGAGGCAAAAGGGCAAAAATTTAGGGGAAGCTCGCCCTAAGGCTGACAGGTCCAACAATGGCTTATTTCCATAAGTTCGCCTCATCACATCTGCAAATTTCTCTCCTAAGCCTGCCATCTGGCAGGAAGAGGGGGTTGACCTGGCTAGCATTGTATCCTGTCCTGTCCTTCTGTGAAGCTCATGCTTTATGACCCATCCCCCTGCTCTGGACTTCCTTTGCAGCTTCAGAACTCCCTCCAACAGATAACCTCTGCCCACGCTCACTCCACATGGCTTGCATGTAGGCAGACATAACATTGGTGCCCCTGTCGGACACAACCTCTTTGGGTAAACCCACTCTGGTAAAAATCCCCATCAGGGCCCAGGCCACCGCAGGTGCAGTGATGGTTCGCAAAGGAATAGCCTCTGGGTACCGGGTGACGTGGTCCACCAGAACCAGGATATACCTGTGACCAGAAGAAGTCGGCGGATCCATAGACCCAACAATGTCGATGCATACCCTTTCAAAGGGTGTGCTAACGACAGTTAGTGGCTCCAGGGGGGCCTTTAGCTTGGTCCCTGTTTTCACACTAGCTTGGCAGGGCAGACAGGGCCTGCAGAATGTATCTGAGGAGATCCTCATCTGTGACCATAGAAATGTGGGACAAGCCTAGCAAAGGTCTTTTCTCGGCCCAAGTGTCCTGCCAATGGGATCTGATGAGATAATTCCAAAAGAAAGGCACTGTAGCATTGGGGGCCACTAAGACCCGGGATGACCCATGCACAGGAGCCTTGGGCTCACTGTAAAGGAGCCCATCCTCCCAGTAAATATGATATTTCCCGGATGCATTGCCTGCTGCTTGGGCTTCGGCCTGTCGCCTCATGCCCTCAAGGGTGGGGCACTCCTTCTGTGCCCGACAACACTCCTCCCTGGTGGGCCCTCCTTCCACCTGCCACTATGCAGGGGTATGTAGGTCCCCTAAGGGGTCAACGTCCCCCTCTGTGGTCTCCGGTGCGACCTCCTCAGGTGCCCCATCCATCTCACGGGGTGACAGCCCCTGGGCGGGCTTCGCACGCCCTCGGGCTCCTCAGTTTTTAGCAGCTGGCTGGGCCATTGTTCCATGCTCCAGCCTTGGTTGACTCCTTTTCCGGGCAGCCATGGACCGTGTGGTAGCACAGATCCACTCTGGTAACCCCAGCATCTCCACATGCTCTTTGAGCTCTACCTCCTTCCAGGCAGTATGCTCAAGCTCATTCCCTAAAAGACAGTCCACTGGCATGGCAGGGCTCACAGCCACTCTTAGAAAGGCCTGAAACCCCTCCCCACATAATTTGGAACCAGTGCTACGGGATAGTGACCCTCCCTGTTGTCAGCCATCACAACTGGGTGGAATGCATCAGGAATTATTTGCTCTGGGGACACAAGTTGAATCCTTACCATTGTCATGCTGGTACCTGTGTCCCTCAAGGCCTCCACCCCCGACCATTGAGGGTGACCCACTGCCTATACTTGGTAGTATTTGAGGGCACATGGACCTTAGGAACCATCTCATTGTCTTCCTGGGTCACTAGGACAAGCCCTGCCCCCTCACTCCCATTATTTAGGTACAGCTCCTCCCCAAGTGCTACACTACCCTCCCCGGGGTTTTTACCTCTAGTGGGAGGTAGTGCTCTCTTCTGACACTTGGGATCCCCCTTGTAGTTTCCAATTTCACCACATTCATAGCACCGGACAATTATGGGCTGATGATGCTTGTCAGGGTAAGTGGGCTTTTGGTGGCCAGGTTGGGGCTGGGACCTCGACCCTTTCCCTTGTGAACCTAGACCCTTTCCCTTGTGAATTGTTTTGGGGGCCTTTGGAGAACTCTTTCTTGTTATCTACCCCTCTTTCTTCAGGTGGGAACCCTGACCACCCCTTTGAGAGTCGCCCCAGAACCCTTGGTGGACAACTTAGTACTGACCCAGGTGTCCACCTCCTCCACAAGCTTCCTAGGATTGGTCAACTTACGGTCAACCAGGTGTTGGCGCAGCTCTGGAAATCATTTCTCTAGAAGGTGCTCTCTCGAAAACAAGTCATACAACCCTTCATAGTCATGCACATGGCTGCCCCGCTCCCAGCCCTCCAGAGCTTTACTAGCATAGTCCAGGAAATCTACCCAGTTCTGTGTGGGAAGTTTGTGGCTATTCCTAAACCTCTGCCTATACCTCTCAGGGGTAAGACCAAACCTCTTGAGAAATGCTGCTTTCATGACAAAATAGTTGGTCTGGTCTTCCCTTTTGTAGGTAAAGGTGGGTGTCCCTAACTTCTGGATGTATGTACTTGTACAAACACCCCCCCCCCCAGTAACTCTCTGGGACCCCATGGTCTCTTAGGGACACCTCATAGGCTGCTAACCACTTGTCAATATTATCCCCCACCTTAAAACTGGCGATCACATCTTTAGGCATAAAGACCCTGGACTCACATGAAGCTTCAGTAGGTACGCTACCACCATTCTTGTTGCTGTTGGCCCCTACTTCTAGGGCTTGGATTTCCAGCTCCTTCAGGCTGAGCTCATGGGCAAGTTACTTTTCCCTCATAGCCAGTCGCTTTTCCTCGCGATCCTGCTCCACGGCCCACTTTTCTTTCTCCAGCCTGGCAAGCTCCAATCTGAAGTGTCTCTCCTATCTCGGGTCCTCCAATTCCTCTGAGGACATGGTCCTTACTGACACACAACTGCCTGCCATGGAAGGTACCCTTGTACCTGGTAACAAATTGTCATTTTCCACCAAGTTCAGTAGGTCAAGATCTCCTGCGGCATCGTGCTCTGATCCCTGCTTGTCCCCATCTCCTTCTGGGTGGGCCGTTACCCATGCTCTCAAGGCTTTCTGAAGCTCTGCCTTCTTGGCGCTTCGCTTGAAGGGCATCCTTTTCTCCTCGCAGAATTCTTTGAGTTGAGCCACTGTGTAAGCTTTCAGGTTGGCCAGCTCGAATTCCATCTTGCTAAATAGGGCCTCAGATGTTTGTAAAGAAAATAAAATGGGCAAAAGGGTTTTGAAAAAGAGCAGCCAGTCAAGGAGAATTAAAAAACAAAATTAAAAATGCCAGTTTGGAGAGGGTAGACAAAATATTCAGTGGAGTCAGGTGTAGGGTTGTGGTGTACACTGAGTCACTGCATGGTGTTACACAAGCACAAGTCCTAATCCCACCGCTTAATCACCAATGTTAGAACCGGGGTCTCTAGTTGGCTGGGGTATGCACCCTAGTCCATGTAGGGACCACCGCTTCCGACAGGGTAGCTTGGCGCAGAGCAGGAAGGCCAAACTCCAGAGGCAATGTGTAAAGTATTTGTGCAATACACCTACAGTAACACAGTAAAAACACATACAAAAGGACACTACACCAGTTTGGTATAAAAATAAAGTTATCTTTATCTAAAAGTTATGCAAGGTTCAGAAATGCGACAAGAGAGCCCCTGGTATAATAAAATGTGTCCAATATGTAATGTCTCTTATGTAGGAAGTACTGGGGCAAACAAAAACAGTGTCCACCTGCTGTAGATTAGACACTGCCTACAGTCTTGAAGAGCCTGCGCCAGTTTGACAGAAAAGTTATTTGTATATAGAAGGCAGTTCCTTAAGCAGTAACTCTGAGCCTGTGTGCTACTTCCCACTCTGATCAGATCAGTAGGAGTGCTGCTTTATTGACTGGGGGCCGTAGATGAGAATTGAATAAGCTCCAGCGGCCTTTTAACATGGAGGCTCAGGCCGATATGCACAACAGTTCTTCATATCAGGGTAAATTGCGGCAATTAGGGGAGTGCAACAGCCAGGTCCCGACCAAGGTATTGGCCGAGCTGCCAGGAAACACAGAAGGGACCCGAGATGCGGACTCCGAGGCTAAAAAATGTAGGTGGGGGCTGCGAGCTCGGTCCTGTACCTCCCCCTCGCCCACAGCGACTCCCAGGCTAGGCAGTTACCTGGTGGTGCAGACGCTCCTTCTCGGTCACCAGCAACAGCGGAATCTGGGGCCAGAGGGACGCCTCGAGCTTCCTTGCTCTCAGAGCAGCTTCCCTAGCGATGTTCCCCGTTGCTAGACGACCCCCCGACTAGAAGCAATCTGAGCGAGGCCCTTTTTATGACACTCTCCTTGCAGGGGCAGCCCCGGCGCCTCCACCAATCCCAGCGTTGCCCTGCTCTGTCGTCAGTGGGGCAGCGCACGGATTTCCCGGGCCGACAGCGGTGATCACGGCAGCACTTTTCCAGATCCAGGGCCCGCGGCGGTGAAGGGGACCTGGCAGCGCTTTTCTGCCGCAGCAATGGCAACCGTTGAAGGGTGTTCCCCGTGCACTCGCAGCAGCGATGATTCTGGCGCACAGCACCACACAGTTCAGTCAGGGTCCTGGGCGGTGGCGGTGATTGCAGGGGCCTAGCGCTTCTCGGCCACGGCGCATTCCAGTCTACCATGCAGTTAGACGCTGGCTGGCAGCGTTGACCTCAGCAGACACAGTGCGATCTGGTCCCAGTGCTCTGGCGTTGAATACATGGACAAAATGCTTTCTCTGCCACAGCGCCTCAGTCACGGCACACCACACCTCTCCTCAGCACATTCCCTGCAGCGCTTTACATTTCAATCAGGAAAGTGGTTGAAGCACGTTCCCCCCGGGCCAGTGAAGGTGACATTCCTGAAGCCCTTGGGACAGTCACAGTTTACAGTGCTTCAGTGTAAAGGCAGTTCAGAAACAGGGGTGATCCTTATGAATTTACCCACCAGGCAGGGGGATAGACAGTTCTTACAGTTCTTGTGGCTTTTACAATCCCCACAGTGAACAGGGGATGAGCTAGCCTCTTGGTGGAGACACTCTGGTGAGGGTATTCCTGGGTACTCTCTGGCAGGGCAAGATCAGCAGGCAGGCAGTAGTAGCTCAGCTAACTTGGGGCAGCAGTTCCTAAGAGCAGTCAGCGTCAGTAGTGTAGCAGTCCTTTCAGCACAGCGGTCTTCACTACCACAGAGCGTCCTCCAGGTCCAGTAGTGTAATCAGGATGTGAGGCTCGGACCCTCTGTATAGCCCACAGTCCAGTTACTAGAAGGGTGCAGAAGTCTCTGGAAGGGTCTGGAGGCAGGGCATTCTAGAAGAGTCCAGGGAGTTCTGGGATGTTCCCTGCCTTCCCTGACCTGGCTGTCACAGTGACAAAAGGCAGGGCTGTTAATGCTACAGTGGGCAGCTGGTCACAGCCCATTCCGGGGGAGAAGGTGTGAATCACCACTCCCACCACCCAACCCAGGCAGGCTATCAGTATGCAGAGGGAAGGGCGGAGTCTACAGTGCCCAGACTAAGTGTAGGCAGGAAAAGGTCAACTTTCTAAAAGTGGGATTTCTAAAGTAGTATTGCCCAAACCCCATACATCATTGGAAAGGGTTCCCCGCCCCGAGTCCAACAAGACCAAACATGACAGACTCTTTAGGTCCCCGTCAGAAAAGATCCCATAAGGGGGGTTCCCAATGTTAGACTATGGAGGGTTAAGCCTTACTGCAGCAGCAGGGGATTGTGGAAGATATGCCAGCGTCACATTGATTATGGGGAGAGCACCTGCACCTCAGCACTGTTTAGCTGTGGTGAGGTGCCCAGAGTCCTAAGTCCAACAAAATGTAAGGTGAAAAATGGGAGGCAAAAGGGCAAAAATGTAGGGGAAGCTCACCCTAAGGCTGACAGGTCCAACAATGGCTTATTTCCATAAGTTCGCCTCATCACATCTGCAAATTTCTCTCCTAAGCCTGCCATCTGGCAGGAAGAGGGGGTTGACCTGGCTAGCATTGTATCCTGTCCTGTCCTTCTGTGAAGCTCATGCTTTATGACCCATCCCCCTGCTCTGGACTTCCTTTGCAGCTTCAGAACTCCCTCCAACAGATAACCTCTGCCCACGCTCACTCCACATGGCTTGCATGTAGGCAGACATAACATTGGTGCCCCTGTCGGACACAACCTCTTTGGGTAAACCCACTCTGGTAAAAATCCCCATCAGGGCCCAGGCCACCGCAGGTGCAGTGATGGTTCGCAAAGGAATAGCCTCTGGGTACCGGGTGACGTGGTCCACCAGAACCAGGATATACCTGTGACCAGAAGAAGTCGGCGGATCCATAGACCCAACAATGTCGATGCATACCCTTTCAAAGGGTGTGCTAACGACAGTTAGTGGCTCCAGGGGGGCCTTTAGCTTGGTCCCTGTTTTCACACTAGCTTGGCAGGGCAGACAGGGCCTGCAGAATGTATCTGAGGAGATCCTCATCTGTGACCATAGAAATGTGGGACAAGCCTAGCAAAGGTCTTTTCTCGGCCCAAGTGTCCTGCCAATGGGATCTGATGAGATAATTCCAAAAGAAAGGCACTGTAGCATTGGGGGCCACTAAGACCCGGGATGACCCATGCACAGGAGCCTTGGGCTCACTGTAAAGGAGCCCATCCTCCCAGTAAATATGATATTTCCCGGATGCATTGCCTGCTGCTTGGGCTTCGGCCTGTCGCCTCATGCCCTCAAGGGTGGGGCACTCCTTCTGTGCCCGACAACACTCCTCCCTGGTGGGCCCTCCTTCCACCTGCCACTATGCAGGGGTATGTAGGTCCCCTAAGGGGTCAACGTCCCCCTCTGTGGTCTCCGGTGCGACCTCCTCAGGTGCCCCATCCATCTCACGGGGTGACAGCCCCTGGGCGGGCTTCGCACGCCCTCGGGCTCCTCAGTTTTTAGCAGCTGGCTGGGCCATTGTTCCATGCTCCAGCCTTGGTTGACTCCTTTTCCGGGCAGCCATGGACCGTGTGGTAGCACAGATCCACTCTGGTAACCCCAGCATCTCCACATGCTCTTTGAGCTCTACCTCCTTCCAGGCAGTATGCTCAAGCTCATTCCCTAAAAGACAGTCCACTGGCATGGCAGGGCTCACAGCCACTCTTAGAAAGGCCTGAAACCCCTCCCCACATAATTTGGAACCAGTGCTACGGGATAGTGACCCTCCCTGTTGTCAGCCATCACAACTGGGTGGAATGCATCAGGAATTATTTGCTCTGGGGACACAAGTTGAATCCTTACCATTGTCATGCTGGTACCTGTGTCCCTCAAGGCCTCCACCCCCGACCATTGAGGGTGACCCACTGCCTATACTTGGTAGTATTTGAGGGCACATGGACCTTAGGAACCATCTCATTGTCTTCCTGGGTCACTAGGACAAGCCCTGCCCCCTCACTCCCATTATTTAGGGACAGCTCCTCCCCAAGTGCTACACTACCCTCCCCGGGGTTTTTACCTCTAGTGGGAGGTAGTGCTCTCTTCTGACACTTGGGATCCCCCTTGTAGTTTCCAATTTCACCACATTCATAGCACCGGACAATTATGGGCTGCTGATGCTTGTCAGGGTAAGTGGGCTTTTGGTGGCCAGGTTGGGGCTGGGACCTCGACCCTTTCCCTTGTGAACCTAGACCCTTTCCCTTGTGAATTGTTTTGGGGGCCTTTGGAGAACTCTTTCTTGTTATCTACCCCTCTTTCTTCAGGTGGGAACCCTGACCACCCCTTTGAGAGTCGCCCCAGAACCCTTGGTGGACAACTTAGTACTGACCCAGGTGTCCACCTCCTCCACAAGCTTCCTAGGATTGGTCAACTTACGGTCAACCAGGTGTTGGCGCAGCTCTGGAAATCATTTCTCTAGAAGGTGCTCTCTCGAAAACAAGTCATACAACCCTTCATAGTCATGCACATGGCTGCCCCGCTCCCAGCCCTCCAGAGCTTTACTAGCATAGTCCAGGAAATCTACCCAGTTCTGTGTGGGAAGTTTGTGGCTATTCCTAAACCTCTGCCTATACCTCTCAGGGGTAAGACCAAACCTCTTGAGAAATGCTGCTTTCATGACAAAATAGTTGGTCTGGTCTTCCCTTTTGTAGGTAAAGGTGGGTGTCCCTAACTTCTGGATGTATGTACTTGTACAAACACCCCCCCCCCAGTAACTCTCTGGGACCCCATGGTCTCTTAGGGACACCTCATAGGCTGCTAACCACTTGTCAATATTATCCCCCACCTTAAAACTGGCGATCACATCTTTAGGCATAAAGACCCTGGACTCACATGAAGCTTCAGTAGGTACGCTACCACCATTCTTGTTGCTGTTGGCCCCTACTTCTAGGGCTTGGATTTCCAGCTCCTTCAGGCTGAGCTCATGGGCAAGTTACTTTTCCCTCATAGCCAGTCGCTTTTCCTCGCGATCCTGCTCCACGGCCCACTTTTCTTTCTCCAGCCTGGCAAGCTCCAATCTGAAGTGTCTCTCCTATCTCGGGTCCTCCAATTCCTCTGAGGACATGGTCCTTACTGACACACAACTGCCTGCCATGGAAGGTACCCTTGTACCTGGTAACAAATTGTCATTTTCCACCAAGTTCAGTAGGTCAAGATCTCCTGCGGCATCGTGCTCTGATCCCTGCTTGTCCCCATCTCCTTCTGGGTGGGCCGTTACCCATGCTCTCAAGGCTTTCTGAAGCTCTGCCTTCTTGGCGCTTCGCTTGAAGGGCATCCTTTTCTCCTCGCAGAATTCTTTGAGTTGAGCCACTGTGTAAGCTTTCAGGTTGGCCAGCTCGAATTCCATCTTGCTAAATAGGGCCTCAGATGTTTGTAAAGAAAATAAAATGGGCAAAAGGGTTTTGAAAAAGAGCAGCCAGTCAAGGAGAATTAAAAAACAAAATTAAAAATGCCAGTTTGGAGAGGGTAGACAAAATATTCAGTGGAGTCAGGTGTAGGGTTGTGGTGTACACTGAGTCACTGCATGGTGTTACACAAGCACAAGTCCTAATCCCACCGCTTAATCACCAATGTTAGAACCGGGGTCTCTAGTTGGCTGGGGTATGCACCCTAGTCCATGTAGGGACCACCGCTTCCGACAGGGTAGCTTGGCGCAGAGCAGGAAGGCCAAACTCCAGAGGCAATGTGTAAAGTATTTGTGCAATACACCTACAGTAACACAGTAAAAACACATACAAAAGGACACTACACCAGTTTGGTATAAAAATAAAGTTATCTTTATCTAAAAGTTATGCAAGGTTCAGAAATGCGACAAGAGAGCCCCTGGTATAATAAAATGTGTCCAATATGTAATGTCTCTTATGTAGGAAGTACTGGGGCAAACAAAAACAGTGTCCACCTGCTGTAGATTAGACACTGCCTACAGTCTTGAAGAGCCTGCGCCAGTTTGACAGAAAAGTTATTTGTATATAGAAGGCAGTTCCTTAAGCAGTAACTCTGAGCCTGTGTGCTACTTCCCACTCTGATCAGATCAGTAGGAGTGCTGCTTTATTGACTGGGGGCCGTAGATGAGAATTGAATAAGCTCCAGCGGCCTTTTAACATGGAGGCTCAGGCCGATATGCACAACAGTTCTTCATATCAGGGTAAATTGCGGCAATTAGGGGAGTGCAACAGCCAGGTCCCGACCAAGGTATTGGCCGAGCTGCCAGGAAACACAGAAGGGACCCGAGATGCGGACTCCGAGGCTAAAAAATGTAGGTGGGGGCTGCGAGCTCGGTCCTGTACCTCCCCCTCGCCCACAGCGACTCCCAGGCTAGGCAGTTACCTGGTGGTGCAGACGCTCCTTCTCGGTCACCAGCAACAGCGGAATCTGGGGCCAGAGGGACGCCTCGAGCTTCCTTGCTCTCAGAGCAGCTTCCCTAGCGATGTTCCCCGTTGCTAGACGACCCCCCGACTAGAAGCAATCTGAGCGAGGCCCTTTTTATGACACTCTCCTTGCAGGGGCAGCCCCGGCGCCTCCACCAATCCCAGCGTTGCCCTGCTCTGTCGTCAGTGGGGCAGCGCACGGATTTCCCGGGCCGACAGCGGTGATCACGGCAGCACTTTTCCAGATCCAGGGCCCGCGGCGGTGAAGGGGACCTGGCAGCGCTTTTCTGCCGCAGCAATGGCAACCGTTGAAGGGTGTTCCCCGTGCACTCGCAGCAGCGATGATTCTGGCGCACAGCACCACACAGTTCAGTCAGGGTCCTGGGCGGTGGCGGTGATTGCAGGGGCCTAGCGCTTCTCGGCCACGGCGCATTCCAGTCTACCATGCAGTTAGACGCTGGCTGGCAGCGTTGACCTCAGCAGACACAGTGCGATCTGGTCCCAGTGCTCTGGCGTTGAATACATGGACAAAATGCTTTCTCTGCCACAGCGCCTCAGTCACGGCACACCACACCTCTCCTCAGCACATTCCCTGCAGCGCTTTACATTTCAATCAGGAAAGTGGTTGAAGCACGTTCCCCCCGGGCCAGTGAAGGTGACATTCCTGAAGCCCTTGGGACAGTCACAGTTTACAGTGCTTCAGTGTAAAGGCAGTTCAGAAACAGGGGTGATCCTTATGAATTTACCCACCAGGCAGGGGGATAGACAGTTCTTACAGTTCTTGTGGCTTTTACAATCCCCACAGTGAACAGGGGATGAGCTAGCCTCTTGGTGGAGACACTCTGGTGATGGTATTCCTGGGTACTCTCTGGCAGGGCAAGATCAGCAGGCAGGCAGTAGTAGCTCAGCTAACTTGGGGCAGCAGTTCCTAAGAGCAGTCAGCGTCAGTAGTGTAGCAGTCCTTTCAGCACAGCGGTCTTCACTACCACAGAGCGTCCTCCAGGTCCAGTAGTGTAATCAGGATGTGAGGCTCGGACCCTCTGTATAGCCCACAGTCCAGTTACTAGAAGGGTGCAGAAGTCTCTGGAAGGGTCTGGAGGCAGGGCATTCTAGAAGAGTCCAGGGAGTTCTGGGATGTTCCCTGCCTTCCCTGACCTGGCTGTCACAGTGACAAAAGGCAGGGCCGTTAATGCTACAGTGGGCAGCTGGTCACAGCCCATTCCGGGGGAGAAGGTGTGAATCACCACTCCCACCACCCAACCCAGGCAGGCTATCAGTATGCAGAGGGAAGGGCGGAGTCTACAGTGCCCAGACTAAGTGTAGGCAGGAAAAGGTCAACTTTCTAAAAGTGGGATTTCTAAAGTAGTATTGCCCAAACCCCATACATCATTGGAAAGGGTTCCCCGCCCCGAGTCCAACAAGACCAAACATGACAGACTCTTTAGGTCCCCGTCAGAAAAGATCCCATAAGGGGGGTTCCCAATGTTAGACTATGGAGGGTTAAGCCTTACTGCAGCAGCAGGGGATTGTGGAAGATATGCCAGCGTCACATTGATTATGGGGAGAGCACCTGCACCTCAGCACTGTTTAGCTGTGGTGAGGTGCCCAGAGTCCTAAGTCCAACAAAATGTAAGGTGAAAAATGGGAGGCAAAAGGGCAAAAATGTAGGGGAAGCTCACCCTAAGGCTGACAGGTCCAACAATGGCTTATTTCCATAAGTTCGCCTCATCACATCTGCAAATTTCTCTCCTAAGCCTGCCATCTGGCAGGAAGAGGGGGTTGACCTGGCTAGCATTGTATCCTGTCCTGTCCTTCTGTGAAGCTCATGCTTTATGACCCATCCCCCTGCTCTGGACTTTGCAGCTTCAGAACTCCCTCCAACAGATAACCTCTGCCCAGCTAAGGCACTTATCACCTAATTAAGGATTCGTGGCTAACCCTGTTAGAGCTGACTAATCAGGGAAGACTGCAGAAGGCTGGATTTTGGCTCACAGAAAAAAAGTCTTAAACGTATTATCTGTCCAATTTATAATCAATTCAACATAGCAATCTGTTGGACTCATCAATACCATTCTGTAAAGTCTT
Organism: Lissotriton helveticus; assembly: GCF_964261635.1. NCBI lineage: Eukaryota > Metazoa > Chordata > Amphibia > Caudata > Salamandridae > Lissotriton > Lissotriton helveticus. The sequence goes on from NC_136063.1 coordinate 852,796,272, forward strand.
TGAATTATATTGAATTCCCTTCCTAGCAATAATTTTAGGTGTATAAACGATTGCAATTTTAGCCTATGGGCTGATTGTCAACAATAAGGAAAAACAAAATGGCCGATTTCCATCTCCAGGGTTTATAAAACAATGATTGTACGTGCCTTTCTAATAGTTACAGTACCCCCTCCCTTCAAACACCATGAGGAGAGCACCAAAGTCGAGTTTGTAATTAATTTACTTTTTAAAGCAGTCCCGCAGAGCAGGGCTGCTTTTAAAATGACCTCAGGGACTCAGCAGTGCATGCGTGCAAGTGTAAAAAAGGCTGCTGGCCCCTAAACTTCTATGCCCTAATTTATACTAGAGTCTTATAGGTAGTTTCAAACCCCCTGCCCTATTATCTACAAGGGACTTATAGGGTAGATCATGCCAATTATAAGAATTTACTTTTAAAGGTAGTCTGCAAGACCGAATTTAAAGTGACAGTCGGGGGGCACTAGAGGGCGCCAAGTAAGATAGCCGCACTTGCGTGAGGCTCTTGCGGCTCGGAACTCTATCTGGCAAATATCTTCCTCATCTCCTGCCTAGCAAGCCGTTAAACGGTTCTGCCTGATTGCCACAAAAACGCGACGACCGATGTGCCACCCTGCTGTACTCCACGTTAAGATTTTCCCACAGAACACAAACATGGTGGCCACGACCTGCTGGTGAGCAATTGAGCTGCAGACACACCGCACTGCGTGAAACCACCACTCCAGCACACGTACCTGCCAGTCCTCCTGACAACTGAGACTGCCGTGAACCCAGCTGGGGCTGAGCTACCAGGTTGCCGGGTCCTTCCGCCAGGGCTTGGCTTGCGGCCTCCTGTGGCCCTGCTGCTGTCTGCCGGGCCTGTCTGACGACGCTGAATGGGTGTGGACACCAAGACACTGCCAACCCCGGAGGTGGTGAGTGAGCTGCATTGCCTTGTGCCCTCCCAGGCGGCCCGCTGTAACACCTGCGGTGACGCTGGGAATGGACTGTGTGTCCACATCACCTGCACAGGTGCTGCACCTCCCCCGGGGCCTTCTAGATGGCCCAGGCAGCTGCGAGGGCCAGGCCCGCTGCGGCGCTGGACGCGCGCTGCCTGAAAAGATCTGCACCTGCGGCGGAGCCCTGGTCTTCCCCCGTAAACAACCACACCTGGCCTGACTTTGCCGTAGCGGACCCTGGCGCGCTTTCCTCCTGCATTGTCCGGACTGTGTGGGGTGGCTGACTTGGCTGCTGCGGCTCGCTTGGAGCTGCCGCTGTGGCCCTCCCCCCCGGGGACTGACAAATAAGACGTGCAGTCACGGGGGTGTCCTCTGATTTAGCCGCGAGCACCGGAGGGCTGTGGGGCAGCTTCCGCCATTATCCTTCAACACACTCCTTGGGCTGCGGTCGAGTGCTAGCTGTGCTTGGGGACCTTGTCCCGCTTTGGACTCCTGCTGCATGCCAGGAGGAAACGGCCCCTAATTTCAGTGATTGGACGCGAGCCCCTGGTGGTAGGCATATCTCGGGGGGGTCTGTGGCCCAACGCTTAAGCCCACGACCCCGCGCAACGCTTTAGCTCATTTTAATCTCATGGGGGAACTGACCAGTGCCCAGTTCCACACACGAGGCCCTGTGGATCTATCGCTGCTGCTAGACCAACACACTTGCTTACACCATCTGGAGAACATTGATCTGGAAAAGATCTATTTCCCCCTGCTGCCGGCCCACCACGTGCCAAGCTCGCGATTACTCGGAGGCAGGCGAAAGCGGCGGGGTCGCAATACGGGCCCTCCCTGAACACAGCTGCATTGCTGCGTCTCCCGCCCTGCCGCCATGGGGAAATCAGGTAGACGACAGCCAAAGCTGAATTTTGACACATGTAAGACTCCACGGTCCCATGCGGAGCCTGGGGAAGATCAGCCAAACGCTCCAACCACATCCAGTGCTGACCTGAAAGAAATACTATTGGTGATTCAATCGAGCTAGGCATCTATTGAGTCAAAGTGGAGAAACATGACGATCGCTTTACGGAGGTGGAACGAAGAATATCTTACCTGGAGGACACCTCCAACGCTACTACAAGCCATACACTTGAAATGGAAAAAGTCCTGAAGGTGACAGCCACCAAAAACAAAGATTTAGAATCCAGCACGAGGAGAAACAATCTACGCATTCTTGGGGTGGCGGAATCAACAGCCACTGGCAAAATGGAAGACTATATAGAGCATCTACTCATAACGCTCTTTGGCAGAGAAGTGTTTACGCCAGCCCTTGTTGTTGAATGGGCTCACCGCTCATTGGTGAACGGACCTGCTCCTGGAACCCCTCCCTGTCCCATAATAGCCTGAATGCTTAATTACTGGGACCGGGACACTGCCCTCCGCCTCTCCAGAGAACAGGGTCAGCTTCAACACAAAGGGATGGAGATATCAATCTACCCTGACTTCACCATGGCTGTCCAGGAACAAAGGTGAAAATTCCTCCAGGTCAAGAAGAAATTACAACAGCTCAACATACCCTATGCCATGCTGTTCTCTGCCAGTCTCACAGTAACGCATCAACACAAGCAGCATTTCTTCATCAATCCACAACATGTCTAGGATTTCCTAATGACTCTACCCAAAGAAACTACAGATCGGCCGTCCCCCTTGCACCATCCGGAAGGGAATGGAAATGCATCCGACATAGAATGAATATACAAAAGGGGAAATGCTGACAGGGGGAAGATTTGCGTTATCTCCCTTCGCACAGACTCAGGCTCCCAGTGACGCTGCGAACATTGAAATGGCACACATAGCTTGGCCAATTCAGGTTTGACTGTGAAGTGCATAAGCCCTGTACATGTATTTGCATGATGTTGTCAGCATAACGAAACCAGGAAAAACGCGCCCCTGTAACTGTGCCAGCATTGATACCCTGCAGGAACTTTCGATCTCCCCCCTAAGGATGGTGGGAGCAGACCACAGATTGATATCCAATCTACACAACCACATGTACATGCTCCATCTCGCAACTCATCAATGCCACTTGTGACACCACAACGGATCCGCACTAACCTCTGTACAGAATCCTCCAGTCGAAGAATTGTAACAGACACTGTGAAGAGATGAATCTGCAAAATCCTACCCGAGCACCCTCGCTTGCGTGAGGAGAGACTGGTTGCCCTCTAGATTCCACCCGACAGGTGAACCCTATGTACTGTATCTTATATATTTGTTTATGGTTAGGCCACCTTCCCCAGTTGGGAATCTGGCGCAAAGGGCAGTTGTGGAGGGGGGGACTGGGCCACGGCAGGATTGGGCTGCTGATGTGGGGGGGGACCCTGATCCGCACTGTTGCTGATACAGGGATTGTTTATTTAATGCCACTCGCCAATGTATTACAATGTAGGGATGGGCTTTAACAGCAGAACCTTAACAACCAATGCCTATACCCTAGAATATATATTTTAAATCAACCACATAGAAGACTGCCCTAGACCCATTACATACAACTTTCTAACTTGGAATGTTTGTGGCCTGGGTAACCCACGCAAGGGCCGGCACATCCTTTTGTATCTAAACCGCCATAACATTCACTATGCGCTCTTGCAGGAAACACACTTCTGTCCTAGTGCCACTGTCTCATTCGCGTCCCGCTGGGAAACCTACTCCTATTTCTCCTCATAATCCTCCTACACCAGGGGCACAGCCATTCTGGTAAAACAATCTCTCCCCAACACCCCTATAGGCTTCCAAGAAGACCGCCAAGGCCGCTATACTATCATCTGGGGCCAACTCGCAGCTCAATCCATAACCCTTGTCTCCTGTTACGGCCCCAACACCGATGACCCTGAATCCTATTGGATACTCTGGGGTAATATCTTGGACATCGGATCCACACACTTGCTATGGGGTGGGGACTTCAATGTGACCTTAGACACTGCTGCGGACCGCTCACTTCCACAACCGCATCACTACTCCAATGCACACTCAAAAAGATCGTAGAAGAACACAAATTGCTGGATGCTTGGCGCCACTTACACCCACAGTGCCGGCAGACGTACTGCTACGCGAACGCCTGTTCCTGTTGATCAAGGATTGACGGCTGGTTCATTACCAAAAGTCTTGCCCCCTGGCTGACACATGCGTCATATCTCCCCCGCACATATTCTGACCATGCCCTAGCACTTGCCACAATTGACCCCCCAGACTGCCTCACCCTTCCTGTCCTGGCACCTAAATCCACAAAATGTATTAGATCCGATGTTTCACCAAGAGCTAGAAATATCGGAATTTTTCCCACGTAATGTATATTCAGTTGAACAATACTCCACAATTTAGAAGGCTTTTAAAGTCACCATTCGCGGGATATGCAGCACAGAGAGTGGGGGAATTCTGAAAGATCTCTGCTCTACGCTTTGTAAACTGGAAACTAAGCTCAAGCAAACGGAAAATTTGATACAGACTACCCCTACCCCAGAATTACAGGCACAGCTTAGAAACCTAATTACTGAATATCAAGAAGCAGCTGAAACAGAATGTAAATTTCGAGGAAAATATAATCAAGCGTGCCGATATGGGGAGGGAGACAGGCCAGGGAATGCACTCACATCTCTAATTCCCCTCCCAGGCTCACCAATATAGTCTTGGAGGTTGAAAATGAGGACGGTCAGGTACGCAGGAGCACTTCTGATATGGTAGCCGCCTTTCGCAGCTTTTATAAAACCCTATACAAATCACACAGAACTCACCCGGTAGACTTCGACCCCTTCTTTGAGGACACAGCAATAGCTTGGTTGGGAGAAGGTCAAAGAGAATTCCTCTTAGCACACCACGAGGATGAATAAATTCTCTCCACCATAATGCAATTGCAATCAGGGAAGGCCCCTGGGCCGGACGGCCTCCCGGCTGAATTTCATAAAGCATTCCACCACTTACTTATTCCAGTCCTACGACATGTCTTCGAAGAGGCCAGAGAAATTGGTATAATACCTTTCATTAATCAATGGCAATGCCAAAATGTTGGCAAAACTTATTTCTGCCGATACTGGGGGGGGGGGAGTCTTTTTAGCTTTAGACCGAATGAGGGGCACACATCCCGGAGGACCCCCACACTGCACTCTTGGAATTCACTGAACCGATACCCGCGAAGATAAGGAAGATTGTCTCCTTGGCGCTTCTCCTTGCAAAATGATGAATTGCTTCTAAATGGGGCAGATGTAGAGCTCCTAAATAAAAGGTATTTCACCAAGATCTCATATATTGGCAAGAACAATTACACACCTACGCTGAATTACTGCTGCCCTCCCCTCGCCCCCGGGATATCTGGGGCCCCCTTCAAACTTACCTCCTGGAATATACGACAACCGAAGACATAACCACTGACTCCCGTACTGGTGGGGAGGATGCACGGGATGGAGATGGGACACAAAATACGGGGAACTCACCAGAGTAGAACTAAGATTATTAATGTGTAGCTCTAGGGACTAGGGCGGGCCGAGTACGAATATACCAACGAGGCAGACATTCAGGAATGCATATCCTTGTTTCTGCTGTGATTGGTGGCTAGTGGCACTGTTAAAGTGTTATTACATTATTTTGTTATGTATGTTTATGAGCTTATCTGTGGCCATTTTACAGTGATTGCCCACCTGACACGGCTGGCCCATTGAGGTTGTAGGCGGCTTGCTGTGCATCCTTCCTTCCACCACCCCTGCCTCATCACAAGTCACCCTGCATTGCTAACCCGCGTGGGATGTAGGCATTATGCTGTATACAAATTGTATGTCACTAATAAAAGTCTTGGAAAACTAAAAAATAAATAAAAAAAGTGACAGTCACCCACTCAGCAGTGCAGACATGAAAAATGTATTAAATTTGCTGGGCTTCTAAACCTCCATGTCGTATTATCTACAAAGGGCGTATAGGTTGATGAAACCCTCTTTCCCTATTATCTACTAGGGACTTATAAGATCTGTCAGGCCAATTGTAAGTGTACCCTAATATATAGTGTACCTTATACATGTGTTGTGTTTTCAACATAGCACTGGCCTGGGCCTGCCTGCTGAGCCCATGGTACAGTTAGAGTCAGTTACCACCAGTACAATTCAGCACAAAATGGGGATGAACAGGACAAAAGGATGACTTTCTAACAGTAGCCTACTATTTTTGGGCTGCCTGGATTCAGACAAGAGGCTAAAATAGACTAGGGCTGTGATTAGCCTGATTGCTGTCAATATTATTTTATTGTTTCTCTCTGCTATGAACTATTAGATTTGTGATTGTATTTCTGTTATAACTTTTTTAAGTCTCACCAAATAGTAGGTCTTTTAACTTTGTACTTCTTATCTTCTTTCTTGATAGATTCTCATTGCTTTTAACTGTTCTGTTTTTAATGTGTGTAGGTGTTTGTTATGACTATTGCTGAAAACAATTATGAATTAAAGAATAAACAAGCATTTACAATGCAATGGTTTCGCCTTTGGAAAAGTTATAGCCATTGGCATTGTACATGACAAAATTTGTATTTATGTGTTGGTTTTGAAAATAGATAAATAAATGGCACTGTCATTTACAATGCCAATAGCTTAATCTCTCGCAAATGCCACACACAAACACATAGACCCACACAGAGTCCCACACACATACATACCTACAGAGCCACACGCAGAGCCACACACACACACTGAGCCACACACTTCCAGTAGTCGGTGGGCAGCGTGGAGCAGACCAGCACCCAGCCCGACAGGGCCAGCAGGAAGGCCACGATCTCCCCCGCCATGCTGGCCATGGTCACCGGTGAGGGTCACAGGGCACAGGTGTTAGAGCTGAGGGCACGGGTGAGGGCAGAGGGCACAGGGGTAAGAGCTGAGGGCAGAGGGGTGAGTGCTGAGGGCAGGGGGCCAAGAGCTGAGGGCAGAGGGGTGAGAGCTGAGGGCAGAGGTAAGAGCTGAGGGCACAGGAGTCAGAAGCGAGGGCCTAGGAAGAGCTGAGGGCACAGGGCAGGGTAAGATCTGAGGGCAGAGGGGTAAGAGCTGAGGGCAGAGGGGTAAGTGCTGAGGGCAGAGGGGTGAGAGCTGAGGGCAGAGGGGTGAGAGCTGAGGGCAGAGGTAAGAGCTGAGGGCACAGGAGTCAGAAGCGAGGGCCTAGGAAGAGCTGAGGGCACAGGGCAGGGTAAGAGCTGAGGGCAGAGGGGTAAGAGCTGAGGGCAGAGGGGTAAGAGCTGAGGGCACAGGGGTAATTGCACACATCTCCCCCTCACTCGCCCCCCCCCGCACGAACAGTAGCTCAATAAAGTACAAGAACATAAAAGGAACACTAGAAACTGAATACATAACAGCCAAACTAAAGGAACATAACACTGAAACAATGAAAGTAAAATAGAACTTCATGAACCATGCATACACCGTACAGGAAATAAGCTTTGAGCTGAACACCACCATTCACACCTTCACACAGAGCAAATAGCAGCACACACAATCTCACACACCCCCTCACACAGGGAACTCAAGTACACACCCATAAAAGGCACACACAACCATAAATAACCTCAACACCAATACTCTGCATGGCCATCACACCCAGTAAAGTATGCACGTTCCATGCAAACAGGAGTACACACACTCTATGGGAAGAGAAAATAGGCTTTCGACATGATGGAGTATGTACCTGCCACGCAAAGAGCACACAGGCATTCAACCCAGTGGAGTATGTACCCTCCAGCAAACAGGCATTCAATGCAGTGGAGTAATCACTATCCACGCAAACAGCATATGGGCATTAAAGCCAGTGGAGTACTCACCGACCAAGCTAACCGCATATGGAACTTCAACCCAGTGGAGTATGCAGACTCCAAGCAAACAGGCATTCAGTTCAGTGGAGTATTTACCCGCCACGCAAACAGCACACCAGCATTCAACCCAGTGGACTACACACACACCCCACGCAGACAGCACATGGAATTTCAACCCTGTGGCTTACGCATCCTCCACACAAACAGGACGTCTGCATCAGAATACCCTGGGGCCTGCCCTCCCATCCATGTGGCCGACAAACAAAAGTATGCAAAAGGATGACATTTGGGCACAAACATCACACACCAAAGTGCACTCAACACCTCACACACTTTCTTCCCACGGACCCACACACTCATACACGACACAGTAACACATTGCAAGTAACTCTTCACTCAAATTGCCAGTGAAGTACGTGTTAAATGATGCAGAAAATGAAACAGACATTTGCATTAAACGCCCATAAATGCCAAAGCCATCTAAAGCAGAATTAATTAATTGAATACGTCCATGCATGTGCACAAACATTGGTAAACTTTGGCAATGGAGTTCATTCACCCCTCCCCCATCCGTCACAGCGTCCCTTCCGACCCCCCACTGCTTTCTCTGTGGATGTAAAAGTGGCTGGGGCCAGCGTCTTGACAGATGACTGGGATAACGCTGCGGGGCTCACTGATAACCAGGCGTGAGGCGGCCAGGCCGCGGGCATCACTGCAACTGGTAGAAAGTGGGTCTGCGGGGGACCTGGCGACTGAACAGAATGTATGCTAGATCTGCATGTAAAAAGTCAATTGTGTGATGGTTGCCATTTGGGAGGTCGCAGAGCGGAGAGAGGTGGTGACTCGATCAAGGGCGTAGGTATGGTGGTGTAGAATGTGTAGTGGTACCAGTGCCAGAGAGGCCCAGTAAACCCTGATTACAGCTGAATTTGACTTCTCAAGGAAGCAGTTCGGGGCTTATTCCCATTACATGCAAAGGGGCCATGGCACCCCATCTATGCCATCGGACTGGAGGGGAAGTCTAAGGGGAGCTGCGACACATGTGGGACGGTGATGCAGCGAGTCGTGGTATCTGGTGACACAGCAGCAGAGCCTGGCAGGCAGCCTTGTTTCCCGCAGTGGAGCAGCACTGCAGTGCACCCTACACCCCGTCCTCGGCGGCGCTCTCAAAACCAACTCTTGTCTGGAGTCACGTCCTGCCCTCAGCCCTCCAGCTGTGGCGTGCCTGTGGCACGGGGTGGGTGCACCACGGGAGAAGGGGCTTCGAGGAGCTGAAAAATGACGCGACCCCGAAAGGGTCGCAGATTGTTCTCTGGGCTCAGGAGTGGCCACTGGGGATACAGGTAAATGGCGAACAAAAGCGACGAGAACAGAACTTGGATGAGGCAGCAGAGACGATGACCGGCAGCGATTAGCGAAAAAACATCTACAAAACAAAACTAGCTGCAGGGATTCTGGACTGCTGCAGATGATGCGGATCCTGCCCGGGCAGCGAGCGCGGCGTCTGTTGCTAACTTTTCACTTGAGGATCCTGAGCCTTCCCCCATCCGAGCTCCTTGCAGCTCCCCCGCTGCACACACACCACACTGCTCAGCCAGACTAATTCTTGTTTCCTTACCAACACGCACAGCCCGAAGCGCACTCTAATTGTGCAACACATTGCTCTTCCATGAAAATGTTGTTATTGATCCGGGTTCGCGCGAGACCCAACATTTGCAAACGCGGACCATGTTTCTAATTGTGCAACACATTGCTCTTCCATGAAAATGTTGTTATTGCTCCGGGTTCGCGCGAGACCCAACATTTGCAAACGCGAACCATGTTTACCGCTAGTGTCGTGTGGTGTGTCCACAGACAGCGGGAGGGGGGAGGGGGCGGGAACGGGCACACGGACAGCGGGAGGGGGGGAGGGGGCGGGAACGGCACACGGACAGCGGGAGGGGGTGAGGGGGGCAGGAACTGCACACGGACAGCGGGACGGGAGGGGAGCACTCACCTGGACTTCTTCCGGCGGCGGTCGGCCTGGAGGAATGACCCGAAAAAAACTAAAAATAAAAAATAAATAAACCACCGCCCACCGCCGCATGACGATCGCAAGGGGGCGGGATGAGTAAAAATCGCGGGAACGCCCACGAATCTGCTCCGGCAATGACGGACAGATCGCTCTTCCAATGGCTAACCTCCATTTATGGAGCTAGCCAATGGAAGAGAAGGCGGGACGAAGTGCACATACTGTAAAACATAAGTTTTCGCCTGCGCAATACTGCTTGCGCAGTAAACGCCAGGCGAAACCTAAAAAAGACTAGCCTTGTCATTATACAACTCAGCAGATGTTCCAGAACTCACTAATCACCTGAGATCATGGTTCTCCATTAAACTTATTATTGCTAAAGAATGCAGGGCATATTTACAAAGGCATTGTGCTACAGGAGCATCACATTTTGTGATGCTCCAGTGGCGCTGCGCCCTGCTCCATATTTACAAGGCGGAGCTACGGCACTCTCTGTGTCTTAATGCCTCCTTGTTAACCCCTCCCATGCTCGTTATGGAACCGTTCGTCACGAGCCTCGGGTGGGCTGTGCTGGTGACGGAACGGTTCCGCCACGGCCCCGCTGCCGCGCCTGCGCGGCGCTGATTTCGCACCTGCGCGGCGCGTTCTATTGAGCTCACCTGCATGCCGTAACGGAGGGGTTCCGTCACGAGCAAGGGACCGCTACGCCGCCGCCCCGCCCCCTTAGCGCTGCGGCGGAATAGCCGCCGCAGCGAAGGGGTTAATATGGTCCTCCTTGACAGAGTATTCCACTGCAAAGGGGCATGCAATGGGTGTTGCTGTGGGCATTCCCATGCAACACCCATTGCTTTTTGACACTGCTCCAGAGCTGTAAATCTGAGGCAGCGCCAAATAAGTATATGCTTCCCCAGAAGAGGCATAAATGTGGTGCAACGAGGAGAAATACTTTTATTTCTCCTGGTTTTTTTTGCTCTTTCTATGTGTGCTGCATTCTGAAGCCCACAGGAAGGAGCAGAGTGCTATTGATGACTGTGTTTCTGCAGAAAGTTGTCCCTTCCTGCACAACAAAAAACCTCCCTGCAACGCAGGCACCCTTGCAACATGAAGCAAGGGTGTTGCGCAGGCGCTAAAGTCTTTTTGTATGCCAGCGCAGGGGTGAGTCTAGGAATGTGCCAAAAATTTAGTAAATACGCCATATTCCTGTACTTAGAAAATGACACAGCTCGGCGCAGCAAAATTGCTTCTGGCACCGGGAAGCGCCATTTTCTTGTAAATATGCCCCTGAATTCTCAGGTACCGGAGAACACCCTGATACAACCCAAAATGAATGGTTAAGTCATATGCACAGATTAGTCTACTGTGAAAGACAGATCTACAGAGTATAGAATCAACTAAAGATCTTCCTCTAAATATTGTTCCTCTTACTGGCGGAGGAACCAATTCCATGCTCCTACTGAAACATCTCAGACTAGATAAGTCTGTAATTGCAGAATATGTGTGGGTCCTCGTTGTGTCAAATAGGATATGGCCTTCATAAACTTTTTCATTGTGAGGAAAGCATCTGATCGAAAAAATCTATCCCCTAAAGAGTTGGTAGATACTAAGAATTAGACTTTAATATATATTACATACAAGTTCTGTACTGTATACCTTGCATGTATTCTTACCCACCGGTATGCTCGGTTCTTTTATTGCTGAAGCAACGATCAATTATCTACCACTCCCTGGTATTCAACTTCTGCATTGTCTCCGCTCACTTCCCCAAGCTTGGCAACTCCCCTTTCTCTAACCCTTAACCCCAAATATAAACCTCACTCCATCCATAACTCTCACATATATTCTATATATGTTTTTAACATACTGCAAATATACTTTGTTTCAGTTATTTTCCCGTCGTTATTATGGAACAAATGCGGCACTTCTTTATTGTATCTCTTTGTTTTTCATTATGTGCCTTAGGCACCATCAAATATGGCTGCCATTTAGACCGGTGGAATTTTAAGGTAGCCAAGTACTGGCCATTGCACATAACTCGCGTCATATGAGTCAAACAATGGTTCCATTAACTGGGGGTGAACTATGAAATTTAAGCTTTGCTTCCTCAAAAGTCGACTTTGGCAGTACCCACTTAATATTACAGCAGCAGAGAGTCAACCTTTTTTGTGGGTCTCCCTCTCAGATAAAAGTATCTTTTTAAAAGATCCCTGCAAGCATTTTCCGCGATCGGTTCCCAGCATGCACTCTTCGGAGCGGATGGATAATGTGTGCAAGTACAACATCTGGTTTACAACGTGCGTCTGTGCTCACTACTCAGTGAAGCAGCCAAGCGTGCGCAATACAGTAGCAACTCTCAGATGGGGTCGAAGGTTGTGTCATTTGTCACGCTCTAAATGAGGCGTCTACAGGACGCCGTCTATTAACCGTGAAATGGTGCGCGTTGTGTGACGCTATTCCATAACTGTTTTTAATCATGGCGTGCTGGAAATACTCACTGAACGATGCCTGATGCGAGCTCATCTCAAATTAAAATATTGCTTATTCCTCGAGAATACACGTTTTGTGGGTAATTCATCCGCGCTGTAATAAGGACCACAAAATCTACAGTGACAGTTTGCATTGCATAGAAATATGCTTTATTCTGTAAAGCCATTTTTCTACCTGTTCTGTGACTTTAAATCACATTTATATATTTCTCAGCGCCGTCACTCTTTTCCTGTCTGTTTAACTGAGAATGTGGAGAAAAACATTAGATTCAACAGACTGAGCAAAGGAGCAGATGTGGTTCAAAAGTCTGTAATAAATTCACAGTCCGGGAGCTATTGAGCAAATCTGCAGCGGTGCTCTAGCCAATTCAACACCCAATTAGCAGTGATCAGTTTGAATTTGCAATCTGGCTGAAATGAGGTTGCACATAAAATGGCGATAAGTTTCGAGATTATTTGCGAAGTAAAATAGAATGTCGGATCTACGGTTTGTGGGCTGGCTAGTGCTTAATAGTGGCTGGAAAAATAGCATCTTCAAAACAAAGTATTTTCTATGTGTGAAAGTAGATATACGAAAAATTCAGCTGTGCAATAACAACATAATACAAATCCAATATATCCATTTAAGAATGACAGACAATTTTCTGCTGTGTCATGTTATATAGCACTGTATAATATTATTCTCACACCATGCCTACAGTGGCTCTAGCTGGCATATAAGGCTTGTGGTGGAATGGTAGTAAAGTAAATCTCCTTCACAGCATTTGGAGCGATATTTCTCATCAAGAAAGTATGATGAAAAGTGCTTCAACATAGATTAGATTGTAAGCAAATTTAATAGCATAGCAATAAATAAACCTTCTTGATACAATGTATAAGTTAGAAACCATGACGGTTTATTAAAAGATTTAAGTTTATTAAACACGAAAAAACATAGTTTCAAAATAACTCAAAAGTAATGCATATTAAATCATATATAGAGGTGCCGCTCGCTTTTGCCTGCCTTCACTTTGAGCTCTCCTGCAAATAACGCTGCTGTGTGTCCTGACTGCGTGGGCTGTTCCGCCCTGAGGCGCTACTCGAGGACCTAGGAGCCCGTGTGCTCCACTCTGGACTTTTGCTGTATTGATTTGGGGAGAGAAGCGTCCCACGCAAGTAGCGGGAGCGGGACTGCGAGGACCAGAGGTGCTAGCGCTTGTCCATCGTGCGCACCTGGTGCCTCTTCCCGCCCCCTTTCTGAAGGCTACTTCACCTCTCGCGGCCCCCGCTCCGCGGGAGCCGCTCGCTTTTGCCTGCCTTCACTTTGAGCTCTCCTGCAAATAACGCTGCTGTGTGTCCTGACTGCGTGGGCTGTTCCGCCCTGAGGCGCTACTCGAGGACCTAGGAGCCCGTGTGCTCCACTCTGGACTTTTGCTGTATTGATTTGGGGAGAGAAGCGTCCCACGCAAGTAGCGGGAGCGGGACTGCGAGGACCAGAGGTGCTAGCGCTTGTCCATCACGCGCACCTGGTGCCTCTTCCCGCCCCCTTTCTGAAGGCTACTTCACCTCTCGCGGCCCCCGCTCCGCGGGAGCCGCTCGCTTTTGCCTGCCTTCACTTTGAGCTCTCCTGCAAATAACGCTGCTGTGTGTCCTGACTGCGTGGGCTGTTCCGCCCTGAGGCGCTACTCGAGGACCTAGGAGCCCGTGTGCTCCACTCTGGACTTTTGCTGTATTGATTTGGGGAGAGAAGCGTCCCACGCAAGTAGCGGGAGCGGGACTGCGAGGACCAGAGGTGCTAGCGCTTGTCCATCGCGTGCACCTGGTGCCTCTTCCTGCCCCCTTTCTGAAGGCTACTTCACCTCTCGCGGCCCCCGCTCCGCGGGTGCCGCTCGCTTTTGCCTGCCTTCACTTTGAGCTCTCCTGCAAATAACGCTGCTGTGTGTCCTGACTGCGTGGGCTGTTCCGCCCTGAGGCGCTACTCGAGGACCTAGGAGCCCGTGTGCTCCACTCTGGACTTTTGCTGTATTGATTTGGGGAGAGAAGCGTCCCACGCAAGTAGCGGGAGCGGGACTGCGAGGACCAGAGGTGCTAGCGCTTGTCCATCACGCGCACCTGGTGCCTCTTCCCGCCCCCTTTCTGAAGGCTACTTCACCTCTCGCGGCCCCCGCTCCGCGGGAGCCGCTCGCTTTTGCCTGCCTTCACTTTGAGCTCTCCTGCAAATAACGCTGCTGTGTGTCCTGACTGCGTGGGCTGTTCCGCCCTGAGGCGCTACTCGAGGACCTAGGAGCCCGTGTGCTCCACTCTGGACTTTTGCTGTATTGATTTGGGGAGAGAAGCGTCCCACGCAAGTAGCGGGAGCGGGACTGCGAGGACCAGAGGTGCTAGCGCTTGTCCATCGCGTGCACCTGGTGCCTCTTCCTGCCCCCTTTCTGAAGGCTACTTCACCTCTCGCGGCCCCCGCTCCGCGGGTGCCGCTCGCTTTTGCCTGCCTTCACTTTGAGCTCTCCTGCAAATAACGCTGCTGTGTGTCCTGACTGCGTGGGCTGTTCCGCCCTGAGGCGCTACTCGAGGACCTAGGAGCCCGTGTGCTCCACTCTGGACTTTTGCTGTATTGATTTGGGGAGAGAAGCGTCGCACGCAAGTAGCGGGAGCGGGACTGCGAGGACCAGAGGTGCTAGCGCTTGTCCATCGCGCGCACCTGGTGCCTCTTCCCGCCCCCTTTCTGAAGGCTACTTCACCTCTCGCGGCCCCCGCTCTGCGGGTGCCGCTCGCTTTTGCCTGCCTTCACTTTGAGCTCTCCTGCAAATAACGCTGCTGTGTGTCCTGACTGCGTGGGCTGTTCCGCCCTGAGGCGCTACTCGAGGACCTAGGAGCCCGTGTGCTCCACTCTGGACTTTTGCTGTATTGATTTGGGGAGAGAAGCGTCCCACGCAAGTAGCGGGAGCGGGACTGCGAGGACCAGAGGTGCTAGCGCTTGTCCATCGCGCGCACCTGGTGCCTCTTCCCGCCCCCTTTCTGAAGGCTACTTCACCTCTCGCGGCCCCCGCTCCGCGGGAGCCGCTCGCTTTTGCCTGCCTTCACTTTGAGCTCTCCTGCAAATAACGCTGCTGAGTGTCCTGACTGCGTGGGCTGTTCCGCCCTGAGGCGCTACTCGAGGACCTAGGAGCCCGTGTGCTCCACTCTGGACTTTTGCTGTATTGATTTGGGGAGAGAAGCGTCCCACGCAAGTAGCGGGACTGCGAGGACCAGAGGTGCTAGCGCTTGTCCATCGTGCGCACCTGGTGCCTCTTCCCGCCCCCTTTCTGAAGGCTACTTCACCTCTCGCGGCCCCCGCTCCGCGGGTGCCGCTCGCTTTTGCCTGCCTTCACTTTGAGCTCTCCTGCAAATAACGCTGCTGTGTGTCCTGACTGCGTGGGCTGTTCCGCCCTGAGGCGCTACTCGAGGACCTAGGAGCCCGTGTGTTCCACTCTGGACTTTTGCTGTATTGATTTGGGGAGAGAAGCGTCCCACGCAAGTAGCGGGAGCGGGACTGCGAGGACCAGAGGTGCTAGCGCTTGTCCATCGCACGCACCTGGTGCCTCTTCCCGCCCCCTTTCTGAAGGCTACTTCACCTCTCGCGGCCCCCGCTCCGCGGGTGCCGCTCGCTTTTGCCTGCCTTCACTTTGAGCTCTCCTGCAAATAACGTTGCTGCGTGTCCTGACTGCGTGGGCTGTTCCGCCCTGAGGCGCTACTCGAGGACCTAGGAGCCCGTGTGCTCCACTCTGGACTTTTGCTGTATTGATTTGGGGAGAGAAGCGTCCCACGCAAGTAGCGGGAGCGGGACTGCGAGGACCAGAGGTGCTAGCGCTTGTCCATCGCGCGCACCTGGTGCCTCTTCCCGCCCCCTTTTCCTCCTCCTACTTAAACAATTTAACATACGCGAACGCGGGACGCCGCGGACACAATCGCGGACGAAGACCGGACAAAGAGCGGGCCCTCTGTGGCCCTCAGTGGCTAAAGTAGGCTGGGCTGGGCCCACTTATTAATTTCTGTCTATACAGAGATAATTTTATTTTTTAACCCATTGACTGTATGTAGACGTTGAGTATTGCTGCTTATTCAGTGACTTTATTCATGCCTCCGATTGATTGACTTTGTGATTACACAGTATTCGTTTTATATATTTTAACTTGTTTACTGGTATTATATATTTCCCTATTTCACATATTTTGATATTAGTCGTAATATGACTGCTAAAAAGTTAAGATCTGGAAGACTGTTGGGGGGAAGATCAACAGCCAAGACCAGGTCTAACCCACTCCGAAATAAGAATGTTTCAACGATTCAGTTGAAAGGTCAAAACCAGATTTTCCAGCTTTGGGAGAAAGCGGTAGATAGGGTACCCCAGGAAAATATTGCTTCTAATAAGAGCGTCTCCCTGATTTCAACACCTAACCCATCGTTTGACCATCATCCGAAGGAGGTAGAACCGGGAACTCTTGGCCTAAGTTCATGTATTTTTGTGGGTATCCCATCTACTACTTCTTTACTTTTGGAGAATGAGAAATGTTTAACTTCCAGCCCAGATAACCCCAAAAATATCAAGACTCCATTAACAACTGTAAATGTCTTGCAAAATGGGTTACTTTCCCTCTCTAAGTTGAGGGAGGATATAAACGAAGATTCACAGCCCCTGGATATTGACCCAGTGTTGTGCGAACGTTATTTGGTTGATGTACCTAGGGCATTACTAGAAGCTGCAAAGACCCCAATGGGTGCTACTCCTTCTGGTCTCCATCTTTTTAGCAGTACCCCCTCTTCCAACTCACAAGATCTTTCCCTTCAGTCAAATATGTCTACAAGTCCAATGCTCAATATAACCAGGATTGAGGCTATTAATGATCCTAGCCTGAAACATTCAGAGAAACCCATATCTGAATTTTTACTTTCCTTGGAACATTTGCTATCCTCAATTCTAACGCTACTGAATAAATTTGTGGGTAGCTCGGATTGTGTATTGGATTCCGTTACCCAAATTTTAAAGGCTTTATTATCAAAAACCTGTGAAAGGAGCTGTGGCTCAGATTCTCCTATTACAATACCTCCCAAAAACCTTTTGGCTAATACACCTTGTTTGTTAATTGAGAATACACCGGTTGCACCTGTAGTGAAGGACTCGCGTCCTATTTTGAAAACTTCTGCTTATAATTGTATAAGTGATTCCATTCCAGATATTGTTTCTGAGGAAAATAATATGGTACTGCCAAATGCCAATGCCGAAAAGGCATTATATCCTATTTTTGATCTTGACTTTAAGGGGCCGGAATTGGAGGAAAAAGTGGAAATACATGGAAAGCATAAGGGGAAAAAAAAGAGGAAGTCTCTCCGTAGATTTAAAAAAAGGAGGCAGAGACAAATTCTCTTTGAGAATCCCAAAGTTTCCTTCAAATCCTCCTCTGCTGAGGTTGATGATGACATTGATAATGGATCTCTGAAGCATGACTCAATTAGGTCATCCTCTGAATTTTTGGGGCTTTCCGTTAATTCCGATGAAATTATTATGAATTGTTCTAAATTAAATTCAATAGAACAGGGTGTAGAAAAATAAAAATTCTTGACCCACCGCTTAGCGGAAGAAGAAAGAAGCTCTGCCCCGGTGGTTTCCACTTCTTTAAATCCTTCTGCCCCTTCTTTCCATACACGGATAGAGGGGGCAGCCTTAGGTCAAAACTCTGTTTATAAATTCACGGAAACCCGTACTGACTCTCTGCTTTTGGACTTCGTCCCATTATTTGATATTGATTTAAGCCTGAATAGATCTTTTCTCCTGAAATGCTGTAAAGACATCGAGGGACTAAAACTAATTAAATCTAGTGACATTGACCTAGTAACAATATTGGGATCAGGGTCTATGTCATTTACTAGGGTAAGGTTCTATTCAAACTTGATAGTGAATCTTATATTAAATAAAGCAGAACTTTTCCAGAGTCAGGGGATTGACGTGGTGCCGTTTACCGCCACATGTGGTGATAATCATATTGTGAATGGTCACCATAGGGGATTGGGTCCGGTTGGTCTCTCTCAACCTTTTGATGACTTAAAAATTTGTGTGTCAAAAACAAAAAGGATAGTAACACATCCTATTCCCCCCCCCCATAACAATAAACAGGGGTATAACTGAAAATGATCAGCAATGGAACTGGCTACCCGGTGCCCTGGCGACTAAGGTGACGGACAACCCTAGATTGTTCTCTCACCTTTAGCAGTATCTTTTCTGTCATCTCCTGGAATGCTGCCGGCATCAATAATAACCCCGAAAAATTATCATATCTTTTTTCTTTGAATGCCAATATAATCTGCATCCAGGAAACCTGGTGTATTGACAAATTGAACATAGTGAAGGACTATTACATATTGGAGGTGGCGGCAACCCCCTCTAGTAGAGGTCATGCAAAAGGGGGAATTGCCTGCCTATTATCCAAAACAATAAAGTGGAGTTTCTCTCACCATACAGATCCCAGTAACCTTTTTCAGGCAGTGACTCTCTCCAACTTAGATAAAACTGGGGAGAGACACCCTCTTGTTATAATAAATGCCTATATTCCGCCAGGTGATCCTTTTAATACTTTGATGAAGAAAATTGTTATTTTTATTAGACAAATTAAAAAAACAGCTCCTCTCTCTAATTTTTTGTTAGTTGGTGACTTAAATTGTAAAGTGTCCAATTATAGTTTAGAACTATTCAGGAATAAAGAAAAAGAGGAGGTCTTATTGATACCTCAAGCCCTCTTTCCAGATAACATAAAAACAAACAAATGGGGTGAACTGCTGCTGGAAGAACTATATAGCACGGAGGGACTTATAGTTAATGGTAGGCTCCCATCCGATGTCCCTGCAAACTATACTCATAGCTCCTTCAATAGCAAATCAATTTTAGACTATATAATTGTTGACCACCCTATTTTCTCTCTGTTAAGGGATTTGGTTGTTATGGACACTAACCTTAGTGACCATAATGTTATTTTATTAACGCTTTTTCTAGAGCCCCCTAATTCTGACACCTGGGCGTTTGATAGGGATGTGGTCACCTTTCAAAAAACAGGAAGATGTTTCTGGGACTATAAAGCTATGAAGGGTTTAGAACCTCTTCTTGAAAAAACACTATCCAATTTAAACAATTGGCAGGGGGTGGAACAGTCCTCTTTTGATGCTTTTATAAAGGAGATCATCTCTGCCGTTAAAAAATCGAATCTAATTAGGAAAAAAAACAACCTCCCAAAAGCAGTTGTTTCCCTTAATAAGGAAATAAATAAACTGGTGAGGGAACAATACATATGTGGTGCAGTAGAAAGATCTCAGAAAATATCTCTCCTTAAAAGGAGGAGAAGCAGGATAAAGAAAAAAATGAAAAGAGAAAAAGAGGACCTGTTATGGATTGGATTGCGGGAAGCCGCTGTTCATGGGAACTCTAGACAATTCTGGACCCTTATTGGGGAGGGATGTGGTTCTAGAGTGCGCCCACCTCCAATCCCTATTTCCGAACAAACCTGGGTCAACTACATCTTAAGTCTGTACGCTAAAAATGATCTGCATGTGAAACTTAGGGGAATCGAGGAAGATACTATCCCTATAACTGAATACCCCTCAGAATTATCTATAGAATTGGCTATAAGGGACATGCGTCCATCAGGTGCCATGGGTCCTGATGAACTCCCGATATCAGTCTTAAAACAAAATCCAGTATCCTGGAGCAAAATCCTATTTCCCCTTTTTAGGATTTGCTACATTAAAAAATTTATTCCAGCATCCTGGAAGGGGAGTATTTTGGTTCCTATGTTCAAAAAGGGCGATAGAAACCTACCTATTAACTATCGCCAAATAGCTCTCCTAGACGCTATTGGGAAAGTGTTTTGTAAATGTTTAT
Organism: Lissotriton helveticus; assembly: GCF_964261635.1. NCBI lineage: Eukaryota > Metazoa > Chordata > Amphibia > Caudata > Salamandridae > Lissotriton > Lissotriton helveticus. Next base: position 852,816,415 of record NC_136063.1, read on the forward strand.
TATCCCTAATTAATAATTGGGTGGCGCAAAAACAAATCTTACCCTTAGAACAAGTAGGCTTTCGTAAGGGCCACGGAACGCTGGATAACCTTTCCGCTCTTCAGACAATTATAGATAAATATATAGGGGTACGTGGCGGAAGAGTTTATGTGGCCTTTATAGATTTCTCCACAGCTCGCTTTTGCCTGCCTTCACTTTGAGCTCTCCTGCAAATAACGCTGCTGTGTGTCCTGACTGCGTGGGCTGTTCCGCCCTGAGGCGCTACTCGAGGACCTAGGAGCCCGTGTGCTCCACTCTGGACTTTTGCTGTATTGATTTGGGGAGAGAAGCGTCCCACGCAAGTAGCGGGAGCGGGACTGCGAGGACCAGAGGTGCTAGCGCTTGTCCATCACGCGCACCTGGTGCCTCTTCCCGCCCCCTTTCTGAAGGCTACTTCACCTCTCGCGGCCCCCGCTCCGCGGGAGCCGCTCGCTTTTGCCTGCCTTCACTTTGAGCTCTCCTGCAAATAACGCTGCTGTGTGTCCTGACTGCGTGGGCTGTTCCGCCCTGAGGCGCTACTCGAGGACCTAGGAGCCCGTGTGCTCCACTCTGGACTTTTGCTGTATTGATTTGGGGAGAGAAGCGTCCCACGCAAGTAGCGGGAGCGGGACTGCGAGGACCAGAGGTGCTAGCGCTTGTCCATCGCGTGCACCTGGTGCCTCTTCCTGCCCCCTTTCTGAAGGCTACTTCACCTCTCGCGGCCCCCGCTCCGCGGGTGCCGCTCGCTTTTGCCTGCCTTCACTTTGAGCTCTCCTGCAAATAACGCTGCTGTGTGTCCTGACTGCGTGGGCTGTTCCGCCCTGAGGCGCTACTCGAGGACCTAGGAGCCCGTGTGCTCCACTCTGGACTTTTGCTGTATTGATTTGGGGAGAGAAGCGTCGCACGCAAGTAGCGGGAGCGGGACTGCGAGGACCAGAGGTGCTAGCGCTTGTCCATCGCGCGCACCTGGTGCCTCTTCCCGCCCCCTTTCTGAAGGCTACTTCACCTCTCGCGGCCCCCGCTCTGCGGGTGCCGCTCGCTTTTGCCTGCCTTCACTTTGAGCTCTCCTGCAAATAACGCTGCTGTGTGTCCTGACTGCGTGGGCTGTTCCGCCCTGAGGCGCTACTCGAGGACCTAGGAGCCCGTGTGCTCCACTCTGGACTTTTGCTGTATTGATTTGGGGAGAGAAGCGTCCCACGCAAGTAGCGGGAGCAGGACTGCGAGGACCAGAGGTGCTAGCGCTTGTCCATCGCGCGCACCTGGTGCCTCTTCCCGCCCCCTTTCTGAAGGCTACTTCACCTCTCGCGGCCCCCGCTCCGCGGGAGCCGCTCGCTTTTGCCTGCCTTCACTTTGAGCTCTCCTGCAAATAACGCTGCTGAGTGTCCTGACTGCGTGGGCTGTTCCGCCCTGAGGCGCTACTCGAGGACCTAGGAGCCCGTGTGCTCCACTCTGGACTTTTGCTGTATTGATTTGGGGAGAGAAGCGTCCCACGCAAGTAGCGGGACTGCGAGGACCAGAGGTGCTAGCGCTTGTCCATCGTGCGCACCTGGTGCCTCTTCCCGCCCCCTTTCTGAAGGCTACTTCACCTCTCGCGGCCCCCGCTCCGCGGGTGCCGCTCGCTTTTGCCTGCCTTCACTTTGAGCTCTCCTGCAAATAACGCTGCTGTGTGTCCTGACTGCGTGGGCTGTTCCGCCCTGAGGCGCTACTCGAGGACCTAGGAGCCCGTGTGTTCCACTCTGGACTTTTGCTGTATTGATTTGGGGAGAGAAGCGTCCCACGCAAGTAGCGGGAGCGGGACTGCGAGGACCAGAGGTGCTAGCGCTTGTCCATCGCACGCACCTGGTGCCTCTTCCCGCCCCCTTTCTGAAGGCTACTTCACCTCTCGCGGCCCCCGCTCCGCGGGTGCCGCTCGCTTTTGCCTGCCTTCACTTTGAGCTCTCCTGCAAATAACGCTGCTGCGTGTCCTGACTGCGTGGGCTGTTCCGCCCTGAGGCGCTACTCGAGGACCTAGGAGCCCGTGTGCTCCACTCTGGACTTTTGCTGTATTGATTTGGGGAGAGAAGCGTCCCACGCAAGTAGCGGGAGCGGGACTGCGAGGACCAGAGGTGCTAGCGCTTGTCCATCGCGCGCACCTGGTGCCTCTTCCCGCCCCCTTTTCCTCCTCCTACTTAAACAATTTAACATACGCGAACGCGGGACGCCGCGGACACAATCGCGGACGAAGACCGGACAAAGAGCGGGCCCTCTGTGGCCCTCAGTGGCTAAAGTAGGCTGGGCTGGGCCCACTTATTAATTTCTGTCTATACAGAGATAATTTTATTTTTTAACCCATTGACTGTATGTAGACGTTGAGTATTGCTGCTTATTCAGTGACTTTATTCATGCCTCCGATTGATTGACTTTGTGATTACACAGTATTCGTTTTATATATTTTAACTTGTTTACTGGTATTATATATTTCCCTATTTCACATATTTTGATATTAGTCGTAATATGACTGCTAAAAAGTTAAGATCTGGAAGACTGTTGGGGGGAAGATCAACAGCCAAGACCAGGTCTAACCCACTCCGAAATAAGAATGTTTCAACGATTCAGTTGAAAGGTCAAAACCAGATTTTCCAGCTTTGGGAGAAAGCGGTAGATAGGGTACCCCAGGAAAATATTGCTTCTAATAAGAGCGTCTCCCTGATTTCAACACCTAACCCATCGTTTGACCATCATCCGAAGGAGGTAGAACCGGGAACTCTTGGCCTAAGTTCATGTATTTTTGTGGGTATCCCATCTACTACTTCTTTACTTTTGGAGAATGAGAAATGTTTAACTTCCAGCCCAGATAACCCCAAAAATATCAAGACTCCATTAACAACTGTAAATGTCTTGCAAAATGGGTTACTTTCCCTCTCTAAGTTGAGGGAGGATATAAACGAAGATTCACAGCCCCTGGATATTGACCCAGTGTTGTGCGAACGTTATTTGGTTGATGTACCTAGGGCATTACTAGAAGCTGCAAAGACCCCAATGGGTGCTACTCCTTCTGGTCTCCATCTTTTTAGCAGTACCCCCTCTTCCAACTCACAAGATCTTTCCCTTCAGTCAAATATGTCTACAAGTCCAATGCTCAATATAACCAGGATTGAGGCTATTAATGATCCTAGCCTGAAACATTCAGAGAAACCCATATCTGAATTTTTACTTTCCTTGGAACATTTGCTATCCTCAATTCTAACGCTACTGAATAAATTTGTGGGTAGCTCGGATTGTGTATTGGATTCCGTTACCCAAATTTTAAAGGCTTTATTATCAAAAACCTGTGAAAGGAGCTGTGGCTCAGATTCTCCTATTACAATACCTCCCAAAAACCTTTTGGCTAATACACCTTGTTTGTTAATTGAGAATACACCGGTTGCACCTGTAGTGAAGGACTCGCGTCCTATTTTGAAAACTTCTGCTTATAATTGTATAAGTGATTCCATTCCAGATATTGTTTCTGAGTAAAATAATATGGTACTGCCAAATGCCAATGCCGAAAAGGCATTATATCCTATTTTTGATCTTGACTTTAAGGGGCCGGAATTGGAGGAAAAAGTGGAAATACATGGAAAGCATAAGGGGAAAAAAAAGAGGAAGTCTCTCCGTAGATTTAAAAAAAGGAGGCAGAGACAAATTCTCTTTGAGAATCCCAAAGTTTCCTTCAAATCCTCCTCTGCTGAGGTTGATGATGACATTGATAATGGATCTCTGAAGCATGACTCAATTAGGTCATCCTCTGAATTTTTGGGGCTTTCCGTTAATTCCGATGAAATTATTATGAATTGTTCTAAATTAAATTCAATAGAACAGGGTGTAGAAAAATAAAAATTCTTGACCCACCGCTTAGCGGAAGAAGAAAGAAGCTCTGCCCCGGTGGTTTCCACTTCTTTAAATCCTTCTGCCCCTTCTTTCCATACACGGATAGAGGGGGCAGCCTTAGGTCAAAACTCTGTTTATAAATTCACGGAAACCCGTACTGACTCTCTGCTTTTGGACTTCGTCCCATTATTTGATATTGATTTAAGCCTGAATAGATCTTTTCTCCTGAAATGCTGTAAAGACATCGAGGGACTAAAACTAATTAAATCTAGTGACATTGACCTAGTAACAATATTGGGATCAGGGTCTATGTCATTTACTAGGGTAAGGTTCTATTCAAACTTGATAGTGAATCTTATATTAAATAAAGCAGAACTTTTCCAGAGTCAGGGGATTGACGTGGTGCCGTTTACCGCCACATGTGGTGATAATCATATTGTGAATGGTCACCATAGGGGATTGGGTCCGGTTGGTCTCTCTCAACCTTTTGATGACTTAAAAATTTGTGTGTCAAAAACAAAAAGGATAGTAACACATCCTATTCCCCCCCCCCATAACAATAAACAGGGGTATAACTGAAAATGATCAGCAATGGAACTGGCTACCCGGTGCCCTGGCGACTAAGGTGACGGACAACCCTAGATTGTTCTCTCACCTTTAGCAGTATCTTTTCTGTCATCTCCTGGAATGCTGCCGGCATCAATAATAACCCCGAAAAATTATCATATCTTTTTTCTTTGAATGCCAATATAATCTGCATCCAGGAAACCTGGTGTATTGACAAATTGAACATAGTGAAGGACTATTACATATTGGAGGTGGCGGCAACCCCCTCTAGTAGAGGTCATGCAAAAGGGGGAATTGCCTGCCTATTATCCAAAACAATAAAGTGGAGTTTCTCTCACCATACAGATCCCAGTAACCTTTTTCAGGCAGTGACTCTCTCCAACTTAGATAAAACTGGGGAGAGACACCCTCTTGTTATAATAAATGCCTATATTCCGCCAGGTGATCCTTTTAATACTTTGATGAAGAAAATTGTTATCTTTATTAGACAAATTAAAAAAACAGCTCCTCTCTCTAATTTTTTGTTAGTTGGTGACTTAAATTGTAAAGTGTCCAATTATAGTTTAGAACTATTCAGGAATAAAGAAAAAGAGGAGGTCTTATTGATACCTCAAGCCCTCTTTCCAGATAACATAAAAACAAACAAATGGGGTAAACTGCTGCTGGAAGAACTATATAGCACGGAGGGACTTATAGTTAATGGTAGGCTCCCATCCGATGTCCCTGCAAACTATACTCATAGCTCCTTCAATAGCAAATCAATTTTAGACTATATAATTGTTGACCACCCTATTTTCTCTCTGTTAAGGGATTTGGTTGTTATGGACACTAACCTTAGTGACCATAATGTTATTTTATTAACGCTTTTTCTAGAGCCCCCTAATTCTGACACCTGGGCGTTTGATAGGGATGTGGTCACCTTTCAAAAAACAGGAAGATGTTTCTGGGACTATAAAGCTATGAAGGGTTTAGAACCTCTTCTTGAAAAAACACTATCCAATTTAAACAATTGGCAGGGGGTGGAACAGTCCTCTTTTGATGCTTTTATAAAGGAGATCATCTCTGCCGTTAAAAAATCGAATCTAATTAGGAAAAAAAACAACCTCCCAAAAGCAGTTGTTTCCCTTAATAAGGAAATAAATAAACTGGTGAGGGAACAATACATATGTGGTGCAGTAGAAAGATCTCAGAAAATATCTCTCCTTAAAAGGAGGAGAAGCAGGATAAAGAAAAAAATGAAAAGAGAAAAAGAGGACCTGTTATGGATTGGATTGCGGGAAGCCGCTGTTCATGGGAACTCTAGACAATTCTGGACCCTTATTGGGGAGGGATGTGGTTCTAGAGTGCGCCCACCTCCAATCCCTATTTCCGAACAAACCTGGGTCAACTACATCTTAAGTCTGTACGCTAAAAATGATCTGCATGTGAAACTTAGGGGAATCGAGGAAGATACTATCCCTATAACTGAATACCCCTCAGAATTATCTATAGAATTGGCTATAAGGGACATGCGTCCATCAGGTGCCATGGGTCCTGATGAACTCCCGATATCAGTCTTAAAACAAAATCCAGTATCCTGGAGCAAAATCCTATTTCCCCTTTTTAGGATTTGCTACATTAAAAAATTTATTCCAGCATCCTGGAAGGGGAGTATTTTGGTTCCTATGTTCAAAAAGGGCGATAGAAACCTACCTATTAACTATCGCCAAATAGCTCTCCTAGACGCTATTGGGAAAGTGTTTTGTAAATGTTTATTATCCCTAATTAATAATTGGGTGGCGCAAAAACAAATCTTACCCTTAGAACAAGTAGGCTTTCGTAAGGGCCACGGAACGCTGGATAACCTTTCCGCTCTTCAGACAATTATAGATAAATATATAGGGGTACGTGGCGGAAGAGTTTATGTGGCCTTTATAGATTTCTCCACAGCATTTGACAAGGTTGATCGTCCACTGCTGTGGAGAAACCTCTCTGCTATGGGAATGCCGCCTTATCTATTAGATATGATTCAGTTGCTACATACAGACACCTGGCGCCAGGTCCTGCAAGGAGGAGATAGGGGGCTCTCCAAGATTATCCCCTCATGCAATGGTCTTAAGCAAGGCTGTCTCCTTGCCCCGTTACTCTTTTCGTTATATATCGCTGATTTACCTGCTTCTCTCTCCTCCTGTGATGGTATAGGTCCAATCTTGGGCGGAAAACACATCTCATGTATGTTATATGCGGACGACATCATAATATTGGATCTTATGCCCAAAGGTCTCGCCAAACGTCTCCTTGCTCTACATCAGTATGCAGTTGCTCATTTTTTAAAAATGAATGCATCCAAGAGCAAAATTATGTGCATCACAGGCCGGAAAAAACATAAATTTAGGAACTTTACCTGGTCTGTGGGAGATGATAAACTGGAGGTAGTAAAGAGTTATGTCTTCCTTGGAAAATTAATCTGTGATAATCTAAGCGCTAAACCCCATACCGATAACAGTGCCCGGAAGGCCGTAGCTCAAGGAAGAAGCTTAAGTGCACTGTACTCGGCATTGGGAAGAAGGCATTTTCCACATTTATTGGAGGTCTTTAGGGCAAAGGTCCCCTCCACCCTTCTATATGGTTTAGAATTAATTGATATTAAGCACTGGGATTTCTTAAATAAGGTGGAGGGAAAATTGCTAAGAAGCATATCCACCGTCAGTTCTGCCTGCTCCGTGGCTGCTTGCAGACTTGAGTTTGGCTTGCGCAGCAGCTGGGTGCAGGGCCTGGCAGCTGTGGTACGCTGGGTCGCAAGCATAGCCAGAGGAGAAGAGGGGACTATGAGGTTCCTCCTAAAGACTGAACTACTGGGAAGTTTAGGGGAACACTCCTTAATTGTTAGCAACTTTAGAAAAGCTGTATCCCTCTTGCAGTTGGAAGAGAGTACTCTCTTTTCTCTACCCGTATCCCAGCTAAAGTCTGTCCTGAAAGAAGCTACTTGGGATCTTAGCTATAGACTAGACTTTACTTCAATCTCTGATAAGAAGGGTGTTAATCTCCTTACCGATTCATTCGCAAGAAAATCCGCCCAACCCTACGCTACTTGGAATCTACCTCATGGTATTCGGAGATTTTGGTTTTTATTGAGACAAGATTTGTTACCCCTAAATAATCTTTTGTTTAAATGGTATGGAGTATCTGCAATTTGCAATTTCTGTCATCAATCTATTCAAGATCGAATACATGTACTCTTTATATGCCCAGCGCTGCGTCCTTATCGCAGCAAATGGTTAAGACAAATATGTCTGCAAATGGGTATTGTAAATGCAAATTCCTTTATGAGTGCCTTACATAATCCCCCTAATGAGAGATTTTGCTTCTATATTCATAATTTTTTTAAATGTTTTTTAGAATTTTTTTGAATATTGGCATGATTAACAATGTGTCACTTTGTGTTCTAGTAATTGCTATGATTTGTCTACCCTTACTGTGAATGGTATTTTTGTATTGTACTTTTTCCTTATGTGGACCTCTAAGGAGTTCCAAAACATAATAAAGATTGAATTGAATATATAGGGAATTAGCATTAAAATTAGTCAAATGCAGCAGCGGGTTTCATTAATGTGAGACCTCAGAATGAACAGCAAAATTATTCAAAGTCCCAAAAATGAGTCAAACTAAGAAAGGTATGCTTTCTAAGAATCAAAAGATGACTCTGGTTATCTAAACAATGAACCTCTTTTTTTATCCAAATACACAACACAAATCATACAGCAGGAGGTGAGCAAAAGGTAATGTCGGCACAGCAATTCGCAATACATAATATAACGCAACATTACCTACCATCAAACTAACACCATCCCCTAAATCAATAATTATTAGTCCCATTTTGACCGAATGTCAAAAGATGTGACAAGTACAAATCTAGTTATGCACAAAATGGCAGACTTACGACATGAATAAGACTACAGACTGTGGACAGGAAAGCTTGACCAGTTTCACTGTGATGGTAAGTTTCGCTGTACCAAGACCTACACATCTTAATAAAGAATGTCATTTGCGCAAATTTTGCTGCAAGTGTAGAGAGCGAGAAATTGAAGTTACAGTCATCATTTAAGATTCAAGATGGCCTTACTGACCAATCTTGAAAAACATGGTTCTTTAATGTGCAGTGTATTTGTTGTTAGTGCAAACTATTTGTGACACTAAGCAAACATTATTTGTTAATCAGAAACAACCCTTTCACATTGCTCTTGTAACTCTGGGTTGAGGGTCATACAGGCAGTGGCTGGAATAGAATGTACACAGGCATTTCAGAGCTATATTCATATTCCATAGTTTACACTCGTAGGGGGAGATTTACAAACATTTTGCGCTGGGTTAGTGTCACAAAAGTGATACTAACCAGCGCTAAATGTTTTTTTTTGCTATTTTCTGTCCAGCACAAAACTTGTTTTGTGCTGGAAAGCACCTTCAAAGTAGCGCAAAGTCACACAAAGCACTGCTTTGCATTACATAGCGCCAACGGGGTGTTACATGAGTGGAACATGGGCGTTCCCATTCAACCCCCTATGAGGTTTGACGTAAAACCATATTTACAAACATTTGTAAACATGGTTTTGCGCTAAAAGTTAACGCCAGTTTCAAAGGAGGCGCTAACAGCAGAAATGCAGTAATTTCTTCGTGCTTTTCCAACTTTGGATGCATGTTGCACTGTGCAGCACGCATATAAAGAGGTAAAAGCTTTCCATAGTGTCTAGGCAGGGTATTTTGTACAAGAAGCATACCCTTCCTGTACAAAACCAATGCTAGACTCCTACACACACCCTAGATCTATGTCGCAAAGGTGTGTGCATGGTGCACATCTGTTGAAATCAGCACCTGCGCAAAGTAAAGGGGAGGAGAGAGCCATACCTCTGAAAATATGGCCCTCTCCTGCTCCCTCCATGTCACAAAACGCAGCGCAGACTCGCAGGGAGCTGCACTGCATTATATGACTTTTTTGTAAATCTCCCACTTAGTCTCTTCCCTTGGCCCTCATGACCAAATAGGAGGCTGTTAAGTAGGTAAGTTCAGGATAAGCCGTCAGCCTTGTAGTATCCTTGAGGTGAGATTCACAAAATCTCCATGCAACGCAGCGCAGCCCACTGCAAGACTGTGCTGCATTGCGCAACAGGGAGGGAACAGGAGATTGCCCTATTTTTAAAGATGTTCTCTCCTCCCCTTTCCCTTGTGCCGGCTTGATTTCAGCTGCTGTGCGCCATGCACCCACATAAGGGCTGCAGCGCTAGGGTGTGTGCATGAGTGTAGCATAGGTTTGGTACAGGAAGCGTATACTCCCTGCACAAAATACAATGCTAGGCATGATGCAAAGCTTTTCCCACTTTGCATATGTGCTGCACAGTGCAGCACGCATGCAAAGTCGGAAAAGGTAGGAGTAATGAAAGCATTTTTCCTTCCTTATGCTTAGTTAAAATGGGTGCAGCTTTCTCACGCTAAACCTAATCTACTATTTTTGTAAATTGGGTTTAGCGTGAGAAACCTTGGGTGGCTGCACGGGAATGCCCATGCATCACTCCTGGAACACCCCCATGGCGCAAAGTAATGCGAAGCAGCGCAATGCTTCGCATTTCTTTCTCATTATTTCCAGTGATAAACAAGTTTAGCGCTGGAAAGTTAATTAGGAAAAAAAGACTTCGCACCTTTTTTCTGTCACTTTTGTAATGCAAACACAGTAAATCTCCCCTTGGTGTCAAAGCGCGCAACCTGTGACATTTTGGTAAGTCAACTTTAATTTTTACTCTGAAAGCACTAGTTAGTTTTTTTATTGTCATCATACCACCATTGTTTACAAAGTCAAGCCTGACATCCTGACATCCGACCTGTACCACCCCAGGCTATTTGCAATTAAACATATAGTACTGCGATCCAGTCCATCCAGTTTCCTGGTTCCTGGTCCCACACAGGTGTAATCAAAGGATGCAAGGGATGAGGTTCTTATTATTCCGATCCAATTCAAAAAATCCTCCCAGATCTTACTACGTGGTTCACCCTCGATTCCTATATCCATTTTGCAAATGGCAGCAGCAGCAGGAAGGGCAGGAAAGGCAGGCAGGCAGGCAAGCTTCCAAAAAAGGCAGGGAGGCAAGCTGCTGAAGAAGGAGCCAGAAAGCCGCTGTGAGGTGAACAATCGGCAAAACCAAAGTCCATGGTCCAGGGTTCAGAGGGCTGTATCAGCTGTTTTGTCAGCTCCGCCGCTCCGCCGCAGTACGGTGTGCTTTATCAGCAGTTTTGACAGTGGCCACTCCATCACTTCGTCCGCTGCAATACAGTGCAGTGCAGTGCGGCCGCTTCCCAGGGGGAGGCCGCTCGGTTATCCGTCTACAAAATCCACAAATCCGCCCTGCAGCACAGCAGTGCAGCAGTACCGGTGTCTTCGCTTCTGAAAGAATTTCGTTGCGCGCACTGCATCGCATTTTGGGATGCAGTGTACTCAGCGAAATTCGTTTCATTTATTTAAATGTTTACTTACCTGTAAAACTCCGTAATCCATACATTACTTCCCCCCTACCCTGCCCCTCCCCCTCCCCACGTCACCGCCCTGCATTGACTCCCACTGCCGGCCGCTGCTGCCAATCAGTGGGTTCCTTTTTTCTCGGGGCCTCGTTCTGTAATTTCTTTCGAAATCCCAGACGCTGCCGATCTCCCTTCTGTTTGCCTCCACCCAAGATAGCAACTGCAGGTATTTAAATCTTGAGAGGGATCCGCCCATCTTTGCTATCAAAATTTTCCATGGCACCACCTCTTTCATCACCAGGAGACCCCCCCCACAATTCAATTCCCGCCCTCCAAATGGGACACTTAACTGGTCCTGCAGGCACTTTGACGTACCTGGCGAATCCCATATTGGTGCACCATCTGAAAAGTAACCCATTCCAAGTATATTTCTTATCCCTACCCATAAGGTAAGTGCTGCCTTAAACGTCTTTAGACTGACTTTTTTTTAAAAAATTCCATGCCTCAAACTTATATGGAAACCCTTTTGAGCCCTACTACTTTACCATTTCCACAAATAGCCCACCCCACTCCGGAGACCCCGGTGTGCCTAAGAGAATTCTACTATTTTTGAACTGAAAGGTCATGCAGTATAATCTTAAATCTGGAAGTGCCAGCTCACTTTTTCCCAATTTACGCCTCAATTTTTTCCAAGACAACCTTACCCCACTAGCTGCCAAGACGAAACTGCCCAATTTCCCCTGTAGTTTATCGATCTTGCCTTTGGAGAAACTGAGAGGGATACAATTAAAGAGAAATGTCAGCTTGGGAAGTAGCACCATTTTAAATGAGTTTACTCTTCCATATAATGACTTGTGCAGATTTTTCCATCTGGCGAGTGTTTTCTTGATTTCCTTTGCTACCCACTCTAAATTGAGCTGAGGGATTCCTTGTAATGAATTAACAATGCCTATTACGAGGTACCTGATCTCTTTCTGAACACCTCCCATCCCGAACATTCCAACATAGTATCCCAGTTTTTATGTTGTTTACCGAATAACCCGAAAATACCCCAAATTATTTTGCTAATAATTCCACCCTAGGGATCGTTACACCTGGATCTGCTGTGTAGATTACAAGGTCATCTGCATATAACGCAGTTTTCTTTTTATATGCACCTGCACAGAAGGTGATAACCTGACCATCCTGATGAAGCATCTGGGCAAATTAGTTCAATATACATATCGAACAATAATGTTGAAATGGGGCACCCCTGTCTCGTCCCACTAAGAATCAGGAAACTCCTAGTAAGTGAGCCATTGAAGAGGATCCTAGCTGTAGTACGGTTGATTTAGAGCTTTTAGTGTTGTGATAAAACATGGCCCAAACCCCATAACCTCCGATACTGCCCATAGATATTCACAGCAAACACGATCAAAGACCTTGGCGGCATCCAATGTAACTACCGCCAAGGGTACCGACCTTGATGTAGCTAGGTCAATACTACCAATTAGCTGCTGGGTTAGTTTGTGCATCTGTCTCCGAGGGATAAACCCCTCCTGGTCCTCATGGATGAGCTTAGGAGCTACTTTAGCCATCCTGCCCGCTAAATACTAACAAAGATTTTATAGTCTGCATTTAGCAGGGATATTGGTCGATACGACTCTGCTTTCTTGGGGTCCTTGGCTGGTTTTAAAACCAAGACTATGGAGGCCTCTCTACATGATTCTAGAGCCTGTGTCTCCTCCATATATGCCGTATTAAACAGGTTTTCCCAGACAGGGAGAACATCCTCCATTAGAATTGTATACACTTCTGAGGGGACAGTATCTAAACCTGCAGCATTCCCATTCTTAGCTCTGTTTATGCCCCCTGATCTCTTCCTGAGTAATTGGTGCTTCCATCATCTTTTCCACTTCACCATACTATACAGGGAGGCCATGTGTCCTAAGCCAGCTTTTGAGCTTTTGGGGCTCTGGGGTGATGTCTTCCATATATAGCTGCAAATAAAGTTCCACCACTTGTTCCTGCATATCATCCCATTTATCGAGCACCTCCCCTAACGACCCCCTCAGCTCCTTTATCTCATTTCTGGTTCTTTCAACCCTAGATGTCCAGGCCAGCAAAACTCCCGCTTTCTCTCCATACTCAAATTCCTTCACATTTGCAGCTTGCCACCTTGCCTTACCCTTTAGCTCCAACCTGATCTTACACTTTAGTTGGGCCTCTTCTAACCTCCTTACCATCCTCTCTCTTTCTTCTCCCGCACTTATAGTATGCGTGAAAGCACTATTTGTAGCTTGTAGCATTACTCTACATGTTCAACGCCCTACATTTTATTTCAAACTGCATACACAGTTTTCAGTGTAATCTACATATATTCATAAATTATTGTATTTGTTTATGTATTTCTTAGCACTAGCCTCACCTTATACCATTTTATCGTATTTACTCAGCAGAATGTATTTGAAACCAGTTAAACAGCTGGAGGTTAGACTACCAGAGATCACTTAGAATGTTTAGAGTTGCAGATATAGGAGAAGACCTCAAGACGGCAGCATAGATATCATCTTGTGAGCATTACCATCAACCTCATTGATTTTGATTGGAAAGTCTCTGAAGTATTCTGAGTAGGTAATTACCAGCTAGACAGGACTGGTTAGGGACTGATAATAGACATAAAACCAATCTAAGGTGGATGAATGTTCGGTAAATCATGTCACAGGGTTACGCACTAGGGGCCAGATGTAGGTAGCCAAATACCGGTCGGTAACGGCCGAATTCGGCCGTTACCGACCGGTATTTGGCTACCGAGATGTAGGGGGACTGAAACGGGGCAAATCTGTAATTTTACCGATTCGGTAAATATACCGGTCGGTAAATTTACCGACCGGTATATTTACCGAATCGGTAAAATTGATATGTAGGTGGGACTCTTCTGAGTCCCACAAGGCCTACAAAATCGGTATTTTACCATCAAATTGTATTTGATGTTAAAATACCGATTCAGGTGTGCATGCACATGTGTGCATGCACACCTGTGCCATATGACAGGCAGACCTGCCCTTAGGGCAGGTATGCCTGCCATATGGCCCCCGAACCTTTTTTGGGGGTGCTAGAGGGTGTCAAAGTGACACCCCCTGCACCCTTGTCAAAATCGGTATTTACCGAATCGGTAAATACCGACCGGTAATGCCCCATTCATTCCTATGGGCTTCAAAGCCCATAGGAATGAATGGAGCATTACCGGTCGGTATTTACCGATTCGGTAAATACAGATATTTACCGAATCGGTAAAATACACATCTGGATGGACCTACATGTCCACCCTTCATATTTACCGATTCTTAATTACCGAATCGGTAAAATTCGGTAATTAAGAATCGGTAAATATTTTTTACCTACATCTGGGCCTAGGATTCTTATTGGCCATATGATGATGAGTAAACAGACCTTTCAGCCTTACAGAATTTCGGATGTGTTTTTCTCCAGATGTAAATGCTCAGCAGAAGACCACAGCTATGGTCTTTCAGGCACATGCATCAAAAGGAAAATCGGTCTCAAACGGGCAGATTCTCAGAATCTGCTCCTTTGTGGCCGGTATTTTTGCATTTGGGATGCATCATCCCAAATGCAAAAATCGCAATTTAAGTAACCTCTACATTGTGATTACTTAAATTGCGATTGCATTTAAGGAATCACAAATTGAGATTCCTTAAATGCAATGCATTAAAGTAAAAAAAAAAATTGCGATTTCGCTAATAGGGGGCACAAATTACCATGAAGTTGTAGTTCATGGTAATTTGCAAAAACTTTGAAAAATGCACTAAAGTGCATTTTTAAAATGTTCATGTTGCGCACACACATGCCCTTAGGGCATGTGTGTCGCAACATATTTGCATAGATCAATTTCAGGGGTGCAACAGTGTGACATTTTGACACGCTTGCACCCTGAAATTGCATGCGCAATTTGCGAGGACCTACTGGTACTCGCAAATTGCATATGCAATTTCCCATTCATTCCTATGGGCCTGTAGGCCCATAGGAATGAATGGGAAGCCATTCCTTATTTGCCAGTCGCAATTTACGAGTCACAAATAAGGAATGTGTAGGAATTGCTATTTTTCTAGCATAGGTTTTTGTGAGTCCTTAATTGCGATTCCTTAAGTATCGCAATTAAGGGCTCGCAAAATCCTACCTTGATGCGTGTGCCTGTTTGTGCTTAGGGATATCAATTTCCGAACTGTGTGTATTTGACTGATTTGTCTGAAAAATAACTCCGGGAGGCTGATCTAATGGGTGTGGTGATTTAGATGAAAGGTCCATATTGGAAAGTTTTACCAGGTTGTGGCTGATTAGCTATTTCTAAAATAGGCACTGACAAATGAAACTTGACCTTTCCTTGATGAAGAGCCAATGCATTACTTTAAGAGCAGGTGGGGAATATAAGCTGGGATCAGTTGTTCTGGGCTGTTTGAAATGTGGTGAATAGTGGCAGCTTGTGAAATTCAAAAGTGGATGAGCTTTAGACCAGCTGACAAACTTTGGCACATAAGTGAATATAGCAATCTGTACGTTTCCCAGAGGGACTCGGGGTGTGGTTCTATTCTTCAGAATTCTTTTTAAAAAATGGAGTAAAATGGTGCATTTTCCAGCACAATTATTGTAATAAATTAACCAGCCTTTTTACTCACTATAGGCTTCTATTCTGAGGAGAGAATATTGCACCGGGTGTAGCCGCTTTTGCCGCTCCTATAATGTTTTTATCTGAAGGATGGGGCTGGTGGCAATTGGGCTCTATGGTGTGCAAATGAGGTGCTGCCCAGGCTGATGAAACACAAAAAGGTCATCAATACTAGTAAATATTGATGTGGTGGTTCTAGAAGGCCAAGGTCACACAAGTGCATTACATGACATATCCACGGTAACGTGAATTCACAGGCTGCCTCCAGCTCCCCCATCCCTAAAAACTCAGCAGTATATTCTACTTGTATGTGCACCCCAAAGAACCCGACTACTTCAGTCCTCACATTCACCAAACATTTTCACCAAACATTTTTAAGAACAGTTAAAACACCTAAGCCTGGCCCAATCCACTCCCACAGATCAGAGAAGTTGGGTGGCAGGGGTGGCTGCTACAATTTGTGCAAACTATTTAGTGTTTAAGATAAAGCAAGTTCTTAAAAAAATATACATTTCAGTGACACCCAATCAGATTGTCTATAGTACAAAACTTTTATAAATAAGTTTCCATAAGAAATGTGCACTCCAAAACTCATCTTGAGGCACCTTTGTATTACCTGCAAAAAGAATACGTTGTTTTGTCACCATTAAGCCTCAAGTGACTCCATCTATTAAAGCCATAGACAAACTTGTTCCCAAGGAACCTTTAGATCTGCCATTAAGCCAATTGCACACTTTTGCATTTTTTCAGCTGGCAGGCACCCTAGCGAGAAAACTTTTTCTTTCACTGCCTGCCTTTCCCTTGATTTGAGAGCACGGGATCTTTTTCCCTTCCATTTCAGCCAGAGGCACTGCAAGGTTGCAATTCAATAATACCGATTGTACTACAATTTTTTAAAAATGACTTGCATATTCACAGTGCTTTTAGTCGCCGGAGAGGGCTCTGTACCACTATAAATACACATATTACTATTTTTTACGCTTTTTGTCAAATCGGATAATCATCATAACGTAAAAGAGTACACTTCCCACCAATTATTTTAACTTGCTTTCATTTTTCATTTAAGGTGTTTGTGTTATATATGTATGACTGGTAGGAGAAATGACATCAAAAGAGCTGCAGAGAATGTTGTACCTCTAGGCTGCATCTCAGAGCATGCTCTGGCTGCACTCATGGATTCCCCTACCCCCATTTGCACTCAAGATCACAGTTTCCATTCTTGTTTGTAAGCCCTCAATGTGCGCCGTTGGCAATGCTGACCACTCAGCGCTTTGCTGAAAAGACGGAAGAAAGCCATGCCAAGGCCAGGCAAGGGCAGTTTTCTGGCACACGTCTTTAGTAGTCTCCTCCCCATGGCGAAGGTTTGAGGGCTCACTGCTTCGACCTGGTAGGTGATGCTGATGTCACGTGTCCCACTTCTCAATAACTTTCAGTCTGATCAGCACTGACCTCATGGCTACTGAATCTCAAATGTTGTAAACAAATCACGCTTTTGTGCACAGAAGCATGTACAATGTATCTGTTTATAGCATGCAAGTGACACAAGTTAACATACTGACCTGACTCTACCCACCACCTCATACATGTGCAGCCTCCTGCTCCAGTGCACTGTAGGTCTACCCTGTCCCAAATGGCCACAGGGTAGGGTCATTCATGATTGCTGACCTCGCCACGCCCCTTGACTACTTGGGTAGGATAGGGAAAAAGGCAGCAATAATTAACTTCAGCCCCTTGCAGTACCAGACAGATGACACAACCCCCTGGGAATGCTTTAATAAGTGATGCTACAGCGCATCAACAGGGGTTGGACCCTGGATTCCCCTGATCATGACAGGCCATGCTTGTGTAAGTAGAAGACCTAAGGCCTCCCAGATGGTTAGCACATGTTTACTGGTGCAGTTGCCTGTTTAATGTGCCTGGTTGCCTGACCCTGCATAAGCAAAGGTTAGAGAGTGACATCCAAGCACTGCAACACTTTTAGCAATGCAAAACAGTGTGTAATGCAGGTATTTAATAACACACTTGTGGATGTAATTGGATTCAGATTGGATGGAACACAAAACCAAAAAGATTGGAAGGACAAAACCCCGACTCAGAAATACACCAGCGGCCCTTGGTAAGGAGATCATTTAAAGACACTTTTCTGTAGATGGGATTGTTATACTCTTCTTGGGAGGAAACAAATCAACGAAACTATGGGGGGAATTAGGATGGCAGACCGATCGCCAGCGCCATGCAGGCGGTCGCGATCAATCCGCCATCTGTGCCCGTCTGCCACCAATTTTCCCCCGCTATTACAATGGCGGGGGGACCGGGGCGGACAGAAACACCGTCTGCCGCTTTTTCGCCCTGGTCGCCTTGCGGCCTGGGCGGAAAAGGGTTCATATGGCTGGCGGTGTTTTCCAGACACCGCTAGCCATATTACGATGGCTGGATGCAGATGCCTTTCGCCACAGAAAGGCATACGGGCTTTGCTTTGGGGGCCAGTTCCGGGCCCCCAGGGTGAAGGGGGGTGGGGGGTGCACATGGGGGGTACCTATGGTACCCCCCTGCGTTTCATAGTACAACATGGCAGGTACCGCGCGGTTCGTCTGTCGCAATGTTAAAAATGCGGGATACATCCGCCACTGTGGCGGGTGCATCCTAATTCGGGGCACGGTACCTCCGCACTTGTGGCGGATGGTACCTGCCCCAGACAGGATAGCAGACGGACTTTGTCCGTCCGCCATCCTAATCGACCCCTATGTTTGGAGGGTGTCATAAATGGAGGATACCATGAGGTTGGATTATGTGATGGATCACAGGTGTGCGTGCATTTCATTGTCAAACAGTACTCCCAGCCTGTGTGCTCTTTGGACAGATTTGGGGTTGGGCGCATTGAGAGAGGAGATATGAAAGAGAAAGTTCAAATATGCACTGTTTCATGCAAAAGGTTGTCAGTTTTTGAGTAAAGAGGCGGAGACATTTTGGGCCTGATTTACAAAGGGCCTCTGTATGTATGGCGGAGGCCGTGGAGACGTAGGGGAGTCTCCGCACTCGGGTTGGAATCTCTGAAATCTGAATTCTCACTGCGGAGATTCCACCCTGACGCAGACACTCCCCCACGAATACGAGGTAGATACCTCGAATGTGGAGGCCATTAATGAATCAGGTTGTTTCTCTCCATACACTGTTTTACATTTTTTAGGGGGTTTGCCGCTCTGAGTTTCTAGATAATCCTCTAACCTCCTAAAATAAATAAAAGTTGCATCTTCCTTCAAGTGGAGAGGGCTTCTGAGATATGGACGAGCAGGCTCATGTATGTGTCACACAAAAGAGGCAAGCGCGTGGATCACTATGGGATTCTGAAATTAAAGGTAGTGATGACAGTTGTAAGCCTAGATTGATCTGCTGACTGACAAAACCATGAAGAAAATATGCCAACAAAGTGGCAAGAGGGTTAAGTAACGTTTTGTTGTCAATGGTGTCAAGTATGGCCATTAGATCTATAATTGTCCAAGCACGTTTTGTCCTAGTAGACTGTAGCTGTTAGTTGGTAGTTCATTCACTATGAACTAGAACATGCTTTTAGGTCCATAGGGTGGATGGAAACATAACTAGGCAGGTATACGATCGCCACACTTTCTAGCACATTTGCAATGTGAGGTAGGCAGGCGATGAGACAGTATTTGGAGTGAAATTGATTGCGATTATTAGGTTGTTTAGTATTTCAGTGATGATTGCAAGTTTGAATGTGACGGGAAAACACCTGATAAATGTGTATCATTGATAAGTTTAGTTAAGTTTAAGTTATTGAGTCTTTCACTCCAAATGGCCGTGCTATTGAGTTTAATTTTTAATACTTAGATAATTGCTCTGCCATCTGAGTCATCCAGTTACCTCTCTAACAGGGCCAGTTTCAAGGGAGTTGAACTCCTGCTTTCCAAGGAAATTAGAGAAGTTTGAGTGTCCATAAGGTACAGAGAGCATACCTTACAGAAATACCAATTAGCTCCTAAAAGCTCAAAAATGAATTTCATCATTTTCAATCTTGATATGAATCAGCTAAGTTTTTGAAAGGAATTCAATTTGAGGATAGGACATAAATATCAGTAGTGGCTTTGACCCTGATTCTGCTGAGGTACAGTTCACGATTTCCATATTGCAATCAAATCTAGAATAATGACATGTGTATTTGGTATTTATGAGGATTTGGGTGTACTATATGATATGGCTGTGGAGGCTTATCATGGAGTACTTTGATGAACACCATACTGAGTCCAGTCAGTATCGTTTACTTAACCTTAGCCTAACCCGGGGTAGCTGTGGTTTCAAGCAATACGGTTTGGCAAAGGAACTTAGGACCTAATTAATGAGGTCAGTGCCGTATGGAATCATGCTAAGCTGCCATATGTCAGAACAAAAGGAAAGGAATGTGCCGTATATATGTGATATGGCGCATTCCTGTTCTTTTCCTCAGCGCTAGCACACAATGGGCTGTTTTGTACCAATGCCGGCACCCTTGCACAATGGTGCAAGGGTGCCTGCATTGCGGAGCTGATTGATTTTGTGCGGGAAGGGATACCTTCCTGCACAAATTCAATCAATTCAGGTGATTTCCTTTTTCTATATGTACTGCAGAATGCAGCACACTTAGAAAAAGGAAAGCACAAGGGGAAATGAAAACATTCCAACCCGTGGGGTGGAGTTAGGCTCTGATCCATTCCCAGGTTTACGATTTCCCATAAATCTGGGAATGTCAGTTTCCATGGGTGTTGCGTGGGAACACCCACAGCAACACCGATGGAACGCCCCTTTCACTCAGTTTTCTGAGCAAAAGGGGCATATATTTATAAGGCCATGAAAAGCCATGTAAAGTGGCTCTACGTGGCTGTATAAATATGCTGTGGCACATTGCACCACCGGAATGTCAAAAAAAGTGATGTTCCAGCAGTGTAAAAGTGCTGGTAGTGCCTCATAAATGAGGCCCTTAATGTAAAGCAATTAACAGCACCAAACAACCGAACAAGAAAGTCAAACACCAATAAAGCAACACAACAACAATTTATACAACTTTAATGACATTTTAGAGACCTTGGTCGTCAAAATCCTCCAGAGGGATCCGGAGATACAGACTTCAGAAGCTTTTATCACTTTTAAACGCAACTACAAACAAACATCAGACAACAAAACTTTTGTAAACTTTTCAAAAGTATGAAAGAGTTAGAGCAGGTACTCTGGCCCAGGTTGGGTGACCAAATCTTGCAGGGAAAACTTCTAGGGGAACGAGAGGAACCTTTGGACAGTTACCTGGCCATAAGAGCATTATTAAATTGAGTTCCACACTTTACAGGACGACCACCATAGACACCAATGAAGTGGTCCTAATGCTGAGGATACAGGCGAAAGATGCTCAAAAAATGCTCTGGTTGTGGTGTGGTCAATGGGGGTGTTTCTGTGGCTGTCCCTTGATACATGGGTGATGAGGGGCAATTTTGACTATGGAGATCAAGTCCCTCATCATGCTCTACATTCCAGAAGTCTGTCAGCAAATGCTTCACCCTCCTTGCACCACGGTCTCCTTGCACCATGGTTAGGGCAAAGTCCTTAGGTGGTGCCTGGTTTCCCTGGAGTTCAATGAATACGGTCTTTGATAGTACTCCCGGTGTTAGAAATGGGGGTCTCTAGTTGGCAGGTTGTTACCCTGTAAATGCAGGGATTTCCCTTGAGTTCAATGAATACGGTCTTTGATAGTACTCCCGGTGTTAGAAATGGGGGTCTCTAGTTGGCAGGTTGTTACCCTGTAAATGCAGGGACCCTTCCTCCTAGTCAGGATAAGGGAGTTACACTTATAAAGCAACCTCAGCTCACTTCTTTGTTAGCTTGGCACGAGCAGTCAGGCTTATCTCAGAGGCAGTGTGTTAAGCATTTGCACATAACCAACAGAAATACAGTTAAAACACTACACAAGAACACCACACCAGTTTTAGAAAAATATCCAATAATTTATCTGTGCAAAATAAGACTAAAAATGATAAAAATCCACCATACGGTTCTTAGAAATATCAAAAAGCAAAAATAGGCTTAAAATACAGTACCTTAAAATTGATAGCTCCTTTCTGGATATCACGAACAACAAATCCAAACAGTTCTCACTGACCGTGGCATCACGGGCCAGCTACGGTGTCGGGAAGACCTGCAAAACAGTACCTTTTAGAAATGCAGGGCGTGGGCTCCCTCTCGTTGAGCTCTGAAGAGCTGGCGTCGCCAGGCGTCAGTTCTGGAAGTCAATGCAGGGCTTTTTGGGCCCTTGAAGTCACCCATGTTGCTGATCGAAGTCCTTGCGTTTGAAATCGGGAGCGCTGGTTTAGACTGCCATTGGTAGAAAGTGCAGGGGTTTGGCGTGCCATGCCCCCAGGACGCGGTACAGGCAGTGGTTCAGTGGTGGTCATCCAGCTCAGTCAGTGAGACCAAGACTACAGTGCGAAGTGATGTGGTGCTCCTCGTAGTGCTGGCAGGTCGAGGGTCAAGCAGTGGTGTTGTTGGTGTGGAGGTGCTGTTGTTGGCTGACAAGCTGGTGTCGATGGCACCGGCGTTGGTAGGCCAAGACTGCAGTGTGGGATGAGGTTGGTGCGTTGTTTAACTTACAAGCAATGCCCTCGAACCACAGTACAAGCAGCGGCGTCAAGGTTGACATGAAGCGGCATCGTTGTGGATACCAGGCCGACGGCATGAAGCGAGGAGGTTCAAGCAGCAGCTCGTTGGCGGTGATGCAGCAAAGCTTCGTATATTTTGCGACTTGCCGAATTCATGAACCTCGTTTATGTGTAACAAGGTAATAATTTGTACGTCTTACTAACGTTTATTCTATGTTTAAACAAGGTTTCCCGAAGCTTGCCTATGTGTTTTACTAAAATAATTAACTCGAGTCTTTTAAAATGGCCGCTGCTTGGAAGTAAGTGTCTGCGCATGCGTCAGTCACAATCACGTGTCCTGATGTGTTTGCAGAGTTGGAGGGAAATAGTTGCGCATGCGTAATGCATAGCTCTGCCAGTAACGTGGTACTGCTCGTGCCACTGCTCTTGTACCTGTTTATATGTTGCTAACATTTAGACTTCATAAGTATATTTTATAGTGATAAGTTGAAAGTACAAACCCTGTGATGTGTTTTCATAATGTTATTTCTATGTATTAATTTGTTCTCGCTTACTTTTCATGTACCGCGGGGAATGGGGGTCTGACTGAGCCGAATGCCATCTTGGAGGGCCTTTCTGCGCATGCTCCTCCGTCTGGGGAACTGACAACCTTGGCTGGTGGAACTTGGCCAGCTGGCAGGGATGGGCAAGATGCTCCTGAGAACTGACCTGAAAACCCAGGAAAACGGAGCCATGTGTCCCTATTCAGCAACAATGTACATTGTCATTGTATTTCCCTGCAGTTTCTCATGGGAACCCCAATCTTGCTAGGCGGTACCCAAAGATGCAAATTAGGTCCCCAAATAGTGTGTTATGATTGGTGTGTTACCCAAATCCTACCTTAGGACCAATCCAAATTGAGGGATTCTGACATTTTGCAACATTGGGGGGTGGTACACTGCCCCAAAACAGTATAACTACCCTAGGTTCACCTAGGGAAATTGTCCGACTTGTCTGGTTTAGCTGACCTGTCACTGACCCATCGCACTCAATAGGTGACTGAAGATACAGAGAGCTGCGGAGCACTCTGTCCGAAATTGACCATAGACTAAGGTTCTACTGAACCTTAAAGTGCTGGCAAAGCACTTTGCTGGGAGTTCGCTGACCCAATCGGGGTCTTGATCGATAGCTGCAGTGAGGGTGGAGCGCAGGCGTTGCTTCCAAACTGCGGGTGCAGTCCTGTCCTGAGCGGTCCTGTCCTGAGGGTTTGCTGTCCTGTCCTGAGGGTCCTATCCTGATTCCTAATCTGAGGGTATCCTGTCCTGTCCTGGGTGTCCATTCTGCACCTGCTGTCCTTTGAGGGGTATCCTTCCTTGAGGGTTTCCTGTCTTTAACTGACCCTTGGCCAGGGTTTGGTTTCCACACCAGTCTAGGTAAATACTGCTCTAAATTCTTTAAACTTGCACCTTTCTATTTTTCTGTCTTTTGCTTTAATAAAGAGACACCTTTGCACATGTTGATTTTTTCCATGCTTTTGCCGCAACTATTGAAACGTAAAGTCATTTGCATTTATTCTCTTAATACGTTCCCATGTTACCCTTCCTGTTAGAAATCATATTTTTGCATTGCAGTTTGTCATTTTCTGATATGGTCTAGAACGGCCTTACTTAAACTGTCTAAAGAACTTTTGCCCTGAATACATAGCGTTTCCTGTTGCATTTCATATTAGTATTTCCATGATTACCCTGACTCTATTTCTCTATAGTTATGTACTTTTCATTATCTTGATTATTGATTGCCTTATTCTTGTAAACTTGATGCTTAATGAAAACGAACTTTAGATAAAGATTTTAAAACTTCCAGTTGTCCGTGGTCATTCACAACAGTATTGAATGTCATTTTGAGTTGGTATTTTGCTGCCTTTCCTTTTACAGCTAGCTCCCTGATCCGTTGTGGTCATAGGTACCCGTGTCGGTGGATGGTAAGTCGGGTACGCTGAATAATAATAGTAGGGAATTCACACAAATTGGTAGCAGCCCGTGAAGTCGCCTGGTCAATGTATATTGTGAATTGAAAGTATATGGGCCCAAAGCCGGAAACGGCGAAATTATTGGCTGGGTGACCTCGCGCGCTCTATCAGTTTTTCTGGCTAGCAGAGGATGGTTAGGGACTAGTTGAAGGTTAGGTAGGATTAGTTAGGCTAGCTAAGTCGGTAGCTGCTAGTATATTAATGCTGCTATAAGAGCGGCTGTTCCGAGGGACCCGATCAATCTCTTGTGAATACGCTGCTTTGAAATTCATGAATTGTTTTATCATCGTTATTCTTGTTCTTATATTGTTATATGTATTAATCCATGCATTTGTAAACCGTCTAGTTTTATGTTGTCCGAACTCCCCGGGGAATTGAAAGGGCAAGTGGTGAATAGAATCCATTGTCCTGATGTCGCAGGCTCGAGGAAAGTTAGGTGCAGGTTAGGATAACCGGGAAGCACTAACTAGGGTTTTTCTGAATACATGTGTGAATAAATGTCAGTAACGAGGTTCATTGGCAAAATTCCCATAGTGGCGTAACCTAGTAAGGGTCACATCGGAAGAGTAGCAGGTTCTTCGGAGCTAGGGTGAAAGCAGAGGGGTCAGCTGGGAAACCTTAGACTCGGATATATCCCGGAGAAGTGGATGAGTTTAGGGGAATAACAGGTTCATCGATGCTAGAGTGAAGGGTAGGCGGAAGAGATCTACCCGCAGCGCGTGAAAAGTAAATGGAAGTAGTTTACTTGCAGTAAAACAAATCTGTCCTGTCTAGACACTTGAGCACTGTGGCGAATGTGTATTCGTTGTTAAATAACCAAGCACTGAGCACTTTAGAAGGAAAGAAAGTTTCCGTTACCTTGTGAAGGGAGCGAGTCAGCCGCGAAGCGTCTCTGACGTCACTCCGTGCCGCGCTGGGATTGGTAGAAACAGCGGGCGGGTAGCGGGGCTGAAATTGTAAAGGAGGGGTGAAGCGCCGAGGAGTGAGAACTGTCTCACGAAGGGGCCGCGCACCCATTGGTCGAAATTATTTGAACGCGTGCACCCCATTGGTCGCACGGAATTGCAAACCACATTTTGATTGGAGGTCACTTTGTAAACAAAGCTAAGCGTAGAAATCGTATGTGGCACTTGTATTGTCCAGAGAATAGACCCGATCCAAGGAACCAAGGGTTTGAAAGGGATCAGTGGAAAGCCAATAGATACGATGTTATGTACGGAGCTAAGAGAAAAATGTCCCTTGTAAATAGGGTAAAGAATTATTTCAAAACGGACAAACCGATTAAATCCAGAGAGGGCGTTATTGTTAAGCATGGGCGGATTTTGCGGATCCACGATTCGCGGATTTAGCGGATCCACGGATCGTGGATCCGCAAAATCCGCGGATTTAGCGGATTTGCGGATTTGGGGGCGGGGCTTCGTCGAGTGTGTGGGCGGGGCCAAACGGACGGGGCTTCCACGCGAGCGCACATGCCTCTTGTGTGTCTAAAAGGTCAGAGACCGATCAGAGCAGCATCACAGCGGATTTTCGATGATATATTTGGGAAGAAGGCACATCTGCCCAGCCTCCAAACGCTCACGATTTTTTTTGGGCTGATTAATGAGTCACTGCATTTGCGCTTCAACTAGTTCCAGCGACCAAGTGTGTGTTACTATGCAATCGCGCCGAAGTGCGCAGGGGTCCCTTGAGTGAAATGTCCATCATAGTGGGTAAATGGCGGGAAGACGGTGCACACCTCGAGTGTGTGGGCGGGGCCAAACGGACGGGGCGTCCATGCGAGCATGCCTCTTGTGTGTATAAAAGGGCAGAGACCGATCAGAGCAGCAGATTAATTTTTGGGCTGATGAATGAGTCACTGAATTTAAGCTTCAACTAGGGCACATGCTTTATTGATATCTGCAAGTGTTTCCTGTTGAGGTTTATTTTTTTGTGCCAGGACCGTCGTGCCCGAATGAACCCTGCCCTTCATATTTATTCAAGAAGACACCACCGTTGAAATAATTTACGATGGCGCCGGCAAGCTGCCAGCGCCATCCTGCAATAGTTACTTAATTAGCTTCAACAGGAAGCTCCAACTGTTAAAATAAAGCAGGCGCTCGAGCCCCTGCTGTATCTTATCTATTAGAGCTTCCTGTTGAAGCTAATTAAGTAACTATTGCAGGATGGCGCTGGCAGCTTGCCGGCGCCATCGTTAATTAGGCTCGCTTGAACTTTTGACCGCAAAATCCGCTCCGATCGCGGATTGCGGATTTTCGGTAAATCCGCGAGAGTTCGCGGATCGCGGATTCACCGAAAATCCGCAAAATCCGCGATCGGAGCGGATTTTGCGCTCATGCTTAGTTATTGTCCCGCCACCGAATACTCCCGCCTCGTTCATGATGTTTGACCGAGGGTATAATACCTGTGTGTGGTTGGAGAATTGGGTAAAGTACACGAAAGATGACGGAATATTGGCTTTTCCGTTAGACGGTACTTTCAATGGTAGGATTTTCTTTATTTTGAGAACCCGAATGAATGAATTGCATCCCAGACCGAGACTAACGCAGTATGAGGCATTAGAGGAATGGGAGATTGAGGCTTTCGAAAGAGAGAAACCCCGAATGGACAAAGGTCTGACCAAGTGGTACCCCAGGCTAAAACAAGAGACCAGGGATAAAAGGATGAAACAGTAGAGACAGAGTATGATTGTAGAGGGTCTGTTTCCCATGATACCAGCAGGTAACCCTTCCATGGGAGAGAAAAGGACAGAGAAGAGTAAGCATTGGGGAGCCCTTGGGGAGTCAGACGATGAATTGTTAGATGACATCTTTACGAGAAGTCCGCCCCCTTATAATGAGGGAGCCCGACCTTCCAGTGCAGGAGAGAATCCCCAACGTCCATCTATTAAGGAGGAGGACAGATCCCTAAATAGGAGGGGAGGTGGGCAGGTACTGCCCTATTTTGAGAATCCCGGACCTGCAGAGGTACGAGATATATATCCTAGAATGCCCGTGAGCCCGGAGGAAAAATATTCCCGTGAAAGAACGTTTTTCCCCAGACCTCTTTATGAGAACGAAGAGAAACCATCGAGTTCAGGAATGCCTTTGTTACAGCCTCCATATGGGGAAGAGCGCAGGTCATTTGGTGCAGGAACTTTGTTCCCTAAACCAAATTATGGTGGAGGACCAAGTGAAACGCATCCTACTGCCCCGAGTTTTACCCCTCACCTGACCCCACAGATAATACCTGATCGAACCTTAGGAAGAGTACTGGATGAAAGGGAGCAAGAGGCCCTAGCTAGACAGAGAACAGAAATAATTCAGAAAATCTCCCAGTTAAATAACAGTCCTGAGGCTCTGACTATTCCGGTAACAATCGGACCAGTGGTTCCGTTGTATGGGAATAATCAAGGAAGTCCAAACCCTCCAGTTATGAACCCAATCATGGCCCCACCAAGGCAGGAGCCCATACTGATAGACGATCAGTCCAGTGAGTGCGAGTCCGAAGTTGTGTTCTTGGACCTGCCAAACAAACAGAACGGGAAGGGAGTGCCGAAGCGGCAAAATCCTTTTAATGCGAAAGAAATAAAATTAGAATCAGCGTCAGGTACTAGGAGTGTCTCTCTGGTAACTCCGGAAGAAATTGAAAACTGGAGTCGTGAATTAGAAAGACAGACTCCGCAAACGAAACCTTCAGACCTCTACAAACTGAGAGTAGAAATAGAGGAATTAATGGCAGGAAATGTAGGATTAGACAGATTAAATACCTACTCGGAAGAAGAGTTGCTGTTTATGTGTAAAAGCCTTACCAGAAGTACCAGAGTGCTCCATGAAAAGCTGACAGACACGGCAGCTAGTATGGGAATAGATATTTCAAGATCCAAGCCCTTGCAGAAACCATACCGAGCAAAATTTTCAGACAAAGATATAGAGAACTTGAATGTGTCAGGGAAAAAGTTGCAGATTAAAGAGTTGCTTGCGATTTTACAAAAATGGGGAGACGTAGAACGGTGGAAAACAAGGTGGGCCCGAAAGAAAGATGAGGCTCGATCCAGACAAACAACCCCTGAGTTCCCTTTGAGAGAAGTAGACAAGCCCGAAACGTTATGCCCCATGCGGGAAGTACCAGGTGGGAGGTATGTACACGTTCCGTGGTCCAGGCAGGATATTGTGTCCTTTACTAATGATTTCCCGAAACTGCGCGAGAAGCCAGTTGACTGGTACCGGCAGGTGGAAAGGTTCGTAAAGGTGCAAAAATGCCTGTGGAAAGACCTGGATGGATTTTTCGATATTGTGGTCCCGGTAGATCTATGGACCGAGTGTAAAATTGCCATAGGCTGGCCTAGTGAGGAGTACCCGAGGGACTCCAACACAGGGGAGCCGTCGATTGAAGTGATGAAAAAATACGAACAAGTAATGCTGCATTTGAAAAATAAGGTGCCCGCAAAGAAAACAGATTGGACCAGGATAGATAGGACAACGCAAGAAAGAGACGAGACAGTGCACTCCTATTATGAAAGGCTGTTGCAGGTGTTTAAAACATACAGTGGTATAGATAACATCGAGATGAAGGATATGACACATTTCATTTACAGGTTTGTAAACGGTTTAAGGCCTGAAATTTGTCAGTGGATAAAAGATAACAAAATCTGTTGGCACTCCAAAAAGATAGACGAGGTCCTGCGGGAGATGGCAGAAAAGAAAAAGGCTCTCAAGGAAAAGGTCATGTGGGCTCAGGTGAAGCTCGCAGAACAGCAGGAAAAACAGTTGAGTAACATGGTCAAAACAACTCAGAACCAAGGTCCTGGGGGTGGGGGAGGAGGCAAGCCCCGGCCCAAAATGAGCAGGGAAGAGGCTATGAAGAAATTTCCCTGTCACCAGTGCGGAGAAATTGGACACTGGCGTAACGAGTGTCCTTATTTGCCTGACGATAACCCCAAAACACCTGATTTAACTCCACGGACGCAGAAAGAAAGACCAAGAAAGACTCAACCACAGGTAAAAACGGTTCAGGTGCCCCGAGCTCCTAAGCAAGTACATAGGGGAAAAGGCACAGAGGGTGATGAGATAGAAGTCTGGGAAAGCAATGAGAACAGAAATGCAGCAACTTCGCAGTATCTGTTAAACGATACCTTCCTTTGTGATGACCAGTACTGACGGGGCCTGAGAGGGGAGGACGAGGAGTGCGTACTTGGCGCCTCCTTGCCGGTAGACCAGTCCGGACCATACATTGAAGGAAAGGTTGATGGAAATGATGTCACCTTTCTGTTGGACACTGGCGCTACCCGTTCTACTGTGAGAACAGTGGACGTTCCAAACCTACCCCTCTCGGGAGAAGCCATCCAAGTAGTGGGTGTATCTAATCAATTGATTAGTACTCCTGTTACCAAGCCCATGGAGATCTCAATTGGAAACTTTAAGGAAATGCATAGATTTGTCGTTTGTGACACCAGTCCAGTAAACTTACTGGGACGTGATTTGCTGTGCAAAATGAACTGTACCATCTTTTGCACACCAAAGGGTGTTGAAATTCAGACCCCAGATGAAGATGGCATTTATAAATTAATGTTAATCAGACCGGACTCAGAAATTAAACGAATGACAATGCAGGATTTGCCCAAAGAACTTCAAGAAGCAGTGAAGCCAGAGGTATGGGACTTTACTGGGAAAGATGTAGGGTTAATGAAAAACGTGGACCCCATACAGATAGCAATCAAGGACAATGCAGTATACCCCAATACTAAACCCTACAGGATGAATGCAGAAGTGAGAGCTGGTGTTACCCTGGAAATACAGAAATTGCTAGAAGGAAACATCATACAGGAGGTAATGAGTAGCCCATGTAACTCCCCGATTATGGGCATCAAGAAGCCTAGTGGCAAGTACAGAGTAGTGCAGGACCTACGAAAAGTCAACAAAATAGTGGTCCCCTGCTGCCCTATTGTCCCGAACCCAGCAGTGATTCTGTATCAGATTCCCTGGGATGCTGAGTGGTTCACTGTGATAGACCTGTGTCATGCATTCTTTTCCATTCCCTTGCATCCAGATAGCAAATTTCTTTTCTCATTTGCCTTCAATGGTCACGTATATGTCTGGAACAGGGTCCCTCAAGGGTACACAGAGAGCCCCTCTATCTTTAATCAGATCTTGAAAAAATGTTTGGAAACTTTGGTCTTACCTGGGAACTCTGTCCTAGTACAATACATAGACGACCTCTTGGTGGCCTCTAAAAGTCACAGGGATTGCGTGATTGACACCATTGCCCTACTGAATCACCTGAGTGATAAGGGACATAAAGTGGCCCCTGAAAAATTACAGTTCTGTACAAAGTCGGTGAAATATCTGGGGCACCAGATAGAGAAAGGTGTCAGGAAAGTGACATCCGAAAGAGTGAGAATAATTCAAAAGATGCAGTTACCTCGTACTCAGAAAGAGATCAGAATGTTCCTGGGGGTGATAGGATACTGCAGGCAGTGGATTCTGGGATTTGCAGTCCTGGCTAGGCCCTTGATAAAAATGACCAAGAGAGGAACTCCAGATATTGTAGAATGGGATGATGAAGGCTTAACAGCCTTCACCAAACTGCGAGATTGTCTGTGTACAGCCCCTGCATTAGGAATGCCAGACTATTCCAAGGAGTTTGCCCTATTCTGTGACACTCGCGATAATTGTGCGTTGGCAGTCCTGACACAAAATCATGGCACAACAAGAAGGCCTGTAGCATATTTATCTGCCACCCTGGATCCAGTGGCTGCTGGATTACCAGGTTGTCTGAAAGCGGTAGCTGCTACCTGCGCAAGTTTAGAGCAGAGTGAGTCCATTGTCCTGGGACATCCTGTAACTGTGTATGTCCCACATGGAGTGGTAATTTTACTGACCAGAACAAAGACTCAGTATCTCACCCCTAGTCGGCTGACTAAATACGAGAGGATTCTTGTGGGTGCTGCAAATGTAAACATTGTTAGGTGCAGTATTTTGAACCCTGCCACTTTACTTCCCGACCCAATGGATATGGAAGGGGGGGTAGATGATGAGCATGATTGCATTGATTTAACAGAATTCAATACCAAGCCACGTCCAGACATTAAAGAAACACCATTGCCCGAGCATGACAAGGAACTATTTGTGGATGGTTCATGCCTAAGACATGAACAAGGAGGCCTAAGTGCTGCCTATGCGGTAGTCTCCTTAGACAAAATTGAAGAAGCAGGTTATCTATATCACATAAAGTCTGCACAAGTAGCCGAATTGATCGCTATGATAAAAGCTTGCCAAATTGGGAAAAACCTACGCATAACAGTGTATACTGACAGTCAGTACTGTTATGGGGTTGTGCATGACTTTGGCCAGTTGTGGCTACAGAGGGAGTTCCTGACTTCATCAGGTACCCCTATTCGAAATGGAAAGGTGGTTCAAGACCTTTTAGAGGCAATCCAGTTACCAAAGGAACTGGCAGTGGTAAAATGTGTTGCTCATCAGAAGGGCATTGACACTGTATCACTGGGAAATGATTTTGCTGATCGAGTGGCCCAATGGTGCGCCAGAGATCGGTATATCATAAATCCAAAACGAGGGGGGCCAGGAACCAGCTGCCAACTTCAGGTGTTTGAAGAAGTGCCTACATGGGATGAAGTGAAAGAGTGGCAGCAGGCGGCACCCTGGCAAGAGAGAGAGAAATGGAAGGAAGATGGGTGTAGACCAAGACGTGTGGATGGTGTCATCTTAGGCCCAACTGGTATGCCTGTGTTACCTAGACACTTACTTAGCACGATGGCGAGATTGATACATGAAGGATCACACATTGGTAGGGACGCCATGGTTCTAGTGTTCCAACAGACTTGGTACAGTAAAAAGTTCAGGAAAGTAGCAGAATCCCTCTGCCAGAGGTGCCTGTCATGTCAAAAGATGAACCCCGGGAAGAAAACTGTGGTGGAACTGGGAAAAATTGGGAGGTCAGGGGGTCCCTTTGTGAGAATACAGGTTGATTTCATCACCATGCCCCGTTGTGAAGGGAAGCGATATGTCCTTGTCATGGTCTGTTTATTTTCAAAGTGGGTGGAAGCTTTCCCTACTCCCCAAAATGACGCAAAAACAGTAGCTAAGTGTTTACTAAAAGAACTGATACCTAGGTTCGGGGTTCCAGTCACTCTTGAATCAGATCAAGGCTCACATTTTCAGAATGAAGTGATCGCCGAACTCTGTAAGGCCTTTGGAATATCACAAAAGCTTCACTGTGCATACCGTCCAGAGGCTTCTGGAATAGTGGAACAAATAAATGGGACTATCAAAAACAGACTAGCAAAACTGTGTGATGCATCTGGCATGACCTGGGTGAAGGCCCTGCCCCTGGTCCTGATGGGACTCAGAAGTGTTCCTGACCGCAAGACAGGCCTAAGTCCCCATGAAATCATTATGGGAAGAGTGATGAGACAAGCATGGGTGCCAGGAAGCAAACTGTTGAGTATTACTGATGATTTGGTGCTTGAATACTGCAAGAGATTGGGTGACCAAGTGCGTTCTATCTCTCGCCAGATCGGAGAAGACGCCATCCTCAATCCAACGACTCCTCTCCACAAGCTGGTCCCGGGGGACTGGGTAAAGATAAAGAAGCATACTCGGAAGAGCTGCCTGGAACCAAGGTGGGGAGAGAAACGTCAGGTGATCCTGGTAACTACCACAGCAGTAAAGTGTGCAGGGGTTCCACGTTGGATACACGCCAGCCACACCCAGAAGGTATTACCAGACAAGGAGCCTGAAGCAGAAGGGCATCCAGCAGAGGACTCTGCAGGAGCCAGACCGGAAGTAGCTGACGACGTACAGCCCAGTACCAGTCGAGCTGCAGAATCAGCGGACGTTGGCCCAAGAATAGTTGACAACGAACTACTAAGAGCCCAACCTGCTGAAGAGGTCCAAGAAGCTGAGCCAGAAGTAGCTGAAGACGAGCTGCCGAGCATATGGCCAGAAGAGTGGATTCCATTGATTGATCTCACTGAAGACCCCATTCGAACGAGTGAGAGACTGTGGGAAGGTAGAGAGTGGAATAGAGAGGAAAAGCAAGGCACAGGCGAAGAACCTCAGAATCTTGAGATTCACATCAAAACTGAGGAAGGGGAAGGTCAGACAGGGACAGAACAAGTGAATGATACAGAGCAAGTGCTCGATACTGAACAAGTGAAGGATACAGAGCAAGTAATTGATACTCCTCCACTGACTCCTGATATCGAGAAGGGACAGACTAGACATAGTGTAATAGTTCGAGCAGAAGAAAATCAAGAGATCGAAGTGCTTGAACAGGATCAGATAGAATTAGAAGAACGTGTTCAGGAAACAGAAACAGAGACATTTAAAAAACGAACGCAAAACCATCCTGAACAAGGCCAGATTAGTAACCAGGCAGAAGAAATAGATGCGAGCCCTGGAATTAGTCAGATAGAAGAGGAAGAAACTGAAAAAGAATTGCCACAAACTAATGAAAACAAGAGGGCAAGAGAAGAAAACGAAGTCCAAGTGCCAACTAAAAGACTTAAGAAAAGAAAGCACATTGAGCCTGGATACATAAAGAAATTGAGACTGAGAATAAAAACGGTAGAAGAAAAACGTGCAGAAGAAAGGAGAAGTGCTCGCATAGCAGAACAACCAGAAGACAATTCTAAAAGAAGGAGTGATCGAATAAAAAGACAAAACAAGAAGTACAAGTCACCTGAATGGACACTTGTGTTGGAAGAACTTGAAGATCTTGATATAACTGACGTAAGCGACGGAGAGCCCGTCCCTGAGTACTCTGACGAAGAGGAAGAAGAGCCACCGTGAATTTGCACAAAGTAAGCTACTCGTGTAAAGTCACAAAGAGGGGTCGAGAAACTTCTTCTGAAGCCAAAATGTCTGATTCAAACGTGAATGGTAGCCCTAGTTGCAGTCGTTGCAAAACATGCTGCAAGGTATGTGTATGTAGTATAGTTATAGTGATATTACTCTGGATAGGACTAACAGTTTTTATTCCCTTTGCAGTGAGCAAAAATACTAATATTGTCCCTACTGAAATTGTAAATACTGAGACAGAAGAACTGACAACACAGAGTGTAGCAAGACATGAGAGAGCACTGAGACAAACAAAACAAGACTTAGAAGCATCAGATGAGGGAGGACTACATTATCATGGAGTTAAGAACAAGACACACTTAAATGTTTTCGCAAACTTGTTAATACACTATGTAGAGACTATGGAAATTGAAGATTGCTATGTCTGCATGAAGCTACCTACTTCTGTAGCTGAAGGCGTGACATACCATCACCTGCCCTTGACATATGGAATCTCATGTAGCATTTTAGCTAGTTTGTTTTACAAAAGAGGACCGTTACAGTACTATTACTCTAACAATGACGTGATCTTTTCTGAACTTCCTATACGTGGGAACTTGAATCCTGTACATACCAAAAGTGACGTTACTCGCTATATGGGCGAATACTTCCTGACTATAGGTAATATCGACATAGGTGACGCACACAGAGATAACTTGACTTGTTCTTTGCGTGAGCAGGAAAAGATTTTCCTGAACATGGCAGAGAAAAGGAGAATTAAAATACAAAAGAAGGCAAATGACGAAAGTCAGAAAAGACCAAGGTGGGCAGAGAACATGGAAGGCACCTCAAATGGGGGAGCGGGTCCTGCTCTGTTGCTGGATTTGG
The DNA here is from genome assembly GCF_964261635.1 of Lissotriton helveticus. Classification (NCBI taxonomy): domain Eukaryota; kingdom Metazoa; phylum Chordata; class Amphibia; order Caudata; family Salamandridae; genus Lissotriton; species Lissotriton helveticus. The sequence goes on from NC_136063.1 coordinate 852,851,302, forward strand.
AAAAGAAAGGCAAGCTATGTCTTCACCGCGAGAAGACTAGCTATTATAATAACATTTTCATTGGTTCCAGTGAATGCGAACATAATTACAAGGTAATTGGGGGTTGGGGTTTCAAAAATGGGTCAGAGCCTGTGTTTCCTGGAATTTATTATATTTGTGGGGACAAGGCTTATTTCAAATTGCCGGATCACTTGTATGGAAGCTGCTATTTTGGCATTGTCTTCCCGAAAATATACCATGTGAATGGAGTTGCTGGAAGCAGTGAAAATACTAATGGCTTAGTGCGTAGTAAAAGAGAAAGTATAGGTGAAATTATGGGTAGTATTTTCAGTGCACTGATACCTGGAGTGGGAGTGGTTCTGAACACTCACAGAATTTGAAAATTGTCTACTATAGTGGATGTGTTGTCTACTGACACAGCTCATGGATTTCTGCTGGTCAATACCGAAATGGTTGCGATCAGATCAATGGTTTTGCAGAACAGACTTGCTCTTGATACCTTATTAGCGAAAGAGGGCGGAGTCTGCCGGATGTTGAAGGCGCAACATTGTTGCACTTATATTCCGGACAAAAGTGTACAGCTCAAAAGATATGTGAAAAACATTACTAATTTGGCAAAGGAACTCAAACCACTCGAGGTTGACAGTGCCTGGAAGAGACTGGTAGATGGTCTCTCAAATGTAGGTCATTGGTTTGCTAGCTTAGGTAAAAGCTTATTGTTCAAGGTCCTGATGCCAATTGGAATCATAGGTCTTATCCTATTTTTCATATTTGTCTGTTGCAAGTGTCGTAAACACACCGGAAAGCATCAAGTGAATGCAAGAGGAGTGAAACGAAGTGTGGATGAGCTTGAATTAGAGGAAATTAATAATCAGATATATAAAAGGGTGAAGAATTCTCACCCTACAAAAGATGAAAAAGAGAAATTGAACCGCTTGCTGGAAGAGATAGAGATGTATAAGGTGTGAGAAGTTGGCATCTGGTTCCATTTAATTTGTGATGATAGTAAATATCATCAAAGAGGGGATTGATGAAGCAAAGCTTCGCATATTTTGCGACTTGCCGAATTCATGAACCTCGTTTATGTGTAACAAGGTAATAATTTGTACGTCTTACTAACGTTTATTCTATGTTTAAACAAGGTTTCCCGAAGCTTGCCTATGTGTTTTACTAAAATAATTAACTCGAGTCTTTTAAAAGGGCCGCTGCTTGGAAGTAAGTGTCTGCGCATGCATCAGTCACAATCACGTGTCCTGATGTGTTTGCAGAGTTGGAGGGAAATAGTTGCGCATGCGTAATGCATAGCTCTGCCAGTAACGTGGTACTGCTCGTGCCACTGCTCTTGTACCTGTTTATATGTTGCTAACATTTAGACTGCATAAGTATATTTTATAGTGATAAGTTGAAAGTACAAACCCTGTGATGTGTTTTCATAATGTTATTTCTATGTATTAATTTGTTCTCGCTTACTTTTCATGTACCGCGGGGAATGGGGGTCTGACTGAGCCGAATGCCATCTTGGAGGGCCTTTCTGCGCATGCTCCTCCGTCTGGGGAACTGACAACCTTGGCTGGTGGAACTTGGCCAGCTGGCAGGGATGGGCAAGATGCTCCTGAGAACTGACCTGAAAACCCAGGAAAACGGAGCCATGTGTCCCTATTCAGCAACAATGTACATTGTCATTGTATTTCCCTGCAGTTTCTCATGGGAACCCCAATCTTGCTAGGCGGTACCCAAAGATGCAAATTAGGCATCCAAATAGTGTGTTATGATTGGTGTGTTACCCAAATCCTACCTTAGGACCAATCCAAATTGAGGGATTCTGACATTTTGCAACATTGGGGGGTGGTACACTGCCCCAAAACAGTATAACTACCCTAGGTTCACCTAGGGAAATTGTCCGACTTGTCTGGTTTAGCTGACCTGTCACTGACCCATCGCACTCAATAGGTGACTGAAGATACAGAGAGCTGCGGAGCACTCTGTCCGAAATTGACCATAGACTAAGGTTCTACTGAACCTTAAAGTGCTGGCGAAGCACTTTGCTGGGAGTTCGCTGACCCAATCGGGGTCTTGATCGATAGCTGCAGTGAGGGTGGAGCGCAGGCGTTGCTTCCAAACTGCGGGTGCGGTCCTGTCCTGAGCGGTCCTGTCCTGAGGGTTTGCTGTCCTGTCCTGAGGGTCCTATCCTGATTCCTAATCTGAGGGTATCCTGTCCTGTCCTGGGTGTCCATTCTGCACCTGCTGTCCTTTGAGGGGTATCCTTCCTTGAGGGTTTCCTGTCTTTAACTGACCCTTGGCCAGGGTTTGGTTTCCACACCAGTCTAGGTAAATACTGCTCTTAATTCTTTAAACTTGCACCTTTCTATTTTTCTGTCTTTTGCTTTAATAAAGAGACACCTTTGCACATGTTGATTTTTTCCATGCTTTTGCCGCAACTATTGAAACGTAAAGTCATTTGCATTTATTCTCTTAATACGTTCCCATGTTACCCTTCCTGTTAGAAATCATATTTTTGCATTGCAGTTTGTCATTTTCTGATATGGTCTAGAACGGCCTTACTTAAACTGTCTAAAGAACTTTTGCCCTGAATACATAGCGTTTCCTGTTGCATTTCATATTAGTATTACCCTGACTCTATTTCTCTATAGTTATGTACTTTTCATTATCTTGATTATTGATTGCCTTATTCTTGTAAACTTGATGCTTAATGAAAACGAACTTTAGATAAAGATTTTAAAACTTCCAGTTGTCCGTGGTCATTCACAACAGTATTGAATGTCATTTTGAGTTGGTATTTTGCTGCCTTTCCTTTTACAGCTAGCTCCCTGATCCGTTGTGGTCATAGGTACCCGTGTCGGTGGATGGTAAGTCGGGTACGCTGAATAATAATAGTAGGGAATTCACACAAATTGGTAGCAGCCCGTGAAGTCGCCTGGTCAATGTATATTGTGAATTGAAAGTATATGGGCCCGAAGCCGGAAACGGCGAAATTATTGGCTAGGTGACCTCGCGCGCTCTATCAGCGGCATCTGGCAGCATCGTCAGTGAGACCAGGATTGTGGTGCAAAGTGCAGCGGTGCCTTCAGGACACAGAGCCAGTAGCAGCATTGTTGACTGCGTCAGGTTGCTTTTTCTTCTGTTGCAGCATAAAAACACAGTTCCCAGTGCTGGTAGCAGTTGAACTTGAAGTCTTTGCTGTTCCTGAGACTTCTTGAAAAGGGGGCAAGCTCTACTTCAAGTCCTTGAATAAACTCAAACAAAGAAGTTGCAGAAAGTTCAGTCCAGTCCTTTCTCTGGCCAAGACAGAAGTAGCCACTGCATGCCAACACAGCAAAGCACACAGCAAAGTGACAGTTCTCCTCACAGCTTCTCCGGCTCTTCTTCGTGGCAGGTTTCTGAGTCCAAAAGAGCTCCAAAGTCCTGTGGTAAGGGCATCAATATTTACACCACATTTCCCTTTGTTTTCTTGTGGCAGAGAGTCTCTGAGTCTAGCCCAAACCAGTTTTGTCCTCTCTGGCCTAGCTTCCTGGCAGGAGGTGGAGACAGCGTTGTGTAAGGCAGACCAGGCCTATTCAGGTGCAAGGAAATCTCCTCCCACTGTCTAATCGCAGCCCAGGTCTATTCAGCCTAGCCCTGACTTATCCAGGAAGGCAGGAGACGCCTCAACACCCCCTGTGGCTGTCTGCAGTGAATGCACATCCCAGCCCGTCACTCCAAAACCAGGAAGCCAATCCACAACCCAACAGAGGCACACAGGATGGTTAAGCAAGAAAATGCCTTTTTTCTAAAAGTGTGTAAACTAACAAGGTATTTAGTTGTCATATGTATTGATTTATTCAAAAATAAAGGCACCAATATTCTGATTTCATTAGCCCTTGTGCTTTATTTCACTTTTCCATTTTTCTTTTTCAGAAAAATGTTTTCTTCATTAAGGCATGTCTCAAGGGCAACACTTAATTTTGAAAACAAAAAAATACAAACATTACACAATTGATATACATGAGTTACCAAGCAACAAATAATGACCTACTAACATATACATAAACAACATCAAATATGTGGCCTTTCTTTGACCTGTCCTACATTAACACATTAACACTAGGCGGAATGTTCACTTTATATTATGTATAGTCTGTCCTGCCAATGTGTATTGCCCCGGGGTTGCAATTTTTTCATATTGTCAGGGAGAGAGTAGCTACAATTCTAGATCCCTCTCAGACACTGATGATGCGACTGTTCTTTCCCAAGGGCATGGGTCGGGTCAATGCATTTCAAGCCCCTAATTCTTCCAGGGGTTCTCCTCAGGACTTGGACTCGACCATATCTGTTGAAAATAAAATAAACGGGTGTTTGTTTAAGGAGTGTTAATTATGGATCAACCCTATTACTTAACTCCACTGCTTCATACATTGTCTCATACCTCTAGTCGTGTCAGAATGGAATCCTCTATTGTCGAATATCGCCACAGAGGATAATTGTGGGGAAGTGAGTTCCTATAGGGGGAATGTGCCATGTTCAGTATATGATTATTACCATGTGCAGATTCACTAACTGTAAAATACGTGACACAACCAGTTTGGAATATGCCAGTGTTTCAAACTGCACTTGCCATTAGATTAAAAAGCACTGTTCCTCTGCCATTGCCTTTAGCGTTCCTGCTTTCAATGTGTGCCTGTGAAATGAAAGCCACTTGTTAGGAGAGAGTTAATTACCCCTGCTTCTAATACATCCAAGCTGTGTATGCTCAGTAGACGAAACTGCCACTTGTGAAGTGTTATATTTTTACTTTGCATTTAATATTAACGCGCTCCTGGACAAAGCGACCTTATGACTCGGTAATTTCTTTTGTTTGTTGGTTAAACTTGCCTTTAATAGTCCTTGAAGATCCATTCATTCCATCTGCACGCTGGCGTCAATCTCGTGGCAGCTCGAGTGGCTGGGATGTTTTAAAGGAAATAGAATCAATTACCGAAATTAACTTGTAAGGATCGATTCATTTTTCTTGTGCTTTAAAATTGCATGATGGATGTTGTAGTTCCAAACTGTGTGAAAAAGGACATTTGAGATTTGTGTTTTGATTCAGAAGTCTTTTGATTTCTGTCATTTCATTTAAACCTCTCCTGACTGTGTATAACTTTATGAAAATGTAAGCCTCCTTTCTCATTAGCCGAATTTCCAGGTCCCCAACTCTGGGGCTTGGAGGTATTGCACAAAGAACAGTCCATTTAAAGTCTCTTTCCGTGTGACTCTTCTCCACAAAGTGATTGGCCATGGGGGCTGTGAGGATTTTCTTTTTTAATCCGGAGTGATGTTCTACAATCCTTTATTTTATCTCCTGGTTTGTTTTTCCTATGTATATTTTCTGGCATGGACAAATTATGGCATAGACCACATTTCTTGTTTTGCAGTTTGTGAACTCATTATGCTGCCATTGTATTGGACCATCTATGAAGGTAGAACCCTCGATGGTTGAGTTATATGCTGTGCAGTTTCCGCATCTGTGATGGCCTTGTATAGGTTTCAAATTAAAATTAGTCTTTCTAAAAGTGGCATTTTCAAACACACAATTTAAAGACCATCTATACTAAAAGATGTGTGATTACATTTTGAGTTCAGAGAGCTTAAACTCCATTCTCTAACTTGTCCCAAAAGGAAGTTATACTTGTAAGAGGGGTGCCTTACATGTAAAAAAGAAAAGGTTAGAGGCCTGACAAGTGGGTGCACTTGCATGTTGACATGGCAGTCACAAACTGTGTGCAGACCTTGCAGTGGCAGGTCTGCAATACACTTACATGGCTACTTCTGTGGGTGGGACAACCAGGGCTGCAGGCCTACTTGTAGCATTTGATTTACAGGCCCTGGTCACAACTGTGCATGGTACTAGTCACTTGGCAGTAAATCAAATAAGCCAATCATGGAAACACCAATCCATAAAAAAAATCACATGGAGGGCATATGCACTTTAGCACTGATTAGCAGTGGTAAAGTGTCAAGAGTTCAAAAAATCTGGGGGTAAAGCTACTGGAAAGGCCTAGTTTAACACCCAGGTTCAACAGACATGGGTGCAACTTTTGGCTATCTTGGATGTGTCTTTTTGTGTGCCCGACGGCTGGTAGCAGCAAACCTTCTGCGTGGGATACCAACGTTGTTGGTTTGGGCTCTTTCAGCTCTTGTGTCCCTCACTAGCTGTCTCCTAATTGTCTGCAGGAACTAAAGGCAATCTGCTCAGGGGTGTTGTCGCAGTCTGCCCTTCAAAGGTGGCTTTCCCTTTGAAGCTCACCTTTAGGGCACACACCCTCAATGGCCATCCTGGGAGAGGTCTCACCTCGCTCTGAGGCAGCTACCTTTTTTCCTGGGCCAGGGAGTCAATCACACATCTCCCCAGGTGGTCAGAAATCTGTCTGTGTGCCAGGGCCTTTGTGATAATTTTTGAAGGGTTGTAGGAGCACTCCGTATTAATCTGCTTTTTCCTTCTTGTACACTGGTGCCGCGATTGTTAAGGGTTGTCAGTCCTGGTACCAAAGTAAGTTATGGTGAAATAGAGTTTCCACCCAATCGCGCACTGTTCACTTGGCGCCCTAGCGCTTTTTGTTTTTATTATTATTTTAATCCGGCTTGAACCACACTTGTTTTTGTTTGCTTAAATTTTCCTTTTATTTCTTTTGTATGCTTTTTTGCTGATTAATTGTCATTTCATTATTCAACATTCACATATCTATTTAGTTGCAAACTGAATTTCACAACATTATTTCACATCATAATGAAACACATTTTTTTGCCACATATATTACAATATATCAAATCAACATTTCTCGAATGAGCCCAATGCATTTCGGCACTCATGTGTGCCTTCATCAGGGGCAGTCTCTAAGAAAGAAAGTAAGAAAACATAGTGTAAGTGTTATTGTTTATGTTTAGCGAGGGGTTCTCTTAATGTGTGGCCTTAAAATGTGCCTACCTGGTCGTTGTTGTTTTGTGCCTTATAATATTCTGTTCTTCGTTATTGCCACTATTCTTCTGTTTAAAAACACAAATGCAAAAGCAGACCCATATGTAACTAATCCACTGGTATACCTGTGATTGTTAATAATACTCAAATATGTACCCAACATACCTCCAATGATACTGTCAAGTGTTGCTGTTGAAAAATAAATAAAAAACAATGGTCTTAGCTCCTGTGTACAATGCACTACTACCATATTCCAACCTTATGAGTTAATTACATACCTCAATCGGAAATGCCTTTTGACTCTGAAAAACACAAACCGCAGCTGTACCTTAGTTACACCAAAAAAATCACTGTGAGAAGAAAACGGGTCGCAGTAGCTCTCCGTATGTTTACCTTATCTTCTTCTGTGCGTTCTTTATCTACGAACCGAAAGTCAACAATGTCACTAACCCGCTCTAACCATTTCCAATCATTTGCGATACTAACAAAGTATGCTGCCACCATACCTGTGCCAATTCCTTATCTCCTTAACATAGAATCCGGATAACCGCTACGTGGTATCTCCCTCCCGGTCTGTTTATTAACTACTTCTCCGCTACTTCCCCAAACAACTGCGCAAGGTTAGCAAGTGACGACGGACTTGCTCAACAGTCCTTGTTACCATTAGTTGCCGTAGGCGCCATCTTAACACTATACTCACCAACATCATATCTGCCTGACAACCGTGTTGACCGTGTTCTAATATTATGGATCTTTACTTAATATGATGCCTGCTGGTTGTTAAAGTGCTCCCCTCTAAATATATACAATTGATGTATATTGGACCCATGATTACTATTGTGCAACTAAATACCTCCGATATATTGCGTGCAGCTAAGTGCCACTCGTGATTTGATATATTGTAATATATGTGGCAAAAAAATGTGTTTCATTATGATGTGAAATAATGTTGTGAAATTCAGTTTGCAACTAAATAGATATGTGAATGTTGAATAATGAAATGACAATTAATCAGCAAAAAAGCATACAAAAGAAATAAAAGGAAAATTTAAGCAAACAAAAACAAGTGTGGTTCAAGCCGGATTAAAATAATAATAAAAACAAAAAGCGCTAGGGCGCCAAGTGAACAGGGCCTTTGTGAGGGCACTGGACTAGCTGGAGTGAGGGGTGGCAACTCTCTAAACATTGTTAGCTTTAATAGTGACTATAAATCTAGCCTGAGCATCAGGCCAGATGTAATGCCATCATTAATTTGAAACCTTACCTCGCCTTGTTAGGTAGTCCCATTCGGACGTTGGCCAGCCTGGGATGTCATCCAGCAACTCTGTGTTAGCCAATGTCGCTAGTAACCTTTCCGCAAAAAAACGGCAATTTGAATGTGTTGCTGTTAAGACATCAAAAATCATATGTCCTTCTGAGTAATATATAGCTCCCTGCCATAGTGCTTGATAGGCCTTCCTAGGGGCAGATTACTTATATCCTTATGGAAAGTGATGGCTTTGCCATTAGGTGTAGGGGCAAAGTCGGACTAGCAGTATAAACACTGCCCTTTCAGTCTGCAGAGGATGGCTGGGGTCCATTTTGCCTTGTCACATGCAGGATGGCACAAACAACGCTGCAGCCCTGGGTGAACACTCTGCCTTACATGCCCTGGATACCATATACTAGGGACCTATAAGTAAGTTAGTTCTTGCCCATTGGGTATATGATTTAAAAAAAATGTATTAGGTTTTCTCCCTTTTTTACATGGCACATACCAAAGAAATAAAGTTAAGGTACATTCAACACAATAATAAACAGATGCATTAAAGAGAAAAGAAAAGATCTGGGCTGGTTATCCGGCTCGAAGTACTGAATAATTCATTAATACATTTCATTGTCTCTCAAACACAGCCAATAGACTTATAACATAAACATCTACATCCATCAAGAAAATAAACATTAGCAGTAATAAGTCAGTACAGGCAGCCAGGCCTATTTAACATCTTATTATACAGCCTACCCTAAATTGGCTGTATCCAGTCTGTAACAGGAGCCCACATTTTACAGCCCAAGACCATTTTTCTTCTCCCTTTGGTCTTATAAATTGAGAATTCTAAATTATATATAGCTAGTAATCTTGACTGCCAATTAATAAAGGTAGGTGGGTTGGGACTAATCCATTAGTTGGTTGTACATGAGGAAACCATCGCCATAGCGATGAACAAAATAGCCGTCATAGATCTTGACCTTGAAGTGCCCTCCCTATCAAATCCCATTCCCAGTATTACCAATTCCCTGGCGATTCTTATTGATGTTCCATGTATCGAACCTAAAAAATTCTCAATCTCTTGCAATAAAGACCCTAGTCTAGGACAAGAGAAGAACATACGGAACGAGTCTGCAGCTTGTAGTGCACACCTATTACATGTATACACCTTTGTTGCCCCACATTTAGCAATTTTCCCTCGGGTATAGTACAATTCAAAAAGAGACATAAAATGCTGACGCCTTAGTCTACCAGTGATTAAAATCTGGCTCGCCAAACCCAAGGATTCTTCTATATTTATCCAGATGATCCCCAGCTTATTCTCCCATTTTTCATTCCAAATACCAATATCATCCGGGAATGTTTCCCATTTTCCATCCACATATCAATATCATCTAGCAATGTATCCAATATCTGTAAATATACCTGCCCTATTGAAGTTTTTTTCCTAGTTTAGTTTATTTTATTTGATTTGGAACTCCGAAGAGATCCACAAAATGAAAGTACATAGTCACAACATTACAGGTTATATAATAGAAGGACACAATTACAAAGTACCATTTATCTGTGCAGAAAAACCAATACGGATTTCATAATCATAATACCTTAGTTCATACATTGCAAAGAAAGACCCGTCAATAAATATCTAAAAAACATTTTAAAAAGTTAAAAACGTTAAAACAGAACATCTCGTTGGGAGGGTTATTAAGAGCAAGTACAAAAGCATTGACGGTTAGAATACTCAATTTCAAACAGATGTGATGCAACCATTTGCGTCGGGAAGGAAGCAGAGAGGGACATACAAATAATACATGTGTCAAATCTTGCATAGGGAAGTTGCAAAAATTACAGGCTGCGGAAGTACCGTACCATTTGGCCAAAAGTATGTTTAAAGGTAGAAGATCCTGTCTTAGCAGGAACCAGAACCGCCGGACACCATGAGATAGGTTCCAGGATACATAGGGTTGCCTGTATTTGATTGCACAAGATGAAATGAATGGAGTGACTCCTTTCCTTGTCACGATATACTCCCTATCTAAACAGAAACTAAGTTCCCACGAGGCCCGTTTCAGGACTGATTTCAATTGGCCCTGGGATAGTGAAAAAAGGGAGGTCTCATCTAATTTTAAAAACGACACCACCTTTCTAAAGTTTTTTACGAGAAGGGAGAATTCATTAAAAGACCCCAATAATTCGTTTTTCATAAGACATCGTAGGGTCCCCACTTCACCCTTGGCCAAACAGAAAACCCATCGCACCAATCCCACCGGGCCCTGGGCCCAACTACTACGTACTCTAAACTCAAGTCTGAAGGCCGCTGCTGTACATGCGTTATTAGTAGTAGTTAGATACCGGAAAATCTTCCCCTCGGCCTGCTGCAAAAAACCCCATTGCCCCAAATCCACTGTTTCCAGTCCATAGAGTAGGGAGGACGGGATTTTTGCACGAAATACCTCCAGCAGGTAGGAAAAATGTCGCCTCCCAGTGGCAGTGTAAAGGGATAGTAAACTTTTCCCATTCCCAGTATTACCAATTCCCTGGCGATTCTTATTGATGTTCCATGTATCGAACCTAAACAATTCTCAATCTCTTGCAATAAAGACCCTAGTCTAGGACAAGAGAAGAACATACGGAACGAGTCTGCAGCTTGTAGTGCACACCTATTACATATATAGCCCTTTGTTGTCCCACATTTAGCAATTTTCCCTCGGGTATAGTACAAATCAAAAAGAGACATAAAATGCTGACGCCTTAGTCTACCAGTGATTAAAATCTGGTTCGCCAAACCCAAGGATTCTTCTATATTTATCCAGATGATCCCCAGCTTATTCTCCCATTTTTCATTCCATATACCAATATCATCCGGGAATGTTTCCCATTTTGCATTCCACATATCAATATCATCTAGCAATGTATCCAATATCTGTAAATATACCTGCCCTATTGAAGTTTTTTTCCTAGTTTAGTTTATTTTATGTGATTTGGAACTCCGAAGAGATCCACAAAATGAAAGTACATAGTCACAAAATTACTGGTTATATAATAGAAGGACACAATTACAAAGTACGATTTATCTGTGCAGAAAAACCAATACGGATTTCATAATCATAATACCTTAATTCATACATTGCAAAGAAAGACCCGTCAATAAATATCTAAAAAACATTTTAAAAAGTTAAAAACGTTAAAACAGAACATCTCGTTGGGAGGGTTATTAAGAGCAAGTACAAAAGCATTGACGGTTAGAATACTCAATTTCAAACAGATGTGACGCAACCATTTGCGTCGGGAAGGAAGCAGAGAGGGACATACAAATAATACATGTGTCAAATCTTGCATAGGGAAGTTGCAAAAATTACAGGCTGCGGAAGTACCGTACCATTTGGCCAAAAGTATGTTTAAAGGTAGAAGATCCTGTCTTAGCAGAAACCAGAACCGCCGGACACCATGAGATAGGTTCCAGGATACATAGGGTTGCCTGTATTTGATTGTACAAGATGAAATGAATGGAGTGACTCCTTTCCTTGTCACGATATACTCCCTATCTAAACAGAAACTAAGTTCCCACGAGGCCCGTTTCAGGACTGATTTCAATTGGCCCTGGGATAGTGAAAAAAGGGAGGTCTCATCTAATTTTAAAAACGACACCGCCTTTCTAAAGTTTTTTACGAGAAGGGAGAATTCATTAAAAGACCCCAATAATTCGTTTTTCATAAGACATCGTAGGGTCCCCACTTCCCCCTTGGCCAAACAGACAACCCATCACACCAATCCCAGGCCCTGGGCCCAACTACTACGTACTCCAAACTCAAGTCTGAAGGCCGCTGCTGTACATGCGTTATTAGTAGTAGTTAGATACAGGAAAATCTTCCCCTCGGCCTGCTGCAAAAAAAACCATTGCCCCAAATCCACTGTTTCCAGTCCATAGAGTAGGGAGGACGGGATTTTTGCACGAAATACCTCCAGCAGGTAGGAAAAATGTCGCCTCCCAGTGGCAGTGTAAAGGGATAGTAAACTTTTGCCTTAGGCCACAGCCTTCCGCATATTATTATCAATATGGGGTTTCTCACTAGAATTACTAGTTATTATTTCCCCCAAAAATACATAACTATGTACAATTTCCAACATTTGTCCCCCAACAGTCCATCCAATTTTGGTTTTTTTTTTCTTGCCAGCAATACACATTATTTTACTCTTAGAAATGTTTATTTTAAGGAAATGAGATTCAGAAAATAAATGGAGGGCATGTAAGCGGTTATTTAAGCCCTTAGGGGTTAGATCCAATATTAAGATATCATCGGCGTAAAGTAAACTAGAAATCGCAGAGCCCCCTAACATAGGAGCTATTCCTTCACAGGAGGCAAGTGTCAAAGGAAGATTAGAAATATATAAAGAGAAGAGAATGGGGGCCAACAGACAACCCTGCTTAAGACCATTAACAGAGTGAATGACCCTGGATAGCCCTCTTTCTCCCCCTAAAAGAACTTTACACCATGTATCTGTGTGAAGAGCACAAACCAGCTCCAACAAGCTGGAAGGCATACCCAGCGCTGATAGCTTTCTCCAAAGCAGCGGACGATCCACTTTATCGAACGCCGTGGAGAAGTCTATAAACGCTGCGTACACCCTACCACCGCGAACCCTTACATATTTGTCAGTGATTATTTGTAAGGCCGTAAGATTATCAAGGGTACCATGACCCCTGCGGAAGCCTGTCTGTTCAAGGGGCAATATGTTGTTATTGGACACCCACTCATCTATCAGGAACAGCAGGCATTTAGCAAAGACCTTACCGATTGCATCAAGAAGGGCGATAAGGCGATAGTTTTTGGGGGCATTCCTATCGCCCCTCTTGAACAGCGGCACCAGTATACTTCCCTTCCATGACGGCAGGACAGTTTTATTCCTAAAGCAGAAACTAAATACTACTTTTTTAATCAGGGGAATTTTAGCCAGCTGTAGCTCTGCACCTGACCCCAGCTGACCCAGAAAACTACGAACTTGAAGATATTTAAAAAAGTCTTGTTTAGCTAGGCCAAACTTCTCCTGAAAATTTGAGCACAGACATTGAACCCCATCAAACAAATCACCCAAACAACTAAGTTCTTTCAAGCCCCATCAAATGTGACTTGATCTTTAAAATCATAGGGAGCAAGCCTGAAGCGGTAAAAGGGGTATAGACATTGATGTTTGGGGTATTCAGCTTTCGCCTAATCTGTTTCTGAACTTGATATGCAGCCTTGAGTGTCCTAAACTTAGTCTATTTATCGTACCTGGGCTTCAGTAGCCTAACCAAACAGCTATTGGCTTTATCCCCCAACCACAAAACATAAATAGATGGTCTGTTAAAAACCGGGACCTCTGCCTTGACCCCGACTAAAAGGGGGCCCATGTGCTGTAGCATGGATACCCAATAATACACCAAAAATGTGGGATACACCATCCTCCTCGGTCTCTCGGTAAGATCATCCTTTTAAATGCCCTTCTCGGTTTCCGATAACCCCAAAGGAATCTGGAGCAGATCCACTCTAACTTAGTAAAACAAGAAACAGAGAACTCAAGGATAATTGTTCTAAACATATAAAGAAATTTAGGAAGAACCAGTATTTTTAAAACATTACAGCATCCATGGAGAGAGAGATGTAAGTGATCTAATCTTTACAAGGTTTTATTAACTTTATCCATCACTGGTATAATATTCAGATCCGGGAACTGATCCACTTCCGGTGTAATTTTAATTCCCAAATTTGTCGCTGTAGTAACAATTGGTAGATTTGCCGGATACTTGGTGCCTGAATGAAGCATCTGAGGTTTGTCTATATTTAATTTATAACCGGAAAATCTACCAAACTGTTCAGCCAAAATCCTTATTGCAGGAAGTGCCGAAGTAATGTCACTAGTAAGAACCACGATATCGACGGCATACGCCAATGCTCTATATTCGTTATTGTGAGCTCTAACCTGTTTAATATTAGCACTCAAATTGAGTTTACTAAGGAATAAATCAATATAAAGCGCGAAAAGCAGGGGGAGCATGGGCACCCCTGCCTGGTACCTCTGCTAACACTGCATGGTCTTGACTCCTGTCCAGAGATATGTATGGATGCCACTGGGCTTATGTATGAAGCATTCAATGCTTGGATAAATTCCGAGTAGAACCCCTTCCAGTGCATAACATCCCACAGGAACCGCCAAGGAGACCCTGTCGAACGCCTTCTCGGCGTCCAATAGGATCAACCCAACGGAGACTCTGTTGCCTGAGCCCAGTCTTAAAGTGCTATTACACATCTCAAATTATCGGCTGTATCCCTTCCATGGTCATACACTGAAACCAACCGACAGGCCATCATTTTTGAAAAGTTCTTACTCTCCGAGCTAATAAGAGATATAGGTCGCTATGAAGAGGAGTAAAGCTCGGGTTTGTCTTTTTAAAAAAAAAACAATTATAGTGGTTTTTCTCCAGGAGTCCGGAGCAGAACCCCATTGAGCAGATTGGAATAATAACATAAGTTCTGGTCAAAGCACCTACCTAAACGTCTTGAAAAATTCAAGAGAGATACTGTCAGGACCTACCGCTTTTCCGGTAGCTAAGGACATTATTGCTCCCCCCACTTCTTCCCAGGTAATATGTGCAGCCAATTTCTCATTCTAATCAAATGTGAACTCGTTTGTCTCTACTTCTGAACTGAATTCCTGCATCATATCATTTCCACCAATAGTCTTTCCCTCTGTATATAACTAATGATAATACCTACTGAACACGCCTAAAACTTCTTCCGGGAAATCCTGAATCTGATCGAGATGATCCTTAATTCTGCAGATTCGGGTAGCCACTTCCCTTTGCTGCAATCTCTTTGCTAACATTCTACCCATATTTTCACCCAATTTCACATACTTGAGCCCTGTAGAGGGCAAGTTTGGCAACTAATTTCTCTGCAAAGTGCTGATAAATTTTAATTTTCAAAATAGCAATAGCCTTGTGAGTTTCCTCACTATTTAGATGCCTTGTTATTTTCCCCATGAGTTCTAGTTCTAATAGTCTTAACTGTTCAATCCAACCCTTAATTTCCCCAAACATTTTCCGCTGATTAAATAAAGAGTAGCTGAGTTTCTCCCCCATCCCCAGGCCTTAAAGGCTTCCCAAACAATGGGATCGGAAGCTGTGTCCCTATTAATTAAAAAAAACTCTTGAATCCAGTTTCCCATGTGCACACAATATGCTGAATCCAGCATAATTTTCTTTCAAAAGTCCAGGACTTTTGTTGAATCTTAAAGCTGACTAGTAATTCTAAAATTACCTGGTTATGATCTGAAATAAACCTGGGTGTAATCTGAATCTTAGCATTCTCAGCTTTTTCCACAGAAACACAAAAAAAATAATTCAGACGCACAATTTTTTTATGGGGAGCTGAATAAAAAGTAACTCCAGGATCATCTCTTTTATGCCTGTACCACACATCCACCAGCCAAAGCTCCTTAACTAACCCTTGAGTAGCTTTAAAGACATTTGGTTTTTTACCCCTATATGGAAGATTACTAGTTATGGCAAAACAACTATCTCAGTGTAAGTTAAAGTCTCTACAAAGGATTAAGGTGTGAGGCCATAGTGCTAGTTCAACACTCAAGTGATGATGCATCACTTCCGGGTCATCTAGGTTGGATCCATAAATAGAGCAAATTGTCAATAAAGAACCATTAACCAGGATTTCAACAATGGCCCACCGCCCCCGAGAATCCTCTTTTACCCGTTTATAAACTCCTAGACTATGCTTAGCCAGTATAGCTACCCCTTTAGTCGTTGTACTTTTTCTAGTACAAGTAAGCACATCCAAACCCAAATCCCTCAACCTCCCCCGATTATTCCAAGGGATATGGGGTTCTTGTAAGCAGAGCACGTCAATATGCATAACCTGCAGGATTTAAGCCATCACCCCTCTTTTCCTCCTATCATTTAGACCAGATATATTTCATGAACAGATACGTAATCTACCAGTCATCATTGTATCTACAAAAATATCAACTCAAGTTGGACCAGCCAGTACCCGGGGCTAAGTTCCTTGGCCATGAAAAAGATGATTTTCTCTCCCATATAAAAACGCGCCATAACCATAATGAGCGAAGCACATCAAACACCACCAGTGCCATCCCAGCCCCTCCCCCACCCCCTCCACGTCCTATGCCCACCCAAACCTACCCCTCCCGATTGAGGCATAAGGACCATAGTCCGCTGTGATGGGAAGCAGATAGTTGACCACCCTGAGGATCCCTCCCCCCGATATAAACAATGAGATGGTGCCGGAGGGAAAAAAAATAAGCGAGAAAGCCCACAGGGAAGGGTAGCACATACGTCAAACAGCCATAGGAATAAAGCACCTTATCTACCTCAAATTGTACTCAAAATATTCTTAGCTAGAATTTCAGAGACAAACATTTTTGTCTGACCCCTGTGTATGATTTTCAATTTGGCTGGATTGAGTAGACAAGCCTGAGCTCCCTCGCTTGAAATAAAGGGATCAATTGCCGAAGGTGCCACCTCTTTTGGACTGTGACCTGGCAAAAATCAGGGCAGACAAAAAATTCACATCCCTTGTCCGCTCTTCCTATCTAGTTTTGCCAGATCATAGATTGCTGCCCGTAGCAAAAAAGTATTCAGACATATCAATATTGCTCTTGGCCATTCAATTGATCCCCCACTTTTTTCGGTTGATTGAATGGAAACTGATGAGCTCGCTGTAGTTCAACTTTCCAGTCCCAGTGCTGCAGCTCTGGAAGGGCTTCTGAAAAAAGTTCAGCTACAAACTGCCAGACATCTTTGCCCTCCAATCCTTCGGGTACTCCCAAAATCTGTAAATTGTTCCTTCTAGAACGATTATACAATTCGGTCAGCTTCCAGACTATATCGTCTTTCTGAGCCCTCAAAGATTCAGTAATGAACTTCGGCTGTGCCAGTTCATCTTCCAGTACTGAAATTCTGGTTTCGGCTTCCCCAATTCTGGTGGCAAAGTCCGAGCACGTCTCAGCTACTCTGTGCACGGCATTCTGTAATTTGTGCACTGCCCCCTGGGTCCGGAGCCCTTCCACCCTGGTCTCCTCTCGATGGGCCATTATACTTTGATAGATGGTAGAGAGGGTAATTTTCCCTTGCATGTCTAACCCGGAAGTATCTTTAGAGGTGCCTCCTTGCCCCTCTTCATCATCAATTTGTGGAGAGAACAAATAGTCCTAAACTAGAGAGCCTGCTGGACATAGAGCTCAGTTTGCCAAAGAGTCACGCTGCCCCCTTTGTTTCCAGACAGTCCCATTATTTCCAGATACCTCCTCGCTCATCTCTTCTTCATCGAGCCGTAGGATGCTCGAATCGCTTCTATCTTTTGCCCAATCTTTTCTATGGCTCTCCTCCCCGGAAGAGTTAGAGGGATCTGACATAGAATCAAATTTGTTGCCCGAATCTACTTCTTTAGTACCCACTGTGGCCAATTGGTCCAGATTTTGTGTGCCCTGAAGTCCTTCTTCCCCCCTTTTCAGAGGGCTACCATCAAAATCTGGCTTCTGACCTCCAGTACCCGAGCAGTCACTAAGGAGTTAACTAATGGCGTTGCTGCAGAGACAGAAATCTTGGGATCATTTGCCAAGACTGCATCTCTTGAAGTCTCAAATCATGCCAAACACAGCTCTTCCCCTGGAAAAAAAATAACCACTTGATTGTTTCCTTCCATAATAATACCAGTGCTTTGCAAATCGCCTCTCATGTCTCCGAACAGCCCTGGGCTGTCCCCCTGCCACCATTCGCCTCACCCAAAACCACCCCTGAAGTGGAAACAATACTTTGTGCCATCAAAAGTGTCAGTCCCGCTGCAACACTGATTCCTGGGCATTTCACTTTCACTTTTTTGCCACTATCCACCGGAGCGTCGACAGCCTCCACTACTTCCACCGGTTTCTTGCCTTTACCAAGTTGTTTTTAAACAGCCCTGGAAATGCATGGCGGTTCGGATAGAAATACCATCATTCACCGCAGAAACTGGAGAGGAGCTGCTTACTTGTTGGCGTGCTCCACCGTCTCCACCTCTTCCGAGACTGACCTTAGTTGGGCTTCTGGCGGCTGGGGCTGTACCTGCTGGAGGCACCTGGATCTGAGCCCCCTTAGTCGTGCTTTTCTGCGGCATCGTAGCAGGTATGCGGAGAGATAGAGCCGTACGCCGCCAACACAGAAAGTCTGAAAAAGCGTATTTGGAGCGTTGCAAAAGAGTCAGGCGCCAAGACCAATACTGCAACAGCATATCAAATTATTCACATTATCCAGTGTATCCTTTGTTAGTGGAGTTGAAGAATGCTGCAGGGGGCGGCGGGAGGGTTATTCCTGGAGAGTGCCGATATCCAGCTTACTCGGCCGAGCTGGCAGCTGCCATCTTGCCTCTGCCCATTGAGTGTATCCAATTAAATATATCTTTTGTATAAGGTTAGAAAAAGGCACTGAGTTCTGGTTAGCAGGCTTCAGTGCACTCTCAGAGTTGAAAAACCATCAGCATCACTCCAAAAATGTGTGAGGAGGGGTGAAAATGCAATAAGGGGGATTTCCTTACATGGCTCGTGTCAGACAAAAGAAGGTGATGAGCAACCTAAACTGGTGATTTTCATCTTTTAAGTGGAAGAACCTGTAAGGCTATTGGCATTGGCATGGCCATTCCCAGGTCTGTGTTCCACTCTAAAGTCTATATGCTGTGGAGAAATGGACCGCCTCAACAGTTTGAGATTATCTCCTTTTCTCTGCAACAGCCATATGGAGGCCTGTGGTCAGTTTGATGTGTGAAATGAATCCCAACAAGTAGGGTCTTATCTTCTTCAGGGACCAAACCATAACAAAGGCTTCCCTTTCAATGGCACGCCAATGCTGCTCTGTGGGGGGAGTCACCTGCCTATAAAGGCAACTGGTTGATGTTGACCCTGATCATTCAGCTGTTACAGTACTGCCCTAATCCCATATTCTGAATCATCAGTTTGGACAACAAACTATTAACTAAAGTCATGTGCATTCAGGACAGCTGCTGAGCATATCGGTTCCTTAAGGGTGTCAAAGGCCTTTTGAAAATAAATCAGTCCATACGACTTCCCCACGCTGTTTCTCGGTTAAAGGTGCCACTATGGTACCATATCCTTTTACCAACCCCCTATAATACCCATCAGGCCTAAAAAGGCTCTGACTTGGGTATGAGTCTTCAGAGCGTCCCAGGCCAGAATTGTCACAATTTTGGGTTGGAGAGGTTGTACATGCCTCCAACGTCTTGGTGGCCAAAGTACACTGCTGACCCTTGTCCTATCTAGCACTTGCTTGCATTGATAGTCAGCACTGCCTGTTGAAGGGCTTCAAGTACATCATTGATGTAGACCAGGTGATCCTTCCAGGTGGAACTAAAGACAACTATATTATCCTGATATTCTGCACTAAAGCTTACCAAACCTGTAAGTACTTTATTCACCAGCCTCTGGAATATGGCAGGTGCATTCCTCAAACCAAAGGACATCACTTTGAATTGGAAGTGGCCTTCTGGGGTTGAAGAGGCAGACCTTTCCTTAGCTCCTGGTGTGAGCCCTATCTGACAATAACCTGAAATCAGGTCAAATGTGCTTAGATATCTTGCAGTCTGCAGCTTATCAATTATTTATTTATTTGAAAAGTTTTATAAAGCGCGGACATGACCGAAAGGGTATCAGAGTGTTGTACAAATGAACGTAAGTGGAATGAGGTAAAAGCATGAGTGCAACATCAAAACTGAACATATGACGTACATGAAAAGCAACAGTCCTAGGGGAGCACGGGGAATAACAAAATAATAATGGTGACTCAGGGTAATCAGCCCATCTTATGGGACATGCAAAGTTCCAGCAGAGCAAAAAATTAAAAGGGCATGTGAGGAGACACCTATAGCACTTTTGACCAAAAGGTATAAAATAATGTCAAACAAGAGATGGAAGTATATTAACATGGCATCAGGGCTATTGCTTTAGATTGTCATTCAGGAGTAGCCATTTGACATGTTTTTTGAATGATGCAGTAGATGGGTTGGATCTGATCTCAGGAGGAAGAGCATTCCATATTCTTGGAGCAAGACCAGAGAAAGCACAATTGTATGTTCTTTTCTTGTTGAATTTGGGGGGTTTCATCAGTGGGGTATTAGAGCTTATTAAGCCCAATAGTTCAAGTGTTTTCACCAAGTAAACAGGGGTGTTGTAACGAATAGCTTTGTGCAGATGTATGACGTTACAACGCATACTTTTACAACGCCTACCTTTACATCACAAGTTTTACAACACATACCATTACAACGCATAATGCTTTTGGGCGCTGGATAGTGAATAGTTTAATTTACTATTCCAACGCCAGTCCCCGTGGATAGTATGGAAGGTGTTGGATAGTACATTAAACCTATTCCCTATCCTGGAGCACCCCCCAGCGCTATGCGTTGTAATGGTTTGCGTTGTAAAAGTTGCGTTGTAATGGTAGTTCGTTGTAAAAGTTTCGTTGTAAAGGCTGTATACCGCTTTGTGCGTCAGGCAAGCTATCTTGAAACGGAATGTTGCTTCGATAGACAGACAGTTTAGCTGAATTAGGTCTGGTGTGATGTGGTCATGTTTTCTGGAGCCCGAGATGAGTCTGGCCGAAGAGTTCAGAGTGGCTCTGAGAGGAGCCAATATAGCTTTAGGCAACCCAGCTAGGGTCAGCAATCCATATTCCAAGTGTGAGATAATTAAGGATTGAACTGATGACCGGATGTCCTCAGAAGATAAGAAATGCTTGATTTTCCTTACAGTGTTGAGCTGATGATTTGCACCCCTAATAGTAGCACTGATGTGATCTTGCATATTTAGTTTTTTTTCCCCAGAGTTATACCTAAATATCTAGCAGAGTCAACAACATGAGGGGTGTAGTTAAGCACAGTAAGTTGTTTGAGCCATTCCTGAGTAGGTGCAGAGTGATTGCTGGGGGGGGAATAGAAGGACTTCTGTTTTGAGGGTATTTTACAACAGATGATTATGAGTTAGCTATTGCTGAGTTTTTAGGAGCCCCAATTTAGAGTTTTTATGTCATCTGGCGAGGATATTTTTAAATACAGTTGAGTGTCATCAACATACATACGGTATTGAATATTTGAGAGGTTCAGAATATTGGAGAGTGGTTTCATGAAAAGATTGAGAAGCGTGGTGAAAGTGTGGAGCCATGAGGTCCTCCAATAGTGAACGGGGTATAAGTTGCAAGTTTCAAGGGATTGGTAAACTTTGATTCTTTGGGTACGGTTATGTAAGAAAGAGGCAAACCAATTTAAGACAGGGCCTGATAACCCCATCCTATTTTGAAGAAGAGCAATCAGGTGTTCATGTTTGACAGTGTCAAATGCTGAGGACAAATCAAGAAGGATCAGTAGACAAGGAACATTTTGGTCCAGAAATCTCAAGACATCATCAACAATGTGAGTTAGAGGCGTTTCAGTACTGGGAACTGCTCTAAATCCTTACTGGTAGAGGGCAAGGAGGTGAAATTACTCAATGTGGTGGCAGAGCTGTGCGTGAACACATTTCTCGAGCAATTTAGCTAAAGTCATGATATTGGTGATCGGATGGAAATTGTTAGGATCAGCTAAGTCGGCATTAGGCTTCTTTGGGATGGTAGTGACTTGCCCCGTCTTGAGGCAATCAGGACTCCTACAATGCACAACAGATTCTTGAATAATCCGGGACCAAAGTGGAAGACTGGCCGAACTGAGTTCTTTAAAAAACGTAGCGGGTAGAGGATCACTGAAGTGATTGCAAGGTTTAAAAGACGTCATAGAGTGGAGCAGCTCTGTATCATGTGGAAGTAGAAAGAAATTCCAAGATGCATTGTTTTTAGTAGTGCGAACTGAAGGGTAGGAAGTAGGTTCTCTCGCTACCTTAGACTCCGCTGATGGTGCGAGGGAGATCAGAGGCAGCAAATTTAGTGCAGCACGTTGCAGTTCAAGTTACATTTTTCATGCCTTTTCAATCAATCAATCATTTGTAAAGCGTGCTGCTTACCCGTGAGGTCTTAAGGCACTGGGGGAGCAGGAAGCAGCTACTGGTCGAACAGCCAGGTCTTGAGAAGTCTTCTGAAGGTCAGCAGGTCCTGGGTCAGCTGTAGGTGGGCGGGGAGGGTGTTCCATGTCTTGGCGGCGAGGTGGGAGAATGATCTGCCGCCGGTGGTTGTTCAGTGGATGCGTGGGATGGTGGCAAGGTAAGAGGAGCAGAGCTGGCGGATCATGGTGTAGATGGACAGTCGGTTGTTATGGTATGCTGGTCCGGTGTTGTGGAGTGCTTTGTGAGCATGGGTGAGGAGCTTGAAGGTTATCCTCTTGTTGACCGGGAGCCAGTGCAGGTCTCTCAGGTGGGTGGTGTTGTTGCTGTGGCAGGGGACTCCGAGGATGAGGCATGCGGATGCATTTTGAATGCGTTGCAGTCTTTTCTGGAGTATGGCCGTGGTTCCTGCGTAGAGGGCGTTGCTGTAATCCAGCCTGCTGCTGACGAGTGCTTGGGTGACCGTCTTCTGGTTTCGGTGGGGATCCATCTGTAAATATTGCAGCGCATGCGGAGAGTATTGAAGCAGGAGGAGGAGACAGCGCTTACTTGCTGGGTCATAGAGAGCATTGGGTCCATGATGAACCCCACTTTGGAAGCATGGTTGGTTGGGGTCGGGGCAACTCCCAGTGTGGCCGTCCACCTGGAGTCCTCTCATGCAGAGGGGGTGGAGCCGAGGATGAGGACCTTCGTCATGTCCATCTGTCTTTTCAGAGAAGTGTGCTGAGAAGTCCTCCCCACTGGGGCAGGAGGTCATGGGTGCTAAGATATGATAGAGTGGTTAGCTTGTTGTTTGATGATTTCAAATAGTTTCTTGGGTCTGTTTTCAGTGCTGTCAAGCTGAGCCCTGAAGTGATCAGTTTTAGCACTATGGATATATTTGTTATATGCCCTTCTCATCCTCCTTAACTATTGGAGGCTTGTAATGGAGTGAGAATTTCTCCATAGTCTCTCCGAAAGCCTACGTTTACCACGTTCCTCATTTAGGGAGGTGTTAATCATGGGTTTGGATCGTTTGATCGGAATCCTTCTGAGTTGCTTCGGAGCAATTGTGTCAAAAAATACTTGTCATGGGGTTGATGTAATGAACCGTAAAGTCGCCCAGGTTAGTAATTTTAGGGGGTGGGGGAAGAAGATTCTTAGGAACCAGCTGTTTGATTTTAAGCGGTTGACCTTGTCTGACCAGGACCTTTTCCAGGATGTGAAAGGATATTTGGTGATGATCCGACCAGTCACAGGGTATAATGTCATCAAGTTGTATGGTGTTGGCTTTAGCTATGATAAGGTCAAGCGTGGTGTCCTTGTTCTTGGTGGGTCCACTGCAGGCCTGGGTAAAGTTGAGGTCAGAGAGGAAAGCCTTAAAGGAGTGCGCAACAGGATCTTTTGTGTCATTCCAGTGAAGGTTAATATCCCCGAGGAAGATATAGCTGGGGTGTTGGTCTGAACATGAGGTAATGGACTCCATAATTTGCTCAATGAAGAGCAGATTATCACCTGGTGGATGATATATCATGTGGAGTACGCAGGCAATCTTGCCAATGTTCCAGATTTCAGTGACTTGGTGCTCACAGGAGGACATCTTAGTATTTTGAGCCTGTTTCAACGTGAGGCTAGAACGAAGGTCGCAAACAATCCCCCCCCTCTAGTATTAACAAGTCTATCACATCTGATAATGCCATAATCAGGAGGCATTACGATGTTGAGAATTGAGGAGAAGGAGTCATTTAGCCAAGTTTCAATTAGGTTCAGGTGCAGGCAGTGGTGGTGATGTCATCTTGCAGCAGTGTTGTTGGTGAGACCAGGCCTGCGGAGTGAAGTGAGGCAGTGCGGAGTGCAGTGCCTACATGTCGCGGTGCATGGAGTGGCTCGGTGGGGGTGGCAGACGGCGTCGTCGGAGGGACCAGAGTTGAGGTGCCAAATGTGTTGGTGCCTTCTGCAGTACCTTCAGGTCATGGGACAGCTGGCGGCCTTGGTGATGTTGTCAGGATACCTTTTTCCTCTGTGTCAGCTGAATCCTCAAGTTCCAGAAGCAGTACCCAGAAGATGTTGAAGTCTTTTTGTTCCTGAGATTTCTTGAACAGGGGCAATCTCTAAATCAAGCCCTTGCAGATACTTGGTATGCCGAAAGAACAGACCAGTCCTTTCCCTGCCCAAGACAGAAGCAGCAACTGCAAGCCAACCAAACAAAGCAAAAATAGCAAAGGGGCAGTACTCTTCCTGGAAGCTCTTCCAGCTCTTCTTCCTGGAAGGTTCTTTGGTCCAGCAGTAATCTAAAGTTTTGGATTCAGGGCCCCAATTACGACCTTGGCGTTTGCCTTTAACCTTGCCCTGCTACAATGGTATATTTTTTCTTGTCCAATTGTTTGCTAATTTTCTAAATTGGTTTGGCAATTTTATTATGTTGGTACTGCTTAAATTTAGCATGTAATTTTCTGGGGAGTTGCCTGCTGCTTGTGTCATAGCTACCAGGGGTTGAGCAGAGTTTCACTGAGATGTTTATTAAGACCTAACAAGGGAATGCTTATTAAGTTGGTAAGGATCCCCTCTTCCCAAATTAATTGTGCTGGTCATGGACAATTTATGCAATTGCACTATGATTTATGTGGGGCCACAGCATCTTAAAGAATGCAAAGACTGCAAAGTTAGGCTGCCAGGATATATCTGATATTTCAATGATTCCACTGGCTCCAGTCGATTCTAGGCTCAAATTCAAGGTCCTGTGAATTATCCCTAAGACTTACTCAAACAAGGTGCCAGTATACTCAGAACAGTTCGATCAACCTACATTCCTGCTAAGATCCATTGTTCTACATCTCCACTGGAGAGTTCACAATGGCCATCAATCTTAAGAAGACAGGGGCCGTTGTTTGAACTGCTGAGCCATGAACTGTGAAATTCCTTACACCACCCAAGTTAAAAATGAGCCAAACTTCCTTTTGTTCAGGCAACACTTTATAAAGAAATTCCCTTAAATCTATAGTGGTGCTCATATAATTAAATACATGAATTAAAATGAGATGTAAGATGATGTAGGAATATTCAATCCTGATATGATTATGAAGTTGCATATAGAAATTTATGCTTCTTAAGGTGTTTGTGAATACTGTGTACTCCATGTAATTAGGTCTGCTGATCAATTGAATAGAACCCTGTTTATGCATGCTTTTGATAGGGTGTTCGAAAGCCTATCTTCCAACATGTTGGAATTAGTCACCCAGAACTATTAGCTACTCTACCAGGATTTCAGGGAAAACTGTTAGTATGAGGATTAAGCCTAACAAAGTCAGTCAGACAGACATTTCACAATGGGTAGATCAGCTGGTAAGTAAGTCCTGGTGCTCTGCCGGTTCTTCTGACACTTTTTGGTGAAAATATTTCTCTTTCCCAACCTTTTAGGAGTTAGGCTGGAGCTGGACCTCTAACACTACTTGCAAGGGTCTAGGATGAAGGGGCACCACTTGGGGGATTAGGACTCCCTCCAGCAGAGACCCGATGTGAGTTTCAATCTCTGCGGAGCTTGTTATGTCACTATAGATCACACCGGATGCCAGCCAATTAGCACATGAATTCACTCTGGGAATCCTGGGTTAAAGCAGCAAGGCAGGCCTCAAACAACAGGGCATTGTTGTGATATACCCGGCAGTCCTCTAAGGTACAACACAGGTTTCAAGCAGTAGGGCACTCCTCTGGGGGTGCAAGGCAGTCCTTCCGGAGTGCACTGAAGAGGTATTCTGAGGGTCCAAAATGTATACATCATGCCAGTCTTAAAAGTGAGGGAATCTTCTAGCCTACCCCCACATCTGATTCTGTAAAGTTCCTTTGTTCCCCTGCCAAGAAGTCTTGTGTGACAAAAGACTAGTATTAGGTTTTGTTATATGTGGTGCAAGCAAGCTCTTTTGATCTGTAAGTAGGCCGGAGAAAAGTTCAACCTCATCCATACTGTCAAGATGACCCATCCTGCAATAGCCAACCTGTCTTGTCACACTGTCTTGGAGGAGAACAGAGAGCCTAACAGCAGGGTCATGTGACCCAGGGCACTAGTAGCATGCACCAAATGGATAAGACAAGAAAGTACCAACTTTTTTAATGTGGCATATTCTGAACTGTGACTGAAACTCTGACATTACCGTTAAAGAGAATTTAAAATTATAATTAATTTAAGTCCAAACATAAATGTTCCCACTCAAAAATAATTTGAGAGTTTTTAACTACCAGGGCATGTAAAGCTTAAAACCAAATGGCCTACTTTTTACATACAATGAATCCTGCTCTATAGGCTGCCTAGGCCCTACTTTAGGGGTGACATATGCTTTAAAAAGGAAGGTTTAGGCCTGGAAAAAGGTTAATTTTGGCATGTTGAATTGGCAGTTTAACACTGTGCTGCAGACTGCAATGGCAGGCCTAAAATTTGTTTTTGGGTGGCATAATGAATGTGGAAGGTCCCTCACTAGCATCTAATTTACAGACCCTGTGTACATGTAGTACACCTTTACAAGTGACGTACAAGTAAATTACATGTGCCAATTGGGTATATTCCAATTCCACCATGTTGAAACATTGAGCACAAGCACTTTAGCACTGGTTAGCAGTCCTAAGACCAACAAAAAACAATTTCAGAAAATGGGAGGGGTGAAGGCAAAATGTTTGTGGGAGGACCATACGAATGATGTCAGGTCTAAAAAAGGGATCTTAATTGAGTCCAAAGCCAAAGACTATTTGCTAAACGGGAGACTAATTGGCCCCTCTTCATATTCTGCAGGGCAACCAATTATTTTGTTTTAGCCCACTTCACTGCCACTGTTGAGGATGAAGGGGAACATTCATATGTTTATCCCTACCAGGGGAATTATCAGGGGTAATTGGGTCTTCTCTGCAATAACTCCTGAGTTGCAGAAATTGCTACATGAGTGAGGTCTACTTTATGCGGATTTTGAGTGAACATCACAAGAGAGCCTCACTCTGTTGCATTTGTACTAAGGAAGAGGATGAATGAGAAGTGCATGGGTACTTCAAAGTGTTTTGGGAAGGTGACTTACAGTACAATTAGATATCTACCTTATAGTCAGGGACCATTTATAAGCTGATGGTGCTATAGTGTCAGCAGATGTTTCTGAAGACAGAAGTATGTGCGCTCCTAATTGAAACTTACCTTGCAGTCAAACATACAATAGATTGACTGTTATTTTAAGTCCACTTTCCCTACAGGTGTAAATGGGGAGACATATTTTCAGCTAAGCCTCACTTGCCAGACATCTGGAAAATGTTGTGCAGAGAAAATAGTACCCCTTCTATCCAGTGTGCCCTGTGATCAAGGTTATGTTTGAGAGCATAGAGAATGACATTGTGAGTGAGTACCCTTTTACTTTCCACATCAAACAGTATGTATATATATATACATGTTGTAGTTGATCGGACACCATGAGATGATACCCCTAAGAAACTCAGATGTCCTTTGGGGGGCAGTACCATTTAAAGGAAGTTCCTACTGGTAGGTGCTCATGAATTAGTTCATAGAGCTGTAGCGATTAGAGGACACATAGATCCCTATACCATTTTAAAAAGACTAATGGTGACCATTAACTAATTGGCATTATTTCAGACTTCATCACTGGTGGTTAAATGTCATGAGAACGTGAGGCTCCCAGCAACATAGCTCCATAGAGACTTGTTGGAAAGTAGGCTCTGCTTCTATTGTTACCCCCTGGTGATATGTATTTGACTAGTCTGACTGAGATCCTGCTAATCAGGACCCCAGTCTATCTGCTTTCCCCCTAAATTGTTATGTTCAGTACTTACGTACACCCCAGATTAGATACTGGGGTACCCTTATAAGTCCCTAGTATATGGTACCCATGTACCCAGGGCATAAGTACCCCAGAGTTCTCCCATGGGCTGAAGCATGTATTATGACACAGATGACTGGCTGTTCAAAATGGAACTATAGGCCTGCCTTTGCAGCCTGTGGAATTTGGTGCTTGCACCACTTACTAAAGATATAGGATTCCTATATCTAGGGTCACTGCACTTAAAACCCATAAGTCACCCCTCTAGCAGCCCTTTGCAATCCTGAAGACAGGATGCTTGGTTCTAGGATAGAGGATGCTTCTGCATGTGCAGGACACCCCTACAGCCTACGGAGCCTACGGAGTCCATTCTCCTGGGTTGTCAATGAAGCAGCCATATACTACATACAGGGCCCCTGCGTAATACGCGACGACCATCTCGAAACAGGCTGCAACGAATCGTATCATATTTGGAATCAACCATGAAACAGTGTGGGAGGTCTGATTCCAAGTATTTTGAGAGGTTAGGCTCTTAGTGTTCCCGGTACCAGCCTTCTTGTCCACGACAATGGTTGCAGCCTACCAGAGACATGATTATGCCCTCGCTCGAGCAGGGGAAGGCAAAACAATAGGCATCCTGTCACAAGGAAGTGCGACCACCTCCCAGACAGGATTTAGTGTATTAGGGTAGGATGGATGTGCTAGCCAGTGCCACTCAGTCTGCATGAGTGTCACATTTGGTGTCCCTGTGCATAGTCCAGTTCAAACCAGTGCTGACAGCCATTGGCTCCAGTTCTGGTGTAAAATTGGACCAAGGACATGGGAATAACCTCCCCCCAGTCCAGAACCTCCCCTAGGAGGGTCTCCTGAATTGTTCCAACCCTTTCCTTAGGGAACTTAAAGTCTTAACTGGGTGTAGGTCCCTAGATTCATAGTGGGACAAGATTCAGATCAGACACCACTTCTTCTACCATCTGGGCACTCTGGACATGGCTGGGTTTTGTTTGGGCTCGACTTAGTCTCCCTTTCATACTGCTGCATCGTCTGTGCCTGTGCACCATACAAGAACCTTTCAATGCCAGTGGAGATCAGAGACACCTCAAGGAATCTCTCTTGGAGTGAAGGAGTCACTTCCCTGCATTTAAAGACACCGCAACTAAGTCGACCGGTGTGCTGAGCCTGACCTCCTCTGGACTCCGTAAGGTTCTGCAACACAGGTGGTATTTTTCCACAGCTCCCAAGGCCTGCCCTGCCAAGTTTGAGGCCAGTATCCCTCGTGGGGGTTGCAATAACTGAACCCCTGTGCACTGTGTCAATTTGTGGTTGTAAAGACGTGTTGGCTTCCTTCCAAGAAGATGTTTGGGCTTCAAGTAGCCCCAACCTTGAGAACCTCCATTGACCAGAATCTTCAGCCGCACCACATTGTGTATATTGTGGCCTGCCTCTTTTGGTGAGCTGCTTGAGGTCCTCTCACGACTCCAGTTCCTCCAGCCTGTGGGTCCATTGGAGGGTCACCTTTGTTTCTTTGGGCCTCCACTGATTGCTTGGAGACTGCCCTGACTCCCCCGATTGCGGTGAGTCCCCTGGGTCTGACGTTCCTCCTTCTTCAATTCATGCGTTGGTTGCCTTTGCCAAGGCTTGTTGGTGCTCCCGCCGGACATCGACCCCTCAGCACTCGACATCCTTTATGAGACAGATCGTGCATGGCTCCTGGTCCTCCTCAGCATCGCCTGGTTCTCAAAGCTGCAGAGTCATGGTCATCATCACCCATCCAGCAAAACACCCAACATCGGAGGACATTCATCTTCCAAGTCTGCTGGTCACTTCTGAGTGACATGCACTCTGTCCCCTCTGTTTGCAGATACCTCTCATCTAGAATCCACCTTCAGATTCCACCGGACATGCTCTTTCTTCAGCAGCGGCATTTTCCTAAAGTCCTCCATTGGGTTTGACGGCGTATTCCGACACCACTTCACACGTATGCACCCTGCATCCCTGGTGTAGGTAAGGTGGGTATTAGGATATCCACAAGTGGGGTGGCTCTCCAACCTTCTGTCTTCCACGGGGTTTCTTCAGGATCCACTAAAAGGGTCCTTAATCTTTAAAAACTCAAACCACGACTTACACTTATAGTTGGACAGAGCATGCTGTTGCGTTACCACAACACACACGATCTCCATGGGGTTCCCAGTCACTCTCCCTGGGTGACTCCTTGGGTCCCCAGCACTTCTACGTCCTCTTGAGATTGTTGTGACCTGAGTCGTGGTTTTTATGCCACTTTCTTAGTATATGGTTTGGTCCCCACCTGGGGCCCACTGTATATTTTGTGCTATTTACAGTATTTCAAAGCAAAGTATTGTGTACATTGTGTTTATCTCCGTTTAAGAAATATCTAAACTTATTAGAGTGTATTATATAATAAATACATATTTGTATAAATACATTGTGTGGTTCTTTTTCACTTAATCTATACTATAAGATTGCATTCCGGTAAAACAAGCTGCTTTACACTCCTTCTGGATTAAGCCTGAAAGGCTTCTCTCCACGGCTACCATTTAGAGCGCTTTCCAAGGTTGTCTAAGACCTCTTAAATCACCTCTTAAATCATCTCAAATTACCGACCAATTTGCCATTTGCCAGCCTTCTCCAAAATTCTTGAGAGACATATTCATTCCCATCTTTCCCAGTTTATTGAAACTAACAAAATCCTCCATCCCTCCCAATCTGGGTTCAGAGCCGGTTTCTCCCCAGAAACTAAGTTGCTAGGGGTTACAGAGATGTTGCGCCATCATCTTGATGTCGGAGATATCGTCGCGCTCATACTGTTAGACCTCAGCACGGCGTTTGACACAATTTCCCACCCTATACTAATCAACTCATTGAAGTCTCTCAGCATCTGTGGCTCAGCCTTGGATTGGATCAACTCTTTTTTAGACGGCCGTATTTGTCCGATCTTCTCTGCCAAGGATAGTTTAAACTGCCACTCATTACTCGCCAGAATGGGTGGAAGATCCTTTGTGTATCTAGGCCCGTCCCTCTGGAATTCTCTTCCCCTCGCTATCCGTAAAGAAACTATTTACACACATTTCCGCAGATCCCTGAAGACCTGGTATTTAACCAATAATTTCAACTCACTGCCGCTATATTTTGCACCCAGTCCGTCCAGGCGCCGGGAAACCCTTTTTGGGTAGCTGATGTGTCTTATAAATTCAATAAATAAATAAAATAAAATAAATACATTGTAACAATAATTGAGCTGTGGAAGAGTTTTGGGTATGGATAGTGGTGCTTGTTCTAAAGTAGGGGTCGAAAGTGTGTATTTCCATTGTAGTTACATTTTTTATTCTCTTCATGCTCTCTGTTTTTCATTGTTTTTGAGGTTTGTTCACCTTTATTTTTATCTCCTTTTTCCTCGTTTCTACCTCTGCCCTCACAAATTGGGTTTCTTAGGTTGGCTGATTCCGATATACGTAGGTGCACTTGCCATTCCTTTTGTGCACTTTAGGGTGATTCATTCAGATCGATTGGTGAAGGTTTCTTTCCTCATTAGTGTGGAGACTCTTGCTCTTGTTGACTATTTTTAGCAGTTTATATTTCTCTTATTTGGTGTTCATTTGTCCCCACAGACAGGCTTTACAGCCCTGCTTATACATTATACATTGTGTATTTTAATTGTTGATGGCTTTCTCCTGGCCACACACTATTAGGACGAAGTCTGCGCCCTGATGAAGGAAGTCTCTTGCAGTGGCAATTCCGAAACACGCGTCGGCGCTTTCACTTTTTGTGATCATATTTGTGATATGTGTTGTATTGTTTGTATATTTTTGTATAATGTCTTATGTTTTGTTATGTAGTTTCCTAGTTTTACTTTGATGCATGAATGTCATTTAGTTTTGTTTTATCTGTTAGTTAGTTGGCCCTTTGTATAGAATTGGAAATTTTCTTTTTGCTTCAGGGTTTCTCTGTCTTGTGATCTTTTGCTTATTGTATATATAAATGTTGTCATGTATTATGTGTCCACATTTATGTACTAAAAATGTTTTTATTTAAAAAAAAGTCATGAATTTAGAAAATATGATGAATAAATAACTGTGAGATTATATTTCTGTGGGTGACATTTTTATATTTGGAGCTGCTGCCTATCTTTATTATATGTAGTGGGGGTATTCATTCATGTTTCCTATCGAAAGTGTGAACTACAGAGGACTCAACACAGTCACTAAAACAGTTGTATAGCCCTTTCCTAGACCTGACAAGCTCAAAGCCAAAGTGAGGAACTGTTCTTTTTTTTCAGAACATGTAACTCAATCAATAGGTACTGGCAGAATAACTGGACATCTGGGGAGACATTTACAGAGAGTGAGGCTCAGTAATCAATACCACCCCCAGCACTGCAATATGGTAAATGTCTACCACAGAGCTGTTCTTCATAAAAAGCATGGTAGTACAGAGAATACATGGAATTCTACTACACATAAAATAATGCAAGAGTATCTGATTTACCGATTTGAGTAGATATGCTTCCAGAGGCCAATTCTGGCTAGCTCAGCTACCACTCCACTTGCCCCATGTGAGTTCAGCCCTTTCTATGGGTTTCCCCACAGACCAGAGTTTGATGGTACTGAGTTGGGTGCAGCCCATGCTCCACCCCTGTTTGGCCATAGCCCTCAGGTCTATGGCCTTTTTTAAATTTCTCTCCTAGTTTGCATGAAAAGTGGCAAATGCATGTAACAGCAGGACCTCATGAGTGACAAAGAGCTTCCCAGTGGTATAAAGCAGTCTTCAAAAAAGCTGTGCTGCAGCTGGCCACACAGCTGGTCTCTCGGATGTTCATAGCAGGTGTAGAGGTTTCTGTTGGTGGCCCTCTTCCAGAAGGATGCTGGGGGTTTCAGCTCACAACATGGCTCTGTCAATCATTGCAGCAGTGGCCAGGCACTATGATGCAGTGCATTGGTGTAATGAGGTTGATTCTTCATCAGGCACCCCTGGGCACCTCTAAGATCACTTGGTTTTCATGATTGGTCCCACACACTTGGGAGTGCCGTGGTCATGCAGTCCACTAGTGGCGCCACCAGTAGGTTCTTATCCTGCCATTTTAGCAACTCGTTATCAGACGGACCCTGCATCAGGGTCAATGATGGCAGTTCATTCTGTGACCAGCTCCTTCTTCAAGGTTGGCACTTCCTTCCCCCGCTCACAGTTAGAATATCTTAGCACACAGGACAGTCCATTAATTCCTTCATCATATAGGACTCAAGACAATATTCTGTTGCCTCTAGGGAGCTGACTATCAGTGTTACAGCAACCCTTGACTGCCTCATAGACCCTGGGCACTCTGCAGAGTACCGTCTCCTCAGTTGAAGAGCCCACGGCCTTTCTTTCCAGCAGTAATGTTTGCCAGAAGGAAATTATTTCCCTCAGGTGATACATGTTTTCCTCTTCTTTTCAATTAATAGTTCTACCTTTTGTATGGTGACATTTCCACCTCTTTTATGTACAGCTATATTATTTCAGATCTACACCTAATATATGCCTGTAATGTAATAGATATGGTTGTATGTTGAGTTTTGCATGTTCTCAATACCTCACGTATAGATTGGGGACACCTACCTTTACTAGTTGATGTAAATTTTCACCAGAGTTTCTATATTGCATTCACTTGAAAATGTACGCCTACTATTAGATTCAAATCAGCATGTCAAAAGCATTAATCCACCCTTACATTTACCTCAATAAAACCAGGCCAATATGTTTCTAATGAGAAACTTCTGAGATTATGAAATTGAACAGCTTAACTCAAACTGTTGTCTACGCACACTAATGTGTTCACCATTTAACTTTGAAAACAGTTATGCACTATATTGAGAAATACACTATCAAATGCCAAATATCCATAGGTAAATTACAATGTAAATATTATAACCATACCCAATACAAAAAAAACACATCTATCGTTCAGAAAAACATTGCATGTGCCCCATTGTTACTGATCTTTCTTCGAGGTTCCTGTATTTCCCTCAGGGGTGTGTTCTCCACACTCCATTTTATTTTGGCTGTGGGGCACCGGAAGGTGGTCCCAGTTATGTATCTAAAAGTTGGCTTATGGGGAATCAGGGGAATTAATATATTTTATGAGTCTCTGCACTTCACTAGGTTCTTGGATTAGTGTTTTTAGAGTGTTCTTGTGATTATAGGGATGAATCTATCAGTTTTTATCTAGAGTTTTATGGGCATTGTCAGTTTTCTGAGACCTTGTCTCTCCTGATGTGTGCCTCGAGGCACCATTGGTGTGGGTAACTTTCAACCTACACATATGAGAGACTGTATGAGGAGGGGGCGTGTTGCCTTTATGTGTTTTTGGTGGTTACAATGTGCCCCAAGATCACGTGTCCAGCCATTCACTGTGCAATGTGACCTTCCCTTGTGGTGCCAGATATCGTGTTCCACACTTTCTCTACAGGCTTCTTTTTTTGGGCTAACTTTGATCTACTTTTCTTTGGTTTTGGGTGCTTCCCTATATATCGTGTGGTCTTCTATTTCACTTATCCAGAGGAGGAGGAAGTCGGAAAGTCGATCCAAGGCTCCCATGCACCACTGATCGTGTCTTGTGGTGTCCGAAGTTGGGGCTTACTGCTTTCTCTGAATGGTGTAAGGGAGGCCTGGTGCATTGGGCATTTGCTAGGCCTGATCCTGGGGAAAGTGCATTCTGCGTTCTACTCTCGCCCATAGCTGTGATGGACTTTGCGGCCTCTTGTCTTTCAGGCTCCTCCTTTCTTCCTTGTGTTTGAACCTGCGGTTACTGGATTGTGGCTGTGGTCTTCCAACTAGCAGGCGTGCTCCTGCCACTTATTTTGGAGGAATATGGCAGAGTGACCAGACTGCGGATATTCAAAAAAGAAAAGAGTAGAAAACATTGCAAGAATCATAAGAACATGCGGGTCTGTAGGCTTTTCGTTTTTAGGAACGTTGTTGGAGATACACGCCAAACAGGAAACATAGGTCCTGGGCCAAATGCCCGAGAATGGGGACCTTTTGACCTGGTTATTGAAACCAGTCACCTTTGACTTTGGATAAAGAACATGGGTGCTTGCTTTTTAAGCACTTGGTCTGGGTGCCGCCCTGCCCCCTCTTCAGACGCCCCCCCCGTGGGGAATGGTTAGCCAACCTCGCCTTGGGGGATGAGCAGCAGAGTGGAACATTGTCTCCTGCAGGTGCCCTTAATGGTGGACTTTAGTGAGGATACCCGATCCGCAGAACAGATATAGGAGCCCTGAATAACCCCAGAAAGTTACCTCTCCCTGCTGAGACTGTGTTCCAGTCCCTGCTGGGCTGTGCTCCCTTTCTGCAATTGTTGTTGCCATGCGTTTGTCATCCTACCTGATACTTGTTGCGGGGGTGCTGCAGCTGACTGACCTCCCTTCGGCTAAATGTAATGTGTATTTGGATTTCCCAGAGCTTGATGTTGTGGATTAGGATTTTGTGGTGGCTGACCCTGGCCCGTCAAGCTTTGTTTGCGGTATGATTTTAACTGGTGTTGGTCTGCCAGGTGGCCGATCCTGTGTCAATAGTACTATAGCTGTGCTATAGGTAGTTTGAAACCCTTGTGTGGAGAACTGTGGCTCACTGGTAAGAGGAGGCAGACCGTGAAGCAGAGGTCAGACCCGGGACCAGGGTTCAATTCCCGACGCGGCAGGGTCTTGAGCCCAAATGTCCACGGACTCGATAATTCTCGCTTCGGTGCCTACTCGAACCACGGGTTCACACTCTGCAACTCTGGGCAATAGCTTGCTTAATCTCCACTACGGCCCCCCTGCGGCGGGATGCCTGGCTTTCCCCTTGGGGATGCCCACAGGGAAAAGCCAGGACGGGTTCCCAAAGCTAGCGCCTTGAGACCTTGCGGTGATAAGGCGCTATGTAAGAACATTTGACATTAAGACTGGTGCCATTTGCAAGTTTGTGGCCAATAAGGCCCCCTTAAGGGCGGTCTTTTTCATTTTGTGCTAGACCAATTTAGCAGTGTCTATATGGGCTTGCTCTTGTTTTCCTCTATACTTCTCTTGTTTCTTTTTGTGGTAATGCAATATATGGGCTTGTATCTTCCACCAGGGCTTGGTGTATAACCCAACCACTCTGTCCAATAAGCTTTGAGTCTTGGTGGGCAGCCCCTTTTTGAGAATATTATAAAAGAATGCGACTTGTGGGCCTGTGTCAGTCAAATGATGTCTTCCGCTATGATCATGTTCTCTTCTTTGAAGGATCTCTCCTTTGGCCAGGGTCTATCGTGCTAGCCTTTTCCCTTCATTCTAGTGGGCTAGCATGTGGCAGAGTGGCCACGCAAAGTCTATCTCCCTTGGGGTCAGTCCATTCATTTTGTGCGTTTGGCTGGAGCAGCCTACGTCTTTGTCATTGCTCCTTTCGTGTGCGAGTAAAGGTGCCATCCTGTTTTTCCTATGTCTTGGTTGGGTCAGCACCAGGCTACCTTGATCTCTGATTTCCCGCTCATCTAATTCTACCTCTGTCTCTTTCCTGATCAGTGACCTGTGCCTACACCTGCTCTCCTCATATAGGGGGTGGACTGCTCTGTGTTCTCTCTGTGCTTCCTAAGTGTGAGCTCTTTCTCTTTCCCACGTTAGCTTTCACCTTTCTTCTACAGCCCATCTAGGTTGCCTATTTTGCTCTGAGCTATGTGCTGTTTTTTTCGGTCAAGCTTTGCCCTCAAATTCACTCTCTGTTGTTTCCTTGGCTACCTGGCCTAGTCCTGTAGCTCCACCCTCATCATCGGATCCTGGGGGACTGAGGCCCCCTTCCTCACTCCCGATAGCAGTGTCACTGTCTAGAACTGCTACAAACCTCTCTGTCACTTATATGTGCTCACCTAAATCAGTGAGGGTGCCTGTTTTCCATGCCACTGGTGTTTTATGTGTTGGGCACAATGGACGGGGGGGGTTGAATGTCTGGGAGCCCTTGTACCGGACTTGGGTTGGTGTGTGACTTCTTGGACCTGTTGGCCAGTTAGACTCACATGCCTGGGCCTAACTACGTTTCGTTCTGTGGGATCCTCCTGACTTCTTCAACTGGTGGATTAGGGTATCCTAATACGGGGAGAGTGGGCGAGAGCACCTCCATATCTGCATATAGTGGGTGGTGCTGACGTCTTGTGTGCTAACTGTAGTGCAGGACTGTCAATCTGGGCCTCCTCAAACACGGCCCATAGTTCTAATAATGCCTCTCTCTCATCTTTCTTTTAGCCTGTGTATTTGGTTTGTATGTATGTTCTCATATGTTCAAGAATGTTAGTATCACCATTTTGCACGTTTGGACAGGTAATTTATGTGCCTTTGTGTGTGCTTGCCATTCTTGACAAACATTATTACGTTTTTTATCCAGTGTGGGGAAATAGGTTTGCATGTGGTATAATGGTGTCTCCATAAAAAGTTTGTTAGTTTGGTTTTAGAGGACAAGAAACTTTAGCTTCTTTGTTTTAGGAACTTTCTGGTTTCAATCCGAATTTACACAGGGGTTTACTACTGCTTTTAATTATGTAACTATGATCTTAGCACTATGTAAAGATACATCAACAAATCAACATGATAATTTCTTAAACACAAATAAGAATGCATATAAAGGGTTGCAACATAGAAAAAGTGCAATTTGTTAATTAAAATAGTACCTGAACAATATTGACTTCTGCCATTAATTGCGATAGGTGAGAAGTAGCAGCATCTTCATATGAAACATTAGAGTATCGACAAAAACTCAATACTTAGGACAAAACACAGTATTCCGTAACTTAACAGCATCACAATATCTCACATATATATCACATCAACAATGGCATCCTGAATCAGATCCAGGGGCTAAGCGTACCATCTATATCACACCAGTGGTCCAAGTGACCAATATCTAAAAAACTGACAGAGACAAAATGAAGGCTTTGTTAAAAAAAGTCCTTAACCGGCTCCTACAGCATGCCATCCTGTGGCCAGGGGAAGCTCTGCACAGTACACAGGGCTAAGTGAGCCTGATAGTCTGTTAACCCCTTGTGTGCTTCAAACGGCTCTTGGCCATCCGACGTCACGGTTGGCGTGTGCTGAAGATGACCGGGGGCCATCCAAATCCCCCCCACTCAATAAAAACCCTGCACAGCGCAAAAATGTGCGCAGTGCGGAAGGGGTTAATATCGGCTCTGGGACAAATATAATAATAATAGTTTGTGGGAAAAAAAGGAATAACTCAAGAACCACTAGTCCCTCTTGGCCACACACAAGTTAAACCTAATCTCCCAGACCCACATCACTTTCCCAAAATTTCCAAATCACACACCGTATCACACCCAAGGGCTAAGTGTACCATCTATGCCATGCCTAGTGGTCCAAGCACACCGACTGTATCATACCCAGTGGATAAAGCATGCCATTTGTGTTATGCCGAGTGGTCCAAGTGACCAACACCTCTTACTTCTTTCAGATACCAACAGCATTGGAAAACTGGAAGCACTGAAAAAACCCTTTTCAATTTTAAAATAAGATTGAGGTGTAAACTCTGAAAATAAATACAATGAAGATTCGCATTTCTTAGTGTGTTGACTATCGGAAAAATTTGACTTCCTCTGGATTGCCTCTGAGGCCACCTTGCGACTACCTAGCTAGGACATTTAAAATAGTTACTATTCCAGATTACTGTCAGTGACAGGGCACTCAGGTTATCTTTTTATGCTTCTCCCTAGTTTGCCACATCCTACATGCTTTACTAAGGTTCTGATGTAGTCTCTTACCCTCTGTGATGGCTGCTTCAGGGTGGGCCTTCTCTCCGCAGATTCAACGGAGCTTCCAATCAATTGCAGTGTCTGATCTCCTTCCTTGTTGCTCAAATATGAATCCCTCCGGGCAGAGTCCCCTTCCTTTGGCTGCGGTCAGGATTGAGGTACCAAACAACTGCAATGGTGTCTCACCAAAATGTTGCTTGAACATGAAACACCTTAAAAAAGCCAAAAGCCAAGCAGTGATTGGCAAAACAGGAACAGTTTGTTTAATTAAACAATGTGGCTGGGAACACAGGCATAGGGTATGTAGACTGTCTCAACTGTTGAACATACAATTTTATACAGTTTGTTGCTCTATAAAAATTTACCTTGAAAAAATGAAAAGACGAGGTGTTTGCCAAAACAGGAACAAGTTGGTTTGATTAAATGCAGCGGACGGGAGAGCATCGAAAGAGTTGCGCCTGAAGACAGCCGCAAAGTACATTGGTTTTGGCCATCGCTTTATACATTTGACAAGGTGTAATAAAGCGAGTTGTGCATTATTTTGAGAACAGAAATCTGGGCCTAATCATACATTTTTAAGTACAACCATCTGATAATGGGTACACAGGTGGCGCTCAACCTCCGTGAGAGCTAGTGTGCACCAGTGTGTATGTGTTCAGATGTACAGCATGGGGAATGCGTGATCACTAAATGGGGTGTGTGTGCTGTGTCCTGATTGACCGAATGTTCCTAACTAGATGTGGCATCGAATTTTATGGTATTTTGGAAATGTGAGCTTTTGTCAAACTTGTTTTATTGGGGCCAATTAACTCAGACATGTTTGTGGTATAGCTGCCTATCTGTGGGATTGATCTGGGGTTTCCCTGGTTGTGCATTTGTCCATGGGCTGAGTGTAACCCCACCTGTGATGTATCTCTGACTCGGGTTGATGGAGAAGTAATCTTGGGTGAATTCAACAGCAATTATACAAGTTCATTTAAGCACATGCATAGAACATGGAGGTCATTGATATCATATTTATCAATATTTTCATTATTATGCGTACCGTTGTGATGGCATACATCAACATTGCTTTTACTAGTTTTGATACTTTTATGTGTGCATAATAATGGCGTACATCAACATTGCATTCACCAATATTAACATTCCCTTTAGCAGTTGATTTTTTAACTACATAATTTTCCTCGTATGTCACATTATTCGATACACAGTGTGTTGCTGTGGTGTCTTCTATTCTTTCCCTTGCTATGTGCATGCTACCTAATTTGAGGAATGCGTTTTTATAGTAGGAAACCCCCCCTTTGTAGGAAACCAACAACAGTTGTACACAAATGAGAACTGTTAGTAATGACGTGAGTGCTCAGAGGCACCTCCCTCCTTCTTCATGTCAACTTGTAGATAATGCAGTGCTTAGATGGCAATAGTGGGAATCCTGTTCCGGAGGTCATTTCCAGGAATAAAAGTACAACAGTATGCACCAATCTTGGAATGCACCCCAGCCACCATCACAGTCATCAAGTCGAACATGTACCAATATTGCATCACTGTAAGGTGGGTAGCTTTCAGTTCTTCCTTCAATCAATCAATCAATAAATCAGAGATTGGTAAAGCACGCTACTCAGGAGCCTCTCAAGGCACTGGGGGTGGGAAAAAAGCTGGGCTGCTCCGGTCAGTCGAAAAGCCAGGTCTTGAGAGCCTGTCTTAAGGTCTGCAGGGTTTGTGAGCATGCTATTTCTACTGGGAGGGTGTTCAATGCTGTGGCTCCGGTGTAGGAGAAAGCTCTCCCTCCAGCTCTGCTTCGGTGGATACGGGGGACCTCTGCTAGGGCGAGGTCGGCTGAGCAGAGGTTTCTCTTGGGTGCGTGGAAGCTCATTCGGTCGCTGAGGTACTTGGGTCAACTGTTGAGGGATTTGTAGGCATGGGTGAGTAGTTTCAAGGTGACCATCTTTTCGACGGGGAGCCAGTGGAGTTCTCGCAGGTGTGGGGTCATGGGTTCGTGGCTTGGAATCCCTAGGAAGAGTCTGGCCGCTGCGTTTTGGATGGTTTGGAGTTTGCGCAGTAGGGATTTGTTGATTCCGGTGTAGAGGGCGTTGCCGTAGTCGAGCCTGCTGGTGATGAGTGCATGGGTGGCGGTCTTTCTGCAGTCTTGGGGGATCCACTTGAAAGTCTTGTGTAGGATCGGGAGGCAGTAGAAACTGGTGGAGTATATGGCGTTTATTTGGCGTTTCATGGAGCGGGAGGAGTCGAGGATTATGCCAAGGTTCCGAGCGTGGTCGTAGGGGTTGGTGGGGGTCCGAGGGTTAAAGGCCACCAGGAGTCATTCCATGCAGAGAGGCGTGGTCCGAAGATGAGAACCTCGGTTTTGTCGAAGTTGAGTTTGAGGCAGCTGTCTTTCATCCATGCGGTCACGTTTTTCATTTCTTCCTGGAATCTGAGTCTAATGTCCTCTGGGTTGCTGGTGTGGGAGAGGATGAGCTGGGTGTCATCAGTGTAGGACACAATGCTGAGGCCGTGCTGCCTGATGATGGTGGCGATGGGGGCCATGTAAATGTTGAATAGAGTAGGGCTCAGAGGAGATCCTTGTGATGTTGGTGGGTTCGGAGAGGAAGGGGAGAGCATGACCCTCTGTGTTCTCTCGGAGAGGAAGGATCGGATCCAGTTGAGGGCGTCTCCCTGAATTCCTGAGTCGTGGAGCCGGGTGGTTAGTGTGCGGTGAGAGATGGTGTCGAAGGCTGCGGAGAGGTCCAGGAGGATGAGATCTGCGGTGTGGCCCTGGTCGAGCAGCATCTGGTTGTCGTCGGTGGCGGTGATCAGGGCTGTCCAGGTACTGGGGTTGCTGCAGAAACTGGAAACTTGATAGTGTTTAGGCAGAGCTCGGTGTCATTGATCATCTTCAACATTTTCCACCAAGTTATTTGTAACTAGCAGTTGTTTGCCTTCGTTTGCAAGGTGAAAAAGGGTTTCGACCCTCTTGCATTTACTTGAGTTTCAGAAAACACTCTAAATTCTTCTAGAATGTCCTTGTAGTGAACCCAGCCAAAATTCTCCCAGTTCGTCTTCCTCAAACCTGATGCAATAGAGTTGTTTTCTTCTCTAGCAGACAACTAAGACAGATCTTCACCTGGGATGACCAGTGTTGGAGTGCATTTGGTCACAAGGGTGTAGAGGCCCCGCCATCTGGGAACAAGATGGGTGTAGGCAAGCTCATTACACTGCCAATATATAATCAGCAACATGGAGGTGCCACATTGAATGTCTGGTATATGCAGTATTACTTTATAGTACTCACTTAAACACAGCGGTATGGTTCCTTTGCTTCTGAAATACAAACAATGCAGTGTAAGTTTCCGTTAAATGTGGTGTTTTTCCTTCCCCTCCAACCCTGTGTACCTATTAGTCTCAATATCCCAG
This sequence comes from Lissotriton helveticus, assembly GCF_964261635.1. Classification (NCBI taxonomy): domain Eukaryota; kingdom Metazoa; phylum Chordata; class Amphibia; order Caudata; family Salamandridae; genus Lissotriton; species Lissotriton helveticus. The sequence goes on from NC_136063.1 coordinate 852,893,547, forward strand.
ATTTTCAGGCACGGGGTGTCTATGCTGGTGTTTGACCCCTCACATGGGACTCATTTCCCCTAATGAGGTTGAGGTGAGCGGCTCGGCAATAGAATTCAATATCTGGGTCCACTTGTCATTAAAGAGGTGGCCCCATATATGTTAGAGGCCACTCTGGGAACGGTGGTGGGAATGGTCATATTTGTGCATGTGGTGTGGTGGTCTGGCTTCCTCCAAGAACCATTTTTCTTCAAAGTCCCGGGGCCAAACTGCGTTCTCCCTTACAGTGCCCCTGCTGAGCATCCTGTCTAGTACAGTTTGAATGTTGTTAGGTTTGGTAAAATAGTACAGTGCAGTGGGGTTGTGTAGTGTAGTTCCTATCATCCCAATAGGCTCTGCGCATTGGAATAATACCTACAGCAGTAAAGGCCTAGACCAGACGTTAACTAGGTCTACTACTGTCGATACTAGACTTAAAGTTTTGGGTTTGCCAGCTTAGCTCAGAGTTCACTAGAAACTTTCTCGAATGTTCAAGGAGGACTTAACTTCCCTGATTAGACAAGAAGGGATTTAGTTTCTGACAACCATAGAACATGACAACTTTGCTCTCCCCTAATCAAGAGTAAATCTCGAGAGTCGTGTGAACAAAAGGCAATTTATTTTACTCAGTCAGTACGTGCATTCTTAGTCTCATCAGAATGTAGAGAAAAGGAAGAGACGGGCGTGTTCAATAAAAAGGTGTTATTTATTGATCAGTCTCTTTTCTCGTACAAGAGAAATGGATCAATATTATTGCAATACTTATAGTTAAGTAAAGTGCATACATTAAAAGCAATAGTATAAAATAATACTGTAAAAACATTGATATGGTTTCTAAGCCATAAGATGTTTAAAATGATTAAAATATATTACATACACTTATACATTTGACTAAACGTACTCAACTGGTGTTTCTAAATACGCCTACCCCGTGTACCTGACCTAAGTCTAATACGTGGGCGGGAATAGAAAGTTACAGTTTAAGTTAAGTTTGTTTTTGCCAAGTGACTGACTAAAGAATTCTCTGTGAGGGGTTATTCAGTTCTGTACCTGGAAGTTAGGATGAATGAGGGATGGTATCTCTCTCTCTGCTCTCGATATTCCAGGCTGCCTGCGAGGGCTACCCAGAAGCGCCGGGGCTGGATTCTCGGCAGGAGAAAGCAGCGCGTCTCGTTCTCAGCGCGTCAGGAAGGCGGGGCTGCTGCCAGCGGGGTCTGCTCTGCTCTGGGCTTCGGCAAGTATGGCTGCTCCGTCTCGTCACCACGCGTGTGTTTGCATAGCGCAATATCGGTAATATTTATACCTTTAAGGTGCCGAGATTGACGTAAGGATGGACATAGATACGTCAATAAAGATGTCATACGACCAGGTCGTTAGCACATTCTTTTGCTGAAGTTCTCGGTGAAATCAAAACAATGGCCGCAGGGTTTTTCCCAGGTTGTCATAGGTTTGATTTGTTATGAGAACTCCGTATGCCTTATCAGGGGCTGGAGGAATATCGCTTGTCTAATTAGATCGCAAGCGTTATGACCTAATCAGATAACACGTTCCTGTGCCGTAGTGTGACTGCGTCAGATAACGGTATCTGCATCATGGGGGTTTTCTGCCTCATGGGCTGACTGCTAGTTAACTTGTTGGTTTGTTAACCAGAATAGGGTCAGGAATAGGGGGGATCGATTCAGAACCTATAGGAATACATGACACCCACTCCACGCTAACTATGGACATATTTACTAATCTAGGCATAGTATAACATAGTACAACATACTATAGAGTAGTGTGTATACCTTACCACCCCAAAATACATAAATGCATTTCGAAATTTTCAAATATACGGAAAAATTGCAGTTATATGTATTGTATGCACTCAAGCTGTAGAATAATGCCAAAGTAATTACGCATTTTCATACATTAATACTATTCGGTATATGAGAAATTACACATGAAATGGCTCTTAATACAGAAAAAAAGTTCGAGACCATTCCATCACATAATAAAATATTTACGAACATACCAGCGGGCAGCTAATGTCTATAAAGTATCGAAAAATAGAAATCTTAGTTCTCTAGGAATAGTTTCTTACTTTAAGCAGAAGATAAGTGTCCCGAAAAATATGCAAAAATATTTAGGGGCTGCTGAAAAATCGCTGTCCGTGAACTGGAGGGAAAACTGTTCATGTGACTTTATTTTTAAAGTTGAAGGCCGAATTCAGGGAACGCCGTGTGCGAGTTTGCTCAAAAGTCTCTATTTCTGCTCTGGTGAGAACATCATATCATTTAGGCTCTCGAAAAAACTGTCAACAGCTTCATGGGAAAGTTCCACTAACTCGGAAATAGGTGTAACCATGCATTCGTGCGCATGATTGTCTCCATTGACATTCTGATTTGCATTGCTGACAGAAGGTCGTACCTGTTCGATGCTGCTTTCATCTTGAACTTCACTACCCCTCAATCGTGGTGGTGAAGCTTCCACGAATGCCGTCATCAGGATTGGTAGCCTTTGAGGGCAGCACAAAGCATGAACCTTTATTGGGCTCAACAATGTTTCTGCATCCATCGGCGCATCCGATTGTAGCGTCAGACAGGTGTCTAACACGCATTCTTCTCCGCATAGCAGACACCTTAGTACAGGTAAAACACATCTTTGCCACATAGGTCGAAATGATAGAAACCAAGTCATGTTCAGGTCTCTAAGCCGGGAGAGTCCCAGGATTTTTGATATCCGGTCCCGGTATCCAATGGCTAGGATTGTTTCTTCCATTGTCGCGAGAGTTTGGTCTGTGACATGGGTTGCCATAACGAAAAATAAGGACTAAGAATAGGATTCCTGCAATTAGTCCCAAGATCAGGGGAAGTCCGCCAAAAATCGAATGGACGAAATCTGGAAAAATACCCAGTATGGCTTTGAATGGTGTTAATGCCATCGAAAATACTGTCTTAAATACCCCTGAGATCCCATTGGTATCAGAAATATTTAAGATTTCACTAAGGATTTCCGCGAAATGTATGGGGGAATTAGTTGATAATAATGTATGTATCTCTGCAGTCGTCCTTGCGACTTGTAGATCATACGTTTCTTTTGATGACGTGAGCTTTGTAGGCGTCTGAAGAAGCACTGTTTTCATTCTGCTTAAAGTATCTATTCGAATAGAAGTAATTTTCAAGTTGGGCCATGCCCTTGCCTCCCTGTCTGGAAAGGAGCTGGGGAACAAAGAGCGTCCACAGCACTTGACCTTCGCAGTCGTAGTTACTAGATAAGGAGTCCCGGGCATGAGACTACAGCATCTGCGGTCTACAATTAGAATGTAACTCCCATTATAGAGTCTTTGAAAGAATGGTTCTATCTCTGTTGCAGGTGCGCCTTGCTGGTGACATGAAAGGTTGTATGAATTCCCTTCACAGGCTCCGTGCAAACTAATTCCGTTACACAGAAGTGTGCCACTTAGTGACATCGCACAATTGTTGCCACTAAGAAACACTTTCTGTCCTTTATTACTGACACATGCATGTGAATAGGGCAGGTTCCATGTTGTTTTAAGGTACCCCTTTCCCAATTTCTCGTACATGCCAGCCTGTATATATTTTTGGCAGTATTGAAACCTGAAGGTTGAGATTGGAATATTTATTATCCCATGTATTATCCATTCACTGACAGGTCGTTCTGACATTGTCACTGGTAATCTTTCTAGTTTTTCAATGCTCAAGATTGTATAATCAGCACCCTTTTGTGCCATACTGATTTGTCTATCAGTAAGGTTAAAGATTTGGAATAGTGACGTTGTGTTGATTAAACGCCAAGGCACATAGCCTGAACGCAGATTTTGTAACGTCCAGCCAAGCTGTACAATAGAACGCAATTGAGACTGACCGTGTTGTAATAACAGTAAGTCCTGCGATAATATGTCGATTGCTGAAGACACAATGCTGTCCAAAGAAAAAATTCTGGAGGACAGAGTCATTAACCCATTGTCCACTACAGAAAGTGATTTTTCCAAATTAATACGGTCAATTTCCCGTATTCTCTCTGCTGTTTCAATTTGAGTAACCTTCCAGGCCTCATTGTATGCTGCATATACAGAGGCTGCTATGAAACGCTTTTGACGCTGTTTGCGTGGTCCCATAGTGAAATCACGCAAGTCAGCACCATCAGTAAGTAAAGTTAGGTGTTGCTTAATTTCTGCCAGTGTGGAAGTTTGTAGCCATTGAAGGCATAATTTGCCCACACTGTAGGTGGTTATTATCCCTGGGTGAAGTCTTTGAGGATATCTAGGGTCTGGCCTGGTCATTTTGAACCCCTGTGTTTTTTTCAGGAATCTGTCTTGACAGTTATTAGTATCTGTGGGCCAGATCAACCACTGCTTCCAATTAGGATGTGTTCTGTTTTGGTTTAATATATGGTTTACGTCTATCTCTTCATCTATAGAAGTGTTGCTAAACATTGCTGGCTTTGGAATAGACGGTTTATTTAGGTCTTTGATTTTGGCTAAGCCAAGACAGGTGGTTTGTTGGACAGTGTCATTTAAAAATATAATTTGTTCTGGGATCATGCAGGCTCTAAAAGGTGATTCTATACCCTGTACTTGCCATTCTTTTGTACCCCAAACACTTTTCAATTCAACATTTTTGTCCCAATAATCAAAACCAAAAGTATTCATTTGTTCGAAGAATGAATCTGAATATATCAATTTTGTGTTTGTTATCATGGTCTTGGTCCCTGTTTTGTTTGACAATTTAAAATAAAATGTTTCAGCATTACTTGTGTTAAAACCTGAAAAATATGAATATTTGTCGTAAACTGTTCTTGAGCTCCCTTTTGGAGGTGTTGCACAATGTTCCCATTGATTATAATTTAAAACATTTCTAGGTTGTGCAGATCTATGTAGAAAATGGTTACCATATTGGTTATAACAGTACATACTATCATAATTTGTAGAACCCTGCAAATAATCATGTTTGGTAAATTTAGCAGACATTACTAAGTCAGACATCATATTATTAATGCTTTCGAAGTCCCAATCATCAGCAAATGAGTTTGGTTTTACAAAGTCACTCAAGGAGATCTTAATTTGGTGTGGATATTTCAGGATCTCGACCGGACCATAAATTTCATAATCAGTGTTGTCCCATGCTACCCCACCAGGTATAGGATTGGCTGTGAAGTTGGCTGAAGAAAGTTCTCTTTTCTCGACGTGTGAAGATGTGTGTGGTTTGAGGATCAAGTTGATTTTCTGACTTGCTGTGTCCATTTTAGCATATTTTCCCTCAATGAAGCGTCCCAAAGTTAGTACCATGATGAGCCAAAGTATGAGGATAAATGCACCAAAACCCACCCAAAATTCAATCCATGGGGAAATCAGATATGTTTCTTTCAGTTGTTTCAAAAGTTCTTTAGCTTTATCTTTAAAGGTTATTGATGATGGCTGTGTCTTTGATTCACTGAAGTCTTCAGAGGAATCATCGAAGTTTATGAAGTAGCCGGATGCAGTTCTGTCAATTGTTCCAATTGCTTCAGGATTTTTGTTTCTTGCATTTTCACTTGGTACTTCATTGTAGATTGGTGTGTCTCTGCTAAATGTTTTTATTTGGGTTTTCAGAGGTCTGAGTTCTATTGCATTGTTGCATAGTCCTTGTTGTTCTTCTGTAGGCGTTTCGAATGTGATGAGCCTCTTTGTTAGGACCTCTGTACTGGTAGCAAACCTTGGTGTTCTGCTACTCATTGGGAGTCCACTTGGCCTACTGTTTGTTATCGGCCACATGATTGTGGTTTTACCAGGTCGATGGATACAACTCGGTTCTCCTTTTTACCAGCAAGTGGCGGTAGTACAACTGATCTTGTCCCGTTGACAGACAAGACAGGAACTGCTTTTCTGTAAGAAGGCCCAAATTCCTTCTTTACCGCGATCTTTTCCCTGACTAGATCCCCGACTTTTGGAATCCAGACAGGTCTTGCTGGGACAGGTGGTGGTTCTTCAGTGGTTGTTGGCTGTTGTTTCAACTTTATGTTGCTCAGGTCTTTTCTTGTTTTGTTTAAGTCCTGCAAAATAGCCAAACGGTCTTTGATATCAAAGCTTTTTTCTTTCACCACTGAAGTCTGACTATCAATGTCAGAGATCATCATCCTAGTTCCAAATAATAATTCGTACGCACTGAATCCCTTCAGAGAATTTCTTGGCAAGTTATTGAGACTACGTTGGACACTTATTAGATGTTTGACCCACCCAGCTCCCGAACCTAATATCCTTTCCGTTATAGATTGCTTTATGCCTTGGTTTTTTCTTTACACCCTCCCGTATCCCTCAGGAAGGAAGTGAGAAGATTCCCGCTGGGCTATGCTCATTTGGTCATTTTTTCCCCTCAGGCTGGAGGGCTAGAGTGAAAACAATGGTCAAACGTAGCATGCTCTTAGCGTATATGCCATTTAGACTCGCAAATCTTTGTATAACAGTCCAGACGTCAGCCGAGTGCTGGTGATCTACATTATAAGTGGAAACTAGCCTGTATATGTTAATCGCAAGCCTTCCTTTTTACATCTGATTTTTTCTGGAGTAAAAAGACGAGGTATTAAACTGTTTCTCTCCCCACTGCGATTTCTGTTGCAGTTTGGGCAGTTTTTCACAAACATGGTGTGATGCAGGCTCATGCCTGGCCACCAGTACCGTGATTGTAATTCTTCCAGAGAATCTTTTAGTTTGAGGTGTCTCAGACCCTCGCCCATATGTGCGTCTGCGATTAACAAGTTTCTCCTGTCCATGTTTGGAATCACTCTATCCCCCACTCCAGGGATTCGAGCAAAAGGGACGGAGTTTGCATCGATTATGTATGTATAATTGAGTGGATAGTTGATCGGTAACGCTGAGCAGTCGCCTTCTGATGACGTTTTCACCGCCAGCACTGTTTCACCGTCAATGTATTTTAATGTACGCTTTTTTCGAGCTACGGGAGCCGATTTAGTGGCTGCCGCTGTGGCTGTGTCAGCCAATGAATTCCCTGCAATGTGAACGCCATCACGCTGATGACTCAGTGAGTGTGTCACGTGAGTCTTTGGTAGTTATTTTTGTAAAAGAGCTATTTGTTCCCAGAGCAATTTCTGCTTTATTGGTGCATCATTGTCATCTTTGTTACCGTTTTGAATCCATGTCTGCAAATCCTTGTTGTATGATTTGACGCAGTAATATGAATCTGACACTATAAGTGTCGGGAATTCGCGATCCGCATTATCTAGCGCCATTTTCAAAGCCATTATTTCAGTTTGTTGTTCTGAATTAGTTTCTACTGAGTGTGTTTTTGTTAATAGAGGTTTTAGTTTACCTCCGCGCCACACTTCTTTTGTAATCCCACATGTGGGGTTGTATGCTTGTTCTCCCCAAACGGAGGGTTGAGCATGTCCGTCTGTATAAATTACACAGGCGTAATGTCGTAAAGGCAGAATGTCGATTGGCAGAGGGAATGTTTTTTCATATTCTAAACTTTTTAATTCTTCTAGTTCTAGATCAAAGTAGTAGTATACTTTGTCAGTTGTGATTGAATTCACCCATTGAATCCATTCAGGATCCAATGTTGTTGTTGGTAAATTACATGGTGTTGTTAGTGCCTCAAAGGCTGATTCTGCTGTTCTGACTGTAATGTGTCTACCGTCCGCTTGATCTTTTTCTCTAGCTATTGCGGTTTGAACTGCATGAACAATTTTTTCTTTGTTGCTGAATTTCTGTTCAGCTTCTGTGTACAAGTGTGATTTGAATGCAATTGGTACCTTTTCTCCCTCATTAGAGGTCAGGTATGTGAATCCGCATCTTCCTGGGATGACTCGAATCACAAGATTGCGTGTATTGTCACGTGTTTCTAATTTTGTTTTAATTAGCATGTCTGTTTGTAAGGATCTCAGAATTTCTGTGTGTATTTGAGTCCAATTTGATCTTTTAAAATCTGGTTTTGTCAGATCATAAAGGGGTTTAACCCTTTCTGCGTAATTTACAATGTATGTTCTTCCGAAATTTAGGAAGCCTAGAATTGACTGTAGGTTTTTTAGTGTTCTAGGTGCTTGGAGTACGGCACATTTCTCTAGGAAATTGTCAGCCAGGCTTTTGCCTTCACTTGATAATTCATATCCTAAGAACAGGACTGTCAGATGGGCAATTCTGGATTTTTTAAAGTTGAATTTGTAACCCTCTGCTGCGAACCCAAGTATTATGGTGTTCACCCTCTTCAAGTGAGTCTCCAAGTCATCATCTGTTAAGTAAATGTCATCGACATAAGATAATGCTTCATCATCATATAGCTGTAGTAATTCTGTTACTCTCGCTGAGAATACCCCCGGGCTATTCTTGTACCCCTGGGCTAACCGACAGAATTGTTTTTGAGTGCCATTTATTGAGAACGCAGTTAAATATCTGCTCTCTGGTGCTATGTTTTGACAAAAGAATCCATTAGAGATGTCTAATGTTGTTTTGTATTTTTTGCGCACTATGTTATTCATTAGTGCAGCACTGTGTGAGTTTTGCACTGCAAAGGTTTTGCAACATGTGTTGAGGTGTCGGTAATCCAAAACTAGACGATATGAATTGTCTGGTTTGGAGACCGGAAACAAAGGGTTGTTCATTTGTGAGGTGCAAGTTTCAATCGCCCCCTGGTATTCTAGCTGATCTAGTATTTCATTTACCTGTTTTTTAGCTTCTTGCTTAATTGGGTACTGCCTTTGTGCAATAGGTTGTGATTTTAACTGGATTTTGTGAGGAGGAGAGTCCTCATCCCATCCCACGTGATTTTTATATAAAGCAGGAGCTAGAGCCACTGCCCATTTTCTGGCAAGTGTGTATTTTTTATGAATTGGAATTTGATTTGAGAAGGCAGGCATAATTATTTCTTCGCCATGAGGGCACTCCCTGACAAACTCTGGTGGCCAGTCTTTTTCAGCTAGAAGGATATCATAGGCCTTGGAGAGATTATCCCAAAATAGACCCCTTATTTTTCTAGTCTTATCTCCCTCTATACGCAATGTTATTTCGTATATTTTGTGAGGTTTGCTAACTCTGGTGTCCGCAGTTTCCACTTGAAGATATTCATTCGTGTCCACTGTCTCCAGATGATTCATAAGGACTCTGCGAGCTATGCTCACTTCTGCTGCGCTGTCTAGCATTGTCTGAGCCCACTCTCCGTTTTTCAGTTGTGTCCTCAGTATTCTCGGCATTGTTAACTACCTTGATACTGGCTACCTTCTTTTTTGGAAATTGTAATTTCTTTTTTAGATGAGCAGGTTCCTTGTCTTTGGACTTGGCGTGCTCTTCTCTTTGTTCTGATCGTCCTCTTCTTTCCGATTTCTGCGAGGAAGTCTGAAAAGATTGAGAGGGACGTGTATCAATGTCTTGATATCTATCAGGCTTTTTTATATTATCCCTATTTCTAAGGTTATATCTTTTCCCAGAGGGGTCACTCTGAGGTGACCTGTGTCTTTGGTTCGGAGATTTCTCTCTTCGCCTAGGAGACCTTCCTCTGGACTGGAATTTCTTTTCTTTAGGATTGGATTGTTTGTTTCCATCCCAGTTCTTTTTTGGTGAATTATTATTAAAAAATATTTTTTCAGGACTTTCAGTCAGTTGCGGTTTTACTGGTATTCCACCTAAACTGTCTCTACCTAGTTCCTCATAGGATTTTTCTATGATTCTGGCAATTTCAGCTGGTTGGTCTGCTATATCTGTCTCTTTTAACCTCTGGCGGATCGCCACATTTGCTGCTTCTCCCTTTATGTTGGCTAATAGTATAGCCGAGACCTGCTTGAAGTCTTTCAGTAATTTCATACCAAGAGTTAAAGCGGGTTCTGGACCGTATTCGTCTTGAATTTGTTTTTAGCACATCTGGTATTACCGAGATGGATGGAACACCGTGCGTTTTTGTGTAGATAGAAGCGAAGACTGTACCCCAAGTGTCACAGTCCTCAATGTGTGGTGCGATTCCCATTGGAAGACAGATAGTCAGAATCCTGTGTTTTTCTAGCGGGGTGGTGTCTGGAAACACCGCCTCTATTTGGGTGATTTTCTGTGCTAACCAGAATGGTATTTGTTCCCGTTTAGCCGGTACTTTACCTAGGCAGGACTGGATGTTCTGTGGTGTAATTTTATTTGTGTTCCCCTGGTGAGGGGTCAGCTGTGAAAGTTTAATTGCTGGCTGAATTGTTGAAGTCCGCATCACATACTGGGCTAATTGTCTATGTATTTTTATTAATTGTTTAAGCTGTGTTAAAAGCTCTGCTGCAGACATCTCGTTGATGTCTGGATGTGGTGTGTATCCGGCTAGGACCGGCCACGTTGCTCCTGGTCTACCTAAAGGACCGAGCCTGGTGATGTGATTGTTATGTTTTAGGGCGCCATTAAATAAGAGCAAATGCTCTTGAAATTTAAGTGGTACTTCCACCTCCTCGAAAGGAGTGTACATTTCAGGAGGTTCCTCTATTTTGTAATAGTGGAAGTACTTTGTTACAGCATTTGCTGCTGGAAAATGTATCCATGAATAGTATACCACAGTCTGCCGATATTCGTGTGCCTCAATTACGAATATGACTGTGCCACCTCTAGGTGTCAGTCCATTTTCTATAAGTTTTAGGGTTATAGATCTCCTTTTAATGACCGGAATGAGTATTATCTCCGGGTCTGCGTCTTGCATAGTAGCATCCGCTGCTGCGAGTTCAGTTGCTAATCTAACTGCCTCTCTTTCGTCTTCATTGTCTGACATTTTACTGTTCTGAAGGTTATTTTGTTTGTTTGCAGATCAGGTTTCTTATGGAAACAGAGATTAGATGCACAATATTTTGGAACAGTGTATCCTTCAACGTTGACTATACCAAGAACCATACATAGGAGTTCCCTCCTGCGAGGTTTTGGAGGATATAACCTTTCACCCACTCCAGACGTCTTTGGAGTATAATGGGAAAAGGGGTCTGAGTGAGAAAGCACGACTGAGTTACTCTAAATGTCTTATGTTAGTTTTATCGCCCTTTCCAAACGCGTTGGGCGCCATGTAGTGTAGTTCCTATCATCCCAATAGGCTCTGCGCATTGGAATAATACCTACAGCAGTAAAGGCCTAGACCAGACGTTAACTAGGTCTACTACTGTCGATACTAGACTTAAAGTTTTGGGTTTGCCAGCTTAGCTCAGAGTTCACTAGAAACTTTCTCGAATGTTCAAGGAGGACTTAACTTCCCTGATTAGACAAGAAGGGATTTAGTTTCTGACAACCATAGAACATGACAACTTTGCTCTCCCCTAATCAAGAGTAAATCTCGAGAGTCGTGTGAACAAAAGGCAATTTATTTTACTCAGTCAGTACGTGCATTCTTAGTCTCATCAGAATGTAGAGAAAAGGAAGAGACGGGCGTGTTCAATAAAAAGGTGTTATTTATTGATCAGTCTCTTTTCTCGTACAAGAGAAATGGATCGATATTATTGCAATACTTATAGTTAAGTAAAGTGCATACATTAAAAGCAATAGTATAAAATAATACTGTAAAAACATTGATATGGTTTCTAAGCCATAAGATGTTTAAAATGATTAAAATATATTACATACACTTATACATTTGACTAAACGTACTCAACTGGTGTTTCTAAATACCCCTACCCCGTGTACCTGACCTAAGTCTAATACGTGGGCGGGAATAGAAAGTTACAGTTTAAGTTAAGTTTGTTTTTGCCAAGTGACTGACTAAAGAATTCTCTGTGAGGGGTTATTCAGTTCTGTACCTGGAAGTTAGGATGAATGAGGGATGGTATCTCTCTCTCTGCTCTCGATATTCCAGGCTGCCTGCGAGGGCTACCCAGAAGCGCCGGGGCTGGATTCTCAGCAGGAGAAAGCAGCGCGTCTCGTTCTCAGCGCGTCAGGAAGGCGGGGCTGCTGCCAGCGGGGTCTGCTCTGCTCTGGGCTTCGGCAAGTATGGCTGCTCCGTCTCGTCACCACGCGTGTGTTTGCATAGCGCAATATCGGTAATATTTATACCTTTAAGGTGCCGAGATTGACGTAAGGATGGACATAGATACGTCAATAAAGATGTCATACGACCAGGTCGTTAGCACATTCTTTTGCTGAAGTTCTCGGTGAAATCAAAACAATGGCCGCAGGGTTTTTCCCAGGTTGTCACAGGTTTGATTTGTTATGAGAACTCCGTATGCCTTATCAGGGGCTGGAGGAATAACGCTTGTCTAATTAGATCGCAAGCGTTATGACCTAATCAGATAACACGTTCCTGTGCCGTAGTGTGACTGCGTCAGATAACGGTATCTGCATCATGGGGGTTTTCTGCCTCATGGGCTGACTGCTAGTTAACTTGTTGGTTTGTTAACCAGAATAGGGTCAGGAATAGGGGGGATCGATTCAGAACCTATAGGAATACATGACAGTTGGTCATATACCGGGTGATGTTTACTACTGCTCTATGGGGTCTACTATATTGGATTGAATCTTGGCCCTAATCCTAGACAGGTAGAGATGGCTGAGACATTTTGCTTTCTTGGGGGCTATCTCTTGGAATAAGTAAAGCCTGTCTGCGGCTACGGCATGGGGGTCTATGTGAACATATTTAGCATTACCCTTTCATGTTTTGAGTGCCCACGGTGGTCATGTACTGATACCAGGTGTTGTGTAGGAGGACGCTGCGTAGTGAGAGAGGAATGCCAGCATTTGGTTCAGCATAGGGGTGAATGATTTGAGAGAGGTCTCTGCGCATGTGTCACAAAAAAGACAAAGTAGGTTTCATGAAACTAGGCATATTTCTGGCTCTGGAGGGGTGCAAGAGCCCCCAAGTGAAAAGCCTTTACGACGCGGCTGTTACACCACTGTGCCGTTACAACGCGGTCTTTTCAACGCAAGTCGTTACCACGACTTGCGATGGAGGGCACTGCAGGACAAGGAATTTTTTTATTTACTATCCAACACCTTCCCTACTGTACGTAGGCTGGTGTTAGAATAGTAAATTAAAAAATTCCTAAGTCCGCACCCCCTCCAACGCAAGTCGTGGTAACGACTTGCGTTAAAAAAAAACGCGTTGTAATGGCACGCGTTGTAAAAGTACGCGTCGTAATGCCGTACATCCGAGCCCCCATGCTAAATAGAGGGTGTAAAGAAGACACAAATATTTAACTTGGAAAACATTTGCAGGTGTTGGGATGGTGTTCAGGGGTGCTTTTCGTCATCTGGACACCCAGTGTTGTGTTGACTTGGTGTAGTGCAAAAAAGACCCTCTTTTCTTTTCAAGTCAATTTGCAGTTTGTGTTCTTAAGCAGTTGGCCTTGTTGCTGTCCTTTCAAGAGTTTCGATTGAAGGGCCGGGGGCTGCTGTAATAACAGTGCATGTGTGGTTCTGTCGCAGACCTGTGGGATAAGAGCAGTGTGTTGTAGGTTAACTTGGAAAAACACATCGTTAGACAGATTTTAGCAAGTTCCTGTGTTTCTCTTTTTTAGGAGTACACAGTATATCTTTCATTGAGTGCAAAGCGGTCTAATGAGGTACTGGAAAGAGGTGGTGATGGTTTTCAAGAATGATCAGTTTAAGTTGGATAGTGTTGTTTTGTAGGTACTTTGGTCCCCACTCTCCTTGCTGTGAAAGAGAGAGCAATTGTGTCTGTGGGCTGCTTCTATTAAATATATGTGTGTGTGTTGTTTTACCAGTGCATGGGTATCCCTTTGAACTGCATGGGCTTGAGTGCAATGTGAGGGGAAGTGAATTGCTGTGTTCTCATTGTCAAGTGAATGTCCCTCTGGTCTCTGCACATGGTATGTAATGATGTTTTCCCTATTGGAGTTGGATTTTTTTTACTACACCCTGGTTCTGGAAGCTTTGGGTTTTGGACTACTTTTGGACTTCTACTGGCAGGTCATTAGGTGTCTTCCTGGGCACTTGTGGAAGACTTGTTGTAATGCAGCATACTTGTGGGGGTTGAGAAGCTGCTCTGTGGCCCATATTATTTGGATATGGCAATGACTGGGATTGGGCAAATGCTTTCACAGATGATGTTTGTGAGGCCCTATGCATCCTATTCAACAAGCTGGGTGTGGTGGTGAGCTTAGACATGCACCTCGTGTGGGGAGGCTGTGATATTGATCTATGGAACCCCTCTTCCTCCCATCACCCCCCTCGGATCCAGGATGCTTTGGTCTGCCACCCTCAGAGTAAATCAAGGATTTCATACTTGTTGAAACGCTACTCACACTGCTCTGAAGGGGCATCATCCGATGAGCAGGCTTTGGATGTTTTTAGAAACATGAGAAGAGGCAGTAGAATGTCCTGCTTATGATGATAGTTAGGTGCACAGATGGGACTTGTGCTGAGAGGCAACAAGCTGAAACAGCTGATTGCCCATGTGAATTTCCCTATTGACTTGGTGCCAAATTTGTGCATTGACTATGGAATTCTGGGGGTCATCTCAACACCCAAAGTGCATGGAAAGTCTGTCTTTCAGCACCAGAGCATTGCCTCGCTTTGGAACTAAAACAGAAGGTGGTTTCCATCTGGTGAACACCCTAGGGTTGGTGAGACTTTCATAGCTTACCCAAGGCTGTACTTGGACCAACAGACATGGGATCTGGTTTTATGCACTGTTGAGGGCCACCCTGCGCCCTCGTCAAACTGTCCTCCCCCGGGCCGTTGCAAGGCAACCCCATCTTTACAGACCAGCAGTATAGTGGGGTCTAAGCCCCTACAGGCAGATTTAGCGTGCATTTCCAATAGATCAAACATACCAAACCCCTGAGTTTTCCAGAACGTAAGTAAAGGCTTGAGTTTTTTCCTAATGCTGTATCACTAGTCTTTATTGTAGTGAGTTTTCTGAAGTGGGTATGAATTGTATGTTTCATATTGGGAGTTTGAATGTACTGTGTAAATGTACTTTGCAGATGTGCTAAGGCATTGCCACCCTAGACAGTCCCACCTCCCTACCTTGGCTGTACCACGGTCCCTGCTGTGTGGCGTTCCTTTCTGCTGCGGAGGTTGCCACATGCTTGGCCAACCACCCAGACGCTGTTGCAGCGGGATGGCTGTAGCCTGATTTCCTTGTGGCTGATTGTACAATGTAATTGCATTGCTCAGGGTTAGGTTTTGGGGATAAATATTCTGTGGGGCTGTCTGGGTATTATCCCTTTCAGCTTGTGATATATTTTTTAGGTTGCATCAGCTGGCCTTGTGGCCCATTCTGTGACAATATGGACACTCTATGTGGCTGGGTTGTAGCCAGCTTTCCTGGCCTCGGCCACTAGGACTGGGTGGATATCCCCTGGGATCCTGAGGCAGAGCTCCCTTAAAGACTGGTACCATTAGCACGGTTGCGGTCAACAGTGCCCCTTCAAGGATTGCCTTTTTCAACTAAGGTTTAACCAAGTTGGTGGAGTCCCTCTGTGCCTGCTCCTGCTTATTCTATCCTCCTGTCATTGCCAGTAGTAATGTAATATGTGGGCCTGTATTTCTCACCAAGGTTTGGTGTCTATCCCACCTATGCCATCTAGTCCGGTCTGTATCTCAGCAGGCTTTCCCTTTTTGAGGATGTCGTAGAAGAATGCAACCTTGGGAACCATATCGGTCTAGGGCTGTCCTGTCTCTTGTCCCTGTCATGTCCTCATTCTATCTAGGAAGTCAGTATTGGTTTCCCGCTGGCTTTATGCTTTAAGCATGCATCCTCCTACATCTGGGAAGTTCAGGAATATCTCCTTCAGGGTCAACCATATCTGGTGTCTAAATGAGTTAAATCTGGCCCCATCATGCTCGGTGTTGATCAGCATGACTGCGGGGATGTGGGCTTGTGAAAACACTGTGTCTGTCTGCTCTCCAATGAGGCTGCTGAGCAGGCTTTTGATGTCACCTGAAGCACAGTTGATTCCCACTGTGTTTTTTTCAAAACAGGAGATCCAGATTCCTGCCTCGTCCATCAACGAGGGTAGTTTGTCCCTGAACCTTCTTTGTCAATCTGTGCCCCTGGTGTCTGACACACCCTTCTGTACCAGCGGGCATATCTTTGCATGGAGTAGATCCATCAGTTTCTCTTCGACTTAGCGCTCCCATCTTCTCAGGCATTCCTGCGTGTAGTGGTAGTTCCATTGTGGATCTCCCACTCCGTGTCAGATGCATCTTCCACCACAACCATGTCCTTAGGTACGAAGGATCCCTCCTTCTGCGAAGGTCTGTCATACTGGCCCTTCCTTTCAGTTCAGCAGGCCAGGAGATGGCAAAATGGTTGCACGAAGGTCTCGCCTTCTTCTCTGGACACTATCTCTCTGGGGATCATTTTGCCTGATCAACTAGTTTAGGGAGCTTTCCTCGTGTGCGTTTTAGGGTGCCATTCTTCCCCTCCTATGTTGTAAATTGTGTTTCAGTTAGGCTTTCCTGATTTCTTATCTCTTGGTCAGGCCATCTCCTACATCGGCGGCTGAGTGTAGTGTGGGTTCCTACTAGGGGCCTCTCTTCTGACTCTTTCCCAGGCTCAACCTCAAGGGAAGCCCAGGGCCCGGCTCTGGCTTCCTCAAGGGGGGGCTGTGTTGTTCTCCCTACCTGCTGGGCTCCCCAGGTAAGAGCTCTTTCTCTTACTAATCTTCACTAGTGCTTTCTTCTAACTCCCACCTGGGCTGCCTTCTTCGCTCATGCTGCTTGCTGTTCTTCTGGGTAGCATTTTGACTTCAAACTAACTCCCTGATGCTTCCTTTGCATCTTGAGCATACCCTGGGGAAGCATACACTCTGGCTCCCCTCTCAGTGTCAGACCTTGGA
Source organism: Lissotriton helveticus (assembly GCF_964261635.1). Classification (NCBI taxonomy): domain Eukaryota; kingdom Metazoa; phylum Chordata; class Amphibia; order Caudata; family Salamandridae; genus Lissotriton; species Lissotriton helveticus. The sequence continues at coordinate 852,910,299 of NC_136063.1, forward strand.
GGGATGGGACCTCCTATCTTCCCCTCCACTGGTTTTATCTTCCCCCAGAACTGCTATGAAACTCCCTCTGACTCTAGAGCACTTGGAAGGGTGGTTAGGAGCATGAGGTTTTCGTCCCACTGGGGCTTGATGGGCCACAACTTATGGGATGGGGTTTGAACATCAAGGGATTCTGGAATCAGACCAAGAGGGGGCTAACTATGTCAGGGCTCATAGGTCTGGTGGTCTCCCAATCGTGGGTCTGTTGGCTTGCTGCCCAGAGTAGGTCCCACCGACCCCCTCAACCACTGGATTGATATAACTCAGTCCTGGGGTGGCTGGGATAGCAGGCATCAAAGAGAGCACTTCACTGCCGGTGTATAGTGGGGTAGGTGTGGATGCCTTGTGTGCGTGCTCAAGGATGATCTTTCAGGACAGTGTCCCCTCATAGATGGCCCATATTTCTAGTAGGGCCTCTCATTTAGCCCACTTCTGACCAGCATAATTGGTCTGTATGTGTGTCCTAGTGTGTTCTATGATGTTGTTGTCCAACGTTCCGGGCCTGTGTGGGGAACCTAGCTTGCATTTGGTCTAGTGGTGTCGTCATGATGGATTAGGAAACTTAAAAAGGGGGCTTTATAAACTTTTGACTATTTCAAGGCTTTAAATAATTGCAAATTCTACTTCGATCATAGGGAACCTGTGTACACAGGGCTTTACCAGTAATAATCTACTGGTTGCAATCTCTTAAAAAATGATACTCCACAAACGTGCTTGACACTTGACAGAGGCAAATACAATTAAATAGTAACAACCCGTAAAAAAAGTGCAATGGTTAGTTCAGAAAAGATTGAGTTGATTTTTTAGCAATAATGTAGCAAATGTAGAATTCTGCTTTGTGGGTAAAAACATTATTTCACACATGCATACGCTTACTAACATGGCACAACATTCAAACATGGAACACATTTGCAAAATTTTTAAAGCACCACAACATCAACAATTTATAAATGAAAAACCTAAGAGAAAATGGAAGAGGAAAATCCACAGGAAAAAATTATTATTTTGTCCAAATAAATCTTAGCCCCCTCCTAGCACCTACAGACCGAGGATAGCAGATACTCTGTGTGGTATACGGAACTAAGTGAGCCCCATAGTCTGTCAATATCGGCTCAGGGACAAAAATAGCAACAATATGTGCAGTGAAAAAGGAACAACTTGACAACTATGTGCCCCCTGTGGCCAGAAACAAGCTATACCTTATTCACCAACATTGTAATCATTCACTAACATCCTAATTGTACCCTATATCGCACCTAAGAGTCATGCATATGTTCTGTTGTACCGCCCAGTGGTCCAAGCAAACAAATTCAACTCTTCACTTCTTTCAGACACTCTTAGTGTGATAAAACTGACAGTCTCTAAGAAAACTATTTGAACTAAAAAATAAGATCATGGTGGTGGCCCTATACCAAACACCAATGGTCTAGGGTGGACCGGATGAGTAACGCTCAACGGTTCATGCAACATAAATAAGTGGCCCTATATAACACACAAAGGGCCCGGTGTGTACCAGTTGTCTAACATTCAACTGTTCAAGTGAAAAAAAGGAGTGGCCCTTTATAACACACCAAGGGACCAGGGTGTACCAGTTGTGTAATGCTCAACGGTTCAAGTGAAAAAATGTAAACTACCTTCACCTTCTCTATTGTGCTGACTAGGGAAAAGGCGATCTACATGCTAGTCCTAGTTTGCCACAAGCCACATACTGGGACTAAGAATTCAATGTATTCTCTTATCCTCATGACGGCGGTTTCCCGGCGGACCACTGCCCCACAGATTCAGCAGAACCTTTAATTAAATATGGCATCTGCTCACCTGTCTCATTGCGCAGATGTGAATCTATTCAGATAGGGGTCCTTGTTCTTCGGCAGCAGACGGGCGTGATAAACCATCGCTCCTGGCTGGCTCGGATATGAATTTACCTTGGAAAAATTAAAACACAAGAGGCATTTGGCAGAGTAGCATCTGAAGAAATCCTCAAAGTCATTGGTTTCGGCCATCATTTTATAAATTTCACAAGGTCCAATAAAGCAATTTGTGCCTTCTTTTACAATAAAAATCTGGGCCTAGTCATATATTATAGGTACAACCATCTGATAACGGGGATAGAGTTGGCTCTCGAACTTGGGGAGAGCTAGTGTGGACCAGTATGAATGTGTCCAGATGTCCGGCATGGGGAATACGTGATAACTACGTGTAGAGAGCATTCTGTGTCCTGATTGGCTGAGTGTTCCTAACTACATGTGACATCTAACTTTGTGGTATTTTGGAAACATGATCTTTGGCTAAACGTGTTTTATTTGGGCCAATTTCCTTGGACTTGTTTGTGGTGTAGGTGCCTATCTGTGGGATTGATCAGTATTTTGCCTGGTTGCCCATTTGTCTTCGTGAAGAAGGTACCCCACCAGAGAGCTATTAATCAGAAAGCCTGTATTTAGGTCCCAGGGCCTGTCTGACCAAGAATCTCAGACTAAGGAATACTGGGGAGATCATCTCAAGTGAACTTGACAGCAATGATACAAGTTTGTTTTTGCTTGTGCATAGGACAGAACGGTCATTGATATCATATATACCGTCAGTCTGATCATTATGCGTACAGCTGTCATGGCGTACATTGACATTGCTTTTACTAGTTTTGACATTGCTATACATGCATAATTTATGGCATACATTGACACTGGATTCACAGATATTAGAAAATTCATTGGATGTTATAAAATGTTTCCAGCAATCCTTTTTTAATAAGGATTTTGAACCTCTGTCTTTAGAGCCATAAATTAAGGTATTGGATGAGGGAATCCAGGTGGGCCTCGATCTTGCATGGACACAATGCAGCCAGACACAGCACTTACAGTACATGCAGCGATCACACACTCCCCATGCCAGACACCTTACCCACTGGCTGCATTCTGTCCACTGTATTGAGGAGCAGGGAAGAAGCTGGGTGGTGTTGGGAAGAAGCTTAGAGCTGAAGTGGCAAGCCACCTTTAGCAGTAATTATCTGGAAATCTTGATCCCCTCCTGACCCCACTCTGCCACATGCTTGTGTCTAAACAAAGCCCCCCTACAGCAGCAAAGAAAGACAGTAGTGCCCAGTGTATTTACCCACACGCATCTCATTGTTACCAGTTCTAAAGAACAATCCTAACCTGCCTCCTGCCAACTAGTCCTGTGTTTGTGACTTGCAGTTATGGAAGGTGGATTGAAGGGTCCAGCCATGAAAGTACACCAGGAATTATAGTTCTCCACCCTACCATTAACACCTTCAAAATGTTCAGCTGTGTGCTTGGATCTGTTGGACACAGGACCATCCCAAGTTTTACAGTGATGGGCACAGGGGTATCCATGCAACTACAATCTGCACTGGTGGGTACAGGTTGCTGAAGAAATATGCCCCTTCTCTTCAAAGTGAGTAGCTGAGAGGGCTGGGCACAGAGATGCCCTGTAATTGGTGGTGATGGACAGATGGAGAGTTGTGGACCAGTGTGTAAGATGCAGAGCAGCAAATTTATCAATGTTTTAGGTTGCCCTTGCGCCATGTAGGCTGACGCAAAACCTAGAATTTGATTTACCAAGCTATGCAAGGCCACCCTGCGTGGCTTGGAAAATCTGGTGTAACACAAGGCAATGCACTTCGCTGCCTTGTGTTACATTGCGTGGTGAAGGCGTTACATGGGTGCAATGTGCTGTTTCCGTCACAGCCACCATGGCATTTTGATGTATTTCCAAATTTATCAACACCGGTACACCTGGGAATGCCTCAGAAATTTACTCCATCCCACCAGAGGCAGGCACCCCTGCACCATGATGCAAGGGTACCTCTGCTAGCTCTGAGGTCCAATAAGTATGCCAGTACAAGGAGAGGTCAGGAACATGCCATATCATGCCTGCCCCCACCCTTTCATAGAACACAGCTAGGTGTCTTGCTGCATTGCATTGGATGAAAAAATTATGAATCTGCCCCAGAGATCACAGTCAGGTGGAATCTGTTTGAAAATCAACACCTCCAAGTGAATTGTGTAATCCTGGGCTAATCACTTTAGGCTCAAGGATACCTGAGATCTGTGTAGACACAGGGCGGCTAGATCAGCACCCTCACCCAGCCTTTGGTTCATAGTGGTAGACACAATGGAAGGTCATCAGACTGCTACTTTGGTACTTAAAAGTACAGATGAGTAAGCGAATGGGAGATCCATTCTTTGAACATTCAGTAGAAGGTCATGGCTGGCATAACCAAATCTAGGTGAGAGCATTAAAGAGGCCCCATGTAGGCATTAAAAAGGAGAAAGGATACAGTATTTCACTGAGTGAAGGTGACAGGGGCAGAACTGACCTTCTTTGTTTCCTGTGTCCCCTGCAGGGGTGCGTGAGGATCGTGGCCAGCAAGTCTGGGACGCCACAGGGTGTACGAGTGGGCAAATCACTATATTTTGCCCCCGCTACATGGAAACACAAAACCCGGCATGGATTATGAGGCAGGAAAAGCGCACTCCATAGCCGAGGAGGAAGGGCCAGCGCAGTACTCCAATGGGAGAAGACCAACTATGATTTAAACTGGCCCCCAGGTGTGACATCGCTGCTGGGGAGAATACGGGCACTGAAGAAAGCAGAAAGGCTGGAACGCGTCTGCCCTGTCCAGAGGTTCCTGGATACAACTACCTCTCATGTGCTTTGTAAGGACATAACAAACTCATTTGTTTGCGCTTTGAATTGGTAATAAACATCACCCCCTGTCACCGAGTGGACTTGGTCCCATTCTTTAGTGAGTGGGATTGGATGTAATATTCAACGGGGAGCAAGCACCAGTTTCCGGGACCCCCTTCCGTCCAGGAGCAACACGCTTGGCTTGCAAGCGAGTGGACTGTGTATTCAAAAATACAACCTGTCGCCCCCTGGAGTGGTGAAAAATGCGCACAAGTGCATTTGCCGTTTTGGGAGAAAGGAAGCAGTATTTCACTGCGTGAAGGTGACAGGGGCAGAACTGACCTTCTTTGTTTCCTGTGTCGCCTGCAAGGGTGCGTGAGGATCGTGGCCAGCAAGTCTGGGATGCCACAAGGTGTACGAGTGGGCAAATCACTGTTTTTTGCCCCTGCTACGTGGAAACAAAAAAACCCGGCATGGATTATGAGGCAGGAACAGCGCACTCCGTAGCCGAGGAGGAAGGGCCAGCGCAGTACTCCAATGGGAGAAGACCAACTATGATTTAAACCGGCCCCCAGGTGTGACATCGCTGCTGGGGAGAAAACGGGCACTGAAGAAAGCAGAAAGGCTTAAACGCGTCTGCCCTGTCCAGCGGTTCCTGGGTACAACAACTCCCTATCATATGCTTTGTAAGGACATAACATACTCCTTTGTTTGCGCTTTGAATTGGTAATAAACATCACCCCCTTTCACCGAATGGACATGGACCCATTCTTTTGTGAGTGGGATTGGATGTAATATATATAGATATGCTTTGGGTCATGTGATCAAGGGCTCGAGGCCCCGAAACGCGTTATGGCGGCGAAGGTGTTGCACGAATAATAAAAAAATTCGCAAACAACCTGAATGGGTCTGGTTTCGTTGTGTTCCTAAAAGACGGGAGAGCGAGCAACGAAGTTCCGTGAATATATATATATATATATATATATACATTTCTAAATGTTCCGTTTCCAATCACCCCTTTGTTTTATCTTCTTCCCAAAATACACAAACTCACTTCTCCTGTTCCTGGTCGCCCTATAATTTCTGCACGAGGTAGTATGAATGAAAACTTATCTAAATATGTTGATTTTTTTCTCCAACCCCACATGACCTCACTCCCTTCCTATTTAAAGGACACCACAGACTTTTTAGTTAAAATCAAAAACGTTAATTGGTGCTCTGATTTCTGTTTTTTGGTGATGGACATCGAATCTTTGTACACCAGTATTCCTCATTCTTTTGGTTTAGAGGCTATTACATATTATTTGGACACACGAGATGCAGTCCTGCGAGAACATAATGTCATGTTACTGGACATGATAGAAATTTGTCTTACCAACAATCATTTCCAGTTTGAAAAGGACATTTACTATCAGGAAAGAGGAATGGCTATGGGTTCGTGCTTCTCCCCCAGCTATTCATGTTTACATGTTGGCTGGTGGGAGGAGCACGTCTTACATAAAACACACCGCCAGTGGCTTCCACATCTAGCCCATTACTGGCGCTTTATAGATGACATATTCGTCATCTGGAAAGGCTCGCAGGATCAAGCCCAGTTGTTTGTTAATGATATTAACATCAACACTCGCAACCTAAAATTTACAGCCATGATTACTTCTAACTCGGCTGAGTTTCTAGATGTACAGATCTACATTGAACAGGGCAAGTTACAAACTAAGCTACACAGAAAAACGACGGCGGGAAATTCGATTCTCCACGCCCGTAGTGCCCATCCGTCCCACACCATAAACAGTATTCCCTACGGCGAATTTATTCACATTAGGAGAATTTGCAGTGACAACGATACCTCCAAGCAGTGTTTAGCAGAATCAGTACAGAGGTTTTTGAAGCAGGGATATAAATTAAAACTTTTAAATGTTACGCTCTCGAAAAAGTAATCACGCTCGAGAGATGAACTTCTGATCCCCAGAAACACAACTACATCCGTATCTAATTCTACTTGTTCTGTACGCCTTGTTACTAACTATTGCACACAACACCTTAAGATTAGACGGATCATTAACTCCGAATGGCCTATTGTATTAACTGATGTCATCTTAGGCCCCATTCTGCCACAATTACCTGCTATCACTTTCAGGAGAGCTCCTTCTATGAAGGATGCACTAGATAAGTCTCAGCCTGAGTTAACTCCTAAACCTAACTGGTTGGCAAAAACAGGTTTTTACAAGTGCTTGCTCCTTTGCCAGAAATGGAACACATTACAAATCAGCATTTAGCGACAAACTCATTGCGATTAATGAACATCTAACTTGTCGCAGTGAATTGGTCATATATAAATTAACTTGCACCTGTAATCTGTCATATATTGGCAGCACGAAGTTGCCAGCTAACCAGCGTATTCTGCAACATGTGCGAGCCATAGTCAATTCGGATAGTAGTTATCCAGTGGCTCGCCACTTTAAAGCCATCCACAATAACAAACTTGCAGATTTACACTACACTTTGTTAGGCTCGGTCCCAAACCCCGGACGGGGAGGTGATCGCGAAAAACTCCTCAGGCAAAAAGAAACGTATTTCATTTTACTGTTAGATTCACGGGCCCCTAATGGATTAAATGTTATTGATGAATTGCACAACTTTTTGTAAATAAGATATTATTGTGTAAATTGCATTTATTTCAACTTTGGTTTGTGGTAAAGATGTCCAGTCTGTTAAAAGGTTGTTGTAAATAGGTATGAAAACAAAAAGAATTTTTCTTGAATAATCTTTTTAAAATGAGTATTAAGATCAAGTTAAATTTGATGTATTGGACCAATTGTTTGCTTACCGGTGGGTGCACCTGCCATCACTACACTCTCATTTTAAGAGAGTCGTGTTTTTCACTATTGAAGCACTAGCACTTTAGTTATATCAGGCCAGTACCAGACTGTGATTATCACTTCATTGCTAAACTGAGTATTTGTGAAAAGATGGATACAATGAATACTTTGATACTTTACTGTATCTAGATAACAACTCTAAATGCACTATATGTACCTAGCTTATATGCACTTTACATCTGCACTTAACTTTAACATAAAGTTTTAGCCAGGAGATATTTTATCTTTATACCTACAGATAAACAAGTTGAGAATGAAATTGATGCACTTGCACTTTATTCTCAATTCTATTGCTGCTAAGTGTTATTTTTGCTACAATATTGTATATGTATTTCTAGTTTTGTTATTCATGTCCATTTTACTTGAATCGATCTTTGTTCTTTGTAAATAGAGCACTATGCTCAAATTATCGCGATACCTATATTAGGCATTTGAATTGTTTAACTTGTCATTGTTATTTTTGTCAGCTACTGTGCCTTCAAATTCACATTTGCCTTTCATCCATTTTTTAAGGTTGTTAGGGCTTTTAATCTCTTTAAACATAACACCTACTCCTGACGTGTCATGTGATCAAGCTCCGCCCTCGGAGCGAAACGCGTCATGGAGACCATTTGCTCTGTTATTGCTGCAAATAAATCTTCACTGCAACACGATTAACGGTGTGATGGCGATTTACTGAAATTCCTGTTGGAGTATTTTTCATTGGAGAAGGGGTCTGTTCCTGTTGTGTCCGTGTTGATAGCGGTCAAGGACTTCTTTTTATATATATATATATATATATATATATATATATATATATATATATATATATATATATATCGCAGCACATATCAACTCCATCCAGTTGAAAAATGGCAAGCACACTGGTATCCGATTTCGTGGATGATTTATTGCAAACCCCCCTTCACCCCAGACAGACACGTTTCGCTATACAAGCTTCACCAGTGTCAGTTTGTGTACAAAAATGATCGCCATTTTAAACCCCACCAATCATTGCTTTCTTCATCAGCATAGAAGATGGTATCAATGGTAAAAGCAGCAGCCATCTTACAATGTATATGACTTTATGCATTTCCTTGGTTAAAATGGCGAGTGATAAAGTGCTTAAGTGCTCATATTGAAACTTTTTTGTGAAACAACAAACAATTCATTATTGAAGTACATTCCAGGAAAAAATTCATCATGTGTATTAATACACAACAACTGCAAGGCAAAAATTGCACATTGATTGAATGTTCGGGGTGTATCCCCCACTTATTGTTTGTTGTAATTTTATATGCAGGATTCGGTCACACTACACTTTGTTAAAAAAAAAAAAAAATATATATATATATATATATAGAAATATATATATTTAAATATATATATACATATATATATATATTCACTGAAAAAACCATAGGTTTCAGGGGTGTTATAGTTAGCTGCATTTCACTCGTACAAAACCATAGAAATTCCTCCATTATAGTTAGTTCTGCTTACTATAAACCGCGCGCTTGCAATGCACTGCTGATGATGTCACATATTACATCATTCATACATCACTGATGACATCTCAAATGACATCACTGATGACATCATCCACTGAATGTTGTTTTATTTGATTTATAAATATGTATAATATATATAGCAATCTGCATTGAAGAATGAGTGGATATATAAGTGTCTGGATGGAGGATTTAGTAGCTGTATGATTGACTGTTTAAGTGAGTAATTAAAAGTGTCTCACTAAATACATGGGTTAGTGACTAAACTGTGTGAATGTCTGTATGAGTCTGACTGTTGCTGTGTAACCTGCCGCATCAGTAGGTCACTAGCTACATGAGTCTATATTAGGTATTGATTAGTTGGCTGAGTATTTTGTATCGGAGACTGAATGTGTGTGTGGTTGGGTGGGGGTGTATGACTCTGTGAAAAGATGTGTGAGAGGTTGATTAACTTGGTGCATGAGTTTAAGAGTGCATGTGGAAACAGTTGTTTGGGTGAGTGAGTGTGTTTCTAGGTGTGTTGATGAGCGATTATATCTCTCTGTGGTACATCTCCAACAAAGTAGAAAAATAAAAGGCAATGTATGTGACAGTTGTTGTATATAAATAAATATACATAAGAGTCAGTGATTGTGTGAGTGACTGTATGGATGAGTGTATACTTCTAATAGTGATTTTATAAAACACTAAGTATGAGGTACTATCTGTATGAATAAGTGAGTTTGTGTTTGTATAAGTGTGTAGGTGAGTAAATGTAAGTGTGATTGATTGTTTACATGAGTGAGTAAGATGACTGCATAACTGACTAGGATGAGTGCTGGTGTGTCAATGTGGATATTGGTGTATGAGTGCATTTGATAGTGTTTTATTGATCACTGACAGCATGTATGAGTGATTCTATGGGCGAGTGAGTAGATGTGTGTGTAGACCCATGAATCAGTTAGTGGGTATGTAGAAACTGGTACTGGTGTGTCAATGGTTTCAAAAATAGTACTATGTATTTTAGAGTGAGTGATCAAAGGTTATACTAGTGTGTGATGAGGTGTATCAGATTGTCACATGGATGATGTTATCAGTGATGTCATTTGAAATGTCATCAGTGATGTCACTGATCATGTCATGAATGATGTAATATATGACATCATCAGCAGTGCATTGCGGGCGCGCGAAATATAGTTACCAGAACTAACTATAACAGAGTAATTTCTATGGGTTTGTACGAGGGAAATGTCCAGCTAACTATAACACCCCTGAAACCTATGGTTTTTTCAGTGAATTTCTAAGGCTTTTTAAATGCTAATTCCTAATTATAACATGTCTGAAACCTATGTTTTTTCAGTAAATTTCAAAGGTTTTTGAAATGCGAATTTATAACTATAAAGTGTCTGAAAGGTATTTTTTTCAGAGAATTTGAAAAGTTTTTAAATTATAATTTTTAAATATAATAATACTTATATCTTTTTTTGGTACAGATTTTATTCTGTTTTTTAATTGTTTATTTTTAAATATTTTCTTTATTAAGTAGCATTATATTTTTTATATGAAATTTGCAAAGAATATATATTTTTTTAAATTCTAACTGAAATATAGTTTTTTTTTTCTAATTTAATTGTTTAGTTTTTTTTCACCTTTTTTTGGAGTCAGGCGTTGAAAGGGTACCCATCACGATGGGTGCACGGATTCTAGCCGCCATTTTAAAAAAAATTGTGAAGGATCCGCGTAAGTTAAGCGACGCCTTTGTGTTTTTTCAGTTACATCATTTACATTTAACATTATGTGATGTGCGCAATTGGTATGCGACCGATCTGCGACTCCTGGTCCAGCGCATTTGCGACACATGTGCATTATGGTATGTGACGTTTGCGCGATGGTGGGTCCCGCGCGACATCATATACGTGCTGGTGCGCGACTCCAGCAAATTTTTTTTATATCTAAAATTTATATATGTATCTTTAATAAACATATTAGGGCAAGACATTATCTAAGATACTTATAAAAATAATATATTTGTACTTAAAATAAACTTATATTACTTTTAAATGTAGTTTTGCTTAGTCGCGTTGGGTGCGTGCTTCGTGAGCGGATCCCATGTGACCTGAAAAAAAAAGATTTCATTGGTTCATAACACTTCCCACTGGAACTATTGAAGGACCCAACCCATTTCAATCATTCTTCTTGGTGCATCTTTGGAGAGACATCTCTGTGCTTTGAAGATCCCTTACTGCATCATTTTTGTGGGTGTTTTTAAAACAAAATAGAACAACATGGCTTCAGGACAGCAACAGCAGGAGGAGGAACATTCTAGAGAAGAAGAATTTTTGAAAGAGCCTCCATGTCATCAAAGGCCCGAATACTTCGTGTGGAAGTTCTTTACCTTTCCACCAGGCCAGAAGAAGGTAAATGCTACTAAAGTCACCTGCCACATTTGCCAAGGAATTTTACCTAGAGGAAGTAGCGAGAAGAAGTATTCTTGTGGTACTGCGTCGATGTATAAACATCTGAAGACCATACATCCTGTGAATCTGGCTCGGGATGAGTGTAGAGGAGCAGAAAGGAACCCTCCACCTGCAGTTCCAAGTACTTCTGGTACATCTTCTGGTACACCTGCAGCAGACATCCAACCTGAGTTTGCTCTCCTAGAGGAGCACTGCGTGAAGTGCAAGAAACTAATATGTTTTGGGGAGCAGTCTGTCGAAGCAGTTCGTGCTGCGCAACGGAACAATCGTTGCTAGTTTTTTGCTTGCTTTGTTTTTTTGGAATGCAAAATAATTCCTGAAGTTTCCTTTTTTTCATTCTTTTTTTTTTAAAACACCCACAAAATACAAAATTGTTCAGAAAAAAATATATAAAAGAAGAAAAAAAACATTCTTATAAGAACTACCTAATCTGGTTAAAGGAATAACTATAATTGTATTCTAATGTGTGAAAGTTTGGTTGAATATATGTGTAGAGTATGAATGACTGAAAGAATGTATTAGTAGTGTATGGACAATTTATAAGTGAAGATTTATGAGGAAGTACTGCCACGTTACAGTGCAAGCTCTTTAGCTGCATTGCGCTGTGGCACTTCCGAAGCACAGAGATGTGACATATGTTCATAAATATGTTGCAACTCTATGCTTCCCTCTTCACTGTTGCACAAAGTGCAGCCATGCTGTGACACAGATACCCTTGCACCATGGTGCAAGGATGTCTCTGTCGTGGGGCGATTGTTTTTTGAGCAGGAAGGGATACTCTCCTGCACAAAAACAATCTGTAAAGGCATTTTCCTCTTTCAATGTATGCTGTGGAATGCAGCATGCATTGAAAGAGGAAAACATGAGGAGAATTGAAAACAATTCTCCTCGTTGCCCCTTGCTACACCAACTCTAGGATGGTGTAGCATTCACACACATCTCCAGATTTACGATTTCTCATAAATCTGGAGATGTGTCTTGTTCTATGGGTGTTGCGTGGGAACACCCACAGCAACACCTATGGATTGCCCTTACAATGGTCGTATTTACAAAGAGAAGAAAAACTACACAGGGTGGCTTTTCCTCTCCTTGTAAATATGAAGGAGTGTCTGGCGCCATCAGTACGTTACAAAAAGTGACATACTGGTGGTGCAGGGTGCTTGTAAATCTGCCCCATAAGTGCTTAAGTATTGGCAGACTGATACAATAAGAACTTAGTGCTGGTTGGGTGATTGAAGAATTGCATGAGAGTGACAGGAGGTATCCTATTCTTCATGGGTACTACTTCAGAATTTAATAAAGTGGATCAATAGTATGTACTTAGAGATTTGAAGGAATTATGCACATTATATTGTAAGTGTACTTGTGTTTGTGCCTAAGTAATTTTTATAAGAATACCACTACTAACTGGAATGATGATAGTGCTGCAAACAGAGTGAATACTCCATTTATAAGTGCTTATGTATTGCTAGAGTGATAGGAAAAGTAGATACTGGTAGATAAGTGATTAAAGAAGTGCCTAGGATAGACTGGACAACTCCTACACTATATAAGTACTAACTAGGTATTTAGAAGAGTGTGTTGATAATATCTAGCTAGTTAAATATCTGTTTGAATAGTGCACAAAATATTATAGCTGGACGTGTGTTAGTAGTTAGGCTATTCCATAAGTTCATGACTAGTAACTAGAATAATTAAAGTATTGCAAACACAGAGATATCTCTCCAAAGATGCTCCAACAAGAATGATTGAAATAGGTGGGGTCTTCAATAGTTATGAACCAATCAAATCTTTTTTTTCAGGTCACATGGGAACCTATAACAGTGGGATTCCAACATTGCATAGGTATTAACTGGGTATTTAGAAGAGTGTATTAATAGTATGTAGTTTGTGGCAGGTATGTTTGCATAGTATATAAAGAAATGCACCTGTACTAGGCTTAGTGGCTAGGCCAATCCTTAAATATATGACTAATAACTAGAATAATTTCAGTACTGCAAAGAGAGTGCAAGATACGTTTATAAATGCTTAGGTATTGGGAAAGTGATAGGATACATACATAGCGCTGGCAAGGTGAATGGACAAGTGCAAGGGACAGATAGAAGGTTTCCTAGAGTGCATAGTTACTAACTGAGTCTTTAAAAGAGTGTATCAATTCTATGTAGGTGATTAGAACTCTGCATACATTATGCACAGAATATTGTAGCTGTACTAGTTTTTCTGATTAGACCATTCCTTTGGTAGTTGAATACTTAATAGAATAATTTCACTGTAATCAGAATACATCATTCCAGTAAGCGCCACTGCGCTGCATTGTAGAGAGGTGGTCTAGGCCGTGCCCCTTTTTACATCTCTCTACAATGCAGCTCTGTGGCACTTACTGGACACACCTAGTGGGCTAGTTGGACTCTAGGTACCCTCAGGATTCAAGGGAACTTAATGTCCCAACATAAAAAGGCCATAGGGCATGTTTACACAGTGGTGAAGGGAGGGGATGGGGCCTGATGTGACATGTGCAAAAAAGCCCTGTGGCACGTTTTAAGTTAGAGAATTAAGTCCCTTTAAATCCTGACAGTCCCTGGGTCCAACTAGCCCACCACGTACCTCTAGTAAGCAGCGCAGAGCTTAGTTGCAGAGAGTTAGTCTGAGGCCATGCCCCATTTTACACCTCTCTGCAATGAAACTCTGTGGCACTTACTGGCGATACCTGGTGGGTTAGTTGACCCCCAGGGACCCTCAGGATTTAAGGGGACTCTATCCCCCAACTTAAAAAGCCCACAGGGCGTGTTTGAACACGTCACCTCAGGCCCCCCTCCCTTCACCAGTGTGCAAACGCACCCCATGGCGCGTTGAAGAGGTTGTTTTACAACCCCTGCCCTTTTATGTACTAGGGGTTACAGAGGAGGTCATGCTAATCACAGGGGTACCCTAATGCATAGTGTTCTCTTGTGTATGTAGGTGTTTTCACTGTATTCTATGTGTCATTTAGCATACCACTGGCTCTAGGCCAGGTTAGTCACTGTGGAATAAAGAGAAGGATTTCTAGACTTTATAGGTACTAACTGAATATTTTAAAGACTATATCAATTCTATGTAGTTGATTACAGGTCTGCATACATAGTACACAGAATATTAAAGCTATACTAGTTTTTCTGATTAGGTCATTCCTTAGGTACTTGACTAGTTAATAGAAGAATTTCACTGTTGTAAAGAGAATACATACTGAATGTATAAGTGGTTCGGTTTCGGCAGACTGATAGGATACATAGATAGAGTTGGTTGGGTAATTGAAGAAATGCCTGGGATACATAGGACGATTCCTAGATTGCCTAGGTACTACTTTATTTAGTAGTTGATTAAGAGATTGATATACATAGTGCACAGCTGAATGTAGTAGTGCATTGATATTGTTTGCATTACTTAATCTTACCTTGACAGTAGTACATATCAAAAAACGGTTAACAATTTTTTACTTGTTTTCTTACAATTTAAATTTCTGAAAATGTTGTACTTTACAATTAGAATCTGTGAAAGAGAAGAAAAAATACAGTTATAATATACAATATTATACTTTTCCCAACATAACTTTAACATTATATGAATTATTTTGTTTGCCTTTTTTGCTGTTCTCAGAATATATTGAGTTTCACTACAAACAGTGATTTCAATGTTACTCATCACATAACAGCGGGCAAAAAAAAAGCAAAAAAAAACAATCTATAAGATTGTTTAAAAAAAACAAATCTGTGTCAAAAATATTTTCAATATAGTCAACTATTTCTCAACATTCCATAAAAACAACATCCTCAACAACATACCATATAATACAAATCACACTTAAATAAAATCCTTCTTTCTAAGAGAATTCTCTTGCTTCAATATGAAAGAACTGAAATAATAATTCAATGAACAATTCTTTATTTCTTCCAGATACTGTAAATGATGTTCTTTAAAAATATATGTTGTGAGAATGTCCAAGAAAAAGTCCTTAATTCAAATTAATACCTTTCCTCTAGGCCAAATGGTATTCCTGAAATCCTTTATATTGAAATTGTCCAATAGTAATCGTATTAATACACTTTAACTAGGGGTGGGCGGACATCTCCATTCCACCCACAGAATGTGCAGAGATTTGCCCCTTCCGCCTTTTGCAATGAAGGCGGAGAAACGGGTTAAATCTCCGCACACTCGGGGGCGTAACAGAAGTGACCGCCCGCCCGCCTCCTGCACGCCTCCCGCCCACAATATTAAATGTCTTTAAAAAGCCTTAGGATGAGATGTAAAATAAAACTTACCTTATCGCGGGCTTATCCTGGCATTCCTGGGCCATCCAGCCTTCTTCTTTGGAACTGCGCATGTGCGGGAGCCTGCGCATGCGCATTCCTGGCGAGGATTATCTGCTTTTCCACCCGGTAGGCAATCGGGCGGATTGCCTACCAGCGGAAAACCGGCGGATGGTCTTCCCGTCCACCGGGGTCTCCCCCGCCATGGTAATGTGGCAGGGGGAAATTAGAGGCGGGTGGAGGTTTTTGATGGGCGGATCGCCACCGACATACGGGCGGTGGCCATCCACCTGTTATCTTAATGGGCCCCTATGTGTCCAACATGTTTGTTTTGACAATATCTGTACTTTCTGGTTCTTTTTCTGCTAAATATTCAATTTCTTGTACAGATTTAAGTTCTCAATTTTGCATTGCAGCAAGACCTAGACTCACCCAAATGATTCTTCTAGATTTCAAGTATAAACTTGCAGATGATGTGAGCATTCATATGCTCCAATTTCTCGATGAGATAACATCTTCAAACTGAAACTGTACAATTTCTTACTAAGTCTCTTTTCATGAGAAATTTCCTCCCACATTTCATTCAACTATGTCTTTTTTGATTTTGTTATGTAAGATGTCACATACCGGGCAACAGCAATGGAATTATCCGCAACATACTGGATATCCATATTAGCATTGCACATTGAGAGAATAACAGGATTCTAATCATTGATATAATTTGATTCTTCACTTCTTCTCAAATTGTATGTATTTTTAGGAGATTTTCTAGTAATGGTATGTCTCACAGCTGACATGAAACTGTTTACTCTTCCTTTGGATGTTACTGGATGTGGAAATCCAAAACAACATTTGGTATAAAACTTGTCCTTAGACTTGTACTTTCAGCGACAGTATTTCCCACATCGATGACTTTGGAATCGTAAGACTTGTTGCCTTAAGGTGTTTTCTTCTGTTCTTTTTGGAATAGCACATGTGACATATTCTTCAATAAAAGACAAAACAGTGTCATCCAAATCAGTTCCAAATTTGGGTGCATCCTTGATCCATAACCGTATATATATGTGAGGAGCACCACTAGCTTGATACTTCTTTTTCCAAAAGAAATCCACAACTTCTCCAAGAGGAGGATTATTTTTATTACAGATAAAATACATCATAGCTTCAAACCTATGATTGAAATACAGGATCCAAAGAGCACAATTCTCCAGGTGTCTTGTATTCCATATTTATTATATTCAAATTTGCTTCTCGAAGAAAATCAAGTAAATCATCCCAAGCGTATTCAGCACAGCTTAGGGTAACAAATCACGTAAGAGTTCCTAGGTTCCTTAGCATACATTTAAGTTCTCCATGACGAGGATACCAATTCTCATTAGTACCAAGCTGACATGCCATCTAATTAATCAACTGAGATTCTAAATGATTGTCTCTCTGATGTACTTTATCAATAAATTCCTTTGCAGAAACATTTTGAAGATTTACTCCTGTTTTTAATATGTGGTTAACTGCATATGAAACTCCAGGCAAATCACTCTCAAACAAAAGATGAAATATATATGGGATACATTGTTGAAATCTTGGATCTTCTGCATACATTCTTGTTGTCTGATATTCAGATGCAGGAATCTGCACTGATCGTTCATCATATCGTCCGCCTTTTCCACAGCTGCGGAAAACAGCGAGCTTCCAAACTTTTTTCCCAATCACTCATGGGAGTCCCCTTTGCTTTCTTCATTTGGAATAATTCAATTGTATTCCCCATCACTTCTTTCGAATGAACTGGATGTACACTATAATGTTCATGGATTTCTTCACTTTTGGACGTGTCCACTTTTTCATTTTGACCACTTGACATTTCACTGTCATCTGCTAAAAGTATTTCTTCTTCTTCCACATACACATTTTTGTAGTAATTATTGTTTTTCATCAGATATAATGTTGCTTTTTGCACTTTCCTAACATCCACTAATGCTTGCCAGATTTTCTTACTCTTAGTAGGAACACCATTAACTAGAATAACTAGTGGTTCACTTTCTACATTCTCAACACCAATAGTTTCAATATTTTTCTTTAAATCTAGAGGTAAATCTACAACTTTTCCTTTTAACCTACTCTGTAAATCTGTAGGAGGCAATTTACCTGTTTTAGGCTCCATACGAACAGTAGCCTGAAATGGGTGCACACATTGAATCAGAATAGACTTCTACGTATTTAAATCTATCAGTTTCGGAGGAATAGCTCACAACTCTGGATTATTATGGACAGCTCTAGCGGGCCTTTTATTCTCGTCTAATTTGTTATAACAATATTTACAAATACGCTGATCAGAACCCAAATCAAAACAATTCTCTACCAACAAATAAGTTGCAAAATCCTTCCATTTATCATTATTTTCTCTTTCACTTTTTAAATACAGATCAACAGTCGTAGCATGATTTTTATAGTGATTTCACCGGCAACAAATACAAGAATAATTTGGCTTTTCACCTGAAATTACCTTAAACTTTGTAATTTGTTCTTCAAAATGTTTTGTAGTAGTATGTTGCACATTCTCTTCAACATTTTCTTCTATTAATGTGTTAGTTTCTGCACTCTCTTGTTCAGAACCAAAGTAACAAAACTCAATTTCATCATAAACCTTCTTTACATCTGATACTGACCCACGCAAAAGAGCACTGTTCAATTCATTTAAAAGTATTGCTGGACTTTTTGCATAATACAATCTTCTGACTAACTTCCGCATTTGAGAATTATGTACTGCTAACATTCTGAAATGATGAAAAACACTTTGACATACTTTCCTAGAATGACAAGCCAGAGAATTACCTTGCAAACCAGTATTTTTTCTCACTCAAGTCCTAGATCTAGTCCTCGCAACATCTTAATCTTTTGTTTAACACTTTTTCTACTATACGCTTGTAAGAAATTGTGTAAAATATCAATAGATTCCTGTTGTATACTACAAATACTACTGCAATCCCAAGTATACACTGGGGCTTTAGAACGTCTCCCTAGAACTTCATCAGCTATTAGTTCTTCTACATTTCTAGAAACCACCTTCCCTTTCTCAATAGGACAACCATTTTTAACCTCATAAGCTCCACCACTGGTATCAACTGCATGCAATAAAGTATTAGTCTGAAAATAACTCTCTTCATTAAAGAAAGGCTCTAAATATGAACTGTGTTTCCATTCACCAAAAGAAATATCACAAAAATTAGTTCTGTTAATTACTCTTTTGGTTTTACTTTTGGCCTTCATAAATTGGATTGGTGTATCCAGTGTTCGAATTCTGTTTAAAACTAAAATGAATAATTTCCTTTTTAATTCAAAAGCCTTCTCAACAATAATTTCTATTTATTTTTTATTTTTATAAAATGCTGCTCTTCTTTTATATGTTTTCACATCTTTTAAGAAATTGAAGACAACTCTATTGTAAAATTATTTCTTTATTATTTCTTGATACTGCCTCTGCCACCTTTTACCATACATTGTGTCTTTTGAATGTAATTTCCCATTTTTTACAATTTCTTTTTTTCATTTTTGTATTGTTGTTGAGGCATTCTTTATACTTTCCACAATCTGCACACTCTTTCTAGGCTTTGAAAGTTTTTAAATAATTTCTTTTGTTGTCTTACCGCAAGACTTTTTCTTTTTTCCAACATGCTGTTGTTCATCCAATACTTGTTGTTGAGTTTTTTTTCAATTAATAGTCCTTTTTGTGTTTTTTTCTCTTTTCTGTTTTTCTAGCCATAATAAGTTTCTTTTAATGATGATGAGCAATATCTGGAAAAAAAATATGATATTACTTTAAAAATCTATAAAATATATTATTCTATAACTAAACAAACACATTCTATATAAAAAACATTTAAACACTCTCTTTACAAATCACATTTAATATAATACAGTACACAGCTATTAATTAAATAAATATTAAAATGAATAAGAGCAACACAAATGCATAGACTATGAATGAGTACCTAGAGTACTAGTAGTTCCCATCAAAGTAACTTTATAAGTACTAATGTTTCAGTAGAGGGATTTCATTGTGGCCTACTTCTGTCAATATGATCGCAAGAAATGCACACAGGCTCACAGTGTGATTCAACAAAAACATTACTTTTCCCTGCACTTTTAATAAGACTGACTCACTAGTCTGCAAAAAATTAGGAGACCACATACATTGTTCACATTTGACTGTACTACTGCTTGTCTGAATGCCTGACTCATTGTCCAAGTGCATAAATAGTGACTGTGTTCTGATACTGCTAATAGTTATCATCAGGATTAGTTTATAAGCACTTATATGTCTGCAGAGAGATTAAATAAGCACATGCTTCTGTCAGGATGAATCTAAGACTGGACAAAGACTCACAGTGTGATTCCAGAAAAGCAAGACTATTCCCTGGACTTTAGCAGGAGTGATTCAGTAGTCTGGAAGGGGTTAGGTGACCGCATACATTCTACACATTTGACCACAGTACTTCTTGTCTGAATGCCTAAAACATTCTGCAAATGCATAGCCAGTGACTGGGTTCTGATACTACCACTAGTTGACAACAGGATACGTTTTTAAGCAGTTATGTGTCAGCAAAGAGATTAAATAACCACATGCTTCTGTCAGAATGGTTGTACAAGTGGACACAGACGCACAGTGTGATTCTAGACAAGCAAGAGTATTCCCTTGACTTTAGCAGGAGAGACTCAGTAGTCTGGAAGGGTTTTATATGACCGCATACATTCTACATAATTGACTGTTCTACTGCTTATCTGAATGCTTGAATCATTCTGCAAACGCATAAGCAGTGACTGGGCTCTGATACTACTAATAGTTGACAACAGGATACGTTTCTAAGCAGTTATGTGTCAGCAAAGAGATTAAATAACCACATGATTCTGTGAGAATGGCTGTACAAGTGAACACAGACTCACAGTGTGATACCAGACAAGGAAGACTATTTCCTGGACTTTTAACAGGAGAGACTCAGTAGTCTGGAAGGGGTTAGGTGACTGTATATATTCTACACATTTGACTACATCACGGCTAGTCTGGAAGGGGTTAAGTAACCACTGCTTATATGAATGACTGAATCGTTTGGCAAATGCATAAGCAGTGACTGGGTTCTGAGACTACTAGTAGGTGACAGCAGGATACGTTTTTAAGCAGATATGTGTCAGCAAGAGTATTCCCTGGACTTTAGCAGGAGAGACTCAGTAATCTGGAAGGGTTAGGTGACCGCATACATTCTTTCCCAATTGACTGAGAACTTTTTGCCACAACTCTGAACTTTGCCTGCTCACTTGAAGTTTGCCTGAGGATCGTTCCATAGGGGCACAGGAACCTGTTGCAGCTTTAATCTGCTGCCTGCCCGTTCTGCTCACACTAAAACCGCGGACCGCGCGCTGCCTGGACTCCATCTCCCAGGGGGCAGCGTGGTCTCGCGAGAGGCGAGGAGCAGCCTCCACCAACCCAGGGCCCATAAATCCTGACAAAACCCCCCGCGGCGAGTGAGAACTTTTTGCCACAACTCTGAACTTTGCCTGCTCACCTGAACTTTGCCTGGGGATCGGTCCATAGGGGCACAGGACCCTGTTGCAGCTTGAATCTGCTGCCTGCCTGTTCTGCTCACGCTGAAACCGCGGACCGCGCGCTGCCTGGACTCCATCTCCCAGGGGGCAGCACGGTCTCGCAAGAGGCGAGGAGCAGCCTCCACCAACCCAGGGCCCATAAATCCTGACGCGGCCCCACGCGGCGAGGGAGAACTTTTTGCCACAACTCTGAACTTTGCCTGCTCGCCTGAACCTTGCCTGGGGATCGGTCCATAGGGGCATATGACCCTGTTACAGCTTGAATCCGCTGCCTGCCCATTCTGCTCATGCTGAAACTGCGGACCGTGAGCTGCCCAAACTCCATCTCCCAGGGGGCAGCGCGGTGTCGCGAGAGGCGAGGCGCAGCCTCCACCAACCCAGGGCCCATAAATCCTGACGTTGGCACCCTCGGCATGGGAGAACTTTTTGCCACAACTCTGAACTTTGCCTGCTCACCTGAAGATTGCCTGGGGATCGGTCCATAGGGGCACAGGACACTGTTGTAGCTTGAATCCGCTGCCTGCCTGTTCTGCTCACGCTGAAACCGCAGACCGCGCGCTGCCCGGACTCCATCTCCCAGGGGGCAGCACGGTCTCGCGAGAGGAGAGGAGCAGCCTTCACCAACCCAGGACCCATAAATCCTGACACGGGCCCCCGCAGCGTGGTGAAGCCTGGGCCAAGGGCGGGCCTGTCCCTGCCCGACTGTGCCCGTTTGAGGCTGGGCTGGGCCTATCCTCTTGGTTTATTTTTATTTTTTCTTTCTTAATCACTGCCATTATTTTGGTTTAATACTTACAATTTATTGTCATGTATTAGGAGGTTTGATCAGTAAATGATTGGTTTGGCCATGAACTAATTTCTGTTTCCTGTTTAAACTTGTATCAAGATCATATTTGGGTAATTACAATAGGCAAAATGAAGTTACCTAGTCCTAAACCCCCCTCGGCTGCCAGGACAGTGGTTGACTCTCAGCAGACTTTGCTGTATTATCTTACGGGGGCGGTAGGGGTTCTTGACAAACAGATCTCGCCTGTCGAAGAATCAATAGAAGCAGGTTCTTCCAGGCTGAGCTCGGATATAGCACTTTCAGATGAGCCCCCCATCCAATGATCAAGGCACTTCTAACAAAGGCGTTCTCAATGGTTATATCCAGCCTAGCACAGAGGAGATTTTACTTATCGATAGTGACTCCCCCTCGCAACCACCACAAAAAAGGCATAAAAACCCACGTCCCATAGATACTCATACCATTAATAGAGCCACACTTAATTTTCATGTAGCTCCCAAGGTGACTAAACCAGTGAAACAGACCCCACAAGGGAAAAAACGGGTGGGGTGCAGTAAAGGCCATACCAAGGGTAAGGCCGCATTAAATGGCAATCCTGATATGTATAGCGACATTAAGAACCTATCTACCCTGATTGAAAGATTGGATCTTTATTTGAGAGTTAGGCTGGATCAGTTATCATCCAGACTGACTACGATTGAGGATCTTATCTCTAGTATTTGCACCCAGGGGGGAGCCGCAATCATTGGTCTTGGAGCCCAGGGCACAATAAACACGTGCGGGAGTATTCCGACTGGGCCAGAAAACCATATACCAACAGGTCTCCTTACTGACTCAGAGAGGGAGTATAGTAGTAAAGAGGATATCTTAACGAAAAATTGTTCTACAGTTTATGGAAGTAACAGGGTCGAACATGAGACAATTCTCCCGCTGGCTAATAGGCCGGCGAAAGGGGGTGACAATGTTGTTAAAAGGTAAACTGGAACACTTGACCCTCTACAATCAACACACTCCCCTCAGACCCATCTACCCCCTGTCTTGAACTCACTACACTACCTGCGGGACCAGCGGACGTCCGATCACCATTTAGACCTCCCCCCAGCGGCAACACCATATATCGTTGTTCTGGCTAATGTCCCAAAAAAGCAGGCTGCAGACGATGAATCATGGGTTTCCTTAAGAAACAAATCACTTTATTAGCTAGGTAGAAGGGTAGGCTTGACCAAACAATTATACCATGAATTCAAGATGGCAAGACGGGTACAGTGGGTGGGCCACCGAGAAAAAATGGTAACAGGTGACTGTATAGTTTTAACATTTGCATCCCCGCTATTGGTCAACAAAATTCTAGGGGGGGCGAGAACCACTTTGTAGACGCAATGGGGATTAACATACTACCGTTAGGGTTCTTTTACCCTCCCCAACCACGCTATGAAAATACTGCCAAGACTAGACTTGATCCTACTGATTATAGCCAGACGTACATTGTCCCCACACACAACAGATTTAACCCCCTCTCAGACTTGAAAGACAATAATTGACTGGTTGATTGTGACCCTTTTTTCCAGGGGCAACGGCCGGCACTTTTTACCCCAGGTCAACATCAACTGGAACTTTTAATGACATCAAATCCCTTCAGCTGTGTAGGTGCCACTAGCCTCCCAGAAGAGGTTACTGATCTGGTTGGATCTGGAGTCTTGTTGCAAACGGAGGAGAATAAAATCTCACCAACGTCTTCTAAATTAAATGAGGAACCAAACATCGAAGTTCCTAACGGTCCCCGTATATCAGGAACCTTTAAACGTAATATTATTTTTGGGAACGTGGCAGGACTTTGATCTAAAACGACCAATGATATCTTTTAGACTTGGTGGAAAAATATAATATCCTGTGTTTTCAGGAAACATGGACAAGCACAGATATACATCTCGAGGGTTATAAAACGTATACTTCATATGCCCTACCATCAACCTCGGGTAGGAAAAAAGGTGGTCTGATAAAGTTTATCTCAAACACCCTAGCAATTGAGGATATAGCCCCTTTAAGATTGGAAACTAATTTCCAAATTTGGAATCTTAAAATAAATAAATCCGCTAATTATCTCTTGGTTAATTTATATAATATTTTAGAACAGGCAGACCTCATGATAGTTCTAAATTATATTTTTTCCTCCCTACAGGAACTAAGAAACAAGCGACTTAAAAAAGATTTGAAGTTAATTTGGGGAGGTGATTTTAATTTATCGCTTTGTAAGAACAGAAATATTAAAAATTGTGGAATTCTGGACGAGCACAATACTGCTCTAACCCATTACCCTCACTCAAATATTGGTAATTGCCTGAATTAAATTATGTTAGCCTTGGTGTTGGGTTTTGCAAATGAGCTGATGGTTCCCCCCGTTCCATTCTCTGCCACATTTAACGGCAGGGGGCTTTCCAGCATCATTGATTATATTTTTGTTTCAAGCAGCATGGAACCCATTATCCAGGGTTTCTCAACTGTCAACAACTCTGTAAGCGACCACTTCCCTAATACTCTTTCAGTACTTATTTCTATTAGCCCAGTAAAGCCTAATTCAACATGCAATTTGGGTGTACAAATTCTAAACTTGGACAGATTAAATGGTTTCTCGCTACAATGGATGAAAATTGATCCAACTGTAATAACATCCAAAGTAGTGAAGAAAGCGCTGCCATTAATCGAAAAATGTTTAAACCCAGACACTGTGCACGAAGAGATATTGGCTAGCTATATAAGCATCACTAAAATTGTACAAGACGTCCTTTTCCAGAAAGTGGAAGCTAAAAGGTTAACTGCTAATGGGTGGTTTAATAAAGCGTGCACAAAAGCCTATTCCAGTCTGAAAGCAGCACTCCATAATTCACCCAGGGACAAGGAAGAAATTATTAAACTTAGAAAAATCTATAACAAGGTAATAAAATTCCGTAAGGTAGAACAAAAAAATTACTTATGGGATCAATTGCATAAAAGTTGCACTAAGAAATATAGGGCTAACTTTTGGAAAGTTGTTAAAACCCCTTTTCTGCTGGGTGAAACGGAGCATCCCAAAATAGATGTCGCTGTTGATGCTACTACATGGATTAAGCATTTCACCCAGATATTTAGTTTAGACTTACATGATTGCACTGACCCATTTGAAATAGAAGGGCAGGCATCACCCCTACCACAAACATCTTTTCCAATTCCACTCAACTTTATGCTCCAGGAAGTGGAAGATGCTTTATTAGCTAGAAAGGGAGGGAAAGCACCGGGCCCTGATGGGGTCCCGGTCGATCTTTTTAAATATAACTTGGAATTATGGTCATCTATTTTGACTAAAGTGCTTGAAGCTGCTTGTGTCATAGGGCTAGTTGACTCATGGTCAGCCTCAATCCTTGTTCCCATTTTTAAAAAGGGCGATCGCCATAGTCCATCATGTTATCGTCCTATTTCCCTTCTTGATTCCCTCGGTAAGGTGGCGGGTCGTATCCTCCTGGAATGACTCCAAACCTGGGCAGACGACCGCAATATAGTTTCAGACTTACAGTACGGGTTCAGAGAGGGACTAGGTACAGTGGAACAAGCACTCAACTTGTCCCTTCTAATGGGGAAATATGTTGGAGCAAAAGGTGGACAACTATATATGGCTTACGTCGATTTAACAGCCACTTTCGACTGTGTAAGCCATTTTAAATAATGGGCGATCCTCCTGGAAATGGGTAAAGAACCACCATTGGTCAACTTCCTCCGTGAACTCCGTTTCGAGGCGACAGCAACAGTGAGGTATGGGCTTAGGGGCGAACTCACAGCATCATTTGGAGTGGAGAGGGGGGTCAGGCAAGGCTGCGTCCTGGCTCCCTTCCTCTTTACACAAATGGGTTGGAAACAGCTATGTTGGAAGGGGGCCTGGACCTGCCCTACATCAGATCTCGGCTAATACCGGCCCTCCTGTACGCCGATGATGCCGTGATTTTAACTAGAACCCTTCTGGGGCTCCAACGCAGTGTAGAAAGATACCGCAGCTTTATGGCTGGCCTGCATCTTAAAATTAATATTTAAAAAACTTTGTAATGTACTCGGGAACGGGACCCAAGAAAACAAGGGATATTTTTATTGAGAATAGAAAGCTGGAAAGAACAAACACATATCCGTACTTGGGGATTTTAATAGACAATAAGTCTTCGTGGAAACAGGCGATTGAGGCAAGGAAATTATTGTTTCTCAGGGCAACAACTGCCCTGATAGCATTTGCGCAAAGGTTAGGCAAAAGGTCAGCACCTGAAATGATTAAGATATTTCATGCCAAAAGCATCAGTGTAGCATGTTACGGAGCAGGGGTCTGGGGACATGGGAAGGTGGACGCTCTCCAGAACGTAGAGAATAGTTTTTTGAGATATTTACTTGCTCTTCCACAGAGCTCCTTGACCTATTGCTGCCATTTAGAATTGGGAAAAGTACATATATTAGATACTATTAAACTTCAACCAATTCTTTTATGGCACCGTGTCTGGACGTCCCCAAAAAGTGAACTATCCCAAAACCTTCTCCGTGACTGCCTTTTGCTTGAAAATAGGTACAAGATCAGCTGGCTGGTTTATGTAAAAAACTTTCTTTAAGACCTGGGCCTGGGGAAATATTATCTGTCACCATCAACCATATCGGAAGTATCAAGAAGGTCTTTAAAAAAGATCTGTATGTCACATTTGTAAGAGCTAAGACTAAATACTGAGGTCGGAAAAAGCTCAGGGCAGCATATTTTAACTATTCAGACTACTTTATCTATGCAGCCTTACTTAACATACACGATTCAGAAAAGGGGGTGGTGATGAACAGAGTGTCTGAATTAAGCAGACCACTCTTACCCAGTCCAAAGATCAGGGCTTGATCCATCACCGTTATTTATCTCACTGCCCCATCCCAGCTCAGAACCTGGCTATATGCAAATGAGTCTGTCCCTGGCCCAGTGCATCATGGGAACAGGGCATACCAAACTACCAAGCCAATTCTTCACCAGAAAGGAGACAAGCTACCGGGGACCGGTTTCTGGCATTTCAGCCTCTTCGGCCCGGCTTGCTTGAATCCTGATGGAGCAGTGAGAAAGGGACTCATGTCTGAGTATACCCTGCCACACCTATAGTGGCCAAAAACGATTCAGAAAAGGGGGTGGTGATGAACAGAGTGTCTGAATTAAGCAGACCACTCTTACCCAGTCCAAAGATCAGGGCTTGATCCATCACCGTTATTTATCTCACTGCCCCATCCCAGCTCAGAACCTGGCTATATGCAAATTAGTCTGTCCCTGGCCCAGTGCATCATGGGAACAGGGCAGACCAAACTACCAAGCCAATTCTTCACCAGAAAGGAGACAAGCTACCGGGGACCGGTTTCTGGCATTTCAGCCTCTTCGGCCCGGCTTGCTTGAATCCTGATGGAGCAGTGAGAAAGGGACTCATGTCTGAGTATACCCTGCCACACCTATAGTGGCCAAAAACGATTCAGAAAAGGGGGTGGTGATGAACAGAGTGTCTGAATTAAGCAGACCACTCTTACCCAGTCCAAAGATCAGGGCTTGATCCATCACCGTTATTTATCTCACTGCCCCATCCCAGCTCAGAACCTGGCTATATGCAAATTAGTCTGTCCCTGGCCCAGTGCATCATGGGAACAGGGCAGACCAAACTACCAAGCCAATTCTTCACCAGAAAGGAGACAAGCTACCGGGGACCGGTTTCTGGCATTTCAGCCTCTTCGGCCCGGCTTGCTTGAATCCTGATGGAGCAGTGAGAAAGGGACTCATGTCTGAGTATACCCTGCCACACCTATAGTGGCCAAAACGATTCAGAAAAGGGGGTGGTGATGAACAGAGTGTCTGAATTAAGCATACCACTCTTACCCAGTCCAAAGATCAGGGCTTGATCCATCACCGTTATTTATCTCACTGCCCCATCCCAGCTCAGAACCTGGCTATATGCAAATTAGTCTGTCCCTGGCCCAGTGCATCATGGGAACAGGGCAGACCAAACTACCAAGCCAATTCTTCACCAGAAAGGAGACAAGCTACCGGGGACCGGTTTCTGGCATTTCAGCCTCTTCGGCCCGGCTTGCTTGAATCCTGATGGAGCAGTGAGAAAGGGACTCATGTCTGAGTATACCCTGCCACACCTATAGTGGCCAAAAACGATTCAGAAAAGGGGGTGGTGATGAACAGAGTGTCTGAATTAAGCAGACCACTCTTACCCAGTCCAAAGATCAGGGCTTGATCCATCACCGTTATTTATCTCACTGCCCCATCCCAGCTCAGAACCTGGCTATATGCAAATTAGTCGGACCCTGGCCCAGTGCATCATGGGAACAGGGCAGACCAAACTACCAAGCCAATTCTTCACCAGAAAGGAGACAAGCTACCGGGGACCGGTTTCTGGCATTTCAGCCTCTTCGGCCCGGCTTGCTTGAATCCTGATGGAGCAGTGAGAAAGGGACTCATGTCTGAGTATACCCTGCCACACCTATAGTGTGTAATGGCAGAAACCGGTCCCCGGAAGCTTGTTTCCTTCCCAGTACAAGTATTGGCTTGGTAGTTTGGTTTGCCCTGTTCCCATCATGCACTGGGACAGGAACAGACTAATTTGCATATAGCCAAGTTCTGAGCTGGGATGGTGCAGTGAGCTAAAAAACGGTGTTGGATCAAGCCCTGATCTTTGGACTGGGTAAGAGTGGTCTGCTTAATTCAGGCACTCTGTTCATCACCACCCCCTTTTCTGAATCATTTTGTCCACCATAAGCGTGGAAGGGTATACTCAGATGTGAGTCCCTTGCTCATAGCACCATCAGGATTCAAGCAAGCCGGGCCGAAGACGCCTGAAATGGCAGAAACCGGTCCCCGGAAGCTTGTTTCCTTCCCAGTACAAGCATTGGCTTGGTAGTTTGGTTTGCCCTGTTCCCATCATGCACTGGGACAGGAACAGACTAATTTGCATATAGCCAAGTTCTGAGCTGGGATGGTGCAGTGAGCTAAAAAACGGTGATGGATCAAGCCCTGATCTTTGGACTGGGTAAGAGTGGTCTGCTTAATTCAGGCACTCTGTTCATCACCACCCCCTTTTCTGAATCATTTTGTCCACCATAAGCGTGGAAGGGTATACTCAGATGTGAGTCCCTTGCTCATTGCACCATCAGGATTCAAGCAAGCCGGGCCGAAGACGCCTGAAATGGCAGAAACCGGTCCCCGGAAGCTTGTTTCCTTCCCAGTACAAGAATTGGCTTGGTAGTTTGGTTTGCCCTGTTCCCATCATGCACTGGGACAGGAACAGACTAATTTGCATATAGCCAAGTTCTGAGCTGGGATGGTGCAGTGAGCTAAAAAACGGTGATGGATCAAGCCCTGATCTTTGGACTGGGTAAGAGTGGTCTGCTTAATTCAGGTACTCTGTTCATCACCTCCCCCTTTTCTGAATCATTTTGTCCACCATAAGCGTGGAAGGGTATACTCAGATGTGAGTCCCTTGCTCATTGCACCATCAGGATTCAAGCAAGCCGGGCCGAAGACGCCTGAAATGGCAGAAACCGGTCCCCGGAAGCTTGTTTCCTTCCCAGTACAAGAATTGGCTTGGTAGTTTGGTTTGCCCTGTTCCCATCATGCACTGGGACAGGAACAGACTAATTTGCATATAGCCAAGTTCTGAGCTGGGATGGTGCAGTGAGCTAAAAAACGGTGATGGATCAAGCCCTGATCTTTGGACTGGGTAAGAGTGGTCTGCTTAATTCAGGCACTCTGTTCATCACCACCCCCTTTTCTGAATTACTTAACATACAAGCTGAGCAACTATGAGAAATTTTTACTGACCTGTTTTAGGTTCAACATTTTCCATCGTTTGGTGACAGTTCCGCAGGTTAACGACTGGTCTAAGAACCTCTCGGTATGTACTTGTGATGATGCCACCTCTCAATCTTTGATACATACTGTTTTATTTTGTAAATGTTATAACGAGCCCAGGAAAACTTGGATAATACCAATTTAAAAAATGTTGGGCCTGCTTAGATGCCGCCCTGCTTTTCTTGCCCTCCAATTTCTGGAAGAGGAATTATATGCAAAAAATATTGCCCGCTTCCTCAAGTTCTGTGTTAAGCATAGAGCAAATCTTGGTTAAAGTCACTTCTGGCCCATATCACCCAAAGTACTTTGTGTCACCTCATAAATTGATTCATCGAAAATGTTATTGTATTTTGAACTGGTTTTTTTTAACACTGTGTTATTGTGTACTGTGATGTTTTATACACATATTGTCATTCTTGTATTTTTATATGAACGTTAATGGTTTTCTATGAAATTTGATAACCGATTAAAGGAATTTGACTTCACTTGACTTGACTGTACCAATGCCTATCTGAATGCCTGAATCATTCTACAAATGCATAAGCAGTGACTGGGTTCTGATACTACTAATAGTTGACAACAGGATACATTTTTAAGCTGTTATGTGTCAGCAACGAGATTAAACAACTGCATGATTCTTTGAGAATGGTTGCACAAGATAAGACAGACTTACAGTGTGATTCCAGACAAGGAAGAATATTCCCTGGACTTTAGCAGGAGAGACTCAGTAGTCTGGAAGGGGTTAGGTGTCTGTATACATTCTACACATTTTTTTTTACATCACTGCTTGTCTCAATGCCTGAATCATTCCTCAAATATTTAAGCAGTGACTGGGTTCTGATACTACTAATAGTTCACAACAGGATACGTTTTTATGCAGTTATGTCTCAGCAAAGAGATTAAATAACCACATGCTTCTGTCAGAATGGTTGTACAAGTGGACACAGACTCACAGTGTAATTCTAGACAAGCAAGACTATTCCCTGGATATTAGCCAGAGAGACTCTGTAGTCTGGAAGGGGTTAGGTGACCACACACATTCTACACATTTAACTACGGTACTGCTTGTCTGAATGCCTGAATCATTCTGCAAATGCATAAGCAGCGACTGGGTTCTGATATTACTATTGGCTCACAACAGGATACGTTTTTAAGCAGTTATGTGTCAGAAAAGACATTAAATAACCACATGATTCTGTTAGAATGGGTGGACAAGTGGACACAGACTCACAGTGTGATTCTAGACAAGCAAGACTATTCCCTGGACTTTAGCAGGAGAGACTCAGTAGTCTGGAAGAGGTTAGGTGACCACATGCATTGTACACAATTGACTGTAACACTGCTTATCTGAATGCCTGAATCATTCTGCTACTGCATAAGCAGTTAGTGGGTTCTGATAGTACTAATACGTGAAAGAATGGTTCCATCAATTGCTTATGGTCACGTCCCTCGTTTTACGTTCTTACAAATATATATATATTTTTTAAAAGATCAAATAGTTTCGCTATGTGTAGAGTCATCCTCATTCTTTTATTTCCATCTTTCTTCCAGTATAGGCAAGTGTATATGTCCTCATCTACATTCAGCCAATGAGGTTCCATGCTATTGAACTCCAGTATAAAATATGTTTCATTTTTTTAAATTTCCTTTTCACTATGCCCACCTCTTCTTTTTCTGGGGTTTTCTGCTATACAGCTATACTGTAAGCTAGACGGATTACTTTGGTGATTGATTTTAAAATGTCTTGCAATCGGATAAGTTCTATCCTGATTTACAATCCCTCTACGGTGTTGCAAAATTGTCTTGTACACAGGTAAGTTTGTACTTCCTATATAAATCTTAAAGCAGGAACATTGTAATAGGTAAACAACAAAACTTGATCTACAGGTTACAAAACTCTTGTTGGCAATGGTTGTATTATAAAATGTCCTAAAATCAGTGTGATTCATGCCATGTTGGCACACCTTGCATTTAAAACATTTTTTAAAACCGAGTTTCTGTTGGTGCCAGGTGGCGTCTCCCCCTTTCTTCTCCTGATATACGCTCTTCACAATCAAATATTTCAATGATTTAGATTTCCTATATGTTATATCTGGATGTTTATTTACTTTTGGGCCCAATACTGGATCATCCCTTATCAGATGCCAAGGTCTATTCAAAATGGACCTGTTTTCTTTATTCTTGATGTTGAATGTTGTTATAAATCTGTGATTCCCCAGACCTTTCTGCTGATTTCTGTTGTTTTTTCTCTGTTGGTTTCTAAACGGTTCGAATAATACTTTTTGTCTCTCTAGATTCCCAGCTTTGGTAGCTGCTCCTTTAATGGCATCTGGTGAGTAACCTCTCTGGATAAATCTGTCTGTCATTTCCTGTTCTATTCTGCATTATTCTTCCTGACTACTACATGCTCTCCTTGCCCTCTAGAACGCCCCAAAGGGGATGTCCCTAATAAGAGTTACAGGGTGGGCACTGCCCGCTTTGAGAATAGTATTGCCTGCTGTGGCCTTTCTAAAAACATTGGTCTCTAGTTTCTCTCCCACTGATTTTATTCTGATAACTAAAAAGTCTATTTTAGTTTCACTATACTGCCCCACAAATTTAAGATTAAGAGTATTCTGGTTACGGTCCCTGATGAATAGTTCTATGTCTGTTTCTGTGACCTGCCACAGTACGAAAATGTCATCAATGAACCTAACCCACAATAAAATCTGTTCTGACCACTGTTCTAGGAGCGGTCCCCCGAGCACATGCTCCTCCCACCAGCCAAGATGTAAATTAGCATAAATGGGGGTGAAGCAGGTGCCCATTGCCGTTCCTTGTTCCTGTAAGAAAAAAACCTCACCAAATAATAATATGTTCTTATTCAGGTTCCACTCCATTAACTCTAAAATCATTTGATTGTGCTTTAAGAATCTCATTGGTCTCCAATTAAAAAATATATAGATGGTGCAGAACCAAGCTGCGAGACTTATCTACAAACAACCATAATGGCAATCTGCTAGACCTTTACTAGCAAAACCCCATTATCTCCCTGTCGCTCAATGGGCAGCTTTCAAGACAGGGTGCCTAATTTTTAAGGCCCTCCATCACAGGAGTCCTAAATTTATTAATTGTCTTATGTCGAGACATGTTCCGTCCCGCAACCTGCGCTCAGCACATCCCCACCTTTAAGCTCAAACGCCAGGGAGGGTGCATGTTTTCCTATCTGGGTCCTAAATTCTGGAACTCACTACTGTTAGGGATACGGTCTTGTAACAATCTCCTAGGGTTCAGAAAAATGCTCAAGACATGGCTGTTTGAGCAGGCTCATGCGTAATCTGTTGCTGCATTGATATGGTCCAAGTTAAGCGCCAAGAAACCTTTCGGTGTACGCGAGCTATATAAATTATTAAAATGTATATATACATATATATATTCAACAAAGGCTCCACAACACCTCCGGCAAGCTACCCAGCAAAACCAGCGAGAGAGGAGACGGACCACAGGATCAGGTGCAAAGATTTTATTCGGCACAGAAAAACAGCTACGCGTTTCAGGCTACACGAGCCCTTGTTCACGCTGTAAGTCATTAAAGTTTTTTGATGCTTTTTTATGTGTGTGTGTGCGAGTGCACGCCCTAAACAGTGACATCATATATCACGTGGTCATGAACGGAGAAAACATACTAAACATAGTATGTTTACACATATATTTTGATTATTACCGTATTTTCCGGCGTATAAGACGACCGGGTGTATAAGACGACCCCCTACTTTGCTTGATAAAATGTAGGTTTTGTGCTATACTCGCCGTATAAGACTACCCCCACTTCCAGAGCAGTCCAACGCAGTCCTGCATAGTTGGCTCGTACTTTGTACGCTTTTGTAACCTGCACACTTATCACTTTTTTCTCCAGGAATGTACCGATTGCTACCTCATGTATTTTGGTTGCTCACTATTGTCACTTTTGATCCATGTAACTTAACGTTTGCTTTTGTAATTTGTTCATTTGTAATTGTTCCTCTTGTATCAATACTGTTCCTACTGTAAAGCGCTCTGACACCTGATGGGAAAAACAGCAAGCAGCCCCTGGATGGAAAATCTGTCATAAGTAACAGTACAATTCAGGGGAAGAGGAGCGCCACCCCTGTCACGGTTGCTGAGAGTAGCAGTTCAACCTTTCAGCACTGTGAGGTCAAGTACAGGAGTATTAAAGCTGGCAGAACTAAAATTAAAGTCCGCGCTATGTAAGAAACGCATGAAAACATACGTCAAATTTGGCACCCGGCGTATAAGACGACCCCCGACTTTCCAGAACATTTTAAGGGGTTAAAAAGTCGTCTTATACGCCGGAAAATACAGTAGTCATCGTAGGGTTATAGCAGCATAAATCCGCAATGTGATTCATGTAAATATATTATTCATAGTATGATATAACTGGTTAAATCCAAATATGCACATGTAAAAATATATACAGTTTATCCAGTTCCATCATATTTTGCTGGTGATGTAATAATAATGGATGAATCCAAAACATAGAAATGACACATGATCACAATATATCAATATAACTACAACACAGATTTCTACAGACCCTATCTGCTTAAAACCATGACTAATAGTGTCTATTATTTACATGACCCCGATAAAATGTAAACATTCATAGTGAAAAGCAGCAAAAATATTAAAGTGCAAAAAAGTTGTGCAAAATTGAAGTGCAAAGAAGGCATTTTGAATTTATGGTGCAAAATATCTGATTGATATAAGAAGTGTATCAATATTGTTACACAGATTTGTTACAGAACCCTGTAACATATGTTAAAATCATATAAATTATCTTCTAAAATTCATCAATGCAGAAAAAATCATACTTGAGGAAATAAATAAGAGATTCAGCCAAAAAAGACTGAAAAAAACAAAAAAAGGGGAATGTAACAACTTTAAATGCATATGAGCATATATACATTGTAATACATTTTTCAGATTTTATAGATAATATGTCATTAAAATATATATATATATCTCTTCTTTCACCTGACAATACGAACATACTGTATCAAATTGATGCTATATACACATTGATAGATATCAAAAAATATATAATATGCCAACCAAAAAAGCAACAGATATCAGCAATAGTATAACTCTAACCTCCAATTTACAAATTCATAATAAGCAGTGTGAATACATGGATAAATATAAAAAAAGAATGTATATTATGCTTATGTGTTATCCTACATAGTCTGTCCATTCAAAACATTATTTTCAATATTGGGGAACCTATATATTGGAAATTATTAACATGGTAAAATATGAATGGGGAATACATTAATAA
Organism: Lissotriton helveticus; assembly: GCF_964261635.1. NCBI lineage: Eukaryota > Metazoa > Chordata > Amphibia > Caudata > Salamandridae > Lissotriton > Lissotriton helveticus. The sequence continues at coordinate 852,945,659 of NC_136063.1, forward strand.
ATCTACATGTAAAACTGCTAAAATGCAACCTCCTGGTATGGTTCTAAAATTTATATAAAGCTATGCAGTTCCTCAATGTTATTCAATCCATTGGGCCACTTACTCTCAAACTCTAAAATCATCTTAGTTTCTAATTGTCTCAGTAAGCGCTCACGATTGCCTCCTCTTTTAAGTTTTGGAATGGCTCCCACCACATAATACCTGAGACAGTCCAAATCCTGATTATGGACATCTTTAAAGTGGCGAGCCACCGGGTAGGCCTGGTCATTATGGAGTATTGCCCTTAGGTGTTGCAGTATTCTCTCGTGCACCTGTAGCTTTGTACTTCCTACATAATTTAAGGCACAGGTGCACGTGAGAACATAAACTGCGAATTCCGTTTTGCAATTGAAATTACCTCTAATGGGTGTCTCATTTGCACCAAATGGAGAGGAATAGGTAGCTTTATTCATGCCAAATTTACACGCACGACAGCTAGTGCATTTCCTGAAGCCACTGTTAGATTGTAGCCAGGACACTTTTTGTTTTGTTTCCGGTGCTGCCTTATCCAAGGTAGACCGCGTGTTTCTGGCTCGTCTGAAAGTAATATTCGGGGTATCAGGAAGCTTGCCACTAAGAACTGTGTCTGTCAACACGATCGGCCAGTTTTTATTAATTATGGCTCTTAGTTTTCTATCCTCACTGCTGAAAGTAGTGATAAGCCGTGGACATATGTTGATATTGGCTGTTGTTAGTGTTGCTGCTGAGGTCACATTACTAAGTTGTGTATTCACACTATTTGGAGTTTTTTTTTTTTAAATAAACTTTTCCTGGGTCTTAATCTAGCTTTTTGGATGGCTTTTTGCAGGATAGAATCAGTGTAACCACGTATTTTGAAAGGTTTGATCATTTCTTCTACACATCGATCAAACTCTTCAGGTAAACTACAAATTCTTTTCAGCCTCAAAATTTCACCATAGGGAATGCTAGATATTAGGTGTCTCGGTTGCATGCTGGAGGCATGCAACGTAGCATTCCCAGCGGTAGATTTTCTGTGTAGGGTCGATTTATTGGTCTCATTCTCTATATATATTTCAACATCCAAAAATTCTATTTTAGTCTTATTTATATGGGATGTGAAATGGAAGTTTCAGGAGTTTAGGTTGATATCTTCTACAAACTTAGAAGCCTGCTGTTCATCACCTTTCCACAGGATAAAAACATCATCTATATAACGTAAATAACAGCATATGTGATTGTCAACCTAATATTTGTGTTCCGTCAACAGGACCTGTTTCTCCCACCAGCCAACGTGTAAACACACAAAGCTGGGGGAGAAACAGGACCCCATTGCTACTCCTCTGAGTTGTCTACATAAATCAGAACCAAAGGCAAAGAAATTGTTGTTCAGGCACCAATCAATTAAAAGAATAATCATTTTGTTGTGCTCATAATATTCAATACTTATGCTAGATAGATAATATTTAATAGCTTCTAGTCCTTGTGAGTGATTGATGCTCGTATAGAGGGATTCCAGGTCTAGCGTTATTAGCAACATGTCAGCACTCCACGATAAATTTTGAATTTTGCATAGAAAATCACTCGTATCACGTACATAGCTAGGCAGTTCTTTGACAAAATCCTGTAAGAAATAGTCTATATATTGTCCTGCATGCTCTCCCATGCTCTTGATGGCGGAGATGATTGGTCTGCCTGGGACGGGATTTGTGAGCTTATGAACCTTAGGAATTAGATATAGGGAAGGCATAACAGGGAATTCGATATTCATAAATTTGTACTCTTCCAGAGAGATAAGTCTCTCCCTGCGCCATTGCTCCAGCATTTTTTGCAGTTTTTCTTTGGCTCTTGTATATTCCTTTTGGTTAGTCTTTTCGTAGCAGTTAGTATCGCTCAATTGTCTATTGGCTTCCAAAATGTAATCTTTTTTTGGCCAAATGACCAAGTTGCCGCCTTTATCTGAATTTTTGATTATAATTTTACTGTTTTCTGCAAGTCTCTTCATCAATTTGTCATATGCTCTTGTCATGTGTAGATTTTTCTTTTTCTTTTTGTTATTTATCGATTGATACAGTTTCTTAATATCATTAGTAACGCAATCATGAAATACATCTATGCAGTCTTTAGGCATCATAGGCATGAAATTCGATTTGGATTTAAATGGATTCAGGCCAGCTCCTTTTTGAAAGATGTCAATCTTATTTAATCTCACTTGTGTTGCTTGATCAATATCAGAATTTGAAGGTTCTGAGTTATCTTTTAAATCATGCATTGTGAGAACAATTTCCACATCGGAGGATTGAAAAGGAGCTGTAGTCGTTTGCTCACAATTGTCATTATTCATTTGTGTTGCGATTCTGGCATCTTTTGAGGCAAAATGTTTCTTTAACTTGAGTTTGCGGATGAAACAGAACACATCCACTCGAGTCATCGTGTAATTAAAGCTTTGTATGGGACAGTAGTTAAGGCCAAGTGACAGGAGCTGTTCTTCTGCCTTGGTCAAAGTTATTGTTGATAAGTTGATTATAGTCTTATCTTCTACCGTCTGTTACTCCAATTGCTTTTTTTCTTCTTTTTTTGTTGATTTTTGTTTACATCTGCGTCTCCTTTCTCTTCGCCTTTTATTTCTTCTTTTCTTGTTTGCTGCCGCGTCAACATCGGTCGTGACGTTTGGAGTCTTTCTCCGACTAAAAAATCCAATTCTTCAGCTAGATCTAATCTGGTTACTGGAAATTGGTTAGAGGAGATTGAGTCACAACTTGAACCACTTGTTAGTGAAATCGTATCAGTGCTGGTTATGTCTTCATTATCCTCATTTTCCACATTGATTGTGTTAAATATTCCACTTGTAGAAGCATTTCCTGGTGGTGCATTAAATTTACTTTTACTCTTTTTATTACTGTATTCTTGTCTTTTTTGTGCATTATATTTCCGTGAGAAAGTAAAAATGTGGCCGTTATTATAGTCATCCTCATCACGTGCAAATTTGTGCGCTTTCCTAATCTTTATTTTTTCCTCGTGTTTTTCCAATCTAGTATTCATAGCATCCCACATTTTCTTGATTTCATCATTCGTTCCCTTGTTGTTAATTTCATTTGTTAAGCTCTCAATTTCTTCCAAGATCATATCCCGGTCAATGGTTGCGTATTTAATTAAAATATGAACCAAATTCATTGAGGCTGCCAAATTATTTTCTCCCCACTCTTTCAACATAGCAGGGTTGGGTTTATCAAAGCTGGGAGCAAGGAGAATTCGTAAGCCACGAGGTACTCTTTCAACTTCGGCGTATTTGCTCAACGATTTATGCTCCCACCATTTAGTTATTTCTGTTTTTTTATTGTTTTCCAGATTTTTAAATAGCGTTTTAATATTTGTAGGTGCTGCAACTTGTAAATTTTCATTGGGCGTTTTGTTTTTTACTGCAGTGCTCGACGTTTTACTAAACATCTCCTCAGCTGCTTCTTCGCGTTTTTTCATTGCTTCCGCTGACATGGTTTCTGTGCTATTGTGAGAAACGACCCTGCTTTGATCGTATCGGGTCTGAATAACGTCCTGTCCTTAACCTCGCTAACTTGAGCGTATTTTCCAAATTACTCACCGCGTGGCAGGAGTCTTCCAACCGTAGGTCCTCCGACCCGGCCAGTCTGAAGATTCCTTTCGTCGGCTTCGGCAGTATGTCAAAAGTCAGGGGGCAGCCGTTTAAAGTTTCCACCACGGAGCTCTGAAAAGGCGGTTTGATGGCGGCTGCCGTCTTCTTCAGCGGGGGGGTCCGTGTAGCGAAGCAAACCAACTTTCGCTGCAATATTCAACAAAGGCTCCACAACACCTCCGGCAATATACATATATTATACATATATACATATATACACACACTACACTCTTTGATTCACCACTCCAATGTATGACAGGCCACTCTATTCTACAACATTTCACTCCACTCTGTACCTCCCCACTATAAGACACTCTAGGACAAACCACGCTATGTCACGCAGCTCCACCCTACCCTACCCTATGACACGCCGTTCCACTGTACACCACTCCACTCTACTCTACAACATGCCACTCTACTCTACGACACATCACTACACTCTACAACACTCCACTCAACTCCATAACACTTCATGCCCCTCCACTGAATGACAGGCCGCTCCACTCTTAATCCCTACAAACTAACACACTTTATGACATGCCACTCCATGACATACCACTCCATCCTATTCTACGACACACCACTTCACTCTATGGCACGCCACTCCACTCTAAGCCATTCCAATCTATGCCACAGCACTCAAAAACACATAATTACAGGCCACTGTACTCTATGCTGTGACATGCAGTTTCACTGTACGCCACTGAACTGCACTCTATGACATGCTACTTCCTCTACACCGCTGCACTTTACACCCCTCCACTCTAGGACACTGTACTACATGCTATTCTATCACATGCTTCAACACTTCACTCTACTTTTATGACACTCCACTCCACTTCACGCATGTCCACCCTACAACATGACATTCCACTCTAAAGCATGCCACTACACTCTACTACACTTGAATCACGCCCCTCCACTCTAACAAAGTCTATGACATGCCACTCTATGACAAACCACTACACTGTACTCTACAACATGCCACTCCACTGTATGCCACGCTCCTCTGTCAGCTCCACCCTCTTCAACATCTACATGGCCCCCCTCGCAACCATCATCAGGAACCACGGACTCAACATAATCTCCTATGCCAACGACACACAGCTGATCCTCTCCCTCACCAATGAACCCAACGTCACCAGTAACAACTTCCAAGCCCTGGCGGGAAGCCCCTGGCCGGACCGCATCTGGCCGGGGTCAGGAGACACAAGCCCTGTCACTTCCTCTGAAAATGTTTGCCGTTACAGCACTGAGCAACTAAGACAAGTAAACACAGAGCTTATGTCACCTTGTGCCCACTCCATTATCCCGGGCATGCTGGCCCCCGGCTTCGTGCACTGTCCTTTTATACTTTCACCGCTTATTCAAACCCCTCCCTAAACCCTACAAAATGTTCCTGCTGAACTGAAGATCACTGCCCAAGCATGCAGTTGAGATTTGTATTTTGCTAAAGGAAGAATGCCCAGAAATCCTGTTTCTGACTGAAACTTGGTTCTGACTGACATAATTCCAGCTCTTCCCCCCTCCCCCCCCCTGGCTACTTAATCCAGAGGATAGATCGGTGTCTCGGTAAAGGCAGCGGGATTGCCATCATATATAAAAACCACCTCAGCTGCTGCATCTCTGTAAGTCCTTTACCAGATTGTGAGGATCTCCTTCTTACAATAGGCTTTACCCCCATGCTTTCCTTGTCAAGCAACCTAATCTACGGCCCCCTAGCTCATTGGGTCAATTCTGTAAAATTCTACCCGATATAGTCGCTAACCTTGCAGGTACTCCCTCTAATTTTACCTTGTTAAGTGATTTTATTTTAATTTTGAGGACACAACATATGTGGCAGCAGCAGAGATTATTAAAGATCTTGCCTCATACCAGCTCAAACAAAAGATCACTAATGTGACCCATGCAAGAGGTCACCTCTTAGATCCCATTTTTTCTAACTTCGAGGAACTAATTGGAATTCCTCCCACCCCAAAACCCTGGTCTGATCATGTTTTGATCCCTTAGTCGATTATGCCAGATATTAGAGGGACTTAAGGTTGAGCAGTCATTAGAGTTATTTTTGAAACAACTATATGTGGGGGCAACAGCCAAGGTGAAGTATGGTTTAAAGGGTGAGTGTACAAGGCCTTTCCGCTTGGAGAGGGGAGTGAGACAGGGCTGCGTGCTCGCCCCTCTCCTCTTCTCATTATACACCAATGCGTTGGAGAAGGAACTGGGGGCCAGCGCGAGTGATTCTCCACAAGTTAACAGCAAGCAGATCGTCTCCCTCCTCTACGCTAACGACGCAGTCTTAATCGCCAGAACCCAGCTCGGCCACCAGAGGGCTCTCACCACATACATTGACTTCATGTACAATAGGGGACTGAGGCTCAACGTTAAGAAAACATTTGTTACGTCCTGTGGTAAGGGCAGGAACAAATGTTGTACTCTTGTAGCTGGGAATGACAAAATTGTACCTACCAAAACTTTCTCTTACTTTGGCATTTTGTTGGAGGACACAGGCTCTTGGGGTTTTGCGGTTAAGAGTATGGCCCTTCTATTCAAAACGTCGACGTCGGCTCTGATGATATTTTCAAAAAAGATGGGCAGAAGACCGCCGGAGATCCTATTGAAAATTTACCAGGCTAAGTGTCTAAGTATTGCCATATATGTTGCAGGGGTTTGGGGATTTTACGATGTTACACCAATACAGGTGTTAGAAAATGCTTTTTTAAGATTTATACTAGTTGTTCCACAGAGTGAATCTGTTTTTAACTGTCATAGTGAACTGGGGATCCATCACATCACTGATGTGACCAAAATGCAACCTATGCTACTTTGGCATAGACCCTGGACCGCACCCAATCTTGGGTTAAACCGAGATATTATTAGATATGCTATGGGTCTGGATCAGGCCAGAAAAATTCCTTGGTTGAATTACATCAGCAAATTATCAAATGATTTGGGTAGACCTGAGCTTTATGTCAACCCTGATTCCTTACACTCAATATCTAGAAAAGAGCTTAAAGCTGTATGTATGAACCATTTTGAGTCTCTAAGAATGGGGTGGGAGTTTAACAAAAAAACTGTGATCCAGCATCAACTTACCCTGGTCTGTACCTCCATTCAACCCTATTTAGTGTGGTGTTTAGGGGCTATGAAAGATATATTTTATTTGACCAGGTTTAGGTTCGATTGTTTTCATTGACTGGTTTCATTCCCAACAACTAATGACTGGTCCAGACAGCTTTTTCTCTGTCCGTGCAATAATCTATCAATTCAAACGACCTTGTACTTGATTGTCTTTTGTAAATTTAATGCAGATGAAAGGGCTAAATGGATTATTTACTTCTTAAAGCAGGGTACATGGCGGCATTGCCGTCCGGCCTTTTTATTTTTACAACTTTTGAGTAATGTGTACTGTGTTGGTATCATTTCTGGTTTTTTAAAAAGCATACTGAGGAAAAGGAAAAGTATAAACTGTCAGCTTCTTTCATAGTTTAATGTATTTTTAACTGCATATATTTAATGAATTGCGATTTTTTATTTGTCTCCTTTTATGATTTTATCAATTTCTGTAATCGAATAAAGCATTTTCTAATTCTGATTCACTGAGAAACTAAGACAACTAAACACAGAGCTTATGTCACCTTGTGCGCACTCCATTATCCCGGGCATGCTGGCCCCCGGCTTCATGCACTGTCCTTTTATACTTTCACCGCTTACTTAAAACCCTTCCCTAACCCCTACAAAATGTTCCTGCTGAACTGAAGATCACTGCCCAAGCATGCAGTTGAGATTTCTATTTTGCTAAAGGAAGAATGCCCAGAAATCCTGTTTCTGACTGAAACTTGGCTCAACTCAGGTTCTGACCCTGACATCATTCAAGCCCTCCCCCCGCTACTTAATCCAGAGAATAGATCGGTGTCTCGGAAAGGCGGTGGGATTACCATCATATATAAAAACCACCTCAGCTGCTGCATCTCTGTAAGTCCTTTACCAGATAGTGTGGATCTCCTTTTCACAATAGGCTTTACCCCCATGCTTTCCTTGTCAGGCAACCTAATCTACGGCCGCCTGGCTCATTGGGTCAATTCTACCCGATATAGTCGCTAATCTTGCAGGTACTCCCTCTAATTTTACCTTGTTAGGCATTTTAATTTTAATTTTGAGGACACAACACATGTGGCAGCAGCAGAGATTATTCAAGATTTTGCCTCATACCAGCTCAAACAAAAGGTCACTAATGTGACCTATGCGAGAGGTCACCTCTTAGATCCCATTTTTTCCAACTTTGAGGAACTAATTGGAATGCCTCCCACCCCAATGCCCTGGTCAGATCATGTTTTGATCCCTTTTTCCTGGACCCCCGCCTGTGTCGCTCCTCCATCTAGGCCAATACGATTTTTGTCACATCCCTAGCCCAAACTCCCTTCAGAAATGTGGGTACGGGAGTTAGAAAACAGTAAGCCATCCACTAACAATGATCCAATTACTGCCAACAAAAGATTTAATAACTGGATCAAGAGCACTTTAGATCAGGTTCTCCTGAAGAAACATCCCCAACCGAAAGTAGGGCCCAACAGAACACTATGGTATTCCTCTAGCTCCGGGCACTAGAACAGAGGAGTAAGAAATTTGAAAGAGTCTGGAGAAAGGATTTATGTCCAAACAAGAAATCAGAATATAGGGAAGCCATGAGATCATACAAAGCTGAAATTAAAGTAGCCCTGGCCTCATATTACGATGAAAGAATCTCCCTGGTAGGCAATTCCCCAGTGCAACGTTTTGCATAGTGAAAACATTGCTTAAGCCCCCTCCCCCCCAGGAGAGACCTGATGTCACTGGCTGACATTGAAATGAACTCGCAGACTATTTTATAATATAATACAAACTATCTATTTGTCTTTTTCCCCGGTGGATAGCCTAAACAATTTCCACTTAGAGGATAGGGATTTGCGTAACAGAGGTCACTCCTTTGAGGCTTTCCCCTTGATGGACTATAAATCACTCCAAACCACCTCAGCACTTGTAAAGAGTGGGTCGCCTAGAGACCCAGCTCCACCTAACATTCTGAAACAAGTATCCAAAATAATTTTCCCGACCATCCTTGACTTGATCAACGCCTCTCTCGTTTCTGGGGTGGTCCCACCACTGTGGAAAAGAGCGATAGGAAAGCCTCTCTTAAAAAAATCTGGTCTTGATCCAGAGCTATTGAGTAACTTCTGTCCTATTTTGCTCCTCCCAGGGATTAGCAAAATAGCAGAGAAATATGTTAACGCCAAACTCTCATCATATTTGGAACACATAACCTCCTTCATCCCTCCCAAACCAGCTTCTGTCCTTGCCAAGTAACAGAAACAGCACTGTTAGCATTTGTTGAAAAATCTAAAAAGATCCGTAACGCCAAAGGGTCAACAGTGATTATCCTCCTGGACCTAAGCGCAGCCTTTGATACGGTCAATCACCAAATTCTGATACATTGACTCAGAAGTTTGGGCGTGCTCTAACATGGCTCCAATCACTCTTGGAAGAGAGATCCTTTCAGGTTTTTGAGGGTGATGTCAACTAAAAAACCTCTACCTCTCCACTGCGGAGTCCTGCAGGGGTAGTCCCTTAGTCTGTCCCTATTTAATGTTCATATGACCCCACTCGCAAAGATTGTGCTTCCATTTGGGGTTCATATAGTGATTTATGTGGATGACACCCAACTTGTGGTAGCCCTGAACAACTCGGATAATGCCGCGATCGGCCTGCATCCTTGTCTTGAAGAGGTACTCACAAGGATGAATAAATCATACTTAAAACTAAATGGCGACAAGACTGAGTTGATGCTCGTTGGCAATCCATCTCTATTCAATGCAGATGTTCTATGGCCAGCTTGCATGGCTCCGTCCTGGACCCCAAGACCCAGATGAAGAGTTTTGGTATCTGGCTGGATCAAGATCTCAACTTTATGGTCCAGGCATGGAAGTTTGCAGCTTCCTGCTACGGCATCCTCAGGATGCTCCGTAAAGTGCTTCCCCTTCTCCCCTTCCAGGCGAGAGCTCATGGTTCAGGCACTCATCCTTTCCTGCTTGGATTACGATAATGCCCTCTACCTCGGAGCTCTGGTTTCAACCTTCACAAAACTCCAAACGGTGCAAAACTGTGCTGCGAGAATGCTTGTGGGGATCTCGAACCGGCAATCTGCAAAGCCCTCACTGAAGTCCCTCCATGGGCTCCCTGTTTGGGAGAGAGTTAACTTTAAAGCCATGTGCATTGCCCACAGGATGTTAGCAGGGAAGGGCCCCTCCATCAACCATTCTATGGTCCAGCCTTATGCGGCAAGCAGAAGACTGTGCTTAGCTGATCCATACCTGCCTGCCGTTCCCAGGATTAAGAGGGCCAGAAGTGGCGGTCGCTTATTTGCTTACAATGCAGCCAGGCTGTGGAATTCCCTCCCCCTCTGCCTATGGAAGGAACGCAGCCATCTTGTCTTTCGTAAGTTACTGAAGACTTGGCTCTTCCCCTAAGTGTGCTGCGATGTCCTTATTGTTACTGTTACAGCGCTGGGATGCCCCATGGGTAGCTAAGCCCTCAATAAATCCAAGTAAATAGGAAAGAAGGGATGAAAGTTATCGCCACCTGGATGAAGAACAGCTGCCTTAAGCTCAACTCTGACAAGACAGAAGTCCTCATCTTGGGATCCACCCCTTCTGCCTGGAACGATACCTGGTGACCCTCTGTGCTAGGAACTTCCCCCACCCCGACAGAGCAGGCATGAAACTTCGGCATCATACTAGATGCATCGCGCACTATGGACCGCCAGATCAACTCCGCATTCGCTTCTTTCAGTACCCTCCGCATGCCTTGAACGACCTTCAGATGGATCACCTCCAAATCCAGAAAGTCCGTCACTCATGCGCTCATTGGCAGTAGACTGGACTACGGCAACACACTCTACGCTGCCGTTACCAAGAAAAACCTCTGCAAGCTCCAGAATGTCCAGAGCGTCACAGTCCGACTGGTCCTCCACTTCCCCCCGCACAACCACATCGCTCAACACCTCTGTAAACTCCACTGGCTCCCGGCAGACAGAAGAATAACCTTCAAACTCCTCACCCACTCTTACAAGGTTCTCCACAAACTGGACCAGCATACCTGAACAGCCAACTCTCCTTCCACGCACCCAAAAAGCACCTCCACTCCGCCCAGCACGCACGTGGCATTGTCCTACAGATCCACTGGAGGAAAGTCCTTCTTCTTCCTCGCTGCCAAGACCTGGAACACCCTACCCCTCCACTTTAGACTATCTCCCACACTACTCCAGTTCAGGAAGGACCTCAAGAACTGCCTCTTTCAATAACGTCAGCATTCAGATGGATCTGCTCCCCACCTCCCCCAGCACCTTGAGACCCTCAACCCTTGCTTGATTAATTGATTAATTGATTCACTCTATGACGCTCTGCTCAACAACACTTGAGTAGATGCAACTCCACTGTATGACATACCAGTGCACTCTCCAACACGCCACTCCACTGTACACCACAACACTGTACACTATGACACCGTACACGACAATACTTTCTGACATTCCATTGCATGCATCGCCACTGTATGACATTCCACTGTACTCCACTCCACAACACTGTACTTCACTCTCTGATACTTTACTCCCCTCCACTCTACTCAAATCTATGTCATTCCACTGTACAACACCCTAATCCACTCTTTGACACGGTACAACACTCTACTCAATGACACTCCAGTCAACACCACTCCACTCTGCAACATGCTAGTCCAGTCTATGACTTGCCACTCTGCTCTAAGACATGCCATTACCCTCTACGCTAATCCACTCTACGCCCATCCACTCTGACACACTTTATGATACACCACCCTATGACAGGCCACTCTACTGTACTGTATGACACACCACGGCATGCTACTCCACTCTATTGTCTGGCATACCACTCCACTCCATGATATTCCACTGTACACCACTGTACTATGCGTCAATGCACTCTACCCCACTTCAGTGTACTTCACTCCTCTCTACGCCACTCCACTCTTTGCCGCTCCACAGCATGCCACAACACTGTACGTCACTCTATGAGATGATACTCTATGCCACTCCACTCAATGACACTCTACTCCAATGCACAACACTCTACTCCTCTCCACTAATTGACATTCTACTCCATTTAATGCCACTCAACTCTACAACATTCTACTCCAACTCTATGCTACTCTGTGACATTCTAATTCACTCTATGCTACTCTAGGGGACTCTGCTCTACTCTACGCAACTCTTTATATGCAATTCTAGGCTTCTTTACCCCAGTCTACCCTGTGACACACCACTCCACTCTACTCCACTACTCCATCCTATGCCACTCAATTGTGCACTATATACCACTCCATGCCATTCCATGCTACTCTATGTCACTCAACTCTACACCACTCAATTGTATGCTGCACCATTCCACTCCACACAGTGCCACTCTATACCACTCTACCTCACTCCACTTCACATGCCACTCTGCTTTATGTCACTGTACTCTATGCAACTGCACCCTGCACAACTGCACTCTACTTCTCAACACTGCACTCCAAACCACTCTATTTTACTCTGTCCCAATGCAATGTATGCCACTGCACTCTCTGATACTGCAACTCTACATCACTGCAGTCTACTCCACTCTGCTCTGCATCATTACCCTCTCTGCCACTATTCTCTACTACACCAGCGTATTCTACTTTGCATTACTCTACTGTATGCCGCAGTACTTTTCACCACTGCACTCCAGACCACTGAACTCTGTTTTTGGGCACTGTACTCTTTGCCCGTTTATTCTACTCTGCACCATTGCACTATTAGCCACTGTCTTATATGATGCTGCAATCTACACAACTGTACTTTGCGCCACTCTACTCTGCACCACTCAACTCTGCGCTAGTGCACTGTACTCCACTGCACTCAATGCCACTACATTGTCCTTCATTCCAGTGCACTGTATGCCCCTCTACTCTAGTTTACATCAGTCTACTCTATGCAACTGCACTTTATGGAACTGCACTCTGTCACTGCTCATAGTCGTAACTGTTCTTTTTACTACATAAACATATATACAAACATAATCTGAAAAATTACTTTCATGTAAAAAATTACTGTAAATCATATTTGAATAAAATATAAAGTATCATGCAATATTGCATACACATTAAAAGTCTTAATTGCGTGAAAAGTTCATTTGTGCACTAAAAATAAAACATGATTGTGAGTTACGACAAATTGTGTTACAGAAAGTTAGTATTATTAATAAAACATATTTTAATAAACAATGTCTCTAATAATAGATGCATTGGGAAAATAAAGGACATTGAAGATGCAAGAAATCCTGTCCCCTAGAGGAGCCTGTGGGCACCCACAAGTGTATTTAAAGAAACAACTAGTCCCCTTTTCCTCAGCTAAACCAAACTGGCTCTGGGACAAGCTCACCCTCCTACTGAGCTAGTGCCTAACTGGCTACAGAAGACCTAAAGAACAAAGGCTTCCCCTTCCTCAGCAATCACCCAGCACATAACTGTGAATGGGAAGACCTCACCTATGAGGAATTGGGGTGTTGGTTTTGTGGGATTTTAACCGTACTCAAGCATCAACCACACTCCCTATCAGGGTGAACCACAAAAGACTGTAAATTAATCTGCACTTAACACTCTGGTACCTTGGTACAAAAGAAGTCCGGCTTAACTTCGAGGCAAAGTGTAAAGTACTTATGAGGCACACAAACACTAATAAAGTGATAACACAACACAAGAAAAATCCCACACCAATTTAGAAAAATTGAGTCAATTTTTTATAAATTATTTGACATTAAAACAATACTAATCCTATTAGTAGTCCAGGAGGTATACATTTTATTTGTTTAAGGTGCCTAAAGGATTAAAATGCCAGCCGTGACCATCTAGTTGTGCAAGACAGGGTTAAAGTTGAAAAATATGGCCAACAGCAATGGACAGTGGGACAAGAACTGGATTGGGCATAGTCAGCATTTACCTTCGAACTTAAAAGACATTTTAAAGAAAATGTTGTGCAAAGGTAAAGTTTAGCATGGCAAGGCTGCAGGAGATGTCTTAGGGGCAAGTGTCATCGTTGGCGAGCTGCTCGACGAAACCCCTGTGAATATTTTGTCATTAGATCTTAGTCCTATTTTTATACACAGTACCTCCTTTAAAGTAGAGAGGTTTCTTTATAATTCTATTTTAAGTGCTTGAAATTTCCTGCCTCTTCTTGACTTCAAGCTGGCTGCATGAACAATGCAGAGGTGACAAGCCTTTAGTTTGAAGGCAGAGAACAGGAGGCCCGATTCACAAAGGTAAACTTACATGTTTGTGTAAGTTTACTACTTTTCAGTATTAACAAAGGTAAACTTAGTCCAAAAGTCCATCTTTATTACTTTTCGGTATTTACAAACTTAAGTTACTCCTAGTAAAGTTAGACTTTTGGTCTAAGTTTACCTTTGTGAATACCGACGAGTGGTAAATGTTAAACTTGTGGTCTAAGTTTAACTTTGTGAATACCAAAAAGTAGTAAAGTTAGATTATATATGATTTTAATATGTATGTACAATTTGCACACACACACAAATATATATTAAAAATGTATATATGTGTATGTTTTCAAAAATATATTAGTGTAAATTGATTTTGTTCTGATAATTTTGTAGTTACCATATAAGTATAGGAAAATTATATTTTTGTAATCAATATTTTTGACTCGATATTTATGTCCCTCCATATTTTTTTAATCTATATTCTGTCAGAGAACCAAGCACAGCCTATTTAGCTGCAAGTGGGGCTATGCCCATCTCCGCTCACCCCATCCAGTCAGTTGATAGCCTAGCCAGGTACATGTAATCCTTCTATTGTATGGCTGTTTGGGAGAAATAAACAAAGTCCAACTGTCAAATACATTCAATCATGTGACCCAGGAACAGCCTGCCATCACCAAATAGCTAGGGCAGGAAATTTCCAACTTTCTAAAAGTAGCATTATCAAAATGTTAACTTAAACTCCGACTTTATCATTTCATAGGATTTTGTAATACAAATACTCAGACAGCAAACATGAAATATTTACCTCTTAAGGCAACCCAGTTTTATCCTATGGGAGATATGTAAAACTTAAATGTACATACCTGACCGTTTTATTACAATCCACCTTGCCCTATGGGCTGCCTAGGGCGTACCTTAGGGATGACGTATTTACATTAAAAGGGAAGTTTAGTGCTTAGCAAGTGGAATGTATTTCTAAGTCAAATTGGCAGTTTAAAACTGCATTCAGGCTGCAATGGCAGACTTGGGGCATGTTTTAAGGTGCTACTTACATGGATAGTACAATATGTGCTGCAGGCTCATTAGGTGCATTTATTTAACAGGCCCTGGGTATATGACATATCACTTTAATAGGAACTTATAAGTAAATTAAATATGCCAATAAGGTACAAGCCAATTTTACCATGTTTTAAGGAGAGAGCACAATCACTTTAGTACTGAAGAGCAGTGGTAACGGGCACAGAGTTCTAAAGCCAACAAAAGCAAACTTATCAAAATGGGAGGGAGAAGGCAAAAAAAACCTTTGGGGTGACACTGCAAAGAGGGACGAGTCTAACATCACCCTTACCCTTTGAATTTAATGAAGTATCTTGAGCCTCCCCAGTTGCTGTTCCAGAGGTGATAAGCATCACATGTTGCATGCCAAAGCCATACTGTCACCAGACTTAAGCCACTGTCCTTGCTGTGGGAGCACTTGACTGACCACTCATGAATGTCAAGCAGTAAGTAGTGTGGCTGGTTAATACAAATGCAGGTGTTACTTTTCCTAAGTATTTGTAAAAAAACAAACTTTCCCATAATACAAATAGTGCTTGAAGTAATTATCACAAACCAGAGATAGCAACATTAGCAAAATAACATGCACTCTAATTTTCCACAAAGGCAGCCTGAGTCTTCCACAATGAAATTAACTTTTGGGAGTTTGTCACATGAGGGAAATGATAACATTAAATGTCCACATGTACCACTTTTAAATACATTGCACTAAACACTGGGATGACTTATTAGCTTATTAATATTTAAAGGAACACGATTCTTCTGTCAAAAGGGTGATTTTGACAGGTTTAAACTGCAGTAATCAGGCTACATTGGTAGTCCTGAAGCCTTGTGTTCCTTGTGACACTAGTAGATGAAACAATAAATGCTGCAGGCCACAATTAACATTTACCTTTCCCGGCCATGGGTGTTGTTTCTACACCATATACTATGGCCATACAGGCTAGTTAAACATGTCAATCAGGGATTAGCCAATGTTACCATGTTTTTTAGGCCAGACCACATACATTGGAACCTGGAGTGAGTTGGGCATGTGGTGGTCAATTCACAAAGGAATGTAATAGTATGTAAAAGGTTTCTTCCGTAGTACTATTTTAAGTACTCAGAAATATATTTTGCCAATTGGCTCTGGTAGATTTTCTATAGTCACTCAACACATTCTAGAATCTGATTTGTATTTAAATATTTAAAAAGACATTAAGGGGCATTATAGAGATTTCTGGGCAGTGTGGATGACAAATGTTAGCAACTTCCACTACTATGTGATAAAACAAGCATCAATCTATCCTGTCTTGCTGTTCACTAGAGTTCAAATGGTTTGATCTTTGACCAATACAAAAAATGTGACAGTACTCTGTTGTGACAAACTCACATTAACTTGACTTCCAGTTGTATAATATGTTTTATCAAAGCCTTCTGCCACATTCCCAATGTCTCTGGGACCATGATTTTGAAGGCACATTGAGTACCCGTTAGACCAAAGTCCCCACAAGTGTGATACCTTTTCACTTTTGCCATTTTCCCTCCTGCTGAACATATACAAGGGGAGATACTCATGAGTCTCCTTATATCCACCCTAAATACGATCTTGAAAGTCGTACTGCAAGGTAAGTATTTCATGTGTGTGGTGGTGACTGTTTCTGAATCTTGTCAGACTCTAAGCCCATAGTATGGTATGTACCTGAGTTACTTCTGACTTCAACAATTGTAGGCCTGGCATATTAATATTATATGCTTGTATGTTATACATGTTTTTATGGTTGTGTTATCATCTGAAACAAACATAATTGAACTGGTTGATATCTGTCCTTGACTGTTAGGCATACTCTTTCAATTTACTGCTATATTTAAGCGTACCCTGGCATGTAGGTGATATGAGACTCTCTTTTTCACTGGTTTACTGCTTGTTAGATGTAATGCACTCATAACCCCTCCCTCGCGATAATAGTTTACCACAGAAATGCTCCATGTACATCCTCTGGCCAGGTGTGGCCAGAGGCTATTTAATTAATGGGCAGAGACCACTTGTGGTCTTCTGGCCCACACCCAAAAGCAAGTGTGTGCATTCTTTGTGATCCCCTGTAAGTAGACAGCAACCTGTAAGGATCCCGCAATCCTATACCACGGCTCCCACCACACTAGCAACTAAGATCCACCACGCCTGCTTCACCACGTTGTACACGCCTGCCACACCAACAGATGTGCACCTCTACGAGCCCCAGCTGCTGCGTGCCATGTCTACATCGCAGCCCACCTGCACTGTTTTACTTCTGGCGATTCGGTCTGTGGTGCTCAAGCACACTGTCACTCGCTTGTATTCCCATCCCGGACGGCCCTCCGCAATGCCTACCTTCAGCACTTGATATGCCTGAGCCCCACAGTCCTTCCTCGCCTTCCTACATGCCCCGACGGGCTTGCCCTTGCTGAAGAAGTCTGGTGAGTGGCAAAGTGATGCCTTGAGCTGTTCATTTGCCCTCTCAGTGGTATTTCTACTACGTTGGACTGCTGTGTCAGGGTGGGAGACTGGGGCTATTGTGCCTGCAAAGAAAAGAAAAATAACAAAGTATTACAAAACAAGGAAAGGAAGAGAATGTGGTGTTGAAGAACACTTAATATGGAAATATATCAAATTGATAAAGGACTAGAATAAATGAAGGGGTGCAAGGGATTGCAAGGCCCCCCAGAGCATTTCACTAGCCGCATTAATACAATGGTCACACCCTCAACATCTGCCACCCCTGCAGCACATGCCCTGTGCAGAGACTAAACTGAGTGCTCAAACCCGGTTCACCATGGCTGATAATGTCAATGCCACAGCCCAGCAGGGCCTACAACAGGGGCAGTTGTTCCCACAAAATGCACTTGTAGGTGTTCTGCAACCATTCTAAGAGCTTGCCGATCCGGCAACCGCATCCCTGCACTGGAAGAAATGTGCTGAAAGGCTGGAACATTACTTTGTTGCAACCAGTGAAACCGATGGGGCCATCAAACGCTCCCTCCTGCTTCACCATGCAGGAGAAGAAGTCTATAAACTATCTACCAAACACAGGCGCAGCCAATGGCTCCAATGCTGCATTGCACGCGCTCAATTCTCTTTTCGATCCACAACTGAACTCTGAATTTGATAGCTTCAAACTTTGCCAAGCATGACAGCGAGAAGGGAAGTGCATAGATGCCTTCTAAGCATGTCTATGCGCTCTTACCAGCACTGTACCACTGACGAACAACCCAAAGAGATAAGGGTGCAAATTATTCGAGGCTGTAGGAATAGGTTTCATGGAGGACTCATCTGGAGGCAACCCAACATCAGCCTCAATGACATCCTCATTATGGCCTGATTTCATGATCTCTCTGCAGCACCAGCAGCTGAAATGTATGTCGCCATCGTGCATCAGCCGGAAAAGACCCCCGTGGTGTAGATAGAGTGTGCACATGTAATCCACATGAAAAGACTGATGAACATACCCAGGGTGCAATACACCCCTCAGCATCGCGGCAGGTAATGAGGGTGTGATGAGCAGCCCCAGGAAGAATGGCCGGCAACGGGCTGCATGTGCTTGAACTTTAATAAACTAAACCACTTTGCAACCATGTGAAGAGGAGGGATCAAAGGAAGATGGGCAAGAGGCAGGCAAACCCCTATCAAGACCATATGACAACTAATGCTGGACTACTACAAATCACAGAACACCACTAAGTCATGACATTGACACCAACATCCACTGGAAGATTTGTCTTCTGATGATTAGCAAGAGAAAGCCTTCCTCATCTCTTTCACCGATGACCTGAAACAGAAAAGGCAACCACAACCCACATGCATGGTCCAAATTGTTGGATCAGACATAAAGGCCCTTATCGACGCCAGCGCCTTGGTGAACGTGATGGGCCTGGCACCTTTGAAACAGTGGATGACGGTTTAAGTAAAGTCAAAAGATCAAGAAATCACAACTGCATTCAACATAGTCAACAAGGAGGCCCCCATCAGAAGTCATACATCAGAGGATCTAGGTCTTGCATCTTTTCCAAGAAACATCACAACCTGACAAGTCGACCAGCTCCTAAGCCACTTCCCTTAAATCTTCAAAAGCCTAGGGTGCCTGAAATCCCCTAAGAGCAGACTACACGTTAACATGTATTTTAAACCAGTTGCCCTTCAACAACGACTAGTACCTTTTCACTTCCGACCACTAGTTGAAATGAAGCTAGACAAGCTTGGGAGCCAAGGTGTCAGCAAAAAAGTGGCTGGGCCAACACTGTGGGTGTCCCACATGGTTACCGCAGAAAAAACAGGGAAAGTACAATTCTGCTTCGACTTGCGCCTCCCCAACCAGGCCATCAAGCCAGGGAGATATATAACACCTACAATGGAAGACATCATAGCGGACCTCAATGGGTCAAGATGGTTCTCCAAACTAGACCTCAACGCAAGATATCAGCAACTGCTCCTCGACAAACAAAGCAGATATATCATTACATTTTCAATGCACCTGGTACAAAAGACTGAACTTTGGCATTTCTTTGGTGGTGGAGGTTTTCCAGGATGCCATCAGGGAGACACTGTCCAGCCTCCAGGGTGTCATGAATGTGAATGACAATTCCTTAATCTATTCTGCAACTTTAAAGGAGCACCACAAACACATTCAAGCTACACTAAAATGCCTGTGGGAGCACAGCATCACTCTGCACCGGCATAAGTTTCCTTCTTCCAGAACTCCATCAAGTTCTTCGGCTATGTACTCAATCAGGATGGGGTGCAAGTTTACCCCCAAAAGTCGGAAGCCATACAGCAGGCCCCAGCCTTGACAACAGTCTGAGAAGTTAATAGCTTCCTCTGGATGGTCATCTATTGTTGAAGGTATATCCCTATTCTGGCTACCATTTCCTGACCCTTAAGAGCCCTCACCAAAATAAACATCCCCTGGAGATGGGGCACAGCCGAAGAAAATGCTTTCCAGACCGTGCCGGCTGCCCTACTAAGCAAAACCATAATGGCCTACTAAGATCTAAAGAAGAATACTGAACTGCTGGTTGATG
Organism: Lissotriton helveticus; assembly: GCF_964261635.1. Classification (NCBI taxonomy): domain Eukaryota; kingdom Metazoa; phylum Chordata; class Amphibia; order Caudata; family Salamandridae; genus Lissotriton; species Lissotriton helveticus. The sequence goes on from NC_136063.1 coordinate 852,965,699, forward strand.
TCGGCCCTGTTGGCTTAGGGTAGTGCTCACCCGAGAAGTGGAGCCCAGATGGTGGGCCCCTTTGTCATTCACCAGCAAAGCATTGATGCCGATAGAGGCACATTACTCCTAAATCAAGAGAGGCCTGTGGACATTGCCACTTGTGCCTTTGTGGGTAGCCACTTAGAGCTGTCACTGACCACTGACCACTTGTCCCTCTTTTTCGTGACTCTGCCCCACACTCTCTGCCATGACAGAGTTGAACAATCCAACTGCAGCACTACCACAAGGAGGTCTCCTACACACAGGGATCCAGGAATCCAGAAGACTTCCTCTCACTCCACCCTTCACCAATGGCTGGTGAAACCATTGACAACACAGATGCCACAGAAGCATACGTCAGCTTGGTATCCAAGAGAGCTTGCCCTCAAGTGCTAAGCCTCTAAGAAATTAGAGATGACACTGCATCAAACCCGGTGCTGGAGAAAGTAATGAATGCTCCACAAAGTGGCTTGTTGTACAACTTGGTATGGGACGCTATCAGGTGGCAAGGCTGCAAAAAAGGAAACATTCTTAAAAATGTGGAGAGCACGCACCGAGCTAAGTGCTTCAACAAATGGATTGGTTTTAGGAGGGCTGTGTTTGGTAATCCTGGAGGGACTCTAGCACAGAGTGACAGAACTAGCTCATAGCGGACATCAGGGAACAGCAAAAATTAAGTCTTGCATGAGGGAGAAGGTCTAGTTCTCAGGTCTCGAAGCCATGGTTGACAAACTGGTAAGGCAATGCCCCTCATGCCAGCTTACCAGCTCTCAAGAGGCACTCACACATTTCAAGACAGAAGAACCATGCACTACGCTGTGGTCCAAAGTGAGTCTCGTCCTAAAATGCTTCCCTGATGGGAGACATGATCCCAGCCAATCCCAAATGATCTAATCACCATACAACCCAGTGAGCACCCAGACCTGGCATGCCAGACCAATGAGTGCACAAAGCCTCAAGCGGCGAGATGCCTCACAAGTATTCTCACCGGGGGGGGGGGGGGGCAAGGTACTGCTCAAGTACCACAGATTGGGATGAAAATTCCTAACATCTTTTGAGCCAGGTGTATGCACTGTCACTCAAGTGAATGGGATCATGATCATTGCCTGCAAATGTAATGACCTGGTCACTAGGAACATATCATGGTTCCTGATAGTAGGCTTCCACGAATCGTCTGAAGTGGAAGAATGGGAAGATGATGAAATGTAGGAAGACCCTCCTGGACCTGAAAGTCATGAGGAAGAAGAAGCTGGCCCAAGTGACAGGACTCCCGACCAAGCTTGTACCGGGTCTGATGCCGTAGTCCATCCCCAAAATGGCCAGGGCCCTGAGTAAGTGAAAGGGCAGTCCCAGCAACAACGGTATGACCTCAGATCTAACCCGCCAAGAAGCCAGAGGTTCAGAGACTTTGCATGCTGAGCTCATCTACAAGTTGGGAAGGGATGTAATGGATGAATAACTCCTCACTGCCACAATAGTTTACCCCGGAAATGCACTAGGTACATGCTCTGGCCGGGTGTAACCGAGGCTATATGAAAAATGGGCAGAGACTACTTGTGGTCTTCCGTCCTACACCCAGTAGCAAGTGTGTGAGTGTGATCTTAGTGTTTCCCCTGTAATTAGGCCGCAATGTGTGGGCGACCTGCAACCCTATTCAGCCACCCACCACACTATTGTTTCTCAAAGGATGCTCTTGGACATTCAGAGCATGCACCTTAACTGCACGTGTGCAAACTGTGCTCCTTCACACGGATAGTTTCAACTCAAATACCAGTCATGGTAAAAGTAATCAAATGAGAAGGGAAGCATCCAGCTAAAACAGAGCATCGCAGCTTCAAAAACTGCCCAACTCAAAGGGGCAAAGGTTTCTCCATGAGTTTTTTTCTGTTTACTCTTTAAATGGCAACTAACATCAGGTTGTTTTTCTTCGTCTTTGAAGGAGAATTTACGTATTTTGTATTGCGAGTTATCAAGGACTGACAGCTAAAACCCAAGAAACCCAATATGTTGTTTTTATATTTTTTTATTGGGAGTATGTAATATTTCAAGATTTATTTGAGAATAAAATTTCATTTTAAATCTATTGTGAAGACTGTATTTAATAGGGTAGCCATCCAAACTCCACAGTTTGGCAAGGATGCTTTGTTTCTGTGTCACTGAATTAGTTTCATTGAAGTAGTTGTGAGAACGACAGCGTAAAAGATGCGCCATATGCTACATTGCAGATTAAAAGTTTTCGCTGCAACAACAGAAAGAATCAAGAAAACAATGGGAATATTAAAATGAGACAAACAAGTTATAACACATTTGCCCTGGGGGCAAGCATGTGGGGCAACTCGCGTTTATGTTCGAATACTAAATCATGATTTGCATTATCTCACGTATGAACGATTCCACAACAGAAACAGACATCTCCACAGATTACCTCAACATAAACGAGAGAAACAATGCGGGCTGGATATTTGGAGACGAGTTGATTTCACTTCATGTTTATGTTAATAGGGTATTTGACTTTTGAATGCTTCATAAACCTTGTTATGCTCAGTGCTATTTGAGGTACTAAAACAGCTGGAACTCCGCCAGAAGTCTTAATTGGAATCAGCTTAGCAGGGGCTGACAAGGATTCCTAGTGTTTAGATTCAGCCTTATAACAAAAAATGCAAAAATGATGTGCTATTTATTTTCTGTTCCCCTTTTGTGCATGCATATAAAGGTGAGCCATTGATGTGTTTGTGAGCGGGATCATTTTCTTCGCGTGCGCCCCAGGCCAATACTGTGAACAAGGCGAATTGGGTATTGTCTCTCCTAATTAGATCTTGCCTCACTCCAGATGTTCCTGAGATTGACGTACGTTCAAATGAACGGCTCCGTCGTTCCTGTTGATTGTGCAGCCACGGAAATGGCCGCCATTTTCCAGAAGGTGCTCAAATGTGTAACTGCCTTTGTGATCAAAGAGCTACATTAATACAAAGACGCCATGCACACTAGTTTCCTCTCACGGGTTAAAAGATTCCGACAAGTCCTAGCTCACCATCAGTTCAGCAGGGCAACCATGACAGCATGTTCAAGTGAAGTGCTAATGAGCTAGTAAAAGTGGGTTCTGCCATATTCTAGTGTTTGCTTTTTCGTTCTAACTCGGCAGTAGATACATTGTTGCACAACTCGAGCAGTGCACATGAGCCACAAAGATAGTAACGAACGTAGCTAAACAATTAAAATAAAATCGATCATAGAAATTAACTAATTACAACATTACACATTAATGATGAAGCCAACTTGAAAGACAAAGCAAATAAAATACAAATTCCAACTTTGCATATTGCATCAATGGGAGATAAAATGGGTTGTCTAAAATCGAGGGCATAAATAGTCTAACAGCATAAGCAACAACAAATAAAAATCTCAGTGAATAATAAAAGCACAATTCTAGTGGCATAATGGCACAGTACATCAAGGTTCCCGGAATTGAGACTGCAGATTGAGAGCATCACAGGTTTTTGGCCGCAAACATGCACAGAAAAAGGTATGCCTCAAATTAGGTTCACCAAACCACAGAATGAGAATGAGCACCCAGATACATGTATTGATGGAGGATTAACACTTCCGGTAGCACATAGAATGTATGTATTTAGAGTTGACTAACGGTCACAGTAGCACATAGCTAAAAATCCCATAGCGACCAAAGTGGGAGTTTGTTCATGAAAAACAAAAAAGAATGGCCCCAGCCTCACCGAGGATGTTTTTCCCTGGGTGTGGGGTCATTGTGTTTTTTTTCTGTCCCTCGTCACCAGGTTTTACCTACCATCAATGAACATTAAAGGAAAATAATACATCATACTGTTCACACTAAACCACGTGGGTGGCGTAATGCCCTTCCTTAAATGGCCATGACTTGAAAGTATTACATTTTCTTTTTCAATCCAGTCCAACAGACTTTGAGAAAAGTATTTAATTGGGAATTTAGCAAATCCTGGAGAAGCTAATCTTTTGGAAGGGTTAGGTTTGCAATTCAAACTCCAATTAAAAACTCTTTGGGGGAAAATGCATATTGTGCATGGGGAATCTACTATTCTAAGTTACTTAAGACGGGTGACTTATAAGTCAATCTCCATCCTATCAAACCTTAGGAAATATGTTTACATTGAGGGTGGGAGACAAATATGCTTTTAACACGTCGCATAGCATAGCATTGAAGAAAGTGCATATTTTCGAAGGATTAGGTTGACTATTCTAAATACTGTCCAGCATACTTTCGGAAAATTTTTAACTAGAGAGAGATCATTAATACGGTTGTAAGTCATACCGCAAACACTTTGAAGAAAGTCCATAGTTTAAAGTGGTAAGATTTATTATTCCCTCCAATCCTTCAAGTGCCGGGGAAATAGAAGATTGTAGGGCAGGGTATACCATTCTATATTCATTGTCCTAAGTATTGAAGAAGTTAAATACTTTCAAAAGGCTAGGGTCACTTTTCTAAGACAATTTAATATTGGAGAAATAGTACTTTTGTGGGAATACCATTGTAACTCCAAAACCTCAAACAATGAATTTAGTGCATAGTTTTTAGCAGTTACATTTGTTTTGGTAACTCATGTACGCCAAACATGTGGAATGTGTATAAATATGGTTGTCAAAAAGATGTTATTCTTACACACACCTCCACACCAAACAGATGGTGCATAATTTTGAGCGATTAGAGTTACTATTCTAACTCCAGTCCAACAATCTTTGGAAACTGTGTTTGGTGGGAAATTGGCAAATGCAATATTGTATCCTCAAACCCCAGACAATGACAACATATTTATTACTTAGGATGGTTAGTTTGATATTCTAGCTCCAGCCTGAAAAACAATCACTAAAGTGTATCAATAAGAGGGTTGAAAATTTACTATGCTAAATCTAAACCTATTTTTTTTATATCAAAATACCCCAAAGTTTGAAGTAATAAAACACAGTAAACTTTAAACAACCTTTGTTAATTTAACATAAACTTAATAGTCCTCTCAAAAATATGCTTCTACATTTTTGTAATAAAAATATTACCAACAATAGGCATAACTATAATTGACATCTCTAAAATGATTAAAAGAAAGGCAGCATTAAACCACTACTGGCCAGGTACCCAAATAAACACCCCAACGCCAATTAAAAAAATTGTTATTACAACCCCAAAGTCTATAGATACATAAAACATTATTTTACACAGCAAAATATATAAATGCTGACATTCAATAGATTTTTACTTTATAATTAATCAGTAAAAACAAATATAAAAAAAGGAAACTATGTAAATTCATTATTAATTATTTGTAGGTAAAACTCTAAGAAACCACATACAGTATCCCAACCCCATAATGGACTCGCAACCCTAAAAAACTAAAACATTAAAAAATGTAATTAAAAAAATAATTCCACGTAGCAATAATTGAATTTAAATTGTGATGCCCCAGCTGCCACCATGGCAGCAGGACTATATAAAGCTGATCATCAAATAATTGAGACTAGAACATACGATACATATTCTTTTTTTCTGTTTAAGAAGTTTTATTAGGGTTCAACAAATACAATACAAGGCCATATAATGGTTCAGGTAAACCAAAATAAGATAAAACATGAGGCATATGATGAATGTGAAAAATAAAAAGTAAAAAGGAAAGAAGAGAAGAAGAATAGGAAAGGAAAGATAGAGAAAAGAAGAAAGAGAGGAAAAGAAGAGGAGGAAAAGAGTTGAATAGCAAAAAAGAGAGAGAAATAGATCAAGACTAAGGGGAATATGTGCAAGGAATGAAATAACTAATTAATCAGCTGGGAGAATTGGACGAGAGATAGGTAGTAAAGGGGAGCCACTGAAGATCAGATTTAATTTTTAAGGAAACAGAAGAAGAGGAAGCGACAGCAATCCTATGCTCGTCACAAATGAAATTCCACCATGTAAGTACAGATAATTTGGAGTTATCTTTCCAGCAAGAAAGACTCACTTTAAAAGCAATAGCAATAAAAAGATCAAGCGATTTAGCACTAGATGGTACAATATCTATATCAGCTGATACAGAACCTAAAAATACATTTAATAATGATAAAGAAGAGGAACGATGAAACATTCGCATGCAAATATTCCAAACAGAATTCCAAAAGGATAAAACAGAAGGACACTCATATAGAAGATGTTTAAGTGTGCCCGTTTCTAAAGAACATGACCAACATAATGTAGAAACTGATGATGAAAACTTAGAAATACTTACAGGCGTGATAACAGCTCTATGATATATTAAAAATAGTGATTGAGTAATGCGTGCAGCAACAGAAACTTTAAACAATTTGGACCATAAACGAACCCAAACATCAACAGATAAAGAAACAGACAAATCAGTTTCACAAGCAATCTCTGAAGTCGATTTAGGTCGATTAATAACAGTTGATAACAATAGTTTATATACAAGTGCAGCTTTAGGTTGGTGTAGAGAAAACAAAGGATATAGGGGAGTAGAGGGAGAGAAAGACAGTAAGGTATCAGGTGTTGAAAGAGTAGACAAGTGAGATTGTATGGCAGCAGTAATAATGGTATACTCAGTAAGAAAAGTTAAGGGCAATTGATATAAGGCTTGTAATTCATGAAAAGGAATAATAGTATTATTGAAGAAAAATTTATGAACAAATAAAATATCCTTTTCTTTCCAATATTTGTAATAGAAGAACTTGCCCTTATATTTGAGGAATTTATTATACCACACAATGGATGACAAAAAACATTGAAGAGGGGATAAATCCTTAGAGAATGTGTTGTGAAGTAGTGTTTGTGAGTATTTCAGAACCGGGTGTTTGGCCAAAAAAGAAAGATTTGACATAAAAACAGTGTGTTGAAACGAGAAATCCTTTAACAGTGAGCGTTCAAAAGCAACCCATCTGGGTAGTGGGGTATCCATAAAATCATAAGCTAAAGAAAAAGATTGTTTAATCAGGAAAGCACAGTGATAAGTTTTAAAATTGGGAAAACGGACACCACCTTCATTCTTAGGGCGGATGAGTCTGTGTGAGGCAATACGAGGATGTTTATCATTCCATAAGAATTTAGAACAACTAGAATTTATACGATTAAAATATAAATTAGGTATTTTTAGAGGGAGCATAGAGACAGTGTAAAGTATATGTGGCGTGACCATCATCTTAATAGTATCAAGTCTGCCCCACCAGGACAAGAACAAGGGAGACCAAATGTGTAGGAGGGATTGGATTTTTTGTATAAGGGAGGCAAACATAAATTTGAGTGTGTCAGCAAGGGATGTAGAAAACCAAATGCCAAGGTATTTAATTTTGGAAGGGCACCACGTGAAATCATAGAGTTAAACATGTATTGATAACAGACAGAATTTAAAGGTAAAACTTTTGTTTTAGATAAGTTAAGTTTATAGCCTGAAATGGAGGAGTATAAGCGAACTTCGTCCAAAAAAGGAGGGAGAGAGGTGATAGGGTTGGCCATATAAACCAAGATGTCATCAGCATATGCCGAAATTTTTGTTTCAATAGAGGTGAGTTTAAAACCATTAACGTTGGGGTTAGTTCGGATTCGTTCCAAAAAAGGTTCAAGACAAAGAATAAACAATAACGGGGAAAGAGGGCAGCCTTGTCTTGTACCCCTAGATAAGGAAAAAAATCTAGAAAATTGGTTATTAACAAAAATACTGGCTCGGGTAGAGGAGTATAGGAGCTTAACCAAGGAAATAAAAGCGGGCCCAAAGCCAAACCATTGTAAGGTACGAAACATAAATTGCCAATTTATACAGTCAAAAGCCTTCTCAGCATCCAAAGAAAGGGCTGCTAGTGGAGCTTTGACATTTTACTATCGGAAATAATATTAGAAAACATACGAGCATTATCTGCGGCTAACCTGCCTTTCACAAAACCAACTTGGTCAGTTTTAATCAAAAGCAGGATAAGAGAATCAAGATGGGAAGCTAGAATTTTAGCAACAATTTTACAATCATAGTTAATTAGGGATATAGGGCGATAATTTTTACACTGGGAGTGATCTCTTTTGGGTTTGGGAATTATAATAATTAGAGCATCCAAGAAAGACCCAGACGCCTTAGCGTCAGCAATAAAGGAATGAAAAAGTTGCAATAATTTCGGCACAAAAATGGCATGAAATGCAGAGTAAAACTCAACAGGCAATCCGTCAGGTCCTGGTGACTTTGATTTTTTTGAGGGAATTGATAGCCCGAAGAACTTCTTGAAGAGAAATATCTTTCTCTAACTGGCCAAATTCGTCAGGAAGTGACGGAGGTGCGGGAGGCCATCAAAAAAGGATGTTAAATTTTGTTCAGAAGGGTGTGTATCATTGGAATAAAGAGCTTGATAGTAATTATGAAAAACTTCTGCAATGTCTTCATCAGACGAAACCAGTTTATTGATAGAGTCATTAAGAATAGGGCCTACCGTTTTACGTTCAGATTTTACTTTTAGATAATTTGCCAACATTTTACCAGCCTTATTTAGGCCCCCATGAAATTTAGATTTGACTTTTAGCAAGGTATTACATGCTTCAACTGTAGCAATTTTATTTAAGTCAGTTTTTGCTTTTATCAGGTTCTGAAGGGCATCAGTAGACTTAGAGGAGAAATAAGAGTGTCCAAGCTGTTTGATATGTTTGAGTTGGTCTTCTTTTTAGATACAAAGGATATAGTGAAGGCTCGTAGGGCCGCCTTAAAAGCATCCCAGTTATTAGGGATAGAGGTGTCAGACGGGTTATTAAAAGTGAAAAACTCATTAATAAACACAGTAACTTCTTTCACAAAAACATTATCATTGAGGAGAAATGTATTGAATTTCCAGCGACTAAATTTAGAAGAGGTAAGGGTGAGGTCAAGGACCGCATGGACAGGTGCATGGTCAGAAATAAAAATAGAACCAATTTCGGATTTTTGAATAGAGGGGAGTAAAGATTTACTGACGAAAATGTATTCAATCCGTGAGCGGGTATGGTGAACATTCGAGAAAAAAGTGTACTTAAGGGAATCAGGATAGCAAGTTTTCCATACATCGTAGAAGGGACGAGAGGCAATGGCAGATTGGAAATATTTATGGGATTTATCAGGATGAAATTTGCTCGAGGAAAGTCTATCTGAAAAAGGGTCTAGCCACTGGTTAAAATCACCAGCAATTACAATATTTGAACAGTCAATTGAGGAGATAAAAATTTTGATATCATTCCATAATTTGGGGTCAGGTCGAACAGGACCATAAATGTTAAGTAAAACCAATGTCTTATTCTAGATCACAACCTTAGCCATTACCCAACGACCTTCATCATCAGTTTGAGAAGATACAATTTGGACAGACAACCCTTTATGAAACAATATAGCAACACCCCCCTTTTTGTTAATAGCAGGAGAGAACACAACTTGACCCATCCATTTTCTTTTTAACTTAGCCGATTCAACATCCGTACAGTGGGTTTCTTGGAGAAAAACAACTTGCGAATTAAGCTTAGATAAATGGGACAATACCTTTTGACGCTTGACAGGATGTCCAAGACCACGAACGTTCCATGTAACAAAATTACACATGATGGAAGGTAAGGAAGAGGGGATACACTTGGAGTAGACACACTGCAGGAGAACAGCTACAAAAAAGGACACAGTAAACAAATACATTACATATGAATAAAATATCCAACACATTCACATTGATAGGATTAAATGCGCCCAAAGTCATAATGGAGAACAACACGAAATACGGAAACCATAAAAAAGAGAGTGTACAGGGAAAGGATAGCAGATGAGTACATGAGATAGGAAAGGAATATAGAAAGGGAAAAAGCAAGCTAGGAAGAAGAGAGAAAAGAGATAGGTAAGAAGGAAGAAATAAGTAGACAGATCAAGGCAAAAATGCCAGGTCTGAGAAGAAAGAAAAAACCAAGACATTGAGAGCGAAGAGACGCCAAAGAAGACATGGACCCCAGCGAGTAACAGAAGAGCAGAGAGGAGAGCGAGACAGTTAAACAAAAGGATGAAAAGACAGTACCTCAAGAAAAGAATGACGAAGAGAGGAAAATCTTAGCGGAGCCATATTAACCACATCAGTATAACTATTACAATCAAGAAGAAGAAAAATATCAAGCATTAGTGTCCATGTTAGATGAGGAAACACTTTGTAGATATGCGTGGAGCTTCTGAGGATCATCAAACGAGCGGGTATGGCCATTATGTGTAATCTTGCAAAAGCATGGATGAAGGATACCATATTGAATGTTCAACTGTCTCATTTGAGGCCGAAGATTCAAAAATTCCTTGCGCCGTGCATTCGTTGCAGTTGAAAGATCTTGAGAAATACAAATGTTATGACCAGACCATATGAGACGTCGTTTGAGTCTAGCAGCCTTCAGAACATTCATTAAATCAAGAAACTCAAGGAATAGAATAATAATCCCACGAGGTTTAGATGCATTGGATGTAAGACAACCTAAACGGTGAGCCCTCTAGATGTTAAGAGGATGAGACGCAGGTTGAAGATCTAAAAGTTCATACAGAAACGTTCGTATGAAGGACACCATGTCGGACCCCTCCAGATTCTCCGGAACACCATAAATACGTAGGTTATTTCTACGATTGCGATTTTCAAGATCCTCAGTATGGAGTTTTAGCTTTTGAATCTCTTTTTCCAGTAGAGGTATTTTAGAGGATACATCCTGAATATCACTGACACGTTGTTCTAAATTCAAAACCTTGCCTTCCATAATGACCCATCTTTCTTCAATTTGCTTGAGTTTTTCATTAGTTGCAGACATAAAAGGTTGGAGACCCCGTACCTCCTCTAAGATGGAATCCAGAACGGGATTTGGAGAGGAATGAATAGGGGAAGGCAGGTCATTCTTAAGTCATTTAGGTTTTGTTCCGGTGTGTGAAGATTTTATATTGCTTGCGTCATGAGCCATTGCGATAATGGGAGAGCACACCAAAATTGGGGAAAAAGCGTAAGTTTTGAATAGATGCAAAACACACACACACAAAAAAAAGAAAAAATACTGAGGCAAAGGAGGCAGGTAAGGCTCAAAAAGGTCAAAAAATGTAACAGGAAGGTGTCTACAGAGAGGCTGGTACAAAAATTGGCATTGTAGAGCACAAGATAATAGTTCCGAACTACGATGAAGGCAGCCACTACCTCGTCTGGCAATATAGGTAGGATTAGGATGACCTGTCACAGCAGAAAATTAGTATAGGAAAATCCTCAGGTAATGAGTGCAGACACAAAACGGCAAACATTCATTCAAATATTAATGAGGTTGCGCCATTGAGGAGAGACCATAGCATGGTAGTAGAAAGACCGTGGTAGAAGTAATCCTCTGCGCCAATAACTAAAATGGCGCCCGATGTCTCACAGGAATATAAAAATAGAGGCATCTGATATGAAACATGCTATTACAAAAACAGCTGAAATCTCGCGATTTATGCCATACTTTTATTGTTGGTGGAGAGAGGGTGGCAACGCGATGAAAATGCTGGCAGAATGGCATGAGGAGGTGCTGCAATGTTGTGAGGAAGGACGCGGGCTCGGCGGCTCAAAATGGCGGGCGCCCGCGTCCCGAAAGCCTGAGAGAATCACCGATGCTGAAGAAAGCCGTAAAAACGTCAGGGGACCCGCAAATGGTGCCTCCAACAGTCGCAGACCATGTTCCGCCGTCAAGGAATGCGGGATTCAGGCTCCAAAGGGCGGGAAGAGAGGTCCAAATGTCGCTCGAACCCCCGTAGATCTACGGAGCTCACGGGAGAACCGCCATCCTTCTTCGGCGCATAAGCCACGCCCCCTACAATACATATTCTAAAGTAAAGATGGAACAGAGTTCAGAAGAAAGTCATTAATATGGGTGGTACAGTCTGAATAGATGTGTTTTCATTTCGTTTTGAAAGCTGTGCTGTCCTCATTTAGTGTCATTTGAACAGGGAAATGGTTCTATAGTTTGGTACCTAGGTAGGATAGAGCATCTTTACATATTTTGTCTCCTATGTTTCTTGAGATTTCCACGATTAGGCAGCTTCTGTTGTTCCTAAAGCCACCAGTGAGTTACAGTTTGTTGTTCTGGCAAGCTATTTGGCTGGTGTGTATTGATTTATAACTTATGCTAGCAATCTTAAAAACAATTCTTCCTTCCAGGGGGAACCAATGAAAGTCTCTAGGAATTAGTGTTATATGATTAGGAGTGGGTGTGACTCACGTAAATCTGCGTAGCATAATCATATGGAACTATCCAAAAATTCTGCAGGATTATGCTGAGTTACAAGAGAAAAGTAATTCTGTATTTAGCCCCGAATATTCATTTGTCCACTGCACTTTACTCAGCCCTTTTTTTCTAAAAAATGGAGTGTCCACATGCGAGGCAGCAGAGGTGCCTCAAAATGAGAGCTGAAGACGGCCGAAATGCCAGAAACCAGTCCTCGGAAGCTTGTTTCCGGTCCAGGTAAGGCATGACTTGGCAGTTCGGGCTGGACTGTTCCCATGAGGCACAGGGTCAGACTGATTTGCATATGGCCATGTCTGAACTGGGATGGCAGAGTGGGCTAAAGAACGGTGATGGATTAAACCCAGATCTGTTGACTGGGTGTGAGTGTTTGATTTGTTCAGATGCTCCGTCTATCACCACCCCCTTTTGTATCAAAATGAGAGATGTCACAGAACTAGCTCAATTCTTTAATATATGAACACCATTTTTAACAAAAAGAAATAAAATTCATGAACTGAGGTCAGCCCTCATGCAGAATCCCTGTTCTGCGGACCACTCAGTCTGTTGTCTGCGCATGCTATGTATTTGTAAGCAGTTACCTAGAAATGTAATTCCCTTTCAAATTGTAATATTTAATCTCTTATTGTTGAATGTATTGTAACAATTGTTAATAACTGAATAAATAAAGTTATACTACTAATAATATTAATACTACAGTGAGGTATCAACAAATTAGCTTTTTACTAGAATCAAACACATAGATGCATTTGACTGAGAACAAGGGGGTTATAGAAGAGACAGCTTGTGTGATTTCCTGTAGGCTAAGTGTTTTGAAGTATGACCATTTAGTTGTATCTGTCCCATGTATGTCATACATTAAGAGTTTTTGAGTATTCATAAAATTCATTATAAATACAAGTATGTTATGCAAGGAGAAGCTGGCCATGTTATTGAAATGTTTTTCTTGAAAAAGACTTAGGCGTCCCCTCAACAAAGAGCCCACATAGGTTGAGTATATTACCCAAAAACTAGCATGTCGTTCATTCCGGCGGGAAAGGTAAAGTTACAGAGTTCAAACAATCACAATCTATGAACGCAGCCTTGAACTAGTGAGACAAGGTCTATATCTCAACTCAATTCTATTGTTGTAGTGACCAGGTTTTCAGAGAATTATGTATACAGGGGAGTATTATCTAAACGCATTTTGGACATAGATATTTTTTCTTAAACACCAAGCATTAGTTTTTACCAACAATGAATTACGTAGCAAGCACAGTTGACAATGGTACAAGAAAATATATAAATAAAAGATATTTACCACACAAAAGATTTCATTAAAGCTCTGTTATGCATTTATTTTAATTTCACAATACAATATACAACATTTTTTTTAAAAAAACCATTATACATTTCATAAAAAGATTTTAAAAAACAAGAATCACAAGTCGACGCGGCGTTTCGGTATCCTGTATTTGAACCTTCTTCAGGACTGATTCTAGACAAATTTAAAAGATTTAGAAAAACAGAGTTACATTTTTTGTAGTGGTCTGAGCATCTCATCAAACAATACCCTGTCTACACATAATTCATGGTCACTGTGCTATGTTCTTCTTCAATAACAAAAAAGATTTTATTGAAATCCTGTTCCCCTGTGGCCCTTATCAACATTTATCTATTAATATACATTCCTGTACTTTAACAAAACTAATAGTCTTTACCTTTCCCATTGGACCCGACGGTACAAAACTTATGAACCCAGGACATGATATTATAATCTATTATTTGTATAGGTTAGGCATACCTTTAAATTTAGATAGGGCAAGGCGCCCACTGGACACAGATTAAATGAATTCTGTACCATGTAGTAATTGGATATTGATATTCTCCGGACCAAATTTTCAATTTCTGATCCCACTGATTGCGGTGAATAAAAGAAAAATAAAATGATGTTACATTTAGAGTCCCACTTTTGTTATGACCTTATGTTAATTTTGAAGATCAAACACAAAGGTGTGTTCGTACAATACCTGATTTTTAGGTTGTAAAAACTTTGTCTTAGACTGCCAGGGGGAGCCACCGTTTTTCTACAAATGGGTTTCTTCAATGGCCCTGGAGAATTTTGTAACACAAATTAGCTTCAATCTATTTCAGGAAAATCTTTTTCCAATATTTCCTAATGTATTTTGCTGAGTCACTCACCATTAAAAAATTGGATAGTTGGCGCAATTTTCAGGATGAGTTGCTACCACATTCCTTTTGGATCCACTCCAATTTCTTTCTGTTATTCAACAATAAAAGAGATACATATTGTAGATTTATGTCCACTCTCCATTTAGACTATTTTTATGATCTTTTCCTTTTTAATAGTCCATAGGTTTAATGAATCCTCTATTATTATTTGGCTAAAAGAATGAAGGAGTTGTCTTTTTACACTATGTTTGTGTTAATTGCCCCTTTTCTAAGTTTAAGGAAGTCATAAGGAGTTATATAGTTTCAAGTCAGAGCTGTCTAAATATACCCCTCTGTTTTCTAGGATCCTGGTTTTCCATTACCTTAATTCACAGGTTCGGCCTCCCTGCTCCTGGTCTCTGGCAGTCGGTCCACACGTCCTTCCACTAATGGGACGTCTCGAGTACTAAGGGTTTACTCATTCCTCGGCATTTTTATACAGAAGCCTCTACATTGGCTTTCGTTCTTCTCTATGCTCATTGGTTCACTATTGGCAAATGGATATACAGTTGCCCTGGGAACCAGACGCACCTTTAGTTTTTGTTACATGCGCATTCCTATTGGCGGATGTCAACTTATTATTCCTTACATGATTGGTTGAAAATGTGACAAACAGCGAGCGGTTGTCATAGCAACCGAACGCATTCTCGTTTGTCTATTCTCACCCGTTTATAACTGCTCTTATCTTCCTTAGCTTTCTGGGGTATTGGCGCTTATTCAATATTATTTCTTGGATATACTGGTCCTTTGAAACAACAATGTGCATTAATTTCTGTGAACAAACACTACGTGGTTGTCATGGCAATAGGACGCTCTCGTGCGTTCATCGTCATAGCCCCCATTCGCGCTGTATTTAAAGTGCGTTCATTCTAACCCGTTTATACCTGTTCTTCTATACCACAGTTTATTAAAATACTAGCGCCTATTAAGTATTATTTCTTTAACATGTAGTTTCTCTAAACCGATACTGCGTTGAGATTCCTTCGACCATACGCTGCGTGGTTGTCATGGTAGTAGGACGCTCTCGTGCGTACATCGTCAACGCCCCCTTTCGCGCTATAGTTCAGTAGTTACTTTCATTTGTTGCCGGCTAAGAAGACCCTCAGTTCTTTGGGAATTAAATGCTTGTAAGATGTTGTTTCTTGGCATATATATTACGCGAGATCGTGCACTATTATAAACAACTCGTCTTACTCGTTTAGACGTTGTGTATTGGGATTCTTCCACATATGGTTGGTTCAAAATGAGCCAATCACTATGTGGTTTCTAATGGCAACCCCAAAGCTTTTGGTACCTCATGTCGCGCTACCTAACATACTTAAAATTATATTTGCCATTTTATGATATCAATTAGTTTGTTTCGCCTAGTTTTGACCAAGATAAATTCTATATTGTTAATATTAATATTCAATAGAGCATATCCCGACTCAGAGTATGTGGATAGTATCAGGTCTAAGAGGTTCTTAGAAATTTTTAATGAAAAGAGATCTAATTTATTATTTACTATTTATTAATTCACTGGTAATACCTTAAGGGCAATATACATTTGCTTACTGGTAGGGGTGGAATTTACCAGAAACCCAAGTTTTGCTCAGATCTTGGGTGTGTTTATAAAATAATTTGGCTGATTTATCAACTGTTGGAGGGCAATCTTTACTGAATTATCTTCTCCCAGTCTTCTCTTGAATTTAGGCCACACCTCACGCTATTGAGGGTTGACATGTAGAATTGCTCTCTCCTTTTCCTTTTGTTATTTGTGTTTCCCCCTCTAACGTTGTCAGAAATTTTCTCTATGCCACACCATTTAAGATCTTCTATTTTGTGCTTGGCTTCCCTCCAGTGTTCAGTCAAGGGCGCTCCTATCTTGTTTGTTCTAAGTGCTGAGCGATGCTCATTGAGACGCATTCTCAGTTCCCTAGAGGTTTCGCCTATGTGCGGCATATTACAGGGGCATAAGATTAAATAGACAGCGTTCTTGGATCTGCAATTAATAAAGGATTTTATATATATTGTTTTACCATTTGCCGTGATCTGACTTCCTTTGAGGATACTATTACAGTTTACACAGCCCATACAGGGATGGGTTCCCGTGGGTAAAGGATTATTGTCAATGGTGGTTTGTTGGATTTTCAGGTTCTCCTTGTAAGTATGTACCAAGGAGTTCCTGATCGTTCTATTTCTCCGATACGAGAACATTGGCTTAGGGATGGGCTCCTGGGCTTTATCTACAATAAGATGCCAGTTTCTATTTATTATATTTTTAACTTTAAAACTGACTTGTGAAAAGTTGGTCACAAACATAATTGGCTGTACTTTATCCTGGCTTTGAGATTTTGGGTTAAAAAGATTTTCTCTGTTAAAATATTTGGCTCGTTTATAAGCATGTCTGATCATTCTTCGCGGATATCCCCTTTCAAGGAATTTTCTTTTTAGGTTTTCGGCATGGAATTCATAGTCTGTCATAGTTGTACAGTTCCGCCTAAGGCGAAGAAACTGCCCGAAGGGGATATTGTTTTTTTGTGACCCTGGGTGGTTACTCCCATAATGTAGCATGCTATTTCTGTCAGTTTCTTTGGTATATAGTTCTACTGCAAGGTGGCCATCTTTATGTTTAACAATTATATCTAGGAATTCCACTTTGCTTTTGCTCCAATGAGATGTGAACCTTAGATTTACATCTCCCAGATTTAGCCATGCCAAGAACTCTTCAAGATCCTCCATTTCACCTGTCCATATGAAGAAGATGTCATCAATATAGCGCCCCCACTCTGAGATGTTTTCGTAAAAAGGGGCAGCTATATTGTAGACATGTTTATCCTCAAATTTTGACACATAAAGACATGCCAGACTGGGGGCACATGTAGCCCCCATACTGGTCCCCTTGATCTGTCTAAAGAGGTTATCTTTGAATAAGAAGATGTTGTTCTTAAGGATTAGGGTTATGCAATCTATAATGAAAGTCTGGTGGCTTGTTAGGTCCTGTTGATTGTCCCCCAGGATCTCCTCCATAATCTCAATAGTGTCGTTTTGGGGAATGTTTGTATATAAAGCTTCAATATCCAGAGTCACCAGTATCTGTGACTCTGGATTGAAGCTAAGATTCTCCACTTTTTTAATCATAGCAGTGGTGTCCTTTACATATGATCTTTGTTGCTGTACAAGAGGTTGCAAAAAAACCTCCACGTACTTACTAAGTGGCTCTGTTAAAGATCCTATACATGATACTATAGGTCTCATGGGAGGGTCACAGATGTCTTTGTGTACCTTAGGCAGGCCATATAGTGCTGGGATTAGTGGGTCTTTATTCAACATAAAAGCCAATTCTTCCTCGCATATTATGTCGTCCTCTCTAGCCAGTCTTAACATCCTTTCGATTTCCCCTTTCAGTGTTTGCCATTCCTCTCTGTTTGATTTTTTGTAATGGTTACTGTTGTTTAACAATTTAAACATCCTGTTATCGTAATCCTGACTATTCATAATTACAATACTCCCACCCTTATCCGCTGGTTTTATTATTAGGGTACTGTCTTGTTCTAAGGATTTTAGAGCTTGCTTCTCCTCATATGTCAGGTTGTGAGGTGTCCAGTTTTTCTGTTTCAAGAGATTATCAATACTCTTATCAACAGACCTTTCAAACGCCTCTACGTCTTTGTGTACGGCATTGAGAGGTGGGACCCAGGTGGATTTATTTTTCAATCCAGATTTATTGGGTCTCTCAGGTCTTTCCTTTCCTTCAAAAAAGATTTGGAGTCTGACTTTCCTAAAAAATTGCTGCAGATCTCGTTCTAGCGCATATCTATCGATAGGGAGACATATTGCATAGCTTAGTCCCTTCTCTAATAATCTAGTTTCTGTTGTGGTTAGTTCATGGTCTGATAGATTGATCACCGCTGGCTTAATTTCGGTTGTTGTTAATCCCACTGTTTTTGACTCCTCGTTCGAGGACGTTGAGGGTTCTGGGCTTGGGTGTATTGTGCCTGATTGTAATTGTTTTTGCCCCTTCCTCTCCCTCTTTGTTGCCCAAATGTCTGATTGCGCCTGTCTAAAAAAGCTAAACATTCCTTGGCGGTGGTTGGCTGTCTGTTTGTCTCTCCATCTTGTTGATGTTTCTCATTTACTATTTCACCTTCTGAATCTGTACTACTGAATGAGGAATCAAAAAATCTCACCCGTTTTCTATTCTGGTTTCTGGGTTGGTTTTGCCATTGTCTACGGGGTTGGAAATTCTCTTTGGGACGGTCATAAAAGTCTTTTTGAAGATATGGATATACAATTTCCGGGTTGTAATTTTCTATATCCTTTTTTAATTTGTTACTTTTCTTTTTGATAAGATATTCGCTATAACTATCTACATCGTTTTGAATCTCTTTTAAGCATGGGCGGATTTTGCGGATTGGCAATCCGCGAACTTGCGTATTTACGGATTCGCAATCCGCGAAGATCCGCGAACTCTAGCGGATTTGCGGATTTTTCCGTTTTTTGTGTTGGCGCGTGTTCGCGCCGATTTTGGGACAAGTTTGCAATTGCGAACTTACTTTTCGGCTTGCAACGGCCGCGACTATGTTGTTTCTACGTCTGGTTTATCATCACAGGTTCACAGCACCCTCTGTTTCACCACTGCCACCCTCTGGGACACCCATGCCACCCTCTAGTACATCCTCACAGGCACCTATTAGGTTTATTTATTACTGTAGATTATGGTGGTTGAAAAAAGCTAGCACACCTGCCCTTCTTCAACTGCCATCAATTAATTTGTGTTTCATTAATGTGTCAGTAATTTTGAAAGTTCCAGTCTGGCTGGCACCTGCTTCCTTCCTTATCTGTAATTTGCTTTTTGTTGCAGTGAAATTTTTTTTTTACAGGACCTTTATGGTGCTATTCTATGAGCCTGCTGTTTGGGTCATAGCAGGGTCATAGAATTGTTGCAAACTCTGGAGGGGCCCATCAGGAAGCACTACCTTGAATGTTACTAATGTTAAGTTTGAACTTTTGCACCTGCTCATTGCTTTCATTTTAGCTAAAATCGTTTTTTTTGCAATTTCGCGCGTTATTTGGGGCGCGAATCCGTGCGAGATCGATTTCGGAAGCCGCGAATACGTGCGAATACAAAATTGTTTTTGTTGCGACGTGTATATTCGCGTGATCTTGCGCGTGTTCGCGAGGCGCTTCTAGCTATTCGTTTGCCAAGTTACCCTATCGGTCGTACACGGGCGCGGCCATCTTGTTGGCGTGACGTAATTCCGTTTCCGCCCGCTATGTGTAATCTCGCAAAGTGTGCTGCTCGCGAGTACAAGTTCGCGCGTACTCGCAAGGAAAATCTCGCGCGAACTTACCCACGCGGTCGTGAACGGGCGCGGCCATCTTGTTTCTCATTCATTGCTATGGTTCTGGGCATGCTTTCTCTATCCTCTCTCAATCTCTGCCATCCTTTGCTTGTTTGAAGTTTTTTTGATCTAATTTTACTTATTATCTAACCCTCTATTTTTCTAGCTCTATATTTTTGTGTTTTCTGCAGCTTTTAGTTACTTTTAAACTACTTTTTTAAACTCTTTTCTTTTCTTCTTCACTATTCTATTTCTTCTTTATCATTTAAGTTTATTTCTGCCCAGACCATGGTAAAGGGAGCCGGGAAGCACCCTGAGAAGGGGAAGGGTCCCGCACCCCGTGCCCGGCTCCCGTGCGGGCGTTTAAGGGGGGAGCAAGTGGTCCCGAGGGAGATCTTCAGCGCGGAGGAAGTGGCGGCACTGATCTTCCATGTCCAGCGCCGCCTCCCCAAGACGATCCTGGGAGGCGGCAAGATCGCGACCGGCTATGGCATCCGGGAGCGCCGCCAGCGGTGGGAGAAGGTGTGCCGGGCCATGTACAAGATCTCTGGGGTCCGGCGCACATATAACCAGGCCACCCACCGCTGGACCGATGTCATGGACCGGGAGCGGGACTTGCTGGACGCGCTCGGCGTAGAGGTCCCCGGGCTTGGTGAGTAGTAGTAGTAGTCCATTTACTACTCTGTTTTATCCTGCTCTGTTATTTGCAAATCTTTGTTCTTTACCAAGAGCAATAATGCTGCCGATTACATTGAGGTAAATTATATTTCAAAATCTTCTATGCATTTCATTTTCAGGTGCACTGCTCTCCTTCTCAGTAGCCTTGCTTGCTACTATGCTTCTTTGTTTTGTATGTTGTGTTCAGAAGCATTTCATTGGCCTGAGAAATTATGTATCAGTGTACTGTAAAGAAAAGAACTGCGTAATGCTAGACAGTAAGGGTCATATTTTCAATTACCGGCGCATCCCTGCAAAGTAGCAGGGATGCGGCAGTAATTGTGTGCCATGCCACCACCACCCATTGGCCCAAAACGTCACAGAAGCCTTACGCATCTGTGCCGTAAAGGCAGCGCATTGCTGGAGTTGCGTGCCAACGATGGCGCAGCTCCAGCAATGCTCTGGGGTACCCTATCTCCCCAATGCTGCATCAAGCCGTACGTCGGCTTCAAGCGCGCAGGGTTTGAGTCATGCATCATTGTCATAAAAATGACTGATTGACATCTTGTAGATTTCCCTCAGCCACTTTTAGGATTCGTTCCTGCGCAGGTACGCCCTCCCTTGCGCCGGAACGCCCCCTGATGGCGCAGGGCTTTACAACGTGATGCATCGCCCATATGCCCATATGTGTTTTTTTTTTTTATATATACGCCGCACCAACACCATGGCGAGTCTTTTGTTCTGCCGCTGCGTCAGAAAAGGCACGCAACAATGGAGGAAAATCAGCCGCAACTTCCGCAAGGGACTTATAAATCAGCCCCAACAGACTGAAGTCCAGTGTCCTTCCTTTAGACAGTCACATGGCTATCAGAAGAAATAGTGGCGGTGGTGGCGGGTGGATTGATAGTTTGAGTATTCACTGATCTGCAAGCAGGATGGACTTTGTCTGTCACGTGTTGCGCACTACTGCCTGCAGTGCCAGGCCTAGGCAAACCTCTTTAGTAGTCTGTTTATTGAGTTACATAGGAACTTTCTAAGTCAACGTTCCGCAAATCAGGCAATACGAATAACGTAGTATACCACATGAGATAGATCCCGTGGAATAGTTGTCTATCTATTTGCTATTTTTCCAAAATATGTTGTTATTGTTCTTTTGAAATGTTTGATTTGGTTGAAAAATCTCATCCATGTTTTATGGTTTTTCTTTCTTTCATGTTGTACATCAGCTCCCCCCAAGGGCAAGAGGACACAGGAGGAGGGTGCTGAGGATGCAGGCCAGGATCGGGCAGGCGAGGGCTCCTTTGCTGGCCCCAGTAAGTTTACATTTTACTAAACAGTACCTATTTTTTCCTAGCGTTCCTCATTCGATTTTTTCTAAATCGTCTTTGATCTTCTTGTAGACTGGATATAAATTCTTATCCTGCCTCGAATATGACTCCCTGTGGTATTACTAGACTATTCTTATTAGTCTGTCTGTGTAGCTAACTAAGATTGGACATTTGGCAATTCCATTGGACTCCCATTATATTCAGCAATACCTCTATGCACTGTCTCCTTACTGACTAGATAGTGTGGCAGAGTCATTCAGCTCCCGAAGTCACCGATTATAGATCCCCAATGATCTCTAGATTATCGTACGCAGGACAAGAGAGTAGTACGGAGTCACAGCACAGTCAAGAAGTGTCAGAGGCACTCATGCTTGCAAAAATTCCAAAACCTTTAGCTCATCCACTCTAGTCTAGAGGAACAAAAACCACAGAGTCTATTTAAGTGTAAAAGCTTACCTCCCTATCTCAGCCGGGAAGACCCTAGTTACCACTCTGGTATTTTCCAAAACGGATTATGGAAATGCCCTTTTTCTAAATTCTCAGAAACGTGGGCTGTCTAAGCTACAATCAGTACAGAACGCGGCTGCCAGAATTCTTCTACACATTCCTCGCCGCCAGCCCACCACTCTCGCCATTCGCCAGCTTCATTGGCTTAGAGTGGAGAGCCGAATTAAATTTAAGGCTCTCTGCATTGCCTATAAAGCAGTACATGGCGTCGGACCTAAGTTTCTGACTGAGGCTTTTCAGCTCTACATTCCTAAAAGGTCACTGAGATCCGCCAACACTTGCCTCCTACCAGTACCGCGCACAAGGACGGTAAATTGGGGAGACAGACGCTTTCTGGTCGCCGCACCAAAACTCTGGAACCTTCTACCACTGGGTATTAAAAACGCCCCCAACTTGCTGAGTTTCCGGAGGCTCTTAAAGACATGGCTGTTTAACCAGTGAATTTCTGTTGTACGGTTCTGTTAGCTCTCACCTGCGCCGAGACACCTTCGGGTATTTGTTTGCGCAATAAAAATCTCATAAATAAATAAATAAATAAATTAAAAGTAAACACATTTATTGAAATCTACTTTGTCATAAAACTATTTAACTGTAAACGGAAAAGTGGTTAGTGCTGACGATTAATTGGACACATTTCTTGTGGTCGAGCCGAACTCTCACCTACTTTGAACTTGATCCTGGTCGTGTTCTTAGGACTCAGGAGTCAAGCTTCTGTCTGTTAGGAGAAAAAGTGGTGCGTGTTAAAAATCAAAAGCAAGCATTCATCAGTTGTGCATAAAAGTGCAGCAAGACAACAGCCTTCCCTGGAAAATGGGACATTTTTACTATGGAGTAGACAGTCACAAATTATTACATTGTATTCTGTTTTTTTAACATTTCTCCTAGACCAAATATTATATAGTAGTGAGTGGTGTATTCTAACTTTCTTAAATGTACTTTGTAGGTGTAACATCTGGTGACGGGGCCAGCGCGGAGGTGGCTGTGTTGGACTTGGACTCGGAGGCCTCTGGGGAGGATGCGGCGGTAGAAGAGCTGGTGGCCGTTCCTGTGGGGGATCAAACGGTGGTGGCGGAAACAGGTAAGCTATATATTCCTTACTTATTGAGATTGAAGACTGCATAGTGTGCTTTCTGCACGGGTGTATTACAATTACAAATCAACCAGGTAGTAGCCTCCTCGAAATGTACTTCGACTTAGCTGTGAAGTTTTTGGTGAGAAGAATCCCAATAAGTTCTTAGACGAACGTGATGGATGGGATGAACGAAAAGCGAAAGAAGGGTGTAAGTAAGTGGGACGCGAACTTGTATGATGGCTGGCAAAGAAGAACGATATGTGTTTGCTTGGCCCCCGAGGTGGCTGGGAAGGAAAGAATATGGTATGGTGCATGGCTGGGTCAATGATGAAGCAAGGATGGGTGGAAGGACAGCAGCCTGGGTGGGTGAAACAGAAACTGTATGTGTGCGTATACTTTGACTGAATGGATGCCTGGAGCATGGTATTCTCTGACTCTTACATAGCAAATGTGTATCTAGAGAGAGTAGATGGTCGCCAGGTGAAGTAAGTGTTACCTTGAAGAGCATGTACCACCGCACCCGCACGTCCGTCCCAGTGCAGGGAAGGCAAGGAAAAGAAATTGTAAATGTGTCCAATACTACCATGAATAGTAGCAGTACTTTGTATTGCGTTTGCATTCACAGCATATATCTGGTTATTACGGTGGACACTCCGTACCTCTCTTAATAACTTTAGTTTACTTGTAGTACGTCATTCATGTGTGGGTGTATCACTGTGTTCACTCAATATTAAGCAAAGCACCTAAAGTCATCTCATCTGTCATTAAATACGTCCCATGTGAAGTGATAGATAATCAAATTAGTTAGCTTCTTCAGTTTCCTTTTCTAGTACTCATTTGCACTGTAGGGTGAAAGGTAAATTAATTAAGCAGTAGCCCTTGTAACAGAGTATTCTCAGTGCCACCCGTAATAGAAAAGTAATAGCTTCACCACCTGCATGTACTGGACCGGTACAGTAACGCAAGTCTGTCTCCATCATCATGGTGTGCAACTTTTTTTCTCGGGTGCAACTTCACTGTGCTGTGTCCATGTCATTCTGCCGGCTTGCATAAGATAACGTACCCATTTCCCTAAACAAGAGAGAAGAAGAAGAATAAGACTGGTGTACTGTCATAGTCGACTGTAATGGAAGTCCATAGTGGTCGTAGAATTAGTTCATTAAACTACCACTACTGTTAGAGCAAGGATGCAGAAGTGGGAGGTTACATAGATACTGTCCTCAATAGTTATGTACTGTGCTTTCAATTTGCTACTTGTACTCTGTGACCCAACTTTCGGCTCAATCACTTTGTGTTATTAATAAGGAGCATTGGTTACAGACTATGTCTTTCTTTCTTCATATAGTTGCTCCTTCCAAATCAACAACAAGGAGGGAGCAGGCTAGATTGGCCCGGCAACGGAGGCTGGAGGCCACAGTCGCCGAGTATCGGCGGCTGGTGGCCCTGGAGGAGGAGGAGGACACGCAGTCGAGCGGGGCAACATCTTCGACTGTGACCACTGCATCCTCCTCCGTGACTAAACCAGCGGGACCGAGCCGGGCTAAGAAAGCCGACCGCCACCGCCAAGCACCCGAAATACCAGCTGCCCCCCACAGGAGCTGCAAGGAACGCCAACGCCGCCTACGAGTCCGCATGTCCAACCTGGAGCAGGAGGTCCTGAGGTATAAGACCTTGGTTAAGGGCCTCCGCTCCGAGCTTGCCACCCTCCGCAAGGAGTATGATGCCCATGCCGCATCATGCACCAGCACCAGCACCCTCCAGTAGTGGAGTGTCCCTTGCCCTTTTTTTATAGACTTTTGGGGGGTGGGATTTGGGAGTTGGGATCGTTTTGGGACGTTTCAGAGACAATCGTTGGGGTTAGGGTGGGTGAGGGAGATTATTTTGTTAGGGATAAATAAATATATTTTTCAACTACTTTATCTGACCATACCTGTTTTTTACTGCTTTTCAGTCTGGTGGGTGGGGGGCGGGGGTGTAACAGTAACTTTGTTTTCCTGAACAGTCGTAGGACTTTAGTAGTACAACCGTCAATCTCTTGTCTACTCCGAAATAATACTCCATTATACTACCTCCCACCAAACGCTTATCTTACCTGTAATTTGTGTTAGAAATTAGGGCTAGGCCCAGGGCTGGCTCCAGGTGAAATGGGGATTAACGTTGTCATTCCTGGGCGGGTGACATTTCCTCATTGCGGTGTTACTAGTGGTGTGACACAGTGGCAGTTGCATGCCTATGGAAAAAAAGAAAACGAAACCTTGTTTGTACTCCTTACTGTAGCATTACAACGGTTACGGTACGATCGAGAAAATAGCAGGTGACAGTACACTAGAACAGTGCCATAATGTAGCCTAACAAATGGTAAAGTATTGCAAGTATAACTAGTACTTGCGTTGAATTTATTTGACATTGGCTACTACTACTAGAAGATATAGTACTGAAGCTGAGTAAGTCTAGAAGATATCCTCGTATTCCTTCACCAGCCTGTTGCTGCTATCACCTTATCCTCCCCAGCAAGTGTGTGGAATTATTGATGTCATTTTAGTCAGACATCAAGCAAAACAACACAGCCCGGGGGAAGAGGGTTAGGGTTTGTAAAATGGATGGGAATGGGGGTTTCTTTTTGGGTAGGTTTTGTTGAGAGAAGAAAAAAAAAGCAGAGCATGGACAAACAATAATTGAAGATACAGAGTTTACAGACAATCTTTGGTTACAAAGTAAAGGTAAGCACATGCAGTCACACTCATAGAATAAAAGACAACAATGGATACTGTATCTGTATTGCGTATGTTGTTGGAGTTGTCCTGTTGAAATTGGTAAGTAAGTTGCATGCAGCAAACAATTCCTCTTATTGGCGGCACTCCTCCATTCCAGCTGACGCTTCGTCCATCAATGTGGTGGTGACCACTGACAGAAGAGACACCCTGTCCACTGCCTGCCTGGCGGATGTTGACTGAAACCCGGCCTGTAATTATTGAACGGAAAACAGGAAGTGCTATTACAATACCACTGATAAATAAATAAAAGGTATGTACGCTGTGTGGTTCAAAAAGTCACACTTTGATTTCCCTAATAGACAGTACAATATTTTTGAAATTGCGTGCTCTGTCTGAGTCACCTTTTTAAGGATCAATAAGTATGGCCAAAATATTATAGCGGATCTTTCCCCTCAAGGTGGGTGTACTACTGTGTTTTAGAACAAAATTTGACCTTCCCAGCAATGCTCCCACCAAGACCCTTACTAAAGCCAGTCGCAAAAATGTAGAAGAACCCAATCATATCTCCAAAAACGATGCCTAGCAGAAAAATGGTTACAAAACGTACTTTGAAAGTAACAGTAGACCCAAATACAGACCGTGGATTGTATTCAAACCACTTGCCTGCAAGCAAAAGTATCCATAGCCAGCATCGCTCCAACAGTGCTCTACAACAACAGAACCGCGTTGCAATAGAACCCCCCTAAACACATGCAATCCTGCTGCTAGGGCTAACCCTAACGAACCCTAACGTACAAAAAGTGCAAAAACTGGTGTTTCCTTATGGATTTTGTCCAACAAACTTCTAGCCGGTATTAGACCTTCCCAGGAATGCCCCAGGCAAGACCCGCCAACCCACCCGCAAAAAAACACGCGACACAACACCACCAAACAGCGAAAAAGCTAAATCTCATACTTACAATGTCTCTCGGCCTTCGGTCCAAACGCGGCGCTGTGCAGCTAGGTCGTCATCATCATCAATCATCATAACTCCTGTTTTCCACCACGGATTTCCTGAAAAGCAAATGCAATCAAGATTAGACTGTCGCAGCAGTGCTTCGACAGAGACCCCGGCCGCAACCCACCCACGAACAGCAGGAAGCCCCCCAAAACGCTACATTGAGCAAGATGTCTGAAGAAATGGCAAAAAAAAGGCTGTTCCTTATGGATTTTGTCCAAAACACTTGTATCCGGTATTAGACCTTCCCAGGAATGCCCCAGGCAAGACCCGCCGGCGCCAACCCACCCGCAAAAAAACACCCGACAACACCCCCAAACAGCGAAAAAGCTAAATCTCATACTTACAATATCTCTCGGCCTTCGGTCCAAAGTAACGCGCTGTGCAGCTAGGTCATCATCAATCATCATAAGAACTCCTGTTTTCCACCACGGATTTCCTGAAAAGCAAATGCAATCAAGATTAGACTGTCGCAGCAGTGCTTCGACAGAGACCCCGGCCGCAACCCACCCACGAACAGCAGGAAGCCCCCCAAAACGCTACATTGAGCAAGATGTCTGAAGAAATGGCAAAAAAAAGGCTGTTCCTTATGGATTTTGTCCAAAACACTTGTATCCGGTATTAGACCTTCCCAGGAATGCCCCAGGCAAGACCCGCCGGCGCCAACCCACCCGCAAAAAAACACCCGACAACACCCCCAAACAGCGAAAAAGCTAAATCTCATACTTACAATATCTCTCGGCCTTCGGTCCAAAGTAACGCGCTGTGCAGCTAGGTCATCATCAATCATCATAACTCCTGTTTTCCACCACGGATTTCCTGAAAAGCAAATGCAATCAAGATTAGACTGTCGCAGCAGTGCTTCGACAGACACCAAAAATTACACACAAACCCCCGGAACCCCGCCAAAGAGCACCTCAAAGGCAAGCAAGTCAGCAAAAACGGCAAGAAATTTCCACCTCATATTTGGTCCAAAACACTTTTGTCCATTATTAGAGCTTCACAGCAATGGGCCCAAAACCGTCAACTCACCCGCAAAGAAGTACAACACCCCCACAAGTGCTGAGTCTTTCTTCATTGTGCGTAATCCAGCACTCTGCTTGGAGGGAAATCGCAGTCTGGAGGAGGAGGATAGAGGAGCATGTTCTTCAGAACTTGTGAACCTGAGGAATGTAGACTGCGGCACCTTCAAATCAATAAGCAAACAAGTGAAGACAGTTCTGATGATGGTCTTGTTTTTGGGATTAGGTGATTAAAGTTTGAATTAAATTAACTGTGCAAAACAAAGAAAGAGATACACAAAGCACACAGGAATAAAAGTGAATAAGGACGAAAAAGAAAGTTCTTGATTGATTGTCTCATTTTCAGGGCTCGGTGTCAGGGAATAAGAACAAGATTTCGTCATCATACTCTGCGAATTCAGGCTGGATGAGGTCAGTGGCACCGAACAGAGAAAAAATCCCCTCATCTACGTTGCTGTCCTCATCGTCTTCATGTGGCGTGCTTTCTCGCACTTTGTAATCTGGTGGTATGAGGTGCTGATTCATCTTGATCATTGTCAGCCGCTCCACATTTTTGGGCGATAGGCGGCTCCGTTTGGCAGTTACAATGCCACCAGCAGCACTGAAAACACGTTCAGAAGACACACTTGCGAGTGGGCAAGACAAATAGTTTATAGCCAGGTTGTAGAGCTGTGGCCACAATTGTTTTTTGCCATGCCAATACTGCAATGGCTCCTCATTAAGAAAGACCACTGTTGAGTCATTCAGATAGTCCTGCACCATCGACTCAAGGTCATCAACTGTTCCTCCACTTTGCTTACTTTTTGCTGTGCCTGTGACATTTTTTAGAGAACCATACCCCATCAAACTTAGCCAATCCTCCTCCCCAGCCACTGTTAGTGTTGTCATTGTGTGTGGTGCAGATGATCCAGTTGCCGGTGTCTTTAACGGCTGAGAGGTCACTTGTGCCCCAGCCACAGGTGCAGAAGTGGATTCTTGTGACTGCGGATGGCCTGCTGATGCTGATGCTGATGTACTGGCTTCTCCTTCAATAACCTGCCGTTCTTTTTCAAACCTCTTGGCTGACCAGGCTAACCAATGTTTGTACTTTTGAACATCTGCATCAGCGAAAGGAAAGAATGCGTTTTCTGCCAGCGCCTTTTTGTAGCGTGGATCCAGAATAGTAGCACAAATGTAATGCTGATCTGAGTTGATGTTTTTAAGACGTTCATCACCACGTAGGCGATGTAATAATTTCTCAGACAAAATGAAATGGGTTTTTTTTTTTTCATCTTTTTCAAACTCAGAAGAAACCGCCATCAGTTGGTGCTCCAGTATGCACAACAATGGGATAGCTTTTCCCAAATTACAGTCCTCCTGGCTGACTGCACGCGTGAAGAACTCAAAAGGACGAAGCATGTCTGTCAGGCTTTTAACTATGGCCCATTGCGCCTTACTCATCCGCAGGTCCTCCTTCTGAGATGTAGCCTCTGTCAAGAAATAGTGATCGAGTACCGTATACTGCTCATGCAGACGCTCAAGCATGTAGAAGGTTGAGTTCCAACGTGTTGCCACCTCCTGGATGAGTGCTTTCACTGGCATTCCACGTTGAAGTAGCAGTCTCCGCAGATGCTTCCGGGCCTTAAAAGAATGGCTGAAATGGTTGCACATTTTGCGGCAGGTGGCCATTACCTCGAACGCTGGACTCTCTTTATCACTCAAGAATTTTTGAACTACCAGGTTGATACAGTGCGCCAAACACGGCACTCTAACATGGTGACCCTGTGACATGGCCTTAACTACATTGGCGCCATTATCCGTGGAAACATAACCAATCTTGCGTTTTAGGGGGGATAGCATTGACAACACCTTTTTGTCAAACTCTTCCAAAAGGTTTTCTGCTGTGTGACTTTTCTCCAAGGCAAACATGGCTAGTGTTGCATGTTTCCGAGCAGCTTTGAAAACTTGGTCCGGGTCAACACCTGCGTTTAGCTTTGCTATAACACCTGAAAAAGAGACCCAGTGTGCAGTGATGCACATGTAATCATCGCCTGGGCCACTGGTCCACATGTCTGTTGTCAGATGTATTGTGTGAACAGCACTCTTCTGCAAAGCTGCCCCAATCGCCTGCAGCACATCTTCATGTAGTGCTGGAACCGCAACTCTGGCAAAATAGAACCGGCTCGGAACCTTCCATTTAGGGCAGAGCGTTGCAACTAATTCAAGAAAACCTACCGCTTCTACAAAAGAAAAAGGTAGAAGGTCCACAGCTAGCATTTTAGCCAGCTTAGTGTTATAGAGACGCGTCAGTGGGTGGTTGCGTTCATATGGCACCTCTGAAGTAAGCATTGTTCTAATGTTGCCCTGGACCAAGCATTTACGGGCTGATAATGACTTCGTTGACCCAATTTTGCTCGCTGGTGAACTTTTGTGCGTTGGTGTCTCACTCGCTCCAACACTCTTAGTGTGCCTCACATTGGGTGTGCTGCTGAGAGGGGTACTGGGTGTAAGGGAAGTGTTTGACACGTCTTCTTCCTGCTCGTCAACATCAGATGAAACATCAACGTTTCCTTGATTTTGGCCTTTCTTGATCGCAGCTAGGTGCGCAAACCATTGGACAGCGTGCTTTCTGTCAAGATGACCACTCTGGCCGCCGGTACCATAGTTGCTACCTGGCTTACCACGACTAACTGCAAGCTTACAAAGGGTACAAATGGCAAACCTTGGATTTTTGGGACAAACAGTAAAGAAGTCCCAAACTGGGGACTTGAAGTGTCTGTGGGACCTGGAGGAGGCGGCGATACTGGTGGTGGTGGTGGTCATGAAGCTAATGCCAGATGAAGTGGAGGATCTGGATTGGCCAACTTTTGTACGTTTTCCACTTTCACCGCCACTAATTAAGGTCGAGGTTGACGCAGGTCTCTTCTTGCCAGAAAGAAATATGGAAGCGGGACGAGTTGGTGTACTACTTAACTCCAATGATTGTGGTGTTTCCACTGCCTCCTCATCGACAACATCATCATCATCATCATCACGCGCAGCAGCTCTTCGGGCTAGGGTCAAAATGTCTGTTTGCTGCATGCCCGCTGGGGCTGCAGTGACCTTTATGATGACTGGGTCGTCGTTGGCAGAGTCTTCATCAGCAGCAGTATCCGCCACTTCTTGTTGAGCCTCATCACACTCCATAAGTCTGAGACTTTGGACGAGCTTCCTTTTACGCTTAAGTACCTTTGTTGGATCATGGTGTGCCTCACTCTCAGACGGCTGTGGTGCTGGTTCCCAAGTTTGATCCGTATCATCAGAAGGAGGTGTGCTTGAAGAGGATGTAGACACCACCCTTGATCTCTTCCTTGCTAGGGTTGTGGAAGACAATGAAGGATCATCAGGAGGAGTGGCTTCCTCAAATGATACCTCGCCTTGATTGTCGATTTCCTGATGTGCCCCTACTTCGGGAGGAACAACTATTGTGGGCACTTGTTGTGACCCTCCATGCACCTCTGCATGCGCATCTCCTTGCGCTGCCTCTCCTTCCACATGTACTTGGGCTTGTACTTGCACATGTGATTGTTGTTGCCGCTGTGGTTGTTCAACACTCGTCAGATGAGCTACAACAACCTGTGTTGATTGAGGGACATTGCTGCTGCTTTCTTGCGATGAGCCAACATCACTGGTCGATGGTGATTGAAGAAGTATACTGGCTGCCTCTGCAGCACTCAAGGGCTTGGACTTAAGTTGGCGTGGTGGTGGTGGTGGCACTGAGCCCAATGGAGCGGGGGTGCTGCTGCCAGCTTGGTCCCCAGCAGATCCCGCTGCAGCTGCTGCAGGCATACTTTTTTTTTTACTCACAAAAAAAGGGGCGGGCGGCACACCAGTGTCCTTGGTAACTTGCTTCTTCTGCTCCTTACTGGCACCTTTCTTGCTAGAGGAGCTACGGGTTACTTTTTTTGGGGCCATCTTCTTCAGAGCAGGTCAGCAGGCAGCAGTTGCACGAGTTGCAGAGGGTTCTGTGTCCAGACGTGACGTCGCGTGACGTTATGCTGCACACACCGCTGCAGGACTTCTTCCTGGCACTGGTGGTTCTATTGAGTCTTCTTGTGCACCTAAAAGCAATGGAAGACAGAGGAACATCAGTTCAGTTATACACCCCAAAAAATCGACAAAACACAGAAAAATGAGCACAATCCCATGCCATCCATGATGTTTACATTGAAGACACCCCACAGAAAGACTAGGGACATGCAAGTATGCAACACTCACTACCCCTGGGCATAAGGGATGAAAAGTAGGCAAAATAAGTGCAGGCCTCAGACACTGCCTCTCCTCAAAATGGCCCCCTTACACCCCAAGCACATGTTGCCTGTACCAGCCAGCACTCAAGATGGCCACCACCACCACCCACATGGCCAGTCCACATCAACAGTACACCCCCAAAAAACAGAAAAACAGCCAGAAATCACCACAATCCAATGCCATCCATGATGTTTACATCAAAGAGAGTGAGACAACACCACAGGCACACTCAGTCCATGCACCACCACCACCCCATGGCAAGCAAAAGGCCACACCAGCAGCCCCCCAAAAACGACAAAAAACAATAAAATAAGCACAATCCCAGCCCATCCATGGCCTCAATTATGTTTAAATTCAAGAAGACACCCCACAGAAAGACTAGGCCCATGCAACACTCACCACCCCTGGGCAAAGGGCCACACCAGCAGGCCCAAAAAAACGACAAAAAACAATAAAATCTGCACAATCCCAGCCCATCCATGGCCTCAATGGTGTTTAAATTCAAGAAGACACCCCACAGAAAGACTAGGCCCATGCAACACTCACCACCCCTGGGCAAAGGGCCACACCAGCAGGCCCAAAAAAACGACAAAAAACAATAAAATCTGCACAATCCCAGCCCATCCATGGCCTCAATGGTGTTTAAATTCAAGAAGACACCCCTCAGAAACACTAGGCCCATGCAACACTCACTACCCCTGGGCATAAGGGATGAAAAGTAGGCAAAATAAGTGCAGGCCTCAGACACTGCCTCTCCTCAAAATGGCCCCCTTACACCCCAAGCACATGTTGCCTGTACCAGCCAGCACTCAAGATGGCCACCACCACCACCCACATGGCCAGTCCACATCAACAGTACACCCCCAAAAAACAGAAAAACAGCCAGAAATCACCACAATCCAATGCCATCCATGATGTTTACATCAAAGAGAGTGAGACAACACCACAGGCACACTCAGTCCATGCACCACCACCACCCCTGGGCAAGCAAAAGGCCACACCAGCAGCCCCCCAAAAACGACAAAAAACAATAAAATAAGCACAATCCCAGCCCATCCATGGCCTCAATTATGTTTAAATTCAAGAAGACACCCCACAGAAAGACTAGGCCCATGCAACACTCACCACCCCTGGGCAAAGGGCCACACCAGCAGGCCCAAAAAAACGACAAAAAACAATAAAATCTGCACAATCCCAGCCCATCCATGGCCTCAATGGTGTTTAAATTCAAGAAGACACCCCACAGAAAGACTAGGCCCATGCAACACTCACCACCCCTGGGCAAAGGGCCACACCAGCAGGCCCAAAAAAACGACAAAAAACAATAAAATCTGCACAATCCCAGCCCATCCATGGCCTCAATGGTGTTTAAATTCAAGAAGACACCCCTCAGAAACACTAGGCCCATGCAACACTCACTACCCCTGGGCATAAGGGATGAAAAGTAGGCAAAATAAGTGCAGGCCTCAGACACTGCCTCTCCTCAAAATGGCCCCCTTACACCCCAAGCACATGTTGCCTGTACCAGCCAGCACTCAAGATGGCCACCACCACCACCCACATGGCCAGACCACATCAACAGTACACCCCCAAAAAACAGAAAAACAGCCAGAAATCACCACAATCCAATGCCATCCATGATGTTTACATCAAAGAGAGTGAGACAACACCACAGGCACACTCAGTCCATGCACCACCACCACCCCTGGGCAAGCAAAAGGCCACACCAGCAGCCCCCCAAAAACGACAAAAAACAATAAAATAAGCACAATCCCAGCCCATCCATGGCCTCAATTATGTTTAAATTCAAGAAGACACCCCACAGAAAGACTAGGCCCATGCAACACTCACCACCCCTGGGCAAAGGGCCACACCAGCAGGCCCAAAAAAATGACAAAAAACAATGAAATCTGCACAATCCCAGCCCATCCATGGCCTCAATGGTGTTTAAATTCAACAAAACAGTTGTATCATGCACCCATAACCAACCCTGGTCCTACTGGATACTGTGGCTACCCACAATATAATTTATTTAATTTTCTGAAAAAGTTCCAAAATTGTACTTGCAGCAACAGTAATGCCCCAAACAAACTTACTTGTGAAAGTTGATTTCTAATCCAAAAGTGATCCAAAGACAGTCAAAAAGGCCTCAAATCCAAATATCCAGCAGCACCCACAAAAAGTAATCCTTCCAGCTCCAGATCCAAATGAAAGTGACCAGGAGATGGACAAAGCACTGGGAGGAGCCTGCTGGACAGGAACAGGAAGTTGGAGACTGTGGGGCACTTCCTTCCTCCCCCCCCCCCCAAAATGGACTCCTTGCAAAAAAAAAGGCCATGCAAATGTCAACCTGAGGAGTGATTCTGATAAAAATCATAATTTTCTGAAGGTTTATCCTGTTTGCTGGTGATTTTCTTGTGCGAAATTGCAAAATCTCTATTTCGCAAGTGCGAGATTGTTCCTTTCCGCCGCAACTACATGTTCGCAATTGCGAACTCTCGCGAGGTGTGCTGTGCAAGGTGGCAAGCCGCGAGTACGTATTCGCGGGCGACAAACTCCCGCGGGAACACGCAGCAAGATCTAAAATGGCGCGTCACTCGCAAAGAAAAACAACTCGGCAAACGCTAAAATGACGGAAAGTGAACGCCGTGCACCACGCCGCGCGCCGCAACCAAGCAAAAAATCCGCCGCGAGCGGATTCACGGATTTTCGACAAATTCGCGGATTTGCCGAAAATCCGAAAAATCCGCGAGCGGAGCGGATTTTACGCCCATGCTTAATCTCTTTTAATTTCGCTTTCGCATCATCTAGTGCTGTGCTATCCCTCAATTGTGTCTCCATATCTTCTATCTCCTTCCTCTCAATGACTATAAATTCCTCCGCTGTTTCTATAATTAGTAAAATCCAGTCTCTACTACATCTGTTGGCCACAAGGGTCCACTTATCTATGAATTTTTTGTCTGTAATGAAAATCCCTGGTTCATTGGTTACTTGTAAGCCTTTCGGGATAATTCCACTCTTACAGTATTCCACCAAGAATTCAGCATGTAGCTCTGCCCTCACTAATTTCTTTTTTAGGTTCCATAGTTTTTCCCACTGTTCCTCATCATTTTTGTCTAATCGGATTGTAGTAGTATTACGTGATCTTTTGTTTATCAATTTATCAAATTGATCCTCTGAGAAGCTATATGTTTTTATGCCCTCCATCCTAAGGATTTTCAGCGATACTTGTCAAATTAAGTATGCCAATGTTTGATGTTCACACTAGTGTGCTGATGTGCACTATCACAACGTACCCTCCTCAGCTTACAAGCCGAGTATACAGTTATCAGATAAAAAGGAGGCACCCACCACAGCTAATAGGGGACTGGGGGGAATAGTAACTCTTGAAAAAGACTTAGGCGTCCCCTCAACAAAGAGCCCACATAGGTTGAGTATATTACCCAAAAACTAGCATGTCGTTCATTCCGGCGGGAAAGGTAAAGTTACAGAGTTCAAACAATCACAATCTATGAACGCAGCCTTGAACTAGTGAGACAAGGTCTATATCTCAACTCAATTCTATTGTTGTAGTGACCAGGTTTTCAGAGAATTATGTATACAGGGGAGTATTATCTAAACGCATTTTGGACATAGATATTTTTTCTTAAACACCAAGCATTAGTTTTTACCAACAATGAATTACGTAGCAAGCACAGTTGACAATGGTACAAGAAAATATATAAATAAAAGATATTTACCACACAAAAGATTTCATTAAAGCTCTGTTATGCATTTATTTTATATTCACAATACAATATACAAATTTTTTTTTAAAAAAACCATTATACATTTCATAAAAAGATTTTAAAAAAGAAGAATCACAAGTCGACGCGGCGTTTCGGTATCCTGTATTTGAACCTTCTTCAGGACTGATTCTAGACAAATTTAAAAGATTTAGAAAAACAGAGTTACATTTTTTGTAGTGGTCTGAGCATCTCATCAAACAATACCCTGTCTACACATAATTCATGGTCACTGTGCTATGTTCTTCTTCAATAACAAAAAAGATTTTATTGAAATCCTGTTCCCCTGTGGCCCTTATCAACATTTATCTATTAATATACATTCCTGTACTTTAACAAAACTAATAGTCTTTACCTATCCCATTGGACCCGACGGTACAAAACTTATGAACCCAGGACATGATATTATAATCTATTATTTGTATAGGTTAGGCATACCTTTAAATTTAGATAGGGCAAGGCGCCCACTGGACACAGATTAAATGAATTCTGTACCATGTAGTAATTGGATATTGATATTCTCCGGACCAAATTTTCAATTTCTGATCCCACTGATTGCGGTGAATAAAAGAAAAATAAAATGATGTTACATTTAGAGTCCCACTTTTGTTATGACCTTATGTTAATTTTGAAGATCAAACACAAAGGTGTGTTCGTACAATACCTGATTTTTAGGTTGTAAAAACTTTGTCTTAGACTGCCAGGGGGAGCCACCGTTTTTCTACAAATGGGTTTCTTCAATGGCCCTGGAGAATTTTGTAACACAAATTAGCTTCAATCTATTTCAGGAAAATCTTTTTCCAATATTTCCTAATGTATTTTGTTGAGTCACTCACCATTAAAAAATTGGATAGTTGGCGCAATTTTCAGGATGAGTTGCTACCACATTCCTTTTGGATCCACTCCAATTTCTTTCTGTTATTCAACAATAAAAGAGATACATATTGTAGATTTATGTCCACTCTCCATTTAGACTATTTTTATGATCTTTTCCTTTTTAATAGTCCATAGGTTTAATGAATCCTCTATTATTATTTGGCTAAAAGAATGAAGGAGTTGTCTTTTTACACTATGTTTGTGTTAATTGCCCCTTTTCTAAGTTTAAGGAAGTCATGAGGAGTTATATAGTTTCAAGTCAAAGCTGTCTAAATATACCCCTCTGTTTTCTAGGATCCTGGTTTTCCATTACCTTAATTCACAGGTTCGGCCTCCCTGCTCCTGGTCTCTGGCAGTCGGTCCACACGTCCTTCCACTAATGGGATGTCTCGAGTACTAAGGGTTTACTCATTCCTCGGCATTTTTATACAGAAGCCTCTACATTGGCTTTCGTTCTTCTCTATGCTCATTGGTTCACTATTGGCAAATGGATATACAGTTGCCCTGGGAACCAGACGCACCTTTAGTTTTTGTTATATGCGCATTCCTATTGGCGGATGTCAACTTATTATTCCTTACATGATTGGTTGAAAATGTGACAAACAGCGAGCGGTTGTCATAGCAACCGAACGCATTCTCGTTTGTCTATTCTCACCCGTTTATAACTGCTCTTATCTTCCTTAGCTTTCTGGGGTATTGGCGCTTATTCAATATTATTTCTTGGATATACTGGTCCTTTGAAACAACAATGTGCATTAATTTCTGTGAACAAACACTACGTGGTTGTCATGGCAATAGGACGCTCTCGTGCGTTCATCGTCATAGCCCCCATTCGCGCTGTATTTAAAGTGCGTTCATTCTAACCCGTTTATACCTGTTCTTCTATACCACAGTTTATTAAAATACCAGCGCCTATTAAGTATTATTTCTTTAACATGTAGTTTCTCTAAACCGATACTGCGTTGAGATTCCTTCGACCATACGCTGCGTGGTTGTCATGGTAGCAGGACGCTCTCGTGCGTACATCGTCAACGCCCCCTTTCGCGCTATAGTTCAGTAGTTACTTTCATTTGTTGCCGGCTAAGAAGACCCTCAGTTCTTTGGGAATTAAATGCTTTTAAGATGTTGTTTCTTGGCATATATATTACGCGAGATCGTGCACTATTATAAACAACTCGTCTTACTCGTTTAGACGTTGTGTATTGGGATTCTTCCACATATGGTTGGTTCAAAATGAGCCAATCACTATGTGGTTTCTAATGGCAACCCCAAAGCTTTTGGTACCTCATGTCGCGCTACCTAACATACTTAAAATTATATTTGCCATTTTATGATATCAATTAGTTTGTTTCGCCTAGTTTTGTTATTGAAATGGTCAGTAATTGCTAGACATTTTTATGTTGTTTGGGGTTGGGTTAGTGCAGTGCTTTACAGTTTGAAAGAGGGTTCTTGGTCAGTTGTTCAAGCTTGTCTTTGAAGTATTTAGATTTAGTGATGACAATGAGAGCTTTGCCATTTCTCTTAAGTTCTTTGAGGGCTTGTAGTGAGTCTGATGTTTTTAATTTTCTAGCAATATTCTAAACAGTTTTTTGGAGATGTGTTTTAATGATTTTGATTTCTCTAGAATATAAGGATGGCAATTGTTTTTCTCTTATTATTTTTTAGGTTATCCATGCAAATTTATCAATAATGTTTTGAGCCACCTTGATGAAGACAGTCAAAGTATGACTAAAAGAAAATGAAACACTGAGGGGGCTAGATGTAGGTAGCTAAATACCGGTTGGTAACGGCCGAAAATCGGTAATTATTCCATTACCGACCGGTATTTAGCCTTTTCTAATATAGGAGGCAGGTCTTAAGGTTTCGGTTTTTACCAATTCATTATTTTAAGGAATCGGTAAATTACCGAATCCTTAAAAGCTATGTAGGAGGCACTCAAGTGAGTGCATGTTAGCTTTAAGGATTCGTTATTTACCACCAACTACAGGTTGGTGGTAAATACCGAATACCTTACATAAAGTATTTTTTTGCTTTTTTCTCAGTGCCATGTGGCAGACATACATGCCCTTAGGGCATGTATGTGCGCCACATGTGCACACATGCACGATTCAGGGGTACAACAGTGTGTCAATGTGACACCCTGCGACACTTGAATATGCTCCCCCTATTACCAATTCTGTATTTACTGAATCTGTAATAGTGAATGGCTTCCCATTCATTCCTATGGGCCCCCTGGCCCAGAATGGGAAGGTATTCCTTATTACCGATTCGATAAGTACCGAATCGGTAATACGAATATTACCAAATCGGTAAAATTTACCGATTTTTTTACCTACATTCTATTTACCGATTCTTAAATACCGAATTGGTAAAATTCGGTATTTAGGAATCGGTAAATAGAAATTACTACATCTGGCCCTAAGAGATGATATAATGTCAGAAAATCAATGGACAGGGATCTGATTGAAATGTATTCTCATTACAGTGACTAGTTGACACATACAACAGAACTACCTATTGGCAACCTGTAATTGAATTCCACAAAACAACCACATAACACATAAAAACAATCACAATGAAGATGTACTCCAAAAACGTTCTTACTTGCTCTCTCCCATATACTTTTCTCCGTCTTTGCAATGTATATACCAATATATACATTTAGGAAACCAATTGTGAGGGGGAGAATGTAGGTATGCACATCACTACCTCCTGTAACAGGAAAACAGGGTTGTGTGTGAGTATATTCTAACCAAAAATCTGACCCACATACTCCCTTGGTCTGAACAATATGGACCTACAAGAGGTGACAATGACATACTAATACAGACTTTAGAAGCTCATTTTCAGGCCTTGTAACAAGATTTATATTCTGCACAGGCTTGACTACCAACTTTATATTCTGACTCTTGGATTTTACCTTCACTGATCAACGCAAGAACAAGACCTTTGCCAAGACCAGCTACTTTTGACCCTGCTGTAGAAATTGAGTCTTCTCCTTGAGTACCCATTATGTTTCAGGTCCCAGTGTCTCTACCATATCAAGCGAATTGGCAATGGATGGTAAAGGACATTCATTTGATATTGCTCAGATAGCTTCTTTAGCCCCTACAGCCAATAAAGTGGTTACACCCACTCCGTGCCATTTGCTGTGTCCCAGCTGTTTTATGGAGACCTTAATAAGCATTCAAATTTTATGAATGAGTGTCAGCTCTGCATGTTGTGTAGACCAACAGCTATACTGGTAAAAATGTCTCAAATGGCATTTGATTTGGCATACCATGGTGGTAATTTTTCATCAGAATATATTAACCTTGTAGAAAGAAAATTACCCTTTAGTATATACATTTTGTGGCCTTTAGGGAAGAAATTAAACAAACTTGTTCAAAGCATAGATTTGTACTATCTATAGAAAATGAACTTCTCAATTTGAAGAAGGCTAATCACGATTGTCTCATTTTCTTGATGTCTTTGAATAGGTTAGTCATAGAAGCAAATAGGAAAGATACAACTGGCCTTGACGTCCTATCAGTGGTTGAATGATGAGTAAGAAAGCTTGATGGGAAAAGTGGTAGACCTGCCAGAGTCATGTGCTGAACTCATTGACATGGTGGAAAAAGGTAGGTCATCCATTGAATGAAAGACAAGGGGGAAAACTAAAGAGACAATCCAAAGCGCCTGCTGCGTTAGGAACCCCCTCACACCCACGTATCCTGCACGAAACGTCAGCAACATACTGGACTCCTCACTCATGATGATTGCCAGATCAACGCAGTCTCCTCGTCATGCTTCCACACTCTTCGCCTGCTTCAAAAGACCTTCAGATGGATCCCCACTGAGGCCAGAAAGAATGTCACCCATGCACTCATCATCAGCAGACTAGACTGCGGCAAAGCACTCTACGCAGGCGTCACCCAGAAACTTCTCAGGAAACTATAGAACGTTCAGAACGCCACGCCACAGCCAGACTGGTCCTCAACATCTCCCACCAAAGCCACACCTCCGAACACCTGCGAGAAATAAAGTGGCTCCCAGTCAACAAAAGAGACTGGTGCGAGCTCCTCACACATTCCTACAAAGCTCTCCACAACGCCGGAGTAGCATACATGAACCACTGCCTCTCATTCCACATGTCCACCAGACATCTTCCCTCTGCCAAACTGGCCCTTGCCACTGTTCTGCAAATCCACAAAACCAGGATCAGAGGAAGAGCCTTTTCCTACCTGCCTTTCGCTGACCCAATTCAGAAAGGATCTCAAGACCTGGCTCTTTGACTGAACCTCAGCACCCAGAAGGACCTGCTGCTCCCTCCCATGTATTGAGGCACTCGCAGCTGAGTAGTCCCGCTTAACAAATAATGATTGGTTGATTGATTGAAAATGTTTTTAGTTGGACAGAAAAATGAGACACTCTTCGTGTAATAGAAACAACATCAGAAACCAAGAAAAGTAGGTGTAGAACTGAGTCTTGGATCAAAGAGTGGAAAGGAAACAGAAGAAAACAGAATCTCTGTCTCTGTTATGGTAAAACTAGGCCCTTTCATAAGGATTGCTCTGTGATACAAAGATCACCTGTACCTTTGGTCAAAATTATAGCAATGAGCCATGGAGAAGAGGTAGGGAACTAAATAGCTCAGTAACCCCCACTACAAAAAAAAGTGTGCATATACAATCTGATAGATTTTGGGCACTAGGGAAATTCATGGACATGTCATTTGCTCAAACTTTGCTACTAGCATTCATTCTGAAAAAGGTTCCCAAATTAATTTGAGCAATCAATATGTGGGACTTTGATGCCTGGACCTATTTAGTTAAATACACATGTTTTGATTTGCTAACTACCATAGAGTTCTCAAAAATTCCAAAAAGGACGATTTTACGAAGCACATTGAAGAAAATAATGATTAATATAAAGAACTTTTTAAAATCATTAGGGAATCACACAACCAGTTTGTCTATTACACACCATTAACCCATCAGCTACCAATTGTGATCATATAGGTGACTTCTTTATTGATAAGAATAACAGTGTTTGTGCTACGTTTGACACAAAACTTCATCTAGATGAGATTCCTTGGGAAAAATGTGCACACCACTGATAGGACGCGCAGAACTAGGGAACTTTGCAAGTTTCCAGGTAGAACAAGTTGATAAAACAATGCGGCAAGTTAAGTCGGGCTCTCCATTAGATCCCTGCCCCCATTTTATTTTCACCAAGTTGCCCCAACTTTTAAGCCCCTAGCTGACACAAATGTTTTATTTTTCCCTAGCGAAGAAAACAGGAATCGATGTGTCAATCTTGTTGAACTATCAACACATCTCCTCACTGCCCTACATGATCAAGGCCTTAGAAAGACTAATCAAAGCCCAGCTCACCACTTTCCTAGAAAACAATACTTGTTATATCATTTCGAGACAGGATTCAGAACTAACAATAACACAGGATCCACTCTCCTGGCCGTTTTAGACAACATCTGATTAGAGGTGGATCAGGGAAGGGATGCTATCTTGATATTACTGGATTAGTCCACAGCATTTGACACTGTGTCCCATCATCTATTGATAGAAAAACTGTTGGAGATTGGGATCCATTCTACACTGCTAAAATGTTTAGTCTCCTTCTTAAATAAGAAAACCCAATAAGGGCATTTAGACACCTTCAGGTTTTTCCCCCACACATCCAAGTGCGGAGTCCCTCAAGATTCCTACCTAATCCCAAAACTTTTTAACATGTATGTCTCACTCATCGCAAAAATTGTCAGGACATGGGGTTCTGAGATCTGCTTGTAAGCAGATGATACCTAGCTGGTAATTTCGATTGGGGAAAAAAATCAGGAAACAAGAGTCAATCTGGCCAGCTGTTTCACAGAGATGTCAGCTGGATAAGGCCACACTGTCTGAAATTAAATCCTGAAAAGACAGAGATCCTACTCTTTGGTGGAGCACAGCAGTTTTGGGACTATTCCTGGTGGGTGACTACTCTATGCTCAG
Organism: Lissotriton helveticus; assembly: GCF_964261635.1. Taxonomy (NCBI): domain Eukaryota; kingdom Metazoa; phylum Chordata; class Amphibia; order Caudata; family Salamandridae; genus Lissotriton; species Lissotriton helveticus. The sequence goes on from NC_136063.1 coordinate 853,008,704, forward strand.
CCCCTGAGCCTAAGAAAGTGGTAACAAATGTAGGGATTGTAATAGACCATTCCTTATCCAAGCAGGAGCAAGTCAATGCCACTTGTGGCAAATGCTTTAGCAAACTTAAACTCCTGAGAACACTCTTCCGATGGAGTCCAGTGGATGAATGAAGGACTGTAATCCAGCCACTGGTGTCTGTCTAGTAGACTGGATTACGGGAATGCGATTTATGTGGGCATGGCGGATTACCTTTTCTTCTGTCTTCAGGTATTCCAGAATACGGCAGCCAGACTATAATGCAACAAGACAGATTTAGCTCAGCCTCGACTTGTTTGAAAACCCTTGGCTGGCTGCCCATGTGCAAAAGAGAAAAGTTTAAACGTCTCTGCCATGCACACAAGGCACTTTACAAAACAGGTCCAGCGGTCCTACATTCAAGACTAGAATTTTATAAACCAACCCGAAACTTGAGATCTCAGAATTTAGCTCTAGCTAATACTATGTGCATCAAAAAAGTGAGAATGTGGGACCGCTCCTTCCCTAATTTAGCGGAGCCCAAAGGAAACTTAGTACCTTTTGACATTCACCTCATGGAAAACCATATTAACTTTAGAAAAAACTTAACAAACTTGTTTTTTCTGGGATTAACTGTTTATAACAGATGCACCATATTGGGTCTGAACTGAGGTGGTGAAGTGAGCTAAAGAATGATGATGGATTCAACCCAGATCTGTGACTGTGGGTGAGTGTCTGAAAAGTTTCAGCCCTCCGTCCATCATCTCCTTGTGTTTTTTTATAATGCAACAAAGACAGAATTAGCTCAGCCTTGACTTGTTTGAAAACCCTTCACTGGCTGCCCATGTGCAAAAGAGAAAGTTTAAACGTCTCTGCCATGCACACAAGGCACTTTACAAAACAGGCCCAGCGGTCCTACATTCCAGACTTGATTTTATAAACCAACCTGAAACTTGAGATCTCAGAATTTAGCTCTAGTTAAAACTATGTGCATCAAAAAAGTGAGGATGGGGGGACCACTCTCTCTCTAATTTAGCAGAGGCCCAATGGAATTTACTACCTCTTGATATTCACCTCATGAAAAACTATATTATTTTAAGAAAAAACTTTAAAGTTGGCCTTTCTAGGATTAACTATTTACAGCTGATGAACCAAATTGTAGTCAAATCCCTAATTATAACTAGCGCTGTGACATCCTTCGGAGATTCGAATTGTGCAGTATAGATATTGTAAATAAATAAATACTGTTAGACATGGCATCATTGGTGTGAGTCTCCCTTCCATTTTGACGGATTGCCTCCCCTGTTTTGATCTGGTGCCACTGCTATTAAGTGCCACAGTTCAAGTGCTCACAATGTTAAATTGATGTAATAATTGGTGATTTCATGATTGGGTTATTTGATTTACCTGTCAGCCCCTAGTAAAGTGCACCATGTGTGCCCAGGGTTTGTAGATCAAATTCTGCATGTGGGCTTACAGCACTAGTTGTGCCACCCACAGAAGCAGATTGTAAAGTATATCTCAGGCCTGCCATTGGAAGGTCTTTGTGCACATGGGCGTCCGCAGAAATGTTTCCAGGGGGGGGGGCAAAATGTTAACTTCCTCACCATCCTCCGACACGATTGAGCACAAGTATTAAATAAATACAGGTTACGCAGATCTGTTATCAGTCATTTCTTTTGCGGATTTCTATATTTTGGGCAGAACAACATAAAGTGCTCTAAAGCTTCCGCGATGGTAGAGTTTAATCATGTATATGCTTAAAGATTTGTTAGTTTGTGTATTTTCTTCACCTTAGTTTGCGTGTTACTCTTACTGCTGACAGAAATTGTACCTTGTCGATTTTAAGATGATGTCTTATTACTTTTCTGTATCACATCACATATGGTAGATGTGTGTAAAATGTGACTGCTTCATCATCGTTCATATTTGTACATCTGTCAGCTGGAATCTACTTTTATTAGAGTCCCCTCAATCTCGAGGTAGTATATGCCTTAGGGTGAAATGAAAGAGATCATGTTCAGCTCTTAAATCCTTATAAGACTTTGAGCAGCCACCGAGTGCTGACAATTAATGCCTTGGCCAGTTACACATAGAGATTGGTCGAAGACGAATCCCAGGATGATGATCCTTAAAACATCCCGGTAAACATAATTGAAAAGTGTAGTTGACTCAAAAGTTAGCAGTGACCGTAAGTGTTGCACGTCACATGGGGCAGCTTACAGCAGACCACTTTTAGGACATTTTGACAAATTAACATCATGAGTTTTCAGAGATCTTTTGAGTTAAAAAGTATGTGCTACGTCCATACAAGAGCATCTGCCAGGCACTGAACAGGCTTGTTTCCTATGTAGATGCGGAGATTAGTGGAAATATTTCAGGCCTACATGGCTAAGTCCAAAAATGCAAACAGCATGTAGTTTTGGGCGTTCATTTGCGCAATCCAGTCTTAGCCGTTGTGGAAAATAGTTCCGGATGCAAGTGAAATTAGCGTCCTAAGTAGACAGATCATCATAGGATCCAGGGGGGGCAAGCGCCCCTCCTTGTCCCTCCCTGCGGACGCCCATGTATGTGCAGTCTAGTACTGCCATGTCGACTTGGCAAGTGCACCCACTTGCCAGTCCCTAAACCTTCCTTTTGCTTCATATTAGACACCCCTATGGTAGGCTCAAGGGCAGGGTGCATTGTTAGTATAAGTTAGGACATGCTCTGATGTGTGTAGCATGTCCTTATAGTGCATTACAGCCATTTTCGTTTTTCACTATTGAAGGCTACCTGTTGTCCATAGGCTAGAATGGGTAGTTAGATAATTACATTCTTATAATCCTAACTGACTCAGGGAACATGGTAGAAATTTGAATTCAGTATGCCTGAACTCAGAGTTATAAAATACATCTTTTCGTAAAGTTGGTTTTAATATTCTGTGTTTGAAAATACCACTTTTAGAAAGTAGGTCTTTTCTTGCCTAACTGTCCAGGCCTGCCTCTGCTAGGTTGTGTATTCCTTGTCTGGGTTTGTGAGTGACAGGGATGGGGGATTCCAGGAGACAGGCTGGGGCAGCCCAGTGGCGAATAGAGAGATCTGCATCTAGATGGGAGGGAGGAGTCGCACCTGGGACCTGAATAGGGCTGGGCCTTCCCTCTACAATGGTGGCTCCACCTCCTGTGGCCTGTCTGATGTCTCTGCCCTGCACTGTGAAAGGAGAGAAGGAATCTTGTCAACAAAGTGCTCCAGAGCTGTTCCTTCCTTCCCCTGTGCTGGCTCCACCTCCTGTGGGGCGGCTGATGTCTCTGCCCTGCACAGTGAAAGGAAGGAAAGAGTCAAGTAAACAAAGTGCTCAGGAACAGGTTTGGACTAGGCAGAGGCCTCTCTGCCTTCAGAGACCAAAGGATTTTTGGGTATAAATATTGGGACCCTGATCCCAAGAAATTAGATCACTTCTGGAACAAGAAACCTTTTGCCAAGGAGAAGAACCAAGGAAGCTGCAGGAGTTTTACTGCCCCTCTGCCAGTGTGCTGTTTGCTGGGTTGGCCTGCAGTGGTTGCTTCATTGCCAAGGAAAGGAGAAGGAACTTTTTAAGGACTTTCATCATCTACTGAATATTCTCCAAGGGCTTGAACTGTGCATCCTGAACCTCTAATCAGGGAATCAGCCACGTCAATAAAAATCCATTGTGGACTGCTTACCCTGTTTTAACATTCATTCACTTTTCACTGACTACACTCCCTATTCTCACTCACACACACCATCGGCAAGGAACAAAAGAACTCCGCCAAAAGAGTGCCTCCTGGCATTCCGTCAGACATTGCAGCGCCGGTCTGACGAGAAGCAGTGAGCCGATGATGAAACTGAACATCCTACAGTCAGGGTGTGTTTCACACCTAGCACTCTGGGTGTGTGAGGCTCTCTAGTTCCGACAAGGGAACTTCCATAGTTCCTTGACTCTGCCCTTCTTCTGGTTCTCCACACTGCTGCACTCTCTCCCCCCGGGGAACTTTGTATCCTTCTGTGTGCTCTATATTAGGACATGTACACTGGACCCCATTAAATATCGTCCTATCACCGTTCCTCTTGTTGTTTCAAATATAGGCGAGGGTCCTTCCCACGGAACCACTTAGGTTACCTCCAGCCACAACTCGCTGTGAGGCCCAACGGGTAGCCAGAATTACTGACTGCATTCTGGCTTACCCCCTATCTCGATAAACCTATCCCACACTCCTCTCAACTTTATTCCCCTGGTTGACCGTCCCATGATGGAGGACGTCCCAGGCATTAGTTTCGATGAGGAAGCTATAGCCGAAGCCTTGAGATCAGCACCCTTGCTCCTTGGAGCTTCAGAAGTAGCCGCTACAGGCTCTTCCAATGACGATTGGACTACACTCACGATCCTGAAAAAGGAATGGCTCAGAATAACCATTCACGGAGTAATCATGACCGAGTACCTGAGAGTCAACATCGCCCCTCAGGGACTCATAGTTAACATCTTCCCCAGACTCTTCCTTGAAGACGCCCAGTTCAAGGGAGATTGGTGCCAGGTTTCCTGGAAATGCACGAAAGACCTTCTGTTTCTAATTGTCAAGACAGCTAAAAGACTGGCAGATGCACTGCTGGATAAAATCACAGCTATAGAGACGACAATGAAGGCAGCTGTTAATAAAAACTCTAAGACAGTCTTCACTTCTAAACTTGCTGAAATTAACCAGGAGATTCCTGATAATCAAGAGTATCTCCTTGAACAAAAACTGACCAAACTCCAAAAAGACGTGGCAAGGTTCGAAAAAGAGAAAGTGTATCCCTACCTTAAGGAAGGATATACTAACAAAAAAGCCGGGTTCTCTTCGGACGAGAACTCTGGCACTGGCAGTCGGAGAGGGTCGTCAAGCAGTGACTCGAGTGGGAGCACTACACCCACTAATAACCGCCAGCAACGTCGTTCTAACTGGAACCGAGGTTACCATCAAGGACCCATGTTCCAAGGACCACCCCAAATGCAGCCTCCTTGGCAGTACCCCTTCTACCCGCAGGGACCCCCACAATTCTACCCACTGAACCCCCCTTTTCACGACAGAGGTTGGGGCAGAGGAAAAGGGCGCAAGCGGGGAGGCGTAAGAGGGGTGCAGTGGCAAGACCAGCCGTCAACATCTGCCCCGATGGAAACCAGGAGTGTAACCAGGGGAAGGAGAGCCTAATAGTCAACCTCTCTAGGAGAATACTCAACCCCATCGAAATGGGTATCCTGGAGAAGGGTTTAGGCTTTGTTCCCACCCCCACACCGGATAACTTCAATGAAATGTGTGAGATAAAACAGCTTTTCCGCAAAGTACGCCTTAGGGCCTTCTTCCAGGATCAACCAGCGACTGAAAAAACTGACACAGGGCTACGTAACCCCTCCACTTTCACCCCAACGGATGGGATGGTCCCACCCGAGGTATTGACATTCGAGAGGGACGTTCTTAGGTCCCTGGAGAATAAACCACATACCAGTGGCTTCAACAACCTGAGTGGCGCTGAAAGACAGGCTGTCTTAGCTTTGGGCAATGACACCTCCATCGTCATCAATCAAGCCGACAAAGGGGGAGCAACGGTTATACAAGATGCCATTGACTATGACACAGAGTGCAAGCGCCAACTAGCCAACACCACCCACTACAGACCCCTGCCGGCAGATCCGACTAGCAGGTTGACCACGGACATCTCTAGTCTGATTATTGAGGGCGAGACCAATGGCTCGATCTCGAAACATGAAGCGGAGTTCCTCCTGACTACGGACCCAGTGGTCCCTTACTTCTATACCCTGCCCAAGATTCATAAGGGTACTAGTCCAGTTCCAGGGAGGCCCATCGTCTCTGGTATTGGCTCATTATTGGAGCCATTGTCTAAATTCTGTGACGTGTTCCTCCAGCCCATTGTGAGGAAAATTCCCTCCTTCCTGCAGGACACAAGGGATGTCCTACACCTTATTGACTCCATCGAAGGTAGAGAAGAAGTAGACCTCCTCCTCACGCTTGATGTGGAAGCATTGTATACGAATATCCCCCAAGCAGCCACACTAGAAGCTGTGGAAACTGCCCTTATGCAGGAGGAATGGTCCTCACCTTCACCAATACCTTTCATCATGGCCTGTGCCAGTATTGCCCTAACAGAAAACTTTTTCCAATACGGATCACAGATGTACTATCAAATCAGGGGTACATCAATGGGTTCGACTTTTGCTCCTAGCATTGCCGTTATCTATATGGCAGCCTTTGAAAACCAATTCATTTACCCCGAATCCAACCCCTTCAGACAACATCTCACATTGTGGCGTCGTTACATAGACGATATTCTGATACTATGGAAGGGTGACCGCGACAGCTGCACTCTATTCTGCACCTGGATTAACCAACAGAATCCATTCCTTAAATTTACAGGCTCCATGTCTGAGACAGCCCTCCCCTTCCTTGACCTCACGATCCGGCTGGGCCCAGTCGGTCTGAGCACTACCCTCTTCCGTAAAGGCACTGACAGAAACAGTCTCCTCTTGTTCAATAGCCATCACCCGAGAGCACTACGCGAGAATCTACCCTTCGGCCAATTCTTGAGGGTCCGTAGAAACTGCTCTTCCAAGGATGACTACAGACAAGAAGCTAATATCCTCCAACACAAACTGCAGGATAGAGGGTACCCCACTAAACTGATACGTGACTCAACCAAGAGAGCACTCAACAACCATAGAGAGGCCCTTCTTGAGGTGCACCAAAAGGAACATGATGACCTGATCACTTGCATCACTAGTTTTACTAGAAACTCCAACTTTATTAAAAAAACTGTGAACAAACATTGGGGCATCCTTAACTCAGGGGGAATTGAGTTACCTAAACCGAGGTTCGCATTCAAACGGACGGCTAACCTTAAAGACTCCCTTATACATACGCGCCCCAAGAAACAACACCGCAGTGGGCAACAGACACTGTGGCACCTCCCCCCCGTTGTTGGACACTACCCTTGCGGAGGCTGTGCGGTGTGCCCCCAGTCCAGACAATGTAAAGAAATCAAGCTCACCAATTCCTTTACATGGCAACTTCACAGACACACGAATTGCCTGAGTACCAAATGTATCTACCTCCTGATTTGCCCCTGCGACAAATTTTATGTAGGTATGACTATGAGACAGGTTAAGCTCAGAATAACAGAGCACAAAAGCAACATACGGTGCTCCAGGACCCACACGAGACTGTATGAACACTATCAACTACACAATCACCCTGCAGACAGCATCCAGTGGTTAGTGCTCGAGTCTCAACCAGCCATGAACAGGCAGGCCCTGTTTAGGCTTGAACAGAGATGGGTGCACCGCCTCCAGCTCGATACAGTGGGGCTCAATGATGCAGTCCCCTGGGCTACCGTCTCCAGATGACACACCATAGCTGGCACTTGCACCTGCCCATTCTAACCATGATTGTTATTATTGTTATTGTTAAAAGCATTTTTACCGTGCACGTTCACCAAGCGGTTTCATGGCGCTCCTGACAAAGACGAAGAGCTTGGGTGGAGGTTTTACTCAAATGCTGACTGAAACAGGAGGGTTTTTAACCGGATGCGAAAACAATCATAGCTAGGACAGTGACGAAGTGCAGTTGGGAGGGAGTTCCAAGTGATGGGGGCCATGACAGAGAAGCTCAGACCTCCATGCTTTTTCCGTCTGGTTTTGGGGACGACAAGCAGATTAAGTGATGCTGAGCGGAGATCTCTGACGGGGATATAACGTGTCAGACAAGAGGAAATTTAGACAGGGGCTCAATCTGATAAGGCTTTGAAGATAGTGCATCCAAGCTTGAAAGTGCAGCGTTTGGTAACAGGGAGCCAGTGGAGGCTGCGCAGAAGGGGAGTGACATGCTGATGTTTCGGCTGGTGGAAGATCAGGCGAGCTGCCTGATTCTGCACCAGTTGTAGCCTGTGTAGATGGTATGCTGGAATCCCGACATACAGAGTGTTAGCATAGTCGAGTCTGGAGGTGATAAGAGCTAGTATGACAAGAATCAGGGCATCTCTGGTGAGGAACCTACTGATCTTACGAATCCTCCTTAGATGAAAAAAGCAGGATGAGGTGACTGCGTTGATTTGTGGCCTCATAGAGAGGTCACCAGAGATGACCACCCCCAGACTCTTCACAGTGCTAACAGGACTAGGTGGCGCCCCCAGTGATGAAGGCCAGAAAGTGGAGTTCCACGGATTAGTAGGACCCCCCACCAGTACAAGCTCTGTTTTTGTGGGGTTCAGTTTCAGTTGGCTATGAAACATCCACTCTGGAATGGCAAGCATGGTAGACTGAAAGTTAAAGCGGGAGGAGGGAAGTGAATCAATGGGAAAAATTAACTGAAGATCGTCCGCATAATTGAAAATAGTGACCGGGGTATTGCGGAGAGAAGCTAAAAGGGGCTGTAAGTACAAGTTAAACAATAAAGGTGATAGTGCAGAGCCCTGAGGTACCCCGCAGGATAAAGACGAGTAGGGTGCAGAGAAAGTAGACAGATGCACCGCCTGAGTCCGGTGGTCCAGGAAGGATCTGAGCCAATCGAGGGCCACCCCCTGGATGCCGGCATTGTTGACACGGTCGATCAAAATTGTATGATCGACCGTGTCAAAGGCCGCCGACAGGTCCAAAAGGACAAGGGCCTGTGAGATGTTATTATCGGCACCCTTCCTAAGGGCATCCATGACGGCCACGATGACCGCCTCGGTGGAGTGGAGGGGTCTGAAGCCAGCTTGTTGGGCATCCAGGAAGGAGGAATCCTCAATAAAGGTGCTCAGACAGCGGGTGACATATGTCTCCAAGATTTTTCCCAAGTAGGGAAGGAGGGAAATAGGTTGGTAATTACTTAAGGTAGTGGGATCGGCATTAGTTTTTTTAAGGATAGGTATTACAGCTGCCTGTTTAAAGGAGCGCGGGACCACCCCAGTTGCTAGAGAGCCCAGCTTGGCACAGGCCATCCTCTAATACTGGCGTTCCGCACCATCAGAGAGTTTCTACCCTCCCCTCGATGATCTACCCACGAGGCATGCCAACACTTAGGCCACTGTAGTACCTCACTGACCCATGTCTTTCTACAAATGAGCCTAGTAACCCATACACCAGTAGGGAACCTCCAACCCCCAGCAGACTTTGTTTTAGCTTTCCACCCGCGATAGCGACCTTTCCACCATGGCCGCCACCGTTGCCACTATCGCCTGGTACTCGCTCTAGTCCTCTTGCTGCCTGGGCGCATGCGCTTGACGCGTGGGAGGCGCCACCAAACCCGCGGCGTCTCGGCGAGGCAGCGGACAGCCTACATAACGATGGACCCAACAGGGACACTCCACCAGCTGCTCCGCACCCTGACCAGGTGCCGCGAGCGTGAGGGGTAGGTGTCGCGTCCGTACACAGGTAAGCCTTGTCCCTAGTCTCCCCCCCCGACCGGAGGATCCGATCATCTTTTGCCGCCCCACAGCTCCAGGCGGTGACGGGGTCGGCTCTTGGCTCTGCCCGGGCCCCCTCCCCCCTCTCGCCACACTGCATCAAGCGGATTAGAGGTGGGGAGTGCCCGCGTCTCCCCTGCCGCGCCAACGGCTGTTAGGCTGAGCTTTGAGGGAAGCGAACTGCGCGGTGTCCCACCGTAGCCTAGCATTGTTTTTGCTCAGGCTCGCGCCTTGCGAGCATTGGGTGATGCATTGGTGAAGGCTCTATGAGTTGGACACCGCGCTGGGAGCTCCTTTGGACTCGGGGGCTACACCTGGATAGAGCGGACGGCTCCCTACCCACCCGATGACTGCATATGTGGTTCCGGGTAAAATCAGCCCTCGAGCCGGCCGGGAACCTGCCTTCGCGCACCCCCAGTGTGTTTGTGCTGAGGCACGAGCCCGGTCCTTCCTAGTCCTCCCCTTGCTTTGGCCTGCATATCAGGCACTAGTCCTTTAACCTGTGATCTGCTATTCACAAAATCACTCCTCCCATTCCATACCTTTCAGGTACAATTACCAGACAACGCTGGCCTCATGGGAGCATGCTGCAAGGCTCGTATTACTCTCCCTTAGGGTAAGATCCTTCCTCTCTTCTCCCAGGAATGGGTGTGTGTTTTAGATTCGGCTCTACACTTAAGATTAGTGTTTTTACCTGCACTTTGGTTTCTCAAATGAGAGATATTAGTCGCGTCATATTCGAGACCGACTATGAAGGGAAATTACCAACCACCTGTGTCCGGTATGATTGTTTTCCCTACACGCCCCCCTCCCCCTCACAGTGTGGAAAGCATATACCAAACAGTCACTCCATATCATCTTAATGTATTACTGCAATGTTGAGGTATGCGTTGACCCGCTCTTTGCTATTTTCTATTTTTTCTTCCTACCCTAAGGTCGCCTAATTAGAGCAGGACCCCCGGCCCTCTTTGAACCCGACCCAGTGAGGTTGTATTCTTCATTTGCTTTTTACCTCCTGAATGAGCAGTGTATAATATTTCTTTCTTGTGTAGTACCCTTTTAAGGGCCTGACGAATCGCCGGTTGGCGAGAAACATGTTGACCACATAAGGGGGTTGAGTTAGTTTTCTGCATACCCGACAGTCTCTAGCTCCCCTCTCACCCCTTTTAATCAGGGAATCAGCCACGTCAATAAAATCCATTGTGGACTGCTTACCCTGTTTTAACATTCATTCACTTTTCACTGACTACACTCCCTATTCTCACTCACACACACCATCGGCAAGGAACAAAAGAACTCCGCCAAAAGAGTGCCTCCTGGCATTCCGTCAGACATTGCAGCGCCGGTCTGACGAGGAGCAGTGAGCCGATGATGAAACTGAACATCCTACAGTCAGGGTGTGTTTCACACCTAGCACTCTGGGTGTGTGAGGCTCTCTAGTTCCGACAAGGGAACTTCCCTTGTTCCTTGACTCTGCCCTTCTTCTGGTTCTCCACACTGCTGCACTCTCTCCCCCCGGGGAACTTTGTATCCTTCTGTGTGCTCTTGAACTGTGCTTGCCTCCTGCTGAAGCCTCAGGGACAAAAAACTTCATCTCCAGCTCCCCCTGTGAAATTCCTTGCTGGGAATTCTATCTACAGACATTTGTGTGTCGCTGGGAGCTGGAAGCACGATGCATTGAGAGGAAGCGTGTCGCCGCTGCAGCTGAAATCATCACATTGCCGAAGAAGTGAGCCTTCGCCGCATCTCCCTGGAAGTGTGTGTTCATTGAAGCTGCCTGTTGTCGCATCACCGGAGAAGCGTGACGCCATCAAGAGAGTCGCCATCGCATCTTCGGAGAAGCGTGGCCCAGGGCCTGTCGCAGCTCCAAAGTACAGAGTCGTAGCAAGGCTGCCAGGGCGTCTACTCATTGTCATCGCATCATCGCATCAAGGGCGCCATCTTCTCGCATTGAAACCGGATTATCTCATCAAGGCGCCATCTTGCGCACCGCAACGGCCCCGCAAGCCGAGAATCTACGCATCACCTCCGCACCGGTAAGGATTACAATATATCCCCTACTCTGCGCATGCATTGAGGCACGACGCATCATCTCCCCCGGATCACGGAACCAACGAATCTCCCCTTTTGCGAGCCTTTTGTTTACTTTGTGTTACGCATCCAGGTACTTTGTTGAGAACTTTGTCGCATTGGTCATCAACTTGAACTAAGCAACGTTTTATCATCTTTTAAGCAATCTTAAGTGATGTATTGTGGATTTTTGTTGTTTGTGGTCTTGTGTGTAAGTCTATATAAAGAGTACCTATTTTTATAAAACCTGTAGTGTTTCTACTGTATTACTGTCTATATATTCACAAATGCTTAACACACTGCCTCTGAGATAAGCCTGTCTGCTCCTGCCAAGCTACCAAGGGGGTGAGCAGGGGTTATTAAGGAGTGTAATCCCCTTATCCTGCAGTGGCCCTCCTGCCAAACCAGTGTACTTCAGGTCCTGGGAGGAGAAGGTGCGGGACACCCTTCCACCAGAGGGCATCCATGGCCTACCAAACATACCAGAGCCTGGTGAGTATACAATAAATATACTGAACATTGTGTCGCAATACACACACATCACCGTTAAGGGGACAGTGAAACCATGCTCTGATAGCAAAGGCATAGTAAACCAAAGTCAATTAGCCCAAGAAGTGTATGCTAGTCATACAAACACAATAATGGCCAGCTCATAGTTATTTCTAAGTGTGTCATGACATGTACAAACCTACCAACAAATAGGGCAAGGCAGTGGCACTAATCTGAGTAAACACTGTCCGACATCCCTGCCACCAAAACCACTATCTCACAGTGAAGCTGATTGACAGGAAGGAATAGTGGGTGTGCTGGTGAAGTGATTGTATACAAAAGCATGATGGGGTTGTTGTCACAGATAATGCCCCCTCCCACAATTGCACCATCAACACCTCTCTGTAGAATGCTCACCTCAGAGGGGCCTGAAATGGGCTGGCAAGTACTCTGGGAATGGCTCTGTTTTGTGGAGCACAAAGCTCTACTGGGAATTGGCCACCACCAAACACCAGGACTCCACTGTCAGCCTTCTTGTCAGCACAGGCACACCCCCTCACAGGGAAGTAGAGTCAGAAGGAGGGAAGTGAGGGCATGCTGGGAAGGGGGTGTAGTCCAGAGCATGCTGAGAGTTGCAGTCACTCACAATACTCACCCACCCACATGGCCCAGCAAGTTCACACTGAACCATGCTCACCTCACGGGGGGAAGGACTGACAAGATCTCTGTCACTGGGCACTGTTGTGGGGAGCACAAAACTCCACTGGGAATTGGCCACCACCAAACACCAGGACTCCACTGTCTACCATCTCGTCAGCACAGGCTCAGCCCCTCACAGGGAAGCAGAGTCAGAAGGAGGGAAGTGAGGGCATGCTGGGAAAGGGTGTGTAGCCCCGAGCATGGTGGGAGTTGCAGTCACTCACAAACCTCAGCCCTCTACATGGCCCAGCAAGTTCACACTGCACCATGCTCACCTCACAGGGGGTGGAAATGGGCTGGCAGGTACCCTGGGACTGGGCTCTGTTGTGGGGAGCACAAGGCCCTGCTGGGAATTGGCCACCACCAAACATCAGGACTCTACTGTCTGCCATCTTGTCAGCACAGGCACACACCCTCACAGGAAAGCAGAGTCAAATGTTAACAGGGATTACACTTCTGTGTCAGCCACCTGATGGCCCTTGAGTACCAATGACCATGTCCCACGACATCCATACATGAGCTGGGTGTGCGCACACATCTACATGCACATCAAAAGGCTTCATGTTGGCAGCACAATGTGCTACCACAATATCAATCTCTGTCTGTAACAACGGAAGACAATGCAGTGTTGAGGCATGCATCCTGAAGTCCCGTTGCAAATGTCATGTATATCACACATTGTTACAAAGATCAATGAGGGGTGAATGGTCCACTCTTCTTGTGCAACCTGGTTCATTCCTTATTATGTTGCCCCCATTGAAAGCCTCACATATGTACACATGCGTAGTGCATGATATCATGCTTTTTCACATCAGTGTACTGTAGCAGCAGCATCATTGGCTCTCCATTGTTGTAAATATGCTGTGCTTCCCCCTGCAGGTAACCTGGCTGGTTCTTCAGCAGTGCCCAGAGATGAAAACTGAGAGTGTGTGTCTGTGCTCAAGGGCTGTGAGTCAAAATCGCACACAACACAAAAAGGCAAAGGAAAAATATTGAACATTGTGATGTATGAAGTTACAAACAAAGGTGGTGCGTGTGTGGATCCAGCATCTCATCCACCGCACCAGAGTCGGTGACTGTTGGTGAACATGTTGCAGCCCCATGTGATCCTAGAGCTAATATCTCCTCAGGACACTACTGGGAAAGCAGGCAGTCTACCTCCAGGTGGAGGCACATCATATTTGCAGTAATGGTGATCCAAATGAAATGCTGCTACAGTGCACTGAGGCGGCAATACAAGAAGCACCGCCCCATTCCTGTAACCGTATAGGAGGGAATTTATTAAGGAATGAAATCACGTTCATACCATGGCTGCACAGGATGAGTGATTCCTTGCCCCCTTCTTTATTGTTAGTACTACCCATTAGAAGATGAATGTATCAGTACCTCTCCCTCCCTCCCTGCAGCAATATACATAGGTTAACCATTGAAGTCTGTAGTAACGTAACTGACAATGTCTCTCTCATCCAAACACAGGTGCTACTGGGGATATAGCAGCAAGTGAAGAGGAGTCCCTGCCCAGACTCTGGTGGAGGATGAGCTCTCTGGTGTGGATCTGGCTCTGTCCTATTTGGGTGATGAAGATCAACCTGGCACCTCCGGTGTGAGTCATCAGGCAGCCCCACCATCACAGACACCTGCACCCCCTGCATCTTAGATGCGTACCAGGATAGCACTGGAGAATTCAAACAGGTAGTGGGGGTCCTCAAGGACATGCAACAGGAGCAGGCTGGCCATCATGCATGCATGGAGGTCAAGTGGGACAAAGTTACTGGTCTGCTAAGAGACAAATTGACTTGTCTCTGCCGGAACCGCATGAATATGTCCACACCTCCCTGTGTGCCCACAACATCTCTAGCAACAACATCAGCAAATGCCACAGGGAGGGAGGCTGAACCTGGTGGAGAGTCCGGTGCAACATTGCCACCTGCACCTGAGGATCCCCCCCAGAAGAAGAAGAGGGGTCGTCCGAAGAAGAACAAGTGAGCCACAGTTGTCCTAGCACATCCCCCAGAAACCCAGAACCTGGTTTGGATATTGGTCTTTGTGTGCTAAGCGTACACCTTGTTGCACATGACACAACTCCCCAACATGACATGGAGGGTCCATGTTGTACTAATGTAGAAGATGAATGGGGACTTCACTCTGGACATTTCATCTACCAATACTTCAAACTCATCTGTGAACTTTGGATTCTAAACCTCATGTACAGCACTATCTCCACACATGTATGTAAATAAACTCACTATTACACTGTACTTGCCTATGTTGTGATTAAAACTTGGTATGTGTCATGGAGATGATGAAATGTCGAAGTACACAGTGCATGCTGACTACTACAAAAATGTCTTTACCGTAATGTGACTCATGTTGATGTGACACCTATGAGGGAGACACAGTGGAGAAGCGTGGCTCAGTGGTTAGAGGCGGCAGACCCGGAAGCTGAGATCAGCCGTGGACCAGGGTTCGATTCCCCGCCTCGGCGGGTCTCGGGCACAAAAATTCCACGGACTCGACAATTCTCGCTCTGGTGCCTACTCGACTCACGGGGTCACACTCTGCGACTCTGGGCAATAGCTTGCTTAATCTCCACTACGGCCCCTCGCGGCGGGATGCCTGGCTTTCACCTTGTGAATACCCTGCCGGGGTATCTCACAGGGGAATACCAGGACGGGTTCCCTAAGCAAGCGCCTTGAGACCCCTGGGTGATTCGTGCGCTATATAAATCGAAATACATTTACATTTACATTTACATTTACAGTAATAGAGCACCACAACACATACTCACCATTGACATGTGATACATTGACTACAAAGATATCTGCAAGATATACGGTGGAATGCACAGACACCACACCTTTCCACAGTCACTGCTAACAAGCCCACAGGTGAGGTAACCAAATGTCAGTCAGATGTGTGAAGACAGGTGACACACATAACTAAGTGAAGCACAGGTTCATTACAATTCAGAAACAAGTTTATTACACAACAGTTTCAAGGTGAATCCACATGACAGTGGGCACACGGTCACCAAGTGTTGTCAAATGGCGCTTCAGGGGTGTCAGGTACATCACATGATGGCATACTAGAAGTCCCACCCTGGCATTGGATTCTGGTTGTCAGTGTCAGACTTGACAAAGCGACTGCCAAAGTACCTTTGGAGGGACATAAATGAGACACAGTCAGGAGCACACCAGAACAGGATGGAAATGCAATAAACATGTCACAAGCAACCTACACAGTAATAAATCAGCATTTCAACATGATTGTGGACTACAGACCATCTGACAGGACACATCACTGCACGCATCCAGTCAAGTACCACACGGACAAACTCAATCAGCAACTGAGCTGCACAAACACATCACAGGCTAACTCGGGACATTGACATGACAACCCTGTGAGCTCACATTCAGCTGAAGAAGTTGTTGAGCTGTTTGTGGACATCACCCTCATCATCATCATCACTGGCCTCGTGGCCTAGGCCAGGATCCTCCACTGGTGGTGGATGTTGGTCGTCGTCTAGGATGAGAGGCAGCTTCTTCCGCACAGCCATGTTGTGGAGCATGAAGCAGACGATGATGATCTTGCACACCTTAGCAGGCTCATATGGGAGGGCACCTCTGGTCTTGTCCAGGCAGCGGAAGCGGCTTTTCAGGAGCCCAAAGGTACGCTCAATGACTTGCCTGGTTCTGCCATGTGCCTCATTGAAGCGCATCTCGGATGCTGTCACAGGGTTCCTCAGGGGTGTCAGCAACCACAGCATGTTGGGGTATGCAGAGTCACCTACATACAAAGAATCACACATTAGTTGAGGATTGTAAGCGGTGGGAGACAAAATTGCAAGACACACACAATGGTGAACAATAAACACCAACAAGCCAGGCACGCTGGTTTGGCATCTGTGACATCATCACCGGTATGCGACTCCTCCTCAAGATGTTCGCATCGTGCGCCAAACCAAGGAAACGTACACGCACATGTGTAATCGCCATGTCCGCCAGACATACCACTAGAGCATTGATAGAGTGGAAATGTTTCTGGTTGCGGTATGTCTGTTCCTGTGCCCGTGGTGGTATCGGGGCCACATGTGTGCCATCGATTGAGCCTATTGTTGCAGGGATTCCGTTCTCATACAGAACTGTGCATAGAGACTTGGAACATCAGTGAGTTAGGATGTGCCAAAACTCATCTTAGTACCCAAAATCCCCTACCAGACTAGCTACAGTGTCTCATTGGTTATTACAAACTCCCAACGTTTAGACAAACCAGAACATGGACTTAGAACACCTCAGGTAACGTGGAACACATGAACACTCTTTCGTTATACAATCATTTCAATCCAGAACAAGGAGTAAATGAGGACACGTGCACATTTGAAATGTTTATTTTCTAATGCAGTGTTCTCAAACGCAGTATCTTAGCTAATACAAGCAAACATATTATAAGAAACAAAGTAATCAGCATAGTTACTAGTCCAAAGAAAAAAAAAGGTGAAAGCATGTTAAAATGCTAAAGCGAAGAAGGTTAAACAACACCTATTTCTCACCCTCCCTAGCTAGTATATTATATTATATCTAAGAAGGTCTCTTTGAGTTTTAGCAGGGCGGGTCCATACCTCAGATCCTAGTGGTAAGGGATCACATCATCTTCCACCAGCTCTCTGCATGCGAAGCACCATCAAGTGTGTGTGTATGCTCTGTGCAATGTAATATAAAACGCGCCCAAAAGCCAGAATTTGGCCGCAGCTGCATGTATGTTATGTCTAGGAACATGCAAAGATGAGACCTCATAACAATCACTGTGTTGAGATATCCTTGAAGGCTTCAGCACTCACTGTACAGACACAGCTCACCAAGCAAAGCCAATATCAGAGCAATAACATATTATTCTCATGTGAAGCAAAACATTATACTAGGCTGAAAGCTAAAGTAACAATTATGTGTCGTGTACAGAAGCCGCAGAAAGGTAAAATGGCGTTTAAACTCCTTAGACGCTCATGCTAACTTAACACAGTGGGAAGGCAAATCACATCTATATGACACCCTCCCTTGAGCAGAGCACTGATAAGATAAGATAAGATAAGGGGCACATATTCGAAATGCAGAGTTCAATAACGATAGCCAGTCCAAATTTGAGCAAGTGAGAAAATTTAAAAAAAAAAGAAAAAATCACATAATCATGACTGGAGTCAAAGTCAAAAGTTCTGGAGCTCCAAAAAAGTTTTCCATAGCTTCCCAAAAAATAATACGATAAATGATAAATGTCAACCATGGCATCGACAGACCTCAGCCCAGCACTAAACATGCAAAATAAGCAGCAACAGCTTCCAAAAGGAAGTCACTGTTCTCATCCGAAAACAAGTCAGCCATCCAATTTAATAGTGGGAAAGAACATACATGCTCTTCAATTACCGGAGAACCCTAGCACCATCAGAGGGCAACTGGGTGGGTTCTCAATGAAGCTGTGTGCCAAGAAATCTTGCGCTGCTGCAAATATATTCCAACGACCCAGCATTCCATGCATCGCTGCAAAGGCCATAATCCCTCCATCAGAACAAAGCAATTCATGAGCAACTAAGGGACTCATGAGCTGGTTATAATCCACTTCAGGAGACACCAAATTGCAGAGACACAAATCCAGGGCCCAGTCGAAATCGCAGCTCAGGCAATGAAAGACAGGCTGGACACATGTAAAATAGGAAAATCAAAACGATAATCCATAAGCTGCACTCAAGGTGGCGAGCGGCAGCGCACCATAGTATTCAAGCATCCTGTTGAGAAACAGTGCCAGCCGCGACAGCTCGTCTTGGAACACAGGATATGCATCCATTTTTAACAAAACAAAACAGCAAAACGAACGCCTGCAGCCAGCGTCAATAAAACCGGAAATCCACCAAATAAGCTGGAAAAAATCGAATGAAAGAAAGCAGGGATGACCCCAAATATATGTTGAAATGAAGTCACAAGACCGCTGCTAACTACTTTAAAAAAGTGCGCCAGCCCCGTTGAGGGGGACGCGTTAAAGATTGTATGAATCAGTTCACCGCAATGCAACGGAAGGTCAGTATTTAATAAAGCATGCACCTCAGTGCGGGTGTTAGCTATGTGAAGGACAAATGTTTCACGAGCTGATGTCAGGGCAACTTCTTTTTGGGACAATAGAGTCCTTATTCGACTCATCTTATTGAACTCTGCTTTCAAGGTCGGAATCCTCGGCCAGATGGAAACATCCAAGTTCCCATGCGTGGGTGGATACAACACATTTTTACAGCAAACCACACGTTCACTGACTGTAACGATATAAGCAATGCCTTTTATTAACCCACAGCAATCTTCATTATTTAAAAGTAAATAACTGCAGTTTGCCAGTAATGTGAATGTGGGGATGATAGCGGGCACAGGTGTACCTTTCAAAACACAGGCTAAATTAGGCTGTTCCTGATTGCATGAGCCGTGTAATTAGATATGTCTACACATTAACAAGTGACCTGGTGTTTCGGTGCACTCTTCACCTTCAAGATAAACTTCCTTTCCCTCCCTAAGACATCTATATGTAAAAGGAAGCGACCAGGCTTCATGCAGATAGGAGCTACCAAGAGTCTTGTATCTACCAATGGCAAAATATTTCATACAATTTTTAAATTCGAAAAGAGCAAATGGTAAAGTTATTAATCCGTGGATAAGCCACGTTGCAGTAGTGGCCTCCGCCACAGAGAATGGTAAAGACTCCAATCGTTCAATGTGTAACAAGGAAAATGATGCGTCTCTCATTGAAAGCAAACACTGCTTGTCAGTCAAATTAAACGGGGCAAAAAGAGAAGAGGTATTCATGTAATTCCAAGGCACTTTCCCCGGACTTAAGAGTCTGCAGGGTCCACGCAAACTGCATAATAGAACGCAATTGATTTTGACCATGGTATAACACAGACACTTCATCTTGCACAATATCAACAACAGATGACACAATATTATCCAACGTGTAAATACGGGAAGAAAGTGTGTAAATGCAATTATCCACAACAGCAAGCACTTTTTCTAAATTAGCTTGACAATAGCCCTAAAGCGGGTAGCCGCCTCAATCTGTGAAGTTTCCAGATTTCATTATAAACTGCATATATCCATCTCTTGGATCTACCTTTATCCGGGCCTTTTATGAAATCATTCAAATCAACATCGTCAGTCAGTTTAGATAAATGCAGTTTAACTGATGCCAAGGTAGAATGTTTGAGCCAATTCTGACATAATTTGCCTACTGAATAAGTAGTGACAGAATGGTCACTCTCAAAACGGGGATCCACCCTGACCTGTGTAAAGCCATCAGCTAAACCCACAAAACGATGTTGGCATAAGTCAGCACTTCTGTGCCACAGCAGCCAACTTCTGGTATCCAAACTAGATATGCTGAAGGACGAATTTAGCACTAGAGTTTCCAACTCCCTGATTGAAAATTTTTTAGTACTACCCCAACCTGAATATTCTTCCAAATCAGGGGAAGGAAGGAGTATTTCATTTTTTAGAAGCAGCCAATCCAAAGCATGTTGTCTAGGAAATGGTAGAATTCAAAAACAACATATGATTTGGGATGAGACATGCACAGTGCAAAGCCTCAGTGCCTTGTACCTGCAAACTTTTAGAACCCCAAACAGAATTAAGGTCAACTGTTTTCTTCCATAACTCATAGCCTCCAACAGCTAGCTGGTCTAGAAAGGACTTCGAGTACAATAACTTAGTATCGGTAAGTCTAACCTTGGACATGGACTTTTCTGTCATTTTAAAACAAAATGATGTAGGACGAGACTGAATAAAATCAATAAAACATGTGTACTTTTTCAAAAAGGTACTCGAACTGCCGTGTATAGGAGCCGGACAATGTTCCCTTTGTGTATAATTTACAGTGCTCCTCCTGGAATTAGTTTTATGTAGGTAGTGGTTACCAAAATGTTGGTAACAAAATAAATCACCATAATTAGCAGATTCTAAATACAAATCTTCAGCATCAAAGGCAGCATAGTATTTCAAATCAGAAACAGTGCTTCTACGGCCTGAACATCCCATCATCAGAACATATGTTTTGTTTAACTACATCCCCCATGTTAACTCTAAGCACATTAGGGACATTGATAACTTCACTGGGGCCATGGATTTGAAATTTAACAGCATCCCATACAATTCCATCCAGGACAGGCCAAGCAGTGATGTTAACAAAAGCCAAGTCTCTCTTCATTCTGTGTGCAGTATGCGAGGAGGAATGGGGTGCCAATGTTCCATTTAGATGTCGAATGCATGTTCTCTCTTCGACATAGTGTCCATTGACGATTCGGAAAAAATAAAACACAAAACCAAATGACATAAAAAGGTAAATCGAAAAAAGGACCAGCCAAATATATGTCCAAGGGGGAATCAAAAAATGTTTTTAAACAATCTTGCATAGACATGTAATCCGTGAAGGCTTTCCTGATGTGAGCGAAACAGTGTCAAATGAAAATCTGGATTCCGTGGCCAAACGAGTTTGTAAATCAGGCATCGATAAGTCAGTTGGGTAAGTGTAGTCAGTTTCATCAAGCTGAGTACCGGGCAATGTACTCAGTAAAGGACTAGAAATTGCAGGCATTTCGAGGGCAACCTCAGGTTCAGTATTCAAAGTCGAGGCCAACACAGAATTTCTCACAATCGAAGGATAGGAGACTGCCGGTGTCATACTAAGAAGAATCGGCCAATCTGTGTATCTTGACATTGTCAATGGAGATATACCTGTTTTCCTTACGACCTGGAAGTGGTGGTAAAATGACTGTTCTTATGCACTTCACACCAAGCACTGGAACTGGAGCTCGATAAGAGGGACCAAATTCTTTCTTGTTTTCGATCTTCTCCCGAACCAATTCTCCAACTTGGGGTAGCCAGCCAACTACCGTGATCTGCAACGCATCATCCGAGGTGGAGGGCAAATGTTCCTTTGCAAGACTGTCTCTTGTCTCTTGAAGACTCTGTAAAACATTGCAATGTTCATCTACGTCAAAGGAGGCAGCAATAGCCACCGAGTCTAGACCGTCAAGGTCCGGTACATACATCTTGACACCAAAAAGCATTTCGTATTGGGTTCGCCCACCCAGGGACCTTCTAGGGAGATTATTAAGAGCACGCTGCACGCCATTGAGGTGGGCCAGCCAGTGCCTATAACTCGAGCTGTCAATGATTGCTTTAAGTCACGGTTCATTTGTTCCACTACACTATAACCCTCAGGTCTGTATGGAGACGAAAACGTGACTTGGACCCCAACGAAGCCATGGCATCCCTATACGCCTTAGAGGCGAAAGCAGGACCCTGATCAGAATGGAAGGTACCACAGGCAAAAATCCCTACAAAGATACGCAAATCCCTTATGACAGTCTGTGAATCAGCGTTGCGGTGAGGCCAGACCCAAACAAAGCGTGTGCATGAATCAACTGCAACTAAGACGTACTTATATGCAGTATCTGATGAAAAAGGACCGCAGTGTTCTAAATAAACACAACCTAGTGGTTTATTAGAAATTAACAACTGTGTTTGGGGCGGACGCGCAGAAGTTGAAGGCTTATTCTGCTGGCAAATGTCACATTGAAGGACATAATCGAGTGTCTGTTTGTACAGTCCCCGCCACCAAAAACGCAGTTGTAATTGAGACACAGTGACAGAAACGCCCGCATGCGCAGATGCAACTCCTTCAGGGGCCACTGTGATCAATGTATTTCGGCGATCCGAGTTGGGAATCAATCTCTCCCCAACGTCAGGTATTTTCACATAAGGAACCTTTTCGGGACTTAAGCAGTATGAGTACTTCAAAGGGAACCCCTTAGGAAATGTACTCCCCTTCTCAGTCGCAGCAACAGCTGCCAAGATATCATCATCAATCTTACATTTGGACCGTGTAACTGCTGCAACTAAATATGTCGATACTGCTGATTTTGCTGCCTCATCAGCAAGCGAGTTGCCAACAGCGTGGACTCCAACGCGCTGATGACCAAGAGTATGAATTACAAATACAAGAGGCAACTGCTCTTTAAGCTCAGCCACTCGGACCCAGATTATTTTATGTTTTATTGTGCTACCCTAGGAATCACGAAAGCCATTCTGAATCCCAAAGGAGAAGTTTTCATTGTAAGACTGGACACAGTAGTAAGAATCACTAACAATAAGAGTCGTCACACTAGGATCAGCGTACTCCAATGCAAGCATCAGAGCACGAAGCTCTGCCAATTGTGCGGTGTAGTCCCCTAGAGTCTGTGTGTGCACGACCCTGGACTTGAACTCATCGTTCACCATGGCACCGACCACAATGGCGCAAGCGGAAACGTATACGTGTTTAGACCCATGCGCAACCTGCGCCGAACCATCAGTGTATATGGTGCAATGGAAATCCTCCAAAGGCCGCATAGCCAAAGCAAATTCATATTGCAAAAACTCCTACGACCGTAAGGAGGCATCAAAAATGAATGTGACATCCGGAGATGTCAATGAAGCAGCCCATTGTATCCACTAAGGGTGCAAAGCTTTAGAATTAGGTACACTGGCTTTCGTAACTGCCTCCAAAGCAGGACATGGGGTAACAACCAACATGCGTTTTCCCTGTGACAGAGCACGTTCCTTAAGAATCGCCATCTGAACAGCCGTCAAAACTTTCTCCACAGTGGAAAATCGCATTTCAGCCGAAGTGTACAAGTGTGACTTGTAGGCAATAGGTACTGTGTCTCCTTCGTTAAAAGTAAGCTACGTGAAACCCACCGCCCCAGGGACGATTCTTATCACCAGGTTGGTGTGGTTATCACGAGTCAGTAAGTATTTAGAAGCGAGCAGATCAGCCTGCAAAGATTGCAGAATTGCTGAGTGCTCCGGCAGCCACCTTGATTTGGTAATAGTAGTTGTATCAAAGCATACAAAGGCTTGATACGCTGGGCATATTCAGGAATGTATGTTCTCCCGAAGTTCAAAAATCCCAGCAAAGACTGTAATTTTTTTCAGAGTTGCCGGAGCGCGCAGTTGTGCGCATTTCTCCAAGAAGTGAGGAGCTAGTCCTCGACCTTCATTGTTGAGCTCGTAGCCCAGGAACAACACTGTGTACTCTGCAATGTGCGATTTTGCAAAGTTGAATTTGTAACTGAAGTCTGCAAAGCTACAAATTAAGCGGTCAACTCGACACAGATGCTCCCAAAGTTCGTCGTCTGTGAGATAAATGTCATTTATTTTCAACATTTTATACAGCGCTGGCTAGACCCAGAGGTATCAGAGCGCTTTATATGAGGATCAGCGAGTTACGGGATACATAGTTATATCAGTTAAATTAGCGAGTTACAGGTTACATAGTTACATCAATTGGAATCAAAGAATCACAGGGGGAGGAGAAGGGGGAGGGAAGGAGACACGAACGGGGAGATGAGGAAAAACAATGTCAGATGACTTGCTGGGTAGGTGACGGCCAAGGGGCCAGAACGCATCCATAGCTGTATAGGACAGCTCCAACGGGCATCGGCCAAGGTTGCTCGGGCTCTGGGGTAGGTAAAAACAGTTTTGGGGTCCGCCCAGGAAGCGTCGTCATAGTTCCATTGAAGGGGGAGGGAAAGAGACACAAACAAGGAGACAAGGAAAAACAATGTCAGATGACCGGCTGGGTAGGTGACGGCCAAGGGACCAGACTCCTCTATAGCTGCATAGGACAGCTCCACCGGCAATCGGCCAAGGTTGCTCGGTCTCCGCAGAGGGTACAAACAGTTTTGGTATCCACCCAAGGGGCGTCGTCATCGTTGCATCGAAAGGGGAAAAGAAGGAGACACAAATGTGGAGACGAGGAAAAACAATGTCAGATGACTGACTGGGTAGGTGATGGCCAAGGGGCCAGACTTCTCTATAGTTGAATAGGACAGCTCCACCGAGCATCAGCCAAGGTTTCTCAGGCTCCGTGGTAGGTAAAAACAGTTTTGTTATCTACATCAGTTGAATCAGCGAGTTACGGGTTACATAGTAATATCAGTATGAATCAAAGAGTCACAGAGGGAGGCGGAGGGCGAGGGAAGGAACACAAACAGGGAGACAAGGAAAAACAATCACAGATGACCGGCTGGGTAGGTGACGGCAAAGGTGCCAGACTCCCCTATAGCTGTATAGGACAGCTCCACCGGGCATCGGCCAAGGTTGCTCGAGTTCCGCAGTAGCTACGAGCATACGAGCATGCATCAGGATCGATTCTCTCCAAGAGAGAGACTATGCGGGCAGCAAACACCCCTGGACTAGCCCATTGGTAAACGTTTGAACTGTTTTGGACGCCGCCGCATGTAAAACTGGTCCATTTGGAACTTAGACCATCCAAATGGTGGGCATAAAAGCCGTTGGATATGTCAGGCGTAGTTTTAAACCGCTTACGCACAAGACTATCCACCAAGGCAGAGCCGTGAGTATTCTGTACTGCACAGGTACAGCAATGCGAGTTCAAATGCCGGTAATCCAATACCAAATGATACAATCCGTCAGGCTTGGTCACAGTAAAAAGAGGGGTATTCATCAGTGACACACATGTTTCAATTACACCTTGATATTCCAATTGCTCAAGGATTTCCGCAACGGAAGCCTTAGCTTCTCGTCTAATGGGATATTGAGGTTGTGGCTGTGGCCTAGACCACAAAGGAATCTCGTGGTGCGGGGAAAATGTATCCCAACCACAGTGTGTATGGTACAGAGCCGGCGCAAGGGCTTTAGCCCACTCTTCTGCAAAATTCAGCGCATGCTCCTTCGAGACAGTGTGCACAAAACTTGGGAGGATTACCTCCTCCCCTCTTGGAGCCGCGAGCACAAAAGATGGGGGCCAGTCAGCCTCCGCTAACAAAATGTCATAGGTAGTTGTAAGATTTTCCCAAAATACCCCTTTTATGGTACGTTGTATGTCACCTTCAATGAACAGGACTATTTCATAAAGTTTATCAGGGGGAGCTAATCTAGTGTCAGCTGTCTCCACAACAACATAACGGTCAGTCGCTGTCACCTTCAGTAGTGGACGCAGGGCCTCTCGCAAAATGGTAATCTCCGCCGCGCTGTCCAGCAAGGTCAGAGCCCACGTCTGATTCCGAAGCTGCATTCTCACTATCTGTGGCATATCTCGCTGTTAATGCGCCGACCTTCTTCTTTTGAAACTGGGGTCTCTTCGGTGTAGAATCGTCCTGCTTGCCTTTACCGTCTTTTTGGCGGGGCTGGTCGCGTCCTTGCTGGCCACCCCGACCCCTGCCGCCTCCTCCACCACCGGTCGTTGAGGCCGATGAGTCCTGAAAAGAACGAGGAGAGCGTTGGTCAGAAACCTGAAATCGATCAGGTGGTTTTATCGTCGCGCGATCGCACAAGTCATAAACACGTCCTGGGGGCGGTGGCAATGGAGATGCAGGACTAGACTCCTGCCTCTGTTGTTGTTGCTTTCCCTGTTTTTGTTTTTTCGGCCAATTTTGTTTTTTGGTCTTGGGCTGTTCGTCAGTTTCTGACTTCTGCCCTTGGGGTTGTTTTTTCTGTTTAGTAGAAAAAGGCTTGAGACCCCTACTATTGCGGCCCATGGTTTTATAAGCCGCCAAAATAATCCTTGCTAACTGCCGGGGTTTTTCGACATCGGGAATCGCCTGCAAAGCATTGGCTACCTGAAAGTTCACCGCATCCCCCTTGACATTAGCAAGAATGAGATCGTAAACTACATCAAGTGAGCCACACAGACGCATATCCAATTCAGCAGCAGCCTCAGGTCCGTGCTCATCCTGAACACACTTAAGGACCGTTGGCAAAACAGTCATAGACGGAGTGCCGTAACACCTCACATAGACTGCCGCAAATGTTCTACCCCATGTCTCACAGTCACCAATTTCAGGGGTCACGTCTTTCGGCATGCTAATTGTCAGAATCCTGTGTTTCTCACCAGGAGCCGTGTTAGGAAATACCGCTTCCAGCTGGTCAAACTTTTCGGCAAGCCAGAAAGGAAATTCATCCCTATCCTGGGGGCGCTTGCCCATCACATCGTTGACCATTACAGGACTAAGCTTCATACCGCCTTGTCCGGCAGGAAGCGCCGCACCCCCTGGGGCCCCGCCCGGGAGAGTACGGGTTATGTATTGCACTAACAACCTAATCAAGCTAATTGCGACTACATGTAGACGTCTTAACTCAACTACGGTACATGCACCGTGTTGAGGATGAGGTGTAAATCCAGCCAAAACAGGCCAATTTGCGCTGGGAATGGACAAAGGACCTAACCTCGGAGCTGTCAAAGAGTGGGGTAGGGCACCATCAAACCATACGCGGTGCTGGGGCGGAGCTTGCCAGCACCGATGGCGGACGCCTGATTTTGGAGCTCCGTGCTATCGCCACAATAATCCTGCAAAAATCCTTCCACTACGGCCAACTAGGAGGCTGAGTGCCTTGTGAGATCTTCCGGAGCCCTCCTCTACTGGGTGCGAGTTCCAGCGGCGATGCTACACCGCCCGAAACCGTCAGAAACGACAACTCGGGAGCCGACACCCTAGGCCTCTAATCCCCTGCCTAGATTTCAACGGCGGCCGGCGTATGTGACCCTGCGTGCGGCGGCCCAGTGGCGCCATCATCCGGTGAGACTGCGGAGCACAGCCGGAGCCTGGGATCGTGCGCCGAGACGCCGGAGGGGACTGAGATCGCCCTGCACCTGAGGTAGCACTCTACGCCTGCGGCCCCTGTCCCACACTGCTGCACCACACGGTGCCCCGCAGCGGCGACTGAGGCACTGCAACACCGCTTATGCTGAGACGTGACTGCGGAGCACAGAGGGAGTCCGGGAGCGTACGCCGAGGCACCGGAGGGGCTCGAGTTCGACCTGCTCCCCTGGTAACGCTCTCCCCGAACTGGGGAAATCTCCCACAAGAGCACGGGTGGCGTGCACCTTGAGTTGCGCTGGCAGACCGAGAGGCAAAGAGCATTGAAGCCCGGCGGCCCACCTCCCGCGCTGATACGCCACGCGGTGCTATGCAGCAGCGGCTGCCCTACTTGGACATCACCTGGGTGGCCCTGAGGATAGGCGCTTACTACGCCCGACATTTGGAGCTGTGAGGTGGGACCCTGGGTGCCTGGGAGCCCCCGGCTGACGAGTGGGCTCGCAAGAGGACGACGCAACGGCAACAGGTGAAACGTCCAGGCTGTACCCCCTGCTTACAGAAGACCTGAGTGGCGCCCCATGGTAGCGCTTTAGAGGTACGGCGCTCCAGATTCGCCCTAAGGGACAGCTAGACTGAGTGGGACTCCAACAGATCCTCAAAGGGGGCAACTCCAACTACAGGGCCTAGCTGTATTTTATAACCTTGAGTCAGCTGCGACGCCGGACTGCAGAGGCGACCATTTAGTGGAGGAGGGCTGTGTGGATCACCGTCCGGCAGGGCGAAAGCGCGGCATTGTGTAAGTTGTATCAGGGAGCGCCACAGGGCCACCAAGGAAGCATGGGCAAAGGGGACAAAACCCAAACTAAATTACCCTTCAAGTACCGCCGCACAAAGGCCCCAGACACGTGGGAAATGGAATCTGCGCCACAAAGCAAAGGTACGGAAGGCTCGATCTACACAGACATTAAGGACCTGCTGGTCACAATGGAAAAGAGCCTCCAGGACAGTATGTCATCCCTGGGCACTAAGATTGACGCGCTCTCCTATTGCATGGACCGAATGCCGGAAAGAGTGGATAAACACGCGGAACGCCTGGACATGGCGGAGAGGCGCATAACGGAAGTAGAAGAAGCACAAACGGAACAGGACAAATTTCGCAAACAACACAATAGACTCTTGCAGGTAACCCAGGATAAATCAGAGGATTTGGAGGCCCGTTCCCTAAGATCGAACTTACGCATTATGGGTGTACCGGAGACTGCCCAGACCGGGAAGATGGAGTTATTTGTGGAGAAGCTCTTGACTACGCTGTTGGGAGCAGACACTTTTTCGCCAATGTTCAGGAGGAACGAAGGCACTATGCTCCCTACAAGAAACAGCTCCGCGATCTCGGACTGGACTACGCCATGCTATATCCGGCGAAATTGTGGATAAATCGGCAGGGTCATTCACACACTTTCACAGACCCAGGGACCTCCAAAAAGCGCTGAAGATCTGGACCAAGGAGAGTAGAGGCAGCCCCAGGAGTCAGAACAACGAAGAGGACAGTGGCAGCCAGCTGGAGAAACAAGACTAGAAACACTGAAAGGTCCGGGGTTTATGCCCCGAGGTGAGATCTGGAAGACCGTTAAGCTCCTGGGTCTGGCCTGGGAGCCCAGCAGTAGTGCAGGAAACCTCCGGTTGCCTGAACAATCGAGATCCTTGACTCTATGAGGGGGGCTGCGAATGCCCGGAGGTTCGGAACAGTGGGTGAGAATGTTCCACTTTACCTCTTCCCTTCACACTTAGTATATTTACTGTAAATGCACTTTAGCATGCAATTCACTAGCCGTGCAGAGAGGTATGAGATATTGGGCCTGGACCACTCCGAGCAGTAATTGTATTGAACTGAGGGTATGATATTAAAGTTTACGAAAAATTTGTTGGCACATGTTGAGATAAAATCTTAGGCGATGGCGCTGGGAGCGATGATTGCACAGGTACTAACCGAGGAAAAGACTACTACACCTGGCGACCTCGGCCCCGGCGCTGCATGCACTGTTCGTCCCCACTGGGGACATCCAGAGTTTGGTGGGATTGACGGGGGGGGTTACTGACAAGCTGGGCCAAGTTGGGGTTGGTCTGCTGTGGGTGGGGGGATGTGGGGTATGTAGGGGGAAGCTGCCGAGTTGGGGTTGGGCAGTTGCAGATTGTGGATAGGGGATACAAGAAGACAGGAGAATGAATGGCTCACTGTAGAATGGCCCACGCTCATGACGCACACTGCTCCATAGAATATCGCACTGCTCTGTTTCCCATCTGTAATCCCGGCTCACCTCACGATGTACACGCTATATCAACATGACTACTGAATCGAGAGCACTGGACCATGCACAGTCAGCTTCTGTTAGCGCCCTCACGGGGAATGTCAGGGGGCTGAATGATTTCAGGAAGTTGAGGAAAGTATTAGGTTACCTTAAAAGACATAATGTAGACATAGCGCTACTGCAGGAGACCCACCTGCCACTATCAAGTAGGATGCTACACAGCAGAGGGCTGGAGGGGAACATAGCTGCTGCTGGGTTCACCACACACGCTAGGGGAGTTATCACATGGGTTAACCCGAGTGCAAAAATCCAGATTCAGACGCTCAGCGCTGACACAGAGGGCAGATACTTTATAGCAGCCTGTAAGGGATTAGGGCTGGATTTGCTGGTTGTCAATGCCTACGGTCCCAATTATGACTCCCCTGAATTCTACGAAACACTAGCTGCTAAGATTGGCACGTACGTTAAGCCGCACATAATTTGGGGGGGGGATTTCAACTTGACACTCAACCCAGACATTGACAGGTCTATGGGCCCCCCTCGCAGGCCGTCGGCGGCAGCGCAGATGTTGGCAGCTAGACTTCTTGTGTTGGACATGGATGATGTGTGGAGAAGCAGAAATGCGGGGCCAGGTGGATACACACATTACTCGGCTTACCACGAGGTGCATACTAGAATAGATTACTGGTTTGCCATCTCGGGAATTAACCGTAGTATTAAGCAATGTAAGGTGTTGCCGCGCACGCTGTCAGATCACTCTCCCATACTACTAGTTATGGAGGCCCCTGTTAGGAAAATTCCCCCTTTTACCTGGCGCTTTCCGCCTTACTCGCTCCTGGACCCAGCTTTTCGCGGGGAACTAGCTGAGGCGATTGAAGTATTTTTTTTAAAAAATGTAGGATCGGTGGAGGACTTCCAGACTGTGTGGGAGGCGTTTAAAGTTTATATACGAGGCATTGCGATGGTTAAACACTCCAGTGTCCTGAAGGCGATAAGACGTAGGTTAGCCGAGCTAGAGAATCAGCTGCAAGCCCTTGAGGAACAGCAGCGGCGTAGACCAGATGTGGTCACGGAGGAGGGAATTAAGCGCCTTCTGCTGGAGTTCCACGACGAAGCTGACAGGGAGGTTAAAAATGTGGGCAAATATCCCACAGCTCGCACATACGGTGAGGGAGAAAGGCCTGGCGCCGTACTGGCTAACATCCTTAAAGGCAGGAGAGGGAAGCCGTTTGTCTCGGAACTGAGAGACGTGAACGGACACAGTGCCACGGATGAGGAAGATATAGCTGCCATTTTTCGTGATTATTACTCGGACTTGTACTCTTCGAAAAGCAGGGACCTGTCGGCAGAAATACTAGACTACTTGAAGCATATAAAGCTCCCTTTTCTCTCTGATTCCCAAAGGGAATTCCTCATGTACCCTATACAACAGGACAAAATTAGAGACGCCCTGGCCTCAATGCGAACAGGCAGTGCGCCTGGTACGGATGGCCTAACAGTCGAATTTTACAAAGTATTTCTGGAACAGCTACTGCCGCATATTACTAATCTGCTGAGTGACATTTGTATCCAGGGAAGTATGCCAGGCTCCATGAGAGAGGCTATGATAATCACTATCCTTAAACCGGGCAAGTTGCATGATGAGTGTGGATCATACCGTCCGCTGTCGTTGTTGAATGTGGATACCAAGCTCTATGCTAAAGTATTAGTAACCAGGTTAGCGGAATTAGTTGCCCCAGAACAAGCAGGGTTTATACCTAACAGGAACTTGACATACAATATACGAACGGTCCTGGGAACCATACAGCACGTTAAGCAGGACGTGACAGCTGTGGCTGTTTTCCTTGATATGGAAAAGGCGTTCGACTCGGTGGAATGGCCTTTTCTGCTGCAGGTGCTGCGGCGCATGGGACTTGGAGAACCCTTTCTGCAAATGGTGGGGGCTCTCTATGAGGGGCCCTTGGCTCAAGTGCGGGTTGGAAATGCGATTTCGACACCCCTCCACATAGGCAGGGGGACTCGACAGGGATGCCCCCTGTCCCCCTTGCTATATGCATTAGCGGCGGAACCTTTGGCTTGCGCACTGAGGGAATACCATGGCCACAAGGGCATACGCTTTCCGACCTACAAAATAGTAGTGTCTATGTACGCGGATGACACGTTATTGTACGTGCACGACCCGGCGACTTCCCTTCCCCCGATGCTGAGAGAGGTTGTACGTTTTGGGGCGCAAACTGGCCTCAAAGTTAACTGGGCGAAGTCCATGGTATTGCCGCTCACGCCTGTGACTAGCCGGGTGGAGACCGAGTACCCTCTGCAGTGGTCAGAAGACCCGATTAGGTATCTTGGGATACAAATGCATACAGATACAGACTTGCTCATTAGCCAGAACTACGGCAGAGCTGTCAGTAAGTTGGAAGACGATATAGCGATCTGGAGTAGATTGCCTCTCACTCTAATGGGCCGAATTGCCATTATGAAAATGGTGGTCTTGCCGCGGTTCCTGTTCCTTTTTAATGCTCTTCCCATAGTGCTATCTAGGGCATTCTTCCAGCGGCTGACGAGTCTCATGGTCAGCTTAGCTTGGGCGGGTAAGCAGCCGAGAGTCAGGTGGTCCACACTGACTTTGCCCTACAGCATAGGAGGCTTAGCGGCGCCGGACCTTGAATTATATTACAGAGCGGCTCAGGCGTCGCACCTGCACACCTGGATTTACGGGGATAAGATGATCCCGCATGTCCGTATGGAGAGACTGTTTGCGCATCCGCTGGCACTTCCGGCCACGATCTGCAGGCCACTGGATAGTAGAATAGGGGTGTTAGACTCCATTACTGCTACCAACCATGCATGGCACTCGCTTCTGCAAAGACGGGGAGGAGCGTTACTATACTCACCGGAGATGCCGCTGGAATGGATGCTATGGCTTCCACCCATGACTGAGAGGGGGGTCACTAGAGAGCTGGCGAAGTTGGGTCTCCGTCGAGCGGGGGACCTTTTTCAGGACGGTATGGTCAAAACCTGGGATCAGGTACGCGGAGATCGTAGTGAGATCCCTATAATGCAACGCTTTCACTTTAACAGGACGCAAAGTGCTCTTTCAGAACTGCTAGGTCTGGACATGGCTGAGCCCCCAGACGTCCTCGAACTGACATACGTCATCAAGACTAAGGAGCCTCGGAAGCTCCTCACGAACCTATATAGGGTGGCTGGGTCGCAAGGGGAGCACCAACTTATGAAAGCTAGACTGGCATGGCAAAGTGACCTGGAGATGGTACTAGATGAAGCGACATGGCGGTACTGCTGCGAAAGCACGAAGCGGATATCGCTTAATGGCAGGCATAGGCTGATCTACTTTAAATTCCTGCAGAGAGTGTACTACACCCCGGAGAGACTCCACAGATAAGGTCTGAGGCCAACAGCAAACTGCGAACCTTGCCACGCTGCTGACGCAGGTTTCCTGCACTTGGCGTGGAACTGCCCGGGAATTCAGACATTCTGGGAGGATGTCTTTTCAGAAAATGAGCAAAATTCTGGAGGTAGATATTACCCCGGAACCGAGCTTGGTGCTGATTGGCAACTCCAAGCGACTCCCAGTCGCACTTCGCAGACTCATGGACATGGGGATGCTGATGGCTAGGAAAGTAGTAGCACACTGTTGGATGAGAGGTCCGCTCCCAACCAGGAATAGATGGGCGAGAGACATGTTGTACTGTAGCACACAAGCGGAAAACTATAGCGAACTGCTGCCCCCAAAAAGCCGCCCTAAAAACGTTTGGGCCCTGTACCAAACCTACCTCGACGGAAGGGAGTGTGGGGAGTCTGATGGCCCGGAGGAGGAGGCAATAGGTCAGCAAGCAAACAATAACTTGGAGCCTGAGCCTCGGTTGGTGTGAGAGGAGAGCTGTGCGAATGCTTTAGAGAGTGCAATGCGGAGTAGGGTAAGGATGGGGAGCGATGTAGACGAGGAATGGATGGGCGAGGTGGCATTGTAGACAAGCAGTTCTCCCCCAGTCTAGTTGGAGCACTACACTAGGAACAGTCATTCTTAAGGGACAATCTTAGACGGGACTTAGACACTGCTTAGGAACACACTGAGAATAAGTGCGGCTATGAAACAGACTTAGACACCACAAGAGCGTGCTCCCCATTGTTGCACACAATGATCATAATAATGGAGGGGTGGGGGAGGGGGAGGGACCTGTTGACTGGGTTGGGAAGTTGTATTAGTTTAGTTAAGTCACGGACACACTTGTCTTGAATACTAGTTGCGGAGCAACGGGGGGAGGGCGGGGACGCACTGGTAGATACAATGAGAATAGGGGCATGATAACTGCACCCGGCGCCTTTGGCGGGGGTAACTGTGAATCTGTTAGTTGATACGACAAACTCGCCGCCGGACCCTCGGGTTGTCGGCTGATGGACTGTGCACAAAAGTGTTTACTGCTCACTTGACTTACATATATTACGCGGCCGGCCCATGAGTTTGTAGGCCTGATGCTGTGTACTCGGAGTTTGTGGTAATAATAAAAAAAAAAATAAAAAAAAAAAAAGTAAAACATACGCGGTGCTGCCAAGCGTCAATAGGAACTTCCTGTGCCCTATATGGAGCATACTCCAGTGGCACAGCAGTGGGAGTGTATGTGTCGAACACAGTAGTATGAGATTTCGTATGGGTAAGCCACCTCTGCACTCACCACCATTATCACGGCCATGCCATCCACGGGAACATTATAAGTCTGCAAATAATTGCGCACCGCAATGCGACTATGTTGCGGAATGTTTACCGCGGACATATCTACACAGAAAGAGTAAGGTACAAAGTAAACTTTGTAGCACAACTGGGTAGTAATTCAAAGAAACCGTTTAGAAAGATTCAAGCTTGAAAAGACCTATGTAAATATAGGTTGGTTTGTCCGACACCACCGTTAACCGGAACCAATAGTGAAGGGGTTAAGGACTGAATGTTGCACTATTCAAGTGTCATGTAATAAGACCACCAACGATTGGGCGCCATGTCGCAGGGATTCCGTTCTCATACAGAACAGCGCATAGAGACTTGGAACCTCAGTGAGTTAGGGTGTGCCAAAACTCACCTTAGTACCCAAAATCCCCCACCAGACTAGCTACAGTGTCTCATTGGTTATTACAAACTCCCAATGTTTAGACAAACCAGAACATGGACTTAGAACATCTCAGGTAACGTGGAACACATGAACACTCTTTCGTTATACAATTATTTCATTCAGAACAAGGAGTAAATGAGGACGCGTGCACATTTGAAATGTTTATTTTCTAATGCAGTGTTCTCAAACGCAGTATCTTAGCTAATACAAGCAAACATATTATAAGAAACAAAGTAATCAGCATAGTTACTAGTCCATAGAATACAAAAGGTGAAAGCATGTTAAAATGCTAAAGCGAAGTAGGTTAAACAACACCTAATTCTCACCCTCCCTAGCTAGTATATTATATTATATCTAAGAAGTTCTCTTTGGGTTTTAGCAGGGCGGGACCATACCTCAGATCCTAGTGGTAAGGGATCACATCATCTTCCACCAGCTCTCTGCATGCGAAGCACCATCAAGTGTGTGTGTATGCTCTGTGCAATGTAATATAAAACGCGCCCAAAGCCAGAATTTGGCCGCAGATGCATGTATGTTATGTCTAGGAACGTGCGAAGATCAGACCTCATAACAATCACTGTGTTGAGATATCCTTGAAGGCTTCAGCACTTACTGTACAGACACAGCTCACCAAGCAAAGCCGATATCAGAGCAATAACATATTATTCTCATGTGAAGCAAAACATTATGCTAGGCTCAAAGCTAAAGTAACAATTATGTGTCATGTGCAGAAGCCGCAGAAAGGTAAAATGGCGTTTAAACTCCTAAGAAGCTCATGCTAACTTAACACAGTGGGAAGGCAAAGCACATCTATATGACACTATCATGTGTGGCATCCTCCCCAGTCCATAAAATGCATCCTTAATCCCTGCGAGTTCAGACAGTTTAGGGAACCTCTTTCACCTTTGTGATGAGTACATGTATTTTCAACTGTATGCAGCACAATTATGTGGCATGTGTGGTAATGTCCTCTTCACTTTGTCATACTCGCAGGTTGATGCCCACCAGAAGCAAGAAATCTGGCTGACAATCGCCCTTGCAGTGCGATCAGTGGAGGTCTACAAGCGCTGGATCTGCAACTGCCAGAAGCGGTGGCAGGACCTACGTGCCTGGACCCAGAGGATCGTGAGGGTCCAGCTGAAGCTGTCGCCTCCTCGCCGTTGGGGCAGACAACGTACCCTGACCCCCCACATGCTTAGGATACTGGTGGTGGTCTTCCCGGTCCTGGAAGGGCAAAAGAAGTCCAGACAGCAGCAAGGAGGGGGTAAGTCCATGCTGAAACTGTGAACTATATCTGGCATGCTATTTGCAGTCTTTTGGCCTGGTAATACTCCCACATTACATTGGTCTTGGAGTCCAGGACTCATGTCCCTCAATTGTGTAAGTCACACTCCTCATCTGATCCACAGTTGTGGCCCCTACATTCTGTGATTTTTTTCACTTGGGCACTGTGTCCCTTCAATCAGCTATGCTGAGGGTCCTGCACAGCATATGTTACTGGAACTCTGATATGTGCATCGCGGGTGGGTCTATTCTTTGCACTATGCCTGGTCTCTGACATGTGTTCTGTGTGTGCCTTTTATATGTTTTCTAATTGCTTGTCTGGGTCATGTGTATGGGTTTCTTAAAACATACCCATGCAGCAGGTGAGTCCATGTAGTGTCCTCAGGACTATGTATAGAAAGTATGTCACACTAGCCCAGACACCTGCCTACTGTCCAGGCCAGTACACTGTTTTATGTTTACCTTGTCAGTCATGCCCACTCCACGGCATTGGGAGACTTTGTACTCACACTCACGTGTATGGATCTACTGATTGTGCTTCCTGAAATGTGCCATCACGTGTCTGACACAATATCATTGTAGTGTGACTTCATGTTTTGTGACAACTGGTGTGTTGAGGATTTTAGTGTCAGCAGGACATCTGAGATGTGACAATGGGGATGATACCTGTGCAACATATCGGGGGGTGGTGAGTTGAATGTGCAAAATGGTGTATGCAACAGTGACTTTCACGCAGCTGTGTGTCATTAGCAGCAGACTGTGAGGTGCTCATGTTCAGGTAGTTGTGTTTGCAGTCACTCATATGTAACATTTAGTGATGTAGGTACAACATAGTTCAAGAACATTGTGTGGCAGGGGCCAGACTGGTGCACTTGTCAGCTGCAGAGTTTGGAATAGGCCTGACCTATGAATGTGACGCAGTACAGACTGATGTTGTCCGGATGCATTGACCCATGACATATGACAGTGAAGACTGACTTACCATGCATGTCTGTTCCAGGGCATTGACTTAAGAAGAGTGATCCTGCATTGGAGTCAGAGGTGCTCCATGCACCCCATTGTGTCATTAACTTTCAGGACGTAAGGACATCATTGTTGTGTGTTGTGCTGCTAGGCATCACAAGATTGTAAAATGTGAGTCTGGGCATACATTCATCCAGACACTTCTACTGAGTGATTGGCATGTGATGTGATGTATGTCAATAATGAAGTACTTCTACATGGACATTTTCATGTACAACAAGTGTGTATGTGGTGCATGTGTACCCTTTGGGGTGTTATGAGCCAGCATGCAACAGACATATGGGTCCAGGTCCAGGAGGGATATGGGTGCCATGGTTGATGTTCACACTGGCTATTGCCCTATGTAGACTTGTGTGTGTATTTGAGCAAATATCAGCTAAGGATGCCAGTGCATGACCTGTAATGTGGTGTATTGACAGTGTTGTGTGCAGTCAGTGCAGGAGACTAATGTGGGCCTTCTTTTCCTACTTATATGCAGATACATCCATGGGCACAGGACACAGTGCCATGGAACAGGAGGAGCCGCAGAGCCACCCTGGGGCCAGTCGGAGGGACCCAGTGGCACGGAGGGTGAGGGGTGCCACACTGAGGAGTCCTCAGCACCATCCACCTCAGCTGAGGACCACAGCAGCTCGGAGGATGACTCCCTTGTGGGGGCGGGTGTCAGCAGCCAGCAAAGCACAAATAGTGAGGCTGATCCTGCCACCACCACCACCCTCCCCTCGGCTCCCATCCCAGAGGTCCGTGGTAGCTCCCGTGTTCGGGAGCATGTCTCCTTCTTGCCAGGCACCGCACCCCCTGCCCCTCTGTCCCCTGCTGCCCTGAGTGTGGAGTCTGTGGACCTGCTTAAACAGATCCATGTAGAGCAGACATCAATGCTGAGTGTCCTCCATACACACACCAGTCTGTTGACTCAACTGGTGTCATTCATGAAGGGCATCTCTTCGGGCATGTCTGCCCTACAGAGGACCAATCAGTCCACGGCCTCCTCCCTAACGGCAGCAGTATCCCTCCTCCAGCAGTCCCTGACCCCGTCAGCCTCTGCCCAAACAACAACTCCTTTCACCCTACCGGTTCCCAGCACAAGCACACCAGCACGGTCACCCAAACATACAGACACAGACAGCACACAATCACCCAAACAAAAGTCAAAACGTGCACGCAAGCAAAGTCAGGGGACTGATACAACAGACACAGGGGATGGGTCGCAAACACACACACAGGCATCCACAAGCACTCCGCAGTCCTCAGATCCCTCTTCCTCCAAGAGCCCTTCCCCTGCCTCACCTGCAACCCCATCTCCTAAGAAGCTCTTTCTGTGTGATCTAGGCCACTTCCCCTCAGATCCAGCAGATCTAGACTACAGGGGGAAGAGGAAGCCCCCACACACAGAGAAGAGTGTCCCTCACACCCGGACACCCTCCCCCAGGGCTCAGGCAGACAGAGGCCCCCACCCGCAAGTCACCATGTACCCGAAGAGCAAGATCCCACCCCCCGCTCCACTGCACAGTCTCCTTCCTCCATCCCCCAGGTCAGCACACCACAGGTTCCCCCGCCACTCCCTGTCCTAGGTTCCCCCACCCACAGATACATCATCCCCAAAATGCTCAGGCCCTCCCCAACTCCCACTTGCTCTTCCACTGACACCACCACCAATCTGTCTATTACTGCAACCACTGTGGGGACCGTGGCCCCCCAGCTGTCCTGCCAACATCACCGGCACCCCTTTCCACTCCCCTGGGGTTAGGCACTGCAGTGGAGTCCACGACCACCCAGTCTGACATGGGCACTGCAGTAGGGACCATGTCCACTACACCTGACCTGCCCACTGCAGTTGTTCCAGTACTCACCCCATCAGAGTTGTGCCTCACAGTTGTGGCGGCACAAACCATGCCAGACACCTCCACTGCAGTTGCCACAGACTCTCCTGCACCCACCACCCCTTCCCAGCCTCCTTCTGATGAGCCCTTATCCTGTCCCTGCCGTGCCTGGCCTGCCCCATGTATGCCCCTCAGAGTGGATTTCCCTAGTCCTTATCAGCAACGGGTGACAGGTGTCACTCACACCTTCATTGGACTTTGTATTTTTGGAAGGACATTGGACTAAATTTCATTTTGGATTTTCCCTTTCAGATGTCAAATTGCTGTTGAAAGCATTTTTTTATCCTTGTGCATTTGATTTAGCTGTACATATTTTTGATGCTGTTTACCATGTCCTTACTGTGGTGATGCAGGATTTACAAATGTCTGTTACTGAGGTGTTCATGTGGTGTACTCCATGTGGACCATGAGATATGTTTCCTGTTCAGCTTGGTATCCATGTCATCCTTTGCAGCTGACAGGGTGTGTCATGATTAACTAATTTAGCATAGGGATGGTAACATTTCATAGGCATGGCCACATCTGTGGCTTGCACCCATGCACATATGATGTGCTTCACAATGTACAATTTTACACTTTCCCTGACTGTTGTCCCATCTCCACTGTACATGCAGGTGTGGTCATCATTGGTTTAAAGTCAACTGTGTCCTCTGTGCAACTTGGTAGACATATGTATTGTCTATGTGCAGGTGACTTGAGGGGCAGTACCGTACGTAGGTGTATGTTACCAGTGCCTACATTGTATGGTAAATGATGGTGGACTAAACAAGTGTTTTGCTGACATGTCCAGGAATCAAACATACTGTATGGCATGTGCTGCTATTTCCATGATGCCATTTATCTTGAGGTCACTGTGATGATGGGGGATTTTCACCCTCTGCCACAATGGTCACATTTAGCTGCAGTTTGTGTCCACAAAGTTTACATTGGATGTACACACTGATGGGGGTTTGTAAATCATTGGCCCAGTGCTATTTCAAAGCTTGACTTATGTAGCCCATACTCTGGTGTTGATCACACATGTGATGGTAATTAAATAGTATGTCATAATTCAAATTCACTGTTGGGGCTATTTGTCAGTCACTACACACTGTTGCATGATGTTGTGGTGAAATGTATTTGGCTGACATACCTGTGGTTGATGTTTGATGGATGTGTGGTGAATCATCCTCCCTATGGTTGGGGGTGTCAATAATGTCTGCCACACTGACCCCTATGGGTGGGTGAGGCAGTAGTTATGGGCAACATGCCCCTATGGGCGGGGTGGCATCAGTGATAGAGCAAATGACACATATGGGTGGGGTGGCATCAGTGATAGGTAACATGCCACTATGGGTGGGGTGGCATCAGTGATAGAGCACATTACACATATGGGTGGGGTGGCATCAGTGATAGAGCACATGACACATATGGGTGGGGTGGCATCAGTGATAGAGCACATGACACATATGGGTGGGGTGGCACCAGTGATAGGTAACATGCCCCCATGGGTGGGATGGCATCAGTGATAGAGCACATGACACATATGTGTGGGGTGGCAGGTAACATGCCCCTATTGGTGGGGTGGCATCAGTGATATAGCACATGACACACATGTGTGGGGTGGCATCAGTGATAGGTAACATGCCCCTATTGGTGGGGTGGCATCAGTGATATAGCACATGACACATATGGGTGGGGTGGCAGTGGTGGTGGCCATGGGTTCACTGAGGAGGCGTGATACTGGTGGACAGGGTGTGGATCCACCGGGTCTGTTTGTAGGGTGGGTGTCAAACTTACCATCTGCGTCGTCCGCATCTGTTCCTGATCCGATCATATATGTATAGGACTGGTATGATCTGCGCGATTGGATTCGTGCTCCGTCTCGATCCGTTGCTATGTGCTCTGTTTTGAATCCTTGGAAGTGGTTAATGGCATGAATTGGAGTTGATATGCAGCTCTTCCGGATGCTGAGACGTGCTGTACGTGGTGACCCGTCCGGAACATAGGAACTTCGCATCGTACTTGACCGGCTGGAAGTAGCAGTGTTTCTGGGTCAGGCTCAGACAGATATTGTGGATGGAATCGGAGCGTGCGTGGCGGTCGGGAATTTGGCACTTGTCTGCATCGTACTTCCTCGCCCGGACGGTCCCACTCCTGGTAGGGTTCGACCGTCAGGTAAGGCTACTGACTCGTCTGGGAGGGCTGACCGACCGACACCGGAATCGGCCCCTTAGAAGTAAGGGTCCTTATTTGGACAATGATGAAGACCATTGCCAACTAGAGACCCCCAGATCTAACAAATACATTGTTAATGCCATTCAATGAGTATCACAACATGACCATTGGCCTTATCTAAATTAATGCTCCTCAGTATTACACCATCTGGTTCATGCTCTGATTATGTTTACATAATTCTGTCATTAACTGGGAGCAATGTCAAATAACTCTAGACTCCACATGCTGTACTGTACAATTCAGAGGTCCACAAGTTCTTACACATGAGGTGTCAGAAACTAATAACCTTAACAGTCTTCCTCAAGCATACATGTTACTCCAAACAAGCCAATTGATTGTTGAATAAACTGTAGCCCTATATGACTATTGATCTGTAGAAGGGTACAGTCAAAGAGAACAAACAATGTAAGACATTTATTGAAGAAGACATAGTATCAAGTTTCATTTGACATTCTACATTACCTTCCCAATCTCCTTTATTATTTAACCTCAAGAAGAGAGAGAGTTGGTAAGAACATGCATACTTTACTGTCCCATCAACAAAATCATAGAAAACTTGACTACTTCTAATTCCAGTTTTACTGGATATTGAAAATGCAATCATGTGTACTAAACTTGATTTGTGTTGGGCTTTCCATCTTGTTAGAGTCCAAAAGTGAGATAAGTGAAAGACCCATTTTGGACATAATACTATCTACATGAATGCGATTCAGGTTCTGGAATACCCCTGCTGCATTAGAGGTATACATTGCATGATTTCATTTATATTTGTGAATAGAGGTATATTTGTCTATGAGGAGGATTTCTTGATCTATTTTTTATACATGTTCTCAGTACATTCAACATGCATATAAGGATTGCATATGCTAAGAGAAAATAATTTGCATGGGAAACTGGAAACCTGCACTTTAGACTATAGACAGAATTAGGTGGATGAAATAGTACAATGCACGGTTCCTAAGACTGTGAAGAAAGTGCAGAGTGTTGTTGGGTGATCCAGTTTGTGTACAAACTTTATTGATCATTTTTCATTCATGATCACAGTAATCACTAGGGATCTAGCCTACAGTTTAGCAAACAGGTCACTCAATAACAAATGGGACAGATGTCCTGTCCACCTTATTTCAATTGCATTATATCCTTTGGCATTTGCAATAATTGAATTTGAATTTTTATTACATTTGCATAGTTACTTAAAACCATTGCAATACTAATTTCAGGTAATACAATAAAATTATGATAAGATAATAATTACATATCCTTAAAAAAGTTAAAACAGTTAAACTGATATTAGATAAAAATTGCTTTCTTCTTCATACACATAGTTCTCGATATAAATTATGCATTCTGTTCTGCTGCATTACTCTGTCTGGGCAGTGCTATTATCGAAAAGGAGAAGTTATTGAAAACCCAATACAAGTGCTTGTATGGAGTTTTTCCCAGGTCGACCTTAATGGTGGCAGTCCCATGTCATAGTTAAGACTGTGCACAGTAGTTGGGGCTTCCCCTTAGCCTAGATGGAGTTAAATAGCATTTTTTCTTGGCTGCATTTAGAAATCTCACTAGTCTGCAGGTAAATTGATTTGTTGCTGGGTCAAATCATGCCAAAACTGTTTGTCTCCTTAAGCGAATGTTCCTTTGGTTTAAGGGGACTCTTAGCCGCTGTCTCCTTTCCTGTATCAGCTCCTTGCAGGAGCATAATAAATGGGTAATATTACCCTGGCCATTTTGGCACAGAATACAAGATGTTCGGGATGGCTCCCTCTTCCATGTTGGAAGGTTCTGAGTGACGGGATCAAGCCAAGGCAGAGTTTTAAGAATTGTAATTTCTGTGATTTCGGGTATGCCAGATTTAAATATTTTTGAGGGGCCAAGATTGTAATTATTCACAGTCATTCAGGCATGCAATCTTACTGAAAATCTGCTTTGTCTTCCACCAACGCCAGTTCTTCAAGGATTTCCACACTAATTTCTTAAAAGCTGAATGGTAATATTAATAATAATCCACATTTGTATAGCGCACAATCACCCGTTAGGGTCTCTAGGCGCTGGGGGCTGTCGGGAAGATTAAGCAAGCTATTGCCCAGAGTCGCATGGTGCTGGGCTAACCTGCCGCCGGAGCCGGGAATCGAACCCTGATCCCCAGATTCCAGCGTCAGTCACCCTGGCCGCGGCGCCACACCTCTGGTAGATCTACGTGTTCCAAATGTCCAAGTCCAGTACATACTAGAGCCTCCTGAAGATAGCTTCTTGCAGGAGAATCCTCCCTCTGCTTAAGATCTTGCCATAGAAGCTTATTTAGAGTTTTGGGGGTCAATAGTCTAATTTTGTTCCAGCAGTTGATATACGCACCATATCTGGCCCATGATTGCTTCAGTAGGCCGCATTACAGCCTAATTTGTGCCGGGTAAGTGTAGTTTGGGAGGCTTAAGGTAGTTCTGTATGCTTTTACTAAAGTTGTATCCAACAATCTTGCTCTTAAGGCTTCACTACATAAGTAATTGTGGGAAGTATTTTGGCCTGGGCTACTTTTAGTAGGGGGCCTAATGTTGGACGCAGTAGTTTAGATGTTAAACTTTTCACGGTTAGTGCTAGCACCAACCCCTTTCTTTTAATCTCCTCTAGGTGTTAGGCAAATTTTCCGTCTTTATCAATGTAAACACCTAGGTACTTATAGGCTCTTGCTGAGTCTATTCATGTGCCGACCAGTTGCCAGCTTCCCTCTGCCTTCCTTTTATTGCTAATTGACTTAGTTCTAGTTTTCTTTAACGTGATTGACAGCTTGTTTGCTTCAGCGTAGTCCTGCATGCTGTTGAGACGATGTTGCAAGCCTACTACTGTATGGCTGAGCAAGATTACGTTGTCTGCATAAAGGAGATTGGACAGAGTTGTGCCTCCCATCCTTGGTGCGTGAGAGTTGCTGGTGTTGAGTAATTGGGGAAGGTCTGCCATGAATACATTAAACAACATGGGTGCATTTACAATAAGGTTAGTGGGATAACATCTTGTTTGTAGTAGATCAAATCTGCCAAAATGTTTGTGGGAGAAGGACAGAGAAAGAGGTAAAATTTGGAAACTGTGCTTTAAAATATGACTCTGCGTGTTCTGTCTGATTTTCCTGGGGAAATA
Organism: Lissotriton helveticus; assembly: GCF_964261635.1. Lineage (NCBI taxonomy): Eukaryota > Metazoa > Chordata > Amphibia > Caudata > Salamandridae > Lissotriton > Lissotriton helveticus. Next base: position 853,052,979 of record NC_136063.1, read on the forward strand.
GGAGGTATTTACCATGCATGGTAAATACTTCACACTCAGCTAATGGTATTTCACTTGTGTGACACCTCATTCCATTAAAATGATAATGGGGGCCTTACTCTACGATGGTGTCCTGACATTAAGAAGTGACCTCCAGAGAGAGGAACTAAGGAAGATCAAAAGGAAAAGTTTGCTTTTTTTGGAACTGAAAATGATCTTGTCCACATCATAAATCTAACCTGAAATAATTCCAGTTTGGCTTGAAGATAAAAAGCCTCCCATTAATTATAATGTTGAGTATGTCAGAGAGAGACTTGCTGAATAAATTGGCTTCTGATTATAATCCACCTACTCTCGACATGAAGAAACTCAATAAAAGTGAGGCTCTGGAACAGCCTGCTAACAAGGTTCATAATATGGCAGCATCCCTGTGCTGATGACGCCAAAGGATTAATGCATGCATATGTAATTCCAATACATTAATGTTGAAATGTAAAGTAACAGTAGAGCATCAGGCATTGGAAACTTGCGGCATAGCCGATGATGCATAGACTAGCCTGTGCTTATATCTTATGGTAACAGAAAATCCCCTTTGAGGAAACAAAAGCATCATGAAACAGCAGTAGGCAGGCATGTAAGTACAGAGGAGCAGATGGAAAACACAGGGATGCCAAGTATTGTGTGAAATAATGACTGCAGCTGTAAAAAAAATCCCAAATGAATATAGCCCTGCTGGGAACATCAAGGAAAGGACAGGACATGAATGAAAAGTAAGATAGACGAAGAGAAGAGTATTGGGAGAAAGCAACATGCATGTGAGAAACACTGGTCTATAAACAGATACTTGAAGCAGCAGGAACCAAACAACGAGACCATTTTGATTCCAAAAGAGAACGAAGAGAGGACCAATAACATAGCAGTTAAATTATACATCAGAGAACAATGGGAAGGGAAGACGTCCAAGGCGAAAGGTGTCAGACACCATACATCTTTCCCTTATCTATTTTTAGAAACAGAAACAAAACATAATGAACACACAAGACAAAGTACTAGAGACAACCAGGAAAACAGGACAGTGGACAAACATTCAAAACAAAATCAAGAGGGCAAATGCAACGACAGTGGACAAGCCTACAAAACAAAAACAAAAGAAAAGCCACTCAGTTTGTTTTCTGGGTAAATTGACCACACAGGTACTCTTCCTCTACACAGCACCTTGATCACTTCCCATACTATGGGGTTGTTAGGAATTAGGTTTCTGGTTGGCAGAGGGATGCACCCTGTCCAATCATGAACTACATTCCCAGTCAGGGTAAGTCAGATACACTCTAAAAGATTACTTGTGCTCACCCTCTGGTAGCTTGGTTCAGAGTAGTCAAGCAAATCTAAAGCGGGAAAGTGTAAAGTATTTGTGCAACACAACACTCCGTAACACAATGAAAACACCACAAAAAGAATCCACACTGGTTTAGAAAAATAGAAATTTTTTAAATTAATAAATCGGGACTAAAATGACAAAAATGCAATATGTGGAAGTCAAGATATGATTTAAAAAGAAATAAAGGTGTTTCTAGTGCTTAGAAGCAATAAGCACCTATGGCGGTTATTTGGTCGCGCTAGCCCGGCACAAAGTTAACAGTTCAGGCAGACCGCAATTGAGGGCAAGCCTAGTGCAGGAGCCATGCAGGCCCACTGAACAGTGTACCTTGATCCTTGTTGCAACAGCAAGATGCCGGACACAGTTGACCTATGCGTCAATGTTGATCCCGCAGTGGTGGCGATTCGTCGGTTTTGGAGATGAACTGCTGAAGCAAAGAGTCATTAGATCTGATAAGATGTGCTGGGCTTCTCCGTGCAATCGGGGGGATGCATCAATCTGCTGCGGTGACAATGCGCTCTTCCACTGCCTCGGGTTCTGGATGCCATGTGTTGGTTTCGAGTGCAATCTGCCGATTCTACTCCTTCAACAGTGTTGATGCGCTTATTCTGCTCCCAACAGACTGGAGATGCGTTTGTTTCTCTGGTGCAAGTATCTGGTTCCACTTCCAGTGAAACAGGGACAGGAGCAGTGGTAGAGACTTTGATAGCTCTGAGTCTCAAGCAATAGGAGGCAAGTCAACAAGCACTTGGAGATCACTTTGAATGGAGGGCAGAGCCCAGCTCTCCCTCAGAAGGGTCAGAGAGCAGCAGGCAGCAGGACAGCACAGCATAAAAGCAGCTCTTCCAGGTCAGCAGTCTAGCAGAGTTTCAGTACTTGTAGAAGCACAGCAGTTCTACTGACAGCGCTTCTTTACAGGTCCAGAAATGTCTGATTTGGTGGGGTCAGAGACCTTATAAGCAATTTGAAGTGAGGGTGATTTCACAGAAGGGTCTTTAAAGTGCACCAAAGCCCTTTCTTTTCCAGGCGTGGCTCCAGACTAACTGTAGGGGGTAATCATCCCTTTGGGGAGAGGTCACTACCTATTCAGGTGTACGTGTTAGTTCCTCCCTTCTATCCTGTCCAGGATGAGCCATTAGAATGCAGATGGGGACTCAAAAACATCTAACCTTCCTGTGTTTGTGACTGTCTATAGGGAATGTGCAAAGTCAAGCTGCTACCTAGCCCAGATGTGTATTGGAGACAGGCTGCAGGCAAAAGAGCTATAAGAACACAGAAATGTCCAATTTCTAAAAGTGTCATTTCTAAAACAGTAATTTTAAATCCAACTTTACCAGTAAAGGGGCTTGTTAATACTATTCCAAAGTACAAACCATGATGCATCTACTCCTTTATAATCAGGAATTACAGCTTAAAAGTGTATTCTGGGGGCGTGGCCAACCGTCGAGAGACATGGCCTATTTCTGAGGCGGCTCTGACCAAGTGCGCCCATTCCAGGATAAATCTGCTCACATATCCGTTCCAAAACTGGTCAAACCCCGGAGCACACCACGAATTGAATGAGCCACAAGACCACTGATTCCTGCTTGTGGTTCCGGTTATTGACCCGAAAACGCACTCCGCTGCCCAACGGAGGTGCTGCGGGTACCGCGCATCAGGGGAACCCGAGCCACTGACTGGGGCTCCATTTCGGTGTGATTGGTTCTGCTGGGACGGCAGCATCTCCGCCTCTTTGTGGTTCCGGAGGCTGATTGAGGACCGGGCGGCTGCCCTGGGATGAAGGCGGAGACGAGCGGTGGCTAACGGAGATAAGAGCTGCACCACTGCCGCACGGACCATCGTGCGGGCCTCGGAGCTTGTGTAACGTAAATCACTTAGCACTGGCTATCACGGCACCCGCTGAAGTGCTAGGAACATCAGACAAGATCAAGAGGGGCATAGCGCTTCAAGTTTTGAAACAACACACCCCCGATGTAGTCCTCTTACAGGAGACACACTTGCTTTGGAATGCATGCAAGGCCATGTCGGATGGGGTTTTCAACTAGTGGAACACTCGGCTTTCGGCTCTGGCTCCCAAGGAGTGGGTATACTGGTCTGAAAGTCATTCCCCATGACAATTGACACGGTCCGTACTGACGCCCTAGGTAGATTTGTTGCTGTCTCCGGGACCGGGGAGGGACACATACTTAATCTCCTTTCTCCGGGACTGCACACCCAGGCCTTCATGTACCTTGGGAATCTCCTGTTAGACTTGCCGGACGGCAGATTACTGATTGGGGGTGATTTCAATTCTATTGTCTCTGATTCCCTCGACCGATGGCCCCAGAGGGCCTTACCGCCCTCCTGCATGCGGATCCACAGCTTCCTGGGAGTGATGGGCCTAGTGGATGTCTGGAGGGGACTGCACCCAATTGAGCAGCAATACACCTTCTACTCAGGCCCACACCGTAGTATGTCACCCATAGACTATGTGCTGACGTTAGCCCACCAACTCCACCGTGTAAAAGAAATACAGCACCTGGCCTGGGGAATCTCTGACCATTTGCCTATTTCGTGTCGCCTGGAAGTGAGGGAACCCACGGTTGGTCGAACTGCCCCAATCAACTCCTGGTATCTTATGACTTCCCCAATCAGGGACAAGATCTTGAGTGAGGCAGACCTTTACTTTCAGGAGAACAAGGGATCGATAGACTCAATGATAAAGCTTTGGGAGGCATACAAAGTTGTCTTACAGGGGGTGGGTTTGGCCCAGATCTCGGGTCAGCGTAAAAAAAAAGTGCGCAGATATGATTTGCCTGGGAGAGGAAATCTTACACTTAGAGGAAGCACTTTGGATACAAGACTTGGCAGAGGTGCTACAGAATCTGTGCATTAAAGTCAAGGAATTTACTGACCTGACTACTGAGGCTGCCGGAACACACAACAGGGCCACAGTCAGCAGAATTTATGATGTTGGCGACAAGGCCGATAAATTGTTGGCCTGGCTAGACCGCGGAGACCAGGCTCACCACGTTGGGGTGAAGATAGAGACGGACTCCTACTCCCGCCTCACTGCCCCCCAGGATATAACGGATACATTCGGCCAATACTATCAGACAGTGTATACATCCCACACTCCACATACCGAGGAAGAGGCTTCCTTGCTTTTACGCTATATCTCACTGCCTTCACTCTCTAAATAGGAGCGTCTGACCTTGACCTAGACATCACAGTTGGGGAGGTCGAAAAAGCCATCCAGGACCTGCGGGCGTAAGCGTCAGGCCCTAATGGCTTGCCATCGAGCTGTTCAAGATTACTGCGGGAAAGACAGCACCCTATCTCACCTAAATGTTCCACAAAAGTAAGAAGGGGGTTTTCTGCATGGGGACCAGAGGCTCGCCAATATTGTTGTCATTCATAAAGCGGGCAAACCGGCCAACAAGTGTTCATTCTATAGACCCATCTCGTTGCTCAACTGCGAAGCTAAAATCCTGGCAAAGGTTCTTGCCTCTCGACTGCTTAGGGTCTTTGCCCGTGTGGTCCATCTGGACCAATCGGGATTCATGCCTGCTAGAAACACCTCCCTCAACTTGCTCAGGCTTCATGGGGTACTGTGCCGTACCAACACAATCAGAGAAGATGCTGTCTTTTTTTTTTTTTTGCAGAGATTCATATAGCGCGAACTAGAACCGAACTGAATCAGGTATCAGAGCGCTTTACATAGCCCCAGTTACGTTACATTTTTTTTAGGCACGGGGAGATTAAGTGATTTGCCCAGAATCACAGGAGGTTTTTGGCGTCGTTACCGAGACTCGAACCCAGATCCCCAGGTCCGAGGTCGAGCGCCCTAGCCGTTAAGCCAACTCCTCTCCCCTCTGTCTTGGTATCCCTTGTTGCTGCCTTGGCCTTCAATACCATCGAGTGGCCCAACATGTTTGCAGTCCTTCATAAATTAGGTTTTGGTCCAGAATTTATCAGCTGAGTTCAGCTTTTATACCAACAACCACTCGCCCAAGTAGTACTCAACAACAGGAAATATTCTGCTTTCACTCTCGGCAGGGATACCAGACAAGGCTGCCCCTTGTCCCCGCTTCTCTTTGCCCTGGCACTTGAGCCTCTTGCAGTGTGGGTCTGCAAGGACCCCGCCATACAGGGCCTCAAATGGACGTCTGCATGGGAAGACCGTATATCGCTATATGCCGACAATATTTTGCTCTATCTGGCCTACCCGGCTGCATCCCTCAATGTGGTCCTGGACATCTTTAAGGTGTTCAGTAGATTTGCTGGTTATTCGATAAACTGGACTAGTTCAGTATTATATGTCCTTTAAGGTAAGAGGCCTTCACTCCCTCTGGGCTATGAATTGGCAGAAGCCACTGATGGCTTCAAGTATCTGGAGATCTGGGTCAAATCCGGGTTCTACAATTGTAATCTCCTGCCGCCTCTAGTGCGACTCAAATTGGATGTCCAACATTGAAAATCACTCCAGCTGTCCCTCCTGGGACCCATGGCCCTGCTTAAAATGATGTCCCTTCCCAGATTCCTATATGAGCTGCAAAACACTCGGCACCCTGTTGACTCCTTGCACTTTAAGGAACTCAACAGTGTCATACAGGACTTGCTGTGGGAGGGTAAGCCACCTCGTATTGCCACTCATAAACTCACGCTAGGGTGGTTTGATGGGGCATTGGACTTCCAGACATAAGGAAGTATTACTGGGCATCGCACCTCGCAGCAAACAACCAATGTATGTATAGGTCGTAGGGTGAACTGGACTTTCAGATCGATAGATTGCTCCTCCCGGGTGGTACCTTTGAAGGGGCTCTTTACATGTGGTTGTTGAAGCCTGCTCTGACTGGTCCGACAGGGAATGCGGCACAAGTGTGGGTAGTGGCTACTAAAAGCCTTGGATGGGAGGGAAAGCTCACAGGTCACACCACCCTGGAACAGTGAGCAACTGGACAGGCTGATCCGCTCAAACGGTTTCGATCGTTGGGACCTCATCGGTATATCTAGGGTGGGTGACTTGTGGAAGTCGGGTGAGGTGGTCCCTTTTTCTCGGCTGCAGCAGGAATACGAACTGCCCCAGTCTGAATATTTCAGGTATCTCCAAGTTAGACATGCCTTGCTTTCAATTCTTCCCAAGGGTAGTGTACTCCCTGAGTCCTCCCCGCTCGAACATAGAGTTTTGGACGGTGACCTACCGGAGAAGGCCATATCACTTATTTACAAAAAGCTGATTAATAACATGACAGACCCCCTGACTCGCCTGAGGGCAAAATGGGACCATGATGTAGCGGGGTTGGATGATGAAGAGTGGCTGACGGCGGTGGCCCCCCTCAGGAGGTGGCCATCTCCTCCAAGCTTCTCTTTGTATTTTTAGCAAAAATAATTCAGATTCTTGCTGTAAAATCCAGCAATTAAAGGAATTAAAATGTCATCAATTAGAATTGGTATCAGCTGGTCACTTTACATATGTCACTAAGTACACTACCATTGTTGATAAAATCTAAAGAGAGAACTAACTCCTCCACTTTGTTACCAATGTTGCACTTATCCTTCAAAGTTGCACTCCGTATTCCCACTTGTTTGCCACCTCTACAAACTTTGCCAAAATGTACCATGTTTTTGTATTTCCAATATTCTTGTGTTGCAGCCAGTCTTGAAAATGTGACAGTTTAGTGGAAGATCCGCATCTATAACACATGGGTTTCATTGCTCCGTGAACAGGATCTTTGTTTCCCCAAGATTGGAATGTTGTGAAACTGATTGGTTATTGTAGGGATTAACCTGTGCCTGGTTATCGTAAGTATTAACCTGAGACACTTTTGCCACACTAATAAAGGAAGTGTCATGATCCAACTGTTAGAACTGGGGGTCTCTAGTTGCAGAGGTAGGTACCACTGTCCAAATAGGAACCCTTGCTTCTAGTCAGGGTAAGGAGGAAACACTCTTTAGATAACCTCTGCTCACCCCCTTGGTAGCTTGGCACAAGCAGTCAGGCTTATCCAAAAGCAATGTGTAAAGTATTTGTACCAACACTCACAGTAACACAGTGAAAACAACACAAACTGACTCCACAACAGTTTAGAAAAATAAAGGTATTTAATCTAAACTACACAAGACCAAAACGACAAAAATCCAACATACAGAGTTCAAGAATATGGTTGCGAAAGAGTTCTTAAAGTTGTGATAAAATAATCCACAGTTGCGTGAAAAGTTCACAGTTGCGTAACGTTTAGCCAACAGTACCTTTAAAAGCAACAAAGTTCCAAAGCAGAAGCTGGTGCAGTGGAAAACAAGCGATGCGTTGCTCCTGAGACCATGGGGAGGCATTGGCGACAGTCCTGCTGCAGAAGCGCGCGTGTTGTGACAAATCTGGTTCCGTAGGAAGTTTGTTCTCGCAAATGCACAATGCGATGATCTGTAGGGGCTGCGAGGATCTCCGGGGTGACAATGCGTGATCAAGCGGCGATCTTCCTCTCGCAGTTCCTCGATGCGATGGCTCTGCGACGGTGTTCGCAGCGACGTGATGCGGTCCGCAAGCAAGCGGTGCGGTAATCTCACCCAGCGATGACAGGCTCTGAGACGATGCTCGCAGCAATGGTGATCTTCCCGCAAACGAAGGATGCAACGTCTCCGGCAGTGGCAACAGGCGCTGCGACGATCTCGGCCTTTGTAGCGGTAGGAATTTGCTCGCGCTGTCGGGGATGCACTCTGCAAGCGAGCGATGCGATAACTCTTCTGTAGCAAAGTCTCTCAAATCTTGGTTTCCAGCTTCCCAGCACAGGTACAACTTCTAGAGGCACCACAACTGGCCCAAGCACTCTAGGAAGGACAGAGCTCTCTCAGCAGAGCTCAGGGTAGCTGGGGGTGAAGTCCCTTTGTTCCTGGGACTTCAAAACATGGTGCCAGCTCACTACAGGCCCTTGGAGATTCCTTCAAGTAAGGGGGCAAAGCAACAACAAAGTCCTTCCCCTCTCCTAGGCTGCAAAGCAACTGCAGGTCAGTCCAGCATCACACAGCAGGGCAGTCCTTCTTCTTCAGTCTTCCAGCTTTCTCCTTGGCAGACGTTCCTTCTTGTTTCCAGGATGATCTAATTTTCTGTAGTCTGGGGTCCTGTACTTATAACCCTAAAAGTCTTTGATTCCTTTGTGCAGGAGAGCTCTGAGCCCGGTCTGAACCAGTTCTGGGTGTTCCTTGAGCACTTTGTTTTCCTGGCCTCTCCTTTCCTTTCATGGAGAGGGGCAGGGTCATCAGCCGCCCAGCAGGAGGTGGAGCCGGCATTGTGGAAGGCAGGCACAGCCCTATTCAGGCCTAGGTGCTACCCCCTCCCACCACTCTAGATGCAGATGGAGCTATTCAGCCCAGGGATGGCCCACTCAGACTCTGGGAGCCACCCAGCCCTTGTCACTCACAAATCAGAAAGTCAATTCACAAACAGTCCAAGGCACACAGAAAGGTCAGACAAGAGAACAGCAACTTTCTAAAAGTTCTGTTCTCAAACACAGGATTTATAAACAACCTTTCCTAAAAGATGTGTTATTAAACTCTGAGTTCAGGGATACCAGACTTTTATGACCTATCTTGCTTCTATGGGAAGATATGCTGGTAGTCACTGTAGCCAGCATCCCCCATGATAGCCTATGGGGCAAGATAGCCTTAAAATAGTGAAAAACGAAAATGGCTGTAATTCACTACCAGAGCATGTCACCTGCACAAGTACATGCTCTACCTTTCACATACACTGCACCCTGCCCAAGGGGGTACCTTCGGCCTTCCATAGGGGTGACCAATGTGTATAGAAAGGGAAGGGTTAGGCCTGGTCAGTGGCGACACTGATCAGGAGGACATGGCAGTTCACAGACTGCACACAGGCACTGCGGTGGCAGGCCTGAGACATCATGTTAGGGCTGCTCATGTGGTTGGCACAATCAGTGCTGCAGGCCCACAAGTAGCATTTGTTATCACCAGCCCTGGCACACTCAGTGCACTTTACTAGGGACTTCTTGGTGACACAAATATGCCAATCATGGATAACCTATCATAATAACAATTTACACAGGGAGCACTTGCACTTTGACCCTGAACAGCAGTGGCACAGTGCAAAAAGCATCTAAACCAGCAAAAACGAATTCCAGCACAGCATCATATATACAGGAGGTAGAAGCAAAAAGATAGGGGGAAACCACACCAAAGATGCCAGGTCTAATACCAACTAATTGGAATCCTCAAGTGATGATTCAATACTTTTTGCGATGCCTATCTGTGAGAGGCTGGCTCAGTATATGATGTCAACTTATGTAAGTGGACATCTTGCACTGATCCAGACAACCCCTATGGGGATTACAGTGGCCTAGACAATCTTAGTAGGCTCTCTAAGTGGCAGTTATGGAGAGCAGCCTTCAGGCTTAGTACAGAAGGAGTGTAAAGCAGCTTATTTTACAGAACACAATCTTATAGGTATAGATTAAGTGAAAAAAAAAACGCACAGTGTATTTAGAAAAATATTCATTTATTATAAGTCACTCATTAACATGTACAGATATCTCCTAGCTAGAGATATACACAATGCACACGATACTTTCAATGGAAAAAGGTAAGTAGCACAGAATATACAGTGGGCCCCAGGGAGAGACCAAACCATATACTAAAATAGTGGTATGCAAACCATGACTCAAATAAAGACCATAGACAGAGGACGTAGAAGTGCCAGGGACCCAAGGAACCACCCAATGTGAGAATCTAGGAGTGGAGGTTGTGTGCAGTGTAGGAACACAACCACGTTTTCCATACAAATCAATGTGCAAGTCGCGGTTGCAACTTTAATGAAAGAGGACCCTTTCCAGTGGACCCTGTAGAAACCCAGTGGAAGACAAGAGGTTGGAAAGCCACGCCACCTGTGAACACCTTAGGAATCAGGATACCTGCCCCAGGGAAGCCGGTTGCACTGGTGTGATGTGGCATCGGAAACCGTTGTTGAACTCAATGGGAGACTTCAGAATGATGCCAATGCTGGAACATGTGAAAGTGTCCAGTGGCCCAAAGGTGGATTCAAGAATCAGAGTCTATGCCACTCAGGAGGGTCCAGGAGGTATGGAAGACGAATGCCCACAGAAGTCGGGTGTTGCAGGAGAGCTGACAGTGACCTTGAAACTGCAGTTGTGTGGGCCCAGTCATGCTGTAAAAGACCAGGAGCTGTACACGAGCTGTTGGATGTTGAGGGTTGAGGGATTAGTGTCTGGCGGAAGCACCAACAAGCCTTGGCAACTGCAACCAATGAAGGAGTAGTAGAAGGTGCAAACGGGGGTTTGTTTTGCCACCCTAAAAACCCTACGTAGGTTCTTCCCTCTTCTACCACAAGAAGCAAAAGAGACAATCATCCGTGCCTTAATTCTCTCTAGGCTAGACTACTCGAACGGACTGTTCTGTGGATTGCCGGCATACCTGATTCACCGCCTTCAGGTCATTCAGAACGCCGCCGCCAGACTCCTGTTTAATGCACCTAGGCGCTCCAGCGCCCGCCCCCTGCTTTGTGCTCTCCACTGGCTCCCGATCGCCCACAGGATTTTGTTCAAAATTCTAGTGTTGGCCTTCCGAGCCATCTATCAAACTGGCCCTGTCTATCTGAGAAAAAGGTTCTGTTTGTATGTACCTAACCGCCCTCTACGATCGGCCAACTTGTGCCAGATGTTTGTCCCCAAATTTAAATATTGCAGACTTGGCGGCCAATCAATCTCGGTAAAAGCAGCAAAATCCTGGAATGCCCTTCCCTTCCACTTAAAAACTGCACCGTCTCTTAATATTTTTAAGAAAGGACTGAAAACTCACCTTTTTAATATTAAAGTCTAATCCTTTCTGCTATGTTTCTTAATATTTGTCCTTTCCCAGTCTGTTCCGCCTCTACCGCGCCAGGATACTATTTTTTAGTAATAGAGCGCGTTATAAAAGCCTTTAATAATAATAATAATAATAATGTCTGAACCAGCACCGTCAAGGAGACTCACCACAAGCAGGGGAGTCAGTGCAGGCCCCGAGAAATCAGGGGAACTCAAAAGAATTCAAAAGTGACTCTCAACAGGACCCACAGGCCAGTGGCACTGGAGTAGCAAGAGAACCTCAAGCAGCGTCCAAAGAAGCAGGCCCACGGTGCAAGCAATGTGGTGTGGTCAAAGATTTTGGTTACTGGAGATGTTTGAGGTTGGGGTTACTTGGCGCTCGAAGATCTTGGTGGAAGGAAGACAGCAAGCCTTTGCAACTGCAAGTCGATGCAGTGTACAGGGGTTAGGTTTCTGTGGCTCTGACGAGGGTTACTGGCCTCAAAAGCTTGGTGAGAGGACAGGGCAGGCCTTAAGGGATGTGAAAAACCACCACCTGTGTTGTTGAGCCTTTCAGAGTCTGTAGGAGCCTAGTATCAGCAGACAGACCAGCTTGGTTGTGGTACTTGCAGATGCAAGTAAGTGACTCAATCACTTCAAGGGCGATTCCTTCAGGTGTCTTGAACATCCACACGCCTTGGATGGGTTCCTGTATGGAGCACAGGCACAGACATTGCAGCAGACAAGCAGGGCGAAGAGATCAGGAGCAGCAGGAGTCCTCTCGGTTGCAGCCTGGATGCCCAGGGAAAAGTCCAGCGAAGTCCAGAGTACCCAAATGGTCGAAGTGGTGCCTGCATTGTATCGTGTCCGACGTCGAATCTAGGGCCCGCCCTCAGGTAAGCCCTCAAATACCCTAAGGAAAAGGTTGGGATGATTCAGGGGTCCCCCCTTAGAAGGGGCTGCACACAGACTATGTGGTGCTGGCAAGAGCTCCCATCCTGCCCTAATACACTAAACCCTGTCTGCCCTGGGTACCTTAGTACCATACACTAGGGACTGATAAAGGTACCCCAGGTTCCAATCTGGGATGTACCTAAGTACTTACCATAACAATTTAGGAGAGAAAAGAGAGAGACTGGGGTCCTGATTAAAAGGATCCTAGTCAGACTAATCAGAAAACAGCATTGCATCAAGCAAAACGTGGGGGTAACTATAGACGCAGATCCTACTTTCCTTACACTATCCCTTCATGAAAAAAGTAATCTCACAATCCAACAGTCTCTGTTGTCTTTTTCTTGGAAATAACATCTGCACATAGTTTAGTCTGAAATACATTTTGAAGTGAAACCTTTAAGATCCCAGTACGCTGCCAATACTTTTAAGACTGTGACATACGAATTGACAGACTCATTGGGATCCTATAAACATATGAAGAACTTGTGGCGTTGCACCACTCAATTAACCTTTCCTTCAAAGTAAATCTTCAACTGCGTGACACAGTCTTCACACTCATCATGTTCTTCATTCTCAGTACACTCATATTCAGTAAATTATCAAATACATTTTGGCCTTCTACACCTAGATAATAGTAAAGTAATGTGCATGTCTTATCTGGTTTCAATTTCAAACCATCAGTAGCACCAACATGCATTGAATGACCAAAACCAAGTGTGCAATTTCAAAGGAGGATCTCCAGGATCCTACAGGAATATAGAGGTAGCAGAGATAAATACTCACACATGCTCCACCTGCTCCACATGCTCCACCTGGAAGGCAAGCACAAGTTAAACAAACTGCAAAGCAATGAAGGAGAAAATGTGAAGTACGTTGTAGGAAATGAGTAAATAATGTTAATCAGATGCAAGCAGTGTACCTAACACTGTTGTAGACCAGCAGATGGCAATAGATTTGATGGTCCAATGTGCTGTTTAAAAACAGTAGGTGGCACTGCTCATCGAAGACATAACAGGAAGTATTGTCTCTAAACGGAAACCAGAAGAGTTGAGGAGGATGCGCCAGGCAGGAGTTCTAGGATCACCAGAGCTACAGGAGGTAGGTGTGAGAGAAATCCGTGATGAGCAAGTGCGAAGAAGTGCACTTAGAGCAGACAGACACAGCAGATGGTCATTCCAATGCACTGCATGCAGAACAAAGGGTTGCACTCATAAGACAGAGAAGCATGAGAGAAAACAAGGGCTGGCGGGCGACTCAAACAGGCCTCAAGAATCTGCACGCACTGATCGGCCAGTCTGTGAAACCCTCCTGTCTCTAGGGAAACACTGAAAAGTGCTAGAGTGCAAATTCCTAAAATGAACAGAAACAAGCACTTGGGACAACTGGCTCCAGAGACAAGGAGCACCGCTGAGAAGATGGGGGAAAGGGAATCCCTGATCCCTGTACAAAATAAACACAGAACCTGTAAATTGTCCTTAGGGATGACCGGTCACAATTGCCCAACTCATTTTCATTTTGTGGCATACAATAAAATTCCAAGAAGATCTGTAGACTTGAAGGATTTTATTGAAGTATAGCGGAAAGAGTTTCCACATTGCAGAAGGGCCCAAACGATCCAAACAACTGACATAAGATTTAAACCAAAGCACATATAGATATCAAAAGAAAATGAAGAGAAAACCAATAACATAGCAGTACAATTATACATCATAGAACAATGGAAAGGGAAGCAATCCAAGGTGAAAGGTGTCAAATGCCACAGCATCTTTGGTGAAAACCCCCTTTAATCCACTAGAGTACACAGCACCATAGATAATTAAGCTCATTAAGAAATCATGAGCTGATTGTGCCCCAAAGCCAAACAATATCTCCCAATCGATTTTCAAACACAATGTTCCTATTCAGGCAGGCTTCCTGGCTGAACTGGTTTTAGGACTTTACAGGAGGAAACACTTCATCTCCAACCAACTACTGCCTAATTGCACTAAGAGTCACAGATCTTAATTATTTTTTGACATTGCAGCTCCAAGATGTGGTAGCATGAACATTTGCAATAGGTAGGCTGCTTTTAAATCAGACAGGGTTTTCGAAGAGTCAGGGGACAATAATGAACCTAATGGCTGTAGTATTAATTAGGAGAAGAGCCAACCAAACTTGCACTGTGCCTGTGTTTTGTTGATTCTAGAGCAGCGTTTGACCTCGTCCTGCATCACAAGGTGTGGGAAAAGCTTCAGAATTGGGGAATTCCAAATAATCTTTTAAGTGCAATTAGGCGGCTCCATGCAACTACCTGGGACAAGATCAAGGTCAGCGACAGAACTCACCTGTTGAGAGCTGTGAGGACATAGTTTGGGCTTAAACTGGGATGCATCCTTACACCCCTTTTATTCAACATATATCTCGGACCTCTCCCCGGCACTCGATGAGCTGATATCAAATGCCCGACCCTTGGTGGCCATTCTTTATAGAATATTCTTTATGACGATGTCCTGCTCTTCCTCAGCAATGCCAACTTAGGGCTGCAGATGATAATTAACCATCTGGCTACATATGCAGATGTCAACCAGTTAGAGGTCAACCTGGAGAGAACTAAGGTAAACGCCCTAAACTGGTATACCTCTAAACAGCGCAGATGGAACCTTAATGGATCCACAATAGATGAGACAGCCAGCTAATATTTTACTAGGTGTGAAGACAGACTCATGGGCATCATTTGCTCAACTGAAGGAACCAATTAAAAGCAAGTCCTGGCACTCAACTTCGCCTTCACAACAATGGCAAATCCATTTGGGGACAGAACCTGCATCCTCTGGTTGCAGTAATTAAATCAAAATTGATACCAATATTTTCCTATGGAGGCGAAACAATGTTGGGGTGAGATGCCAGCATACTTGAGAAAATAGAAATAGGAACTTTCAAGCAAGCTTTCCATCTGCCAAAATCAGCATCAATAGCTCAAATCAGACTTGACTTCTCACTGGTGAGGCAGGCTCTTGCAAAATCTGGGGCATTTACAAAATACTGTCACAAACTGAGATCTGCTGCTAAGAGGTCACTAGCCCACTGTGTGCCAATTAACCTCCAGAGAGGTAAAGCAGACTACGAGAAGTATCTTGAAGACAGCAGGGAAAAACTCAGGCTGACTGACCCGTGGAATCTATACATATCTAATCAAGTGTTTAAGAGGATTGTAAATAAAAGTGTCAAACTGCAGAGCTGGGTGGAGGTTAAGGGAATGGTGGCAAAACTAACGGACAGATAGTTGATGCTGAGTTCCTATGACAACCAAATGATCCCGCCATTCCTGGAAACCACCTAATCCCTTAAGGTGAAAAAACAGCTATTTATTGTAAATGAGACTGGGAGAGCTCCCTAACCTAGATATTAATCCAAAATGGCAGGGAGAATGACAATGGGGGGGCATGAAGTGCCATCTATGTCACCAGACATAGGAGGCTTTGCTGCATGTCCTTTGCATCTGCCCCTGTCTAGGCCTGCAGCGGAAGACCCTGCTGAGAAATTAGTTTAAAGTGTTAGGAATGAGGATTTGCAGATCAGTTGCAGTGGAGTCACTGATCCAGCAGAACATGATGCTCAAAATTTGACTACTGTAGCTCATGAACGACTTTAGAGACCTTGTGAAGGTCAAACACCCCTTGCTGAGCGGGCCTAAGGATGACTCTAAAAAATCGCGCTCTGGAGTATATTAGCAAGGATTTTAACGGCCCCAATTGAGATCAGATGGGCTGCCAGTGGTGGAATAGGCTTGTCAAGTCTGAGAGTCGCACTCAGAGGTCGGACTATGATTTTGAAACTATATCTGAGATCAAGGCGGGCTGCTAGGGGAGGAGTAATCTCCCTCTCTTTCTTCCCTTTCTGAACCCCTATCCTGACTTGCCAATATTGGGTACTGCTTGGATTTAGCATGCACCTTGGCACTTTATATGTGGTAGTTACTCTGGGTCATGATGGGGAATGGTTTTTAGGATGCGTAGGCTTTCAAAAGCTCGTGAGAAGTGTCTTGTTAGCCCTTTAAGGTCAGGGCTAGGGATTGAGCAGGAGTCTCACCTCCTTCTGCTGCTTAACCCCTGCCCTGATGGTTGAGCAAGGCTTTACCACCAGGACTTAATATGCACCCTGGCATTTTTTGTGTGGCAGCTAGCCTGGTCTATGACTTAGGACAAAATACTTTACTTTTTATCTTTTTCCTTTTCAAAAGTGTATGCAGCACACAGGTATGTTAAGGTGGGCCACTAGGGAGGGGGGCGCTAGAGTGCCTGAGGCAAGATGGCCGCACTGTAGTGTGGCTCTGCCAGCCGGGCTCATCATCCTTCAATTATCTGCAAACCCGCTGACCATCGGACCTCCACATTGACAACGTTTTACATGGGAGTTAGAAAGATTTCGCTAGGTGTGCAGCAGCGCCGTGATTAGGCATCAGCACAACAGATTTGCGTGAAAGTGCTAGATACAGCCTTATTGGCGGGCAAAATGGCGGCATGCCTGACCTGAAACGAAGAACAGCGAGAACAGGATTGGTGCGCTCTCCTTTTACCCCAAGGTTGCTGCTGAAGTGAAAGTTGCTCCTGGGCTAGCAAAATCAGGCAAGTCCTTTTGTCAGCTGACGCTATCTATACGGCTGCGGCACCATGTTGCGGTGATGCTGGGGATGACAGGAGGTGCTACTGTGGTAAGCTGTGGGGGCGTGTCTGTGCTGGACCCTGGCTGCACGCCGCTGCGCTGGGCCATGACTACAGGTGCCACCAGTGTGGGGCTTCAATTTAGCCGGGAACAGTGCCTGGCCAAGAGAAGCCCCTGAGTGATCTGCCCGCTTTGGCAAGGCATGGTGAGTGCGAGTGTCCCTGGCCCCGGTGCTGTGTGAGGTCCGTGGGGCCTTGGGGGCAGGGTGCAGCACAGCTGAAAATAACACTGCCTGCATGGTGCTGCAGAGTGAGAGAGAGCGGCAATGGGGAGCATCATTATACACCAGTGTAAGTGAGGGAGACAGCACCTGCAGGATGCAATAAGAACCAGACCAAAGCGCAGACACGCTCAACACACGCGGCGACAGATATCATGGCTCATGTTCCTGCTTGACACAGAAGGGGCTATTTCAAATCTCAGTATCCAACTCACATGGTGGCCCACATTAGAGGCTCCAGTAGTGCGCTAAGCTAATTCATACAGTGGCACACATCAAAGGTGAAGCAGCGTGAGGCCTGTTGACTAACTGTGAAACGGATTAGGGTTGGGAGAATAACATAGGTAGTAGTGGTCCCTGAAAGGAAAGGTACTACACAATCAATAAATGATAAGTATTCACATCAAAACAGTCGTTTCGTTTCGTTTCAAAACTTTATTCGATTCAGAAAAAAGAATCATAAAAGTCAAACAATTGCATTTACAAACATAATTTGGAATTCATTTAAAAAAAACAATTTTAAAATTATAACACTAAACTAAACTAATAAAGTACATTAATTAAATATAATCACAGTTGTAACCCATAACTTTTTCAATCAAATTAGGTTAATTCATAAGTTCTTCATACCAGGGTACATTAAAGGACAGGGAAAGAAAATCATGAAACAACAATATACATGGGCAAAGAGACAAGTTCTAGGAGCCGGAATTAACCATACCGTTTTCTAATCAAGAGTGACACTCGTATGAAATTTAACATTGCACAACAGACACCAGATGAAGACAAAGATAACAAATGGTCATAACCCTCTTTATAGTGACATGGTTGCTTTTCCTTAAGGATCGGCTTAATGAACCTAATTCTCGGATCCTTATATAGGGAACAGAAAAGAACAACATGCATCGTGCTTTGGCTATCTTTGTTGTTACAGGGACAGGGGGCAGTCTCTCACACCAGCCCCCCTGTTTAGGAAACGCAAAAAGAAAATGCAAGATGTGTAACCTAAACCTTGTCAAATAGAATCGCCATTGCACATGATTTGTAAAGGTTAAATAAAACTGGTGCTGTAAAGTAACCTTAGGAACGTGAGGGCTGACCGAAGAATGCACAAGTGAGGATTTCCAATAACTTGATTTAATAACAGCTTTAATATCTCCCTGAATATTTTCGGGGTTGTCAAAAATGTCACCCAGACCTATTTTATGGAGTATTTCGTTAACATAAGATAGCCATGGGATCTGTTTCATGTTTGCCAGTTTTAAACAGTCCCGGAGGATATCTCTAGAAAGCTGTAAATCCTCTGATAACCATATTTTACCCCATAATAATAAGGGGGAGAGGCGAATGGTGTCACTCACGTAACTCAGACCTATCTCATCGTGGGCAAATCTATTTGCGGAACTTGATGGAATAGCCAATACACGCTTTAAAAATTTGTTCTCCATGGTTTGTATTGTGTCAGGGCTTTCAGTCCCCCAAACCCCTGCCCCATAGGTAGCTACCGACAAACATTTTGCTTTGTACAGGGTTTTTAGATGTGTAACAGGTTTTTGACCTAGTTTGCCACAGAAACGAAACAGACCTTCAATAGAACGAATGGCACTCTGGACTCGAGTCTTCATTAACGGGGCCCAGCTTAATTTGTTATTGAAAAGGTTTCCCAGATAGTTAAAATTTTCAACCTTTTCAATGGTGGAGTTATTTACTACAAACTTTCTGGTTTTGATACCCTTTGGGCCACAGACCATAGCAAAGGATTTGGTGAAATTTACCTTCAGGTCTAGGTCCAACATGAAGTTGTGGAAGGCATCAAGACAATGCTGCATACTGTTTCCTGTGAGTGTCATTAGTACCGTATCATTGGCGTAAGAAAGCATTGGTATGCTCCTGCCGTTGACCTTTGGAAAATCATGGCAGTGGTCCAACAAGTATTTTTCCAGCCCATTGGTGAACACTAGAAACAAAAAGGGGGCTAATATGCATCCTTGGCGGACGCCCTCAGTTGAGGGAATGGACTTAGTTTTCTCTCCCCCTGGCCCGAACCTTATGGCTACAGTGGTTGATTCATGGAGTCTACGGAGCAGAATGACCAAGGGTTCCTCGAAACCCATAACCTCCATCATTTGCCACAGCTTGCTCCGACACACAGTGTCAAATGCACTTGAGAGATCCATGAAGGCAAGATAGATGGAAGAATTCCTTGCCTTCATGTATTTCCCTTTGATCAGGGCCAGGTTCAGGCACTGTTCGACGGTACCTTTGCCTTTTCTGAACCCATATTGGGAATTTACAATAAGGCCCACCGAATCTGCCCATGTTTCCAGTCTGGCTAAAATAACCCTACCCAGTATCTTACACGATGCGTCAATTAATGAGATTGGGCGATAGCATCGGGGATCAGATCTATTGCCCTTCTTGAAAATTGGCACAACTACTGCCTCCTTCCATGATGTCGGGATACGGCTAATAACAACTGCTCTAAATACATTTAACAAGAGAGGGGCCCAAACCTTAACATTGTGCTTAAAAAAGTCTAGAGGCACTAGATCAGGGCCAGGTGCTTTTAATAGTATGCCTTTCGACAGGGCATCTTCCACTTCTTGCAGGGTGAGCGATGAGCTCAGGGACAAAGAGGGTTGAGAGATCACCAATTCCCTAGAATCTCCTAGTAATGGTTCATTAAGTAAGATTCCATGTGGGTTAAAAATATCCCCAAAATGTGATTCCCATGTTTCACATGCGATCTGCATCACAATATTGTCCTTGCCATTACTTATAAAAAGGGGGCGATTAATAACTTCCCAAAAAAGCCTGCTGTCCTTCAATTCCGAGGCCTTTTCTAGATCTTCCCAGGCTAGGTTTTTTAAGTCCAGCTTCCTTATTCTTATGGCTTCTTTATAGGCCAGTCTAGATGCTCTAACCAAATCTATATCCCTAGGTTTTTGTTTTAATGCCACTTTCAGGGATCTATGTGTTGCCGAGCATGCAGCATCAAACCATCTGGGCCCTAACCTTTTATTTTTCCCAATTGGTTTTATGAGACGTTCGGCTACGTGCCCGCATAATGATTCAAAATTCCCTATAACCTTTTCGGGGTTAGCTGTAGGTGATAGACATGCCTCATATTCGGAGCTATATCCATTTAGGATCTCTGCCTCAAGACCTACTGCGTCTATTTTACCCCATTTAAGAGTGATTCCTTGGTTCCTGTTATACTTTATAGATTGTTCCCAAACAGGATGTTTGGGTTTAACAGGACAAAGCAGGGATAGGATTAAAGGGTTGTGGTCACTGGCAGCATTAGCGGTTACTTCCAATTTATCAACATAGTGAAAATACCCACTGGAAATAATTGCAAAGTCGATAAAACTCATCATACCTCTACCTCCCTGAAAAGTTGGTATCGGAGCCGAATTTGGACCAACCCAGGGTTCCACTATACATAAGTCATTTAAGATAATGATGTTATTTAAAGCGTCCCCCTGGGGTGTATGTTTGAAGTGTGTCAGAGGATGGTCATGGGAGTCTCTCAAACCACACACCTTCGAGTCCCCATGGGTGCATAACGAGCAGTTGAAGTCTCCCACCCAGATGACAAAGAGTAGGGGTTGCTCGTTGCGTGCCCTGGCTATGGCCTCCTCCAACTTCGACATTACAGTTGTCTCATTATTAACAAAGATGTTGTAATACCAATTAATCAGTAACAATGGTTCAGGAAACAAGTTGACCAACATTAGCACTTGAAACCATGGGGTGTCAGCTATCTTAGAGATTGCAAGTTTACATAGTTTCAACGAAGTTGCTGTCATTAGACCACCTTTTGCCCTGCCCGCTTGTGAAGGTACCGCTAGGGTGTTAAAGGCTTGGAAGCCCTCAATGTTCTGAGTGGATTGACTCCATGTTTCCTGGAGGCACAAAATGTCACAGACACCCACAAAGTCTAACCATGCCTCATCCTCCAGTCTTGAGGCAAGCCCAGCAATGTTCCAGGAAATTAGGCACATCCTTAGTTCACTTTGGTTCTTTCTGGCTGGTTCAAGTGATACTTCCAGATTTTGCTTTAAGATAATTGAGCTTGGTGCACTTTCGTTAATGAGACCAGCCTCAGGGGCTTGGGGGTTGGAGGTACGATCGTCACCAATGGAAACATTCTCCCATAAGTTATCGTTACGACTTTCTCCCTTCTCCCTCTGGCTGGACTCTCCCATTATCAGGGCATTACCAAGAGAATTTTGTGATGGTCAATCTAGCTCCTCCATGCCTACAAGTGGATCAAAGCGGTTTCTTAAGGGTATGTTACCTGGAAACCATCCTACCACCTCCTCCATGCGACCAAACATGTTGGTGGTGGGTGCCCCTTGCCACCAATTATGCTGGCTGTATCCATCGGTCCTGTTTGTTGTCCGTCTGGGATTCTGGACAGTTGACCATAAGCCTTCCTTCGCATGATGTCTTGGGGGGTAAAAAAAGGTAAGGGGTCTCACAACTATTGTGGGATTTACTTCGTGCGATGGCCAAGCACATAGGTACTGTGCTGTGTGAGGGTCAGCAAAAGATACCACGATACAGTCACCTACCAGGGACTTTTGTGTGGGACCTATCCAAGGCACTCTTCGTACCATTAGTACACTGCTTCTTTGATGGGCAGGAAGCTGTTTGTTGGAATTAAGCCAATGAATGACTTTATTTTTCAGGGAATGATGGTTCTCCTGGGAGTGCTGGTCCAACTCAGGAACGCCGGCTAGTATGATAACATAAGGCCCAGCTTCTGGTGGAAGATCAATAAATCCTCCACGAAAATTGGGACGACTGGGCGGCCGCTGAGAGTTATTCACATAGTCTTGCCTTATAGCGTGTTGTGGGACAGCTCGTGGGTTGGGATTCTGCCTATGGGCTTGATTAGGCAAGGGACGGAAATTTGGAGCAGCAAAACTGGGAGTTGATGCAGTGTGGTTTGCAACAGTGGTGCGTGGCTTCGGTATAGGTTTAGGTATTGGTAGGGGCATAGGAATATTTTGAGGTGTTAGTGAGGATGGTGGTAAGGGCTCTGGTGCTTTTGTCTGGGGGGATGGTTCAGTTTCACGAGGAAGCTTAGCTTCCATTTCCTTTAGGCTCAGGCTGGCCAGAGTGACTATGGTCCTATCCATTTCTAACAGATTATTCTCTATACGAGAAAGCCTTAGTTCCAAAGGGGTAAGTAGTTGTTTTAACGTGCCCCAAACTATATTAAGGAATTCTTCGTCACCCCCTCTATCATTCTCAGATCCACTCAACCGCCCCACCAGATGATTCGTTCTGTTCGACCCTGGGGAGGCAACCAAGATGCTGTCATCCGCGGAGGTGATTAAGTCAGGAGCGGCAGCCCCACCCAGAATGCTGGGATTAGTTTTAATACTATCATCCTTTATCCCAAGAGATCCTAATGCCCTTCTACTATTGAAAAACTGTGATCTGGCAATTTTTGCTTTTTTCCGTGCATGTATGGACCTAGCGACGCATTTCTTTTTATAAATTGCAGCTTTCCTGGCCCTGCTTAAACTCATGGGTGGATTAGTTTTAAGGAGATCGGAGTTGCCTGACATGCAAATTAGTGGGACAGGATCCTTATTTGATTCCAATGGAATGGGTGGAAGGATGGGAGAGGATATTGGAGTAGTGGTAGTAGGGGCTGGATGGATGGCAGCCGTTGTTAATAATGGCCGAGGACCTGCTATATGCTCGGGGGTACGGGCAGAAGCGGTATTCCCCAGGGAGGATTTTCTAGTGCTGGCTAGGTGCTCGGATAGCCTTCGTGCAGCTTCAAGATCCAAAGAGACCCTGTGCTGCATTTTACTGATTTCCTCATCAATGGCCAGATTGGTTTTGACTAGGAAATCATCCAGTGTTCGGTTAGAATTACTCGCAGCCATAAGGGTTTTACTCCGACTGCCCCGTGAGCACATTATACAGAATAATAAATACCAATAAATATTAAACCAGTAAAACTGTATAATGCACCGACAAGGGGGCGTGGCCCAGCCCAGTCCTCTTAGTCCTCGAACGGCCTCAAACGGCCCGCTCTTAGCCCGGTCTTTGCCCCGGGCTGCGTCTCGCGCTGCGGGAGAACCAATACTGTTTATAGCGGTTAGAAAGGGCGGGGTGGCGGGCCAGCAGGGAGAGCGGACCGGAAGCTATCCGTCGGTCTTGCAGGGACTTCTGGGTATTGAAGTCCCCGCACGCTCGCAGCCCCGCTGTAGCCTCACGCCCGTTTCCGCCTTGCCGCCACCGACGATGGTCCCTGGAAGAGATGCCCCGTCACCCACGGAGCGAAGCGGCACCCGCGGAGCGGGTGCGGCGAGGAGTGAAGATGGTGCGCTGGGACGCTGGTCAAAGTGCTGCTGTGCCTCGCTGGGTATAACCAAGAGCCTCTGCTAACAAGCGAGTAAGTGCCCCACATGTTTAAAATTCCGGATGGTTTTTAAAAAGTCAGATGGGCGGGGGGGCGGGCCAGCAGGGAGAGCGGACCGGAAGCTATCCGTCGGTCTTGCAGGGACTTCTGGGTATTGAAGTCCCCGCACGCTCGCAGCCCCGCTGTAGCCTCACGCCCGTTTCCGCCTTGCCGCCACCGACGATGGTCCCTGGAAGAGATGCCCCGTCACCCACGGAGCGAAGCGGCACCCGCGGAGCGGGTGCGGCGAGGAGTGAAGATGGTGCGCTGGGACGCTGGTCAAAGTGCTGCTGTGCCTCGCTGGGTATAACCAAGAGCCTCTGCTAACAAGCGAGTAAGTGCCCCCAAAACAGTCATTGTTGGCCTGGCTAGACCGCAGAGACCAGGCTCACCACGTTGGGGTGAAGATAGAGACGGACTCCCACTCCCGCCTCACTGCCCCCCAGGATATAACGGATACATTCGGCCAATACTATCAGACAGTGTATACATCCCACACTCCACATACCGAGGAAGAGGCTTCCTCGCTTTTACGCTATATCTCACTGCCTTCACTCTCTAAATAGGAGCGTCTGACCTTGACCTAGACATCACAGTTGGGGAGGTCGAAAAAGCCATCCAGGACCTGCGGGCGTAAGCGTCAGGCCCTAATGGCTTGCCATCGAGCTGTTCAAGATTACTGCGGGCAAGACAGCACCCTATCTCACCTAAATGTTCCACAAAAGTAAGAAGGGGGTTTTCTGCATGGGGACCAGAGGCTCGCCAATATTGTTGTCATTCATAAAGCGGGCAAACCGGCCAACAAGTGTTCATTCTATAGACCCATCTCGTTGCTCAACTGCGAAGCTAAAATCCTGGCAAAGGTTCTTGCCTCTCGACTGCTTAGGGTCTTTGCCCGTGTGGTCCATCTGGACCAATCGGGATTCATGCCTGCTAGAAACACCTCCCTCAACTTGCTCAGGCTTCATGGGGTACTGTGCCGTACTGACACAATCAGAGAAGATGCTGTCTTTTTTTTTTTTTTGCAGAGTTTCATATAGCGCGAACTAGAACCGAACTGAATCAGGTATCAGAGCGCTTTACATAGCCCCAGTTACGTTACATTTTTTTTAGGCACGGGGAGATTAAGTGATTTGCCCAGAATCACAGGAGGTTTTTGGCGTCGTTACCGAGACTCGAACCCAGATCCCCAGGTCCGAGGTCGAGCGCCCTAGCCGTTAGGCCAACTCCTCTCCCCTCTGTCTTGGTATCCCTTGTTGCTGCCTTGGCCTTCAATACCATCGAGTGGCCCAACATGTTTGCAGTCCTTCATAAATTAGGTTTTGGTCCAGAATTTATCAGCTGAGTTCAGCTTTTATACCAACAACCACTCGCCCAAGTAGTACTCAACAACAGGAAATATTCTGCTTTCACTCTCGGTGTCAGATCCCGATTTTACCCTCTCAAAATTCATTCTGTGCATGTAAAGAGTACCACTCCAGTTCAATCCATTTGGAGTTGGCGGCAGAGAGTGGCTCAACAGTGGTCAAATAGGAGGCAGAGTGTTCCTGGTTGTGCCACCAGAGGGCGTCGGTCAGCGTTCTAGCTTTCCGCTGACTGTCCGCCATTTCGTGCGCGAGAGCCCTCTGCTCTGCGCACTTCAACTGTCGTTTTAGACTCGGAAGGTCGCGCTTCTCTCAGCGCTTCCGAATTTTGAACTTTATCTTGTATTTAGGGCACTAGTACCAGCCTAGGGCTCTTTAGCATTCTTAGGAGCCTCTTTCAGCACACTCGGCAAGATTTGTCCATGTAGATTCAGACTCGTGTGCAGTCTCCATTTAGTTAAGTTCTGAGAGGCTATTTCCCTTGCCTCGCTTCTTCAGTAAAACTGGTTTCTCCGCATCAATTCAAAAGGCAACCAGCAACTCTCGTTCCAGTGAAGTCCTGTGGTGTTGGATTCCTGGATGCAATTCCGGTGTCTGAATGGTCCATGCGTGAGGTTCCTGACGGCTGTCTGAACAACCGGCTATTCAGTAGGATTGCTCCTTGTTTATTTCATTACCAGTTGAACTCTCCTGTGATATTCAGCTTGCATTTGGCCATTGCGTATTATGCCTTATTAGCCTCTTTCTGGGGGCTTACCTGTGATCTCAGTGAACTTCTTGAGAGATATAACTTCTGGAACTTTATTCTGTATTCTTCATGGCTTCCTGAAACATCCAGTCATCATCCCGGTTGAGCACAGTAAATGGGGTATTATTGTATGCATATAATTAATACTGCTGTCTACCTCCATATCGTCATTCTTCAACCTGCAATTAATGAACACAGAACTGTATGCATTGACTATCAATGGAAGCATGTTATACCCAATGAAGAATTAGAGAGCAGCAAATTCCACACTAGAATAAGGTAATTAGAGAAGCTAGTGGATAACTTGTAGAGTAGGAAGCCATTCAATGTGGGAACTGTATTAATGATGTTCTTCATGTTTTAGGTGCAGTTGGGCCATTGTCTTGACGAGTCCTTAAGCATCTGTGTGGCAGTCTCTCTTGTCTATCCACTTCCCCTTTCCCTTCCGTTCCTGGACTTGGAGATATCCGGGTCCAGGGAGGTGAGGGAATTAGGAAATACTCAGCGGGGCTCCTCCCTCTGGTCATCAGCTTCCACGGAAAAGCCAAGAATTCAGGTACACTTCTGACAGATTGAAGTGCCCTCCAATTCTCTTCCGTCTGAGCAAAATGGCCGAGGGTTTAGATGTAAAGGCGCTAGCCTCTATTTTGGAAGGTTTACAGAAACAACTTAGTGAAACTGGGGAAGAGGTTAGAAAATCTAATCAAGAGGCAAGTTTTCTTCGACAAAGAATAGATCAGATGTCTACCAGTCCTAGTCCTAATTTTGGGGGTTTAAGGGCCCCAGTTTTTGATCCTTCTCCTACTACTACTTCGTCCCTTACCACTCAAGTAGTGCATGCCATGTCCCCCACCATTCCCTTGGCAGCCCCAGAGAGGTTTCAGGGGGATCCCAATAAGGCGCAGATATTCATGACACAGTGCTCTCTCCATTTTTTATGTAAGCCCATTTTGTTTAAGGAGGATCAATCCAAGGTGGCTTTCGTGCTCTCTTACCTGAGTGGAGACGCAGCTTCGTGGTCTATGCCATTGGTCTCCTCTAATGATCCTGTGCTGTACAAGTTTGAAGAGTTTAAGAAAGAGTTCTTACGAATTTTCGACAGAAGAACCATCTCTCAGGCTACTGATAATGAACTATTGGATTTGAAACAGGGCAATCGTGAACTGGTGGCATACCTTGCTCAGTTCAATAAATTAATTGTGGAAACGAATTGGCCGACAGAAAAAAGAGCAGCAATTTTTTACAGAGGCCTCAAGGATGAGTTGAAAGATGGGTTGTCGCAAATTCCCCAGAGACCCACGAATGTGTCAGAGCTCATCGATCTGGTGCTTCAAATTGATCAACGTCAGTCAGAACGTCGTAGTGAAAAGAAAAAAGATTTCAAGCCAGTTCCTCCTCGATTTGATCGTGCTAGAGCGGAACCGGCTAAGAATTCTGAAGGGGTCG
Source organism: Lissotriton helveticus (assembly GCF_964261635.1). NCBI lineage: Eukaryota > Metazoa > Chordata > Amphibia > Caudata > Salamandridae > Lissotriton > Lissotriton helveticus. The sequence continues at coordinate 853,079,996 of NC_136063.1, forward strand.
TTTCTGAAGAACCTATGCAAATTGGCACTGTTCGTGGTCCGCTGTCTAAGGAAGAAAGGGAGAAACGCCAATTGGGGAGGCTCTGCATGTATTGTGGACAGTCTGGTCATTTTGTCCGAGAATGTACCAAGAAACCAAAATCTAAGCAATGGGTAAAAGACAGGCTCCACCAGTAGACGGAGTTGCTCTGGTGGGAGCTCCTTTTGAGTCAACTCCCAAACCTCAATCTTTAGCGAACACTCTCCAGTCGGCAGCTCCTCATCTGATCTTGTCGTGCAAAATTCGCTTTGGGAAACAACGAGAAGAAGATGTAGATATCATGTTGGACTCCGGTGCCACGGGAAATTTTTGCGATATCCAGTTTGCAAAAGCTATGGGCATAAAATTTGAGAAGAAACCTAGGCCGGAGCCAGTTAGAGCTGTGGATGGTACCAACTTATCATCTGGTCCTATTGTCTTTGACACCGAAGCGATTGTGGTAGTTGGTCCAGGAGAACATCGAAGCAATATTAGTTTCAATTTAATTGATGCGCCTCAATTTCAGATGATTTTGGGACTGCCCTGGCTCACAGAACACAATCCACAAATCGATTGGTCAAGGCGTACTGTGGAAATGAATTCAACCTTCTGTCAGGAGCATTGCTTATGTGAGCAATTTGACGAGGAGCAGATCACGTTGTCGTCCAGTTTGGCAGATCAAGCACAGACGATTTGTGCGGTGGAGATTCCGGAAATCCCACAGGAATACCAGGATTTGGCAGAGGTGTTTAATGAATTCAAAGCCAGAAAATTACCACCTCATCGGGATTACGATTGTCGTATCGAGCTGGAGCCTGGAGCAACCTTGCCCTGCAGTCGTATTTATGCGTTGTCTGAGCCAGAGAATTTGCACTTGAAAGAATACATTGAGCAAAGTTTAGAGTGCGGATTTATACGACCCTCCCAGTCCCCAGTGTCATCGCCTCTCTTCTTCATTCCCAAGAAGGATGGTTCTTTGAGAACCTGTATAGATTACAGAGCCTTAAATCTAGTGACAAAAAAGAACCGCTATCCTTTACCACTCATTTCAGAACTCCTAGATCAGGTCAAGGACGCGTGTATCTATACCAAGTTGGACCTTCGAGGAGCGTATCATCTTGTACGAATGGCTGAGGGCGAGGAGTGGAAGGCAGCCTTTCGAACGCGGTTGGGGTTGTTTGAATACCAAGTCATGCCCTTTGGGTTATGTAACGCCCCAGCTGCCTTCCAGCATTTTGTAAATGATGTGCTTCGAGAATTTTTGGATAGATTTGCTGTGGTCTACATCGATGATATCCTCATTTTTTCGAATAATCTGGAGGAACATGTCGGCCATGTTAGAGCGATTTTGGAGCGTTTATTGGAGCATCACCTGTTCGTGAAATTGGAGAAGTGTGTCTTCCATTCTTCTAGGGTGGAGTTTCTAGGTTTTATTCTGTCCCCAAGAGGGGTTTTTATGGATGACTCCAAACTCCAGGCAATCAAATCTTGGCCAGCTCCCCGATCTGTGAAAGAGATACAAAGTTTTTTGGGATTTGCCAATTTCTATCGGAGGTTCATCCAAAATTTTTCGGAAAAAGTGGGTCCCATTACCCGCCTTTTGAAGAAGGATGTGCGATTTGTTTGGGGCCAAGACTCGGAAGACTCTTTTCAATTGCTAAAAGAAGCGTTTGTATCCGCCCCAGTGTTACAACACCCGGATTTAAAAGAACCCTTTTACATTGAAGCAGATGCCTCAAATCTGGCCATTGGAGGAATCCTTTCTCAACGCCATAAACAGACGGGCCAATTACATCCAGTGGCGTATCATTCGACGAAATTGTCTCCTGCAGAAATCAACTACTCCATTGCGGACAAGGAACTATTGGCCGTCAAGGATGCCTTCCAGGTTTGGAGGCATTATTTGCTTGGAGCCAGACACGTGATAACTGTATTCACAGATCACCGCAATTTGCAATTTCTGAAATCAGCTCGAACCCTCACTCCTCGTCAACTGCGATGGTCCCTCTTCTTTGCAGATTATGATTTTGTTTTAACCTACAAGCCTGGACCTGCGAATGGAAAGGCAGACGCTTTATCCCGCCTCAGTTCAGAAGGACAGAGTGAAAAGGTTTCCGAAGGATACATTATCCCTCAAGAAAGAGTCATAGCAACTGTGGTTGAAGATGACCTGGGAAATTTAATCAGGGAAGAATTTCGAAAAGAGAAATTTCACAATTGGCTGGCTGAAGGAGAGGATCGTGAAGTTCGAGAAGGAAAACCATATGTTCAGGGAAAGATGTTTGTGCCTAGTGAAGAACTTCAAGAAAAAGTCATTCGGCTCCTCCATGATCATCCACTTGCAGGACACAAAGGAGAAGTCAAAACAGTGGAATTGGTGAAGAGGACCTTTTACTGGCCTGGAATGGAAACTGAGGTGAGACAGCACGTAGCCACTTGCGAGCAGTGTGTCAAGGGGAAAAGTTCTAGGCAGGCTCCACAGGGTTTACTCATGCCTTTGCCATCAGCCCCGTCCCCGGGGCATACTATCCTAATGGATTTTATTGTGGATTTACCCTCTAGCCAGGGATTTTCTGTGATTTGGGTGGTGGTTGACCAATTTTCTAAGATGAGTCATTTCATTTCACTAAAGACCTTACCTACAGCTCCACAACTCGCCTCTTTATTCCTTCAACACATTGTCCGGTTACATGGGATTCCAAAGGTTGTCATTTCTGACCGGGGACCACAGTTTGTTTCTAGATTTTGGAGGTCCTTTTTGAAGGGATTGGGGGTGGATTCTCGGCTGTCCACCAGTTTTCATCCAGAAACAGATGGACAGACGGAAAGGGTGAATCAGGATCTGGAGCAATATCTTCGTCTGTATTTGATGGATCAGGAAGGAGAGTGGCCTTCTTTATTAAGTACAGCGGAGTTTGCTTATAATAACTCAATTCATTCAGCCACAGGTTTCTCCCCATTTTTTCTAAATTCGGGTCGTCATCCCAATATGCTAGTTGGTCGGGAGGAAGTGGAGGTCCCAGCAGCAGCAGAGGTGAATCAGAATTTGCAGACAGCTTTCCAGTCTGCATCTCTCAATCTATCCAAGGCAAAATCTGGATACAAGAAACAAGCAGATAAGAAACGAAGAGAAAGTCCACTTTTTAAGGCTGGGGATTTGGTTTGGATTTCAACTAAACACATGAGATTAGTGGGGAATCGAAAACTTCAACCTCGTTATGTAGGTCCCTTCCCAGTAGACCGTATGATAAATCCAGTTAGCGTGAGAGTAGTTCTTCCTAAATCCATGAAAATCCATCCTACTTTCCATGTCTCTCTGGTCAAGCCAAGTCCACCCGATTTGAGATGTGAGCCGTCTCCAACTTCAATTCAAGTGGAGTCAGCACAAGAGTTCGAGGTGAAAAGAATTCTGGATTCCAAATTGAAAAGGAACAGACTGTTCTACTTGGTAGATTGGAAAGGTTTTGGCCCTGAGGATCGTTCTTGGGAACCCAGTTCTAATGTGCACGCTCCCAGATTGGTAGCTGAGTTTCACAAGACTTACCCACAAAAGCCTAGAGAGGGGGTTTTGGTGGGGGGTACTGTCAGATCCCGATTTTACCCTCTCAAAATTCATTCTGTGCATGTAAAGAGTACCACTCCAGTTCAATCCATTTGGAGTTGGCGGCAGAGAGTGGCTCAACAGTGGTCAAATAGGAGGCAGAGTGTTCCTGGTTGTGCCACCAGAGGGCGTCGGTCAGCGTTCTAGCTTTCCGCTGACTGTCCGCCATTTCCTGCGCGAGAGCCCTCTGCTCTGCGCACTTCAACTGTCGTTTTAGACTCGAAAGGTCGCGCTTCTCTCAGCGCTTCCGAATTTTGAACTTTATCTTGTATTTAGGGCACTAGTACCAGCCTAGGGCTCTTTAGCATTCTTAGGAGCCTCTTTCAGCACACTCGGCAAGATTTGTCCATGTAGATTCAGACTCGTGTGCAGTCTCCATTTAGTTAAGTTCTGAGAGGCTATTTCCCTTGCCTCGCTTCTTCAGTAAAACTGGTTTCCCCGCATCAATTCAAAAGGCAACCTGCAACTCTCGTTCCAGTGAAGTCCTGTGGTGTTGGATTCCTGGATGCAATTCCGGTGTCTGAATGGTCCATGCGTGAGGTTCCTGACGGCTGTCTGAACAACCGGCTATTCAGTAGGATTGCTCCTTGTTTATTTCATTACCAGTTGAACTCTCCTGTGATATTCAGCTTGCATTTGGCCATTGCGTATTATGCCTTATTAGCCTCTTTCTGGGGGCTTACCTGTGATCTCAGTGAACTTCTTGAGAGATATAACTTCTGGAACTTTATTCTGTATTCTTCATGGCTTCCTGAAACATCCAGTCATCATCCCGGTTGAGCACAGTAAATGGGGTATTATTGTATGCATATAATTAATACTGCTGTCTACCTCCATATCGTCATTCTTCAACCTGCAATTAATGAACACAGAACTGTATGCATTGACTATCAATGGAAGCATGTTATACCCAATGAAGAATTAGAGAGCAGCAAATTCCACACTAGAATAAGGTAATTAGAGAAGCTAGTGGATAACTTGTAGAGTAGGAAGCCATTCAATGTGGGAACTGTATTAATGATGTTCTTCATGTTTTAGGTGCAGTTGGGCCATTGTCTTGACGAGTCCTTAAGCATCTGTGTGGCAGTCTCTCTTGTCTATCCACTTCCCCTTTCCCTTCCGTTCCTGGACTTGGAGATATCCGGGTCCAGGGAGGTGAGGGAATTAGGAAATACTCAGCGGGGCTCCTCCCTCTGGTCATCAGCTTCCACGGAAAAGCCAAGAATTCAGGTACACTTCTGACACTCGGCAGGGATACCAGACAAGGCTGCCCCTTGTCCCCGCTTCTCTTTGCCCTGGCACTTGAGCCTCTTGCAGTGTGGGTCTGCAAGGACCCCGCCATACAGGGCCTCAAATGGACATCTGCATGGGAAGACCGTATATCGTTATATGCCGACAATATTTTGCTCTATCTGGCCTACCCGGCTGCATCCCTCAATGTGGTCCTGGACATCTTTAAGGTGTTCAGTAGATTTGCTGGTTATTCGATAAACTGGACTAGTTCAGTATTATATGTCCTTTAAGGTAAGAGGCCTTCACTCCCTCTGGGCTTTGAATTGGCAGAAGCCACTGATTGCTTCAAGTATCTGGAGATCTGGGTCAAATCCGGGTTCTACAATTGTAATCTCCTGCCGCCTCTAGTGCGACTCAAATTGGATGTCCAACATTGAAAATCACTCCAGCTGTCCCTCCTGGGACCCGTGGCCCTGCTTAAAATGATGTCCCTTCCCAGATTCTTATATGAGCTGCAAAACACTCGGCACCCTGTTGACTCCTTGCACTTTAAGGAACTCAACAGTGTAATACAGGACTTGCTGTGGGAGGGTAAGCCACCTCGTATTGCCACTCATAAACTCACGCTAGGGTGGTTTGATGGGGCATTGGACTTCCAGACATAAGGAAGTATTACTGGGCATCGCACCTCGCAGCAATCAACCAATGTATGTATAGGTCGTAGGGTGAACTGGACTTTCAGATCGATAGATTGCTCCTCCCGGGTGGTACCTTTGAAGGGGCTCTTTACATGTGGTTGTTGAAGCCTGCTCTGACTGGTCCGACAGGGAATGCGGCACAAGTGTGGGTAGTGGCTACTAAAAGCCTTGGATGGGAGGGAAAGCTCACAGGTCACACCACCCTGGAACAGTGAGCAACTGGGCAGGCTGATCCGCTCAAACGGTTTCGATCGTTGGGACCTCATCGGTATATCTAGGGTGGGTGACTTGTGGAAGTCGGGTGAGGTGGTCCCTTTTTCTCGGCTGCAGCAGGAATACGAACTGCCCCAGTCTGAATATTTCAGGTATCTCCAAGTTAGACATGCCTTGCTTTCAATTCTTCCCAAGGGTAGTGTACTCCCTGAGTCCTCCCCGCTCGAACATAGAGTTTTGGACGGTGACCTACCGGAGAAGGCCATATCACTTATTTACAAAAAGCTGATTAATAACATGACAGACCCCCTGACTCGCCTGAGGGCAAAATGGGACCATGATGTAGCGGGGTTGGATGATGAAGAGTGGCTGACGGCGGTGGCCCCCCTCAGGAGGTGGCCATCTCCTCCAAGCTTCGCTTTGTATTTTTAGCAAAAATAATTCAGATTCTTGCTGTAAAATCCAGCAATTAAAGGAATTAAAATGTCATCAATTAGAATTGGTATCAGCTGGTCACTTTACATATGTCACTAAGTACACTACCATCATTGATAAAATCTAAAGAGAGAACTAACTCCTCCACTTTGTTACCAATGTTGCACTTATCCTTCAAAGTTGCACTCCGTATTCCCACTTGTTTGCCACCTCTACAAACTTTGCCAAAATGTACCATGTTTTTGTATTTCCAATATTCTTGTGTTGCAGCCAGTCTTGAAAATGTGACAGTTTAGTGAAAGATCCGCATCTATAATACATGGGTTTCATTGCTCCGTGAACAGGATCTTTGTTTCCCCAAGATTGGAATGTTGTGAAACTGATTGGTTATTGTAGGGATTAACCTGTGCCTGGTTATCGTAAGTATTAACCTGAGACACTTTTGCCACACTAATAAAGGAACTGTCATGATCCAACTGTTAGAACTGGGGGTCTCTAGTTGCAGAGGTAGGTACCACTGTCCAAATAGGAACCCTTGCTTCTAGTCAGGGTAAGGAGGAAACACTCTTTAGATAACCTCTGCTCACCCCCTTGGTAGCTTGGCACAAGCAGTCAGGCTTATCCAAAAGCAATGTGTAAAGTATTTGTACCAACACTCACAGTAACACAGTGAAAACAACACAAACTGACTCCACAACAGTTTAGAAAAATAAAGGTATTTAATCTAAACTACACAAGACCAAAACGACAAAAATCCAACATACAGAGTTCAAGAATATGGTTGCGAAAGAGTTCTTAAAGTTGCGATAAAATAATCCACAGTTGCGTGAAAAGTTCACAGTTGCGTAACGTTTAGCCAACAGTACCTTTAAAAGCAACAAAGTTCCAAAGCAGAAGCTGGTGCAGTGGAAAACAAGCGATGCGTTGCTCCTGAGACCATGGGGAGGCATTGGCGACAGTCCTGCTGCAGAAGCGCGCGTGTTGTGACAAATCTGGTTCCGTAGGAAGTTTGTTCTCGCAAATGCACAATGCGATGATCTGTAGGGGCTGCGAGGATCTCCGGGGTGACAATGCGTGATCAAGCGGCGATCTTCCTCTCGCAGTTCCTCGATGCGATGGCTCTGCGACGGTGTTCGCAGCGACGTGATGCGGTCCGCAAGCAAGCGGTGCGGTAATCTCACCCAGCGATGACAGGCTCTGAGACGATGCTCGCAGCAATGGTGATCTTCCCGCAAATGAAGGATGCAACGTCTCCGGCAGTGGCAACAGGCGCTGCGACGATCTCGGCCTTTGTAGCGGTGGGAATTTGCTCGCGCTGTCGGGGATGCACTCTGCAAGCGAGCGATGCGATAACTCTTCTGTAGCAAAGTCTCTCAAATCTTGGTTTCCAGCTTCCCAGCACAGGTACAACTTCTAGAGGCACCACAACTGGCCCAAGCACTCTAGGAAGGACAGAGCTCTCTCAGCAGAGCTCAGGGTAGCTGGGGGTGAAGTCCCTTTGTTCCTGGGACTTCAAAACATGGTGCCAGCTCACTACAGGCCCTTGGAGATTCCTTCAAGTAAGGGGGCAAAGCAACAACAAAGTCCTTCCCCTCTCCTAGGCTGCAAAGCAACTGCAGGTCAGTCCAGCATCACACAGCAGGGCAGTCCTTCTTCTTCAGTCTTCCAGCTTTCTCCTTGGCAGACGTTCCTTCTTGTTTCCAGGATGATCTAATTTTCTGTAGTCTGGGGTCCTGTACTTATAACCCTAAAAGTCTTTGATCCCTTTGTGCAGGAGAGCTCTGAGCCCGGTCTGAACCAGTTCTGGGTGTTCCTTGAGCACTTTGTTTTCCTGGCCTCTCCTTTCCTTTCATGGAGAGGGGCAGGGTCATCAGCCGCCCAGCAGGAGATGGAGCCGGCATTGTGGAAGGCAGGCACAGCCCTATTCAGGCCTAGGTGCTACCCCCTCCCACCACTCTAGATGCAGATGGAGCTATTCAGCCCAGGGATGGCCCACTCAGACTCTGGGAGCCACCCAGCCCTTGTCACTCACAAATCAGAAAGTCAATTCACAAACAGTCCAAGGCACACAGAAAGGTCAGACAAGAGAACAGCAACTTTCTAAAAGTTCTGTTCTCAAACACAGGATTTATAAACAACCTTTCCTAAAAGATGTGTTATTAAACTCTGAGTTCAGGGATACCAGACTTTTATGACCTATCTTGCTCCTATGGGAAGATATGCTGGTAGTCACTGTAGCCAGCATCCCCCATGATAGCCTATGGGGCAAGATAGCCTTAAAATAGTGAAAAACGAAAATGGCTGTAATTCACTACCAGAGCATGTCACCTGCACAATTACATGCTCTACCTTTCACACACACTGCACCCTGCCCAAGGGGGTACCTTCGGCCTTCCATAGGGGTGACCAATGTGTATAGAAAGGGAAGGGTTAGGCCTGGTCAGTGGCGACACTGATCAGGAGGACATGGCAGTTCACAGACTGCACACAGGCACTGCGGTGGCAGGCCTGAGACATCATGTTAGGGCTGCTCATGTGGTTGGCACAATCAGTGCTGCAGGCCCACAAGTAGCATTTGTTATCACCAGCCCTGGCACACTCAGTGCACTTTACTAGGGACTTCTTGGTGACACAAATATGCCAATCATGGATAACCTATCATAATAACAATTTACACAGGGAGCACTTGCACTTTGACCCTGAACAGCAGTGGCACAGTGCAAAAAGCATCTAAACCAGCAAAAACGAATTCCAGCACAGCATCATATATACAGGAGGTAGAAGCAAAAAGATAGGGGGAAACCACACCAAAGATGCCAGGTCTAATACCAACTAATTGGAATCCTCAAGTGATGATTCAATACTTTTTGCGATGCCTATCTGTGAGAGGCTGGCTCAGTATATGATGTCAACTTATGTAAGTGGACATCTTGCACTGATCCAGACAACCCCTATGGGGATTACAGTGGCCTAGACAATCTTAGTAGGCTCTCTAAGTGGCAGTTATGGAGAGCAGCCTTCAGGCTTAGTACAGAAGGAGTGTAAAGCAGCTTATTTTACAGAACACAATCTTATAGGTATAGATTAAGTGAAAAAAAAAAACGCACAGTGTATTTAGAAAAATATTCATTTATTATAAGTCACTCATTAACATGTACAGATATCTCCTAGCTAGAGATATACACAATGCACACGATACTTTCAATGGAAAAAGGTAAGTAGCACAGAATATACAGTGGGCCCCAGGGAGAGACCAAACCATATACTAAAATAGTGGTATGCAAACCATGACTCGAATAAAGACCATAGACACAGGACGTAGAAGTGCCAGGGACCCAAGGAACCACCCAATGTGAGAATCTAGGAGTGGAGGTTGTGTGCAGTGTAGGAACACAACCACGTTTTCCATACAAATCAATGTGCAAGTCGCGGTTGCAACTTTAATGAAAGAGGACCCTTTCCAGTGGACCCTGTAGAAACCCAGTGGAAGACAAGAGGTTGGAAAGCCACGCCACCTGTGAACACCTTAGGAATCAGGATACCTGCCCCAGGGAAGCCGGTTGCACTGGTGTGATGTGGCATCGGAAACCGTTGTTGAACTCAATGGGAGACTTCAGAATGATGCCAATGCTGGAACATGTGAAAGTGTCCAGTGGCCCAAAGGTGGATTCAAGAATCAGAGTCTATGCCACTCAGGAGGGTCCAGGAGGTATGGAAGACGAATGCCCACAGAAGTCGGGTGTTGCAGGAGAGCTGACAGTGACCTTGAAACTGCAGTTGTGTGGGCCCGGTCATGCTGTAAAAGACCAGGAGCTGTACACGAGCTGTTGGATGTTGAGGGTTGAGGGATTAGTGTCTGGCGGGAGCACCAACAAGCCTTGGCAACTGCAACCAATGAAGGAGTAGTAGAAGGTGCAATGATCCTTTTCTCACTGTGCACTTGGACGACGTGGGAGTTTGCCTGCCCCCTCTGCCTTTGCTGTTGCTGTCGCTGTTTGCAGCTCGCCGCTCCCGCTGCGCGGGAGCCGCTTCGATACGTGGGAGATCCACCAACCCACCAACGCTGTTTGTCCTTGCCTGGTTGCCGCGCCGACGAGTGAGTGCATCACCTGTGGAGGCTGCAGGGGTAGCGCGGCAGGGACTCACTATCCCAAGAGTCCCTGCTTGACCACGTAACATCCGGTCAGCGCCCCCCTGCGTGCCCCGCCCCCACCGGCAAACAGGTAAAAGGGAAGATTGGACACTTGCCTTTGTGATCCTTTTCTCACTGTGCACTTGGACGACGTGGGAGTTTGCCTGCCCCCTCTGCCTTTGCTGTTGCTGTCGCTGTTTGCAGCTCGCCGCTTCGATACGTGGGAGATCCACCAACCCACCAACGCTGTTTGTCCTTGCCTGGTTGCCGCGCCGACGAGTGAGTGCATCACCTGTGGAGGCTGCAGGGGTAGCGCGGCAGGGACTCACTATCCCAAGAGTCCCTGCTTGACCACGTAACATCCGGTCAGCGCCCCCCTGCGTGCCCCGCCCACCACCGCCCATCCTATAACACCAGAGGAGAGCCGTCTTGCGGGACGCAAGCGGGACGCCGGGCGAAGCCCGGGCAAAGGGCGGGCCGTCTGGGGCCGTCCGGGGCCATCAGGGGCCGGGACGGGCCACCCCCCTAACAATCCAGGTAAATCAGAGGAGTATTGCGCAGGGATATACAACATTGCTTACTGTTTTACTTGACCCTTATGTCTGCATATTCCCCAATGGCTACCCGCTCTGGCAGATGCTCACGTAGAGGGGGAAACTCAACGCTAGGGACCATGGATAATTTCATTACACGTGCCGTTTCTGTTGTTGAGAAGGAAATCATCCTAGCAGAACGTAGATTATCGCGTGAATACTTGGCGAATAAGCGATCTTCTATGGGGTCACTTGCGCAGGCCAAATCTCCGCCAAATACCATTTCATCGGAACTCAACACCCCCCCACTCCCTAGCGACCAGCAACCCTGTGTTGTTGACCCGAGACCGGACAGTGACTTTTTTGAAATAACACCAGATCCAGCATTGTTAAACAAAATACCAGCTAATGTTGTAATAAGAAATGTGCCTAACACCGCAGTGCTTGTCCCACCTGTCTTGTCCTCAATAATGATACACGACACCCCTACAGAACAAGCTCTTCAATCACCACCTCAGCAAATAAGTAGGGCTGCCGTAAAACGGAAAAGAATACTCACCCCACGCAAAGCTTATAGACTAAAGGCTCTAAAAAGAATTCGTAAAAATTACATGAATGGGGGAGCTAATTGCAAACCACTAGACACTGACTCTATGAACAATGGGACAGAACGAAGCGAACCTCAAGAGTGTGACCTACCGAATATTTCTGTTGGTACTACCCCGGTCATTGATTTAGCAAACAACTCTGAAGCCTCATTAGTACCAGATTTACTGATGGAACGGATACAATCCCTTATGACAAGTTTATTGCAACCAGTAACAGAAAGACTGAAAGGATTAACGGAGCGTCTGGACAATTTTGAGCAAAAGGCCTTAGACAACTTCTTTGCAATAAGATCACTGGTCAAACTTCACTCTAAAATTGGACAGGATTCTGTAAGGATGGAGGGGAGCTCAATGACCTCTAACCCAGTACAATCAGCTTGTCCACCTGGGAGTGATAAGGCGACAGATCTAGGTGGGACTAATGCTGTATTGGGGGGACCAAGAGCGGAGCCCACCAAAGCACAATCGAGGACTGGTGGACTATCATTGGCTGCTCCTCCAAAGCCTGCTCCGCGTAGATCTAAACAAATAATTAATACTACCACTTCGCCAACTTCGGTGCTTACAAAACCTATGAATGGGATGGGACTTACAGTCCCCACACCAGTCTGTGGTAACAGTAACAACGTTCAAACATTTGATGGCAATTTAGGAATTCAAGTGTCAAAGAAGGTTCCAAATGCACATCTTCCACCTGGGTGCCAACCGTATGTGGTAGTACTTACTGGCGTTCCCCCATTGAAATCTAATAAAAGGGAGTCTTATGACGAACTAAAAAATAAGACCTTATACTGGTTAAGGGAAAACAGACCTTTACCGTACACTGTTAATTGTCAGGTTATCCAAGTCCGAAGAGTTAGTTGGCTGGGTTCTAGGCAGAAAGACATTGAAGGGGACTGCATTTTGGTTAATTTTAAAGATCCCTCTGTAGCACAACTTGTGTATAACCAACAGCCACGAAGAAGTAATCGAGGAATTGGAACCTGCGATCTCAGCTATTTTTATCCAATGCAATGGAAGCAAGACAGCAGGGCCCCTCATCAGCCAGGTTTGATGGATAGTAGATTCTCATTCTTTGACCCCCCGACTCCTGTTGGTATAACATACCCACCGACCAATGAAATGGACAAAAACTGGTCATGGTGGGGCCACTGACAAACAAAAGAAGACTACGAACTCAATGGATTGCCTTCCCCTATGGTTAGTGTGGACCAGTGGGAATTAAGCATATCACCAAACACATGTATTGGTGCTTTGCTTTCTGCAACAGAGTCAGCTAAATCCACGAGGGCTAGAAATTTGTTAAATGATGAATCCGGGGCCCAGATGCGTGGAAATGAGTTAATGGTGGAATCCATTGAGGGGGTATCACTGAATACAAGGAATAGGCACTCAGTCAACCTAGTACAACGTAAGCCAAAAAGAGATTTAAAAATCATGTCATGGAATATCGCGGGGTTGGTAAGAAACCTTTGTGATAGGAATTGGAGCTCCTTTTTGGAGGAACACGACATTATACTCCTACAAGAAACTTGGGCAACTAACATTGTACATAGACTGGGTTATAAAGCATTTTATTGTGGTGCTATTGCATCAGTAAGAGGTAGACCATCAGGTGGTTTAATAATCTGGATCAGTATATCTTTGGATGTTGTTGTATCGCCCTTGTACCTTGCCTCTAATGATTTGCTTGGGGTTAAGATAGCTACGAAAGATTTGGGTGATATATATATGATAAATGTTTATAATAGAACAAACCCACAAAAAAAAGGAATCAGTAGTCATAGAACAACTTAGCTCCTATTTGTGTAATCTAGAGACAGACTCGAAAATAATCATAGGTGGGGATTTCAACTGTCGATTCGAGCCCATATTGGGGCTTGAAAATCTATTGGAAAACAAAGACAGAGCACACAATATCCCTCCCCTAGACAGTGTAAAGCCAGTAAAAAGTACAGTGGCAGCTATACAAATTTATGAAATGACTGTATCCTATAACCTGAGTGCTTGTAATGGACGATTGGACCCAGATAAGCCAGCAAATGATACATTCAGCAAGGGGCTGTCAAAATCATTGATCGACTTTATGTTGATTTCAACCAATCTCTGGTACCTATTGTCGGATTTTAAGGTTGTGAACAGATCAGAAAGTGATCACTTCCCCTTACAATTGGGGTTACAATCGGATCCCTTTTTGATAACTGCTAGTGAGACTGAATATAAAGGAGAGGTGGCTGAGGTCGTTGTCTCTAATAATAGAAAAGCAGTAAAATGGCCTAACATTCTAGCAAAAGAAGATACGCTTGTGGGCATTTATAACACTTTCTCAGATATCATCCCTTTATATGAAAATCTAAGGTTGGGTTCTCATGATGTCTTGACAATGCATAACCATCTAATAGATTCACTAACTCCCCTCCTGAGTAAACCTTGTAATAACAAACATGATAATACAAGAAGGCAATTGGAACTAGAGACACCATGGTATAACAAACAGTGTCATCTAGCCAAAACTAATTTAATTATTGCCGCAAAATCTAAAGATCAGATGAGGGTTAGAGAATGCAGACAAGAATATAAAAGACTCTTGTATAACGCAAAAAAGGAATGGGATGATTTAATCTGGGAAGATCTACTAAATGCTGCTAGGAAACAAGACCAATGCACCTTCTGGAATTTGATACCTAAAAATAATAAAATAGGCAGTTCCAATAGAGACTTTTTCTTGGACCAAAAAATCTGGTTTGATCACTTTGAAAATCTTTATGATCTGGCTGGGCCATCCCCTGAGTCCAACTATTTTGGATCTTCGCCTCAGTGCACTAATATAGTGAAATTTAGTATTAACGAAACCCTGTGTGCAATAAAAGCAATTAAGGCAGGAAAGGCTCCGGGCCCGGATAAACTACCTGGTGACTTATTTACTCATAATATTGAAGTATGGTGCCCCTACATAAACTTCTTGTGTAATTCTATCCTGCTGGGAACCCCGATCCCAGAAACTTGGAAAGGGGCTGAAATAGTTACTATTTATAAAAAAGGGGACCGCTACAATCCGGGTAATTACAGACCAATAAGTTTAATTGACATTTTACAGAAAATTTTTGCCAGACACATTTTAAATAGACTTTTAAATTGGATAGAGGAATCTGAAATCCTTTCAAAATATCAAGCAGGATTCAGAATTAAGACAAGCACTGTGGATCAAGTGTATAGGTTCATGTGTATTTGCTGGAAATACATCCAGATAAAGAAGTGCAGTATATACGTGGCATTTGTGGATTTACGCTCAGCGTTCGATCTTGTCCCTCGTCACCTATTATGGGAAACATTAAGGAAGATGGGGGTTCCAGACGATCTGTTGGCCAATCTTATAAAGCTCCACACTGATAATTTTGCCAAAGTAAGATGGGGAAGAAATGGCGAACTTACCCAAGCCATACCGGTAAAAAGGGGGGTCAGACAAGGGTGTGTGCTGGCCCCAACCCTTTTTTCTTTATTTGTAAATGATATTCCCCTCTACCTGGCACAATGTAATCATGATTCCCCAAGTTGTGTAATGAGGCAGTCACAGCACTGTTATTTGCTGATGACACCATTTTAATATTCCAAACACCAAAAGGCCTGCAAACCTTAATAAACAAATTTAATAGTTATTGCGAGCTAAAGGGGTTAGAAATCAACTCATCTAAAACTAAGTATATGGCCATCAATCCCCCTAAAACTTTTAAGAAGAACTTGGCCTTAAACAATACTAAACTTGACTACGTGGACTTTTTTGATTATCTAGGTATTAGGCTGGATAGTAGAATGTCTTGGATAAACCAACTAGAAAAAAGTAGGCTAACACTCAAGCAAAACTCCCTCCCAATTTTAAAAATTCATGGTGGGAGTAGTTCAAAAGCTATAACCCCTGCGATTGAAGTGTTTAAAGCCAAAGCACAATCTGCCGCCCTTTATGGGGCCGAGATTTGGGGGCCTTACACAAAAAAAACATTTGACATTGATGAAAATGTTTTTTTTAGACGTCTATTAAGACTACCAGGAAGAACGCCCCTAGTGCCAGTCTATCTAGACATTAGCCTAAAACGTACAGACCATCTGTGTTGGTTGAGGCCATTGCTCTATTGGGTAAGATTATGGTCCACCCCGGAACTCGTTGATTATAGAGCAGGATTACTGGAAGTTAGGGAGCTAGACTCTTTTAACTCAATCAAGTGGCTGAGACATGTATCCCATTGGCTTACAAAAATAGGCCTTTCACACTTCTGGGAAACACCAGCGTCATCAATTATCTCGTTAATCATTTGTAAAGAACAAGTAAAATCTGCCTATTGGAACTATGTGAATATTAATGTATATGAACGTGCTACTGGCTCACTAACGCAAAAGTTTTTACAATTTAAGGACCACCCCACATCTGAATACTTCATGGATGAAATTGAGCCACCCTTGGCTAAAACTGTTTACCTCCTGTATAGATATGGGGTTTTACAGATTAATGCGAATACTTGTCGGTGGGGAGGAGCTAAAAACGACCCAATTTGTAAACTATGTGATTTAAAACAAAGAGAAGATGAGGCTCATATCCTCTTTTTCTGCCCGTCATACAGCTTACAACGTAAGAAATGGATCATACCACTTTGTAGAAACCTGGGCACACGTTCATATAAAGAGGCAGAGCGGTTACTTAGATCCTCAACCGCCAGGTTGATAACTTTTGGTGTGAGCAGGTATCTTCATGGTGTTTGTTTAACTAGGAAGAAACTCGGAATGATATTGTAGGAATAAAAGTGTTTTTATTGCTGGCTTTTTAATTATTTATAATTGTATAAAAATTGTTTTTAATATTTGGTCATGTAATATAGCTGATTGTAGGTTTTATATCAATACATGACTAAAGAATCTCCTTAAAATTATAAGTAAATTGTAACTATGGATCGGGGTTTGCACTTATTGCACTTTTGTATATATGAATGTTTTGTCAATTGCAATCAAATTTTTAATTATGAATATGTTGTTTGCATGTATTATATGCGTGTGTTGGCTTTATGACCAAGTGTCGAATAAAAGCTTTTACAACAAGAAGGTGCAATGTCTGAACCAGCACGGTCAAGGAGACTCACCACAAGCAGGGGAGTCAGTGCAGGCCCCGAGAAATCAGGGGAACTCAAAAGAATTCAAAAGTGACTCTCAACAGGACCCACAGGCCAGAGGCACTGGAGTAGCAAGAGAACCTCAAGCAGCGTCCAAAGAAGCAGGCCCACGGTGCAAGCAATGTGGTGTGGTCAAAGATTTTGGTTACTGGAGATGTTTGAGGTTGGGGTTACTTGGCGCTCGAAGATCTTGGTGGAAGGAAGACAGCAAGCCTTTGCAACTGCAAGTCGATGCAGTGTACAGGGGTTAGGTTTCTGTGGCTCTGACGAGGGATACTGGCCTCAAAAGCTTGGTGAGAGGACAGGGCAGGCCTTAAGGGATGTGAAAAACCACCACCTGTGTTGTTGAGCCTTTCAGAGTCTGTAGGAGCCTAGTATCAGCAGACAGACCAGCTTGGTTGTGGTACTTGCAGATGCAAGTAAGTGACTCAATCACTTCAAGGGCGATTCCTTCAGGTGTCTTGAACATCCACACACCTTGGATGGGTTCCTGTATGGAGCACAGGCACAGACATTGCAGCAGACAAGCAGGGCGAAGAGATCAGGAGCAGCAGGAGTCCTCTCGGTTGCAGCCTGGATGCCCAGGGAAAAGTCCAGCGAAGTCCAGAGTACCCAAATGGTCGAAGTGGTGCCTGCATTGTATCGTGTCTGACGTCGAATCTAGGGCCCGCCCTCAGGTAAGCCCTCAAATACCCTAAGGAAAAGGTTGGGATGATTCAGGGCCCCCCTTAGAAGGGGCTGCACACAGACTATGTGGTGCTGGCAAGAGCTCCCATCCTGCCCTAATACACTAAACCCTGTCTGCCCTGGGTACCTTAGTACCATACACTAGGGACTGATAAAGGTACCCCAGTTTCCAATCTGGGATGTACCTAAGTACTTACCATAACAATTTAGGAGAGAAAACAGAGAGACTGGGGTCCTGATTAAAAGGATCCTAGTCAGACTAATCAGAAAACAGCATTGCATCAAGCAAAACGTGGGGGTAACTATAGACGCAGATCCTACTTTCCTTACACTATCCCTTCATCAAAAAAGTAATCTCACAATCCAACAGTCTCTGTTGTCTTTTTCTTGGAAATAACATCTGCACATAGTTTCGTCTGAAATACATTTTGAAGTGAAACCTTTAAAATCCCAGTACGCTGCCAATACTTTTAAGACTGTGACATACGAATTGACAGACTCATTGGGAGCCTATAAACATATGAAGAACTTGTGGCGTTGCACCACTCAATTAACCTTTCCTTCAAAGTAAATCTTCAACTGCGTGACACAGTCTTCACACTCATCATGTTCTTCATTCTCAGTACACTCATATTCAGTAAATTATCAAATACATTTTGGCCTTCTACACCTAGATAATAGTAAAGTAATGTGCATGTCTTATCTGGTTTCAATTTCAAACCATCAGTAGCACCAACATGCATTGAATGACCAAAACCAAGTGTGCAATTTCAAAGGAGGATCTCCAGGATCCTACAGGAATATAGAGGTAGCAGAGATAAATACTCACACATGCTCCACCTGCTCCACATGCTCCACCTGGAAGGCAAGCACAAGTTAAACAAACTGCAAAGCAATGAAGGAGAAAATGTGAAGTACGTTGTAGGAAATGAGTAAATAATGTTAATCAGATGCAAGCAGTGTACCGAACACTGTGGTAGACCAGCAGATGGCAATAGATTTGATGGTCCAATGTGAAAAACAGTAGGTGGCACTGCTCATCGAAGACATAACAGGAAGTATTGTCTCTAAACGGAAACCAGAAGAGTTGAGGAGGATGCGCCAGGCAGGAGTTCTAGGATCACCAGAGCTACAGGAGGTAGGTGTGAGAGAAATCCGTGATGAGCAAGTGCGAAGAAGTGCACTTAGAGCAGACAGACACAGCAGATGGTCATTCCAATGCACTGCATGCAGAACAAAGGGTTGCACTCATAAGACAGAGAAGCATGAGAGAAAACAAGGGCTGGCGGGCGACTCAAACAGGCCTCAAGAATCTGCATGCACTGATCGGCCAGTCTGTGAAACCCTCCTGTCTCTAGGGAAACACTGAAAAGTGCTAGAGTGCAAATTCCTAAAATGAACAGAAACAAGCACTTGGGACAACTGGCTCCAGAGACAAGGAGCACCGCTGAGAAGATGGGGGAAAGGGAATCCCTGATCCCTGTACAAAATAAACACAGAACCTGTAAATTGTCCTTAGGGATGACCGGTCACAATTGCCCAACTCATTTTTATTTTGTGGCATACAATAAAATTCCAAGAAGATCTGTAGACTTGAAGGATTTTATTGAAGTATAGCGGAAAGAGTTTCCACATTGCAGAAGGGCCCAAACGATCCAAACAACTGACATAAGATTTAAACCAAAGCACATATAGATATCAAAAGAAAATGAAGAGAAAACCAATAACATAGCAGTACAATTATACATCATAGAACAATGGAAAGGGAAGCAATCCAAGGTGAAAGGTGTCAAATGCCACAGCATCTTTGGTGAAAACCCCCTTTAATCCACTAGAGTACACAGCACCATAGATAATTAAGCTCATTAAGAAATCATGAGCTGATTGTGCCCCCAAGCCAAACAATATCTCCCAATCGATTTTCAAACACAATGTTCCTATTCAGGCAGGCTGCCTGGCTGAACTGGTTTTAGGACTTTACAGGAGGAAACACTTCATCTCCAACCAACTACTGCCTAATTGCACTAAGAGTCACAGATCTTAATTATTTTTGACATTGCAGCTCCAAGATGTGGTAGCATGAACATTTGCAATAGGTAGGCTGCTTTTAAATCAGACAGGGTTTTCGAAGAGTCAGGGGACAATAATGAACCTAATGGCTGTAGTATTAATTAGGAGAAGAGCCAACCAAACTTGCACTGTGCCTGTGTTTTGTTGATTCTAGAGCAGCGTTTGACCTCGTCCTGCATCACAAGGTGTGGGAAAAGCTTCAGAATTGGGGAATTCCAAATAATCTTTTAAGTGCAATTAGGCGGCTCCATGCAACTACCTGGGACAAGATCAAGGTCAGCGACAGAACTCACCTGTTGAGAGCTGTGAGGACATAGTTTGGGCTTAAACTGGGATGCATCCTTACACCCCTTTTATTCAACATATATCTCGGACCTCTCCCCGGCACTCGATGAGCTGATATCAAATGTCCGACCCTTGGTGGCCATTCTTTATAGAATATTCTTTATGACGATGTCCTGCTCTTCCTCAGCAATGCCAACTTAGGGCTGCAGATGATAATTAACCATCTGGCTACATATGCAGATGTCAACCAGTTAGAGGTCAACCTGGAGAGAACTAAGGTAAACCCCCTAAACTGCTATACCTCTAAACAGCGCAGATGGCACCTTAATGGATCCACAATAGATGAGACAGCCAGCTAATATTTTACTAGGTGTGAAGACAGACTCATGGGCATCATTTGCTCAACTGAAGGAACCAATTAAAAGCAAGTCCTGGCACTCAACTTCGCCTTCACAACAATGGCAAATCCATTTGGGGACAGAACCTGCATCCTCTGGTTGCAGTAATTAAATCAAAATTGATACCAATATTTTCCTATGGAGGCGAAACAATGTTGGGGTGAGATGCCAGCATACTTGAGAAAATAGAAATAGGAACTTTCAAGCAAGCTTTCCATCTGCCAAAATCAGCATCAATAGCTCAAATCAGACTTGACTTCTCACTGGTGAGGCAGGCTCTTGCAAAGTCTGGGGCATTTACAAAATACTGTCACAAACTGAGATCTGCTGCTAAGAGGTCACTAGCCCACTGTGTGCCAATTAACCTCCAGAGAGGTAAAGCAGACTACGAGAAGTATCTTGAAGACAGCAGGGAAAAACTCAGGCTGACTGACCCGTGGAATCTATACATATCTAATCAAGTGTTTAAGAGGATTGTAAATAAAAGTGTCAAACTGCAGAGCTGGTTAAGGGAATGGTGGCAAAACTAACGGACAGATGGTTGATGCTGAGTTCCTATGACAACCAAATGATCCCACCATTCCTGGAAACCACCTAATCCCTTAAGGTGAAAAAACAGCTATTTATTGTAAATGAGACTGGGAGAGCTCCCTAACCTAGATATTAATCCAAAATGGCAGGGAGAATGACAATGGGGGGGCATGAAGTGCCATCTATGTCACCAGACATAGGAGGCTTTGCTGCATGTCCTTTGCATCTGCCCCTGTCTAGGCCTGCAGCGGAAGACCCTGCTGAGAAATTAGTTTAAAGTGTTAGGAATGAGGATTTGCAGATCAGTTGCAGTGGAGTCACTAATCCAGCAGAACATGATGCTCAAAATTTGACTAGTGTAGCTCATGAACGACTTTAGAGACCTTGTGAAGGTCAAACACCCCTTGCTGAGCGGGCCTAAGGATGACTCTAAAAAATCGCGCTCTGGAGTATATTAGCAAGGATTTTAACGGCCCCAATTGAGATCAGATGGGCTGCCAGTGGTGGAATAGGCTTGTCAAGTCTGAGAGTCGCACTCAGAGGTCGGACTATGATTTTGAAACTTTATCTGAGATCAAGGCTGGCTGCTAGGGGAGGAGTAATCTCCCTCTCTTTCTTCCCTTTCTGAACCCCTATCCTGACTTGCCAATATTGGGTACTGCTTGGATTTAGCATGCACCTTGGCACTTTATATGTGGTAGTTACTCTGGGTCATGATAGGGAATGGTTTTTAGGATGCGTAGGCTTTCAAAAGCTTGTGAGAAGTGTCTTGTTAGCCCTTTAAGGTCAGGGCTAGGGATTGAGCAGGAGTCTCACCTCCTTCTGCTGCTTAACCCCTGCCCTGATGGTTGAGCAAGGCTTTACCACCAGGACTTAATATGCACTCTGGCATTTTTTGTGTGGCAGCTAGCCTGGTCTATGACTTAGGACAAAATACTTTACTTTTTATCTTTTTCCTTTTCAAAAGTGTATGCAGCACACAGGTATGTTAAGGTGGGCCACTAGGGAGGGGGGCGCTAGAGTGCCTGAGGCAAGATGGCCGCACTGTAGTGTGGCTCTGCCAGCCGGGCTCATCATCCTTCATTTATCTGCAAACCCGCTGACCATCGGACCTCCACATTGACAACGTTTTACATGGGAGTTAGAAAGAATTCGCTAGGTGTGCAGCAGCGCCGTGATTAGGCATCAGCACAACAGATTTGCGTGAAAGTGCTAGATACAGCCTTATTGGCGGGCAAAATGGCGGCGTGCCTGACCTGAAACGAAGAACAGCGAGAACAGGATTGGTGCGCTCTCCTTTCACCCCAAGGTTGCTGCTGAAGTGAAAGTTGCTCCTGGGCTAGCAAAATCAGGCAAGTCCTTTTGTCAGCTGACGCTATCTATACGGCTGCGGCACCATGTTGCGGTGATGCTGGGGATGACAGGAGGTGCTACTGTGGTAAGCTGTGGGGGCGTGTCTGTGCTGGACCCTGGCTGCACGCCGCTGCGCTGGGCCATGACTACAGGTGCCGCCAGTGTGGGGCTTCAATTTAGCCGGGAACAGTGCCTGGCCAAGAGAAGCCCCTGAGTGATCTGCCCGCTTTGGCAAGGCATGGTGAGTGCGAGTGTCCCTGGCCCCGGTGCTGTGTGAGGTCCGTGGGGCATTGGGGGCAGGGTGCAGCACAGCTGAAAATAACACTGCCTGCATGGTGCTGCAGAGTGAGAGAGAGCGGCAATGGGGAGCATCATTATACACCAGTGTAAGTGAGGGAGACAGCACCTGCAGGATTCAATAAGAACCAGACCAAAGCACAGACACGCTCAACACACGCGGCGACAGATATCATGGCTCATGTTCCTGCTTGACACAGAAGGGGCTATTTCAAATCTCAGTATCCAACTCACGTGGTGGCCCACATTAGAGGCTCCAGTAGTGCGCTAAGCTAATTCATACAGTGGCACACATCAAAGGTGAAGCAGCGTGAGGCCTGTTGACTAACTGTGAAACGGATTAGGGTTGGGAGAATAACATAGGTAGTAGTGGTCCCTGAAAGGAAAGGTACTACACAATCAATAAATGATAAGTATTCACATCAAAACAGTCATGTGTCAGTTACTAGATTTTCTATTTGTAAGTTGAATGGGGTGCTGTTGCAGCTAACTACACCTACTACCAAAAGGTGCCACTAGCACATTAGAAACTAACGTGTATACATAAGTCAAAGAACAGATCTATATTCAGCACTTCCCTCAATAATTCAAATTGTCCAGAGTATACTGGAAAAATATAAATTCACTGTTCAATTCTGATTGCCAATTCAGTATCAGCAGAGACGACCCAATAGTAACTCAGCACAAGGTATAAAGAAGTCCCAAGTAGTCCAAAGATTTGTTGATTTTATTCTTTTTACAGTATTCCCAGTATGAAATCTGCCATTTGCCAACACGTGTTTAGTCTTTTACAATACTTTTTCAATGTGATAAGTGTAAGGTTTTCACGATGTAGTCTGGAGTACAGTTTCATGCGGCAGAGTCCTGTACCCTATCTGGACCATAGGTGTCCAAAAAAGAGATTTAATATTATAACGATGCTAGTCCAAACACGCAAAGAAGTTGCAAATGAATCCTCCACAACTTGTTCCAGTACGAGATTGTCTACATCCTGGCAATCCTGTATCTCTCTAGCACATGTGTCTAATGCGACTAAAAGGTGACTCTACATATGGGCCAACGTCCTGTTGCAAAACAATTTTCGGCTTCAGGGTCGTGACCAAAAACGGAGCGCGCTGCCAAGTTTTTATTCTGTGACAATTGTGATTGAGAAGTAGATACTTTAATCAATATCCCATTCGGGGAGTTTCCTTCAAAGCGACCTCTCCAGTAATATTTGGCTTTGTCCGTAACTTTTCGGAAAACATGCTCCACTAAAACAGAGAAACCCTGATAAGTTTCCAACCACTCGTGCTAAGAGGTCTACAGCGCATGCCCCTTCTCACCGCATCGAGTGGTCTATTTTTAGGACCTTTGGAAGAGTTTATTGGATCTCAGCATTGATAGACTAAGTGCTTTTTTGCTTTTACACTTTGTCACACACACCTCACAGATGTACACACACACCTATTGCTTTAGCACCATACTTGTGCCATCTACATAGACGAGAGTGTTTCAGAAGGAAGGTTTTAGGTAAGTTTTGGACAGCCAACAGAGATGGTGTCTCGGAGGATGAGTGATGCCCAGGCTATAATCTGAGTAATAGAGGACAGCTCTGGAGCAGGATCAGATACTGAGACAGCATATGAGTAAGAGGAAAATGGAGCAGAACCTGGAAGCAATTTTTCAGTCAGCAACGTTTCTTTGATGTCTTGAAGTGACTCTGAGTAACATGGCCATATCAGTTGTGACGTTCCTCTGTGAGTACAATCAGTGCAGCAGAGACACAGTAGCAGTGTAGATCAACCAGAGAGCAGGCACATTTGGTTGCAAGCACAAACCAAGTGCTTTCTCGGCAGCCCCCAATTTAGTCCAGACCCAAATTCTCAGGTTTAATGCATATGCTAGATGTAAAGTCAATACAGCTAATTTTTGGCCCATTGACTACGCCCATCTCTTTTTGGATATTAACTTGCTTGAAAAAATTGTGCACCAAACAATAATTTGTGCCGCAAACAGTTTATGAGGGAGCATTGATGTACACTAGGGCCTCATTCTAGGGTACACCAGTGAATTTCCACTTAGTTTGGGGAGTGCATAAACCACAAGCAAACAGTCCAGGCATCTACTAGCAGTGTTAGGGTAACACCCAGCTTTGTACCGGTCATGAGCAGGATCTACAAGTAGATCCCCACTGAAATGAGAAGAACGGTCTCCCAGGCCCTCGTCAGCAGCAGGTTGGACTACGGAAACGCCTCTGCACGCCTGATCCTCAACATCCCTTGCCGCAGCCACATCACACCCCACCTGAGAGATCTGCACTGGCTCCTGGTCAACAGGAGGATAACCTTCAAGCTCCTCACCCATGCACATAAGGCACTACACAACACCGGACCAACGTACTTCAACAGATGACTCAGCTTCTACACCCCCACCCGACAGCTCCGCTCCGCCGACCTCGCCCTCACCACAGTCCCCCGCTTCTGAAGAGCAACCTCCGGCGGCAGATCTTTCTCCCACCTCACCACCAAGACCTGGAACACCCTTCCCATCCACCTACGGCAGACCCAAGACCTGCTGACCTTCAGAAAACTCCTAAAGACCTGGCTTTTTGAGCAGTAGCAGCATTTCCCACCCCAGTGCCTTGAGACCCTCACAGTTGAGTAGTGCGCTTTACAAATGATATGATTGATTGATAGTTTATTGCTACTGCAGCATTTCCTGCATTTCAAATTGTGTTAATTCTGCTGAATTGCCTGGTATCATCCAGCCCTTCACAGTTTATTCAAAATTCATCCTGTTGCCGAACATTTGTTTTAGCACTCTGTCCATCATCTTGTTGTGTTTGCTACAGCGATCATTTATCTGCCAGGTTTACAGAGCTTTATACTCCTGGAAAGAATATAGGCGCTGATGAGCCCATGATCCTGTACAAGGAGTGGCTGCAGTTCAGGCACTACATACTAAAAGAAAACAAAAAAGCAACTTATTTCATCAAAATGTATATGCTGTGTTCGAGCTCTCCTGGGTATGTTTACAACCTGAGAGTGTATACAAGGAAGGACTCCGCTCAACATTTTGTAGAATGCCCTTCCATGCTAGGAATCATGGTGAAGACTTTTTGGGAGCTTGTCCAACCACCCTTTCATTAAATTTCTAATCTTTATGTGGGCAACTTCTCTATGGGAGTAAAGCTATTCAAAGAGCTATATAAAGCTTGCACTACAGGATGTGGTATGGTTTGATGTTGACACAAAGAATTACTGAAGGTTCTTGTTTGTAAGAAGCTTTGTGTTATGTTCCAGCAAACTGCTCCCAGTTATATTCTCCAATACGAAGATAATGTATATGCTCACTACAATCTATGATAAGAGCACTTCCCTGACCATGGTTTGGGGAAAGTTGGTCATTAGGTAGATCTCCGGATTCCAAATTTGTGAGACAGGCACACATTGCCTTTATAATTAGGAAAATACCGGTCGTATCGTGGCCATGTCCGGCTAATCATTTTAGAGAAACAGGATCTATCTGCCATATTAAAAAATCTTTTTTGGTCAGCCTTGAGGAAGTCACTGGAGGTGATGAAACACGTGTCGGCTGTGGCGCATCTGGACCAAGACTGTATAGCTCCGAACACTCTTTACAAATTGTTTCCCCATTGTTATGTCTTTTAGGGAAGAGGGGTCTTTATGGTCTTATTGTGATGCTTTTATAATATCTGTTTAAATTAAAAAAGAACATCTTTTGCATAACTCCATCTTTGTTTGTTGCCAGTGATACATTGATACAATTGGGTGAAGTTTGCTTATAAAGGCTATACTTTTATAAAAAAAAAGGATATTACTTTTGAGTGCTGGGGTACTTGTATGTTATATTGTACTACATAGTGACTGTTTGCAGGATCCGTGTATCTACACACCTAAGGTAGTAAGGTGCATGTCTTATCCCGAGTGGCACAACAATCAATTGCTTTTTTGCCATTTGTGACCAGGGAAATAAAGGATATTGTTGTTACTGCCCAGTCTAATTACACATTTTTTTCTGAAGTGCGATCCGTTAGACATTACTACCGCTCTGTTTTATTTTATTGTGGCTACGATCACCCATATATTTACATTCTGTGTTGGTAATTTTTGGGATCCAAAAATTGCAACCTCCAAGCATTCCCACATGTCTCAACTTAAACATTGGAACCCAATTTTTGTGGGTGGACCTAGCACCTGCAACAGGAAAGGACACCAAACGCAACAGGGACTAATAAAATGTTTCTACCGAAACCTACTCTTTTTTTGCAATTCAGTTAGCTGTGGATTTTGGGGCTTTTCTGTGCCACCAAATAGGTAAGACAACCAAATCTGCACATTTGTGAAAACTAGACAGCCAAGGGAGTCCAGGGTGATGTGACTTGTTTGTGTGAGACATTCTTACCCAGAAGAACTCGCATACCTTAAACATTGACTAAAACACGCATTTTCCTCACATTTCTGTGTGGGAAATGTTCCTGAATTTGTGGGGATACAGAAATCTCCTGCCACCCAGTGTTCTCACATGTCCCCCAATACTATTTGTACCCCACTTGGGTGGTAAGACAACCAAATCTGCACATTTGTGGAAACTAGACAGCCAAGGGAGTCCAGGATGATGTGACTTGTGTGTGTGAGACCTTCTTACCCAGAAGAACTTGCATACCTTAAACATTGACTAAAACACGCAATTTCCTCATATTTCTGTGCGGGAAATGTTCCTGAATTTGTGGGGATACAGAAATCTCACTCAGTGTTCTCACATGTCTCCCAATACTATTTGTACCCCACTTGGGTGGGTGGACCAAGAGTCCGCAACACAAAAGTCCCTAAAGCACCATGTGGTGAGATCAGCAATAGGGGTAGCTGGAGTATTTGGAGCCAGGCTCGGCCGCCACCCATGGAAACCTCCCAACCATAAATATTTTTGAAAACTAGACACCATGGGGATTCTAAGGTGGTGTATCTTTTATGGATCCAATTACAATTTCTTACCCATAATGCTCTGCAAACCTCAAACCTTGCCTGAAATCACGCATTTAGTTTACATTTCTGTTATGAAAACATCTGGAATCAGCACCCAGTTATCGTTACCCCCATGTCCCACTTGTGTGGGTGGGCATAGTGCTTATGATGGGAATAGATCAAACCAAGCTCAATGGAAGTCCCCTAACAGGGACATTTGTGGATCCCCTCAGATTCCATAACTATTCCACTCTGAAATGAGAGGAAAATGTTTATTTTTAGCCAAAGTTTAAGGCTTGCAAGGGCATCTGGGTAAGAAAACTTTGCAAGATCCACACAAGCCACACCACCCTGGACTTCCCCAGGGTGTCTCATTTTAAGAAATGTTCAGCTTTGGATAGGTTTCAATAGGTACCGGCTGTGATAGGGCCCAAAATACATAGCTATCCAAATTGCAAAAAAGGTTGATGTGTTTGTGTTGCATTTTGGGCCCTTTCCTATCGAGGGGGCTAGACCCACCCACAAAAGTGCAGTATCATTTTTATCAGAATACTTGTGAAAATGCTAGGTGGTAGGAAATTTGTAGCTCCTCACAGAGTCCAGAAATTGACATCACATAAATGTAAAGACAATGTGTGTTTTTAAGCACAGTTTGAGTTTTTCAGGGGCTTCTGGCTGAAAAACCTTGTTACAACCGAACAAGTCACAGCACCATGGACAGAAATATCTGGCTAGGGACCATTATCAGCAGATGGCCATGTTGTAAAAAGAAGCATTAATTCCGCGGGGTAGAATATGATGACTCCAGGTCAGGCTTTGGGTGTATTGTGTCACAAGTTCTAGGCCCACCCACTCAAGTTGGGTACAATTTCTATCAGGAGACATGTGGGAACTCAGAATAGTACAACATTTGTTATTATCAATTGTATTTGTCCGCATTTGTGCCTTCTAAATGTAAGCCAGAATTTAGGAAATATGATTTTTCATAATTCCATCTGAATTATATGTTGTTCTGGGTACCCAAAAACTCAGAGATTTACAAATAATGACTGTTCCTAAACTCCCTATATGGTGTATATTTCAGAAATACATAGGTTTCCTTCACATCCTTTTTAGCTATTTACATTTTACCATATTAATTGTTCTATACTCAGTACAAAATGAACAACCATTTGGAGGTGCACCTCAGTTGTTGGCTCTGGGTACCTAGGGTTCTTGAAGGAGCTACAAACCCAATATATCACCAAAACCAGAAGACTCCAGTGGATGTAACAGTATTTTGCTTTTGTATATCAGAGATGGTGACAAGAAGTTAAAGATGAAAATGTTGTCACAAATGGCTGTTTATACCCACTTATTTTCAATATTTTTTGTTTCAACAGTTAGTTTCTTCGAGACAACCTCAGGGAATCTACATAAATGACCCTCAGCTGAATTCAAACTTCTGTCAGTTTCTCAAAAATGTATAGCTTTCCACCACTACCCATGGATGTCATAACTGAAACTGGAAGTAGGTTGAAAATAAAAATAAATGGGAAAATGGGCTACCCTTTACAAAAATGTGGGAAAAGAATAGTTTTTTTCATACAGCTCTACATGTTTGTGAATGCTGCGGATATGGTGGTTTTAAAACAGCAAAGGCTTTGTTCATGCCATTTTTAGGAAAGAAAACAGAAACTTTCTTACAAAGACATTTTTTTAAATCTTTCCCAAAACCCCCCCAAATTTGCTATATTTTGCCTATTTTCTCGGTCACATCCAAGGGACACTACAAACACTTGGTGAGTTCACAATCCTCATGATTTTGGAAAATAAGGTCCTAAATTTGGTGTGGATTCCTTGTGTGAAACTAAATTTATGGAGATCTAAGCTTGAAATTCTCAATGTAGCCAGAAAGGACTAGGCGCTGAGGTGAGGCGGCCTCACCAGTTATGGGGTTAACTGTCATAGTAATTGAGTTGGTATATTTATAAGACATGTCAGTAAGAGAAGTTTGCAATATATTTAGAATTTATGTCCAAGAATGGTTGAACTTCCCTGATGTAGAGTACCTCTCTTCATATATAAACACGTATAGGTACTGGAGAAATCCAGGTGCCCAGAGGGTTTGAGAGGTAATATTAACCGGAGTATATCCTCCCTAAGAAGAATTCCAATCACAAAAAACACTCCAATTGACCGCGTAGTGGTCAGTTGTGTGAGCAAGTAAACTGTACCCGAGGTAGAGGATAGAGGTAGAGGGGGTAAGGAAACTCTCTAGTGTAAGGTTGTACCTAACCCAACCATGAATGTAGGGAAAAAAACAATTTTGTTTATATTACCCTCACACACCCTAGTGATGTCATGCTTCATGATCGGGTCACCCCTACCCCTAAAAGTCGGGGTGGGCTCAACCACAGTGTTGGGAGCTCTTTGGATAAACAAGAGGAGAGGGGGTTCTAAAGATAAAGTACCTCAGGCAGATCCCCGGTTTCCCTTTATTCTTGGGTCTGTCTGGGTAATTAAAATTTCTAAAAATGGGTCTTTTTTGGAATACTACAGTCCTAAGACCCTAGTGCCGACATGTTTCAGTCCAAAGTTGCCATAAAGGTCCAGGACTTTCTTCAGGGCAAGACTGACCCCCTATGTGAGGGAACTAAAAGGCTGGGAGGTCCCTATCCTATCAGTATAGCGAGGGCAGAGTAGCTGCTCCTCGTAGAGAGTAAAATGTAGTGTGTTTCATCTGCCAGACTCCATCTGAAAAGAAGAAGAACAAGGACAAACAACATGTAACAAAAATTCTCAAACAAAATTGCTGCTGTGCTTCATACTCAAGTGGTCTAAAGTGAATACCACGTAAGTGAGCATGCCTAAACATGAAGTGCATGCCTCTGTATAGAGGTGTCTAACCCCTCATTGTGCCACTCAGATTTATTCCACTGTAACATATTGTATATCATGTGACAGAAGTATTGTCCCAGTGGCGAATTTAATTGCATTCTAACACAATCTGCGTGGTAGTCAGATTTTTTATATACATAAAAATAGCATGCATCAAGTGATAAGTAGTCTCAATTGCACCAACTCTCGTAAGACCTTCTGATATTCTTCTAAGGATAATAACCATTGCGGATATGTACACTGATTCATATGTATACCTCATGCACATCCCTTTGTTAAATAATACTTTACCCAAATAGGGAAGTTGACCTTTTCACACAGAACCGGTAGGATAATGTGGGTGGTCCTGGGGGTTGTGTAAGAAGACAAGGACATAATCAATCTAGATAGAGATAATCAAACCCGGAGATAAAGGGAAGGAGGACGCCGTACTCGTGGCATGGGAGCCATCGGGAGTCATCGCGGTAGAAGCAACTTACTTCAATTGAAGGTCTCACCCAGCATTTCAACCTAAATAGGGTCCGGTCCTCGGCTCTTGCAGCCGGTGTTGTAGTTAAATATAGTAGCGCGGAAAGCCACTGGAGCCCCATGGTGCCGCCTCCCTGTCCCAACAGGAATTGACATCATTTGTCAGCGTGAGCACGTCCAACTTGGAGGTGCACGTATGGAAATTGTAGTTTTGTTTGAAGAATAGTAGTCCAAGGTCTAAAACCCGATTCGGGAGGAAGACAAATTAAGTGACCCATGATGTGGAAAAAAAATTCCTAATGTGTCGCCCTTTATTGACGAGAGTATATTGTTTGGCCTCACTACAGTGCGAGAGGTACTGACATGCTGTAGTGGGTCAAATAGACAGTCTCCTATCGTATAAACAAGAGAGACAAAAATGAATAACAATATGCAAATGATGTAATTAGAGGCAGATAATAATATGCCCCAGTGATAGGAGGCATTTATGATTGATCAAATGTGCCCAACGGTCAGGTCATGGTTGCATTAGACCCAATGACCAAATGGAGCTCCACTGTGTGAGTATACAAGGACAGGGTTCACATATTCTTTTGAATTAGAGGTAAGAGACCAAAGTAGCCATAATGTCTGAGGTCTGCTTGGTTTGACTACTGTATATGTTGGGGCTAAACAGTAGTATGAGTCACGGACATTGGGTACCTCAGAAACATTGGGATCCACTGGGTTCATTTGTTGAGTTGGCTCCAAGGTATACCGTCATTAAGTCCGTTTATATGAGTTTTTAAGTGGTATACCCAGCGTTGCTCCCTCTCTAGGAGTTTTTTCTGAAGGTTGCCAGTGCCTTTAACTTGCTCAATTATTGTCCATTGTATATCTGTATCTTTGTGCTGTTTCTCAACGTAGTGTGCGGTTAATCTAGTGGCTGTGACTGCTCCCCTGATCGTGCTTCTATGTGCACTAATTCGTATCTTGTTTTTACGACTAGTCATGCCTACATAGAACAGTTCACACGGACATTTCACAAGGTAAATCACTGACTCAGAATTACAGTTAGTGTGAGATCTTTGTTCCCACGCTGTCTGTAGTCCTAATTCAAGAGTTTTTGTGTGTTCAGTAAACCGACCACACATGACCCGCATGGGTAATGTCCTGTTACCGGGGGAGTGTTCCAAAGTGTCAATTGGTTATCACATTTTGGTTTGTATGTGTCTGTGTGGATAAGGGTATCTCTCAGACTCTGATTTCTTTTGAATGAGAACATAGGTTTCTCATATGTCAATTTGTTTGATGTGAGTATGGGCCATTTTTTATTTATGATTTTTTTCATATCGTTTGAAGATGAATTAAATGTGGTGACACAGATCATTTGTTGTGGTTGTGTTCTCTCTCTGGTTTCAAGGAGGGCCTCTCTTGGGGTATTCCGGGCTCTCTTTTTTGCCTTCTCAATGATTTTAACAGGATAGTCCTTCTCTTTTAATTTCTCTGTTAGTATTCGTGCTTCTTTCCTGTAGTCTTGGACTTCAGAACAATTCCTACGGATCCGTAGGAATTGTCGCACTGGTAAATTGTCCCCAAGGTCCCGTGGGTGCGCGCTGTTAAATCTCAACAGGCTGTTTCTGTCGGTTGGTTTCGGGTAGAGAGAGCTGCCAAGTGACCCATTGTTGGCAGTTACATTGACGTCTAGAAATGGGATAGTTTCTCTATTTTTATTCAAAGTGAAACGTAGGTGTGGATTTAACCCATTTATCCAGATGGTGAAGTCATCAAGACTCCGGTCATCACCTTTCAAGATAACAAGGATATCGTCTATGTATCGGTACCATTTACAGATGTTATTGGTATATGGGTTTGTGGTCCATATATGTTGGTCCTCGAAGTAGCTCATGTAAAGGCATGCAATGCTGGGAGCGAATGTGCTGCCCATAGATGTTCCATGGACTTGTAAATATAGTTGGTTCTCAAATCTGAAAAAAATTTCAGTGAGTGCCAACCGCATCAGAGAAGACACCCATTCAATGGGGGTAGTCCACTGCCAGTCTTCTTTCCTGAGAAGTTCCTCAATCACTTCAATGCTTTCTGCCTGGGGTATACTGGTGTACAGCTACTCTGCCCTCACTATACTGATAGGATAGGGACCTCCCAGCCTTTTAGTTCTCTCACATAAGGGGTCAGTATTGCCTTGAAGAAAGTCCGGGACCTTTATGGTCAATTTGGACTGAAACATGTCGGCACTAGGGTCTTAAGACCATAATATTCCAAAAAATACCCATTTTTAGAAATTTTAATTACCCAGACAGACCCAAGAATAAAGGGAAACCGGGGATCTGCCAGAGGTATTTTATCTTTAGAACCCCCTCTCCTCTTGTTAATCCAAAGAGCTCCCAACACTGTGGTTGAGCCCACCCCGACTTTTAGAGGTCGAGGTGACCCGATGATGAAACATGACACCATTAGGGTGTGTGAGGGTAATATAAACAAAATACTTTTTTTTGCGTACATTCATGGTTGGGTTAGGTACAACCTTACACTAGAGAGTTTCCTTACCCCCTCTACCTCTATCCTCTACCTCGGGTACAGTTTACTTGCTCAGACAACTGACCACTACGCGGTCAATTGGAGTATTTTTTGTTACCTTTTGAATATTTGCTTTTGCTGCTGTTTCTTTTGTTATCCCCTGCTTTTAACGTGGGGCTCTTCTTCCCCTCATACTTGCACTCTAATTGTGTTGACCACCGCTATTGCTGCGGGTCCGGGTCCCGGGGTGGGAAAAACATCGGCCGCCATCTTTGAGTGGTGTTTTGCCGAGAGGGGGGCGGTGACTATGAGCGGACTAGCGCTCTGTGGGATCTGATGCTCGCCTACATATAGCTCCCTTGCGAGCGCAGCGGGATCGCGCAGCGGGGGCGCCTACGCAGCGCCGGAGTCACGCCTGAATCCAGCCCGTCTGCGCCCGTCCGCGCCAAGGACGCGTTGGGCGCGGCAGGACACTATAGTGCGGCAAGTATGATTCTGCAGTACTCTAGTCAGGCTCTTCACCTGATTAGAGAAAGTCTGCCCTCTTGTCCGCACTCGGCACAGTATCCCCTATGCAGTCCCCATACCTGCCCGTGTGGTTGGTGGGAACTATCGGCATCAACGATGGCTCCCAGTCAGACACTGCCACATCGTAAGAAGGAATCTCCTCCTCCTTGTGCCATTAAACTCTGGCACCATAATGTCAGATCCCTGTCGAAACACCATCGAGATATTTTTGAACTCATCTCGCTAGAAGGCCCTGATGTCTTCATTATGACGGAGACCTGGCTTGGCGATGAGGACTTGGCCATTACTAATCTGGCCCTCCCCCCGGGCTACGCAATCCATACTTTAAACCGCAAGGGGAGAGGTGGAGGTATAGCGTTGGCTTTTAAATCCTGCTTCACCTGTACTTGGAAGCCTATGGATTTGACCGGCGCAGAGTGTGCCCATTTTTTCATTAGTATTAGCCAGCATCAAACACTGTCAGGTCTTTTGATATACCGCCCTCCGGGGAATGACAGTGCTTTCAGGAAAGCTCTTCCTGAGCTAGTAAGTTCTCTTTCTCTGTTCTCCTCCAATATTACCATCATCGGCGATCTCAATATACACTTTGATGCCATGGAGATACCAGCGGTTAGAGGTCTATTGGACGACCTTGAAGCAGTACAGCTACCCCAACTGGTCCGTCATCCGACCCATGAGGGTGGTCATATTCTTGATCCGGTCTTTACAAACCTTCAATTGGCCGAGGTCTCACCCCCTAGGCCCATGGGATGGAGTGATCATTATCTTATTGAGCTTGTTATCACAATGGTGATACAATCTACCGGGAAGCCTGATAAAACATCTTTTAGGCGACCCTGGAAAAAGCTCAAATTGGAGGATTTCCATCGTCTCCTGATCACTACACCTCTGGCTCATACGGATAACGTTGAAACCGGGTATAACATCTTCTGCGCCTGGATTGTTCAAGCCCTTGACGTACTAATCCCGGCCAGATGGAGTAGGAATCGATGCTCTCAGCCCAATCCCTGGTACTCGGAGGCACTCAGGTATATTAAAGCTACCTGCCGACAAGCCGAAAGAGCGTGGAGGAAGAACTATGATAAAGACCTGAAAGTATGTTACTTGGCTAAGGTAAAGGCATACCATAGAGCTGTCTGCCGGGCCCGTGCTGACTACTATGCACGGGAGTTTCAGGCAAGTTCCAACCCATCCAAACTGGTTTTTAAAATCTTGAAGGAGCTCACAGTGAACAGACTTCCTACTACGGAGATTTGCTCCCTTGCCCACTGTGAGTCGTTAGCCAGCTTCTTTGTGGAAAAAGTAAAGGCCATATATCGCTCTTTTCCCAAAGTCGATCCTGATAGTACGATCTTAGCATTGCGTACTTCCCAGTGCTTGGCCTCTTTTCCCATACCATCAGACAGGAGTTTAATCTCCTAGCGGCCAAGGTTAAGTCTGGCTCTCCGGACGACCCTTTGAGACCTGCCCAGTTTTTGGACTCAGCGCCCGTTTGCCTTCCTCCTATTCGCCATCTGGTGGAGCTATCCCTTACCACCGGTTCAGTTCCACCTAGTTGGAAGGCTGCCTGTGTCATGCCCATCATAAAAAAACCCAGCTCGGATCCGTTGAAGCCGGAGAGCTATCGACCATCTCCCTCCTTCCCTGGGTGGCAAAGATCACAGAGGCCCATGTGAATAACATCTTAACAAAACATCTGGCTTCTGAACACCTACTTGATCCTATACAGAATGGTTTTAGATCTGGACATAGTACAGAGACGGCACTCCTATATATGGTTGAACATCTCCGCTCTGTACTAGATGCAGGTCAAACGGCGGCACTGGTCCTTTTGGACCTTAGTGCCGCCTTTGACACTGTATCTCACACCATTCTCATTCGTAGGCTGGGTGAGGCTGGTATTTCAGGCAGGGCGTTGGATTGGTTTCAATCATTCCTTTCGGAACGATCCTTTCAGGTCGTAGTGCCACCGTTCAGATCTAAGCCGCATGCCATCACCCAAGGAGTCCCGCAGGGCTCGGCGTTGAGCCCCACTCTCTTCAACCTTTACGTCCAACCTTTGGCGGAGGTTGCGAAGAGTTGGGGTCTCACTATGTTATCATACGCCGATGATACCCAGTTGGCGGTGGCTCTTAATGGGGGCTCCGACCAACTGGCATCTATCTTTGCGGATGGTTTGAGGGCTGTTGCTAGTTGGCTTACCGCCAACTGTTTACAACTCAACGCCCTCAAAACTGAGGTGATGGTACTGGGGAAACATCCTGATCTGTGGGGTGCTAGTTGGTGGCCTAAAGAGTTGGGACCTCCTCCAAAACCTGTTTCAGAACTGAAAAACCTTGCCGTATGGTTGGACTTTAAGCTGACGTTCTCGTTCCATACCAAAAAGGTGGCATCCATGTGCTTTGGCATTCTGCGTGGTTTGAGGCCTATCCTCAAATTTTTCGATGCCCCTACCCGCCAGATGGTAATACAAGCCAGCGTACTATCAAGACTCGATTACGCGAGCTCTCTGTTCGTGGGCGCCAATCAGGCGGAAATCCTGCGACTCCAACGGGTTCAGAATGCGGCAGCCAGGACCCTAGTGGGCTTGCCGCGCTTCTGCTCTGCCCGTAGCACAATCTATAAATTACATTGGCTGCCTGTAATTAGATGCATAGAGTTTAAAACCCTTTGCTTTGCTTTTAAAATTCTTAAAACTGACACTCCTGCCATCCTTCAGCACCTTTTGACCTTCGTTCTGCCGGCCAAAATTTGGCACTTGTTCCTCGTTTCCAGAGATGTAGACTGGGTGGCCGATCATTTACGGTTCTGGCCTCCAAATTGTGGAACGAACTCCCTCTCTACATTCGGTCTTTAGAAGACCTTTTGTCCTTCAGGAATGCTGTCAAAACTTATTTTTTCCCTTTGCCTTATTAATCACCCCCCATTCTTTTCTGTGTTGTTGGTTATGTTACCTTCTCAGATATAGCGCCGGGACGCCCCTTTGCTGGGGCAGCTGTGCGCTCAAAAATTCAATTAACATAACATTAACATAACATTGTGATTGGAGTACCTCTCTTCTTCAGCATCACCACTTTCAAGAAGACATTCAGGTCCAGATTTCCTAAGATTAGGTGCAATGCAACAAAGGAAGACAACTTACTGTGTTGCACAGGGTCAAATGGAGAGAAGGAATGTTCTATATATACCAAAATATGGTGCATTCCTGCAATTTCTCTGTGCTGGTGTACTATGCACTGCTTAGTGCCAACACAGGCACCCTCGTACAAGTGTGCCTGCATTACAGGCAGGATTGTTTTTGTGCAGGAAGAACCACCTTCCTGCACACAA
The DNA here is from genome assembly GCF_964261635.1 of Lissotriton helveticus. Classification (NCBI taxonomy): domain Eukaryota; kingdom Metazoa; phylum Chordata; class Amphibia; order Caudata; family Salamandridae; genus Lissotriton; species Lissotriton helveticus. The sequence goes on from NC_136063.1 coordinate 853,116,934, forward strand.
ACAATCTTGTATGCAAATCAGGCACCCTTGCAGCGTGGTGCAAGTGTGCCAGCGTTGGTGCTGGGGTACCAAAATTGCACCAGCACAAAGGAAAAGGCAAGATTGTCACGCAGCAAATAAAGTTTGAAATGTGTAATGTTACACATTTGGAGCCCATCACTAAACAGGCAGAGAAGCACTGCTGCTGCATCCACCTCTCCAAATGATTTTTGGGGAATTATGGGGATTGTAGGTAGCAGGTGTCCACCAAGCACAGGATAATGAATTGAATACAAGTGGCTTGTTAGTAGGGCTCTGGGTGTCGAGGTAGACCTGTGGCTTATTAATTTTCATGTGCTGTATCCTCAGGTGGCCAGATGCAGCAAGCATTGGCAAAGTCAATAGGTCTTGCCTAAATGACCTATTAGCTTTGTTAATGCTTTTTAGCCATGCTGTACAGTATTGCGGCTGTGCAGCACTGCTAAGAAAAAAAGAAAATGCAGTAGCACGTCTTCCTCATCATTTTGTAGGTGCACATATGCATTCAACATGCATGTGTGTGCATACAAAAAGATTCATATTTTCAATTTTCCATGCGATGGACAAACACAAAGGCTGAAACGAAGAAAGTCATCCATTAGAAAGCAATCAAATAAGAGTGCCCGTAAAGCCAACAAATGGCAAGCAAAGGGTGGGCTTCGAGTCCTTGTATGTTTTTCGTAAGGTCACCTTGGATCTGATTCACAAAGGTAAATTTACACAAAAAAGTGTAAGTTCATGTTTGTGAATCAGGTCCACTGTCTTTCTCAACCAGACACCTTATGATGTCTGGAAGGCTTAGCCTAAAAACGACCAGAGGATAGTTTGAAATAGATGACAAGTAAATGCTATGTCATACACATAGTAACTGTGAAAGCAGTGATCTAGAAATTGATTGAAAGCGTGAAAGATTTGAATGTATTTTTTATACTTCAACTTTAGGTCATATTATTCATTGACAAATGTCATTGTACTGAGTAAATACCGTCAACAGTGCTGCTTGACAGTTGCAACTAAGGGGCAGATTTACAAACCCCTTGCAGCACTTTTGTGCTGCCGTTGCGTCACTTTTGGGACGCAGCGGCGGCATAAACAATGCGGCCAATTTACAATGTGACGCATCTAGGGAGATGCATCACGTTGTAAAGCACTGCGTCATATGATACCGGCTGTCAGGTATAATGTATGCAGGGTGGGCGTTCCTTCGCTGGAAAGTCTCATAGAATTGATGCAGTAAAATCTACGAGATTTCACTGCGCCACTTCTAGGATGCTACTGAGTCAAAACCTTACGCCTGCTTGATGCAGGCATAAGGAGTGACGCATGAGTATAGGCCTCCCCATGCATTACTGGAGTTGCGTCGTGCTTGCGACACGACTCCAGCAATGCGTGACTTTAGGGCCAATCCTTGCACGTATTGTAAGTACAGCGCATCCATGGTGGCGCAAGGGTATCGCAGGCTGAAGCAGGGAAACTGAAGCATCAGATGCGTCAGTTTCTTGTAAATCTGCCCCCATGTGTACATTACAAATTCAATGTACATTGTATGAAGAGAGGGACTGTGTATTCAACAAACTATGTAGCTTTTCATTGAAACGATGGCATATTCAACAAGCAATGGAGTTTCCCCTGGAAATGCAACACATGCAGATAAAATGCACCTCCTCATATATTTTTCAGCTAGGGAAATGAGCAATTTTCTGTGAAGCAGTAAAATGTTAACACAGCTTGAAAAAAATATGTTTTAGTTCAGTGCTCGAAAACGGTTGTTGTTTTGTTTTTTCTTCCATCGATTTAACAATAATGCACAACAGATTGCCGCAAGGTGTTGCCTAGACCTCTAGTAGTCTCCCGAGTCTTGTCACTTCCTGGCGAGGATGTGCTGCCCCTTTTCAGGATACAGCGTCTCTTGGCCAAAGCCTTGATGATACAGACACTCTCAACTTCCAACCATCTGGTGTATAACTATTACAGAAATGTGTTTTGGCTGACATCTTTTTGGTCCTAGAAACCCAAGGCGCAGATTGCATGTTTTTATTTACTCGAATCATTGTTTCACGGCCATCAACTCAGAAAGGGCAACTTGCCATCACCATAAAAGACAGGTGTATTTGTCAATGCCTGATGCACTGCAATGCGTAGGCTATTGGCAGATTTGCTGAACTGAAATCAGGGGTGTAGAAAACATTAGACAGAAACAAATGTCGTTCTTATGAAACGTAGGAAAGCAGATAAGATTTAAAGAAGCAAGACGCTATAGAAAGAGGATAGTTCAAAGTGGAAAAAACACGTTGTCAATTGGGAATTGGAGAGAGAAACTCCAATGAGGAGAACACACTGTGGATTAGAAATTCCCTCATCCATTTTGAGGTTGCCCTAGTAAAAACTTTAGCTCCAAATTCTACACCGTGAACACAAAAATATACATAGAGATGGCAGCTTTGGGTCATCCCCTTCAAGCATTGGTCACTTTGGATGGCCCCCTCCAGCCATTGCTTATTCGTACTGAATAAAATCTTTCTAAACAAATAAAGAACAGCATTGTATGATCCTGATTAAAATATTTCAAAACATTCTTGCTAATCCACCAAGCATATAGCTATCGCCCTTTCCAACTGAAGTACCATTGCAGCTGCACTTTTCGTCAAACCGTTGGCACCTCATATCTAGGCAATACATATTGTTTATGAGGTAAGGAAACCATTTTTTTGCAGTGCTATCTAAAACCATGCTGCTGCAGTGCTTCTCACCTCCTTGCGCTCTGCCAAAACAACTCCTGACCATAGAGTTTGGTCTATGGTACATTCTACGCAAATGCAGGATTCTGAAGATAATGGTGAAGAAGTTATAGTTGGATAAGGCATTTACTTGTCATTTACACAGTAGGCCTGAGAAAACATCACCATCAAATGCAGCCCAAATGCAAAGTTCTGATTCATGGACATTCTCCAATGGGAATCATAGATACCGATGCCTCCATCAACATGATGACCTAACTCTCAATAGTCTGACATTCATGCTGCCTCAGTTTATATTTTCATGTATGGCAGCAATTAACCTCTTCATCTCTGGAGTGTCTTCAGAGTCAACCTTTCTTGCAATTGTCAAAATCAAGCATAGCACTTGAATGATGCTATAAAGCAAAACTCAACACCCCTAACCATTTCCAATTGACAGTTATCTCTTATCAAATGTAATAAGTGACGCACGGTTATACCTTTGGGAGAGGTAGGCCTTGCAGATAGTGAAAAATGCATTTAAGAGATTTTCACTACCAGTACATGTAAAACCTTAAAGTATATTTACTGACTCTTACAAACACTGCACACTGCCCTCTGGGCGTGTAAGGCCTACCCTAGGAGTGACGTACACGCATGAAAAAAGAATGTTTAGGCCTGGCAAAATATTTCCAGGTTGAAATGGCAGTTCAAAACTGCACACACAGGCTGCAGGGGAAGGCCTGAGACATGTTTAAGGGCTACTTAACTGGGTAGCACAATCAGTGCTACAGTCCCACTTGTACAACAAATTAACTACACGTCATTTGAGCTGCTGCTTTTTGCTTCAGACTCAGGCCATACAATGAATTCAATGGTCTGTAGTGTTTATTTACTCATCATTTATTCATTTATATATAAAGATAAAACTCATTTCTTTTTTGAGTCAGAACAAGGGAAAGACCTAATCCTTCCCATCATTTAACATACATTTAAATAAAATTGTTAAAAAAAAACATTACAAGAAATATATTAAACACAAAACATTTGTGAAACATGGTTACAGTCATTATTGAACCAGTCATCGTTTTTAGACAAGCAGCAACCAATAACCTGAATTTATCTTTTTCAAATGGTCTATTTTTTGAGATAACGAAGCTTCTCACCACTGGGAACATTATTCCTGGACCTGGTACTAGGTGATAGAAATTTTTTACCTATTCCTTACGAATGGTCAAAATTAATTCAGCGTATCCCCCTATGGTAGAGGTTGCCGACGCGTTTCGAGCCCCAGTGTAATTATTGGGGTTCTCTTGAGGGCTTAGACTTGGACTGGGTAGAATCTGTAATAGAAGGCCAAACACATTCAATAGTTAATTTCTAGCCTCTCCTAAATTTATTTTAAGGTTTGGTCAATTTGTAGCTATAATTCTGTCTTTTCTTGTACCCGTTATGGTTTTCACTTTTCACTTTTCGTATGTAACCTGTGTCTTAACTCGTGAGAGCTTTGGGTCTCTCCGTCTACAATATGAAAGCCAAGCAATTATAATTTGAAGTGCCACAATTTATGAGTATTGTTGAGCGCTAAATGTTCAAACGAACCAGCAGGCAACTTTCTTTCTAGTCATTCAACCAGCAGGCTGATTAGTTTGGGTCAGGTACCTCGTGGCAAACAATTTGGACGGTTTGTTACTCTCAATCTGAACAAGTTATGATGTATCCTTTCGATTTTCACTCTGAAAAAAATAAAGCCAGCATGTGAATAGTGTCTAGTCAGAAAGCACTTCCAGCAAGCGCTCATATTAACGTTTATCCACGTTCTTCCATGTGCGCTTTCTCTGACTTGCTTTGTGTGTTTACTCTGAACGGTTAACACAGTGATTTCTGGTTCCCGAGTCATTTTAAACTCGATTACTCTCGATGTTTTGAATATTGAATTCTGGGATTTTGAGTGCACACTGCATGGAGTAGCATTTTAGTTAAGTTCTCGGCTTGACTTATCTAAGGCACGCATTTACATTAGTTCTGCCTATTTCTGACATTTCACTCAAGCCATTAACAGTGCTGTTGAATCTTAGAATTAAATAGGCTTCTTTTCGCAAAAATGCCGCCTCGGTGTCCCCTCCTTCGGATTCGGTATTGTTACACTTAGAAAGAATAGTCCACTTGAGGTCTTTTTCGCGATGGTTCTTTTCAACGAAGTGGCTCAAGATCTGGTCAGTTACTACCTTTGTTTTGATTCTTTTTAAGTTTGAAAAGCTTTATTGAATTGAATAAAACAATGTAAAACATCAGTACAACAGCATAAATAAAGAGCATCAGGAAACAAAATAGTTATGGAGAATAATGTGCCATCATAACAAGAAAAGCCCCAAGGGGGGAAACACTATACATATGAAAGAATGCTTTTATAACTTTTCATTTTGTGGGGGGAAGAGAGAGAGAGAGAAGGAAAGAAGAAGGAAAGAAGGGGGAGGGAAGGGGAATAACAGTGAAAAATAAATGATAAACAGAGTAAAGATGTATAAAATAATAAAAGTATATAAAAATTGTAATAACAGTAATACTAATAATAACAATAACAGGTGATCATGAGGCACTTTTAGATAAATAGTCCGTTAAAGAGGACCAAAGTAAGTCACGTTTAATCAACATCGGAATAGAAGAAGCACATGCACGATCTAATCTGTGATGATGGCAGAGTAAATTCCACCAAGCATTATAAACCACATTTTTGGTATCTTTCCAGTTAGTTGTTATGATTTGAAAAGCAACAGCAATACAGAGATCAATAAATTTACGAATATGAAGCGGGACATCCCAAACAGGGGCCAAACCACCCAGAAATACAGAAGAAGGAAGAAGAGGAACATTAGTGGACAAAATCTTATTAAGTGTACACCAAATGTGGGACCACATAAGGTGGACCTTAGGACAAAGAAAGAACATGTGAACCAAATCACCAGAAGTGCATGAACAAGACCAACACTTCTTAGCATCTAACAATTTAAATTTGAATAAATGTAAATGTAAATGTACAGGAATTTATATAGCGCAAATCACCAAGCGGTCTCTAAGCGCTTGCTTAGGGAACCCGTCCTGGTATTCCCCTGTGAGATAACCCCGGCAGGGTATCCGCAAGGTGAAAGCCAGGCATCCCGCCGCGAGGGGCCGTTGTGGAGATTAAGCAAGCTATTGCCCAGAGTCGCAGAGTGTGAACCCGTGAATCGAGTAGGCACCGGAGCGAGAATGATCGAGTCCATGGACATTTTAGGACTCAAGACCCCGCCGAGCCGGGAATTGAACCCTGGTCCCTGGCTGACCTCTGCTTCCAGGTCTGCCTCCTCTAACCAGTGAGCCACACTTCTCCACTGAATAAGTCACAGGGAGTATAAAATAATCTAATATAAAAAAAGTAAAGGGTTTGTGTGGACCAAATAGAGTCCCATGTAAGTGAGGGAAAAGTTTGATTAAGGTCTGATTCCCAGAGAAGTCCGAGGTTAGTTTTAGGCCTATCAGAAGGTGAGGGAGAAAGTAGTTTATAAATAGCAGAGGCCTTAAGGGGAGCCTGAAAGTTTGGTGGAGAGGCAAGAAGGGGAGGTGAGGAGGGAGAAGGGATGTGTTGCAAGATAATAGTGGATAGGTTAGGTAGAAGTTCGTGAAAATGTGCACAGTATTTGTTAGAGATACCAAAGGAGTCACGAAGTGCTGAAAAGGTTAATAAGGAATTGTTAGAAATGAGTTGTCTATAAGCGAGAATTCCTTTATCGATCCATTCCTTCCAAAAGAGCGCCCGATTGCGTAGTTTAAGAGATTTATTATACCAGAGTGGGGTATTCAAATGAAGAGTAGATGGGACAGAGAAGGAGCGGAAAAGGGCAAGTGTTAAAGCTTTGGAGTGTTTAAAAATAGGTGAAAGCAGCTTAGGAGGTGGTTGAGTGAGATTGGAGGCAAGAAGAAAGGAGAAGGGGTGAAGTTGAGCCAATTCCAGAGAGCTCCAAGACGTAGTAGGAGGAGATGAGGTTTCGAGAAGGAAAGGCCAAATTTGCTTGAGAGAAAAAGCAGAGTGAAAGCGTGAGATGTTGGGGAAGTTAACACCACCAAGATGTTTAGGTTGTTGAAGACGGAGAAGAGAGACTCTGGCCTTACGCTTATTCCACAGGAATTTGGAAAAAAGACTATTGATAGACTTAAAAAAGAAATGGGGGAGATAGATAGGAAGCATGGAAAGACAGAAGTTCACGATAGGAAGGAGCATCATTTTAATAGTGGAAAGACGACCCCACCAGGAAAGAAAAAGAGGGGACCAACGCTCTATAAGAGAAGAGAGCTTTTTAAGTATATCGGAACGATTAAGCCTGATAGTTTCTCTGATGGTGTTAGCATATAAGACACCAAGGCATTTATTAGAGCCAGAATTCCATTGGAAACCGGAGCCCTGAAACATGTGAGGAAGACAAAATTTATTGAGGGGAAGGACTTCTGTTTTATCGATGTTTAATTTATAACCAGAAACTGAGGAGTAATCATGTAGTAAAGAAAAGAAAGCAGGGAGAGCAGTAGCAGGGTTGGAAATGTAAAGCAGAATATCGTCGGCGTAAGCAGTAAACTTAATCTCCACATCTTTATAAAGAAAGCCAGAATAGGAAGGGGATTGACGAATTTTCTCAAGGAAAGGTTCGAGAGCCAAAATAAAGAGGAGGGGGGAGAGTGGACAGCCTTGTCTGGTACCTCTATGAAGGGGAAAATAATCAGATTGCATACCATTAATCCATATAGAAGTAGAAGGAGCAGAATAAAGCAAATGAACTAATTTAAGAAAAGTGGGACTGAAACCGTGCCAGCGCAGGGCACCAAACATAAAATCCCAATGGACACGGTCAAATGCCTTCTCGGCGTCTAGAGTAATGGCCGCCAAAGGGCTATCCATTTTTGCAGAGAGATGAATGATATTGAGAAGGGTCCTAGAATTGTCTGTAATGGATCTTCCCTTAACAAATCCGGATTGATGAATGTTGACCAAATTGGGGATGATGGAATTAATCCGTAGAGCCAGAAGTTTTGCATATAATTTACAATCAGTATTAATGAGAGAGATGGGTCGATAGTTTTTGCACAGGGAAGGGTCCTTATCTTTTTTGGGGAGAAGAACAAGCATAGCTTGCGTGAAAGAGCCTTTGGATTCACCAGAGGAGAGAAAGTGATTAATTAACTGGAGCAAGTGAGGAACCAGTACAGATTTAAATTGTAGAAAGAAACGAACAGTAAAGCCGTCAGGGCCAGGTGTCTTATCTTTGGGGAGGAGAGAGAGGGCAGCAAGAATTTCTTTTTCTGAAATCGGGGCATCAAGAGAAGAGAAATCCACCAAAGGAGTAGGAGGTTTAGGGACAGAATTAAAGAAAGAATCTAATTGCTCTACTGAAGGGGAAGACTCAGGGGTATAAAGAGAAGAATAAAATTGAACAAAGCAATCCAGAATTTTGGCATCAGAAGTTTGGGGCGAGCCTTGTGAATCTGTAATCGAGACTATTTTAGATTTCTGTTTTTTAATTTTGAGGTAATTTGCCAGAGCCCTGCCAGCTTTATTACGACCACCATATATCTTTGCATTAAATTGAACCACCATATATCTTTGCATTAAATTGAAGAAGCTGATTGGAGGCCGATTCCCAAGAATGTTTATTAAATTGCATTTTAGCAGTAATGAGAGAGGATAAAGAATCCGGAGAATTGGAAGTGTAATAAAGATGCTCAAGTTCTTTGATGCGTTTTAGATAGGAAGAAGCCTGGGAAAGCGCTTTCTTTTTTTTACGTGACACAAAATCAATAATAGAACCCTGAGCAGTGGCCTTAAAAGCATCCCAGAGAAAATGAAAGTCAGAGGAAGAGTGAGAGTTAGTAGTGAAAAAGTCATCCATGAAGTGAGTGAAATGTTCAATGAAAGTGGGATCAAGTAAAAGGGAGTTATTAAAGCGTCATCTGCGGGCCTGAGGCAAAGGAGAGGGGTAGTCCATATCTAAAATAACCGGGGCATGATCTGAGATGAGGATAGAGCCTATTTCTGAGTTGGTCATAAATTGGAAAGCATGGTGGGAGAGAAAAATATAATCAATACAGGAGAGGGAATTATGCACAGGAGAAAAAAAGGAAAATTCCAGAGAGTCAGGGTGGGACAACCGCCATGAATCTATAAGGCCTCCTGAGGAGATGGATCTATGGAAGGACATTTGCATTTTATTGGGAATGTAACGAGCTTGTGATTTGCGGTCCAAAAAGGGGTCCATCAATTGATTACAATCCCCCCCAACAATCAAATCTTCATTAGCATTAGAAGAGAGAAGGGAGGAGAAATCATTCCAAAAGGAGGAATCAATGCCATTCGGACCATAGACATTACAAAGAGAGAGATGAACATTATTAACAGTACAATCAAGGAGCAACCATCTACCGTTAGTATCAACAGTTTCATTTAGAATTTGAACAGACAATGCTTTATGAAATAAAATAACAACACCATTTTTGTGATTAGTAGCAGGAGAGCAGAAAACATCCCCAACCCATTGTTTACATAACAACGATAACTCCTGTGTAGAAAGATGTGTTTCTTGTAAAAAGGCAATTTGACATTTTAAACGATCAAGATGAGATAAAACACGTTGTTTCTTGATAGGGTTGCGAAGACCCTTAACATTCCAGGAAATTAGTCGAAAACCTTTCATAGGAGGAGATTAAGGGGAAAGGAAAAAGAGAGAGTAATACAGGTAAAAAGAGGGAATATATAGAGAGATTGGCAAGGAGAGATGGGGACAAGCCAAATATAATAAAAAGAGGAACGATGGAAATAGGAAAGAAACCCAAGTAGAGAGAGCGAAAGAAAAAGGAGCAATGCCAACATGGGAAGGTGAGATGATAAGAAGTGAAGAGATAGAAACGGCGGAGAAAAAGAAGAAATGATTAATAACGCAGTGCCAAAAGGAAGGTGGAAAGAAGTAACTCACAACAAACATGGTGAAATAGAAAAAGGAGCAGAATAAACCCCAAACATAAAAGGAAAGAGATATCAAAGAAAGACGATACAATACCATCATAAGGAGGTGCAAAGGGGGAATGAGAGAAAATGAGAAGAATGGATTAGAGGAACAAGTACCATTGCATCGGAGAAAAGGAAAGAAGAGTAATAGGGGAAGGATGAGTGAAGTAAAACATGTTGAGAGAAACCAAAAAGGAGAAGCAAGGAAAGGAAAGGGAAGTAAGTAGGAAGGAAGAAGCGAGCCAAAAGCAACCCTAGAGAAGGACAGCAAGAAGAAGGATGGCGAGAAGAACCAAAAAGGTTCCAGCCATACAGAACACGTAACAAAAAGGACAATGAAGTGAGAGCGAGAGCAGCGAGAAAAGACGACCGCACAAGAAGAAAAATATAAAGGTCGAGAACACAGTCCGAGGAACCAGAAGAAGAAAAGACTAGAAAAAGAAAAGAAATACAAAGAGAACCAAGGACTGAGCACGACATAAGAACAAATGAAGGAGACTTACCGAACAAGTATGCAGGGAATCAGCGTACTGGGATGACGGAAACGAACGATGACACAATACAATGGAGAGGATGGCAAACGGAACAACAGGAAACGGACCTAAGGAACGATAAAAACAAAAGAGTGAGGTGATATGAAAGGAGACAACAAGTCAACACATGGTAGACAATAAAATAAACACAGAGACAGAGACATTGTAAGCTAAGAGCCGCTTTGTTCCATGGAATCGTCTCTGTGGGAATGGATGAACCTGCGGAGATCAGCCGGATCCTCGAAGCTGTAAGAACGTTCCTTGTATGTAACCTTGAAGAAACAAGGATGAATTAGACCATATCTAGCGTTCATGGAACGAAGCGTAGGCCGCAGGTCCAGAAATTCTTTTTGACGCGTCGCAGTCGGTTTGGAGACATCTTGAGAAAAAAATAGTTTGTGGCCTGACCATAACAGTTGCTTGTGTTGATTGGCTGAGTGGAGAATAGTCATGAGGTCAGAATAGAGAAGAAAATAAGCAATAATGCCTCTAGGTTTTGAAGATGAGGAGGAGTTTTTAGGACCCAGATGGTGTGCTCGTTAAATATTGACATCCACATGTTTAGGCATACCAACAATTGGTAAGACTTGAGTCTTCAAAAAAAGGATGATGTCAGACCCTTCAGAATTCTCCGGAACACCATAAATACGTAGGTTGTTGCGTCTATTTCGATTTTCCAAATCTTCAGACGTTTTCTTGAGGACCTGAACCTCCTTAGTGAGATTGACCAGTTTGGCGGCAATATCTTGGGCGTCACTGATTTTTTGCTCAACATCAGTAACCCTTTTGTCAAGATTAGACCACTTGTCATCCAGCCTTTGCAGGGTAGCAGTAGTGTCTGCAATAAAAGGGCGAATTAAAGCGAAGTTCTTCCATAAGGTCCTCAAGAGTGACAGGAGGCGGAGACTTGGAAGGAGATGGTGGGTCCTTTTTGAGGCGTTTGCCCACAGGTGTAGAATCCTTACGTGAGGTGGGAGCAGCATTGGAAGCTTTTGTAGTATGTCCTTTCTCCATATTGGCAAAGCCAAAAAAAGAGAAAGATTAAAGGCGTAAGTTAAAGTATGAGCAGCGTACCGTAGGATGAGGGCTGCAAAATATCAAAAGGAGCAACGAAATGCTGAAAGAATGTGCCACCGGGAGTCTGCAGAGCACAAAAAGGAAGTTGGAATGGGCCCAGGAGATGCAAAACCTCAACAGAACAATGTCAAGGCAAGTGTTGAGGTAAATGGTAGAGGCCAAGGTCCGACGACAAAGGGAAAGCCAAGAAAAGACACCAAATGCCACAAAAGAGTTCAAATGCCCTTAAAAACCATTATAATAGTAAAAAAAAACAAGGCCATTGGGCGATATTCCTCAAGTGGGAACATTCTGGGTGGTTTAGAAGCAAAAATTTAAAAAAACGGTGAAAAATAAAAAACAAAATGGCGTCCGTTTCCGAGGTAATTGCATTTATGCAAAAAAATGCCCAAAACGATCAGGAAAGCGTGCAGAAACATACCCATGTGCTGGGGGGCAGTTCCAACGCTGGAAATGGCCGTTTCCGCCGAGAAACGCCTTCTAGGAACGGAACCTTCGCAGCAGAAGCGCAGCCGAAATCGTGGAGCTCAGGGGGGAGCTGCCATCTTGATCGCCGCGTTGCGCGCCCTCCTTTGTTTTGATTCTTGACCGATAAATCGTGACGCTTGAAACTATAATTGTTCGACTTTCATATTGTAGACTGGGACCCAAAGCTCTCACGAAAAAAGACACTGTATAAATACAAAAAGTGAAAAGAGAAAACCATAACAGATACCAGAAAAGACAGAATTATAACTACAATTTGTACAAACCTTAAAATAATTTTAGGAGAAGCTAGAATTTAACTGTTGAATGTTTTTGACATTCTATTACAGAATGTACCCAGTCCAAGTCTAGGACCTGGTGAGAGCCCCAATAATTATACTGGGGCTCGAAATGCATTGGCAACATCTATCAATAGTGGTATACGCTGAATCAATTTTGTCCATCAGCAGGGAATAGTTTAAAAAATCCTATCACCTACTAGGTCCAGGAATAGTGATCCCAGTGGTGAGCAGCTACGTTATCTCAAAAAAGAGACCATTTGAAAAGGATAAAATAAGGTTATTGGTTTCTACTTGTCTTGAAATGATGACTGGTTCAATAATTAATGTAACCCATGTTTCACAAATGTTTTGTGTTTAATGTATTTCCTTTAATGTTTTTTGTAACAATTTTATTTAAATGTGTTTTAAATGATGTATGAGGTCTTTCCCTTGTTCTGACTCAAAAAACAAATGAGTTATATCTTTATATAAAAAAAAGATGAAATGATGAGTAAATAAACACTACAGACATTAGAATTCATTGTATGGCTTGAGTCTGAATAAGTAAAAATCAGCTGTTCAAATGTTGGCTGGTTAATTTGTTGTTCTGATGTTGATAGGCCCTATCTAGCCGTGGGAACTAGGGTTTAACCTCTTTATAAGTCGCAGTCCCACTAGTATCATTTATTTTACAGAATCTGACTACAGGTTTTGCCACTTTACTAGAGACTTACAAGTAAGTTAAATGTACCAACTGAGAGTAAACCTAGATCACCATGTTTAAACGTGAGTGCACAAGCACTTTAGCACTGATTAGCTGTGTAAAGTGGGCAGAGTCCAAAAACTAACAAAAACGGTTTCAGAAAACAGGAGGGTGAAGTCAAAAAGTTTGGGTATAACCCAGTAGAGAGGGCCAAATCCAACCCTCTGCAACAGGGCAATGTTGAGTCCTTAGGGACTTGAATCTACATTTAGTTCAGTTTCCTTGGTCTAACCATAATTTTGGAGGGTGATGATTGCGGACAAAGCATCCTTATTAGCTTGAAATGTTTTTTTGATATATGGAGTTTCTTTGACAAGTAGAGGTAAACTTTAGAAGATAATCCAGTGGGCTAGTGTGGCAGGTTAGATTGTGACCAAACGTCCAACAGTACATCGCCATCCCCATGCGACTTCTCACCTGTGAGATTCATTTGAGTGGTGTAGAAACTTAGAAAGATTGGGTGAAACTCCACCAACTTAAAATTGCTGCTTAAGAAAGTTGTATTTAGGAATTAATGGTTATTGCCATTTAACAGAGACAACAGTTTCGCAAGCATTGAATAATGGCTGTGATTCTGGTGTTATGTTCACCTATACTATCTGCATGTACTAGAATGTCACCAATGGCATTAGTTACACCTTGGAAACTAGAGAATACCTTTCAGTCACTGTTCTGGATGATCTCTGCAGCCCCTGATATTCCAAGGTTGAGGTATGGGTACCTTCTTAGACCCTTGTGTATAGAATCACTCATCCTATAACACCCCCCTAGATTGAGGATCAATTTGTAATAGCAAGACCTGAGATTAGTTTTGAAAATAGTGCAGGAGCCATTTGCCTGTCTACCCACAATCATACTTAACCCACTTGCTTTGGTTTTTAGGCAAAACCTATGAAAGCGACCCGTGAAGTGGGCTCCTCGGCTCTTAATTGTATTTGCTCCTTCCAAGTTGAGAAGCACTCCTTCAACATTTCTTGAGATATGACAGGCATTCTCAAGTGGCCCAGTGCAACAGGGTAGACAGATTTTTCAAATTAATGTTGAATTACTTTTTTAAAGTCTTTATTTTTAACTAAAACACTGAAACTTGAAATAGTTTCGTCAAGCTTTTAAGTGTGGATGCACAAAGCTACTTGAATAAATTGCAGGGTGAGGGGAATCAAGGGTAGTGATTTTAATGGGCTGTACCATTTAATCATGAGAGCACATGCTCAGTATCTGTTTTCCGGAGTTGCACTAGCACCTCATTGAAAGTAAGCTGACTGGCCCCTGGAAGCTTGCTGAGAAGGCAGACTTCTGGGCTAGCAGCAGAGAGGTTTATTTACAATGCCCTGCAGCACTTTTGCCCTGCTGGAGCATCACTTTTTTGATGCTCTGGAGACGCAGTATGCTGGCCCATATTTACAAGGCCATGCAAAGCCACCCTTTGTGTGCTGTAAATATGGAGTAAGGCAATTCCTTACTCTGTGTGGAAAGGGTGTTCCATGGGTGTTGCTGTGGGTGTTCCACCCAACACCCATGGTTTTTGATACTGCCTTAGATTCACAACATAGCGTAAATATGGAGCAGCACCTAAACGAATGCCTTCCTAAGGCACGCATAATGAGGAGAAATGTAAACATTCCTCCTCTTTTTTTCCTCTTTCCACATAGCATAATGAAAATGCCTCCTTTGATTCTTTTTGTCCAGGAAGGTGTCCCTTCTAGAACAAAAACAATCATGCCAACAACACAGACACCCTTGCACCATAGTGTAAGGGGAGTGTACCTGCTTTGGCGCATGGCTGCAGTTTGTGCGTCCGCCCTAGCAGTAGTCGTAGATCCAGCTCATTCCTGTCCTTTCTTTTGACATAGGGCAGCATAGCTAGAAGGCATGTGGCACTGTGCTACCCCAAAATATTATAAATATTCCCATTAGTGTCGAAGAAGGTATGTGGGAGTGACTCCAAGAAGAGTAGCTCTGGTTGGGGAAGTTAAAGATAACCCAGACAAGTTGCAGAATAAGGGGAGGAAAGGGTTTCCACTCCCCAGTTGAGAAACAGGGGTGTTGTTCTATTAGACGGTGGCCAAGAAAACCCATTTCCAACCTCGCTGCTTTGAGTGATCCTAATTTGGACACAAGCAGTCCAAAGAAACCATCCACTGGAGAAACCTCTACAAGGGTGGTCAACATGGCCTTAGCGGTAAGTAGTCTTCAGGGTCAGGTCATAGACCAAGCCATGATATCCCTTAGTTGGGAGATAGACTCAGGTTGTGAGCTGGTGATCCCACAGGGTGGGGGTGTCATTTCCACCAGGTGGAATTGAATGGTGTCCCAGTTACTGCTCTGAGGGCCACTGGGGCTAGCCACACCATGGTAGTAGAAAGGCTAGTTACCCCAGAGCAGTGCACCGGCCAGCTGTAGGATAACTCAGGCCCAAGGGCAGGATTTTTTCTGCCCCATGGCTTTTGTAGCCCTAGAATGGGGTGGGCAGATGACCCAGAGGAAGGACGTAGGTAGTCAATAGACTCTCATAGACTGCATTCTGGGTAATACGTTGCCTAAGGTATCAAGAAAACTGAGAGGGGTGGCCTCCCAGGGTTTTCTGGGAGTACCACCCCCAAGTGGAGAGTACAGAAGCCCAGATGTAGGGGCAAGGTAAGGAAGGGCTCCCCTTGACCCCTGTTCAGACTCAGGGTACACACCCTTGTCAGAGTGACCAGTTTCAGAAAAACCACCCCATAACTGGTGAGAGGTAGATTGGAAAAAAGGGTGCAAGGCACCAGTGGCTACTGATACAACTATGAGAAACCTCTGAGGTCAGAGAGCCCCTGATGGCCTGGAGCCTGGCTCTGGATACTGACAGCTGTCAGTGCCCGCTGTTTGTTGTCCTTTTGGAGAGAGTTTTTCTTGGGTTGGGGACAGAAGTCTGTACCCTGAGGTGAAATGGACGTCATCACTTTGTTGCCTAGAGTGGTGCTTTCTGCCTATAGGGGTGCATCTGTGAGCAGGCTATGGTTAGGTGCTGCAGAGATGGGGTCCACAGGTGAGGAGAATGGTTCCCAATGGGTCAGTCCAGTGACTCAGGAGAGTGTAGACAGAGGGATCGAACTGGGTTCAGAAAGGCGTAGAACTGACAAGTGCTCCTGCATTAGAGGGCCCTTGTCCACAGTCTATCGCCTAAGCAGGAATTAGTCTACCCTGGCTTTAGGCTGGGGGGTGATGTGGAAAAGGACCTTAATACAGGGTTTTTGCTTTTCTAATCCCCTTTTTGCAGAATCATTTGTGTTGGTCCAAGGACTCTGTACACTTTATCAATTGTAACCAGTGCTAAAGTGCTTGTGCTCTCTCCCTAAAACATGATATAATTGGTTTACACTTGTTTGGCATATTTAATTTACATATAAGTACCTATTAAAGTGCACTACATGTGCCCAGGGCCTCCAAATTAAATGCTACTAGTGGGCCTGCAGCTCTGATTGTGCCAGCCAGTCAAGTATCCTTTTAAACATGTCCCAGGTCTGCCATTGCAGAGCCTGTGTGTGCAGTTTACACTGATATTTAAAACCCCTTGCTAAGCTTAAAACTCCCCTTTTATTACATATATATCAACCCTAAGGTAGGCCCTAGTTAGCTCATAGGGCAGGTTGCTATGTTACCCAAAGGTAGGACATGTAATTTTAAGCTTTACATGTCCTGGCATGGAAACACTCCCAAACTCCTTTTTCATTACTGAAAGGCCTACCTCTCACATAATATAAGCTGTAATTACTAATAGAGAGAAGGTAGATTTGGCAGGTTTAGCACCTATGGAATGGTAATGTTAAATCCCATTTATTGGCACAGTCATGTTCCTGCTGTTAGCCATTTAGTGCATGCTGCCTTTCTCTGATCAGGCTGGTGTGGTTGACAGCTGGGCTTTGTGTACTCCCCCCTAGACAGTCACACACAAAGAGAGCTTAGGTGTGAGTTCATGGTCGTCGATGGCTCAGCCTGACATGATAGGAGGGAGGTGCTGGGCTCAGCCTAACACTTACACCTGCATAGGTTGTGTCCTGTCCCCTGCATACCCCTTGTAGCGAGTTTGGATCCAGGCAGGAAGGTAGGACTTCTGCACACTTCAAAGCCCCTCTTTGGAGTCTCCCCCAGTTCAAAGGCACCAGTGGGTATTAGAACTGGGCCTCGGACCCTACTATTTCTGGACCTGTGACCACTCTGCCAGGAAGAAGAATTGCTGTGCTGCTAAAGGACTGCCACCCTGCTGGACGGCTGCTTTGCTGTGCTGCCCTGCTGCCTGCTGTTCTCCTATTTGGATGAGAAGGATTACACCTGCATCACTTAAAACCAGAGTTACTCCAACATCTTGCTGGCTTGCCTCCTCATCTGAAGTCTCAGGGGCATAAAAGATTTTCAACTCTTCTGCTGCTGCATCTGGCCTCTGTTATCTGTGAGTATGCCCTGCCAAGTGTTGCCACCTGAGTCCTGTACCCTTGAAAGTTAGGCCTAAGGTGCTTGCTTCAATAAAACCTGCACATCCTCTCCAGAATCGGAGCTTCACCAGCATTGCATGGATCAGAACTAGTGCATCTAAGCCATTGTGTAGATCCGAACTGGCGCATCGCATTCAGAACCAGCGTATCGCACCCAGAATCAACACATCCTCTGCTGCAGGAGCAGTAGCAACTCATCGCATTCGGAACCAGTGCATCCCACTTGAAACCGACACCCAGCTTCTTTTTCAACAGCGGTGCAGCCTGATCAAGGTAATTTTTTCAGTTTGCCTAACTGGGTATCTGTATGCAGGTCCCTGTATCCAGTCCGTATTCTATCATGGTCGACCTCAACTACTGACTTGGTACCAGGTAACACACATAAGCGCTTACTGCCTCTAAGTGCTATTTTGCAGTTTTCTTCTTTAAAAATTCATATCTCGACTTATTGGATTCTTTTTCGTTTTGGTCTTGCTCTTTACCTGGGTTTACAAGGAAAATTGTTCAAGTGCCTGGAGATTGCCCAGAATGGAAATGTGTGCTTGCTCTTGAAGACTGCCCATTGCACTTCCATTTTGCATCATGTTGAGGACCTTTGTTCATTGCTTTGAAGGAAATTATTCTTTTTTAAACCCTTGTTTCTGCACACAGAGCTTTCTCCTCTTCTTTTTGGAGAGGAGCATCAATAATTCCACTTCTAGAATACTTAATTCTTCGTATTTAAACTTTGGAGGTCACTTCTTTTGCTTTTTAGCTGTGCACGCTTGGAATAAGCTACAGTCTGATCTTTGGAGTACAATTAAGGAGCTGATCATTCATGAGCTTCTACAAACACGACTGTTTTCCTCATCCTAATGGCAGTGTTAAGGGTTATCTGCTAACCCTTGTAGTGCTTGGTTGTTCCAAGGAGTAGCTGAGAACTTTAAAAAACAAGCTTGTTCATTCTTCTGCAAACTTGAATCATGTTATGCATGACACCTTAAGTAAGTCCTGGATTGTTAGCCAATGGTACTTTCATGCTAGGAATTGGGGTTCTTCTTTTACCGTTATAGTTAAAGGGCTTAATAACCAAGCATGCAAAGTACGGTTGACTAAAACGTTAACTTGGCTTCAGTAGTCACAATTCGGATAGGGTCAATGGATATCTTATATTAAAAGCAGTCTTGATAAATGGCAGCAAATCACATTGCTGACTGAAAGGCATTTAAGAATATAAAAACTAGTAATTGCTTGAATACTGAAAATAATGGCAGTCAGTACTTGCCAAGCCACAATGTGAGAAATGCTCAACGGCTGGCAACAAAAGGCTATTATATATTAATCAGATGCTACACATAAAGTTTTACAGAATATTTCCGATGGAAAAAAGCATTGTGAAAAACATATCTTACTCGTTTACAGACATTGAGAAGCGTATTTTTTTACTCTCCAAAATAAAAAATGGAGATGGTAAGCTCTCAGTAAAGGAGATGTTTTTCATCTTTTAGTCTGATCAACATACCACAAAATTTTACACTGTTAGATTTAACACGATTCGATATCAACATACATACTTAAGAACTCAAAATGAGTACTCGGGGGCATGGCTAGCAGCCAAAGAAGATGGCTGCAGCCTAGAGAAGCTCCGTGCTTGACGTGTACTCCCCAGACAATCCTGTACTTAATCCGGCAATTGAACTCACTCAAACCGGGTGATGTAGCTCTGGAACATCAGTACCACAGCTCCTGAAAGTTTGGATCCCGGGCGTGCGACGGGACCGTGGAGCGCGATCGAGGCCTTGAAGCAGGTGTGAAGCCGGAACCCCACGTGACTCGTGTGCCGGTCGGAATGAGGGCTGAGATGTTCCAGGCCCCCTGCGATTGCCAAAACACTTTATGTGGTCATAACCTCTACTGGGGGAAATGCCTGATAGGTGAGCGCCCTGGCTGGTAAGGAGAACGACAACGGTGTCTCGAGTCGGCGCTGTACAATGGAACACGGCAATAAGATATCGGCTGTGCAGCAGATGTGAGGGTAACGTGGGCACTGATCGGGAGGGACCTCACAAACATCCACGCGGCCCTGCTCAGATCGCTGCGACCGATACCTCCCGCTGCGCACAAACCAGAGAGATATCTACTGATTGATGCTTTTGGTGCGGAGGCGGCGTGAGAGACCGGCGGAACAGGAACACTTATCAGCTCAGAGATAGTGGATCGCTAGGCCCCAAGTGAGTGAATCCTCCGTGTGTCCTGTCTGTCCCTTTGCCCGCCTTTACTGTGGTTGGCCCACACAATTGAACGACGTAGCCTGCAGCTCATACCGGCTCTGCTTTGGAATGCACATACCCAATTAAGGCTACATCTGAAGGCGGTCACACAGTGATCCTGTCTGCCTGAGTTAGACTGTGGGGATAATATACATAAGTGGCTGGTTGTGCCCTTTCTAGAAAACGGCAGGATCACCAGGGGGTCCCGAGCAGACACTGTGACAAGATAAACACGCCCTGCATGACGGAGCCCGGCCGCGGGGTGTACCATCGGGAACAGGAAAAACAAAAGGCCGCACAAGGACGGAGTCTCCGCGGCAGGAAGCAGTGAGTACTGGTTCCTCTCCCCCCCCCCCCCACCGAAGTGACCCACTGGACCCCGAGCGAAATGGGAGGACTAGGACAACGTATGATGCCCGGAACCAGGCTTGAAAAATATGCCTATCAAAAGGACCAGACATATACGCAACACTTACCCGCAACAAGCGGCAAAGATCGGCCAACTGAAAAATTTAAGGAGATCACTCTTCAAGATGTGATGGCCGCTCTACACCAGGTGCAAATGTCAATAGGTACGATCTCTACGGATACCATGCTACGACGTGCAGATGTCTCAAAGATGAGCACAAGACGAACTGAAGTGAAAACCAGCACAATGGCTCTCTCTACAGACACGGCAACAATGCAGAGGCAGATTCAAAAGCTGGAATTGGCGGGGAAACAAATGGCAGACAAACTCGACGACCAGGAAGGGCGATCGAGGTGGAACAACGTACGCCTGGTTGGGGTGCCGGAGAGCATGAAGGTGCATTAACATGTCAATGGGAAGGGCGATTTGATGCGATAACATGTCAATGGGAAGGGAGACCCTATAACTAGGTAACAGTCTACATCCCACCAACACTACACCAGAGGATTTTTCCGACCTTGGGAAAGTTTCTACTATCACTCCCACAAGGTGAACTAATAATGGGGAGCGACTTCAATGCAACAATGGATCCACTCATAGATAGGAAACCCCCAAGGGATCCCAGTAGTGCACATCTCAAATTGGTAGAATTTATCGAGGCTCTCGGCCTCCTAGACGTATGGCGGGTCAGATATCTGCTGGACCGGCAATTCACGTTCCATTCAGGAGTCCGCTCTAGATCTCTTCGTAGAGGACCTCACAACGTCGCAACTTTCTAGATGTCAAAAAATAATTGCGCAATCAGGAACTCAAAAATGCATTGCTCTACCCTGCAAAATTGAGAGTGGAGGCAGAAGGAAAAACATGGTTCTTTGAAACACCGTCCGAGGCTTCTGACTGGTTGGAGAGCTGGCGGCCTGCCGGAGGCCCCAGGAGACTGGGACCGAGGCAGAAGCAATAACTCATAACTACAGAGCGACTGGGCATGAGAGGAATGGCAGTGTCAGGCGGCCTTCAATAACACACTGATGAGAACTCAGACTGATTCCCTATGTTCTGAACAGGCAACCTACCAGACTTTACACTGAAGGCCCCACACAGAGACATCATAAACTCTTGATGTAGAGGCTCAGATGCTATGGGGTGATGCCTGACCGCAGTGGACCATGAGTAGTTGGGGAGACCTAATGGAGAGCACTGAGCAACTCTCCCCCTTACGCAAGTAAAAGGTATGGGGAAAAAGCACTCTGCTAAGTTGGGATGGCGGGTAGTTTTAAGTTCGCAGTGCAGGGAGGCAGGGAAGGGGGGGATGGGTACAGTTTAATGGGTTGCTTTTAGTTTTGGTACTGACCTGTATTGCACTATCTGAGGACATACATGGCAGCATTACACTGCACATACTACAGACGGCTCATCACTTTGACACAGATGGAGTCCTCCATGAAACGCATAGACATGACAACTGACGCTCCGGATACCCAAACATCAACTACCCAGACATCGCATCTTCCTTTTAAGGTGTTGTTATGGAATGTAAATGGTCTGGGTGACAAAATAAAACAAAGTTTTGTCCTCCAATACCTCAAACGTAAGGGTCCTGCTGTTGTACTGATCCAGGAATCACACCTGATGGGCTCAGCTTGTAAAGCCTTAGATCTATGGGGATTTAAAATGGTTGCACACTCTGAGTTCACGTCAGCATCTCGAGGGGTGGGGATTTTAGTTGATAGATGCTTCCCATTAATAGTGACTGGGTCCCGGACGGATGAGCTGGGGCGATTTGGTGCGATAACATGTCAATGGGAAGGGCGACCCAATAACTTGGTGACAGTCTACATCCCACGAACACTACACCAGATGACTTTTCCGGTCTTGGGCAAGTTTCTACTATCACTCCCACAAGGTGAACTAATAATGGGGGTGAATTCAACGCGACAATGGATCCACTCATAGATAGGAAACCCCCTAGAGATCCCAGTAGTGCACATCTCAAATTGGTAGTTTTTATCGAGGCTCTCGAC
Source organism: Lissotriton helveticus (assembly GCF_964261635.1). NCBI lineage: Eukaryota > Metazoa > Chordata > Amphibia > Caudata > Salamandridae > Lissotriton > Lissotriton helveticus. Next base: position 853,138,966 of record NC_136063.1, read on the forward strand.
CTCCTATACGGATGGCGGGTCAAATATCCGCTGGACCGGAAATTCACATTCCATTCAGGAGTCCACAATAGTCTCTCAAGATTGGATTACATACTTACATTAGCTAGTGGACTGGACGGGGTCTCGGAGGTCTCACATTTATCCAGGGACATATCAGACTATTCCCCGGTGCTCATTACATACACATCCTCTACCCCGAGAAGGTGCTGTTTCCCTTAGAAACAGGAAGATTGGTAAAGGCCTTCCAAAAGCGACTGAGGACTACTTTGCTGAAAAGCAGCATTCTGTCTCATCTCCTACGACTCTGTGAGAGGCATATACAATGGTACTACATGGGCAGGCCATTTCCCTGGCCATAGGTCACAAACAGGTCCAGCGACACCAGATTGAAAGTTTAGAACAAGGGGTGTCCTTAGAAGAGGCCGATCATGCCACAGATACAAGTGAAGATTCGCAACATAAGGTAAACCTTGCGCAGAGAGAATATAGGGCCTATGCCTGGGAAGAGGCTAAAACCAAACTCACCAGAACACAACACACTATTTACGAAATAGGTGATAAAGCAGGCAAGCTCTTAACATGGCTAGATAAACGGGAAAGGGATAGCAGGTGGGTGGCACAGATCCTGTTAGAGGATGGCACCATCTCTGCAGACCCTCACCAGATAGCTGAGGCATTCACAGCCCATTATGAAAAGATATACACACCCACAGCCACCACCACGGTAGCAGACAATCTTGATTTTCTCAAAGACATAAAGATGCCTGCACTATCCCCTGCCACGACTGAAGTGCTGGAGAAAGACTTGAATCCAGAAGAAATTCCCCTTTCGATTGGCGCACTCCATACGGGGAAAGCTTTAGGGCCCAATGGAATCCCAGTAGAATTTTACAAGAAAGTCACAACTCAACTTTACCACACCTGCTTAATATGTACAGAGATAGCCTAGAGAAGGGGATCCTGCCCAGAGACCAGCGCCTCGCAAATATAGTGACAATTCACAAGCAGGGCAAACCACTACATGAATGCATATCCTATAGGCCGATTTCCCTCATGAACACAGAAACTAAAGTACTTGCAAAAACGTTGGCCATGAGATTGCAACCATTATCTCACCACATTGATTCACCCGGATCAATCTGGCTTCATGCCTAACTGCAACACAGCACTTAACTTACGAAGACTGCATAGTGTCATTGCGCGTAGGTCCACTGTTGGGGAGGGCGCAGTCATTCTATCACTGGATGCACGTATGGGTTCGACCTGGTCGAATAGCCCTTCATTTTTGCGGTCCTCTCACACCTGGGTTTTGGTCCCAAGTTTTGCGTTTCGGTGCAGTTGTTAGACACACAGCCACTAGCACATGTTGTTGTAAAGAGCCATATTTCGTCTGACTTCCCGCTGGGCAGAGGGACTAGGCAGGGATGCTCCCTATCTCCGCTCTTTGCGCCAGTGCTGGAGCCCCTGGCGGCGTGGATATGTCAGGATCCGATTATCCTCGGACTGAAATTGGCTTTAGTTTGGGAAGACTGCATTTCGCTAAACGCGGGTGATATACTATTATACGTGGCATGTCTGGCGCGATCCATTAATTGCTTAATGGATATATTTGCTTCATATGGGCGGGTCTCTAGATACACCATAAATTGGGCGAAATCGCTCCTATATGCATTACATGTGTCCCTACCACGACTCCCACGAGGCTGCAAAATCTAGATTACAAACAGAGGTTTTAAATACTTAGGGATATATGTAACGCATGACTGCACACAGTTTATTGCCAAAAACCTCACACAGCCCCTGATAGTTTCGGCGTGACGTCAAAAACTGGCGCTCCTTACTGCTCACACTACTGGGGAGGGCAGCCCTCTTTAAAATGATGGCACTCCCCAGATTCCTATATGTTCTCCGAAATACACCATTTCCAGTCCCCCCGGCATATTTCACAGCGATAAACGCCAAAGTGACCGCTCTGCTGTGGGACGGAAAGGCGATCTGTTTAGCCTCACATAAACTGGTAAAGAGTTGGTACGACAGTGATATTGTCCTCGCTAATATAAAAATATATTACTGGGCTTCGCAGCTCACCGTCATTAATCAATGGCTTCTTGCACCCCAGGATGACCCACCGTACCTCATGGATAGAAAGCTACTGGAACCTGAAGGGATTATGGGAACGCTCTATAACAGGGTTAAAAGGACCGCTCTCACGAGTCCAACAACACACACCATTCAGGTGTGGTTTGAGGTGCTGTGAGCGCTGGGATGGGAGGGAATAGTAACACGAGCCACGCCATTATGGGAAATGAAACGGCTAGGTATGTTACGCAACACCAAAGGAGTCAAACAATCGGATTTGATAGGCTTCTCAAAGTTGTACGATATGTGGAAGAAAGGCGAAATAGTTACATTTGCCCAGCTACAGCACACATACAGACTAGCACATAAGGAAATGTTCTGTTATAAACAGATTAGACATGCGCTCAAGGGGATAATCCCACCGTGCTCGCAACGTGCAGAGGCATAATCACTGGAGGTCAGACTCCTGAATCAAAAAAGCCTTCTCCCATACCTATCAGAAAATAATAAATAATCGGCCAGATCCCACAACAGCCCTTAAGGCTAGGTGAGAATTGGAGCTGGGCGAATTAGATGACACAGATTGTCAGGAGGCACTTGTGTCCCCCAAAGAGGTTGCGATATCCTCTAGATTCCAGTTGATACAATTAAAATGTTTGCATCGTACATACTATACACGCACACTTCTGCATAAAATAGGCAGGTCAGATACACCGCTCTGCCTATGTCAGTGTGGCGAACTAGACACTTTCCTGCATACGATCTGGCAGTGCCTGGAGATCGTACGTTATTGGGGGGAAGTCACAGAAGTTACGGTTCTGCCAGAACCAAAGAGATGCCTCCTTAACATTTGGGAGCCCACAGATCTCAACCACATGACTCAGGAATGGGTGACACTCGGTATAACACTGGCAAAGCGGAACATAGCTCAATGTTGGGGGTCCGGACAGACCCCTACCCTTCATCAATGGTGCCGAGACATGGACCATGCAATGGCGGTGGAGAAGTCAGTTTATATCCACAGAGGATGCCCCAAGAAATGGACACAGGTGTGGGGTGGGTGGAACGCTTACCGCAGGCATATCTGTTAACCCCCACAAGAGGAATCATTGTTGAATGCCAGTGACTGAAGAAACTAAGATAGAGATGATATGTATAATACCAGGAACCCTTGTTGTTTTCTAGCAGGACAAACCGTAGAACATTTCCTGATGAGAATATCGGTCATGCCACTGATACATACTGCTTTGGAACAATATGTAGGCACTATTGAATTTAACTGTGTAGTACCATGTTTTGTCATTTACAAAATGTCAATACAAATATATTTTTAAAAAAATTAGTACTCAGAAATACACAACATTGAATTCAGTTTGGACCATACTTACTAAAGTGAAGGGATGCCGTCTTGCACCAAAAAATCCTCTCACGGAATTTCCCTCTTTCTATGTGTGCTGCACAATGCAGTGCACATAGAAAGATAAAATAGCAGGGAGAAAAAAAAATTCTCCTCATTACCCAATCCTCTGGGAAGCATAGTGATTTCACACAATACCAGGTTAACAAACCTTTCTAAACCTGGGATAGCATGAAATGAATGGATTGATGCATGAGAACGCCCATGCTCCTGCCATAGAACGCCTCCCAGAAAAAATGTAACACAATGCAGTGCATGCTGCTGCTTTGCATTACCTTTCTTTAAAAGGTAATGCAAGGTAGTGCAATAACTCCTTGTGTCACTTTGTAAGTATCTACGACCATTTTGCTTTGTGCAACCACAATGCAAATTGTTAGTAAGTCTGGCCCTCTGAGTCGGGTTTGCTTTACTTTTTTGAAGCAAACTCAAAACAAAAAGGCCTACATTTGCAAATGCTTTGCATTGAGTCTGCATTATTTTTTAAACACAAACCTGATACAAAATGTAGTGGGGATATTTATCATCCAACGCAAATCATGATCTGCATTGAACTGTAACCAAAAGTATTAGTATTTTTAGTAGATAAGGGACTGTTCTGATCTATGTGGTCCATGCAATGTAGAGCAACTTTCCTTGTTGCTTACTGTTGCCTGATTTTTTAATATATATGGGCACCTGTGTAGTGGTGGTTTGTGAAATGGATTGTAATAAAAAGTAACGCAAAACTGTGTAATGCACTGCCTTGGGCTATATTGCATCACGGGGCAGTTCTATCGGTGGTGCACACACATGCTCATGCATCCACCCATATGTTTTAATGCAAATCCCTATCTACAGTGATTTGTAGGGAGGGATTTCTGCCCAAAAATCCTGTGCATTCTTGAGGCAAGTGAATGAAGAAAAATGCGTTCATTTCTCCTCATTTTTCCCTCTTTGCATATGTGCTGTATTCTACAGCACATATACAAAACAGGAAACAACTAGTTAAAGCATGGTTTTTGTACTGGAAAATACCTCTCCCTGTACAAAAACTATATTTCCCACAACCCAGAAACCCTAGCACTATGGCATAAGGGTATCTGTTTTGGCACATGGCAGCCAGAAGCGTGCCAGTGCAGGGAGATAACAGAAAAGCAACACATCTTAGTAGATATGGTGCTGTTTTTTCTCCTGCTTTCATAGTGCAGCAACTTTACTTGCTGTGCAACATGATTTTTTTAGTAAATTGGTGCCTTGATTTGAATCCCATATTTTCACTGACCACTCCGAAGACAGTGATTTTGGACCTGGCCCTCTCTGCAGGGTCAACTCCAAATGTTTTGCTGTTACTCTCAAATTTTTTCCTGAACTCGTTTTGGTTGGCCATAGGACTCTGTGCACTTTACCACTGCTAACCAATGATAAAGTGATTTTGCTCCCTTCTCTAATCATGGATCAATTAGCTTATACCCAATTGATTTATTTGATTTACTTGTTAATCCCATGTAGAGTGGTATACCATATACACAGGGCCTGTAAATTAAATGCTACTAGTGGGCCTGCAGCACTTAATGTGCCACCCGCTGAAGTAGCGCTGTAAAGCATGTCACAGGCCTGCTATTGCTGCCTGAATTCAGTGTTTAACTGCCTTGTTGACTTAGGGCCTTATTTATGAAGGCCTTGTGCCGCCGGTGCGTCACTTTTTCCCATTTTAAATGTGGCGCACCGGCGGCGCAAGGTCTTCATAAATAAGTCCCTTAGCATTTAACATTTTCAAAGCCGTAAGTTCCACTATTGCTACATATAAGTCACCCCTAAGGTAGGCCCTAGGTAGCCCATAGGGGTGGGTACTGTGTAATTAAAAGCTTGGCCTCGTACCTTTAAGCTTTGCACGTTCTGCTAGTGAATAACTCCCAAATTTTTTTCCCACTAATTTGAGGGCTTACCCTCCCATAAGATAACATTGGGGATTTCTTATTGCATTTAATAAGCTGCAAATTCAAATTGGGAGCAGGTTGATATATCATGGTTGGTGAATTTGGAATTATAATGATAAATCCTCTTCAATGATAAAGTCTGGTTTTGGATTACAGTTTTAAAATGCCACTTCCAGAGAGGTATCATTTTTCTGCTGTTAGCCCTCTTCTACCTTGGGCCTGTCTAGGTCTGCCTGACAGTTAGACTGTGTGAGCTCCTCCCAGGCAGTCAGACAAAAGAGGGATTAGGTGTGCCTGAATGGGCCATCTGTTGGAAAATGAGGGGAAGGGTGTGCAGCTGAGCATAGTCTCACTTGCAGCTGAATGCCTTCACAAAATGGGCCTAACGACCCCACATTGTCACTGTAGCCAGGTTGGAGTCAGAGCTGGGGCATCATGTAATTCCATACAATTCAAGGCCGCTGTTTAGAAGCTTCTCCCACCTTCCAGAACCAGGCCACCAGAGTGCAAAAGTAGAAACTTAGACAGCAGATCTTCAGTACACTTCGCAACCTGTGTACACTCTGCCAGGAAGGCAGACTGTTGTGCTGCTGGAAGGGCTGCTACTCTGTTGGACTGCTGCTCTCAAGGACTGCTGCCCTACTGGATTGATACCATGATTGTCCTGATGCTCTGCTACCTTCCGCGTTGGTACAAGAACTGGATTTACAACTGTCCCAGGAACTCCTGGGTTACTAACAGGAGAAGGTTTGCTGGCCTCCTGTTCTGAGCCACAGGGACACAAAGGGCTTCCTCCATATTGATTCTGCATCTGGGGCCCAGCCTGAGTGAATCCCAAACCTCCAAATGGTGCCCCTCAAGTTGTAGACCCTTGGAAGTAGTGTTAAATGTTCCCAGATATTCCAAATCCAAAAGCTAAAAACTGCTTTGAGAACCAGGAGGAGACCGGGAACCACCTGCTTGGCTATTCACCAGAAGGGCATCGCCGGTCGATTTGACTTTGCAGCTTCTCCTCCTACATCTGCACCACAGCCAATCCTTTTCAGTGGGCCTTCACCAAAGGTCTATCAGTACTCATGGAACTGCCTTTGGTTACAGCCTGCTGGCTCATCCTGCTGGAGATTTTCTACTTCCATTTCAGAAAATAGGTCTGAACGTATAAATCTTAATGGTGACTTTGACCCAAGGTTATATAAGGGCTTAGTTTAGGTAAAAGGTTTACTCAAGTAGGACCTCTAGAGCCCCAATTTAAAGACACATAATATTCATCATCCTGTTTGGCTATTCATTTCTATATCAGTTCCCCGGTGCTACTGCAGTCACACTAGATGTAATGATGAAAGATAGGTGTTGTCATTTCAGTGTATCCCAGCTAAAATTGTAAAGGCGCGGGTCATCAGGAAGTGACATCACAACCCAAAATGGTGGATCATGGTGTTCTGTTTGATGTGGGCTTCGGCCGTCCATGGTGCCTCTTGGCAGGTATTTTGGCTCTCCAGTGGCAGTGCGTTTTTTCAGGTAGGCCGCGCTTACGTTCCGTGGCTGATATGATTCTTAGAGGTGGCTTACCAAGACCTCGTCCAGCAGCACCAGCACCTCTGCCTAACAATGCTAAACCAAAAACTACCAGATAAAAAAAGAAAGTGAAATACATGCTTAAAGAATACTTTGATTTTAATGAGAACTCTGTTACCTCACCACGACTCCTAATTGCAGCAGCAAAATCAGGCTTGTCAGGCATGCTCTACAGATCCATACGGAGAGACTGCAAGAAAGCAAAACCCACAGGAAACCAAAATTGCTCTATGTGATATTAGTGTTGGACAAAGTAAGCTACACATGTAAATAGTAGTAATAGAACTGAGAATGTACTCACTTGGAATTTGTCAGTTGGATTCAGGCAGTTTATGGATGAGGTTTAATAAATCCAGCATGCCTAATACATTTCTGCGTTCAGCTATTTTATTCAAATGTGGAAGACACCACATTTCTTTGGCGACGATCGGGCAGAAAACAACCTCAACACAAGCCCAAAAGCCTGAAACGTCTCCTCCAGCGGCTGTCACCTGTTTAGAAGGGAAGCTTTGTCTTCACAGCGGCAGATTTAGACGGATGAAAGTGCTTCGTTTTTCAAATGTTATATGGCTTTTATTATAGTTTGCGCGTATCTTCCTTATTGTGATTTAAATCGGAAGCATCGTGCTGGCTTTTTGGGCGTGATCTTAAGTGACATCAGATCTTCTGCGTTCCAGTGACACTTAGCCTTGTTCATGTTTGCGTGTCAACTGGTACGTCAAAGACGTGATCCTACGCAGCTTTTTTTTGGTCTTGAGCTGCGCATAGGCATTTGGCTGTTTGCATTCCAGTAACGTCAAGCCGTGTAACAAAGAGCATTCATTTTGCATGAGCTGCGAACAGAAGAAATTGCCTGATTGCGTTCCAGTGACGTAGAGCGGTTTGCGTTTCAACAACATGAAGTTGATCGTATGTTTCTTTTCGTCTTCGTGAGGAGAGTTCTGCTTCAATAAAGAACTAACGTGTTGCTAAGGAACCGGTCAACGCATACATCGGTTGAGTAATACTGTATGAAAAACATTTTTTTTGTTTTGTATTTTTTTTACAACAGAAGGTTAAAAAGGTCAAGGTACATTTTTGTTAATTTATCTGACATTTGACTTATGGAAACACAAGTGGGTCAAAGTGTTATTCCAAACTAAAAAATATTATTAAAAAAAAAGGAGTAAGATCGAAAGACTTGGGTTTTAATAGTTTTTATTTTGTGTATCATTTTTAGATGAGTTAAATAGATAATTACTCACTTATGCTTCTATAAGAAAAATAACAGTTTTATGAAAAGTAAAGTATTCACATATTTTGGGTAATAATAGTTGTACAAGTTTATAAGTAAAAACTGTTTGTTATGGTGTTTTAATTTAAATGTTTCAGAAAAGGGGGTGGTGATGGACCACCACCCCCTTTTCTTAATTTAAATGTAGCATAGTTCTTTTATAATATTATCTTTAAATTTGAAAGCAAGTAGTGGCATTAGAGTGCATAAAGAGGTAGATACAGTGTTATATATAAGTTGCATTTAAATTCAACGTTTTTTATTCTTGTTTATTTAAGTCACAATGCAAAATGTCACTCAACCTCCCTTCTTCTTGACAAGCCCTGGTGAACTGAATGTAAAATGGCAAAAATAGAAAAAAAGTTTTGTACATTATGCAGGAGTTTGTGGCACTATTTTAAGTGCAGAGCCTAAACATTCATTGTTGCTTCGTTGTCTTGGTGGGGAGGGGCAAGAGGTTTTAGAACATCTACCAGAACTTAGTGCTGCTGAACAAAGAAATTTAAATGAATATGAAATATTTATCCTACAACTTGATCATCATTATCTTCCAAGGTTAAGTACTATAATGGAAAGATATCACTTTGGATTACGTGAACAAACAAAAGATGAATCAGTTGAAGAATTTGTTTCAGCTTTAAGGAAATTAGCTTCATCGTGCAAGTTTGGTCAAGCACTGGAGGAGAGAATTAGGGATCACTTTGTTTTGAAGTGTGCACACAACAACATAAGGAAAGAACTATGGTTGAAGGATGAACCTCCATTAGAAGAAGTCTTAGCCATTGCAAAACAAGTAGAACATATGATGAAATGTGTTGATGTACTTCAAGGAGAGAAAGAGAAAACAACCACCTAGGAAGCAAAAGTAGAATCTAAAGTAGAAGAGGTTATATACGAGGTTAAAAAGGATAATTCTGTAAGCAATGATAAAGGTAATACCATGCCTGGCACTACAAATGTTCCTGTACAAGGAAACAGACAAGTTTGTTTTAGATGTGGTCATTTTGGTCATATGGCCAATGCTTCCTTTTGTCCTGCTTTAGGAGTAACATGTAGTACTTGTGGTAGAAAGGGGCATTTTGCAAAATGTTGTAAAACCAAAGGTGATAGAGGTGATAGCATAACAAAGAAATGGTCACAACCACAAGTGAAGTTAGTCACATATCAAGTTAATGGGAGTGTAGTAGAACATCCATCTTACTTGGTGGGAATTGATGATGTGCAAATTAACTTTAAATTTAATTTTTTTTTCTCATCTTACTATGATTGATGAACAAGTTTTTCATCAGCATTTCCACAACAAGGTTAAACTTTTGAAAAGTTATATCTCGCCTTTAGGTTATGGAGGAATTCCAATTAAAATGTTGGGGTATTTTATGGTTACAATTGAGTTGGGTGGTCACATGATTGCGGGGAAGATATATGTGGCTAAGCGGGGTGATGCACTTTTGGGGTGGCCTCATTAACGTCAACTTGGGGTACAACTTAATCCCAATGCTTCACCACAAGTGCAAGTTCAGAAAGTTGACGATTTATCATCTGTGTTTGCAGATCAGTTTCCTGATGCTTTTAAAGACAGTCTAGGTTGCCTTAAGGGATATGAACATCATATTAGGTTAAGATACAATGCTGTCCCTGTTGTAGCTAAAGTAATAAGAATACCTTTAAATGAACAAGCAGAAGTACAAAGAGAAATAGTAAAACTTATAGAAACGAAAGATATTGAACCAGTTGAAGCCACGGAGTGGTTGGCTCCAATTGTTATAGCTAAGAAGCCCAGTGGCAAGATACGCCTTTGTATTGACTTGCGTTCCTTGAACAAGGAAGTTGTAGTGGACAAGTTCCCTTTACCTAACATTGATGAAATGGTTAGTACATTGGATGGTGCAAAGTATTTCACTACACTTGATTTGGCTTCTGCCTATCATCAGGCAGAGCTTGACGAATCATCACAGGCGCTAACAGCTTTTATTACTCTCATGGGCACTTTTAAGTTTCGTAGGAAGCCCTTTGGACTCATTTCTGCAGCTTCAATATTTCAGCGAATCATGTCAAGAATTCTTAAGGGTCTCTTGGGTGTCAAATGCTACCAAGATGATCTGTTGATATATGGTAGTACCATGCGTGAACACAATACACATGTCTGTGCAGTGTTAGAACAACTTAGGGAGTCCGGTTTGTCACTTAGGAAGGACAAGTGTAAATTTGGTGTGGAAGAGGCGAATTATCTTGGTCATCGCATAACTGCTGTAGGGTTTTTTCCAAAGAAAGAGTTGTTAGATTCCATTAATAAGATTTCTGAACCAGTCAATAAAGAGGAACTTCTCTCTTTTTTAGGCATGGTTGAGTTTTATGGTAAATTTATACCATATTATACAGATAAAACTCATAATTTAAGAAAACTTACTGTGAAACATGTGGTTTTTCAATGGTCAAGTGAGTGCATGAGAGAGTTTGTTGCTATCAAAGAAGTATTGAGGAAAGCTCCTTCTCTTCATGCATTTGTTCCTGGTGATCCAACTTATGTTTTTACCGATGCAAGTGAAAAGGGCCTGGGTGCCATTCTACTTCAAAAGAAGAATGGAAAGGAGTCTTTAATTGCTTGTGCTTCAAGGTGCCTTAGAGGATCAGAGTTTAACTATTCTGTTATAGAGTAGGAATCTCTAGCTATATTTTGGGCCTTAAAGAAATTGAAAACCCTCATTTGGGGAAATAAAATGAGTGTATTGTCAGATCATAAACCCCTGAAAGAAGTTTTTTTCAAAAAAAGGTCTGGATGCCATATCCCCTAGAATTAGAAAATGGATTATTTTTCTGCAGGAATTTAATTTTGATGTACAATACATTCCTGGGGTGATCAATAAATCTGCAGATTGTCTTTCAAGGTTGTTGGATGTTAATAGTAGTATTGGAGAGGAAGAATCACAAGAAGAAGAAGAGCTGATCAATGTATGTGAAATCACAGAGGGTGTGATCAGTGAGAGTGACTGGAAGTCTGAATTGGAAAAGGATGAGGAGATAAAGAGTGTTATAAAATTGTTGAAGGATAACAAGCGGTTAGTTAAACCATGGTCTCTTGTTAGTGAAGAACTTTCGGTTGTGGATGGTATGCTGGCACGTGGCATGAAATTGATACCTCCAGTAGGTATTACGAGTAAACTTTTAGCTCTTGCTCATAATGGTCACCTAGGAACTGTTAAGACTAAAGAGATGATGAGACTGCAATCCTGGTGGCCTGGTATGGACTTAGAGATAGAAAGAATGGTTAGAGAGTGTACGGAATGTTGTGCAAGTGATAACATTCTCAAAACAAAACAGATGCCTATGGTTTGCAGGGATTTGCCTAATCATCCTTGGGATGAAATTGTGATTGATATTCTTGGTCCACTTCATGGGGTAAGTGACACCCCGTATTTTATTGTTGTGGTAGACCTGTATTCAAGATGGATTGAAGTTCGAGCTGTTAGAGATATTTCTTCTGAGACTGTCATAACATTCGTGGAAGAAATATTCAAGAGTGAGAGTTTTCCCAACAGTATTCTCTCGGATAATGGTTCACAATTTTGTTCGAGTGTATTTGAAGGTTTCTTAAAAATATGTTGGGTGCATCATAAAAAATGTGCCATTTATCATCCAGAAACTAACGGTGCAGTATAGAGAGTCAACAAAACACTCAAGGAATGCATACAACTTGCTAGGTTAAATGGGTTGAATTGGAAGGATGCTCTGCAGGACAGAATTACTTCTTATCGTATGTCACCTCATTCCACCACCGGGAGGCCTCCTTTTGAGTTGTTCAAAGGTAGGATTCCTAATAAAAAATTGTGTCCAGGGTGGATGAAGTTAAACAGAGGTTTAGTAGACAATCACATAGTAGCATGGAGAGAGAGAGAATTAAATAAACAAATGAATAGAAAAGTGAATTTTGATGATAGGAAATGTGTTCAGTTTCAAGAAGTTAAGATAGGTGATCTGGTTAAAATCAAAGCTCCCTTTGGATGTCGACCTTGGTTGAAATATACAGACGTCAGACCTGTTGTAAAGGTCTTCAAAAATGCTTTCAAAACAAAAGATGGGAGAATATGGAACAAAAGTCGCATTGTGATTGTAAATTCTAATATGTCAGTATCTGATGATGTTGATTCATGTAATAAGCTGTTTGATTCTGTAAACACTTCCACAGATTTGTCCAGAGTTTCTTGTGGTTTTCGTGAAAAGAGTCAGAGAATACGCAGACTTCCTGCGTATATGAAAGACTATGTTTGATCATCTGGGGATGTTATTTTTTTCCTTTCTGTAAAACATCATGGATTGTTTTTATTTAGTTTATTCTCTTAGCTTACTCATACAGCTTTGCTAACATATTATCGTATTATTTTCTTTTGTGTGATATTAGTGTTTGACAAAGTAAGCTACACATGTAAATAGTAGTAATAGAACTGAAAATGTACTCACTTGGAATTTTTGTATTAGAAGTTCCTTTTAGAATTGTGAAGTGGAGTACCAATTTGATATTTGGATTCAGGCAGTTTGTGTATGAGGTTTAATAAATCCAGCGTGCCTAATACATTTTTTGCGTTCAGCAATTTTATTCAAATGTGGAAGACACCACACTCTACTACAACATCAATACCGTAAATGGATACCTGTCGCCCTTCATTTAACAGGCACATATATCCTTCATACATAAACATGAGGGAGACGATTGACTCTGTGCAACCTAAAGACCTATCTCTCTTCTCAACTGCAAAGTAAAATCACTGGCTAAAGTTTTGCCCTGCAGTTGGGAAAAGTGGTTCTCCTACTGGTACACTGGAAAAAATGTCAGATTTTTACAAAGCTGACCTTCACAGAATCACTGCTACATCTATTATGCCAGACCAGACAAGACCTGGATGAGAGTTTGGCCATGTCCCTCAATGCTTAGAAATCATTCTATAGAGTAAAGTGGGGCTAGTGTTCTGTGCTCGCTGGCACTTCGGCCTTGGCCAAATGTTATTACAAATGATCATATGACTTTGCAAGGCACAAACCGCAAATGTAATTTGCAATGGATTCCTCTCTGAAACCCTAAACATCAACAGAGGTGACAGGCAGGGATACCCTCTATCGCCACTGTTATTTATCTGAGCACAGTAACAGTTAGACATGGCCACTAGAGCCTTTGCAGTCAATCATGAGATAGATGATGCTGGAGTTCTCTATAACGTTGCCAATGTAAAAAAAAATGAGCGGCTCCTGGAGAAAGAAATTCATGCTCTCTACCCAAGACTATGAACCAAGAAGATGTTTTCGAACCACAGGGAGGGCAACACATTCCTAAATTAAGAACATCTGATGGCATTCTAGAATTCAAACCGGTGTACAGCTAATTGACAACTCGGTCAGTTAATGTGACTGGGTCCTGACACCAAAGAGACTGACAGCCACAAGACTGTATGAGGATACTTCAGCGGGTGAAATGAGGCAACCTCATATAAAATGTATTATAGACTCCATCGCCATTCCCAAATACCCTACCACTTCATTTCTGCCCTAGAAAGACCAACTGACCACATGGCACCAACCACATGATACTCACACCCTCCACAAAGGAATTAAGGGGTATATTACCAACAACTAGCGATAATTTTTGTCTCTAACTTGTTTAGAGACAAAAATTATCGCCGCACATCGGCGATTTTTATCGCAGATAAACCTTGCTATTAGCAAGGTTTATCGCAAATGCGATAAAAAACGGCCGCAATGCATGAATATCGCTGAAAAGTCAGCGATATTCATGCATTATCGAGCAAATGCTCTTAGCCATGTTATCCACCTCCCATTGGATAACATGGTGAAGAACTGCTCAGGGCAGGTGTTAGCTTTTGGAGATATTCGCGCTTAGCGCGAATATCTCCAAAAGTTGGTAATAGGAGATAGCGATGTTAGCGACTGTTTCCAGTCGCTAACATCTTGGCACGCCCACTTTGCATGTCATTAGTGATAAATATCACTGACATGCAAAGCGGGGCCCAAGATGGTCGCTATCTCCTATTAGCTGTCACTAACTGGTGTTAGCGACAGCTTGGTAATAGGGAGATAATTTTATCTCCGCTTTCTTGGCTTTTAAAGCCAAAAAAGCGGAGATAAACCCCTTGATAATATACCCCTAAGAGAGATCCGACCAACCCCATACTGCAGGAGTCCAGGCAAACATGCATTCCTCCATCCAGCATCCCCCTCTGGAATAAGGCTGAAATAAAGATAGATGATAGACTGTTTTTGTGAAATGAATGGCACAATCTCTGCACCTTCAACCAGTCTATTCAGACTACACATTAAAGTCCTTTTATACCCCAGAGCGGAGTTTAGATTACACAGTGCTCACTTCTTGCAATACCTACAGCGGCAACACTGCCAGGTGCCTTGCCTCATGGATATACCGAGAGGCTGGCAATCTTCCTGCCTACACAACTACCTAGTAAAAAACGGGACACTAAAAAAAGCTGATTTTGGGACTATACAAGTACATGATTACGAGGCTTTACTCAACTCCAATAGAATGAAGACTTAGACATTTGTGGTAGACAAGTCCCATGTCGATGTATGACAAGAGCACCATATTGGATATAGAAGACTGGGAAAGCATAATTTTCAATTCTATCTCTGATCTGAATAGAGACATAACTAATTGATACAATAGTGTTTAAACAGGATCCTGAATGCCTTAAACTCCCTAGTGCCTTTGAAATAACTAAACCCTTCACGTCAAGGTGGGAAAGCACTGTGGTTTTCGACTGAGCTCCAGGAATTAAAAAAAGATTTCAAACTGGCAAAAAGATTATGGAGGAAAAGCTACGGCAATACAAGCAAACATTGCTATAAAATAGAAGTAAAGAAGTACCACTATGCTATCAGGGAAGCGAGAGTCAGATACTCGCCCTGGTTCCCTAATTTTAGGCTAGAACAGCTGACACTCTACATAATCGGCATGTGTGCGCGGACATGTAGCATGTAGTAAGCAGCGCGCTGAGGGGGCATTTTGTAAAATCTTAATATTGCCTAAAAATTGTTGCTTGCTGATTATACTTTTAGTTTTAACAAGTTACCTTGTTTTTATTGTTCTGCACTTAGCACTTCACTTGCCTCTGCTGGTCCCCGATCCGCTGCAGCATTTCCTGCCGTTTGAGCAGAGGGACGTAGATCCTCCCCCTGGTTCCCTCATTTCCGGCTGGTACAGCTGACACTCTACATAATCGGTATGTGTGCGCGGACCTGCCGTAGGCACACTTTAGGCAAGCCTGTCTGCGATCCTCCGCGTCTGGACCGCGCCCAGGGCCTGTCCCGCTGTCGGTCTGGCTTTTGACCTCATGACCGTCTCCTTCTCAAGTAAGGATTTTAACAAACAGGAGGTTAATTGTCTCCGTTTTAATACTATAGCTCTTTGTCAGGGTTTGGAGGGCACCTGCTCCTCCTGTGGCTTTTTGCTGCCTGTCCCTCCCTCCCCTGCCAGCTCTCTCATCTCCAGCCAGAATTCACCTAGAAAAAAAGTTAGTGCAACTACAATATGCACTTTAATCAACGCTCGTTCCTTAGTAAAACACTCACTCGAAGTAGCAGACTTTATTGATTCTCATAAATCTGACATCCTATTCATCACGGAAACATGGGCCACCAAGACTTCAATGCCTGAACTGCTTGCAGCCACACCCCCTGGGAATCAACTGCATAGACAAGACAGTCCACTTAAAAGAGGAGGGGGACTGACAGTCATCTACCATGATAAATTTAGGGCTGGATTTACAACTATACAGTCTGAGGGTTGTGAAGCACTCTCCTACAGTCTCGGGCTCACAAATAATTACACATTTCGAGTCACTCAAATATATCGCCATCCCGGCCCCAAAGCTAGTTTCCTAAACTCTATTAATTCTTCACTCTGGGCAGATATCTGCAATGCTAACTTTACGTTTCTCAGGGATTTCAAGTTTTATTTAGAGCAAACAGAAGACAATGATACTGTTGCTTTAATTGAAATCATGAAGGCCTTTGACCTCAAACTTTGTAGTGTGGTAAATAAATAATTAATTACCGGTACTATTTTTCTATGCATTAACTGAAACAGATAGCTCAATAAATAAGAGGCAGGATCCGTGATATCTGAGTCAGAATGGGCTTTAATCAGATGGCTCGAGCCAATGGACCATCGGGTTCCATCACCTGCAAAGGTTCAGGAAGGGACAGACACAAGGAAAAGGGGAATGGCAGCTGCAACGTCTCATTAACATCATACAGTATATATAGTAAAACAGTATAATTGCATTGCATACAGTAGGCGTAACAAGTGACAAAACGAAAGATAAGAACATATGGGTGTACAAAGAAGGCGTGCACAGGGCGTGCACGGAGACATGTGATGTAAACGTCACAGAAGTGTCATAAATGGGTGGATACATGGAGGGGGGCTACCTGGGCAGCTGGAACCTTTAACCTACAGGTGCACGCAAACGGGCCATGACGTGTAACTGGGGAGAGCTGGGGGCTCTGACCTGCACTAGAAGAGGAGACTAAAGTCTGGGATGTCAGGACGACATGTACCTATAGCATATCTGATATCTTGTGTTTGGAGTACATGTTGATTGAATCTAAAAGTCATCAGGGCAAAGGCTACTTGACACTAAGGCTGGTGCATGCATATATTCTACATGTATGGCGTGTGCTATGAATCTTCTATGGATACTAATTCAGTAATTCTCTTGCATGGAGACAGGAAGACTAGACTATAGCTGAAGATGTTTATGCGGTTCGTTAGCTTAGGAATGTGAAGCCGGGGAGCTGAACTGATAACTAGAGGCATAACATATTCTTGGCAGACAGGCAGGCAGGCCAGGCCGGGCACCGCGCTGCTTGGCAGGAAGTAAGTGAAGGGTCAGGGATGCGGGAGGGGCTACATCGCTCCTCGGAGTGGTTTCAGGGGACTTGAGCTCGAATCTGGTGTCCGGGCCCTATGAGGCCTAGAAACAGGGACAACTCGATGAATTAACGTGCACAATGTAAAACGTTGGCAACATAGGCCTAATACTCGTTGTTTTCACGAGGACTGGATAACTGGCATACTAACGTTGGACACAACTATAATTGCGTCTTTATTCGGTCAAGGGGGTAAATATACATATCGATCATGCACATATAACATATAATGGGGAACACGTAGGGACAAATGACAAGGCAAAATTCAATTTTCCTCATTCCCTCCTTGTTCCCTACGTTTCCTTCATGAAACATCAATATTCATGATACCATCTATCTGTTCATATAGCATCATTTGCTCGTCTCTTATCTTCTTGGAACGGGACTTAGGACTTGGAATACAAGAGGTAGCGCACAAGCCGCAAATCGCAGGGCCACATTGTAAACAGAGACAGCAACTGAATATGATCATTACTACTATTCCTAGGAATGACAGTACTTTCCATCCCCAGGCAGATATTATACTCCAGAGCCAACCGGACCATGTCCAGGTGCCTGGATTCTGGTGTAACTGATGGGCTATTTTATGAAGTCTGGTTATAGCTGAATAAACAGACGGTGCGTTATTAGGAATGAAAATGCAACAACTAGATCCGATGACTCTACAAGCTCCGCCCCTATCGGCCAGTATGACGTCAAGAACAAGGCGGTTTTGAAGAACAACAAATCTCATAGCAGATTGTTCTTCGGTTAAGTTACCTAGAGCGGAAGTAGTCTCATTCACTACTGCTTCAAGGGTTCTGGTTAGCCTACGTATTAGCTTACTATTCTGGACAGGACCTATGAAGAAAAAGAAACCTTTATTGAAGTCTGTATACTGTTCTAAGGCAGTTTCAGTTTGATCGACAATTGGGGACTCGATCTCCCTTCTATGTCTGACGTGTACTAGATGTGTATTTCTGTGATAATCGGATGGGGCTAGGAAAACTGGTGGCAGTAGGAAGGCAATGTAACATGTTCCATCCCAATCTAAGGGCAGACGTACATATGCGGTCTGACCACATACAAAATACGAATGACGTGAGGCTTTGAAAGTAGACTTCCCACTGTCACTATACTCGACCACAGTAGTACAATCACTGTGTCCTAGATGTACTGAACCATTCTTTCTGACACATAATTCGCCTTTCACTGGTAAAACTGTAATAGCAGGCAAGTCTGGAGTAGTCTCGGACTGAACATTCAAAACCATGAAATTCGAGGAATAATTACCTAGATCATATACTTCATTTTCTAGATCTAACCCTGTTCTATGGGAAAGACCTTCCTTGTCTGGGAAACATGTTCTATTCAGAAGGGACTTATCGTCTGAGGATGATGTTATCGTAAACCATGCTCCACACGAACCATTGTGTGAAAACGGATAGGGAAAGAGTGGCAGAACTCCCTTCGGTGTCTGGAAAGGGGGGAGTCGACCACACACCCAACAATTAGTGGCATTGCTAGTCTGGTGTGAATAGTGTAACATTCGGATAAAAGTATTGTTGCGCATGGCAAGTCGATAGGATAACTCGTGAGGAGGTAGTTCACTAAAAGTGTGCTCTACTGTATCATTAGAGGAAAGATGTACATGTGAATCAATAGGAGGAAAATATACATGTAAAACATAACTTATGCATGTAACCATAAGACTCAGAAATAACATAAACAATAAAGTGACGATACATCTGCTGCGCAGATTTTTACAATAACGTATTTTCTTGGAGTTTCGTCTAACTCTCTCACTATGGGGGTCTATCTCATACATGTCAGGAACCTGTCTAACCGCTTCACCCGAGAGGGACTTAAACAATTAAACTGTCTGACTTGCTAGACCGGAGCTTAAGTTTATACTCCTGCTGCGGAGTTTTCTCTAACAGGGGGAGTTTAGAGTCAGTATCGGGGCAGTCCTTGAAAAAGGTCTTTGGACGGAGTCCATGAAAACGCTTGATGTGGCTGGAGTGGAGCCATCCCTTGCGGCCCTCCACTTTTACGGCGGTCCTTGTGGTCATCAGAACTAGTTTCGGCTCTTTCCAGCGGGGCTCCAGCGGACTTGAACGATCAAAGTTCCTCACTAGCACGAGGTCGCCTGGTATGACCTCGTGCGGTTTTACTCGGGTGTTGTCTGGAAAGGCAGCCGCAACCTGTGAACGACAAGAGAGTAGTGCAGACATCAAGGAAGCTAGGTAATCTGTCAGCATATTACTGTCTACATCAGTTATTTTACGTGGCATCGGTGTGCCCCACATGTTCGGGGGACGGCCGAATACAACCTCGAAAGGTGACAGACCTGAACGGGAGTGAGCGACCATTCTCATGTAAAAAAGGGCGACTGGCAGGGCTACCATCCAATCTACGCCTTTTTCTGCGCAAACCTTTGCAATGCGGATTTTCAGAGTCTGATTATGTCTCTCGACGAGGCCAGCTGCCTCGGGGTGTCGCACACAGTGGAACTTCCACTGGTACCCTAACAGAAGAGATACTTGTTTCATGAGTTCAGATGAGAATGGCTGGCCGTTGTCTGAGTACACGACCCTGGGCAAACCATAGCGGGGGAAATACTCACGAACCAACTGCCTGGCAGTGGTCGCAGCAGTGTAATCTGGGACTGGATATGCTTCTGTCCATCTGGACAAAGCACATACAACTACGAGAACATACTTGAAACCTCGACATCGATCCATCTGAATATAATCCATCTGGAGGACTTCAAAAGGGTGGTCAGGAGGATGGAATCCACCTTGTTCCACCGGAACACCTTTACCTGGATTGAACTGACAACATATCATGCAGGTACGTACTTTCTGTTTGGCTGCTGCTCGTAAATGCTTGTTAAACCAAATATTCTGGATACTGTCTAACATGGCTTTCTCTCCTAAATGTGCTGGACTATGTGCGGTGTTAATAATGACTTGGACCATAGAGTCGGGGAGAAACCATGTGGCTTTTCCCTTCGTCAACCATCCCTGATCTGTCTGGACCCCTCCTTGTTCAGATCATTTCTTGATTTCATCTGGGGTAGCATGTGTCTGTATGTCTAGTACATCTTGTGTAGGGTCCTTCACTGTCATACAAGTAGTCTGATCTGGAATATCTATCTTTGTCGTGTTAACTGGAGTGTCTGGAGTCTGAGCTGTAAGCTTGGCTGTTCGATCTGCTAGATCGTTACCTTGGGAAATTGTGTCAGTAGCTTTCGTATGTGCTTTGCACTTCATAATGGCAATGGCTTTCGGTAAATGTATTGCTTCTAACAGAGCTTGAATGAGGGGGCCATGCTGAATCTTGGCTCCATGAGAGGGCATGAAACCTCTTTCTTGCCAGAGTACTCCAAAGTCGTGAACGACTCCGAATGCATAACGTGAATCTGTATATATGTTTACTTTCAGGTTCTTGGCTCGTATGCAGGCTTGGGTCAGAGCAATGAGCTCTGCTGCTTGAGCAGACAGGGTGTCAATACGATGTGTTTCTATAACTTCAGTTTCAGTAGTCACTGCATACGCGGCTACTAGTTCTCCTGTACTTGTTCTCATACATGAACCATCCACGTAAAGTGTCAGGTCTGGATCAGGTAATGCAATGTCTGTCAAGTCTTGTCTTGGCTTTGTCATGGTGTTAATAACTTCCACACAGTCATGTGTGGCAGGGTTTGATGTAATCGAGGGTAACAGTGTAGCAGGATTTAAAATGTTGCAGCGTCTGATTTCTATGTGTGGCTGAAACAGTGTCAGTTCATATCCTGTTAAACGTGCAATTGTCAAGTGCTGAGTCTGTGTTCGGTTTAAAAGAACTTCCACGGAGTGTGGAATCCCTACTGTCAGGGAGTGTCCTAACACTATGGAATCACTTTGTCTGATAGCTAGAGCTGTGGCTGCAACTGACTTGAGGCACGCAGGCAGAGCCTGGGCTACTGGATCTAATGTGCTAGAAAAATAAGCACAAGGCTTGTGTTGTCCTGCTTGATCTTGCGTGAGAACAGATAATGCTGTACCATCACGTTCAGTGACAAAAAGTGTAAAAGGCTTACTGTAGTTCGGTGTCGCTAATACAGGTGCATTACACAAAGCTTTCTTTAACTCATTAAAAACAAGTGTATGTTCCTGGGTCCAAGGGAGGACAGTCGATGTGGCTGCCTCCTGTGTCGTTAACTGTATCAGTGGTTTAGCTAGATATGCATACTGAGGGATCCATTGTCTGCAGTAAGAAGTGAGGCAGATAAAAGCTCGTACCTCCTTCTGTGTCTTAGGCTGTGGAAGATGTGCTATTAACTGGATATGGTCAGGTGTCAACTGTCTACCCCTCTTGGACAGTAAGTGTCCAAGGTATACCACTTGCTGGACACAGAATTGCAGTTTCGAAGGGGACACCTTGTGCCCCATGTCTGCCAGAAAATACAAGACTGTCAGTGACGCAGGTTCGCAGTCACGTTCTGTACGGGCTGTGATTAATAGATCATCGACATACTGGAGCAGGGCAGTGTCATTTGGCATGTGAATACTGTCTAGTTGTCTCTTAAGTGCTTGACTATAAATACTAGGACTTTCTGTAAAACCTTGAGGTGCTCGTGTGAATTTATAGCTTCTTCCATTTAAACAGAATCCGAAAAGAAACTGGCTGTCTGGATGAATGGGGACACTAAAGAATGCGTTCTTGAGATCAATAACTGTAAAGAACGTAGCTTCAGAATCAATGGCAGTCAATAGGGAAGAGATATCTGGAACCACAGGGTACTGGGGTATGATACATTTATTAAGTTCTCAGAGATCAATCACTAATCGATATACTGGAGGTGCATTTGGATCAGTACGTTTAAGAATCGGAATGATAGGAGAATTACATACATTGGAGTCAGTTTCTACAACTACTCCTTGAGCAATGAGCTCGTCAATGATTTTCGATAAGGCTGCTACAGCCTCGGGTGGCAATTTGTACTGTCTGATTCGTGGTAATACAACACCTTGTTTCAGAGTGACACGATATGGTGTAATGTGCATACAACCTACATCAGTTGGACCTTGCGCCCATAAATGCTGTGGTACATTCAGTAATCTTGGATCAAAATCACGTAACACATAATGACCTTTAAAATCACGTAAAAACAATCTCACTCCTTCTGGGGAGCAGCATATTACCGCTCCTAATTCTTTCAATGTTTTAATACCAAGTAAATTTTCAGGACAGGATTTCGTAAGTAACAAGTCTGTAGTTCGGGACAATGGACCAACTTCTAGGGAAACTGGTTTCGATATTTCATTAACAATAGGCTTTCCTGAAAATCCCAGGGAAACGTTTCTTGAGCCTGAGAGTGGAGCCCCTGGAACCTCGTCATGACTGATGGTAGTCCTACTTGCCCCTGTATCAATCAGAAACTTTCTGTCTTTCCCTAATACTTGACTGTGTACATAGGGACCCTCTTGATCTACAGGAACCTCGATGAGAGGCAAGCCAACCTCCCTCTCTAGGCTGTTTCCTGAATACTGCTGATATTCTGGATAATCTGACTGTGCGTACTGGTACATCTGTTGTGTAACGTGTTGTGTGGCAGCTATAGGCTGCGGTACTGTAACTGTCTGTTGTGCGTTCTGCGGTGGCTGGGAATTCTGCGGAACATGTTTTTGTCTAGGAGGACGTGGTCTCTCTTTCGTCTTACCTGTAGCTATGTTGTGTTTCAGAACTGCACATTCGTTTATATAATGACCTGGCTGTTTACAGTAATTGCATGTCCCTTTAACAGGAGCTGTAGAATGACTAGTCTGATTCGGACCCCTCTTCTGACTATCTGGTGGAACGGACTGTGCAACTAGTACTTTCATTTTCGTGTCTTTCATACGTCTTCTTTCGTGTTCTTGCTCTTCCCTGATTCTATTCTGGTGATACTGTAACATCTGTAGCATTTGAGACGGGGTATTAGCTTGCCAAGTACTCTCGACTTTCAATACTCTATTTTTAACTTGCGGTAAAGAATTCTCAACTAGTTTGGTAACAAAAAGATGTGGATACGATTCACTACTTGTTTTCAGACCTGTGCATTCTTGAGGCAAGTGAATGAAGAAAAATGCGTTCATTTCTCCTCATTTTTCTCTCTTTGCATATGTGCTGTATTCTACAGCACATATACAAAACAGGAAACAACTAGTTAAAGCATGGTTTTTGTACTGGAAAATACCTCTCCCTGTACAAAAACTATATTTCCCACAACCCAGAAACCCTAGCACTATGGCATAAGGGTATCTGTTTTGGCACATGGCAGCCAGAAGCGTGCCAGTGCAGGGAGATAACAGAAAAGCAACACATCTTAGTAGATATGGTGCTGTTTTTTCTCCTGCTTTCATAGTGCAGCAACTTTACTTGCTGTGCAACATGATTTTTTTAGTAAATTGGTGCCTTGATTTGAATCCCATATTTTCACTGACCACTCCGAAGACAGTGATTTTGGACCTGGCCCTCTCTGCAGGGTCAACTCCAAATGTTTTGCTGTTACTCTCAAATTTTTTCCTGAACTCGTTTTGGTTGGCCATAGGACTCTGTGCACTTTACCACTGCTAACCAATGATAAAGTGATTTTGCTCCCTTCTCTAATCATGGATCAATTAGCTTATACCCAATTGATTTATTTGATTTACTTGTTAATCCCATGTAGAGTGGTATACCATATACACAGGGCCTGTAAATTAAATGCTACTAGTGGGCCTGCAGCACTTAATGTGCCACCCGCTGAAGTAGCGCTGTAAAGCATGTCACAGGCCTGCTATTGCTGCCTGAATTCAGTGTTTAACTGCCTTGTTGACTTAGGGCCTTATTTATGAAGGCCTTGTGCCGCCGGTGCGTCACTTTTTCCCATTTTAAATGTGGCGCACCGGCGGCGCAAGGTCTTCATAAATAAGTCCCTTAGCATTTAACATTTTCAAAGCCGTAAGTTCCACTATTGCTACATATAAGTCACCCCTAAGGTAGGCCCTAGGTAGCCCATAGGGGTGGGTACTGTGTAATTAAAAGCTTGGCCTCGTACCTTTAAGCTTTGCACGTTCTGCTAGTGAATAACTCCCAAATTTTTTCCCCACTAATTTGAGGCCTTACCCTCCCATAAGATAACATTGGGGATTCCTTATTGCATTTAATAAGCTGCAAATTCAAATTGGGAGCAGGTTGATATATCATGGTTGGTGAATTTGGAATTATAATGATAAATCCTCTTCAATGATAAAGTCTGGTTTTGGAT
Organism: Lissotriton helveticus; assembly: GCF_964261635.1. Taxonomy (NCBI): domain Eukaryota; kingdom Metazoa; phylum Chordata; class Amphibia; order Caudata; family Salamandridae; genus Lissotriton; species Lissotriton helveticus. The sequence continues at coordinate 853,163,433 of NC_136063.1, forward strand.
TACAGTTTTAAAATGCCACTTCCAGAGAGGTATCATTTTTCTGCTGTTAGCCCTCTTCTACCTTGGGCCTGTCTAGGTCTGCCTGACAGTTAGACTGTGTGAGCTCCTCCCAGGCAGTCAGACAAAAGAGGGATTAGGTGTGCCTGAATGGGCCATCTGTTGGAAAATGAGGGGAAGGGTGTGCAGCTGAGCATAGTCTCACTTGCAGCTGAATGCCTTCACAAAATGGGCCTAACGACCCCACATTGTCACTGTAGCCAGGTTGGAGTCAGAGCTGGGGCATCATGTAATTCCATACAATTCAAGGCCGCTGTTTAGAAGCTTCTCCCACCTTCCAGAACCAGGCCACCAGAGTGCAAAAGTAGAAACTTAGACAGCAGATCTTCAGTACACTTCGCAACCTGTGTACACTCTGCCAGGAAGGCAGACTGTTGTGCTGCTGGAAGGGCTGCTACTCTGTTGGACTGCTGCTCTCAAGGACTGCTGCCCTACTGGATTGATACCATGATTGTCCTGATGCTCTGCTACCTTCCGCGTTGGTACAAGAACTGGATTTACAACTGTCCCAGGAACTCCTGGGTTACTAACAGGAGAAGGTTTGCTGGCCTCCTGTTCTGAGCCACAGGGACACAAAGGGCTTCCTCCATATTGATTCTGCATCTGGGGCCCAGCCTGAGTGAATCCCAAACCTCCAAATGGTGCCCCTCAAGTTGTGGACCCTTGGAAGTAGTGTTAAATGTTCCCAGATATTCCAAATCCAAAAGCTAAAAACTGCTTTGAGAACCAGGAGGAGACCGGGAACCACCTGCTTGGCTATTCACCAGAAGGGCATCGCCGGTCGATTTGACTTTGCAGCTTCTCCTCCTACATCTGCACCACAGCCAATCCTTTTCAGTGGGCCTTCACCAAAGGTCTATCAGTACTCATGGAACTGCCTTTGGTTACAGCCTGCTGGCTCATCCTGCTGGAGATTTTCTACTTCCATTTCAGAAAATAGGTCTGAACGTATAAATCTTAATGGTGACTTTGACCCAAGGTTATATAAGGGCTTAGTTTAGGTAAAAGGTTTACTCAAGTAGGACCTCTAGAGCCCCAATTTAAAGACACATAATATTCATCATCCTGTTTGGCTATTCATTTCTATATCAGTTCCCCGGTGCTACTGCAGTCACACTAGATGTAATGATGAAAGATAGGTGTTGTCATTTCAGTGTATGCCACCTAAAATTGTAAAGGCGTGGGTCATCAGGGAGTGACATCACAACCCAAAATGGTGGATCATGGTGTTCTGTTTGATGTGGGCTTCGGCCGTCCATGGTGCCTCTTGGCAGGTATTTTGGCTCTCCAGTGGCAGTGCGTTTTTTCAGGTAGGCCGCGCTTACGTTCCGTGGCTGATATGATTCTTAGAGGTGGCTTACCAAGACCTCGTCCAGCAGCACCAGCACCTCTGCCTAACAATGCTAAACCAAAAACTACCAGATAAAAAAAGAAAGTGAAATACATGCTTAAAGAATACTTTGATTTTAATGAGAACTCTGTTACCTCACCACGACTCCTAATTGCAGCAGCAAAATCAGGCTTGTCAGGCATGCTCTACAGATCCATACGGAGAGACTGCAAGAAAGCAAAACCCACAGGAAACCAAAATTGCTCTATGTGATATTAGTGTTGGACAAAGTAAGCTACACATGTAAATAGTAGTAATAGAACTGAGAATGTACTCACTTGGAATTTGTCAGTTGGATTCAGGCAGTTTATGGATGAGGTTTAATAAATCCAGCATGCCTAATACATTTCTGCGTTCAGCTATTTTATTCAAATGTGGAAGACACCACATTTCTTTGGCGACGATCGGGCAGAAAACAACCTCAACACAAGCCCAAAAGCCTGAAACGTCTCCTCCAGCGGCTGTCACCTGTTTAGAAGGGAAGCTTTGTCTTCACAGCGGCAGATTTAGACGGATGAAAGTGCTTCGTTTTTCAAATGTTATATGGCTTTTATTATAGTTTGCGCGTATCTTCCTTATTGTGATTTAAATCGGAAGCATCGTGCTGGCTTTTTGGGCGTGATCTTAAGTGACATCAGATCTTCTGCGTTCCAGTGACACTTAGCCTTGTTCATGTTTGCGTGTCAACTGGTACGTCAAAGACGTGATCCTACGCAGCTTTTTTTTGGTCTTGAGCTGCGCATAGGCATTTGGCTGTTTGCATTCCAGTAACGTCAAGCCGTGTAACAAAGAGCATTCATTTTGCATGAGCTGCGAACAGAAGAAATTGCCTGATTGCGTTCCAGTGACGTAGAGCGGTTTGCGTTTCAACAACATGAAGTTGATCGTATGTTTCTTTTCGTCTTCGTGAGGAGAGTTCTGCTTCAATAAAGAACTAACGTGTTGCTAAGGAACCGGTCAACGCATACATCGGTTGAGTAATACTGTATGAAAAACATTTTTTTTGTTTTGTATTTTTTTTACAACAGAAGGTTAAAAAGGTCAAGGTACATTTTTGTTAATTTATCTGACATTTGACTTATGGAAACACAAGTGGGTCAAAGTGTTATTCCAAACTAAAAAATATTATTAAAAAAAAAGGAGTAAGATCGAAAGACTTGGGTTTTAATAGTTTTTATTTTGTGTATCATTTTTAGATGAGTTAAATAGATAATTACTCACTTATGCTTCTATAAGAAAAATAACAGTTTTATGAAAAGTAAAGTATTCACATATTTTGGGTAATAATAGTTGTACAAGTTTATAAGTAAAAACTGTTTGTTATGGTGTTTTAATTTAAATGTTTCAGAAAAGGGGGTGGTGATGGACCACCACCCCCTTTTCTTAATTTAAATGTAGCATAGTTCTTTTATAATATTATCTTTAAATTTGAAAGCAAGTAGTGGCATTAGAGTGCATAAAGAGGTAGATACAGTGTTATATATAAGTTGCATTTAAATTCAACGTTTTTTTATTCTTGTTTATTTAAGTCACAATGCAAAATGTCACTCAACCTCCCTTCTTCTTGACAAGCCCTGGTGAACTGAATGTAAAATGGCAAAAATAGAAAAAAAGTTTTGTACATTATGCAGGAGTTTGTGGCACTATTTTAAGTGCAGAGCCTAAACATTCATTGTTGCTTCGTTGTCTTGGTGGGGAGGGGCAAGAGGTTTTAGAACATCTACCAGAACTTAGTGCTGCTGAACAAAGAAATTTAAATGAATATGAAATATTTATCCTACAACTTGATCATCATTATCTTCCAAGGTTAAGTACTATAATGGAAAGATATCACTTTGGATTACGTGAACAAACAAAAGATGAATCAGTTGAAGAATTTGTTTCAGCTTTAAGGAAATTAGCTTCATCGTGCAAGTTTGGTCAAGCACTGGAGGAGAGAATTAGGGATCAATTTGTTTTGAAGTGTGCACACAACAACATAAGGAAAGAACTATGGTTGAAGGATGAACCTCCATTAGAAGAAGTCTTAGCCATTGCAAAACAAGTAGAACATATGATGAAATGTGTTGATGTACTTCAAGGAGAGAAAGAGAAAACAACCACCTAGGAAGCAAAAGTAGAATCTAAAGTAGAAGAGGTTATATACGAGGTTAAAAAGGATAATTCTGTAAGCAATGATAAAGGTAATACCATGCCTGGCACTACAAATGTTCCTGTACAAGGAAACAGACAAGTTTGTTTTAGATGTGGTCATTTTGGTCATATGGCCAATGCTTCCTTTTGTCCTGCTTTAGGAGTAACATGTAGTACTTGTGGTAGAAAGGGGCATTTTGCAAAATGTTGTAAAACCAAAGGTGATAGAGGTGATAGCATAACAAAGAAATGGTCACAACCACAAGTGAAGTTAGTCACATATCAAGTTAATGGGAGTGTAGTAGAACATCCATCTTACTTGGTGGGAATTGATGATGTGCAAATTAACTTTAAATTTGATTTTTTTTTCTCATCTTACTATGATTGATGAACAAGTTTTTCATCAGCATTTCCACAACAAGGTTAAACTTTTGAAAAGTTATATCTCGCCTTTAGGTTATGGAGGAATTCCAATTAAAATGTTGGGGTATTTTATGGTTACAATTGAGTTGGGTGGTCACATGATTGCGGGGAAGATATATGTGGCTAAGCGGGGTGATGCACTTTTGGGGTGGCCTCATTAACGTCAACTTGGGGTACAACTTAATCCCAATGCTTCACCACAAGTGCAAGTTCAGAAAGTTGACGATTTATCATCTGTGTTTGCAGATCAGTTTCCTGATGCTTTTAAAGACAGTCTAGGTTGCCTTAAGGGATATGAACATCATATTAGGTTAAGATACAATGCTGTCCCTGTTGTAGCTAAAGTAATAAGAATACCTTTAAATGAACAAGCAGAAGTACAAAGAGAAATAGTAAAACTTATAGAAACGAAAGATATTGAACCAGTTGAAGCCACGGAGTGGTTGGCTCCAATTGTTATAGCTAAGAAGCCCAGTGGCAAGATACGCCTTTGTATTGACTTGCGTTCCTTGAACAAGGAAGTTGTAGTGGACAAGTTCCCTTTACCTAACATTGATGAAATGGTTAGTACATTGGATGGTGCAAAGTATTTCACTACACTTGATTTGGCTTCTGCCTATCATCAGGCAGAGCTTGACGAATCATCACAGGCGCTAACAGCTTTTATTACTCTCATGGGCACTTTTAAGTTTCGTAGGAAGCCCTTTGGACTCATTTCTGCAGCTTCAATATTTCAGCGAATCATGTCAAGAATTCTTAAGGGTCTCTTGGGTGTCAAATGCTACCAAGATGATCTGTTGATATATGGTAGTACCATGCGTGAACACAATACACATGTCTGTGCAGTGTTAGAACAACTTAGGGAGTCCGGTTTGTCACTTAGGAAGGACAAGTGTAAATTTGGTGTGGAAGAGGCGAATTATCTTGGTCATCGCATAACTGCTGTAGGGTTTTTTCCAAAGAAAGAGTTGTTAGATTCCATTAATAAGATTTCTGAACCAGTCAATAAAGAGGAACTTCTCTCTTTTTTAGGCATGGTTGAGTTTTATGGTAAATTTATACCATATTATGCAGATAAAACTCATAATTTAAGAAAACTTACTGTGAAACATGTGGTTTTTCAATGGTCAAGTGAGTGCATGAGAGAGTTTGTTGCTATCAAAGAAGTATTGAGGAAAGCTCCTTCTCTTCATGCATTTGTTCCTGGTGATCCAACTTATGTTTTTACCGATGCAAGTGAAAAGGGCCTGGGTGCCATTCTACTTCAAAAGAAGAATGGAAAGGAGTCTTTAATTGCTTGTGCTTCAAGGTGCCTTAGAGGATCAGAGTTTAACTACTCTGTTATAGAGTAGGAATCTCTAGCTATATTTTGGGCCTTAAAGAAATTGAAAACCCTCATTTGGGGAAATAAATTGAGTGTATTGTCAGATCATAAACCCCTGAAAGAAGTTTTTTTCAAAAAAAGGTCTGGATGCCATATCCCCTAGAATTAGAAAATGGATTATTTTTCTGCAGGAATTTAATTTTGATGTACAATACATTCCTGGGGTGATCAATAAATCTGCAGATTGTCTTTCAAGGTTGTTGGATGTTAATAGTAGTATTGGAGAGGAAGAATCACAAGAAGAAGAAGAGCTGATCAATGTATGTGAAATCACAGAGGGTGTGATCAGTGAGAGTGACTGGAAGTCTGAATTGGAAAAGGATGAGGAGATAAAGAGTGTTATAAAATTGTTGAAGGATAACAAGCGGTTAGTTAAACCATGGTCTCTTGTTAGTGAAGAACTTTCGGTTGTGGATGGTATGCTGGCACGTGGCATGAAATTGATACCTCCAGTAGGTATTACGAGTAAACTTTTAGCTCTTGCTCATAATGGTCACCTAGGAACTGTTAAGACTAAAGAGATGATGAGACTGCAATCCTGGTGGCCTGGTATGGACTTAGAGATAGAAAGAATGGTTAGAGAGTGTACGGAATGTTGTGCAAGTGATAACATTCTCAAAACAAAACAGATGCCTATGGTTTGCAGGGATTTGCCTAATCATCCTTGGGATGAAATTGTGATTGATATTCTTGGTCCACTTCATGGGGTAAGTGACACCCCGTATTTTATTGTTGTGGTAGACCTGTATTCAAGATGGATTGAAGTTCGAGCTGTTAGAGATATTTCTTCTGAGACTGTCATAACATTCGTGGAAGAAATATTCAAGAGTGAGAGTTTTCCCAACAGTATTCTCTCGGATAATGGTTCACAATTTTGTTCGAGTGTATTTGAAGGTTTCTTAAAAATATGTTGGGTGCATCATAAAAAATGTGCCATTTATCATCCAGAAACTAACGGTGCAGTATAGAGAGTCAACAAAACACTCAAGGAATGCATACAACTTGCTAGGTTAAATGGGTTGAATTGGAAGGATGCTCTGCAGGACAGAATTACTTCTTATCGTATGTCACCTCATTCCACCACCGGGAGGCCTCCTTTTGAGTTGTTCAAAGGTAGGATTCCTAATAAAAAATTGTGTCCATGGTGGATGAAGTTAAACAGAGGTTTAGTAGACAATCACATAGTAGCATGGAGAGAGAGAGAATTAAATAAACAAATGAATAGAAAAGCGCATTTTGATGATAGGAAATGTGTTCAGTTTCAAGAAGTTAAGATAGGTGATCTGGTTAAAATCAAAGCTCCCTTTGGATGTCGACCTTGGTTGAAATATACTGACGTCAGACCTGTTGTAAAGGTCTTCAAAAATGCTTTCAAAACAAAAGATGGGAGAATATGGAACAAAAGTCGCATTGTGATTGTAAATTCTAATATGTCAGTATCTGATGATGTTGATTCATGTAATAAGCTGTTTGATTCTGTAAACACTTCCACAGATTTGTCCAGAGTCTCTTGTGGTTTTCGTGAAAAGAGTCAGAGAATACGCAGACTTCCTGCGTATATGAAAGACTATGTTTGATCATCTGGGGATGTTATTTTTTTCCTTTCTGTAAAACATCATGGATTGTTTTTATTTAGTTTATTCTCTTAGCTTACTCATACAGCTTTGCTAACATATTATCTTATTATTTTCTTTTGTGTGATATTAGTGTTTGACAAAGTAAGCTACACATGTAAATAGTAGTAATAGAACTGAAAATGTACTCACTTGGAATTTTTGTATTAGAAGTTCCTTTTAGAATTGTGAAGTGGAGTACCAATTTGATATTTGGATTCAGGCAGTTTGTGTATGAGGTTTAATAAATCCAGCGTGCCTAATACATTTTTTGCGTTCAGCAATTTTATTCAAATGTGGAAGACACCACACTCTACTACAACATCAATACCGTAAATGGATACCTGTCGCCCTTCATTTAACAGGCACATATATCCTTCATACGTAAACATGAGGGAGACGATTGACTCTGTGCAACCTAAAGACCTATCTCTCTTCTCAACTGCAAAGTAAAATCACTGGCTAAAGTTTTGCCCTGCAGTTGGGAAAAGTGGTTCTCCTACTGGTACACTGGAAAAAATGTCAGATTTTTACAAAGCTGACCTTCACAGAATCACTGCTACATCTATTATGCCAGACCAGACAAGACCTGGATGAGAGTTTGGCCATGTCCCTCAATGCTTAGAAATCATTCTATAGAGTAAAGTGGGGCTAGTGTTCTGTGCTCGCTGGCACTTCGGCCTTGGCCAAATGTTATTACAAATGATCATATGACTTTGCAAGGCACAAACCGCAAATGTAATTTGCAATGGATTCCTCTCTGAAACCCTAAACATCAACAGAGGTGACAGGCAGGGATACCCTCTATCGCCACTGTTATTTATCTGAGCACAGTAACAGTTAGACATGGCCACTAGAGCCTTTGCAGTCAATCATGAGATAGATGATGCTGGAGTTCTCTATAACGTTGCCAATGTAAAAAAAAATGAGCGGCTCCTGGAGAAAGAAATTCATGCTCTCTACCCAAGACTATGAACCAAGAAGATGTTTTCGAACCACAGGGAGGGCAACACATTCCTAAATTAAGAACATCTGATGGCATTCTAGAATTCAAACCGGTGTACAGCTAATTGACAACTCGGTCAGTTAATGTGACTGGGTCCTGACACCAAAGAGACTGACAGCCACAAGACTGTATGAGGATACTTCAGCGGGTGAAATGAGGCAACCTCATATAAAATGTATTATAGACTCCATCGCCATTCCCAAATACCCTACCACTTCATTTCTGCCCTAGAAAGACCAACTGACCACATGGCACCAACCACATGATACTCACACCCTCCACAAAGGAATTAAGGGGTATATTACCAACAACTAGCGATAATTTTTGTCTCTAACTTGTTTAGAGACAAAAATTATCGCCGCACATCGGCGATTTTTATCGCAGATAAACCTTGCTATTAGCAAGGTTTATCGCAAATGCGATAAAAAACGGCCGCAATGCATGAATATCGCTGAAAAGTCAGCGATATTCATGCATTATCGAGCAAATGCTCTTAGCCATGTTATCCACCTCCCATTGGATAACATGGTGAAGAACTGCTCAGGGCAGGTGTTAGCTTTTGGAGATATTCGCGCTTAGCGCGAATATCTCCAAAAGTTGGTAATAGGAGATAGCGATGTTAGCGACTGTTTCCAGTCGCTAACATCTTGGCACGCCCACTTTGCATGTCATTAGTGATAAATATCACTGACATGCAAAGCGGGGCCCAAGATGGTCGCTATCTCCTATTAGCTGTCACTAACTGGTGTTAGCGACAGCTTGGTAATAGGGAGATAATTTTATCTCCGCTTTCTTGGCTTTTAAAGCCAAAAAAGCGGAGATAAACCCCTTGATAATATACCCCTAAGAGAGATCCGACCAACCCCATACTGCAGGAGTCCAGGCAAACATGCATTCCTCCATCCAGCATCCCCCTCTGGAATAAGGCTGAAATAAAGATAGATGATAGACTGTTTTTGTGAAATGAATGGCACAATCTCTGCACCTTCAACCAGTCTATTCAGACTACACATTAAAGTCCTTTTATACCCCAGAGCGGAGTTTAGATTACACAGTGCTCACTTCTTGCAATACCTACAGCGGCAACACTGCCAGGTGCCTTGCCTCATGGATATACCGAGAGGCTGGCAATCTTCCTGCCTACACAACTACCTAGTAAAAAACGGGACACTAAAAAAAGCTGATTTTGGGACTATACAAGTACATGATTACGAGGCTTTACTCAACTCCAATAGAATGAAGACTTAGACATTTGTGGTAGACAAGTCCCATGTCGATGTATGACAAGAGCACCATATTGGATATAGAAGACTGGGAAAGCATAATTTTCAATTCTATCTCTGATCTGAATAGAGACATAACTAATTGATACAATAGTGTTTAAACAGGATCCTGAATGCCTTAAACTCCCTAGTGCCTTTGAAATAACTAAACCCTTCACGTCAAGGTGGGAAAGCACTGTGGTTTTCGACTGAGCTCCAGGAATTAAAAAAAGATTTCAAACTGGCAAAAAGATTATGGAGGAAAAGCTACGGCAATACAAGCAAACATTGCTATAAAATAGAAGTAAAGAAGTACCACTATGCTATCAGGGAAGCGAGAGTCAGATACTCGCCCTGGTTCCCTAATTTTAGGCTAGAACAGCTGACACTCTACATAATCAGCATGTGTGCGCGGACATGTAGCATGTAGTAAGCAGCGCGCTGAGGGGGCATTTTGTAAAATCTTAATATTCCCTAAAAATTGTTGCTTGCTGATTATACTTTTAGTTTTAACAAGTTACCTTGTTTTTATTGTTCTGCACTTAGCACTTCACTTGCCTCTGCTGGTCCCCGATCCGCTGCAGCATTTCCTGCCGTTTGAGCAGAGGGACGTAGATCCTCCCCCTGGTTCCCTCATTTCCGGCTGGTACAGCTGACACTCTACATAATCGGTATGTGTGCGCGGACCTGCCGTAGGCACACTTTAGGCAAGCCAGTCTGCGATCCTCCGCGTCTGGACCGCGCCCAGGGCCTGTCCCGCTGTCGGTCTGGCTTTTGACCTCATGACCGTCTCCTTCTCAAGTAAGGATTTTAACAAACAGGAGGTTAATTGTCTCCGTTTTAATACTATAGCTCTTTGTCAGGGTTTGGAGGGCACCTGCTCCTCCTGTGGCTTTTTGCTGCCTGTCCCTCCCTCCCCTGCCAGCTCTCTCATCTCCAGCCAGAATTCACCTAGAAAAAAAGTTAGTGCAACTACAATATGCACTTTAATCAACGCTCGTTCCTTAGTAAAACACTCACTCGAAGTAGCAGACTTTATTGATTCTCATAAATCTGACATCCTATTCATCACGGAAACATGGGCCACCAAGACTTCAATGCCTGAACTGCTTGCAGCCACACCCCCTGGGAATCAACTGCATAGACAAGACAGTCCACTTAAAAGAGGAGGGGGACTGACAGTCATCTACCATGATAAATTTAGGGCTGGATTTACAACTATACAGTCTGAGGGTTGTGAAGCACTCTCCTACAGTCTCGGGCTCACAAATAATTACACATTTCGAGTCACTCAAATATATCGCCATCCCGGCCCCAAAGCTAGTTTCCTAAACTCTATTAATTCTTCACTCTGGGCAGATATCTGCAATGCTAACTTTACGTTTCTCAGGGATTTCAAGTTTTATTTAGAGCAAACAGAAGACAATGATACTGTTGCTTTAATTGAAATCATGAAGGCCTTTGACCTCAAACTTTGTAGTGTGGTAAATAAATAATTAATTACCGGTACTATTTTTCTATGCATTAACTGAAACAGATAGCTCAATAAATAAGAGGCAGGATCCGTGATATCTGAGTCAGAATGGGCTTTAATCAGATGGCTCGAGCCAATGGACCATCGGGTTCCATCACCTGCAAAGGTTCAGGAAGGGACAGACACAAGGAAAAGGGGAATGGCAGCTGCAACGTCTCATTAACATCATACAGTATATATAGTAAAACAGTATAATTGCATTGCATACAGTAGGCGTAACAAGTGACAAAACGAAAGATAAGAACATATGGGTGTACAAAGAAGGCGTGCACAGGGCGTGCACGGAGACATGTGATGTAAACGTCACAGAAGTGTCATAAATGGGTGGATACATGGAGGGGGGCTACCTGGGCAGCTGGAACCTTTAACCTACAGGTGCACGCAAACGGGCCATGACGTGTAACTGGGGAGAGCTGGGGGCTCTGACCTGCACTAGAAGAGGAGACTAAAGTCTGGGATGTCAGGACGACATGTACCTATAGCATATCTGATATCTTGTGTTTGGAGTACATGTTGATTGAATCTAAAAGTCATCAGGGCAAAGGCTACTTGACACTAAGGCTGGTGCATGCATATATTCTACATGTATGGCGTGTGCTATGAATCTTCTATGGATACTAATTCAGTAATTCTCTTGCATGGAGACAGGAAGACTAGACTATAGCTGAAGATGTTTATGCGGTTCGTTAGCTTAGGAATGTGAAGCCGGGGAGCTGAACTGATAACTAGAGGCATAACATATTCTTGGCAGACAGGCAGGCAGGCCAGGCCGGGCACCGCGCTGCTTGGCAGGAAGTAAGTGAAGGGTCAGGGATGCGGGAGGGGCTACATCGCTCCTCGGAGTGGTTTCAGGGGACTTGAGCTCGAATCTGGTGTCCGGGCCCTATGAGGCCTAGAAACAGGGACAACTCGATGAATTAACGTGCACAATGTAAAACGTTGGCAACATAGGCCTAATACTCGTTGTTTTCACGAGGACTGGATAACTGGCATACTAACGTTGGACACAACTATAATTGCGTCTTTATTCGGTCAAGGGGGTAAATATACATATCGATCATGCACATATAACATATAATGGGGAACACGTAGGGACAAATGACAAGGCAAAATTCAATTTTCCTCATTCCCTCCTTGTTCCCTACGTTTCCTTCATGAAACATCAATATTCATGATACCATCTATCTGTTCATATAGCATCATTTGCTCGTCTCTTATCTTCTTGGAACGGGACTTAGGACTTGGAATACAAGAGGTAGCGCACAAGCCGCAAATCGCAGGGCCACATTGTAAACAGAGACAGCAACTGAATATGATCATTACTACTATTCCTAGGAATGACAGTACTTTCCATCCCCAGGCAGATATTATACTCCAGAGCCAACCGGACCATGTCCAGGTGCCTGGATTCTGGTGTAACTGATGGGCTATTTTATGAAGTCTGGTTATAGCTGAATAAACAGACGGTGCGTTATTAGGAATGAAAATGCAACAACTAGATCCGATGACTCTACAAGCTCCGCCCCTATCGGCCAGTATGACGTCAAGAACAAGGCGGTTTTGAAGAACAACAAATCTCATAGCAGATTGTTCTTCGGTTAAGTTACCTAGAGCGGAAGTAGTCTCATTCACTACTGCTTCAAGGGTTCTGGTTAGCCTACGTATTAGCTTACTATTCTGGACAGGACCTATGAAGAAAAAGAAACCTTTATTGACGTCTGTATACTGTTCTAAGGCAGTTTCAGTTTGATCGACAATTGGGGACTCGATCTCCCTTCTATGTCTGACGTGTACTAGATGTGTATTTCTGTGATAATCGGATGGGGCTAGGAAAACTGGTGGCAGTAGGAAGGCAATGTAACATGTTCCATCCCAATCTAAGGGCAGACGTACATATGCGGTCTGACCACATACAAAATACGAATGACGTGAGGCTTTGAAAGTAGACTTCCCACTGTCACTATACTCGACCACAGTAGTACAATCACTGTGTCCTAGATGTACTGAACCATTCTTTCTGACACATAATTCGCCTTTCACTGGTAAAACTGTAATAGCAGGCAAGTCTGGAGTAGTCTCGGACTGAACATTCAAAACCATGAAATTCGAGGAATAATTACCTAGATCATATACTTCATTTTCTAGATCTAACCCTGTTCTATGGGAAAGACCTTCCTTGTCTGGGAAACATGTTCTATTCAGAAGGGACTTATCGTCTGAGGATGATGTTATCGTAAACCATGCTCCACACGAACCATTGTGTGAAAACGGATAGGGAAAGAGTGGCAGAACTCCCTTCGGTGTCTGGAAAGGGGGGAGTCGACCACACACCCAACAATTAGTGGCATTGCTAGTCTGGTGTGAATAGTGCAACATTCGGATAAAAGTATTGTTGCGCATGGCAAGTCGATAGGATAACTCGTGAGGAGGTAGTTCACTAAAAGTGTGCTCTACTGTATCATTAGAGGAAAGATGTACATGTGAATCAATAGGAGGAAAATATACATGTAAAACATAACTTATGCATGTAACCATAAGACTCAGAAATAACATAAACAATAAAGTGACGATACATCTGCTGCGCAGATTTTTACAATAACGTATTTTCTTGGAGTTTCGTCTAACTCTCTCACTATGGGGGTCTATCTCATACATGTCAGGAACCTGTCTAACCGCTTCACCCGAGAGGGACTTAAACAATTAAACTGTCTGACTTGCTAGACCGGAGCTTAAGTATATACTCCTGCTGCGGAGTTTTCTCTAACAGGGGGAGTTTAGAGTCAGTATCGGGGCAGTCCTTGAAAAAGGTCTTTGGACGGAGTCCATGAAAACGCTTGATGTGGCTGGAGTGGAGCCATCCCTTGCGGCCCTCCACTTTTACGGCGGTCCTTGTGGTCATCAGAACTAGTTTCGGCTCTTTCCAGCGGGGCTCCAGCGGACTTGAACGATCAAAGTTCCTCACTAGCACGAGGTCGCCTGGTATGACCTCGTGCGGTTTTACTTGGGTGTTGTCTGGAAAGGCAGCCGCAACCTGTGAACGACAAGAGAGTAGTGCAGACATCAAGGAAGCTAGGTAATCTGTCAGCATATTACTGTCTACATCAGTTATTTTACGTGGCATCGGTGTGCCCCACATGTTCGGGGGACGGCCGAATACAACCTCGAAAGGTGACAGACCTGAACGGGAGTGAGCGACCATTCTCATGTAAAAAAGGGCGACTGGCAGGGCTACCATCCAATCTACGCCTTTTTCTGCGCAAACCTTTGCAATGCGGATTTTCAGAGTCTGATTATGTCTCTCGACGAGGCCAGCTGCCTCGGGGTGTCGCACACAGTGGAACTTCCACTGGTACCCTAACAGAAGAGATACTTGTTTCATGAGTTCAGATGAGAATGGCTGGCCGTTGTCTGAATACACGACCCTGGGCAAACCATAGCGGGGGAAATACTCACGAACCAACTGCCTGGCAGTGGTCGCAGCAGTGTAATCTGGGACTGGATATGCTTCTGTCCATCTGGACAAAGCACATACAACTACGAGAACATACTTGAAACCTCGACATCGATCCATCTGAATATAATCCATCTGGAGGACTTCAAAAGGGTGGTCAGGAGGATGGAATCCACCTTGTTCCACCGGAACACCTTTACCTGGATTGAACTGACAACATATCATGCAGGTACGTACTTTCTGTTTGGCTGCTGCTCGTAAATGCTTGTTAAACCAAATATTCTGGATACTGTCTAACATGGCTTTCTCTCCTAAATGTGCTGGACTATGTGCGGTGTTAATAATGACTTGGACCATAGAGTCGGGGAGAAACCATGTGGCTTTTCCCTTCGTCAACCATCCCTGATCTGTCTGGACCCCTCCTTGTTCAGATCATTTCTTGATTTCATCTGGGGTAGCATGTGTCTGTATGTCTAGTACATCTTGTGTAGGGTCCTTCACTGTCATACAAGTAGTCTGATCTGGAATATCTATCTTTGTCGTGTTAACTGGAGTGTCTGGAGTCTGAGCTGTAAGCTTGGCTGTTCGATCTGCTAGATCGTTACCTTGGGAAATTGTGTCAGTAGCTTTCGTATGTGCTTTGCACTTCATAATGGCAATGGCTTTCGGTAAATGTATTGCTTCTAACAGAGCTTGAATGAGGGGGCCATGCTGAATCTTGGCTCCATGAGAGGGCATGAAACCTCTTTCTTGCCAGAGTACTCCAAAGTCGTGAACGACTCCGAATGCATAACGTGAATCTGTATATATGTTTACTTTCAGGTTCTTGGCTCGTATGCAGGCTTGGGTCAGAGCAATGAGCTCTGCTGCTTGAGCAGACAGGGTGTCAATACGATGTGTTTCTATAACTTCAGTTTCAGTAGTCACTGCATACGCGGCTACTAGTTCTCCTGTACTTGTTCTCATACATGAACCATCCACGTAAAGTGTCAGGTCTGGATCAGGTAATGCAATGTCTGTCAAGTCTTGTCTTGGCTTTGTCATGGTGTTAATAACTTCCACACAGTCATGTGTGGCAGGGTTTGATGTAATCGAGGGTAACAGTGTAGCAGGATTTAAAATGTTGCAGCGTCTGATTTCTATGTGTGGCTGAAACAGTGTCAGTTCATATCCTGTTAAACGTGCAATTGTCAAGTGCTGAGTCTGTGTTCGGTTTAAAAGAACTTCCACGGAGTGTGGAATCCCTACTGTCAGGGAGTGTCCTAACACTATGGAATCACTTTGTCTGATAGCTAGAGCTGTGGCTGCAACTGACTTGAGGCACGCAGGCAGAGCCTGGGCTACTGGATCTAATGTGCTAGAAAAATAAGCACAAGGCTTGTGTTGTCCTGCTTGATCTTGCGTGAGAACAGATAATGCTGTACCATCACGTTCAGTGACAAAAAGTGTAAAAGGCTTACTGTAGTTCGGTGTCGCTAATACAGGTGCATTACACAAAGCTTTCTTTAACTCATTAAAAACAAGTGTATGTTCCTGGGTCCAAGGGAGGACAGTCGATGTGGCTGCCTCCTGTGTCGTTAACTGTATCAGTGGTTTAGCTAGATATGCATACTGAGGGATCCATTGTCTGCAGTAAGAAGTGAGGCAGATAAAAGCTCGTACTTCCTTCTGTGTCTTAGGCTGTGGAAGATGTGCTATTAACTGGATATGGTCAGGTGTCAACTGTCTACCCCTCTTGGACAGTAAGTGTCCAAGGTATACCACTTGCTGGACACAGAATTGCAGTTTCGAAGGGGACACCTTGTGCCCCATGTCTGCCAGAAAATACAAGACTGTCAGTGACGCACGTTCGCAGTCACGTTCTGTACGGGCTGTGATTAATAGATCATCGACATACTGGAGCAGGGCAGTGTCATTTGGCATGTGAATACTGTCTAGTTGTCTCTTAAGTGCTTGACTATAAATACTAGGACTTTCTGTAAAACCTTGAGGTGCTCGTGTGAATTTATAGCTTCTTCCATTTAAACAGAATCCGAAAAGAAACTGGCTGTCTGGATGAATGGGGACACTAAAGAATGCGTTCTTGAGATCAATAACTGTAAAGAACGTAGCTTCAGAATCAATGGCAGTCAATAGGGAAGAGATATCTGGAACCACAGGGTACTGGGGTATGATACATTTATTAAGTTCTCGGAGATCAATCACTAATCGATATACTGGAGGTGCATTTGGATCAGTACGTTTAAGAATCGGAATGATAGGAGAATTACATACATTGGAGTCAGTTTCTACAACTACTCCTTGAGCAATGAGCTCGTCAATGATTTTCGATAAGGCTGCTACAGCCTCGGGTGGCAATTTGTACTGTCTGATTCGTGGTAATACAACACCTTGTTTCAGAGTGACACGATATGGTGTAATGTGCATACAACCTACATCAGTTGGACCTTGCGCCCATAAATGCTGTGGTACATTCAGTAATCTTGGATCAAAATCACGTAACACATAATGACCTTTAAAATCACGTAAAAACAATCTCACTCCTTCTGGGGAGCAGCATATTACCGCTCCTAATTCTTTCAATGTTTTAATACCAAGTAAATTTTCAGGACAGGATTTCGTAAGTAACAAGTCTGTAGTTCGGGACAATGGACCAACTTCTAGGGAAACTGGTTTCGATATTTCATTAACAATAGGCTTTCCTGAAAATCCCAGGGAAACGTTTCTTGAGCCTGAGAGTGGAGCCCCTGGAACCTCGTCATGACTGATGGTAGTCCTACTTGCCCCTGTATCAATCAGAAACTTTCTGTCTTTCCCTAATACTTGACTGTGTACATAGGGACCCTCTTGATCTACAGGAACCTCGATGAGAGGCAAGCCAACCTCCCTCTCTAGGCTGTTTCATGAATACTGCTGATATTCTGGATAATCTGACTGTGCGTACTGGTACATCTGTTGTGTAACGTGTTGTGTGGCAGCTATAGGCTGCGGTACTGTAACTGTCTGTTGTGCGTTCTGCGGTGGCTGGGAATTCTGCGGAACATGTTTTTGTCTAGGAGGACGTGGTCTCTCTTTCGTCTTACCTGTAGCTATGTTGTGTTTCAGAACTGCACATTCGTTTATATAATGACCTGGCTGTTTACAGTAATTGCATGTCCCTTTAACAGGAGCTGTAGAATGACTAGTCTGATTCGGACCCCTCTTCTGACTATCTGGTGGAACGGACTGTGCAACTAGTACTTTCATTTTCGTGTCTTTCATACGTCTTCTTTCGTGTTCTTGCTCTTCCCTGATTCTATTCTGGTGATACTGTAACATCTGTAGCATTTGAGACGGGGTATTAGCTTGCCAAGTACTCTCGACTTTCAATACTCTATTTTTAACTTGCGGTAAAGAATTCTCAACTAGTTTGGTAACAAAAAGATGTGGATACGATTCACTACTTGTTTTCAGACCGCTATTAATAATGAAACATTTCTCAAATCTGGAATAAAAATCACTAGTGTCTTCGTCTTGTTTCTGTTTACAGGCTGAGATGGCATCCCAATCTTCCTTTTTCGTGGCTAGTAATCTTGGCAAGACTTGTATTAACAGTTCGGGCAAACTCTTTGGCTCTATCCCCAAGACCAGTACCTGGGACTCGTGCATTATCTTCGTTCTCTAACATGGTCCAGTCTATCTTTTTCTCTCCCACCTCCCATTCTTTTTCTTTAAGTTTTTCATATATGCCCGCAGGCAACAGGACCTTTAACATTTTGATGATATCAGGATACGTGTATTCTCCCATACGGAGCATGTCTTTTAATTCTCGGTGGAACCCTGCTGGATCTTTATCGTGACAGTGTATTAACTTTTTCATTTCAAGTAGTTCTATTTCCGTTATAGGGGTGTAAACAAATACTCGTTCGAGATTACCCCCCGCTCCCTTAACAGGATGCACTTCTCGTAACGGATTCTGTCTGTCTATGTAGAATGGGGGTGAAACAGGAAAAAAATGCGGAGTCAGAAACGTTCTGTATTTGTGGCGCTGTTCTAAAATGACGCTAATTAGATCGGTACCTAGACCTTTCCATCTGTTTAGGAGTAACTCGTTCAATACATTGTATAAGGGACCTGGATCAGAATGTTGATCCTCATACAGTGTGATGAGGTGCTGGATCATGTACATACCCACCAGTCGCTGCTCGCCTGGGGGCAGTTTCAGAAACATTTGGGCCACTACTTCGTCTGGAAACGTGGTAGAATCACTAGTCCATCGGACTGCTGATCGGGCTAGTTCTTGTTCATGCATGGTACTAAGCTCACTGTAACCTATTCGTAGTTTCAGAACTTTATCGGTAGCCTGGAATACTTGTTCAAGAGAACACTGTTCTGGTACGGGAGGAGGAAAAGCTTTCTTGTAATCTAGGCGTGTATGTCTATCAGAAAGTCTCGTTCTACCTACATACGCTATTCTGGTGGGATTCTCGCTGTCTACCTCTTCGCCTGAAGAGTCATTCTCTTTCTCGGCTACTCTCTTTGCTTCCTCCTTTTGGTGTATACTTATAATTTCTTTACGAATCCTTTTGTACATGGATTCTATACAATTTTGTGTTCTGTGTTTTCCTTCTGCTATATTGTCACTCCATCTTGTCAGGACTTTCATATCTTCCTTGTTTTTATCAGGATAATCCTGTTCTCTTATTAAACAATTTATTAAAAATTGCAAAATCATGCCTTGAATCTCGACTTTCCTGTGTGCCATAGCTTCGTGAATACTTTCTGGATTCTCCCCTGTTTGGATAAAGTGATATATTCTGTCTAGATGTTGTTCCATATTCGATATGGTAACCAAGAAGCTTGCAACTCGACGTAAACGTATGGAATATATTAACATGCTATCTTCGCCTGGTACTGGGTCATATCTACAATCAGGTCCGCACTCAGTAAGATACTTTCTGAGGGCGTCGTACGTAGTTAGTTTTGGCGTACGCTGTAACGCTACATCTCTCAGCGTCCGTCGCCTTGTTTGAGGCGGGGTGATAGGAGTACCTCCCCCTGCTCCTCCTGAACTGGAATCATCAGTTAATACTGAATATGCGGCTGCTGGTAACGTGACTGGTACAGTAGGGGTACGTGATGTGGGTTGATCCTGGGGAACTGGCACATGAACAGGATTCCCGGGACCCACAACTGGAGGCACAAGAATTACATTATTAACAGGGGGCTGGACTTGAACTTGGACTGGTGGGGTAGGATCTGTATTAGCATATTCTGGGACAGTGTCGTCTAAATAGGAAGAAAGAAAAATTTCAGCTGCAGTCGGTTTATGACGTAGCTTAGTCGGGACCAAGGGTGGCGGTAAATTACAAGATTTTTCCGGGGTCGCCTTCGGCAAACCCTCGGCGAGAAGAGGATACATACCTTTAATAAGGGCATTTCTCTGTCTGTCTGACTGTTCTGCTCTAACTCGTTCACCTTCTTCGATTAATTCCCTTTCTTGGGCTTTTTCTGAGGATTCCCTACTTAATTCTGCTTTTCTGAATTCTTTCTCTGTTCTTTTATGGGATTCTTTACGCCATAATTCTATGGCATCTTTCTGGGATTGTCTGGCTTTCTTTTTCCATAATGCTTCTTCTACTCTCATGATGCACTCGGCATCCCATGTTCCTGATACAGGCCATCTATATTTCTCTTCGAGATGTTTGGTGTAGTCCACCCATAAATCTAGATACAGTATGGCATCTAAGCCATGCTTATGATACATGAAATGTCCAGGACTGTCCCTGGGAGGGACAGGAACTGATTCTTCGAGTAACCCTTTTCTGGTTTTTATCTGACGTAACTTCGAAAACAGAGGCATATTTGAACCGTACTTGAACTTGAACACAATACACAATGAACACAGTAATGACTAGCAAAACAATCATTCATACCACGACATCAAGAACACATTAATAACAGTTCGAACAGAATACTACCTGATACATTGAAAACACAATACTTGAATTTCTCGAGAACGGACTTACTAGAATTACTGGATGCACTGCTAAAACAGTACAGAACATACCGGTCTCCTAAAGAGACACGTCATACCGTATCCACCTAGGTGAACACGTCAGACCGGATCTGTGTACCCAAACCCGTCGGACCGGGCACAAATTAATGAACACCCGTCTAGATACCCCCAGCAACGGTACTCACCGGGAAGCAAAACTGAAGGCCTCGGACTGGACTGGACTGCTACGACGTCTAGTTACTGCTACGCACTACGCATGTGCTTCGGGCTTCGGTTACAGGTGGGCCTCCGGATATCTCGGACCTTGCTCTCTCGGCTTGGGCTCTGGTCGGGACGACCCGCCTTACTCACCGCCTCGTCTGGATGCCGGACCGCAGTCTCCGTCTCCTCCGTGGGCCTGAGGGAGACTTGAGCAGAAATATCTGCAGGTGCGCAGTAGAGGTCCGTCACGGCTGTAGAAGGGTCAGGGGGCCTGCGTTACATCGCCGGCGCGTGGGGAAGGGGCTCGTCCCTATTCGGGCGCCATTAATGTGGTAAATAAATAATTAATTACCGGTACTATTTTTCTATGCATTAACTGAAACAGATAGCTCAATAAATAAGAGGCAGGATCCGTGATATCTGAGTCAGAATGGGCTTTAATCAGATGGCTCGAGCCAATGGACCATCGGGTTCCATCACCTGCAAAGGTTCAGGAAGGGACAGACACAAGGAAAAGGGGAATGGCAGCTGCAACGTCTCATTAACATCATACAGTATATATAGTAAAACAGTATAATTGCATTGCATACAGTAGGCGTAACAAGTGACAAAACGAAAGATAAGAACATATGGGTGTACAAAGAAGGCGTGCACAGGGCGTGCACGGAGACATGTGATGTAAACGTCACAGAAGTGTCATAAATGGGTGGATACATGGAGGGGGGCTACCTGGGCAGCTGGAACCTTTAACCTACTGGTGCGCGCAAACGGGCCATGACGTGTAACTGGGGAGAGCTGGGGGCTCTGACTTCTACACTAGAAGAGGAGACTAAAGTCTGGGATGTCAGGACGACATGTACCTATAGCATATCTGGTATCTTGTGTTTGGAGTACATGTTGATTGAATCTAAAAGTCATCAGGGCAAAGGCTACTTGACACTAAGGCTGGTGCATGCATATATTCTACATGTATGGCGTGTGCTATGAATCTTCTATGGATACTAATTCAGTAATTCTCTTGCATGGAGACAGGAAGACTAGACTATAGCTGAAGATGTTTATGCGGTTCGTTAGCTTAGGAATGTGAAGCCGGGGAGCTGAACTGATAACTAGAGGCATAACATATTCTTGGCAGACAGGCAGGCAGGCCAGGCCGGGCACCGCGCTGCTTGGCAGGAAGTAAGTGAAGGGTCAGGGATGCGGGAGGGGCTACATCGCTCCTCGGAGTGGTTTCAGGAGACTTGAGCTCGAATCTGGTGTCCGGGCCCTATGAGGCCTAGAAACAGGGACAACTCGATGAATTAACGTGCACAATGTAAAACGTTGGCAACATAGGCCTAATACTCGTTGTTTTCACGAGGACTGGATAACTGGCATACTAACGTTGGACACAACTATAATTGCGTCTTTATTCGGTCAAGGGGGTAAATATGCATATCGATCAGGCACATATAACATATAATGGGGAACACGTAGGGACACATGACAAGGCAAAATTCAATTTTCCTCAGTAGCACAAATCCCACTCATCAAGGTAGTCATACGCTTGATGGGCTGTTCTTGGATAACAAAGATATTTCCAGTCTTGAAGTACTACCTCTGATCTGGTCTGATCACGCAGCCTTTTTTTTTTAAGATAACCAGCCCCACTACTAATACTGCCTCAAATAAGAGGTCTACATCTGCCCAGCACAGATCCTGCTCAACAGTTGACCAAAGTCAACTTGAACAACTACTGACTATTTCAAATCCAATGATGCGGGACAATCCTGAGCTCAAAACTGAAACCTGTTCCTCCTGGCTTAACTCTGTCATTTCACAATTAGTACCGATAACAACAGGTGGCCTAAGTACAACCCGTCCGTCTGCACCCTGGTTCTCAGATGCCCTCCGGCTTGAAAGACATGGTTGTAGATGCCAAGAGAGGAAATGGAGAGCCCAATATGACTCTCATGAGAGAAAAATCTATAAACGCTCATTAACCAAATTCAAAGCCCTATTGGTTACAGAAAAGGTAGCCTACTTCTCTTCGCAAATTGAATCTGCCAAACACTCAGCGAAAGAACTCTACCGAGTTATCAATAAACTAACTAAACACCCAGAGTATAAAAAGGACTGGGTCAACCAGACCTTCTGCAATGATATTGCCTCACACTTCAGTGGTAAAATGTATTCTATTTTCTACTCTTTTATTCACTGTGATTACTCTCAGTCAGTCAGCACAATCAGCAGTCAAGATAATGTCAAGTTAGTTTCCAAGAAGGACTTGTCCTCAAACAGTTACGAGTTTTTCTCCTCGGTTTATAAGGAACAACTGAAATATCTTATCCTAACCACCAAATCTGGCTCTCCAGACAATCCTTTTCTGCCCTCAGTCATTGGGCTGGTCCCCGACATTTTTGCAATCCACCTGTCTAGCATTTTCAATTACATGTTCAGAACAGGCATCTTTGCATCCCAATGGAAGCGAGCTTCCATCTTGCCTTTACTAAAAAAAACTAATTTAGACCCCGATGACCCTGCCAATTATCGACCCATTTCCAGTCTTCCATTTCCCTCGAGAATAGTAGGAAAGTGATGAACACCCAATTAAATCAGTTCAACAAGGGCTCTAAAAGCCTGGATCCTACTCCATTCGGATTCAAATCCGAACATAGTACTAGGACTGCCCTGATTAAGGCCACCGATGAGCTCAAATTCATCTTGGATAAGGAGGGGTCAACCGCCTTTATCCTGTCGGACCCGTCTGTGGCAGTCGATACGGTGGATCATTCCACGCTAATCCACCGTATGGAAGCAAAAGGTATTAAAATATTGCCTTAAAACCACTGTTATCCTTCCTCATCAAATAGAGAAAACAGAATTAACATTGATGCCTTCTCCTCAAGCTCGTTCCACGTTTCCTGCAGGGTACCACAGAGGGTCCTCTCTGAGCCCTACATTTTTAAATATATATGCTACAGATCTGGTTCTTTGGTCCAATCTTTTGGTTTCTCCCTCACATCCTATGTGGATGACACACGGATTGTATTGGCAGCCTCCAATAATGCCAACTACACTCATCTTCGCATCCACAACTGTATGGAATTTATAAATGACTGGATGAATAAACACGGATGTAAGCTTAAAAAGACCAAGGTGATCCAACTCTGAAATAATCCCAATTTCTGGACTGACCCGTGCTGACCAGATGTCATGGGTCCCCTTCCTGTACCCACCAGGAAAGCCAAGAGCCTGGGTGTTGTGGTCGATGATCAGCTGCTCCAGGGCAATCAAATGAACACAGTGGTCTCCACCTTATACAATACCTTGAGAATGCTAACAAAAAGTATTAATCTTTCTGCTATTCTCTGTTAGGAAGTCAGTTTTCTCCACCTTGGTATTGTCCAAGATTGACTACTGTAACAACCTCTATATTCGACTACCAGTTCAATACCTGAACAATTTTCAAATTCTTCAAAACTCTGCAGCCAGACTCTTATTGGACCTGCCTATGTACCACCCTGTTTCCTCTGCTCTCAAGGATGTTCACTGGCTGAGAGTCAAAAACAGAATAAAATGTAAGGTCATTTTTCTGACATAGAAATCTCTCAATGAATCAGGAGATTCCTTTCTGAAGAAAGGCTTATCATAGTACACTCCTACAAGAAACCTAAGATCAGCAAGCTCCTTCCGAGTAAATGCTTTCCGATTTAAAAAATCAAAATGGGGTGGTAGCAGCTTTGCAGTGAGAGCAGCTATATCCAGGAATCTCCTCCTACTCAATCTTAGGTCAGCTCCATCCCTGCCTCAGTCAAGGAAACTTCTAAAAACTTGGCTTTTTAATCATTAGGTCCTTTTCTTCTGCTCTCTTGTGGTCCTACATACTCAGCGCCAAGACACCTCCGGTTATACGTTGCACTTTAAAAATTAGCTTAGCATTACTTTTTTCAATAAAATACTAAAAGGGTTGAATTCCTCCAAAGAACTTTTTAACCTAGTGAATAGTTTAATACAATCTACCAACATCAAATCTAGCCCACCCCCCTCAGAAAAACGATGTATTCAATTGACTCATTTCTCACTTGGAAAAGTTAATGATAGCCGCCAATCACTAGAGGAAAGCCTGAGTCTTTTTTCACCACTGAATCTGGGGGACGGAAAATACATATTTTCCCTGGTATGACTACAGAAGAAACACAAGCTACTTGGTCTTCTCTTAAATCTGGTTCCACTCAGGACCCAGCACTCCCGGATATTATGATAAAAGGGGGATGCCAGCCGTCATTGTATTGACTAATATGTTCAATCATTCACTAAAAACGGGTTCAGTCACATCAATGTGGAAGCATGCCATAGTCGGACCAGTTATGAAAAAAACAGGAGCTGTCCTGCCACTGTGCAAGAATTACCGCCCAATTTCTCTTTTACTAGGACCAATTAAAATACTGGAGAAATTTGTGAATAAACTATCATCCTCACATTTGAAGTCTAATGGAATCTTGCATTCCTCCAAACAGGGTTTACAACAGGTAATTGTACAGAAATTGCCCTCATAGCACCTACAGATGAATTAAAGGCAGTTCTGGACAAAGGAGATCTATGGTCTTGATCCTACTTCATCTAAGTGTCACGTTCTATACCGTTGCTCACCCAACATTGATCAAAAGACTAGCTGAAGCAGGCATTGAGGGTGCAGTTGACTTAATTGCTCAACATCTTTTCTTCACTATCAAACCTTTCAAGTACAAGAATAAGATAGGCAGTCTAACATTTTTTTCCCTCAAGTAGTGAGTACCACAAATTGCATTTCTTAGCCCGGCTCTGTTTATTTGTATGTTGCTACACTGGCATAGACTATATAATGTTATGGTTTTTCCTCAATCTCCTATGTTGACGATGCACAAATTACTATTAGTCCTGTCCCATCAAATGGAAAATACTGGATGACAGCTAGCAGTCTTAAATTGAATGGAGACAAGACAGAGGTGATGATAGTGGGTACCAGTCATACTAGGTGGATGGAAATGAACTAGTCAAATTGTCTGGGCAGTTATCCAATCCAGAAAATGGAGGTCAAATGATTGACAATCTGGTTGAACAAAAAACTTACAATGGAAACACTGGTCAAGAAATTGGCAGCCTCTTGTTTTGGCTTGATCCATACTTTTAAAAAGACTATTGGGATGGCTACCAGCCTCAGCACACAGACTGGTGTTTCAAGGCCACGTAATGTCGCAACTGCACTTCGGTTACTCCTTATATCATGGGAGTCCCAAGTCAGTTTTAAAAAGATTGTAGGTCATGCAGAATGCTGCAGCACACAATCTTTTTAAAATATCTAAACACCAGTCAGCAAGGGTAGCACTGGCAGCCTTGCTTTGGCTAACAATTGTATATATAACTACTTAGGCAACTAATGAAAATATGGGCAGACAATTATTAATACAAAAACCCCAGATCAAAATCTATATAGAAAACAATTTATTGATATCAAAATACTAGACATGTAAAGACATGATCAATGTACTTTAAATAAATACAGAATCCAGAAAAGTATTTTCATTTTTAAAAATATTTTTTTGTAAACAATTTGTTTTTTCCAATTTGTTTTTCCAATTGAAACGTCCTAATTACCAAGCCATGTTGTACATGCACATGTTCCACCCAAAAAGCCCAGCCACACATGAAATTTTGTTTTTTCCATCTATCTCACCACATTGTAGCAAGCCACAATGAATTGGAATGTTCAGCCTTTAAAGAAATTGTGATTCTTGATTAAATAAATGTGATTCCATGTAGGCTATACAAACTTATAATTCATCATAACGATAAACTGTAGCCATAATTGTCTTCATAGACATAAACAACATATATGAACATGCATACTCAATACGCTTGTATCTCCATATACACCATTTAATAAGTATGCATGCACAATAGAAGGATGAGTGTCGAGGTATGACTGAATAACTAGCCTTGTTCCATTCATTTTCAATTAGAAAAAAAATTGTTTAAAAAAAATTACAAAAATGAAAATATTTTTCTTGATTCTGTATTTATTTATTTAACATGGATCGTGTCTTTACATGACTAGTATTTTGGTATCAATACATTGTTTTCTATATATATTGTGATGTGGGTTTTTGTATTCATACTTGCATGCCCATATTTTCATTAGTTGCCTAAGTAGATATATATACAATTGTTGTTCATGCCCTAACTTAGGAATGTATCCAGTGACAGTGGAACCCCTTTATGTACAATTGAGCTCTTGCTTGGATGCCAGTACACAAAAGAATCTAGTTTAAGACACTTTGCCTAGTGCACAAAGTGAAGCATAAAAAATGTTCAAAATTGTACAAAGAATTCCTCAGACCCTACAATCCAGTCAGTTTGTTACACTCCTCTGACCAGCTGTTACTTACAGTCTCAGGATTAAGAAACTCATAGCTGGGGGCCGTTCCTTTGCAATCATTGCCCGAAGCTTTGGAACTCTGTCCCAGTACATATGGCAAATTGAGTTTGAATACAAATTTAGGAAGCTGGTAAAAACTAGGCTGTTTGAAAAATTTGACACATGGTGTGTGACTTGTTGCTAGTTTTTATTACTATGAAGCCCATTTGGGAAGCCAGGCGTTTTACAATTTTTTTATTTTGTTTATTTATAATTTTTTATTGGCACTTTACAAATCTTGAGAACAGAATAGAATAGAATAGAGATAAGCTTGTGTAAAGGGTATTCGTTTTAAGGCACTGCACACCTTATAAACTGCACAGGACACAAATTCCCTCTACACCAACAAGCTGGCGATGACACCAAGCAGTAGGAGACATACTACACATATTATGGAAATGCCCTAGTATGTGTAGTACAGAGCTACTGGCAGCAAATCTTATTAGCTTTTCAGAAGACTATAACAACGCACAATAGTCAGACCACCTTTGCATACCCCTCTGCGATGGAACTTTCTTGGGTGCCTGAGGAACAAGAGGAGTTTGGATACTTTTTTATTTACAATTACAGCTTAGCCTATTTGGTCACACAGTAAAGCTGAGAGTCAATAAATGAGATTAGTTAACATAGATTTATTACAAATTCAGAGTCAAAGTAATATAAATCAGTCTCAGAAACATAGTATAAAAATACAGATTGCCAACAGAAAGCCAAATTGTTACACAATATTTATCCTCAATAACAGAAAACAAATGTGGTATTCAGCAGCAATTGTGCAAAGAATAAGAAACACAGTCTGATTAGATTGAAAGCTGTGATCCTTATGACTATTATGCATGAGGGAATACTAATTCTCCTTAACTAGCCTTCATTAATTAATGCTACATGGAAGCCCTAATTAGATCCAATAAAGTTGAAAAGTGTGAGCAAAGCATAACATCTGCTGAATTTCTCCAAAGAAAGAATATTCCTTAGCATAAAACTACAAAACAAAAATGGTGCAAAGAGGTCTATGCCTCCCCTATTCTGAAAGGAATCTGAACAAGGTTAAAGAGTTTGTTGCATAATTATACCCACAGAAAGAACCCATTAGAATCCCACATAAAAGGTTTTATTTGTGTCCACATTCAAACAGTATATTTTGGCAGCTACACTTGGAAATCTCTTCTTTGATCTACATATTCAGAACAACCTTGGTTTCCACCTATTTCCTCATTCTACAGAAAGAGTAGTCCTCCCTTTGCTCATTAGTCTTATTGTCCTCCCTATCTCTTTCACACAATGTGCCATTCTCCATTCATTAGTTCATATCACTACACCTGCAGAGGAGAGAAAAACATTCACATTGAAAGTTAAAACACTGAGAGATACAAATGCTCAAGGCCTTTAGTAATCTTTTAATATAAGAAGCATCTTTATAGACGTTGTAACTGTGTGATTACAGATGCACAGACGGTTGCATTATAAGTCCAGAAAGCTATTCTAATCGATACATTTCCCATTATATGTTGGCTGGAAAATATTATTTAAATGAGCACGTGGATATATGGGAATAAACAAGATTATTCAAACCACACATGTGCAAATATATATGCAAACTACAATTCATTTTTACTGTAAAACGTTACCATGCACACACATATAAACATCAAGATTACACGATAAATACACTTTCTATATTGCTTCAAGTACAGTACACTTCATTAATCATTTTGAATGTTATGTTGTTATGTTATGTTATGTTATGTTAATAATTTTCTAAAGCGCACAGCTGCCCCAGCAAAGAGGCGTCCCGGCGCTACCAAATCTGAATCACACATCGCCCGGAGACATCACAGCTATAGTCATTCCCAAGCTATATTAAAGGGAAGAGGAAGGTTTTAATGGCTCTTCGAAAAGCAAGCAAGTCCTCCATCCCACGGATGTGCACCGGCAGAGAATTCCACAGCTTGGCTGCCAGGTACCGAAATGAGCGACCACCTTCTCGGCCGAGTTTAAACCACGGGACAGCCGCCATGCGCTGTCCCAGCGAGCGCAATTGTCGGTGGGGCACGTACGGGGTCAAAAGATTGCCCAGTACCTCCGGGCTCCCAGATTTTAAGATCTTGAAAGATAGGCAAAGAGCTTTAAACTGGATCCAGGTGTCAATCGGGAGCCAGTGAAGCTTTTGAATGGTGGTCCTAACCGAACACCATCGGGGGAGACCCACCAGAGTTTTGGCTGCCGAGTTTTGGACCCGTTTCAATCCAATCACATAAATAGATGGTCATAAGTAAACACACATGTGACCAAATCAATCATGGGTGGCACCAAAGTTACGCTGCTCCAATTACAAATCTGACAATTTCTCCCTCGCCATAACTGCCATTTCCCCATGATATTTAGGACATTGAAGGCATAAATGCATATCAGAGAGGATGGATTGCCTCAGCGCTGGCAACGGCGAAATTTTGCATTCTACAAAACTGGAAATGAACACACGCATACACACAAAAACACACATAGATTGGATTAACTCTAATGTGGCAGTTGCAGCCCATGAGAGGTTCAGTTATAAATTAAATGATCAGTTAAAACTGTTTCTGGATCTATGGGGATTGTTCCTTTTTTTACTAATGTGCTCATCCTATTCTGAACTCTTTAGCTTTTTTTTAAATATCTTTTTTATTTTTAGATTAATTAAAATAATTACAATGTGAAATCCAGTGATAAATAGAATTCATTAAAACAATATAAACTTCTTTACGTGTGGTGGCGGAAGATTCTAAATGCTCAAAAGACAGTGTCCTGGCCGTAAAATTAAGTGCTATATTGTGCAAAAAAGCAAGGGGTGGCTTATCGTCTATGAGCAGTTTTGCAAGCATTTCTACCTAAGACAATTAGGATTCATGTTGCCCAAGTGGTACAGTGCTTTGTACAAGAGAGAAACCTGTGCAAATGGTGAGTGGAGTACAATTACTGTGGGTAAGCTGGGGATTCAAATTCAGTACAGCGTTTAATGGGCAAAGTGCTTTGGTCCAATCCCTAGTGGAGACCAGAGATCACTGCTGAAGGTGCTCTGCATACTGGTATGGTGCTTTCTTTTTTCAGTTCAAAAAGTGTTTATTAAGCAATAAACGGTGTCAATACAATATACATATATGATACAAGAAAAAAAGTAAAGCAATCTAGGTAAACATTGCATATATAATAATAGGTACAAAGGTTATTCAGATAAGAGGAGGCTATACAATAGAAGGAAAAAAAAGAGAAAGAAGACATTAGTGAAATCTAATAGGCAAGGAAATACAGAGGAACAAGTAAGGTCGATCAAGGGGGTTTGGAGACTTCTTGCTGAATGGGAGACAAATGGAATGATTTTTTAGCACAAGCATCAAGGTATAACGTTATGGGAAGCCACAAACTGGTGCGTTTCGTTGCCATATGAAGAGGAAAAACAAAGGTAGTATCCAATCTATGGTTATGACAAACATTGTACCACCATGCTTTAACCGATATATTAGCAACGTTCTTCCAGTTAACAGTGATTTGTTGGAATGCAACTGCTATAAGTAAATCAATAATACGCACATCAAAAGTAACATGATCCCAACAAGGGGAAAGACTGCCTAAAAAAATATGAATAAAAGAAAAAGGGATGTGAGTATGAAAGATATCGTTAATTTGGGTCCAGATTTGTTTCCAGAAATTGTGTACGATTGTGCAGGAGAAAAGCATGTGGAATAAAGTTGCATTGGGTGTAGAGCAAGACCAACATAAATCAGGGGTAGAGGAAAATCTTTTATTAAGCAAATATGGTGTATAAAGAAGTCTATTATAAATGAAAAATAATGTTTGTGTTAAGGCAGCAGATCTAGAAGATTTGCGGATCTTGACCCACAACCTATCCCATAAGGAAATAGGCCAAGATGTGGCAAAGTCGCACTCCCACTGCTTCTCCACCTTGGATTTTAGACGAGGAGAAGGAATGGAGCGAAGAAATGCGTAGATGAGGGAAGCTTTAGAAGAAACAGCCAAAAAGGAGTGAAGTTGTGAGGTGGGGTTAGGAGACGAAGAGTGATTGTGAGAGTGCTGGATCCGGGAGTAAGCAGACATGACCACCTCCTTAAGTATAAGATATTTACGAGCAAAGGAAGCGGGTAAATCAAAGGAATGGCGTAATGTTGAAAAAGGTAAAAAAGTGGAGTGAGAAAAAATTTGAGAAACCCAAATTAAACCCCTTTGCCTCCAGGGTTTCCAAAAGAAAGGTTTGTTATTG
This sequence comes from Lissotriton helveticus, assembly GCF_964261635.1. Lineage (NCBI taxonomy): Eukaryota > Metazoa > Chordata > Amphibia > Caudata > Salamandridae > Lissotriton > Lissotriton helveticus. Next base: position 853,194,579 of record NC_136063.1, read on the forward strand.
ATAAGGAGAGTTTTATTATGCCAGATAGTAGTGGATAACAAATCGGCTACAGAGGTGGGAGGGGTCGGGGAAGAGGCTAGAAGTAGTTTGACTGTGAATTTATGTGTGGGGAAGGATGGTAGCTGTGGTTTACGGGAAAAAGATAGAAACTCAGCGAAATTAAAGGGAGAGAGAGAGAGAGACGTTCTACAGTAACCCACAAGGGACAGGGTTCACCAGGGTCTCGCAGCCAAATGGAGGCCTGGCGTAAAAGAAAAGCCTTGTGATAGGTAGGAAAATCAGGAAAATTGACACCTCCCTCAGATTTAGGACGTGTGAGTCTGAGGAGAGACATAGGAGACTTTTTTCCTGACCAAAGAAAAGAGGAAAGAATGGTGTTAATTTTCTTGAAAAACTTCATGGAAATAGGAACAGGAATATTAGAGATAGTGTATAAAACAATAGGGGATAACATAATTTTAATAGTATCAAGGCGTCCCCACCATGAGAGATATAGTGGGTGCCATTTTGTGGTAAGATCGGAGAGTTTCTGGATACATTTGTTGAGACAAAGTGAAACCGTATCTGTGATGGAGGGAGTGACATGTAAACCTAAGTATTTGATTTGGGAGGAACTCCAAGTGAAATTAGAGTGAACAAAATCAGGTTTCAAAGTATATTTCGTAAGGGGTAAAATTTCACATTTGTCATTGTTTAACTTATATCCAGAAATATGCGAAAAATCACGAACTTCTGCAAGGAAAGCAGGAATGGAGACAGTAGGATTAGAAATAAAGAGCAAAATATCATCTGCATAAGCAGCAAGTTTAATGTGAGAGTGCGAGGTTTGGAAACCGTGTATGTCTGGGTTTTGCCTGAGTTTGGGGAGAAAGGGTTCCAAAGCTAACTTAAAAAGAAAAGGGGATAAAGGACAACCTTGCCGGACACCTCTACCCAGCTCAAAAAATGAAGAAACCAGACCATTTGCACAGACCGCTGCCCTGGGATTAGAATAAAGAAAAGAAATTAAGGACACAAACTTGGGACCAAAACCGAACCATTTGAGGGCATAGAAAAGATAAGTCCATTCTACCCTGTCAAACGCCTTCTCTGCGTCCAGGCCAATAGCTGCCAGAGAGTCTTGAAAGCATGGAGAGTTAGATAAAACATTAAAAAGAAGTCTAGTATTGTCAGTAATAAAACGCCCCTTAACAAAACCAGATTGCTCAGGGCCAAGTAATTCAGGAAGAAATGGGTCTAATCGAGCTGCAAGGGATTTGGCAAAAATCTTGTAATCAATGTTGACAAGGGAAATTGGTCTTTAATTTTTGCAGTATCGAGAATCTTTCCCTTCCTTAGGGATTATACAAATGTGAGCGTCAGAAAAAGTACCTGAAGAGCTGCCCAGGGTAACAAAAGAATCAATAAGAGAGTGCAATTTGGGCATGAACAATCTGGAAAAATGAAGGTGAAACTCAACATTAAAGCCATCCGGACCTGGGGCTTTATCTTTTTTAAGAAAATTAAAGGCGGAAAGTAATTCTTGCTGGGAAATGTCCAATTCCAAGGAGGTTAAGTCAATTGGAAAATGGTCTGGTTGCTGAATGGTAGAGAAAAAGTCAGGGAGAGATTGAGGAGTAGAATGTGTTTCAGAGGAATAAAGGGTAGAATAAAAGCTGGAGAATTCATCAAGGATTTCGGTATCTTTATGTCCAAGGACAGAATTATCATCAAGTACAGATTCAATATTTAACTTGTTGTGTTTGATTTTCAAATATTTAGCTAGAATTTTCCCTGCTCTGTGGACTTTTTATTAAATTTCAACTTGGCGTCAATAAGTGCAGTCAAGATTTCCTGTGAGTGAGAGGTATAATAGGTGTGCTCCAGGTCCTTGATTTTGTGAAGAAGGTCATTGGTATATTTACGCGCGACCTTTCGCTTTTTAGCCACATATTGGATAATAAAATCCCTGGCAGTGGCCTTGAAAGCATCCCAAATGGTATGAGTAGGAATAGACGGGGTATCGTTAAAGGTAAAATATTCATTAGCAAATTCAGTAAAAGAGGTGGTAAATTTGGGATCTAAAAGTAAGGAATTATTGAAACACCACCTCTTTGGTCCAGTGACTTTGGGCAGAATATCAATATTAATAGAAACTGGGGCATGATCAGACAGTAAGATGGGGCCAATCTCTGCATGTGTAAGAGATTTTGCGTGGTGGTGGGAAACAAAAATTTAATCAATGCGTAATTGAGAGTGGTGAGAGGGAGAATAAAAGGTAAACTCTCTAGCTGTGGGATTGCATGGACGCCAAGCATCAATAAGTTTATGCTGTGAGACTGCATGAGTAAAGAGTTTATGAGGCTTGTTTGGGATGAAGGAAACTTTGGAGTTTCGGTCCAAAAAAGGATCAAGAGGCTGGTTACAGTCCCCTGCCAGAATGAATCCATCATCAATAAGGCCAGTGATGCGAGTGGCCATCTCATGCCAAAAAGTTGGAGCACCACCTGTAGGGGCATAAACATTGAGAAGGGAGAGTGCAACACCTCTCAAGGAAAGCTTGACATACAACCATCTACCATCAGAATCTGACTCAGTAGCCAAAATGGAGTAAGTAAGCGATTTACGGATAAGAACGACGACTCCATTACGCTTACCATCTCCGGGAGCGAAACATACATCTCCCACCCAACCTCTTTTAAGCTTAACAGATTCTTCTTCAGATAGATGAGTCTCTTGCAGGAAGGCAAAATCTACATTCAATTTGGCAAGGTGAGATAGAATTTGTTGTCTCTTGATGGGAGAATTAAGACCTTTAACGTTCCATGAAACAATACGTACTGACATTAAAAGAAATTAAAAGAAGATAACCACTATAGTGAAAGAAAGCCTCAGGGCATAGAAAAACAGGAAAAGATGAAAGGTATAGAAGCAGAAGAGAAAGTGAAATTGGAAGAGAAGAGAGAAATTGAAAATTGAAAGGAAAAAGTGACACCTGTAAGAAGAGAACAATAAGAAAGGGTAACAGGGAAGAGGAGGTAAGAATAGAAACAAAAGGTATCATTTCAATAAAGTAAGGAGACGTACTTACAAGTAGGGGAGGTAAGGGATCACATCCAGGAGAGGAAACCATACGTATAAGGAGGGGGGGTAGAACCAACTAGAGGAGATAAGACGGTCAGGGCCAGCGAACCACCCGGCCGGGGAAACACGAAATATGGTATATGATCTGTGGAAACAAGAGGAAAGCGTTAGAAGGAAAAACAAGAAAAGACTAAAAACAAACACGAGGAGATCACTTCAGCAGAAGCAACAAGCAGAAGGAAAGGTAAACAGTGAACATTATGAACGATATGAACAACAAGATCAACAAGGAACAAATAACTATTACATACGAAACTATGTTGATGAAAATAGACTCAAGTGTGTGTCACGAGAGACCAAAATGAAAAAGACAACATTAGTCAGAAGAATCAAGGGGGGAATGAAGAAGAAGAAGGAGAGGGACCAGAATTATCCATATTAGCTCTTCGACAAGAATTCAGAAAGCTCTAGAGACGCACAGGATCTTCGTAAGTTGTCGTCTTATTGTTATATGTGACCCTAAAAAGGCAAGGATGAAAAAGTGCATATCGGGCACCAATGGAACGAAGTTCAGGTCTCATATCCAGAAAGGCTTTGCGCCGACTAGCCGTGGCTTTAGCATAATCCTGCGCAAAAAACACAGGGTAACCAGACCAAGTAAGTCGTGGAGAAGCTCTAGCTGCCGAGAGGACCTTTAAAAGATCAGTATACTGATCAGTATACTGCAAAAAATACATGATCAGACCCCTGAGCCTTGTAGAGGTAGAGGTAGACGAGGGGGCCCGACCAAGCCTGTGGGCTCTTTGAATGTTGAGCATGGTGCCTTCTGGAAGATGCAGGAGCTTAGGAAGAAAGGATTTAAAGAAAGCAATGGGATCACTCCCCTCGCAGCCCTCCACCAGGCCGTAGTTGCGTAGATTGTTGCGTCGATTTCTGTTTTCAAGGTCCTCGACCTGTTTTTGGAGGGAAGAAATCTGAGCGTGCATATTGGAAACCTTGGCAGAGGACTCTTGTAGAGAAGAAACGCTATGTTCCACCGACGTGACTCTTGCCTCCATTTGTGTCCAATTGTCGGTTAGAACCTGCAACTTAGCATTAGTCTCTTCCATAAAAGCACGGAGTGCCCTAATTTCCTCCAATAACAGCTCAATAGATGCAGATGGAGTGGAAGCAGATGGTGAGGGGGGGTCTTTTTTCAGTCGCTTAACAGTGGTTTTCCCGTTGGACTGAGAAGAGGACTCCATAACCGGCTTCGACATAAGAGCAGGAGAGTCCTGTGAATCTTCCAACTGAGCGAATGCTGAAAAAAGCTTTGAATTTTTGATGAAAGTGCGCTTTGAGGATTTGTTGGAGTTGGAGCAACTTGTTGTGAGTTTGCCCATATGGAGAACAATCTATACCAGGTGCGCCACTGAAGCAACAAGCAGAAGAGGAAAAGAAAGGACCCCTTAGCTTCCAGGGCGAGTGGTTAGCATTGTACAGGAATGTCACAGGAATGAAAGATTAATTCCCGGCTGCATGAATAGAGCATAAAAAAAGAGAAAAAAAATGACAAAGTCAATAGTTAGAGTGAGGATTGCAGAGAGCTAAGGCAGGCAGAGGTAGCGATAAGGTGAGAGCCTTTGATGGAGACCAAAAGACCGCAATTCACATGATATGCTGTAAATAAGCACGAAGAGATTAGCTGCCATAAGGAGAGCGGTCAAATAATCCATGTAGCCGAGCCATATTTAGTCTCTGGTGCTTAGTAAAAGAAACAAGGAAGGCAGAGCCACATAGGAAAAAATAAATAAATAAATAAATAACTAAAATAAAAAATAGAAATGGTAGCAACATTGGGTGAAATGCAGATAAATGAAGCAGCGTAGGCACAATATGAACATATGACTCATAAGCTGTTGAGTCACAAAATGGCTGCTCACAGGAGATATGAGAGATGGCAGTGCTAAAAACAAGTGTGGGAGGCTATTGAAGACAAAGAAGTCATGTATCAAAAATAAAATGGCCCACCATGAGGAGAGGAGAAGTTGTCAGGCAATTCGAAGATTCATTAGTGATCCGATAAATGCGACGAGCCTTTGCTTGTGTGGAGCGTCACGCAGAAGAGGTGCACAAAATGGCGGCCGCGGCCGTCATAGAGTCGCGTTCAGGAGAGCGCCGCTTGTAAATGATGTTAAACAGCCCCGAAGGTTACCACAAGGAGTCACATCATAGTCCAGGAGTCTTCTGACAACGGAATCCGCCGTCCGCGGGAAAGAATGCAAATGCGGTCCGCCGGTAAGCCCCAGCCGCAACGGAGCACTCACGCCGGCACCGCCATCTCGTCCGGGCGCTAAGCCATGCCCCCATGGTGCTTTCTTTAAGGTCTGGTCAAAATCCCTGTAGATGTTTTACTGTTCAAGAGATTACTCGAAGGTCCCCAGAATTTAAACATGCTGTTTCTGCATGGTTGCAAGAGTGGACCTCAGCCTGATTCCAGAAGGCCCTAAGGTTGCAGTGTTGCAGATTTAAAGTAGATCTACAGAGGCAGAAATGGCAGATCTCATGTTATTTCGGTTAGCCGCACAACTTACAGAGAGCTTCTCTTACTGCTCTTAACCAGGGTGCTGCGTATACATTGGTTGAAAGGACACAAAGGCAATGTTTTAAAAAGGTTCCCTTGATTTTACTGCTGAGGGCTTAGCCCAAATATAGTTGTGGTTTAGGCAGTGTGCAACTATTTAGTACCATCCATGCGTGGGGGCTGATCTCGAGAAATGCCTTTCCCTCTAGGTATCAGGTTAGTTTCAATGTTTTGCTGGTTGCCCCTTGGAACGACCCAATGGTGGGCATTGCAGACCGTAGCTGAGCTGGTCCGAGCTGATCAATGGAATCTTTGAGGTATTTTCCGGGTGCTGAGTGGGGTTTTCGATTTCCAGCCAGATGTTGTGATTTATGGTATTCCTTTCAGCAGACTGGATCTCATAGCACATATTGACAAATGCTGCACTTCTAGCTATCATTTGTTTGCCTGTAGATTTTAATGACAGTATTGTCCAGGGTGCTTGAGGCCCTCCCCAGAACGGCTTTACTTCTGTACACCAGAGTTAGGACCATCTTTGCCCTAGCTATTCCCTAAATAGGGCTGTATGATTAATTCCGGTTTCTGAACAGTACCCTGAGACCAGCTGCCAGGGCAAGCCCTTTCCTCTTCATCTCCTCTCTGCATGGCTTGAAGTTACCTTTATTGTGGAACGCTAGTATGAGATATTTGTATTTTGTGAATTCTTCGACCTTTGAAGTCGAGGTACCAGCTTATTTTCTCACCCGTTCTTCTGCAGCAATTCATGTTTTTTGTTTTCTTGGTGTTAATTGTCGGTTTGTTTCTTAATGAGTAGTAGTGGGTTGAATTCAGAAGGCGCAGCATCCCCAACTTGGTCTGGCTGAACAAGACCAAGTCATCTGCGTACAGCAACTTTGAAAGGGGAATACTGACGAGCATCCGAGTGTGAGAATCAACCTCCTTGATCCTTGATAACCTCATCCACCCTGACTGTGCTAAGAAAATCATCCCCCCCTCACAGACCCTCTGCGACAATCTCGCCCAGTTCTTCACGGACAAAATTGAGACCATCATTAATAATTTGGCAACCCCCCCACCGCAAAACAATCTTAATTCCCCCGTAGTTGATACCACCAACTGTGATCCACCAAGCCCTGGCTGCCTACCTAGGGAAGGTCTACCGGCTCTCCCCCCTATCCCCGAGGAGGACTTCAACAGACTGGCACACGGAATCACCTCTGGGTCCCCCCTTGACTCACTGCCCCCAAAAACCTGGAAGGCGTGCGGAACAGAACTATTCCACACCCTCCGGAAGATTTGCAACCAATCGCTGTGTTGCGGACTCGTCCCCACCCCCTGGAAGCGAGCACTCATCACCCCGTTGCTGAAAAAACCATCCTTGAACCCAGAGTGTCTTTCCAACTTTCGACCTATTTCGCTTCTACCCTTTCCAGCGAAAGTGGTGGAACGCTGGGTTAGCGCCTGCCTATCAACCTATCTCGAGCAGAGTCACGTTCTGGACGACTTCCAATTCGGATTTCGACCAGCACATGGCACCGAAACAGCAGTGCTCACAGCCATGGAAGAACTTCGTATGCGTGCAGACAGGGGCCACGCAGTGGCCTTAATCCTATTGGACCTGTCTGCCGCATTCGATACGGTTAACCACGTGATTCTGCTAAAGAGGCTGCGAGAGGCAGGGGTCGGTGGCACAGCTCTGCTCTGGTTCCATTCCTATGTCAGCGATAGGAAACAAGCTGTATCCCTTCCCCCTTTTCAATCCGCCTTCTTCCCAGTCCCTCACGGTGTACCTCAGGGTTCGTCTATTAGTCCGATCCTTTTTAATATTTATTTAAAACCATTGGTCACTTTAATCAGAAGTCACAGAATGAAAACAGTAAATTACGCGGACGATACCCAGCTTATTCTTTCTTGGGAGGGAGAAGACTCTATCCCCATGAAAGCATTCCATGACTGCCTAAGAGACACAGCCGGCTGGCTGCATTTGAATTCCCTGCAATTCAATTCCTCGAAAACCGAGGTCTTGTTCTGTCCCAGGAGCCGAATCCCTCGTCCTTTTCCAGTGGAATTCTGGCCCCCGGAAAACTCTGATAAACCACAGCCGGTTACCAGTGTCCGCAATCTGGGCGTTATGCTCAACAATAACCTAAGCATGGAAACACAGGTAACCAAAACAGTCTCCACCTGCTCGGCCCTTATGCGTTCTTTACGCAAAATTCTGCCACTACTCCCCGCCCAGGCCAGAGCGCTGATAGTCAGGTGTACTATTCTTAGTCGCCTTGACTACTGTAATGCTCTTCTGCTCGAGTCCCCAGCTGTACTATTGGACAGACTCCAACGTGTCCAGTCGGCAGCAGCCAAACTGGCCGTTGGCTGGACAAGGAGATCTTCGGCCACAGCAGCCTTAGCCGAGCTACACTGGCTTCCTCTGAAACAACGGATAGCTTTTAAGGCTCTCTGCCTGGTCTTCAAGGCTTTACATGGATCAGGCCCCAGACCCCTACAACAGATGTTTTCCTGGTACACCCCCACCAGAACTTTACGATCCGCTACAGCCTGCCTTGTGACCGTACCTAGATTCAACAAGGTAAGGACCGGGGGAAGATCCTTCAGAGTGGCTGCTGCTAAACTTTGGAACAGTCTGCCCGCAGACATCCGTCAAACTCCACAACTCCTACCTTTCAGAAAGCGAATCAAAACGTGGCTCTTCCCCTAGTTTTCCCGCCACCTCATTCCCCTCATTTCCCTAAACAGTCCCCCATTGCTTCCAACTCAGGTGTAAAACTCTCAGCGCCAGGATACCTGCCAGGTGACAGCTGCGCTCTACAAATGTAAAAAAAAAAAAAAAAAAAAAAAAAAAAAAAAAAAAAACCTGAGCCAAGGATGAGGAGAGGTCCACCAAGAATATATTAAAACGCATTGGGGCCAGCACACACACCTGCTTATGCCCGAGGAGGTTCGGATGGCCCTGGAGAAGGTTAGCCCCATTGCCAAGCTTTATTCTGAGGCAAGTGTCCGTTTTCAATTGCAATTCAAAGCAATTGTAGTGTGTCCCACTTTTTGAACTTGCTCCAGAGCAGATTTTGTGTGGCACAGCGAAGGCTGCTTTGTAATCTATGTAACTTAGATACATTGGTTCCTTGGTTGATCATGAGGTTTCAAGCAGCAGAGTCAGAGCCAATGTGTTTGTCAGAGTTCCAGTTTTTTTTGTTGGGGGGGGGACTCCATCTGATTGATCGGGATGATTGAAGCAGTGCCCAGTCAAGGAGCCGTTCCAATAGAACAACTGCATGGTACTTCACCTCATTGCCGATTAGGGGTATCAATTTATAATTTTCGGGTTTTGATTAGTCGTCACTCTTACAGATTGGTGAAATGATGGACCCTTCCCAGGAGGCAAGGAATGTAGCAGCTGACAGAGCATGGACGAATAAAGGGGCCATTTTTCCAGCCCATTTTGCTGAGTTGGTCTTGTAGATGGCCTGAGAAATTCCATTCGGGCCGGGAGCGCTTGAAAGTCTGTTTTTGTAAAAAAAATTATTTGGAGTTTGAGTAGAACAAGAAACATAAGAAGGGCTCCTGAGGTGCCACACATTTCCCCACGCAGGGGGCACAAGCAGAAATCAGTAGCGTTGATATCACGTGGGAACAGAAGCATAGACCTTAGGGCAACATTTCCAGTTGACTCGTTACAAGGTAGAGCTAAGGAGCAACAGTCATGTCCAAGTTCCCTTATATCCAACTTGGATAGCTGTGGGCCCTGCAATACGTACCCCAGTAGGCCCAAGAACAGAAAAGCAAAAACAACCCCCCCCTCCCTTACCCCCCTCCCACCCCATGGTGGCGACTCCATACAACCCAACACACATTCCATCATCCACACTAGACTTGAAAGAGGTGTAGTGATCTTATGGATGCGGGACAGACAGCTGAGGGCAACCCTTTAGAGAGGAAGGCAACCAAAGGTCCCCACTGAAATTGAAAGTTCTTGAAGTTACCAAGGAAGATGTCCGCCATTCTTTCCATACTTAAAAGCTTCCATAGCCTTGCGTGCCACAGGGAGATTGCCGGTGCCCCTTTCTGTTTCCAAGCAGCGGCCAGCGTGAGCTTGGCAGCTCCTAGGCAAAGCCACAAAATCTTCTTGTCCGCCCGTGTCTGATGTTCAAGACCGGGTTCACGCAAGCCCAACAGGACAGAGGCAATGGAGTTTTCGATGGGGTAGTGAAGAATGTCCCTGATATGCGAGAGAATTTCCTCCCAGTAAGGTCGGATCACTGGACAGTCCCACCAAATGTGGCGGAAATCCCCGAGGAGCCCACAACCCCTCCAACATTTGTTGGAGGTGGCCGGGTATATGCGGTGGAGCCTAGTTGGGCATAGATACCATTGCATAAGTGTCTTAAAATGCGCTTCCCTCAAATGCAATGAGTGATTAAACACAGTCAGGTCCCGCCATAGCGCCGACCACTCACTGTCAGAGATATCTCTCCCCAACATTTCCTCCCATTGCTCCATGTAACGAGGCCAAGGCGTCGCTGCCGATTTACGCAAGAGCTGGTACAAAAAGGAGACGGTACCCTTCATGGTAGACGTCCGCAGTAAGAAAGCCTCAAATGGCGATGGAGGTCTCGTAGCTGCCTCCAATGTTCCGGGTGACGTGGCCCAGTGAAGCAGCTGCACATGACGATACCGTTCAGACTGGGGGATCCCGTAGTCCCTCTTACAGTTAGCAAAGGAGAGAGGATCCTGCCCATGAAACAGATGGGTCAATGCCCTGCAGCCTCCCTCCCTCCAGGCATCAAAGGCCCCCTCTCAAAGCGCCGGTGGAAAAGCTGGATTGAAGTGTAAGGGATTGAAGGGTGAAGGGAACGTAGTCCAACGCTCATCCGAGGCTAGGGTGTCCCAGACCTTCAGTGTTGTGCCCGTAGGGGTACTGATGTAAGCGTTTAGAGGGCGGTCTTTCTTCGGCTTCCACGCCAGGTCCCAGACCGATCTGCCAGTTACGCTCCGGTCCATGTGGAGCCAGTGTTTTTCCGACGTTTGCTGTGACCACTCCACTAGTACCCTCAATTGTGCCTTTTTATAATAGAGCTGCAAGTCAGGGAGTCCCACTCCGCCCTCATACTTCGGCCGACGCAAGACCGCAAAGGAAAAACGCGCCCGTCCCCCCTGCCATTCAAATCGCAATATCTGAGTCCTGAGACGTTGAAAAAAGGCGCTGTCTAAGGTAATGGGCAGGGCCTGAAATAAATACAGGTATTTAGGAAGGACAACCATCTTTATAGCATGGATTCTGCCCATCCAGGACAAGAATTTAGGTTTCCACCTATCCAAGTCAGCTCGGGTCTTCGCTAACAAGGGGGGGAAGTTGGCTGAGAACAGCTTGCCTACCGTCGGAGTCAAATGGACCCCCAAGTAGACTATCGAACCAGTGGCCCAGGCTAGGGGCGTCAAGGGTCGCACGCGCGCCACTTCCGCCTGCGAAAGGGTGAGATTCAGGATATACGACTTGCTATAATTGACCTTGAAGCCGGCTACAGCTTCATAGTGCAACAAGACCTCCCTGATACAAGGCAGCGAATGTTCCGGGTCCGCCACCGAAAACAAAATGTCGTCCGCGAAGAGCGTGATTTTATGTTGCTCTCCCGTGAATGGTAGGCCCTGTACCCCCTCATGCTCTCGCACCGCCATTGCTAAGGGTTCAATGCTCAGTGCAAACAGGAGGGGGGAAAGTGGGCATCCCTGCCTGGTGCCCCTGGAGTGCGGAAAAAACGCCGACAAATGGCCATTCACCGCCACCCGTGACCTGGGACTGCAAAAATTGGCCCTCACCATGGTAATAAATTTGTCCGAAAAGCCGAAGGCCGACATTGTGTTAAACAGGAAGCCCCAATCCACACGGTCGAAAGCCTTCTCGGCATCCAGCCCAACAAGGACCGCCGGGATGCGGAACCTATCTGCTTTTTCAATTAAATGCACCACTCTACGCGTGTTATCGTGAGTCTGGCACCCTTTGATAAATCCGGATTGGTCAGGATGTATAATTGCCGGCATCAAGTCTTGTAACCTGCGCGCCAGGATCGCCGAGTAGAGTTTAGCGTCTATATTGAGTAGCGCTATGGGGCGGAATGAGGCACACTGGGCAAGATCCTTCCCAGGCTTAGGCAAAATCGTAATGACCGCCTCCGCCAGGGAGCCGGCTGAGGCGCCAGACACGGCCATGTCATTAAAGAGGAACACTAAAAAGTCACAAAGTTCGGTGGCGTATGATTTGTAAAAGACGGCTGTATAGCCATCCGGCCCAGGCGCTTTGTGTAGTTTCAGATTCTTGATGGCCTCAAGTACTTCCTTCCTGGTAATCGGGGCCTCCAACAATTCATTCCACTCTTTTGATATCTGGGGGAAGGGCAGGCACCGCAGGTACTCTCTTTGAGCTCCCGTATCGAGTCTGTCCCCCGCGTAGAGGTCTGCATAAAAGCGTCCAAAGATGGCCGCTTTCATTTCGTCCCTATGTTGCAACACGCCCGCTTCATCCTGAATCCCGCCGATATATTTGCGTTCCCTCCTGTCGCGCAGCTGACGCGCTAGATGTCTACCCACCTTATTCCCACAGGAGTACGATTGTCGCCCCAGCCTCAAAATCGTGAGTTCAGCCCTGTTATTGTAGTGGGCTCTCAGTTTCCCCCGAACCACCGTTAGTGGTCGAAGGGTCGCTCTCGAGGGATTGAGCTTGTGCGCCTGTTCGAGTCTAGCCACCTCGGCCTCCAAGTCTTCCCGGTCTTTCCGTCGCAACCTATTAAGATGGGCATTAAGGCCTAAACACGTGCCCCTGACGGACGCCTTAAAGGCATCCCAAGTGTTGACGACCGAGGTGTCTGACGTGGGGTTAAGTTAAAAAAACTTCCTAATGGCTTCCCGCAGTGCCTTATTAGAGGTATCATCCCGGACCACCGAAGCTGGGAAGTACCATTTCCGCTGCCCACTACCGGTCGATGACCAACGGAGGCTGAGCACCAGCAAACTGTGGTCGGAGACTGAAAGCGGAAGAATGGCGGAATCCAGGACATCTCCCCTAAGGGCCTGGCTGAGGAAAACATGATCTAATCGGGAATAGGAGTGGTGTACATGGGAGAAAAATGTGTAATCTCGGGAGGTAGGGTGGTAAAATTGCCAACCATCAATCAGTCCCAACTCTCCCACCAACTGCTGTGTTGCGGTCGAGAACACACCTGTATCCGCCCTGTGGGCCCCAGAGCTGTCCACTGCCTTATCCCACACCAAATTAAAATCCCCCAGGAGAAACAAGTGCCCATCAGCAAAGTCCCCCACCTTCTGCAGCAGATCCTGTGGAAACTTATTTTGACCAGCATTAGGGAGATACAATACTATAAAGGTACACAGTCGTCCCTGAACAACCCCTTTCACCATCAGCCAGCGACCATCCTTGTCATTGCAGACCACTGGTTGGAAGTGTAGCGCAGCGCGGAAGAGGAGAGCCACCCCTCTGTGTTTCGTAGATGCAGCGGACCTGTAAATAAGGGGATATGCCTTATGCCTAAGGCGCAACTCGTCTTTGCGTGCGAAATGAGTCTCCTGGAGTCCCACCACATCCAGCTGATGGTCAATCACATATTTCCACACTTTCTGTCGTTTCTGCGGTGAATTAAGCCCCTTACCATTCCAAGTCCCTATACTAACAGGCATAACGGAATAGCATCCCAGCCCCCGCTAATGCCAACCCGTGGGTTTCCCCTCCCGCAGGCCTGAACCCACCCGCCAGAAGCAGTGCCGGAGAGCGACCCACAGGCCCCCCCGAGCGTAAGCCATCACGAACCCTGGAGACCCCCCCTCCGCCCCAACACGCCCCCCACTGTCATCACACATCCCATCCATACATACCATAGAATATCCTTGTCACCACCATTGACCCCCCACGAACCCTTCCCCCCTGACCCCCAACCCCCCCACAACATAGAGAACAAAAAGAAGTAACTCAAATCACTGAACCTGAACCAATCACCAAACAGTTCCAGTAGACCATAGTTCGAAAGGCCCCACCTGGACTGGAAACGGGGCAGGGGTACCAACTCGGTGACCCCCAGGGCCACGGTCCGGGGTGTCTTCTCCAAAAGTACAACCAAACCCCGGTACCTTAAGGCCAAAAGCCCCTCCTGCGCCAAACCCCAGTAAAACAGTATTCAGGCCGCTCCAGAGCTTTGCTGAGAGTCTGCTAATGTCACTGAGGCCACCGAGGCCACCGCAGCTCCCCTTTCCTGCAAGCTAGCAGCGCGATCTGGCTGCCGACGTCCGGGAGACGAACCCACTCTATGCCACGAAGACGAGCGATGGCGCCTCCTTGATGGTGAAGCGGTTGCCCCCTGGGAGGGTGCAATGTCATCCAGGCCCAGAAGATCCTTCGCCACCTGGAGGGAGCGAATCTGCGCCAACCTGTTCTGCCAACGAAAGATGATACGAAAAGGGTGACCCCATGAGTAGGAGATGCCACGTTCCCGCAGGAAGGAGGTCACGGGACGAAACTCCCGCCTCTTCTGAAGCGTTGAGGCAGCGAGATCCTGGTAGAGCTGCGAGCGATGGTCCTAAATTGCAGAGACGAGATGGCTCTGGCCTTCCGCAGGATGCGCTCCTTCACTTGAAAGTCGTGAACACACACGAGGATGTCCGGAGGAGGTCCCCCCCGCCTGGGCAGCCCCACTCTATGCACTCTGTCCATTCTTATTTCCTGCACATCCTCCTCATCCAAAATCTGCAAAAGCAAGGCCTGAACATAGCTACGCAGGTCCCCCGCCTCCCCGTCCCAAGGCACCGCTCGGATGCGAATGTTATTCCTTCGGGAACGGTTCTCTAAATCCTCGGTGTGGTTCTGCAAGTCCAAATTCTGTTCTGTGAGGCGGATGATGTCTTGCTGTAGTTGGTGCACATCGTTCGCCACACTCAGGTCGTGATCCTCCAGTGTCGCCACCCGCACTCCAATGCCATCCACATCTCTCCGCACCTCCCTCAGATCGGATGCCAGTTGCGCACGTAGTTCAGAAATGTCCTCTTTAATGGAGGCGAAGAGCTCGGTCATAAAAGCCTTGGTGGAAGGCGCCTCGTCATCTGATTGCTTTGACGAGCCACTGGCTCCGGGAGAGGCCGGTTGCTGCGAAGATTTAGGGGCACCGTCTTTCCCCCGCCTCCCCTTGCGGAGCGTGTTAGACATCGCGTAAGTGCTGTCGTGGCACGAGGCAAGGCGGTCCACTCACTCCAGCTAAGGCCGGCAAGGGTGCGCAAAGGCAGAGCAGGTCTTCCTTGTTAGCCAGCCCAGGATATGCGACACCAGCAGGTCAGCCGCCAGGCCCAGCGGGTAGAGTCAGACAAGATAGGGCAGCGGGACCACCCCGCCAGAAAGAGCGTCGTCACTGGTCAATACTGCGCACTCGCAAAGGCAGGTCCTACCCAGTCCAATCACGGGCTCCAGGAACCGCACCGGTGCCCCAAGGTCCGTGACGCAGGCAGATCGCTCCCAACGGAGGTAGCCTCCGCAGCTCCAGTCCAAATGGCAATGTGTTGGGGTGATGTTAGCATGAGGCAAGCAAAGTCGGTAACCAACTGTCCCCCACGGCCCACTAAGGATACAGGCTCCTTGAGTTCCGGCGCCCAGACCACGGTCGTCCACTCGGTACCACCCCGTGTACCACAGCTTCCAATGCCAGTGCACCAACTAGATCGCTGCTCCCATTCCAGGGGGGGAGTAAGAAAGGCCAATCCCGTGCCAGGAATCTCCATCACTCTGCCAACGGAGTCCCCCCGGGGCAACCACCACGCCACGTGCTCTTTACAGCCCCCTCAAAGTCCTTGACAAAGACCACGATCTTCCGTGGGCCTCAACCGGGACCTCCCCGCAGTGCTGGTCAACCCGGGGGGCCAACCTCCTGCGCCGTCCCGTGTCCCTGAGCCCGACACCGGCAAATTGAGGGGCCAACCAAGCTCGTTCGGGTCCCCACCGAGGGCCTACGCACTCACCGCTGCACCCAGGCGTCTCTTTCCCCTGCGTGTGCCGAGCTCACTACCCCGAGAGCTGATCCCACCTCGGGGCTCCAGGCAGTTGCGTGGGCCTCGGAGCCGCCTCCGCCACTCTCCGAGTCAGGCCGCAATCCCCGGCCTCCAGTAGCTAGCCGGCCGTGCTGCGGCGTCAGAGGCACCCGAGTGCCAGGCTCCACCTCCTCCCGGGATGTCAGGGTCCCAGCAGCAATCCAGCACCACCCTGGGTCCAGCGACCTCCGCAACACCAGACACTATGCCCAGAGTGGGCTCGCCAACCTCCGTTCTCCCGCCTCCACAGGCCTCGTGAAGCCGCGGACTTGCGTAGCGGCCCGTCGAGCCGCAAACACCGCCGTCAGCTTGATGCGGCACGGACAGCCTTCGAATCCGTCGGAAAGTTCCCCGCTGTTGGCCACAGCCTCTCAGGGTGTTCGGGAGCAGCCCGCAGCCCAAGGGGATCCCCTGGGCCGATGCTATTCGTAGCTGTGCAGGGCCTGGCACCGGAGGGGACTAGCAACACGTCCTACTCCGCCGCCATCTTGGCCACGCCCCCTGAAAGTCTGTTTTTAATTATCTGTTATTTCACAGTGTCCTCAACTAGGGTTCGCTCCTCCTCTTCTTCCAAGGCCACCCCTGGATGGTCCGATGCATCTACTATATTTGTAGAGTTATTGAAATAATCAGTAAAGAAGGAGGCCCAGGCTTCTCCAGACAAATTTGATCATGGATGTGGCAGCACTTTGTCTTTTAGGGTGTTAATAGATCGGCAGAAGGCTTTTGTGTTGTGTTACTTTGTATCCCAGGTGACCTTGGCCCAGAAGCTGTATGCAATTTCCCTCTTTTTGGTTCAGACTGCCCTTTTTAGTTCCTTTTTTCTTGTTCCTGAGATCAAATGTAAACATTTTGTTTTGAGTGAACCATCATACTGCTCTCAGGGCCAACAGTGGCTCCTTCGCTATGGCAGAGGAGCGTCACCTCACCTGCCAGCTGCCAAAAAACAAGAAAGAGAAAAGCTTAATATTGTTGTCTTTTTGCTCTGGAGCCGAGGCTTGGGGTGGGCCTGGGGATGGCCAGTGGAGTGTTTTGCAATGCAGTTCAGTGCTTATAATACCTGCCGGCTGTCTCTGGCCAGCCTAACTGCCATGCGCACTAAAGCTTTTTCCAACCCCAGATGAATTGCCGGGTTAGAGAGAGCAGGCACAGGCTCCCATACTAACTGTTAGCGCAAATCCTCACCGCTCAAGCCAATCCTGATGCTGCTTTCACCATTTTGACACTGTGTGCTTGTTGTAGTAGGGTCAAGGAACCAAAAGTCTGATCAATCAGGGAATTGCTGCTAGTAGAGTGAAAAGACATAGCAGGCAGGGAATCACCTTCAGGGCCCGTAGGCCCAGATGTTCCTGTTTTCTGAGCAGCATTGGGCCCCTTTAGTTCCTCAGCTCTATGTCTGTCTGTACTGGAGTGTCCCATTGGTGCTCTTGTGCCTCGATGATCTCACTCGTTAGCGAGGAGCCTATTAGGTAAGAGTTAAAGTCACCTGTGATAACATTCTCTAGAAAGATTTATGTTCTTTAGATGATGGATGTTCATCCACCTTTCTGCTTACTGCGGGCCACTTTTCCCTCTATGTTGCTTTACTAATACTTCTTGGTTTAGATACATTCATGGTGATTTAAGTTCACCAAAATGGAGCATTTACTCCTCGTAAAGGTTATATAAATTATACAACTAAATGAGTGACACTATCCGTTCTGTGTTGTGAAAACTTTAAAAAAGATATACACTCAGAAAAAACGAGTTTCAATTTTCACTTCAGTTGCATCAGATCACTTAATAACGAGTTTTAATTCATACTGCTCCATCTTACGGTCATTGAAAAGTTTGCACTATTTTTCTGAGCAATCTCTGAAAAAGCAGTGATGAGCAGCAGTCACTTATCCTCTGTCTCATATTCTCCATGCTTAACAGGTAAAATATACTTAATAGCAAAGGTCCTAATTCACCAAAAACTCAAAATCTAATTGAGATATTACTGAATCTGAAGGATTTCTCAATGAATTACAGAAAAGCTCTGTTTCTCGCGCCCCGGGAGAGCTCGCATGATTAAACATCTAAATATGTTTTAACGTAACAACTCTCCATTTAGACATGTAATGCATACTTATTTTTGTACTTTTCAAATATTTGTTTCTCCACCAGTTCTGAGCATATTTCGTTCACTTTCAGTTACGGAAAATAGATGTAATCCTGACCCTGGTCACAGTAAATCTATGTTGAGTTTAATGGTGGTGAACTACCAGCAAACGCTTTGTAAATGCTCATGAGTAAACATTTTGTTACAGGGATTCCATTCTCATACAGAACAGTGTATAGAGACTTGGAACCTCAGTGAATTAGGGTGTGCCAAAACTCACCTCAGTACCCAAAATCCCCTACCAGACTAGCTACAGTGTCTCATTGGTTATTACAAACTCCCAATGTTTAGACAAACCAGAACATGGACTTAAAACACCTCAGGTAACGTTGAACACATGAACACTCTTTCGTTATACAATCATATCAATCCAGAACGAGGAGTAAATGAGGACACGTGCACATTTGAAATGTTTATTTTCTAATGCAGTGTTCTCAAGTGCAGTATCTTAGCTAATACAAGCAAACATATTATAAGAAACAAAGTAATCAGCATAGTTACTAGTCCATAGAATACAAAGGGTGAAAGCATGTTAAAATGCTAGAGGGAAGAAGGCTGAAAGTCACCTAATTCTCACCCTCCCTTGCTAGTATATTATATTATATCTAAGAATGTCTCTTTGTGTTTTAGCAGGGCGGCCCCATACCTCAGATCCTAGTGGTAAGGGATCACATCATCTTCCACCAGCTCTCTGCATGTGAAGCACCATCAAGTGTGTGTATTCTCTGTGCATTGCAATATTAAACGTGCCTAAAGCCAGAATTTGGCCGCAGCTGCATGTATGTTATGTCTAGGAACGTGCGAAGATCAGACCTCACATCAACCACTGTTTTGAGATATCCTTGAAGGCCTTGGCACTCACTGTACAGACACAGCTCACCAAGCAAAGCTGATATCAGAGCAACAACATATTATTCTCATGTGAAGCCAAACATTCTACTAGGCTCAAAGCTAAAGTAACAATTATGTGTCGTGTGCAGAAGCAGCAGAAAGGTAAAATGGCATTTAAACTCCTAATAAGCTCATGCTAACTTAACACAGCATGTAGGCAAAGCATATCTATATGACAATTTTAGGTGTCCACTTTCTGAAACTTCCTCACTTGCTCATGAGAGGAAATTTGTTTACAGGAAACACTACCACACAGCCACAATTTCAAGTGTCAGTAAATGTTTTACGAATACAAAATCCTAACATACCAGTTAACCAGTAATTAGATTTTGTCCTTTTACCCAGTAAGCAACACTAAGGTAGACAAATACCTTTGAGACTCATGTATAATACATTGTACACAATGACAGCATATGAAAACATTTTGTAAGATTAGTATTAGCTAAAATGGCTTAACGATGACAGGTGCATCTGTAGTGTCTCGTTCACTACAAAGAGTATCGTGGCACTATTGAAAGATAACACATATCGACATTAGAAGGATGAAAGACTGGAGCTGCCTAGATTATTTACCACACATCTATTGTCTTCACAGATTTATATATTTAGGGTGTGCAGAGGACATTGACGTTTGTATTAACGGGGGAGGTGAACCTAAAACGGTTCTAGAGGCTTATCAAAATATAGCAGAGAAGGTGTCAGCGTTCCTATCCGTTCCTAATAAAACCCACACAAAAGTATGGCCGAGATGGTTTAGCCATGATTGTACTGTAGCTGCTCGCAAGCTGAGGCTTGCTTTGTCAGCTTCCCCGAGGGATCGGGAGGTTGTAAAACTCTGTAGAAAGGAATATAAGGCTATTACTATCTCCCGTAAGGAGCTATTGAAGAAAGAGGCGTGGGAGGAATTGCTTGACCCCTCTACTTTGAATAACAGCACCAAATTCTGGGCTTTGGTTAAGAAACCTTTCTTGACCGAGGACCCCGGGGACGGAATTGTTTGCTGTATATCCAAAGAGGAATGGGAAGGCCATTTTAAAAGTCTATACTACTCTGAAAATGCTAGCTCTATGACTGATGCCCCCTGTGACAGGGTTAGCCCTATTATTTTTTTACGAAAGTGAGGTTCAGGCAGCCATTATGGGCCTCACTGCTAATAAAGCACCAGGGCCTGACGGAATACCCCCTGACCTTTACAGGTCGGATCCAGCTTTCTGGGCTCCCATTCTGGTCGCCGTATTTAATGCTGCGGCCACTGTGGGATGTCCAGAATCTTGGGGACTATCAACTATATTTCCTGTATTCAAGAAGGGAGATAGGGGAAGTCCACTTTGCTATCGACCCATATCCCTAATTGATTCATTGGTAAAGATCATGGGGAGAGTTATACTTCAACGCCTAATAAGTTGGTCGAATGAGAATCACATTCTGACAATTTCTCAATATGGCTTTTGTGAGGGGCGTTCTACTATAACGCAGTGTCTCAATCTGTTCCTTATTCTGAATAAATATACGGTCGTTCAGAAGGGTGTAATTCATCTTGCCTTCATGGATCTCTCCTCAGCCTTTGACTGTGTCAACAGGGGGAGGCTGTGGAGGACCATGAAGGAGAAGGGAATAGATGGAGGTATTGTGGAGTTCCTTGCGGATTTGCACAATGAAACAAGAGCCAACGTGAGGTATTCTTCGACTGGGGAAACCACGGGTTGTTTTCCAATTAATAAAGGCGTACCTCAGGGGTGCATTATGGCCCCTTATCTTTTTAATTTTTATATAAATGACCTGGAGGCTGAATTACAGGAGATAAAATCTGATTGTCCAAGGGCGGGTGCGAGGGGTATTCCTTTGCTTTTATATGCCGACGATGCGGTCTTAATTTCACGAACAGAATTAGGTCTTCAGGCACTTTTGAATGGTTTTAACAAATTTATGTCTGATAGGGACCTTACGGTCAACAATACAAAATCTTTCATAATGCATGTTGGCCGTCAACCAAAGAAGAAGTTCAATTTTAAATTGAATGATGTTCCGATACCCATCACCCAGTCGTTTTCCTACCTGGGGGTCTTATTTGATACGAAGATGTGTTGGGCCCCACACTTGGCCAAGAAAAAGGGGGAAATGTCCAGGGTAAATGCTTCTATCTTCAATTTTGCTTCTAAACTGGGCAAAAAGCCAAATGTGGCCATGATGAAACTATATAACGCTAAATCCATAGCCACTGCAGTATACGGAAGTGAGATATGGGGCTACACAAACTATGAACAACTTCAAATAGTTGAAAATACATTTTTAAAGCGTTTGCTTTGTGTCCCTGGGAGCACACCGAATTTAGCTGCTCATTAAGAACTTGGCTGCTTGCATTTATCGGACATAGTTGGACTAAAACCGTTGTTGTGCTGGGTAAAATTATGGTTAAGTGATGCAATCCCTTTGACCCACTTGATAGTGGAGGATCTTTTATCGCTTGACCACGCAATGCGAGTGCCCTGGCTCAAATATTTGAAGTCTCAATTCTTGAAGCTTGGCCGAGTAAACTTGTTTGATAACCCGGGGGACATAGTTAAGGGTGATGTTGCTGCAATTAAGAGTGCTTTTTACCTGAACCGTAATGCTGTAAGAGATGAAGTTGAGCTCTTGAAACCTAATGTTAGAATGTACATCATGCTGAGTACCTGTAATTCAATGGAACTGTATCTAACATGCTCCTTCACCACTCATGAAAAATTTTTGCTGACCCGTTTCAGGTTTAACATCTTTCATCAGCTTTTAATTAGACCCAAGTCGGACATTTTTAAGAAACCAGCAGCTCCCTGTGGCTGCGACGGGAAGTCTCCACAGGATATGCTGCATTTTATATTTTTATGTACGTTTTATGAATATCCCCGTAAGCGGTTTCTGGTTACCCTTTTAAAGAAATTAAATTTTAACCAAATTAGACCCGCCCTTGTGTACTTACAGTTGCTGCATCCTGATAGTGTTCTTCAAGTGTTAGAATTTTTAAAAATGACCATGAGACTAAGAAATTGTCTGGATGAGTAAATGTGCATTAACTGCAGTTTATGGCACTATCGCACTTTATTTTGTATATTCTGTATTGGACATTACTTGCACTTTTTATTCTGATTCTGTCAATGCACTCGTTTTTATGATATATTTGAGTGTATGTAATTTACGATTGACTTTGTGACTACTGTGATGTTTTTATTATGTTTTATCTATTGTGTACTTTTATGGATTGCAATATATCCGAAATAAAGTCAATTTGAGTTGAGTATATCTTTAGGCACCAATGACGATGGGGTTGTACATTTCCATTTTTTGTGCACTCTCATTTGTGCCTAAAACGGAATTATACTTTGCGTACAAAATGCAAGTATTTTCTCATTTGATTTAGAGCTCTGAAACAGCTGGGCAAATAATAGGAACACACAGAGCAAATGGCTGTTTGCACATCCAGAACAGGGGAGTACATGCACTGATCTAGTGTTGTTTACCCGTCCCTGAGTAATTGCATTCATCATGTGCACCCACAAATTTGTAACACCCGCGCTATCACAAATTTGCGGTGCCCAGATAGCAGACACGAAATACAGGCCAATTATGATTGGGTCCTAAAAGGACAAACGTTTGATTTGTAATGCAATTTTTCTTGCAACCTCAGGATGTAATGACAAAGGCATTGCCATGAATTGCTTGTAAAATTAATGCTGCATATCTTTTTATAAAGGGATATTTTTATTATAGTGTTGCGTCAGCAATGTTGTGCATACGTTTAGATGCGTATAACAACTACAGGGCACATGTTTTCAGCCCAAAATCATTCGCACCAGAAATAGGACTCCACGGCCCAGATTAGCAAAATATTTTGAGAGCTGGGGTTCTGTCACAAAAGAGTCACAAAACCTCAACCTACACAATTTATAAATTTTTTAAATTTACTTTCCAGTGCAAAATGTTTTTGGTGTGGAAAGTTCCCTCAAAGTGCACATAGCAGTGCTAGTGCTGCATTGCATTACTCTGTATCAAGTGTGCATTTCATAGGTGGCACGTGGGCGTTCCCATGCAACCACCCATGGTTTTTATGTCAACCTTGTCTAATCTAGGGGAGGGGAGTTGGCCTAACGGCTAGGGCGGTGGGCGGTGGATCTTGAATCTGGGGGACTGGGGGGCTTATTATCAAGGGGGTTTATCTCCGCCTTTTTGGCTTTAAAAGCCAAGAAAGCGGAGATAAAATTATCTCCCTATTACCTAGCTGTCACTAACACCAGTTAGCCACAGCTAGTAGGAGATAGCGACCATCTTGGGCCCCACTTTGCATGTCAGTGATATTTATCACTAATGACATGCAAAGTGGGTGTGCCAAGATGTTAGCGACTGGAAACAGTCGCTAACATCGCTATCTCCTATTACCAACTTTTGGAGATATTCGCGCTAAGCGCGAATATCTCCAAAAACTAACACCTGCCCTGAGCAGTTCTTAGCCATGTTATCCAATGGGAGGTGGATAACATGGCTAAGAGCATTAGCTCGGTAATGCATGAATATCGCGGACTTTTCAGCGATATTCATGCATTGCGCCGTTTTTTATCGCATTTGCGATAAACCTTGATAATAGCAAGGTTTATCTGCGATAATTTCTGACGATGCTTAGCGTTAAAAAAATTTGTTGCTAAGCATCGTTAGCGATAAATATCGCTTAACGTTGGTAATATACCCCTGGGTTCGAGTCTCGGCAACGATGCTGAACGTCCTGTGATTCTGGGCAAATCACTTAATCTCCCTGTGCCTAACAAAAAAACAAAAAAAATGAATGTGTCCTTATGCAACGCTACTGGTGCAATGTAAAGTACACTGATACCCAATTCGGGTCAAGTTTGCACTATATAAAACGCCTTAAACTAAATTTACAAAAAATAAACAATAGGAGACAGGGATTTGCGTCAAAATATAACCCCACTTTAAAAGGGATATCCTTTTTTTCTTCTAACTTTTCCCACTTTGCATGTGTGCTGCACTGCACAGCACACATTCGAAGTTTGAAAAGTTTAAGATTAGTCAAAGCATAGGGCCTCATTTATGAGGCCTTGCATCACTTTTACGCCGCGGGTGCGTCACTTTTTAAGACCAAAACTTCGATTTGAACACATTGCTGCTGAGGAGCAGGGGGCCTTTCTACACCGCTTACCTGCCAGAGAGATCACCGCCGCACTTGGGACCCCACGCTGTTGGTCTCCCCTGCCGCCGCTGCCTGCTCCATTGCGCGGCCGCCGAGGGGGGAGACTACAGCTCCCAGGCAGCAGTGCGGTTGCACCGCCCACTTCCGCCCACGTTCGCGCCCGGAGGCGCTCATAGGGCAGAGGCTCCCTCGGTGGAGCGGGGGATTTGAACACATTGCTGCTGAGGAGCAGGGGGCCTTTCTACACCGCTTACCTGCCAGAGAGATCACCGCCGCACTTGGGACCCCACGCTGTTGGTCTCCCCTGCCGCCGCTGCCTGCTCCATCGCGCGGCCGCCGAGGGGGGAGACTACAGCTCCCAGGCAGCAGTGCGGTTGCACCGCCCACTTCCGCCCACGTTCGCGCCCGGAGGCGCTCATAGGGCAGAGGCTCCCTCGGTGGAGCGGGGGATTTGAACACATTGCTGCTGAGGAGCAGGGGGCCTTTCTACACCGCTTACCTGCCACAGAGATCACCGCCGCACTTGGGACCCCACGCTGTTGGTCTCCCCTGCCGCCGCTGCCTGCTCCATCGCGCGGCCGCCGAGGGGGGAGACTACAGCTCCCTGGCAGCAGTGCGGTTGCACCGCCCACTTCCGCCCACGTTCGCGCCCGGAGGCGCTCATAGGGCAGAGGCTCCTTCGGTGGAGCGGGGGATTTGAACACATTGCTGCTGAGGAGCAGGGGGCCTTTCTACACCGCTTACCTGCCAGAGAGATCACCGCCGCACTTGGGACCCCACGCTGTTGGTCTCCCCTGCCGCCGCTGCCTGCTCCATCGCGCGGCCGCCAAGGGGGGAGACTACAGCTCCCAGGCAGCAGTGCGGTTGCACCGCCCACTTCCGCCCACGTTCGCGCCCGGAGGCGCTCATAGGGCAGAGGCTCCCTCGGTGGAGCGGGGGATTTGAACACATTGCTGCTGAGGAGCAGGGGGCCTTTCTACACCACTTACCTGCCAGAGAGATCACCTCCGCACTTGGGACCCCATGCTGTAGGTCTCCCCTGCCGCCGCTGCCTGCTCCATCGCGCGGCCGCCGAGGGGGGAGACTACAGCTCCCAGGCAGCAGTGCGGTTGCACTGCCCACTTCCGCCCACGTTCGCGCCCGGAGGCGCTCATAGGGCAGAGGCTCCCTCCGCGTCGCGGGACGCGCGCGGGCGGCGCCGGGCTGAGCCCGGGCAGAGGGCGGGCCGTCTGTGGCCTTCAGGGGACGACCAGGGACGGGACGGGCCCCCCCCTTTCGACCTCCGCCACAAAATGGGTAAGCGAAAATTACAATCATCTAACCCTGGGGGCCCAGTGAAATCTAAAGTGGCACGCACTGCTGGAGCCTCTTCCAGTATCATGTCATATCTTACTACTGCTGTGGGGGAACTGAACCAAGAAATCGCTGATAAACAACGTGAACTGGGCATCAACCCTAACATTTTGGATAGTCAGCTATCACCTACAGTAAATAGACTCCCTATCCCCTTGGAGCCAATTATACATATAGAGACTTTGATTGATACTGGGCCACAAGAGGTAGTAAAAACCATGGAACAAGAGGGCCAAGAGGTCATTCTATTAGACTCTCCAAACCATGTGTCAAATCATACACAGGGTCCTGTACTTCAAGCTACTAGGCGGTTTAAACGGCTAACACAAAGAACAAGAACTCAAAGATTATATACACGCAAAAAACATCGTAATCCACTAAATACCCTTGAACTCCCAATAAAAGCAATGGTTGAGAAAGTTTTGGTGGATAAGCTTGAAACGACACTCGTACAGATTTCGACTGATATAATAGACACTCTAAAGGAATGTGTTGCGGAAATCATGGGGAAATGTCAAAGGATTAATGCCTTTTTAACCACAAAACAAATAGAACCCCAAATAATCCCGACAAACACTTCAACACGACCCTCTACTGATCGAAACATGGAATCCCACTCCTCTATGGATCTGGGGGATAATGTACAACAAAACCCTTTAACACTCTCTGTTCCAGCATTAGGCCCTGAAGGATCTGCAAATATGCAAAAGATAAACAGTAAAATACCCAGGACCAAAGTTATTAGTAAAACCCATCAACCCCAGGATAAGCTTATGGCACCAATATTGGCAGAACATAAACTATCAGAACCTAGGAGACAGCGGCCAAGACCACCAGTACACTTACCACCGGAAGCTACACCATTTGTTGCCGTCTTGGTGAACATACCTGTATTAAATCCGGGCGAATTCGAATCAAATGGTGTACAGTTGAACAATATCAAAACCTGGTGTGATGCAAATTGTACGGGCCCAAACAATATATCACAGTGTATCCAGACGGGTAGAAGGGTTGATTGGGTGGAGTACACGCAAAAGAAATTCGCGGGAGACTGTATGATTGTTAACTTTAACAGACCCCACGAGGCCCAACGGTTATTTTGGGATGCCACTGAGGTAAAAGAGGACAGGATTAGAGCAGTACCATTAGGGTTCTTTAATCCCCGACCAGCTATACATAGTCTGGGGGCGGGAAAAGTTGCTCATAATGTCCCCTCTAGAAATACTCCTTGTTCTAGCTCATGGGCTAAGCAAATAACAGGTATGCTACCAAAATCTGACGATAGCCCTAGAAATGAAACAAGCTCTGGTTTGATGTTACCAAATAGGTTTTCTGTCTTCTCAAATTTAGAGGAAAATGATTGACTGACTTCTCCGGTCAGAACCCCAAACCAGTCAATACCGACTCCGGCTATTGGAAATAATAAGGGGAACACTGTGAAAATGATGAGTTGGAACATTGCAGGCTTACGCTCAAAGAGAGATGACACAAAATGGTTGGGTCTGCTAAAGGAATGTGATGTGGTTGCCCTTCAGGAGACGTGGGATAGGGATTGTAATTTCTGGTTAGATGGATATACTTCCCATTTTTTAGCTGCTCAGCAATCGAGCATAGGTCGAAATAAGGGGGGTTTGTTGTTCCTGATATCGGTGAATGTGAGGGGCTCTGTAAGGGTTTTAAACACATCATCCATTCACTATTTAGTGGTGGAGATTACTATGCCTAACAATTATAAATGTGTCTATATTAACCTTTATAATAGTATACAGAGCACAGCACCAATTGACAACATCAACTCCTTGACTGATTTTTTAAGTAAATATAAGGAGAGTCAAACAACTTTTGTATATTATTTCCTGATGGGGGATTTTAATACACATTTATGCCAGCAGAATTGCCAGTACAGTGACACTATTAACATCGATATGCTTCCCCACCCACACTTTGAACACTCTGTAAAGGGGTTTGCCCTGGAAGAATTTCTCTTAGAGAATGAGTTATATGAACCAGAGTTTTACGACATTAACGAGAGGGTGGCAACGTACAGTGCTAGGGATAGCAATACAATTATTGACTATATATTTATCTCGCCGGGCATGCTGGGAAATGTTATTACTTATAATGCTGTACACACTACATTTAGTGATCATAATCCTGTAATTTTAGAGGTAGATGATATTATGTTGTTTTTTAATAAAGGAATAAGCAAGGAACCATTTACAGACCTAAGTGTTAAGGACCAGGGAAGACGGGTCAAATGGAACAAAGTCATCCCAGAGGAATTTTTATATTCATTAAAAGAAAAGGTGGGCAACGAAATTAACATCTGCCGGGACCCACTACAGTTTGAGGGGAATATAATTTTATCATTTGAAACAATCTGTAAACAAGTTGCGGACGATTTAAAATGTAAATTGAAAAGTAAGGAGAAAAAGGAAAAGGGGTGGTTTGACAAGGGATGCTCCAAATCCCATAGAGAGTTACATAATGCACTAAAAAAGATTCCCAGAGATAAACAAGAGGTGGCCATCCTTAGGAAAAAGTATAATCTAAATATCCTAAAACGAAAAAATGAAATTAAAAAACAAGCTTGGGATGAGCTGTATGATAAGGCCACGTTGAGGGACAGTGCTAAATTTTGGAAAATTGTTAATACCCCCTTATTCAGTGGGAAAGAAAATGCGCCACTGCAAATAAACATCCCCGAACAGGAGTGGCTGGATCACTTTCAAAAAATCTACGGCAGTAATCTTGAGATGGTCCCACTAGACCAAACTCTGTTGGAATCACAGGAGAAACTACCTAGCTTCACCATTAAAGAGGTACAGAAAGCTATTGAAGATACAGCAGCCAAAAAAGCCCCAGGCCCAGACGGCGTCCCGGCTGACATGTTCAAGGCCAATCCTGACATATGGGCAGTGGTCCTCACTAATGTGTTTAACGTGATTAGTGTGGATAAGTTAAGTGCACCAGAATCATGGTCAAAGTCCACCATAATTCCCATCTTTAAGAAGGGTCAAAGGGGGGACCCTAGATGCTACAGGCCCATATCCCTGTTAGATTCTTCGTTTAAAATCTTGGGCAAGGTTATCCTTGAAAGAATCTCATCCTGGGCGACACATAATAACATTCTGTGTGAAGCCCAGTATGGTTTTCGCTCAGGAAGAGGCACAGAGGATCAGTGCCTCAATTTACATCTTACACTGAGCAAATACATAGTAGCATCAAAGGGGATGATGTACCTGGCTTTCATGGACTTGTCCACAGCTTTTGACCTAGTTAATAGGTCAAAGCTGTGGACAATTCTTTTGGAAATGGGCCTGGAAAGGGAACTCGTTAATTTCCTGGCACAGCTACACAGTGATTTGAGGGCAACTATTCGTATGTCCCAAGAGGGAAATTGCACAGCTTTCTTTAAGTCTGGTAGGGGGGTGCGCCAAGGGTGCATCCTGGCCCCTATGCTTTTTTCCCTTTATATCAATTCACTGGGAAAATCGCTGGAAGTAGCCTCTATTGATGTACCACGTATGGGCGGCACTGCTTTGCCGGTTTTATTATATGCCGATGACACGGTTTTATTGTCAAGAACCCCGAATGGTCTACAAATCTTACTAAACTCCTTTGGGGCATTTATGCAAAAATTGGACCTATTAGTTAACATAGAGAAATCGCATGTAATGGCAGTAGGCAGAAGTAAGAATAGTATTAAAACTCTCTCATGTAATGGCTCCGTGCTTACCAGGGTCAAAGTCTTTACCTATTTAGGTGTGGTGTTCGATGAAAGGGGGACATGGGCACCACAAATTAAAAGTTAAACTGCGGCAGTCAAGAGATCGGCTGCCGCTATCATGGGCTTTGCAAAACGACTGGGCGGTAAGCCAGCTGAGGCTATATTGTCCATCTATAGAGCCAAAACCTTGGCCATTGCCAGATATGGGGCGTCGATCTGGGGCTACAAAAATTTGCTAGAAATACAGAGAGAGGAAAATATTTTCCTACGATCTATATTGGGCCTTCCGCAATCTACACCAGCATTTTGTGTACATAGGGAATTGGGGATGGGATATATCGAAGACTCATTGTCTCTGGCCCCGCTACTATCCTGGATTAAGATATGGCTTAACCGAGCTCTAACATTAAACCATAAGATTATTAGGGATTGTATGGGTAGGGACAATGCGGATAAGATCGGGTGGTTATCACATATTAAAAAATCAGCAGTATATTTGGGCCGTCCCAATCTGTGTTTTAAACCAGACAGCCTGGTGAAAGAGGATATAGACTGGGTTAAGACCCATTATACTAAGAGAAGGGAGGCTGAAAGGGAGGCTAGAGAAATCATGAAGCCAACAGTGAGGTCCCACTATATGACGATTACCTCGTTATCTATTCAACCATACTTGATGACAGTAAATAAACCTTTTCATCGGTGGGTCCTCACAAGATTTCGCTTCAACTTAGCTCATTTTCTCTTAGGAGATTATGAGAAGTGGTGTAAGCCTCATGAGAATGCTCCCTGTAAATGTGATGACTTTTCTGACCAGGATATATTACATTTTGTGTTCTTTTGCCCCCTTTTTAAGAGTGGAAGGGAAAAGTTCATTAAACCAATATTGAAAAACCAAATGTTCAAGCAGGTTAAACCAGCCTTATTGTTCCTGCAACTTATGGAATCCCCATTGGTTATGTATGGAGTAGCAATTTTTTTGATCATGTCTATTCGATCTAAGCAAAAAAGTTTGCAGACAACCCTGACCTTGAACCATTAGCAAAATTCATTTTCGAACTATGTAAACTTCATATATTTTTTCCCCGGGTACCCAGTATACTGTATATAACTACAAAACTGTAAATAATCCTAGTAATCTATAAAATTTCTAAGGATTTGCAATTTTAGCTATGATTGTAAAAATGATTGCCCTTAAAACCTTTGATCTGTATGACAAATATGTGTATATTGAATTAATGCTTTTTTTCCTTTTTTAAATCTTTTAAATTCTGTAAATATTGTTTTTAAAATTGTTTGTCTAACTAATTGTATTTGTATGATCAAAAATGAATGTATAGTATAGCATACTTTTATGATTTTAAAATAATCGAATAAAGTGTATTTGACTCTGACTCTGACCAAAACTTCAGTTTAACTGAAACAAAATCCTAACTTTACGGCTTTTGGTATTCACAAAGAGCATTTAGGAGTAGTAAAGTTAGGATTCTTAACTTTACTACTCCTAAATGCCCTTTGTGAATACCGAAAGTTGTAAAGTTATGATTTTGTCTCAGATTACTTTTGTGAATTAGGCCGAAGGTGTTTACACACAAATTGAACTGTAGTTTATAATCCTTTTAGTTGGTAAAGTCACGTTTTAAGTCACAATTCTGATGAGGGGTGACATCCCAAAATCAGTCCCAGGATGTTTGTTTCCAGTCAAGCCAGGAGCTGACCTTGCAGTTCAGACTGGACTGTTCCCTTGGGGAGCAGGGTCAAGACTGATTTGTATATGGCTGGGTGTAAACTGGAATGCCATGGTGGGCAAAAAAACTAGATTTAGGCCCAGACCGCTGTACTGAGGGTGAATATGTTACGTTGTTCAGCATTCCGTCCATCAATTGATCTTTTTACTTTTAGAAAGTTAAATTTTTTTGTCATTTGCGCCTTTTGCCAGTATCCTGTATCACATGACTATGAATGGCTCGGCTGCTGGGGTTTGTGTATTCCTCTCAGATAATGACACAGAGGCTACAAGGTATTGCAGGATGGGCCGTCCTGCTAGGATTGCTAGGATCGGAGCTGTGCCTTGCCCCCTTGTACATCAAAGGGCTTTCCTTCAGCACACACAAAGGAAGTTAACAGCAGCATTTTGTCAACACAGACAGCTTGCAGCCTTGACATGGGAAGAACTTTTGAGAACCAGTTGTGGGTGAGTATAGGGAATGCCTTTACTTCAGCGACAAGCACCAGGTATAAATATTGGACCTCCAGAGCCACTCATCAGTACACTCCAGGACTTGTGGACATTTCAAAAGAAGGACTGCCCTGCACACCCTGCCCTGCTGCTTCAGAACTTCCTTACTCTCTGAGAAGAAAGACTGGACCTGCTCCCTTCATCCCAGGCTAATCTGAGTGACTCCAAGGGTCAGTTGTCTGAACTCCTGTTTGAGTTACAGGCACAGAACAAGCTCTAGAGGCCTCCTTGCAACTACTCAGCTGCCCTCCCTGAGCACTGCTGGCTTCTGCTGGAGTGAGTTCCTGATCCCCAAGAGAAACCCACCAGGCCCCAGACCATTGGTTGGTATCAGTCTGAACTCCTCCAAAGAAAGAAGGTGAAATACCAACGTTTTGGGCTCTTTGTGATTTCAAATATCCAGTTCAACCATTACTCTGCCTACTATGAGGACCACTGTTAGACCTGGCATCTTTGGCGTGGTTGCCTCTGACTTTTTGCCTCTACCTCCTGTTTCTTTTGACGCTGTGCTGGATTTTGTTTTTGCTGGTTTAGATGCTTTGGGCACTTTGCCACTGTTGATCAGTGTCAAAGTGCAAGTGCTTCCTAGGTAAATTGTTATTGTGATTGGTTATCCATGATTGGCATATTTGTTTTACCAGTAGGTCCCTAGTGAAGTGCACTGTGTGCGCCAGGGCTGGTGATTCAAATGCTACTATTGGACCTGCAGCACTGATTGTGCCACCCATAGGAGTAGCCCTAAAATGGTGTCTCAGGCCTTCCACCACAGTGCATGTGTGCAGTTGCTAACTGCCATGCTGACCTGACCAGTGTCCACACTGGCCAGGCCTAACCCTTTCCTTTCTGTACACATTGGACATCCCTATGGAAGGCCCTAGGTACCCCCCTGGCAGGGTGCAGCGTACGTGAAAGGTAGAGCATGTCCTAGTGTGGGTGACATGCTCTGATAATGAATTACAGCCATTTTCATTTTTCACTATTGAAAGGCTATCTTGCCCATAGGCTATAATGGGGAATGCCGTGTATAATGTTTACCTCCATAGGAACAAGATAGAAAATTGAAGTGTGGTATCCCTGAACTCGGAATTTAATAACACATCATTTAGGAAGGATGTTTTTCAAATCCTGTATTTGAAAACAGCACTTTAAGAAAGTGGCTGTTTTCTTGTCTGACCTTTCTGTGTGCCTTGGCCTGTTTGTGAATTGACTGTCTGGTTTGTAAGTGATAGGGGCTGGGGTGGCTCCCGGAGGCTGAGTGAGTCATCCCTAGGCTGAATAGCTCCATCTGTATCTTGAGTGGTGGGAGGGGATAGCACCTGGGCCTGATTAGGGCTGTCACTGCCTTCCACAATGCTGGCTCCACCTCCTGCTGGGCGGCTGACAACCCTGCCCCTCTCTCTCAAAGGAAAGAAGAAGTCAAGTGAACAAAGTTCTCCAGGACTGACCAGAACTGGTTCTGACTAGGCCAAGGCCTCTCTGCCCTCATAGATCAAAGGGAATATTGGTATAAAAATGGCTACCCAGACTCCAGAAAATTAGATCATCCTGAAATCAAGAAGGAACCTCTGCCAAGGAGAAAGCTGGAAGCCTGAAGATAAAGGACTGTCCTGCTCTGTGTTTGTGGGCTTACCTGCAATTGCTTTACTGCCAAGGAGAGGGGAGGGACTTTGCTGTTGCTGTGTCCCCTTGCTTGAAGAGATCGCCAAGGGCCTGAGAAGAGCTGGCCTCCTGTTAAGAAGTCCCAGGAACCAAAGGACTTCACCCCCAGCTTCCCCCCTGAACTCTGCTGTGTGAGGTCTGCCCTTCCTAGAGTGCTTGATCCATTTGTGGGGACTCTGGAAGTTGTTGCCTGCTGTTCGGGGAGCGGGAAATGAAGAAGAACAGAAGATCTACAATGTTCACACATCGTCAACAGGGTGAGAAAATTCCTGTCGCCGCGAAGATCGTCGCAACGCCTGTTGCCGCTACAAAAACCGACGCATAGTTTGCTAGCGAGCGCATCGCCCTGGTGCGGGAAGATTCCTGTCGCTGCAAGTATCATTGCAGAGCCTGTCGTCCCTGTGAGAAACCGTCGCATCGCTTGCTTGCGGATCGCATCCCGTCGCTATGAACATCGTCGCAGAGCCAAGGCATTGAGGGTCCGTGAGAGGAGAAAATCAACGCTGCGCCGCGCATTGTCGCCGCACCGGAGATCGTCGCTGTCCCAAAGATCGTCGCATCGTGCCTGTGCGAGATACTTCCTACCGAACCTGCACACCAGAATCCATACAAGGTATTGCATCCCTTCCCATACAGAGCGGATTTGTCGCAACACGCCCGCTGCGTGCAGCGGGGCTGTCGCATCACCTCCCCAGGGTCTCAGGAGTGACGCATCACTTGTTTTTCAATGCTGCAACTTCCACTTGGAACTTTTGTCGCATCTACAGGTACTTTGGGGCTAAAAGGGACGCAACTATGGATTATTTTGAGGCACACCCTAGAACTCTTTTAAACTCATATTCTTGAACTGTGTATGTTGAATTTTTGTCATTTTGGTCTTGTGTAGTTTAGATAAAGATACTTTATTTTTCTAAACTGGTGTGGTGTCCATTTGTGGTGTTTTCACTGTGTTACTGCGAGTGGTGGTACAAATACTTTACACATTGCCTTTGATAAGCCTGTCTGCTTGTGCCAAGCTACCAAGGGGGAGAGCAGGGGTTATCCAAAGTGTGTTTCCCCTTACCCTGACTATAAGTAAGGGTCCCTATTTGGACATTGGTACCTACCTCTGCCAACTAGAGACCCTCAGATCTAACACCCGCCAATGAGAAGTTCCGGTGAACCTGACTCTTCATGCTACAGTGGAACATGAGGTCTACACTTACCGCTACAGGAACGACAACCAACGATGCCCACCAACTAAAAGCTTCAGCAACAACCTTCTACAATAAACAACCAGATCTTGCACTACATCAATGACCATGCAGGATGTCAAGCCTGCTCTTCGTGCTACAGCTCTGACCATCTGTGATGCTCTCCCTGCTCCTTGTGTCCTCCTCTACCATGGATGGAACTATTCACACTGGACGTTTAGAAGGTATTGCTTTCAGACTAACCTGGTCCCTGTATCTAGTCCGCTCTCAATGGTGATCAAACTGAACTTGCGACTTTTCACCGGTCTAGCATGCACAGATGACTGCAAGTGGTGCTCTGTGTTTTAAGTTTCTATAGCTAAATAAAACTTTAACATTGCCTAGTTCTGATTTTACTGATTGGAATTTGGTTGTTCTGGTATCAGTTTAGTTATTAAAATGTACTCTATTTTTGATTTGATATGTTTTCCCGTGTTGTTGGTTCACTTTATTTCTGTTTGTGTGCTGCATAAATACTTTACATATTACCTGTGGGTTAAGCCTCACTGATTTGTGCTATGCTACCAGTGATTTAAGCACGTGTTAATTTAGTAACTTGTGGTGGTTCACCCGTATAAGGATCATGGTTGTGCCTGAGTGGGGATTCCACCCCAACACAACCAGTAACCCAATATAACCCAATTTCTAACAATAAAAATAAACAAATACAAAATAGCGTAGTTCTTCACTCCAGTAGCCCAGCCAACTAAACATTTGCCTATGGTGTAACTATTCACCATTAAAATGTACTATTCATACACGGAAGCTTTGATAGCTGTATGAAAATAAATAAATAAATACTTCACCTTATCATATTGTCTAAAGATTTTAGATAAGAGTATTTTAACAATGTTTAGAGTTTTACTTGTTTTCTACCAGGCCACCAGTATTATGAATATATGTGAAGTATGGCGTTCACCCATCAGGGGTAACCTCACATTAGAATTCCCCAGTATGGGTGGCACTCTCAGTGACTTGAGAATGTTAATGTTGTTGATAGGATCCTGTTGGGGAGGCAAGTAAGATTATTTTCAACAAATTAGCGTCCTCTGCCCTCTTCATTATTCCATCAGGTTCCGATTTAATAGGAGCATGTCATGATGAGGGACAGCCCATGTGCACCCTCATAGTGACTGCAACATTCTGGAACAAGAAACCTTCAGTCTAATACAGGAAGGGTTCCTCAAAAAATGGAGAAATAGAATTTCGATGTAGGGTCAGCTCGCAAATATGAAAGAAGAGCTCAAAGTATTGGTTGATTAAAAGTATACAACACCATAATCAAGATGTAAAGAACAAAAGGACAAATAAAGATCTGCTTTTCAGAAGTTGTCAATTGAACAGAATGCAGTAAAACAATAACATCTGATTGAAGATACGTTTGCCAATTTTCAATCTGCTTGAAGGTCAAATACTATTCTGTTCTTCTTAGCCCATATGCTAAGAGCCTCAGCCAATGCAGCAGGCGAAGCCTCTGGTAATCACCTAATCTACTGGGAGAACAATCTCCCTTACAGAGAACCTAAGTATCCTGTTGCTGGGACAGCATGTTTGCTGGGGAAAACAGCGTTTACAACTCCTTTGGTACAATGAGGTTTCAGTACAATGAACAATTTGTTACCCTGCATACCATTACAACACAAGCTATTACAACGACTTGCTGTAGGGGGCTTTAGGTGTTGGATTTTAAATCCAACACCTTCCCTACTGATGCACAGATTGGAGTTGGGATAGTAAATTATACTATTCCAAACTCCAGCACTCCCCTACAGCAAGTCGTTGTAATGGTTTGCGTTGTAATGGTACACATGATAACAACGCAGGTTTTGTACTGAATGCATTGTAAAAGCATGTGTTGTAAACGCATGAGTTGTAAACGCATGTGTTGTAATGTCATATAATTGTGTACTCGTGGTCCCCCAATGCTACCGGACCTTTCTACTGAAACTGGTGTACAATATTCCCCATGCAGGATATCTAGGGCTACAAAAGACATTTGCCAGGCTTATCTCCCATTTCTTTTTTGGCAGAGTTAGGTACCTTGGTCGAAATTGGGACCCTTGCTTCTAGTCAGGGAAAGGGGGGTACACTCCTGGATAACCCCTGCATACCCCCTTGGTAGCTTGGCATGAACAGACAGGCTTATCTCAGAGGGAGTGTGTAAAGAAATTGTGAACACATACAGTATTACAGTGAAAACACTACAAATGGACATCACACCAGTTTATAAAATAAGTAATCTTTACTGGACTTAATACAAGACCAAACGACAAAAATACACAATACTGTAATCAAAAATAAGACTTTAAAATGGTAGAAATATCTGAGTTCAATGTAGATGGTAAATGCAACACTTTACTCTCAAAGTTCCTTGGATGCGTCACGCAATGCAAACAAAAGGGTTGCAGGGAAGTTGAAACGCCGTTCCTTACACTCAGGGGAGTGGATACATCGGTTCCTTACTGCAGCGCAGGGGGGGTGATGCGTTGCTTTCTTACTGTGTGGGGAGTTGATGTGTCATTTCTTACTGCGGCCACGTGACAATATGACAAAATGGCGTCTCGGATGTGATGCGACAACGCTGGATGCGATGCGTGCACGCCCAACAGCCATGCGGCAAACTCAGTAACTTCTGAGCCGCAACAGGCCCAGCGACACGCAGATCCCGTGATGCAATGGTGACCTCTGTGGCAGCGACCCGCTTCTTCGGTGATGCAACCCACTTCTTCGGTAGTGCGACGGCAAACAGCTGCGGTGCCGGCACACTTCTTCGATGATGTGACGCAACACGCTTCTTCTCGTTGCGTCGTGCTTCCAGCTCCCAGCGACACGCAGTCTTCTCAGAGGGCCCAAACATCAGTAGGCCCCTCTCTGCAGGTAGAATTCCCATCAAGGGAATTCAGGGGAGCTGGTGGTGAAGTCTTCTATCCCTGAGACTTCAGGCAGGAGGCAAGTATACTTTAAGCCCTTCGATATTCTTCTTCAAGATGATGAAAAGTTCACAAAAATTCTCTTCCCCTTTCCTTGGCAAATAAAGTAACCACTGCAGACCAAACCCAGAAATAGCAACCAGCACAGGGGCAGTCTCCTCCTTCAGATTCCTTGGTTCTTCTCCATGGCAAAGGTTTGTCTTGATTCCCAGCAGTGATCTAAAGGTCTGGGCCCCGAAATTTATGCTGCAAAACCCTTTGTCCTCTGAAGGCAGAGGGTGCCTGTGCCCAGCCAAAACCAGGTCTGTGCAGCTTCCTGGCAGGAGTTGGAGACAGCATTGTTGAAAACAGACCTGGCCCAGGTAGCTGGAAGGAAATCTCCTCCCCTACTCTCTATTCTATGAGGGCTCAGGTCAGTGAAAGGAAATATCCACCCCCCCCCCACTCGCTATACAATGCAGGTCCTATTAAGCCCAGCCCTGACCCTTCAGACTGCTGGAGCCAAAGCTCTCTCTAGCCCCATTTCACTCATGGAATACACAAACCTAGCAGAGGCATGCTGGATTGTTAGGCAAGAAAATACCTACTTTCTAAAAGTGGTATTTTCAAACACAGAATGTAAAAATCACCCACATTAAAATATGTATTTTAACATTCTGGGTTCTGGTATACTATTTCTACCTTGTTCCCTGGGTCATTTAGGATTATAAGGTGTTATAATCAAACTACCCATTCAGGCCTATGGGAACAGATAGCCGTGCAATAGTGAAACATGAAATGGGCTGTAATTCACTATCCGGAGATGCCACACACATCATGGCATGTCCTACCTTTCACATACAATGCACTCTGCCCCTGGGGGTACCCTGGTCCTACCTTAGGGGTGACCAACATGTAGAAAAGGGAATGTTTAGGGACTGGCAAGTGTCTTCACTTGCCAAGTCGACACGGCAGTCCCAGACTGCACACAGGCTCTGCAATGGCAGGCCTGAGCCACACTTCACAGCTGCTTCTGTGGGTGGCACAACTAGTGCTGCAAGTCTACCAGCATCATTTGATTTACAGGCCCTGACACACATGGTGCACTGTACTAGGGTCTGACAAGTAAATCAAATAAACCAATCATGGAGTCTCTAATCCAATTTAACAATTTACAATCAGGAACACTTGTACTTTGGCACTGAATAGCAGTTGCAAGTGCCCAAAGCATCTAGACCAGCAAAAACATAGCAAAACATGGGAGGCAACAGCAAAAATATGGAAAGGAGACCCATGCAAATGGTGCCAGGTCTAACAGAGATCTTTACTTGTATTGGGCTCCCCAAGGAGGCAGTGTCAGACAGAGGCCCTCATTTCCTGTCAGTGTACATGAAGTCCATTTGGGATGAGTGTGCTGTAACCTGCAAGTTAACCACACCCTATCACCCCCAACCCAACAGCCTAGTTGAGAGATTCAGCAAGACTTTGCAGGGCATGATTATGGGCCTGTCTGAGCCCATGAGGTGTAAGTGGCACGTTCTCTTGCCATGGCTATTCTTTGCCTACAGTTAGGTGCCACAGAAAGGAGTAGGATTCAGTCACGGTCGTCATTGCATCGAAGCATTATGTAGCTGTACCCCACCTCTTTAGATGCAAAGCTAGAATCAAGGCACTTTTGTCCATCAGGCCTAAGTGGGTCCCTCTTCCCGGCCTGTGCTATCTCATGGTTGGCCTGTACTCTTGACCTTGTCACTGTCCGGTGAAGCCAGTTCACCCATTAAGCACTATTTGCTTCTGGGGAGTACTGGAGGATTTCCGGACTGTGGACAGGCTCTCCGAGCCTGTCGTCCGCAATCCAGAAATCCGAGTTGGATTCCCTTCCGACCGAGCCCATCAGAATGGCTCAGTGGGAAAGGAATCTGGCCGGAAGTGACCGATTCGGTCGGAAGGGCTCCGAACATGGTTTAGAGCCCTTCCGGACGAAATCGTAATCGGCCCCTTAGTAGTGAATCTGAGTAGCTCCCTGGAGAATGGGGAATTCTGATGTGGATCCTAGGTGAGTAAAGCTCTGAATTTCTCCCTGGGGAAGAGTGCATCTGAATTTCACAGTAGAAAGCAATGAGAAATGGTGGGCTGAACACTAAAGTCTCAGATTTTAATGTGCAAGTATTGTGCAATTCAAGGCTCCCACTCTCAACACAGTTCCCAAAATAAAGCATTAGTACATAAGTGAGTTCATAAAATTATTTACTAATCACAAAACTATTGGTCGTAAAACACAACCAGAATTTTGGGGTCAGATCATACTATATTTGGCCTACAATAACAAAATACTTAGGTGTCTATTATAATGTCGGGCAGATCGCCACCTCCCGCAAGGAGATGGCGATCCGCCCGCCATTATTCAGTTCCTGCCACCCATTTTCCCGCCCTGCATATCAGGATGGCGGGGGGGGACCCGGGCGGACGGAAAGACCGTCCACCGGTTTTCTGCCGGTCAAACAGGTGACCGGGCAGAAAAGAGGATTGATATGGTGGCAGGGTTTGTAAGACACCCCCATCCATATCAGGATGCAGGTTGTGATGTGCCTTTCCATGGTGCCGTTGCCGCCATGGAAAGGCATGCGCAGTCTACATGTGGGGGCCCGTTGCGGGCCCACAGGGTGTTGGGGGGTGGGGGGTACACATGGGGGGTTACCTGAATTTGCCTGCACAACATGGAAGGCACCGCGCAGTGCCTGCCACTTTGTTCATGCAAATGCACAAATGCCTTTTTAACATTGCGACGGGTGCTGCTGAAAGCACCGCCCGCCGCAATGTTAAAAATGTGGGATGCACCCACCAGTGTGGCGGGTGCCTCCAAATGGTATGTGCGGGACCGCCGCACCCATAGCAGGCGGTCCAATTTCCTGATGCATCCGCCCGCCATCGCAATAGACCCCACATTGTGGAATAGTACAAGATAATGATTCTCTTGCTCAGTCGAACTGTCCGGTTTCCGACTCCATTGCCAAGGTCACTTGGTACGTTTTCAGTTACATGATATTAGGGAGAACCACAAGGGGGGAATAAAAACCAAAAAGGCAAGGTTAATACATATAAGACCATAGACAAAAGAGGAAACCAAATGAGTCAAGAATGTGAAGTCCAAAGGAAAACAGAAAATCACAAGGCAGAATTTGCATAGCCTACCAAGACCCTCAAAAGGGTAGAGGTGAACCGCTGGGCTCATATAGCCAGGACAGAATGAAACCAGGAGAGAAAGCTGTTACATAACTCAGAAGTATTGATGATAGCATATGATGGATGCAGTCTAGAAGACAAATAGAAACACTGCCTTAGAATAAAAACTACTAAGAAAGAAGGAGATCAGGTTGAAATTTGAAGTGCAGCACTTACCTGATAATGAATGACCTGAGGGGAGAGACCGCACCTCCTACTGGCTAGAAATCGGCCCTTACTACCACCTAGAGTGAAACCCGCGGTTTAGATACTATTGCCAAGAATGTCGGCTGTAGCTTAATGGCGATCAGCCGGAATGACGTAGGGGCAGGGTGAAGTCCAAAAATGCTAGACTTCTAACCCACAGCACCGTGAAGAGCTAAGCGGGTGCCATCATTGAATCATGCAATTGCGGTCTCAAATGCTCCCTGATCATATTGCTGAGTGTTGTAAGTGGTTATGTAGGCAGCAGGACACTTCCTTTAAGTTACAAGATAGATTTATTAAGAATATAGCAGAGTGCCCAACTCACCAGCTGATTAGACCATCAACTGACAAGAGTGGAACCTTCAAACAGTACAAGGTAGAATGCACACAGGTATTTTGGGAGGATGGGGAGGAGGGAACACAAAGGAAGGTCTAATGACCACAGGTGGCCCTCTTTTGTGGAGCACAAGTATACTACACATCTTCCTCCCTCACAGAGGAAAGGAAATAAGGAAACACAATACAAAAAGAAAGTTTAAAGCATGGGAAACACAACAATAAACATTACAACATGTAGGAGGTCACCGACCTCCTAGACTTTCAGGTCACAAAGGCAATGAAGCATTTCGGGGTCGAGGGTGAATTGAGGAGCAAGAACAAAACGACCAATAGTCATCACCATCACCTACTCCCCTTAGACTGACAAAACAGGGAGAGACAGTCATGGTCAATCTGACTTAATCCACCACTGCCTTCCGCTGCCAATCATAGATAAATTGTTAAACCGATGCCTCCATGCTTTAATTAGAAGTTTCAACTACAGACACTATAATGGTGTGTACTTTTCAAGACTTCCAGGTGCAAAACCGCTTGTGACGTTTGCAGTGGTCACACAAAATAAGCGTTGGTCCGGCATGCT
Organism: Lissotriton helveticus; assembly: GCF_964261635.1. NCBI lineage: Eukaryota > Metazoa > Chordata > Amphibia > Caudata > Salamandridae > Lissotriton > Lissotriton helveticus. The sequence continues at coordinate 853,235,974 of NC_136063.1, forward strand.
ACTACTTTATCCGGTTTCTGGGCAGTTTTACTTGTGGCTTCCTTAGTCCCGATTCTGGTTCTCTTTCTCTGGTTCTGAAATCTGTGTCGCAGTTTTTTTATTTATTTTTTTATCCTGGGCTCTTTGTCTCAGTGCTACAGAGCTGGCTTGAATATCTAAACGCGAATCATTCACAGAAATGCCCTCATTGCAGCAGCACTTTTTTTTTTATAATACTCAATTAGTGCTCATGCTTATTTTCTGTGCTTCCAATTGCAGGTTACATTTTCCCCCCAAAATTTCCTCATCTTTGATGGAGTGTTCATTGAGGTCCTTTTTGTGTGCCAAAGATGTTGGCTTTGGGTGATAGATAATTTTCCTGCCAAACATTAGAAACTGTTGGATAAGATGGCAGGCACCAGATAGGGTGCTGGAGATTGCACGATTTTTCTTTGACACCTTCATCTGCAAGGGAACTGTGGATCCATGGAGACTTTGGTCGGGTGAACTCCTATTCTCAGCTTCCAAAGCATGAGCAGTGTCCTCTGAGCAAAATGTACCCATCGCAACAGTGAGGCTGCCATGGATTCCATATATTTGCAACCACTGGAATCCATATATTTGCGAACGCCTTTCCAACGACTGTGCACTTGCCCAATGAACAAGTTTATACTGTTCATTTATTTGCATTGCCGAATGCCACTGTGTCCTCACATCTAGTACTACACGGTACACATCAACATTTTCTGGTATTTCCCAGTTTCCAGCAAGATCCAGGTGTAATTTATGGTACAGGTTACTCTTGTACTACCACCTGGATAATCTTTGCAATTTTGTATGGTCGCTGCAGAAACTGTCTTCATTAGATGGTACCTTCCTCTCCAATACTCGCACAAACTGGACTCTGGGCTCTAAGGGCGCATAGTTCTCTGGGCACAGTTCTGTGGACTCACTGACCAGGTTCAAGTTGCAGGACTTTTGTCTACGACGTGGGTGCTCTGTACAAGTTCTGGTAGTACCCGTTGTTTATCATTGTACCTTTATCGCACCCCATCTCCGTAACGTCATTGACAGCTCCTTCACGTCAGCCACCTTCCCGGGAAGCTGGAAACACGCAGAAATCAACGCCCTGCTGAAGAAACCAACAGCGGACCCCAAAGACCCCAAGAACTTCCACCCCATCTCTCTTCTCCCCTTCCTGGCTAAAGTCATCGAGAAGACCGTCAATAAACAGCTGACTGCATTCCTCGAAGAAAACAACTTGCTCGACCCATCCCAGTCCGGATTTTGAGCCAACCGCAGCACAGAGACCGCCCTCATCGCAGCCACCGATGACATCAGGACCCTGATGGACAACGGAGACAGTCGCTCTCATCCTCCTGGACCTCTCGGCAGCCTTTGACACCGTCTGCCACCGTGCCTCTACAACACTGGGATCCAAGGAAAGGCCCTGGACTGGATCACATCGTTCCTCTCCGACAGAACCCAGAGTGTCCGCCTCCCTCCCTTCCGCTCCGAGGCCACCAAGATCATCTGCGGTGTACCCCAGGGCTCCTCACTCAGCCCAACTCTCTTCAATATCTATGTGAGCCCCCTCGCCACCATCGCACGCAAACACAACATCATCTCCTACGCCAACGACACCCAACTGATACTCTCCCTCACCAAAGACCCTCTCACGGCCAAAGCCAACTTACAGGACGGAATGAAAGATGTCGCAGATTGGATGAAGCACAGCTGTCTGAAGCTCAACTCGGACAAGACGGAGGTCCTCATCCTCGGACAATCCCCATCCGCCTGGGACGACTCCTGGTGGCCCACAACGCTGGGCACCGCACCGACACCCATAGACAACGTACGAAACCTGGGATTTATCCTGGACTCCTCCCTCACGATGACCAAGCAAGTCAACGCAGTCTCATCCTCATGTTTCAACACCCTGCGCATGCTCTGAAAGATCTTCCGGTGGATCCCCACCGAAACCAGAAAGACGGTCACCCAGGCCCTCATCACCAGCCAACTGGACTACGGTAACGCTCTGTACGCAGGAACCACAGCCAAACTCCAGAAACACCTTCAACACATACAGAACCCCTCCGCACAACTCATCCTTGACATCCCTCGCCACAGCCACATATCCTCCCACCTGAGAAACCTGTACTGGCTCCCCGGCAGCAAGAGGATCCCGTTCAGGCTGCTCACCCACACACACAAAGCGCTCCACAACATGGGCCCAAGGTACCTCCTGGGCAGGGTGCAGTATATGTGAAAGGTAGAGTATGTACTAATGTAGGTGACATGCTCTGATAGTGAAATACTGCCAATTTTGTTTTTCAATATTGAAAGGCTATCTTTAGCTGCATATCTTCCCATAGGAGCAAGATATGAAATACAAGTCTGGTATCCCTGAACTCAGAATTTAATAACCTATCTTTTAGGAAGGATGGTTTTTAAATTCTGTGTTTGGAAACAGCACTTTTAGAAAGTGGCTGTTTTCTTGTCTAACCTTTCTGTGTGCCTTGGCCTGTTTGTGAATTGACTGTTTGTGAGTGACAGGGGCTGGGGTGGCTCCCAGAGGCTGAATGAGTCTGCCTTAGGCTGAATAGCTTCATCTGCATCTTGAGTTGTGGGAGGGGATAGCACCTGGGCCTGAATAGGGCTGTGCCTGCCTTCCACAATGCTGGCTCTACCGCCTGCTGGGTGGCTGACAACCCTGCCCCTCTCTCTCTCAAAGGAAAGAAGTCAAGTAAACAAAGTGCTCCAGGACTGACCAGAACTGGTTCTGACTAGGCTAACGCCTCTCTGCCCTCGGAGAACAAAGGGAACACTGGTATAAAAAGAGCTACCCCGACTTCAGAAAATTAGATCACCCTGGAATCATGAAGGAACCCCTGCCAAGGAGAAATCTGGAAGACTGAAGAGGAAGGACTGTCCTGCTGTGTGTTTGTGGGCTTACCTGCAGTTGCTTTTCTGCCAAGGAGAGGGGAAGGACTTTGCTGTTGCTGTGTCCCCTAGCTTGAAGATATCTCCAAGGGCCTGAGAAGAGCTGGCCTCCTGTTAAGAAGTCCCAGGAACACAAGGACTTCACCCCCAGCTTCCCTCTGAACTCTGTTCTGCCCTTCCTAGAGTGCTTGAGCCATTTCTGGGGCCTCTGGAAGCTGTTGCCTGCTGTTTGGGGAGCTGGAAAAGAAGAACAGAAGATCTACAATTTGCACGCATCGATCACTTGTGGAGCGCATCATCGACAGTGCGAGAAAATTCCTGTCACTGCGAAGATCGTTGCAGCGCCTGTTGCCGCTGCAAGAACCGACGCATTGTTCGCTTATGGAGAGCATCGCCCCGGTGCGGGAAGATTCCTGTTGCTGCGAATATCGTCGCAGAGCCTGTCGTCGCTGTGAGAAACCGTCGCATCACTTGCTTGCGGATCGCATCTCGTCGCTGTGAACATCGTCGCAGAGCCAATGCATCGAGGGGGCGTGAGAGGATATCAACGCTGCGCATCACATCTTCGCCGCACCGGAGATCGTCGCCGTCCTGAAGATCGTCGCATCGTGCCTGTGCGAGACGCTTCCTACCGAACCTGCACACCGGAATCCATACAAGGTATCGCATCCCTCCCCATACAGACCGGATTAGTCGCAACATGCCCGCTGCGTGCAGCGGGGTTGTCGCATCGCCTCCCCAGGATTTCAGGAGTGACGCATCACTTGTTTTTTAATGCTGCAGCTTCCATTTGGAATTTTTGTCGCATCTACAGGTACTTTGGCCTAAAAGTGACGCAATTGTGGATTATTTTGACGCAAACCCTAGAACTCATTTAAACTCATATTTTTGAACTGTGTATGTTGGATTTTTGTCATTTTGGTCTTGTGTAGTTTAGATAAAGATACTTTTTATAACTGGTGTGGAGTCCATTTGTGGTGTTTTCGCTGTGTTACTGAGAGTGTTGGTACAAATAATTTACACATTGCCTTTTATAAGCCTGTCTGCTCGTGCCAAGCTACCAAGGGGGTGAGCAGGGGTTATCTAAAGAGTAGTTTTACAAAAAGCAAGGGTTGAGGCAAAGAGAATGCACCTGCTTTCATCTGTGGCTTGTAAGTAGTGGCGATGGTGCTTGAGATCCTGAAGAACACAACCCTGTCTGTTCTTTCAAGGGCAAAGCCCAAAAATCGCAATAAAGGATAAGGAATCAGCACCCATCCAAAAAGTATTTCTTTAGTAGTTTTAAATGTCTACAGTACATATAAAAGTGCACAATCTCATAATAAATAAGTCCGGATTTCTGCAAGATTTTCTTTTTCAGGTTCTTTATTGTGGTAATCCAACACAAGAAAAAATCCAAGAACACAGAAGGATTTCCTTCTTAGCCAACGCGTTTCATCTCAGAGAATGAGACTTCTTCAGGGCTCAAATGTTAAGTGATAAGCAAAAATCAGTACATCACGGTAGAGTTTCTTGAAAAATCGCGAATTATGGTAATTTCTTTTTATCTTGCCGAAGTATATTCAAAGAAATAAAGCTCATGTAGATTCAAGAATCCCTGTCTATAGCATACTGGTGCTTGTAATGCTGTTCTTGTCGTACTCAGTCTTGATAGGCAGAGAAAGGCATGGTGGCCAGCAAAAGTTTCCACATCACAGGTAGGACAGCAACTGAAGAGTGTATCCCCCTTACCCTGACTAGAAGCACGGATCTCTATTTAGACACTGGTACCTACCTCTGCCAACTAAATACCCCCAGATCTAACACATAACTCCAATTTCTTGCTGGCTTGTCTCCTATTTTCTTAAGTTTCAGGGGCCCAAAATACTTCCTACAATCCTGCTGGTGCTGCTGGACTCTGCCATCTGTCATTCCTACCCTTGTCTGAGGAGCCTCATCCAGTACTTGGCCTCAGAAGTGGGTTTTGCTACAATACGGATGCAAAGTCAACACTGCGCCCGTAGGAACTGATGTATTGCCTTTGTACGCAGATGCAGATGCTGTTTGACAACAGCAGTTCTACAGCCTGCAGTGCCTGACGATGGCACTTTGCACAACTCAATGATGACATGGTGCATTCATCTCTGTGGTACTTGATGACAACGCGGGAACCCACTGTGCAAGTCGGAACTGATGCATCGTTCTCTCAACATCAATACTTGCTCCATCCAAGGTACTTTTTCAGACGGACCTATATGAGCCTCATAGCTGGCCTGCCCTCCATCACAGTGGGCCTGAATTTTGGATTGAAACGGTCCCTCGTCACCTCAAGTGACCTTTTGTCTGCTAGTGACTTCTAAGCTCTGTTTTTGCATTCCTCTCATACAGCCTGATTCATCATTCTCCCGTTTTGCGAGCCCCTAATAGCGATTCATAACGAATCGCTATTAAGGACTTGCAAAACGGGATTCATATAGAAATTGCATAAAGAAATGCGATTCCTACACATTCCTTATTTGCGATTAGCAAATGGCTAATCGCAAATAAGGAATTACTCCCCATTCATTCCTATGGGCCAACAGGCCTATAGGAATGAATGGGGAGTATTCCTTATTTGCGATTAGCAATTTGCTAATCGCAAATTAGATAGCGATTTAAAGGGTGCCAGGGGTGTCCAACGGACACCCTGTAGCACCCCTTAAATGCAAATTGAAACAGGTGTTGCGCACACACATGTCCAAAGGACATGTGTGTGTGCAACATGCAACTTAGAAAAATGCTTTTAACAGCATTTTTCTAAGTTTTCGCTATTTACCATGAGGTTTGACCTCGCGGTAAATAGCGGGCCGAAATTGCGAATTCGCAATTTTTAAATGGATGATGAATTGCATTTAAGGAATCTCAAATAGAGATTCCTTAAATGTAATTCCTCGCAAAATAGCGAAATCGCTATTACCGATTTTTGCATTTGGGATGATGAATCCCAAATGCAAAAATAGCGCTCGCAAAGGGCCAGATTCTTAGAATCTGGCCCTTTGCGAGCCGATTTCGGCTTGATGAATCAGGCTGTTAATTCTGAAAATGTTAAACCCCCTTGAATGCTGTACTCTCTGTTCTCTTTCTTTCTCACCCAAGATGATTTAATATATGAATTAATTGACCAATGGTTCACTCACATTCCATTATGCTATGCAATGTAATATGAAATCTTCTTCTATGTTAAATTGTTAGAATATTCCCATTCCCCACCCCCTTCGTCCTTCCCTTCCCTTCTTCTCTTCCCCATTCCATATAAAAACTTAAAAATGCCTTTTATTCTTTTCTTATTGTACTAGCAAAATCTTCTGTTATAATTCTGCTTCAACATTTGATTCTGTTTCACTAATATTTATGTATTTTTCTTTGATTATTCAATAAAGCTTTTCAAACACACACAAAAAAAATCATATTTTGACTTTTACGTATTGGATTTTTGTTCTTTTGGTCTAATTTTACTCAGATAAATATTCACTATTATTCTAAACTGGTCTGGATTCTTATTGTGGTGTTTTCATTGTGCTACTGTGTGTGTTGCACAAATACTTTACACATTGCCTCTTAAGTTAAGCCTACATGCTCTGTGCCAAGCTACCAGAGAGTGAGCACATGTTAATTTAAAGCATGTATCTAGCTTACCCTGACTAAGATTGTGGTCCCTACTTGGACAGGGTGCAAACCGCTGCAAACTCAAGACACAATTTCTAACAATATATTTCAAAAACTCTTATAACCTCATTTAATGATTAATTATTTGCTTCTGTTAGTACAGTCCACCTCTACTTGGTGCAGGGTTTACAGGATGTATATCTCTGCAATAAACCAATGATCCACAAATAATTTCTTATTTCATGAGAACAGCATAATGTAGGCTTCTTGCAGGGCGTATGATGTCACAATTATGCACCCATGACTATATATGGTTCAGCATGCAAGGAATTGTGTGAAAGGTATGACTTAGTCAAAAAGTGCTATTCACTTCGTGAAAAAGCGCAATTCACTGATAGCAATAACATCATCTGGTAAAGTCACCACTGCGCCCGTAGAATAATGTGTCAACATTTGCCATATGTTAGCTTCTAGAAACTGGCTTTACCTTTTTTTTTCTTTAATAGCCAACGTATCTACCTACTACAAATAGTTTAGAAATTGCATTGGGCATAGCAAATAATCAACTGCATTATGAGCACTGTCCCATCGTTATATGCCTCCCACTTGGAGCTGCAGCGGTTGAATGCAACTCTAATTAAAATAGAAAGCTGAATGGACTTAAAATAAATGGGTATGCTTTGACTGTTAGGTACAAACATCTGTTATTAGCGGTGTTTTAATGCCCCTATTATTCTCTAGGAATGCTAATGATATAACAATATTTTACATACGCTTACATTCTGTTTGTTTTCATTTCAAACGTCATTGAGATAGTAATTCGAATTCAGCAATTTATAGACGTGCACAATTGAGCCGTTTACTTTTAATTCATACCTCCCAAAGGTTTCTTTGAGAGAGGCATGGTTGGCTTGTCATATATAAACATTCGTCCTTGCCACGCGCCACAGAAAGTATCCTCATAAGACATGCGGCAGCGCAGAACCCTTGAACTGAAATGCTTCCTAACGCACGGAGGCAGTTAGGCAGTGAAACGACATAAACCAGATGTATCAAAGGGTTTTTCCCATTCTGTGTCTATGGGAAAATATGTTCATAGATAAGGCCAAAATTTGTCGTTTCAATCGAGACCTCCAGCACCACGTCCCAGCGCATAAATGACGTCAGCCAGAGCTGTCTTTCAACTGTCGCTTAGATTCCTTCACACTAATGAGCCTTGTATTTAATGGTGAGGCTTTTATAGCCATAAACGTGAAGAATATATATATATGCCTAACTGTGTGGAAACGCGCATTTTCCTTGATAATGTTGACTAATCCCTAGATTCATCAAAGTCCCCTTTTGCGAGTCTGTAATAGCGATTATTAAGGAATCGCTATTACAGACTTGCAAAACGGGATTCATGTACTAATCTCAGTTTTGTTTGCGAGTCCTAGAGCTTCCTTATTTGCGATTAGCTAATTGCTAATCGCAAATAAGGAATTACTCCCCATTCATCCCTATGGGCCTAAAGGCCCATACAGCCTGATTCATGAAGCGAAATAGCGCCCGCAATGGCTGCGAAAACGCAATTGCGGGTGCAAAACACGGAATCGGCATTCAAGTACGAAATAGCGAAATCGCTAAAAAATAATAGCGAGCGGAATAGCGATTACGCTGTAAAAGTCGCAGACTCCGGGAAGTCGAGCATTAGCGATACTGAAATAGCGACCAACCACGGAATCTGCGAATTGAATAGCGAAACGCAATATTGTCTCAATCGGCATTCATGAAAGAAATACATTAGCGAAAAAGCGCTAAATCGCACATTTGCGCGGCGCAATTTAAGGACAACTCAAAGCAGGTGGTAACCATAAAAGCCATGATTAACCAAAATTTGAAAAACTGTTAGCCAATCACCAACAGGTCCAGGCCTGACCAATCACACATAAGGACATTCAGCAGCAGCAATAGGCGTTCCACAATGCCTGGGATGTACATGGTGGTGAGGCGGCGAAGGCTACAGCGAGCAGCACGGAGGAGACGCATGAGGCAGGCAAGGATTTACCGGCAGCGGGTCACCTTGCTGGGGCAAACCAGAGAACAGATTTATGCTAAATACAGGCTGAATGGGGAAATGATCACCTGGCTGATACAAGAACTCGACCCCATCATGCAGCACCCAACAAGGCGAAACAATTCTGTGCCCACACATGTGCAGGTATTGTGCAGCCTGCACCTCCTGGCATCCGGCAGTTTCCAGGGCATAGTAGCCGCTGCTGGGGGGATATCCCAGCCCACCATGTCACGCTGCCTCCACACTTTTGTTGACGCCATGCTCACCCAGCTCCACCGGCACATCACATTTCCCACGAGCCAACAGGATTTGGACCTCACAAAACTACAATTTTATAATGTTGCCCATTTTCCCCATGTCCTTGGCTGCATAGACTGTACCCATGTCGCCATCTGCCCACCAGCTGGCACGGAGTATATGTACCGCAACAGGAAGTCGTACCACTCCCTCAACATACAGATGGTCTGCAATGCCAAGACCATCATCACTGACATTGTGGCCCAGTACCCAGGGAGTACCCATGACTCCTTTATCTTCAGGCACAGCGGACTCCACACACGACTGATCAGGGGAGAGTTTGGGGAAGGACACCTACTTGGTAAGTACACTTTGTCGACAATGTCACATTGCTATGAAGTAACTGCGCTGCACAGGCAATCAACATCTGCTCCTCTCATTCAGGTGACAGTGGCTACGCCCTACGGGAATACCTCCTGACCCCTTACCTCAACCCTGCCACACCTCAGCAACGCCGCTACAATGTTGCGCACATCCGGACAAGGAACTGTATTGAAAGGACATTTGGCCTGCTCAAGAGCAGGTCCCGTATACTGCACAAGACAGGTGGGGCCATGTATTACAGTCCTGCAGCGTGCTGCCGCATTGTGGCTGTCTGTGCAATGCTTCATAACATTGCAACCAAGCGCCGGATACCAGTTGACATCTCAGGCAGTGAATCTGAGGGGGACGACCGGCCACCAGCACATGCGCACCATGCACGCGGGGAGAACCCAGCTGAAGGCCACAGACGTCGCAACCACATCACAGCTAACAATTTCTAGCCCACCCCCTTCCCCCACCCCACATATCACAATTGCATGCAAACTGTAATGATTACACAAGGCGTATGTGTGCAGCAAAATAAATGTATTTGTTTGAATCACAAAAAAAAAAGGGTCATGGAAAGAACTATTTACAAAATGCAGTATTCATGCATACTGCATGAGACGGTTCATGGCAGGCTTAACTTCAGCCTGCGCCTGTGTCCCTGACACAATGTCATTGGCGCCTCCGGCGCACAATTCCCAGGCGCCTGTGAGGCTCTTCCTCATCCTGGGCAGCTGTAGCAGGCGTAGCCCTGGTGCTGCGCCTAGGTGGGGGGGCCTGCGTGGCAGAGTGGCTGCTGACACTGGAGGCACCCTCACTAGCATCATCACCCCCCACAATTGCCGGTAGCACAGGTGCGTGCAGTGCGGTGACGGCGGTGGTCAAGTGCTCCAGCACCCGGGTAATATCCTCGCAGCACTGGACCAGTTGGTGCTGCTGGGTCAACGAGCGCCGCGCAAGCAGGGTGGTGGCATTTGCCGAGACATAATTGGAGCGGCTATAGGTGGACAGCCGGCTCAGCAGCTGGTGGTGGCGCCTGCTTGCAACACTGCGGTGCTTCACCAGCGCTGCAGTGTTGTCTTCCATAGCCGCCGTCATGCGGTCCATGGCCGCCGTCATGCGGTCCATCCTCTCGCCGACTCCAGCCACATTGCGGCCTATCTTATGCAGCTGGAGCTGGATGGCTCCTTGCTGCTGGGACTGGCGCTGGTGTATGCGGAGCATGCGCCGCTCCACGCTCATGCAGGCATGGAGATGCCCATTGCCCCGCCTGCTGTTGGGCCGCTGTGTAGCGGATGTGGCTGGCCCAGATCTTATTGGACGTGCTGCAGGTGTTGTAGCAGCTGGTGTTGCAGGTGCGGCAGCCACTGGAGGCACATTGGTGGGGTGCCTGGCTCTGGCAGCCGGTGGGCCTGCAGGTGTTGTAGCAGCAGAGGCGGGGGGCCTGGCCTTGGCAGCCGGTGGGCCTGCAGGTGTTGTAGCAGCAGAGGCGGGGGGCCTGGCCTTGGCAGCCGGTGGGCCTGCAGGTGTTGTAGCAGCAGAGGCGGGGGGCCTGGCCTTGGCAGCCGGTGGGCCTGCAGATGTTGCAGCAGCAGAGGCGGGGAGCCTGGCCTTGGCAGCCGGTGGGCCTGCAGATGTTGTAGCAGCAGAGGCGGGGGGCCTGGCCTTGGCAGCCGGTGGGCCTGCAGATGTTGCAGCAGGTAAGGTGGGGGGCCTGGCTGCTGGTGTTGGCGCTGCTGCAGGGGCTGGTGGCTGGGTATCAGGTAGGGATTCCTCCTCCTGGGCCTCCTCATCGATCAGCAGCCTCTCACTGTCACTGCTATCACCCGCACCTGTGAGGGTAAGTGGATACTCATTAGGTGCATGTGACTGTCAGACGTGCAGATGTTACATGCATGCTGGGTGTCATTCCCTGGGTGGCTGTGTATTTGCGCACTTTGGAACCTTTCTGGCCGCATTGTGGTACTACTACATTGTGGACATACTACGTCTCCCACAATGCTTCAGGGCATTTCCTGATGCACAACATAGGCATGACTAAGGGCCAATGAGTGAGCCTATTTGGTCAGGGGCGGTCATAGGGGACAGGGTCGCAGTCGCATGCCACTTACCTTGGGTGTCTTGGGTGGGGCGGGAGGAGTCCAGAGGGGTCACGCCAACACACGCCTCCCTCTCCAAGGTGTCCTCTACCTGGTCCTCCAGGGGGGTGTTGGGTGGGACAGTCGGTCCACCACCTCCGGTGCCTGATGCCTCACCAAGGCGCTCCGCCACCCTCTCCTTGGCACGCCCTCGGAGGTCGTACCACCGCTTTTTAAGCTCCTCCAGAGACCTGTCCGCAACGCCCACAGAGTTGACACTGGAGGCAATCCCCACCCAGATCCTCCTCTTCTCCTGCTCTGGGACCCTCCGGGAGTTGGCACCAAACAGCTGGTCGTGGTTGGCCACCACCCCTTCTATAAGGTTCTCCAGCTCCTGTTCGGAGAATTTCAGTTTGCGCTTGCGGCCAGCGCTGTTGCTGGGGCCTGGCTGGGGTTCGTCCGACATGGCGGTCGCTATTTCGGCGGGGTTGTGAGTCGCTAACGGCGGTTTAGCGGCAGCTTTCGGTCGTGAACACTCGACTGATAGCGTCACTGTGTTGTTTGGGGGTGGGATTTGGCTGCTTCCTGGTTGTGATGTCATCACGGTGCTCGTAATGCGTCTTCCCGTTTTCCAGATCCCGCGAGATTGCGACTCGCATTCCCGATCGCACGGGATTGCGAGTCGCTATCCCGTGCGATCAGGATTGCGAGTCGCTATCCCATGCGATCGGGATTGCGAGTCGCTATCCCGATCGCAGGTAGCCGGAAATAGCGATTTTTCTGCGTTTTTTGTCGGTCGCTAACGGCTTTAGCGCCCGCGTGCGAGTCGCTATTTTTTCCCCGAAAAGTACATGAATGCCGTTTTGCGTTTCCTCAATAGCGAGTCGCTATTAATCGCTATTAGGGACACGCAAAACGGCCCGTACATGAATCAGGCTGATAGGGAGGAATGGGAAGACATATCAATGTGCAAATCGCTATTAGCCATTCCCATTTTGAGTGTGCGATTTCAAGGCTGCAGGGGTGTCCAAAGGACACCCTGTTGCACCCCTAAAATGACATTGGACGCTGGTGTTACGCACACACATGTCCCAAGGACATGTGTGTGTGTAACATACAACTTACAAAAATGCACTTAAGTGCATTTTTCTAAGTTTCGGCTATTTACCACGAGGTTTGACTTCGCGGTAAATAGCGGCTCAAATTTGCAAATTCGCAATTTTTATATGTTTCATGAATTGCATTTAAGGAATCTCAAATAGAGATTCCTTAAATGCAATTCCTCGCACAATTGCGAATTCTATAATAGCGATTATTGCATTTGGGATGATGAATCCCAAATGCAATAATTGCGCTCGCAAAGGGCCAGATTCTCAGAATCTGGCCCTTTGCGAGCCGATTTTCGTTTCATGAATCTGGCCGTAAGTGTCCAGACGGATCTAAACGCATTTCCGTCACCGATCCTCCTGTCCTTTAAGCTTTTGAGTTGAAGGATTTCAGAGACCCGCCGCAGGTCAAACATCAAATTACAATGGAAGCGTTCATTTCCGAGCTCGTTTTGGTAGCATATTGAAAGCTTTAGTGCACCAACTGAAAGGCTGCAGCATTTCTGTACAGATCTCGTCTTTTGCAAACATACGGGCTCCAAGAATAGAGCACATTTCCAGACTCAGCTGCTCGGATTCTGTCAGTGGAACACGCAGTTCTCCTGGTAAGAACTTCTCGTTTCACGCAATATCTTATTATATTTCTACTTTTCTCGTCCCTAAGCATTGTAACTAACAGATGTTATTGTACCCAACTTAATGAACAATAATTTACCAAGCTCGGCAGAAAGGCAGGCTGAGTTGATAGCTGAAATTCTTCTCTTAACAAAAGCCTGGGTTAATCTTTTTACTCACAAAGCCATCTTGCCACCTAAATCGTCCAGTCCATATTAAGAGTGTGCGAAATTCGCATGATTTACTTTTATATAATTATGCAACATATCACAAATTTATGCTTAAATTCACAAAATGCAAACTACAATATAGCACTGTATTTTAGTCTGTAACGCGTCATTGTGTACATTTCATTTATAAGACAAAAGTATTTCATGCAAAATAAATAGTGCTAACACGCAAGTGCAGGGAACAACAACAGCTCATGTTCTGGTTGTTCTTGTTTTCCTATGCTCCTGTTCCCAAGCATAACAAAAAAAATCCTGAACATATACAAGTTTACGTTATTGTACCCGCAAATTTCACCCGGCCCTAGTCTATTTGCAATATTTCCACACTAGATATAGAAGGGGATATTCTTAAGAACGTGTAACAAGTACCCCAAATTGAGCTTAACAGAACTTTCCATATTGCAGTCTATCGTGGGAAAATAACGCAGTGTTAACTAAGTATTCACAACACGGAGGCACCATGCGATAGGCCCCAGACAACGCGTCAAATGTCTGCGAAAAAGCCAACGCGAAGCCTCAAAAACGCGAAACACGAACGCAAAAAAAGTTGCGATGAGGCCAATTGCGATACAAAAAGCAGCAAAAAGCAGTGGCATGCCTGCAAATCCCACACTTCTGGAAGGAAAATACACTATAAAAGCAGCCAACAAAGCACACCAAAAACAATTTAAAGCGCATAGCAACATGCATGCACCCTGACCGAGTGCAGAGGTGAGCGCGAACCTCACAAGCCCCACAGACCACCAGCAAGGAACAACGGGGTCGGGGACGGCCAAGGAGAAGAGGGAGAGGAAGACAGGGTGCAGTCCGCCGGCAAAGCAGATCAGCGTCACGGAGATGACAGAACACTACCATCAACTGATCCACAATTAGACTAACGTGAATGCAGTTGGAGTGTCGAGGAGATAAATCGAGGAGGCCAAGAGGCGCTTGCATGATGTGAAAACCAAACAAAGGACAAACCCGCTGCCAACAGGAAGGCAACAGAGCAGTAAACTGTGAGATGGGAATGTATGCGTACAACCTCACATCCATCATGTAGTTCAAATGTCCTCTGTCCACCATCAAAATCCAGCACCTCCCAAACAGTCACGATGTAAATTGCCATACAGTCTGCATGTAAACAATAACAATGAGCCAACATACATGTCAACATAATGTCAACATGCATCTTCCCTTCACATTGCATAGGGACAAACAACACCTCCAGCAGAGCAGACCAGACAACTCATCAGTGATGCCGGAGCGGACCACCACACCTTTGACACCGACACCCTACAACAGCTCATGGACATCCCAGGCAACCCACCACCAGAGCAGCCAAGCTATATAGAGGAGAACCCAGCCCCTGCGCAGACCACACAGCAGGAAGCACCCGTAAGCACAGCTGGCTCACAACACTTCACCAACCCAAACATGCCATTCCAATGCCAGGTGTCAGAATGCCAAAAGGAGGTGGCCGAACAGGTGCAGGTGGGGTCTGAACCCATGGAAGACAACCTAGATCACATACGTAGGTGTCTAATGCCCTTCAGGACTCACCTACACCCCACAAAGGAGACCCACACTGCTACAGAGACACATGCATATGCACATTTCCAGTACAAAACCATTCACAGGGGCGCGCAATTATCATTCACACACCCACGTCGTCACTGCGTACGACGGCCCAGTCCACTCCTCGTATGTATTGAGTGGTTGACAACAAAGCTACATGTCCAAGCTCTAACCCACTGCCTGCGGTGACATGCCTGCATCTGCTGTACACAGCACAATGTAATGTCGTAGGGCCCTGGGCCCTCATGCATACAATATGACCACAGGAACACACTCAGATAGTATGTGGAGCTGGCTATGGGCACGTGCGCCCGCCCCATTTATTGGCAGTGCCACATGTGCAGTGACGCCTGTGCTGGATGTGTATGGGGTGAGTGTAAGCCAGCCCACATGGAGTGGTTGGTGCTGGCAACAATGTGAACAGTGAACAGCATCAAAACAGAAACTGAAAACACCAGCATAACATGAGAAAACTGCTGAGCAACATGAAGGTAGCCGGAGCAAGTACAGATGTCACCCAATATGCAAATAAAAGTGTCCGTGAGTTGCATTGCACTGAGGTTGGGGCACTAGAGCTGAGTCCGCTCATGTGTGCAAAAAGATGTGTTCCTTCGGGATATACCTGATGCAGCTGCAGTGGGGTGTGTTACACCTGCATCATGTTCCTCATCATCGTCCCAGGTCTCCCACACTGCCTGAGGTGACATTGCTGCGCAACCTCTCCACAGCACAAAACTCAATCAGTAACAGTCCATGGGTTGCGGTGCACTGAGTCAGTGGCACCTGGAGTGCTGAGCAGGGTAAAGAAAAACCAGTGCTGGAGTGCTGAGCAGGGTATCAGGCAGATGATGGCATCCACGACAGCTGTGAGCAACTCTGTTTGACCGCCAGTATGACTGTTTAGACTCTAGCAGATGGCGTTGAAGATGGTCCTGGGGAAGGTGGCGTGTGCCTCCTGGGGTGATACGACATCCGGGACCGTCATGTCTCGATTTGATGTGTTAGCCCTGGTGGACCCCAGTTGAAGCCGGAGACAGCGGGCAGCACAGGGCCATAGACACATGGCGTTGAAGACCCGAAGACCATCGTTTCAGAGGCCATCCAATATTCTATCAGACAGGGTCCCTGACTTGAGCTGCACAGAGTTAGTGGCCCCGGATGCACAGCATCCGGCACAGGCACATCGCCACGGGACGGTGACTTTCTGTCCACTGAGGTAGGGCCACGCACACTGAGCGGGTCCTCGACGATGTCCAAGGAGAATGTGACAGAGGGTTGCGGGGGACAGTGGAAGGTGTCCTCCAGGGCATGATGCAGAGGGCAGTAGCTGCCCGGAAGCAGCGAATGGAGGAGTAGAATGCTACAGCCTCGTTTCCACCACAAATTCAGTATCAGCTACACGGAAATGGAGACTACCCCCTAGTCCATAGACTCAGACGCCACCAAAGTTCACCCAGAGACTGTCCATGAATGCAGGGGAAATGACTTAGTGCCACAAGTTGAGAGGGGATGCAGTCTGCGATGATACTGGTACAACGATATGGACTCCGTCATTGTTAAATCAAGACTCAGTCCCAAATTTGTGACCTACTCGATCGCGGTGTAGGCCAGAGGCAGCGGTCAGTAGTGGCCCACAGCCATGTGTCGATGGCTCGCAATGCACAGAGTTAGTGACACCAGGGCAGTTGTTGGTAGTGTTCGATCACCTCCGTAATGATGATCCTTTTTTCCTCCTGACTGCAACGCGTCATCCTCTTACATCTCTCCTTGTGTGCAATGATATGTACTCTGCCATTGAAAAACTCGATGCTCAGTTCCAATTGTGTGACCTACTCGTGCGCAGCGTAGGCCGAGGGAAGTAGTCCGTGTGGGCCCGCAGACATGTGTAGTTGTAATGCTATGCACAGACTTGGTGGCAACACATCAAAGGGAGTATAGTGATATAAATTCTGCCATAATTAATGTGCTCTGCATTGTGTAATCAAGACTCAGTTCCAAATGTGTGACCTACTAGTCCACTGTGTATGCCGGTAGAGTACGTCAATGAGAAAGTAGTACTGCGGGCCTGTGTTGCGAAGGGCGTGATGGTCTGAGGAGGCTTCCAGGGCCCCGGGCATCAGGCTTAGAGCTTGCACCGGCATGTGGTGGGCCCATTTTGACACACGCTGGTGTCGGCAGGTGGGCATTGAGGCCGGGGTGCTCAGCGACGGGTAAGACTGGTTCGGAGACCAGCGGCCCGGGGTGCAACAGGCGCACAGGATTGCAGGCAACATCGCTCACGGCAACGACATCGGCCTGGTGGTGGGGTGAGAGGCGCCGACCTCGCAGACACGTTGGGCAGGCCCAGAGGACCAGGCCCAGAGTTACGTGCCTTTTATTCACACCCCTACGCTGGCCTGGCGTATGCCGGGCCAGCCCACTCTGCTCATGCTTACAGGGGGGACGTAACAAGCTACATTTTATGCAATCTTCCCCACTGGCTGTGGTGACATGGTTGCGTCCACTGTCCACTACACTCAAAATCACCAGCGGTGTATGTTGAGATGGATATGTTTGTGGTCTGCACACTGCAGTCTGACAAGCACATCCACGCCACACTTGGCATTGTGTCCATTCTTATTCATGGGTCATTTGCCTCCTTCGCACATGCCATGTCCCCACCTCTTCCACACTCTGCTATTGTGTGGCTGAGGTGCCATCCGTTGATGGCTTATGTGCATGGCTGGCCCAGTTTCCCACAGTAAGTTGTGCTGTCATGTCTGGTGGGTGTGCATGTTGTTTGGGATGATGTATGTAAGCTTGTGACGTGTGCATTCCCAGTGTTGTGAGTTGCATGATTGTGTAATTGAAGTGTGTGGTGTGCTCATTTGGTATTTGCCAACAAACAGTGCATTTCCATGGGTGCCATCCTGGTAGCGCTGGTTGATGATGGACTGTCGGAAGATGTAGGGATCATGCACACTGGCTGGGTGGTTGGCATCGACGTTGGTGGAGATTCCCTGGTGGTCCACTATTGCCTGGGCATTGATGAAATATGTGCGCTTTCTGTTGCGGTTCTTGTGTGCAGTCAATGGCCCCATAGCACGCGATTGTAGCCAGCTGTGGCGTAGATGCCTTGCTTGGTTTCCGGCTGTTCCTGCGCAGTGTGGGGGAAGTATAGATAGTGTGGTACCAAGCTGAAGGTGTCATCCATGACCGTTGTGAGAGAGTTGGATTGGGCTGGCTGTGTGACTCCCCCGACTCTGGCTGTTGGTGGTTGGAAGGTACCAGAGGCCAACACATGCAGCACGGCCAGCAGCTTTGTCTGAGGTGGGATGTTGCTTGTCTGCTATGTTGGGCCTGTCAGCCTGTGGACAATAGTGGTAAGGATGGGAAGGATGTTTGTCCCTTTGAGCCTGTGGTGGGCAATGACATTCTCTGGTATTGGGTCTGTGAGGTAGGTGCATTTTCTGAGGATCGCTCCCTTAGTCTGCGCTGCCTCGGTGTTGGTCTGGGGGGTCCTGGGGGGTTGGCGGTGTGTGTTGTGGCCCTGGTGGGGCTCCCAGCTGCATAGTCAGTGGCTCCATGGCATCTGTTGCCCCTCATGTGTGGCTCTGGCCTTGGCTCCCTTTTCTGGTGCAGGCTGTTGTCCCTGCTGCTAATGCGCCTTATCACCTGTTTTGGGTTCTCATCGCCGATCTGGCTGGTCGTTGAGAATGTTGCGGAGTGGTGTTGCAGAGGCTTTTTGCACAGGAACGCCTACTCTGCATCTCATTAGCAATAGTTGACGTGGTCATCTGTGGCGATGTGTTTTGCAGCTGCTATCGACCGAAAACTGGTGATATGGGCTGTTAGCACCAGCTTGTGAATGGGGAGATAAAATTATCGTGACTTTGGCTGCGATAAAGTGCCGATGACTCAGCGATAGCTCCTTGAGAATATGCCCCAGAGTGAGAACATCATGGGAAGTTATAAATACATTTGAGGATATTCTCAAGTATGTGGCGGTGAGAGGCGATAGCCTCCTTGGCTTAACGCCTCTCACCACCACTTCGGAAATGCAAGGCTGCACCCTATTCTCCAGAATATGGTTCAGCCTGGCGTTTCCCCCTGCAATGGCACTAAGTTTCACGACTTAGCACCAACGCAGACATCCTTACACCAGAGTGCAGGGGTGTAGGGGAGGGTTGTTTATGTACAGGAAGTTGCCCCTTCCTGCACATAAACAATCCTAAAATACCATTTCGTAACTTTCATGTGTGCTTCTTCATGCAACACACATCAAAGTTACAAAATGGCATTTTTGAAAAGATTTGTTCATGTACAGGAAGGGACACCTTCCTGTACGTGATCAAACCATGGCATTTTGATTTCTCCATGTGTACTACATAAGGCAGCACATATGGAAAAATCAGAAACAAGGTGAAATAAAGCATTTCTCCTAGTTTCACCAAATTAAGACCATGATTTTTCAATGCAGATTACCTGAGGTGGAGGAGTAGAGTATTCCAGGTCTTGGTGGCTAGGTATGCGAAGGATCTTCTTCCGGTCCTGGTCTTGTGGATTTGTGGAACGGAGGCCTGGGTGAGTTGGGCAGAGTGAAGTTGTATAGCGGGTGTGTGGAAAGAGAGACCGTGCTTCCGATATTCTGGTCTTGTGTTGTGGAGGGCCTTGTAGGCAAATGCGAGAAACTTGAAGGTGATTCTGTTGTTGATAGGGATCCAGTGGAGGTGTCAGTAGTATTGTGTCATGTGGCTGCAGTGGGGGATGTCAAGGACCAGTCTGGGCTGCAGCATTTTGGATGTTCTGTAGTTTCCTGAGCTGTTTCTGGGTGATGGTGGTGTGGAGTGCTTTGCTGTCATCAAGTATACTGGTGATGAGGGCATGGGTGACCGTCCTCCTGGACTCTGTGGGGAGCCATTTGTAGGTCTTTTGAAGCAGGCGGAGTGTGTGGAAACTGGAAGAGGATACTGCATTGATTTGGCAGAGAGTGAGGAGTACAGTACGATGCCAAGGTTGCATGTGTGGTCTCTAGGGGTGGGAGAGGTTCCTGGAGCAGCAGGCCACCAGGAGGCATCTCAGGCTGTGGGGGTGGGTCCCAGGATGAGTACTTCTGTCTAGTCCGAGTTGAGCTTGAGGCAGCTGTCTTGCATCCAAGTGGCAACTGCCTTCATTCCATTGTGAAAGCTGGTTCTGTCGGCTGTGGGTTCGTTGGTGAAGGAGATGATCAGCTGGGTGTCGTTGGCGTAGAAGAATATGTTGAGTCAGTGGCTTCTGACAATGGCTGCGAGGGGAGCCTTGTAGGTGTTGAAGAGAGTGGTACTCAGGGGGGAACATTGGGGCACTCCGCAGCTGATCTCTATAGGTTCTGAGAGGAACAGGGGTAGGCTTACTCACTGAAGTCTGCCGGTCAGAAAGGAAAGGATCCAGTCCAGTGCCTTGTCGCAGATGCTGGCGCGCAGAGTCTTGATATTTGGGGTGCAGTGGGCGATGTGTCAAAGGTGGCTGAGAGGTCCAGTAGGAGGAGGATTGTGGTTTCACCCGGATGAGGAGGGAGCGGATATTGCTGCCAGCGAGGAGTGTGGTCTTGGTGCTTTAGTTGCTTCAGAAGCTGGATTGGGACGTGTCCAGGACATGGTTCTCTTCCATGAATTCGGAGAGTAGGGCGTTTATGGCCTTCTCCATGACCCTGGCTGCCTAGTGCCATCACAGGCACTCTACAAGGGTGCTTGCAATTTAGGCAGGATTGTTTCTGTTCAGGAAGATCCATATTCCTGAACAAAAACAATCACCAGAAGAATTTCCCTTTGCAGCACACAAAGAAAAAGGAAAACATGAGGAGGAATAAAGATATTTCTCCTTTTTACGCCTCACCTGAAGAGTCTTAGCATTTTGGGTATTCCCAGGTCTACCACTAATGGTAAATCTGGAAACGCACCAAAATCCATGAGCAAATGCTTGGGAACACTCATGCTCCACCCATGGAACATATCCCTGCCACAGTTTAACGCAAGGCAGCAATTTGCACTGCTGACATTACTCCAGATTAATCAAGCCATGCAGTGCCATCAAAAGTAGGCTTGATACATCTCACTTAGGTTTTGGGCCACCCTTGCACCTCCTTGGAAGGTGCAAGGGTGAGGCAAAACTATGATAAATCTGACCCTACATTTTAAAATCAGTCAGTCCTCCACACTGGGGCATGGAGCTAAAAAAGTCCCAGTCCTTCATAAATAAGTGCCTATGGGGCCGCGGCATCCACTACCACAAACTGTTGGCAGAAGTAAAAATATTCGGCTTTGAAAGAGAGCACCACACACTTTAATTGCACCACACAGGATACTATGGTAGGATGAGAATAAGACATTAGTTGATTTATAAACATGAGACTAATAAAGAACAAAAATAATCTAAGGGCTTCATTTATGAGGGTTTGACATAGGGCAATGCAGCAAGTCACCTTGCTGCACTGCCCTTTGTTCAAGTGAAAGGGCAGGAATGCATCATAATTATCCAATATGGTGCTTTTTTGTCCTTTCCTGGCACTGTTTGTGCAGCAGCATAATGCAAGAGTGCCTGCATTGTTCGCAGGATTGCATGTGTGTGAGAACCTGAATGTTAAATGAAATTGCCTGTTTGTTTTATTTCTATCTTCTTGCTAGTGTCACACCCATGTGGTCTATCAAGAGTTGCACATACTCTGGAACTGATTGTTAAATGTGGAGGAAATTTGGGCATCATAGGTTACATCCAAAGCTCTATGTTCTTTTCACCATTCCTTGCCTTTTCCTCTTTTTTATAGAGTGGGCCTCATTTCCTGAGCAAGTGCCAGGTGAATTATAGGAAAGCACAATTGAGTATATGTCAGCAAGCTGTATACTATTTAGATACTTATAATGCTGGTCATTTTTGGACCGCATTTTGTACTAATGTTCAGCATAAGCACTAGACTTTATTCTGTTTTCATAACATCACTCCTTTTTTTCTTGCGGGTGCCATCAGCACTATGTAATTCACAGAGGACCTAGACACCAGGTATAAGGTTGTATTTGTTCCAACCTTGAGTTATTAATTTTGTCACTTTCATTTTTTTGTCACCACACAGTAGTAATATTAGATTGAGGTCCTGAGGAAGGCTGGATTAAATACAATCCACATGGCTGAAACATGTAGACCCTGTTTTTGGACTCCTGTAGTTATTATGTTAAAACTGCATTTGCACTGTTTTTAATTTGGAAATCAGGAGATAACAAATCCACCTTTTTTCTCTTGCTACCCAGTTTTATTCTCACTCCATATACTTTTGCACTGCTCCCATCGCTTACATTAATCACAAATCCTCACATCTGTTGGATCTGAGGAAATCCTAGCAATTCAAGATCTGTTTTGAAAACATCCCTGAGCTCCCCTGTTAGAAATGTCGATTTCAGGTTGGCTAAGGCTTGCAACAAAGCCAGGCAGAAACCACCACTCTAGTCAGGGCAAGGGAGTCACACGCCAAGATAACCCCTCCTCAGATTCGTGGGGAACATGGCTGCGGCAGGCTAACGCTCGTCGCGGAGCTCCACAGCTCAACGGTACTACAGATGAAGAAGGCGGTATAGAGATCAAGCAGGACGCGGTTTTCAATATCTCGATGCGGTGAGATAATCGGGTTTTGTTACTTTCCCATCTGGGGTCACTTTTAGACACGTATCTTCTGTGTCTCTACTACAGGAGAGCCGGTTACAGCGCTCGGAGGCACTAGGACCCTGAAGACGCATGGCAAGTGGTGCGGTGGGGAGAGCCGAGTCTAGCAGCAGACAATCCTCCCTCTTGCCGGCGTTAGGAGTAGAAGCAGCGTGGTCGGTCGGCGAACAGCGGAAGAGGCTGTGGAACCGGAACCGCGCGCAAGTCGCACTCCTCACCATATAGTTTCGTGGGCCAGTTTGCGGGTCCCATGTTTCAACAGTAAGCGGGGTCAGTGCTCAAAATACTGGTAAGGCGGTTCTAATAAGGGGGGGCTGCATGGATTTGCAATCAATGTCATCTGCTTCATTAGCTCAATTATCACTCGGAAAGAAGAGTGGAACATCATCTTCTACAGGGGGGGGGGGTGGCGCCCTGTTCCATAGCTGTTTCTCCATCATCAGCTGAGAGAAAGTTAAGTGAAAATTCTGGGAAACAACTCGAGAAGGTTAATAGCAGAAACAGATATCAATTAAGGTCTAAGCAAGACCTGAAGTCAAAGGGTGTTCTGGACTCTGTAGATAACTTCGAGAGAGGCGGCCCGACCCCAGTAACCCCGTTTAAAAGGAAGAGACAGTTAGGAGTTAAGAAAGCGGGGACAACTAAGGCAACCTACCAGCTACAGCCGCAGAAACACACTCC
This sequence comes from Lissotriton helveticus, assembly GCF_964261635.1. NCBI lineage: Eukaryota > Metazoa > Chordata > Amphibia > Caudata > Salamandridae > Lissotriton > Lissotriton helveticus. The sequence goes on from NC_136063.1 coordinate 853,259,117, forward strand.
ATCGCTCGAAGCTTATTTCAAAATCATGGAACGTACGGCGGGTCCCAGGGGAAAAGCGAACGAGTTAGCTCAGCCTCAGCCTCAGCCTTCAGCCGTTACGCTGGAAAATCAGTATGCACCCCTTGATAACATTCAAGATGGAGTGGAGCTGGGGGCCTCAAAAACAACTGAGAGAGCTGAGTCTGTAGAGTCTGTAGATAACATTATACAGGGTCACCCAGTGCAAGTGCACTTACAAGCGACTGGGCTGACTAGCTCCCCATTGCCCTCATTGACCCAGGCTCCAGTGGGTCCCGGTCCCGGTCAGGTCCAGGCACAGGCCCACTTCTCGACAACCCCTGTAGCTACTCAAGATACCACGGTCTCTCAACCACAAATGTGTTAGACTAATCTTCAGTCTGAAGGAGACAGAATTGGCTCCCTATTTCAGTCCCTTAGGGAGGATCTTTTGAGTAAATTCGATGTGTCAGAAAGAAATCAGAAAAGTCTACATGACAGATTCGACCATCTGGAGGCAAAATTAGAGAACATATGTGCTCGCAGAAACGCGTTGGAGTCTAAAGTCTCCCTGCTATCTAAGTCCACGTTGGGAAACACCAAAGATATAGTTTCCTTAAAGGTACAAAATTAATCATTAACGATGCACATAGAAAAACTGGAGATGCATACACGCAGGAACAACATCCGAATTTTGAATCTTCCAGAAGGGGAGGAAGTCAAGGATATTAAAGGTTTTGTGTGCAAGCTCTTACAAGAGGGGGTCTTGAAAGATCGGCCAGACATCGATTTGTAATCAGAGATCCAGAGGGTGCACAGGGATCCCTTTAGGTTATATCCAGATCGGAAGGCACCAAGAAAAATACTGGTCAATTTCCAAACTTACATCGTCAAGGAACTGATTCTAAGAAAGGTGCCTCTCTCGGTCCCCCTTACATCATCGAGCTAAACCTTATTTAATTTGTTCTGACATCGGTGGCCGGACAGCCCAGAGACAGTGGGAATTAGGCTCCAGAATGCCTGAACTCAGGTCACTAGGAGCACAGGTTCAGATGAAGTTTCCCGCACTGTTAAAGGTGATGTGGAACAATAAAATGCACAACTGTAACCACCCAGAGGAGGTAGATGAACTCCTGTCCCAGATGAGAAAATAGTTTGTTTTTTGATTACTAAACCAGATGATTAGTGGTGAAGTGGTGAACTAAAGTGGGAGCTATCGTTAGACATTATCTGAGTAAAAGAGTAAAAGAAATTAGGAAACATGGGAGAAATATTTAAAGATTAAAAAAAAACAATTGTATAAATATAAAAATGCAAAGCGTGTTTCCCAACAGTTAGCAACTCAAAAAAAAACAAAAAAACACAGATATAAAATATATAAAATACACAAAAAATCCGGAAGTCCTGCAACAGTCGAATAAGAGTGTGCAGTGCCGCTGGAGCTGGGGGTTCCCCATAGGTGAGACCAGCGCCTAATATGATGGGAGGGTTCCCCGTGGGAGGGTTAGGGAAGGGTCTAGGGGGGGAGGGAAAAAATTAAAAGTCCTCATATATTGCAAAACCAGTAAGTCAGTCAGCGCATTGGAAAATGGGAATGTTACTTTTTAAGGTTTATCATGGCTGTCAGTAGGGTTAATGGTAAAATCATTCTTTCTTGGAACCTTAATGGTATTGGGAGTGTGAAGAAACAATCAAGGGTCTGTGAATTTTTAAAAAATTCAGAGGCATCGGTCTGTTTATTACAGGAAATTCATTTAGAGGCAAAGCTGTGTAAACAAGTCTTTAGCAAACTAGGTTGGGTAGAGGAGGTACTTTTTTCAAGGCAGACGGGGGTATCAAGGGGGGTAGCTATTATCATCAGAGTTAATAAAGGGATAAAAGTCCGGAAATGGGACACTGACCAGTCTGGTAGATGGCTAGTGGCGGCCGTGTTAATAGATAATGCTCCTTATACGTGCCCGGTGTATTATGGTCCTAACGAGGATAACTCCAACTTCCTTTTGAAGCTGGAGGGTAGTCTACTACAGTATAATGCGCCAGTAATATTAGGAGGGGACTTTAATCTGGTCTTTGATAACCTGCTTGATCATACTTCTAGAGCGAAATAATCTTCCCCCAAAAATTCTCTCCTAGTTTTAAGGAATATCATGAAAGATTTTAACATTCAAGATGCATGGAGAGTTAAGTATGGTGCTGTCAAAGAATATTCCTTTTACAGCAAGAAATATAAACACTAAACAAGAATAGATTATTTTTTGATAGACCGTACCTTAATGCCTGACTTAGTGTCGGTAACCCATATTCCTGTAGGCCTTTCTGATCATTCAGCGGTAGAGTTTATATTAAACTTTAGGATTAAGCCTACTGTGGTCAGATGGACCCTGGACAGAACACTCCTGTTGGAGAATCAGACCAAGTCCAAGGTTAAAGGAAGTATTTCTGAGTTATTTCTTTTTAATATAGGCTCAGGCACAGAACAACTGGTCTGGGAATCCTTTATGGCCTACTTAAGTGGTATTTTGAGTTCTCTGGTGTCCTTTAAAAGAAAATCCTCAAAGATAAGAGACATCCAGGACCTTGAAGGGATTAAAAAGAAGGAATTAGAATTGCAGTTAGCGGTCCTGGCAGATAGGGAAAGTATTCCAAGGCTAGAAAAAGATCTTCTGGATCTCCAATCTCTATTCCAAGCAAGAAGTGATAAAGTCATTAAGGACAGGTGGGAGGTCAGCAAAATGAAGAACTTTGAGTATGGGGAGAAATGCGGAGCCCTTCTTGCCTGGAAAGCGAGGGCAGAGAAGAGCAGGAATAACATAGACTCGCTAATTCAGCGAGTCTCTGGGATTGTGCTAACAGGCGAAGATGAGATCAGCGAGGAAGCTAGGGGATTCTTTAAGGGACTATACCAAGAGGATGGAGGTATTGAAGTAGAGGCGGTAGTTTCATGACTGGGCCAGATAGATCTGCCCCAACTACCCGAGGAGGAAAAGAGCTTATTGGCCAGTGAGATCACGGAAGGGGAAGTGAGGGCACAAGTGAAGAAGATGAGTCGGGGGAATGCGGCAGGGCCAGATGGTTTACCAACAGAAGTTTATGAGGACAACCTAGAAGTAATTCTGCCTGTGCTTGTACCACTCTTTAATAGAATTCTCCTTCAAGGGGAAAGTATTCCTACCTCTTGGCTCTCGGCAACTCAACAAACTTACGTTCCAGGTGTTGGGGGCAATAGATGTTGCAGAAGAAAGAGGCCTTCCACTTACAATAGTAGCGATAGATGCCGCTAAGGCGTTCGACCAGGTAAACTGGGTTTTCCTCTGGGAGACAATGGCCAGGCTTGGGTTCCCCCCCATGTTTGTTGAGGGAATTAAATCCCTATATAAGAACCCCGGGCCAGAGTCCTGATTAATGGGGGCATGACGGACTGGTTTAATATCTCCAGAGGCACAAGGCAGGGCTGTCCCCTGTCTCCCCTACTGTTTGATTTATACATTGAGCCCTTTGTATGTTCCTTGAGATCGGATCCTACTATTTTGCCCTTTAAAATGGGGGAGGTAGAACTTAAAACGGCATTATATGCAGACGATCTTCTTCTTTATACTACCAACCCTACAGAATCGATCACCATACTGTTTAAACTATCTGAAGATTTTGGAAGGGTGTCGGGTTACAAAATAAATAAAGAAAAGACCGAAATCATGAGTTGGAATAGTACTTTCCCAGTACAGGGCGCTAAACCAAAAATGAGGTATCTAGGAATACAGCTTACACAGAAACTAGCAGATACCGCTAAAACTAGCTGGCAGATGGTGGTAAAGGAAGTCAGCAAGTTATTATCTAGGTGGGTGACCCTTCCTTTGAACATTTATGGAAGAGTGAATCTAATAAAAATGACCATCCTCCCCAAAATAACTTTTTTGTTTAATAACATACCACTATTATTTGACCACAAGGAGATCGCCAACCTACAAGGGAAAATCTGCTCATTCATCTGGGCTACAAAATCTCCCAGAATAGCCTGGAGGAAGTTGAGAAGGGGGTTGAAGTTGGGAGGCCTTGCGTTACCGGATCTTTTGATGTATTGCTACGCCTTCCAGCTTAAAAATTTAAAAATTTTAGCAAACAGGCTTGACTCCTCCTCGCATGGTCGCCTATTTCAGGCAATGTTAGCAGACCAGCCATTAAGCTCGGAATTTTTTCTTTATAAATTTGGCCATCAAAAATTTTATAAAAAGGTCCGCCTGAAAATTGTACAGGCTGCATTAAGAACTTGGCTGTACCTCCGGAAAGTTTTGCAAATCCCCTACTACAATATGCATGCCCCCATTTGGGACGCACCTGGTACCCCCGACTGTTTGTTAGATCGACTGGCAGTCCCATCGAGAGAGGCGGCTTTTGCAAAGTGGGTGGACCTTAGTATTAACTCTCAGCTGTTAGATTGGGAATCTTTAGTAAATCTTACTGGGGGGTCCCTAACAAGATTTAAGTTCTACCAGTTGTCTTCATGGTGGGGGAGACAATGTTGGGGGATGCAGAAGGAGCCCCAAATTCTAGATCTTATCGATAGAGGTAGTGTCTGGAAGCGCGAGGTGGCCTTCTGGTATAGCACTCTGCTAGGGGCAAAAGACACTTTAACTTCCGAAATATCCGGCCTTTGGAGTGGAGATCTAGCAGAAAATCCGGAGGAGATTAGGAAAATTTGGACTGATGCATTTGCAATATCACAAAAGACAATCAAACCAGCCAATCTCAGAAGGAATCACCTGTTTACAACTTACAGGGTGTATTGGACTCCGGCCAAACTCTCCAGGATATCAGCAGAGAGATATTGTTGCCCGAAATGTAAGCTGGGAGCAGCTGATGACCTGCACATGTTTCTTGAGTGCCCTCAAATTACTAGTTACTGGAGACAGGTGTGTGGTTTTTTGGAAGAGGTCTTGTTAACATCGATCACCTGTTGCCCTAGATTAACCTTTTTTGGTCTCCCACAAGGGTACTCAATTAATAATCCAGTCACACAATTCATCTTCTATGTTATTGTGATCGCAAGGAGAGAAATATGTATGTGGAGAAGCGTGGCTCAGTGGTTAGAGGCGGCAGACCCGGAAGCTGAGATTGGCCGTGGACCAGGGTTCGATTCCCCGCTTCGGCGGGTCTCGGGCTCAAAAATTCCACGACTCGACAATTCTCGCTCTGGTGCCTACTCGACTCACGGGGTCACACTCTGCGACTCTGGGCAATAGCTTGCTTAATCTCCACTACGGCCCCTTGCGGCGGGATGCCTGGCTTTCACCTTGTGGATACCCTGCCGGGGTATCTCACAGGGGAATACCAGGACGGGTTCCCTAAGCAAGCGCCTTGATGCCTTCGGGTGATACGTGCGCTATATAAGTCGCAATACATTTACATGTAGAGTGGAAGTCGGAGGTCCCTCCAAAATTTGCAGAGTGCCTGAGGAATATCATGATGATAAGTCAGTCGGACATGGCGTGTGGTGGCGAAAGTGCTAGTAAAGTGTGGCCAGCTTTAAGAACTTGGGCCGAAAAATAACTGAAGTCCAATGATTATGCCAGAGGTTACAGGTCTGGTCCTCCCAGGTAACGTGACGAAGGGGAGTTGGACTAAAAAATAGCCTACCTCTGGGCGATCTCTGTATGCTCCGCACACTCCATCAAGGGTGGAATCCAAGAAGACTTAGTGTGCAAGTGGCTCGGAGTGATCCCACTTAGAGTTTATATATTCTGGTGGCATGTATGAGGACAAAAAAAAAAAAGATAACCCCTGCTCACCCCCTTGGTAGCTTGGCACGAGCAGTCAGGCTTATCCCGGAGGCAATGTGTAAAACATTTGCGTGCGCACCCAGCAACAACACCCAAGGCCCACCACAAAGGAAACTCCACACAAGGTTATATATAAAAATAGCCTTTGTATTATACTAAACACATTAGATAATAAACACACAATTTACACTGTGCCACTGGCACGGGCGGGATTTACAGGGGATTATATACATAGGACAGGGCCACATGGACCACTGTCAGGAATAAGCACTTGGTAGAACTAGCACTTTGTAGGAATAGCAGTTTGTAGGAATAGCACTTAGAACATGGAATAAGTGTGGCACCAAATAGCAACTGTAGAACACAACCAGTAACCACTGGTAAAAGGTAAATACGCAATCCTAAACACCTTAGGCATATATCATGCAGGGAACCATGAACTCACTAGCATAACTATACTAGGAAAAACAACCTCCTAAGCATAAACACACATTTAGAGGTATAGGCAAAAAGGTAATGCATATATCACATTAGGCAAGTATCACATTTGCGCAAAAGATCACAGAACTGACCCCAGGCCAACTTGGCCTCTCAGGGGCTCACAGGCCCAATGTCCAGAATGTCTGGGCTGGCTGCGCAGGCAGCCACAGCAGATTGCGCAAGGGCCTAAACGGTGCAGCTGCCCACTAAGTGCTGGGCAGCTGGGGAACTGAGCCTGGCCCAGCGTGCCTCCTGGCTCTCCTCTGGGCTCCTAATAAACAACAGTGCCCAAAAACAACGTGGGAGCCTCGTGGGCTTTGACTCACCCAGCAATGCTGCCAAACACGGTGGAGCCTCGTGGGCTCTAATCAACAAAATGCCCTCGGATGTCGAGATTAAAGTGGGAGCGGCCCGCTGCCTCCCGGGGCCGCTCTATAACAAAAGTATGCCCCCAACGTTGGAGCCACGTGGGCTCGGCCAGAAAATGCGGGAGAACAACGGGGGAGCAGCCCGCTGCCAACTGGGGCAGCTCTTCCGCTGACTGGGGACCCACCGAGACGCCCGCAATCACCAGCTGCTGGGAGGCGGCGTCTCCGCTAGGCTTCTTTGCTCCGTTCTGGGACAGCCGGTGCTCCTCTCACCAGTCCTTGGTTTTGGCTGCAGGGCTCTCCCTTCAAGACGGGAGTCCCGGGATTCCTCCACAGTCACACGATTCTCCAGCTATATGCAGGAGCGTGGGGTAGGCTCCCACCGCTTCATGCTTCCTGTTGGGGCACTTCCGGGTCGCAGTGGGCAGAGCGGCGGCCCATAGTGTTGATTTCTTTGACAGCGGCAATCCGGGGTAGGCACCCGGTAAAATATAAAGTCCTTGGCGGGGTGGGCACCCGCGGGGGCTATATAAAAAAATAATAGCACCACAGCACCAAGTCCCTGGCGGGGTGGGCACCCGCTAGGATATTAACACAGCAAATGAGCGGGGTGGCACCCGCGCCGTAGTTCGGCAAAAGGGGGGATCCCCACGCCGGGGGAATCCCTCAGGACGGGAATCACCAAATAGCAGTGCCCTTCAGAAATAAGGATACAGCGCTCACAGGGCGCTTAGAGGCACAAAAGTCCAGGGCAAAGCTCAGAGAAAAGTCCTTTTAGAATGCAGTAAAAAGCGGGGCAAAGGCTGGGCCCAGGGGCCAGCTCACAGGGCCCTTCAGTCAAGGAGGCTGTCCCCAGTGGAGTTTCCTCCTGGGACCCAGCAGCAGCAGGCCCCCATCAAGGTAGGATAAGGAAAGAGAACCTTTTTCATGGGGTCACAGCCCCTTCTTATACACAGAAATCCTTTGTCTCAGGTTGCAGGGTTAAGGAAAAACCAGATGCAACTGGTTTTGGACCACTCTGTTGTGCTCAGCCCCTCTCCCCATTCACAGGAGAGGCTAGGGACAGCAGTCGCACCACAGGGGGCGGAGCCAGCATTGTGTAGGGAAAGCCCAGCTCTATTCAGGTCCTAGGTGCACCCCTCCCTCACATCAACATGCAGATCTCTCCATTCACCACCGGGGCAGACCCATCCTGACTCCTGGAGCCAGGCACACCAGCCAGCTCCAGCCAATCACAAGCCAGACAGTCAATTCACATTTATGACACAGACATCCCAACTTCTAGAAATGGCACTTTCACCCTAGACACAGTAAATCTGCACACAACATCGCACAGCATTTACTCTCATGAGTTTGCACATACCAAACTCGACCCTGCACTCCCCACACATCAGGAACTACCATGGACAAACATATTCCCAATGCATTCCTATGGGAGGGCAGGCCAATCTCACAACATGCACTCAGAGAGCGCACGCACTTTATACTAGGACACAGTGTTAAAGTGCACAGAAGCCAAAAATAACTAACACCAAGTCACATATCAAAGCAAAAAGTTTAGGGGTGAACCTGCCAGAAGGGCCAAGTCCAACATCCTCCCTCTCAGTGAGGGGGTTGTAGCACTTGGTTGCAATAGGTTTGCAACCAGGAGGAGATCCTATATGATGAAGCATGTCACTCGGGTTAGTGATGGGAATCTGTCCTTTTTTAAGGATTTTCCTTCTCAAGTATTTTTGTGGATTAGTTTTAAGGTCTTTGCTTATGCTGAGGGCTTGTTTTGGCTCACTAGACCCGTGGATATCCTGAAGTATTTATAGTTATTTGTGGAGAATATATCCATGCTTGTTCTTTAAATGTTCCCCTATACCCCCTATCACTGCGTGTTTGTGTTGTTCTTGAGCAGCTGCAACTGTTGGTCGTTTCCAAATTGCATGTTTCAGATCGTTGTAAACGTCCTGTTTATAGCTCTTTAGATTAGTCCAAGGGTTTGTGTTCAATACTGGCAGAACTTTCAACATGGCTGAGCTCACTGGTTTAGCTTTTGATGATGCAACACTTCAGGCTATACTCACCACTCCCAGCATCATAGACATGATATCTAATACCGAGACTAACAATAGAGATGATCGGGCTACACTATTTGGCTTGAAGAAATCACATTCTCGTACTTTGATCCATGGGGCCTTTATGACGGAATATCTCCATGGTATTTGTGCCCCAACAGGCTTGATTATCACTAACACCCCAAGGTTATTTCTTCAAGATAAGACTTTCTTGAAGGACTGTTCACTCATCTCGTGGCAATGCACACGTGATTACCCTATTTTAATCATAAGTACGGCCAAGCGTGTAGCAGATACCATCCTTATTGAGTTACAGATTCTTGAGTCTCAAATAAGGAGTACAATTTCTGTCACCATATTTAAAAAGAATGCAGAAGAAGCAAACAAAACCAATAAGGATTTTAAAGATTCTATCCTGATGACTAAAATAGAGAAATTAAAAAAAGACCTGGCATGTTTCTCCCACGAAAAACTGTATCCATACACAAAGGATAATTATACTCCGCCGGAATTCAAAAGGAAATGACGACGTTACGGATCCAACTACTCGTCCTCAGGTTCAGAAGAGAGGTCGAGTGAATCAGACTCATCAACCACCAGCGGACAATTAAATAGAGGTTGAGGGAGAAACAGCAAGTAGAATTGGAGGAATGGTCCACCAGCTTCACATTATCAACATTAGTGCCCCCCCCCACTTCTTGGGGATATCCAACACCTCCGTGTCATCCCCATGTAGAACCTTTTCAACCCCACCCACAGTTTTTTTTGAACCAGCCTTTTTTAGGGTCTGGCTGTGGACGCTCCAAAGGATGACGGAGAAATCAACAGGCCCAGGTGCACTGGAGCCCCCCACCGTCTCCCAGGAACACCCGCAACAAAAACAAAGACCCTTCAACTACCAGGGACCAGTGCAGAAGTGACCGAGTAGTCAACCTAAGTAGCCACATTCTGACATCTGATGAACAATCGGGACTCAACAGAGGCCTAGGATTTGTATCTACTTACAGTGGCGACCCTTTTCAAATTCAGTGTGAGCTGGCAAAGTTCTTTTGCAAGATACGTTTACACTTTTTCTTTAAAGACAAAGAAGGATAAACATCCTTAATAATTAGACATCAATACTGGTTTAAAGTAATGCTCCACCTTCAATCCACCAGTTCACACTATGCCGGCTCAAGTTTTGACCTCTGAAAAGGCTGTGACGGGCGAGGTCACTGCCCTGTGTGCTAATAAGAACCGACATTTCAATAATCTTCCCAAGAAAGAACAACAGGCGCTTCGTACCCTGACAATTGATTACAAGATTACCATCAAGCCGGCGGATAAAGGTGGTGCCATTGTGATTCTGGACACCACAACATATCACGCCGAATGTCTTCGCCAATTGGAAGACAGAAGGTCTTACCGACCTCTCAAAACAGATCCTACCTAGAAGATCAAATGTGGATTCTCCAATATGGTAGAAGAAGCGACCAACTAAGGCTGGATTACTGCCCAAGACGATACTTTCTTGACAACCCCACATCTGGTGATGCTGTACTCTTATGTACTGCCCAAAGTGCATAAACCACAGAGACCACCACCTGCACGGCCGATTATATCAGGCCATTCTTGAACCATTGTCCACTTTTGTGGACCACTTCCTCAGACCCATGGTGTAAGAGATGCCTACCTACTTGCAGGGCACTAAGGACATCCTCAGATTGTTACTTGAAGTGGAGTTCAACATGGATACTGATTTTTTAGTTTTGTTCGATGTCGAGTCTTTATAAACTTCCATCCCCCAAGACGAGAAACTGGACGCCTTCGGAATACTTCTGGTGAATAGTGACTTGGACTCAATATCTCCAGTACAATTTATCATGGCCTGCGCTAAGTTAGCCATCAAAGAGAATTTCTTCAAGTATGAGGACACTCTCTACCTCCAAACCTCTGGGACGAGCATGGTAAAAGCTTTCGAGCCTATCTTGGCGAATTTGTACGTCCATGTTTTTGAGCAAGAGCACGTATTAACTGAAACAAATCCTTTCCACTATTCCATTAGTTTGTGGAAGCACTATATTGACGATTGTTAGATTTGATTTGATTTGATTAGTAAGCTTCATAAGGCGCACAAATTCCCAAGGGCGTCTTGGCGCTGTTGTTTGATGCGTTCCAGATTAATGCAGGGGTGCGATTCTAGCTTAACTGGGATACAATCATGTTTTGACTGCCTTTCTAAAAGCCAGAAGTGAGGGCTACTTTTTATTGCAGTGGGTAGAAGGTTCCATAACTTGGCAGACCTCAGCAGGAAGCTTCTTCCTCCCCACTTCACCTGCCTGAACTTGAAGACGTTTTGTGTGAGTCGATCTTAGACTTCTCGCTGGGACATACCCTTTAAAATGTGTTCTCAGGAACTGAGGTCCTGAGCCGTGAAGTGCCTTATGTGCCAGACACAAAGACTTAAAGTCAATCCTTTTGTCCACTGGTAACCAGTGAAGGGCCCTTAGTCTGTGAGAGACTGAATCGAATCTGGGTATGTATAGCACTAGCCTAGCTGCTGCATTCTGGAGACGTAGTTTAGCTGGATATTGGACTTGAATCCCTACATATAAAGCATTTCCGTAGTCTAACCTAGACAATGCCAGCACCGTGACCACTGTTTTGCGTGAATCAAATGGGATAAAAGGACATATTCTTCTGATCATTTTTAGGATATACCAGATGGAAGAGGACAGAATATTGGTCTGGGCATTAAAGGTCAATTTCTCATTGAATAAGACTCCCAGATCTTTTACTTTACATACAGGGATTGGGCAGTCGCCCAGACTGTCAGGCCACCATTTGGGGGACCAGAAATCCACATTGGAGCCCAAGAGCATGACCTCTGTCTTATCGCCGTTCAGCTTTAAACAGTTCATCTGCATCCATTGATTCACTTGCACAATGCAATCCCTTAAACATTCTGCCGTTTCATCCACATTACAAGATACTGATCGGCATGAAAGACACCTAAGTAGTTCTGAAATGGGAACAAATTATAGAATTTAGAAACAGTACATATTTCCAAATTTTCAAAATTGGGAATACTCATACTAGCATGAGAATTATAGGTCATTTTTCAAAATTACTTATTTTTTACACAATGTCTTTCATTTGGAAGGCAAAAATGCATCAAAAATCAATAGGTAATAACAGTTGCTTTACAAATCTGAATTACCCTAAGTCTCTCAATAAAAATGGTAACTCACTTGTGTGGGTAGGCATAGTTTCCAAGACCGGAAAGGGCACCAAACCCAACGTGAACACCCCACATTTTCACAATGAAAATGTATCCATTTTTTGGGGGGCGTGGTTTGGACGCCGAGAGAGATGGCGGCTATGTGAATCTCTCCACCCGTGCAGAGGCTTCTAAACAAACTGGGAGCAAGTGGAACCACGCTGACACAGCCGAAAATCAAGATTCGGCAACCGGAACATGAGAGGAGCAGAATGTGAGGTCGCTCGACAAATTCCGTGAACAGAAAGTGGCGTTTTGGCTGCTCTGAAGTGCGCGCCGGTGGCTGAAGCGGACCAGGGCGGACGGGAGACCGCGCGGTAACCCAGGTGTCGGCGGACGCCTTGTGAGGACCCTACACAGATCCTGGATAATCCGCTGGGGGCTCCGGTGGAAAGACCGAGTCGAGGACACCTTCATGAGGGTCGCGTGAGTAATGCACCCGCTGTAAAGTAAACGCTGCTCGCGCTTACATAAGATGGCGGATTTGTAGCTTCATTCGGCAAATCTCGACGTTTAATAACGAGTCAACGGCTCAGGCGCTGGTAGCACTGGCGCACATCAAGGGGAAGGAAAAGTAATTAATCTGCCTTCGGCTCGGCGAGATCTGTGACATGTGGGCTTTTGTAGAGTTTTGAGAACTTTGTAACTTTGGACTGCATATAAATTTGGAGGGAAAACACGGACATGTATTCTAAATAGAAGTGAATCAGAGGGAGAATCCATGAACACTGTGCCTTGTTCGCCTCAGGATATATGGACTGTTTGTCTGTTTATGGGGGTACTATTCTTGAGTTATTAAGGCCAGCGAATGAGCAATGTTTCACCCCATGTGCCTGCACCAAGGAAATGCCTGAATCTAAAGTTCTGGGGCTAACGTTTGCCACACAAATGCAAAATTAAGCACGCAGGTAGCCTGCTCAGATCCATATAGGGGACGTAAGCAGCATCTTGTTTTTCGTTTAGCACGACCGGCGCAAAACAACCTACGCAAGCACTACATACAGTTGGCGAACAAAATAATGGCGAGAATGGCGGCTGTACTGGCTATGAAGTCCTCCTCCCTTATCTGAAATGCGCTCGCTTCATCACGGTTGTGAATAAGGTCAAGAAATAATAACGATCAGTACGACTACGGTATTGCTTCCTGGGTGACCTAAGAGGGTCTTTTTGTGTCTATAGAATCAAGTGATCTCCATAAACTCGTCTGTAACGACTAAGAAACCTGCGCCATATTCAACCATGGCAGAAAATAAAGAGCTAATGAAGAGCTTGAAGAGGCTCAAATATGATCAGTCGAATCCGAATTCGCCCAACAAAGGAGGGAAAAGCAATCCTGATCCGATCGATCTGATACTTAGCAGATTGGATGAAGTAAGGGATCTGGCGAAGGCGACCAAAGAAGAAGTGGCGGCGATCAGGCAGGATAACCGCGACACCAATGCAAAACTGCTGGAGGCAGAGTCAAGGATCAGCAAACTCGAGGACATGGAGGTCAAGTCGTGTGAAGCCATCAAGCGCCTATGTATTTCTGCAGATCAAACAACTCGCAAACTCGCGGAATTGGAGGACAGGAACCGAAGGGGGAACCTACGTATTTTTGGGGTTCCGGAGGGTTCGGAAGATCAACCTGGGAACTGCGTGGCCTTCTTGGAGTCCTGGTTCACCCAAGCTACTAACTTAACCTTTCATCATCCATTAGAGTTTGATAGGGCACACAGAGTACCGGGCAGGATCAATAAGAATCAAAAAGGCCCTAGAGCTATTGTGTGTAAGCCACTACGCTACCAGCATGTTGAACAAATTCTAGACTTCATGCGGAAGAATAACCATATCCTGTGGAAATCTGCTAAGATCTACATTTCGCAGGATTTTAGTAAGGAGACGGTAGACGTAAGGAAAGCTTTCTTGGCACTCCGTCCACTGTTGAGGAAAAGGGGCTTTCAATATGGTTTTATGGGTCCTGCAAAATATCGTGTGATCATCCAGGGCTCTCCACACATCTTTTCAGATCCCGTGAAATTGAAGCGCATGTTGGATGGTCCTGAGGATCTGGAAATGGAAACGAGCAGACCAGAAGGTTCAGGGGATCAAGCTTCGGCCTCAGGCTATAAGTGACTGATCTTTGCTGTCGCTTTCCCAACAGCTCTCTTTTGTGTCCCCTTCCCTTAGCTTGAAGGGGTATCGACAATACTGAGCTCTGCTTAGAATTTACCCACTTCTGAATGGTTTTTCAGCGTGGTATGTACTCACGTTTTGTGTTAACAGACACCGAATATGTCTTATTATCGCCTACTAGTGTGACGAATGTTAGGTAATGTACACCTGATTACATGTTGAAATGCTTACCAGTTGGTATTTTGAAGGGCTAAGTCAGTTGGAGTTGTTGTTGTTGTCGTCGAAATTTTGCCCTGGAATCAACGGATATTTGATAATCTCACTTCATGTTCATACTTATACTTGTTAGTTCCGATAATGTCCCAATAATATGCCTTCCTAAAGATACATTAGTTAGCAGTATACAACTGTTCTATTGTGTAAATTCACTTGTTCCAAAACTTATCTGAAGTTTACGCACGGGGAGGTTGCATAGTAATCTCTCTTCAGTCACCATACCTACTACACACAGGTGGGGTGGGATGGGTGGGGGGATGAGGGGTTTAGGGGTTGGGTTATGTTTTATGTGTTTTTTGCTTTGGCTTCTTTGTGCTTGCATTTTGCTTATTGGTCTAACGCTTGGTAGTGGGGAGGCTCGGAGACTCTACTGTCATATCACCGTACACATGGGCCCTTTAGATCTTGGAAAAATGCTGTTACCATGTGTGATATATAAAAGCGTGATGAAGATAGGAGTTATTGATGTCACATAATACAATTAGTACTCCGCTGGGAGTTTGCAATGTAGACAAACTGAAGATACTATCCCTCAATGTTAAAGGGCTGAATCAACCTATTAAGAGACAAAAGGTTTTGGATTATGTGAAGAGATTGAGAGGTGATATTGTTTTACTTCAAGAGACGAAATTGGAAAGTAAGCAATTCTTCCACCTGAGAAATAAGTTCTATAATGAAGTGGCGGGAGCAGAGGCTGTGAGCAAAAAGAATGGTGTCCTGATACTTGTGGCAAGGAAATCTAAGGTAGATCTGTTGTCCTTCGAAGCGAGTGATGATGGGAGATGGGTCACAGCCAAACTGAGTAGGGACAATACAGAATTTTATGTCACGAACGTATATGCTCCTAATACTAGCGACCTAAAATTTTGGGAGAAGCTGAACAAGCATATTGAAAGTATCCCAGATAATGCTGTCCACGTATTGGCCGGGGACTTCAATCTCCCAATGGATGTAATATTGGATAGAGATTCCCACTGTCCCTTCAAAACGAACAAGTCACATAAAGCCTTCCTCAATTTGTGTCAACGATTCAACTTAGTAGATGCATGGAGGCTTCAAAATCCCACAGGGAGAGATTATACTTTTTATTCCACACCACATGATTCATACTCTAGGATAGACTATATTCTCATAACACAGAACGGAGTCCCCAGGGTAGATTCTACTACTATAGAACCCCGAGTAATGTCTGACCACTCTTGCATCTCCTTATCCATATCCAACACCAAACCCTCCTCTCGTCAGACGTCTTGGCGCCTAAATGATGAGGTCTTGGATAGTGACCAACATAGGGCCACGCTACAGACCGCAATTTCCTCCTACCTGCAGGACAACAAGATGGGTGACACATCTGACCTTACTAGATGGGAAGCATTGAAAAGTACTATAAGGGGGGTGTGCATTAAAATCAGGTCAGCGATGAATAAAAATCATAATGCGAATCTGGAGTCTTTAGAGAGTGAAATTGCAAGCCTAGAGTGTAAACATTTGGAAGATAGAGATGATATGTCTTTACACGCCTTGGCTAATAAAAAATATGAATATAATAAGCTAGTTAGTGAGAGGGCGGGAGTTTGGCTTGACAGAACAAGGAGATTTAAGATCTGTGACTCTAACAAAGCTGGCAAGAGTCTAGCCTCATATTTGAAGTTTAAAGCCCAAAAAAACTCGATCAATGTCATTAAGGACGCCTTCGGTTCTTCACACTCGGACCCAGGCAAAATACCGGAGGTGTTCAAAGAGTTCTATGAAGATCTTTATGCGAAGAACAAGGCGGTGGAGGAGGACAAGATTGAGAGTTACTTAGACGAATGTGATCTTCCATGTCTCTCTGCTGCAGACCAAGTGAGTCTTAATGCCCCGATTAGTGCTTTAGAAATAAGGAATGTGATTAAAAATCTGAAATCTGGAAAGGCACCAGGCCCGGATGGCTTTACAGCTAAATTTTATAAAACCTTCCCCTCCCTACTAGTGGAACCCCTTCTGCATCTATTTAATGAAATAAATAACTCAGGAGAGGTCAGGGGCACATTAGCTGAAGCAATAATTGCAGTTCTCCCCAAAGACGGGAAGGACCCCTCGTTCCCAAAAAATTATAGACCAATTTCATTGATCAATATAGACTGCAAGATCCTGGCTATGATACTGTCCGCCCGCCTCCAGAAGGTCCTTCCTCAGTTAGTCCATCCTTCACAAGCAGGCTTTCTTAAAAACAGGTTGTGCAGTGACAACACGAGGATTCTGGCACATGTTCTAGAAAAGGCTAAATTGCTAGGCACTTCTGCAGCAGCAATAACATTGGATGCTGAGAAAGCCTTCGACAAGGTTGATTGGGCCTTCCTTAAAGCAGTCCTTCACAAATTTAACTTAGGGGAAACCTTTATAAGACTAGTAATGTCCCTGTACTGTTGCCCCTCAGCGAGGGTCAGAGCTGGCGGTTCTTTCTCCTCTACCTTTTGTTTAAAGCAGGGAACAAGACAAGGATGTCCCCTGTCCCCCTCACTTTTTTTACTGGCAATCGAACCTTTCCTATACCATATAAGGGAAGATCCCAAAATCGTGGGCATCCCATTTGGGGACTGCACAGTCAAATTAACTGCCTACGCAGATGATGTACTGGTTCTGTCTGAGAGAGCTGAGGAGGCTATACCTGCGCTCATGACTGATATTGAGGAGTTTTCCTGAGTATCTGGGTACAAACTTAATAAGGACAAAACAGAGGTCAAGCTTCTGAACAATATTGGTGATAAAAGTGTCATTGGGGATTCAGGCCTTACATGGCAGCCCAAATGTTTTAAATACCTGGGTTTAGACTTCGCTAAAGATTTGATCACCACCCTGAAAATAAATGAAGACCTGACTCTTAAAAAGATATCTACATTGCTAGAAGGGTGGTCGCCAAAATTCCTCTCCTGGTGGGGCAGAGCGGAGACACTAAAAATGATGTCTACTCCGTTGGTTAATTACCTGGCCAGCATGCTCCCAATGACGTTCTCGAACAACTTTGTTACTAAGGTGGATCAACTGTTTGGCACTTTCCTGTGGCGAGGTAAAAAAGCCAGAATTTCATTAAAAAAGCTGCAATTAGCTAAAGACAGAGGAGGATTGGGTCTGCCTTCATTCAGGAACTACCAAACAGCCTTCCTTTGCAAACAAGGTGCTCAATGGTTGACGAAATCACCACACTACACACCAGTCTGGATTAACATAGAGGAAGCTTTGGTGAACCACGCTCCTCTTGAAACCCTACTCACTATGGACCTGTCTCACCTACCACATTCCAAATACATAATGTTAAATACTAGGCGAGCTTTGCTTAGACTTGACCAGACACACAAAACCAAATTGACCTTCGCTAAGTCGTCCTTCATGTCCCTATGGAGAAATCCATATCTCAAACACAAGGGCTGTACACTCTTCTGGGACTCATGGTCCACAAAGGGTATTAATTTGGTGGGGGATCTATACGAGGGGAGGACACCACTCCCGTTCTCAACCTTGCAGCAGAGGCACGATCTTACTCCGATGGACTTCTATGATTTCCTAAAAATCAAAGCGATACTAACTGCACGCAATTTCTCTCCCTACACACCATGGCTACTGACTCATATCCCGCATCTCATGTGTGCGGGACACTTTGTCTCTAGGGTGTACAAACTATTATTGCCCTTACCCAGGAAAACTCATAGGAAGGTGGAACTGAAGTGGGAAGCTGAACCGAATTTAACAGGCATAGACTTTGACTGGGCCTTGATCCATAAGACGGCTCTTACCCAAAAAGTCTCACCCATTCTATTTCAAACGAAGTACATGCTAGTAAATAGGGCATTTTGGACTCCGGATAGGCTCTTCAAGTGTAAATTAAGGGATTCCCCCACATGCTGGAACTGCCACTCGGGGACGGGAGATCTCGCACACATGCTATTCAACTGTCCTTCTTTGAGTGCATACTGGGGTAAAATATTTGAATGCATTCACCACGTATTCAAAATAAGGCCTATACAGGACTTTGCCTATGTTCTTTTGGGGGCATTAGATCCACAACTGTCAAATGACCAGGACCGCCTACTTTTGGACTTAATGTTGACACTGGCATGTAAGGTGGTACTATGCAAATGGAAAAGTACGAAAGAGGTAAACTTCAAAATATGGCAAGAATGGCTGTCATTCCTAAGAGGTGCCAATAATCCAGCGCTGCAGGCAGCCACATGGAAACCGTCTAATAGGAAATTATGGACATCACTAGATGCATCATCATTTCACTATGAACCTCCATGATGAGTTAAAGTGGTTCTGTTACTTGCCCTGTGGTACTGAGGAACACATCTGCTGTGACATACCAGAGCCCATGCTGAGACCTCTACCTACTGAGTGTTAAGTATGTAACTGTAACATAAAGATGCAAGCTGAGTTGTTTTATTTATTGTTTATTACTGTCATCTTGCTTTTCTTCTGTAATGTCCATCAATAACTGACCTGATAATGTCTGTAAGGAAGAATTATTGTTATGTCTTTTCTTTATTTATCACTTCAATAAAAATGATTTGAAATAAAAAAAAAGAAAATGTATCCATTTTTTGCGAAGTGTGTAGCTGTCGTTTTTTAACCCTAGCTTTGCCGGCACAAAGGGAAACCTAGCAAACCTATAAATTTTTGAAAAGTAGACACACAGGGAAATCCAGGATGGGGTGACTTGACTGCCTCCCTCCTGGTTCTGTTTCCCAGAATCCCTTGCAAACCTAAAGAATTCTCAAAAAAGCCACATTTTCCCCACATTACTGTGGTGGAAAGTTACAGAATCTGCGTGGATCCACAAATTTCTACCCACACTGCGTTCCCCAAAGTCTTACAAGAAAAACATTACATCACTTGTGTGGGTTGGCCTAGTGCCCACGGCAGGAAACGGCTCAAAACGCAACGTGGTCACACCTCAATTTCGCAGTGAAAAATGACCCTTTTTTTGCAAGGTGCCTAGCTGTAGTTTTTGAACAATAGCTCTGCCGGAACCTAGGTAAACCTAGAAAACCTATGCATTTTTGAAAACGAGACACCCAGGGAAATTGAGGATGGGGTGACTTTACTGCCTCCCACCAGGTTCTGTTACCCAGAATCCCTTGCAAACCTAAACAATTGTCCAAAAAACACGTTTTCCCTACATTTCTGTGGTGGAAAGTTTTGGAATCTGCGTGGATCAACAAATTTCCACCCACCCCGCATTCCCCAAAGTCATCGGAGAAAAATGGTACCTCACTTCTGTGAGTCGGCCTAGTGCCCGCAGCAGGAAACGGTGCAAAACGCAAAGTGGTCACACCTCAATTTCGCAGTGAAAAATGACCCTTTTTTAGGGAAGTGCCTAGCTGTAGTTTTTGAACCCTAGCTCTGCCGGCACCTAGGGAAACCTAGCAAACCTATACTTTTTTTGAAAACTAGACACCCAGGGAAATCCAGGATGGGGTGATTTTACTGCCACCCTCCAGGTTCTGTTACCCTGAATCCCTTGCAAACCTAAAAAATTATCAAAAAATGCCACATTTTCCCCACATTTCTGTAGTGGAAAGTTCTGGAATCTGCATGGATACACAACTTTCCATCCATCCCAAGTTTCCCAAAGTATTACGAGAAAAATGGCACTTCACTTGTGTAGGTCGGCCTAGTGCCTGGGACAGGGAACGGCGCAAAAAGCAACGTGGTCACACCTCAATGTCGCAGTGAAAAATGACCCTTCTTTTGCAAAATGCCTAGCTGTAGTTTTTGAACCTTAGCTCTGCCGGCACCAAGGGAAACCTAGCAAGGCTATACATTTTTGAAAACTAGACACCCAGGGGAATTAAGGATGGGGTGACTTTACTGCCTCCCTTAAGGTTCTGTTACCCAGAATCCCTTGCAAACCTAAAAGATTGTCAAAAAAACACATTTTTCCCCACATTTCTGTGGTGGAAAGTGCTGGAATCTGCGTGGATCTACAAATTTCCTACCACCTTGCGTTCCCCGAAGTGTTAAGAGAAAAATAGTACTTCACTTGTGTGGGTTGGCCTAGTGCCTGCGACAGGGAACTGCGCCAATTGCAACGTGGTCACACCTCAATTTTGCAGTGAAAAATTACCCTTTTTTGGCAAAGTGCCTAGCTGTAGTTTTTTAACCCTAACTCTGCCGGCACCTAAGGAAATCTACCAAACACACACATTTCTGGAAAGTAGACACCCGGGGGCTTCGAAGGAGGTATGGCCTGCGTGGATCCCTCAACGTTTCCTTACATAGAATTCCTGCTGGAAAAATCAGTTTTTTCACACATTTTTGTGTGGGAAAGTGTGGCATCACCGGGCTTACACACATTTCTTACCACCCAGTATTCTCCCAATTCTCCCAATAAAAATGGTGCCTCACTTATGTGGGAGGCCCAAGCACCCGTGACAGGCAAGGGCCCAAAACGTAGTGAGGCGACATCAAAATTGCCTATCTCAAAACCACCTGCTTTTTAAAGGGGGATCACCTGGGTTTTTGGCCCCGTGCCTGGGACCAAAAACCCAGGTGAACTCCCTTGCAAAACCAAATCATTTTTACATAATTATCTGTTTATTTTTGCAGCGTGAGATTTTTGGCACAATATTGCAAGGAAAATGTGACAGACATGTTTAAGTTTGCAGAACATTGTGGATAAAAAAACTTGTTGGAATTCACAAGAGAAACATCACCATGTACTTCCATGGGTTAACGATAATATCTACAGATGGTAGGTTATTCTTAGATGGAATGTACACCTTGGCAGAGAGACTCAAAAGACAAAGATTCCAAGACAGCCATCTATTCCTCAAACACACACACATACTGGTTGGATTTGGCACTAGGGCGAGTGATGGTTCAGTACATAAAATGGTATTAAGAAGATATTTCACAAAAATTAAATGCACTGTCAATAATTAAATGCA
The DNA here is from genome assembly GCF_964261635.1 of Lissotriton helveticus. Lineage (NCBI taxonomy): Eukaryota > Metazoa > Chordata > Amphibia > Caudata > Salamandridae > Lissotriton > Lissotriton helveticus. The sequence continues at coordinate 853,280,375 of NC_136063.1, forward strand.
CAAATAGCTGAACCAGTGACTCGCAGCTCGTGAGCTGTAAAGTCACGACAAGGCACCAACCGTTTTACAGGCCACTCACACACCTTTCATACGTGATACCCACAAGACCGTTCACACCAGCAGGCACATAACCAACACATTACAACATTCATAAAAAGGGACAAGGTATACCCTGCTTCAGAAAGACAAAAAAGACAAATATTACTGCACAACCATCTAATCCTCAAGCACACACACATACTGGTTGGATTTGGCACAAGTGTGAGTGATGGTTCAGCATACACAATTGTACTAACAAGTGATTTCACAAAAATGAAATGCACTGTTAATAATTGAAAGGACAAGAAACTGAACCATTGACTCACATCTCTGAGCTGTAAAGCCACGACAAGGCACCAACCTCTTTACAGGCCATTCATATACCTTTCATATGAGTGACACATACAAAACATTCAAACAGCCAGCCGCTGGCTCATCACATTACAACACTCACATCAGCAGACAGCGCCATTCAAGGGCCCATCACTTTCACACCCCCACATTCCTGACACAACAACTACACAAACTGATGGATTGCGTGGAGTGGCGCACAGCTAGCAGTGTGTGTAATGACCAGTAGCAGTCACTACTCACACACCACCAGCCGAGCGCCAATCCATGCACACCGCCAGCCAAGCACCAGTCCACGTACACCGCCAGCCAAGCGTCAGTCCACGCACACCGCCAGCCAATTGCCAGTGCACGCACTCTGCCAGCGAAGCACCAATGCACGCACACCGCCAGCCAAGCGCCAGTCAACACACACCGCCAGCCAAGCGCAAGTCCACTCACACCGCCAGCAAAGTGCCAGCCCACGCACACCGCCAGCCAAGTGCCAGTCCATGCACACCGCCAGCCAAGCGCAAGTCCACGCACAACAGCAGCCAAGCGCCAATCTACGCACACCGCCAGCCAAGCACCAGTCAATGCACACCACCAGCCAAGCGCCAGTTCTCACATACCGCCAGCCAAGCGCCAGTCCACGCACACCGCCAGCCACGCGCCAGTCCACCCACACCACCAGCCAAGCGCCAATCCACGCACACCGCCATCCATGTGCCAGCCTAAACACACCGCTATCACATTTAGGATTTTTTATACAAAAAAAACACAAACAAATTGCAAAGAGATAAAAATCTACCAACACAAAATCTGAAACTAAATACATGCACTAATGTCAACCTTGAAACAGATTACAAATTGTTAAACAATACAGACCAGGCAGTTCACTTTACCACTCATGGATGCTCCCAACAATTATTTTGCCTGTGGTATGCTCTAAAACAATCAGGCACACACAACCCAGGGTTAGAAGGACATTCGGGGCAGAAAAGACAAGTCTCCTTCCGCAAATCTCTTCACCAACAGACTCTACATCTCCTAATGGGAAAGTCTTTTGAAGATGTGGGAGGAATGTAATCAGGAAAGTGGCGATCTTTCCATCGAACCACATCCTCCACCACTCCAAATCTAGGAACACTTAACTGTTCCACAACAACAAGGCTAGCTATCAAAGAGTGCTGAAACTGAAGAAATGTCAGCTTTGACGCAGGAGAACACTCTTGGAACACAATAAAAGCATTGAAAGTTTCTACGCTGAAGAAATGGATGGCCAACTTCTTATACCAAACATAAGCCTTCCGAATAGCAACCTCTGATCTACTCTGTTAACACCACCGATGTGCTTATTGTAGTCTAAAATGCACACAGGTTTGGGTACTTCAGCAACTTGACCCCACACAGGCATAGGTAAAGTACTCTCATAATGGATGGTAGTCAGCATGTACACATCCTTCCTGTCCACAAATTTTACGGCTAGTAGTTCATCACTACGCAAGGAATTGCACTGACCCCTCTGAAGTTTATTGCAATCAAGCTCTTTCGGATAACCTTTGCGGTTAGAGCGGATTGTGCCACATGCAAAAGTGTCCACTTTAAACAATTCCTTAAATAATTGCACAGCTGTGTAGAAGTTATCAAGGTACAAATGGTGGCCTCTGTTAAACAGTCTTCTAGCAAGATCCCACACAATTTTATCAGAAACTCCTAAAGTGGACAGACAACCTGGGGGTTCAATAGTGGAATCTCTACCAGTATACACACGAAAATGCAAAACATATCCTGTTCTACTCTCAGACAACATATACAGCTTAATTCCATAGCGTGCCCTCTTGCTAAGGATGTACTGCCTAAAAACTAAGCGACCCTTGAACAAAACCAAAGACTCATCAATAGATATTTCTTTCCCTGGAGTATAGATTTCTGAAAAACGATCTACAAAGTTATCAAGAACAGGCCGAATCTTAAAAAGACGGTCACAGTCAGGGTGAATACCTGGCAACGCCAAAGAATTATCAACAAAATGCAGCATGCGTAGCAAAAGTAAATACCGATCACGAGTCATAACTGCAGGAAATATGGCTTTTTCCATGAAGGGGCTGGTAGACCAATATGAAGCCAGGTTCGGCTTCCTTAGCAAGCCCATCAATAAAGTCAAACCCAAAAACTTCTTAATCTCTTCCAAATTTGTGGGAGTCGACCGGGTAGCTTTAGAGTGGTGCCTAAGTTTGTCACTGGTGTCCCTCAAAAACTGTTCCGCATACAAATTAGTCTGCTCAACAATCTCACCCAAAAATACATCATCAATAAATAACTGAAAAACTGTATAGGCAAAAAATGTTCACAATCCACTCTACACCCTGCATCACCGCTAAAGGCAGGCAACATCGGCTGCACCATGTTTGGATCAACCCAGATTCCAGCACTTCCAGTAGGAAGCCTAAGACCTCCTTAGCGCCTCTAAAAGCCTGCCTCAACGCGGCTGTCAGACTACTCACAGGTACCAGGAAGTTTGACCACATCTCTCCACACATGAAAGCGCTGAACTGGCTCCCCCTGGAGGCCAGAATCCAGCTGAAATTGGCTTGCACTATACACAAGGCCCTATACACAAACACCCCTGCTTATCTGGCACAGAAACTAGTGATTTCCAGGGGAAGCAGGAACTTCAGGTCCGCCAGAAACCTCCTGCTCCAACCTGCCTCCATTAAAAAAAAAAAAAGAACCTACAACAGGGCGTTCACCGGAGTAGCACCAAGAATTTGGAACTCTCTCCCACCTTCCATCCGGAAAATCCCTCTTCTAGCACGCTTCAAAAATGAGACCAAAACCTTCCTCATGGGTAAATTCCTCGCCTAAGGCCTGCCCGCATCCACCCCATTGAGCGGGCTACTCTATGACTACCGCCTTCCCTTATCACCAACTGCCCACGACGGGAACATTTGGAACCTTGTTTTTGCTTCTGACTCTCACGATGATTGTAACCATACATGTTGATCTTGTTTGTCCCTGCACCTTAATCATTTTGTTTGTTCAACAATGTATACCATGTAAAGCGCTCTGATACCCTCACGGGTCGTGTTCGCGCTCTATAAAACACACACAAAAAAAATAATAAAAAAAAAAAATCCGATGATTCCATGTGGAGAGCAAACTCACTGTCAGAATCTTCCCCTCCATCCTCTCCCTCAGACGCACTGTAAGTGTCATAATCCGGCTCAGAGGAAGATTCAAAAAGCATATCAAGCACCTGCTGAGCAGTCATTCTACGGCTAGCCATAATGATTACTAATAAAGGTAACTTGTCAAACAAGTCAACAACAACAAACACTTTGTAAAATAAGTAATAAACAAAATGCACCTTTATCAAAAATACCTATAGACACCAAAACGATACCACTCACTTGCCAGAAGCAGCTAAACTCACCACCACGTACTCTGCACAGACACAGTATGTATCAACAATATCCCACTAAAAAAGAAAGAGAAAGGAAAATTACACATTAGACAATGCAAAACACATCACAAAGATTTTTATGCTCAAAACACTAACTAAATATGCTGCCACTATGACACCACTTACAAAAAAATTAATTCATACATTACAATATTACTCATTTGGAGTACATTCAACAAAAATATTTTTCTTACCAAAAAAATGCAACTACACAAAACTGTAGAACAACCACTGTTGAAACCGCAAACAGGAATCAAAAGCTTTACACTAGATTTAAAAGGAAAAAAAAAACATTACAATTACATATGCAAATAATGCACCAGTCTACCTGCCAAGCTAAGGGGTAGGTGTGCCTAACAGTATAAATTCAATATTCACCCCCTTAAAGGGGGAGCAACCCTTGCCCTTGAGGCTACCCCCAAAACAAACATTTAAAAAAACTCCGGTGTCTAGTGGCTTCTGCCCCCCTTAGGGGCAGATGGGCCTAAACACATACTGCTACTCTGCCACCCAAAGAGGGCAGAAATGGCCACAATCATCGTCCCATAAAGGGGAGCGACCCATGTCTAAGGGGCGGATCCCCAACATAAAAATAGACCCTGGTGCCCTAGTGGCCATAGGGCAAAAAAAATAAAAACAGCCGAACTGCCCCTCAAGGTGATACCAAAGGGGATGATGGACAGAGCGCTTGGGCAAATCTAACACTCACCCCGTCAACTGATCTTGGTTAAATCCATTGTTTAGCTCACCTACCACCCCAGTTTAGACATGGCCATATGCAAATCAGACTGACCCTGTGCTCTTTAATTGCCCTAAATTGGCAGGATATGCCCAGACATGAGTCCCTTGCTCACTTTGCCATTGGATTCAAGCTAGCCTGGCTGAAGACCGCTGAAATGCCAGAAACCGGTCCCAGGATGGTTGTTTCCGGGTCAGGGAAGATATGGCTTGGCAGTTTGGGCTGGACTGTTCCCATGAAGCACAGGGTCAGACTAATTTGCATATGGCCATGTCTGAACTGGGGTGGTGGAGTGAGTTACAGCATGATGATGGATTAAAGCATAATGGTGGATTAAACCAACCAAAACCTAACATCATGGGCATACAAAAATGGCCCCTGAAGGGGAGTGACCCTTGCCCAAGGGGCCACTCCCCGGTACATTTATTAAATTAGCCCAGTGGGCCGATTTTTTTAAAATAAAGTTAAAACTGCCTCCCCCAGGGTGCAGACAAAAGCAAAATATATGCCCCAAAAAGGGGAGGGACCCTTGCCCAAGGGGCCACTCCCACTACATTTATTCAATTGGCCCAGTGGGCTGAATACATAAAACAAAAAAAACTGCCCCCCCGGGGGGCAAACAAAGCGCAAATGATGGCCCCCAAAAGGGGAGCGATCCTTGCCTAAGGAGTCGCTCCCCAAAACAAAAACAAAACATTATGGGCTTCTAAAATGGCCCCCAAGGGGAGTGACTCTTGCCCAAGGGGCCACTCCCCAGCACATTGGCCCTGTGGGTCGTTTTTTTATTACAAAATCAAATTCTGCCCCCCCCTCCCGAGGGGGGAAGATAAAGCCTTTCAAGTTGCCCCCAAAAGGGGAGCAACCCTTGCCTAAGTAGTCGCTCCCCAAAACAAAAACAAAAACATTGTGGGCTTCCTAAAATGGCCCCCAAGGCGAGTGACCCTTGCCCAAGGGGCCACTCCCAAGCACATTGGCCCAATGGGCTGATTTTTTATTACAAAATCAAATTCTGCCCCCCAGCGGGGCAGACAAGGCCGTTCCAGTTTCCCCAAAAGGGAAGCAACCCTTGCCTAAGGGGTTGCTCCCCAAAACAAAAAAAACATTGTGGGCTGCCGAAAATGCCCCCCAAGGGGAGTGACCCTTGCCCAAGGGGCCACTCCACAGCACATTGGCCCAGTGGGCCAACTTTCAATTAAATAGACTAACTCTGCCCCCCCAGAGGGCAGACAAAGCCTGTGATATTGCCCCTAAAAGGGGAGTGACCCTTGCCCAAGGGGCCGCAACCCCAAACAACAAACACTGGTCAAATACAAATCGTGCAGCAGGAATGCACAAAAGAGGCATCGAGGGAAAGGAAAACCCTTTCCTTTCCCCAGGTGCCTCTTTCATTTAAATCCCCCCTCCTCAGCCCCAAAACTGACCTCTTAGTTCGCCGATGCGCAGGAAGCAAATGACTTCCTGCACGTCGGTAAACACAGGGGACACTCCAATGACGCAAGGGGTGGCAGGGGAGGCAGGGGAAGGTCTTCCCTTGCCTTCCCTGGTGAAAACATGCCAGCGCTTCCCCCGTGGGTGGGCGTCATGACGAGCTGAGCTCGCCATGAGCACACAGCAACTGTGTGCCATGCCGAGCTGAGCTTGTCATGAGCACAGAAGGGGTTAAGGATTTTCCTTGTTAAGGATCTTTGTGGATTACAGTTTTAAGGTCTTTGCTTATGCTGAGGGCTTGTTTAGGCTCACTAGAACCATGGATAACCTGTTGTATTTATAGTTATTTGTGGGGAATATATCCATGTTTGGTCTTTAAATGTTCCCTTAGACCCCCTATCACTGCATGTTAGTTTTGTGCAATCATAAGTGCCTGTCCATTCCTACACCTATTTTTGGTGTAGATAAATGTACAATATACCTTCAGTATAAAGAAACCTCCAACTATATTATGTCAAAGTAACCCAAGTAAGGTCAGTGCAGGTGTACAAACATCTATGGAGGCATAACATTGCACCATGCATTTCACTCACACCAGTTATCCATACCCATTCTGATGTGTCAATGGTACATAACACCCATGGTCCGGATATGTACATTTTGCTGCTGGTCTTGCATCATGCAAGGGTGGGCAAGGTCAAGGCAATACCTAATTGAGATGTGAGAAGGAAAGCAATGGCTGCTTCCGTGTCTGCATGTAACAAGTAACCTTGAGTTATGCAAGGCAGTGCAGATTGCTGACTTGCCTTACTCTTTCAAATGTTTTTTTGATCAACAGCATTTTAGAGATTTTTTCATCCGTTGCACCACATGTATTTGATCGATAGCCCGCAATGTACAATTTTATGTGCCATCTCAAATTCATGCCATTGAATGTGTTATTTGATCGCCAAACCTCAATGTGGTACCGCATGTGTTAAAATGAGGACAGTTTGCATCTTAAAATGCGTACTTATTCACATATGCAAGATGCCTTTTTACCGGTCCCTTGATGGCTATACTTGAGTTACTGCACCTCGTGTGCGACATCACCTTACGTCTTACATTACGTACAGTATAACATGCATGTCGGGCTCACGCTTTGTAAACTTTTTAAATCACCTGCCTCCCGCCCCGGCCTCACTCTTTCAACGAAGCAAGTGCCGGACGGATGCCTTCCCCTGCCAGATCTCGGTGAGTGATTGCCCAGCCACATTCTAGAAAACGCGTCTCTGCGTTTAAATTAAGACATTCAGTGCAGTCATTTATGCACCTATTCCTGCATTTATTTTTACAGTAAATCATTTAATTGGCATTCCAAAGAGACTCCAACTGACAGGTGGAAGTCCACAATAGGATACCACTAAGGTACATCTTCAAACAGGCTGACTCAACCAATCGCTTATAGATAAGTAATTCACAATTGTTTTCATTTTATATTAAACAAGCGGCCAACCAGTATAATTGCAAGTCATTGCATTTAATAATAGTTTATGGACTAAGCAGGTTTAACTCTATATCAACTGAGTTTAACACACATATGAGTGACTGTATAGTTCTTATCACTCTCCCACAGGCTCCTACCGCCCAGTGGAGAACTGAGAACTCTTGAACCACAAATCACTACTCGATTAAGAAGCCTTCAGTATTGTAGACAAATCTACAATTCGGTAAGCTTGACTCTTGCCCTTTCACCTTTAAATTATATTTCTTTCACATAAAAGACACCGTATGAAGTTTTTTAAATTAATCCTTTAGGCTGCCTACCCCCTCTCCTGTCCTGAAGAAGACCCACCTTGACACATTTCACATAACTGCGCACACTTCAGGGTCGAAATGTCGATGCACCACATATGTCTACAAAACGCTCATGATCACAGTCTAAATCATTAATGGATCTTGCGGTATATGGTCAACAACCATAAGGACAAAAAGAAAATCGGATTCCCTTCCCATGTTTCACGTCCAATTGTCTTGTATATAGTGTACTGTCTATGTCACCAACAACCACATGTCACGTTTTTAACCACAGTCACTTATTCCTTCTGCAATTGAATTTGTAAATTGCGACAGCCTTGAATAATTGAATTTTTTTCCTAAATACAGCATTTAATTCTATACATCTTTATGTGTTATGTTATTTTCTTTCCTTAAATCATTGGTGTTTGCTACAAGTAAGCTTTCACTGCTTGAGTACTCTAAAGTAATCTATAAACCCCAACAGAACCAATTGTTTTTGTTTAATTGCCTTACTCTGTGGCAGAGAACCAGTCCATAGATAGAGGGTGGGCGTCTCACTGCCTCAACACCCTTTGTTTGACAGGTTCACGGATTTGGCATCAGAGTGTTGCTCAGATATGAATTTACCTTAAAAAAATGAAAAGAAAAAAGGTGTTTGGTAAAACAGGAAAAGGTTGGTTTATTTAAACACCGCGGCCAGGAGAGTACCAACAGAATAGCATCTGAAGAAAGTCTCTCAATTTACAAAAGTTTTGGCCAACCATTTATATTGTTCATGAGGTACAATAAATCAATATGGCATTCTTGGTTTTGTCATAAACAACAAGTACAACTATCTAATAAGGGGGACAAAGATGGCTTTCGACCTCAGAGAGAGTCAGTGTGGGCCAATTTGTATGTGTCCAGATGTCTGGCTTGGGGAGAGCGTGATCACTACATGTGGTGTGCATGCTGTGTCCTGATTGGATGAATGTTCGAAACTGTATGTGGTATCTATCTGTGGTATGCAGTCCTTTGGCCAGACGTGTTTTATTGGGGCCATTTTTCTCAGACCTGTTTGTGGTGTAACTGCCTATCTATCAGTGTTTTCCCTGGGTGCTCTTTTGTCTTTGGGCTAAGTGTAACCCCACCTGTGACCTGTCAATTGGTAGGCTCTGGTTTGGGTCACAGGACCTGTCTGACCATGGACCTCTGACTCAGGGTTGATGGGGAGGTCACCTTGGGTGAATCCAACAGCAATGATATTAGTTCATAAAAATGTGTACAATTAACATATTGATACAATTTTTACCGACATCCTCAGTATTGTGTGTACAGTTGTCATAGTGTACAACGATATTGTCTTTACTGAAACTAACATTGTTATGTGTGCACAGATTATGGCATACATTGAGATTGTTGCTACTTGTATTGACATTATTATTCGTGCATAGATTATGACGTGCATCGACATTGCCTTTATTGTTATTGCCTTGGTCGGGCCTTCATATATCATGGTGTGTCATGATATCATATTCACAGATATTAACATTCCCACCTCAAGTTGAGTTTTCCACTACTTCGTCCCCCACATAAATCATGACAGTTGTATTTTTCGAGGCTGTGTTTGTTGCTGTAGTGTCTGTTATCATTTCCGTAACTGTTTGCATAGTACCTAATTTGAGGACTGCAGGAAACCCCCATTTAGTAGGAAACAACACAACAGTAGGTCACCAACGAAAACTGGAAGGAGTGTCGTGAATAGCTTGGACACCCATAGGGGGATCCAAGAAAAGATACTATGAAACCAGTCCTGCTCATGGGCACCTCCCTCCTTCTTCATGCCAGCTTGTAGACCATCCAGTGCTTGGACAGCAAGAGCCAGTGATCCCTTCTCAAGACAGTTTCCAGGGATAAAAGTACAACAGGAAGCTCTAATCTTGGCACATTTCAGCCTCCATTGTGGTCATCAACTACAAGACATACCAGTGTTGCATCACCATAAGGCGGATGACTGACAGTTCTTCCTAGATAGCGTTTAGTATGAGCTCAGTGTCGTTTTCAACATCCCCCATCTGTCTGTTTGTAATTAACATGTGCTCACCTTTGTTTGCATGAAGAAGGAAATGGACTCTCCTGCATTTACTTGAGTTTGTGAAAACAATCTAAATTCTTCCAGAATGTTGTTGTACTGAGCCCACCAAAAATGATCAGCAGTTCTTCTTCTCTGAGCCTGATGCAACAGAGCTGTTCTCTTCTGCAGTGGATGTCAAAACAACTCAGACTGATCTTTACCAGGGATGACCAGTGTTGGGGTGTGTGTGGTCATGAGGGTGCAGAGGCCTCACCATCCAGGGACAAGCTGGTTGTAGGCAAGCTCACCACATTGCCAGTAGCAATTTATCTACGTGGAGGTGCCCCATTTTAGGTCCAATATATGTAGCACTGCTTGACAGTTCTCGCTATAACCAAGCAGTATGTTTCCTTTGCCTTTGAAACACAAGGAATACAGTGTAAGTTGCCGTACAATTAGGGTTTGCTGCTTTCCTTTTAACCATGTGTACCTATTATTCAGAGTATCCCAGATGTCCTGGTACAGGCTGTCTCTACTGGCATTTGACCTCTTCCCATGAGACTCATTTTCCCCAACAACGATCAAGGTGAGCAACCCTACACTGGAATTCCATGTCTGGGGTCCACTTGTCAATATAAAAGGTGGGCAAATATGTTAAGGTTCACTTTGGGACCACAGACGGAGGCGGGAGGGGACAGATTTGTGCACTGGTGCGGTGGTCTTGCTACCTCCAATAACCTCTTTTCTACTAAGTCCCAGGGTCAAACAGTGTCCTCCCCTATAGTGCCCCTTCTTCGCATCCTGTCTACATTCATTTGGATGTCACTAGGTTTGGTAAAATGGTACAGTGCTGTGGGATAGGCCTTGTACCTTGTGATGTTTACTAATGCTCTGCGGGGTTCTACTCTGTTGCTGTCAAGTACCTCCAATCACCTGAACTCTGGTTTCCACAGAATCAGATTAACTATTCCACTATCCCCAACTCCACTGCCAAGGAACTTAACAAGCTCCCCAGCAGTAAAGAGGGGGAAAGGGGATTCGGATGAAAAGAGAGATTGCCACTGCTGTGCCTTTTTGTGTCTGGATTCAAGCGAAGATTCTCTTGGGCACCTGAAATAAAGAATAACATATAACTTCTAACAATTCTAAATTACTCTTAAAAAAGACCCTTCCAATCTAGTCCCTTGTTACCTGTCTTATTACAGTGGGTTGCTGCTCTCTGGTGAAAATAAGAAATCGTAATCTCAGATGTAGTTCTCCAAGACACTGCACTGTTCTCTTTCTTTTCTTTAGTAATAACTGAAGAGTCTCTTGTCGGTAAGTAAAACAATATATATATATATATATATATATATATTTATATTTACATGTTTTGCTTCTGACGTTATGTCTAACCAAGGTTATGCTCGGAAATGATTTGCAGTTATGAGATTCCAGATAGAGGATGCTCTAATGAAGAATCAGAAAAGCTTAAGGGAATTGTAGTCTTCACTCTTTCTGATATGCAGCACTATATTAAAGAAGCTGAAGACTCAAACTGTAGCTTGTCTAGTTTTATCAAAAAATGAGGAATTCCAATAAGCAAGAATACATTCTAAGTCTTTAAACACAGTCTTCAAATTCCTCCAAAGTCTGCAATGTAGCCTTTAGGCTACCTTTCAATGCTGAGAGGAAAAGGATATTACTTCTGTAGACTTACTTGCAGGCTTCTTCACTTGCTTCTCACACCACCTTAGAGTAGTTCAAAATACCTTACTCACAAGTTGACAGGAAAATACTCTTTCCCCTGTCCAAAACTGAAGACTAAGAAAACAACAGAATTCCTCTCCAGAATGAGCTGCAGAAGATTGACAAATAGCTGTAGACGCTATGTCTTGGAAAACGTCATTCAAATCGGGAAATATTCCTCACAGGCAAGAGCTGAAAGAGACAAGAGTCTCTCCTCACCAAAATCTGTTGAAGTGTGCCAGGCGTTTAGCGCGCGAGCACAAAAACAGCTGCTGCTCGTTTGCAGCTCAAAGACTAGACCGAAACCTTCCTAACTATTGTTGGCGGCCATCTTGGAATACCGCGGTTGCAAGCCAAGGATAATTCTGAGCACTAGTGAAACAAGCTTCATGGAGATGGAGCACGCAGCCTCCCATAAAAGGTATTTGGGTAAACTGAATCTTCTGAACCTGAAACAGCCATTATTTAGCTTCAATTGTGGCTCACTGTGACCAAACCTGACAGTACCCACCACCAAAGACCACTCTCCTCCCTCTCTGGTCTTATTGGGATGGGACTTATAAAACTCTCTCAGCAACCTAGGGGGATGCAAATGAGCTTTTGGGTCCCTTGTCCTTTTTTCTGGGCCATACCCCTTCCAATCCACCAAATATAACAACTTTTCTTTCTTCACCTTGGAATCAATAATTCAGTTAACCTCAAATTCTTCCTCAGACTGAACTAGAACTGGGATTGGCAGATTTTTCTTAATCAAAGATGCATGAAATACTAGATGCATTCTTAGTTTAGGAAGGAGATGAATCTTAACACTCACTGGAATTACCATTCTATCTACCTGAAAGGGTCCCACAACTGAGGTTGGAAGTTTATTTTTCCCTTAAGGCGCATATTTCAAGTCGAAATCCACACCTTATCTCCTTGACTGTAAATTGGAGCCTCTTGTCTCTTCTTGTCTGCATATTACTTATGAGAACGCTTTGTTTTAATCAATTACTGGTGGCAACCTGACAAGCTCTTTTTAAATCTTTAACAACTGCCTCAACAGTGGGGACCTCATTCTCTTGCTTTCCTACGAACATGTTTAGATGTCTACCAGAATTCAAATAAAATAGGAAAAATCCCATGGAGGAATAAGCCGCATTGTCATAGGCAAATTCTGCTGCCCAAATTAAACTTGGCCATTCACCCTCATGGTCCATCAAGTACAGGCACAAATATTGTTCCAGCTCTTGATTCACCCTATCTGTCTGCCCATCTGTCTCTGGATGAAAACTAGAAGACAATCAAGAATTTACTCCCAGTCTCTTTAGAAAGGCCCTCTAAAAGTGTGAAACAACTGAGGACCCTGGTCGGAGACAAACACCTTAGGGATCCCATGGACTTTTACTATATGCAAAGTGAAAAGTGTTGATAGTTTGGTAGCATTGGGGATGGATTTCAAAGGAACACATTGACTCATCGGTAGAGTACCCTTGACTAGAGGGAAGATCCACAATGAAATCCATAGAAATTATAATCCATGGATATGGAGCAATGGGCATAGGAAGCAACAAACCTTGTGGAGCTTGTCTAGTGACCTTCCCTTTCATGCACTGCTCACAAGATGCCACATATTGTCTCACCTGAGCCTCCATTGCTGGTCACAAAAATTCTCATTTGATAATATCCAAAGTCTTTTTTAACTCCCTTGTGACCAGCTAGCAGATTATCATGGAAATGTTGGATTAACAAATTGCGCAGATTATCACTGGGAATATAGAGTTTCCCTTCATGAAACGGTTTTCCATTCTTGACTTCTCTCCCAGCACCTCCGTTGACCGATTCGCTCAATTCTTTTTCAGAGATTTTTTTAGCTTCAACATAGGCTCCTCCACTGAACAGATGGTCTGGGAGACTTTTAATGCATACCTGATTCGGCTTCTGAGTTCTCTAATGACCCATAAGAGGAATACCAGCAAAGAAAGAGAAATAGAGGACCTTAAGAACATGAAGGAGAAAGAGTTGGAGTTGCAACAAGCAGCCCTGACAGCTAGGGGACTTATTCCTCAGTTGGAGAGGGAGTTGGTTAGTCTACAAGCGGATTTTAATGCTAGAATGGATAAGATTATAAAGGACAGGTGGGATGCCAGCAAATTACAGAACTTCGCCTATGGTGAAAAATGTGGCTCCCTCCTGGCGTGGAAATCAAGAACAGAAAGGGTGAGTAATAACATCAAGAGTTTGATACAAAGGGGGTCAGGGGTGTTGCTATGAGAAGATGATAAAATCAGAGAGGAGGCCAGGTCATTTATGCAGGGTCTATATCAAGATGATATCATTTATGGACCAGACGCAGTTAGGGCTTGTTTAGACCTTAGGGATGTACCCCAACTGTCTGAATCTGAAAAGGAATATCTAGCTACCGGCATCTCGGAGGGGGAGATCAGAGAACAATTGAGGAAAATTAGTCGGGGCAAAGCCGCTGGCCCCGACGGAATACCAATTAAAGTCAATTTAGGCCTTTTAGATAAGGTTGTGCCGGTATTAAAAGTACTTTTTAAGAAAATATTCATACAAGGTGAATGTATCCCCCATCCTGGTCAGAAGCGACAGTATCACTGATCCCTAAACAAAATAAAGATCCCCAAAAAATCGAATCGTACAGAACAATCTCGCTATTAAATTCTGATTTGAAGATCTTCTCGGGGATATTGGCCACCAGGATGGCCAGAATTATTAAAACAATTATACACCCTGATCAGAGAGGGTTTATACCAGGGACGCAGCTCAATGAGCTTACTTTCCAGGAAATCTGTGCAATCGACTTTGTGGAGGAAAAAAACTTGGCACTTACCATTGTCGCAATTGATGCCGCTAATGCCTTTGAAGAGGTTAACTGGGAGTATCTCTTGGAGACCAAGAATAAGTTTGGTTTCCCACTAAATTAAACTGGAGCTGTTAAATCTCTCTACTTGAATCCTAGGGTGAAAGTTCTAGTTAATGGTGCCCTAACAGTGTGGTTTAGTATTTTTAGAAGCACCAGGCAGGGTTGTCCCCTGTCCCCCTATTGTTTAATGTAAATATTGAACCCTTTGTTTGTGCACTTAGAATGGATGGTATCAATACACCTTTTTAAATTGCGGATTTGGAGCTTAAAACCGCTCTATATGCAGATGACCTTCTTCTGTACACCTCAAATTATATTGATGCAATCCCACAGTTATTTGAACTGGCTGAGGAATTCGGTAAAATCTCTGGTTATAAAATCAACAGAGAAAAAACCAATATAATGGGGTGGAACAGTTTAGGCACCATACAGGGGGCCAGAGAACAGATGAGATACCTAGGGATCCATTTAATCCAGCAATTGATAGATATACCTAAGATTAGCTGGCAGAAGGTATCTAAGGAGGTCTGCAAGTTATTATTGAGATGGGGAAGTCTACCATTGAATATTTATGGGAGAGTTAACCTCGTAAAAATGACGATCTTGCCTAAAATACCCTTTCTGTTCAATACAATTCCACTACCATTCAATTCTAAGGATATTGCCAGTCTCCAAGGGAAGATCAGTTGCTTTATATGGGCAACAAAAACACCCAGAATTGCCTGAAAGAAATTAAGGAGAGGGTTGAAGATTGGAGGTTTGGCCTTACCCGATCTACTTTCCTACTGTCATGCCTTCCATTTTAAGAATTTTAGAATATTAGCCAATAAACTAGACTCTTCCTCGCAGGGCCTCTTATTTCGGGCAATGTTACATGATGTGCTGCAGGGACAGGAATCTTTTCTTTTTAAATTTGGTGACCCCAAATTTTACAAAAAAGTCCGTCTTAAGATTCTGGTGGCTGCTCTTAAGAATTGGGGCTACATCAGGAGAGTCCTGGGGATATCATATTACACCATATAGTCTCCGATCTGGGACTCCCCGGGCACGCCTGATTGCTTCTTGGATCAATTGTGTCAGCCGCTTAAACTAGCTGGTATTGTGGTGTGGGGTGACCTATGTAAAAACTCACAGCTTATGAACTGGGAGTCCCTCTTTAATTTATCAAATGGGACTTTAACAAGATTTAAGTTTTACCAGCTCTCAGCTTGGTGGGCAACATAATCCTGGGGCAATGAAGAAGATAAATACGCCCCTTGATTCCATTTCCAGAGCGGACCTATGGAAATGTGAGGTTTCTTTCTGGTATAGGGCCTTCATTGAAGCACGGGACTGTTTGGACTCCGAGTTGGAGAGTCTCTGGGGTAATATTCTTATAGAAAACCGAGAGGAGGTACGGAAAATCTGGTGTGACTCCTTCATCATGTCACAGACAGTGGTTAAACCAGCGAACCTTAGGAGGAACCATCTTTATACTGCTTATAGTGTGTACTGGACTCCAGGTGAACTATCCAAGGTGACCACAAGGATATACTACTGCCCCAGATGTAAGCACCATGCTGCAGACGACCAACATATGTTTATGGGTTGCCCAAAGATTGCTCCATACTGGACTGAGGTATGTGGATTCTTGGAGGAGGTCCTATTAAGGCCAATTGAAGTCAGTACTAGATTAGTTTACTTTGGTCTATTGTGGGACTATTGTATGAGTACCCCTGCTTCAAAATTTTTGTTTTATGTAATCGTCATTGCCAGAAGGGAAATCTGCAGGGCATGGAAATCGAAGGCTCCACCTACATTTGCTGATTGTCTTAAAAACATCATTATGACTAGCCAGTCAGATATGGCCTGCGATGAATCTAGTATTAATAAGATCTGGACTGCTCTAGAGACCTGGAGGAAGAACTAACATCGGTCCTATGATTATGCCAGATGATTTTTGTCCGGTCCGCCCTAGTAACCTATGGTTTGTCTAGTTAGGTGAACGGGAGTGGGAGCAGGAGACAGCCTTACCTCTGGGCGAACTCTGTTTGCCCGGCACAGATATCCAGGTTGGCTATCGAATATGTTTGTGTGGAAGGCGCAGAAGGACCCCATCTAGAGTTTATCTGTTCTGGTGGCATGTATGAGGACAAAAAAAAATATTTTTCAGAGAAGAAATTCTTTAACTTGGCTAACAGATCTGAGTATTTTATGGACCCAATTATCTTCTCTTCAGGAACAATCAATCCTTTATCTACATTTCTCTCATTCTCACCAGTATTCAAACGTGACAGGGTGTCCGACTTGCCATTTGAAGAACCAGGCTTGTAGGTCAGGACAAAGTTAAAATCTGCAAAGAAAAGTGACCACCTCAATTGCCTTGGTGTCAAAGTTAAAGCAGGCTTTAAAAATTGCAGATTTCTGTGATCAGTAAAAACTGTCACTTCATGTTTAGCTCCAAGCAAATAAGGCCTCAACTCCTGAAAGTCATCCTTAACTGCCAATAACACCTTATCAGTAATCAAATAGTTTATTTGTGCTGCTGTCAATTTCCGGGATCGAATGCCACTGGATGAAGTTGTCCAGTGCACTTATGTCTTTGAGACAGAACTCCACTGATTGCCAATTGGATGCATCTGCTTCGACATAAAAGTGCACTTCTGAATTTGGGTGTAGTAGTACTGGAGCTGTAATCAATATCTCCTTCAGATCATTGAAATCTTTCTCAGCTTCTGTATTCCATTGAAATATTGCTTTTTCTTCAATACACGAGTGAGTGGGCATACTTTTTCAGTGAAATGTAAAATGAAACGCCTAAAAAAATTGGTGAAGCCAATAAAACTTTGAATTTCCTTTATGTTTCGTGGAGAGGGCCAATCTCGGATTGCCTTCACCTTAGCATTATCCATGGATACTCCTTCTGGAGTCAGCACAAAGCCCAAAAACTCCACCTGAGAAGTATGAAAATCGCATTTTTCCCACTTAACAAAAAAATGGTTAACAAGCAATCTCTGGAGAATAGCTCGCATATACTGGATATGTTCCTACCTATTTGCTGCAAAGATAAGAATATCATCAATATATACCACTGGAAAGCGGTACAAAAAGTCCCATAAGATGTAATTGACGAAATGCTGGAAGGCGGCAGGGCATTGCACAGGCTTAATGGCATGACATGATACTCGAACAATCCAAATTGAGTCTGAAAGTCAGTCTTCAACACTTTGCCCTCCCCCATCCACACAAGGTGATAGGCTCCTCGTAGATCCAGTTTAGTGTACACTTTCGCCCTCTTCACCTGATCCCAAAGTTCCGAAATAATTGCAGAGGGTATCGAACTTCTTAGTGACAAGATGGAGAGCTTGATAATCAATGCACATTCTAAGTTTACCATTCTTTTTTGGAATAAAAAATAGCTGAGACGAAACTGGAGAGTGGGAGGGACGAATGAACCCATTAGCCAGGTACTGATCGAAATACTTCTTCAGATGGTTATTCTCAGTTTCCGAGAGGGCATACATTGTGCTGCAGGGCAATGAATCTCCAGGCTCCAATTCAATTTTACAACCATAATCCCGATGTGGGGGCAATTTCTGTGCCTCTTGTTCATCAAAGACCTCTGCCAAGTCGAGATACTCCTGCAGAATTTCTTGTATTTCCACAGCACAAATTGTATTAGTCTGATTGGCCAAAATTGTCAGATCCAAATCATGGCAATGCTCTTTACAATAATCAGAATCCATTTCTATAGATCTTCTAGCCCAATTAATCTTCAAATTATGCTCCGTGAGCCAAGGTAATCCCAAAATAAGCTGTAATTGAGGGACATAGATGAGACTAAAATTCTAAATACTCAAATGCTGACCTGGTCCCCACAAAGAGATTACTTCAGTATTGTGGACAATTATCCTGATGAGAGATTGGTTACATCAACTGCACTGACAGACCCAGGTATTTCCTTCTTGAGAAATCAGATTCCTAAAGTCTTAGCAAATCTAATGTCACAGAAATTACCTGTCACTCGAGTCAATCATTACAGAAACCTTATCCTCTTCCGAAGTACCAAATTTGAATATACAGGAAATGATGAGATGAGGTGCAGACGATTGTATAGTATTAGCAACTAATTGGGAATCAGGAGTCGACTTATAAGAAGCACCCACCAAAGCAACTCCTTTTAAAGGATGGGGGTCCTTTGAATTTTGAGATTGACCTAGTGACTTGGGTGAAAGGACCTGGATACCTGCTTTTGTCCACCAGTTTGGACCACCCTCCTCCCTCGTCAGACTGTCTTCCCCATGGGGATGTGGTCAGCCAACCCCACCCTGGGGATCAACCGCAGTGGGAGCCCAGGCCCCTGCGGCACCTGGATAGAAAACTCTAGCATGACCTCTTAATCGTCCTAGTATTTTGTGGCCTATAAAGCTGCTGTGGATGTTGCTAAGGAAAGGTATCTGATCATGGGTATGAAGGGGATACATCCTGTTTTTAAGTTTTATTTCTTTAGAGTTTTATATAGCGCAAACTAGACCCGAGACTTCGGGTATCAGATCGCTTTATATGAGTACTAGTTTCGTTACAGATGGACACATTAATTTTTGTTAGGCACAGGGAGATTAAGTGATTTGCATAGAATCACAGGATGTTGAGCGTCGTTGCCGAGACACAAACCCGGTCCCCTACATTGTCTCCCCATTGTTGGTGGCAGTCTTGTACTACTGCATGTTTGTATTTTCTGATTGTGCAATGGCATTGTCTCCTCAAACAGTTACCCCTCCCTGCCATGACTGTGCCTGTTGTCATGGGCACAGCCAACCATCTGGTCAGTGCTGTGTTGGGGCACAGGTTGACTGATTTCCTTGGGGATGGTTGTACAATCCAGTGATGTTGCTCTGGGCTTGATTGTGTGGATCGGCGTTTTGTGTGGGCTGTCCTGGGACTATTCCTTTCTGTTTGTGGAATGCTCCTAGGTGACAATAGTCAGTTCTGTGGTTTATTCAGTAACAATATAAGCATTCTCTGGGAACTGGGGGTCGCCTGCCTTGTTGCCTTCTGGAGCAGACACTCTGTTGGATCCCTCTTGGGTTCCGTGGCTGAGTCCTCTTCCAGCCAGGTGCCATTTGCGCACTTCTGTTCTCCATGGTCCTTTTGAAGGTGATCTCATCTACCTGTTCCTTGGTCACTTCAAGGGGATCAGTGAGTGGAGGTGGGGACTGTAGACTGTAGCCCACCCATTTTAGGCTTCAGGATATTTCCCATGTGGCAGGTGGGAATATCTCCTTGGGGTTTTGCCCTGCCATTCAGGAATACCGAATTTCCTGTAGGGCTTGTTAGCCTCAGAATTGCATACAGTGGCAGGTAGGGTATCTCCAGTGCAGGGAACGCATCACTCAGCACGGAGCGCCTTATCTGTGTCACCACCTCCCTTGAGAAAAAGGCGGGGTTGTGACAGAGGCTGAACCAGGTAACCCTAGTACTTCATGCAGACTAGTGGCTACCGCCATTGTCCCTACGGGCCTTGGGCCAGCTCCCCACCTAACCTCTGGGAATTCAGTAGGCATGTGCGTGTCATGGTCCTGAGTCTCCTGTTCCTTGTGCACCTTAAATGCAAGTCTTTTAGCTCCTTCCACCAAGAGGGTGTGTGCACGACCTGACCACTGCCGACCTAACCAGTATAGCTCTGAGAGACTTCCGGTATAATCTAGGGCTGCCCCATGTAAGTAGGCTAGATGTGCGGGGATCGACCTGGCTGGCATCCATGTGGTATGGGAGCGGTCTGCTGGCTTGCTTGCTAGAGGGGAGTTTCCAGGGAAGGAGCATGCTATAGTCCCATGCTCAGTGAACTGGACAGACATTTTTAACTTGTATAATAGGTCCCATCTAGTTTATTGGTGGGGGAGGAAGGATAGTAAAATAAATCTCCCTTATTTCTAGCTTGAGGGGTTCCATGAGGGGGACCTCATCCATGGAACACGAGATTCACTGTATTTTGTCTGTGGCTTATAATATGGAGGCTGCTCCTTCTCACAAACCTGACCTTACCACCCCTGTATCCACCAAAATGTGATATGTGATATGGGGTCTCGCCATCTAACATTGTGATAATGGAGCCCTCCTCAGCCCGGGGCTGTCAGGTGGGTAAGCATGTATTTTAGTACCTTGGTATTCTCTGGCTTGTGCTCCCTAACTTCCCCCGGGTTGGCGGGCCCAGACCTATGACTTCGCCCTCACTGTCGGATTTGGGGGAGCTGGAGCTTTCTCTGACATTGCTATCTCTGTAGTTGTGTAAGTAGAGTGTTGAGGTCCCCTGCAGTCAGCATGTATTCCTAACAGAGCCATTCTCACGGCCCTCTATTGACCCGTATGGCTGGTCTGAATGGAAGCTCTTGTGGGTTCTATGATGTTGGTATCAAATGTTCCACCCTTAGGCCAGGGGAATGTGTGTGTCTTGGTATGGGCGTGCCATCCATGCCAGTGGAGCTCTACTTTCCGAGCCTATGTGGCGAAACTAGCTTGCAAGTGGTCTAGTGGAGTCTCCATGATGGATCAGGGAGCTTGTTTAAGGATTTTACAGACTTTTCATTGTCTCAAGATATTTAAATAATTACAAATGCAACTCTGATTGTGGAGATTGTACTGAAAACAATCTACTGGCTATGAGCACTATCAAAATGGATGCATCAAAAACGTTTCCAAATTTGACAAAGACAAATGCAATGAAATAATAAAAACATGTAACAAAGTGCAATGGTTTGTGCAGAACAGTACAAGTTGATTTCCAGCAGTGGAATAACAGATATGGAATTCTTATTTGTGGAAAAATAGTTATTATTTCATAAACGCATAAGCTCACAACCATGACATAACTTTTAGACATGAAGCATAATTAAAAAAAAGTTAACAACACCACAACATCAATAATGCATAAATGGGAGATCTAAAAGAGATTAGAAGAGAAAAGGTTGACGATAAATGATTATTTTGTCCTAAAAGCCTTAGCCCCCAATCACCTAAAGCTGAAGGAGAAGGGATGCTCTGTGTAATACATGGAGCTGAGTGAGCTGATAGTCTATCAATATCGGCTTGGTGGACAAAAATAGCAACAATTTGGGCAGAGAAAAAGTAGCAACCTGACATTTATTAGCCCTCTGTGGCCAGACAAAAGCTACACTGGTATACTTTTTACAGACATCCTCAGTATTGTGCATCCAGTTGTCATAGCATACATCAATATTGTCTTTACTGATATTAATATTGTTATGCGTGCACTGATTATGGCACACATTAACATTGTTTCTGCTGGTATCAACATTATTGGGCATGCATAGATTATGATGTGCATCAAGATTGCATTAATTGGTTTTGCCTTGGTCGGGCCTGCATATACTTTGGTATATAATGACATTGTATTTACGGATATTACCATTCCCCCTCTAGCTGAATTTCCATCTACTTCATCCCCCTCATATGTCATGACAGTAACATTATTCAATTTTGGAAAAGGGGGTGGTGATGGACAGAGTTTCTGAATGATGCAGAATACTCTTACCAAGTCAAGAGATCATGGTTTTAATCCATCACCGTTTTTTAGCTCAATGCACCATCCCAGCTCAGAACCTGGCTATATGCAAATTAGTCTGTTCCTGTCCCAGAGCATGCTGGGAACAGGGCAAACCAAACTACCAAGCCAATTCTTATACTGGGAAGGAAACAAGCTTCCGGGGACCGGTTTCTGGCATCACAGCCTTCTTCGGCCCGGCTTGCTTGAATCCTGATGGTGCAATGAGCAAGGGACTCACGTCTGAGCATACCCTCCCACACATAGTGTGGATAAAACCGATTTTGGAAAAGGGGGTGGTGATGGACAGAGTTTCTGAATGATGCAGAATACTCTTACCAAGTCAAGAGATCATGGTTTTAATCCATCACCGTTTTTTAGCTCAATGCACCATCCCAGCTCAGAACCTGGCTATATGCAGATTAGTCTGTTCCTGTCCCAGAGCATGCTGGGAACAGGGCAAACCAAACTACCAAGCCAATTCTTATACTGGGAAGGAAACAAGCTTCCGGGGACCGGTTTCTGGCATCACAGCCTTCTTCGGCCCGGCTTGCTTGAATCCTGATGGTGCAATGAGCAAGGGACTCACGTCTGAGCATACCCTCCCACACATAGTGTGGATAAAACCGATTTTGGAAAAGGGGGTGGTGATGGACAGAGTTTCTGAATGATGCAGAATGATGCAGAATACTCTTACCAAGTCAAGAGATCATGGTTTTAATCCATCAATTGGCTTGGTAGTTTGGTTTGCCCTGTTCCCATCATGCACTGGGACCGGAACAGACTAATTTGCATATAGCCGGGTTCTGAGCTGGGATGGTGCAGTGAGCTAAAAAACAGTGATGGATTAAAACCATGATCTATTGACTTGGTAAGAGTATTCTGCATCATTCAGAAACTCTGTCCATCACCACCCCCTTTTTCCAAAATCAGTAACATTATTCAAGCCTGTGTGTGTTGCTTTACTGTCTGTTATTTCTTCCCCAGCTATTTGCATACTACCTAATTGGGGACTTGTGGTAAATAAATAAATAATACCTCTCTTTTTGACTAGACATATAACATAACAGATAGCTCAATAAATAAGAGTCAAGATTCGAGGTAGTAGGAGTTTTGCAGGTTTAATACAGCATAAGGACAGGAACAGGACAACCTGCATAGGAATAGGATGACAGGGCCCAGCAGCTGCTGGGGCTGGATCTGGGATGAGCGCGCTGACTTTTAATAACAATACATGAGCATATATACATAACGCAAACACATAGCATTACATTGCAGTAGGCGTAGCAGTGGGTGGAGCAGAAGGCGTGACGCGTAGCAGTCGCGAAAGATAAGGGCGAAAGTAGGTGTAACTGGGCGTATACATAGACATGTGATGCAAACGTAACAGAATATGTCATGAATGGGGCGGAAACCATGGAGGGGGCTACCTAAGGAGCCGGGACCTCTAACCTGATGGTGCGCGCAAACTAGCAATGACGTATCACTAGGAGAAGCTGGGGGCTATGAACTCTGTGCTAGGAGCAGAGACTGAAGTCTGGAGAGTCAGGGCGACATGTACCTAAACAGTATCTAGTATCTGATGTTTAGAGAACATGTTGATATAAACCAGAAGTCAGGAGGGGAAAGGCTGACTTGATTCTAAGACTGGACCATGCATTATTCTACATGTAGTGCGTGATGAAGAATATTAAATGACCATTAAATGCAGTATTTCTCTAACGTGGAGACGTGAAGGCTAGACAATGACGGAAACTATTGATGCAGTTCAGTAGCTTAGGAATGCAGAGAAGGAGGACTGAACTGATAACTGGAATCATAACATATTCTTGGCAGACTCAGAGACTGAGCCAGGCTGGGCCGGGCACTGCGAGGCAGGAAGTAAGTGAAGGGTCGAGGATACAGGTGGGGGCTGTATCGCTCCTCAGCGAGGCTTCAGGAGACAGGAGCTGAATCTGGTGTCCAGGCCCTTTTGAGGCCTAGAAACGGGGACTTTATAATAGAATAACGTGTACACTGAGAAACGTGGCAACGTAGCTTTACATAGGCCGGATATTCGTAGTATTCACGAGAACTGGAAACTGACATACTAGAGGTGGACACAACTGTAATTGCGTCATTAATCGGACATGGGGAATGCATATGCATATTTAATCATGCACACATAACATATGATGGATGACACGTAGGGACACAGAACATGGCAAAATTTACTTTTCCACATTCCCTCCTTGTCACTACGTTTCCATCAGGAAACATCAATATTCATGATACCATCTATCATTTCATACAGTATCATTTGCTCGTCTCGAATTATCCTGGAACGGGATTTAGAACGGGGCTTGGGACTAGGAATACAAGAGGTAGCACAAATGCCGCAAATCGCAGGGCCACATTGTATACAGAGGCAGCAGCTGAATATGATCGCTACTGCAATACCTAGGAAGGACAATATTTTCCATCCCCATGCGGAAATTATATTCCAGAACCAACCGGACCATGTCCAGGTGCCTGGATCTTGGTGTAACAGATGGGCAATCTTATGGAGTCTGGTTATAGCTGAATAAACAGACGGCGCGTTATTTGGAATGAAAATGCAGCAACTAGATCCGATGACTCTACAGGCCCCGCCCCTATCGGCCAGTATGACGTCAAGGACGAGACGATTCTGTAAAACGACAAATCTCATAGCAGATTGCTCTTCGGTTAAGTTACCTAGAGCAGAGGCAGTCTCATTTACTACAGCTTCAAGGGTTCTGGTTAACCTACGGATCAGTTTACTATTCTGGATAGGTCCTATAAAGAAGAAGAAACCTCTGTTGAAATCTGTATACTGTTCTAGAGCAGTTTCAGTATAATCGACAATTGGGGACTCCCTTTTATGTCTAATGTGTACTAGATGTGTGTTTCTATGATAATCAGGTGGGGCTAGGAAAACTGGTGGCAGTAGGAAGGCAATGTAACAGGTTCCCTCCCAATCGAGGGGCAGACGAACATATGCAGTTTGACCACAAATAAAATAAGAATGACGTGAAGCTTTGAAAATAGATTTCCCACTGTCACTATACTTGACAATAGTAGTACAATCACTATGTCCTACGTGTATGGAACCCTTATTTCGGACACATAATTCACCTCTGACTGGTAGTACTGAAATAGCAGGTAAGTCTGGAGTAGTATCAGACTGAACATTCAGGACCATGAAATTCGACGAATAATTACCTAAATTATACACTTCATTTTCTAGATCTAAACCTGTTCTGTGGGGAAGACCTTGCTTGTCTGGAAAACATGTACTGTTAAGAAAAGACATATCTGTTGAGGATGACGTTAACGTGGACCATGCTCCACACGAACCATTATGTGAGAATGGATAAGGAAAAAGTGGCAGGACTCCCTTCGGTGTCTGGAAAGGGGGGAGTCGACCACACACCCAACAATTAGTGGCATTGCTGGTCTGGTGTGAGTAATGTAACATGCGGATAAATGAGTTATTTCGCATAGCGAGGCGGTAAGAGAGTTCATGAGGAGGCAGATCACTAAACGTGTGCTCTACTGTAGCATTAGCAGACTTTTTTACATGAAGAACTGGGAAATACAAAAAAATGCATAACTGGTGCAGGAAATCATAATGCTGAGAAATAATATGAAACTTAGAAAAACGATACATCGAATTGAGTTTTGACTAACTCTCTCACTATGGGGGTCTATTTTATACATTGTCAGAAACAGTCTAACCGTTTCACCTAGGGGAGGACTTAGACAATCAAACTGACTGACTTATTTTACTAGACCGGAGTTTTAGCTTGTACTCCTGTTGCGGAGTTTTCTCTAACAGGGGAGGGGTTGTAGCAATGTCTTTTGCGGGACAGTCCTTGAGAACAATGCTTTGGCAATCCTTCAAATCCTGGGAAATGTTCTTTAAGACGGGTTTCAGTCCATTAAAAAGTTTGACATGAGAAAGGTGTACCCAGCCTTTGCGTCCTTCCAACTTCACGGCTGTACGGGTGGTGAGGAGGACCTGTCGGGGCTCTTTCCAACAAGGTTCCAGCGGACTTGATCTGTCAAAGTTGCGGACCATCACCATGGATCCTGGAACGATTTCATGCGGTGCCACCTCGGTATTGTCTGGAAATGCGGCAGCAACCTGTGAACGACATGAGTTGAGGGCAGACATCAAGGAAGCTAGGTAATCTGTCAGCATATTACTTGAAACATCGGTAATACTTCGGGGTCTAGGAGTACCCCACATGTTAGGGGGGCGGCCGAATACGACCTCATACGGGGACAGACCTGATCTGGAATGTGCGACCATGCGCATATAAAATAAAGCGACTGGTAGAGCTATTAGCCAGTCCACACCTTTTTCTTTACACACTTTTGCAATACGGATTTTCAGAGTCTGGTTATGTCTCTCTACGAGACCGGCTGCTTCAGGATGGCGTACACAATGGAACTTCCACTGGTACCCTAACAAAAGGGAAACATGCTTCATGAGTTCAGATGAGAATGGCTGACCGTTATCAGAATATACGACTCTAGGGAGTCCATAACGGGGGAAGAACTCACGAACCAACTGCTTGGCAGTGGTCGCGGCTGTGTAATCTGGGACTGGATATGCTTCTGTCCACCTGGACAAAGCGCATACAACTACAAGGACATACTTGAAACCTCGACATCGCTCCATCTGAATATAATCCATCTGGAGGACTTCAAAAGGGTGGTCAGGGGGCTGGAATCCACCTTGTTCCACCGGGACACTTTTACCTGGATTAAACTGACAACATATCATACAGGTACGGACTTTCTGCTTGGCTGCAGCTCGTAAATGCTTGTTGAACCAAATGTTCTGGATACTGTCTAACATGGCTTTTTCTCCTAAATGTGCTGGACTATGTGCGGTATTAATAATGACTTGAACCATAGAGTCGGGGAGAAACCATGTGGCTCTACCCTTCGTTAACCATCCTTGATCTGTCTGGACCCCTCCTTGTTCGGACCATTTCTTGATTTCCTCGGGAGTAGCATGTAACTGGATATCTATGACATCTTGTGTAGGGTCCTTAACTGTCATACATGTAGTCGGATCTGGAGTATGTGTCTGTGTCGGATTAACTTGAATGTCTGGAATCTGTGCTGTAAGCTTGGCTGTGCGATCTACTAGATCATTACCTTGGGAAATAATGTCAGTAACTTTCGTATGTGCTTTGCACTTCATGATAGCAATAGATGTCGGTAAGTGTATAGCATCTAACAGAGCTTGAATAAGGAGACCATGCTGAATCTTGGTTCCATGAGAAGTCATGAAACCTCTCTCCTGCCAGAGCACTCCGAAGTCGTGTACAACTCCAAATGCGTAGCGTGAATCTGTGTAAACATTAACTTTCAAGTTTTTGGCGTGTATACAGGCTTGTGTCAGAGCAACTAGCTCTGCTGCTTGAGCGGACAGGGTATCAATACGGTGTGTTTCAATAACTTCAGTGTCAGTAGTCACTGCATACGCGGCGACTAGTTCTCCTGTACTTGTTCTCATACATGAACCATCCACATAAAGTGTCAGGTCGGGGTCTGGTAACGGAGTATCTGTCAGATCTTGTCTTGGCTTTGTCGTAATGTTAACTACTTCCACGCAATCATGTGTGGCAGAATTCGAAGTAACTGATGGTAATAATGTAGCAGGATTTAAAATGTTGCAGCGTCTGATTTCTATGTGAGGCTGGAACAGTGTCAATTCATAACCTGTTAAACGTGCAACTGTCAAGTGCTGAGTTTGTGTTCGGTTTAAAAGAACTTCCACAGAATGTGGAACTTGTACTGTCAAGGAGTGTCCTAAGACTATGGAATCACTTTGTCTGATAGCTAATGCTGTGGCTGCAACTGACTTGAGGCACGCAGGCAAAGCCTGGGCTACAGGATCTAATGTGCTCGAAAAATAAGCACATGGCTTGTATTGTCCTGCTTGATCTTGTGTGAGAACAGATAATGCTGTACCTTCACGTTCAGTAACGAAAAGTGTAAAAGGCTTACTGTAGTTCGGTGTCGCTAGAACTGGAGCTTGGCATAGGGCTTTCTTTAACTCATTGAAACTAAGTGTATGTTCAGATGTCCAAGGGAGGACAGTCGATACGGCTGCCTCCTGTGTCGTTAACTGTATCAGTGGTTTGGCTAGAAATGCATACTGGGGAATCCATTGTCTGCAGTAAGAAGTGAGGCCGATAAAAGCACGTACCTCCTTCTGGGTCTTGGGCTGAGGAAGACTCGCTATTAACTGGATACGGTCTGGTGTCAACTGCCTACCCCTCTTGGACAGCAAGTGTCCTAAGTAGACCACTTGCTGGACACAGAATTGAAGCTTAGAAGGGGACACCTTGTGCCCCATCTCGGCCAGAAAATACAAAACTGTAAGGGATGCTTGCTCGCAAGCACGTTCAGAACGGGCTGTGATCAGTAGATCATCGACATACTGGAGCAGGGCAGTGTCAGTTGGCATGTGAATGTTGTCTAGTTGTCTCTTGAGTGCTTGACTGTAAATACTAGGACTTTCTGTGAAACCTTGAGGAGCTCGTGTAAACATATAGCTCCTTCCATTTAAACAAAATCCGAAAAGGAACTGGCTGTCTGGATGAATAGGAACACTGAAAAATGCGTTCTTGAGGTCTATGACAGTGAAGAACGTGGCTTCGGAATCAATGGCCGTTAATAGGGAAGAGATGTCTGGGACGACTGGGTACTGTGGAATAATACATTTATTAAGCTCTCGTAGGTCAATCACTAATCGATATACTGGGGGTGCATTTGGATCAGTACGTTTCATGACTGGAATGATCGGAGAATTACGTACATTGGAGTCAGTTTCTACAACCACTCCTTGAGCCATGAGCTCGTCAATAATTTTGGATAAGGCTGCTACAGCCTCTGGTGGCAATCTGTACTGTCTGATTCGTGGTAACACTACACCTGGCTTGAGAGTCACACGATAGGGTGTGATTTGCATGTAACCTACATCAGTTGGACCTTGCGCCCATAAGTGCTGCGGAACATTAGACAGTCTTGAATCAAAATCTCGTAATACATAGTGACCCTTGAAGTCACGTAGGAACAATCGTATTCCCTCTGGGGAACAGCATATAACTGCACCTAACTCTTTCAGTGTTTTAATGCCTAATAGATTTTCTGGACATGACTTAGTAAGTAACAGATCAGTAGTGCGGGACAATGGACCTACTTCTAGAGAAACTGGCTTTGAAATCTCATTTACGATAGGTTTTCCTGAAAATCCAAGGGAAACATTTCTTGAGCCTGAGAGCGGAGCCTCTGGAACTTCGGCATGACTAATTGTGGTCCTACTTGCCCCTGTATCGATCAAAAACTTTCTGTCTTTCCCTAATACTTGACTGTGAACATAGGGACCTTCTTGATCTACAGGTATCTCGATGAGAGGCAAGCCTACCTCCCTCTCTAGGCTGTTTCATGAATACTGCTGATACTCTGGATACTCAGACTGTGCATACTGGTACATCTGCGATGTAACGTGCTGCGTTGCAGCAATAGGCTGCGGTGCGGTAACTGTCTGTGGTGCATTCTGTGGCTGAGGAATCTGTGAAACTTGTTCTTGTCTAGGCGGACGTGGTCTTTCTTTAGTCTTACCAGTAGCTATGTTGTGTTTCAGAACTGCACACTCATTTATGAAATGACCTGGCTGTTTACAATAATTGCAGTTCCCTTTAACGGGAGCTGCAGGATGACTGGCTTGATTCGGACCCCTCTTCTGACTGTCTTGAGGAACAGATTGTGCAACTAGTACTTTCATTTTCGTATCTTTCATACGTTTTCTCTCGTGTTCTTGCTCTTCTCTGATTCTATTCTGGTGGTATTGAAGCATTTGCAACATCTGGGACGGGGTATTAGCTTGCCAGGTACTTTCGACTTTTAGAACTCGATTTTTAATTTGTGGGCTTGAATTCTCGACTAATTTAGTAACAAAAAGGTGAGGGTATGACTCACTACTTGTCTTGAGGCCACTGTTGATGCTGAAACATTTTTCAAATCTAGAATAAAAATCACTAATATCCTCATCTTGCTTTTGTTTACAGGCTGAGATTGCATCCCAGTCTTCTTTTCTAGTTGTCAATAATCTGGGTAAAACTTGTATCAATAATTCTGGTAATTCTTTACATTTATCTCCAAGACCGGTACCTGGTACTCGTGCCTTATCTTCAGCTTCTAGAACTGCCCAATCGATCTTTTTCTCTCCCACCTCCCATTCTTTTTCCTTGAGCTTTTCATACACCCCTGCGGGCAGCAGAACCTTTAACATTTTAATTATATCTGGGTATGTGTATTCTCCCATACGGAGCATGTCTTTTAGTTCTCTATGGAACCCTGCTGGATCTTTGTCATGACAGGGAATTAATTTCTTCATCTCGAGGAGTTCCATCTTTGTAATCGGAGTGTAAACAAACACTCGCTGCATTTCGCCACCCGTTCCTTTAACTGGGTGGACTTCTCGTAACGGATTCTGTCTCTCCATGTAAAATGGTTTACTTTCTGGGGGTGAGACATGAACAAAATGCGGGTTCAGAAACGTTCTATATTTGTGACGCTGTTCTAGAATGACACTAATTAAATCGGTACCTAGACCTTTCCATCTATACTGGAGTAACTCGTTCAGGATATCATGTAACGGACCTGGATCAGAGTGCTGACCCTCATACAATGTAATGAGGTGCTGAATCATATACATACCCGCCAGTCGTTGTTCGGCTGGGGGCATTTTCAGAAACATTTGTGCCACTATTTCGTCTGGAAAAGTGGTAGAATCAGTAATCCATCGGACTGCTGATCGGGCTAGTTCCTGTTCATGCATGGTACTTAACTCACTGTAACCGATTCGTGATTTCAGAATGTGATCGGTAGCTTGAAACACTTGTTCCAGTGAACCTTGTTCTGGTGCTGGATGATGGAAAGTAGACTTGTGTTCTAGGCGTAAATGGCGATCTGGAAATCTAGATTTTCCTCCATACGCTATTCTGGCGGGGTTCTCGTCCTCTACCTCTTCAGTATCAGAGTTACTTTCTTTCTCGCTTACTTGTGCTGCTTTACGTTGTTCGTGTATCTTTATTATTTCTCTACGGATTTTCTTGTACATACTCTCCATAGCACCGACGGTCTTGTGCTTACCCTCGGCTATATTATCACTCCACCTTGTCAGGGTTTTCATTTCAGCCTGATCTTTAGACGGATAATCTTGTTCTCTTATTAGACAATTGATCAGAAATTTTAATATCATGAGCTGGATCTCGGCTTTCCTTTGAGACATGGCCTCGCTAATACTTTCTGGATCATCCCCTGTACGGATGAAACGATATATTCTGTCTAGATCTTCTTTCATATTCGGTAAGGTGACTAGATACTCGGCCACCTTTCTTACGCGGAATGAATATAAAACCATATTATCCTCGCCTGGGACTGGATCATAGCCGCATTCGGCAAGGGTTTTTCTTATTTCTGCTACAGTCTGATGTCTAGGCGTACGCTGTGACGCTTGTGCATGTAATTCGGCTGTCGTTAAACGCTTGTGTGGCGGCGGGGTTTGAGGAGGACCTCCTCCTGCGGCCCCTATACTGGAGTCGTCTACTGAGGCTCTTCGTCCTGGCAGAGTGGGAAATGGAAATGTAGGCTGGACTTGTATGGCGGGCTGGACCGGGGGTACCGTAACAGGTACTCCGGTGTCTGGAGAAGCGGGAAGTGCCTGATTTACAGGGACTGGCGGAGCGCGAACAGGATTTGCATATTCGGGGACTGTGTCGTCCAAATAGGACGAAATAAAAATATCAGCTGCGGTCTGTTTGTGACGTAGTTTGGTCGGAACTAATGGTGGCGGGAAATTACTGGATGCCTCTGGGGTCGCTTTTGGCAAGCCCTCGGCAAGGAGAGGATACATACCCCTAATAAGGGCATGCCTCTGTCTGTCTGACTGTTCGGCTTTGACTTGTTCACCTATCTCGATTAGTTCTTTTTCTTGTGCTCGTTCCAAGGATTCTCTACTTAATTCTGACTTTCTGATTTCTTTTTCGGTTCTTTTATGAGCTTCTTTACGCCATAACTCGATGGCATCTTTCTGTGACTGTCTGGCTTTCTTTTTCCATAACGCCTCTTCTACTCGCATGATGCACTCGGCATCCCATGTACCCGATACGGGCCATCTATACTTTTCTTCTAACTGTTTGGTATACTCTACCCATAAATCTAGATACAATATGGCGCTTATGCCATGCTTCTGATACATAAAATGACCTGGACTGTCCCTCGGTGGAACAGGAACTGCTTCTTCTAACAAACCCTTTCTAGTTTTCAGCTGACGTAATCTCGAAAAGAGAGACATTGTAAACTTGAATCGGAACACAATACAATACACGAGAAACAATAACAACTGGGAAAACAATTCAGGCATACCACGACATTGGAAATACATTGAACAACATCATAACATAACAGTTCGGACAGAATATTACCTGGAATACTGAGAACAGAAACACAAGAATTTCTCGAGAACGGAACAGACTAGAGTTACTGGATGCACTGCTGAAACAGTACGGAACATACCGGTCCCATAAAGGGACGCATCAAGACCCGTATCCACCTAGGTGAACACTTCGTTTGTGAGTCTGTGTACCACCAACCCACGGACCAGAGTCAATTTAGATTGACCCTGTCTAGATACTACCCCAGTAATGGTACTCACCGGGCAGCAAGAACGGAAAGCCTCGGACTGGACTGGACTGCTACGACGACGGACGACGAACTTCGGACTTCAGTTACGGGTGGGCCTCCGGATACCTCGGACCTTGGACTCTTGGCTTGGGCTCTGGTCGGGACTCGCCGCGTTCCTCCACCGTCTCGTTTGGATGCTGGACCGCCTCCTCCGTCTCCTCCGTGGGCCTGAGGGATACTTGAAGCAGAAATATCTGCCGGTGCACAGAAGAGTTCCGTCACGACTGCAGAGGGTCAGGGGGTCGGCGTGGCTTCACCGACGCGTGGGGAAAGGGCAAGTCCCTGTTCGGGCGCCATTATGTGGTAAATAAATAAATAATACCTCTCTTTTTGACTAGACATATAACATAACAGATAGCTCAATAAATAAGAGTCAAGATTCGAGGTAGTAGGAGTTTTGCAGGTTTAATACAGCATAAGGACAGGAACAGGACAACCTGCATAGGAATAGGATGACAGGGCCCAGCAGCTGCTGGGGCTGGATCTGGGATGAGCGCGCTGACTTTTAATAACAATACATGAGCATATATACATAACGCAAACACATAGCATTACATTGCAGTAGGCGTAGCAGTGGGTGGAGCAGAAGGCGTGACGCGTAGCAGTCGCGAAAGATAAGGGCGAAAGTAGGTGTAACTGGGCGTATACATAGACATGTGATGCAAACGTAACAGAATATGTCATGAATGGGGCGGAAACCATGGAGGGGGCTACCTAAGGAGCCGGGACCTCTAACCTGATGGTGCGCGCAAACTAGCAATGACGTATCACTAGGAGAAGCTGGGGGCTATGAACTCTGTGCTAGGAGCAGAGACTGAAGTCTGGAGAGTCAGGGCGACATGTACCTAAACAGTATCTAGTATCTGATGTTTAGAGAACATGTTGATATAAACCAGAAGTCAGGAGGGGAAAGGCTGACTTGCTTCTAAGACTGGACCATGCATTATTCTACATGTAGTGCGTGATGAAGAATATTAAATGACCATTAAATGCAGTATTTCTCTAACGTGGAGACGTGAAGGCTAGACAATGACGGAAACTATTGATGCAGTTCAGTAGCTTAGGAATGCAGAGAAGGAGGACTGAACTGATAACTGGAATCATAACATATTCTTGGCAGACTCAGAGACTGAGCCAGGCTGGGCCGGGCACTGCGAGGCAGGAAGTAAGTGAAGGGTCGAGGATACAGGTGGGGGCTGTATCGCTCCTCAGCGAGGCTTCAGGAGACAGGAGCTGAATCTGGTGTCCAGGCCCTTTTGAGGCCTAGAAACGGGGACTTTATAATAGAATAACGTGTACACTGAGAAACGTGGCAACGTAGCTTTACATAGGCCGGATATTCGTAGTATTCACGAGAACTGGAAACTGACATACTAGAGGTGGACACAACTGTAATTGCGTCATTAATCGGACATGGGGAATGCATATGCATATTTAATCATGCACACATAACATATGATGGATGACACGTAGGGACACAGAACATGGCAAAATTTACTTTTCCACAGACTGCATTTTCTACAGCAGGGAAACCCAATTTGTAGGAAAACACTCAACAGTAGTACACCAACGAAAACTGGAAGTAGTGTTGTGAATATTTTGGACACCCATAGGGGGATCCAAGAAAATATACTATCAAACCAGTCCTGCTCAGGGGCACCTCCCTCCTTCTTCCTGTCAGATTGTGGACCATGCAATGCTGAGGATGGCATCCTCAGCATTGTGCGTACAGTTGTCATAGCGTACATCAATATTGTCTTTACTGACATTGAAACTGTTATGCCTGCATAGAATATGGCATATATTGACAGTGTATCTACTGGTATCAACATTGTTATGCGTCCATAGATTATTACAAGAATTGACATTGCATTTATTGGTATTGCTTTGGTCGGCCTGCATATATCATGGTGTGTAATGCCATCGCATATAGGGATATTAACAAATGCTTGATCTGGAAATGTGTTATAAATCATCAAGTCCACAGGAGAACCTGTAATCTACTTGTACTGTGCTGCAATCTGCAGAACACAAAGAAAGATTCAAAAGCCTCTCAGGAGTGCGTTTATGTAGGCAGATGTGCTTACCTGCCCGCAAACTATTTTGCCTACAATACAGGCTCCTTTGCATCATGATGCAAGGGTGCCTCTGCTGGTCCTGGGCAGGCAAAATGGCTCCAGGAGTATAGGACAGGAATGCACTGTATCATGGAATCACTATGCATTCCTGCCCTTTCCTGCACTGCATGCAATGTATGCAGGCTATCACCCATGGTACAATTTCTAGGCCACAGTACAACTCCCTGCCATGTAAACATTTACCCTCACAGTGTGCATTAGACAGGCTGGGAGCTATTGTTTTAAAGTACACCTTGGATCAATACATTAGCTGCCCTACATCCACACAGCCATGAAAGGCATCAGTTTAATGGGGCCACTGCCGCTCCATTCTACTTAGTTTCTGACATGGACACTTCTGAGGGATGTTCAGTCACCCCTGATACAGGAGTACAACAGCTACACCTCATGTAAGTGGTAAAACTGAAGGAATGTTTAGATTTCACACCCCAGCAGCAATACTTGTTGAGATGTCAATTGTACCTTTTAATGAGTTGTTTTAGGATACAACTAAAGTTAGGATGTAACTGCTACATTTCCAGAATCAATTTGATGTGCAGTGATTGTAATGTGATGGCTAAACGGATAAAACTGTCATGATTGTTTGTTCAAGGTGCCATTAGGCATGACACACAGGTACATCCTGCTCTTATTTCAAGTAGGGTACTACAGAAAAACGTATCCACACCTATTTTGACACTACATTCACATGAACATGCCTTTTTATTTACATTCTGTTGACATGTGTGATGTTGTGTTTGCTCAATGATTCAGAGTGGTTTGTTGGCAGGTGATATATACCTCACCAAACACATCACATTGTTACAACTATCATGGATCCCACACATTTGTCACAGAACTATAACCATGTGGCCATCACACTTACTTTACACATCACTATCCTTCAAGCTGTCAACTTCATCATGGGTGATTGGGCAATAGCTACCTTCAAACAAAAATGGAGACATTTCATTAAATATAGAGCAACTACACTCAATTCCAAACCTTAACTTAGTACTGTGACATTCCGGTATAGTTGCAAATTTAGATACCCTTACACACATACATACATTTTCAGGCCATGGAATACAGCTAGTCATCTCACAGGGCTGATCTGATAGTAGGTGAAAGGTCAGATGTAAGAACTGCTGGCCAGATTAAACACATGCCCCCTTGCTTCATGACTCAAGGCTGCAAGCATTGGCATTAGACAGCCAAAAGTGTGGCAGTGGTAGGAAATGAAAGGAATGCACCATAAAATGTTAAATACGCACCTGCCTGCCTTTTCACTTTCATGCAGCACAGCAAGCTGCCTAGCTGTGCTGCACTGCGTGAAGATTTTATAAATGTGTTCCTTGGTAAATACATACTAGCCTTGCCACACAGACATATCTAATACCTTGCACAGTGTGAATAATGAGTTGTATTGTGAATCTAGCTATTGGGGCTGATATAGCCACATATTGTGCTGTATTTGTGTCACATGTGTGAGTGAAAGCAGCAATACATGATTAATCCAATTACATTTAGAAGCTTAAAAATTCTTCAGTGCTTGATATTGCTAAATGGTAGCCTCTTCTGGACAAACAGCTGCTTTGCATTACTAAGGGGTCCATTAGGATGACGGGGCAGAAAACCAGCATTTACCACCCGCGAGCAGCGGAACTCACGTCCGCAACATTAGGATAGGTAAACACAGGTCAGTTCCCGTCCACCGCGGAGCGCCGCGCGCCGTCATCGAAGTGCACCCGCCACCGCGGCGGCGGGAGCCAATCGAGACCCTCCGCCGTGCCCGATGACGCCCGCTCCGCTCGACAAATTAGGATGGCCCTAACAAGCAGACGCACCGCAGCGGAGACACCGCACTGCTGAAGCAGGCGGAAAGTCGACAGCGGAGCACGAACACCAAGACCCGACATGAACCCCATGGACCCAGCCCTCCACATGCACCCGGTCATGTACCTGCTGCAACACTATCGCCAGATGGGCCGCCGCGGATGCCGTCGCAGGTACGCCACTACACATATGCACCACACAACACACATGCCGACACGGGGACCAAGCACCACACAGGCATCCTG
Source organism: Lissotriton helveticus (assembly GCF_964261635.1). Classification (NCBI taxonomy): domain Eukaryota; kingdom Metazoa; phylum Chordata; class Amphibia; order Caudata; family Salamandridae; genus Lissotriton; species Lissotriton helveticus. Next base: position 853,317,314 of record NC_136063.1, read on the forward strand.
GTGGGGGGCACAACACATCCACATGGGCACCCACACATCACCCACCTCACAACAAGGCACCCCACAGCATCCGGAACACACAAGGTCCGCCAACCAGCAGCAACGTCCCGGTCACGGTCACGTCACCGCCGCGGTCAACACATGCGCACTATGCAGAAGGCAGGGCCACACCAAGGCATGGGCAGGGCACAAACATCACAGTGACACACCACCCCAAACCACACTGCACCCCACCCGAGCTACTCACAGCCCAGGTGCCTATCCCGTGCACCCCCATGCAAACCAACAAGCACTGTAACAACAAGCACAATACACACACACTGCAACACACAACACACAACCAGGGACACAGGCACTGCAGGATTGGCTGACAAGGAACACACAACACCTGTGCACTCCCCACAGCCCACACAATTGCATACAAACATCCACACAGGGCAAGACAAGACAAACAGGCATACAACTCCTGGCTGACACATGTGTGTCTCACACCATACAGGGGCACACATACACACACTACAAACTTACACCCTTCACATTGCACACCTCTGCTACACCCAACACCACACATGTCATGTAAGCCATGGCACCAGGAGTAAGGGTCAACACAAGATGACCATACACATACACGCCTGGGCATACAGAAAGAAAAACACACACATACCTCATGACATCACAACCAGCTACAAAACCCCTGACCACAGCACACCCTGTGCTGCCAATGTCACCCAACATGACCTGTGAACGGTGTATGCAACAATAGCAAATCACCAACAAGATAACTGCCTGTGAAATAGCCATCACAGAGTACAACATCAGCAGGGCCAGAATGGGCGGAAGACCCTGTCACCCCTGTCTAATAATCAGATGGCTACAGAGAGCCTTCCAATGGTGAACTTTAACATAGAGCATGGTACACAGTCAAGCAAATGCAAATAAGAAAAGGACTTTAATCAGCAAGGAGACTGAGAAAACACACACCAGAAGTAACTGTATTTATTCACATAGTGAACAGATGTAGCAATACAACAGTATTAGATAACAGCAAGCCACAAACTCATGGACAAATGGCAGAGACTATGCACAGGTGAAACACAAACAAAAAGGCCAGAGTCCATGGCAGGGGAGATAGCAAGTACATGAGAGGCTGCACAGGGGAGAGTACAGCACATCAGAGCAACAGGATAAGAGTCCTTGGCAGGGGTGAGTACAGCACATCAGAGCAACAGGCCCAGAGTCCTTGGCAGGGGTGAGTACAGCACATCAGAGCTACAGGCTCAGAGTCTTTGGCAGGGGAGATAGCAAGTACATGAGAGGCTGCACAGGGGAGAGTACAGCACATCAGAGCAACAGGCCCAGAGCCCTTGGCAGGGGTGAGTACAGCACATCGGAGCAACAGGCCCAGAGTCCTTGTCAGCGGTGAGTACAGCACATAGAGCTACAGGCCCAGAGTCCTTGGCAGGGGAGATAGCAAGTACATGAGAGGCTGCACAGGGGAGAGTACAGCACATCAGAGCAACAGGCCCAGAGCCCTTGGCAGGGGAGATAGCAAGTACATGAGAGGCTGCACAGGGGAGAGTACAGCACATCAGAGCAACAGGCCCAGAGTCCTTGGCAGGGGAGATAGCAAGTACATGAGAGGCTGCACAGGGGTGAGTACAGCACATCAGAGCGACAGGCCCAGAGTCCTTGGCAGGGGTGAGTACAGCACATCAGAGCAACAGGCCCAGAGTCCTTGGCAGAGGAGATAGCAAGTACATGAGAGGCTGCACGTGGGTGAGTACAGCACTTCAGAGCAACAGGCCCGGAGTCCTTGGCAGGGGTGAGTACAGCACATCAGAGCAACAGGGCCAGCAATACACCCAGGTCGCAAACAATGGTCTTGACTAGCACACCTGTGTGTGGCACAGGCGTATGAGGGTGTTGACAACTCACTCCTGGCTGTCATGCAGACTGGGACCTGGCTGTGTGTCAGGGACAGCAGGTCCACTTGACTGGTGTGACAGAGGGCCATGTGATGTGGTAATAACAGAGGGCCTGCAAGGTGGAGGGCTGTGTGGACCAGGTGGCACCGTGGCATGTGGAGGTGGAGTCATGCACACCCTTGACATAGTGTGGGTGGGAGAGGTTGGAGGGGTGCCCTTCCACTTTTTTGGAATATGAAATTGCTTCCCTGTCGTGGGGTTGATGGGAAGGGGCGTTGACACAACAGGCACACACACCAACTGTCCCACATCAGGGGCAGACACTGGCACTCCCTCTGGTGAAGTGCTTGATCCTGCTGAACTCTTGGGCTGGCTACACCTCCGGACCACCTTACCCTCTCTGGAAGGTGTACCCCCTACAGTGACCACCTTCCCACTTCCCCCAGGGGTGATGTCTACAGTGCCCTCCTGTCCCTTCTTGCCAGGGCTGGTCACAACACTGCCCTCCTTTTCCTCAATCACTGGCCTGGACACAACACTGGGCTCCCCTGCCTTAATCAGTGGGCTGGTCACAACAGGGCTATCCTCTTCCTCAATGACTTGGCTGGTCACAACAGGGCTCTCCTCTGCCGCAATGACTGGGCTGGTCACAACAGGGCTCTCCTCTGCCTCAATGACTGGGCTGCTCACAACAGGGATCTCCTCTGCCTCAATGACTGGGCTGGTCCCAACAGGGCCCTCCTCCACCTGCCTCGATGTACTTTGTTTTGGTGTCGATGTGGTGGGTGGTTGTGTCCCTGTGCTCTCCCCAGGTGTAGCCATGACATGCCACACATCCTCTGTGGGCATAGGTGAGTCATATTCTGGTGATGCCTCTGCAGCATGTGAGCCTGATGTCTGCCACAATGATCTTCTGGCCTTGCTCTTCTGTGACTTCACCTTGTCCGTGCATATTGGGGGGGCCCTGCTCTTCTTTGGGGATGGAGTCTGTGGACGGGATTGTTTGCTTTGGGTCTGACCTGTGTTCCTAGTGTTGTATCGTTTTGTTGACGTAGGTCCCAAGTGGTCACTGTCTTCTGATGTGGCCACTGAATGTGTGGTCGTCACAGGCACCTGAGCTGCAATGGGACCATGTGCCTATTGGAGGGCTGACGTGACTGTGGCTGACAATGACTGGACTGTGCGGTGTAGCCCACCCACGTCAGAGTGTATGCCCTCCATGAATGCTGAGACCTGGCCTAATTTGTTCTCGTGGGCACTGAAGGCATTGAGCAGGGCGGTCTGGCCCACGCAAAGTTGCCGCAGGAGCTCTACGCACTCTGCACGGAGGGCAGCAGGGGGGACAGGTGCAGGGGCAGCGGTGCCATGTGTGAATGCTACACGTCCCCTCTTAGTAACACGATACGGGCAGCACCAGAGGAAGTGGATGGGAGGCTGGGCAGTGGCCGCTGGGTGTCAGATGCTGCAGCAGACTCCCCATCCCCTGTGCCTGCTAACAGGGATGCATCCCCGCTGGCATCAGATAAAGTGGTACTCTGTGTCTCAGCAACAGATTCCTCATGCATACTCCTGTCACCCTCAGGAGCGCTGGTGTGCTCAGTGTCACTAGGCTCAGTCTCACTTGCCTCCGCTGCCGCTGTCGTGCTAGTCTCGCCACCACTTGTTTCAGGATCATGTTCCGCCGTGGTGTCTTGCGAATCTGCATTAGTGAGAGAAACAGGGTTGTGTAAGTGTCATCATCTGTTCACACTATTGCAGATCAATTCAGCACAGTAGAGGCCTAGAGCTACATGGTAACCACCACACCCTGCAATCACTGTGCAGCTACACACGATATAGACCACAACAGTGCCTGTCATGCAGACAAACTGCCAGGAGTGAGGCATGTCGATGCCTCACAGCACTACACCCTGCCCATGGATGGTGTTCCCCCAGCCCACATTGACCTGCCCCATGGACATGATGTAGCCACAACACACATCACCACTTACAGCCCAAAAGGGAACTAGAGGGGACCACACACACCTGAATTGACTACACATGCCACAATGCCAACTAGGCCATAAAAACTCACCATGTGCCAAACAGGGTTCACATTGTCGTCGGATGTGTGGGCCTCAACCATCATGGTGCATGAAAAGTAGACAGACATGGTGTCACACTCATTAAGTGGACACAGGAGTACTGTACAATATGGACTCCCCACACCATCCCAAAGAAGAGTGACCATGTGGACACAAACAAATCTGTTGTGGACTGAGAACTGCAGGCAGGAGCAGCACAGTAAGGGCATGGTGGCCCAATGCCTCATACAGGCACACATCACAGTCGCCACTCACATCACATATCACAGCATGGCAACACACGCACATCACATGTGTCACCGCTGCCACAGGCCCTGTACACATGCATCCACTCCCAGACAAACTATCCCTCCCCAGATACTCACCATCTCTGTTTTGCTGCTGGTGCCCCTTCAGACGTGCATCCAGGTCTGGATTGGTCACTGCCAGTATGCGTCCCATCAGCGGAGTCATGGTGCGCCATGCCAAACGCCCTGTGCGTGGTACCATCCCCAAGGTCATCTCTGCCACTTGCTTAGCCAGCCGGCTGATGTCGTCCCACCTCTTGTACTTAGTTAGCGCACAAACATCGTAAGTGCGTCCCTGCGGTGGGGCACACCTTTGGGTTCGTCACAGAGGACAGACTCCGTTGTTTTATATTTGGCTTTTTATTGTTTTACAAGTTCAAAAAGTTCATTTGTGTCGTACTTTCATTAGCGAATATTTCATTTCATATCCTCATTCAATGGATTCCAGTGTACATTTATGGTGAAAAAACAAACGCTCCGATGCATTTCGGGCATGGCCCTTTCTCAAGGAGCTCTATTGGTGAAAATAACATCATTGGCATACGCCATAATAAATGACATTCAGCACACAAGACTAGAAGCAAGAAAACCTGGAAAAAACGTGCAAAACATGCAAACTGTGTCAGTGTTGTTTAAATAAATTCATGCTAAGCGTGTGTTGTCATGATCCATGAAAGTGCATGGTGGCATTACGGAGTGTCAGACAGCTAAGTGTTCAGAAACAAAACATACCAGATAATTCGTAATGACAGCAAGGTTTCGGGGCAGTCACTAGTATGCGCTGTTAATGATAGAAAACAACGAGGATTAAAGAGATAACGCGGCTGGTCAGCAAAGTGGCTCGAGTCAATCTCGCGAATTAACTTACTTCGATATGAAGCTGAAAACGTTTCAAGGGCTCTCTTCCTTTCATAGAAGAGTCGTATCAAAGGCTCTCCTTTCGGGGCGCCGAGGTAGCCTAAGCGTGGGTGTGTCACCGCGTTAGCAGGGAATTTGAATCTGACGGGAACCCGGAAAGGTTCGTGGTGTCAGGAGATAGAAAACGGACTGATGGAGCTGATAGAATTTTGGCGCCCATCTTAGCATGGGTCAGGTAATGAGCGATGAGGGAAGTGCAGTGAATGCACTATCTTCAAGACAATAACAACAGTTGTATGGGAAACGGGGTGTACCGGGTAGAAACGACAACGTGTGTGAGCTTAAAGGCATGTGTGTAATTGTAATATGTCACAAAGTCACAAGAGTTGCACAAAAAACATGAAACATGGGTAACAAAAACAGTTAAACAAACCACTCAATTTGCAATGCGTTCTGATATCGTACTGATCTTTACAAATAACAGCAAAGTTATTACGGTCATTAAGGCCGAATGGTTTCAAAGATTGTAGCCGATAAATCCAGGCTGTCTACCTTTGTAATAGAGTTTTGTTATTGTCTCTGCCTTCTCTTTTCTCAACCAACTCTAATACCATGAATTTGAGCTGGGCAATGTTGTGTCTCTGTTCTTGGAAATGCGTGGCTATGCTGGATCGTTCATTTTTTGTCCGTATATTAGATTTGTGCTCGTTAAGTTGTGTCTTTATTTTCCTCTCAGTTTTCCCTATGTAGATCTTCCCACATGGGCACTTTAATAGGTAGATAAGGTTCATAGAATCGCAAGTAGCATTTACATTCACCTTAATGTTATATCCCCTCATGGGGTGGCTTATGCTGTTCCCTCCTATTATGTTGTTGCAGCTGCTACAATTGTAACAGGGAAGCGTTCCATTGTGTGCAATCTGTTTTGTAGATTCCCTTGACAGTACATCTTTTAGATTATCTGCTCTGGTATAGGCAAAAATGGGGGGAGCGTTAAACAATTCTTTAAATTCAGGTTCTGTGGCGAGTACGCGCCAATGGTTAAAAATTATTTTTTTGTATAGACTACTTTGAGTGGAATATTGCGAAACCACCACCATTCTGTTGTCTTCTTTTTTGGTTACTCTGGTGAGAGATTCATTGCGTGAGATGGTATTTACTCGCTCAGTTGCCTCGGTTATAACATCTTGAGGGTACCCCTTGTTCTGAAATCTAATACCTGTTTCCTTCATGCGGGTGCGACAAGTTGTGGGATCCGAAGTTTTTCGCTTAATCCGCAGCATTTGACTATATGGAAGGTGCTTTTTGAGGGAATTCTGGTGAAAACTCGTATGGTGGAGAGTGTTGTTGCGGTCTGTGTCTTTCCTAAACAGATCGGTTTCTAATCTTCCTTCTGTTAATTCAATGGATACATCCAAAAAACTTATGATGTGATCGCTGATGTGCCAGGTTAGTTGGATCCTGTTGTCTTTGGTGTTTAATTCGGTGAGTGCCGCTTCCAATTTGGCCCTTGTGTCTTTCCATATGAAAAAAAGATCATCAATGTAACGGACGAACATTTTTAGATTGTCTGTCCAGTTTCTGTTGCCATAAATGAATGTGTTTTCGAACTCAGCCATGTACATGTTAGCGTAGGTTGGCGCGGCGCAATTGCCCATGGACATCCCGGACAGTTGTAGGTACCAGTGCTTGTCGTAAGTAAAATAGCTGTGGTATAGCGTGTAGATCATCAACTCCATAAGGAAAGGTTGTAAGGAGGTTGGAATGTCACTGTTCAAAATTGCTTTTTCCACGGCGTCAATCCCTTCGCCGTGTGGGATTGATGTGTATAAACTTCTCACATCAGCAGTACATAGAATGAGGTCGTCCCCTTCTTCTGTGTTAACTTTAGATAATTTGGCCAAAAATTCGGTGGTGTCTTTTATATAGCTTTTTTGACTCTTAACCAGCGGCTGTAGATATCGGTCCAAAAACGTACCCACTGGTTCATGGATGGAACCTCTGGTGGAGACTATCTGTCGGAATGGTGGGTCCACCATGTCTTTGTGAATTTTGGGAAGCATTGTAATGGTTGGACTTCGGGGATGTTCTACCATAAGGTATTTCCTGGTCCTGTCATCAATGATCTCTTCATTGACGGCTTTGAGTATAAGTTCCCTTAGTTCATTCTTGTATTCAAGGGTTGGATTGTCTTCAAGTGGCATGTATGTATTACGGTCAGAGATATGCTCCATTGTCTTTGCTGTGTACATGCTGGTGTTTACAATGACTATTGCACCACCTTTGTCTGCCTTAAGGCACTTGATTTGGTTGTTGTTGGCTATTTTCCTGAGAGTATCCTTATCTTTTTGAGTGATATTTAGTTGTGTCTTCCTTTTGAAATTAATTTTGGCGATATCTTGTTTAACGAGAGTTTCAAAAGTGTCTATACTTTTGTGGCTGCATGGTGGCATGTAGGTACTTTTTGGGAGTAAGCCAAGCATTTGATCAGGTTTCACCACTGTAGTTGGTGTTAACACATTGCTGAAGAAATGCCTCAGCCTCTATTTTCTGGTCAATTTAAATGTACTTATCTCTAGTTCGAGAAGGTTGCTGGAATGAGTTGGGATGAAAGATGTTCCTTTTTGTTCCTTTTTGTAAAAGCTTGACTTCATATGGTGTCAGTGTCATGTCCGAAATATTGATGACTAACGATTCTTCTTTTTGTTGATTTTCTTTGTGCTTCTTGTTTTGGTCTGATTTGTTTCCTTTTCTTTTGCCCCTCCGGAGTCCTCGGTTTCCTCGGGCCCTCCTCTAAAAAAGGCCCCGGGGTGGGGATGCTATTTGTGGTTGAGTCGGTGCTAAGACCAGCTTCCTGGGTATCTCTTGGTGTGGTCGAGCTGAAAGTGGTACGTTTAGGTGGGCGATTGGATGTCTCACTGCCTGAAGATGAGGTGTCCGTTTGTTGGCTATATGGCTTATTGCGACGCCGTTGGGCGTATATGTCCGCCCAGGTGTAAACCTCACCTAATTTGTAATCTAAAGTGTCCCGTCGGAACTTCCGAATTTTCCTCTCATTAATTTCTTTGGTATGTTTATCGAGTTGTGAATTAATTTCTTCCATAGTTTTGGTTAAATCCTCGGGTGAGATAGATTGTTCCAACTCTTTTTCAATTTCAATGATTTCTTTAGATAGGTCTGTAAGTATGCATGATAGCTCTTCCACAATCAATAAGATTAAATCTAGGCTGCATTTGTTTAAAATAGCATTCCATCTTTCCTGAAAGTCTTTGGAGTTTTTGCACAAAGAAGGCTTAAGTGCTATCCTGACTCCACGTGGTATGCGCAGTGCTCGGTGGTATTTAATAAGAGTATTGGCGTGGAGTTTCTGATTTATCCTCCTTTTTGATAGGTATAATAGCTGTTTAACGCATTGCTCTTTTGTGCGGTTTGAAGTAGCTTGTGTGAGATCCTCATTGATTAGAGCGTAAATCCGTGCGGTTTCATCCTCTCCAAAGGCCAGAGTGCTGGCTCTTTGTTCTGTGGTTTTGGAAATCTCATCGTATTGCATAGTGGAGGTTTGTAACTGCGTGCTACCAGCCTTGAGGGCGGTTATGTGGTACATATAAACAGGGAGGTGGCTTGATGCACAGCGATGGTTTGTTGAAAAGTTCTTGTAAATTTGCAAAATTTATAAGGTTGGGTGCTCCACCAGGTAGCGTAACCGTCCAAGTACGCTCAATGAATAATACTTAGTTAGTGCACAAACATCGTAAGTGCGTCCCTGTGGTTGGGCACACCTTTGGGTTCGTCACAGAGGACAGACTCCGTTGTTTTATATTTGGTTTTTTATTGTTTTACAAGTTCAAAAAGTTCATTTGTGTCGTACTTTCATTAGCGAATATTTCATTTCATATCCTCATTCAATGGAGTCCAGTGTACATTTATGGTGAAAAAACAAACGCTCCGATGCATTTCGGGCATGGCCCTTTCTCAAGGAGCTCTGTTGGTGAAAATAACATCATTGGTATGCGCCATAATAAATGACATTCAGCACACAAGACTAGAAGCAAAAAAAACAGGAAAAAACGTGCAAAACATGCAAACTGTGTCAGTGTTGTTTAAATAAATTCATGCTAAGCGTGTGTTGTCATGATCCATGAAAGTGCATGGTGGCATTACGGAGTGTCAGACAGCTAAGTGTTCAGAAACAAAACATACCGGATAATTCGTAATGACAGCAAGGTTTCGGGGCAGTCACTAGTATGCGCTGTTAATGAAAGAAAACAACGAGGATTAAAGAGATAACGTAACGCGGTGGCTGGTCAGCAAAGTGGCTCGAGTCAATCTCGCAAATTAACTTACTTCGATATGAAGCTGAAAACGTTTCAAGGGCTCTCTTCCTTTCATAGAAGAGTCGTATCAAAGGCTCTCCTCCTTTCGGGGCGCCGAGGGGCATCAAGCCACATTCCTGTTTATATGTCCCACCTCTTGTGACAGTGTGTGTTTCGTCTGTTTGATACCCCCAGGGCTCGCACCTTTGCTGCTATGGCCCTCCACATGGCCTTATGTTGGTGTACCGTGAGCTGCAGGTATGAGAGTAAAGAAGGGCAAATGAACAATTACACAATGTCAGATGTCAGCATCTATCAGTACAGCAGACAGACACTGACTCAGGACTCACAGTAACCTCCCTCCCTCCAGAACTGGGGGTACCCTCACAAGGCCACTATGCATGGCATTAACATTAGTGAATGCATGCACACATTGTGGTGCCTAGTCTCCATGACATTCACACAAATGCATGATGCCTCAACACAAATGCATCGACAGCAGTGTGTAATTCAGACATTGTACAGGGCACTGATGGGGCAAATCTACTAATCAGTGTGAAGCAACTGTAGCATGTAAGTTGGCTGATGTTCAACGTATGGCTGTGCAGCCACTGTACCTACTCTGTGGGTCACACTGACTCTGACTACAGGGGCACCCCGAAATATCCTCACAAGCATTCACTGTCCTGGCATCTAAATGGCTAACAACCGTTGGTTCTGTATGCCCGACAATGTAACACACCCCACTCACACATACGAGTACAGGCCTAGGTAAGAGTCACATTGCAACACACACACTCCCCCCAACCTGGAAACAGCTTGTCTGTCAGTGTAGTAGTAGTAGTAGAAAGCTTTATTCAATTTTAAGACAAGATAAAATCATAAAAGCAACAGTCATAATGTACAATTTCATACACCATCATAAAAATAGAATAAAAATAGTATTAAACATTATATGTACATTGACAAAATAAAGTCTTTTATAACTACATTTGTTTGGTTAAAAAGTTTGGATACCGCCGACTAGTTGTATAGTATCAAACATAATTACTATAAATGATTCAGTTTTCAGCCAAGGGTTTTAGTAGGACGCTGGTACTATAATTGATCATGTGTGGAACGAATTTTCAGGCAGTTTTTAAGAAGCATAGCTATACATTTGGCATTTGATACTGTTTCTAAATGTTGTAATGCCATAAGGGCAGGGCGGCATCTTCTCAGGCCTTGGGATAACAAGATTGGAATAATCCAACGTTTGCGTGGTAGTTCATAGAATTTAAAGAACAGAAATACGTGAATATTTGACTGTTCAGAAATACCATCGCAAGGACACCGGATAATAGAAGTTGACCAATCTTGTCTCCTTGGGAATGTAACCAGACGGAAGAACATATTGAGCCTAAACCGTGTCAACAGATATTTTTCATAGCTGGTCAGACAAAAGGTGAGATACGGCTGGATGCCCTGAGTACATTGAATAGTTACACTATGCCGGTTTGAAACTTTATTAATTTCTTGGGCTATACGTAGTTCCCTTAAGTGTGACAGACATGACAATCTCAAAGTCTTTCTTGTAATAGTAGATAAAATAGCAGGTTCTTTAAAATATATAGAAAGACCCAAATCCTTGAGAAAGTTATGTACAAAGGACAGCCACGGAATATCTAACCAGTTGTCTAGACCCAAGCAATCTGAGATTAAGGCACGAGTTAAGCTACACTGCTCCGTTGACCAGATATGGTGCCACATTAATATTGGCTGAATTTTTATGTAATCAGCAATATAATCCATGCCCAATTCGACATGACAAGCAAACGTTGGAGAGCACGGAGGAACGGCCAACAGATAACGAATAAAATTGTTCTCAACCCTCTGCAAGATGTCCACAGGTACATAGCCCCACACCCCAGCACCGTAAACAGCTACGCTATGACACTTAGCATAGTATATTTGCATAAGTTCTTTTGGGGGAGGCTTCCCTATTACGCGCAAAGGCAATTAGGGCAGAAGTAGCTCTTAAAAATAGGAGATGTCTACTAACAATGGCCGATTTCCAAGAAGAAATATTATCAAATAAAATACCTAAGTAAGGGTATGTCTTAGTGCAGTCCAACTTGGCTTCTTCAATAAGTATCGATTTTTTCTTAGCTGTCTTTTTACCAAAATGCATAGCAAAAGTTTTTTTAATGTTAACCATTAAATCCAGTGAAGCAATGAATTTGCAGTAAGAGTTTAACTGGATCTGAAGTTGTAGTGGGGTTCGCACCATGATCACCGCGTCGTCTGCGTAAAGTAACGCAGGAATGGGGCGACGGGCGATTGCTGGTAGGTCCTGACTCCCCTCTAGCATGGCTTTCTCCTGACCGTTTGTATAGAGGTTAAATAAGAAGGGAGCCAGGACACACCCCTGTCTGACTCCCTTTGTGACTGCGAAGGGGAGAGTAAGCTCCCCGTTCACCCCAAATCTCACCCTGGCCGATGCTCCCGAGTACAGCTCGCGTAGGAAGGATATTATCGGTGGGTCTACGCCCAGTTCTGTTAGGATTGACCACAGCCTTGAATGTGAGACACAGTCAAAGGCTGCGGACAAATCCACATAGACCAAGTGGAGATTACCTTTCTTGGCCTGGGCATACTTCCAGATTAGAAGGGAGAGAGTCAAGGCCTGCTCTACAGTGCCCAGGCCCTCCCGAAAACCATATTGCAGGTCTGTCATAATGTTGTTATCCTCAGACCAGGCCCGCAATCTCTCTAGGATCAAGCGACCTGCAACTTTACCAAGAGAATCCAGGAGGGAGATGGGCCTGTAGCATGCTGGATTGTTACGGTCGCCCTTCTTAAAAATGGGCAACAGGATAGAAGTTGACCAGGATTTTACAAGACCCCCTTTTAATGCTGCTTCAATTACTCTGGTCAGTACTGGGGACCAGAGCTCCTGAGTATGCATGTAAATATCCAACGGTACGCCGTCCGGCCGGGGGCTTTGCCAGGCTTCAAGGATGACAGGGCATTAATTACTGCCTTGTGACTAAAAGATAGTTCAATAGGATAGGGTGATATGTTTATACTTTCATTAAGGTCAACACCTTCAGCTAAAATATTTTTGAGAAGTGGGAAACCCAACCCTCTGCAGTGATTGCTACCTCAACACTGGGACCAGTGTTCTCATCATTCAAGAAGGGTGAGTTGACCACTTTCCAAAACATTAAACTATCCTTTCTATTACAGCTCTCGTGGAGCTTCACCCACAGATCTTTTTTCCTTTCTTTCCTACATTCTTTTTTCGCCAAATTATAAAGCTTTCTCAGCTTCCTAATTTCAAGCTGATCCCTCTCGGGTTTGTGTAAGGCTGTTTTTAGGGTTGAAAGGGCTCTGCGACATTCCGAATTAAACCACCCTTTTTCCTGTGAGCCATACTGCTTTTGTTTACGAAGCAGCTCCTTGCTAATTACTTTAGTAATATTAATAAAACTAAACAGAATATCGTCTGCGGTGGAGTGCGAATTTAGGCATGTTTCTAACATAGGGAAGGCTCTGGTGATGACATTAGATGTGATAACATCCGGGTCTACTTTGGCCCATTTGACCGAGTAGCCGTTAGTTTTATTTAAACTCAAGGCTCTTTGGTTCAACAACCCAGGAATACCAGTTGTGAGGAAAATTGAATTTTGCCTTGTCATGTGTGCCTACGTGTTCCCCATCCTATGTTATATGTGCATGATTAATATGCATATGTCCCCCTATGACCGAATAAAGACGCAATTATAGTTGTGTCCAACGTTAGTATGTTAGTTATCCAGTCCCCGTGTAAGCAACGAGTATTAGGCCTATGTTGCCAACGTTTTACATTATGCACGTTAATTCATCGAATTGTCCCCGTTTCTAGGCCTCAAAGGGCCTGAACACCAGATTCAAGCTCCAGTCTCCTGAACCCACTCTGAGGAGCGATGCAGCCCCCACCTGCATCCCTGACCCTTTGCTTACTTCCTGCCGCGCAGCGCGGTGCCCGGCCTGGTTCTGTCTGCCCTCCTGCCAAGAATATGTTATGCCTACAGTTATCAGTTCAGCTCTCCGTCTTCACATTCCTAAGCTAACGAACCGCATAAACATCTTCAGCTATAGTCTAGTCTTCCTGTCTCCATGCAATAGAATTACGGTATTAATATCCATAGAAGATTCATAGCACACGCAATACATGAAGAATATATGCATGCACCCGCCTTAGTGTCAAGTAGCCTTTGCTCTGATGACTTTTAGATTCTATCAACATGTACTCCAAACACAAGATACCAGATATGCTATAGGTACATGTCGTCCTGACATTCCAGACTTTAGTCTCCTCTTCTAGTGCTAGAAGTCAGAGCCCCCAGCTCTCCCCAGTTACACGTCATGGCCCGTTTGCGCGCACCACTAGGTTAAAGGTTCCAGCTGCCCAGGTAGCCCCCTCCATGTATCCACCCATTTATGACACTTCTGTGACGTTCTCATCACATGTCTTCGTGCACGCCCTGTGCACGCCTTCTTTTTACGCCCATGAGTTCTTATCTTACGTTTGTCACTTGTTACGCCTACTGTATGCAATGTAATTGTACTGTTTTACTATATATATCATGTAATGTTAATGAGACGTTGCAACTGCCATTCCATGCCATTCTATTTCAGGCTGTTCCGATCCTGTCCCTTCCCTTGTGCCTGATTAAAGCCTGTTCAACTCAGATACCCCGGATCCTGCCTCTTATTTATTGAGCTATCTGTTTTATTTAATGCATAGAAAAATAGTACCGGTAATTAATTATTTATTTACCACATAATGGCGCCCGAATAGGGACGAGCCCCTTCCCCACGCGCCGGCGATGTAACGCAGGCCCCCTGACCCTTCTACAGCCGTGACGGAACTCTACCGTGCACGTGCAGATATTTCTGCTTCATCAAGTCTCCCTCAGGCCCACGGAGGAGACGGAGACTGCGGTCCGGCATCCAGACGAGGCGGTGAGGAATGCGGTTCGTCCCGACCAGAGCCCAAGCCGAGAGAGCAAGGTCCGAGGTATCCGGAGGCCCACCTGTTTCCGAAGTCCGAAGTTCGAAGCGCATGCGTAGTAACCAGACGTCGTAGCAGTCCAGTCCAGTCCGAGGCCTTCAGTTCTGCTTCCCGGTGAGTACCGTTGCTGGGGGAGTATCTAGACGGGGTCATTAGTTTGTCTCCGGTCCGATGGGTCTGGGTACGCAGATCCAGTCCGAAGTATTCACCTAGGTGGATACGGTATGACGTGTCTCTTTATGAGACCGGTATGTTCTGTACTGTTTTAGCAGTGCATCCAGTAATTCTAGTAAGTCTGTTCTCGAGAAATTCAAGTGTTATGTTTTCAGTGTATCAGGTAGTATTCTGTTCAAACTGTTATTAATGAATTTCTATGTCGTGGTATGAGTGCTTTGTTTGCCATTTCATTACTGTGATTATCGTGTATTGTGTTTAAGTCCAAGTTCAAGTACGACTCAAATATGCCTCTGTTTTCAAAGTTACGTCAGATAAAGACCAGAAAAGGGTTACTCGAAGAAGCAGTTCCCGTCCCTCCTAGGGACAGTCCTGGACACTTTATGTATCACAAGCATGGCTTAGATGCCATATTATATCTAGACTTATGGGTGGATTATACAAAGAATCTTGAGGAGAAATATAGATGGCCTGTATCAGGTACATGGGATGCCGAGTGCATCATGCGAGTAGAAGAAGCATTATGGAAAAAGAAAGCCAGACAATCCCAGAAAGATGCCATAGAGTTATGGCGTAAAGAATCTCATAGAAGAACAGAAAAAGATTTCAGAAAAGCAGAATTAAGTAGGGAATCCTCAGAAAAAGCCCAAGAAAGGGAACTTCTAGAAGAAGGTGAACGGGTTAGAGCAGAACAGTCAGACAGACAGAGAAATGCCCTTATTAAAGGTATGTATCCTCTTCTTGCCGAGGGCTTGCCGAAGGCAACCCCGGAAGTACCCTGTAATTTACCGCCACCATTGGTCCCGACTAAGCTACGTCATAAACCGACTGCAGCTGAAATTTTCCTTTCGTCCTATTTGGACGATACAGTCCCAGAATATGCAAATCCTATTCCGCCTGCTCACCCTCAGCACCCTGTTAATAATGTAATTCCTGTTCCTCCAGCCACTGGTCCCGGGGACCCCGTTAATGTGCCAGTACCCCCTGACTAGCCCACATTACGTGTGCCCGTTTTACCAGTAACTTTACCAGCACGTTCAGTATTAACTGACGATTCTAGTTCAGGAGGAGCGGGGGGAGGTGCTCCTACCACCCCGCCTCAAGTAAAACGAATGACGCTGAGAGACGCAGCGTTACAGCGCACGCCAAAAGTGACTACATACGCGGACCTCAAGCGACACCTTACTGACTGCATATATGATTCAGTTCCAGGCGAAGATTACATGATATTATATTCAGTACGTTTAAGACGAGTTGCCAACTTTTTGGCCACCCTGCCTGACATGAAAGAACATCTAGACAGAATATATCATTTTATCCGTACAGGGGAGAATTCAGAAAGTATTCACGAAGCTATGGCACACAGAAAGGTCGAGATTCAAAGTATGATTTTGCAATTTATGATTAACTGTTTAATAAGAGAACAGGATTATCCTGATAAAGACAAAGACGAGATGAAAGCCCTGACTAGGTGGAGTGACAATATAGCCGAGGGAAAACATAAGACACAAGGTAGTATAGAAAGTATGTACAGGAAAATTCGTAAGGAAATTATAAGTATACACCAGAAGGAGGAAGCAAAAAGAGCAACCGAGAAAGAGAACGACTCTTCAAATGAAGAGGTAGACAGCGAGAATCCCGCCAGAATAGCGTATGTAGGTAGAACTAGATTTTCCGACAGACATTCACGTCTAGATTACAAGAAAGTGATTCCTCCTCCCGTACCAGAACAGTGTTCTCTAGAACAAGTATTCCAGGCCACCGATAAAACTCTGAAACTACGAATAGGTTATAGTGAGCTTAGTACCATGCATGAACAAGAACTAGCCCGATCAGCCGTTCGATGGACTAGTGATTCTACCACGTTTTCAGATGAAATAGTGGCCCAAACGTTTCTGAAGCTGCCCCCAGCCGAGCAGCGTCTGGTGGGTATGTATATGATCCAGCACCTCATTACACTGTATGAGGATCAGCATTCTGATCCAGGTCCTTTGTATGATGTTCTGAACGAGTTACTCCTAAACAGATGGAAAGGTCTAGGTACCGATTTAATTAGTGTCATATTAGAACAGCGCCATAAATACAGAACGTTCCTGAATCCACATTTTGTTCCTGTTCCACCCCCAGTAAGAAAATCATTCTACATAGACAGACAGAATCCGTTGCGAGAAGTACACCCAGTTAAGGGGGAGGGGGGTGAGCTCGAACGAGTATTTGTTTACACCCCTATCACGAAAATAGAACTCTTAGAAATGAAAAAGTTAATACCCTGTCACGATAAAGATCCAGCAGGGTTCCACCGTGAATTAAAAGACATGCTCCGTATGGGAGAATACACGTATCCTGATATCATCAAAATGTTAAAGGTCCTGTTGCCTGCGGGCATATATGAAAAACTTAAAGAAAAAGAATGGGAGGTGGGAGAGAAAAAGATAGATTGGACCGCATTAGAGACTGAAGATAATACACGAGTTCCAGGTACCGGTCTTGGGGATAAAGCTAAAGCATTGCCCGAATTGTTAATACAAGTCTTGCCAAGATTACTAGCCACGAAAAAGGAAGACTGGGATGCCATCTCAGCCTGTAAACAGAAACAAGACGAAGACACTAGTGATTTTTATTCTAGATTTGAGAAATTTTTCATTATTAATAGCGGCCTGAAAACAAGTAGTGAATCGTATCCACATCTTTTTGTTACCAAACTAGTTGAGAATTCTTTACCACAAGTTAAAAATCGAGTACTGAAAGTCGAAAGTACCTGGCAAGCTAATACTCCGTCACAAATGCTCCAGATGCTACAATATCACCAGAACAGAATCAGGGAGGAGCAGGAACATGAAAGGAGACGTATGAAAGACACGAAAATGAAAGTACTGGTTGCACAGTCTGTTCCACAAGACAGTCAGAAGAGGGGTCCGAATCAGACTAGTCATTCTACAGCTCCCATTAAAGGGACATGCAATTATTGTAAACAGCCAGGTCATTATATAAACGAATGTGCAGTTCTGAAACACAACATAGCTACTGGTAAAACGAAAGAGAGACCACGTCCTCCTAGACAAGAACATGTTCCGCAGAATTCTCAGCCACCGCAGAATGCACAACAGACAGTTACAGTACCGCAGCCTATAGCTGCCACACAACACGTTACACAGCAGATGTACCAGTATGCACAGTCAGAATATCCAGAATATCAGCAGTATTCATGAAACAGCCTAGAGAGGGAGGTTGGCTTGCCTCTCATCGAGATTCCTGTAGATCAAGAGGGTCCCTATGTACACAGTCAAGTATTAGGGAAAGACAGAAAGTTTCTGATTGATACAGGGGCAAGTAGGACTACCATCAGTCATGACGAGGTTCCAGGGGCTCCACTCTAGGCTCTAGAAATGTTTCCCTTGGATTTTCAGGAAAGCCTATTGTTAATGAAATATCGAAACCAGTTTCCCTAGAAGTTGGTCCATTGTCCCGAACTACAGACTTGTTACTTACGAAATCATGTCCAGAAAATTTATTAGGTATCAAGACACTGAAAGAATTAGGAGCAGTCATCTGTTGCTCCCCAGAAGGAGTGAGATTGTTTTTACGTGATTTTAAAGGTCATTATGTATTACGTGATTTTGATCCAAGATTATTGAATGTACCACAGCATTTATGGGCGCAAGGTCCAACTGATGTAGGTTGTATGCACATTACACCATATCGTGTCACTCTAAAGCAAGGTGTTGTATTACCACGGATCCGACAGTACAAATTGCCACCTGAGGCTGTAGCAGCCTTATCAAAAATTATTGACGAGCTCATTGCTCAAGGAGTAGTTGTAGAAACTGACTCCAATGTATGTAATTCTCCTATCATTCCGATTCTAAAACGTACAGATCCCAATGCACCTCCAGTTTATCGATTAGTGATTGACCTTCGAGAACTTAATAAATGTATCATACCCCAGTACCCAGTGGTTCCAGATATTTCTTCCCTATTGACTGCCATTGATTCCGAAGCTACGTTCTTTACTGTTATTGATCTCAAGAACGCATTCTTTAGTGTCCCCATTCATCCAGACAGCCAGTTTCTTTTCGGATTCTGTTTAAAAGGAAGAAGCTATAAATTCACACGAGCTCCTCAAGGTTTCACAGAAAGTCCTAGTATTTACAGTCAAGCACTTAAAAGACAACTAGACAATATTCACATGCCAACTGACACTGCCCTGCTCCAGTATGTCGATGATCTATTGATCACAGCCCGTTCTGAACGTGACTGCGAACGTGCGTCACTTACAGTCTTGTATTTCCTGGCCGAGATGGGGCACAAGGTGTCCCCTTCGAAACTGCAATTCTGTGTCCAGCAAGTGGTCTACCTTGGACACTTACTGTCCAAGAGGGGTAGGCAGTTGACACCAGACCGTATCCAGTTAATAGCACATCTTCCACAGCCCAAGACTCTGAAGGAGGTGCGAGCTTTTATCGGCCTCACTTCTTACTGCAGACAATGGATTCATCAGTACGCATATCTAGCCAAGCCACTGATACAGTTAACGACACAGGAGGCAGCCACATTGACTGTCCTCCCTTGGACCCAAGAACATACACTTGTTTTCAATGAGTTAAAGAAAGCTTTATGCCAAGCACCTGTTCTAGCAACACCAAACTACAGTAAGCCTTTTACACTTTTTGTCACTGAACGTGATGGTACTGCATTGTCTGTTCTCACACAAGATCAAGCAGGACAATACAAGCCCTGTGCTTATTTCTCTAGCACATTAGATCCGGTGGCCCAGGCTCTGCCTGCGTGCCTCAAGTCGGTTGCAGCCACAGCTCTAGCTATCAGACAGAGTGATTCCATAGTGTTAGGACACTCCCTGACAGTACAAGTTCCACACTCCGTGGAAGTTCTTTTAAACCGAACACAGACTCAACACTTGACAATTGCACGTTTAACAGGATATGAACTGACATTGTTTCAGCCACACATAGAAATCAGACGCTGCAACATTTTAAATCCCGCTACACTGTTACCTTCAGTTACTTCAAATCCTGCCACACATGACTGTGTGGAAGTTGTTAACACCATGACAAAGCCAAGACAAGACTTGACAGACATTGCATTACCTGATCCCGACCTGACGCTTTATGTGGATGGTTCATGTATGAGAACAAGTACAGGAGAACTAGTAGCCGCGTATGCAGTGACTACTGAAACTGAAGTTATAGAAACACATCGTATTGACACCCTGTCTGCTCAAGCAGCAGAGCTCGTCGCTCTGACCCAAGCCTGCATACGAGCTAAGAACCTGAAAGTAAACATATACACAGATTCACGTTATGCATTCGGAGTCGTACACGACGTTGGAGTACTCTGGCAAGAGAGAGGTTTCATGACTTCTCATGGAACCAAGATTCAGCATGGCCCCCTCATTCAAGCTCTGTTAGATGCAATACATTTACCGACAGCTATCGCTATCATGAAGTGCAAGGCACATACGAAAGTCACTGACATCATTTCCCAGGGTAACGACCTGGCAGATCGAACAGCCAAGCTTACAGCTCAGACTCGAGACATTCCAGTTAACACGACACAGACAGATATTCCAGATCAGACGACTTGTATGACAGTTAAGGACCCTACACAAGACGTACTAGATATACAGTCACATGCTACCCCAGATGAAATCAAGAAATGGTCTGAACAAGGAGGGGTCCAGACAGATCAGGGATGGTTGACGAAGGGAAAAGCCACATGGTTTCTCCCCGACTCTATGGTTCAAGTCATTATTAACACCGCACATAGTCCAGCACACTTAGGAGAAAAAGCCATGTTAGACAGTATTCAGAACCTCTGGTTTAACAAGCATTTACGAGCAGCAGCCAAGCAGAAAGTGCGTACCTGCATGATCTGTTGTCAGTTCAATCCAGGTAAAGGTGTCCCGGTGGAACAAGGTGGATTCCATCCTCCTGACCACCCTTTTGAAGTCCTCCAGATGGATTATATTCAGATGGATCGATGTCGAGGTTTCAAGTATGTCCTCGTAGTTGTATGCGCTTTATCCAGATGGACAGAAGCATATCCAGTCCCAGATTACACTGCCGCAACCACTGCCAGGCAGTTGGTTCGTGAGTATTTCCCCCGCTATGGATTACCGAGGGTCGTGTATTCAGATAACGGCCAGCCATTCTCCTCCGAACTCATGAAACAAGTATCCCTTCTGTTAGGGTACCAGTAGAAGTTCCACTGTGTACGACATCCCGAAGCAGCTGGTCTCGTAGAGAGACATAATCAGACCCTGAAAATCCGCATTGCAAAGGTATGCGCAGAGAAAGGCGTAGATTGGATGGTAGCACTGCCAGTCGCCCTTTTTTACATGAGAATGGTCGCTCACTCCCGTTCAGGTCTGTCCCCTTACGAGGTAGTTTTCAGTCGTCCCCCAAACATGTGGGGTACACCTAGGCCACGTACATT
Source organism: Lissotriton helveticus (assembly GCF_964261635.1). Lineage (NCBI taxonomy): Eukaryota > Metazoa > Chordata > Amphibia > Caudata > Salamandridae > Lissotriton > Lissotriton helveticus. The sequence continues at coordinate 853,338,446 of NC_136063.1, forward strand.
AACCGATGTTGACAGTAATATGCTGACAGATTACCTGGCTTCCTTGATGTCTGCACTACTCTCTTGTCGTTCACAGGTCGCCGCTGCCTTTCCAGACAACACCCAAGTGAAACCGCACGAGGTCATACCAGGCGACCTCGTTCTGATTAGAAATTTTGATCGTTCAAGTCCGCTGGAGCCCCGCTGGAGAGAACCAAAGCTCGTCCTGATGACGACAAGGACCGCGATCAAGGTGGAGGGCCGCAAAGGCTGGTTGCATTCCAGTCACGTGAAACGATTTCATGGACTCCGTCCAAAGACTTTTTTCAAGGACTGCCCCGTTCTCAAGGACTGCCCAGATACTGACTCTAAACTTCCCCTGTTAGAGAAAACTCCACAGCAGGAGTATAAAGAAAAGTTACGGTCTAGTAAGTCAGCCAGTTTAATTGTCTAAGTCCCTCTCGGGTGAAACGGTTAGACAGGTTCCTGACATGTATGAGATAGACCCACATAGTGAGAGAGTTAGTCGAAACTCTAAGAGAATACGTTATCGAAAGAATCTTCGAAGTCGATGCATTGTTACTCTTTTAATTTTATTATTTCTGAGTTCTACGATTACAGGCATAAGTTATGTTTTAAAATATATATTTTCCTCCTATCGTTTCACATGTACATTTTTCCTCTAATGTTACAGTAGAGCACACATTTAGTGAACTGCCTCCTCACGAGTTATCCTATCGTCTTGCCATGCGCAACAATACTTTTATCCGAATGTTACACTATTCACACCAGACTAGCAATGCCACAAATTGTTGGGTGTGTGGTCGACTTCCCCCTTTCCAGACACCGAAGGGAGTTCTGCCACTCTTTCCCTATCCATTTTCACACAATGGTTCGTGTGGAGCATGGTCCACGTTAACGTCATCCTCAAACGATATGTCCCTTCTGAATAGAACATGTTTCCCAGATAAGGAAGGTCTTTCCCATAGAACAGGGTTAGATCTAGAAAATGAAGTATATGATCTAGGTAATTATTCCTCGAATTTCATGGTTTTGAATGTTCAGTCCGAAACTACTCCAGATTTGCCTGCTATTACAGTTCTACCAGTGAAAGGCGAATTATGTGTCAGAAAGAATGGTTCAGTACATCTAGGACACAGTGATTGTACTACTGTGGTCGAGTATAGTGACAGTGGGAAATCTACTTTCAAAGCCTCACGTCATTCGTATTTTGTATGTGGTCAGACCGCATATGTACGTCTGCCCCTAGATTGGGATGGAACATGTTACATTGCCTTCCTACTGCCACCAGTTTTCCTAGCCCCATCCGATTATCACAGAAATACACATCTAGTGCACGTCAGACATAGAAGGGAGATCGAGTCCCAAATTGTCGATCAAACTGAAACTGCCTTAGAACAGTATCAAGACTTCAATAAAGGTTTCTTTTTCTTCATAGGTCCTGTCCAGAATAGTAAGCTAATACGTAGGCTAACCAGAACCCTTGAAGCAGTAGTGAATGAGACTACTTCAGCTCTAGTTAACTTAACTGAAGAACAATCTGCTATGAGATTTGTCGTGCTCCAAAATCGTCTTGTCCTTGACGTCATACTGGCCGATAGGGGTGGAGCTTGTAGAGTCATCGGATCTAGTTGCTGCATTTTCATTCCTAATAACGCACCGTCTGTTTATTCAGCTATAACCAGACTACACGAAATTGCCCATCAGTTACACCAGAATCCAGGCACCTGGACATGGTCCGGTTGGCTCTGGAGTATAATATCTGCCTGGGGATGGAAAGTATTGTCATTCCTGGGTATAGCAGTAATGATCATATTCAGTTGCTGTCTCTGTTTACAATGTGGCCCTGCGATTTGCGGCTTGTGCGCTACATCCTGTATTCCAAGTTCAAAGTCCCGTTCCAAGAAGAATCGAGACGAGCAAATGATGCTGTATGAAATGATAGATGGTATCATGAATATTAATGTTTCCTGATGGAAACGTAGGGCACAAGGAGGGAATGAGGAAAATTGAATTTTGCCTTGTCATGTGTGCCTACGTGTTCCCCATCCTATGTTATATGTGCATGATTAATATGCATATGTCCCCCTATGACCGAATAAAGACGCAATTATAGTTGTGTCCAACGTTAGTATGTTAGTTATCCAGTCCCCGTGTAAGCAACAAGTATTAGGCCTATGTTGCCAACGTTTTACATTATGCACGTTAATTCATCGAATTGTCCCCGTTTCTAGGCCTCAAAGGGCCTGAACACCAGATTCAAGCTCCAGTCTCCTGAACCCACTCTGAGGAGCGATGCAGCCCCCACCTGCATCCCTGACCCTTTGCTTACTTCCTGCCGCGCAGCGCGGTGCCCGGCCTGGCTCTGTCTGCCCGCCTGCCAAGAATATGTTATGCCTACAGTTATCAGTTCAGCTCTCCGTCTTCACATTCCTAAGCTAACGAACCGCATAAACATCTTCAGCTATAGTCTAGTCTTCCTGTCTCCATGCAATAGAATTACGGTATTAATATCCATAGAAGATTCATAGCACACGCAATACATGAAGAATATATGCATGCACCCGCCTTAGTGTCAAGTAGCCTTTGCTCTGATGACTTTTAGATTCTATCAACATGTACTCCAAACACAAGATACCAGATATGCTATAGGTACATGTCGCCCTGACATTCCAGACTTTAGTCTCCTCTTCTAGTGCTAGAAGTCAGAGCCCCAAGCTCTCCCCAGTTACACGTCATGGCCCGTTTGCGCGCACCACTAGGTTAAAGGTTCCAGCTGCCCAGGTAGCCCCCTCCATGTATCCACCCATTTATGACACTTCTGTGACGTTCTCATCACATGTCTTCGTGCACGCCCTGTGCACGCCTTCTTTTTACGCCCATGAGTTCTTATCTTACGTTTGTCACTTGTTACGCCTACTGTATGCAATGTAATTGTACTGTTTTACTATATATATCATGTAATGTTAATGAGACGTTGCAGCTGCCATTCCATGCCATTCTATTTCAGGCTGTTCCGATCCTGTCCCTTCCCTTGTGCCTGATTAAAGCCTGTTCAACTCAGATACCCCGGATCCTGCCTCTTATTTATTGAGCTATCTGTATTATTTAATGCATAGAAAAATAGTACCGGTAATTAATTATTTATTTACCACAGTTGAGTCACGTCCAGTCGGCACTGAAATAGTGACACTGTTAGGGAAATGATCACTACTAATATCGTCTCCAGTACAAAATGTAAGCATCTCATCCTTCATATGATTAGAAATCAAAATGAAATCGATTAAGGTGTTACAGCCCCTGCCATGAAAGGTAAGGGAGAAATCAATTGGGGGTTAAACTAATTCGTTCGCAAACCCCAGTCCTAGGGTAAAAAACTTTTCATTTAAAATGCTCCCAGCACTGGAGTGAGCGAAATGCGTTAAAGGTCTTCCGCCCTCATCCACAATACCACAATTTGAATTTGTATATTCATTACATAAAGTAATGTTAAAATAGCCGCCCCAAATCAATTTAACAGGGAGGGAGGAACAACTGTTCCGGTGCTCATCTAGAGCAGAGGTTATCCTATTTACCATTTTCACAAAATCAAGTGGTGACAGATTGTTATAGGAATTTACCAGAAAATATGTATGCCCTTGGTTCACTGAGAGTTTAATTATCTGATAATTGTCTTCAGTTGTAATTTCTACGATTTTCTTAAATGAAAGGGTATTAGATACATATACTGATAAGCCTCCCTTAGGCCTACCAAAAAGAGAAGGGCGTGCGCTTGAATGATACAATCTATACCCCTGAAGGTGGATAGCAGTAACTGACCATGTTTCCTGGCAGCATACTATATTGTGATTTCTAATTATTTCTAGCCAGTTAGGTTGGTCGACTTTAGAGCGCAAGCCTGTAATGTTCCAAAATAGGATAGAAAGGATCAAGCTACTAGATGATGGTACCTTGGGGGGAAGATGCGGTTGTTTGGAATGGATTTGAGTTTCCGCAATTTGCCCCTGAGACAGCATAGAAGGATCTTGTAATAAATTACAGGGCCCTTCAGTCAAAACACTATTATCCATGGCCTTATTTGGAAGGTCGCTGGTGAGAGGAAAGCTACCACAGTGATCCTCAGATAGAAAGACCTTTTGGGGTATGGTCGACCTGTCTGGGAGGCACGAATTGAAATTATCCAGAAGGGTTGGGGAGGTTATTAGTCATTCAATATCATCTAAACCTGACAGAATGTTAAAGCGATTCTGTGTGGGAATCAGAAATGGTCTTGTTGTCGGTTGATGATTAAAGCTGCCTTCCCGGGTAGAAAAATGATTCCATAGTGAGGAATCATTCTGATATTGAAAAGTAGGTCTATAGTGATCAGCCTGATGTAAGGGTAGGGGCCTAAAGAAAGCATCCTGATGTAGGGATAAAGGTCTAAGGTGATCATCTCGTTGATCAAGTTGAGGCCTGGAGCAATTGGCCTCACGATGGAATAAGGGTCTAATGTCGTCATCCTGATAATGGACCAGCGGCCTGGGATTAATGGGGTTGATCATGTTTCTAGGATAAAAGTGGGTCAAATCACGTGCTGTGATTGCATTACTGCCGTTGGGAGGAGACCAATCTAAAATATAACTGACTGCCCTTGTATCTCTAAAATGTATTATAATGATGTCCCCCGTGATATTCTTTGTGCTAGGACCTAACCAGGGAAGGCGCCTAACATGTAGAATTTCGCCCTTCACAGTTGGAGGAAGTGGTCGATTTTTCCTAAGCCAAAATATGACTTTGTTCTTCAGCTGGTTTTGGTTTTCAATTTTACTGTCTTTACCATCCTCCAATACCGGAACTCCCATGAGCACCACCACAAGCGGAACTGCTTCCGGAGGCAGTTCCACGTTGCACCTCTTAGGAGTGGGTGGCCTCACAGAAACCTCATGAGCGGTAGTTTTATTAAGATTTCCCGATGGATAAGGCTTTCCACCATCCTGAGCCACTTTATCACTGCTTTTCTCCTTTAGCCGTGATGTTTGGGGGGGCATTGGTTTTTGGGTATTCGGATTAGTTTGATTTGTGGTTTTAGTCACCCTTGGAACAATAACATTTGGGGGCGATACGATAGTTGTAGACACCAATGAGGGCACTAAAACACCCCTAACTCCTTCTTTGATTTCATTGATTGCCTGTTCTAAATTCCCCAGTTGTTGGCCTATTTTTTGTAGTCTCTCTACCAAGGGCAATGTGAGTGACCTAACTAGTTTTTCAATACTTCCCATTCAGTTAATACCAAGTGGATCTAATAATGGGAAGGGAGATTCAATAGATGGTGCGGGTAGTGTAGGTGCATCTGATGTGAGGCTCCTAAGTTTGGCACAATCAATGTGACTGACTTTGTTTGTCTGTGATCTACTGCCCACCTTTTTCCTTCTTGCGGTCGTGGGTTTTTGGAAGATCTGTTACGTTTTTTAGCAGGCTCAACCACGGGTGACGGTAAAGCTACCAAAACTCCCGCCTCTTGCGTCATATTACCTGAAGAGACAGAGAGATTTATGAGCAGGTCATTATTTGGGTCGGGAGGAGGGGTGATGTCGGGTGGAGGGGTGATGACTTGAAGGAGTAGTGGAATACTATCTCCGAACGAGGCTTCAATACCCTCACTTTCGCAATAGATACTAGGAAGTGGGGACAGGGCTAGCTGTAGCGGACCCAGAGCAGAACGCTTGTTCTTAATTAGCTCAACAGAGCGACGTCTCTCGGCCCGTCGTTCAGCAAGTGCGATGTCCCTGTCTGTTCCTGCAACAGCCCTGATAAAGTAGTTATCTAATGTCCCTTGTTTTACTCCTCCACCCCCTAATGATGTTACCATGGGGGCAGGTGAAGTCATTGTGTCAACTTAATGAAATGGATACCTAGGCAAAGTACACGATAACAATGATATATTCACAGACCTAACTGTTCACACATTTCACAGTGCCCAAATAGCTAAATGTGTCATGTAAAAACATAGGTAAATCCCGCTACTGGAAAACAGATACACGATCTAAGAGTCACTCACACCTCGCCGAAAATTACACATCTAAGGGGGGCCCGGTCCGGGCTCTTCCGGGTTCTGAGGGCCTAAGAGGGCCCGCCCTTTGCCTGGGCTTAGCCCCGGGCTTCGGCCCGCGCGCGTCCCGCGAGCGCGAGCCCCTGGTCACTGAAGTAGGAGGAGTAGATGGGGGCGGGAAGAGGACCAGCTGTGGCAGATTAAGCTACGCACTGCCCGCTGGTCCTCGCAGTCCCGCTCAGTTCCCGAAACAGTCTTTTTGCAGCCCTGACAGCAGAGTCTCATCACGCGAGCGGCACCCGCAGAGCGGGGGACGCGAGAAGTGGGCTTGGCGTGGGCAAAGAAAAACGCACAGCAATCCGGTGAAACGGCTCCCTCAGCACAACGCAGTACAAGAATTGTCCGTCAGTGTTTGTCATCACCCCACATCCCCAAGCATATACTGCTGCATCAAGACTACACATCTGACACCACCCTGCCCTACAGCTCCCTTTATGGTGACTTACTACAACATTGGAACCACCAAACAGCCGGGGGTACTGTGCCAGCACCTCGTCCACAAGGACATCCAGCTCATCACTCGTGAATGGACTGGCACGGATATTATCTGTTCTTGACATCCCTGTGGATATGGCAGACCTGTGGTGGAAGTGATTTCTGAGGGGTCCCAGGCAGCAGGCTCTTGAAGCAGCAGCAGGACAGGGTCCCAGACAGCAGGCTCTTGAAGCAGCAGCAGGAGAGGGTCCTAGGCAGCAGGCTCTTGAAGCAGCAGCAGGAGAGGGTCCCAGGCAGCAGGCTCTTGAAGCAGCAGCAGGACAGGGTCCCAGGCAACAGGCTCTTGAAGCAGCAGCAGGAGAGGGTCCCAGGCAGCAGGCTCATGAAGCAGCAGCAGGAGAGGGTCCCAGGCAGCAGGCTCTGTGAGCAGTGGAAATGTGAGGCTCACTCCCACAGATGTATAGCCTCCTGGGGTCGTTTGGAAGCTTAAAAGCTGCTACAATTGGTTGTCCGTGTCTGCCTTATTAAAAAGCATCCAATGACCACCTCCGCGGTAGCGGAGCACACCTATCACGATGTTCAAATCTGCATCATGCCACCGCGGTCAACGCTGCCATTGGCTCTATGCAATGCTCCACGGCGGTGACGCACCGCGGGTGCCCAGGGTGCGCTACCGTGATGGTGCATCATTCAAAAGCATCCAATGACCGCCTCCGTGGTAGCGGAGCACACCTACCGCGATTTTCAAATCTGCATCATGCCACCGCAGTCAACGCTGCCATTGGCTGTATGCAATGCTCCACGGCGGTGACGCACCGTGGGTGCCCGGGTTGCGCTACCGCGATGGTGCATCATTCAAAAGCATCCAATGACCGCCTCCACGGTAGCGGAGCACACCTAACGCGATTTTCAAATCTGCATCATGCCACCGCGATCTTCGCTGCCATTGGCTGTATGCAATGCCCCATGGCGGTGATGCACCACCGGGGCCAGGCGGTAGGTACCGCGATTCATGCAGCGGAGCATACCCACCGCCATATACACATGTCCATATGGCAATGGCTACCGCACTTGTGAAGGGGGTGGTGCTGGGGTCACACCGCAGGGGACCGGCGGTAGGTACCGCGACTCATGCGGCGGAGCATACCCACCGCCATATACACATGTCCATATGGCAATGGCTACCGCACTTGTGAAGGGGGTGGTGCTGGGGTCACACCGCAGGGGACCGGCGGTAGGTACTGCCATTTTCGTACCCATTGCTGTGTATGTCAATCAAGGACACTGTATCCGCACCCTGCAGCAACATGGTGAAGGGCACATCATTGTACACACGATGCCACACAGCCATGTCATCCACAGGTGGACGCACGTTCAGTGTGAGACACTTTGGCCTTCAGCCATTTTAGTTTGAAATATGATGGCTGATGATGATTGACAGACTTTAGCTGGTGTAAATGATGTCGTGACGTTTAATGTGTTGTGGGTCAGTGCAGACCTTGACCTGGCTGGTGTGACTGCATTGTATCGGACAAGACTTGTGCATTCACAACTGCTCATGCACACAACCGGAAGTGTCCCTGCTACTGTGATCATTGTGTCAATGAATGTGTTCCGACTTTACATGATGCATTGAGGTGTGGCAGGTACAGCAGATGGGTATGATAGACATGGTAAGTCACAATACATTGGAGGGTCTTGCTGCACCTTGTCTGCACATGTGAATTGTTCATCCATTAAATCCACATTCACAATCCCGGATGTGTTTGTGGCACTTGTGTATTGTCAGTGGAGAGGCGTGCCCTCTGTGTGTAGCTATTGGCCAGCCATGTAACCTGATGTGCCATGCATCTCTCTGGCACTCGTTTTTTTCCCATGACATCATTGATGCTTAGTGCTATGCCCATCTCATGATGCTTGTCACTGACATATTCATTTCACTCCTCAACTAGGAGGAGGCCGAATCTCCTACGTCACCTGACAGTGCTGGAGGACATGGAGAATGAGGCAATCATCAGGAAATTTAGGCTGGACAGACCAACATTGAAGATCCTGTGTGATCTATTGGAGCCCCACCTGCAGCATCGCCGTCACTATCCTACGGCATTCACACCCACCTACAAGGTGATGGCAGCACTCCACTTTTTTGCGTCTGGTTCCTTCCAGGAGACCGTGGCTAACGCTGGGGGGATGTCGCAGCCCATGTTCAGCATGGTGCTGAGGGATGTTCTTGGGGCCATGATGCTATATCGCAATCGCTACATACATTTCCCCGGGGGACGTGAATTGGCTGCCGTGAAGGGTGACTTCTATCCCCTTGGGCGCATCCCACATGTAGTCGGTGCCATCGATTGCACCCATGTAGGTCTGGTGGCACCGCAGGCAACGGAGGACATTTATCGGAACCGCAAACACTACCACTCCATGAATGTGCAGGTGGTGTGTGTCAGGTTTATCTCCACGGGAACCAGTAGATGCACTAATGGTTCCACCTCCAAATGTCACCAACACCCTGATGTGAATATACAGGGTGTTCGAGCCATTAGGCGAGGGAAAAAATAACAAACTAAAATAAAAAACAAAGGAAGGGAAAAGGAAAGGGCCAGCAGGGAAGGGACACCTGTAAGGACAAAAGACACCTTCTGTAAACACTATGTTAAAACGAAATGCTACTCTCATAAAGTCTCGCTAAACATGCATCAAGAATACCTGCTTATAAGAAAAGAAAAGACCCTCGATAATGAGCCAATCTAGTCACTCCAATACTGCCATTGGATTCCCACATGGCAACACAGTGGGCATGATGTATTTGGGGGTCCATTGAGCCAAAAGAAAGAATGAGTTTCAATAGGACCAAACCAGTTCCCAGACGAAGAGCTGAGGATACGGAAGTGTGTAGGAGGCAAGAACCACAACACTCCGCCCCTCAACACCACTGTTGAAGATTACACTCTCTACAAACAATGAAGATAAACAGCAACGCGTAGTTGCGTCCACCACGGCGTTCTGTTCTCTTACAGAACACCAGTCTCAACGTAATACACGGTAACGCGTAGTTATTTCACTACCGCGCTTCGCTACTGAGTTCAGGGTTTATTTAGAAATAGAACATTGCCAGGAATTCACGGTAACGCGTGGTTTCGACCACCACCGCGCTCCGCGACTATAACTACTGCCACCAACTTCTTGACTACACAAGCGGCAGTCCTTGGAATGATACTATCCTCGTATCATCGTAAAAATACAAATCAAAACCCGGAAACATGCCACCGCCAGCCGCGGTCGAAAGTGTACCCGGTAACAGTTTAAAGGAATCGGGAGAAAAGTCTTACCGCTGCCGGGGAAATCAGCGCGCAAACAAAGGAACTCCCCTGACGAGAGGCTCCTACCTCAGAATCACAGATACCTCAAAGTGCTCCGTGTCTTAGGAAACAGGAACTGGCGTGCAGAGAGACTGCTCTCACGCCGGGGACGAAAACAGGAATAACACACACCCGGAAGCGTGTCTCCTCCTCTGAAGTACTTCCTGAGGAGATACAGGAAGGATCATGGGAAACGTAGTTTCATGGCTATGCAGGCGCAACACGGCGGATCCTGACAGTGTGCTTTGAGGACATGACCATATCACATGTGTGTGCAAAGTATCCCGGTTCGGCCCATGATTCGTACATCATGAGGAACAGCATGGTGCCACGGATGATGGAGAATCTGCATCCCAAACATACCTGGATTGTGGGTGAGTATCACTACTGCTATGGCGTGCTGTGTGTCACTTGCTGGACTCTGGCTGTACAACATTGCAATGTGTGTTTGTCATTCACAGGTGACTCAGCATATCCCAGTCAGCCATGGCTGTTGAGCCCACTCCGTAATCCCCGGACACCAGCAGACATCCGCTACAATGCGGCCCATGGCAGGACCCGACGGGTAATCGAGCGGACTTTCCCCCTGCTGAAGTCAAGGTTCCGGTGCCTTGACAGGACCGGAGGTGCACTGGCATACTTGCCTGGGAAGGTGTGCAAGATCGTTGTGGCATGCTGTATGCTGCACAACCTGGCCATCCAAAGGGTGGTCCCCCTGCTCATGTACGATGGTGAGGAACCAAGACCACCACCTGCTCAGGGACCTGATTACAGTGATGAGGACAGTGGAGAGGAGGAAGGAGTTGACCAGAGCCAGCAGCTCATAGAACGCTACTTCACTTGAAGGTGGGTGACGAGGTACAATGTGTACATTGTGTGGTGTGGTTGATTTTGTTGTGAATGGATATGCACGGATGTCACCGATAGCACATGTTCTGTCACCTATGTGTGGTTTTGGTGACAGTGACGTTCCGTACGGAGCTGTAAGCTGGACCGTATTTGTGCACATCTGCTAGACATTGTGTAGTATGCCTGTGATGTCTTGGATATTTTTTGGTGCAGTGATGTGTGTGTGTTGCCACAATGAGACCAGTGACTGTTGTTATGTTGTGTCTCCCTAGGTGCTAGAGAGTGTTCCTGCCCTGCATACTGTACAACATTTGTACACATCATGGACATTATCAACAATGTAAATACTGCGCTATAGAATTCACTACACAAAAACTGGTGCATCAGGTATTTTATTTTGTGAGTGGACATGTGATTGGTGCGCTAATATTTACATGAAGGTGCAGAATGAGCAGTGAGTTGACAGTCCTGTTCAATGAGATGCAAGAGTAGACTCCACATGGATGTGGTGACCCAGTCCAACAGAGAGGTGCCATTGCCAAAGCAATGTGGGGAAAGAAAGTCCAAACAGTGAATGCAGTTGGGAAGAGGGATGTCTTCACGGCTGGCTCCGTGACTGGCGTGTGGCAGGTGCTTTGGCTCCAGAGACTCCCAGGCTCTTCTTTGGACGCCCCTAGATCTTTTTGGCGGTGGGGGGCCTGCTGAATGGCCAGCGGCGTCAGAGGACTCGCCCCTCTCTGTTGGCGCAGGGGAGGATGGAGCACTGTCATCCTGCGGAGCAACTGAAGGGGATGGAAGTGGTGGTTGGGACACAGGCCTGTCCCTCTGCAACGCCACTTGCTGGCCCATGAGGTCCACCATCTGTCCCAGGCGGTCATCGATGGAACTCATCAGCAGGATGAGCTCCCTTAATAGTTCATCCGACCGGCCACTTTGTCCCTGGACCTCTTGGTAGGCCTGCACAACCCTGGTGAAGTGGTCCAGGGATGGTGTCCACTCCTCCCGAGGTATGGTGGTGACCCTGGCCCACCCACCTGCTCTGCTGCCACAGACCTCTTCCCTCGCCACTGGGGGGCCACGCACTCTCTCCCTGCCCTCCACAGGTGTTGCTGTGGGTTGGTCATCCCTAGGGACAGGGAGGGTGCTGCAGGTGGTACTGGTGGTACTGGTGGTGTTGGTGGCAGTGGCAGTGGTGGCGGTGGTGGTTGCGGTGGAGGCAGAGGCCATGACAGCAGGGCTCTGCTGCGTTGTTGTAGCAGCAGAGGTGGTGGTGGTGGGGAGGATGGAGGCCTGGGACCTCTGTGTCTGTGGCACACCAGATGGGCCGGGCTGGAGCTCATCATCCAGACTGTCCTGGGAGTCCACATCTGAGAGTCCATGTGTCGGGGGTGGAGACTGGCTCTGCTGGTCGTTGGTGTGCTCCTCAGCAGTGAGTTGTTCATCACCTGTGGAGTAGATGGGGAGTGTTCAGTGTTTGTGTCATCTGCGTATCATCATTTGTCTGTACACTAGTTATATATGCCATCATCAGTAGTACATTTCATGGCAACACCGTCTAACATTTCATAGTGTAGAGGGACATCATGTTGTCATACATGTTGAATGTCAATGCATTGCGTGCAATTGTTGTTGTTTTCTGGATGCAGGTCCCCCACACACACTTCAAGAAGAATTACGTTAGGTACGTACCTGTTAGGTGAGTGTGCAGGGTGCAATGGCTGACACATGCTTCTGGGTGGGGGAGCCCTCCATGCTGCTGGGGTGTGGGCCAGGGAGTATGCTGGGAGTTGTGATACAACCCTCCCACCCCAAAACAGTGCTCCAATACAAGATGGCTACCAACCTGTAAGTCTGTTTGTCAGATAGTGCAATGGCTTACACATGCTCCTGGGTGGGGGAGGCCTCCATGCTGCTGGGGTGTGGGCCAGGGGGAATGGTGGGAGCAGTGAGACTGGCCTCCCACCCCATAACAGAGCTCCAATACAAGATGGCTACCAACCTGTACGTCTGTTTGTCAAACAGTGCAATGGCTGACACATGCTCCTGGGTGGGGGAGACCTCCATGCTGTTGGGGTGTGGGACAGGGGGAATGGTGGTTGTAGTAGTGCAGGCCTCACTCCCTCCCTCCCTCCCACACACACCCTCCCAGTGAAGATGGCTACCAACCTGTAAGTCTGTTTTTTAAACAGTGCAATGGCTGACACATGCTCCTGGGTGGGGAGACCTCCATGCTGCTGGGGTGTGGGAAAGGGAGTATGCTGGGAGTTGTGATACAACCCTCCCACCCCCAAACAGTGCTCCAATACAAGATGGCCACCAACCTGTAAGTCTGTTTGTTAAACAGTGCAATGGCTGACACATGCTCCTGGGTGGGGGAGGCCTCCATGCTGCTGGGGTGTGGGCCAGGGGGAATGGTGGGAGCAGCGAGACTGGCCTCCCACCCCATAACAGATCTCCAATACAAGATGGCTACCAACCTGTAAGTCTGTTTGTTAAACAGTGCAATGGCTGACACATGTTCCTGGGTGGGGGAGGCATCCATGCTGCTGGGGTGTGGGACAGGGAGTATGCTGGGAGTTGTGATACAACCCTCCCACCCCAAACAGTGCTCCAATGCAATATGGCTAGTAACCTGTAAGTATGTTTGTTAAACAGTGCAATGGCTGACACATGCTCCTGGGTGGGGGAGGCCTCCATGCTGCTCAGCTGTGGGCCAGGGGCTATGTTGTGAGTTGTTGTACAGACCTCCCTCCCCCATACAGGCCTCCTAAGCAGGATGGCTGGCTATATGTTGGGTGGGGATGGACAGTGTAATGGTGTTTGGGTATTGCAAGGAAGTAAATCTCATTGTGGTGGTTGTCATTTGTTTGTTCTTACCAGCCTCCGCTCCCCCGGCTACTCCTTTGAGACTCTCAGGAAGCAGGATGGCAAGCACCTTCTCCTCCCATGGTGTGAATGGCTTCGGTGAGATGGGAGGGCCACTGCCAGTCGCGTTTGCCAGCGTCCATTTCTTGCTCCTCCTCTCCTTAACAACCCTCTTGAGATCATGCCACCGCTTCATGATCTCCTTCTTGGATCTTGGGGTGGCCCCTACTGCATTCACCCTTTGGACTATCCTTTCCCACATTTGTGTCCTGGTGGCTAATGGTGTCTGGTGGACCAGGCTACCAAATAGTTGTGGCTCTACTCTTACAATCTCGTTGACCATGACTGTCAACTCACTCTCGGTGAATTTGGGCATTTTTTGTGCTGCCATGGTGTGTGGGGGTTGAGGTGTTTGTGGGTGCAGGGGTGTGGGGGTGCAGGGGTGTGGTGCTGATGTGTGAGGTGTGTTGTGTGATGGGGGTTTGTTTGAGATAGTGTGATTGTGGTGTTGATGGTGGTGGTGGGTGGGTGTGTGTGCTGTGCTCTTTTGTCTCTCCTGTCAGGTGTGGTGTATGGCCTTCTCTTCTGGAGTGATGCAAAGGATTGTGGTCAGTGAAGGGGGTGGCTTTGTACTCAGCTCTGTGGGTGTGTCCAATTGGATTCTGGTTGTCAGGTGTGTTTTGGGAGTGGTTCTGTGGTTTTGTATTTTAATTTAGTTATTTATGTTTATGTGTATGTGTGTTGTATATTTTGGGGGCTGTGCTACTTTGTTTATGCCATTTAGGCATCACTGCGGTGTTTTTACATCGACCGCCATGCTTTTCATATTCGTCCGCTGCTGTGGCTTTGCTGCTGCTTGACCGCCAATTCTCCCATTCATTGCTGGGTGCGACCGCGGCTGTCGGTGTCGGCGGTTCCGTCCGCGACACCCTCGGGGATATCGTAATTTCCCGTGCGGTGTGTCCGCTTTCCCTGCGGTGGGTTGTGCCTTTTCTGCTGCTTATCCGACCGCCGCGGTCGTTTTTTTCCTGTCTCCTCCCGCGTCGGATGGCTTTGCTTGGCCCGCTACCGCCGCAGTCGGTCTTTTGTGGCGGTTGTTCCTAATGCGGCGGTCGGTTTTTCCGCCTCCACGGCGGGCGGTTAGTTTCCGCCTCCATGGCGGTCGGGGTGGTTTTCCGCCCGCTTTCCTAATGTGCCCCTAAGTGTCAAGAGTGGCAGCTCCCTGTAATACAACACAGCATGTATAATAGGTGTGCTGCTTTGTGTGAAACTTTGATGCATCTGCCACCTGGAGTCACTCTTTTTTGCCTTGTGGATCACAAGGAAGCTACACATTGCAAATACATTTTGATATTGATATGTACTTTAACAAAGTTACCTACCTACAAGGCTTTGATCTCCACTCTCAGCAGGTCCAGCACATCAGCTTCCTGGGCAATGACATCTACCCAACAATGCTTAAGCTGGGAAATGGAGCATCCCGCGCTGGTCACCGTGCACAAATACCAAAGATCCTTCGGATCTTGGGCTCTGTATCCTTTGCTGACCCTTCCCCCTGCAGTCAACATCAGCGGCAGGACATGCTTTACCAGCCAGATGACTCAGCCAACGTCTTGCTCTGTGAAGTTGTTCCCTCTCCCCTTCTCAGACATGTATATATTAGCTAGGGGTGGGTGGAATTTGCGTAGTCGCGCTACGGAAAGCTCCGCGAAACTGTAAAAAATCTACGCAGGCACGCAAAGGTTCAGCGAACACGCAGAATTGCTTGTTCCGCCCGTTTGCAATGCTTTTTTCCTGTTCTCAAATGCTGTTTGCATGCTCAGGGAGAAATATCTTGCGAACAAACATTTTGAAAGCGTGAACAAGCAAACAATTCTGCGAAGTCGCAGATCGCAGATTTTTGGCCAATTCCGCGCTCTCCGTGGAACGTAAAATTACCCAAAATCAGCAAATTCCACAAGCAGAACGGAATTTACCGCCCAGGCCTAATAATAGCACAAGCCCTACCTATCCTTATCCCATCAAACAAAAAAATCCTTTAACCCATAGCTATACCTAATTAACTATTACCCCAAAAAAGACAAACACCCAACAATACAAATACAATTACACTTACAAAAAACAACACTCAGTGAGACTACACTGTTATACAGCTTCTACTTTCTCTGTAGGAATTGTGCGTTAGTCAGACAACTTAAACATTTCGATGGTGTAAGACTAATCAGATGCACACCCTCAGGATATGATGTCTGTTAGTCCCTCTAGCACACTGCACAGCCATATGTACACTTAAACATAAGAAGGTAACAAATAGATTGTACAACCTCAGAACATAACAACACTGACTCCCCAAGGAATCATGGTAACAGAACTAGAATCTTTTCGCTCGGTCCCTCATGCATACCCAAAGAGATATACAAGAAGTACGCAACAAAGTATTTCAATATTTATAGAAGCACTGTGATTCTTATATAAAATATATCTGCTGCAATGAATAATAGACTCATATTGATGAGAGTTATTACCATCACAAGCACAGTGAAAAGGACAAACAATCCCATTATTGTGCTAAAGCAGTATATATATGCTGGCATAAAAGTAGTGGGTATAGTCTATTCTTACTATGCGCTCCCCAGCCTCTTTGCCCAAGGCAGGTGATCTGCCAAAATCTCGTAATGGATAATCTAACTCCCCATTACCTGAGGATAAGGGTCTTCAGGGGCCCGTCTTGGTCACAATTTCGACATCCCTCCTCGCAGAGGGAAACAGGAACAGCTGAGCTGGAATTCTGATAAGCATCAACCTCACAGTGAGAGCAGAGTGCTCCTCTAATTTGAACATGAAAATGCTCATGTCTATATAATAAAACAGATCCATGCTACCATGCCGAGACCTCAGCCTGGCTGTCATTGTTTATCCTCTAATGATAGCCATTTAGCCTACTGGATGATTAAAAAACAACAGCATTTGAGCAGTGAACTTTTGGTGTTGTCATACTGTGTCTACAAAGTTATAATGTAAGCAAATTTGGTTTCTAAGAATCATATCCTGCACAGTCACACAAGCAAATGTGTGCCAAAGTTGGATCACTGACATAATATTGATTACACAAACATAGAACTACAAAAATATCGAGGAAAATATATAGAATGAAAAAATATTGAATTCCTGTCTCCAAACAGGTAAGTACAAAAATATCGAATCAAAAATATTGTTGTAAAAAATATAGTTGTCAAAATATCAATTTTTTTAAGTCTTAAAAGTAATTGAAAATTAATGAAATAATTAATATAATTAATTTAAACATACTTAAAATACTTAAATAACCTTAAAATTAATAAATAATTAAAGTAGGTTAAAAAAATACATATATATATACATATTAACGTAATATTAATAAAAAAATTCAATAGTTTTTACCATACGATAGCGGGAGAGTAAAATTTACTATTACAACTCTAGTAAATGCAACAGTAGGGAAAGCGTTGGATAGCGTAGGGGTAAAAAGTAACTATTACCACTCCAGTGAGTGCAACAGTAGGGAAAGTGTTGGATAGCGCTGGGGTAAAAATTACTATTCCCACTCCAGAGAGTGAAACAGTAGGGAAAACATTATTTAGCGTAGGGGTAAAAATTACTATTCCCACTCCAGATAGTGCAACAGTAGGGAAAGCGTTGGATAGCGTAGGGGTAAGAAATACTATTCCCACTCCAGAGAGTGCAACAGTAGGGAAAGCGTTGCTTAGCGGGAGGGTACAAATTATTATTCCCACTCCAGTGAGTGCAACAGTAGAGAAAGCGTTGGATAGGGGGAGGGTAAGAATTACTATTCCCACTCCAAAGAGTGCAACAGTAGAGAAAACGGATAGCGTAGAGGTAAAAATTACTATTCCCACTCAAGAGAGTGAAACAGTAGGGAAAGCGTTGGATAGCATAGGGGTAAAAATTACTATTCCCACTCCACAGAGTGCAACAGTAGGGAAAGCGTTGGATAGCGGGAGGGTAAAAATTACTATTCCCACTCCCGTGAGTGCAACAGCAGGGAAAGCGTTGGATAGGGGGAGGGTAAGAATTACTATTCCCACTGCACAGAGGGCAACAGTAGGGAAAGCAGTGGATAGCGTAGGGGTAAAAATTACTATTCCCACTCCAGAGAGTGCAACAGTAGGGAAAGCATTGGATAGCGGGAGTGTAAAAATTACTATTCCCACTCCAGTGAGTGCATCATTAGAGAAAGCGTTGGAAAGGGGGAGGGCAAGAATTACTATTCCCACTCCAAAGAGTGCAACAGTAGAGAAAACGTTGGATAGCGTAGGGCTAAAAATTACTATTCCCACTCCAGAGAGTGAAACAGTAGGGAAAGCGTTGGATAGCGGGTGGGTAAAAATTACTATTCCCACTCCAGCGAGTGCAACAGTAGGGAAAGCGTTGGATAGGGGGATGGTAAGAATTACTATTCCCACTCCAAAGAGGGCAACAGTAGGGAAAGCGTTGGATAGCGTAGGGGTAAAAATTACTATTCCAACTCCAGTGAGTGCATCAGTAGGGAAAGCGTTGGATAGTGGGAGGGTAACAATTACTATTCCCACTCCAGTGAGGGCAACAGTAGGGAAAGCATTGGATAGCGTAGGGGTAAAATGTACTATTCCCACTCCAGTGAGTGCAACAGTAGGGAAAGAATTGGATAGCGGGAGGGTACACATTACTATTCCCACTCCAGAGAGTGCAACAGTAGGGAAAACGTTGGATAGCGTAGGGGTAAAACCTACTATTCCCACTCCAGTGAGTTAAACAGTAGGGAAAGTAATGATTTAATATATTAATAAAACATGTATGTACTAATTAATTAATTAGAAATACAAATAAATATTTGTTATTAAAAATCAATTATCTATTCATAATTAATTAACAACTAATTAATTTTCAATAACAAAAAACTAATTATTAATACAAATTAATACCACCTAATTCATTAACAGTAAATTAATTATCAATACACAAAAAGTATTTTTAATATGCAATTAATTACAATTACATTTCTTCCCACCCAATTCCCCTATAAACCCACAACCTGCTACAGAAAATAAATTAATACAATGATCATAATTATCAAATAATTAATTAATAAAAATAAATTAACAATTAATACAAATTAATTACCAATTAAAATGTATTAACAATAAATTAAAAATGAATACCAATAAATAAATAAAAAATATGTACTTAATTACAATTAAATTACTTCCCACCATATTCCCCTATAAACTCACAACCCGCTACAGAAAAAAAAACCATTGACATAATTATGAATTAATCAATTAATAAAAATGAATTACCAATTAAAAAAGTAATTAACAATAAATTCAAAATAAATACCAATACATAAATACAAATATTTAATTAATTACAATTAAATTACTTCCCACCCTATTCCCCTATAAACCCACATCCCGCTACAGAACTAAAAAGCAAAATTAAATAAAAAATAATTAATAATTGTTAAAAATTTATATTTCATTTAATATATTTAAATTACTTTCCACCCTATTCCCATATTAACCCACAACCCGCTACAGAATTAAATTACGCAAAAATTAAATAACATAAAATACATTACTTAAAAAAAAGTAAACATACATTACAAAAATAATATACACTTTTCACACATATACCAACATACAAAACACTTTAAAAAATTGATATTATAAAAAATTCGATATATTTTAATGCCTATATTATATACTTCGATATTTTAAACTTCAATATTTTAAACTTCGATATTTTGACAATCGATATTACTTACCTTCAATTCGATATTTTTAACAACTATTTTATGTCCATTCGATATTTAGTCCATTCTATATTTTTAATTCGATATTATGTCCATTCTATATTTTTACTTCGATATTATGTCTGAATACCGCCAAAGTCAATGTGTAGTAAAAAGGCAAATTAACTTATGAAATATGTAAGTAAAATGGCAGTCTTTCTCCTCAGGACTAACACAGCCACATGACAACACAAAATATGGTTCACAGGAATAGAGAAGACACAGACTACACCAAAAGCAACCAAAGACTTTTCAAAACTTGCACAGCACTCCTCAAACCACCAGCACCAACCAACATTTACACTTCTTTACTTCCTGGTATGAAGCCATACCCATTGAATCATGTCTTGGGTGTGACAGTCAAGTTCTCAACATTTGCATCGATTTTTCGGATTCATTGCTACACAAATGTACTTTGCATGATGCACTGCACAGTTGCACTTATGCAGCAATGCTAAGGGCCATGCAAAGGCGGTGGGAGGTCGGTTTTGATCCATGCAAAAGAGGCGATGTGCCACATCTGACTTGCGCAATAGAGGCGATCAGCTAGTTCGACAGATTATGCATGGCTTCTGCTGCGGCAAACACCTTAGGCCCATTTACAAGAGTTCAGAATTGGGATTGCACCACTTGGCAGGGTAGATTGATTGATGACAGGTGCAAAAGCAGGGGTGGTTAGAAGTATTTTATGTCCCTAAGACCTCAGATCAGGAGGCCAGCCAGCTAGCCTTTGGAGTAAATATGGGTTAAATGGTACCTGGGCAGTCCTTCTCACCCAGGGAGGGTAACAGCAGTAAGCATGGGCGGATTTTGCGGATCCACGATTCGCGGATTTAGCGGATCCACGGATCGTGGATCCGCAAAATCCGCGGATTTAGCGGATTTGCGGATTGGGGGGCGGGGCTTCATCGAGTGTGTGGGCGGGGCCAAACGGACGGGGCTTCCACGCGAGCGCACATGCCTCTTGTGTGTCTAAAAGGTCAGAGACCGATCAGAGCAGCATCACAGCGGATTTTCGATGGTATATTTGGGAAGAAGGCACATCTGCCCAGCCTCCCAACGCCCACGATTTTTTTTGGGCTGATGAATGAGTCACTGCATTTGCGCTTCAACTAGTTCCAGCGGCCAAGTGTGTGCTACTATGCAATCGCGCCGAAGTGCGCAGGGGTCCCTTGAGTGAAATGTCCATCATAGTGGGTAAATGGCGGGAAGACGGTGCACACCTCGAGTGTGTGGGCGGGGCCAAACGGACGGGGCGTCTATGCGAGCATGCCTCTTGTGTGTATAAAAGGGCAGAGACCGATCAGAGCAGCAGATTAATTTTGGGGCTGATGAATGAGTCACTGCATTTGCGCTTCAACTAGTTCCAGCGGCCAAGTGTGTGTTACTATGCAATCGCGCCGAAGTGCGCAGGGGTCCCTTGAGTGAAATGTCCATCATAGTGGGTAAATGGCGGGAAGACGGTGCACACCTCGAGTGTGTGGGCGGGGCCAAACGGACGGGGCGTCCATGCGAGCATGCCTCTTGTGTGTATAAAAGGGCAGAGACCGATCAGAGCAGCAGATTAATTTTTGGGCTGATGAATGAGTCACTGAATTTAAGCTTCAACTAGGGCACATGCTTTATTGATATCTGCAAGTGTTTCCTGTTGAGGTTTATTTTTTTGTGCCAGGACCGTCGTGCCCGAATGAACCCTGCCCTTCATATTTATTCAAAAGACACCACCGTTGAAATAATTTACGATGGCGCCGGCAAGCTGCCAGCGCCATCCTGCAATAGTTACTTAATTAGCTTCAACAGGAAGCTCCAACTGTTAAAATAAAGCAGGCGCTCGAGCCCCTGCTGTATCTTATCTATTAGAGCTTCCTGTTGAAGCTAATTAAGTAACTATTGCAGGATGGCGCTGGCAGCTTGCCGGCGCCATCGTTAATTAGGCTCGCTTGAACTTTTGACCGCAAAATCCGCTCCGATCGCGGATTGCGGATTTTCGGCAAATTCGCGAGAGTTCGCGGATCGCGGATTTGCCGAAAATCCGCAAAATCCGCGATCGGAGCGGATTTTGCGCTCATGCTTAAACAGCAGGCACCAGAGCAGCCCAGCAAGGATAGACTCCAAAGCTGATTAATCTCATAACAAGATTCAAATGAGTTACCATGATGCATTTAAAGGTTGTTCCTGGGACCTCTGCCCCACTCTTCTTGCTTCCCTTTTTAGCCTAATCTATGTCTTCCTGAGATGTGCTGAGGCCCTTCCAGGTGATTTATCACTCAATTATAAAACACTTAGGAAGACGCAGAGATAGCCTTGCTCTCCCATCCTCTAGTGTATGTCTCACCCAGCTTGCAGCTTTGTTGCATGATCAAACTAGGACTGATGAGATTTCTCTACTCCTCATGTTGTCCCCGGGCAGCCATGGCATTACCCAAAAAGGAACCCAAGGTCCTCCATGTTATGTAGCAGTGCAGGAAGTTCTGCACTCAGTTTACAGCCTCAGCACATTCAGTGTCCAGTATTGCAATTCACATGTTATGTGCTAACACCAGCATACTTACATGCATCACACACACCCAGTCTGCGCACACTCTTCAGTACTACAGTCCTTTTGTACTGTACTAGAGAGTGTCACTTGTAACACACACTACTAGCACACATACACTTACCATGTGCACACTGCTCACACTTTTCCCCCTTTGTGTAGTTTATGCACATGGATTCAGCACATGATTTTCTGATGCACACACTTCAAGATCAATCTGATGTTTGGCTTGGGTGAGTTGAACACACAGCAACAGAACTTTAGATTAATTAATTGAGTCTGTAGGCCTCTCTCTCGTGACCCAGTCTAGAATTATCATTTTCACTACTGCTGATCACTACACGGTATGCTGCTGCACCCACGCATGCGCTGTTTTGCGCCTGGTATAGGCAGTAGGATACACCAACTTGAGGGAAGCTCTTTGGGTGCCCCTCCTGTTCCAGCAAAACCGCAATTCATTACACAGCAAATGTCATAGCACACATGCCTATTCCATGTTCCCTATGCGGATAGGGATCTAGACAACAATACAGTTGGACACTCAGAGCAAGGGTACACAACTTTTACCATCCAGAGGAAAATTCCAACCCAACACCACCATAGCACCATATTTGAAATATGTGTGTATGTGCACAACATTTGTGCTTGCATGATGACTTACATGCCTCACAAATTACACATATTTGTATTCCTGAAGTGATGTGATGCTTGCCAAATATCCTCCTTGCCTTACTTTTCAGATAAATGCTATGCATTGCTACTGCAGGAGTTTATTATGTTCTGATACAGGCCATTGAGCCTCCTTGCATTGATCTGTAAAGCATGGTAAATGTGTATTGCATCAAGAGTGGGCAAATGTAGACCATATATCAATCAGTCCTGGAATGGTGTAACATGTGTGCTTTTCGTGCATCCCCCAAAATGCACAAATTCCAATTTAACAAATGACATTTTGAAATCTACACCTCAGGGTATGCCTTTGGCCATGACAGATGTCTCCCATTATCTGTGATAGCATATGCTGCAATATGTGTTCCTGCAAATTGATGTCATTCTGCATGCTAGTCCATATCTGCAGCACACATGAATTTGAAGATTGCCTCAGGGACTACATTTTTGAGGGAATTGTTATCCATCAAACACTGTGCAGCACATTTAACACACTATCAAGCAGCAGTGCACAGCAATACAGATTGATGTGCTACACTGCACTGCTTAAGAGAGGGAGGACAGGAATTCCCCATATCCATCTAGAAATGAGGCAATCCTGTCCTGTCCCTTTCATGCAGTGCACTGCATCACATTGGCTCACTGCATTGATTTGTTCTTAGTTTGAGATATGCTCCTATGTTTAGCAACAGCTCAAAATTTAAAAGTCATACATGTTGAGACCCACATCTAGTTGAGACAATGTGTGTGACCATATATGCACCTTGACATACACACAAACTCCACACTATTGATGGGTTAACATTTTTTATTCATTGGATAATAGAGTGATATAGTTTTTATTTAATTACGAAAAAATATTTGCCACTATTTGGTCCCATCTCACACAACATGCCATTGTGTGCTCTATATCTGCATCTGTTTCATCATCCTCTTCTGGTTCATGTGTGATTTCAATCTCATTGTCCCATGGCACATTAGTTTTGAGACTGATGTTATGCAATATTGCACATACTAAGATTATCTTGCAGACCATAGGAGGAGAGTACAGGAGGCTTCCGCCTAATTTGTCTAGGCAGTGGAAATGGGACTTTAGGAACTGAAACATTTGCTCAGCAACATTTCTTGCCTTTCCCAGAACGGAGTTTCATTTTCATTGGCTCTCCATCTGGAGATATTGGAATGGGGTCATAATCCATGACTATAAACCTTATCCTTGGTCACCCAAAAAGGGGAAAATATCAAGTCAATGATTTGGTATATTGCTACTTAGACATAACTAACTATGTGTGTAATGTATGCAGGCAACGTCATTCACATTTCTTTAACTTTTAACAGATTTATCTTAGGTATTGTTGACCATTGCTCTACACATGTATGTTCAACATATAATTGTCATTGCACACATTTTCCACTCTGAAACACTTTCTGTATTCACACGTATGTATGTGATTTTTGCCTTGTAGCAGATTCTGAACTTATATGCCTTGATTCTTACATCATTTCTTTAACACGCGGCAGTTCAGATTTGGATTAGGAGTACAATGTGATACTTTATCTTGGTTGTGTTTCACCTAGGTTATTTTCTTGAGTATGACGTCTTTCACAGCATGTTTATTTACTCTATCAGCTTTATGCTGATGGACTGAGATGCAAGAAATGTAGGCAACTTGAGGCACTAAATTGTTCATCCATCATATTGATAATGTATGTCAATGTGGTTTATTATCTATGACTATATACTGACTGGAATGCCTGAAAATGAGATTAACCTTTTATTTTTGGTATCACATATGTACCTAGAGTTGACATTTACACAAGATTTGATGCTACACTTTCAGTGCATGAATACATGTAGTTTTGAAGTTTTTTTCCATTTGTGCTCAGAATACTTTAACCAGACTACAGGTATGTGTGAAACATATGCTTATGATTACAGAATTTGTACAACAAGTGTTAATTTAGTGGAAAACTGACATATAAACTGCACTTGCCACACCACCGCACATGCATACATCTCGAATGTTGGTAAGATTTATCCTTTCTACTCATATTGAATAAAAGTATGAACCGCATGATTTGTCGGTTGATCTGTTTAACATTGTGGAAATTGTGGTTCTGTCCACTCAGGCAGTGTGATAAGACAACACTACACACTGTGAGATTATTCCTACTTCCAGTCCAGTGAGGGAATCATCCAGTAGGACATCATTGACTGCATGTTGGAGAAGGTTATTCCCACTATATACACATGACATGAGATCTAGACAAATGTCACGAGATCCAGACTTGAGAAAGTAACACAGGGATGGCAATTATGTCTTACATTGGTGTAATGTATATTTTAACTTTTCTTACCAATGAGTAGGCCATTCCCTTATCTGCCACTCTGAAACCGCTCATTGATGGTACTGTGGCAGAAAATGTATATATCATGTGAAATTCTTGGACATTTTGCAAGAAATTGATGAACGTTCTACGATGATCCACTCTTGCATGGACATTTACTGAGTAGCTGTGCTTGCGGTTTCAGTACATGAGCAATGTTGCTATACGGGGCACAAATTCAACATGCAGCAACAGTGTAGAATCATTGCTTGGTATCTATTTGTTGTTGAGTACTTTTGGGGAACAGAAGGTAGTGGAGTGGTGAGTTTTATGATGGCATCCAACACAGATGAGAGGAAGGCAGAAAGTGATCCCTGTGAAATGCTAGGCAATCTGTTGATGTACAGATCCTGAAACCAACATGGGTAGCACAGCTATCAATTTTACATGTGCTGGGATGGCATTGGTTCTTATAATTGCTGACTGGAGACGTGGTTCTATTTTCTCCAGGGATTCCATGATGGACTCCCTCTTTAGTCTATGTAACTGTATGACCGTCTCCTGTCTGAGGTGAGTGAGGGATATGCGCTGACAGAAACAAGCTCCTTCCTCATTTGCTACCTATGTGGTTGTATCTTAGCTACTCCCAGTTGCAGTATAATTAGGCTTTCCTGTTTTCAGTTTCTATTTTTGGTAAATTTTGGTGTTTTTTTTCCAGTGTTTTCAAGTGATTTCAATACCTTTAAAAAAGGTGGTTATCAGTGGTTAAACATTCTCACGCCATTAAAAACAACCTAAACAGTGTTTTTTCGGTGCTTATAGAACTCTTCGCTTTTATTATTGCTTGCTTTCTGCACTGATAGTGCAGGGTATATAGACCATGTACGTACAGTATAAATGAGGTCCAAACACATTTCTACAAATCAAACTTATCGTAGTACACCATACAATACTTCTTCAGTGAGTCTTTGGTCATGCACGCTCACTCTTCCCTTCTAATGTAAACTTTTATCTGTGAAAAGGCCCTCTTAACATTGACACTTGAGACAGGCAACGCCAAAGTAGCCAGTATACAATTTGCTAACTCTGGCCACTCACATAGCTTTCCTTTTTATATTTTTTTAATTTTTTTTATTAACAACACGAGAAAGGCACAAAAGTTAATTTTAACAAAACAAAATGTACCAAGGAAGGAGAGACGCTCCTTGTTACCTCATTATATTGTGATATTATACAAGTATTGATATGTTCTGAAATTATCTCCATTTTATTTAATTGTTTTTCTCTCCTTCCTTGGTACATTTTGTTTTGTTAAAATGTACTCACATAGCTTCCCATGCCAATACTGTTGCACCTGAAGATTGTGATTCTCTGCAACAGGTTCTGCAAAATATGGGTTGAACTGGGCGCATATGCCCTCAGAGTTATTGAAGTGGTCAGAAATGAAGCAGGACTTTTGAAACGCCTGAGAAAATTTTCCTTGTGCAGAGTACTACAGAGTACTACAGTGAGGCTTCATTGACTTCAAATGCCCTTGTTGGCGAAGGGCTATTTCTAACACATTGTAAAAAAAAAGTTCCTGAATTGTTCCTCAACATTTCTTTGCTTACCAAGTGGCAAGCGCTCTAACATGGAATATGTTGCAGTGCCAACGTCACTGAAAGTGTCTCCCAGACTACTCTCAAGGAGATGTTTCACATATATACCAATTATGCTGAATACTTGGTAGACAAGGGTGTTTTCAGACTCTAGTTTTTTTAATTACGTCCACTAAAGCTGTCATGCTTTCCTGTAAAAATCTAGGATAGCTGTAGAGTGTACTTTTTTTTTCAAATCACTATCAGTATGTGTTAAAATATCCTCACATATCTTGCCTTTGGCATCATCACTCAGCAAAGGTTCTGTAAAAAGTTGCAATATGGATAATATAGCATTCATGGCCTCTAGGACTGAGAACTACCAGCTAAGTGACACAGTTGCGATCACTTTTCCTTTGATGATAAACAAAGCACAACATTTGAAATATTTGCATTTTAGTTTGCTTGCATAACAAAACAGTGTATCAGAATGGACTAAAAAGTCAATTGTATTTTTCATTACATCTATAGATGCTTTCAGTATATCATCTAAAAAGTGGCAAGGATCTCTTACAGGGAAGCACTTCAGCTGAGGTATCGATTGTGACAGGTCATCACACAACTTTTTCATATATGTAGCTGAATAACTGCAAATACAAAGAAAATCACTCCAATCTTTGTTGAACTTGGTAAAAATCTATCCCAGATGCTGCGTGACTGCACTCTTTTCACATATACCTGTTACTATACCTTGCATTGAATGTTTGAAGCTTGGGGTGTTTGGCAATTCCCCTACTATCAATACTCACTCACTAGAAAAGAGGGCTGAAGTATCAAGTTTTTTTTTACTCATTCTCCGTAGGTAAATGTGATGGTACATATTGGTAAAGATTCTTATGAAACCTACATTTTTCCTATCAGTGAAAGACTCAAATGTAGTCAAAAAATCAAACATGCTTCTAACCCCTGTATCTTTAGACCCCAAAACTGAAAAAAGGAAAAATTAACAATATTTTAGCGACATCCATAAACTTCAAAACTCAAGCAGAAAAATGTTAGCCCAGTCTTTCTTACTACTACCTTATATTACAAAGTTACATTGTATTGACCCCTTCAGGAAGAAATAAAAATTACTCTGTCACTCTCCTTTTTCTTTCTTTGAATGGCATTTAGTTTGTGGTGTGCAGGTTTTTTTTCAGTGTTCGAATGTTTACACTGGTGAAGGCTATTTCCCTTCTCGTGGGGTTTTATCAGTTATTATAGGTTTAAACCTAAAACTGGACAGCCTAAGTATAATGAACCCTCATGGCATAGTTGGGCTTGCCAGAGTGTATATTGATGGTGAGGAATTTGTTCTGCAGCCAAAGGTTCATTTCTGATGCCTGGGTTGGCACTGTACAGCAATTCTAGCACATTTTGTAGCATTGCATTGCCCTTCTCCACGATGCATGATGCAGTGCTAAACTAATGAATACTACATCATTACGGTTGCATTGGATTTTGCTAGGAAATGCCTACATTGCATATATGAATTCTTGTGTTATGCAGTTAGATTCAGCACAGCTTTTACCCAACACAATCCTTAAAACTATGCCTTTGTGCATATGCATTGTTTTTTTTAAAAAAAATATGACTTGCTTCTTGCACCAGCCTTGTGTCACACTATGTGACACATGGCCCCCACAGCCTGTTGATAAATATGGCTCAAGGTGTTTTGCAACAAGAATAGCAAATGGCACTGTGGGACTTACAGCTAAGCATGGGCGTAAAATCCGCTCTGATCGCGGATTTTTCGGATTTTCGGCAAATTCGCAATCCGCGAACTCTCGCGAATTTGTCGAAAATCCGTGAATTCGCTCGCGGCGGATTTTTTGCTTGGTGATACAATATTGCGGCGCGCGGCGTGGTGCACGGCGTTCACTTTCCGTCATTTAGCGTTTGCCGAGTTGTTTTTCTCGATCATATTTTGCGAGTGTTGCGCCATTTTGGATCTTGCTGCGGGATCCCGCGGGAGTTTGGCGCCCGCGAATACGTAATCGCGGCTTGCCACCTTGCATAGCACGCCTCGCGAGAGTTCGCAATTGCGAACACGTAGTTGCGGCGGACAGGAACAATCTCAGACTCGCGAAATAGAGATTTTGCAATTCTGCACAAGAAAATCACCAGCAAACAGGATAAACCTTCAGAAAATGATGATTTTTATCAGAATCACTCCTCAGGTTGACATTTGCATGGCCTTTTTTTTTTTGCAAGGAGTCCATTTTTTGGGGGGGAGGAAGGAAGTGCCCCACAGTCTCCAACTTCCTGTTCCTGTCCAGCAGGCTCCTCCCAGTGCTTTCTTCATGTGCTGGTCACTTTCATTTGGACCTTGACCTGGAAGGATTACTTTTTGTGGGTGCTGCTGGATATTTGGATTTGAGGCCTTTTTGACTTTCTTTGGATCACTTTTGGATTAGAAATCAACTTTCACAAGTAAGTTTGTTTGGGGCATTACAGTTGTTGCAACTACAATTTTGGAACTTTTTCAGAACATTAAATAAAATATATTGTGGGTAGCCACAGTATCCAGTAGGACCAGGGTTGGTTATGGGTGCATGATACAACTGTTTTGTTGAATTTAAACACAATTGAGGCCATGGATGGGCTGGAATTGTGCTGATTTTTGTGGTTTTTGTCGTTTTTTGGGGCTGCTGGTGGGGCCCTTTGCCCAAGGGTGGTGAGTGTTGCATGGGCCTAGTCTTTCTGTGGGGTGTCTTCTTGAATTTAAACATCATTGAGGCCATGGATGGGCTGGGATCGTGCTGATTTTTGTGTTTTTTGTCGTTTTTTGGGGCTGCTGGTGTGGCCTTTTGCCCAGGGGTAGTGGTGCATGGACTGAGTGTGCTTGTGGTGTGGTCTCACTCTCTTTAATGTAAACATCCTGGATGGCATTGGATTGTGGTGATTTTTGGGTGTTTTTCTGTTTTTTTGGGGTGTACTGTTGATGTGGACTGGCCTTGTGGGTGGTGGTGGCCATCTTGAGTGCTGGCTGGTACAGGCAACATGTGCTTGGGGTGCAAGGGGCCATTTTGAAGAGAGGCAGTGTCTGAGGCCTGCACTTATTTTGCCTACTTTTCATCCATTATGCCCAGGGGTAGTGAGTGTTGCATGGGTCTAGTCTTTCTGTGGGGTGTCTTCTTGAATTTAAACACCATTGAGGCCATGGATGGGCTGGGATTGTGCTGAATTTTGTGGTTTTTGTCGTTTTTGGGGCTGCTGGTGGGGCCCTTTGCCCAGGGGTGGTGAGTGTTGCATGGGCCTAGTCTTTCTGTGGCGTGTCCTCTTGAATTTAAACACCATTGAGGCCATGGATGGGCTGGGATTGTACTGTTTCTTGTGTTTTTTTGTCGTTTTTTGGGGCTGCTGGTGTGGCCTTTTGCCCAGGGGTAGTGGTGCATGGACTGAGTGTGCCTGTGGGGTCTCACTCTCTTTAATGTAAACATCCTGGATGGCATTGGATTGTGGTGATTTTTGGGTGGTTTTCAGTTTTTTTGGGGTGTACTGTTGATGTGGACTGGCCATGTGGGTGGTGGTGGTGGCCATCTTGAGTGCTGGCTGGTACAGGCAACATGTGCTTGGGGTGCAAGGGGCCATTTTGAAGAGAGGCAGTGTCTGAGGCCTGCACTTATTTTGCCTACTTTTCATCCATTATGTCCAGGGGTAGTGAGTGTTGCATGGGCCTAGTCTTTCTG
Organism: Lissotriton helveticus; assembly: GCF_964261635.1. Classification (NCBI taxonomy): domain Eukaryota; kingdom Metazoa; phylum Chordata; class Amphibia; order Caudata; family Salamandridae; genus Lissotriton; species Lissotriton helveticus. The sequence continues at coordinate 853,368,722 of NC_136063.1, forward strand.
TGGGGTGTCCTCTTGAATTTAAACACCATTGAGGCCATGGATGGGCTGGGATTGTGCTGAATTTTGTGGTTTTTGTCGTTTTTTGGGGCTGCTGGTGGGGCCCTTTGCCCAGGGGTGGTGAGTGTTGCATGGGCCTAGTCTTTCTCTGGGGTGTCTTCTTGAATTTAAACATCATTGAGGCCATGGATGGGCTGGGATTGTGCTGATTTTTGTGTTTTTTGTTGTTTTTTGTGGCTGCTGGTGTGGCCTTTTGCCCAGGGGTAGTGGTGCATGGACTGAGTGTGCCTGTGGTGTGGTCTCACTCTCTTTAATGTAAACATCCTGGATGGCATTGGATTGTGGTGATTTTTGGGTGTTTTTCAGTTTTTTTGGGGTGTACTGTTGATGTGGACTGGCCATGTGGGTGGTGGTGGTGGCCATCTTGAGTGCTGGCTGGTACAGGCAACATGTGCTTGGGGTGCAAGGGGCCATTTTGAAGAGAGGCAGTGTCTGAGGCCTGCACTTATTTTGCCTACTTTTCATCCATTATGCCCAGGGGTACTGAGTGTTGCATGGGCCTAGTCTTTCTGTGTGGTGTCTTGAATGTAAACATCATGGATGGCATGGGATTGTGCTGATTTTTCTGTGTTTTTCTATTTTTTGGGGTGTATAACTGAACTGATGTTCCTCTGTCTTCCATTGCTTTTAGGTGCACAAGACTCAAGAGAACCACCAGTGCCAGGAAGAAGTCCTGCAGCGGTGTGTGTGTGCAGCATAAGGTCACGCGACGTCACGTCTGGACACAGACAACTCTGCAACTCGTGCAACTGCTGCCTGCTGTTCTGACCTGCTCTGAAGAAGATGGCCCCAAAAAAAGTTACCCGTAGCTCCTCTAGCAAGAAAGTTGCCAGTAAGGAGCAGAATAAGCAAGTTACCAAGGAGACTGGTGTACCGGACGGCTCTTTTTTTGGGAGGAAAAAAAAAAGTACGCCTGCAGCAGCAGCGGAATCTGCTGGGGACCAAGGTGGGAGCAGCACCCCCGCTCCATTGGGCTCAGTGCCACCACCACCACCACGCCAACTTAAGTCCAAGCCCTTGACTGCTGCAGAGGCAGTTAGTCTAGTTGTTCAATCACCATCGACCAGTGATGTTGGCTCATCGCAAGAAAGTAGCAGCAATGTCCCTCAATCAACACAGGTTGTTGTAACTCATCTGACGAGTGTTGAACAACCACAGCCGCAACAAAAACCACATGTGCAAGTACAAGCCCAAGTACATGTGGAAGGAGAGGCAGCGCAAGGAGATGCGCAAGCAGAGGTGCATGGAGGGTCACAAGTGCCCACAATAGTTGTTCCTCCCGAAGTAGGGGAACATCAGGAAATCGACAATCAAGGCGAGGTATCATTTGAGGAAGACACTCCTCCTGATGATCATTCATTGTCTTCCACACCCCTAGCAAGGAAGAGATCAAGGGTGCTGTCTACATCTTCTTCAAGCACACCTCCTTCTGATGATACGGATCAAAATTGGGAACCAGCACCACTGCCATCTGAGAGTGAGGCACACCATGATCTGACAAAGGTAGTTAAGCGTAAAAGGAAGCTCGTCCAAAGTCTCAGAGTTATGGAGTGTGATAATGAGGCTAAACAAGAAGTGGCGGATACTGCTGCTGATGAAGACTCTGACAACGACGACCCAGTCATCATAAAGGTCACTGCAGCCCCAGCGGGCATGCAGCAAACAGACATTTTGACCCTATCCCGAAAAGCTGCTGAGCGTGATGATGATGATGTTGTTGACGAGGAGGCAGTGGAAAAACCACAATCATTGGAGTTAAGTAGTACACCAACTCGTACCGCTTCCATATTTCTTTCTCACAACAAGGGACCTCCATCCACCTCGACCTTAATTAGTGGCGGTGAAAGTGCACAACGTACAAAAGTTGGGCAATCCAGATCCTCCACTTCATCTGGCATTAGCAGCATGACCACCACCACCAGTATCGCCGCCTCCTCCAGGCCCCACAGACACTTCAAGTCCCCAGTTTGGGACTTCTTTACTGTTTGCCCAAAAAGGGAAAAGTTCGCCATTTGTACCCTTTGTAAGCTTGCAGTTAGTCGTGGTAAGTTAGGTAGCAACTATGGTACCGGAGGCCAGAGAGGTCATCTTGAGAGACAGCACACTGTCAAATGGCTTGCGCACCTAAAGGCGATCAAGGAAGCCCGAATTGGAAGTCAAGAAAACGTTGATGTTTCATCTGATGATGACGAGGAGGAAGAAGACGTGTCAAACACTTCACTTACACCCAGTACCCCTGTCAGCAGCACACCCTATGTGAGGCACACTAAGAGTGTTGGAGCGAGTGAGACACCAACACGAAAAAGTTCACCAGCGAGCATAATTGGGTCAACAAAGTCATTATCATCCCGTAAATGCTGGGTCCAGGGCAACATTAGAACCATGTTTTGTTCAGACGCGCCATATGAACGCAACCACCCACTGACGCGTCTGTATAACACTAAGCTGGCTAAAATGCTAGCTGTGGACCTTCTCCCTTTTTCTTTTGTAGAAGCGGTAGGTTTTCTAGAATTAGTGGCAGCGCTCTGCCCTAAATGGAAGGTTCCTAGCCGGTTCTATTTTGCCAGAGTTCCGGTTCCAGCACTACATGAAGATGTGCTGGAGGTGATTGGGGCAGCTTTGCAGAAGAGTGCTGTTCACACTATACATCTGACAACAGACATGTGGACCAGTGGCGCAGGCGCTGATTACATGTGCATCACTGCACACTGGGTCTCTTTTTCAGGGGTTAAAGCAAAGCTAAACGCAGGTGTTGACCCGGACCAAGTTTTTAAAGCTGCTCGGAAACATGCAACACTAGCCATGTTTGGCTTGGAGAAAAGTCACACAGCACGAAACATTTTGGACGAGTTTAACAAAAAGGTCTTTCACTGGCTGTCCCCAAAAAAACTCAAGATGGGTTATGTTTCCACAGATAATGGCGCCAATGTAGTTAAGGCCATGTCGCTGGGTGACTATTTCAGAGTGCCGTGTTTGGCGCACTGTATCAACCTGGTAGTTCAAAAAGTCTTGAGTGATAAAGACAGTCCAGCGTGCGAGGTAATGGCTATCTGCCGAAAAATGTGCAACCATTTCAGCCATTCTTTTAAGGCCCGGAAGCATCTGAGGAACCTGCTACATGAACGTCGAATGCCAGTGAAAGCACTCATCCAGGAGGTGGCAACACGTTGGAACTCAACCTTCTACATGCTTGAGCGTCTGTATGAGCAGTATACGGTACTCGATCACTATTTCTTAAAACAGGGTACAGCTCAGAAGGACCTGAGGATGGGTGCGGCGCAATGGGACATAGTTAAAAGCCTGACAGACATGCTTCGGACTCTTGAGGTCTTCACGCGTGCAGTCAGCAAGGAGGACTGTAATTTGGGAAAAGCTATCCCATTGTTGTGCATGCTGGAGCACCGACTGAAGGTGGTGTCTTCTGAGTTAGAAAAAGATGAAAAAAAACAAAGACCCTTTTGTTTTGTCGGAGAAATTATTAGAGCGCCTACGTGGTGATGAACGTCTTAAAATGATCAACTCAGAACAGCATTACATTTGTGCTACTATTCTGGATCCACGCTACAAAAAGGCGCTGGCAGGCCAAGCATTCTTTCCTTTTGCTGATGAAGATGTTAAAAAGTACAAACGTTGGCTAGCCTGGTCAGCCAAGAGGTTTGAAAAAGAACGGCAGGATATTGAAGGAGAAGGCAGTACATCAGCATCAGCATCAGCAGGCCATCCCCAGTCAAAAGAATCCACTTCTGCACCTGTGGCTCTGGCACAAGTGACCTCTCAGCCGTTAAAGACACTGGCAACCGGATCATCTGCACCACTCACAAGAGTAACATTGGCTGCTGAAGAGGATTGGCTAAGTTGGCTTGGGTATGGTTCTCGAAAAGAGGTCACAAGCACAGCAAAAAGTAACCAAAGTGGAGGAACCGTTGAGGACCTTGAGTCGATGGTGCAGGACTATCTGAATGACTCAACAGAGGTCTTTCTTAATGATGAGCCATTGCAGTATTGGCATGGGAAAAAACAATTGTGGCCACAGCTCTCCAACCTGGCTATAAACTACTTGTCTTGCCCACTCGCAAGTGTGTCTTCTGAACGTGTTTTCAGTGCTGCTGGTGGCATTGTAACTCCCAAACGGAGCCGCCTCTCGCCCAAAAATGTGGAGAGGCTAACAATGATCAAGCTGAATCAGCACCTCATACCACCAGATTACAAAGTACGAGAAAGCATGCAGCATGAAGATGAGGAGGACAGCAACGTAGATGAGGGAATTTGTTCTCTGTTAGGTGACGCTGACCTCATCCTGCCTGAATTCGCAGAGTATGATGACGAACTCTTATTCTTATTCCCTGACACCGAGCCCTGAAAATGAGACAATGAATCAATAACTTTCTTTTTCGTCCTTATTCACTTTTATTCCTGTGTGTCTGTCTTTCTTTGTTTTGCACAGTTAATTTAATTCAAACTTTAATCACCTAATCACAAAAACAAGCCCATCAGCAGAACTGTCTTCACTTGTTTGCTTATTGATTTGAAGGTGCCGCAGTCTACATTCCTCAGGTTCACAAGTTCAGAAGAACATGCTCCTCTATCCTCCTCCTCCAGACTCCTATTTCCCTCAAAGCAGAGGGCTGGATTACGCCCAATGAAGAAAGACTCAGCACTTGTGGAGGTGTTCTACTTCTTTGCGGGTGAGTTGACGGCTCTGGGCCCATTGCTGTGAAGCTCTAATAACGGATAAAAGTGTTTTGGACCAAATATGAGGCGGAAATTTCTTGCCGTTTTTGCTGACTTGCTTGCCTTTGAGGTGCTCTTTAGCGGGGTTCCGGGTGTTTGTGGGTGAGTTTTGGGGTCTGGGAGCACTGCTGCGACAGTCTAATCTTGATTGCATTTGCTTTTCAGGAAATCCGTAGTGGAAAACAGGAGTTATGATGACCTAGCTGCACAGCGCGTTTGGACCGAAGGCCGAGAGATATTGTAAGTATGAGATTTTGCTTTTTTGCTGTTTGGGGGTGTTGTCGCGTGCTTTTTTGCGGGTGGGTTGGCGGGCCTCTTGGGGCATTCCTGTGAAGGTCTAATACCGGATAGAAGTGGTTTGGACAAACTCCATGCAGAATTTTTTTTGCTATTTCTTCTGACATCTTGCTCAATGTAGCGTTTTCGGGGGCCTGTTTGGGGGGCTTCCTGGTGTTTGTGGGTGGGTTTTGGTGTCTCTGTCGGAGCACTGCTGCGACAGTCTAATCTTGATTGCATTTGCTTTTCAGGAAATCCGTGGTGGAAAACAGGAGTTATGATGATGATGACCTATCTGCACAGCGCGTTTGGACCGAAGGCCGAGAGATATTGTAAGTATGAGATTTTGCTTTTTGGCTGTTTGGGGGTGTTGTCGCGTGCTTTTTTGCGGGTGGGTTGGCGGGTCTCTTGGGGCATTCCTGTGAAGGTCTAATACTGGATAGAAGTGGTTTGGACAAAATCCATAAGGAAAAGCCTTTTGGCACTTTTTGTAACTTAGGGTTCGTTAGGGTTAGCCCTAGCAGCAGGATTGCATGTGTTTTGGGGTGTTCTAGATTTTTGCAACTGAGTTCTGGGGTCTTAGAGCACTCTTGGAGCGATGCTGGCTATGGATACTTTTGCTTGCTTGCAAGTGGTTTGAATACAATCCATGGTGGGTAAGGGGGTATTTGGGCCTACTTTTACTTTCAAAGTCCGTTTTGTCACCATTTTTCTGCTAGGCCTCGTTTTTTGAGATCTGATTGGGGGTCTTCTACATTTTTGCGACTGGCTTTAGTAAGGGTCTGGGTGGGAGCACTGCTGGGAAGGTCTAATTTTGTTCTAAAACACAGTTCACAGTACACCGAGCTTGAGGGGAAAGATCCCCTAAATTAATTTGGCCATACTTATTTATCCTTCAAAAGGTGACTCAGACAGAGTACGCAATTTCAAAAATATTGTACTGTCTATTAGGAAAATCAAAGTGTGACTTTTTGCACCACACAGCGTACATACCTTATATTTGTTTATCAGTGGTATTGTAATAGCACTTCCTGTTTTCCGTTCAATAATTACAGGCCGGGTTTCAGTCTGTGCAATGGGGAAAAAAGATGGAGTCAGGCTTCACATTAACGAGCCGCAATTCAACATCCGCCAGGCAGGCAATGGACAGGGTGTCTTCTGTCAGTGGTCACCAACATTGATGGACGAAGCGTCAGCTGGAATAGAGGAGTGCCGCTAATAAGAGGAATTGTTTGCTGCATGCAACTTACTTACCACATTCAACAGGACAACTCCAACAACATACAGATACAGTATCCATTGTTTTCTTCTATGAGTGTGACTGCATTTCTTGGATCTCTCTCTGCTTCTAAATTGATCCCAGATTTCTTTATCTTCAATTAGTGTTTGACCATGCTGTCCTTTTTTTTTCTTCTCTCAACAAAACCTACCCAAAAAGAAACCCCCATTCCCATCCATTTTCCCAACCCTAACCCTCTTCCCCTGGGCTGTGTGGTTTTGCTTGATGTGTGACTAAATGACATCAATAATTCCACACACTTGCTGGGGAGGATAAGGTCATAGCAACAGGCTGGTGAAGGAATCCGAGGATATATTCTAGACTTACTCAGCTTCAGTACTATTTCTTGTAGTAGTAGGAGCCAATGTCAAATAAATTCAACGCAAGTACTAGTTATACTTGCAATACTTTACCATTTGTTAGGCTACATTGTGGCACTGTTCTAGTGTACTGTCACCTGCTATATTCTCTATCGTACCGTAACAGTTGTAATGCTACAGTAAGGACAAACCAGGTTTCGTTTTCTATTTTTCCATAGGCATGCAACTGCCACTGTGTCACACCACTAGTACCACCGCAATGAGGACATTTCATCCGCCCAGGATTGCCAACCTTAATCCCCATTTCCCGTGGAGCCAGCCCTGGGCCTAGCCCTACTTTCAAACACAAATTACAGGTAAGATAAGCGTTTGGTGGGAGGTAGTATAATGGACTATTAGGACTAGACGAGAGATTGACGGTAGTACTACTAAAGTCCTAGGACTCTTCAGGAAAACAAACTTACTGTTAAACCCCCACCCACCAGACTCAAAAGCAGTAAAAAACAGGTATGGTCAGATAAAGTTTAAAAAATTATATTTATGTAGCCCTAACAAAATAATCTCCCTCAAGACCCTCCCCAACCCCAACGATTGTCTTTCAAAAGTCCCAAAAAGAACCCAACTCCCAAATCCCACCCCCCCCAAAGTCTCTAAAAAAAGGGCAAGGGACACTACACTACTGGAGGGTGCTGTTGAATTTTGCGGCCAGGGCATCATACTCCTTGCGGAGGGTGGCATGGTCGAAGCGGAGGCCCTCCACCAAGTTCTTGTAGCTAAGGACCTCCTGCTCCAGGTAGGACATTCGTAGGGATAAGCGGCGCTGGCGTGCCTTGCAGCTCCTGTCGGGGGCAGCTGATGTCTTTGCTGCTTGGCGGTAGCGGTTGGCTTTGGTAGCCCGGCTCCATACCGCTGGAGCACTGCGCTGTCTGGCAGCCCGTGCGGGCACGGAGGAGGATGCAGCTGTCCCAGTGGAGGATGTTGTGGTTCCACCGGTTGACTGCGTGTCCTCCTCCTCCAGGGCCACCAGCCGCCGATATTCGGCGACAGTGGCATCCAGCCTCCGTTGCCGGGCCATTCGAGCCTGCTCCCTCCGTGATGTCGATTTGGAAGGAGCAACTATATGAAGAACGAAAGACATAGTCTGTAACCAATGCTCCTTAACATTAATAACACAAAGTGATTGAGCCGAAAGTTGTGTCACAGTACAAGTAGCAAATTGAAAGCACAGTACATAACTATTGAGGACAGTATCTATCTTACCTCCCACTTCTGCATCCTTGCTCTATCATTAGTGGGAGTTTAATGAACAAATTCTACGACCACTATGGACTTCCATTACAGTCGACTATAACAGTACACCAGTCTTATTCTTCTTCTTCTCTCTTGTTTAGGAAAATTGGTACGTTATCTTATGCAAGCCGGCAGAATGCCAGCGCAGTGAACTTGCACCCGAGAAAAACAGACGCACACCATGATGAGTGAGACAGACTTGCGTTACTGTACCGGTCCAGTACATGCAGGTGGTGAAGCTATTACTTTTCTATTACGGGTGGCACTGAGAATACTCTGTTACAAGTGCTACTGCTTAATTAATTTACCTTTCACCCTACAGTGAAAATAAGTACTAGTAAAGGAAAATGAAGAAGCTAAATAATTTGATTATCTATCACTTCACATGGGATGTATTTGATGACATATGGGATGACTTTAGGTGCTTTGCTTATTATTGAGTGAACAGTGATACACCCACACATGAATGACGTACTACTACTAAACTAAAGTTATTAAGAGAGGTACGGAGTGTCCACCGTAATAACCGGATATATGCTGTGCTTGCAGTTGCAATACAAACTACTGCTACTATTCATGGTAGTATTGGACAAATTTACAACTTCTTTTCCTTGCCTTCCCTACACTGGAACGGACGTGCGGGTGCGGTGTTACATGCTCTTCAAGGTAACACTTAGTTCATCCAGTGACCATCTACTCTCTCTAGATACACATATGCTATCTAAGAGTCAGATAATACCATGCTCCAGGCATCCATCCATTCAAAGTATATGCACACATACAGTTTCTGTTTCACCCACCCAGGCTGTTCTCCTTCCACCCATCCTTGCTTCATCATTGACCCAGCCATGCACCATACCATATTCTTTCCTTCCCAGCCACCTCGGGGACCAAGCAAACACATATCATTCTTCTTTGCCAGCCATCATAAAATTTCTCGTCCTTCCACACTTACTTACACCCTTCTTTCGCTTTTCGATCATCCCATCCATCAAGTTCATCTAAGATCTTATTGGGATTCTTCTCACCAAAAACTTCACAGCTAAGTCGAAGTACATTTAGAGGAGGATACTACCTGGTTGATTTATAATACACCCGTGCAGAAAGCACACTATGCAGTCTTCAATCTTAATAAGTAAGGAATATATAGCTTACCTCTTCCCGCCACCACCGTGTGAACCCTCACAGGAACGTCCGGCACTTGCTCCGCATCCTCCCCAGAGTCCTCGTCCAACACCACCACCTCCGCGCTGGCCCCGCCACCAGATGTTACACCTACAAAGTACATTTAAGAATGTTAGAAATACACCACTCACTACTGTATAATATTTGGTCTAGGAGGAATAAAGCAATGTTAAAAAAACGAAATACAATGTAATAATTTGTAACTGTATACTCTAAAGTAAAAATGTCCCTTTTTCCAGGGAAGGCTGTTGTCTTGCAGCACTTTTTGGCACAACTGATGAATGCTTGCTTTTTATTTTTAACACACACCACTTTTTCTCCTAACAGACAGAAGCTTGACTTCTAAGAACACGAGCAGGATCAAGTTCAAACCAGGTGAGAGCTCGGCTCGACCACAAGAAATGTGTCCAATTAATCGTCAGCACTAAGCACTTTTCCATTTTCAGTTAAACGTTTAGTTTTATGACAAAGTTGATCTTAATAAATGTGTTTACTTTTAATAAAGCTTTTAAACTTAAATAGACTCTGTGGTTTTTGGTCCTCCAGACTAGAGTGGATGAGCCAAAGGTTTTGGAATTTTTGCAAGCATGAGTCCGTGCCTCTGACACTTCTTGACTCTTGACTCCGTACTCTTGTCCTGCGTTGGATAATCTAATCATCATTGGGGATCAATCATCGGTGACTTTGGGAGCTAAATGACTCTGCCACACTATCTAGTCAGTAAGGAGATTGGGGGTTCAACTACAAAGTCTGTTATCACTGAGGTATGTGGAAAGTCTAACAGCACCTATTATAATTGATAAGCTAAGCAATGCATTATTTAGTGTCCATAGTTCTGCAACAGTAGTAGAATGGATTGTCCTACTATCCAAACCAAAAGTAAAGTAGTATCTTATTCTTTCTTGGTGGTCATTCACCTTTTTAATGTTGGCAATTGTCAAAGCATAAACATTTAGAAGACTTGAAAAGACATTATGGACAATACCAGAGGACTGCACTCAGTGCATAGAGCTATTGCTGACTAGAATGGGAGTCCAATGGAATTGCCAAATGTGCAATCTTAATTAGCTACACAGACAGACTAATAAGAATAATCTAGTAATACCACAGGGAGTCATAGTCGAGGCAGGATAAGAATTTAGATCCAGTCTACAAGAAGATCAAAGACGATTTAGAAAAAATCGAATGAGGAACGCTAGGAAAAAATAGGTATTCTATTAAAATTAAAACTTACTGGGGCCAGCAAAGGAGCCCTCGCCTGCCCGATCCTGGCCTGCATCCTCCTGAACAGCACCCTCCTCCTCCTCCGGTGTCCTCTTCCCCTTGGTGGGAGCTGATGTACAACATGAAAGAAAGAAAGACCAGAAAACATGGATGAGATTTGTCAACCAAATCAAACATTTCAAAAGAACAATAACAAAATATTTTGGAGAAATAGCAAATAGATAGACAACTATTCCACGGGATATATTGACCAATCTCATGTGGTAAACTACGTTATTCGTATTGCCTGATTTGCGGACCGTTGACTTTGAAAGTTCCTATGTAACTCACTAAACAGACTACTAAAAAGGTTTGCCTAGGCCTGGCAGGCAGCAGTCCACAGCAGGCGAAGTGACAGACAAAGTCCATCGTGCTTGCAGATCAGTGAATACTCAAACTATCAATCCACCGACCACCACCACTATTTCTTCTTATAGCCATGTGTCTAAAAGGAAGTACTGGACTTCAGTCTGTTGGGGCTAATTTAGAAGTCCCTTGCGGCTCACATTCCTCCATTCCTCTGGCGCAAGGGAGGGCGTTCCTGCGCAGGAACGAATCCTAAAAGTGGCTGAGGGAAATCTACAAGATGTCAATCAGTCACTTTTAGGACAATGATGCGTGATTGAAACCCTGCGCCTGCTTGAAGCCGACGTACGGCTTGATGCAGCATTGGGGAGATAGGGCACCCCGGAGCATTGCTGGAGCTGCGCCATCGTTGGCACGCAACTCCAGCAATGCGCCGCCTTTACGGCACAGATGCGTAAGGCTTCTGTGACGTTTTGGGCCCATGGGTGGTGGTGGTGGCATGGTGCACAATTACTGCCGCATCCCTGCTACTTTGCAGGGATGCGCCGGTAATTGAAAATATGACCCTTAGTGTCTAGCATTACGCAGTTCTTTACACTACACTCATACATAATTTCTCAGGCCAATGAAATGAACACAAAATACAAAACAAATAAGCATAGTAGCAAGCAAGGCTACTGAGAAGGAGAGCAGTGCACCTGAAATGCATAGAAGATTTTGAAATATAATTTACCTACAATGTAATCGGCAGCATTATTGCTCTTGGTAAAGAACAAAGATTTGCAAATAACAGAGCCGGATAAAACAGAGTAGTGATGAAATAGCTAGAAATAGCTACTACTACTCACCAAGCCCGGGGACCTCTACGTCGAGCGCGTCCAGCAAGTCCCATTCCCGGTCCATGACATCCGTACAGCGGTGGGTGGCCTGGTTATAGGTGCGCCGGACCCCAGAGAGCTTAAACATGGCCCGGCACACCTTCTCCCACCGCTACCGGCGCTCCTGGATGCCATAGCCGGTTGCGATCTTGGCGCTGGATGTAGAAGATTAGTGCGCCCACCTCCTCCGCGCTAAAGATCTCCCGTGGCATCACTTGCTCCCCCCTCAAACGCCCGCACGGGAGCCGGGCACGGGGTGCGGGACCCTTCCCCTTCTCAGGGTGCTTCCCGGCTCCCTTTACCATGGTCTGGGCAGAAATGAAGTTAAATGATAAAGAAGAAATAGAATAGGGAAGAAGAAAAGAAAAGAGTTTAAAAAAGTAGTTTAAAATTAACTAAAAGTAGCAGAAAACACAAAAATATAGAGCTAGAAAAATAGAGGGATAGATAATAAGTAAAATAGATCAAATAAACTTCAAACAAGCAAAGGATGGCAGAGATTCAGAGAGGATACAGAAAGCATGCCCAGAACCATAGCAATGAATGAGAAACAAGATGGCCGCGCCCATTCACGACCGCGTGGGTAAGTTCGCGAGAGATTTTCCTCGCGATCACGCGCAAAATTGTACTAGCGAGCAGCACACTTTGCGAGATTACACATAGCGGCCGGAAACGGAATTACGTCACGCAAACAAGATGGCCGCGCCCGTGTACGACCGCGTGGGTAAGTTCGCAAACGTATCACTACAAGCGCCTTGAGAACATGCAAAAAATCATGCAAACATACACGCCGCAAAAAAAAAAATAGTGTATTCGCACGCATTCGCGGCTTCCGAAATTGATCTCGCACGGATTCGCGCCCCGCAAATTGCGCGAAATTGCAGAAAAACGATTTTTGCTAAACTGAAAGCAATCACCAGGTGAAAAAGTTCAAACTTAACATTAGTAACCATTCACTCTAGTGCTTCCTGAGGGGCCCCTCCAGAGTTCAGTTGCCTATTTGCAACTATTCTATGACCCTGCTATGACCCAAACAGCAGGCTCATAGAATAGCTACAAGTAGACCATAAAGGTCCTGTGAAAAAAATTGCACTGCAACAGAAAGCAAATTACAGATAAGGAAGGAAGCAGGTGCCAGCCAGACTGGAAGTTTCAAAATTACTGACACATTAATCACCCCCAAATTAATTCATGGCAGTTGAAGAAGGGCAGGTGTGCTTGCTTTCACTGCAACAGAAAGCAAATTACAGATAGGGAAGGAAGCAGGTGCCAGCCAGACTGGAAGTTTCTAAATCACTGACACATTAATCAACCCCAAATTAATTCATGGCAGTTGAAGCAGGGCTGGTGTGCTTGCTTTTTTTCACCCCCATAATCTACAGTGATAAACAAACCTAATGAGTGGCAGTGAGGATGTACCAGAGGGTGGCATGGGTGTACCAGAGGGTGGCAGTGGTGAAACAGAGGGTGCTGTGAACCTGTGATGATAAACCAGACGTAGAAACAACATAGTTGCGGCCGTTGCGAGCCGAAAAGTAAGTTTGCAATTGAGAAATGGTCCACAAATCCTCGCGAACGCTCGCCAACACAAAAAACGTAAAAATCTGCACATCCCCGAGAGTTTGCGTATTTTTGCGGATTGCAAATCCGTAAATTCGCAAATTTGCGTACGCGAGATCCGCTAGATCCGCCCATGCTTACTTACAGCTACACTTTTTCGAATGCAAACATGTGGTGTCACTTGATTCATTCAAAAACTTTATTCAGCTCATGGCCTAAAGGAATACATTTCATACATGCAAAATATTTAAATAAATATAACCATTACAGTGTAATCTCAAGCCATTCACAGTGCCATTTTCAAATTCCAAAATTCAGATTCTAGCAGTTGGAGATGGAGTAAACAGACAGAAAAAGTACTAGAACCAAAAGAGCGCAGTAATGGGCATAAAAAACACCCTTGTTCTGGAGAAAAAACTACAAAAGAACATGAAATGCATCAAAGATTGTTTAGAAAACGCATCTCAAGGACAGGGAGGCAAGAAAGAGAACCACAAGCTTAACTTAGGGTGGGCTACCAAAAAATACAAAGTATGAAATCTAAAATGGGTCAGATAAAATCTGCTTTTCAAAAATGTTATCCAAGTAAGGTACCATTCCTGGCCCTCAGTCTACTACAGATCTAAATAACACGTGACTGACATCATGGACTGATGTTTCTCAAGCCCGGAAAGTGGCCTATCAGAAGTGAAAAAGGTTTTTATACATTTCTTTGACATTCCATGGATTTCTTGAGGTTTGTGAAAGAACTTAGACAGTCCTATAGCTGTGAAAGTCTTTTGGGCATAAGTGACCCAAGGGATTGCGGCTGCATTATCTAATTTAAGATGGTCTGCAAGAATCATTTGACTGAATGATTTATGGGGCAAGTGCCAGAACTTTAAGCATAATAACAGCGGGGCAACCTGAACTAGATCTTCCAAAAAGACAATCCAACTCTCAAATGAGGAATAAAAGTTGTTGTCCTCCTCAGCAAAGCAAGTAACTGTGTAAAGGGACTAATTTTTCATTTTTTATGGTTGCCTACCAGATAGTAGCCCCATACGCAAGTCCCATAAATCCCCTTGGAAATGCACTTACTCTTATAGGGAGAAATAAGCTCTCTAATGGGTTAGCTTTTTGAAAACCTAATGATTGCATTGATTGCCCCCTCAAATGTACTTGCTCTCTGGGACAAAATGTTGTCCCAACTAAAATCTGAAGATATCAAAACCCCTAAATAATTAAAATTGGTTACTATAGCTATGGGGATCCCTTTGATGTGAAGGGAATGGGAGCCCGTGTTCTTTGTACCACATGTCATAATAAAAAACATTTCTTATGATCAATTTTCAAATTGAGTCCCCCCATAAAACCATTAAAAATATCTAAACGAAATCATCTGGGAAGGTCTTTTCCTCTCACCACTAACCCCTTTTCAAGGATGTTAATATAAAAAAGAAATAAAAAGGGGGCTAATATGCAGCCCTCCCTTACACCCTTGTTGGAGCTAAAAGCACAGATGCAAATTCCATTTACATTGTAACGCACCAGCACTGTAGCGCCCCAATGCAAGCATTTTTAGTAGGTCACCAAGGACAGGGTTAATCCCAGTCTTCTGCATCATCATCCATAGCTTGCCCCTGTCCACTTGGTTGAAGGCACTCGACAGGTCCATAAAGGGCATGAGATATGTACCGCCTCTGGTATGGCCATATTTACCCCTGATCATTAGTATATTCCGTGTTGATAAATGGTTACTACTCCTTTGGTGTCAATCAATTCAAAATGAAGATGTAATTAAAGTTAAGGGCAAGCAACAATATGCAGCACACTACAAAGCATTATTTAATACAGATTGGGATGCTCTTAAATCAGCAATCCTAATGCTTTGTGGAGAAATATACTACCATCCTTGTAGGCAAACTGCAAAAGAAAATAGATTATCTGTGTCAAAACATGCAAGTCATGCTTTGGTTATATTGTGTGATCATTCTGCTTAAAGAACTTTACATCCAGCAATTGATCATTGTGAAGTGCTGACAGAGGCTAATAGAGGTATAGTCAGGGCCCCTGGAATTATATGATTGTGCAGCTGTAGTGTTTTTTACATGATTATAGATTCGCTGCTTTTGCCACGTAATCCATCATCTGACGCATAATCTGCAAAATGTAACCCCAAAAATACTTTCTAGCCCAAATGGTTCAAAAGCTACTGAAAATCCAGTGACATATTACCGCACAGTGGAAGGCCATTTGTAATAGTTGACCTATCAAATCTTTGTTGTTTATTTCTAAATTTGGGTGGATGACAGGTACTAATGAGGTGCAAATGATGCCCAGACAGCGTTATCAAGTGTAAAAATGACAAAACAATCAAGGAAAATGTGCCACATTATGCTAATTTAATCAATTTAATCAACACCTTGCCTTGAGACCCTCATGGGTGAGTAGCACGCTTACAATTCCCTGACTGACTGATTGGTTGATTGAACCCTACCTCATAATTTGGTCCGCCCTTGCCGCATTGTTCCAGTGACCCTGGGTAGAGTTGAGACACGGCCATGTTGAACAAACACCAGTGTTGTTCACACCTCTACTGAGCCTGGTTATTAAAGTGCAGGTGGCCCCTAAGGGGATGCTGAGGGATGAAGAGAGGGATTGATTCCCTTTCTCATTACCTGTGAACCTACTGCTGCTTTGAATCACAGTGGACTAATTTGCAAACGTGGGGCACATTTGCAAGCCTGTTGCGCTGCCAGTGTGTCACTTTTTGTGACACACTGGGAGCACATTCTTCTGCCCCATATTTACAAGGACAGGAAAAGCTACCCTTTGTGGCTTTTCCTGTCCTTGTAAATTCGGCCCCTTTACATGTCGCACTTTGCATAAAAGGGGTCTTCCATGTCTGTTGCTGTGGGTGTTCCCACACAACACCCATGGGACAAGATACATTTCCAGATTTACAAGAAATTGTAAATCCGGAATTGCGTCTGAATGCTATGCCTCCCCAGGGGAGGCGTAGGGAGGCCCAACGAGGAGAAATTAATGTATTTATCCTCATTGTTTTCCTCTTTCTATGCGTCCTGCAGGACGCATAGAAAGAGGAAATCACCTCTGGTGAGTGTTTATGTACTGGAAGGTGTCTCTTCCTGCACATAAACAATCCTTTAAATGAATGACGTTTTACAAGTTTTATGTGTGCTAATGCAGCACACATACAATTTGGAAAAGCGCATTTCTGATTGTTTATCTGCAGGATCAGGACCTGCACATCAACAATCATCCCCGTGGCGTAGGCATCCTTGCACCACGGTGCAAGGATGCCTGCGTCGGCTCATGGCAGTAGTTTGTATGCCAGTGCAGGTGAAAGCACAGAGATGAAACATGTTGTTGTAAATGTGTTGCATCCCTCTGCCTCCAAACTAATGCAGCACGGCGCAGCAAAATGCCTTGCTGTACTGCGCTGCATTAATTTATTCTAAATCTGCACTGTATTATTTAAGTTTAAATGGTGACATGTTGCAATGACAGCAGTGTCTGAAATGCTTTCTGCTCTATAGAGGGCCACTGCTTTAGGTGCACTGCAGCCACCCAGTTCAATGTGTTCAGCTTGAGCACGACCGCTAAAGTTTCAAACTAGGTGAGTGCAGCTGAGGCTCACTTCCGACTTCATTGTTGCGTCAGTGAGCAGCAGACAGAACGGTCAACCCTGGACAGAGGGTGCGGAGCCCTTTGAAGACACTGGAAGCTTGTTCTGGAATAGTGGCATGTGGCGGCTGAAGTCATGGATCACATCTGGCATGCATTAGAGTACACAATAATGTGTGTGGCTTATTGCGAGTGCCCCTACAGCTTCCAATCCCAGCTCTTCAGACTGTGCAGTGTTATTTAGGGACTCACTCAGTGGTCGAAGCGGGTGTTAGATCGCAGAGCATGGCATGCCCCTACTTCTTTAATTTATTGCAATCCGTTCCCCTACTTTTTTATTTAAAAAATGCATTCCAGGATGCTGTAAATAGCCAAGGCCTATAGATAAGTCGTTCGAGGCCATTTGGGGACAGGCAAGGTGGGCAGAGAAATAAAAGGACTCTGTCTCTTTTCCTTCCTCCAGAGACGGCAAGGACTGTGTCCCCTTCCCCTGCTATTTCTTACTATTCCTCCTGCTCTTTGTGTCCTCACTTGCTGACACCCGTGACTTCAAGAAAGGGATCTTACCCTCTTTCCTCTCCTTTTGTTTAATTGTTCCCCTGTGAAATGGATCTAAAAACAGAAAAACACTTTTGATGGAAATCGCTTTTTCTGACATTTTTCTATTCCAATGTGCAGCCTTGAGAAAGAGGGAAATAAATAGTTTAAAATATGAAGAAAAAAACTAAATAAAGCAAGGCGAAGTGGTCTCAAAGTGGCCAGATTGATTTCATTCACACCCAAACACATTAGCGCTACTTTGCAGAGTCTGCCAGTGTAGCTCTACTATTGTTTTCTCATCTTTCTCTGAACAACATTGTTTTCCCGGGCTGGGGAAGTGCACCTTCCTGGAGGTACTGCAGTACTTGGCTGCTTGGTAGATTGGAAAAAAAATTTGTAAAAAAAATGTGAACTGCAGCTCTGTGTCCATGGGTGTGGTCTTTTTAAACCATACCGCTTACGTTTTGTAAGAATATAAGCAATGGACATTGAAACAGGTCCCTTCTGAGCTCTATAGTCCTTAACTTTTTAGGTAAAATCACTCACTGATTTCTGAATGATGAGTGTAAATGCTTTAAGTTAACCATATTGTTTGTTGTTCCTGCTTACATTTCACATACTATACTTAATCTTGCATTCCCTATGAGTGTTTGCTTTTTCCAGAATGTTATTATTATTTTTATTTTTGTAGGCAGCATAATATTGGCTGGTGCATAATTTGAATTGAGTTGCATCCAGGTGTCTTTAGCGGAGAACAATTGGGCTATAGCTGAGCTTAAGGCAGTGTGAGTTTCTCTCAGTGGGACAGTAACGTGTTCAGTGGGGGTGAGGATGTGCACTATGGCCAGAGTTGCCGAATTTGGAACTGGGGAACCAGGTTCAGCCTTCATGACCAGTCCACC
Source organism: Lissotriton helveticus (assembly GCF_964261635.1). Taxonomy (NCBI): domain Eukaryota; kingdom Metazoa; phylum Chordata; class Amphibia; order Caudata; family Salamandridae; genus Lissotriton; species Lissotriton helveticus. The sequence continues at coordinate 853,386,939 of NC_136063.1, forward strand.
AGACCACTCTCTTGAGAAGGCACATTCCCATGCTAGACCTAAGAAGGCCCCCTAGACCTTAAAAGCCCTGCTGTATTAGCACAAACAGGTGGACCCTAGCGATGGTAAGCTTGGGTTAACCTTGAAGGCCTGTCCACCACAATCCATACTGAAGTACACCTCCGATCTTGCGGGAAGGCCTATAAAGCAGCATGCCCTAGAGCAACATTGACTTTGTCACTAAGGTCACAGGGCCCTTTAGGACAGTCCGCCTCACCCATTGGTACCTCCATTGGCCTTGTTTTAGCATTAGTATCTGAACTTTTAAGTGTATTTGGGACATATTGTGATTGGAAAAATATCCCACTTTGTGAAGTTTGAATGGTCCACACAAATCCAGCACCACACCGGCCTCGTTGCGTAGAAGCAGAAAGTCACACAACCCTTAGTCATGCAGTGCTGTGAGCCAATCAGAAGACTCATTGTCGGGATGAAATGTATACATTGTCCCAGATATCTCTTGCAACCATAGCCACCAGCAGGTACATTTAGTCTGTTGACAGGTTGCATCTCAATTGCACTTAATGGAACTTTTATTTGTACGACTGCAGGTGACGTACGAACATCTGCAACCATGACAGTAGCATTTAAATGCTGAAAAATTGTTGTTCTACTTTTTTAGCATTATCCTACAAGTAAAAGAAAATAGACACTTATAGACACGCAACAGCAATTAAACAAGCACCAATGCATACTTTATCACTTTGTGGAAAAGTAAATTTTGCCATGTTCTGTGTCCCTACGTGTCATCCATCATATGTTATGTGTGCATGATTAAATATGCATATGCATTCCCCATGTTCGATTAATGACGCAATTATAGTTGTGTCCATCTCTAATATGCCAGTTTCTAGTCCTCGTGAATACTACGAATATCAGGCCTATGTAAAGTTACGTTGCCACGTTTCTCAGTGTGCACGTTATTTCATTGTAAAGTCCCCGTTTCTAGGCCTCAAAAGGGCCCGGACATCAGATTCAGCTCCTGTCTCCTAAAGCCTCGCTGAGGAGCGATACAGCCCCCACCTGTATCCTCGACCCTTCACTTACTTCCTGCCTCACAGTGCCCGGTTCAGCCTGGCTCTGCCTCTGAGTCTGCCAAAAGTATGTTATAGTTCCAGTTATCAGTTCAGTCCTCCTTCTCTGCATTCCTAAGCTACTGAATCGCATCAATAGTTTCCGTCATTGTCTAGCCTTCACGTCTCCACGTTAGAGAAATACTGCATTTAATGGTCATTTAATATTCTTCATCACGTACTACATGTAGAATAATGCATGGTCCAGTCTTAGAATCAAGTCAGCCTTTCCCCTCCTGACTTCTAGTTTATATCAACATGTTCTCTAAACATCAGATACTAGATACTGCTTAGGTACATGTCGCCCTGACTCTCCAGACTTCAGTCTCTGCTCCTAGCACAGAGTTCATAGCCCCCAGCTTCTCCTAGTGATACGTCATTGCTAGTCTGCGCGCACCATCAGGTTAGAGGTCCCGGCTCCTTAGGTAGCCCCCTCCATGGTTTCCGCCCCATTCATGACATATTCTGTTACGTTTGCATCACATGTCTATGTATACGCCCTGTTACACCTCTTTTCACCCTTATCTTTCGCGACTGCTACGCGTCACACCTTCTGCTCCACCCACTGCTACGCCTATTGCAATGTAATGCTATGTGTTTGCGTTATGTATATATGCTCATGCACTGTTATTAAAAAAGTCATCCTTTTCCTTGTCCCGATCCTGACACCAGCAGCGCTGCTGGGCCCTGCCATCCTATTCCTATGCAGGTTGTCCTGTTCCTGTCCTTTATGCTGTAATAAACCTGCGAAACTCCTACTACCTCGAATTTTGACTCTTATTTATTGAGCTATCTGTTATTCATTTATACATTCAAAAATAGGGTATTATTTATTTATTTACCACATAATGGCGCCCGAATAGGGACTTGCCCTTTCCCCACGCGTCGGTGAAGCCACGCCGACCCCCTGACCCTCTGCAGTCGTGACGGAACTCTTCTGCGCACCGGCAGATATTTCTGCTTCAAGTATCCCTCAGGCCCACGGAGGAGACGGAGGAGGCGGTCCAGCATCCAAACGAGACGGTGGAGGAACGCGGCGAGTCCCGACCAGAGCCCAAGCCGAGAGTCCAAGGTCCGAGGTATCCGGAGGCCCACCCGTAACTGAAGTCCGAAGTTCGTCGTCCGTCGTCGTAGCAGTCCAGTCCAGTCCGAGGCCTTCCGTTCTTGCTGCCCGGTGAGTACCGTTACTGGGGTGGTATCTAGACAGGGTCAATCTAATTGACTCTGGTCCGTGGGTTGGTGGTACACAGACCCACAAACGAAGTGTCCACTTCAGTGGATGCGGGTCCTGACGTGTCTCTTTATGAGACCGGTAAGTTTCGTACTGTTTCAGCAGTGCATCTAGTTCCTGTTCTAGTCAGTTCTGTTCTCGAGAAAATTCATGTATTCTGTGTTCAGTATTCCAGGTAGTATTCTGTTCGAACTGTTATTTTAAATGTTCTTCATGTATTTTAATGTCGTGGTATGAATGGGGAATAAGTATCGTGTTTATTGTGTATTGTATTGTGTCTAGATTATAGTTCAGTCATGCCGCTCTTTTCGAAATTACGTCAGTTAAAAACCAGAAAGGGTCTGCTGGAAGCAGCAGTTCCTGTCCCGCCTAGGGACAGCCCAGGTCATTTTATGTATCAGAAGCATGGCATAAGCGCCATACTGTATCTAGATTTATGGGTAGAGTATACCAAACAGTTAGAAGAAAAGTATAGATGGCCCGTATCGGGTACATGGGATGCCGAGTGCATCATGCGAGTAGAAGAGGCATTATGGAAAAAGAAAGCCAGACAGTCACAGAAAGATGCCATCGAGTTATGGCGCAAAGAAGCTCATAAAAGAACTGAAAAGGAAATCAGAAAGTCAGAATTAAGTAGAGAATCCTTAGAACGAGCACAAGAAAAAGAACTAATCGAGATAGGTGAACAAGTCAAAGCCGAACAGTCAGACAGACAGAGGCATGCCCTTATTAGGGGTATGTATCCTCTCCTTGCCGAGGGCTTGCCAAAAGCGACCCCAGAGGCATCCAGTAATTTCCCGCCACCATTAGTTCCGACCAAACTACGTCACAAACAGACCGCAGCTGATATTTTTATTTCGTCCTATTTGGACGACACAGTCCCAGAATATGCAAATCCTGTTCGCGCTCCGCCAGTCCCTGTAAATCAGGCACTTCCCGCTCCTCCAGACACCGGAGTACCTGTTACGGTACCCCCGGTCCAGCCCGCCATACAAGTCCAGCCTGCATTTCCATTTCCCACTCTGCCAGGACGAAGAGCCTCAGTAGACGACTCTAGTTTAGGGGCCGCAGGGGGAGGTACTCCTCAAACCCCGCCGCCACACAAGCGTTTAACGACAGCCGAATTACATGCACAAGCGTCACAGCGTACGCCCAGACATCAGACTGTAGCAGAAATAAGAAAATCCCTTGCCGAATGCGGCTATGATCCAGTCCCAGGCGAGGATAATATGGTTTTATATTCATTCCGCGTAAGAAAGGTGGCCGAGTATCTAGTCACCTTACCGAATATGAAAGAAGATCTAGACAGAATATATCGTTTCATCCGTACAGGGGATGATCCAGAAAGTATTAGCGAGGCCATGTCTCAAAGGAAAGCCGAGATCCAGCTCATGATATTAAAGTTTCTGATCAATTGTCTAATAAGAGAACAAGATTACCCGTCTAAAGATCCGGCCGAAATGAAAATCCTGACAAGGTGGAGTGATAATATAGCCGAGGGTAAGCACAAGACCGTCGGTGCTATGGAGAGTATGTACAAGAAAATCCGTAAAGAAATATTAAAATTACACGAACAGCGTAAAGAAGCACAAGTAAGCGAGAAAGAAAGTAACTCTGATCCTGAAGAGTTAGACGACGAGAATCCCGCCAGAATAGCGTATGTAGGAAAATCTAGATTTCCAGATCGCCATTTACGCCTAGAACACAAGTCTATTTTTCATTCTCCAGCACCAGAACAAGGTTCTCTAGAACAAGTATTCCAAGCTACCGATCACATTCTGAAATCACGAATCGGTTACAGTGAGTTAAGTACCATGCATGAACAAGAACTAGCCCGATCAGCAGTCCGATGGATTACTGATTCTACCACTTTTCCAGACGAAATAGTGGCACAAATGTTTCTAAAAATGCCCCCAGCCGAGCAGCGACTGGTGGGTATGTATATGATCCAGCACCTCATTACATTGTATGAGGGTCAGCACTCTGATCCAGGCCCGTTACATGATATCCTGAACGAGTTACTCCAGTATAGATGGAAAGGTTTAGGTACCGACTTAATTAGTGTCATTCTAGAACAGCGTCACAAATATAGAACGTTTCTGAATCCGCATTTTGTTCCTGCCTCACCCCCAGAAGGTAAACCATTTTACATGGAGAGACAGAATCCGTTACGAGAAGTCCACCCAGTCAGAGGAACGGGTGGCGAACTAGAACGAGTGTTTGTTTACACTCCGATTACAAAGATGGAACTCCTCGAGATGAAGAAATTAATTCCCTGTCATGACAAAGATCCAGCAGGGTTCCATAGAGAATTAAAAGACATGCTCCGTATGGGAGAATACACGTATCCAGATATAATTAAAATGTTAAAGGTTCTGCTGCCCGCAGGGGTGTATGAAAAGCTCAAGGAAAAAGAATGGGAGGTGGGAGAGAAAAAGATCGATTGGGCAGTTCTAGAAGCTGAAGATAAGGCACGAGTACCAGGTACCGGTCTTGGAGATAAATGTAAAGAATTACCCGAATTATTGATACAAGTTTTACCCAGATTATTGACAACTAGAAAAGAAGACTGGGATGCAATCTCAGCCTGTAAACAGAAACAAGACGAAGATATTAGTGATTTTTATTCTAGATTTGAAAAATGTTTTAGCATCAACAGTGGCCTCAAGACAAGTAGTGAGTCATACCCTCACCTTTTTGTTACTAAATTAGTCGAGAATTCAAGCCCACAAATTAAAAATCGAGTTTTGAAAGTCGAAAGTACCTGGCAAGCTAATACCCCGTCCCAGATGTTGCAGATGCTTCAATACCACCAGAATAGAATCAGAGAAGAACAAGAACACGAAAGAAAACGTATGAAAGACACGAAGATGAAAGTACTAGTTGCACAATCTGTTCCTCAAGACAGTCAGAAGAGGGGTCCGAAGCAAGCCAGTCATCCTGCAGCTCCCGTTAAAGGGAACTGCAATTATTGTAAACAGCCAGGTCATTTTATAAATGAGTGTGCAGTTCTGAAACACAACATAGCTACTGGTAAGACTAAAGAAAGAACACGTCCGCCTAGACAAGAACAAGTTTCACAGATTCCTCAGCCACAGAATGCGCCACAGACAGTTACAGCTCCGCAGCCTATCGCTGCAACACAGCATGTCACACAGCAGATGTACCAGTATGCACAGTCTGAGTATCCAGAGTACCAACAGTATTCATGAAACAGCCTAGAGAGGGAGGTAGGCTTGCCTCTCATCGAGATACCTGTAGATCAAGAAGGTCCCTATGTTCACAGTCAAGTATTAGGGAAAGACAGAAAGTTTTTGATTGATACAGGGGCAAGTAGGACCACAATTAGTCACGCCGAAGTTCCAGGGGCTCCGCTCTCAGGCTCAAGAAATGTTTCCCTTGGATTTTCAGGAAAGCCTATCGTAAATGAGATCTCAAAGCCAGTTACTCTAGAAGTAGGTCCATTGTCCCGCACTACTGATCTGTTACTTACTAAGTCATGTCCAGAAAATCTATTAGGCATTAAAACACTGAAAGAGTTAGGTGCAGTTATATGCTGTTCCCCAGAGGGAATACGATTGTTCCTACGTGACTTTAAGGGTCACTATGTATTACGAGATTTTGATTCAAGACTGTCTAATGTCCCGCAGCACTTATGGGCGCAAGGTCCAACTGATGTAGGTTACATGCAAATCACACCCTATCGTGTGACTCTCAAGCCAGGTGTAGTGTTACCACGAATCAGACAGTACAGATTGCCACCTGAGGCTGTAGCAGCCTTATCCAAAATTATTGACGAGCTCATGGCTCAAGGAGTGGTTGTAGAAACTGACTCCAATGTATGTAATTCTCCGATCATTCCAGTCATGAAACGTACTGATCCAAATGCACCCCCAGTATATCGATTAGTGATTGACCTACGAGAGCTTAATAAATGTATTATTCCGCAGTACCCAGTTGTCCCAGACATCTCTTCCCTATTAACGGCCATTGATTCCGAAGCCACGTTCTTCACTGTCATAGACCTCAAGAACGCATTTTTCAGTGTTCCTATTCATCCAGACAGCCAGTTCCTTTTCGGATTTTGTTTAAATGGAAGGAGCTATATGTTCACACGCGCTCCTCAAGGTTTCACAGAAAGTCCTAGTATTTACAGTCAAGCACTCAAGAGACAACTAGACAAGATTCACATGCCAACTGACACTGCCCTGCTCCAGTATGTCGATGATCTACTGATCACAGCCCGTTCTGAACGTGCTTGCGAGCGAGCATCACTGACAGTTCTGTATTTCCTAGCCGAGATGGGGCACAAGGTGTCCCCTTCTAAGCTTCAATTCTGTGTCCAGCAAGTGGTCTACTTAGGACACTTACTGTCCAAGAGGGGTAGACAGTTGACACCAGACCGTATCCAGTTAATAGCGAGTCTTCCTCAGCCCAAGACCCAGAAGGAGGTACGTGCTTTTATTGGCCTTACTTCTTATTGCAGACAATGGATTCCTCAGTATGCATTTCTAGCCAAGCCACTGATACAGTTAACGACACAGGAGGCAGCCGTATCGACTGTCCTCCCTTGGACATCTGAACATACACTTAGTTTCAATGAGTTAAAGAAAGCCCTATGCCAAGCTCCAGTTCTAGCGACACCGGACTACAGTAAGCCTTTTACACTTTTCGTTACTGAACGCGAAGGTACAGCATTATCTGTTCTCACACAAGATCAAGCAGGACAATACAAGCCCTGTGCTTATTTTTCGAGCACATTAGATCCTGTAGCCCAGGCTCTGCCTGCGTGCCTCAAGTCAGTTGCAGCCACAGCACTAGCTATCAGACAAAGTGATTCCATAGTCTTAGGACACTCCTTGACAGTACAAGTTCCACATTCCGTGGAAGTTCTTTTAAACCGAACACAAACTCAGCACTTGACAATTGCACGTTTAACAGGTTATGAATTGACACTGTTCCAGCCACACATAGAAATCAGACGCTGCAACGTTTTAAATCCTGCTACACTGTTACCATCAGTTAATTCAAATCCAGCCACACATGATTGCGTGGAAGTAGTTAACATTACGACAAAGCCAAGACAAGATCTGACAGATACTCCGTTACCAGACCCCGACCTGACACTTTATGTGGATGGTTCATGTATGAGAACAAGTACAGGAGAACTAGTCGCCGCGTATGCAGTGACTACTGACACTGAAGTTATTGAAACACACCGTATTGATACCCTGTCCGCTCAAGCAGCAGAGCTAGTTGCTCTGACACAAGCCTGCATACACGCCAAGAACTTGAAAGTTAATGTTTACACAGATTCACGTTACGCATTTGGAGTTGTACACGACTTCGGAGTGCTCTGGCAGGAGAGAGGTTTCATGACTTCTCATGGAACCAAGATTCAGCATGGTCTCCTTATTCAAGCTCTGTTAGATGCCATACATTTACCGACATCTATCGCTATCATGAAATGCAAAGCACATACGAAAGTTACTGATATTATTTCTCAAGGTAACGATCTAGCAGATCGCACAGCCAAGCTCACAGCACAGACTCCAGACATTCCAGTTAATCAGACACATACTCCAGATCCGACCACATGTATGACAGTTAAGGACCCTACACAAGATGTCATAGATATCCAGTTACATGCTACTCCCGAAGAAATCAAGAAATGGTCCGAACAAGGAGGGGTCCAGACAGATCAAGGATGGTTAACAAAGGGTAGAGCCACATGGTTTCTCCCCGACTCTATGGTTCAAGTCATTATTAATACCGCACATAGTCCAGCACATTTAGGAGAAAAAGCTATGTTAGACAGTATCCAGAACATTTGGTTCAACAAGCATTTACGAGCTGCAGCCAAGCAGAAAGTCCGTACCTGTATGATATGTTGTCAGTTTAATCCAGGTAAAAGTGTCCCGGTGGAACAAGGTGGATTCCAGCCCCCTGACCACCCTTTTGAAGTCCTCCAGATGGATTATATTCAGATGGAGCGATGTCGAGGTTTCAAGTATGTCCTTGTAGTTGTATGCGCTTTGTCCAGGTGGACAGAAGCATATCCAGTCCCAGATTACACAGCCGCGACCACTGCTAAGCAGTTGGTTCGTGAGTTCTTCCCCCGTTATGGACTCCCTAGAGTCGTATATTCTGACAACGGCCAGCCATTCTCATCTGAACTCATGAAGCATGTTTCCCTGTTGTTAGGGTACCAGTGGAAGTTTCATTGTGTACGCCATCCTGAAGCAGCCGGTCTTGTAGAGAGACATAATCAGACTCTGAAAATCCGTATCGCCAAAGTATGCAAAGAAAAAGGTGTGGACTGGCTAGTAGCTCTGCCAGTCGCTTTATTTTATATGCGCATGGTCGCACATTCCAGATCAGGTCTGTCCCCGTATGAGGTCGTTTTCGGTCGCCCCCCTAACATGTGGGGTACTCCTAGACCCCGAAGTATTACCGATGTTTCAAGTAATATGCTGACAGATTACCTAGCTTCCTTGATGTCTGCCCTCAACTCATGTCGTTCACAGGTTGCCGCCGCATTTCCAGACAATACCGAGGTGGCACCGCATGAAATCGTTCCAGGATCCATGGTATTGGTGAGGAATTTCGACAGATCAAGTCCGCTGGAGCCTCGCTGGAAAGAGCCCCGACAGGTCCTCCTCACCACCCGTACAGCCGTGAAGTTGGAAGGTCGCAAAGGCTGGGTGCACCTTTCTCATGTAAAACAATTTAATGGACTGAAACCCGTCTTAAAGAACATTTCCCAGGATTTGAAGGATTGCCAAAATATTGTTCTCAAGGACTGTCCCGCAAAAGACATTGCTACAAACCCTCCCCTGTTAGAGAAAACTCCGCAACAGGAGTATAAGTTAAAACTCCGGTCTAGTAAAATAAGTCAGTCAGTTTGATTGTCTAAGTCCTCCCCTAGGTGAAACGGTTAGACTGTTTCTGACATGTATAAAATAGACCCCCATAGTGAGAGAGTTAGCCAAAACTCAATCCGATGTATCATTTTTCTATGTTTCATATTATTTCTCAGTATTATGATTTCCTGCACCAGTTATGCGTTTTACCTGTACTTTCCAGTTTCTCATGTAAATATGTCTGCTAATGCTACAGTAGAGCACACGTTTAGTGATCTGCCTCCTCATGAACTCTCTTACCGCCTCGCTATGCGAAATAACTCATTCATCCGCATGTTACATTACTCACACCAGTCCAGCAATGCCACTAATTGTTGGGTGTGTGGTCGACTCCCCCCTTTCCAGACACCGAAGGGAGTTCTGCCACTTTTTCCTTATCCATTCTCATCTAATGGTTCGTGTGGAGCATGGTCCACGTTAACGTCATCCTCAACAGATATGTCTTTTCTTAACAATACATGCTTTCCAGACAAGCAAGGTCTTCCCCACAGAACAGGGTTAGATCTAGAAAATGAAGTGTATAATTTAGGTAACTATTCTTCGAATTTCATGGTCCTGAATGTTCAGTCTGATTCCACTCCAGACTTACCTGCTATTTCAGTACTGCCAGTCAGAGGTGAATTATGTGTCCGAAATAATGGTTCCGTACATGTAGGACATAGTGATTGTACTACTATTGTCAAGTATAGTGACAGTGGGAAATCTATCTTCAAAGCTTCACGTCATTCTTATTTTATTTGTGGTCAAACTGCATATGTTCGTCTGCCCCTCGGTTGGGAGGGAACCTGTTACATTGCCTTCCTACTGCCACCTGTTTTCCTAGCCCCACCTGATTATCATAGAAACACACATCTAGTACACGTTAGACATAGAAGGGAGTCCCCAATTGTCGATTATACTGAAACTGCTCTAGAACAGTATACAGATTTCAACAGAGGTTTCTTTTTCTTTATAGGACCTATCCAGAATAGTAAGCTAATCCGTAGGTTAACCAGAACCCTTGAAGCAGTAGTCAATGAGACTGCTTCTGCTCTAGGTAATTTAACTGAAGAGCAATCTGCTATGAGATTTGTCGTTTTACAGAATCGTCTCGTCCTTGACGTCATACTGGCCGATAGGGGCGGGGCCTGTAGAGTCATCGGATCTAGTTGCTGCATTTTCATTCCAAATAACGCGCCGTCTGTTTATTCAGCTATAACCAGACTCCATAAAATTGCCCATCTGTTACACCAAGATCCAGGCACCTGGACATGGTCCGGTTGGTTCTGGAATATAATTTCCGCATGGGGATGGAAAATATTGTCCTTCCTAGGTATTGCAGTAGCGATCATATTCAGCTGCTGTCTCTGTATACAATGTGGCCCTGCGATTTGCGGCATTTGTGCTACCTCTTGTATTCCTAGTCCCAAGCCCCGTTCTAAATCCCGTTCCAGGATAATTCGAGACGAGCAAATGATACTGTATGAAATGATAGATGGTATCATGAATATTGATGTTTCCTGATGGAAACGTAGTGACAAGGAGGGAATGTGGAAAAGTAAATTTTGCCATGTTCTGTGTCCCTACGTGTCATCCATCATATGTTATGTGTGCATGATTAAATATGCATATGCATTCCCCATGTTCGATTAATGACGCAATTATAGTTGTGTCCATCTCTAATATGCCAGTTTCTAGTCCTCGTGAATACTACGAATATCAGGCCTATGTAAAGTTACGTTGCCACGTTTCTCAGTGTGCACGTTATTTCATTGTAAAGTCCCCGTTTCTAGGCCTCAAAAGGGCCCGGACATCAGATTCAGCTCCTGTCTCCTAAAGCCTCGCTGAGGAGCGATACAGCCCCCACCTGTATCCTCGACCCTTCACTTACTTCCTGCCTCACAGTGCCCGGTTCAGCCTGGCTCTGCCTCTGAGTCTGCCAAAAGTATGTTATAGTTCCAGTTATCAGTTCAGTCCTCCTTCTCTGCATTCCTAAGCTACTGAATCGCATCAATAGTTTCCGTCATTGTCTAGCCTTCACGTCTCCACGTTAGAGAAATACTGCATTTAATGGTCATTTAATATTCTTCATCACGTACTACATGTAGAATAATGCATGGTCCAGTCTTAGAATCAAGTCAGCCTTTCCCCTCCTGACTTCTAGTTTATATCAACATGTTCTCTAAACATCAGATACTAGATACTGCTTAGGTACATGTCGCCCTGACTCTCCAGACTTCAGTCTCTGCTCCTAGCACAGAGTTCATAGCCCCCAGCTTCTCCTAGTGATACGTCATTGCTAGTCTGCGCGCACCATCAGGTTAGAGGTCCCGGCTCCTTAGGTAGCCCCCTCCATGGTTTCCGCCCCATTCATGACATATTCTGTTACGTTTGCATCACATGTCTATGTATACGCCCTGTTACACCTCTTTTCACCCTTATCTTTCGCGACTGCTACGCGTCACACCTTCTGCTCCACCCACTGCTACGCCTATTGCAATGTAATGCTATGTGTTTGCGTTATGTATATATGCTCATGCACTGTTATTAAAAAAGTCATCCTTTTCCTTGTCCCGATCCTGACACCAGCAGCGCTGCTGGGCCCTGCCATCCTATTCCTATGCAGGTTGTCCTGTTCCTGTCCTTTATGCTGTAATAAACCTGCGAAACTCCTACTACCTCGAATTTTGACTCTTATTTATTGAGCTATCTGTTATTCATTTATACATTCAAAAATAGGGTATTATTTATTTATTTACCACAACTTATACATACACACACTCTCATCTGTGCAAAAGCAGTAACTGGCACGTAAAACCATACAGATTCATAGTCACAAAGAAGTTCTCTCTCTCCCCCATACACAAAGGCACACACTTGCATATCTGTTAATGTCTACAGCACTGTTAAATTGAATACAAACAATTTCTAGACCCATTTTAAAACTAAAGCCACTTATGTGCTGAGAGCTTCTTTTGCTCACTCACTCTGGTTTAGCACTATGTGTCATCACTAGCTATAAGTCAAACTCTCTAAATGTATTATGTTGTACGTGCTTTTATATGGGACTCTATACCACTAATAAAGCATCAAAGCACAATTTTGAATTAACAGAAGTGGTGTGTTTCTGCCTCGTTACCTATATGAAATGTGTTTTAATATCATATGTGAGGGCCTTATTTATAATCTTTTTAAGAGTTGTTTTGGCCACTATGAGTGAATAAGACACTAATAAGAGGAGCTAGAAAGCATAATCATTGGACGCTAGTGAAAGGAGGGACAGAAAGTGTGTGAGTTCAATGTGCATATGTTGAAGTTGTTTTGGTGTCATGCAGTGACTGCTCAAATCGTGACGCAACAAGTGTGTAGCTGTACCTACACAAGAGTGAAGAAAATAATTGTGAGGAAAGATGATGGATGAGTAACAGGTTCCAACTTGTATGTGTCATAGAGTTCGAACACTTTGAAAAGTTGTATAGAAAGTACCCAGGGGTGAAAAGATGCTACCCTTGAAGGGCTGGGTTGCCATCTTCAATTATCTACAGTATATGCTCTGAAGTCCAATAACTATATGCCCTCAAGTCCACAGTAAAGTAGTAACCATGGGGGTTGTTATTATGCACCCATGAAATCAGCCATGATATATGCTCTGAGGAGTCCATTCAGAAGTCACAGAGAGCGGCTTACAGGAATGGACATTGTCCAACCAACCATATTGAGTTGAGTCTACTGTGAAATGACAGAGAAGCAGTCTTTAAATGAGCAACCATAGTACATGCCAAAGGAGCCTACCTATTTGTGGCAGGAAGCAACCCATAGGAATGGGCATCATACAGCAAGCCATAGTATACGCTCTGAATGGTTTACCTTGGTGTGACTAAAGGTTTGTGGGTGCAGCCATATTATATGCATATGTAGTTCAACCAGATGTGCCAGGGAAGAACCCATAAGAAGTGAATTATAATACCAAACATTGTCTTTGCTCTGAGGAGTCCACCCTGGAGTATCAGGAAACAACTTATAGTATGGTGTATCAGGACCAGCAAAGAAACTACCTAATATGAGGCCGCCATAGTAAATGGTCTCAGGTGTCCATAGACACTGGCAGAAGAGCAATGCTCAATATATAACCAGCTATGCTATATGGTCTGAGGAGTCCCACCACAAATGACAGAGCAGCGACCAAAAGGAATTAGAATGATATGTGCTTGAGGAGTCCACCAAAGAGAGTCAGAGAGCAACCTAGGGGAATCAGCATTGTACAACCAGGCAGAGTCTCAGGTCTGATAAGTCTATTGAGGAGTTGTAAAATTAGTAGCCATTTTGCAAAAGCTAGAAGTGGATGCTCTGAAAACTCCAAAAAGTAGAGTCAAAGGAGCAACACATAGTAGTGGTCTCTCTAACAAGCCATTATTTATGATCTGAGTGGTCACACACGAGGCTGCGCAGTCACCCTTAGGATTAGGTCCTATACGACCAGCGTTGCTAACTGGCCTGCAGCATTCACCCAGAAGCATCACTGGAGCAACCCATAGGAGTGTGCATTACACAACCAGTCCTGATACACGGACTAGGAAGTCCAACCGAAGTCGTAGAGAAGCAACGCAAGGAATTAACATAGATTAAACCTACAAAGGTCTGTAGGGACAGGCCATAACCAGAGATAGCATAACCCATCAATATAGTTGACATTAAGGAACTATGACAGAGAGCATCTATCAGTAATTCGGTGGGGCAGAGGAAGCATGAATTTACATTCACTATCTCATGTGCAGACACAGCCCAGGGTGAAATGCTTGGCTCAGCAATAAGGGGCATATGACAGGGATAGTTCATGCTTATGTCCACTCACCAAACAATAAGTGAACCCCATGCTCAAGTTGGAACTATAGACCAAGGGGGAGGGTGGTAGAAAGATCCCCTGATGTGGAATGGATGAGCATGTAGCCAGGCCATACGAGAAAAAGGACTCTCTGTACTTCAATGGGGAACTAGATACATACTTAAAAGAAGGTATGAGGTTTACTCTAATTGTGTGGCATAATGAGGGGCATCTTGCAATCTCGCTATAGATGGCTACCCGAATAATGTCACCCCGAGAGTTTTAAGGGTCGTCATTTGCAGCTGACCTTTGAAAAAGTTAAATAAATGGTCCACAGTGAGACAATAAAGATATGGAACCTTTCATCTCCCTAAAGGAGCATCTCTAACAATGACATATATTTGGCCCATCTGATTTCTATCTAGCCCGTTTAACTGTTGTCATGGTTATGTCAAAACTTTCTTCATGGGCCCCATGGTCATACCCTCCACCTGATCTTACTACTAAATTCATCTATTGGAAGAGCATAATGAATTGAAAGAAACCTAGAAAGCCATTCAAAAGCAATATTGAATTATGGCAAGGCATGAAATGCACTATGCTTAAAAAAGTATTATAGCTATGTAAAGAGAGTTTCTCAAATATCACTGCTTTCAATGAACTGCTGTGTTCATAGTAGGTGGACATCCATGGTCTATTTACTTTTATGAGAGCTTCTCTAACTTGAAGGGGCATATTTACTAGGAAGTGGAGGAGCGTGGCGCAGGACTACACCATTTTACAAGGATACGGTGCAGCCCTGCATTTCCCCCTGCACTGGCACTAATTTTAGCTGCCTAGCACCAACTGTGCAAGGATGTCTGCATTGTCGGGGAAGATTGTTTATGTGCAGGAAGGCATCTCTTCCTGCACATAAGCAATCTGAAAGGCACTTTGCAACTTCTATGCATGCTGCTTAATGCAGCACACATATAAGTTGCAAAACATAATGTTTTTATTGTTCGTTTATGTGCCAAAAGGGTCTTCTCTTGCACATAAACACCTAAAATGACCTTTCACTGTTTCTATGTGTGCTGCACAATGCAACACACATAGAAACAGCAAAAATGTGATGAAATGAAACATTTTTCGTTGTTGCGCATGTTTAAGACCAGGTCTTCCATGGTCTTACTTTTGGCACTGCCCCATATTTACGATGCCCTTGTAAATATGGGGCAACATCAAAATCAATGGGTGTTGCGGTGGAACACCCATGCAATACCCATTGCTCACCCCTTTCACACAAATAGGACACGTTACAACACAAACATTCACAATGCATGCCTTTACAATGTGATTTTTACATTGGAACATCCATTACAAAGCATGATTTTACAACGCATGCCATCACCGCGCATTTTTAGAAACAACATTTACAATGCCTTCCATTACAATGCATACCATTACACTGCATACCATTATAACGCAAAATACTTTTAGGGCAACAGTAGGGTAAATGTTGGATAATGTGGGGGTAAAAATTACTATTCCACTCCAGTGAGTGCAACAGTAGGGTAAGTGTTGGATAGTGTAGGGGTAAAAGTTATTCCCACTCCAATGAGTGCAACAGTAGGGTAAATGTTGGATAGTGTAAGGGCAAAAATTACTATCCCCACTCCAGTGAGTGCAACATTGGTTAAGTGTTGGATAGTGTAGGGATAAACTGTACTATTCCCCATTACGTACCTTATATTGTGTTGTAATGGCATGCGTTTTAGTGACATGCTTTGTAATGGCATGCATTGTAGTGACATGCGTTGTGATGGCTGCATTGTAATGGCATGCAATGTAAAGGCAGTTGCATTGTAATGACTGTGCCGTAAATTTAGTGCGTTGTCATGACTGTGTTGTAATGGTTGTTTCCCCTTTTACACTAAGTAAAGCGTGAAAGGGGGTATTATCCACAAGGCGACGTTAAGTGGCTTAACGCTGACTTATGAATGAGGCGAAGCCCCTACTGCCACCATAATGTCAGAAAAAGTGACGTTGTGGTTGTTATAGAAGCTTGTAAATAAGCCCAAAGTGTCTTGTTCCTAGCTCTATGCCCATATTATGCAATGTACATTATCCTTTGGCATCCGCCACTTCTTCCACTAGTAGGACATTCTTCAATTCAACACTTTTTCACCACAAACACCCCTCGATCCTCATGGAAGCGCAGGTTTACCAAAATGTTGCTTCACCATTTTTTTGGCATGGCCATGAAGCAAATTCTAACAGGGATTTACAAAGCCATTCATGGGCCAATATGCTTCTCCTTGCATTGCATTGTAAAAAAAAGTAACACAGCACCTTTCAATGCGTTGCATTACACTATGTCAGATAGGTGTTACTGGGAGGGGCATGGATGTTCCCTTACATTCAGTCATGCATTTTGGCACAAACCTAGGTTTGCTAAAGGCAGTAAACCTGGGTTTACCTCAAAATGGTGTGTGTAACCGAAAGAGGTATTACAACAAGGAATATCTTCATTTGTCCTACTTACTTTCTCTTTCCATGTGTGCTGCATTCCGCAGCTCACATAAAAAAGGAATATACTCTTAAGGATAGTTTTTGCAAAAAAACAGTCCTGACCACAACATAGG
This sequence comes from Lissotriton helveticus, assembly GCF_964261635.1. NCBI lineage: Eukaryota > Metazoa > Chordata > Amphibia > Caudata > Salamandridae > Lissotriton > Lissotriton helveticus. The sequence goes on from NC_136063.1 coordinate 853,403,630, forward strand.
CACTCTTGGCATATGACGCAAGGGTGCCTGCATTGGCGCTAGGCTGCCACAACTACACCAGCGCAAGGAAAGAGCTAAACAGCGCCATATCACTGTAAACGTTTTCTCTCCCACTCATGTAATGCAGTACAGCAATGTGCCTTGATGTTTTGCCTTTAATTAACTTTTAACCCCTTTCATGCGTCGAACGTTCAGCGCCAGTGCTGAACGTTCTAAGAAACGGGTGGGGCCGTGTCGGCCGTTGGACGTGCGCAGCACTACGGAGGTAGTGCTCGCAACGTCCAACGGCCGACGGCAGCACTAAAGGGGTTAATGAATCTGCCCTCAAAGTGTATTTCAACTCACTAAAAGACTTGTCTATCAAAGTTGCAGAAGGTGCTGTGATACCAGGGCTTAAGGTGCTGATGACCAATTGAACACTGATTATTGCTATATTTTACTTCTCAACCAGCGGTCAGTGTGGCAATTTTCCTTGCTGCAGAATGGTCCATGACACCCTTGCTAGTCCACTGTAAATTTGTATATAAATAGAGCTGATTCATGCAACCTATGAAAGATATCTGACAGAGTGAACGGTGGGCTGACGGCAGGAACCATATCTTAAAACACATAACCAAATATGCATTCCAAGTTATGGGTAAGCAACAGATTTGAAAAGCAAAACTCTCTGGCGAAGTTCTATAATTTAATACTCAAATATAATAGTCACATTTATGATGGTTATGCGATGCCCTTGTACCACACAAGGGGGAACAAGGGTGATGTACAACCTAAATCAGATTTATCAAGCCACACAAGGCCCTGCATGGCGTGAACAATTCAGAGAAGTGCAACACAGCACAAACATTTGCAGTGCTTTCCTCAGCCCCAGGGAGGTGTTCCATGGCTGGAGTGTGGATGCATCCACCCATGGGTTTTGGCACATTCCTAGATTTGTCATTACTGGTAAACCTGGGAATGCATCAAAATTCTACACCTCCCCAGGGGAGGTGTAACAAGAAGAAATAGCTTTATTCCTCCTCGTTTTTCCTCTTTCCATTCATGCTGCCTTGTGCACACATAGAAAGAGGAAAAAGCCTCAGAGGATTGCTTCTGTGTAGGAAGGTGTCAGTCACTTACTGCACCAAAAGAATCATGGCTGCAATGCAGGCACGCTTTCACCATGGTGCAAGGGTGCCTACATTGGCACTAGGCAGCCAAAGGGAGCCAGCACATGCAACAGACGGAAGTGCATCCATTAAATTAAATACGGTACAGCACATTGAAGCAAGGTAGCTTGCTACACCGCGCGAAAGGTTAATAAATCTGCTCCAATACTTTGAAAGGCAATAGTTCTTAAGGCAAATAATATGGAAAGTCGAATGCTTAAAAACTCCAACATACTGTGTACATCATTACTGTAATTCCAGAATGCTAACTTTTAAAAACTTGGAGTGTTACTTGACATATTTACTCATACGATGTATACAAACCTTTGAAGCAAACTGGAAAGCAGTTCGAGCACATCATTATCGGTATAGTCAATTGTGGAAATTACTTTTTTAGACAGCTGGCTTACAGAAGAATAAACAATGACTTCAAAATGAAACAAATGCATCCTTTTTTTCTATTCAGCAACTTTGTGAAATATGATTTAACAATAAACTTGCAGTGCAAATCAGTAAATTGGTGATGAACCAACTGAATTAATTGGGTAGCCAATAGTGTGTTAAGTCATGCAGATTTCATTATGTATTTCCTTCTTTTTCATGCTGTGATGAAGAGGCAATTATAATGCAGCTGCTGCCTGTACAGCTTCAAAGGCCAAAGCAAGAAGGACAACATTGTCCTCAGTATAGGATTTTTTTCTTTAGTTGTTTGTGTCTAATATTATATCTCTCAATGTCTTGATAATTATATCTATGTATGCAGTTATATACAATTGGCTTCGTTGGGGAAAAAAACGAAGAGAGGACATAATGCCTCCCTTCCCATTGGGCCTGCATAAGCTTTTATCTACTAGGTGAACCGACCAGCCTTGCTGATTCACAAGTTTATCTGACCGTCAGGTGTCTTTTTAGTGTGGAACTAAAACTTACTCAGGAAAACCCAGAATACACTGTATAACACATTCAAAAGTGAAACATTTTAAAAATCTTTTCTCTCAAGTTATGGATTCTTCTTTACATATTTTCAAAAGGAGAGATCACATATATTAAGAGGCTAATATTATTAAAGAACAGTCATCTCAATTTGACAGCGTCCAATTCAAAAAGCATTGGCACAGCAAAATCAGCCTGACATTTCATATAACTACAGTACCTCAAATAAAAGTCTTTTGTGTCCTGAATATAGGGCATAAAAGTTACAAAAAATTAAAAGAGAATATGGTCAATGTATAATGACATGTTATGTCAAACTGCCTTGAGATCCTTAGAAGTTAAGCTTTGAAAGAAAGCCCATACAGGGCCCAATTGTGCAAAGCGCTTCAGATGATTTACTGACGTTGTATGTATTCTTAATATGCCTAAAATATGTCATAATCTGGTAATACTTTGAATTGCCACACATTAAAATATACTATATGTGTTCTTACTAGAATATAAGGTACCGAACACAATTATGAATGCTTTTAAGGAACAAGGGGGCATATTACCAAGCAATAGCGATAATTATCGCTATTGCTTAGTTAGCGGGAAAACAATATCGCCGAGCACCGAGGAATTTTACCGCTGAGATACCTTGATATTATCAAGGTTTATCTCAAAAGCGGTAAAAATCCTGCGAAATGCATGAATATCGCTGAAAAATCAGCGATATTCATGCATTATCGTGACAATGCTCTTAGCCATGTTATCCACCTTCCATTGGATAACATGGCTAAGAACTGCTTTTACCAGGCGTTAGCTTTTGGAGATATTCGCGCTTAGCGCAAATATTTCTAAAAGTTGTTAATAGGAGTTAGAGATGTTAGCGACTGTTTTCAGTCGCTAACATCTTGGCACGCCCACTTTGCATGTCATTAGCGATAATTATCGCTGACATGCAAAGTGGGCCCCTAAATGCCCGCTATCGCCTACAAGCTGTCGCTAACTGGTGTTAGCGACAGCTTGGTAATAGGGCGATAAAATTATCGCCGCATTAGCGGGAAAAAGTCCCGCTAATGCGGCGATAATGCTCTTGGTAATATGCCCAAGTATGTCTAAAAATGGAGCGATGCAATGTTACTCCCCTTTTAAAACGCATTAGCATGCTTTTTAGAAGATACGAATGACAATGGTTGTCCTATGACAGTTTTTGGGAAACTATCGAGTGAGATAATTTAATGTTTCATATAAAGTAAACGATTATGAAGCAGAATATAATGTTATCATGCTTGAAAGTCGATATGAAATTGCAATATCATTAAAATGGTTAATCGAAATAATGTTCCCCTGATGAATAACAAAGGGCAATGATTTATATAGATGGTATGTGCTACAAAATGGTGGCCGCAATTCCAAAGTCTCAGATGTAACATTCTGAAGTGTCACTCTCTCATGTTTTTGAATTCGATGATGTCACTGAAAGTTGAACCAATGAACTCTGATAAAATGAATCCAATAGCGCTTGTCGGCTCAATGTTGAGAAAGGAGTCAGCCGAAACACATCAGTGTAACTGGTGCGAGTAAATAATGTTTTCTACCCTTTACCGTGAGTGCTGTCTTTTCCTTTGGGAAGTTGTGTAGCTGCAATAATTCATGAGTCTATCCTCACGTTTGACTAGCACGTTCACGCAAGTGCAGAGGCTTTCCCGGTGGTCTGGAGCAACTATATATATATATCCACTTGTGGTGTCCATACAGGACTTGATTGTGTGCTTCCCGGACCACACTTCCCAGAATGCACAGTCTCATTTGAGCCTCCCATCGGTGGGTGTGTTATATATAAAATGGGGAAGTGGGTCGGCAGTTGCGCACACCGCTTCCGTTAAAGCCCCTGAAGAGAAGCATATGGAGCTTCGAAACACGTCGGGCAGATCCCGTACGGAGCGGCGTCTATGAGTGGATCCCCGTCCTCACCTATACATAAACCAAGCTGCTGTTTGCGTGCTACTCAAAGGTGGACACCTTCGAGCATTGATTTATAAGCGGCCGTCCAGCCGCGGAGTATGCACCACCCCGGTGCCCTGGGGGTCACTAAAGTGAAGCAGCAGTCGTACTTGGAATCGAGGACGGGCCCACTTGTGGAGTCCATACAGGACTTGATTGTGTGCTTCCCGGACCACACTTCCCAGAATGCACAGTCTCATTTGAGCCTCCCATCGGTGGGTGTGTTATATATAAAATGGGGAAGTGGGTCGGCGGGTTGCGCACACCGCTTCCGTTAAAGCCCCTGAAGAGAAGCATATGAAGCTTCGAAACGTGTCGGGCAGATCCCGTACGGAGCGGCGTCTACGAGTGGATCCCCGTCCTCACCTCTACATAAACCAAGCTGCTGTTCGCGTGCTACTCAAAGGTGGACACCTTCGAGCATTGATATATTGATATAAATAAATATATATTTATATATATATTACCTACTGGCGGTCGCCAGTAGGTATATATAGTTAGGATTTTTTCTCTATGGGATTTTTGAAAATTCTATGTCTAATAACTTTGGCGTTTGTGGACGGAATTGGCTGAAATTTTCAGGAAAATGGCACATTTTGTTTCTGAGCAGCCCTTGAAACCTTGAAAATTTGGGGGGGGTTCGTCAAGGGGGGGCCGAGAAAAAAGGGGGGTCCCAAAACGTGTTTTTAACATTGAGTTTTCCATAGGGCGGTTGGCCTCACTTTTAGCCCGAACGGCTGAATGGATTTGCATGAAACTTGGCAAAATTGTAGGGACTGGTAGCCCGATGTGCCTTTTGTAGGTCTCAATATATGTGCTACAGTGGATTTTGAGAAATTAACGTTTAAAAAAAGATATATATCTGTAACAGCGGACCGGGCAGCGCTCCAGGACGCGTACTTTTCGCGCAACGGAGCTTTGTGAAGCGAAGCTGATTGGTTCTCCGGCGTCTGTCAACATTCCAAACAGTCCGTAGCGGCCGCCATCTTGTCTCTCGGTAGGATCGAGAGACAAGAGGAGGCGAAAGCGAAGGGGCAAATGACCATAAGGGGGAATAGTAGATCCTCGCTGACCCCCTAGGTTTGATGTGGAGGTTTTAAAAGGGCCCCGCGGGGCAAAAAAAACCAAACAAATAATAATAATCGAACGGCTGAATGGATTTGCACGAAACTTGGTAAAATATTAGGGACTGGTAGCCCGATGTGCCTTTGCTAGGTCTCAATATATGTGCTCCAGTGGATTTTGAGAAATTAACGTTCAAAAAAAGATATATATCTGTAACAGCGCTCCGCTTCGCGTAACGGAGGTTTGCGACGCTGATTGGTCATTCTGTCACTGGGCTATAGTTGGGCTACATCTGGCTGATATTTGGGCTACATTTGTTTTTTTTCGTCTCTGGCGGCCATCTTTGGGCTACATTGGGCTACATTGGGCTTCATTGGGCTTCATTGGGCTACATTGGGCTACATTTGGGTTCCAACATATATATAGGCCAATGTAGCCCAATATATATTTTTCAAAGTTAATTTTCGTAAAAACCACTGGAGCATATATCTTGAGACATAGCAAAGGCACATCGGGCTACCAGTCCCTACAATTTTGCCAAGTTTTGTGCAAATCCATTCAGCCGTTCGAGGTAAAAGTGAGTCCAACCGTCCTATGGAAATGAAGGAAATGAATGGGTAATTTGTAATTAGCAAATAGCTCATCGCAAACTAGGAATGGTAAAGAATCGCTATTTATTCCTTAAAGTTCGCTATTTAGGAAATGCAAAAAACTTTGATGATACATATGGCGGTTCATCTCTAACAAGATAAGAAGCATAGGGATAGATTTATGATGACTGGCGCATCACCAGGGATGTGTTAGTCATTCTGTGCCGCTGTTCCGTCACCTATGGTGTGCTGCATTTACAATGCGGCGCATCATGGGGCAAAAACAGCACAGATGCGTGATGTATCTGTGCCGTAAAGGTGGCGCATTGCTGGAGTTGTATCGCAAGTGTGATGAAGCTCCAGCAAGGGTCGGGGGTGCCCCTGTCGCAGGGTTTCTGTTCTCACACAGAACTGTGGACAGAGGATTGGAACCTCGGCGAATTAGGGTGTCCCAAAACTCACCTTAGTAATCAAAAACCCCTTAGCAAGCTAGGTACAGTGTCACATTGGATATAACAAACTCTCAATGTTTAGACAATCCAGAATATGAACTTATAGTACCTCAGGATACGTGGAACTCATGAACAGTCGGTCGTTATATATTTCTTAGAAACCAGAACATGGAGTTAAGAAGAACACATGTGTATTTGAAATGTTTATTTACTAATGCCGTCTTCTCAGGCGTAGTATCTTAGATAATACAAGTACACATATTATCAGTAGTAAAATTACCAGCATAGTTACTAGTACATAAAAAGCGAATGGTGACAGTATGTTAACATGCTGTAAATGAATAAGAGTTAGCAACACTTATAAGCAGCCGCGGGCCGTGGAGGGAGTTACGGTGGGGCAGGGAGGCGGGGAGGGGGAGGGGCAGGGTGGAGAGGGCTCCACCCTGCTTCTCCCCCTCCCCGCCTCCCTGCCTCACCGTAACTCCCTCCACGGCCCGCGGCTGCTTATATCTCACCCTCCCTAATACACATATTATATTATTTGCTAAGAAGGTCTCTTTGTGTTGGTTTAGGGCGTGCCCATACTTTAGTGTCTTAGATTTGAAGGAATCACATCAGCATACACCAGCTCTCTCTTCATGTGAACCGCATCAAGTGTTGTGTATGTGTGTTCGGCAAAGCAATATAAAACCCGCCTCATGCCCAGAATTGGCAGAAGTTGCACTTATGTTATGAGTATGAAGTCGTGGAGATCAGACCTCATAACAATTCTGTATCGTGTTGTTCTTGAAACTTTAGCACTCGCTGTACAGATATAGTTTAACAAGCAAAGCAGATAGTAGAGCAATAACATATTATTCTCATGTAAACCACGATGAACTACTAGGTTGAAAGCTAAATCAACAACTAAGTGTCGTGTGCAGAAGTTGCAAAAAAGGAAAAATGGCGTTTAAACCGGTAATGAGCCCATGCTAACTTAACACGGTGTAAAGATATCCAGGACGTAGATGACAACTCCCCATGATCCGGAAACGAACTGAATAAGATAATAGAAGTGCCATCTCATGAGAGCAGATTGCAAGTTTATATGTGGACGGTCCGCAAGGTAAAGCATTAAAAACTAGGAAAATTTAATGCTAAAGAAAAATAAAACAGCCAAGTACTTTATCGAGTCTTAAGCCAATAGGCAAGGTAAATAATAAAAACTTGACAAATAAGTCAATGAATTGTCAATGAAATGCTAGTACTCAGCATATCAAACATGAAAAAGGTCTATGACATAACTGTGTTTGCAAAATAAGCTGCAACAGCCTCCAATAGGAAGTCACCGTCTTCATCCGAAAACAGTTCAGCCATCCAATTTAAAAGCGGAAAAGAACATACGTGCTCTCCCAGCACCGGATCCTCTATCACCATCAGAGGACAGCTCGGTGGGTTTTCAAGAAAGCTCTGTTCCAAGAAAGACTGTGTTGCCGCCAGTAAATTCCAGGGACCAATTAGTCCATGCATCAATGCCACAGCCATAATCCTTTCGCCAGGACAAACCAACTCGTGAGTAATGATAGGAGTCATCAGCTGATTAAAGTCGACGTCAGGAGAAACCGGTCCGCAGAGACACAAATCAATGGCCCAATCGAAATCACAGGTCAGGCAGTGAAATACAGGCTGGACACAGGTGAAGTAGGAGAATCGAAAAGATAATCCATATGCCGTGCTTAATATCGCCAACGGCATTGTGCCATAATATTCTAGCATGCGATTGCGGAACAGTGTCAGCAGCTGCAGGGCGGGAGGTTGCATAGGAGGGACATCCATATTTAAAAATGTAAAAAAGCACAAGAGCGTCCGCTGGTAATGCAAGTAAAAATGGCAATCCACGAAGCAGAGTGGAAAAAATACAATGAAAGAAAGTAGGGATGACTCGAAAGATTTTCTCAAATGAAGTCACGAGACCACTGGTAACAACTTTAAAAAAGTGCGCCAGGGCCTTTGTGGAGGATGCGTTAGAGATAGTCCGAACCATCTTGCTGAAATGGAAAGGCAAATCTGAATTGAAAAGGGTCTGCACCTCTGTACGCGTGTTCGCTATGTGAAGCACGAAAGTTTCACGGGCCGAACTCAAGGCCACCTCTCTCTGAGACAAAAGAGCTCTTATTCTTGCCATGCCGTTGAAATCTGCTCCCAAGGTTGGTATTTGTGGCGAGATTGAAAACTCCCTATGTTCATGTGTGGGAGGAAATAGAACATTTCTGCAGCAAATAACCCGTTCACTTACTGTTACGATAAAAGGAATACTTTTAATTAACCCAGATCAATCTTCATTATTGAGCATCAAATAACTACCATTTTCCAACAACTTGAACGTGGGGATGATAGCAGGAACTGGCGTGCCTTGCAACACGCAAGCCATATTTGGTCGGTGTTTGTTGCATGAACCGTGTAACTGTATGTGCCTACACATTAGTGAATGATCTGGCGTCTCAGTGCATTCCTCTCCATTCAGATAAACTTCTTGATCATCTTTGAAACATCTGTATGTGTATGGAAGCGACCAGACCTCATGAAGAAAAGCACTACCTAAAGGTTCATAACGACCTATTGGTATATATTTCATACAATTTGAAAACTTATATAAAGCAAAAGGCAGCGTTATTAAACCGTGGATAAGGCACGTTGCCAAAAAACCCGCAATCCTCTGCTGATGATGTCACTGAGCATGTCATGAATGATGTAATATGTGACATCATCAGCAGTGGATTACGGGTAATAGTATCTCTAGTTTACTCCCCTATAGCTGTCTTTCTTTTAACATAAGTGTCTGTTTCCTTCCCTTATACTTACTGTTTTTGGTTCGCTTCCGGTTCGCGTACCGGCGAGCGAACTGGGAAGCGAACTAAGAGAAATAGAGGTTGGCACAGTTCCAAATATTGTACCAATTTTTTAATAACGGGGAGGTAGTTCTGAAAAGAACTTTTTTTTAAATTGTTTTTGTTGTTTTAAATTTTTTTTATTATTTTTCGGAACATTTTTTTACTTTTTTTGAATTTTTCTGAACAGTTTTATATTTTTTTGGGTTTTTCTTGGAGGGGGCAATGAAAACGATTCATTGTAAAGGGCTCAACAGGAGCAACAAAACAAAAAAAAAGTATTTATTATTTTGGGCGTTTCGTACAAACTTGCATATGATAGTCAATAGCTCTGTTGATCAGAGTGATGCTTCTTTCTCCGTAGCAAATGAATCCATCGCAAAATACGCAGGTGTGTTTTACTTCACCAAATCTCATTTGTATATATGGCACCATCTCCCTGCCCTCTGGTCCCGTTACTTCCGGTACAACAGATCTTCTGGCCATAATAGGGAGATTATCTAGGTCGTTCCGAAACTGTGCAGCACTGTAGTTGTTAGGATGCCACCTAGTCATATGGCGATGCATTGTGTAGTTTCCGAAACTGTATTTTTTCTCGGTTCCTCTGGACAGTCTATCTTGACATATAAGGCAAGTTACGTATCTTGCATTTACTTTTTTCTCACCTTTGGGAATTTTAAAAAATTGCCAAATGAAGTTTTCTTTCCGGTGAGACGTCCTGGGCTCCTCAGGCAAAAACTGCCTCTCTTCGTGCTCGTCGTCCTGTTCCTCTTCTTCCTCTTCTTGTTGAATTATAACTTGAGCAGGTGGTCCACTCTTCCTTGGATGTGGTGGAGGTGGTGGGGAAGCACCAGCTGAAGCTACTAAAGAAGCCATTGCTCAGTGATCACAAAGGGTCTTTCTCTCACAATGATGAAAGTCAGAGTGAGGAAAGAAGGAGGGATTTTCATCATTTGGGAAAAACAAGAGTTCTCAACCAATGAAAAGTGTTCATTTTAGATTATATGACCTAGTCTTACATCATTAGGAAACCAAAAGTGAAATGAACCAATGAAAAGTGTTATTACCAAGTCACATGACCTGCTGTGTTTACGTTAAGCGCTTTGCAGGGCCTCCCGGTTTGCTTCCAGAAACCTGCGCTTTGCGACTCGGTTCGCGTACCAGTTCGCTAACGTAGCACGTCATATGACGTATCACGCGACAACGTGAAACGTCATGCGGACGGGAGGCGTCACGATGTTGTTTTGTAACGCGGCAGTTGCGGTAAAGAAACGTTTACCGGCTCGCGGTCTATTTCGCGGCATCAAGGTCAGCTAACGGGAAGCTTCCCGATTCGCGAAGCGGGAACGAAGAAAAAAAAATATAAAAAAAAAAAATTATTCATAAACATATAAAATATATTTTTGGATTTAAAGAAGAATACATTTTACAGCTACAGATATTAGCTGTTAAAAAACCAATGAAATTCACTGAAAAAACCATAGGTTATAGACCATATGTAGTTAGGAATTAGCATTTACAAAACCTTGAAAATTCACTGAAAAAACCATAGGTTATAGACCATATATAGTTAGGAATTAGCATTTACAAAACCTTATTTTACTCACACAAAACCATTGAAATTCCATATATAGTTAGTTGCACTAACTATATATCGCGCACCCGCAATCCACTGCTGATGATGTCACATATTACATCATTCATGACATGGTCAGTGACATCACTGATGACATCACTGATGACAACATCCAGTGATTATGTGTTTCTGTAAAGTTTAAATATGTTTTACATATTGAAGAATGAGTGGATGTATAAGTGTCTGAATGAAGGTTTTAGTAGGTGCGTGATTGACTGTATGAGTGAGTGATTAAATGCGTCTTACTGAATGCACGGGTTAGTGACTAAACTGTCTGAAAGTGTGCATCAGTATGTCTGTTGTTGTGCAAGCTGCTGCATGTGTTGATCAGTAGCTATAGAAGTAGCTATATGGGTTATTGATTGGTTGCACAAGTATTTGTATGGGAGACTGAGTGTGTGTATGGCTGGCTGGGAGGTGTGTGACTCTGTGCAGATCAATGTGTACTTGTATCAGTGATTCTATAAGAGAGTAAGTATGTGTTAGTATATGTTTCAAAAATGTAAGGTGTTCTGTGTTTAACTGTATAGATGAGAAAATGGAAGTGTGATTGATTCTTTTCAGGACTGACTAGGTGTGTGAGTAACTCCATGGATGAGTGGCAGAGTGTGAGTGTCTGTATAGGTGTATGAGTGCATATGATAGTGTTGTAAAGATGAGTGATTGTATGTATGAATGATTGTATGAGTGAATGTGTGTGTAGACATAGGAATCAGTGAGTGCGTATGTAGTAACTAGTATTGGTGTGTCAATGGTTTCAAAAATTATACTCTCTATTTAACACTGGGTGTACTAGAGGTTATATTAGAGTGTAAGGAGATGCATTGTATTATCACATGAATGATATCATCAGTGATGTGATCATTGATGTCAAGTGAGATGTCATCAGTGATGTCATTTGAGATGTCATCAGTGATGTCATCAGTGATGTCACTGACCATGTCATGAATGATGTAATATGTGACATCATCAGCAGTGGATTGCGGGTGCGCGATATATAGTTAGTGCAACTAACTATATATGGAATTTCAATGGTTTTGTGTGAGTAAAATAAGGTTTTGTAAATGCTAATTCCTAACTATATATGGTCTATAACCTATGGTTTTTTCAGTGAATTTTCAAGGTTTTGTAAATGCTAATTCCTAACTATATATGGTCTATAACCTATGGTTTTTTCAGTGAATATATATATATATATTACCTACTGGCGGTCGCCAGTAGGTATATATAGTTAGGATTTTTTCTCTATGGGTTTTTTGAAAATTCTATGTCTAATAACTTTGGCGTTTGTGGACGGAATCGGCTGAAATTTTCAGGAAAATGGCACATTTTGTTTCTGAGCAGCCCTTGAAAATTTGGGGGGGGTTCGTCCAGTGGGGGCCGAGAAAAAAGGGGGGTCCCAAAACGTGTTTTTAACATTGAGTTTTCCATAGGGCGGTTGGCCTCACTTTTAGCCCGAACGGCTGAATGGATTTGCACGAAACTTGGCAAAATTGTAGGGACTGGTAGCCCGATGTGCCTTTTGTAGGTCTCAATATATGTGCTCCAGTGGATTTTGAGAAATTAACGTTTAAAAAAAGATATATATCTGTAACAGCGGACCGGTTAGCGCTCTGGTTCGCGGACTTTTCGCGCAACGGAGCGTTGTGAAGCGAATCTGATTGGTTCTCCGGCGTCTGTCAACATTCCAAACAGTCCGTAGCGGCCGCCATCTTGTCTCTCGGTAGGATCGAGAGACAAGAGGAGGTCAAAACAAAGGGGGAAATAACTATAAGGGGGCATAGTAGATCCTCGCTGACCCCCTAGGTTTGATGTGGAGGTTCTAAAAGGGCCCCGCGGGGCAAAAAAAAATAATAATAATAATAATCGAACGGCTGAATGGATTTGCACGAAACTTGGCAAAATTGTAGGGACTGGTAGCCCGATGTGCCTTTGCTAGGTCTCAATATATGTGCTTCAGTGGATTTTGAGAAATTAACGTTCAAAAAAAGATATATATCTGTAACAGCGCACCGCTTCGCGTACTTTTCGCGTTACGGAGCTTTGCGAAGCGAAGCTGATTGGCTCTCCGGTGTCTGTAAACATTCCAAACAGTACGTAGCGGCCGCCATCTTGTCTCTCGGTAGGATCGAGAGACAAGAGGAGGCCAAAGCGAAGGGGCAAATGACCATAAGGGGGCATAGTAGATCCTCGCTGACCCCCTAGGTTTGATGTGGAGGTTTTAAAAGGGCCCCGCGGGGCAAAAAAAAATAATAATAATAATAATCGAACGGCTGATGACCATAAGGGGGCATAGTAGATCCTCGCTGACCCCCTAGGTTTGATGTGGAGGTTTTAAAAGGGCCCCGCGGGGCAAAAAAAAAATAATAATAATAATAATCGAACGGCTGAATGGATTTGCACGAAACTTGGTAAAATATTAGGGACTGGTAGCCCGATGTGCCTTTGCTATGTCTCAATATATGTGCTTCAGTGCATTTTGAGAAATTAACGTTCAAAAACAAGATATATATCTGTAACAGCGCTCCGCTTCGCGGAGATAAAATTATATCTGTATTACCTAGCTGTTGCTAACACCAGTTAGCGACGGCTAGTAGGAGATAGCGACCATCTTGGGTCCCACTTTGCATGTGAGTGATATTTATCACTAATGACATGCAAAGTGGGCATGCCAAGATGTTAGCGACTGGAAACAGTCGCTAACATCGCTATCTCCTATTATCAACTTTTGGAAATATTCGAGATAAGCGCGAATATCTCCAAAAAGTAACAGCTGCCCTGAGCAGTTCTTAGCCATGTTATCCAATGGGAGGTGGATAACATGGCTAAGAGCATTAGCTCGGTAATGCATGAATATCGCGGAGTTTTCAGCGATATTAATGCATTGCGCTAGTTTTTTATCGTATTTGCGATAAACCTTGATAATAGCAAGGTTTATCTGCGATAATTTCTGACGGTAAAAAAATCTTTGCAATGCATCGTTAGGGATAAATATCGCTTAACTTTGGTAATATGCCCCAACGTCTGTTAACGTTCGATTCGAAGGAAATCAGGAATTGTTGAAAAACATTGTGTGCGCCATCTTGTCTTTTTTCAAATGCCACACTTTTGTCGTGCACGGCAGCCATTTTAGATGCCTTGACCAGATCCACTCTGTGCACGCTGTCGATCCTTAGCATGGCTCCCCACCCTCGCAAGCATCTCCCCCAGGCAGTGGTCACCCCCGCTCTCTGTTTTATGCATGGGTAATAAACCTCCCCCCATCTGCGCTGTTCTTCCCTGAGAATCACACCCTGTGCCCGCCCGACACCTCCCTTTCGCCCTATTCACTACCGCACCCTCTGACACTCCTTTTCCTCTGTGTCCGATTGTCCAGGCCGGTCCTAGGCTATCAGCTAGCCCTGCAGATGTAGTTTATGGCCACAGCTGTAAAGAATCACCCGTCTTCAAAGGAGTTATAGTAGATCAAGGCCCACACTCGATGAGATCCGTCACAGCAGAAGCGTTGCTATTATCTGAAAACCATCCTGTATTGTGATTGGGGAGGGGACCGAGCGTGAAGCGGAAGATTCCAGGGATGACTCTTTGTACATCAAAGTTTTTACAATTATGTGTCACATTAAAAATATATAGCACTCCGACAAAGTAGTAAGATTATAAAACTTTAATAATTTATAAATATATACAAGAAAACAAAAATAGTAATAACATATAAACATTTTTAGAGAAAAACAACGAAGTAGCGGTCGGCTGTGCGAATAGTCCCAACGCAGCACAACGTCCAGATTTCCGGCGTGGGGCGTCGCGGGGGGTGGGTCATCAGTAGCAAACTGTTGTGCGAATAGTTCCAAGGCAGCAGAACGCGCCGAAATCTAGATGACACGAAAGTGATGTCTAGTAAGTTGCCACCCAGCAAATAACGGCGTGGGGCGTCGCGGGGGGTGGGTCATCAGTAGCAAACTGTTGTGCGAATAGTTCCAAGGCAGCAGAACGATGGCACCAAGGTGATGTCCAGTAAGTTGCCGCACTGGTTTTGGTATCCTACAATGCTGCTCCGAATAACGGCGTGGAGCGCCCCGGGGGAGGCGGCGTGAACGGGCCTCTCCAGGTGGAGTCTCATCTGTTTTAGTGGGGCGCCCCTTTACCGTTTCAGTTGCCATTCCGTCCGCTTTTGGTCCACTGTGTCAAAATCCGCCATTCAGCTGAGTTGCGCCCACTCTTGCGGTGCAGCGATAGGCGGCTGTCACAGGACTCTCAAAATGGCGGCAGGCTGTTTCCTTTTTGGGCCTGGTCCACTGAAATGGCCCTGGGACACCTTGGAAATCGGACGCTTGTCTGCTAGGTCTTGGACCCCATTCTCGAAAGCGTCCCCTCCGCCTTGAGAATTCATCAAAAGTTTTGGGGGCTCCGACTCCTGCAGGCTTCTGGTGGGGAGCGGCTGCCATGATTGCTCGCGGAATGACCACGACTGAGCTACGAGATGGTGGTGCTTTCATGCTGACGCCAGCTTCAGTCTGAAACATCCAGAAACAAGGTGGGGCTTTCATCGTTTGGGGGAAAAAAAAAGTTTTCATCCAATGAAAAGTGTTGTTTTTAGGTCATATGATCAAGCCTTCCATCATTAGGAAACCAAAAGTAAAATGAACCAATGAAAAGTTTTATAAACAAGTCACATGACCTGTTATGCGGCATAGGGTATAAAATGCGGAGAAAATACGTTGGCACGTGAGGCGGCGTCAGTAGCGGACCGATGTGCGAATACGCCGAAGGCAATACAACGCGCCAAGATCCGGATGGCACCGAGGTGGTGTCATAGTTGAGAGTTCTGAGCAGCGGTTGTAACACTGTCTGAAGCTTATTTGCAGCTGCTGCAGCTTCACTACGCGCCAAGATCCGGATGGCACCGAGGTGGTGTGTAGGAAGTTGCCGCACTGGTGTGGCCATCCTACAATGCTGAAAGTCGGCGTGGGGCGCCCCGTTGGCCTGTGAGTTTGCGTCAGTAGCGGACCGATGTGCGAATAGGCCGAAGGCAGCACAACGCGCCAAGATCCGGATGGCACCGAGGTGGTGTCTAGTAAGTTGTCGCACTTCTGTGGCCATCCTACAATGTTGAAAGTCGGCGTGGGGCGCCCCGTTGGCCTGTGAGATGGTGTCAGTAGCGGACTGAT
This sequence comes from Lissotriton helveticus, assembly GCF_964261635.1. NCBI lineage: Eukaryota > Metazoa > Chordata > Amphibia > Caudata > Salamandridae > Lissotriton > Lissotriton helveticus. The sequence continues at coordinate 853,419,478 of NC_136063.1, forward strand.
GTGTGAATGGGGCCAAAGGCAGCGCAACAATATTTTCTACTATATTTCCGGTGTAGAAGACACCACAAGGCGCTGAGATGCCAAGATCCGGATGGCACCGAGGTGGTGTGTAGCAAGTTGCCGCACTGGTGTGGCCATCCTACAATGCTGAAAGTCGGCGTGGGGCGCCCCGTTGGCCTGTGAGATGGCGTCAGTAGTGGACCGATGTGCGAATAGGCCGAAGGCAGCACAACAATATTTTCTGACTGACACCACAAGGCGCTGAGATGCCAAGATCCGGATGGCACCGAGGTGATGTCTAAGTTGCGGACTGATGTGCGAATGGGGCCAAAGGCAGCGTAACAATATTTTTTGTATGGAAGATACCACTAGGCGTTGAGATGCCAAGATTCGGATGGCACTGAGGTGATGTCTAGCAAGTTGGTGTGGTCATCCTACAATGCTGAAACTCGGCGTGGGTCACCCCATTAGCCTGTGAGATGGCGTCAGTAGCGGACCGATGTGCGAATAGGCCGAAGGCAGCACAACGCGCCAAGATCCGGATGTCACCGTGGTGGTTTCATAGTTGAGAGGCACTTCATCTGCAGTGGGGCGCCGAGATCCGGATGGCACCGAGGTGATGTCTAGCAAGTTGCTGTACTGGTGTGGTCATCCTACAATGCTGAAACTCGGCGTGGGTCGCCCCATTAGCCTGTGAGATGGCGTCAGTAGCGGACCGATGTGCGAATAGGCCGAAGGCAGCACAACGCGCCAAGATCCGGATGTCACCGTGGTGGTTTCATAGTTGAGAGGCACTTCATCTGCAGTGGGGCGCCGAGATCCGGATGGCACCGAGGTGATGTCTAGCAAGTTGCTGTACTGGTGTGGTCATCCTACAATGCTGAAACTCGGCGTGGGTCGCCCCATTAGCCTGTGAGATGGCGTCAGTAGCGGACCGATGTGCGAATAGGCCGAAGGCAGCACAACGCGCCAAGATCCGGATGTCACCGTGGTGGTTTCATAGTTGAGAGGCACTTCATCTGCAGTGGGGCGCCGAGATCCGGATGGCACCGAGGTGATGTCTAGCAAGTTGCTGTACTTGTGTGGTCATCCTACAATGCTGAAACTCGGCGTGGGTCGCCCCATTAGCCTGTGAGATAGCTGTTCTTTGGATTTGGGCCTGGTCCACCAAAATGGCCCTGGGACACCTTAGAACTCGGACGCTCGATTTTTTTTTCCTTTCCTGTACATGCAAAAAAAGGTAAATGCCCGGTACGTTACACGCTTCATCTGCCACGATGAACTCTCCAGAGGAACCGAAAAAAAATATAGTTGTGGTAACTATACCATGCATCGTCATATGGAGAGGTGGCACCAATTAATTATAGTGCTGCATAAAAGAGAGATTTGGAGGAGAACCCCTGACCTGCTAGTACATTCATCAAAGAAGTGGCACTGAGAGCTTCAGAGGCAAGGGAAACGGTCCCAAATATTTAGAAGAACTTTGGAAAGATTAAAATGACATGTTTAGATTGTGGCAAATTAATTTCATGTGGACAGATGAGTGTTACTCTAATAAATACAGCATATGAACATCATCATAGTCGATGGTTGGTAGAGACATTTTGACTATATCCTGGACCTGCCCGTCCTCGCCCAAAATGGCGCCAGAATAAATGGGACTCGTAACTCCTTGTTGTGTACTGGTTGCAGAACCTTGAAATCACGAGATACGTATGCAGTTTTGAAGCACATGGCGGGCGGGGACGAGAATTGATTGAATATTTCGACATCCCTATTGATATTAAGTTCTGATGTGTTATTGATTACTGTACTGTTGAAAGTTCGAATTAACGTCACCCATGGTACTTGCCCGCAAATGTATATCTAGATAATTTTATTGTAACTGGCCCTGTCGTATTTTAATTATAAAATGTACGTCCACCGATTCCGTAACTGTTAGACACCTTAGTTCTTGCAACCTAATGGCCCGCCCGTTACGTTCCTCTACAGTGTACTTTACTTTACTTTGTGTAAATGTCTATTCATCATATACGATTACAGTTTGCTCCGTGGCCGGCCCACGTGGTTATAGGCTCGTATTTGTATAATGAAATTTTCACAATAAAGGTTTTTAAAAGAAAACATGGTAGTAGTATATACATTGGTAAAGTTTTTAATAATAGTCACTGTTTTAGAATCATTAAAAGGCAAGTGAAATAAAGCAGACCAATTACATGAAGGGTAAAAGGTATAATACGAAGGAACGCAGTAAAGATAAATGGTCAAGGGCTGTTGTGTTTTCTATTCCTGCAACATAAAGTGATCGATAAGAATCTCATATTCAGGCGTATCGGCGACTAAGACAGCAGGTCGACCCTCTTTTGCTCAACGGCTCCGTCATGGGACGAAGAAACGCTCTTTTTCTCGAAAAAAGAATATATTTTACTTGCAGGACAGTTGTAAAATTTCCGGGAAAGTACATTAGCCTGGAACATTATAACATATATTTAAGAAAAAATAATGTTCGGAAGTAATGAAAAGCGTAATTTTTAGGTCATATGACCAAGCCTTTCATCATTACAATAAGAAAAGTAAAATGAACCAATGAAAAGTTTTATTAACAAGTCACATGACTTGTTATGCTTACGTTACGCGCTGCGCGCCCCGGATGACTTCCGGATGCGCTAACGCGGCGCGTCATATGACGCATTACGCGACAACGCAGGTACAGAATATAGTCAAAATGTCTCCACCAACCAGCGGTCGGAACACAACCCCTTTCAGCAGGCTAAATAGTTCTGTTAAATGACAACAGAAGGGACAGGCAACAAGAACCATCAGTCAAAGAGGGGAGGGCTAGTTCTTCTCTACCGGGTTACATTGGGGCGCTACCGGAACTGATCGAATTGGTAGTCTACAGTGTTTCTGGATGTTTCAGACTGAAGCTGGGGTTAGCATGAGAGCAGCACCATTTCGTAGCTCCGTCGTGGTAATTCCGCAACCAATCATGGCAGCCGTTCTTTATCGTTATTTTGGGCGGGGTGGGTGGCGGAGCCGAGCTGTTTTGCAGCCATCATTGTGTGGAGTTCAGTTCATCTCACTAGTTTTGTATTTGTCATGAGGGGTTGTTCCTAATGTTTCTATTTTAGCGAGGTCAAAAAGAGATCCCATTAGTGGCCTACTGATTTTGCTCGATTCCTTTTCTTTTTTTTTTAACACGATTTTTCGTTATCTGCAAAGACTAAACAGAGTATTGCGACTCTGTGTTTGTTTGTAAATAGAGAATGAACCAAAGAGAACTAATTCTAAAACAGTAAATACTTGGATAACAATGAATCAAATGGAGAGAGAAGCAGGCACGACGGATTACAATGGGGGCAAAGACCTGCGTTAACTACCTTTCACTATCTGCAAAGAGAGAGTACTCCTAATAGAAATGAGGGGGGGGGGCACCATTCAAAGCAGATCAGTGTGCATAAACACGAAAATGTTTTCACTTACCACGTACTTGACATTCGACAGCTTATGATATTTGCTATTAAAAAAACATTGAAATTCACTGAAAAAACCATAGGTTATAGACCATATATAGTTAGGAATTAGCATTTACAAAACCTTGAAAATTCACTGAAAAAACCATAGGTTATAGACCATATATAGTTAGGAATTAGCATTTAAAAAACCTTATTTTACTCACACAAAACCATTGAAATTCCATATATAGTTAGTTGCACTAACTATATATCGCGCACCTGCAATCCACTGCTGATGATGTCACATATTACATCATTCATGACATGGTCAGTGACATCACTGATGACATCACTGATGACATCTCAAATGACATCACTGATGACATCACTAATGACATCTCATTTGACATCATTCTTGTGCTAATACGATAAACCTCTTCAGACTCTAATATAATCTTAGATACACTCAGTGTATACAGACACTCACACACTTCCACTCATCCATGGAGTTACTCACACACCCAGTCAGTCATGCAAAGAAACAATCTCATCTCCATTTCTTCAACTATACAGTTAAACACACCTTACTTATTGAAACATATACTAACACATATTTACTCTCTTATACAATCCCTGATACAAGTTCACAATGATCGATACAACCACTCACTCATTCGGTGGCTCTCATGCACAGTTATTTATATATGCCAACTCTCACATGTACTGTGTTTTACATATGTACTTACTATGACATGTAGCATTGAGATATCCATTTACTCATCAATACACTCATGCACACAGTCAACTGCCCATGTAGCTGTTTCCACATGCACTCTTGAACTCATACACCTAGTGAATAAACTGTTCACACATCTATGCATAGAGTCACACACCTTTCAGCCACCCCCACACAAACTCAATCTCCCATAGAAATACTTGGGCAAGCAATTAATAACACATATAGCCTCTCGTATAGCTAATGATCAACACATGCAGCAGTTTACAGAACAACAGACATAATGATGCACAAATTAAGACAGTTTAGTCACTAACCCATGCATTCAGTGAGACACATTTAATCACTCACTCATACAGTCAGTCACGCACCTACTAAATCCTTCATCCAGACACTTATACATCCACTCATTCTTCAATATGTAAGATATATTTTAACTTTACAGAAACATACAGTCACTGGATGTTGTCATCAGTGATGTCATCAGTGATGTCATTTGAGATGTCATCAGTGATGTCATCAGTGATGTCACTGACCATGTCATGAATGATGTAATATGTGACATCATCAGCAGTGGATTGCAGGTGCGCGATATATAGTTAGTGCAACTAACTATATATGGAATTTCAATGGTTTTGTGTGAGTAAAATAAGGTTTTTTAAATGCTAATTCCTAACTATATATGGTCTATAACCTATGGTTTTTTCAGTGAATATATATATATTTAAACACACAAAGGTTGCCCCCATGGAAGAGCCGCCAGACAGATTTCTTTAACTGCGTGTTTATTCACGAGATGCTGCAGCAGCTTGCAATAACAGAAACAGGCTTTAAAAGTTCAAACCTTCTTGCCAGACGCGTTTCAGGTTTTCCCTTAATCATTGGCGTAGGTTCTGGCGAAATGTTCAGCAGAGAACGCAGGTGCTACTCCTTTTGTTTCAGAACCTCCCCTTGTGGGTGTGGCTACTCCCGTAGCGTGCTAGTTCTTGTAGTCACCCTGTATTACTCGAGTGAGTTTCCCTCCAAAGTTCGCATTCCATCATTTAGGTAAAACCCCAGTGGGTAAAAGCTTCACTTCTGTATGAAAGTTGCTGCCTTTCTTCCTGCATGCCATGACGCTCTGCCCCCCGTATATTATGACCTCAGTTTTGAAGTCACACGGGTCTGCCAACAGCAGAGGAGCTCAATCCGCGACCGGACCAGCCGCTTTGAATTAAACACACAAAGGTTGCCCCCATGGAAGAGCCGCCAGACAGATTTCTTTAACTGCGTGTTTATTCACGAGATGCTGCAGCAGCTTGCAATAACAGAAACAGGCTTTAAAAGTTCAAACCTTCTTGCCAGACGCGTTTCAGGTTTTCCCTTAATCATTGGCGTAGGTTCTGGCGAAATGTTCAGCAGAGAACGCAGGTGCTACTCCTTTTGTTTCAGAACCTCCCCTTGTGGGCGTGGCTACTCCCGTAGCGTGCTGGTTCTTGTAGTCACCCTGTATTACTCGAGTGAGTTTCCCTCCAAAGTTCGCATTCCATCATTTAGGTAAAATCCCAGTGGGTAAAAGCTTCACTTCTGTATGAAAGTTGCTGCCTTTCTTCCTGCATGCCATGACGCTCTGCCCCCCGTATATTATGACCTCAGTTTTGAAGTCACACGGGTCTGCCAACAGCAGAGGAGCTCAATCCGCGACCGGACCAGCCGCTTTGAATTAAACACACAAAGGTTGCCCCCATGGAAGAGCCGCCAGAACAAGAACCAGCACGCTACGGGAGTAGCCACGCCCACAAGGGGAAGTTCTGAAACAAAAGGAGTAGCACCTGCGTTCTCTGCTGAACATTTCGCCAGAACCTACGCCAATGATTAAGGGAAAACCTGAAACGCGTCTGGCAAGAAGGTTTGAACTTTTAAAGCCTGTTTCTGTTATTGCAAGCTGCTGCAGCATCTCGTGAATAAACACGCAGTTAAAGAAATCTGTCTGGCGGCTCTTCCATGGGGGCAACCTTTGTGTGTTTAATATATATATATATATATATATATACATATTTATATATACTCATGCAGACGCCCGCAGCCCATGATGAAGTGCTTTCCCAGCACGAAACGCGTCGGGCAGGACGATTTATTTTCTGTTGGGCACCCCTGCTGTTTGGACTCTGCTTTCTTTGAATAAAATACCCTTGGCTGATACAAATCATCTGGTGTGGCTTCCTCGATCCGGGCAAATTTTTGTTGGAATATGTACGGCGCAGCCTGAGCCGTGAGAGGAGCCCTGCTGTTCTTCGGTGCACCCCCGCTACAACGCCACTCGACGCTGCAGCATCAGGGACAGATGACGCCTTTTCAAAGATGTTAGAAAGCAGAACTGACGGCGGAAGAGTGATACCACAACCCACTTGGGAGTTATTTTGGCTAAAATTGAGGGTGAGCACAGCAACCCACTGGGGTAAAACATTGCGAAACTACACTTACCAGAAGGCCACAGTGGTGGCCGCGCCCATAAGGGCGTGGTATTATTTGTTTAAATGCAGTCACAGCTGTGAACACTACTCATGCAGACGCCCGCAGCCCATGATGAAGTGCTTTCCCAGCACGAAACGCGTCGGGCAGGACGATTTATTTTCTGTTGGGCACCCCTGCTGTTTGGACTCTGCTTTCTTTGAATAAAATACCCTTGGCTGATACAAATCATCTGGTGTGGCTTCCTCGATCCGGGCAAACTTTTGTTGTAATATGTACGGCGCAGCCTGAGCCGTGAGAGGAGCCCTGCTGTTCTTCGGTGCAGCCCCGCTACAACGCCACTCAACGCTGCAGCATCAGGGACAGATGACGCCTTTTCAAAGATGTTAGAAAGCAGAACTGACGGCAGAAGAGTGATACCACAACCCACTTGGGAGTTATTTTGGCTAAAATTGAGGGTGAGCACAGCAACCCACTGGGGTAAAACATTGCGAAACTACACTTACCAGAAGGCCACAGTGGTGGCCGCGCCCACAAGGGCGTGGTATTATTTGTTTAAATGCAGTCACAGCTGTGAACACTACTCATGCAGACGCCCGCAGCCCATGATGAAGTGCTTTCCACAGCACGAAACGCGTCGGGCAGTACGATTTATTTTCTGTTGGGCACCCCTGCTGTTTGGACTCTGCTTTCTTTGAATAAAATACCCTTGGCTGATACAAATCATCTGGTGTGGCTTCCTCGATCCGGGCAAACATTTGTTGGAATATGTACGGCGCAGCCTGAGCCGTGAGAGGAGCCCTGCTGTTCTTCGGTGCAGCCCCGCTACAACGCCACTCGACGCTGCAGCATCAGGGACAGATGACGCCTTTTCAAAGATGTTAGAAAGCAGAACTGACGGCGGAAGAGTGATACCACAACCCACTTGGGAGTTATTTTGGCTAAAATTGAGGGTGAGCACAGCAACCCACTGGGGTAAAACATTGCGAAACTACACTTACCAGAAGGCCACAATGGTGGCCGCGCCCACAAGGGTGTGGTATTATTTGTTTAAATGCAGTCACAGCTGTGAAAACTACTCATGCAGACGCCCGCAGCCCATGATGAAGTGCTTTCCCAGCACGAAACGCGTCGGGCAGGACGATTTATTTTCTGTTGGGCACCCCTGCTGTTTGGACTGCTTTCTTTGAATAAAATACCCTTGGCTGATACAAATCATCTGGTGTGGCTTCCTCGATCCGGGCAAATTTTTGTTGGAATATGTACGGCGCAGCCTGAGCCGTGAGAGGAGCCCTGCTGTTCTTCGGTGCACCCCCGCTACAACGCCACTCGACGCTGCAGCATCAGGGACAGATGACGCCTTTTCAAAGATGTTAGAAAGCAGAACTGACGGCGGAAGAGTGATACCACAACCCACTTGGGAGTTATTTTGGCTAAAATTGAGGGTGAGCACAGCAACCCACTGGGGTAAAACATTGCGAAACTACACTTACCAGAAGGCCACAGTGGTGGCCGCGCCCACAAGGGCGTGGTATTATTTGTTTAAATGCAGTCACAGCTGTGAACACTACTCATGCAGACGCCCGCAGCCCATGATGAAGTGCTTTCCCAGCACGAAACGCGTCGGGCAGGACGATTTATTTTCTGTTGGGCACCCCTGCTGTTTGGACTCTGCTTTCTGTGAATAAAATACCCTTGGCTGATACAAATCATCTGGTGTGGCTTCCTCGATCCGGGCAAACTTTTGTTGGAATATATATATATATATATATATATATTACCTACTGGCGGTCGCCAGTAGGTATATATAGTTAGGATTTTTTCCCTATGGGATTTTTGAAAATTCTATGTCTAATAACTTTGGCGTTTGTGGACGGAATTGGCTGAAATTTTCAGGAAAATGGAACATTTTGTTTCTGAGCAGCCCTTGGAAATTTGGGGGGGTTTCGTCAAGGGGGGGCCGAGAAAAAAGGGGGGTCCTAAAACGTGTTTTTAACATTGAGTTTTCCATAGGGCGGTTGGCCTCACTTTTAGCCCGAACGGCTGAATGGATTTCCATGAAACTTGGCAAAATTGTAGGGACTGGTAGCCCGATGTGCCTTTTCTAGGTCTCAATATATGTGCTCCAGTGGATTTTGTGAAATTAACGTTTAAAAAAAGATATATATCTGTAAGCGCGCTCCGGGCAGCGCTCCGGTCCGCGGACCTTAAGCGTATCGGAACTTCGCGTAGCTAAGCTGATTGGCTCTCCGGTGTCTGTCAACATTCTAAACAGTCCGGAGCGGCCGCCATCTTGTCTCTCGGTAGGATTGAGAGACAAGAGGAGGCCAAAACAAAGGCGAAAATGACCATAAGGGGGCATACTAGATCCTCCCTGACCCCCTAGGTTTAATGTGGAGGTTTTAAAAGGGCCCCGCGGGGCAAAAAAAACAAAAAAAAAATTTTGTTTTTTTTGCGTGGGAAGCGCCCGGTCCGCGAACCGGGAAGCGTTCTGGGCAGCGTACTACAATGAAAAGTGAATGATAGACTTTTCAAATGCTGTATGTTAATTGATTGTTGTTTTTGTTGATTATTTTTTATTTTCTTTATTTTTTAAGCATTTTTTTTAATGTGATTGTGTTTCATAATTTATTAAACTTTCTAACATTTCATTGTCAGAAATTTCATAATTATCATGGAATATACATTGTAGTCTCTGAGGGTGTAAAATGTCCTCATTTGCAAGGAGGTTATCTACTGCTTGTACACATTGCAGTAGTCCATTGTCCCAAGTTTCATCGAAAAATTCAATGTCAATTTGATCAATTGTATCAATCAATTCTTGGCTGCTCTCTTGCAGGTCCATTTCAAAAGAAACTTGGTTTTCGCCTTCCATTTTGCCTGAAATTTGGATTAAAAAAATATATATTAGTAGAGATAGGGCAATGTTGGGAATAATTTTAGATAGGCATTTTTTATCAGTGAATTTATCTTTGGGCAGTGTATAGTATCAGAGTGGAAGTAGGAATATAAAAAAGTGTATGTGATTTAACGTAAGTAAATTCATAATTATACAAGAGAAGCCTAACTCCATTCATAACTATAACAGAGAAGTCTCTCTAAATCTATAACTACTACAGAGGGATAGTATATATCTATCAGAAAAAGTTTACCATATTAACTTATAGTGCACAATATACTTCAGTTTTAAAAATAAAAACTTACCTTTAGAAAGAAGTTGAAGGAATTAGTGAAAATACTATTGAAATGTACAGCAAGAAGTAGTAGTCAAATGGCTGTGTTTTCTTCTCTTCCTTTATATATATTCAGGTATATAACCAATGAAATGTCAGGTAAAAAAAATAGAAAATGAAAGTAACATTTTCATTGGTTGTCAATTCCAACACTTCAGATGTGTTTTGTGAAGTAATTTACCTCAGGGTATTTAGAGAGGTCTACAGGCTAAATGACTAAATGGAATTCCAATCAAATTTGTGAAAATGGTAGGGATTGGTATGTAGTATGAGCTAATCTATATTTGGTGAAATTGTCTCCAGTGGCTTTTCTGTGAACTACTTTCCCACTTTTTTTGATGGTGCGCTTCCCAGAGAGCGACCCGGTACGCGAACCGTTGAGCGCCCCGGTTCGCGAACCTTAAGCGTTCCGGGAGTCCACCATTTTGTGTTTCGGTCGAATTAAGATACAAGATGGAGGGCAAATAATGTTCAGAATGGGTAGAAGGGGGCACGGTAGAGTTATGTTGACCCCCTAGGTTTTCTGAGGGTGGCTGAGGAGGCTTATATGTGCGAGAAAAAAAACATTTTTAAAAAAAATTTCGCGAGGTTAGCTCCCGGTTCGCGTACCGGGTAGCGCCCCAGGGAGCGTACTTTGTTGGAAATTAGTGAAAAATGTTAGAGTAAAATAATAATTGTGAGTGATCAGATGTTGGGTAGCTCTGAGAAGAGCTTTTGGGTTTATGGTACATTTAGGTACTTATAAGTAGGTACCAATGCACATTCTTAAATTCAGAGTGAAAACTCTGTTGCCCTCATCTGAGAAGTGAACTCCATCTCCTCTGTAGATATCTTGCATGTAGTAACGCAAGTTATTGTTGTACAGGGAGCCCATTCCATGGTCTCTCATGTAAGCTGAAACAGATTTGTTTACATGTTTCCTCGACTTCTCAATTTGTGGACAAAATTGGTTTGACCACCTCCATTTCTGTCTTTGGCATATATTTGAATATACCAAGGCAGTCTGAGGAAAAAGTGCCATTAATTGCTCAAAGGTGTCCTTTAAAAGCATTTCCAGACCTACACCAGTCAAAGTGCCCAAGTCATTACCTCCACAGTGCACAATTAACAGGTCAGGTTTTGGCAAATGCATAAAGGTTTTCACCAATGGTATCAATTGGTGACATTTTAATCCTCTGTGGCCAAACCACTTAATTTCCACATCTTGTAAATTGAGGTTAGGTAATTTCCTGTTTTCAACGTACCTTTGAGCCCAGTGAATATAACTATGTCCAACAATCCAGACAGAAAACATGGTGAGAGAAGGTTCTCCTGCAGTCAGATGAAGTGTGGCAATGAAATGGCAGTTGAAAAAATGAGAGTTTAAAATGAAAAAAACTGTGGAGTTTCTGTGTTCATGAAGCAGTAACAGTGATTGGTGGATTTTGATTGCTGAAAACAGAAAGTTAGGGTGCACAGATGTGTTCTTTGAAAGATGTATTTTGAATGGTCAATAAAAAATCATTAACTGAAAGAATGCACTGGATATGCAGGTGCACTGAGAGTTCAGAGTTCAATTGCAACAAAGTTGTGTGAACTTGCAAACACCAGAAGTCTTCCAAGAGGTGGTTGCCATGCAGAAAAGACAGAAAGGGCAGAGGGGGGAAGGGTTTTCATTTGAAAAAAAGTGAGGGAAGAGTTTTGATTGGGTGACATGAGAAATATGTGTGAAGAATTACAGCATTTCTGTGCTTTTGATAGCTGCAGACTCTGGAGTGCATACCTTTTGCTCTGCTGAAGACAAATTGGTGTGTTTCTGAGACTGTTTTCAAACTCAAAGTATTTGCTAAGGTGAGAAAATATTTCTTTAATTTAGATAGAGAATAGTGTGCTTTAAGGAGAAAATTATGAATTATGTGGCGCAAATTGCTTGTAAATATGCTCCCACCTGTGCATGGAAAATTTAGATTTTGAATGTTTGTGTTACATAGCCATGTTAAAAGTGACCCAATCATGCAGGAAAGGCAATCAAAAAACGCTTTTATGTGTCTTAAGGACATTTTAAGTAATTTTCCCATGTGCAGTGTTTTGAAAGTATGATTTGAAAATCGTTTTTGAGGTAAAGGAATTGTTTTTAAATTTATGACAAGGACATAATGGTGTATGCTTCTTTATAAGGCAATTGACTGTCCCTCATGTTATTTTTCCCATTTTAATGTAAGACTTTTCTCTGTGGCGCAAATTGCTTGTAAATATGCTCCCACCTGTGCATGGTAAATTTAGATTTTAAATGTTTGTGTTACATAGCCATATTAAAAGTGACCCAACCATGCTGGAAAGGCATTCAAAAAACGCTTTCATGTGTCTTAAGGACATTTTAAGTCATTTTCCCATGTGCAGTGTTTTGAAATTATGATTTGAAAATCGTTTTTGGGGAAAAGGAATTGTTTTTAAATTTATGACAAGGACATAATGGTGTATGCTTCTTTATAAGGCAATTGACTGTCCCTGATGTTATTTTTCCCATTTTAGTGTAAGACCTTTGTCTGTGGCGCAAATTGCTTGTAAATATGCTCCCACCTGTGCATGGCAAATTTAGATTTTGAATGTTTGTGTTACATAGCCATGTTAAAAGTGATACAAACATGCTGCAAAGGCAATCAAAAAACGCTTTTATGTGTCTTAAGGACATTTTAAGTAATTTTCCCATGTGCAGTGTTTTGAAATTATGATTTGAAAATCGTTTTTGAGGTAAAGGAATGTTGTTAAAATTTATGTTCGCCATATGCCCCCAAATTTCTTTTTCAGGGGTGCAGCAGGGTGTTATTGAGACACCCCTGCAGCTTTGGAAAAATTCCTAATTTGCGATGAGCAAATTGTTAATCGCAAATTGCACCTTCATTTATATGAGCCTCCTAGCCCATGGAAATGAATGGGTAATTTGCAATTAGCAATTTGCTCATCGCAAATTTGGAATGGTAAAGAATCGCTATTTATTCCTTAAAATTCGCTATTTTGGAAATGCAAAATAGTTATATGATACATATGGCGGTTGATGTCTAAGAAGATAAGAAGCTTAGGGATACATTTATGATGACTGGCGCAATGAAGTTGACATCACTTACTTCATTGGTAGAGCTTTACATGTATTATGTCCTCTGTATTCTTCATCAAGCGTAACTTTAATCTGCAATCCTGAGTAGGCCTCACCTTAAACAAACCTCTGGATAGGCCACATCTTATCGTCATCCTGAATTAATCATTTAAAATGCTAGGGACAGATTTATGATAGGTGTATGCCTCTTTTGCGCCACTTAGAAAACACTGTCCATGGGGAAATGACTTAAAATGTCCTTAAGACACATGAATGTGTTTTTTTAAAACGTTTGCAATTTTTTTGGGTCACTTTTAACATGGTTATGTGACTCAAACAGTCAAAATCTAAATTCGCCATGCTCAGGTGGGAGCATATTTACAAGGAATGTGCTCCATGGGGAAAGGTCTTATAATGTAATATGGGAAAAATGACATCAGAGACACTGAAATGCCTTATAGAGAAGCATACACCATTATGTCCTTGTCATAAATTTGCAAACCATTACTTTTCCCCAAAAACGATTTTCAAATCATAATTTCAAAACACTGCACATATGGAAATGACTTAAAATGTCCTTAATTCAAAATTTGCTATTCCTTATTTTGCGATTGCACTGAAGGATTTGCAAATTTTACGATTCCTTAAATGCAATGTATCAAACAAAAAATATGTAAAAAATGATATTAAGGATTTGGAAACTACCACCAACTTCTAGTTTGTGGTAATTTGCGAATTCTTTTCAAAAAGCATTTTTTTCTAAAAAACAAAAGGTCCCATATGACGCCCATACATGTCCTTAGGGCATGTATGTGTGCCATATGCCCCCAAATTTCTTTTTCAGGGGTGCAGCAGGGTGTTCTTGAGATACCCCTGCACGCTTGAAAAAATTCCTATTTTGTGATGAGCTAATTGCTAATCGCAAATTGCAACCTTCATTCCTATGAGCCTCCTAGCCCATGGAAATGAATGGGTAATTTGCAATTAGCAATTTGCTCATTGCAAATTAGGAATGGTAAAGAATTGCTATTTATTCCTTAAAATTTGCTATTTAGGAAATGCAAAATAGTTTGATGGTACATATGGTGGTTCATCTGTAACAAGATAAGAAGCTTAGGGATACATTTATGATGACTGGCGCAATAAAGTGGACATTACTTACTTCATTGGTAGGCCTTTACATGTATTATCTCCTCTGTATTCTTCATCAAGCGTAACTTTAATCTGCAATCCTGAGTAGGCCTCAACTTAAACAAACCTTTGGATAGGCCACACCTTATTGTCATCCTGGATTAATCATTTAAAATGCTAGGGACAGATTTATGATAGGTGTATGCCTCTTTTCTGCCACTGTGCGTCACTTTTATGATGCAGCGGCGGTGGAAAAGATTTGCTATGAGGCGACAACATTACAAATTGATGCATTTAGGCAGATATGTCATGGTGTAAAAAAAACGTACCACATGAAACCGATGCAGCAGTGATGCAAAAGATGCACCATGTCGCAAGACAGGCCTCACTTGGGGCGATATGTATCAAGCTAATTAGCATTCGCAAAGATCAAAATTCTACGAATTTCGGCCTTTGCGAATGTTAATTAGACAAATGGTATGTATCAAACAAGTTTGATGCAAAATAAGGAGTAGCAAATTTTGCTATTCCTTATTTTGCAATTGCACTGAAGGATTTGCACATTTTTTTGAGACTACTTAAATGCAATGTATCAAACAAAAAATATGTAAAAAATGACATTAGGGATTTGTAAACTATTGTGGTAAATTGGTGGTAATTTGTGAATTCTTTTCAAAAAGCTTTTTTTTAAAAAAACAAAAGGTCACATATGACGCCAACACATGCCCTTAGGGCATGTATGTGTGCCATATGCCCCCAAATTTCTTTTTTAGGGGTGCAGCAGGGTGTTCTTGAGACACCCCTGCACCCTTGGAAAAATTCCTAATTTGTGATGAGCAAATTGCTAATCGCAAATTAAACCTTCATTCATATGAGCCTCCTAGCCCATGGAAATGAATGGGTAACTTACAATTAGCAATTTGCTCATCGCAAATTAGGAATGGTAAAATCGCTATTTATTCCTTAAAATTCGCTATTTAGGAAATGCAAAATATTTTGATGATACATATGGCAGTTCATCTCTAACAAGATAAGAAGCTTAGGGATAGATTTATGATGACTGGCGCATCACCAGGGATGTGCCAGTCATCCTGCGCTGCTGTTCCGCCACCCATGGTGTGCTGCATTTACAATGCGGCGCAGCATGGGGCAAAAACGGCACAGATGCGTGACGCATCTGTGCCGTTAAGGTGGCGCATTGCTGGAGTTGTATCGCAAGTGCGATGCAGCTCCAGCAACGCTCAAGGGTGCACCATCTCCACAATGTTGCGTCAAGACCTATGCCTGCTTAAAGCAGGCGCAGGGTTTTGACGCAGGTTTCTCCTATCTGATTGTAAATGCGGCACACCATGGGTGGCAGAGCAGTGGTGCACGTTAACTGGTGCATGCCTGGGGATGTGCCATTTAACATAAATCTGCCCCTTTACATTTAAGTATGTGCAGGGGACACAGAGTCGGTGAGGCTTATCCAAGGTTAAGAAGAGATGAGTCCTGTTCAGTGAAAAATTAGACATAGGCTTCACCTGCTCAGCATCGCTGGACATGGGTAAATAATAGCTGCAAAATTTTACTCTTGTTAAACAATTTTACTATTATAATCTCTGAGATTTGTCTCTTACTCTGCAACATCTCATTGTTGTTATCTTTCTTTAAAGATAAAGACAACCTCAACATGAGCGACAATCTGCAATCAGTTGATTTTGACCTCATCATTGAACTTGTAATTGAAACATCAGTGGATGTTGATCCCTTGGATGATTTAAATCCTGAGGATGAAGAAGAGCGTGATGAGGATGCAGATTTGTCGGAATTATATGAAATAGGATGGGAAGCTGACCTGCTTGAGCCTATGGAAATATAAACATTTATTTTTAAAATTTATAATTAATAAAAAGTAAAAAGGTAAACCGTTTAATTTAAAAATAAAGACACCTTCAAAAGCAGGTTATGTGTAGTGTCTTCAATAAAATATTAAAATATGCTCATAAAATTAGATCAGATTCACATATAAAATAGCATAGGTAACATAAATATAAATGTCATTTCTTTTCTGGTATTTCTGTATTGTAAATTTGCAAGGACTAAAAAATCTTCTATTTAAAATGTCAAGTAGTGTGTTAAGTTTTTGATCACTGTTATTGTTTTACTGTTTGGTAATAATGGTTAATAACATTTTTTATTATATTTTACCACAGATTCAACTGCAGATCATTTCAAGATTTCACCATGCCTACAATAGAAAGACAGAGAAAGGCTGCAAAACGTCAAAGACAGCAGGTGAAAAAAAATATGCAGCAGTCCTCTAACAAAAAGATTTGTCAAGTCACGAAGAAAGCACCGGGTAAGAGCACAAAACAATTCATAAGAAATATGTGTAGTAAAAAAAATATTACTACAGAAAATGTTTCAGTCCATAAAACGAGAAGGAAATCAAATGGAAAGGAAAGGCCAATGAAAAATGTTACTGCTAGAGCAAGAGATAACTCTGTGCATGATAGTAGAAGGAAACAACAGTTTAGGGAGATTCGTAAACGAATGTTCCGCAACAGGATAATTGGCAATTTGTTAAAAAATATTAAGAAACGTCAACAGAAACTGGTTTTTTATAAGAGAAAAAAAAAGTTGAGAAAGTTATTGATCAGGCATTTGAAATTAAACGTAAGTTATTTATTTTGATAATCAATAGAATTAGGAAGCTAAACAAGGCAATTTATGATTTCAAAAGAAATAGTAGATGGAAGAGAATAGTTAATCATAGTAATTTTTGTGAAGTTTTTTCTGGAGAATGGATGCATAGTTCAAGCTGTGAGGCATTTTTTAATGAGGAGAGTTATTTCCAGGATAATGATTTGGTGCATGCAGTTGACACCAGTGGTCGTGCTTATGAAGTGAAAGATGGTTGTCCAGTTGAAAAAGAAAAACTTGTGACAACAGAGGCAGAAGAGGTGTTAGGTAATGAGGTTTAAGGAAGACGTGCTAAGGGTCCTGTGTACACCTGGAAGTGTAGTAGTATTTGCAGTGTGCGACAGGATTCCATCAATTTGCTTTGTGATTTTGTACGGTCATTTAATAAGAAAAGTTTGAAGCAGAAAATAAGGTTGTTGCAAGAATTAGATCCTTGCAGAGTGAGAGAAGTGACAGGTTTGCATGGTCATTCACTGGCTTGTCTTTCCAGGAGAGTATGCCAGAGTGTTTTTCATCATTTCAGGATGCTAGCAGTGCATCATAATAAAGTGAGGAAATTAGTTAGAATGTTGTATTATGCTAAGAGTCCAGCAATTATGCTTAAAAAATGATGCGCTGCTCTTTTGCATGGTTCTGAAATAGATGTGAAGAATATATGTGAAGAAATTGAGTTTTGTTACTTTGGAAGTAAAGAGGAGAATGTTGAAATTGAGCAAGAAGAAGAGGGTCATGTGGAAGATAGTGTACAGGTTTCCAGTACAGATAATTTCCAGAGGGAAATTGCGACATTTGAGGTGAAATCAAGTGAGAGGCCTAATTTCACTTGTGTGTGTTGTCGACGCACTTATTATAAGAATCAGACTAAGTTAGTGGATTTATATGCAAAAAGTGAAAGGGAAAATAATAGTGAATGGAAGGATTTCGCAACATACTTGATGGTAGAAAATTGTTTTGATTTGGGATTGGATCAACGTGTGTGTACTTATTGTTGTTGCAAATTAAATCAAAACCAGATGCCTGCTAGAGCAGTTCATAATAATCTGGAATTGGTTGAGATTCCTTCTGAATTGAAGGATTTAAATACTTATGAATCTATTTTGATTCAAAGTATCCATCCCTTTCAGGCTATTGTAAGAATGGAGCCAAAGACAGGGAAATTGCCTCCATCAGATTTACAGAGAGGATTAAAGGGAAGAGTTGTTTATTTGCCTCTAGATTTGAAGAAAAACATTAACACAATTGGAGTAGAAAAAGTGGAAGAGGAACCTCTGGTTATCTTAGTTAATGGGGTTCCGACAAAGAATAAGAAAATATGGCAAGATTTAGTAGATGTTAGGAAAGTTAAAAAGGCAACATTGTATTTGAAAAAAAATAATAAATACTATAAGAATGTATATGTTGCAGAAGAAGAAGTAAGTGAGGAAGAGGATAGCGATTTGTGTGCTGGTCAAATTGAGAAAGTAGAACCCTCTACTAGTGAAGAAATATATGAACATTATAGTGTTCATCCTTTGCATTCCAAGGAAGTCATGGGGAATGCTATTGAGTTGTTTCAAATGAAACAAGCCAAAGGGAGTCCCATTAGTGTTTGGGAGGAAAGTTTGGAAGCTCGGTGTTTCCCACAGCTTTTTCCAACAGGTCAGGGAGGAAGATATGATGAGCGACCTCATCAAATTCCTGCTTCTGAATACCGGACTTTGCGATTGTATGCAGGAGATGCTAGGTTTCGACAATGCATTCCCTATTTGTTTCATCTCCTGTTTGAAAGCGATCTGTCTGGACTGTCATATGCAGTGAACCACATCTTGAAAAGTGGTATACACATGCAAAACATCTCGGCAAGTGACTTTATGGATAAAGTCAATGTCCAAGAAAGTATTTTGGATTCTCACCTGATTAATCTCATGGCGTGTCAGCGTGGTACTAATGAGTACTGGTACCGTCGTCATGGTGATTTAAAATGTATGCTGAGGAACTTAGGTACTCCCACATGGTTCCTCACTCTGAGCTGTGCCGAGTATGGCTGGGAAGACTTACTTGAATTTCTACGAGAGGCAAATGCTAACGTAGATAACATCGAATTCAAGACACCCGGAGAACTGTGCTCTTTGGATCCAGTCAATGTATGTAGGTACTTCAATCATAGATTTGAAGCTATGATGTCTTTCATCATGAATAAGAAGAATCCACCTCTTGGAGAGGTGTTGGATTTCTTCTGGAGAAAGGAGTACCAAGCAAGAGGTGCTCCTCATATACATATGTTGCTGTGGATCAAGGATGCACCTAAATTTGGAACGGATCCAGAAGACTCAGTGATGAGTTTCATCCAACAGTATTCTACGTGTGCTGTTCCAAACGCAAAGGAGAAGAAAAGCCTAAGAGAAAAAGTTCTGCGTTTCCAAAGCCATCAATGTGGAAAGTACTGCCGTCGTAAATTCCGAAACAAGGACAAGTTCTACACTAAATGTCGTTTCGGCTTTCCACGACCGGTGATTTCTAAAGGAAGAGTAAACAGTTTGATGTCTTCGCTGCGACACAATGTCATGAAGAAATCACCTAAAAACACTTACAATTTGAAGAGGAACGAAGAGTCCAAGTACATCAACGACTACAACCCGGTGATTTTGTCCATGTGGAATGCTAACATGGATATACAGTTTGTGGCTGATAACTGTATGGCTGTGGCTCGGTATGTGACGTCTTACATCACCAAAAAAGAGAAGACAGAATTGAAGGATATGTGGGAGGACATTTCCCATGAAAAGAGCCTCAGCAAGAAGTTGTACAGTTTCAGTCTGAAGATGTTGTCGCATCGAGAAATCGGAGCGTACGAATGTTCTGACCGGTTGTCTTCAGCAAGTCTCTATGCCAAGTCCAGGAGTATCGTTTGTGCGAGTCTTGGTCTTGCAGCAACGCGGAATCGAGTTCTCAAACCTGTGCGGGAAATTGAGTATTTGGCGGAAAAGGAGCCAAACAGTACCGACATTTTGAAGACAAACATGTTGGATACATATTATCCAAATCGAAGCAGTCACCTCGAGAATGTTTGTCTGTATGAGGTTCTGCAAAATTACATATTCAAGAGGAACATCAAAGAAGATACTGAGAAAGGAGTGTATGCTGTAATAGGAAGTGAGGGATGTCTGGTCAAGCAAAGAAAATGCCACTTGGTAAACCATCGAAAATTGAGTGGTGAATCTCCTGAAAAAAAGGAGTTTTTCTATTTAGCACTTTTGCAACTTTTCAAGCCTTGGCGTGCAGAAGAGGAACTGCTTGGAGATTTCCTCTGTTACGAAGACTCTTTCAATGCCGCCAAGGAGACCATAGAATGTCCTGCTTTTCCCAAATATGTAGAAATGTTGAATGCGGAAATTGAGCAGGAAGCAACGATTGCAGCCGAGATTGCCAGAGACAGTTCTCAGGACAGTCAGAGTTCTGCTTCATTGAGTCAGGATCCACTAGGAGGACCTGTTATCGAAAATGAAGCTGCCACTGCTATGAATGAAGTGGAAAGAGCCATGGCACATGCTCAAGAGGATGCGGTTAACTTAGAAGAGTTGGAAAGACAACTCAACGTTGAGCAGAGGAAAATATATGACGAAGTTACCATGCAAATTGATCATGGATTAAGTAATGATAAGAAAGAGTGCTCATGTACGTCGTTGAAGCCTGTCCGACTGTACGTGAGTGGAGAAGCGGGAACTGGAAAAAGTTTCCTCATTAAAGCAATTTCATGCTATTTGCAGGAAAGGACAGAGTCATCGCTGTGTTGGGTTGTCACTGCTCCAACTGGACTGGCAGCACATAATATTAAAGGGATTACTTTACATCGTTTACTGATGCTGCCAGTGGAGCATGACAACAAATTACAATATCACAAGCTATCTGGAGATGCTTGTTTTGAAGTTTCAAGAATCTTGAGGAAAATGAAACTTCTTATCATTGACGAAGTAAGCATGGTTTCCAATGTCATGCTTGCCTTTGTGCATTTGAGGATGCAAGAAGTTCTCAAAACAGAGTATGATGTGTTATTTGGTGGCAAACACATCATTGTTTTCGGAGATCTTCTGCAGCTGACACCAGTGAAAGGGCAACCTGTGTTCAAAATGCTCACGCATGAAGATACCAGGAAGTGCCTAGGCAGCATTGGCAACGTCAATATATGGTTAAACTTCAATTATGCTGAACTGCATGAAAATATGCGTCAGGCGAAGGATGAAGTTTACAAGACTATTCTACAAGATGTTAGAATTGGAAAAGTGACCGAGCATGGGAAAGAAGCTTTACATGCACGATTACTGTCAAATTTATATCCAGAACAAGATGTTGTGCCTGAGAATATTTTTCAGAAAATTACTGAGAAGAAATCTGGAATATGTTTGATGCCAACTCTTGCTGAATGTGCCAAATTTAACAACAAAATGTTGCATTTAGAAAAGCAAGAGATTGTGAAACTGGAAGCTATTGATAGAGTAGAGCATATGGGATCAACAAATATTTTGTCTGAGAATCTGAAAACAAAATTGGATTCATTAGAGAAGAGTATATCTAAAACTGCAGGTTTTGAAAAGACTCTGAATGTGTGCTTGAACTGCCGTATAATTTTAAGAAGGAATTTACATGTTGAAAGAGGTCTGGTAAATGGATCAATGGGTAATGTTGTTGATTTTGTGAAATACAGAAATAGAGATGGAATTGAATTTTTAAAAATTAAATTTGATGGCATTGAGGAAGTACAGCTAATTGGTCGTTGTTCTGCTAGATTTTTGCTTGTAAAAGACTTATATGTTCGCCGTAAGCAGTTTCCTGTTTGCTTGGCATATGCGGTGACAATCCATAAATCGCAAGGTTTAAGTGTAGACAGTGCATTGGTGAATATTGGCAGTTCTGTGTTCAAGGAGGGTATGGCATATGTGGCATTGTCACGAGTTAGAACTTTATCGGGATTGTACTTGATTGAGTGTGATGTCACAAACATCTGTGCGGATCTAGATTGTGTTAAGGAATACAATAGGTTAAGAAGAGAGTATGCGCCACATTTGCCTCAGTATCCTTTGTTTGAGAAACGTGTGGTAGGCCGGAAACGAAGAAATGAGAACAATACTGGGGAGGTTGTAGCAAAAAGACAAAAAGTCAATGAACCTAAAATTACAAGCAGAAACAAAAAGGATTCTGTTGAAGATGTTGTTGGTTTTCAGTTTGAAAACAGTTCTGGTGTCAACTGCTATGCTAATGTAGTGGTTAATGTTTTGTTTTCTCTAAAAAATGTAAAAGAAGAGATTGTGGTCAATTCTGATCAAAGATTTTGCAGTTTGTTAAATTCTGTGTTAGAGAAATGTAGCACTGATAGAAGAAAAATAGAAAGTGTGTCTGAAATTCGAAATCTGTTAGACAGATGTTCAGGCCAAACACAATTCTCTCAAAATATTCAGCAAGATTGTCAGGAGTTTTTAATGTATATGCTTGATGTATTGCATGCTGAAGGTGTAGATGTAGATCAGCTGTTTGGGCTTTCTTATCAATGGCAGCATGACTGCGAGAACTGTATGGTATCAAGTACTACTAGTGTAGACTCAGAAAGATTTATATATTTAACTTTGCCAGACAGTAAATCAGTCTCCTTTAATAAGCTAGTAAAAGCAGCTGATCACAACATGGAGTGTAGCCAATGTAAATCTGAAATGATGTCCACATTATTTATACGAACATATGGCCAGTATGTCATTTTAATGTTCCAACGATGTAGGCCTGATGGAACAAAATTGACATCTTTAATAAAAAAATTTGTAGCTTCGCAGTTGTCAATATCAGGAAGGACTTTTGTAACTGCAGCAATTATATATCATGACGGCCCTTCAATAACATCAGGACATTACACAGCTTATTTAAAGTGTAGAAATGGCTGGTCATTCTGCAATGATTCTGATTTAATTTTCAAAAAAAAATTGCCGTATGACCTTAAAAACTCTTACCTGGTGTTTTTAAAACCAAAATTTTAGGGAAATAATCTCGGGATGTGCTCTGTGGAATTTCAAGAAGTTCTAATGGCTCCTACACAATTTGGCCTTGAGGATAAGTGTAGTTCAGAGACATAACTTCTAACCATAGGACTGGATGTCATGAAGAAATATGTGCACTTTCAATGAGTTCAGAAAAACTGTTTCTTTTTATAAGCTAATTAAAGCAGCCAATCAAAACATGGAGTAGAGGGAATGTAAGTCTGCAATGCTGTCTACTGTTTTACATTGCTTTGTGATTAAAAGTGATGTAGAGAATTAAATAATTGTAGTAGTCATAGATGTAGTGTAAGTCTGCTTCATAGTAAGCAGTATCAGTGTCATAGGAAATGTAGAACATGACTGAGCAAGAAGGGGAAGATATTACTATTCCAGGATTGTGAAAATTATCTTCAACATTTTAATTCTGAAAGTTGCGGAAATGCCAAATGACGGGATTGGCTTACAAGAAATCCAAGAGTTATAAATGGCTCTGACCAGATTTGGCCTTGTGGAAAATTGTGGTAGAGAGCAAGAAATCATTTATTGCATGTAACATGTTTTTAAAAACGATGGAGATTTTCTTTCAGAAAGTGGCGGGCTGAAAGTAATAACAGCACAAAAGAGTGTTAACTTTAAGGAGTTCTGAATTTTGATTTCAGATGTTGTATGGGTTTTTTAAACACAATCATTTTGATTGTGTTTTTTTTTCCCCGCTGTTACATGATGAATACCTTCAAGTCACTGTTTTTAGTGAAATTTGATACATTCTGAGAACAGCAAAAATAAACCATTTAACATGTATAATTAATGTTCTACTTTTTGTACTTATGATATACATTTAGAAATGTGAGGTAGATATGGAGAAACTGAGGCTTCTGTAAGTGTCAAAGTTAATGCTTACAGTGCTGCACTTCTGGGTACTTTTTTTTTTTTTTGAAAACTGAATAGGCCTCACCTTAAAGAAACCTCTTGAAAGGACACATCTTATTTGTATCCTGAAAGAATCATTTAAAATGTTAGACACAATTTTATGATGGCTTTACATCTTTTTTGCGCTGCTATTGCATCACTATTGTGAGACATCAGCAGTGCAAAAGATGCACCATGTTCCAAAATAGGCCTCACTTCATCAGCATCAAGATACTGTTTGTTTAAAATATATATCTTTAGCATTGTGTAGGGGACGTATAGCAGCAGAGGCTTCTGTAAATCTCAAAGTTTTTGAAAAACTGTTTCTTCTTGAACCTTTTCCCTTGTCTTTTCAAATTTTTAAATACATGTTTTAATATTTTTGAAATGTTTCTTCTCTCTTTTACAGATTGAAAGTATGAAAAAATATTTGAAAAAGTTAACAAGAATTATAAGGTAAATGTTTTCTACTCTTTTAACTCGCAATCCACTGCTGATGATGTCATTGACTATGTCATGAATGATGTAATAAGTGGACATGACTTACTTCATTGGTAGGCCTTCACATGTATTAATGCATACACTGCTGCACTTCTGTGTACTGTTTCATATGCTGAACTACATCTGCACTATGAGATACCTAAGCAAAGGCAACACAGGTGATGTGATTTTGAAATGAGCAAAAGAAACTCCACGTTTTTCAATTACATTACTTGTGTTTTCTAAGTTTACGGATGACATTGTGCAGATGAACTTTAGGTCTGTCTATGGACACAGAAGAGGTCTGGCCGTTGTTCAAGAGTGAAGTGGACATGTTTTACTTCAATGGTAGGCCTTCACATGTATTATCTCCTCTGTATTCTCAAACAAGCATAAATTTGATATGCAACCCTAAGTAGGCCTCATCTTAAACAAAATTTTGGAGAGGACACACCTTATCGTCATACTGAATCAATCATTTAATCTATCACATTTAACATCTATTAGTTCTACTGCTTCATTTCTTTAATCCTTACTTTCCTGCGTTTGCTACTTCTCTCATTCCTTTCTCTATTACTTAATTATTCTACTCCTTCCAGTATTTTTCTCAGTCCCTCTCTTCTCATACTTCTTCATTATTATTCACTCATTCTGTCTCTATTAATGTTACTGTTTCTGAATGATCTCAAAAAAATTTTAAAACAAGAACTGTAAGTATAAGGATAGGAAACAGACATTTATGTTACAAGAAAGACAGCTATAGGAAGTAAAAAAAAGATACTGTTACTTGCAATCCACTGCTGATGATGTCACTGACCATGTCAAGAATGATATAATATGTGACATGATCAGAAGTGGATTGCGGGTAACAGTATGTTTTCTTTACTCCCTGTAGCTGTCTTTCTTTTAACATAACTGTCTGTTTCCTTCCCTTATACTTACTGTTCTTTTTTTTAAAAAAATTTTTTGGTTCGCTCCTGGTTCGCGTACCGGAGTGCGAACTGGAAGCGAACTATAAGAAATAGAGATTGGCAGAGTTTCAAAAATTCTACCAATTTTTTTTATAATGGGGAGGTAGTTCTGAAAAGAACTATTTTTTTTGGTTTTTGTTGTTTTAAATTTTTTTAATTATTTTTCTGAACATTTTTTATATTTTTTTGTTTTTTCTGAACATTTTGTAATTTTTTTGTTTTTTTGGGGGGGAGGGGGGAAACAAAAATGATTCATTGAGAAGGGCTCAACAGGCGCAACGAAAAAAAGAAGAATTTATTTTTTGGGGCGTTTCGGGCAATCATGATTTCTGATAGCTCTCATTATAAGAATAATGCTTCTTTCTCCGTTGCAAAGTGTTTGGCCGCACCACACGCACAC
Source organism: Lissotriton helveticus (assembly GCF_964261635.1). Lineage (NCBI taxonomy): Eukaryota > Metazoa > Chordata > Amphibia > Caudata > Salamandridae > Lissotriton > Lissotriton helveticus. The sequence goes on from NC_136063.1 coordinate 853,445,001, forward strand.
TTGCCTTACTTCCCCCATGTCTATTTGAATGTTCGGGATCACCTCCCTCGCCTCTGGTCCCGATATTTCTTTCACAGCAGATGTTCTCACCATTGCCAGGGGATTTTGTTGTTCATCACGAAGCTGGGCAGCACTATAATTATTTGGGTGCCACCTACTCATATGCCTGTGCATCGTATAATTGCCGAAGCTGTACTTCTTGTCAGTGCCCCTTGACAGTCGATCTTTGCAAATACGGCAAAACACATATCTTGCGTTAACTTTTTTTTGCCCTGCTGGAAATGTAAAAAATTGCCAGATGTAGTTTTCTTTTCTATTGTACCTCCTGGGCTCCTCTGGCAAAAACTCAGGCTCTTCCTCCACTTCCTCCTGTTCTTGATCTTCCTCAAACATTGGTTGAGCAGGTGGTCCTTTCTTCCCTTGAGGAGGTGGGGGTGGTGGTGGGGGAACACTACCTGAAGCAACAATGGAAGCCATTTCTCTATAAAGTAAAAGGGTCTTTCTCTCACCAAGATGAAAGTCAGAGTGAGGAAAGAAGGAGGGGTTTTCATCATTTGGGAAAAGCAAAAGTTCTCAACCAATGAAAAGTGTTATTTTTAGGTCACCTGACCTAGCCTTCCATTATTATGAAACCAAAAGTGAAATGAACCAATGAAAAGTTTTATTACCAAGTCACATGACCTGTTATGCTTACGTTACGCGCTCCGGTCCGCGCCCCGGATAGCTTCCGGGTCGCTGCGCTTCGCGTCTCGGTCCGCGCCCCGGGACACTTCCGGGTGCGCTAACGCGATACGTCACAAGACGCATTACGCGGCAACGCGATACGTCGCGCTTTCGCGACGCGCCGCGGATCGCTTCCGGGTCGCTGCGCTTCGCGCCTCGGTCCGCGCCCCGGGGCACTTCCGGGTGCGCTAACGCGATACGTCACAAGACGCATTTCGCGGCAACGCGATACCGTCACTATGTTGATTTCTTACCAGTTCGCGGACCGGGTCGCGGCATCTATTTGAGCTAACGGAAAGCTTCCCGGTTCGCGGACCGGGAGCGAAACAAAAAAAATATTAAAAAAAATTTATTCATAAACATATAAAATATATTTTTATATTTAAAGAAGAATACATTTTACAGCTATAGATATTAGCTTTTAAAAAACCAATGAAATTCATTGAAAAAACCATAGGTTATAGACCATATATAGTTAGGAATTTGCATTTACAAAACCTTGAAAATTCACTGAAAAAACCATAGGTTATACACCATATATAGTTAGGAATTAGCATTTATAAAACCTTATTTTACTCACACAAAACTAATGAAATTCCATATATAGTTAGTGGTACTAACTATATATCACGCACCCGCAATCCACTGCTGATCATGTCACATATGACATCATTCATGACATGGTCAGTGACATCACTGATGACATCACTGATGACATCTCAAATGACATCACTGATGACATCTCAAATGACATCACTGATGACATCACTGATAAAATCTCATTTGACATTAATGATCACATCACTGATGACATCATTCATGTGATAATACGATGAACCTCTTCAGACTCTAATATAACCTTAGATACACTCAGTGTAAACAGACACTCACAGACTGTCACTCATCCATGGAGTTACTTACACACCTAGTCAGTCATGCAAAGAATCAATCACAGCTCCATTTTCACAACTATACAGTTATACACACCTTATTTATTCAAACATATACTAAAACATATTTACTCACTTATACAATCCTGGATACAAGAGCACAATGATCCATACAGCCACTCACACATTCACTGGCTCTTATGCACAGTTATTTATATATGTCAACTCTCACATGTACTGTATTTTACATATGTACTTACTTTGACATGTAGCACTGAGATATGTATTCACTCACCAATACAGTCATGCACACAGTCAACCGCCCATACAGCTGTTTCCACATGCACTTTTGAACCCATACATCTATGCACAAAGTCATACACCTCCCAGCCACCCACACACACTCTCAGTCTCCCATACAAATGCTTGGGCAACCAATCAATAACCCATATAGTTACTCATATAGCTAATGATCAACACATGCAGCAGTTTACAGAACAACAGACATAATGATGCACAAATTAAGACAGTTTAGTCACTAACCCATGCACTCAGTGAGACAAATTTAACCACTCACTCATACAGTCAGTCATGTACCTACTAAATCCTTCATCCAGACACTTATACATCCACTCATTCTTAAATATGTAAGACATATTTTAACTTTACAGAAAAATAAAATCACTGGATGTTGTTTTCAGTGATGTCATCAGTGATGTAATTTAAGATGTCATCAGTGATGTCATCAGTGATGTCATTTGAGATGTCATCAGTGATGTCATCAGTGATGTCATTTGAGATGTCATCAGTGATGTCATCAGTGATGTCACTGACCATGTCATGAATGATGTCATATGTGACATGATCAGCAGTGGATTGCGGGTGCGTGATATATAGTTAGTACCACTAACTATATATGGAATTTCATTGGTTTTGTGTGAGTAAAATAAGGTTTTATAAATGCTAATTCCTAACTATATATGGTGTATAACCTATGGTTTTTTCAGTGAATATATATATATATATATATATATATATTTATATATATATATATATATATTACCTACTGGCGGTCGCCAGTAGGTATATATAGTTAGGATCGATTTCCATAGGGAAATCGCAACATTCTATTTGGAATAACTTTGCCTTGCGGCTCTCCGCTTCTTCCCTGAAAGTTTGGGGGGGATTCGTCAAGCGGGGGCTGAGATAAAAGGGGGGTCCCAAAACATGTTTTCCCCATGTTAATTTCCATAGGGCGGTCTGTCGCAGTTTTAGCTCGAACGGCTGAATGGATTTGCACCAAACTTGGCAAAATTGTAGGGACTGGTAGCCCGATGTGCCTTTGCTATGTCTCAAGATATGTGCTCCAGTGGATTTTGAGTAATTTAGGTTTAAAAAAATTCATATATCTGTAAGCGCGCCCCGGTACGCGTACCGGGGAATGCTCCGGGCGCGCCACGCGACTTGCGCACGGCAAGCTGATTGGTTCTCGGGTGTCTGGAAACATTCAAAACAGTCAGCAGCGGCCGCCATCTTGTGTCTCGGTAGGATTGAGATACAAGAGGTGGCAAAAATGAAAGGGGGAAATGAGCAAAAGGGGGCAGGGTACACTCCCCCCCCTGACCCCCTAGGTTTTTTTTTTCAATTTTCGCGGGGGGAGCGCCCGGTACGCGCACCGGGGAGCGTACCAGGGAGAGTACTTAAGTGAAAAATAGTGAAAATAATAGTGTAAAATAATCATTCTGAGTGATTACAGGTAGGGTAGCTCTGAAAAGAGCTTTTGGGTTCTGTGGCTGTTTTAGGTACCTACAAGTGTGTCCCACACACACCCACATGCACACAACCCCACACCCACACACCCACACACTCCCCACACACACTTCACACATGCACACTTCCACCCACATTCAAACACCCCACACCCCCACATCGACACCTTACACATCCACACCCACACCCACATCCCACACACCCACACTCAAACACACACCTCACCCCCCTTCCACCACACACACACACACATGCATATACACACAAATATCTCACAGACACACCCCACACATCCCACACACACATCTCCCCCCCACACACACAGAGACAACTCACAGAAACATCCACACATCTCATACATACATACACATCCTACACACATACCTCCCACACCCACACACACCCCACACACACCTCACACACCCACACTCCCACCTACACTCAAACACCCCACACACTCACAACCACACACACACCTTACATACCAATATCCCCACCCAACATCCATATACCCCACACACCTATACACCTCATCCCCCCTAGACACACACACACACATACACACCTCACAGACACCCCCCGCACATCCCCCACACACATCTCCCCCACGTCTACACATGGGGAAAACTAAGTGAAATACTAAAATAATAATTTCTCCCCACACACAGTTCACACACGCACACTTCCACCCACACTGAAACACCCTACACCCCCACATCGACACCTTACATATCCACACCCACACCCACATCCCACACACCCACACTCAAACACACACCTCACCCCCCTTCCACCACACACACACACACATGCACATACACACAAATATCTCACAGACACACCCCACACATCCCACACACACATCTCCCCCCCACACACACAGAGACAACTCACAGACACATCTACACATCTCACACATACATACACATCCTACACATATACCTCCCACACCCACACACACCCCACACACACCTCACACACCCACACTCCCACCTACACTCAAACACCCCACACAGTCACACCCACACACACACCTTACATACCCATATCCCCACCCACATCCATATACCCCACACACCTATACACCTCATCCCCCCTAGAAACACACACACACATACACACTTCACAGACACCCCCCGCACATCCCCCACACACACATCCCCCACGTCTACACATGGGGAAAACTAAGTGAAACACTAAAATAATAATTTAAAGTGCTTAGAGGTAGGGTATCTCTGAATAGAGTTGTTGTGTTGTTTGGGTGTTTTAAGTACCAACATGTAGGTACCAATGCTGAGTCTTAAAGTCAATGTACACCGTCTCCTCTGTAGATAATTTGCATGTTGTTACAGAAGTTATTGTGGTATATGGAATCTATACCATAGTCTGTCAGGGAAGCAGAAACAACATGGAGGCAGGAGATAAAAAGAGATGTCAAATACACATTGGAGATAATATAGTGGGAGAAAGGAAGTAACTATGAGCAAAATTATTATGTAACAGAAATACGTTGCACAGTATACTATACGTCTGAGTTTATATTATAATCAGTTTGGTACTAGTTTATGAATTACATATAATAATGAATAATGTCTCGAACAATTTTTGATTATTAAATATAGATTTATTTTTCTGATTCTTTTTCAAAATTTAATAGAACGTCTAACATTTGACTGTCCGAAATGTCTTCTTTTTTACTGAACATAACTTCCAACATTTGACTGCCAGAAACGTCCTCATATTGAATTAACAAATCCACAGATTCTACACATTGTAGAAGTTCATGGTCCCGTGATTCATCCATGAATTCCAAGTCAATGGGTTCAATGATTTCCTCATTGTTCATCTCTAAAACAATTTCAAAGGAAATGTTCTGTTCTCCTTCCATTTTTGTGCTGAAATTTGCATAAAAAAAATCTGTAGAAATATGGCACTGTTGGGTTTAAGTTCAGACAGGTAGTTTTGATTTTTTAATAGTGAAGTTAACTTTGGGCAATGTATGGTAACAGGCAGGAAGTAGAAATATTAAAAAGTGCCTGTGAAGAAGCGTAAGTAAATTCATAATTATAGCAGAGAAGCCTAAGTCAATTTATAAATATAACAGAGGAGCCTATCTCTATCTATAACTATAGCAGAGGGACAGTAAATAACTATCAGAAAACGTTTTTAAAAAATAACTTAAAGTGCCCCTTACAAATTATCAACTTACTTTACAGAGAGGTGAAGAAGACAAAATGCGAAAATCCTTTCAAGATGTACCTCAGGTAGTTGTAGTCAAAATGGCCGTGTTTCCCTCTCATTTTTCATTTATATTCATGTACATAACCAATCAAATTTCAGGAAAAAAAAATAGAAAATGAAAGTAACATTTTAATTGGTTGTCAATTCTAACACTTCAGATGTGTTTTTGTTATGTAATTTACCTCAGGATATTTAGACAGGGCTACAGGCCAAATGGCTCAATGGAATTCCACTTTATTTGGGAAAATGGTAGGGACTGGTATGTAGTATGAGCTATTCTATATTTGGTGAAAGTGTCTCCAGTGGTTTTTATGTAAATTAACTTTTAAAAATTTTAGGGAGCGCTTCCCGGTGCGCGCCCCGGTGCGCGTACCGGCAGCGCTACGGGAGTCCTCCATTTTGTGTTTCGGTAGATTTAAGACAGAAAATGGCGGACAAACAACGTTGGGAATGGGTATAAGGGGGCATCGTAGGCACTCCTTGACCCTCTAGGTTTTCTGAGGGGGTCTTAGGAGGCCCAATTAGGCAAACAAAAAAAAAATGTTTTTATTTTTCGCGGAGGGAGCGCCCGGTACGCGCACCGGGAAGCGTACCGGGGAGCGTACTATGGTGAAAAATAGTGAAAAAAGTTAGAAAAAGATAATCATTTGGAGTGATCAGGGATAGGGTAGCCCTGAAAAGGGCTTTTGGGTTCTGTGGCTGATTTAGGTACCTACAAGTAGGTACCAATGCACAGTCTTAAATTCAGGAGGAATATTCTATTCCCTTCATCTGAGAAGTGCACACCATCTTCTCTGTAAATATCTTGCATGTTGTAACGCAAGTTGTTGTTGTATATTGAACCCATTCCTTAGTCTCTCATGTAAGCAGAAACAGATTTATTCACATGTTTCTGTGCTTTTTCAAATTGTGGACAAAATTGGTTGGACCACTTCCATTTCTGCCTTTGTCATATATTGGAATATACCAAGGCAGTTTGTGGAAAAAGTGCCATCAATTGCTCAAAGGTGTCCTTTAAAAGCATTTCCAGACCTACCCCAGTCAAATTGCCCAAGTCATTTCCTCCACAGTGCACAATTAACAGGTCAGGGTGTGGCAAATGCAAAAAGGTTTTCACCAATGGAATCAATTGGTGACATTTTAATCCTCTGTGGCCAATCCATTTTATGTTCACGTTTGATAAATCAAGGTTGTGTACATTTCTGGTACTAGCATACCTTTGAGCCCAGTGGATATAGCTATGTCCAATAATCCAAACAGAATACATGGTCAGAGGAGATTCTGGTGCAGTTAGATGAAGTGTGGAAAAGAAATGGCAGTTGGAATAATAGGAGTTTGCAAAAAAAACCTGTGGAGTTTCAGTGCAAGCAATGATTGGTAGAATGAGATAGGTGAAAACTGAAAGTTAGGGTGCATGGTTGTGTTCTGTGTAAGAAGTAATTTGGATGGTTAAAAAAAAGTTATTTAAAGAAACCTTACACCAGATAAGCTGGTGTATTTGCAGGTCAAACATCCTTGCAGAGGTGATTTGCAACATTGTAGAATAAACTTTTTACCCTGGGAGCTCAGTGAGGAGGGAGTTGCTATGGTAACAGGTAGAAAGGGCTGAGGGGGGGGAGGGTGTTGGTTTGAAAATAGAGAGGGAAGAGTTTTAATTGGTTAACAAAAAGGGATATCTGTGTAGAATTAGAGGTTTTCTGTGCCTTTATGGTTTGCAGTGCCTGGAGAACATACCTTTTGCTCTGCTAAAGAAATATTGGTGTGTGTATCTGACACTGTTGTGAATCTCCTAAAGCATTTGTAAAGGTGAGTTATGATTCATTTAATATACATAGAGACTTGTATACTCTATGGAGAAGATTAGGAAGGAAATTGTGGTCTTTACATGTTGCTTTGTGTCATGCTTTTTGATAATGCTTGGTAAAAAGTTTTTACTGCTTAGAGTAATTGTATTTTGTAAAATTGTGAATTTTTAGTTGTGACATGGAATGCTTCTACGTAGGACCTGTGCTGTGTTTTGTAAATGTGATGTAAAAAACGATTTTGGGGGGAAAAAATTGTTTTTAAATTTTTTAAAGGAATAAAGAATGTGTGCATGTTTAATGGAAATACATTTGACTCTTTACAATGATGTTACCTGTGTTAACTCAGTGTAGGAAGCATATTGAGTTTGTTTGCATAGAGGAATTGTATTTTGTAAAATTGTGAAGCTTCATGTGCAAGATTTTGCCTCAGTATTATCCCTGCTGTGAGGCAGATGGTTGTAAATATGATCTGTGCTGTCTTTCCTAAATGTGATGTCAAAAACGATTTTGGGGAAAATAAATGGATTCTACATATTTGAGTATAATGTGGTGCAAAGGTTTAAAAAATGACGCATACATGCGTCACTTTTTAAATATGGGGAAAAAGGTACATGTTTGGGCTTTCCTGGGGAGCCTAGGTGGTGAGGATTGTATTTAAGTGTGCAGTGGACTAGGCTTCATGAAGCATAAAAATAGTTTTTACATTTTTTTAAAGGAATAAAGAATGTGTGCATGTTTAATAGAAATACATTTGACTCTTTACAATGATGTTAGCTGTGTTAACTCAGTGTAGGAAGCATATTGAGTTCGTTTGCATAGAGGAATTGTATTTTGTAAAATTGTGAAGCTTCATGTGCAAGATTTTGCCTTAGTCTTATCCCTGCTGTGAGGCAGATGGTTGTAAATATGATCTGTGCTGTGTTTCCTAAATGTGATGTCAAAAACGATTTTGGGGAAAATAAATAGATTTTACATTTTTGAGTATAATGTGGCGCAAAGGTTTAAAAAATGACGCATACATGCGTCACTTTTTAAATATGGGGAAAAAGGTACATGTCTGGGCTTTTCCTGGGGAGCCTAGGTGGTGAGGATTGTATCTAAATGTGCAATGGACTAGGCTTCATGAAGCATATCCCTGTCTGCATTCTTAGACACAGGTGTCAATTTGACTCTTTACAATGATGTTAGCTGTGTTTTAAAACAGTGTAGGAAGCATATTGAGTTTGTTTGCATAGAGGAATTGTATTTTGTAAAATTGTGAAGCTTCATGTGAAAGCGTTAATTGTATTTTGTAAAATTGTGAATTTTTAGTCGTGACATGGAATGCTTCTACATAGGACCTGTGCTGTGTTTTGTAAATGTGATGTAAAAAACGATTTTGGGGAAAATAAATAGTTTTTACATTTTTTAAAAGGAATAAAGAATGTGTGCATGTTTAATAGAAATACATTTGACTCTTTACAATGATGTTACCTGTGTTAACTCAGTGTAGGAAGCATATTGAGTTTGTTTGCATAGAGGAATTGTATTTTGTAAAATTGTGAAGCTTCATGTTTGCAAGATTTTGCCTCAGTCTTATCCCTGATGTGAGGCAGATGGTTGTAAATATGATCTGTGCTGTGTTTCCTAAATGTGATGTCAAAAACGATTTTGGGGAAAATAAATGGATTTTACATTTTTGAGTATAATGTGACACAAAGGTTTAAAAAATGACGCATACATGTGTCACTTTTTAAATATGTGGAAAAAAGGTACATGTGTGGGCTTTCCTGGTAAGCCTAGGTGGTTAGGATTGTATCTAAGTGTGCAGTGGACTAGGCTTCATGAAGCATATCCCTGTCTGTATTCTTAGACATAGGTGTCAATTTGACTCTTTACAATGATGTTAGCTGTGTTTTAAAACAGTGTAGGAAGCATATTGAGTTTGTTTGCATAGAGGAATTGTATTTTGTAAAATTGTGAAGCTTCATGTGAAAGCGTTAATTGTATTTTGTAAAATTGTGAATTTTTAGTCGTGACATGGAATGCTTCTACATAGGACCTGTGCTGTGTTTTGTAAATGTGATGTAAAAAACGATTTTGGGGAAAATAAATAGTTTTTACATTTTTTAAAAGGAATAAAGAATGTGTGCATGTTTAATAGAAATACATTTGACTCTTTACAATGATGTTACCTGTGTTAACTCAGTGTAGGAAGCATATTGAGTTTGTTTGCATAGAGGAATTGTATTTTGTAAAATTGTGAAGCTTCATGTTTGCAAGATTTTGCCTCAGTCTTATCCCTGATGTGAGGCAGATGGTTGTAAATATGATCTGTGCTGTGTTTCCTAAATGTGATGTCAAAAACGATTTTGGGGAAAATAAATGGATTTTACATTTTTGAGTATAATGTGACACAAAGGTTTAAAAAATGACGCATACATGTGTCACTTTTTAAATATGTGGAAAAAAGGTACATGTGTGGGCTTTCCTGGTAAGCCTAGGTGGTTAGGATTGTATCTAAGTGTGCAGTGGACTAGGCTTCATGAAGCATATCCCTGTCTGTATTCTTAGACATAGGTGTCAATTTGACTCTTTACAATGATGTTAGCTGTGTTTTAAAACAGTGTAGGAAGCATATTGAGTTTGTTTGCATAGAGGAATTGTATTTTGTAAAATTGTGAAGCTCCATGAGAAAGCGTTTGCCTCAGTCTTATCCCTGCTGTGAGGCAGATGATTGTAAATAGGATCTGTGCTGTGTTTCCTAAATGTAATGTCAAAAACGATTTTGGGGCAAATAAATGGTTTTTACATTTTTGAGTATAATGTGGCACAGAGGTTTAAAAAGTGACGCATGTACCTACATGCGTCACTTTTTAAATATGGGGCAAAAAAAGGTACTTGTTTGGGCTTTCCTGGGGAGCATAGGTATTGAACTCAATATGCTTCCTACACTGATTTAAAACACAGGTAACATCATTGTAAAGAGTCAAATTGACACCTGTCTCTAAGAATGCAGACAGGGATATGCTTCATGAAGCCTAGTCCACTGCACACTTAGATACAATCCTCACCATCTAGGCTCCCCAGGAAAGCCCAAACATGTACCTTTTTTCCCCATATTTAAAAAGTGACGCATGTATGCGTCATTTTTTAAACCTTTGCCCCACATTATACTCAAAAATGTAAAAATCCATTTATTTTCCCCAAAATCGTTTTTGATATCAAATTTAGGAAACACAGTACAGATCATATTTACAATCATCTGCTTCACAACAGGGATAAGAATGAGGCAAAATCTTGCACCTGACTCACAACAGGAATAAGACTGAGGCAAACGCTTTCACATGGAGCTTCACAATTTTACAAACTACAATTCCTCTATGCAAACAAACTCAATATGCTTCCTACACTGATTTAATACACAGCTAACATCACCGTAAAGAGTCAAATTGACACCTGCGTCTAAGAATGCAGACAGGTATATGCTTCATGAAGCCTAGTCCACTGCACTCTTAGACACAAGCTTCACCAACTACGCTCCCAGGAAAACCCAAACAAGTACCTTTTTGCTCCATATTTAAAAATTGATGCATGTAGGTAGATGCGTCACTTTTTAAACCTCTGCGCCACATTATAATCAAAAATGTAAAAACCAATCATTTTCTCCAAAATCGTTTTTGACATCACATTTAGGAAACACAGCACAGATCCTATTTACAATCATCTGCCTCACAGCAGGAATAAGACTGAGGCAAAATCTTGCACCTGCCTCACAACAGGAATAAGACTGAGGCAAACGCTTTCTCATGGAGCTTCACAATTTTATAAAATACAATTCTATATAACTATATAACTCAATATTTTCTTGGGAAGCATAGGTGGTGAAGCCTGTGTATAAGAGTGCAGTGGAGTTAGACATAGGTCTGATCTTCTTTGTAGTTGTGGATAGAGCTGTCTTCCACTATATTTTTCAATACATGCCTCACCTTTTGTGCACCACTGGAGAATCCTCACCTGATCTGAAACCCTGTATTGATTGTTTGCTTTTTGTCATTGCTTTGTTGTTTGGTAATAGTGGTCTATAATGTGCTACTGTTTTCTTTAACACAGATTGAAATCGTTATTTGAGGAAAAAGCAAAGATGACCACAAAGGAAAGGACAAAGAAACAACGTAACCGGGAAAAATCAAAAACAGCAACAGAATTACAGCATTCTTCCACAACAGATAATTCAAAAAACAGGAACAAAGCTCCTGGTAAGACAACTAAGTCTTTTTTACGCAACATATGTACATCCAGAAAAAATAATGGACACCATGTAGAAAAAGAAAATGAGAGAGTAAAATTGAAAAGGAAGGAGAGAACTTCAAATAATCCTAAAACTGGAGCAGGAGAGAATAATATGAATAGGAATAGAAGGCAGAATCAGTATAGAGACATTTGTAGACGAATGTTTCGCAATAGGGTGGTTTTAAATTTGTTAAAAAACATTAGGAAAGGTAAACAGAGAGCTGCTTTTTATAAGAAAAAGAAAAGTGTAGAGAAGATTGTTGATCAGGCTTTTGAAGTTAAGAAAAAATTATTTATTTTAATAATCAACAGAATTAGGACACTTAACAAGACAATTGATGTTTTCAAATCAAACAGTAGATGGAAAAGAGTAATTAATCGGACTAATTTTTGTAAAGTTTTTTCTGGAGAATGGATGCACAGTTCAAGTTGTGAGCCATTTTTTAATGAGGAGAGTTAATTCCAGGAGAATGATTTAGTGCATGCAGTTGACACCAGTGGTCGAGCGTATGAAGTGAAAGACGGTTGTCCGATTGAAAAAGAGAAACTTGTGCCTAGAGAACCAGAAGAGGTGTTATCTGATGGAGTTTTAGCGAGACGTACTAAGGGTCCAGTGTACACTTGGAAGTGTAGTAGTATTTGTAGTGTGCGACAGGAATCAATTGGTTTGTTTTGTAATTTCTTACGTACATATAGTAAAAAAAGTATAAAGCAGAAAGTGAAGTTGTTGCAAGACTTAGATCCTTGCAGAGTGAGAGGAATCACAGGTTTGCAAGGCCATTCACTGGCTTGTCTTTCTAGAAAAGTCTGTCAGAGTGTTTTTCATCATTTTAGGATGTTAGCAGTGCATCATACCAAAATGAGGAAATTAGTGAGAATGTTGTATTATGCAAAAAGTCCAGCACTTAAGCTTAAACAATTAAACAGTGCTCTTTTGCATGGAACAGAATTAGATGTGAAGAAGATTTGTGAAGAAATTGAGATTTGTTATTTTCGTGAGCAAGAGGACAGTGTAGAAATTGAGACAGCAATTCAAGGTAATGTGGAAGACAATGTACAGATTTTAAATACAGAAAAGTTTGAGAAGGAAATTACCAGGTTTGAGGTGAAATCAAGTGAAAGGCCGAATTTTACTTGTGTGTGTTGTCGACTGACTCATTATAAGATTCAGACTAGGTTAGTTGATTTATATGCAAAAAGTGAAAAGATGGATAATTATGAGTGGAAAGATTTAGCAACTTATTTGTGGGTGGAGAATTCTTTTGATTTGAGTTCTGATCAGCGTATTTGTAAATATTGTTATGACAAATTAAATCAAAACAGAATGCCTGCTAGAGCTGTTCATAATAATCTGGAGTTGATAGACATTCCCCGTGAATTGATGGATTTAAATACATATGAGTCTATTTTGATTCAATGTGTCCATCCTTTTCAGGCAATTGTTCGCATGGAGCCTAAGATAGGGAAATTGCCTCCTACAGATTTGCAGAGAGGATTAAAGGGAAGAGTTGTTTATTTGCCCCTAGATTTGAAAAAAATATTGATACAATTGGTATAGAAAAAGTAGAAGAGGAACCTTTAGTTATTCTAGTTAATGGGGTTCCAACAAAGAGTAAAAAAATCTGGCAAGATTTAGTGGATGTTAGGAAAGTCAAAAAGGCAACGCTGTATTTAGTCAAAAACAATGAGTACTACAAAGATGTATGTGTTGCAGCAGAGGAAACAGCTACAGATGAAGACAGTGATTGTTCAGGCGGCCAAATTGAAAAAGTTGATGTGTCTAGAAGTGAAGAAATATATGAACATTATACTGTTCATCCTTTGCATTCCAAAGAAGTAATGGGGAATGCAATTGACTTGTTTCAAATGAAAACAGCAAAAGGAAGTCCCATTAGTGTATGGGAAGAAAGTTTGGAAGCTCGTTGTTTTCCACAGCTATTTCCAACAGGTCGAGGTGGACGATATGACGATCGACCACTTCAAATTCCTGCATCTGAATATCGAACTGTAAGATTATATGCTGAAGATGCAAGGTTTCGTCAATGCATTCCCTATTTGTATCATCTAATGTATGAAAGTGACTTGTCTGGGCTTTCTTATGCAGTAAACCATATTCTGAAAAGTGGAGCACATCTACAAAATGTTTCGGCGAGGGACTTTATGGAGAAAGTGAATCTGCAAGATAATATTTTAGAATCTCATCGAATCAATCTCATGGCATGTCAGCGTGGTACAAATGAGTATTGGTACCGTCGCCATGGGGAATTGAAATGTATGCTAAGAAACTTAGGGACTCCTACATGGTTCCTCACTCTTAGCTGTGCCGAGTATGCATGGGAGGACTTACTTCAATTTCTACGAGAGGCCAATGCTAATATACAAAATATAGAATTCAAAACACCTGGAGAACTGTGTTCTTTGGATCCAGTGAATGTATGCAGATATTTTAATCATAGATTTGAAGCTATGATGTCTTTTATTACCAACAAAAAAAATCCTCCCCTTGGAGAGGTTTTGGATTTCTTTTGGAGAAAGGAGTATCAAGCGAGAGGTGCTCCTCACATACCTATGTTGTTGTGGATTAAAGATGCACCCAAATTTGGAACAGATTCGGATGAGACAGTGATGAGTTTCATTGAAGAGTATTCAACATGTGTTGTTCCGAAAACTACGGAAGAAAACAGTTTAAGGCAACAAGTTTTACGCTTTCAATCCCATCGTTGTGGAAAGTACTGTCGTCGAAAAATCAGAAACAAGGACAAGTTCTACACAAAATTTCGTTTCAGCTTTCCACGACCAGTGATTTCTAAAGGAAGAGTAAATAATTTGATGTCTTCCCTGCGACATACTGTGACGAGGAAATCACCAAAAAATACATACAATTTAAAAAGAGACGAAGAGTCCAAGTACATCAACGACTACAACCCAGTGATTTTGTCCATATGGAATGCTAACATGGATATTCAATTCGTTGCTGACAACTCTATTGCTGTGGCTCGATATGTGACGTCTTACATCACAAAAAAGAAAAGACAGAACTAAAGGAAATGTGGGAGGACATTTCACATGAAAAGAGTCTAAGCAAGAAATTATACAGTTACAGTCTGAAGATGTTGTCGCATCGAGAAATTGGAGCGTATGAATGTTCTGATCGATTGTCGTCAGCAAGTCTCTATGCCAAATCTAGAACTATCATTTGGGTGAGTCTAGGTCTTGCTGCAACACGAAATCGAGTTTTGAAATCTGTACAAGAGATAGAGTATTTGGCGGAGAAAGAACCAGAAAGTACAGATATTTTGAAGACAAACATGTTGGATACATACTATCCAAATAGAAGTCATCACCTTGAGAACGCTTGTCTCTATGAAGTTCTGCAGAGATATATTTATAAGAGGAACTTCATAGAAGATATCAATAATGGAATATATGGAGTCATTGGATGTGAAGGATGTCTAGTGAAACAGAAAAAAGGTCATTTGATTAATCATCGCAAATTGAGTTGTGATAATCCAGATAAAAGAGAATTTTATTATTTGGCTCTTTTGCAACTGTTTAAACCATGGCGTGAAGAAGAGGAACTTCTTGGAGATTTTCTCTGTTATGAAGACTCCTTTAATGCAACGAAGGATACCATAGAATGTCCTGTTTTTCCAAATTATCTGCAAATGTTGAATGAAGAAATAGAGCAAGAAGCCACAATTGCTGCAGAGATTGCGAGAGACAGTTCTCAAGGCAGTCAGAGTTCTGCTTCATTGAGTCAGGATCCACTAGGAGGACCAATTATCCAAAATGAAGCTGCTACTGCCATGGATGAGGTGGAAAGAGCTATAGAACAAGGTCAAGATGATGAAGTTAACTTAGAAGATTTGGTGAAACAACTAAACCTTGAGCAGAAACAGATATATGACGAAGTCACAGAACAGATTGAACATGGATTCAGTCATGAGAAAAAAGAGTGCTCATGTACATCATTTAAGCCTGTCCAACTGTACGTGAGTGGAGAAGCGGGAACTGGAAAAAGTTTTCTGATTAAAGCCATTGCAACTTATCTGCAGAAAAGGACTGAATCACCGCTGTCTTGTGTTGTTACTGCTCCAACTGGGCTGGCAGCACATAACATTAAAGGGATTACTTTACATCGTTTACTGATGCTGCCAGTGGAGCATGATAACAAATTGGAGTATCACAAGCTATCAGGAGATGCGTGTTCCGAAGTTTCGAGAGTCCTGAAGAAAATGAAACTTCTTATCATTGATGAAGTAAGCATGGTGTCAAATATCATGCTTGCTTTTGTGCATTTGAGAATGCAAGAAATTCTTAGAACAGACTATGATGTCTTATTTGGTGGAAAACATATTATTGTTTTTGGAGATCTTCTGCAGTTGACTCCAGTGAAAGGACAACCTGTGTTCAAAATGCTCACACATGAAGATACCAGGAAGTGCTTAGGGAGCATTGGAAACGTTAATATATGGTTAAACTTTAAATATGCAGAACTGCTTCAAAATATGCGGCAGGCAAATGATGAAGATTATAAAAATATTCTACAAGATGTAAGGATTGGAAAAGTAAGTCAGCAAGGGAAAGAAGCTTTACATGCACGATTAATTTCAAATTTGTACCCAAATGAAAACATTCTTCAAGAGAACATATTTAAGAAAATTAACGAGAAGAAATCTGGCATATGTTTGTTGCCAACTCTGAAAGAATGTTCCATGTTCAACAACAAAATGTTACAGTTAGAAAATGAAGAGACAGTGAAACTGGAAGCTATTGATAAAATAGAGCATATGGGAGCAACAATTATTTTGTCTGAAAATTTTAAATCAAAATTGGATTCATTAGAGAAGACTATATCTAAAACTGCTGGTTTTGAAAAGACTCTGAATGTGTGTTTGAATTGTCGTGTCATTTTAAGAAGAAATTTACATGTTGAAAGAGGGCTAGTAAATGGAGCAATGGGTTATGTTGTTGGTTTTGTGAATTACAAAAATAGAGATGGAATTGAAATTTTAAAAATTAAATTTGATGACATTGATGAAATAGAACAAATTTGTCGTTGTTCAGCTAGATTTTTGCTCGTGAAAGACTTATATGTTCGCTGAAAACAGTTTCCTATTTGTTTGGCATATGCGGTGACAATTCATAAGTCTCAAGGTTTAAGTGTAGATAGCGCTTTGGTGAACATTGGAAGTTCTGTGTTTAAAGAGGGTATGGCATATGTGGCATTATCACGAGTCAGAACTTTATCAGGATTGTACTTGATTGAGTGTGATGAAACAAAGATTTGTGCAGATTTAGATTGTGTAAAAGAATACAATAGGTTAAGAAGAGAGTATGCTCCACATTTGCCTCAATATCCTCTGATTGAAAAACGTGTGGTAGGCCGAAAAAGAACAAATGAGAGTAATTGCAGTGAGGTATCAGCAAAAAGGCATAAAGTAGATAAAAGTGTAATCGTAAAGAGAAACAAAAAGGATTCTGTTGAAGATGTTGTTGGATTTCAGTTTGAAAACAGTTCTGGTGTCAACTGCTATGCTAATGTAGTAGTTAATGTTGTTTTTTTTCTTCAAAATTTACAAAGACAGATTGTTGAAAATCGGGAACAAACATTGTGCTGTTTATTGAATTCTGTGTTAGACAAATGGAGTAGTGATAGAGCAAAAATAGAAAGTGTTTCAGAAATTAGAAATCTTCTAGATATATGTTCAGGTCAAAATCAATTTTCACAGAATATTCAGCAGGATTGTCAGGAATTTTTAATATATATGTTTGATGTATTACAAGATGAAGGAGTAGATATAAAAAATCTATTTGACCTTTCTTATCAATGGCAACATGACTGTGATAACTGTGCTTCATCAAGTACTACTAGAATAGACTCTGAAAGAATATATATTTAACTTTACCAGACTGCAAATCAGTGTCTTTCAATAATCTAGTTAAAGCAGCGGATCACAATATGGTCTGTACCCAATGTAAGTCTGCAATGCTGTCCACATTATTTCTACAAAATTATGGTCACTATGTTATTTTAATGTTCCAACGATGTAGACCTGATGGAACTAAATTGACAACTTCTATTAAAAATGTTGTGGCTTCTCAGTTATCGATATCAGGAAGAACCTTTGCAACTGTAGCTATTATTTTTCATGATGGTCCTTCTACAACATCAGGGCATTACACATGCTATTTAAAAACTTCTAAAGGTTGGACCCAATGTAACGACAATCATTTGACTTTCAAACAACATTTGCCTTTTGGCTTTATAAATTCATATCTAGTGTTTTTACAGCCAAAATCTAGGTAAAGGTAATTGGCCTATGAAGACGGGAGGAGTACTCATATATACTCATACATCTGACACTATTTGGCCAAATGGAAAGGTGCAAGAATGAGTAAAGAGTCATGACTGAAAAAAAGGAGTATATTAAAATTTTGAAAATATTTCAGATATATCTTGGAGTTTTTCTTGTAGAAAGTCGATGAAATGGATTTCTAAGTGAACAGCAAAATACTATGTAACGAGAAAAGGACCTCCATGATATACTATTTGGCCTCAAGGAAAAGTAAGTCAATCAAAGATTACCGTACATTTGTCATTTGTCAGTATGTAAGGTTTTTTTTTAAAACACAATCTTTTAGATTGTGTTTTTTTTTCCCGCTGTCATATGATGAGTAATTTGAACTCACTACTTTAAGTGAAATTCAATTTATTCTGAGAACAGCAAAAATAAACTATGTAACATGTTGTAGAAGTTATTCTATACTTTGGATTGTGTAAATTAAATTGTATTCCCATTCTCTGACACTTAGTTCGCTTTTTTCATCTTCTTTCAGCTCTTTTTACTCACTTATAATGTCTTTCTCTCACTCTCTGTAACCCCCGTTCCCTTACTCCACTTCTTTGACAACCCCTCATTTTCATTTCAACTGTGTGTATCCCGTCTCTCCCTTGCATAACTTTTCAGCTTTCAGTCTTTCTGCTTTTCTTCTCTTTTCCGTATTTCCTCCTTTGCTCTTTTAGTAATTCCTGTTTACTCACTCAGCAGTATTATTGCACTCTATCACTATAAATCACCCACTCTCCTTAGCTTATCTTTGTTTGCTCTTTACTTTTGACCTCTTCTCTCTGTTTTTCATTCACTACTTCTATGTCCTTCTCTTTACTTTCATCACCAAATTATTTTCTCTCAGTACCACTGTTTTAGTCGTCTTCTCCTCTCTTTCCTTTTTTTTGCAGACTTACTTTTTTTCTTTTCCCTCTCATTGTACTCCATCTCACTCAGTTTTTCTCTTAGTGTGTCTACGTTATAACTTCCTCAGTCCATTTCCTTCAATTGTTGTATATTATTCTGTCTCCCCTCATCCTTTCACTGTATGACTGTTCTTCTCTTACTCTCAGTTATCTTCTATTCCTCATTCTTCTAAATGCATCCTTAATTAGACTGTTTTCTGTCTCAGTCATTATCTTTTTACTTACTTCTGTTTCCTGATTTAGTTTTGCTAACTCACATTGTTTTAGTATCTTTCTTACCTTCAGTTCATTTCTCTGTACTTCTCTCTCTTTTTCTTAGTGAATCTATATGCCTTACTCTTTGTAATTTGTTCTCCTTCTATTTCTTTTTCCCTCTTTTTGTCCTTCTACCTTAGTTTATTTCCCTTTCTGTGTTCTTCACTCTAACTTTATTTCTAAATAGAGTGTTATGATGTTTTTACCTCTTCATTTGTATCTTTTAATTTAAAATACATATTTTACTAATTATAACTTATTTTTTTTCTCTCTTTCACAGATACCAACTGTAGTAAAAAAATTATAATTACATTTATTATATGGTAAGTATGACTAAAAAAATGTAGTTTGTTATCACCCTTTGCTTTAAGGTCACTAACATTTTCTCAATCTACCTCACTCCTGTGTTTTTACTCTGCTTCTCGCACTTATTCTTATTCTCCATGTTTACTCCCCTTTCATTATTTACCCTCTCATATTCAACTTCTTTTGATCCCTATTCTTTACTTCACTTACCCTCTGTTCCCTTCCTTTGCTTCTTTACTCATTCTCTTTTTCTTAATTATTTACCTTACTCCTACACATATACCTCATCCCCCTCCCAATACATACACACACCTGTAACATACACCCCACACACACACCACACATACACCTCATACACACAAAAAAAACCTCCCACACACACTCCTCAAAAACACACACACATTCCATACACACACACATACATCGAACACATATACACCCCACACTCATACACTTCTCACACATATTTCACACACCCTCATCTCTACCCACACCAAAACACTCCACACAACCACACCCACAGACACACCTTACACACCCACACTTTGACCTACACCCACTAACTCCCTGTAAGTCACACACACTGCATTACTTATCTTTTTTTGCTGTTGTACTCAAGCCCATTCAGGTACTGTTCCCTTTACTCTCTTTGTCCTCTCTCTTTGTCACTCACCATGTGTTATCCTAATTCAATATTTCTCCCTCTATCACCCCTCTTTACTTTTACTATGGGTAGCGCACCGGGGAGCGTAACAAGGGGAAAACAAAGAGAAACAGTAAAATAATATTTTAGAGTGCTTTGAGGTAGATTAGCTGTTGTGTTGTGTGGGTGATTTACTTACTGCACTCCTTCCACTCCTTTTCTCAGTACCTCTGTTCTCACAGTTCTTCATTACCGTTCACTCAGTCCGTCTATCTTACTGTAATTGTCTCTGTCTCTTTACTCTTTCACTACTTGTTCATTATGCTTTCTCCCTGAAGTTCAAGCACACTACGTTATTTACATTTCTTTGCTGCTTCAATTATTCCCTTTCTGTTACTTCTTCTTTTAGTTTTTTCTCTCTGTCAATCCACATGTTTTAACTTTATTCGATGTTATCCATCTTATTTCATCCCTCTTTAGTTATGCACACTACTTTTTTCTCTCTCTCCCTTACCAGTGTTATTTAAATCTGGTTCCGTTATTACCTTTTATTTGTACATCATTTTTTCTCTTTCCTTTTACTCTTT
Source organism: Lissotriton helveticus (assembly GCF_964261635.1). Lineage (NCBI taxonomy): Eukaryota > Metazoa > Chordata > Amphibia > Caudata > Salamandridae > Lissotriton > Lissotriton helveticus. Next base: position 853,465,751 of record NC_136063.1, read on the forward strand.
ACAGCCACTCACATTCTTCATGTGCCTCTGCTTTAGTATTCTTCTTCTCTCTTTCTTTGTTTCAAAGCCTTATATTTTTTTCATTTTCTCTCTTACACTTTGTTATATCTTTTACACTGTTTTACTATGTATTACACAGTACATCTGTGTTGCTCTCTCTTGCTGTCTGTCTCTTAACATTACTCTCTCTTTCTCTTTCTCTTATGCTCTCCTTCTCTTGTTTTTTTTCCCGGTTTTTTTGTTGCGCTAACGGGGCGCTCACCGGTGCGCGTACCAGGAAGCGCACCCATGAGAAAAATGAAGTCAAGAGTGCTAAAAAATTTAGTATTTTTAAAAAATGGGAGGTAGTTCTGAAAAGAACTTTTGTTTAATGTTTTTGTTGTTTTATATTTTTTTATTTTTCTGAACATTTCTTTTTTTTTTGTATTTTTTGAACAATTTTATGTTTTTTTTGTTTTTTTTGGGGGGGAACAACGAAAAACAGGCATTAGAAAGGGCTCAACAGGAGCAAAAAAAAAAATATTTCTTGGGGCGTTTTAAGCACTTATGGTTTTCAAATGCTCTATTAATCAAAATGATACTCATATTTGCACATGAAATTAGGTCACCACAATAAAGGCACACTATCTTCATGTGCACAAAATTCTGTTGTATATTTGGGACCGTCTCCCTCGCCTCTGGTCCCGATAGAGTTACATGTGCCGATGTACTGGCCACAGGAGTTGGTGGGTTATCTTGGAGGTGACGCATCTCTGCAACGCTGTAATTGAGTGGATGCCACCTCTGCATATGGCGGTGCATAGTATAGTTACCATAACTATACTTTTTGTCTGTACCTCTAGACAAAACATCTTTACAAATGAGGCATGTCACATGTCGGGATTGACCTTTTTTTGGCCTTGAGGGTATGAATAAAATTGCCAAATAAAACTGTCTTTGTGGTGGGATTTCCGGGGCTCTTCTGGCAAGAACTGCCTCCGTTCTACGTCCTCTTCCTCTTCTTCTTCCTCTTCCTCTGGGTTTGGAAGGAACTGCGCAGGTGGTCCTTCCTTCCTAAGTGGTTGTGGTGGGGGTGGGGGTCCACCAGCTGCCGCTACTACAGATGCCATTATTTCAACAAGGAGAAACAGGTCTTCCTCTCACAAAGATGAAAGTCAGAGTGAGGAAAGAAGGAGGGGTTTTCATCATTTGGGAAAAAAAAAGTTCTAAACCAATGAAAAGTGTTATTTACAGGTCACATGACCTGTTACGCTTGCGTTACGCATCCCGCTCCGCGCCCGGAGCGCTTCCGGTGTGCTGCGCTTCGCGCCTCGTTCGCGCACCAGAGCACTTCCGAGTGCGCGAACGCGGCGCGTCATAAGACGCATTACGCTGCAACGCGATACGTCGCGCTTACGCGACGCGTCACGATGTTGTTCTCGAACGCGGCAGTTGTGCAAACGGTACGTTTCCCGGTACGCGGACCGGGTCACGGCATAAAAATGAGCTAACGGGAAGCTACCCGGTGCGCGGACCGGTAGCGAATTAGCATTTACAAAACCTTGAAAATTCACTGAAAAAACCATAGGTTATAGACCATATATAGTTAGGAATTAGCTTTTATAAAACCTTATTTTACTCACACAAAACCATTGAAATTCGCATATATAGTTAGTTGCACTAACTATATATTTCGCGCACCCGCAATCCACTGCTGATGACGTCACATATTACATCATTCATGACATGGACAGTGACATCACTGATGACATCACTGATGACATCTCAAATGACATCACTGTTGACATCACTGATGACATCTCATTTGACATGACTGATCACATCACTGATGACATCATTCATGTGATAAAACGATGAACTTCTTCAGACTCTAATATAACCTTATATACACTCAGTGTAAACAGACACTCACAGACTGTCACTCATCCATGGAGTTACTCACACACCTAGTCAGTCATGCAAAGAATCAATCACACCTCCATTTCCTCAACTATACAGTTATACACACCTTACTTATTCAAACAGATACTAACACATATTTACTCTCTTATACAATCCCTGATACAATTTCATAATGATCCATACAGCCACTCACACATTCACTGGCTCTTATGCACAGTTATTTATATATGTCAACTCTCACATATACTGTGTTTTACATATGTCTTTACTTTGACTTGTAGCACTGAGATATCCATTCACTCACCAATACACTCATGCACACAGTCAATCACCCATACAGCTGTTTCCACATGCACTTTTGAACCCATACATCTAGTGAATCAACTGCTCACACATCTATGCACAGAGTCATACACCTCTCAACCACCAACACACACACTCAGTCTCCCATACAAATACTTGGCCAACCAATCAATAACCCATATAGTTACTCATATAGCTACTGATCAACACATGCAGCAGTTTACAGAACAACAGACATAATGATGCACAAATTAAGACAGTTTAGTCATTAACCAATGCACTCAGTGTGACATATTTAATCACTCACTCATACAGTCAGTCATGCACCTACTAAATCCTTCATCCAGACACTTCTACATCCACTCATTCATAAATAATCGAGTTTTACAGACAATACATTCCATAAATAAGAGTTTTACAGACAATACATTCCATAAATAATGGAATGTATTGTCTGTAAAACTCGTTAAATGTCCTGTTGTGTCTTTTGACGCTTTAAAGAAAACTTGTTTCAAAATTTTTTTTTATAAAATAAAAAAGTAACTTCAGACACACGTCTGTTCAACCTGGTAATTCATGGTACTAGGTATTGCATTAGCATTTCAACAAAAGCTGTCCGGCCATTTTGTTTGTTTACTTACTTACAAGGATGATGTCATCAGTGATGTCATCAGGGATGTCACTGACCATATCATGAGTGATGTAATATGTGACGTCATCAGCAGTGCATTGCGGGCGTGCAAGTTATAGTTAGCAGATCTAACTATAACGGAGGAATTTCAAAGGTTTTGTATGAGAGAAATGTTCATCTAACTATAACGTGTGAAACCTATGTTTTTTTCAATGAATTTGCATAGTTTTTTAAATGCTAATTCCTAACTATAACGTGTGTGAAACCTATGGTTTTTTCAATGAATTTGCAAGGTTTTTAAATGCTAATTCCTAACTATAACATGCTTGAAAACTATGGTTTTTTCAGTGAATTTCAAAGGTTTTCTAAATGATTTTTTATAAATGTATTAATTATTATGTCTTTCTTTTTATACTAATTTCCTATATTTTTAATATAAATATTTATATTTATTTAATTTTTTAGATTATATTTCATATTCTTATTATTAAATAATAACAAAACTAAATTGCAAAGTAATTTTTGGATAAGTTATTGCTTGACTTTGGTTGCAAGTATAACACAGCTCCAGCAATTCTCTTGGGGCCCTATGCTCACAATGCTGTATCAATCCTTACACCTGCTTCAAGCACATGCAAGGTTTTGACGCAGCATAAGCTCAAAACTCACTGAATAAAATGTTATACATTTCACTCAGTCACTTTTACGAGGCCTTGCTGCAACCCCTTCTGCACAAGAAAGCCTCTTCTGGCGCAGCTCTTTACAATGTAATACACCCTCCAGATGCATCATATTGTTAATAGCACACACCATGGCACATGTTTTGCACCACCGCTGTCTCACAAAACTGACGCAACGGCTGTGTAAAAGAGGCACAAGGGGATTGTAAATCCAACCCTAACACATATTGAAGCATACACTTGTAACATATTTATGTACATATGATACATTCAAGTGCTTCGGACATACTACAGTATACTATAGATAAACACCTTATAGATTTATGCTCTAGCAGTTCCTTATACTTCTGCACTTTCACATTCTCCATACGCTAGTAACATATTAATTAATTCATTTATGAACTACACATTCATTCTAACAAACTTTTACACACTACCATAGAAATGTAGTTCTTTCTTTGACCAGTGAAGGTAGTTCTGAAAAGAACTGTTTTTTTTCTTTTGTATTTTTTTGTGTGTTTTATCAACAAATTACAAGCGGCACAAAAGAATGAAAAAAAGAACAACTAATGTCGAGGACAGCAATGATCCTGCATCCTGTGTTTCATTAAGTCTATAGACTGTTCCCCATAACACAAAAGTTTATCGCAATAAATGCATAAAATTTTAACTTTAGCAAAGTCAGAATCAATTTGTGGGTGTGGACTGCTTGCTGAAAATGCTGATGCCTTAGTTGATGTGCTTTGTGCAGTAGCAGGTTGATTCTCGTGCAACCACCGTCTTGCAGCTCAAGCAAAGTTCTTGGGGTGCAAGTTCTTCACGTGTCGCACCTTATTTGCTGTGTCAAAGGAGTATTTTTTACATGGATCACCCCTTGAAAGTGTTGTTTGGCAAATTTGACAGGTTACTTTTAGAGCATTAACCTTTTTTTGACCTTCTGAAAAAGTGAAAAACTTCCAAATTATAGCTTCTTTCCTCTTCTTTGGACGTTCTTCAGGAATTAAATCTCCCTCTGAAGAACTGCTGGAAGATGAGTCCATTGCTCTTATTATTGTGATCTTCCTTCTATTTGAGAAGATTCTCAGAACAAATGCTTCTTCTCTGAAAGTCAAAGTCGAATAAGTATAATGGGACGGAACTTTCAACAGTCGCAATAGGAAAAGTTATGAACGAATCAAATCTCTGCTTTTAAAGTCACATGGCTTTGCGTACTCCTATGATGCGCTTGCGCAGCTCTTTCAATACGAGTACGAATGATGTTCTACCGCGATTTGTGTAATTCTTTTTAAAAGTAATATATAATTGTTACAAGTATTAAAAAAATTCATAGTTCTCCCAAATGTCTGCCCTTAGTATTTACATGAAATACATACATGTTTTAAACCAAGTAGAAACATTGCCCCCTTTCGCGTACAGAATGCAGTACATTGTGGAAAAGTAAATTTTGCCATGTTCTGTGTCCCTACGTGTCATCCATAATATGTTATGTGTGCATGATTAAATATGCATATGCATTCCCCATGTCTGATTAATGACGCAATTACAGTTGTGTCCCCCTCTAGTATGCCAGTTTCCAGTCCTCGTGAATACTACGAATATCAGGCCTATGTAAAGCTACGTTGCCACGTTTCTCAGTGTGCACGTTATTCTATTATAAAGTCTCCGTTTCTAGGCCACAAAAGGGCCCGGACACCAGATTCAGCTCCTGTCTCCTGAAGCCTCGCTGAGGAGCGATACAGCCCCCACCTGTATCCTCGACCCTTCACTTACTTCCTGCCTCGCAGTGCCCGGCCCAGCCTGGCTCAGTCTCTAAGTCTGCCAAGAATATGTTATGATTCCAGTTATCAGTTCAGTCCTCCTTCTCTGCATTCCTAAGCTACTGAACTGCATCAATAGTTTCCGTCATTGTCTAGCCTTCACGTCTCCACGTTAGAGAAATACTGCATTTAATGGTCATTTAATATTCTTCATCACGCACTACATGTAGAATAATGCATGGTCCAGTCTTAGAATCGAGTTAGCCTTTCCCCTCCTGACTTATAGTTTATATCAACATGTTCTCTAAACATCAGATACTAGATAGGGTTTAGGTACATGTCGCTCCGACCCTCCAGACTTCAGTCTCTGCTCCTAGCACAGAGTTCATAGCCCCCAGCTTCTCCTAGTGATACGTCATTGCCAGTTTGCGCGCACCACCAGGTTAGAGGTCCCGGCTCCTCAGGTAGCCCCCTCCATGGTTTCCGCCCCATTCATGACATATCCTGTTACGTCTGCACCACATGTCTATGTATACGCCCAGTTACACCTACTTTTGCCTTTATCTTTCGCGACTGCTACGCGTCACACCTATTGCTCCACCCACTGCTACGCCTACTGCAATGTAATGCTATGTGTTTGCGTTATGTATATATGCTCATGTATTGTTATTAAAAGCCAGCGCGCTCATCCCAGATCCAGCCCCAGCAGCTGCTGGGCCCTGCCATCCTATTCCTGTGCAGGTTGTCCTGTTCCTGTCCTTATGCTGTATTAAACCTGCAAAACTCCTACTACCTCGAATCTTGACTCTTATTTATTGAGCTATCTGTTATGATATATGTCTAGTCAAAAAGAGAGGTATTATTTATTTATTTACCACATAATGGCGCCCGAATAGGGACTTGCCCTTTCCCCACGCGTCGGTGAAGCCACGCCGACCCCCTGACCCTCTGCAGTCGTGACGGAACTCTTCTGCGCAGTGGCAGATATTTCTGCTCAAGTATCCCTCAGGCCCACGGAGGAGACGGAGGAGGCGGTCCAGCATCCAGACGAGACGGTGGAGGAACGCGGCGAGTCCCGACCAGAGCCCAAGCCAAGAGTCCAAGGTCCGAGGTATCCGGAGGTCCACCCGTAACTGAAGTCCGAAGTCCGAAGTTCGTCGTCCGTCGTCGTAGCAGTCCAGTCCAGTCTGAGGCCTTCTGTTCTTGCTGCCCGGTGAGTACCGTTACTGGGGTGGTATCTAGACAGGGTCAATTTAATTGACTCTGGTCCGTGGGTTGGTGGTACACAGTCCCACAAACGAAGTGTCCACTTCGGTGGATGCGGGTCCTGACGTGTCTCTTTACGAGACCGGTAAGTTTCGTACTGTTTCAGCAGTGCATCTAGTTTCTGTTCTAGTCAGTTTCTGTTCTCGAGAAAATTTATGTGTTCTGTTCTCAGTATTTCCAGGTAGTATTGTGTTCGAACTGTTATTTTAAATGTTTTTCATGTATTTTAATGTCGTGGTATGAATGGGGGATAAGTATCGTGTTCATTGTGTATTGTATTGTGTCTAGATTACAGTTCAGTCATGCCCATATTTTCCAAGTTACGTCAGTTAAAAACTAGAAAGGGTCTGCTGGAAGCAGCAGTTCCCGTCCCGCCCAGGGACAGTCCAGGTCACTTTATGTATCAGAAGCATGGCATAAGTGCCATATTGTATCTAGATTTATGGGTAGAGTATACCAAACAGTTAGAAGAAAAGTATAGATGGCCCGTATCGGGTACATGGGATGCCGAATGCATCATGCGAGTAGAAGAAGCATTATGGAAAAAGAAAGCCAGACAGTCACAGAAAGATGCCATTGAGTTATGGCGTAAAGAAGCTCATAAAAGAACTGAAAAAGAAATCAGAAAGTCAGAATTAAGTAGAGAATCCTTAGAGCGAGCTCAAGAAAAAGAATTAATCGAGATAGGTGAACAAGTCAAAGCCGAACAGTCAGACAGACAGAGGCATGCCCTTATTAAGGGTATGTATCCTCTTCTTGCCGAGGGCTTGCCAAAAGCGACCCCAGAGGCATCCAGTAATTTCCCGCCACCATTAGTTCCGACCAAGCTACGTCACAAACAGACCGCAGCTGATATTTTTATTTCGTCCTATCTGGACGACACAGTCCCTGAATATGCAGATCCTGTTCGCGCTCCGCCAGTCCCTGTAAATCAGGCACATCCTGCTCCTCCAGACACCGGGGCACCCCATGCAGTACCTGCTACGGTACCCCCGGTCCAACCAGCATTTCAATTTCCCGCTCCGCCACGAAGAATATCAGTCGACGATTCTAGTCTAGGGGCCGCAGGAGGAGGTCCTCCTCAAACCCCGCCGCCACGCAAGCGTTTATCAGCACTCGAATTACATGCTCAAGCATCACAGCGTACTCCCAAGAGTAATAAGTCGGTTGCAGAAATCAGGCAAGCCCTTGGCGAATGTGCCTATGACCCAGTCCCAGGCGAGAATAATATGGTTTTATATTCAGTACGCGTAAGGAGGGTGACCGAGTATCTAGTCACCCTACCCAATATGAAAGAAGATCTAGACAGAATATATCGTTTCATCCGTACAGGGGATGATCCAGAAAGTATTAGTGATGCCATGTCTCAAAGGAAAGCTGAGATCCAGCGTATGATATTAAAGTTTTTAATTAACTGTCTAATAAGAGAACAAGATTACCCGTCTAAAGATCAGGCTGAAATGAAAACCCTGACAAAGTGGAGTGATAATATAGCCGAGGGTAAGCACAATACCATTAGTGCCATGGAGAGTATGTACAAGAAAATCCGTAGAGAAATAATAAAGATACACGAACAACGTAAAGCAGCACAAGTAAGCGAGAAAGAAAGTAACTCTGATCCTGAAGAGGAAGAGGACGAGAATCCCGCCAGAATAGCGTATGTAGGAAAATCTAGATTTCCAGATCGCCATTTACGCCTAGAACACAAGTCTATTTTTCATCATCCAGCACCAGAACAAGGTTCCCTAGAACAAGTATTTCAAGCTACCGATCACATTCTGAAATCACGAATCGGTTATAGTGAGTTAAGTACCATGCATGAACAGGAACTAGCCCGATCAGCAGTCCGATGGATTACTGATTCTACCACTTTTCCAGACGAAATAGTGGCACAAATGTTTCTGAAATTGCCCCCAGCCGAGCAGCGACTGGTGGGTATGTATATGATCCAGCACCTCATTACTCTGTATGAGGGTCAGCACTCTGATCCAGGTCCGTTACACGATGTCCTGAACGAGTTACTCCAGTATAGATGGAGAGGTCTAGGTACCGACTTAATTAGTGTCATTCTAGAACAGCGCCACAAATATAGAACGTTTCTGAACCCGCATTTTGTTCATGTCTCACCCCCAGAAAGTAAACCATTTTACATGGAAAGACAGAACCCGTTACGAGAAGTGCATCCAGTTAAGACAGAGGACGGTGAAATGCAACGAGTGTTTGTTTACACCCCGATTACAAAGATGGAACTCCTCGAAATGAAGAAATTAATTCCCTGTCATGACAAAGATCCAGCAGGGTTCCATAGAGAATTAAAAGACATGCTCCGTATGGGAGAATACACTTACCCAGATATCATTAAAATGTTAAAGGTCCTGTTGCCCGCAGGGGTGTATGAAAAGCTAAAGGAAAAAGAATGGGAGGTGGGAGAGAAAAAGATAGATTGGGCAGTTCTAGAAGCTGAAGATAAGTCACGTGTACCAGGTACCGGTCTAGGAGAGAAATGTAAAGAATTACCAGAATTATTGATTCAAGTTTTACCCAGATTATTAACAACGAAAAAGGAAGACTGGGATGCAATCTCAGCCTGTAAACAGAAACAAGAAGAAGACATTAGTGATTTTTATTCTAGGTTTGAAAAATGTTTTAGCATCAATAGTGGCCTCAAGACAAGTAGCGAGTCATACCCTCACCTTTTTGTTACTAAATTAGTCGAGAATTCAAGCCCACAAATTAAAAATCGAGTTCTGAAAGTCGAAAGTACCTGGCAAGCTAATACTCCGTCCCAGATGCTCCAGATGCTCCAGTACCACCAGAATAGAATCAGGGAAGAGCAAGAACACGAAAGAAAACGTATGAAAGACACGAAAATGAAAGTATTAGTTGCACAATCCGTTCCTCAAGACAGTCAGAAGAGGGGTCCGAATCAAGCCAGTCATCCTGCAGCTCCCGTTAAAGGGAACTGCAATTATTGTAAACAGCCAGGTCATTTTATAAACGAGTGTGCAGTTCTGAAACACAACATAGCTACCGGTAAAACAAAAGAAAGACCACGTCCGCCTAGACAAGAACAAGTTTCACAGATTCCTCAGCCACAGAATGCACAACAGATAGTTACAGTACCGCAGCCTATCGCTGCAACACAGCATGTTACATCGCAGATGTACCAGTATGCACAGTCTGAGTACCCAGAGTACCAGCAGTATTCATGAAACAGCCTAGAGAGGGAGGTAGGCTTGCCTCTCATCGAGATACCTGTAGATCAAGAAGGTCCCTATGTTCACAGTCAAGTATTAGGGAAAGACAGAAAGTTTTTGATTGATACAGGGGCAAGTAGGACCACAATTAGTCACGCCGAAGTTCCAGGGGCTCCGCTCTCAGGCTCAAGAAATGTTTCCCTTGGATTTTCAGGAAAACCTATCGTAAATGAGATTTCAAAGCCAGTTACTCTAGAAGTAGGTCCATTGTCCCGTACTACTGATCTGTTACTTACTAAGTCATGTCCAGAAAACCTATTGGGCATTAAAACACTGAAAGAGTTAGGTGCAGTTATATGCTGTTCCCCAGAGGGAATACGATTGTTCTTACGTGACTTTAAGGGTCACTATGTATTACGAGATTTTGATTCAAGACTGTCTAATGTTCCACAGCATTTATGGGCACAAGGTCCAACTGATGTAGGTTATATGCAAATCACACCCTATCGTGTGACTCTCAAGCCAGGTGTAGTGTTACCACGGATCAGACAGTACAGATTGCCACCCGAGGCTGTAGCAGCCTTATCCAAAATTATTGACGAGCTCATCGCTCAAGGAGTAGTTGTAGAAACTGACTCCAATGTATGTAATTCTCCGATCATTCCAGTCATGAAACGTACTGATCCAAAAGCACCCCCAGTATATCGATTAGTGATCGACCTACGAGAGCTTAATAAATGTATTATTCCGCAGTACCCAGTTGTCCCAGACATCTCTTCCCTATTGACAGCCATTGATTCCGAAGCCATGTTCTTTACAGTAATCGACCTCAAGAACGCATTTTTTAGTGTTCCAATTCATCCAGACAGCCAGTTCCTTTTCGGATTTTGTTTAAATGGAAGGAGCTATATGTTCACACGAGCTCCTCAAGGTTTCACAGAAAGTCCTAGTATTTACAGTCAAGCACTTAAGAGACAACTAGACAACATTCACATGCCAACTGACACTGCCCTGCTCCAGTATGTCGATGATCTACTGGTCACAGCCCGTTCTGAACGTGATTGCGAGCGGGCATCCCTTACAGTCTTGTATTTCCTAGCCGAGATGGGGCACAAGGTGTCCCCTTCTAAGCTTCAATTCTGTGCCCAGCAAGTGGTATACTTAGGACACTTGCTGTCCAAGAGGGGTAGGCAGTTGACACCAGACCGTATCCAGTTAATAGCGAGTCTTCCTCAGCCCAAGACCCAGAAGGAGGTACGTGCTTTTATCGGCCTTACTTCTTACTGCAGACAATGGATTCCTCAGTATGCATTTCTAGCCAAACCACTGATACAGTTAACGACACAGGAGGCAGCCGCATCGACTGTTCTCCCTTGGACATCTGAACATACACTTAGTTTCAATGAGTTAAAGAAAGCTCTATGCCAAGCTCCAGTTCTAGCGACACCGAACTACAGTAAGCCTTTTACACTTTTCGTTACTGAACGTGAAGGTACAGCATTATCTGTTCTCACACAAGATCAAGCAGGACAATACAAGCCATGTGCTTATTTTTCTAGCACATTAGATCCAGTCGCCCAGGCTCTGCCTGCGTGCCTCAAGTCAGTTGCAGCCACAGCACTAGCTATCAGACAAAGTGATTCCATAGTCTTAGGACATACCTTGACAGTACAAGTCCCACACTCCGTGGAAGTTCTTTTGAACCGAACACAAACTCAGCACTTGACAATTGCACGTTTAACAGGTTATGAATTGACACTGTTCCAGCCACACATAGAAATCAGACGTTGCAACATTTTAAATACTGCTACACTGTTACCATCAGTTACTTCGAATCCTGACACACATGATTGTGTGGAAGTAGTTAACATTACGACAAAGCCAAGACAAGATCTGACAGATATTCCGTTACCAGACCCCGACCTGACACTTTATGTGGACGGTTCATGTATGAGAACAAGTACAGGAGAACTAGTCGCCGCGTATGCAGTGACTACTGACACTGAAGTTATTGAAACACACCGTATTGACACTCTGTCCGCTCAAGCAGCAGAGCTAGTTGCTCTGACACAAGCCTGTATACACGCCAAGAACCTGAAAGTTAATATTTACACAGATTCACGCTACGCATTTGGAGTCGTACACGACTTTGGAGTGCTCTGGCAGGAGAGAGGTTTCATGACTTCTCATGGAACCAAAATTCAGCATGGTCTCCTTATTCAAGCTCTGTTAGACGCAATACATTTACCGACATCTATTGCTATCATGAAGTGCAAAGCACATACGAAAGTCACTGACATTATTTCCCAGGGTAATGAACTAGCAGATCGCACAGCCAAGCTTACAGCACAGACTCCAGACATTCCAGTTAACATGACACATGCTCCAGATCCGACTACATGCATGACAGTTAAGGACCCTACACAAGATGTCATAGATATCCAGTTACATGCTACTCCCGATGAAATCAAGAAATGGTCCGAACAAGGAGGGGTCCAGACAGATCAAGGATGGTTAACGAAGGGTAGAGCCACATGGTTTCTCCCCGACTCTATGGTTCAAGTCATTATTAATACCGCACATAGTCCAGCACATTTAGGAGAAAAAGCTATGTTAGACAGTATCCAGAACATTTGGTTCAACAAGCATTTACGAGCTGCAGCCAAGCAGAAAGTCCGTACCTGTATGATATGTTGTCAGTTTAATCCAGGTAAAAGTGTCCCGGTGGAACAAGGTGGATTCCAGCCCCGTGACCACCCTTTTGAAGTCCTCCAGATGGATTATATTCAGATGGAGCGATGTCGAGGTTTCAAGTATGTCCTTGTAGTTGTATGCGCTTTGTCCAGGTGGACAGAAGCATATCCAGTCCCAGATTACACAGCCGCGACCACTGCCAAGCAGTTGGTTCGTGAGTTCTTCCCCCGTTATGGACTCCCTAGAGTCGTATATTCTGACAACGGCCAGCCATTCTCATCTGAACTCATGAAGCACGTTTCCCTTTTGCTAGGGTACCAGTGGAAGTTTCATTGTGTACGCCATCCTGAAGCAGCCGGTCTCGTTGAGAGACATAATCAGACTCTGAAAATCCGAGTCGCCAAAATATGTAAAGAAAAGGGTGTGGACTGGCTAGTAGCTCTACCAGTCGCTTTATTTTATATGCGCATGGTCGCACATTCCAGATCAGGTCTGTCCCCGTATGAGGTCGTTTTCGGCCGCCCCCCTAATATGTGGGGTACTCCTAGACCCCGAAGTATTACCGATGTTTCAAGTAATATGCTGACAGATTACCTAGCTTCCTTGATGTCTGCCCTCAACTCATGTCGTTCACAGGTTGCCGCCGCATTTCCAGACAATACTGAGGTGGCACCGCACGAAATCGTTCCAGGATCCATGGTGATGGTCCGCAACTTTGACAGATCAAGTCCGCTGGAGCCTCGTTGGAAAGAGCCCCGACAAGTCCTCCTCACTACCCGTACAGCCGTGAAGTTGGAAGGACGCAAAGGCTGGGTACACCTTTCTCATGTCAAACTTTTTAATGGACTGAAACCCGCCTTAAAGAACATTTCCCAGGATTTGAAGGATTGCCAAAATATTGTTTTCAAGGACTGTCCCGCAAATGACATTGCTACAACCCCTCCCCTGTTAGAGAAAACTCCGCAGCAGGAGTATAAACAGAAACTACGGTCTAGTAAATTAAGTCAGCCAGTTTGATTGTCTAAGTCCTCCCCTAGGTGAAACGGTTAGACTGTTTCTGACATGTATAAAATAGACCCCCATAGTGAGAGAGTTAGTCAAAACTCAATCCGATGTATCGTTTTTCTATGTTTCATATTGTTTTCCAGCCTTATGATTTCCTGCACCAGTTATGCATTTTACCTATGTTTCCCAGTTCTTCATGTAAATAAGTCTGCTAATGCTACAGTAGAGCACACGTTTAGTGATCTGCCCCCTCATGAACTGTCCTACCGCCTCGCTATGCGTAATAACTCATTTATCCGCATGTTACATTACTCACACCAGACCAGCAATGCCACTAATTGTTGGGTATGTGGTCGACTCCCCCCTTTTCAGATGCCGAAGGGAGTTCTGCCACTTTTTCCTTATCCATTTTCACATAATGGTTCGTGTGGAGCATGGTCCACGTTAACGTCATCCTCAACAGATATGTCTTTTCTTAACAGTACATGTTTTCCAGACAAGCAAGGTCTCCCCCACAGAACCGGGTTAGATCTAGAAAATGAAGTTTACAATTTAGGTAATTATTCATCGAATTTCATGGTCCTGAATGTTCAGTCTGATACTACTCCAAACTTACCTGCTATTTCAGTACTACCAGTCAAAGGCGAATTATGTGTCCGAAATAATGGTTCCGTACATGTAGGACATAGTGATTGTACTACTATTGTCAAGTATAGTGACAGTGGGAAATCTATTTTCAAAGCTTCACGTCATTCATATTTTATTTGTGGTCAAACTGCATATGTTCGTCTGCCCCTCGATTGGGAGGGAACCTGTTACATTGCCTTCCTACTGCCACCAGTTTTTCTAGCCCCACCTGATTATCATAGAAATACACATCTAGTACACATTAGACATAGAAGGGAGTCCCCAATTGTCGATTATACTGAAACTACTCTAGAACAGTATACAGATTTCAATAAAGGTTTCTTTTTCTTTATAGGCCCTGTCCAGAATAGTAAGTTAATCCGTAGATTAACAAGAACCCTTGAAGCTGTAATAAATGAGACTGCCTCTGCTCTAGGTAACTTAACTGAAGAGCAATCTGCTATGAGATTTGTCGTTTTGCAAAATCGTCTCGTCCTTGACGTCATACTGGCCGATAGGGGCGGGGCCTGTAGAGTCATCGGATCTAGTTGCTGCATTTTCATTCCAAATAACGCGCCGTCTGTCTATTCAGCTATAACCAGACTCCATAAAATTGCCCATCTGATACACCAAGATCCAGGCACCTGGACATGGTCCGGTTGGTTCTGGAATATAATTTCCGCATGGGGATGGAAAATATTGTCCTTTCTAGGTATAGCAGTAGCGATCATATTCAGCTGCTGCCTCTGTATACAATGTGGCCCTGCGATTTGCGGCATGTGTGCTACATCCTGTATTCCTAGTATAACTCCTAGTCCCAAGTCCCGTTCTAAATCCCGTTCCAGGATAATTCGAGACGAGCAAATGATACTGTATGAAATGATAGACGGTATCATGAAAATTGATGTTTCCTGATGGAAACGTAGTGACAAGGAGGGAATGTGGAAAAGTAAATTTTGCCATGTTCTGTGTCCCTACGTGTCATCCATAATATGTTATGTGTGCATGATTAAATATGCATATGCATTCCCCATGTCTGATTAATGACGCAATTACAGTTGTGTCCCCCTCTAGTATGCCAGTTTCCAGTCCTCGTGAATACTACGAATATCAGGCCTATGTAAAGCTACGTTGCCACGTTTCTCAGTGTGCACGTTATTCTATTATAAAGTCTCCGTTTCTAGGCCACAAAAGGGCCCGGACACCAGATTCAGCTCCTGTCTCCTGAAGCCTCGCTGAGGAGCGATACAGCCCCCACCTGTATCCTCGACCCTTCACTTACTTCCTGCCTCGCAGTGCCCGGCCCAGCCTGGCTCAGTCTCTAAGTCTGCCAAGAATATGTTATGATTCCAGTTATCAGTTCAGTCCTCCTTCTCTGCATTCCTAAGCTACTGAACTGCATCAATAGTTTCCGTCATTGTCTAGCCTTCACGTCTCCACGTTAGAGAAATACTGCATTTAATGGTCATTTAATATTCTTCATCACGCACTACATGTAGAATAATGCATGGTCCAGTCTTAGAATCGAGTTAGCCTTTCCCCTCCTGACTTATAGTTTATATCAACATGTTCTCTAAACATCAGATACTAGATAGGGTTTAGGTACATGTCGCTCCGACCCTCCAGACTTCAGTCTCTGCTCCTAGCACAGAGTTCATAGCCCCCAGCTTCTCCTAGTGATACGTCATTGCCAGTTTGCGCGCACCACCAGGTTAGAGGTCCCGGCTCCTCAGGTAGCCCCCTCCATGGTTTCCGCCCCATTCATGACATATCCTGTTACGTCTGCACCACATGTCTATGTATACGCCCAGTTACACCTACTTTTGCCTTTATCTTTCGCGACTGCTACGCGTCACACCTATTGCTCCACCCACTGCTACGCCTACTGCAATGTAATGCTATGTGTTTGCGTTATGTATATATGCTCATGTATTGTTATTAAAAGCCAGCGCGCTCATCCCAGATCCAGCCCCAGCAGCTGCTGGGCCCTGCCATCCTATTCCTGTGCAGGTTGTCCTGTTCCTGTCCTTATGCTGTATTAAACCTGCAAAACTCCTACTACCTCGAATCTTGACTCTTATTTATTGAGCTATCTGTTATGATATATGTCTAGTCAAAAAGAGAGGTATTATTTATTTATTTACCACAACATGACGCAACACCAAAGCTTTAATGCGACGCGTAACGTCAAAGCATATTTGTACCGTATGCACGGGCACACGCTGAGTATGATAAGCAGTACAAACTATGGTGCGATCTCCCTCTCAGTGACAAATTAGAGCTCAGGGCGCGCTAAGGAGAATGATTAGAAGTGCTGACTAATTGCAGAACCGATTCTGGGCCTGCCTCTGCACACATGATAACACCGCCCCCCATCTCTCTCTGTTGTTAATTGTTAGTGCACACACTCATACTTGCACATGCGCGGTGCACGCCCTTACAGACCGCAAAAACGCTACCAATGACGGCCCTGGCATTGGTGTGGTCAGCCCCGCGGTTCCCATATAATGCGGGCACTGACGTGAGCACGCTCTCTTTTGCCTGCCTGTGCTGCGGTGACAGACAGACTGTCGAAAACACCCCAGACTCAGCAAAACCACAGCCTTTCAAGACACGACAAAAGACGACAGAAGCAAAGGTAAGAGAAGATGTCACAACATAAGCCTCCACTGTAAATTGTATATGCATAATGGAATTTGTTTATCCTTCATATGGCTTTCCTACCCCTCAATGGTTTTAAATTGTACTTACATAATTGTAACGAGGTACTATACACATCTAATCTTAAAAATTGTGTGTGCATGACTTTCTGTGTAGTATTTCTGTACTACGCCACGTGCTTAGGCCTCTATTAATATTAATTGTGCGTCCATGATAGTATTTTATTTCTGCGTCACAAGGCCGTCCCAGGCCTCTATTAACTTATTCATCTTCCTTTGTTTGCTGGAGCAGCAACAGTCTTAGCTACGAAATATTAAGAACCCACATTAAAATTCACTTTTGATAGTAGTTACGCAACTCAGTTTACGATGACTAATCAAAATGTCCTTTTGTTTCCGTCAGCAAACATCCTTCAGAAGCAACCACGGCC
This sequence comes from Lissotriton helveticus, assembly GCF_964261635.1. Lineage (NCBI taxonomy): Eukaryota > Metazoa > Chordata > Amphibia > Caudata > Salamandridae > Lissotriton > Lissotriton helveticus. The sequence continues at coordinate 853,482,904 of NC_136063.1, forward strand.
TATCGAGCAACAGCAATGGAATTCTCTGCAACCTATTGAATGTACTTTGACGTATAGAAGCAGAGTTCAAGTCGAATGGTGAACTCCGGTGGCCGCACTCTTTATACAAGGTAAGCACAGCAGCCTAGATCTACAAAGCCTTCATAGCAATGCATTAGAAATCAGTCACCATAACAGGCACTTCCATATAAACACCACTTGAACCCGGCACTATAACAACTGAAATATACCAGGTACACTGCACTCGTAAAACTGTTGTGTAACTTTTATTTATGATAGTAGAGAGGACCATATTATCAAACCTTTGCAACAAAATGATCGCCACTTTATCGCAGCAAACTGCCGCTAAAGTGGCCATAATAGGTTTGATAATATGCTTAATTGAATCCCAATCGAAGCTCATGTTAGATGTGAAGGACATCTAAGATGAGCTTCGATTGGAATTCCATTGAGCATAATATCAAACCCAGTATTGCCACTATAGCGACACTTTCCTGCCGATAAAGTGGCGATGATTTTGTCGCCCAGGCTTGATATTATGGCCTGGTGTGCGTAGTGTGCAGCAGCTTCTCTGTAAAATAAATAATTACCTCCGAGCAGTGACAACAGATACGTTACAACAGTCTGACAAACAGATCCACAACCTTATTACGCCACTTTTGAGTCACTTGTGACATGGATAAAGTGATGTAAAAAACTAGTAAATATACATCTAACTTTCAAGAAAAAATCTCAACTCCAGACTCTAGGACACAGTTTTAATGTCGTTTTCTCTAACTTTCTCTCTCTCACTCTCTGTGACATCATTTCTCTTTCTCTTTTAAACTTCAACATTGCTGTCTGCTTTGACGTGTAGAAGAACAGCCCCATTAAAGTTGTGAAGTCCACTTCCTTATGTGTTTGGCCGCAAGGTTTATACAACGGTAAGCACAGAGGCTTAGATCTACAAATCCTACATAGGAATGCATTAGAAATAATTTGGCATAACAGGCGTTATCAAACCTTGGCAACAAAATTATCGCCACTTTATCGGCAGCAAACTGGAAATAAAGCGGAATTCAAATAAAGAAAAAGTAAAAAAGATACATGGATGACAAAGTCACTGGAGTAATAATCTATTCCCCATCACAATTTTTTTTTTTACAGAACTTATATGTATGAATGTTTAAGGAGCTGCAAAGGGACTCAAAAAATGACATTGGAAACCGTGGGGAGAACGCCAAAGTCCCCACGGTCCCAGCAGGCTCTCCGCATCCTTCGAGGGCCGGCATTGCTTTGTCAGAGAGGGCAGTTTATATGCTGCTCTCTATAACGAAAAGCAATCTGCTTTCCTACTTGAAAGACACAGCAGCTTAACTTGCTCTCTCTTTCAAATGGGAAACCGGTTTGCTGTGCTAAGGTGGGAGCCGCGGCACTCCCGCCCTACCATAGCAAATAGCAGTGTCCCGGGGATATGCACCCGAGACACTGCAAAAGCCGACCCTGGGAAATGATAGTCCCCAGGGCCATCAAAGATTTCTGTAAAGGGGCCGCGCGACCCCCTCCCAATATTAAAACTCCCAGAAAGTGGAAGTCCCCGGAGCTGGGAAATCCGTGCCATCACGGACTCCCCTATTTTAAATGTTACTGCCCCAGGAAGGTGGCGGTCCCCGAAGAATGTAGGAGACCGTGAGCCCCCTGCATACTTCAAAATAAACGATGTCTGCCAACACTTCCTAGTTTAGAGTGCTGACAGACAGTTGACAGACAGTTGACAGCCAATCAGCATGCAGCCCCGGCTCGTAATTGTACGGATTTCCGTACGTGTACTCTGCCATTTTTCTTTTTAAAAAAAAAAAAGCACCTAAACATCCATGTATGACCCCCTGAGCAAGCCTATAGGGTCAAAATGCTTCTACCCTGCCCCCTTTCCTTATTTCTCAACTTTGTATTACTGTTTTCTTGTGACTCAGTTCTAGCGACGAACAATATGGCTGCCAACACTTCCTGGTTTGGAGTGTTGACAGCCAATCAGCATACAGCTCGTCCTGCTATTTGTACGGATTTCCGCACTCCAAAAGTCGACCCTGGGAAATGAGGGGCCCAGGGCCATCAAAGGTTCCTGTAAAGGGGCCGCGCGACCCCCTCCCAACATTAAAAACTCCCGAGAAGTGGAAGTCCCAGGAGCTGGGAAATCTGTGCCATCACGGACTCCCCTATTTTAAATGTTACTGCCCCAGGAAGGTTGAGGTCCCCGAAGAATGTAGGAGACCGTGAGCCCCCTGCATACTTCAAAATAAACGATGTCTACCAACACTTCCCAGTTTAGAGTACTGACAGACAGTTGGCAGCCAATCAGCATGCAGCTCCGGCTCGTAACTGTACGGATTTCCGTACGCGTACGCCGCGTTTTTTTTTTAAACCGCCTAAACATCCATGTACGACGCCCTGAGCAAGTCTATAGGGTCAAAATTTTTCTACCCTGCCCCTTTCCTTATTTCTCAACTTTGTTTAACTGTTTTCTTGTGACTCGGTTCTAGCGACGAACAAGATGGCTGCCAATACATCCTGGTTTGGAGGGTTGACAGCCAATCAGCATACAGCTCGTCCTCCTATTTGTACGGATTTCCGTACGCGTACACCGCCATTTAAAAAAAACAAAAAACAAATAGAGCCTAAACATCCATGTACGACCCCCTGAGCAAGCCTAGAGGGTCCGAATGTTTCTAGCCTGCCCCCTTCCCTTATTTCTAAACTTTGTTTTACTGTTTTCTTGTGACTCGGTTCTAGCGACGAACAAGATGGCTGCCAACACTTCCTGGTTTCGAGTGTTGACAGACAGTTCACAGCCAATCAGCATGCAGCTCGCGCTTGTAATTGAATGGATCTCCGTCCGCGTGTAGAACTCTGTCCTTGATATCGCTATGATTTTATTTCTAATTTTCTCAGAAACTACTGAACGGATTTACACCATTTCACAAAAACAAAAAGCACAATCTGCGAGCCCTAAAGCATTCCTGGTCTGTACTACAAATCCTCCTGAGACGCGTTGTCCATCAGCTGTTGTTTTTGCATTTGTCACCCCGAGTGGGACGGGTATGCTTAGACGTGAGTCCTGTGCTTTCCATGCCACTGGAATCAAGCTATCCAGGCCGATGAGGGCTGAAATCCCGAAACCGGTCCTTGGATGCTTGTTTCCAGTCCAGGGAGGACCTGGCTTGGCAGTTCAGGCTGGACTGTTCCCATGGGGCACAGGGTCAAGACTGATTTGCATATGGCTGGGTTCAAACTGGAATGACATGGTGAGCAAAAAAACAATGGATTTAGGCCCAGATCTCTGTACTGGGATGAATGTATGACATTGTTCTGCATTCTGTCCATCAACTGTTGTTTTTGCATCTTTTAGCCCAGCACTGACCCTGACAAGTATTTCTAAGCATACCTACCAGCCAGTAACTTGTATTTCCTTCCTTAGGAATCCATTGTATGGTTTTCACCAGAAAAGTTTCTAAGTGTCTATTTTCACAAACTAAAAATACTCCTAAAAAATTGCCTATATGACTTAAACACATTATTTAAATTTTTTACAGGAGGTGCACCAGTGCTGGATCCAGGATCCACCACTGAGTAAGAAAAAGTGACGATAGCACTACTTACCTGCTAAGTGAATTTCCTCCCATGGGATAACATAGGTGATTCAATGTGAAAAAGTTTCAGCTTTAAAAATTGATTAATATTCCCTAAAAATCACTACTGCAACCAAAACGCTTTAACTCAACAGTTTACAGGAGATGTCACAGGACTGAATCTAGGATCCAGTCCTATGGTTAGAAAAGTAATCCATAAAGTAAGTAATTGCATTTAACTATAAATTCCCATTGAGCTCAATGTTGCATTGTGTTTGAAAATGTGTTGCCCATTGCAACAACTGTAACTACTGTACTCAAAAGTCTATTGCCTATTTGTAAAGCATTTAAAGTAAAGTAATTTATTAGGAGAAAGTATATTTTGTAATGTAATGTATAATGTAATTATAATGTAATTTAAAAAATAAAATATCTAAAAATAAATAGTTTAAAAAAATGTAGTAAATCAGTATAAAAAAATAAATATAAGAATTAATACATTTAAAAATTGTCATTTACAAAACCTTTGAAATTCACTGAAAAAATGATAGGTTTCAGACATGTTATAGTTAGGAATTATCATTTAAAAACCCTTGAAATTCACTGAAAAAACCATAGGTTTCAGACGTGTTATAGTTAGGGATTAGCATTTAAAAAATCTTAGAAATTCACTGAAAAAACAATAGGTAACTCGCGCGCCCGCAATCCACTGCTGATTATGTCACATATTACATCATTCATGACATGGTCAGTGACATCACTGATGACATCACTGATGATATCTCAAATGAAATCACTGATGACATCATCCACGTGACAATCAGATACACCTCATCATACACTAGTATAATCTTTCATCACTCACTATAAAATATAAACTACCATTTTTGAAACCATTGACACACCAATACAAGTTTTTAAAAACCCACTCAGTGATTTGTTGATCTACACACACATCTAAACACTTACTTATACATTCACTCATACATGGTGACAAAGATCAATAGAACAATATTAAATATACTTATACATCTATATCAACATTACAGAGCAGCACATATCCTACTCACGTATGCAGTCATCCTACTCAGTTATGCAAATAATTGGTTATACTTACATTTACTCAGCTACACACTTATGCAAACATAACTTTATTTATTGATATATAAAGTGACTCTTACTTAGTGTGTTATAAAATCACTATTATAGGTATACAGTTTTCCATACATTTAGTCAGACAACCACTGATTCTAATATATGCTTATTTATATACACCAACTTTCACATATAGTGCCTTTTATATTTCAACATTGTTAGACATGTATCATTAAGAAATATACTTACTCATCAAACACCCATAAAGAGATTCACTCCCCAAACAACTGTTTCCACATGCGGTCTGTTAGACCTGGGGGTTTCCCAGTCACATCGGGTAGCCTGGTACCAAACAGGAAGGCCTAACCTAGAGGCAAAGTATTAAGCGTGCGTCACACCCTCTCAGTAACTCAGTGTCCATCCATCCAAAAATGACACTACACCATGATGTTTTTTATAAAAGTAGAAAAGCTTTATCTTCTCTCATGTTGCTAGTTTCTTGAATTGTGTTCAGATGCGAAGTCAGTACCACATTTACAGTAAATTCAGTGCATTTAAATTTCTTGTTTCTGTAAACCTTACTTCTTTAAACTGTGTTACTTCTGCATTTTCTGTTTGGTCAATACATTCTCTCACAGCTTAACTGGGTATCAGTTCCATTTACTAATCTCCCCCTTCCTCCTCTGTAAAAGAAACAGGTTCACAGTAACTCTTTTATGTACCCTGACATCAGCTAGATCTTAACCAACAGCGTGAGTGTTATTGTAATGTGAACAATTCAAAAAATTATTTACACAAACAATAAATGCATCCACATTGTTTTATTCACAATGGGACTAGGTATACTGAATATACTAGACAACTGATCAATAATTTTGAACGGTTGAACAGTGCCCCAGGGAGGGAAGGGGGGTGATCGGGTGAGGATATTGTGATGGAAGGGAATTAGTGACAGTAAAATCAGCCTGTTAACAAAACAGTATTGGCGAGTTATATACAAAACAAAGGACCATTTGTTCCAAGCTTAAATCAAAAGATATCATACTTCACATAATACAATAAATGTAAAGATATTGGCGTGAAGTTGACGACCAAACAAGTTATTGTCGACGTTTCGCTTGCCTAGTTATGGATTCAAAATTACCGTAACGCTACACTCTCTGGTTTAGCTATGTGTGCTTGTATTGGTTTTGATTACATAAAATGAGGGATATCCCACTACCAATAATTATAACTCTTCTCTATTTTAAATACATTAATCAGGTTGCCTGCCCCTTTTTTTTGTCCTGATGAAGACCCCACAGCAAGGGCACGACTAATCCCTGCGTACATTTGAGGGTCGAAACGTCGACAATAACTTGTTTGGTCGTCAACTTCACGCCACTATATTTACATTTATCGTATTATGTGAAGTATGATATCTTTTGATTTAAGCTTGGAACCAATGGTCCTTTGTTTTGTATATAACTCGCCAATACTGTTTTGTTAACAGGCTGATTTTACTGTCACTAATTCCCTTCCATCACAATATCCTCACCCGATCACCTCCCCTTCCCTCCCTGGGGCACTGTTCAACCGTTCAAAATTATTGATCAGTTGTCTAGTATATTCAGTATACCTAGTCCCATTGTGAATAAAACAATGTGGATGCATTTATTGTTTGTGTAAATAATTTTTTGAATTGTTCACATTACATCACACTCACGCTGGGACCCTTTCCTCTTAGTTCTCATATAACCCAGGTCCCAGTGATTATGTTTGGGTAAAACCCCCCTATTAATACACCAGATCTTAACCAACAGCATTCCAACTTTGTTTCCCATATGACAATCAGTACCAGCTTTCCTGCAAGTGTGCAAGGAAATTTCATCAGTTGTTATCTCATCCAGGGTTTGGCATCAGGCAGTCGTTTTACTCAGTCAGAAGTTAGACCCCTGCTGCCTTTGGCAATTCTCCCCCAATGGCCCCACCCCGCTGTTTAAATTTTACTCTCTCTGAGTTATTTGGACAATCACTGGGGTTTAGAATGCCTTTATTTACCCCTCTTTCCGCTCTTCGTTAGATTTTCCCCGGGCCCTTTGACAGGATTTTATACCCTCCGCAGGCGGCAACGAAGGTCCCAAAACACCCCCTTTCCCAATCACGCTTCCGTAGTCTTACCGGGGATTGGCGGTGTTAGGATGGTGCCTGCTCAGCCGCCCCAAACAGACTCTCGCTCTTACTCCTCGGGGCTCTGCCAAACCTTGAACCGGGAGGCGCCACTGCCTCACAGCGCAGATCCCGGCCTCGAATCCCGCCCGCCCCTCGCTTGTCAGAGGGGGTGGGAGTTGGACTCAGGCCGGCCTCCTTGGCTCCCCGCCCCCTTTTCTCCTTGGCGCTCACTGGGCAGAGCAAACTGTTTCCTGCGACGCGTCTCCAGTGGGGCCCATACACCGCTGGTCAGAACCGGGTCCAGACTCCTCAGCAGCAACGGGAAACAGGGGGGGGAAACAATCCCGCGGACACCGCCAACTTGACAGAGGATACGCCAGTCAGCGGCGAGGAACTAAGCGGAGCAGCCACACTACGGTAAGGTGAAGTTATCCTCCCGCATTCCGTAGAGCAGAGTTCTGGAGCCTGATCCGATGCTACACCAACTTCCCCTCCCTCTTTGGGCTCTGTCTGTGGTAGGCCCAAGAGTATGGCAAACGGGAGGAAGGAACTTGTCAGGCCAACACCAGGGTTTCACTCCAAAGGATTCACGGGGGAAAAGGAAGACGAGCGCGGGACAGTCTCCTCCAGCTCGGATGTTTTTCCTTGTACCACGGGGGAACCACTCTCACAGGAGCTTAAGTCCACTGCTAGTTTACGTCAATTAAAACCAATAACCTGATGGTAGGGCTCGGTCAATAACTAAGGGGGTGACGTCTTCGAGGGAGACAGCTGACCCATGGAACAATCTAGCCTCATTTTGTGTGCCTTCCTCCCTCAGCTTCCGCCTCACTCCTCTCCAGGTTTTAAGTCAGCTCACTGGACACTCTAAAATGGCCGTCCTGTACCTGGCCTTTTATAGGCTTGCCTCAGGCCACTAGAACCAGCTGGAAGGTTCTAGAGTCTCCCAATAATGTTCTATGGGCCCCTTCCCTGAGGTAACCAACTGTGGCAGTTTCTGGCCACCATTTTGTGTGTTTTGTAAATTTCAGTCAGGAAGGCACCTAGGGTAAGGGAAACGCTATAGGGGCAAGAAGCACCTCACCCCTAGGTCAACACCTGAAAAATTCCAGTGGACAAAAAAATAAAAATAAAAGGGGGTTGAGGGGCCAAAAGGGGACAAAAATAAATAAATGACAGGAGGGACCACCCAAAGGGCTGACAGGTCTAACACGGTCTTAACATTATATACCTACTAAATCAACTATTTACACATCTTTGGACAGTCAAACACCTCCCACCCAACCACATATGCAGTCACTCTCCCATACAAATACTCACTTTACTAATTAAAAACTAATATAGAGTTTCACATAGGTAGTAACCAACTTATGCAGTTGTTCACACAACAAGAGACAGAGTGATACAGATATTCACACAGTTTAATTACTTTTCCATATATTTAGTGAGACACATTAAATTAGGCACTTAGACAGTCAATCACAGTACTACTAAATGCTCCATCCAGACACTTATACATCCAATTCAATACAGATTCCTATATATGTGAGAAGTTGGCCTGGTATATGATGCTCACTAGTTCTAGTGATCACCTTGTACCATGCCAAGCAACCCTTATGGTGCAGGTTGTAAAGTCAACCTTATAGACAAGCTATCCTAGGGGTAGCATGGACTAAGCAGTCTTAGGCTAAACTCTGTAAAGGCATGTGAAGCAAGCTGTTTTACCATACACAATCCCCTTGAATACCAAATGAAAGGACACCACACAGATATATATTGAAAATATATATAGATTTATTAACTACAAAGATACCCTATACTCTTTATGAGCACAGAAGCACAAGCGTTAAAACAAAACACAGTTTGAATACACAAAAGTTGCACGAATATGGATGAGCCCTAGGGGCCACCTAAACCATATACTAAAATAGTGGTATAAGAACCACTATGAGGAAAGTGAAGAGGCCTAGGGCCTGGGGAATCGCTGGAGCTGTTCAGGACTAACAGTGATGAAGTCGGGAAAGGCCCGCAGGACTCGGGTGCAGTGCGGAAAGTGCACGCAATACCAATGCAGTGTCAATGGTGCGTAAAAAGTACACAGTTAGTTAAAAAGGAACCTTCCGAGTGACCTAGAAGGATGAAACTTAAAACACAGGCCCTAGAGGTGTGTACCAGTGTGGGAACACCGGCGGAGCTGAGTTACCTCACCCACAGGAAGCGGGTGCACAGGGTCGAAGTAGTGTCGGGTTTCATCACGCTGGTCGATGGTGCTTGGAGCTGAAGATGCTGCAGGCGGCTCGAGGTGAAGAGTTCCGGTGGATCCAAGGGTGGATCTGAAGTCGTGAAGACCTGAAAGCAGAGGGGACAATGTTCAAAGTCACTAGCCAGTGACTACCGTGGAACCAGAGTGGAACCAGGCGATGTCGGGTGCAAACAGGCGTCGAGGTGTAGCTTCTCTCTGCAGCCACGTGGACACAAGGGGTCAAAGACATCCAGGAGTCGATCACGAGCTGTCCCACATAGGCTTATCGCTGTTGGCGGTGTCGGCAACCGGATGGAAGCAAACAGGCCTTGGCTAATGCAAGCCACACAGGAATCAAGAAAGGCTTGTCACTCAGACCAGCAAGGTCAGAGCGGGTGCTCCTTTTCACAGGAGCAAGGGCAAGTCTAGAGCAACCAGACCTGCAGTGAAAGTTGTAGATTTCGTCGCCAAGATGGCCACTAGCCGCGTGGCAAGTGGACGGGATGGCGCCTCAAGTGGCACAGTGCAAAAGGGCCCCACGTAGATCGTGGAGATGCTGGGGGGCTGATCTTCGGTGCAAGGGCTGCTCGAGGTTGGGGCTTCTCAAACCCCAAAGCACAGCATCGAGGGTGCCTCTGATGCTGCGCAGTCAGCTTTTCGGGGGTCTTCCAAGATGTCTGGTCCCACGTCTCTCGGTGCCTCCACGGGTCCCTTCTTCGCAGGGACTGTGGATCGGTCGGTGCGAAGTCTGGGAGTCTGGGTCTTGTCAGGCTCTGGGCTCGGGCTCCGGCGGGAGGCGGCGGCAAAGCAGACGTTGAGTTGCTGGTTGGTGCCTGTGTTCACAGGGTGGTCACTCCTTGGCCACAAGGGAGATTCTCTTCCGTCTTCTGTGCAGCAGAATGTCGAAGTCGAGTCTTCTTCTGTATTTCAAGTTGATTCAGGATGATCTGAAGTCTCAGGACACAGCTCCCACTCTTATTCGAATCTGGGGGTCCGGATCACCTACTAGGTCCCTCCTCTGGGTGGAACCAGGAAGGGGAGTGGTTACACCCCCTTTCCTTTGTCCAGTTTCGCGCCAGGACTGGGGCTGAAAGGCCCCAGCACCGGTTTGAACTGGCCTATGCACAGGACACCTTGTGTGCCCCTGGCATGTCTGATTCTATTCAGCCCTGTCCTACCCAATACACAAAATCCTGTCTGGGATGGTGCTAGCACCTCCCAAGGCAGGAAACCCTTTGTCCAAGCTGCCCTCGCTGGAAGGACTCCGAGCAGCAGGAGGTCAGACTTGTGTCTGTGGTGGCAGCATCCATTTTGTGATGCTGAGGCTCTGTTTAACTTTGACCGGGGTTCAGGCTAGGTACATGTCGTGTCCCTCTAGAAGGGTGGAATGCTACCCCCGTCGCCAGAACTGGCGAGGGGGTAGTATTCCAATTCGTATGACACCTTACTCAACATGTTTTCATAAAGCCAAACCTAAGATAGCATTTAACCGCGAGGATTATAATGCACTTAAGAGTATATGGTATGGCAGTATCATGAAACAGCTAAAGGACATGGTTCCGAAAGCTGCAGATAGGCTCAGCTCATGCCAGAGCACCATCTCACATATTTCCAAGCACTCTGCCTCCAGGATTGATGAGGCCTTCCATAGGAGTGACTGATAGGAACATATGTGTCCATTTTAGGTTAGGTATAGGCCTACTACACCTAAGTAAGGGGTGGTTACACCGACTTACCCCAGCTGAGTGATCAGCCAGTTGTGTCAAATATGGAGGCCAGGCCAGGGGTGGCACAATACATGCTGCAGCCCCTGGTAGGCCTTGGTAGCACCTATGCCCTGGGTACCTGGGTACACTGTTACAGGGGCCAATAAGGTGAACCAGTTCCAATTTCGTTATGCTCCTAAAGTGCATGGGTTACAATTTAGAGAGAGAACAGCAGGCTGTGGGTCTGATTAGCAGGCCCACAGCCACATTAAGTCATAAACCAGTGAAGCAAAAAGCAAAAATTTGGGGTGACCATAGGATAGCAGACCCTACTCTCCTACACAACCCCCCCCCCAAACGCAGGGACATTAGACTAACCTTGACCAGTTGTGTCTTCATGTTCTAAGTGGAAGTACCTGGAGAGACCATCTGCGTTGCCATGGTCAGTCCCTGGGCGGTGCTCCACTGTAAAGTCCATCCCCTGTAGGGAAATGGACCACCTGAGCAGTTTGGGGTTTTCACCCTTCATCTGATTAAGCCATAAGAGGGGCTTATGGTCGGTCTGAATCTTGAAGTGAGTGCCAAACAATTATGGACTCAACTTCTTCAGGGCCCACACCACAGCAAAGGCCTCCCTCTCAATGGCTGACCAACGTTTCTCTCTGGGGGTCAGCCTTCTGCTAATGAAAGCAATGGGCTGGTCTTGACCATCTACATTAAGTTGTGAAAGCACAGCTCCCACTCCCAACTCAGAAGCATCTGTTTGGACAATAAACTCTCTTGAGTAGTCAGGACTCTTCAGGATAGGTGCAGAGCACATGGCCTTCTTCAGGTCATCATATGCCTTTTGACAGTATTCTGTCCACTGAACCTTTTTGGGCATCTTCTTGGATGTCAGATCATTAAGAGGAGTCACAATGGACCCATACTTCTTAACAAACTTCCTGTAGTACCCAGTCAGGCCCAAGAAAGCTCTGACCTGAGTCTGGGTAGTTGGAGGAGTCCAGTCCTTTATGGTCTGGATCTTACTCTCCAGAGGTTGAACTTGGCCTCCACCCACAAGGTGGCCCAAGTACACAACCTTACTCTGCCCTATCTGGCACTTGGTTGCCTTGATAGTGAGGCCTGCCTTTTGCAGAGCCTCTAGCACTTCCTTCAGGTGGACCAGGTGATCCTCCCAGGTGGAACTAAAGACAGCAATATCGTCCAGATATGCTGCACAAAAGTTATCCAACCCAGTAAGGACTTGATTCACCAACCTTTGGAAGGTGACAGGTGCATTTTTCAAACCAAAGGGCATCACCACAAACTGATAATGCCCACTGGGGGTAGAAAATGCCGTCTTGGCTTTAGACTCCTCAGCTAACCTGATTTGCCAGTAGCCAGCTGTCAAGTCAAATGTGCTCAAATACTTGGCAGAAGCCAATTTGTCTATGAGCTCATCTGCCCTTGGAATAGGGTGTGCATCTGTCCTGGTGACAGCATTGAGTCCTCTGTAATCCACACAGAACCTCATCTCTCTCTTTCCATCTTTGGTGTGAGGTTTGGAGACCAGAACCACTGGGCTAGCCCAGGGGCTCTCTGAAGGCTCAATGACACCTAATTCCAGCATCTTTTGCACCTCAGCCTTGATACAGTCTCTGACATGGTCAGGCTGCCTGTAAATTTTGTTCTTTACAGGGAGACTATCACCAGTGTCCACCACATGGGTACACCAGTTAGTCTGGCTGGGTGTCAGGGAGAACATATGTCGAAATGACTGCAAAACCTGTCTACAGTCATGTTGCTGATGTTCAGTGAGGCTGCCATCTAAGGCCACACCATCAACTGAGCCATCCTCAGGGTTCTGAGTCAGCAGGTCTGGGAGAGGGTCACTCTCTTCCTCCTTCCCCTCATCTGTAGCCATGAGCAAGCCCATGTCTGCCCTGTCAACATATGCTTTCAGCCTGTTAACATGGAGGACCCTGTGGGGGCTTCTGGGAGTTCCAAGGTCCACCAAGTAGGTGACCTCTCCCTTTTTCTCCATGATTGTATGGGGTCCAGACCATCTGTCTTGGAGTGCTGCTGGGGCCACTGGCTCCAACACCCATACCTTCTGTCCAGGCTGGTACTCAGTCAGGACAGCCTTTTGGTCATGCCAGGCTTTCTGTAAGGCCTGGCTAGCCTCAAGGTTTTTGGAGGCCTTCTCCATGTATTCAGCCATCCTGGAGCGGAGACCAAGTACATAGTCCACTATGTCTTGCTTGGGCTTTTTGAGAGGTAACTCCCATCCTTCCCTCACCAGACATAGGGGTCCTCTTACAGGGTGCCCAAACAACAATTCAAAGGGGCTGAAGCCAACCCTTTTTTGTGGGACCTCTCTGTAAGCAAACAGAAGGCAGGGCAGAAGGATATCCCATCTTCGCCTGAGCTTTTCAGGTAATCCTTTGATCATGCCCTTTAGGGTCTTGTTAAATCTCTCAACAAGCCCATTGCATTGTGGATGGTAGGGAGTGGTGAACTTATAGTTGACACCACACTCCTTCCACATTGCTGTCAAGTATCCTGACATGAAGTTTGCACCTCGGTCAGATACTGCCTCCTTAGGAAACCCCACTCTGGAGAAAACTCCAAGTAAGGCCCTGGCCACAACAGGAGCTGTTGTGGTCCTAAGTGGAATTGCCTCTGGGTACCTGGTGGCATGGTCCACAACCACCAGTATGAATCTGTGCCCAGATACTGTGGGGGGATCCATTGGTCCAACAATGTCAATCCCTACCCTTTCAAAGGGCACCCCCACCACAGGTAGTGGTATCAGGGGGGCCTTTGTGGAACCACCTGCTTTGCCACTTGCTTGGCAGGTTACACAGGAGCGACAAAACTCCTTTGTATCTTCTGACATGTGAGGCCAGTGAAAGTGACAGACAAGTCTGTCCCATGTTTTGTTCTGGCCTAGGTGTCCTGCTAAGGGAATATCATGGGCCAAGGTTAGAAGGAAGCCCCTAAATTGCAGAGGTATAACCAACCTCCTGGTTGTACCAGGCTTGGGGTCTCTACCCTCTGAATAAAGGAGCCCATCATCCCAATACACTTTATGGGTACCTAGAGCATTCCCAGCAGCCTCAGCAGCAGCCTGCTGTCTGAGGGGTTCAAGAGAAGGGCAGGTTAACTGAGCCTGCCCCAAGTCTGCCCTAGAAGGTCCCCCTGTCCCCAGAAACTCAACCTGATCAGGTTCAAGCTCTTCAGGGACAGTTCCTTCAGGGGTCTCAAGATCATCTTCCTGTGAAGGCTGATCTTCACTTGTAGGCAGTTGGGAAGGCACAGCCTTTACCCTCCTGTTCCTTGTCTTGGGAGTTGCTTGGTCCATTGTTCCAGGATCCAAGACCTGAGGTTCAGAGAGGCACTTTTTGGCCTGTGACCTGGTCACAGCAAGGACATGTGATGATATCCCTAACATCTCTGCATGAGTCCTGTACTCAACTTCCGACCATAGAGAGTTCTCCAGGTCATTGCCCAACAAACATTCTACTGGGAGATCAGCACTAACCACAACTCTTTTTAGGCCAGTTACCCCTCCCCAGGAAAAGTTCACAATTGCCACACTATGGGTAGTAGTGACATTGCTGGCATTGGTCACCAGGTAATTGTCACCTGATATGTACTGTCCAGGGTCCACAAAGCTAGGCGTCATCATTGTGACACTGGCGCATGTGTCCCTGTATGCTTGAGCCACTTTTTCATTAATTAAAGGCGTCTGCCTGTACTTGCCCAAATTATTGAGACTGACAGTAGGGGAGAAGTCAATCTCCCCATCACAGATCAGAACAGCCTGTGTGGGGACTCTGACTAGGTCAGAATCTCCATCAGTTCCCAAGGTGATACCCACTACCCCCTTAGTCTGTGGTCCAACACTGCCAGCTGTACTAGTGGGTGCAGGTGCCTTAGGGGCTGCAGTGTTGGTGGCTCCACCCTTTTTACAATCACTTGTCCAGTGAGTGGTGTTTTTGCAAAAGCTACACCAGGGTTTTCTTTGACCTTCTTTCTTCTTCTTCTTGGAAGTTTGGGACCCACCCTCAGTATTAGTTTGGGGCCCTGTTGAAGACTTCTGGTCTTTAGCTTTCTGCTCCCCACCCTTCTGGTCTGTTTTCTTTTGGTCACCACCCTGGTTCTGGTTCTGGTTCTTTTGCTTAACTCTGGTTCTAACCCATTTGTCTGCCCTCTTTCCCAATTCTTGGGGAGAGGTTAGATCTGAGTCAACCAAATGTTGATGCAACTGCTGGTTCTGACAGTTATTTAAAATCTGTTCTCTCATAAGCAAATTGTACAATCCTTCATAGTCTGTAACCTTACTTCCCAGCAACCAGCCCTCCAGAGCCTTAGTGGCACATTCAACAAATTCAGACCAGTCCTGAGTCTGTGTCTTCTGGGTATCTCTGAACATTAACCTGTACTGTCCAGTGGTTAAGCCTAACCCATCAATCAGAGCACTCTTCAGGACTAGGTAGTTTCTAGAATCCCCATCACTAACGGTGAGGAGTCTGTCTCGGCCTCTACCTTCAAAGGAGAGCCACAAGATTGCTGCCCACTGCTCCTGAGGGACCTGCTGTACTTTGCAAGCTCTCTCAAGTGCATTCATCCACTTGTGGATATCATCCCCTACCTTGTAGGGGGGCACAATCTTACTCAGGTTTCTATTGTCATAGGACCTGTCTTTATCCTTAGGGATATTGCTGCCACCAGTGGGTTCTAACCCACTCTCTCTAGGCTGCCTTGCTCTAGCAAGTTTCTCTTTGGCCAGGGCAACTTCTAATTCTTGTCTCTGGATCCTAAGTTCAGCCTCTCTCATTTTGGCCTCATGTTTCCTTCTCTGAGGGCTAGTCAACTCCCTTCTGGAGTTGCTATGAGAACCTTTAGAAATATGGGAGGTATTGGATTCACCTGAGTGATTCCTCCTCCTCCTATGCTCCTGGTTAAGTCCATTTGGGGGTCTGAATGGGTTGGACCCACCTTCAGTCCCAAATAAGCTTAAGTTAGCCTGGTTAAGCCTGCTGACTAACACCTGGCTATTTCTACCATCATCAGAATCACTGTCTTCCTCCTCCTCCTCCTCCTCTTCCTCAGGCTGAGTATTCCCAGGGGTCTGGTCTTCCTCATCTATCTGGGGGACAGGGGCAGGGGCATCAGGGTTATCATCTTCAGAAGGAGAAACCTCCTCACCAGTCCCTGAGGGGCCTGGTTTGGGGTTCTTTAGAGCTTCAGACTGGTCTAATAGCTCTCTGAGGTGTCCTGCTGTAGGAGTATGACCTGTTTTGATTCCTCTCATGGAACACGGTTGCCTCAGTTCCTTAAATGGAAAGATAGCAAATTTGGATTGTGCCCTTGGAGGGTCACTCTCAACAGAGATGGGTCCAGTGGATCCCTCTGCTCCAGACATTGCTCTAGTGTGGTGGATGTGTTGCAATCTACCTACACTTGTGTTTTCCTACAAAACCTATCTAGTAGTTGTAGTCAGGGTGTGCTACTCCCTATC
This sequence comes from Lissotriton helveticus, assembly GCF_964261635.1. Taxonomy (NCBI): domain Eukaryota; kingdom Metazoa; phylum Chordata; class Amphibia; order Caudata; family Salamandridae; genus Lissotriton; species Lissotriton helveticus. Next base: position 853,499,212 of record NC_136063.1, read on the forward strand.
CTCTACAACAACTAAGTTCAGTAGAACTTACGTATATCTAGTCTTGTTTTAGTGTACCTATCAGGTACCTGTATGATCTTTCAAATGATATTTTCAAAGATTGTAATGGTAAAACAACAGCAAGCTCAAATCCCAATCCGCTGCTCACCAATGTGAGAAGTTGGCCTGGTATATGATGCTCACTAGTTCTAGTGATCACCTTGTACCATGCCAAGCAACCCTTATGGTGCAGGTTGTAAAGTCAACCTTATAGACAAGCTATCCTAGGGGTAGCATGGACTAAGCAGTCTTAGGCTAAACTCTGTAAAGGCATGTGAAGCAAGCTGTTTTACCATACACAATCCCCTTGAATACCAAATGAAAGGACACCACACAGATATATATTGAAAATATATATAGATTTATTAACTACAAAGATACCCTATACTCTTTATGAGCACAGAAGCACAAGCGTTAAAACAAAACACAGTTTAAATACACAAAAGTTGCACGAATATGGATGAGCCCTAGGGGCCACCTAAACCATATACTAAAATAGTGGTATAAGAACCACTATGAGGAAAGTGAAGAGGCCTAGGGCCTGGGGAATCGCTGGAGCTGTTCAGGACTAACAGTGATGAAGTCGGGAAAGGCCCGCAGGACTCGGGTGCAGTGCGGAAAGTGCACGCAATACCAATGCAGTGTCAATGGTGCGTAAAAAGTACAAAGTTAGTTAAAAAGGAACCTTCCGAGTGACCTAGAAGGATGAAACTTAAGACACAGGCCCTAGAGGTGTGTACCAGTGTGGGAACACCAGCGGAGCTGAGTTACCTCACCCACAGGAAGCGGGTGCACAGGGTCGAAGTAGTGTCGGGTTTCGTCACGCTGGTCGATGGTGCTTGGAGCTGAAGATGCTGCAGGCGGCTCGAGGTGAAGAGTTCCGGTGGATCCAAGGGTGGATCTGAAGTCGTGAAGACCTGAAAGCAGAGGGGACAATGTTCAAAGTCACTAGCCAGTGACTACCGTGGAACCAGAGTGGAACCAGGCGATGTCGGGTGCAAACAGGCGTCGAGGTGTAGCTTCTCTCTGCAGCCACGTAGACACAAGGGGTCGAAGACGTCCAGGAGTCGATCACGAGCTGTCACACGTAGGCTTCTCGCTGTTGGCGGTGTCGGCAACTGGATGGAAGCAAACATGCCTTGGCTAATGCAAGCCACGCAGGAATCAAGAAAGGCTTGTCACTCAGACCAGCAAGGTCAGAGCGGGTGCTCCTTTTCACAGGAGCAAGGGCAAGTCTGGAGCAACCAGACCTGCAGTGAAAGTTGTAGATTTCATCGCCAAGATAGCCACTAGCCGCATGGCAAGTGGACGGGTTGGCGCGTCGAGTGGCACAGTGCAAAAGGGCCCCACGTAGATCGTGGAGATTCTGGGGGGCTGATCTTCGGTGCAAGAGCTGCTCGAGGTTGGGGCTTCTCAAACCCCAAAGCACAGCGTCGAGGGTGCCTCTGATGCTGCGCAGTCAGCTTTTCGGGGGTCTTCCAAGATGTCCGGTCCCACGTCTCTCGGTGCCTCCACGGGTCCCTTCTTCGCAGGGACTGTGGATCGGGCAGTGAGAAGTCTGGGAGTCTGGGTCTTGTCAGGCTCTGGGCTCGGGCTCCGGCGGGAGGCGGCGGCAAAGCAGACATCGAGTTGCTGGTTGGTGCCTGTGTTCACAGGGTGGTCACTCCTTGGCCACAAGGGAGATTCTCTTCCGTCTTCTGTGCAGCAGAATGTCGAAGTCCAGTCTTCTTCTGTATTTCAAGTTGATTCAGGATGATCTGAAGTCTCAGGACACAGCTCCCACTCTTATTCGAATCTGGGGGGCCGGATCACCTACTAGGTCCCTCCTCTGGGTGGAACCAGGAAGGGGAGTGGTTACACCCCCTTTCCTTTGTCCAGTTTCGCGCCAGGACTGGGGCTGGAAGGCCCCAGCACCGGTTTGAACTGGCCTATGCACAGGGACACCTTGTGTGCCCCAGGCATGTCTGATTCTATTCAGCCCTGTCCTACCCAATACACAAAATCCTGTCTGGGGTGGTGCTAGCACCTCCCAAGGCAGGAAACCCTTTTTCCAAGCTGCCCTCGCTGGAAGGACTCCCAGCAGCAGGAGGTCAGACTTGTGTCTGTGGTGGCAGCATCCATTTTGTGATGCTGAGGCTCTGTTTAACTTTAACCGGGGTTCAGGCTAGGTACATGTCGTGTCCCTCTAGAAGGGTGGAATGCTACCCCCGTCGCCAGAACTGGCGAGGGGGTAGTATTCCAATTCGTATGACACCTTACTCGATGTGTTTTGATAAAGCCAAACCTAAGATAGCATTTAACCGCGAGGATTATAATGCACTTAAGAGTATATGGTATGGCAGTATCATGAAACAGCTAAAGGACATGGTTCCGAAAGCTGCAGATAGGCTCAGCTCATGCCAGAGCACCATCTCACATATTTCCAAGCACTCTGCCTCCAGGATTGATGAGGCCTTCCATAGGAGTGACTGATAGGAACATATGTGTCCATTTTAGGTTAGGTAATTTTGGCAATTTTCCGGCCAATTTTAGGGAGCTTATTTGGCCGACTGATTTTGCATGTCCTAACTATCACGGAGGCCCGGCCAAAAACCTGGGGGTCTGGTTTGGACAGGATCTTAAGTTTGAAGCTCATCTAAAAAAACTTACTGCGACCTGTTTTGCGACCCTCAAGTCACTCAAGAGGTTCCTTCCACTTCTCCACAGGGAGGCGAAGGAGACTGTTTTGCGTGCTTTGATACTGTCAAGGCTCGATTATGCCAATGCTCTCTATAGTGGTCTCCCTAAATACCTTATAAAGCGAATGCAGATCATTCAGAATGCGGCCGTGCAACTTCTGTTCCATCTTCCACGAAGAACTAGTGCACGTGCCCATCTTCGAGAGCTCCACTGGCTCCCAGTGGCACATCGCATTATGTTCAAATCATTGGTTCTGGCCTTTCGGGCCTTGCATCTGCAAGGCCCACAATACTTGCACAAGAGGTTTACCTTTTACACTCCTCATCGTGCTCTTCGATCGGCCAATCTCCGTCTGATGTCTATGCCCAAAGTCAGATATGCGAGACTGGGTGGTCAGTCAATTTCTGTCCAAACAGCACGGTCCTGGAATGCCCTGCCGCTTTCTCTGAGATCATCAGCTACATTAGCGGGATTTAAGAAAGGGCTAAAAACCCATCTTTTTAATCTCAGTATTTAGTTCTCTGTTTTTTTCTTTTTGGATTGGGTCAGCTTAGTGCTTACATATCGCGCCAGGATACTCTGTAGTAGCAGAGCGCGTAATAAAATGTTTTATAACATAACATAACATAGGTATAGGCCTACTACACCTAAGTAAGGGGTGGTTACACCGACTTACCCCAGCTGAGTGATCAGCCAGTTGTGTCAAATATGGAGGCCAGGCCAGGGGTGGCACAATACATTCTGCAGCCCCTGGTAGGCCTTGGAAGCACCTATGCCCTAGGTACCTGGGTACACTGTTACAGGGGCCAATAAGGTGAACCAGTTCCAATTTCGTTATGCACCTAAAGTGCATGGGTTACAATTTAGAGAGAGAACAGCAGGCTGTGGGTCTGATTAGCAGGCCCACAGCCACATTAAGTCATAAACCAGTGAAGCAAAAAGCAAAAATTTGGGGTGACCATAGGATAGCAGACCCTACTCTCCTACAATATATATAATACTTTTTTTTAAATATAGAATCAAACCACATTCACTGGATGATGTCATCAGTGATGTCATTTGAGATGTCATCAGTGATATCACTGACCATGTCATGAATGATGTAATATGTGACATCATCAGCAGTGAATTGCGGGTCAGCGAGTTATAGTTAGTACAACTAACTATAACGGAGGAATTTCAATGGTTTTGCATGAGTTATACGTCCAGCTAACTAGAGCACCCCTAAAACCTATGTTTTTTTCAGTGAATATATATTTATATTACCTACTGGCGGTCGCCAGTAGGTAGTTATAGTTAGCACCTACTTTCCATAGGAAATGCACAACATTCTATTTGGAATAACTTTGGCGCTGGTGGACGAATCTTTGTGAATTTCTCCAACAAAATGGCCTGCTCGGTTCCGCTCCTTCCCTGAAAGTGTGGGGGTGATTCAACAAGCGGCAGCCGAGAAAAAAGGGGTGTCCCAAAACGTGTTTTCCCCATGCAATTTTTCATAGGGACCTTTAGCCAGGGCTACAGCCCGAACGGCTGAACGGAATTACACGAAATTTGGCAGAGATGTAGAGTTCTGTTCACAGATTGTGCTTTTTGTTAAAAGGTGTAAATTCATTCAGTAGTTTCTGAGAAAATTGCAAGTAAAATCATAGCGATATCTAGAGACGGAGTTCAGCACGGGTACTGAAATCTGTTCAATTACGAGCGCGAGCTGCATGCTGATTGGCTGTGAACTGTCTGTCAACACTCGAAACCAGGAAGTGTTGGTAGCCATCTTGTGCCTCGCTAGAGCTGAGTCACAAGAAAACAGTAAAACAAAGTTGAGAAATAAGGGAAGGGGGTAGGGCAGAGACATTCTGACCCTCTAGGCTTGCTCAGGGGGTCGTACATGGATGTTTTGGCTCTATTTGTTTTTTAAAGAAAAATCGCGGCGTACGCGTATGGAAATACGTACAATTACGAGCAGGAGCTGCATGAGATAGTTATAGTTAGGACCTAGTTTCCATAGGAAATCCAAAACATTCTATTTGGAATAACTTTTGCGCTGGTGGACAAATCTTCGTGAATTTCTCCAAGAAAATGGCCTGCTCGGTTCCGCTCCTTCCCTGAACGTTTGGTGGTGATTTGTGTAGCGGGGGCCGAGAAAAAATGGGGTCCCAAAACTTGTTTTCCCCATGCAATTTTTCATAGGGACCTTTAGCCTGGGCTACAGCCCGAACGGCTGAACGGAATTACACGAAATGTGGCAGAGAGGTAGAGTTCTGTTCGCAGATTGTGGTTTTTGTTAAATGGTGTAAATCCGTTCAGTAGTTTCTGAGAAAATTGCAAGTAAATTCATAGCGATATCTAGAGACGGAGTTCAGCACGCATACTGAAATCTGTTCAATTACGAGCGCGAGCTGCATGCTGATTGGCTGTGAACTGTCTGTCAACACTCAAAACCAGGAAGTGTTGGTGGCCAACTTGTGCCTCAGTAGAACCGAGTCACAAGAAAACAGTAAAACAAAGTTGAGAAATAAGGGAAGGGGTAGGCTAGAGACATTCTGACCCTCTAGGCTTGCTCAAGGGGTCATACATGGATATTTAGGCTCTATTTTATTTATTTTTTAAAGAAAAATCGCGGCGTACGCGTTTGGAAATACATACAATTACGAGCAGGAGCTGCATGAGGTAGTTATAGTTAGGGCGTAGTTTCCATAGGAAATCCACAACATTCTATTTGGAATAACTTTAACGCTGGTGGCCGAATCTTCGTGAATTTCTCCAAGAAAATGGCCTGCTCAGTTCCGCTCCTTCCCTGAAAGTTTAGGTGTGATTCGTCAAGCGGGGGCTGAGAAAAAAGGGGGTCCCAAAACGTGTTTTCCCCATGCAATTTTTCATAGGAACTTTTAGCCAGGGCTACAGCCCGAACGGCTGAACGGAATTTCACGAAATTTGGCAGAGAGGTAGAGTTCTGTTTGCAGATTATGCTTTTTGTTAAATGGTGTAAATCCGTTCAGTAGTTTCTGAGAAAACTGCAAGTAAAATCATAGCGATATCTAGAGACAGAGTTAAGCACGCGTACTGAAATCTGTTCAATTACGAGCGCGATTAATTAATGTTGGGAGGGTGGGCTTGATAATACGTCCTTGTTAATTCCCATAGAAGACTATGTTCTGGTGTTAACATGGGCTTCTATGGGAAATAACAAGGCGGAATTATGAAGGTCATTATCGCCGTTTTATCCGCAGTTTCCTGCCAATAAAACGGCGATAATTTTAACACCGGTCCTTGATAATATGCACCTAAGTTTACTGGTAAAAAAAAAGAGCAATGGGCCATAATATCAACAAAAGGCGATACATTATCGTCACTTTATTTGGCAGGAGCTGCCGATAAAGCGGCGATAATGGGCTTGATAATATGCCCTTGTGAATAACCATAGCAGCCCAGGTTAACATCAGAACTTGGGCTGCTATGGGAATTTCCAAGGGCCTATGGTTTTTTAATAATGTTGGGAGGGTGGGCTTGATAATACGTTCTAGTTAATTTCCATGGAAGCCTATGTTCTGGTGTTAACATGGGCTTCTATGGGAAATAACAAGGCTGTATTATCATGGTCATTATCGCCATTTTATCGGGTGTTTCTTGCCAATAAAATGGCGATAATTGTAACACCGGTCCTTGATAATATGCACCTAAGTTTACTGGTCAAAAAAAGAGCAATGAGCCATATTATCAACAAAAGGTGCTACATTATCGTCGCTTTTATCAGCAGGAAACTGTCCATAAAGCGGCGATAATGGACTTGATGATATGCCCTTGTGAATAACCATAGGAGCCCAGGTTAACACCAGAACCTGGGGTGCTATGGGAAGTTACAAGGGCCTATTATCAAGCCCATTATCGCCGCTTTATCGGCAGTTTCCTGTCGATAAAGGCGGCGATAATGTATTGCCTTTTGTTGATGATATGCTCGTTCATTTCTATGATAGTAGGTAAAGCTTTCCTTTTTTGTTGGTGTAGCAGCTGTACTCTCTTCCCATGCTCAGCGTCGTTTCGAAGCCCATGTTTTCTTTTTCTTCAAGTTCAACAAGCAAACCTTTCTTTATATCAGTTAGTAAATCTGTAGCTTTTATTTCCCGGTTCGTTTGTGTCATCCTCTGCTGTACGTTTGTACAGTATTAATAGTCATATGCTATGGGAAATAACAAGGCCGTATTATGAAGCTCATTATCGCCGTTTTATCGGCAGTTTCCTGGCAATAAAACGGCAATAATTTTAACACCGGTCTTTGATAATATGCACCAAAGTTTACTGGTGAAAAGAAGAGCAATAAGCCATATTATCGACAAAAGGAGATACATTATCGTCGCTTTTATCGGCGGGAAACTGCCGATAAAGCGGCGATAATGGGCTTGATAATATGCCCTTGTGAATAACCATAGGAGCTGAGGTTAACACCAGAACCTGGGCTGCTATGGGAAGTTACAAGGGCCTATTATCAAGCACATTATCGTCGCTTTCTCTACAGTTTCCTGTCAATAAAAGCGGCGATAATGTATCGCCTTTTGTTGATAATATGCTCCTTCATTTCTATGATAGTATGAAAAGCTTTACTTTTTTTTTGGTGTAGCAGTTGTACTGTCTTTGCATGCTCAGCGTCATTTCGAAGCCCACGTTTTTTTTTCTTCAAGTTTAACAAGCAAACCTTTCTTTATATCAGTTAGTAAATCTGTTGCTTTCTTTTCCCGGTTCGTGTGTCATCCGCTGCTGTACTTTTGTACAGTATTAATAGTCATATTTTTTACATATTTATTTGAAAGGTAGTGCCGAGGAGCCAAACGTTGATTACGTACTTCGTCCACTGCCATTTTAGTAGAACCCAGTAGTTTTCAATCCTAGTCTTGACTATCTTACTATAGTATTTCAACATTATTTTTATTGTGGGCCGTCATACCCCTCCCCCACAAAATAAAAGAAGTATGTAGGTTTTTTTTAGTAACTTTTAATAAACAATAAATATAAACGAAACTCAATTATAACTATATTAGAACTGGAAAAATAACTTAAACAATGTTATGAACAAATTGTGAAATGGATTTCAAAAGGTGTCCGATCGTTAATCTGCAAAAGACAAAAGAAAATTAGAGTTTAGAATTATGTAAATGTGAGTAAATGAGCTGAAGCATTACGGGGCATATTATCAAGAACGTCGATAAAATTATCGCCGTTTCAGTGGCAGGAAACTGCAGCTAAAGCAGTGATAATGGGCTTGATAATGTGCTGTTGTGAATTCCCATAGCAGTGCAGGTTCTGGTGTTAACCTGGGCTACTATGGGAATTTACAAGGGCTTATTATCAAGCTCATTATCGCCGCTTTAGCGACAGTTTCTTGCCGCTGAAATGGCAAAAGTTTTATCATCGTTCTTGATACTATGCCCCTACAAGTTTTGGTAACTCTACGGTTTCATGTGTGCAGTGTGACTCGTACATTCCAGTTCTGTTATAGTGCTGCGTTCAAGTGGTGTCTATATGGAAGTGCCTAGTGCGTTACTGACGCCCGTTATGGCGACTTATTTCTAATGCATTCCTGTGAAGGCTTTGTAGATATAGGCCTCTGTGCTTACCGTTGTATAAACCTTGCGGGTAAACATTTTAGGCAGTTGGTGTCACAACTTATTCTGAACAATTCTTCTACACGTCTACACGTCAAAGACAGCAGTGTCTAAGTTTAAGAGAGAAAGAGAAATGATGTCACAGAGAGTGAGAGAGAGAAAGAGAGAGAAAACAACATTAAAACTGTGTCGCAGAGTCTGGAGTTGAGATTTTTTCCTTGCGTCACTCTACTCATGTTAAAAGTGACTCAAAAGTGGTGTAATAAGGTTGTGGATCTGTTTCAGACTGTTGTAACCTATCTGTTGTCATTGCTCGGAGGTAATTATAGATCAAACCCATTATAGCCACTTTTGCGGCAGTTTGCTGCCGATAAAGTGGCGATAATTTTGTCGCCAAGGCTTGATAATATGGCCCTCTCTCGTTTCACAAATAAAGCTAACACTACAGTTTTACGAGTGCAGTGTACCTGCTACATTTTACTTGTTATAGTGCAGCGTTCAAGTGGTGTCTATATGGAAGTGCCTACTGCGTTACTAACGCCCGTTATGCCGAATTATTTCTAATGCATTCCTATGAAGGATTTGTAGATCTAGGCCTCTGTGCTTACCGTTGTATAAACCTTCCAGCCAAACACATAAGGAAATAGAGTTCACAACTTAAGTTCAGCAATTCTTCTACACGTCCAAGCAGACAGCAGTGTCTAAGTTTAAGAGAGAAAGAGAAATGATGTCACAGAGAGTGAGAGAGAGAGAAAACATTCAAACTCTGGGCCATAATATCAAGCCCGGGTGACAAAATTATCGCCACTTTTTTGGCAGGAAAGTGTCGCTAAAGTGGAGATAATGGGCTTGATAATATGCTCTATGGAATTCCAATCGAAGCTCATGTTAGATGTCCTTCACATCTAACATGAGCTTTGATTGGAATTCTATAGAGCATATTATCAAACCTATTATGTACTTTAGCAGCAGTTTGGTGCCGATAAAGTGGTAATAATTTTGTTGCCAAGGTTTGATAATATGGTCCTCTCTCCTTTCATAAATAAAAGTTATGCTACAGTTTTACGAGTGCACAGTGCCGCATTTAAGTGGTGTCTATATGGAAGCGCCTACTGCGTTACTAACGCCCGTTATGCCGAATTATTTCGAATGCATTCCTATGAAGGATTTGTATATCTAGGCCTCTGTGCTTACCGTTGTATAAACCATGCGGCCAAACACTTCAGGCAGTTGGATTGACAACTTGATTTCAACAATTCTTCTACATGCTTAAGCAGACAGCAGTGTCTAAGTTTAAGAGAGAAAGAGAAATGATGTCACAGAGAGTGAGAGAGAGAGAAAACAACATTAAAACTGTGTCGCAGAGTCTGGAGTTGATAGTTTTTCCTTGCATCTCTTTAACCATGTTAAAAGTGACTCAAAAGTGGCGTAATAAGGTTGTAGATCTGTTTGTCAGACTGTTGTAACCTATCTGTTGTCACTGCTCGGAGGTAATTAAAGAATTTAAACAGAAGCTACTGTACAGTACGCTCTCTGGGCCATAATATCAAGCCTGGGCAACAAAATTATCGACACTTTATCTGCAGGAAAGTGTCGCTAAAGTGGCGATAATGGGTTTGATAATATGCTCTATTGAATTCTAATCGAAGGTCATGTCTGATGTGCTTCACATCTAACATGCAAAAAACACAGTTGATGGACAGAATGTAGAACAATGTCATACATTCACCCCAGTACAAGGATCTGGGCCTAAATCCATCGTTTTTTTGCACTCCACACCACCCTGGGTTAGACACTGGCTATATGCAAATCAGCTCTGACCCTGTGCCTCATGGGAACAGTCCAGTCCGAACTACAAAGCCATGTCTTTCCCAGACCGGAATCAAGCATCCAAGGACCGGTTTCTGGCTATCAGCCTTCATCATCCTGGATAGCTTGACTCCAGTGGTGTGGAGAGCCTGGGACTCACGTCTGAGCATACCCAGCACACTCGGGGTGAAAATTGCAAAAAACACAGTTGATGGACAGAATGTAGAACAATGTCATACATTCACCCCAGTACAAGGATCTGGGCCTAAATCCATCGTTTTTTTGCACTCCACACCACCCTGGGTTAGACACTGGCTATATACAAATCAGCTCTGACCCTGTGCCTCATGGGAACAGTCCAGTCCGAACTACAAAGCCATGTCTTTCCCAGACCGGAATCAAGCATCCAAGGGCTGGTTTCTGGCTATCAGCCTTCATCAGCCTGGATAGCTTGACTCCAGTGGTGTGGAGAGCCTGGGACTCACGTCTGAGCTTCCCCAGCCCACTCGGGGTGATAATTGCAAAAAACACAGTTGATGGACAGAATGTGGAACAATGTCATACATTCACCCCAGTACAAGGATCTGGGCCTAAATCCATCGTTTTTTTGCACTCCACACCACCCTGGGTTAGACATTGGCTATATGCAAATCAGCTCTGACCCTGTGCCTCATGGGAACAGTCCAGTCCGAACTACAAAGCCATGTCTTTCCGAGACCGGAATCAAGCATCCAAGGACCGGTTTCTGGCTATCAGCCTTCATCAGCCTGCATAGCTTGACTCCAGTGGTGTGGAGAGCCTGGGACTCACGTCTGAGCATACCCAGCCCACTCGGGGTGAAAATTGCAAAAAACACAGTTGATGGACAGAATGTAGAACAATGTCATACATTCACCCCAGTACAAGGATCTGGGCCTAAATCCATCGTTTTTTTGCACTCCACACCACCCTGGGTTAGACACTGGCTATATGCAAATCAGCTCTGACCCTGTGCCTCATGGGAACAGTCCAGTCCGAACTACAAAGCCATGTCTATCATCTAACATGAGCTTCGATTGGAATTCTATAGAGCATATTATCAAACCCATTATCGCCACTTTCCTGCCGATAAAGTGGCGATAATTTTGTCGCCCAGGCCTCATATTATGGCCTTTTCTCGTTTCACAAATAAAGCTAACACTACAGTTTTACGAGTGCAGTGTACCTGGTATATTTCAGTTGTTATAGTGCCGCGTTCAAGTGGGGTCTACATGGAAGTGCCTACTGCGTTACTGACGCCCGTTATGGCGACTTATTTCTAATGCATTCCTGTGAAGGCTTTGTAGATCTAGGCTGCTGTGCTTACCTTGTATAAAGAGTGCGGCCACCGGAGTTTACCACTCCACTTGCACTCTGCTTCTATACGTCAAAGTATATTCAATAAGTTGCAGGGAATTCCATTGCTGTTGCTCGATAGGCCGTAGTTGCTTCTGAACGATGTTTGCTGAAGGAAACAAAAGGACTTTTGATTAGTCATCGTAAACAGAGTTGCGTAACTACTATCAAAAGTGAATTTTAAAGTGAGTTCTTAATTTTCCGTAGTTAAGAGTGTTGCTGCTACAGCAAACAAAGGAAGATCAATAAGTTAATAGAGGCCTGGGATGGCCTCTTGATGCAGAAAAACAAATACTATCATGGACGCACAATTAATAATAATAGAGGCCTAAGCACGTGGCGTAGTACAGAAATACGACACAGATATTTATGCTCGCATAATTTTTAAGATTAGAGGTGTATAGGACCTCATGACATATAAAGAAATATTTCAATTGTGTAAGTACAATTTAAAACCATTGAGGGGTAGGAAAGCAATGTGAAGGATAAAAAAATAGTATTATGCACATACAATTTACAGTGGAGGCTGATATTGTGACGTCTTCTCTTACCTTTGTTTTTGTCGTCTTTTGTCGTGTCTTGAAAGGCTGTGGTTTCGCTGAGTCTGGGGTGTTTTCGACAGTCTGTGTGTCATCGCAGCAGAGGTAGGCAAAAGAGAGCGTGCTCACGACAGTGCCTGCATTATATGGGATATATTGAAAGCAACAAGGGGCCCCAATTCAGTCAGCAGGGGACCTCGGGGAACATACTTATTCAAACAACAATGGTCCCGTGCATATTCGAATTTAAAACAAATAAATATAGACAAAATCAAATCTATATTTAGAATGACATGTCCAGCCGGACAGAGGTCATTCAAGTTTTACTTGGTGAACAATGTTTCAGAATAACATAAAGATACCTTCCACAAGAGCCCTGTGTGGTACACAAGCCTGTGCCCAACACTTGGGGGGTGTATACAGTAGGTGGAAAGTTAGGTTTTTAAGGCAAACAAGCGTTGTTCTGTTCAAATGTTAATTACACAGAAAATGTCAAGCAGCACCATTACATCAATTTTAGCAATCAAAAATGCGTACACGGTGCTAAAGCAAGTCGACTGCGTTTCGGTCCCCCTAAACAGTCATGGGGACCATCATCAGGACAAAACATAAATTGCCTTTATCACTAGATGTCAAAAATTGCCAGGGTGACAAAAGAATAATATCTAGTCGTCTGGGGGGAGCGAATTAGCCCGGACAGGCAGTCCAGTTTGAATTGCGGGTTGCCGCGTTACTCAATCGTAACCGGGCGACACCAGGGAAAGCCGATAAGGACGGTCTTGGAATCCACGCCAGTGAAGAATTCCAAGACCGTCCTTATCGGCTTTCCCTGGCGTCGCCCGGTTACGATTGAGTAACGTGGCAACCCGCAATTCAAACTGGACTGTTGGTCCGGGCTAATTCGCTCCCCCAGACGACTAGATATTATTCTTTTGTCACCTTGGCAATTTTTGAGGTCTAGTGATAAAGGCAATTTATGTTTTGTCCTGATGATGGTCCCCATGACTGTTTAGGGGGACCGAAACGCCGTCGACTTGCTTTAGCACCATATACGCATTTTTGATTGCTAAAATTGATGTAATGGTGCTGCTTGACATTTTCTGTGTAATTAACATTTGAACAGAACAACGCTTGTTTGCCTTAAAAACCTAACTTTCCACCTACTGTATACACCCCGCAAGTGTTGGGCACAGGCTTGTGTACCACACAGGGCTCTTGTGGAAGGTATCTTTATGTTATTCTGAAATATTGTTCACCAAGTAAAACTTGATTGACCTCTGTCCGGCTGGACATGTCATTCTAAATATAGATTTGATTTCGTCTATATTTATTTGTTTTAAATTCGAATATGCACGGGACCATTGTTGTTTGAATATGCATTATATGGGAACCGCGGTGGCTGACGAAACCAAGCCCAGGGCCATCATTGGTAGCGTTTTCACGGTCTGCAAGAATGATGGCCCTGGGGGACATCCCATTGGCTAATTTATTGTTTTCCAGGCTAAATGATAGCAAGCATGCTTGGTGGTGGCATGTGTGTAGTGTGGGCGGGCGTGCACCGTGCATGTGCAAGTATGAGTGTGTGCACTAACAATTAACAACAGAGATAGATGGGGTGGTGTTATAATGTACGCAGAGGCAGGCCCAGAATCAGATCTGCAATGAGTCAGCACTTCTAATCATTCTCCTTAGCGCGCCCTGAGCTCTGATTTGTCACTGAGAGGGTGATCGCACCATAGTTTGGACTGCTTATCATACTCAGCGTGTACCCACGCATACAGTACGAATATGCTTTGACGTTACGCGTCGCATTACTGCTTCTGTGTGACGTCATGTACGGCGTTCAGTATGCGAATGGGGCAATGTTTCTACTTGGTTTAAAACATGTATGTATTTACTGTACGTACTAAGGGCAGACATTTGGGATAACTATGAATTTTTTTAATACTTGTAATAATCATATATTACTTTTAAAAAGAATTACACAAATCGTGGTAGAACATCATGCGTACTAGTATTGAAAGAGTTGCGCAAGCGCATCATAAGCGTACGCAAAGCCATGTGACTTAAAAAGTAGAGATTTGATTAGTTCATAACTTTTCCTATTGCAACTATTGAAAGTTCCGTCCCATTATAATTATTCGACTTTGACTTTCTAAGAAGAAGCTTTTGTTCTGAGAATCTTCTCAAATAGAAGGAAGATCACAATAATAAGAGCAATGGAGTCATATTCCAGCAGTTCTTCAGAGGGAGATTTCATTCCTGAAGAAGCTCCAAAGACGAGAAAAGAAGCTCTAATTTGGAAGTTTTTCACTTTTCCAGAAAGTCAAAAAAAGGTTATTGCTCCCAAAGTAACTTGTAAAATTTGCGAAACAACTCTTTCGAGGGGAGATCCATGTAAAAAATACTTCTTTGGCACAGCAAATATTGTGCGACACGTGAAGAATTTGCACCCCAAGAACTTTGCTGGAGCTGCAAGACGGAGGTTGCACGAGAACCCACCTGCTGCTACACCAAGCACATCAACTGTGGCAGCAGTATTTTCAGTAAGCAGTCCACACTCACATATTCATTCTGACTTTGCTAAAGTTAAAATTCTATGCATTTATTGCGATAAACTTTTGTGTTATGGGGAACCGTATATAGACTGGATGAAACGCAGGATGCAGGATCATTGCTGTCCTCGACATTAGTTTTATTTTTTTATTCTTTTGTTCCGCTTGGAATTTGTTGAGAAAACACACAAAAAATACAAAACAAAAAAACCATTTCTTTTTAGAACTACCTTCACTGGTCAAAGAAAGAACTATATTTCTATGTTAGTGTGTAAAAGTTTGTCAGAATGAATGTGTAGTTCATATATGAATGAATGAATTTGTTACTAGTGTATGGAGAATGTGAAAGTGCAGAACTATAAGGAACTGCTACAGCATGAATCTATAATATGTTTATCTATAGTATACTGTAGTAAGTCCGAAGCACTTGAATGTATCATATGTTCATAAATATGTTACATGTCTATGTTTAAATTTGCCCTTCTGGTGAAAGTGCCTGGGTGAATTTGTATGTCTTAGGGACGGACCCCGTCCCCAATTCTGCATCTCCATCGCCGACTTCATCAGCACGTACCCACTGACCTCCACCGACTACACCGACTACATCCTCTTTGGCGACCTGAACTACCACCTGGACAAGAACAACGACAGCAACTCCTCTACCCTGATCGACAACCTCACCACCCTCGGACTGACACAGATCGTCATGACACCTACCAACATCACGGCCACACGCTCGATGCCATCTTTTCCTCCAGCCCCCACGTTGCCTTCAGCCACGCTTCTAAACTCACCTGGACCGACCACCACTGCGTCCACTTTACCTTCCAGAAACCCGTCTCACATCACCGCACCATACAGAACCCCAGAGGCAAAGTCACCAAGGAACTACTACAAAGACACCTCGCACTCAACCCTCCGGCCAACCAGATCGACCCCGAGCCGGGGGCCTGCACCCTCAGACTCTGGATGGAATATTGCGCCAACACCTTAGCCCCTATGAGACAACACACCCACAGAGACACCAGCCAGAGAGCCAGCTGGTTTACCCCGGAGCTCCTAGCCTCCAAGTGCACCTGTCGGAGACTGGAAAACACCTGGCACAGCTAGAAATCGCCAGACAGCCGCGCTGCCCTCAAAGAAGCCATCCGCAGTCACCACCACATCATCAGAACCACCAAGAAGGCTTCCTTCAAAGACCGCCTCGACAACAACGCACACAACCGCAAAGGAGCTCTTCAACATCATGAAGGAACTCTCAAACCCCAGCTCATGCACCAATGACATCCCGCTGTCACAAGCCCTGTGCGACGCCCTCGCTGCCTTCTTCCACCACAAGATCACCGACATCCATGACAGCTTCAATCCTCGGACGAACCCCGCCAACCCCACCACGCCGGACCCACCAATCCCCACCGATCCCCACCGACCACGAATGCCTCACCGCATGGTTCAGCGTGACCACCGAGGACACCGTCAAAACCATGAGCACCATACACTCAGGGGCTCCTTCCGACCCCCTTTCTCACCACGTCGTCAACAAGGCCGACAGCTCCATCACACCCCACCTGTGTAACATCATCAACCTCTCCTTCGAGACCGCGACTTTCCCTGAGAGCTGGAAACACGCCGAGATCAACGACCTACTGAAGAAACCCAAGGCGGACCCGAGCGACCTCAAGAACTTCCGGCCCATCTCCCTGTTTCTGTTCCCAGCGAAGGTCATCGAAAAGATCGTCAACACCAAACTCACCCGATACCTGGAAGATAACAGCATCCTCGATCCCTCACAGTCAGGTTTCCGCAAGAACCACAGTACCGAGACCGCCCTCATCGCCACCACAGACGACATAATAATCCTACTTGACAACAGAGAGGCAGCAGCCCTTATACTCCTGGACCTCTCCGCCGCCTTCAACACTGTCTGCCATCACACGCTACGTACACGCCTCCACGACGCAGGGATCTGCGACAAGGCCCTGGACTGGATCACCTCCTTCCTCTCCGACAGATCCCAAAGTGTCCGCCTCCCCCCGTTCCACTCATGAGTCACCAAGACCATCTGCGGCGTCCCGCAAGGATCATCCCTCAGCCCGACACTTTTCACCATCTACATGGCACCACTTGCTCGCATCGCCAGACTTCATGACTTCAACATAATCTCCTACGCCGACGACACCCAGCAGATCCTCTCCCTCACCAAGGACCCCCTCACCGCCAAAGCCAACCTCCACTGTGGTATGAAGGCCATCGCCGACTGGATGGAAGAGAGCCAGCTCAAACTGAACACGGACAAAACGGAGATCCTCATCCTCGGGTCCAACCCCTCAGCCTGGGACGACTCCTTGTGGCCCACATCTCTGGGCACCGCCCCCATGCCAACCAACCACGCACGCAACCTGGGAGTTATCCTCGACTCAAAGCTCACTATGTCCAACCAAATCACCGCAGTCTCCTCAACCTGCTTCTACACCCTCTGCATGCTCCGCAAGATCTACAGGTGGATCCCTACAGACAAAATAACACAACAAGATTGGGTCAGAGCTGTTTGCTGCCTGCACACTATTCCACTATATTTAGTCTTGTGTCTAATACTCAAAAGCCTGTGCGTATAGGTCGAGGGCGTGACCCGTAAACACCCCCTAAAGTGTGATGCAAAACATCACATGCAATGAAAATAGCAAAGAGACCCGCACAAGGAAAGTTATACATGCATTATATTTCTTGCTAGAGTATGCAATCGTATTTACAAATATACAGGATAAACGCTTTCCAAGAAGAAGTAAGGTCCAAGTCTTGAGAGTTATGAAGTAGGGCTTTTTATTCAAGAACAAGCATGTCGAAGATTCAAGAAATTGCTAGCAGCCAACGCGTTTCGTCACCACTGTGACTTCTTCAGGGCTCTAAGGTCAGTTGAGCTGTGTAAAATAGAGCTTGCGTCGCTTGAACCGAGATACATCAATGTAAGCACAAAAAATCCCTTCTCCTAGTTCCTTAAGTTTTTAATCTGACTTCTCAGTTTTCCTCTAGTGTACAGCATTAACGGTGTTCCCATCCGTGTCGCAAGGATAATATCAGGAGTAATCTGATATATCCAAAATGGCGTCTTGTTCGTTTTTTCTATGTATTCAGATTGTTGTAGTATTATAGGACCATCAAAAATTCTTCAATAAGTAATGGGTATTTTCAGCGTGCTGCCGGATTCGCGTGCATGGTCCCTTCCCAGTAGATGACTAGTGCTGTACACTAGAGGAAAACTGAGAAGTCAGATTAAAAACTTAAGGAACTAGGAGAAGGGATTTTTTGTGCTTACATTGATGTATCTCGGTTCAAGCGACGCAAGCTCTATTTTACACAGCTCAACTGACCTTAGAGCCCTGAAGAAGTCACAGTGGTGACGAAACGCGTTGGCTGCTAGCAATTTCTTGAATCTTCGACATGCTTGTTCTTGAATAAAAAGCCCTACTTCATAACTCTCAAGACTTGGACCTTACTTCTTCTTGGAAAGCGTTTATCCTGTATATTTGTAAATACTATTGCATACTCTAGCAAGAAATATAATGCATGTATAACTTTCCTTGTGCGGGTCTCTTTGCTATTTGGATCCCTACAGACACACGAAAAACCGTCACCCACGCCCTCATTAGCAGCAGACTCGACTATGGCAATGCCCTCTACTCCGGAGCCCCGTCCAAGCTCATCAGAATACTTCAAAGTATCCAGAACACCTCTGCACGCCTGATCCTCAACGTCCCCTGTCGAGAACACATCACCCCCCACCTGAGAGACTTGCACTGGCTCCCCATCGACAGAAGAATCACCTTCAAACTCCTGACCCACGCACACAAAGCACTCCACAATGCCGGGCCAGAAAACCTCAACAACCGACTATCCTTCTACGTATCCAACAGGAAACTCCACTCCGCCGACCTCTCACTGGCCGCCGTCCCACACATCCACAGAGCCACTTCCGGGGGCAGATCCTTCTCCCACCGCGGGAACAAGACATGGAACTGCCTCCCCCTCCTCCTACATCAGACAGAAGACCTTCAGGAGACTACTCAAGACCTGGCTCTTCGACCACTAGCTGCAGCCACACCCCCCAGCGCCTTGAGACCCTCGCGGGTGTGTAGTGCGCTTTATAAATTCTCGGATTGATTGATTGATTGATTGATTTACAATCCCCTTGTGCCTCTTTTACACAGCCATTGTGTCACTTTTGTGCCATGGTGTGTGGTATTAACAATGCGATGCATCTGGAGGGTGTATTACATTGTAAAGCGCTGCACCAGAATAGGGTTTCTTTTGCAGAAGGGGGTGCCGCAAGGCCTCCTAAAAGTGACTGAGTGAAATGTATAACATTTTATTCAGTGGCTTTTGAGCTTATGCTGCGTCAAAACCTTGCACATGCTTGAAGCAGGTGTAAGGATTGATACAGCATTGTGAGCATAGGGCCCCAAGAGAATTGCTGGAGATGTGTTATACTTGCAACCGACGTCAAGCAATAATTCATCCAAAAATTACTTTGCAATTTAGCTTTGTTCTTATTTTATAATAAGAATATGAAATATAATCTAAAAAATAAAATAAATATAAATATTTATATTAAAAATATAAGAAATTAGTATAAAAAGAAAGACATAATAATTAATACATTTATAAATTATCATTTACATAACCTATGAAATTCACTGAAAAAACCATAGGTTTCACACACGAAATAGTTAGGAATTAGCTTTTTGAAAAAACCATGCAAATTCATTTAAAAAACCAAAGGTTTCACACGTTATAGTTAGCTGAACATTTCTCTCATACAAAACCTTTGAAATTCCTCCGTTATAGTTAGCTCAGCTAACTATAACTTGCGCGCCCGCAATGCACTGCTGATGACGTCACATATTACATCACTCATGACATGGTCAGTGACATCACTCATGACATCACTGATGACATCTCAAATGACATCCCTGGACCTCATGGAGTCATAAATTACTACCACCTGTTAACAAATGCAGGTGGGCCTCAACCTTGCATGGACACAATAAGGACCAGTGGGTAACATCTTCAGATTCCGGCATGTGGAGAATGTGATCACAGCGTGTGCTATGTCCTGATTGGCTGATTGTTCCTAACTTCATGTGTCATCTAACTGTATGGTGTTTGTGAAAGTGCGCATCCCTTCGGCCATGTGTGTTTTACTGAGGCCAATATCCCCGGACTATTGTGGTGTCGCTGTCTATCTGTGGGATTGAACTGCGTTTTTCCTGTTATCATGTTTGTTCTGCTGGATATGTGCTATCCCACCTGTGATCTGTCAATCAGTTGCCTCAGGTCTAGGTTGCAAGTCCTGCTTGATCACGGATTTCTGACTCTGAATTGATGGAGAGGTCATATTGGGTGATTTTGACAACAGTGGTGCAATCTCATTTTTATATACACGTGTATCATTGCGTACATCAACATCGACTTTTCAATATTAACATATATATATATATTACCCAGTGGCTCAACAGTGCCATATCTTTGTAAATATAACTCTGTTCAGCTCTCTACGGTTCATGCAACACAGCACATTAACTGGTCTTGCTGTATTGCGTTATGTGAACTTTTATTAAATTGTTGTATTTGAGTATATTAGCGTAGGCAAATGGCTGCACCTTACATCTTAGGCAAAGAAGAGGTGAATTTGCAGGAGCATAATTGTAATGTTACATGTAGAAGCCATTCAGTAATGAAGCAAATAGTGTTTTTGGAAGTTAGAGATTTGGAATGCTGCAGTCAAGGTAACTCAAATTGCAAAGGCCTGTGGTAAGTACTGAAACCTTCATCACGCTTCATAGACTGATAGTTGTGAAACACTGTATTCTGAAATACGGATTTAATGATTCATTACTTGCCATGTTGCAATAAATAGTCAGGCTGTGTTGTTTATTACCTAACTTCATACCTTGTGAATACCCGTGAGATAGGACTTTTTTAAACATTAGGATCCTAATGGCACTGGGGCTTCCAGTGAGCTCAAATCAAACATTAAGATGGCCTTTTATTGACTATTGTTCTGCTCATCTTGGGTTTAAGTAGAGATCTGATGTACTAAAGATGTATGAGGGTAAAATGTTTTAGATATTTTCCCCTATATTCACTCAGCCATTACTTTATTATTCCTGCACCTGCTCTGATCAGCTGTCTATGCTGATGGCTTCCAATGGTCTGGCAGTAGACTGACTGATTCCAGGACCTATAAAGGCACATCATACAGCATTAGCTCACATGCAAACAATGTTTCTTTCTACAGTTTTACATCCTTAGAGTGATTAAGACATCAAAGTGTTGTCCCTTCTTTTTTCTTTGAATAGACCTCTCTTTACTTTTCATCCTCTGCATGCCTTGTCACTCTCATTACATAGTATTCTAAGGCATGTGCATGTTTGCCTTAATCTATATATTCCTATTTCTGCAAATTGCCAACACCTGATCTCAATGTTCAAAATATGTGCTTCTTTTAAAGTCATAATGTTCTACCTAGCAATATCTAATCTCATCTAGTTCATATACTAACTGTGGTGGCTAGCTCAGATTTGGGAAAGGAGGGCAGAGGGTGAGGTGGAGAGGGGGTGTGTAGATATAGTTAGGTCAGCCTATCCATAGTAAGTGTTTTTTAAATTTTGCTGATAACTTTGGTGCAGTTTGACAAATCGTCACAAAACTTTGCCAAAAGGGTGATCTGAAAAGTGAGGGCTGAGCTAAAAGGGTATGGGCCCAAATCGCTTTTTCCCTATGCAAAAATCACTTTGGAAAAATGAGATAACAATACCAAAAAGACTGCTGAACAGAATAACACCAATTTTGTCAGAAAGCTAGACCTTTACCCAGAAATCATGCTTTTGTTATTTGGTGTAAATTTGTTGAACATGTTTTGAGAACATAAGGTTAGAAAAATGTATATTTCTGTTGCTGAGAGACTGAAGGATCAAAAGATAATTATCAACAGAAATGCTGGGTGGCCATTTTAGGACTCAGGGGCTCAGTCCTCATTTCTGAAAAAAAACAAAAACAACAGTTACATGGGCAGGTTTGGATAATCTGACCCCCGGGCCTCGCAGAGGGTTCCAAGATGGACCTAACCTGGGGACAAAATTTAAAAATAAATGTGTTTAATGGTCCACTGGAGTAATGCGGGATCACACAAAAACATTTTACAGACAGAAAAGTGGTTTAGTCTCTCATAAAATATTCTGTACTGCAGAGAGGAGCACTCCATAATGGCCTAGGAGTACTTTGTCTGTGCATGTTTTCTCCCGTGTGATCCAAATACAAGGGGGATTGGACACAACAGCAATAGATTTAAGTGGTGAAGGGTGTTGCAGAGAATGAAGCAGTATTTATTTATTTATTTATTAGTCCCTCAGCAGTCCCTCCTTTTAGCAGTCCCTCTCCCCCAACAAAAAGTTTGTAAAAAACTTGCAATAAGGGGTATATTTATGGGATTAGTCATGCAGGGCAGCACAGGAAGTTACCTTTCTGAGCTGCCCAGCGCCACTGGGAAAAGGCAGGAATGAACAGTATTTATCCAATATGTTACATTACTGTCCTGCGCTGGCACTGTTTCAGCAGCCTAGCGCCAATGCAGGCACCCTTGCAACATGGTGCAAGGGTGCCTGAGTTATCGGCAGGATTGTTTTTGCACAGGAAGTGGATTTTTCCTGCACACAAACAATTCATAGAGGTGTTTTCCTCTTTTTGTGTGTGCTGCCATTAAAAGAGGAGAAACAAAGAGAAATAAAGAAATTTCTCCTTGTTATGCCTCAGTTGGACATGACCCGAGGACATCTTTCTAAAATGTTCTGAGCTGGAGCAGTATGTTCTTCAGTAGGAATGCAGAGATCCTTTGTGGTTAGTTCTATGGCTGCATTATGTGGCACGGAAAAAGATTCAAACACATGGTTATGGGTGTTTTGATAATGAATGCTTTATTGAAAATATTTTATGTACAGTGACAGTTAATGCACATTGCAATATGTGTAATTATATTAAACACATTGGATTGCGGCTATTGATTCAGTTGGTCTTAATGGCATGTGGTTGATTGACTAATGTGGTGAAAATAAATAGGAAAATAGCCGATAGGCCTGCCATATATATGTTTATGAGGTGACCCCTGTCAAAACCAGGTTTGCATTTATTGAATTGCAACTGTGTGTCACATACTGGGTGCTAAAAAGGTGCATGGAACCCCTTTCTTGATTGCCTGAGGAAAGAGAGTCTCTTCCCAGAAGCCACAGTTCCATGCTGCACAAAATAATACCTGTGTAAGTTGTCACTTGTCTCTTCATGAGGGTCCCACTGAGGAGGAAAAAACCCAAAATGGAAGTACATATCTGTGGCAATCTTACTCTTAATTGAAGATTAGATTTGAGGAAAGTAGCAAAATACCATCTCTTGACATCAGGAAGGAGAAATGAGCCAAGCAAGAACCTAGTCGAAGAAACCAAGGAGAAGATCAATATGCAGATTGTATTAATATGGTACAAGAATACTAACGAGAAGTGAAAAATAGCACACAAAGACAATGGAAAAAATGCATTAACTGTCCACCTTGTATATGATAAAACAGTACCTTACATCATATGAAAAGACAAAGCTTCACCTTAGACTGTGAAACATAAATTAGGCCCTATGGTTGATCCACGATCTTGGAATGGCTTGTTATACGACTTGTGCACAATCTTTCAGAAGGTCATGGCATTCAATTTGAGATCAAAAAGGCCCAACTTCAACACACTTCATTCCACATTGGATTACAAAACCCACAGTCGCCTCTCATGCCTGAACCTCCAGGCGAATCCCTGAACACTCCTCCGGGTGACTGTAAGCTTACATTTGAAAGAGTTGTCTTGGCAAATGGAGCGCTCAGAATTCACATGCAACACACCGTTGCATGCATTAAAGAAATCAGGGAGGAGTGGTTCTTCATTTATTGAATGTGTGCAACTGTTAGTAAGATCTGGACATGACTCCTGGCACAAATATGATGCTTTACAATAATCAGTTCATTAATGCTTTGAAGAAGTCATTTTTTGGGAGGATCAGCTAAAGTGACAACAGTCTGATGTGCTCCAGTATGTGTAGTCCTGGGGTGATTACTCAGAAAATAATCAACCCAAGATGCATCATCCATAAATTGGTGTGTATGTTCCTTGGCACTGAAAATACAGAGAATACTCCACATGGATTGCTAACCCACTAAGGATTAAAAACCAACTTTTAGGAACAGGGATGAACATAGCCATGCCTTTGTACCATTACAACTTCTAAATAATCATGTATTTAGCACTCATAAAATGTTTAATGTTGGCAGGCAGCTTGTTGTTATGAACCATATAAATAATGACTGCAATCCTGACCAAAGCCTCTGGGCTGGAGGACAAATCAGCATGACCACAAGGGGATCTGCTGCATGGCACTAGAACATTCCAATCATTGACACTGCCAATCACAACCAAAATAAGTCACATTCCAGCCCCCCTCCCCATGCCAACCACTGTTACTAACAAAGCACCTCACACCACCAGGGGACAAAAAAAGAAGAAGAGGACAAGAAAGCAGCCTGGTCAAGTCGGGCTGGGGAAGTCTTTATAAAATCAAGAAAATAATACAGCTTATAAAAATATGCAGAATTAACGTGTGTGCTTTAATGAAAAAAAATGTGTTTAAATGCAAAAATTGTAGTAGGCAAACATTTTTACTCATACTAGGCCTCATATGGTTTACGCAACAGTGCCTGACAAGCAAACATGAATAAAAGAATGCTTCCACCTTATTCCAAATTTTATTTCTTGACCTTCGCTTTGACATGTTTTCCATAATTAATAATTGTTGCATAAATGTTTTCATCTAATTCTGCAAAAAGTGTTACTTATACAATGTTAACTGCTAATCAATTAATATGTTTGTCATTTAGAAAAATAAATAGGAAAATGCCCTCATGGGAAAGATGTTTTGAACATGAAAATGAATTATAAGTAGACCAGATGAAACTGTTAGATGAGAAGAAATAGTTGTGACATTGAAAGCTGCTATGTAGAGTCATTGTATACCTGTGAGAAGACGAGGAGTGATCCTGTTCCCATGAACGCATCAAAAGATGATTGGCTGGCCAAAGAAAGAATAAATCAAAAGCTGCAATATTGATAAACCGTGGTGTCCATAATGGAGTGTGCTCCTAGAGTAGGTTAACAGACCCACTCACTCATTACTACCACAGACCCTTGTACTATTTTCCCTTTACTTGTTCCACATGACTCTGAGACTCTGCTATTTCTCCTAGGCCTCTCTTGAGAGAAGTCTGCTTTGAAAGATGATTGATTATTGACAATGTTTTGTGCTAAAGCTTTATGCTTGTACTCTCACTCTCTCAAACTAGAACTCTTTATGAGTTCTGATTGACAACTTGTATCCCCATTCCTAGTCTAGGGATTATTTCCTTTATGGAATGTGCTTAATGCTTTTATTGTGATTATTTGATTGACTAATATTGATAATTGATTCTGTTCATATTTGATGATTGAGATTAAAATAATTAACTTGTGACTTTTAATGAAGATGAATTACTAAGAGATTGGATTAATGAAACCATTTAACTCATAACAAACTCTCATTATTGACTGGAAAATAGATTAGTGATTGTGATTATAATTTTATGTTATGTACAGCTCTTGATCTTCTCTAAAATAATCAAAGATCCATACGCCAGAGACAGCGGGGATTAGCCCTGATGATTGGAAACTGAGATTTTATTTGAAATGAATTCCAGCAGGGCTAAATTGCACTGTCTGCTGTTTGAGGCAATAGAACAATTTGTTGTGTAGGTGTGGGTCTTTCCAGGCTGGGGCGACCTAGAGGCGAAGTAGGGGGAGTTCTTTTCAGCAGAATCAATGTCATGTTGTGGTGTTGGGTTCAAATCAGGCCTACATACTCTGTTAAACTCTCGAACTTTCTAGTATAGAAGTTGGCACGGACACTGGAAAAGGTAAAAGACAAGTTTATTAGGACCCCATGGGGTGGTGATACATTCCTACAGCACCCTTCGGTAATGTAAGAAGTAGCACACCGAACATTGGTGCGCGACCTCTTTTATACAGTTTATTAGCAATAAAAAGATAGGCGGTTACAAGTTACACATTTTAGGTACATATAAGGTCATTTTTGGAACACAGCCAACATGTGGGAGGAGTTTCAACAGCACTGGTCAGTTAGTGTGAACATTCCTAAAGAGTGACCAATTGGTGCGTAGTGCGCATGTGCGCTTGACCAGTACTAAAAATAGCCTGTTGCCGAGCAGACTAGTGACCATGGGTATCGAGAAAGGACAAAAGGGCACACTGACCACGAGGCAGCGTGTTCATAGGAAACGGAAGTCAGAGGGATTCAAAATGGCCCCCGTTCGTTTTGGTCAAGTTAACAGAAAAGAGCGTGTAGCTGTGCTAAACGCTAACTCAGGAGCTGCCAAAACACGACAGACGGCCCTTTTAGCGTTTAGCAAAAGCTACCTCATAGTGGACGTAGTCAGAATGTTCATCCTCAATGTTAATAGCCATTATTTTCAATACTTCATCATTGATCAGTTTCTCTTGCTTAACAATAGCTCGTTTGGACGGAATACAGGCTGTGATACATACAGAACATAATGTAGGGCCACATTGAATACATAGACAAAGAAAAAATAGTACTCCAATAAAAACACAGAGAATCGTTAATAATTTCCAACCCCAAGTACTAAGCAGGGTCCAGAACCAACCAGAAAAGGTCCATGTTCCATTATCTGGGTGGATCTCAGCAGCTATTTTATGTAATTTTGTAATCGAATCATATACAGAAGGTGAGTTATCTGGTACGTAAACGCAACAACTACTTCCGATGACGCGGCATGCTCCACCCCTATCAGCTAGTATCACATCTAGAACCATTCGATTCTGGAGCGCTACAATTCTGGTAATTTGTAATTCCTCAGTAATATTCCCTAAAGCAGAGGCAGTTTCATTAGCGACGGCTTCCACCACACGTGTAAGCCGCCTTATCTTCCTGCTATTCAGTGCAGCTCCTACGAATGAAAATAACCCCAAATTGAAATCTACATATTGTTGTAATGTGGTATCAGTCTGGTCTATTTCATCAAAATCTATTGTTCGTTTCACTCTATTCAATATGAAATCATGGTACAAAACATAATCATTGTGATACATGGGAGGAGCAATAAATACAGGTGGTAATACAAAAGCTATATAACACGTTCCTAACCATCCCAATGGTAGACGGTGGTATCCCTTATTTCCACAAATGAAATATGTGTTACGTGAAGCTACAAATGCAATTCCAGTTGGTGTATCAAAGGTAAGTGTAATATTACATTCACTGCGGCCTACAGGGATTGTACCTTTATTTCTAATACACAAATCTGCTTTTGTATCAATGACTGTTATTATATGCATGCTCGTCACATTTATAAGTCTTTGATTCGTATATACACGAGGTGTAGAAACATTGTCCGGACGGTACTCTTCCCATTCGAATTTAGTTCCTTCAGCGTGTGGATAGCCATCTTTATCGTTATAGCATATTTTATTCAACCGAAAAAGTAGTCCACCTTTCGTTGGCCATCGCAGAGTAAAAAGAAGAGTGTACCAAGCATGACAAGAACCATTATGAGAAAACGGGAGAGGAATGAGTGGTGTTCCTCCCTTCCTCTGATGTCCGGGCAACATTCCACATACCCAACAATTGGACGTGTTGGTCATATTATGAGTATGATGCAGAATCTTAATAAAGCTGTTGTTCAAATAAGTCTGCCTATGTCTTTCTTCGTGAAAAGGCAGAGTGAAATGAAAATGTTCAGATGGACTTGGAGTGGTGGGCAGCAAATGTTCTCGTACAGGAAACAACAGTTCTATAGTCCAGGCTAATACTGCGATCACCACTACGGTCAAGACAAACAAAACAGCACCAAGAATTCTCCCTTTTTGTGTCGAAGGAGATGCCATAGTTCACAAAACAATACTCTTCAAAAACAACACTAAGCGGGAAAAATAAAAACGATGGTTCTGAACCGAGGCTGCCGTTGATTTGTTCTCCGGGATTCAAGACGGGTGTCGCTACACTGGGCAGAACTGATCCCCCCCCCTTGATATTCCCGGCTTCCGTTTCACAAACCTCAGAGCGGTTACCAACCAGTTTCAAAAACACAAAAGGAATCTTATTTCCTGGGGCGTAGATTGTACTTCACTTTATCAGAAACAACGTGGTCCGGGAAGGCTCCCTCCAATTCATCAGGCGTGACAGCTGGGCTCTTTTCTGTATCCAAAATCTTTCTGTAGTCGGATAGCACCACAGGGCTCACCAGATCCGGAGAGACACGTCGGCAGTGCGTTGAATGTATCCACCGCTTCTTGTTGGTGACTCTCACAGCAGTTCGCGTAGCCAGCAGCACTTGCTCAGGGCCATGCCATCTCGGTTCCAAACTGCTGGATCGCTCAAAGACTTTGACCATCACGTGGTCCCCAGGGCGGAGATCGTGAGCCTCACCAGTGGAGTTATCAGGGAGCGCCTCTCGAACCTGTTGATGAATAGAAAGCAAATCATTTGTTAATCGTGCCAGATAATCGTTCATCATTATACAAGGCATATCATGTATCAAACGAGGTTTTGGAACTCCCCAAATATTCATAGGCCTTCCAAACACCACTTCGTAGGGTGTGAGGCCAGATCGAGAATGTGGCACTGATCGAATGGACAGCAATGCCAAAGGCAAAGCATCCGGCCATTTCAGAGATGTAGATGCCACTATCTTTGCTAACTTCAGCTTCAGAGTTGCATTGTACCGTTCTACTAAACCTGCTGATTGCGGATGAAAGACAGCATGGAATCGTTGTTTGATTCCCAATCCTTTCAGGACATATTCCACTACTTTTCCAATGAAATGAGGGCCATTATCACTCCACATAAGTTTACAAACACCATAGCGCGAGAAGTACTCCTTAAGTAACACCTTGGCTGTTGTCAATGCTGTATTGTCTTTCGTAGGGTAAGCCTCAATCCATTTGCTGAAGGCACACACCACTACTAGGACATACTTGAGATTATTACAGCGCTCCAGCTGGATGTAATCCATTTGTAGTACTTCGAATGGTGCAGTAGGTGGAACAAACCCACCTTTAGGAGTATGAGTCCCTTGTCCAGGATTGTGCTGCAAGCATATCAGACAGGTCTGCACTACTCTCTTAGCCGTGCTAGCAATGTCAGCATTTTCCCAAACTCGTGCAAGCAATTTAGTAATTGCGAGAGCTCCAATATGTGCCAGCCCGTGTGTCATTTGCACCATTGTTTGTAAATAGGCCATGGGTAGTTTCCATCTCTCCATATCTTTACTACGCCAGCAACCCTCATCATCCAATACTCCTTCAGTGGCCCATTTTATACGTTCTGCCTCAGATGCTGACTTCTGTATATCTAGTATTTCTTCTCTAGCATCATGCCACCGCTCAGCTTGTGACTTCACCACATACATGGGGAAATTATTTTGCAGCATAGCGGTCTCTCTTGCAATACGGTCTGCAAAAGCATTGCCTTGTCCTATTTTGTCCGTCACCTTTTTGTGTGCACTGCACTTGACTATTGCAACTTTCTCTGGGCATAACAGTGCATTAAGGAGATCGCGTACCAATTCTCCATGCATGATGTGTACTCCGTGTGAAGTCAGGAATCCTCGTTCCTTCCAAAGTAGGCCAAAATCATGCACTACTCCAAAAGCGTAACGACTATCCGTGTAAATGTTCACACATAGTCCAGCACTTAACTCACATGCCTTCGTTAAGGCTATCAACTCAGCCGCTTGAGCCGATTTTTGGGGTATCCGTGCTGCTTCTACCACAGTCTTAAGTGTCGTGATCGCATAAGCTGCGGAAGTCGTACCATCTGGTAACCTCACGCACGATCCATCAACCCACAGTTCCCCATCTACATCTGGAAATGGCGTATCCTGTAAGTCGATACGACCCTTTGTCTGTTCCTCAGTCAGAAAAACACAATCATGTTGTTCTTCCTTCTGGGTCTCAGCAACAGGGTCCGGCAATAAAGTAGCAGGATTTAGTGTTGCACATCGTTTTAGTGTGATGTGAGGCGCCAACAACGTTAGCTCATATCCTGTAAGTCGGGCACTGGTTAGATGCTGCGTTTTCGTTTGATTCAGTAACGCATCTACCGCATGGGGAACTAGCACCAACAATTTGTGTGACAAAACTATTCCCTCACTTTGTCGTATCGCAACTGCTGTTGCTGCAACTGCTCGAAAACATCCAGGCAATCCTCGAGCCACAGGGTCGAGTACCGCCGAGAAGTATGCACAAGGCCTCTGTTTGTCTCCGTGTGTCTGCACTAAGACTGACAATGCGCACCCATCCTTCTCGTGTACATATAATGTGAAAACCTTCGTGTAATCAGGTGTACCTAACACTGGTGCAGAACAAAGAGCTTGTCTCAATTGTTCAAAAGCATTCTGACATTCATCCGTCCATTCAATGGGAATCGGTGTATCTTTAGACAACAATGCTAACAATGGTTTAACAATATGCGAAAAACCCAATATCCATTGCCTACAAAAAGACGTCAAACCTATAAAGGCGCGAACATCCTTCTGAGTGCGAGGAACTGGAGTATCTAGAATTGCTTGAATTCGATCTGGTGTCAATGCACGGCCCTCCTTAGACAAAAGATGACCGAGGTAGGTCACCTTTGGTCTACAATATTGTAGCTTTTTCTTCGAAACTTTATGATTATGTTTGGCCAGGAAGGAAAGCAAGGAAAAGGTACTCTTCTCACATTGTTCTGGCGTGTCTGCAGCAAGTAAGATATCATCTACATATTGAATGAGAACCACTCCCTCCTGTAAGTCAAAGGAATCAAGCTGTCTTTTTAATGCCTGACTATAAATGCTAGGACTTTCAGTATAGCCTTGAGGAACTCGACAGAATCTGTACGATTTATTATTTAAAGTAAAGCCGAATAGATATCGACTGTCAGGATGTACAGGGATCGAAAAGAAGGCATTCTTCAAATCGATGACTGTAAAAGTAGTTGCCGTCGGTGGAACCAACGTAAGCAATGTGGTGATGTCAGACACCACTGGATACTGAGGCACTACTATCTTGTTTATTTCCCTCAAATCAATAATGAAACGGTAAACCTTAGCATCTGTATCTCTTTTAAGGATTGGTAAAATTGGGCTATTACAAACATTGTAGGGGACTTCCTCAACTACTCCTGCCGAAATTAAATCATCTACAATGTGTATCAAAGCAAGTTCACCTTCTCTGGAAATCTTATATTGTGGGACACGTGGCAGAGATACTCCCTCCTTTACAGTAATACGCACTGGAGGAATTATCATCTGCCCTACATCCGTATCGGAAGTGGCCCACAACGTTTTCGGTAAGGAGGCCAGAACTTCAGATTCATGGAGAAAACACACTCGCTCTAATTCCGGGTAATTCTCATTCAACACAACTCGCACTCCTTCTGGGGCACAGCGAATAGTAGCTCGAAAGTGTTTTAACATATCGAGTCCAATAATATTATCTGGTGTATTTGGAGACAACAAAAAGGGACAAGGGGCAGCAAATTTATCAACATGAAATGCAACTGGTTGAGACAATGGGCTAGAAGTAGGTGTTCCATCGAACCCTATTGCTGTAATTACCTCGCCAGACAGGGGAGCCCTTGGAACCAAGTATTTGGACAAAGCGCTACGAGTAGCTCCTGTATCGACCAGAAATTTATCAGTGGAACCCAGAACATGTGCTTCTATGTATGGACCCCTCTGATCAACTGGTACCTCAACCGATTCCACACCCCATCCTACGCAATCCTATGCATAATGCTCATCCCGTGGTTCAGCAGGACCACCCTCATTTATCTGATATTGATTGCGATTATCAAACGTATTATAATCTGACTGACCACGGCCCCTTGCTCCATGTCCTCCACGATCATTCGTGCCATAACCTCCTCTTGACCCTCCATAATAGTTCCTAGATCTCCCACTTCCTCGTCCCCTCAAATTACGCTGCTCTCGAAACACCGGACAGTCTGCAATCCAATGCCCAAACTGTTTGCAGTATGCACATTGATTCACAGAAATGTCAGAACGAGGGGGAGGAGCATTACTGTACGATCCTCGCCCCCCTCTATTGTTCCCTCTCGTAGCCTGAACCTGAGCTAACATTACCTTCGTTTTCAATTCCTTCGCCTTCTTTTCACTACTTTCTTTCGCCTCCAATTCCTGTCTTTCATAATATTGAGCCATAGTCAATAAAGAAGCAGGGGTTGCTGTGGTCCATGAACTTTCACTCGCTTTTAATCGTTTCGCAATCTCCGGTAGGAGATTAGCTACATACTTATCAACGAATAGATGCCTGCCAGTATCTTCTGTCAATAATTGACCACTGTAATCATGGAACGCTTCCTCGAAGCGAGAGAAAAAATCGGAAACTGATTCTTCCGCTTTCTGTTTACAAGAGGCTAATATAGTCCAATCAATCTTTTTAGCGGGAGCAAGAGTCTTTAGTTTTGTTAGTATGGCCCCTGGAAGGTCTAATATTAATTGACACGGCTTACATGCTGGTTCTCTATCTAAATCAGCCTGAACAAGATCTTTCCAAGTGGCCCCGAGAGTCGTGAGGTCATCAAACCTACGAATTACTCTCCACATATCAGGGGGCAATATCAACCCGAAAAATAGATCAATATCAACTAACGTCATGATACAAGAAGAAATTGCACTTTCAACATTTTCATAAAAAGCCGCAGGGTTTTTACGGGGATCAGGTAAAGCATTCTTAAGCGCCATGACATCTGCTCTATTCCAAGGTGTATAAACCCAATTATATACAAAATACCCTTTCGCGTCTTTGGATCTTTTATCATCATCTGTGCCATCCCCTTTATGAGGGACATATAAAGGCGCAGCTTCTCGCATAGGTCTAACATTAATCGCAGCGATCTTATCTGTTTCAAAAATAGGGCATTCTTTGGATATCCCCGTCGCTCCGGACGTAGACGAATTCTTCGACTTTTCCAACTCCCGTAGTCGTGTCGCCTCATTACGCAGTTCAATCAAACGCTTGAAGAAGTCGTCCGCATCTGAAAGAACAAAAAGACCTTTACGAAAATACTCACGACCCTTGGATATCTCCTTTGGTTCTAACTCGAGAGAATATTTTCTATACCGCTCAACAACTTCATCTCCAAAATGATCTAAAAAATACAGTCGTTCCTTATCAGGCCACTGTTCCATTTGTTCAGTAACGTCAGAAACAGTAACAGTATTAATATTTAGTTTTCGTGCAAATGAACGTAATTCCGCAGCTCGTTCCGCATGTAACCTGGTACGCTGTGTTCGATCACTATCCTCGTCTGATCCCTCGCTCGGAGCCGTTGGTGCGACGTACGGGGGCGGACAACGATCTAGTAATGAAAAATCATCCGTTTCATTAGTAAGGACTGGATAGAGAGGACGCCTGATAGGGAATTGACCATTAACCTGTAAATTGCGTTCTCGTCTCTCCCTCTCTTTCTTTTCCTGTAATTCCTTCTCCTGTAGCTGTAAAGCTTTGTCATGTGTAGCCTTCCGCTGCACTTTCTCCGCCAAGGCTTCCTCACGCTTCGCTCGTTCACGCACCTCTTTCTCCCACATGCGCACACAATCAAACATATCCTGCCTAGACCTTCGCTGAAACAAACACTGTTCCACATACTGTACCTTTCGAAGGTCAAACGACCCATATAGTGGCCACTGTAATTCACGATCAGTTTTAGTATACTTATGCCATAATGTACTATACATTATTGGTGGAATACCGAATTTGACATACATTTCACGATTTGGAGTCCCCTCTGGGGGAGCCGGCTGTTTTGCACTTAATCGATAATTGGTACCATTTTCAGAACAGCACATCCTACGGAGTGTACTAAAAACAGGCATGTTTCAAAAAGTACCACGAAAACGCGATACTACAAAAATGCCACCTAACACGGTGCACTGTTCAAATCAAATAAATCAGAGAAATATCCCTACATGCCTGCCTATGTGAGGTGCACTTCACATATTCAAATTCAAATTCAAAGATTCAAAACGTTAGCTAACAAATTCAAATTCAAATTCAAAGTTTCAAAGAGCCACAGTAAGTGTCAGTAGACTACCTCACCAATCAAAAGCTTACCAATTTTTTTTTCAAACGTCCAAAGTCCAACTGCCAAGTTCTGTGGTCAAATCAGCCAAAACGGCACATCACGACAATCCAAGATCAGAATCTCAGTCGAAGACCGGCGCCACCTGGAAGGTCAGATCGGAAGGACGGGAAAACACACCGTGGGTGCCGAGACTCGGGTCACTCAGTGGCAGCGTACGCGTCCATGGCGAGTTTCCTGACCTTCGTCACGACCTCTCCTTCGGGCATCCGAGTCGCCGATGAGTCCCTTCGTGGTCGCCAATTGTGGTGTTGGGTTCAAATCAGGCCTACATACTCTGTTAAACTCTCGAACTTTCTAGTATAGAAGTTGGCACGGACACTGGAAAAGGTAAAAGACAAGTTTATTAGGACCCCATGGGGTGGTGATACATTCCTACAGCACCCTTCGGTAATGTAAGAAGTAGCACACCGAACATTGGTGCGCGACCTCTTTTATACAGTTTATTAGCAATAAAAAGATAGGCGGTTACAAGTTACACATTTTAGGTACATATAAGGTCATTTTTGGAACACAGCCAACATGTGGGAGGAGTTTCAACAGCACTGGTCAGTTAGTGTGAACATTCCTAAAGAGTGACCAATTGGTGCGTAGTGCACATGTGCGCTTGACCAGTACTAAAAATAGCCTGTTGCCGAGCAGACTAGTGACCATGGGTATCGAGAAAGGACAAAAGGGCACACTGACCACGAGGCAGCGTGTTCATAGGAAACGGAAGTCAGAGGGATTCAAAATGGCCCCCGTTCGTTTTGGTCAAGTTAACAGAAAAGAGCGTGTAGCTGTGCTAAACGCTAACTCAGGAGCTGCCAAAACACGACAATGTGGTGCATTATAGGTGGACTCAATTCAGTGATGTATGATGTATGTATTGGCATGATAAAGTGTAATCAAAGTAATGAAGATAATCGGTAAGTAGTCAGTGTATCGTTCTAGTTTAGCAATTACTTATGCCTTCTCATGGTGTACACTTAGCTAATCATGACACAAAATATGTAAAAACTGCTATGTTGTCTTTTTTTAATACAATTATGAAAATCAATATCATTGATATGAAAAGAAAAGCCATTCAGCATTGCCACTGTACTAGTTTGACCCACAAACGTATAGTAAGTCCACACATTTTTAATCCCTCTAAGTTTTATGTAATTAGGAATTAGGATTACGTTTTTCTGATAGTTTTTTTATTTTTTAGGATTTTACAGTATTTTCAAACAACTTGTAGTGAATAAGTTTGTGCATTTTTAACTTTTATGGGTCCAATTTTTAAAGTGTTTGGTGTAGGAACGTCACTCGTAGTCCTGCAAATGGTCAATCACAGATCTTGATTCACAGAAGGGGAAGAGATTCACTCAAATTAAAACATGTTTTCCATGTGAACTAAAACATGGGAAATAATCATGTTCATTTGCACAGTTAGCCTAGCATTATGCTTGCAGAATGTCCTGCCTGCAAAAACATAGCTGTTGAATTAGGTTTCACAGGCAAATTTCCTGAAAAAGTCAAAAGTCACCATTTTGAGAGGAGTTCAGGGATCAGTGTCTCTTTATTGAACGGCTAGTGATTAGAAAAAGCTTCACAAATCCATGGACTCTACTTCACATATGCCAACATTCTTCTTTGGCAAGAATTGGCCCGTAAATTAATTACACCCTAGTCATCAATTTTCACTTGATGCCTCATTTAAGGCATTTTGGCATAGGCCAGCAGAGCCAGGCACCCTGCTGCACTGCTCTACGCCAAAGTTGAAGGGCATGAATGCACTATATTTAAGCAATAAGGTTAATTCTTGTCCTTTCTGCTGCATGGGTGCCACTTTGCATAGCACCAACGTAGGCTCCCTTGCACCATGGTGCAACGGTGCCTCCATTGCAGGCAGGAATGTTTTTGTGCAGGAAGGGGCACCTTACTGCACACAAAACAATCCTACAATGTATTTTCCTCTGCAGCACACATGGAAAGAGTAAAAAACAAGGAGAAATTAACATATTTTGGCTTGTTATGCCTCGGGAGGCGTGCTGATTTGATGCTACCCAAGGTTTACATTACTTTACATATCTGAGCCAGTGTCAGATTTCATGGATGTTGCATGGGAAAACCCACAGCAACGCCCATGAAACGCCTCCAAGGTGCAGTTTAAGGTGAAGTACTGATTTGCACTGCATCACCTTACTCACGATTTATGTGGCCACTCAAAGCCATGCATAGGAGCTTGCTGTGGCTTCATAAATATTTATGAGAGCCCTACGTCATGCAAGCACCCCTTTACATGGTGCAAAAGTGATGCAAGGCTCTCATAAATAAGCCCCCTTTTGTTGTCAAGGAAAATTCCCTTATTGCTTAGGTTTCATGTTTGAGTTCCGTAAGCAAGCACACCTACAAATG
Organism: Lissotriton helveticus; assembly: GCF_964261635.1. Taxonomy (NCBI): domain Eukaryota; kingdom Metazoa; phylum Chordata; class Amphibia; order Caudata; family Salamandridae; genus Lissotriton; species Lissotriton helveticus. Next base: position 853,535,479 of record NC_136063.1, read on the forward strand.
AATTTGTTAATATTCAATTGTTCCTAAAGAAGTGAACATCAATGATATGTTTTGAAATGCAAACAGCTAATGAAGTTGTTTTTGTTCCATTTATTGTTATGAAGTGCTCCTTTACAACAAAATTCATAAGGTAATAGGTGATCTTAGAAACATGCAGATGACTGATCATGTGCAAAACAATATTCAAAGTTAATCTCTTACATCTTAGTGGAAAACATGGCTCCAATCAATGACTGCCCCATCTGTGATTCTTTACTAATGCTGTTCACATTGTTATACACATTCTTTGTTTGAGAGCTTTATATCTCCCAACAGAGAATCTTGCTGCTTTAGGAAAATGATGGCACATCTTAAGATGGTAAACAGCTAAAGACATTCATTTCAAAAACATAATTATCACTCAGACTAAATTAACATATCTTATCAACAATATTCAAGATACCTGTTAGTACACAGCAAATAACTCTTACTTTGACTGCGTGGGCTGTAAGAAACTCAAAAAATGACAGTTGTCAGATTATTAGCAATTCTTTTTCATAACATTGTACTTCCCTCCAATTTTCCTTCAGCAGGAACATATCCCTGCCAAGGCTTTATGTCTAGATTTGTTCCTCTTGTTTTTCTGAGCATGAAAGTACAAAACATATATGGGGTTTCCCAGGGGCATGGGGAGCCCACAGACAGGAAACGGGTTGCTGCACATTTGCAAAACTTGGAAAGCAAATGTATGGGAAAAGTTGGTTTAGGCTTCCCCTATTTGGTTGCAGGCTTCACTCCTGGGCTGTATAAAACCTAACCACAACCATAGATTTTTAACATCTATACATTCTAAGGTTGCTATATATGGGTGTCAGACTTCCCTCAACCTGATTAGCAGAGGTACATAGCCTGAGAACATGGCTGACATAACTTGATCCCCCAAGCTCCTGGCCATCCCAAGATACACATCCTTTAAATCCTACATTATCCTGCTGCATTCTGGTCTTCCAAACATGCCAGGACTTGCTGTGACCTACTGCTGCACTGAGGTCATCTGCAGCCCTCTCTACTCTTGTGGGCTGGAGGCACAGCCCGTCTGGGCCTGGGCCCACATGGTGCTGTGGCCTGTTGTAAGGAAGCACTACCTGCAGCTGCTGCTTGTTGGACAGGGTTCCCCTGAACACCTGGTCCTCCTGTCCACCTCTAGTCCCATGAGCGCTGCAATGCTCTGGCTCACCTGCAGCTGACTTGTGCCCCTCCTCGCTTGGCTGTAGCATGGTGGGCTGGAGTAGATGCCGGAGCCGGAAGACCCCTTGCTGGAGCTGAGCAGCAGCCCATCACGTCTTGGTTGCCCTTGGTGCCCCATATCTCAGTGCTCCTGCTATGGGTACCCTGGAAGGAGCTCCTGCCCCCTGACATTGGGGACACCTGCCACCATACGGTGCCCCCCCTTGAAGGTGAAGTTGCTGAGGCCTGCAACCTTAGGATTATGCAATTGATGCCACACCGCGGCCTGTGAGGCATGGCAAAGCAGTCCCTTGTTCCATTTCTGCATGAGCCCCACAGCCTAACTGGATTGTCTGCAGTCCCTTGCCGGCCACCCTGATGGATATGCCAGTACCAATGGTCCAGGGTGCACCCATATATTGATTGACCCGCACCCTGCAGAGCTCCCGACTGCCGAAGTCCCTGGCAATAATCACTACTCTGATAGTAGGCCTGTTGTTGCGAATCTACAGCAAAACTGGGTGAGGAGAGCCTGGGAGGAGGGGTACCCCATCCAGCTTGTCTTTTTCCCAGATGGATACCTGATCCTGCCTGGGGAGAGACTGCCTGGTCTGACTGTAGAGAGATGGGGAGGCATCTGTTCTGATCTTTAGAACTTTGGGTCTACACTGTTGCTTCGGGGAGCTTCTTGAGGGTCCCTTCCTCGACGGCTGTGCCCCCCACTTTATGCGCTTGGGGGAGAACAACATGACAGAATAGCCTGGGCCCTCTGCTGGAACTGGACAATGCACAGCCCGCCTGCTGGGGCTCTGGGTGCTCGCGATGCAGGTACGCATGTTAGATCAGAGGACGAGTCCTTTCGGCTCACTTCTGTGGCTGTTCAGGGGCTGTGCTTCTTGACCCCCCCCTCAAGATACACAGTTGCGATAGTGGCTGGTTTTGAAGGCTGCAATGGGGAACCTTGCTTCGGGCACCCACCAATCCCACTGATGACACCATGGCCAAGGAGAAGGCAGCCAGTGCTCATGCTTCAAATTCCATTACTCACTATACTATGCTGTGCCAGCCCACCCAAAGGATATTGAGTTACATGGGTGCCTCGGATACTGGAGATCTTCCAGAGGTGGGCGCTGAGCGTTCTAGGGCAGAGTTATTGGCCACTCCTTCGCACATACCTGAGAAAGTGGCAGACAAGGTCACAACTGCAGAAACCATCATCACAGAACTACAGGGGAGGTGTCTGTCCTGAAGCGAGAGATGGTCCAGATCACAATAGTGACCATGAAGCTTGTGAGCTGAACGGATGACGATTAGGGCCGCTCCCACTGGAGCAACATCCGAGTTTTTGGATTCCCTGAGAGGCCGGAGGGGATACCCACGGAGAAATTCCTGAAAGACTCGAACGCACTCAAGTGCACTGTGCTGAAACACCAAGGCCTGTCAGAACCCTTTGTTATAGAGAGGGTGCATAGGTCCATGGTGCCATCCCCATAGCCGGGGTCCCCCCTAGGGCCATCATTGCTAAAATTCTTAATTATCAAGACAGGGACTGCATCCTTTGCACTCAGTCACCCTCTTCAGTTGCAGCACCATTGCCATGTACCCACATTACAAGAAGCAAGTCCAGGAACAATGCATTACACTCCCTGCATCTGCGATATTGTTTCTGTATCCAGTGAGACTGAAAGCCTCCTTCTTGATAATCCAGTGCGAGTGGTTAGAACTTAAGGATCACGCCCCAGTACTTCACTCTAGAGGAAGCCAACGGTAATCCTGGGGTCTGCCACCACAGAAATTCCTGCCAATCTGGTAGAGAGAGCCCAAACTCATCTTCCATGGTATCCTGGAGGCTGATGATCAGATAGGATGGAACCATGCATCTGAACACTGTGAACTTACCGGAAATGGCGGGTTGCTGCCTTGCAGCTGCCTCTGAATGGTGCTGGCTCCATTGCCCCAAGCCCCATAACAGACATTGTACCTGACACTTTGGCCACCCTGGAGGTGGGAGGAGGAAGTAGCTGAATGCCGATGATCATGGTATCTATTAGTTGAGGGTTTGCATGGGAGCCAGCTGAATGTCTGCTGGGTGGACATGGGTATAGTCTTGTGTGCTAGGAGCCCGACTATATCTGCTGCGGCTGCTTCAATAGAGTGGATAGGATAACTGAGAAATCTGGGTCATTAGGACCCTATTGAGGCAGTCACAGCTGCCTGCAGTCGTTGTACTCGGCTTTGTCTGGCATTGTCGCTACCTTTAGAAGACAACCCTTGAGAGGTTAGTGAATGCGACTGGTAGGGTGGGAGATTTGCTGCTTGAGATAGGCTTGGAACTTGTGCTTGCTCTGGCACATGCAATTGGTGGACTTTAGTAGTCCAATGATTGTTCTACTTTTGCCCTTTGCTGGTGGGTTTAGTTTGTTATGTTCGCTTGTTTTTATTGTTCAACAGCAGCTAGAAAAGGCAGGGGCTTAGCGAGAGAGGGGAGGGACCCATCTGCGTTTCTAGATGATGATGCAGGGTGACTTCAGGATGCTAACCTGTCAGGGGATTAGGCAAGTACGGCAAAAGGTATAGATTACTCACCTTCCGTAAACTCCATAAAATTGATGTAGAGAGACAGATATTCCATTCCTCCAACTCAACTTATGCTAGGGTTATGTTGATGTGGGTAGCTCCTGGGGTCCCATTCTACCTTAGTTAATTGGAGGCTGATGAGGCCATCCGGTATGTCCTGCTATAGGGGAACCAGACGGCCTGGCCCTGACCATGCTGAATACATATGCCCCTAATACCGATGACCCAGGATACTTTCACATCATGCAGGACCTGCTGACACAGGGCCTTGACTCACCTTTTTGTGGCTGGGTGATTCTTATTGTGTATTTGACTTCAATCTGGACAGGTCATCTCTGAAAGTGGGCACAAAACCTAATATGACGACTGCACTCCAAGGAGTTATATGTAACATTGGATTGCAGGATGTATGGTGGTTGAAGAACCCCATACAACATGTTTATACTTGTCACTCATTAACGCAAATTACAAAAAGCAGGCTGGACAGGGTATTGGTAGCTGGGTTCCCACGTCTGGAGGATGTCGAATGTCAACTCTTAGTGCGTTTTCTATCTGATCACTCTCAGCTGTAGGATGGCGTGGGGGGGGGCACAACACAGAGCCAGAGGTCATGGACGATACAGGTGGACATCCTTAAGTACCTGGAGGGGCGTGAGGTCTTGTCTCATTCACTCACCGGTTATATGGAGTCAAATTGGGGGCTCTACAACACTTAGATCCACCGTATAGGAGGCCCTTAAAGCAGTTTTGAGGGGCACTTGCATGGGTTTCACAAGCGGGGTGTACTGCCAACCGCAGGCAGAGCTCCTTCAGGAGAAGAGTGAATTGCCACAGGTGCAGACAGATGCACCGTCCTGGTCTGAGTCATGTAGGAGGGAACACTCAGTCCGCCGTTAAATAGAGGTCGTATGGGACTGGCTATATAAATATACGGTAAAACACTACTGACAGAGGCTGCATTGGGAGAGCAACAAATCTTGACCCCCTGTTCCTTAAGAGTTGCAGGCCTATTTCTCTTCTACTGTACCCAGTGAAGATCATAGAGCGCCTGGTAAGCAGGGCACTCTCAAAGTTTTTAGAGACTAACAATAAACTGGAGGATGCACAATTCGGCTTCGCCCAGGACACGGGACGGAGACCGATTTGGTAACGCAGGCAGTGGCTCTCTCCCCCCATCAATAAGCCTTTGTTGATATTAAACATGGGTGCCTCAGGGGTTGGCGATCAGCCCTATAATATTTAATGCTTATATGAGTCCGCTGATGGAAATCATAAAGTCATACAATGTTAGCTTTGTTAACTATGCTGATGACACGCAGTTGATTGTGTCACTAGAAGGGGACCATGCCGCCTCCTTAGGAAATTTTCATGCCTGTATACAAGCAACAGTAAAATGGCTAAGAAACAACTCCTTGCAATTTAATAGTGAAAAAACTGAGATTTTACACTGTGGAGTTGAGAGAGTGACCCCTACCCTCCCTAACGACTTCTGGCCTATCACAAAGGATGTACCTCTGGTACCTGTTGGGATGGTAGGAAACCTGGGAGTCTCCTTAAATGACAAAATTTAACTTAGAGTCTCAAGTTAATACAATTGTGGGGAGTAGTTTCTCACTTATTAGAGCTCTGAGGAAGATCCTTTGGTTACTACTTAGTGGTAAGGGTCGTTATCCTGAGCCATTTCGACTACGGCAATGCTCTGCTACTGGAGTTTCCCAGGTATTTGATTGGGAGGCTACAAAGAATCCAGACTGTGGCGGCTAAGCTTGCCCTAATGAGATCACAGCGATCTTCAGCTTCCCAGGCCTTGGCGGAGCTGCACTGGCTCCTGGTCCAGAAGAGGATACAATTTAAGTCACTCTGCATTGTTCATAAAGCACCGCATGGGCTTGGCCCAAAAATGCTGCAGAGCAAGTTTAGATGGTATGTTCCTACCCGTACTCTCTGCTCTTCTTTGGCTAACCTGGTAGAAATACCAAGGATTAAAAGAGAAAATTCAGGAGTAAAGCTTTCAGTATTGCAGTTGCTAGGCTATGGAATGGTCTGCCTACCAAACTGAGACAGGTGCAGGATTTGCTGCTGTTTCGTAAGAGAATTAAAACCTGGCTCTTTCCAAGAGGTTAAGCAGGTCAATCGTGCATGTTTTTTGCAGCTGATATGACAGTAGTGTTTATGTATCCTAGTGCCAGGATGCCGGTAGTGTTACAGTGCGCTTTATAAGTAAGAATAACAATAACGAGCCTGGCAGACTCTTGGCCTAGATCCCTTGCAGGGATAATGCCCCTCCACTCGTGGTGCACATGACACACCCAGGGGACCATGGTTACCTTGAGCCCAGATATAACTTACACCTTCAAACACCATCTACAGCCTGTGTACACTGCAGACCCAGGCATCGAGAAACAACTCTACACTTTGTCTTTGGAGGATCTGAACATTCCCAGGCTTAGACCACTGGTGGCAGAAGCCCTAGATGCCCCCCTAGGCTTAGAGGCACCCAAGTTGGCACTACACACTCTCCCGCTGTAGAAGACTCCGGGAGGTGACGGCTTTCTAGTTGAATATTATCAGGCATTCTCTGAGACGCTAACAGAGAATCTCCTAGAGGTATACCGGTAGGCATGCCTCTAGGATGCATGCCTACCACCATCCATGAGAGAGGGGAAGGACTGAATGCTCCTCAAATAGGGTGAAGACAAGACTGACCTGGCGGCATAAAGCCCCTTCACAGTCACAATGATGAACTTGGACATTAAGATACTCTGTAAAATGCGTGCTACTTGACTGACAGCTCATACAACCCACTTGGAAGATGAAGACCAGAGTGGCTTTATAGCAGGACATAACACTGGAATGAATCTGAGACGATTGTCCCATGTGCTTCATGAGGTACAGGGCTGTGACAAGAAGATAGCGCTGGTCCAAGGATTGCAGAAGGCTTGGAGAAGGCCTTTGACTGGCACTGGGTACTGGGGCTACCTGCTTGAGGTGTTGTGCACCATGGGATTTGGTCCCCAGTTCCGAGAGTGGGTTTACCTGCTCTACACTGAGCCGAGAGCTAGGGTGCGACTTTGGCGAAATTGTTCTGAGGCATTGACTTTAGGGCATGGCATTGAACAGTGTCGCCCACTCTGACTGCTCCTGCTTGCGCTCAAAATTTAACCCTTGGCAATATGGGAGTGCCCGGAGCTGCTGGATTGGGGCATACGATCAGGAGAAATCCGATATATTATCTTGCATATGACGCACTGTTTTACCTGTCTTCCCCCTGTGTTGCTGTGCTGATAATTCTTCAGCTGTTGGACAGTTTTTGTAATCTTTCCGAGCTTCTGCTGAACTATAACAAGTCTCTGTTTTTCCCACTCGCTTCGCTGGTCGGGACTCAACTGGAGCAATTGCGAATATGGGCCTGCGTTGGGAGATGTCTCAGTTCAGGTACGTGGGAATAAAAATGGAACCTACCAGGATATTGCAACTTTGCTTTACTGCCGATAAGGTTGTGGAAGGACTAAAGTCCTTTGTTCTGTTTTGGAACACATTACCCCTCTGACTGATGGGCAACTGGCCATCACCAATATGGTTCTACTTCCGATGTGCCTGTACCTGTTACTGAATTATCTTTGTTCCCTTCCGATGAGAGTCTTTTGACATGTGTCATTCTCCTTAGATGCCTACTGTGGGTGGGTAGACGTAGCAGAGTGGCCCTGTCAACTTTGATGAGGACATATGAGGATTGGAGACTTACACTACTACGCTCCTCAATTGCAACATTGGCTGGATCCTACCGACAAATGGTAAAAAGCCTATTGTATGGAAGGGTTGCAGTGGAGCATGTGCCTGAGTTCCTGATGGAAGGTGTGGGCCCCCCTCACGATGTCCCACACATAATTACATTTACGGCCAAAATCTGGCAACGATTTGCCAGCACAGTGCTAATTGGGCCTATTCCACTACAAACTCCTAATCTGGATATTGAAACCTGTCAGACAGATGATGGGTATCATATCCTTCCAGGCTTGGTGAATGTGCAAATGTGCTCATCTTGGGTATCTGTACACCAGAGAGACCTTCATATTACTTGAGGATGCCTGTCTTACATTTACACTTGACCCTGGGCATTTTTTACACCATGCCGGTTTGGCAGCCATAGCTAGGGTGATCTGACCCACTTTCCCACTCCACCCAGCCCCACATACACTCTTGGCATACTCTTGTCCTATGTTTCAGGTCCCTACTTGATCATGCTATTATATAAAGTGATGCAAATTGATGCTGTGCCCCCCCCCGTGGTCATAGGCAGTATGGGACTCAGACCTGGATGTACCTTTGAGTAATTGGAACGTGACTCGAGCCAGCAACCTCACACACACTGTTTCCTGTAATACCCACTTTTATCTGGTTCATTACAATTTCCTGCACAGGACCTACCTTACCTCTCCTCCCAACCGGACACTTGTCCCCAATGTGGTGAAGGTGTGGTAGGCATTTTACATTTAGCATGGCAGCGCTGGGAGGTGCAATGTTTTTGATACCGGATGGTTTTTGACTTAAAGAGGACTGTGCGCCTGTACCTTGAACTCCCACCACAGAGCTGCCTATGGGCAATATTAAATGTCCAGAGGCAGGAAGATGGCGTGCAAAGTTCCGCAACTGGAACTAGTTCTGGCCAGACGCAGGGTTGTTATCACCTGGATGTGTTAAAGGTCACCTGTACGTGACTGCAGGCATAGTAATATACAGGAATGGGCATTGGCTGAAGAATCTCACAAAAAGCTCAGTAGGCAAGATGATAAGGTTGTTGAGTAACTCATAGTCTGGAGGGACTTTTGCGACACACTTTAAGATCCCGAGGCCACTATGTCCTCCTGAGATAGAGATAGCACAGCTGAAGCTGGGAATGATGGAACACATGTGAATGCTCAAGTGCACTCCCCTTAGTGGTTTGGAACATATTGATGTGCCTAAGCGTGAAAAGATACTATTTACCAGATGGAGTGTCGGATTTATGTAAGGGATGCTTGTTGTATTTGATGTATTTTCCCATAATTTGCCCACTTATCCATGTGTCTGATATTTCGGATCACTGACATAATATCGAGGGACATAATATAGACTATCAAAAATATCGGCGACAAAATATCGACAGACAGAATATCGATTTTCTATCGACAAACAGGTAAGTACAAAAATATCGAGTAAAAAATATCGTTTACAAAAATATAGTTTATAAAAATATTGACTTTATTAAAAACAATGTTAAATTAAATTAATATTAAAAATTAATTACTAATATATACTTAGAAATACTTAAATTAGCTTATAATAGTTAAATAATTAATGAAAGTTATAAAAAAAATTACAATCATATTTGTTAAAACATATATATATAGTAACATAATATAATTAAATAATATCCAATATTATTACCGTAGGATAGCAGAAGTGTAAAAATGACTATTCCTACTCCAGAGGGTGCAACAGTAGGGAAAGCGTTGGATAGCGTAGGGGTAAAAATTACTATTCCCACTCCAGTGGGTGCAACAGTAGAGAAAGCGTTGGATAGCGTAGAGTTAAAAAATACTATTCCCACTCCAGTGGGTGCAACAGTAGGGAAAGCGTTAGATAGCGTAGGAGTAAAAATTACTATTCCCACTCCAGACAGTGCAACAGTAGGGAAAGCATTGGATAGCGTAGGGGTAAAAATTACTATTCCCACTCCAGTAAATGCAACAGTAGAGAAAGCGTTGGATAGCGTAGGGGTAAAAATTACTATTCCCACTCCAGTGGGTGCAACAGTAGGGAAAGCGTTGGATAGCGTAGGGGGGGGGAATTACTATTCCAACTCCAAAGAGTGCAACAGTAGGGAAAGCGTTGGATAGCGTAGGGGTAAAAATTACTTTTCCCACTCCAAAGAGTGCAACAGTAGGGAAAGCGTTGGATAGCGTAGGAGTAAAAATTACTATTTCCACTCCAAAGAGTGCAACAGTAGGGAAAGTAAATACTTCTTATATTATTTAAAAACAGTATAAATTAATATCTATAACAAATTAATTAAAAGTAATTACCAATTTAATATAATATAATAATTAATCAATCAAAATTACAAATTACAAATAATTTTTACTATTAGTTACCTATTCAAAATAATTACACATTAACAATTATTTAATTAACAATTACAAATTAATTAACAATTAATTCAAATTAAAAACAATTAAATACATTGAATTATTTAATTAATTATGAATAAATTACTTCCCACCCTATTCCCCTATAAACTCACAACCGGATACAGAAAATAAATTAGTAAAATTAACATAATTAGCAATTAATCAATTAAAATAAATTAATTGGCAATTAAAATTTAATTAATTACCCATAAAAAATTAATTAACAATTAATTCTAAAAAAATACCAATAAATATTTTTACATATTTAATTAATTATAAATAAATTACTTCCCACCCAATTCCCCTATAAACCCACAACCCGCTACAGAAAATAAATTAGTAAAATTAACATAATTAGCAATTAATCAATTAATTGCCAATTAAAATGTAATTAATTACCAAATATAAATTAATTAACAATTAATAAAAAATGAATACCAATATATCAATTTACATATTTAATTAATTATAATTAAATTACTTCCCACCCTATTCCCCTATAAACCCACAACCTGCTACAGAATTAAATTACGCAAAAATTCAAAAAAACAAAATTCATTAATTAAAATTAATTATAACATAAATACACACTTTTCACACATATAATAACATAACAAACACTATAAAAAATTCGATATTATTAAAAATTCAATAATTTTAATAACCTGTATTATATACTTCGATATTTTAACTTTCTATATTTTTTACATTCAATATTACATTACTTACCTTCAAAACGATATTTTTGATGTCTATATTCTGTCCATTCGATATTTTGTCCAGCCTATATTGTGTACTCGATATTATGGCCATTCGATATTTTGTAGTCGATATTATGACTGTTTACCGATATTTCAGCGACTGCTGTCTGTGTATTTCATACAAAACTGAAATAAAGGTTATTTAAAAAAAAATGTTTGGCTGGCCATAAGATGACACTGAACATCATACTTTCCAGATTTTTAGCATTGTGTTTCCAAAACATAGTAAATCCCTTGTCGCCATGATGTAACAACATATTTATACTAACACTTGACCCACAACCTTGTTCCTCTAAGTATTCTAAATTTGGGGTATAAGGCATGTATGGGACTTCTATTGGTTAAGGCAAAAAACCTGGGTGCGGTGCATTTAGGAAATTTGGAATGCAACTGAACGTGAAATGTCATTTTAGACTATCTGTTATTAGTAACAGGGATGTATCAAAATATAGCAGAACTGTGTATTTTTAACTCCAAAACATCCTGGTGTTTGTATCACTCGGGCCAGATCTCCACCTTGTTTGTCTGGCTGAGAGATTGTTCTCAACATAATTGCTCTGAATAATTAACACTTAATTCTGGGATTATATCAAAAGTTTAAAGCGAACCAGCACAACGTGTTGTATTGCCATTTACCCAGCCCAAAACTTGCCTTATGCAGGAATGTTACTGAAAGTAATGCAGAGTCAATCAATCAAACAGTCTGGGTTTTGCAGAGCGTGACTAATCACCAATGCGTTTATCTAGGTGCTGTGATTCTTCTGCAATCAGTCGAAGAGCCAGGTCTTGAGTCCCTTTCTGAATTCCATGAGAGAGGTTGCCATTCTGAGGAAGAGGAGATTGCTGTTCCAGCATTTGGTGGCAAGGTAGGAGAAGGAACATCCTCCGGTAGCTGTGGAGAATGTGATTGAGGGTAAGGCAGAGAGCAGGTGTCTGAAGGGTTGGTGGTAGTTCAGGCGGTGGTTGATGTATGCTGGTCCTTGGTTGCAGAGTGCCTTGTAGGTATGTCAGCATCTTGAACTTGCATGTTTTCTGGACGGGGAGCCAATGGAGGTTCCTGGGGTGGGAAGTGAAGTGGGTCTGTTTTGGGAGGTTGGATATGAGTCTGACAGCTGAGTTCTGAATCATCTGGAGTCTCTTCAGGTCCCGGGCAGTGATTCCTGCATAGAGTGCATTCCTATAGTCAAGCTGGCTGGTGACTAGGGCTTGGGTGATGGTGTTCCTGGTGTTGATGGGTAGCCATTTGATGATCTTTTGGAGCATACACTGGGTGTGGAAACAGGTGAAGGAAACTGTTTTGACCTGGAGTTTCATGAAGAGTTTGCTGTCCAGGATGAAGCCAAGGTAGCGGATATGATCTGTTAGTGTGGGTCCTAGTTCGGCAAGCCACCAGGTGTAGCACCACAAGGAGGTATTGTTTCCAAATCTGTGAGCCGTTTTGTGCTACTTTGCATCAAGGGGGACACCTATGGGTGTATATTGTCATTCCCATGTAGCCACCCAAGGATTTCCATGCCCATCCTATTAAATGTGACCAAGATTTACTTGCTCTTTGTTCTGCAGTTGCATCACAAAAGTGACACAATCTTGCACAAAGTGAAGTATTGACATTTACTTTCCAGTGCAAAGTTTGTTTTGCGTACAACATTTACCATAAAGTAACACAAAGTACAATAGAGACTACCTTGTGATATGAGCATTAAGGGGGCGAACTACCGATGGCACATGGGCAATCTCATGAAAACTCCCATGGACGTTTGACACAAATCCCTATCTTCTAACATTGGTAGACAGGGATGTGTATAATAAAATAACACCTTGTTGAGGCAGGCATAACGTTGGAAAAAGTTTTCGTTTCCCCAGAAGTTTCCAACTTTGAATAGATGTTGTACTGTATACAATCTTAGCTAAAAAGTATTAAACTATGTTTAAACATAGTATTTTGAGACATAAGGGTACCCTTCCTGTACAAAATGTATGCTACGCACACATCCTTGAACTATAGAACAAGCGTGTGCGTGTGGTAGAACACAGCCAAAGTGAGCCCGAACAGGGGGAGAAAGCAATAGCACCATATTTAAGATATGTTGCTGTTCTGTTCTCTCTTTTTAGCTTCAATGCAGTACAGCAACCTTGAGTCACTTCTTTGTAAATTTGCCATGATATTTAACTGATTTTTAGTACTTTTTTACGACAACTTGAGATTCACACAACACTTTCAAACCAGGAACATATCTCTTCCATTGCATATACCCTTTTTTGTTTCTCTTTCTTTCCTGACATGAGGGCACCAGATAAGTGTGGGTATTCTAAGGACCAGCAGAGAATGCCAACACTACACAGGAAAATCAATCAACCAAACAAAGAATTTGTAAAGCGCGCTACTTACCCGTGAGGGTCTCAAGGTGCTGGGGTGGGGGAGGGGGCCTCTACTGCTCGAAGAGCCAGGTCTTGAGGAGTTCTCTGAAGGTGAGTAGGTCTTGGGTCTGCCGTAGGTGGGTCAGGAGGGTGTTCCAGGTCTTGGCGGTGAGGTGGGAGAAAGATCTGCCACTGGATGTCTTTCGTTGGATGTGGGGGACCGCGGCGAGGGCAAGGGCGAGGCTGGTGGAGGGGAGCTGGTGGGTGGGGGTGTAGAAGCTGAGTCTGCTGTTCAGGTAGGCCGGTCCGGTGTTGTGGAGTGCTTTTTGTGCGTGGATGAGGAGCTTGAAAGTGATCCTCTTGTTGACAGGGAGCCAGTGTAGGTCACTCAGGTGCGGGGTGATGTGGCTGCGGCTGGGGACATTGAGGATCAATCGGGCGGAGGCGTTTTGGATGCGTTGTAGTCGATGCAGGTGTTTGGCTTGGATGCCTGCGTAGAGTGCGTTGCCGTAGTCCAGCCTGCTGCTGATGATGGCCTGTGTCACAGTTCTTCTGGATTCGGTCGGGATCCACTTGTAGATCCTGCGGAACATGCAGAGGGTGTTATAGCAGCAGGAGGAGATGGTGCTGACCTGCTTTGACATGGACAGGGAGGAGTCAAGGATGATTCCTAGGTTGTGTGCGTGGTCAGTGGCTGTTGGTGCTGTTCCCAGTGTTGTTGGCCACATGGAGTCGTCCCAGGCACAGGGGGTGGGTCTGAGGATGAGGACCTCTCTTCTTGTCCGAGTTCAGCTTCAGACGGCTGCTCCTCATCCAAACAGCGACAGCCTTCATTCCCTTGTGGAGGTTGGTTTTAGCGGTGTGTGGTTTCTTGGTGAGGGAGAGGATAAGCTGGGTGCCGTCAGCGTAGGAGATGATGTTGAGGTCGTGCTGCCGGGCCACTTGTGCAAGGGGGGCAATGTAGACGTTGAACAGCGTCGGGCTGAAGAATGAGCCCTGGGGGATGCCGCAGATGATGTTGGTGGCTTCGGATCGGAAGGGTGGGAGATGGACGCTCTGGGTTCTGCCGGAAAGGAAGGAAGTGGTCCAGTCGAGGGCCTTCTCTTGGATTCCTGCTTCTTGGAGACGTATCTTTAGAGTGCGGTGACAGACCGTGTCGAAGGCGGCTGACAGGTCTAGGAGGATGAGGGCTGATGTTTCGCCGTTCTCTAGTTGGCACCTGATGTCATCTGTGGCGGCTATGAGGGCTGTCTTGGTGCTGTGGTTTTATCTGAATCTGGACTGGGATGGGTCTAGGATGTTGTTGTCTTCGAGGTGGCGGGTCAGTTGCATGTTGACCATTTTCTCAATGACTTTTGCCGGGAACGGGAGTAGGGAGATGGGCCGGAAGTTCTCGAGGTCCTTGTGTTAAAGATTGGACGGATTTGTTAGCATGAGCTGAAAGCCATTTTGTATTTCTGGCAGCCATCTTGTTTGCCATGTGCTGCCACGTGCTCGCCATGTGCTCTGTCCTCCCTCAGTGTTGACTGCTCTTGTAATCTGCCTAGAAACAAACTATATTTAGCATCTCCCACCTTCGCACATGCTCAGTTGAGCTTGCAGCTATCCTTGCAACTGTTTCTAGTCTGTAAATGTCAGGATGTGTTCACCAGAATTAGCAACTGTTAGCTCCTCCCACTTTGTTGAGCAAGCAGATCTTGCATGACCATATTAGTCATTTTGCATGCTTACATGAGCCAGCACTACCCCTTGGTCTTATGCTGACTATGTAACCCTAAGCATATATAAGGCCTCTGTTTTTTGTACTCCTCAGACTGCCACATTCATTTGCTAATGCTTCTGTGTGACGTAGTCTCCCTCATTTGAGGTTAATAACAATGTTACTTTTATAATTCAGCTTCTGTGCCATTTTCTTATTTGTTGGTTTAAAAGGACCAAGTATCAGTGGGACCCCTGAGAAGTTTTTATTTTCTACAAATGGCGCTCCAACGTGGACCTCATCAGAGAAGTGGCTATCTAAGGAGTGATCTTGTCAGGAGACAGAAATCTCCTGAGGAGGACAGGACAGGACTCTACTAAGGAAGTACTCTGTGCACGGAGATTCTGGGGATTCTCTGTCTCTGCAGCCCAGTATATTTCGGATCTTCCTGATTTTGATCCTCCACATGATGTCACTCCTGACTGAGAACCTTTTTGGCGTGAGTATTTGAAAAACGACAGTTGGGTCATTCAGAACTTGGCAGTTTGAATTTGGACAACCATTTGTTTGGTAAGAGTCGTTCTGCGGCACTTGCTTTTGGTTTTGATGCCTTTGATTGGTAAGGTAGTTTAGTAACACTTACTGTGGCTTAGATTTGCGTTGGCAAACTTTTGATTAGTATGTATGTAATATGTAAATTGCAATTTATGTAGGCAGGTAATGAGGAGATTTTTTTTCTATTTGAATTTGTTTGAACGGCGCAACGTACGAAGAGTACCTTAAGCGCTACTTTGATTATAATAGTTGCATATTCTGCAATATTTTTGGCATGCCTGTTTCAAGCACACATCGAAGAATGTGTTGCTTTTTGGAGGTACCATAGTGAGATGTGAAGTGAATTAGCCGGCTCCCTTGAGGGAATAGCTAGATAGGTTTAGGTATAAAAACATATTTCTTCCTTGGTGATTCTGTTTCCCCATGGAATTCAAATATGGACATAATACAAACAAGAATCCTTTTCTGCGCATATTTATAAATGGAGATATGCAGAGCGATTTTTTGGTGTTCTGCCAGACAAGCTAGTGAATTGAGTGTATTTTGGCTTCTTTGAAATAAAAGAGTTTGTTGGGCTGGTTTTTTGCTGTCTTTTGGAATACCATTGAGAAGCGCTTCTTGTAAATATGACTTACAACTAGTATTTACAAGGGTTTGGTTTAAGAACAGTCTGTGGGCTGTCCTTTGTTTCTGTCTTAAGTGTTGATCTGTGGGTTAAATGTGTGTTTAAATGTCTATGTGGTTCGTGGTTTCAAATTAGTGATACTTCTGTAAGTAATTATCGATTGCGCTATTTGTGAAATAATGGCTCTTAAACGCGCTGATCTACGTGATTCTGAGTGTATGACCCCTTCTGTATATGTCTGGAATGAGCTCAATCTGTGTGTTTGTGTTTTCTTGCTGTCATCAGTCTGTAATGCAGAATGTCATTAAATTAATATTAAATAAAAATGTAATAAAAAACCACAAATGAACCATATGATATGCTAAGTAATTATATGTTACTATTTAATTTATAGAGTAAGCAACTATGCACATGTACAAACTGCTAATGCTTAAAAAATGAAATTAGAATTCACAATGAATAGGAATAAAATAGCCCTAAAAAACACGAAATTGTATGTTTTGCAATAAATAAACAATAAGATGTTACACCTTTTCCTTAGATACATTGTATTAGATATAAACAGGCAAACTCATCATCTGAGTAAATTGGATGTTGTTGAACTAAAACACATATTATAGAACATGCATTGAAATGCCTCGGTTTTAAATAGACAGTCACCATGCTTCCATTTAAACACTGAAAAAAGCTTTACTGCAGCTGTGTTTTAGCTGCCACTTAGCAGCACCTGTTGTTTTGATTGTAGGCCACGGAGAGACAGCAATGTTGACTCAGGCAGGATTTTGTCAGTTAAACACGGGGTAAAATCCTGCATTCCAGACTGATGTTTTAAAAAGTTACAAAAATCAGGTTCATTATTTTGGATGATATCAAAAAGGGGGAAAGGAGGTAGGACAATTTTTAAGGGGGTCCAATGTACTTGTCCTAACAACAATCAACAACAAATGGTGTACAGAGTTCCCCCGGGAGAGCTCAAGAAATTTGGCTCAACCTATAATTCTCTCTCGTGATATCTAGACAAGGGGTGAAGAAAGGGTCTCAAGTGTGCAGTGTAGACCCATATTCCAGAATGAAAAGGTACCTCACACAGGCTATCGACAGGACCACAGCTGTAGCCCCAGTCGATAGTTGTCCAGCCTCATCATCGGTACCCTGCTCCTTCGGCAGGCTGGCGGTGCAATGCCCGTCGGGCAGCGGTGAAAGCTGCACTTTTGGTGGAGATCTTTAATTCTGGGCCAGCGGGTGTGTGCGTGTGAGGGGCCTAAGGGAGTGTAATCGTGAGCGTGGTAGTGAAGTTAAAAGAAGTCAGGGGAGTCCTGTTGGTGAATGTTTTATTGGTCAGGCTCCCTGCTTCAATAACAAGAAAAGGGGTACTAAGGGGTGGCAAGTAATGGAACCAACCCTTATTCAACCCTTTATGTGCAAGAAGTGGTCAACATGTTTCACGCCCTAAGGGCGATTCATCAGGACCTGGGTGCTCATAAATTACTTGGTTCCTTTAAAAATTTGTCAGGACACCAGTATACGACCTGAGGTAGTGTCGTATCATAATGGTTCCACTGAGGGGACCTTCTGGAACCCTAATGTTTCCTTCTTGAAACCTCACGGGCCGTCCAAGTGGGGCCAGCAGCGAGATGAGGGAGCCCTCTAGCGTCGCTGCAGGCAAGCTGCTCTGCACCTACCCCTCCCACAGGAAACCAAGGTCTGGACAGCCGGCATGAGAGAGAATTATAGGTTGAGCCAAATTTCTTGAGCTCTCCCGGGGGAACTCTGTACACCATTTGTTGTTGATCATTATTTTGGATAACAGGAAAACATTTAACGTAAGGATTTCCTTTCTTAAAGCCTTTTTTTATAAGCATATTTGTGGTTCTGAGGTTAAATAATTGCCCTTTTAAAAAGTGGTGCAAAAATTTGTCATGTTTCAAGTTAGGCTTCTGTGCTTAGGCTTGTGAATGAATGCGTCTAAATATTGTAGGCAAGGGATGCAGCTTTCTTTTCATGTGGAATTATCAACAATGATTAGTTTTATTTAAAAAAATATATATATTATGAAAAATTATTTAAAAAAATAAGTGCTTTTAAATTTGTTTGTTAATATTTATAAAGCTTAATACTCATACTGTGACTCCTAGCATTAAAATTAAATTTAAGTTGTGTTGTACCCCATAATGAGGATATTTTCATATGGAATTTCACTCTGTGCAGGCGTAAAAAACTCATTTTTATAACGGTAAATATGATTATTTCTGATTTTTCACTCCTGGGCTATCTACAGAACATTTTGAGGATGACTATTATGCAAAAAGGATATTCATTTTTAAGTGCCCCAAATATCAAAGCAAAAAACGTGCTCACCATGTGCTCTGTCCTCCTTCAGTGTTGACTGTTCTTATAATCTGCCTAGAAACGAACTATATTAAGCATCTTCCACCTTCGCACATGCTCAGTTGAGCTTGCAGCTATCCTTGCAACTGTTTCTAATCTGTAAATGTCAGGATGTGTTCACCAGAATTACAAACTGTTAGCTCCTCCCACTTTGTTGAGCAAGCAGATCTTGCATGCCCATATTAGTCATTTTGCATGCTTACATGAGCCAGGACTGCCCCTTGGTCTTATGCTGACTATGTAACCCCAAGCATATATAAGGCCTCTGTTTTCTGTACTCCTCAGACTGCCTCATTCATTTGCTAAGGCTTCTGTGTGACGTAGTCTCCCTCATTTGAGGTTAATAAAGATGTTACTTTTTATATTTCAGCTTCTGTGCCAATTTCTTCTTTGTTGGTTTAAAAGGACCAAGTATCAGTGGGACCCCTGAGAAGGTTTTTATTTTCTACACTTGGGGTCCGCCTTGGGCTTCTTGAGGAGGGCGTTGATTTCGGCGTGCTTCCAGCTGTCAGGGAATGTCGCTATTTGGAAGGAGATGTTGATGACCTTTCGAAGTTGGGGTGCAATGGCTGTGTTTGCTTTGTTGAATACGTGGTGTGGGCACGGGTCTGAGGGAGATCCTGAGTGGATGGAGTTCATGACCTTTCGTGTCTCGTCGTCGTTGACGTTGTCCCAGGGGGTTAGGCAGGTGGTGTGAGTGGTGCTCCCAGGGTGGGTGGAGTCCGGGGTAGTTGTGGTGGTCGTGGTGTGGAAGCTGTCTTGTGGAGAGCTACTAAAAGCAAAGTGCCATTTAAGGTACCTGTCTTCTTATCACATGTAATGCAACTACAATGTCTGTAAAATGCCATAGACATATTCGATCGACATCTACACATCCCTAGTAGTGTATCACTGGGTGCCAGACCTCTAACACACCGATTAGCTGACCAAAAGAACACGCTGAACAAGCTATTGAGCACATATTTTGCACTTTGTTTCCAAAACATGCCAATTTCTTCCAGTCTCTATCACACAGGAAAATATCAGTGCCAGGTCTTGTACCCAGGATTATTCCTGTCGGTTTACTTAGCATGGGTTTCCAGATATGGATGGGTTTTCTATGTGTTTGTTGTGCTGACAGATGATAAACTGGATGCTGTGTATTTATAAAGCAACTGCAAGTGAAATACAGGTTAAGGCCACCTGTCTTTTGATCACAGGTATCACCCTTGGACTCCAGGGAAACCCACTGACAGAGCGCGCAGGTCACCCGACTCAGATTACCATACTCCCACATCCATATATGTACAGCCTCTGTGCAATCTCACGTTTATATTGCTGTGATACAGATTTCCTGCACCCTGCACCCTGGTTGACTGAAAGGTTGTGAACAGCAATATGTTTTCTGAGGTTTATTTTGGCATGAAAGCGAATGTTTCTTTTTAAATTCATTCATCTAGGAAAATTGTTGTAGGCACTGCATCATTCTCCGGGGTCTCCTGACAGGCAGAATATCTGACATGCACATGAGAATAAGAGTCCTGGTGCCCGCTGCACTGAACTGAATGAACGCTCTTGGAACCTTTGGAGAATTCAGTCCCCTGGTTTGTTTGATAAAGAACCCCAGTATAATAGGGAAACATACCACATGCGAATACTTTTAATAACGCCACGTCATAAGGTCTCTATCGAATGGCTAGGCTGGGAATAGACATTAACTATATGGAATCTGTGTTCTTTTGCCATAAATTCCGATAAAGCACCATTATCCTTGTGCCTCCTCCCCGCATTAGGGGTGTCTCGTTGAGGGTGCATGTTTATCTTGCCCTGAAAATGGCATATGTTTTGTTTGGTATTTAAGTGTGGGTTTATGGGAGGAGGTGTTGTGCAACCAGTTAAGTAGAATTGTGAAGATTTATTAATTTTGAAAAATATTTTCCCTATATAGGTCCTGGTTCTTTGGGAGGTGGTTTTGTTTGTTTGTGCTAAAGTGATGTGAGTCAATCATATATTATTGTTGTACAGTACATCTTGTTTGCGGACAGAGTACGAATATTGACTTGGAATGTTTGACTTTTGAATAATTATAAAAAACTCAATTTGGTGCTCACACTTCTAAGAAATCATGATGTGGGGATCACAGTTTTTAAAATGAATTAGAGTATTTTAAGGTAACTCAAAACAGGAAATGGATATGATTTACTCCTCTTATTGTAGAGAGGTTTCTGTGTGGATGGATAGAGGTGACATCTTTGGCACTTCAGGGGCTTTTAAGGTTGTTCAATGTTCGTAACCATCACTTTGTATGGACAGAAAATAACCTTCTTAGTTTACAGCCCCTAAAGTCCTATCCATGTTGTATTTTTCTGAACCTGCTAGAATTAGTTTGCCCATGGCTAGGTATACCAATGGCATGTGCAGGGACTTCAAATGTTTAATTTCAGGGGTCCTCAACAGATCTCCCTCTAAGATAGATGTTGCCCCTAGACATATAGGGCAACTGTTGGAAATTCGGGATTGAACATACCTCCTCTATTTTTGGCTGTAAATCCAGCCATGTGATTCGATCTGTTCCTTTTACTTGCCCCTCATGGCTCTTACAGTAGAATGGACTAAGTGTTTACGGTAGGCCTTATAGTGTGTGCTTCAGCGATCATGGGCAGTGACCAGTTAGTGCATGTTTGGTATGTGTTCTAACTCGTACAATCTAGGAAGAATTCCTTAACAACTATTCCTATTATTGTCTTCAATACACACGGCACAGCTACTGGCTGATAGTTCAAACTTCGAGGCTGAGGGTGGAGACACTACAGGAGTCGTATCTAAATGAATTGGTGATGCCTTGAATGAACATTTTAAAAATAACAGGATACTGACTCTACCACAGTCATAGACTGGGACACACTGAAGGTGGTAGTGAGAAGCTTGCATTGTGAAAATATATCAAGCATGCTGGAAGATGAAATTAGGTATTCAGGAAATGGAAGCACTGATCAATTATTTTTAACCTGTGGTTATGCAGAAGCTCAATCTAAGAAAACATTACTTGAGAGTAGACATAAACATGGTGACCTGCCTGACCTTGGAAAAGTTCCTATGTAGCTCTTGTAAGACATAGGTTTCATTGGAAAGAGAATTAATCAGGAAGGTTTATTTGAAAGGAAACACAGAGAAAGTCTATCCTTTGTATTGTTGATCAAAATGGTGAATTTCAATGTAAGTAAAAAGTGATGAACAGTCTTTAGCAAGTATCTGTGGGCATCAGACATGAAGAACGAGACCACTGGCCTACCAGCAACAAGTAGGTATCAGGAAAGAGTGGTTTTGCAGTACTTATCCAAGAACAAAGTGAGCAAATTGATGGCCCTTTAATGAAAGAGGAATTGTTCTTTTCACTGAAATTCATTAAAGGTGGAAAATCCTGGCCTCGATGGACACCCCACGGAGTTCTACTCCATCTGTTCCAGAATATTGATCAACAAGCTAGCAAAGGTCAGCAATGAGACTTGGAAATGAAAAGGTTCCTTGCTTCATTGAGGGATATACTAATTGTGGGGATGATCCACAAGCCAGAGATGAATCTGAAATATATTAGGTCTTATTGGACTATTGTTAAAGATTAAACCCCTTAGCTTGGATGGATACCCCACAACGTTCTATTCCAAATCCCCCAGAATATTGATGGAAAAACCGGTAAAAGTCTGCATTAAGGATGTGGAAAAGAGTTGGCTACTCACTCGATGCAGTAATTTTTGAGTGGTCCCAAAGCCAAAAAAGGACCCAGAGGATTTTAGATTCTGTAGACGAATATCAATGATGAGAATAAATACTATGGTGGGGTTTATATGATGGTGGAGTGTGTACTCTATCATAACGGTGGTATACGTTCCACCAAGCTAATGGCCCATCCACCCGATTTGATTGCGGCGGACAATAGGTTTGGCTATGGTTGTACTACTCTGCCACTGCAATAGCCACACCTTTCTGACGGCTCGATGGAGTTATGGCTGTCAAAGAAATGGCTACATATCCACCCAACAAATTAGGATGGGCAGACTTGTAGCCCATTTTAGGTTTCGCACCTAGCGTTGCAGTGTGCAGCTCTGATCGTGCAGCGCAAGACCTCTTGTATGGGGTGCTGAAAGCTAACCACACATTCATGCGTATGGTTTGGCTTTCGGCAGCTGGCATTGGCTTTAGCATGTTTTTTTTTAAAAAGGCATGCAATTAGGCTAAGGCCGGGGCATGCCCCTTCCCGTCCATGACTAGCATGCGCCGCAGCGCTCATTCGCCTCGCTCCCTCACCCCCACTCCTATGTGGTGCGCTGGCACCACTGGTTTGTATTGCTTGTTGTCTTGGTCTTGAGGATTCCATCGCATTCTTGAGTCAAGCATTTTTGGGAAATTGTCAAATGCAACAGGCAATGTAAGGAAATTAGATTTTTTCCATTTCATTTAATTTTTTTTGTTAATTAGATGCCTTATAAGTTTATTGGATGTGGCTGGAGGTTTACCCAATATTAATAATCTGGATTGCAAATTGCCCAGCGGGATTGTATGTGTATCAATTAACTGAAAGCATCGGATGGTGCTGTTGGTTCCTGATATCCATCTGGTGGCTTATCAGCATGGCGTTGGTTGTGTTTTATCAGTTCTATTTCGATTATCTTTGCTATAAAATGGTGAGTGTTGACGGCATCGTTGAATGCAGATATGAGTAAATTGATATCCACCTTAGTGGTATAGCCATACAATGCTGGATGTATCTAAGATGTTGCATTTTATTAGCCATAAGTACAGTCTGGAGCGCGTTCATGCCCATCTGCCTTACATGTGCAGTGCTGCTTGCGTGGGGTTCTGTGTAATGTGTTCCAGCTTTTTCTTTGGTCATCAGCTTCGGTCATTTTGGTTACTGCCATCAACAGCCACAATGACCCCTTCTTTTGACCTTTGGCCCTTCGTTTATGCTTTCAGCAACAGTGTGCTGGGTTGAAGGATAGATGCTGCATGAACACTGTGAGAAGTTGGCCTGGTATATGATGCTCACTAGTTCTAGTGATTACCTTGTACCATGCCAAGCAACTCTTATGATGATTGGTTGTAAGTCAACCTTATAGACCAGCTATCCTAGTAGCGTGGACAAAGCAGTCTTAGGCTAAACTCTGTAAAGGCATGTGAAGCAAGCTGTTTTATCATACACAATCCCCTTGAATACCAAATGACAGGACACAACACAGATATATATTGAAAATATATATATATTTATTTACTACAAATATCCCCTATACTCTTTATGAGCACAGAAGCAAATGCGTTAAAACAAAACACAGTTTAAATATACAAAAGTTGCACAATATGGATGAGCCCTAGGGGCCACTTAAACCATATACTAAAATAGTGGTATAAGAACCACCAATTGGAAAGGAAATAGGCCTAGGGCCTGGGGAATCGCTGGTGCTGTTCGGGACTAACAGTGAAGAAGTCGGGAAAGGCCCGCGGGACTCGGGTGCAGAGCTTATAGCACACGCATGCACCAATGCAAAGTCAATGGTGCGTAAAAGTTACAAAGTTACTGCAAAAGGAGTCTTCCGACTGGACTAGGACTACCAAACTTTAGAGTTAGGCACTAGAGGGGTGTACCAGTGTAAGAACACCGGCGTTAGTAAGTTACCTCACCCACAGGAAGCGGGTGCACAGGTGCCAAAGTGTGTCGGGTTTCGTCACGCATTCTGATGGTGCCTGAGGATGAAGATGCTGCAGGCGTCCAGGCGAGAAGTGTCCGGTGTGATCCAAGGGTGGATCGAAGATGTGAAGACCTGAAAGCAGAGGGAACAATGTTCAGAAGTCACTAGCCAGTGACTGGTGAGGAACCAGGATGGAACCAGGCGATGTCGGGTGCAAACAGGTGAAGAGGTGCATCTTGTCTCCGCAGCCACGTGGACACGAATGGGTCTAGGATGTCGAGGAGTTGATCACGAGCTGTCCCACAAAGGCTCTAGCTGATGGCGGTGATGGCAACTTGATTGGAGCAAACAGGCCTTGGCTAATGCAAGCCACGCTGGAAGTGAAGAAAGCTTAGTTCTCGGACCAGCAAGGTCAGAGGTGCTGCTCCTTTTACAGGAGCAAGGGCCAGTCTGGAGCAACCAGACCAGCAGTTTAGATTGTAGATTTTGTTGCCAAGATGGCCACTAGCCGCGTGGCAAGTGACTGGGATGACGCGTCAAGTGGCAAAGTGCAAAAGGGCCCCACACAGATCGTGGAGATGCTAGGGGGCTGATCTTCGGTGCAGATGCTGCTCCGTAGTGGGGCTTCTCAAACCCCAAAGCACAGCATCAATGGGGCCTCGGGTGCTGCGCAGTCAGCTTCTCGGGGGTCTTTCAAGATGGCCGGTCCCATGTCTCTCGATGCCTCCATGGGTCTCTTCTTTTCTGGGACTGTGGATCGGGCTGTGAGATGTCTGAGAATCCAGGTCTTGTTGTGCTCTGGGCTCGGGCTCCAGCGGGAGGTGGCGGCAAAGCAGACGTCGAGTTGCTGGTTGGTGCCTGTATTCACAGGGTGGTCACTCCTTGGCCACAAGGGAGATTCTCTTCAGTCTTCTGTGCAGCAGAATGTCGAAGTCCAGTTTTCTTCTTAGTTTCAAGTCGAGTTCAGGATGATCTGAAGTCATGGGACACAGCTCCTACTCTTATTCCAAATCTAGGGGCCGGATTACCTGCTAGGTCCCTCCTCTGGGTGGGACCAGGAAGGGGGGTGGTTACACCCCCTTTCCTTTGTCCAGCTTCATGCCAAGACTGGGGCTGGAGAGCCCCAGCATCGTTTGAACTGGCATATGCACAGGGACACCTTGTGTGCCCCAGGCATGTCTCGTTCTATTCAGCCCTGTCCTACCCAATACACAAAATCCTGTCTGGGGTGGTGCTAGCACCTCCCAAGGCAGGAAACCCTTTGTACAAGCCTCCCTCGCTGGAAGGACTCCCAGCAGCAGGAGGTCAGACTTGTGTCTGTGGTGGCAGCATCCATTTTGTGATGCTGAGGCTCTAGTTTAACTTTAACCGGGGTTCAGGTTAGTACATGTCGTGTCCCTCTAGAAGGGGGGAATGCTACCCCCGTCGCCAGAACTGGCGAGGGGGTAGTATTCCAATTCGTATGACACCTTACTCGACATGTTTTGATAAAGCCAAACCAAAGTTAGCAAATAACCGCGAGGAAAATAATGCACTTAAGAGTATATGGTATGGCAGTATCATGGAACAGCTACAGAAAGTGGTTCCGAAAGCTGCAGAAAGGCTCAGCTCTTGCTAGAGCACCATCTCACATATTTCCAAGCACTCTGCCTCCAGGATTGATGAGGCCTTCCATAGGAGTGGCTGATAGGAACATATGTGTCCATTTTAGGTTAGGTATAGGCATACTATACCTAAGTAAGGGGTGATTACACCGACTTACCCCAGCTGAGTGATCAGCCAGTTGTGTCAAATATGGAGGCCAGGCCAGGGGTGGCACAATACGTGCTGCAGCCCCTGGTAGGCCTTGGAAACACCTATGCCCTGGGTACCCTGGGTACACTGTTACAGGGGCCTATAAGGTGAACCAGTTCCAATTCGTAATGCACCTAGAGTGCATTGGCATTAATTTAGAGAGATAACAGCAGGCTGTGGGTCTGATTAGCAGGCCCACAGCCACATTAAGTCATAAACCAGTGAAGCAAAAAGCAAAAATTTGGGGTGACCATAGGATAGCAGACCCTACTCTCCTACACAACCCCCCCAAACGCAGGGACATTAGACTAACCTTGACCAGTTGTGTCTTCATGTTCTAAGTGGAAGTACCTGGAGAGACCATCTGCATTACCATGGTCAGTCCCTGGGCGGTGCTCCACTGTAAAGTCCATCCCCTGTAGGGAAATGGACCACCTGAGCAGTTTGGGGTTTTCACCCTTCATCTGATTAAGCAATAAGAGGGGCTTATGGTCGGTCTGAATCTTGAAGTGAGTGCCAAACAAGTATGGTCTCAACCTCTTCAGGGCCCACACCACAGCAAAGGCCTCCCTCTCAATGGCTGACCAACGTTTCTCTCTGGGGGTCAGCCTTCTGCTAATAAAAGCAATGGGTTGGCCTTGACCATCTACATTAAGTTGTGAAAGCACAGCTCCCACTCCCAACTCAGAAGCATCTGTTTGGACAATGAACTCTCTTGAGTAGTCAGGACTCTTCAGGATAGGTGCAGAGCACATGGCCTTCTTCAGGTCTTCAAATGCCTTTTGACAGTTTACTGTCCACTGAACCTTTTTGGGCATCTTCTTTGATGTCAGATCATTAAGAGGAGTCACAATTTATTTATTTATTTATTTTGGCGATTTTTAGAGCGCGCAAATACCCTAGGGTGTCTCGGCGCTGTAGTTGCAGATCACTCCAAAGGAGGGGGGATTAGGCAGGGAACAACCATGTCTTTAGTTGTTTTCTAAATTTAAGAAGGGTCGGAGCACACTTGATGTTTAGAGGAAGTGCATTCCACAGTATAGCTGTGGCCACGGAGAAACGTTTGTCGCCCCAGTTGGCCCTTCTTGTACGGGGGACCATGAGTAGGTGCGCTGAGGATGACCGCAGGGTTCTTGAATGTTCAAGCGGTCGGAAGGCTCTTCTTAAGAATAGAGGTCCTTGGTCGTGAATAGCCTTATATGCAATGCATAAAGATTTAAACTTGATGCGGCTCCTCACAGGTAGCCAATGTAGTTGTCGGATGTAGGGGGAAACCGATGCAAATCTTGGGATAGATAGCAGTGTTCTGGCTGCTGCATTCTGGACAGTTTGCAATTTATTAAGAACCTTTTGTTGTGTGTTGAGTAATAATGCGTTGCAGTAATCTGTTTTGGAGAATATTAATGCACTGACCAAGGTTTTGCCTGCATGTGGCGGTAGGTATGGGATTAGTTTTTTTATACTTTTTAGTACGTAGAAGGAAGAGGAAACCACAGCATTGACATGTTGCTGGAATGTCAGCTTGTTATCGAAGATAACGCCCAAGTTGCGTACCTTCGTCACAGGTTCTGGAGGTTGTCCCATCTGGTGAGGCCACCATTGAGGGGACCAGGTTGGTTGAAGCCTCCCGAATGTCATCACTTCTGTCTTATCAGAATTGAGTTTAAGACAGTTGGATGACATCCAGGAGCTTATTGCCTTCATTCCCATTTGGAAATTGGCTGCTACCGAGATTCCGTCATTGTATATTGACAACACCAGTTGGGTGTCGTCAGCGTAGGTAGTGAGGGAGATTCCATAGGATTTTATGACCCTCGCCAGGTCCGACACATAGATATTAAATAGTGTCGGACTTAGCGAGGATCCCTGTGGTACTCCACATGGCAAGGAAAAGGTCTGGGATGTGAAATTGCCTAATTTCACTGTTTGTGGACGGTTTGATAGGAATGAAGCCAGGAGGTTTTTTGCTTTGCTTGTGATTCCTAAGGCTTCGACACGGTCGATCAAGGTGGCGTGATCGACCGTGTCGAAGGCCGCAGATAGATCCAGGAGGACCAGAACTGCTGCTCCTCCGCTGTCCATCGTAGACCTAATCTCATCTGCTGCTTTTAGCAGTGCCGTCTCTGTTCCATGGCCCTGTCGGAACCCAAATTGGACCCATTGGACCCATTGTTCTTAACAAACTTCCTGTAGTACCCAGTCAGGCCCAAGAAAGCTCTGACCTGAGTCTGGGTGGTTGGAGGGGACCAGTCCTTTATGGTCTGGATCTTACTCTCCAGTGGTTGAACTTGGCGTCCACCTACAAGGTGGCCCAAGTATACAACTTTACTCTGCCCTATCTGGCACTTTGTGGCCTTGATAGTGAGGACTGCCTTTTGCAGAGCCTCTAGCACTTCCTTCAGGTGGACCAGGTGATCCTCCCAGGTGGAGCTGAAGACAGCAATATCATCCAGATATGCTGCACAAAAGTCATCCAACCCAGTAAGGACTTGATTCACCAACCTTTGGAAGGTGGCAGGTGCATTTTTCAAACCAAAAGGCATCACCACAAATTGGTAATGCCCACCTGGGGTAGAAAACACAGTTTTGGCTTTAGACTCCTCAGCTAACCTGATTTGCCAATAGCCAACTGTCAAGTCAAATGTGCTCAAATACTTGGCAGAAGCCAATTTGTCTATGAGCTCATCTGCCCTTGGAATAGGGTGTGCATCTGTCCTGGTGACAGCATTGAGTCTTCTGTAATCCACACAGAACCTCATCTCTCTCTTGCCATCTTTGGTGTGAGGTTTGGGGACCAGAACCACTGGGCTAGCCCAGGGGCTCTCTGAAGGCTCAATAACACCTAATTCCAGCATCTTTTGCACCTCAGTCTTTATACAGTCCCTGACATGGTCAGGTTGCCTGAAAATCTTGTTTTACACAGGAAGACTGTCACCAGTGTCCACCACATGGGTACACCATTTAGTCTGACTGGGTGTCAATGAGAACATATGTCTATATGACTGCAAAACTTGTCTACAGTCATTCTGCTGATGTTCACTGAGGCTGCCATCTAAGGCCACACCATCAACTGAGCCATCTTCAGGGTTCTGAGTCAGCAGGTCTGGGAGAGGGTCACTCTCTTCCTCCTGCCCCTCATCTGTAGCCATGAGCAAGCCCATGTCTGCCCTGTCAACATATGCCTTCAGTCGGTTAACATGGAGCACCCTGTGGGGTCTCCTGGGAGTTCCTAGGTCCACCAAGTAGGTAACCTCTCCCTTCTTTTCAATGATAGTATGGGGCCCAGACCATTTGTCTTAGAGTGCTGCTGGGGCCACTGGCTCCAACACCCATACTTTCTGTCCAGGCTGGTACTCAGTCAAGACAGCCTTTTGGTCATGCCAAGCTTTCTGTAATTCTTGGCTGGCCTCAAGGTTTTTGGATGCCTTCTCCATATACTCAGCCATCCTGGAGCGGAGACCAAGTACATAGTCCACTATGTCTTGCTTGGGTTTTCTGAGAGGTAACTCCCATCCTTCCCTCACTTAACACAGGGGTCCTCTTACAGGGTGCCCAAACAACAATTCAAATGGGCTGAAGCCAACCCCCTTTTGTGGGACCTCTCTGTAAGCAAACAGAAGGCAGGGTAGAAGGATGTCCCATCTGCGCCTGAGCTTTTCTGGTAATCCTTTGATCATACCCTTTAGGGTCTTGTTGAACCTTTCAACAAGCCCATTGCATTGTGGATGATAGGGAGTGGTGAACTTGTAGTTGACACCACATTCCTTCCACATAGCTGTTAAGTATCCTGACATGAAGTTGGCACCTCTATCAGATACTACCTCCTTAGGAAACCCCACTCTGGAGAAAACTCCAAGTAAGGACCTGGCCACAACAGGAGCTGTTGCGGTCCTAAGGGGAATTGCCTCTGGGTACCTGGTGGCATGGTCCACCACCACCAGTATGAATCTGTGCCCAGATGCTGTAGGGGTATCCATTGGACCTACAATATCAATCCCCACTCTTTCAAAGGGGACCCCCACCACAGGTAGTGGTATCAGGGGGGCCTTTGTTGTTCCACCTGCTTTGCCACTGGCTTGGCAGGTTACACAGGAGCGACAAAACTCCTTTGTATCTTCAGACATGTGAGGCCAGTAGAAATGAGGGACAAGCCTGTCCCAAGTCTTGTTCTGGCCTAGGTGTCCTGCTAAGGGAATATCATGGGCCAAGGTTAGAAGGAAGCCCCTAAATTGCAGAGGTATAACCAACCTCCTGGTTGTACCAGGCTTGGGGTCTCTACCCTCTGAATAAAGGAGCCCATCATCCCAATACACTTTATGGGTACCTAGAGCATTCCCAGCAGCCTCAGCAGCAGCCTGCTGTCTGAGGGGTTCAAGAGAAGGGCAGGTTAACTGAGCCTGCCCCAAGTCTGCCCTAGAAGGTCCCCCTGTCCCCAGAAACTCAACCTGATCAGGTTCAAGCTCTTCAGGGACAGTTCCTTCAGGGGTCTCAAGATCATCTTCCTGTGAAGGCTGATCTTCACTTGTAGGCAGTTGGGAAGGCACAGCCTTTACCCTCCTGTTCTTCTTCTTGGAAGGTGCTTGGTCCATTGTCCCAGGATCCAAGACCTGAGGTTCAGAGAGGCACTTTTTGGCCTGTGACCTGGTCACAGCAAGGACATGTGATGATATCCCTTAATATCTCTGCATGAGTTCTGTACTCAACTTCTGACCATAGAGAGCTCTCCAGGTCATTGCCCAACAAACATTCTACTGGGAGATCAGCACTAACCACAACTCTTTTTTGGCCAGTTACCCCTCCCCAGGAAAAGTTAACAAGTGCAACACTATGTGTAGTAGTGACATTGCTGGCATTGGTCACCAGGTAAATATCTCCTGGTATGTATTGTCCAGGGTCCACAAAGCTAGGTGTCACCATAGTGACACTGGCACATGTGTCCCTGTATGCTTGAGCCACTTTTTCATTAATCAAAGGTGTCTGCCTGTACTTGCCCAGATTACTGGGGCTGACAGTAGTGGACAAATCTATGTCCACATCACAGATCAGAACAGCCTGTGTAGGGGTTCTGACTAGGCCAGACTCTCCCTCAGTTCCCAAGGTGATACCTACTTCCCCCTTAGTTTGTGGACCAACACTGCTGACTGTACTATTGGGTGCAGGTGCCTTAGGGGCTTCAGTGTTGGGGGCTCCACCCTTTTTACACTCACTTGTCCAGTGAGAGGTGTTTTTACAAGTACTACGGCAGGGTTTTCTTTGACCTTCTTTCTTCTTCTTCTTGGAAGTTTGGGACCCCACCTCAGTATTAGTTTGGGGCCCTGTTGAAGACTTCTGATCTTTAGCTTTCTGCTGCTCCCCACCCTTCTGGTCTGTTTTCTTTTGGTCACCACCCTGGTTCTGGTTCTGGTTCTTTTGCTTAACTCTGGTTCTAACCCATTTGTCTGCCCTCTTTCCCAATTCTTGGGGAGAGGTCAGATCTGAGTCAACCAAATGTTGATGCAACTGCTGGTTCTGACAATTATTTAAAATTTGTTCTCTCATAAGCAAATTGTACAATCCTTCATTGTCTGTAACCTTACTTCCAAACAACCATCCCTCCAGAGCCTTAGTGGCACATTCAACAAATTCAGACCAGTCCTGAGTCTGTGTCTTCTGGGTTTCTCTGAACATTAACCTGTACCGTTCAGTGGTTAAGCCTAACCCATCAATCAGAGCACTCTTCAGGACCAGGTAGTTTCTAGAATCCCCATCACTAACTGTGATGAGTCTGTCTCAGCCTCTACCTTCAAAGGAGAGCCACAAGATTGCTGCCCACTGCTCCTGAGAGATCTGCTGTACTCTGCAGGCCCTCTCAAGTGCAGTCATCCATTTGTGGATATCATCCCAAGCTTTGTAGGGGGGCACAATCTTACTCAGGTTTCTATTGTCATAGGACCTGTCTTTATCCTTTGGGATAGTGCTGCCACCAGTGGATCCTAATCCACTCTCTCTAGGCTGTCTTGCCTTAGCAAGCTTCTCTTGGGCCAGGGCAACTTCTATTTCTTGCTTCTGGATTCTAAGCTCAGCCTCTCTCATTCTGGCCTCATGTTCCCTTCTCTGAGGGCTAGTCATCCCCCTTTTGGAGTGACCATGAGAACCTCTAGAAGCATGGGAAGCATTGGATTCACCTGAGTGATTCCTTCTCCTCCTAGACTCCCGGTTAAGTCCACTTGGGGGTCTGAGTGGGTTGGACCCTGACTCAGTCACAAATTGGCTTAAGTTAGCCTGGCTAAGTCTCCTGACTGGCACCTGACTAAGTCTCTCATCATCAGAATCACTTTCTTCTTCCTCCTCTTCATCCTCCTCATCCTCAGGCTGAGTATCTCCAGTGTTCTGGTCTTCCTCATCTATCTGGACAACAGGGACAGGGGTGTCAGTATTATCATCTTCAGTGGGAGAGCCTCCTTCAACATTCCCTGTGGGGTCTGCTTTAGAGGTCTTTAGAGCTTCAGACTGGTCTAAAAGCTCTCTGAGGTGTGCTGTGGTAGGGGCTGGACCCGTCTTGAGACCTCTTAAGGTACACAGCTGCCTCATTTCTTTAAAGTTTAACATAGCAAATTTGGATGGTGCCCATGGAGGGTCACTCTCAACAGGGACAGGTCCAGTGGACCCCTCTGCTCCAGACATTGCTCTAGTGTGGGTGGATATGTTGCAATCTACCTACACTGGTGTTTACCTACTAAACCTATCTAGTAGTTGTAGTCAGGGTGTGCTATTCCCTATCCTCTACAACAACTAAGTTCAGTAGAACTTAAGTACACTAGTCTTGTTTTATATGTACCTAACAGGTACCTGTATGATCTTTCAAATGATACTCTCAAAGATTGTAATGGTAAAACAACAGCAAGCTCAAATCCCAACCGCTGCTCACCAATGTGAGAAGTTGGCCTGGTATATGATGCTCACTAGTTCTAGTGATCACCTTGTACCATGCCAAGCAACCCTTATGATGATTGGTTGTAAGTCAACCTTATAGACCAGCTATCCTAGTAGCGTGGACAAAGCAGTCTTAGGATAAACTCTGTAAAGGCATGTGAAGCAAGCTGTTTTACCATACACAATCCCCTTGAATACCAAATGAAAGGACACCACACAGATATATATTGAAATTATATGTATATTTATTTACTACAAATATCCCCTATACTCTTTATGAGCACAGAAGCAAATGTGTTAAAACAAAACACAGTTTAAATATACAAAAGTTGCACAATATGGATGAGCCCTAGGGGCCACTTAAACCATATACTAAAATAGTGGTATAAGAACCACCAATTGGAAAGGAAATAGGCCTAGGGCCTGGGAAATCGCTGGAGCTGTTCGGGACTAACAGTGAAGAAGTCGGGAAAGGCCCGCGGGACTCGGGTGCAGCACTTAAAGCACACGCATGCACCAATGCAAAGTCAATGGTGCGTAAAAGTTACATAGTTACTGCAAAAGAAGTCTTCCGACTGGACTAGGACTACCAAACTTTAGAGTTAGGCACTAGAGGGGTGTACCAGTGTAAGAACACCGGCGTTAGTAAGTTACCTCACCCACAGGAAGCGGGTGCACAGGTGCCAAAGTGTGTCGGGTTTCGTCACGCAGTCTGATGGTGCCTGAGGATGAATATGCTGCAGGCGTCCAGGCGAGAAGTGTCCGGCGTGATCCAAGGGTGGATCGAAGATGTGAAGACCTGAAAGCAGAGGGGACAATGTTCAGAAGTCACTAGCCAGTGACTGGCAAGGAACCAGGATGGAACCAGGCGATGTCGGGTGCAAACAGGTGAAGAGGTGCAGCTTGTCTCCGCAGCCACGTGGACACAAAGAGGTCTAGGACGTCAAGGAGTCGATCACGAGCTGTCCCACGAAGGCTCCAGCTGATGGCGGTGTTGGCAACTTGATTGGAGCAAACAGGCCTTGGCTAATGCAAGCCACGCTGGAAGTGAATAAAGCTTAGTTCTCGGACCAGCAAGGTCAGAGGTGCTGCTCCTTTTACAGGAGCGAGGGCCAGTCTGGAGCAACCAGACCAGCAGTTTAGATTGTAAATTTCGTAGCCAAGATGGCCACTAGCCGGGTGGCAAGTGACCGGGATGACGCGTCGAGTGGCAAAGTGCAAAAGGGCCCCACGCAGATCGTGGAGATGCTGGGGGGCTGATCTTCGATGCAGATGCTGCTCGGTGGTGGGGCTTCTCAAACCTCAAAGCACAGCATCGAGGGGGCCTCGGGTGCTGTGCAGTCAGCTTCTCGGGGGTCTTTCAAGATGGCCGGTCCCACGTCTCTCGATGCCTCCACGGGTCTCTTCTTTTCAGGGACTGTGGATCGGGCTGTGAGTTATCTGGGAATCTAGGTCTTGTTGGGCTCTGAGCTCGGGCTCCGGTGGGAGGCGGCGGCAAAGCAGACGTCGAGTTGCTGTTTGGTGCCTGTATTCACAGGGTGGTCACTCCTTGGCCACAAGGGAGATTCTCTTCAGTCTTCTGTGCAGCAGAATGTCGAAGTTCAGTTTTCTTCTTAGTTTCAAGTCAAGTTCAGGATGATCTGAAGTCTTGGGACACAGCTCCTACTCTTATTCCAAATCTAGGGGCCGGATTACCTGCTAGGTCCCTCCTCTTGGTGGGACCAGGAAGGGGGGTGGTTACACCCCCTTTCCTTTGTCCAGCTTCGCGCCAAGACTGGGGCTGGAGAGCCCCAGCACCGGTTTGAACTGGCATATGCACAGGGACACCTTGTGTGCCCCAGGCATGTCTCATTCTATTCAGCCCTGTCCTACCCAATACACAAAATCCTGTCTGGGGTGGTGCTAGCACCTCCCAAGGCAGGAAACCCTTTGTCCAAGCCTCCCTCGCTGGAAGGACTCCCAGCAGCAGGAGGTCAGACTTGTGTCTGTGGTGGCAGCATCCATTTTGTGATGCTGAGGCTCTAGTTTAACTTTAACCGGGGTTCAGGTTATGTACATGCCGTGTCCCTCTAGAAGGGTGGAATGCTACCCCTGTCGCCAGAACTGGCGAGGGGGTAGTATTCCAATTCGTATGACACCTTACTCGACATGTTTTGA
The DNA here is from genome assembly GCF_964261635.1 of Lissotriton helveticus. Lineage (NCBI taxonomy): Eukaryota > Metazoa > Chordata > Amphibia > Caudata > Salamandridae > Lissotriton > Lissotriton helveticus. The sequence goes on from NC_136063.1 coordinate 853,570,344, forward strand.
TAAAGCCAAACCAAAGTTAGCAAATAACCGCGAGGATTATAATGCACTTAAGAGTATATGGTATGGTAGTATCATGGAACAGCTACAGGAAGTGGTTCCGAAAGCTGCAGACAGGCTCAGCTCATGCTAGAGCACCATCTCACATATTTCCAAGCACTCTGCCTCCAGGATTGATGAGGCCTTCCATAGGAGTGGCTGATAGGAACATATGTGTCCATTTTAGGTTAGGTATAGGCATACTATACCTAAGTAAGGGGTGATTACACCGACTTACCCCAGCTGAGTGATCAGCCAGTTGTGTCAAATATGTAGGCCAGGCCAGGGGTGGCACAATACGTGCTGCAGCCCCTGGTAGGCCTTGGAAACACCTATGCCCTGGGTACCGAGGGTACACTGTTACAGGGGCCTATAAGGTGAACCAGTTCCAATTCGTAATGCACCTAGAGTGCATTGGCATTAATTTAGAGAGAGAACAGCAGGCTGTGGGTCTGATTAGCAGTCCCACAACCACATTAAGTCATAAACCAGTGAAGCAAAAAGCAAACATTTGGGGTGACCATAGGATAGCAGACCCTACTCTCCTACAAACACAAACTATCCCAATACTTTTCCAAAAGGTTTCTTGGCATAGATTTTTTTCATCCGTTCTGCATTATGACGTCACACGAGATTAAGAAATGACAGGCCGCATCTGTAAACTACACACATTTCTCCCTAAAACGGCCGCGAAACCAGGGGTATCTTGTGGCAGAGCAAATGCAAACGCAATTCAATTCTGAAGTCTGTCATTTGCCTTGGTTTCTGTGCCCCACCAACCACCACAAATCCACAAATTTACTCTGCAGAGAGCCGGACGCATTTGGGAGGTTTACATTCCAAGCAGAACGGGAGAATGGAGCATGAAACGGGTCAACAAAGGCTCAGCTGGAGTTGGCTTTGGTAAATCCACGACTGAATTCATTGGGATTTAAAGCTTTCCGGCTCAGTTCCACAGAGTGTATTTAACAACAGGGTAAGAGAGGGCTATTCTCCACAGAGCGCGCGGTGCCCACAAACTGTGCGGGCAGCAAATGGCGTGCTCATCTGCATTCATTATAGAGTCTCCTCTTTCTTCACTTTAGTTGGGGCTTCTGAGGTCCATGATGGCAATACTAATAATAATTAATAAACTGAATTAACGAATGTCCTCAAACCGACCGCCTCAAAGAATTGTGGTTGCTCCCCTGCTTTGCATTATCACAAATTGTCACTGAATCACTCCAAGGTTGTTGAGCCCTCACTGTCACTCTCTGGCTGCTTACTGGTTACTTCAACAGTCTTTCTTTTCTTGATTGGTCCATACACCCGTAAGTCTTTCGTTGTCCCCACCTGGGGTTTCAGGGTGAGATTCTCCAAGTTGGCTTTTGTTATTGTTTATATGCAATGACTGAAGGATTCAGCTTTCCTTAAAGGGTATTTATGCCGGACCATTCGAAGTATACAATAGTGGAGAACCGACATATGCAGCATGGCTAGCAAAATTACATCCCAATGAAAAACACATTATGACACAAGGAAAGGCAAATTATGCAGCATATTATGTGATAACATGCAAATAATGCAACACATTTAGTGGCATATTGTCTTGCTATTTTTGATTTGTAACACAAGATTATTGTGATATAAAACTACATAGGGTTTCTAAAGCAAGACATTTGGACAGGTTCAGCAGATGATATTCACAATGCTATTCACTATAGTCTTATCTACCGGCCATTAAAGGCACGCTCCATTAACAAAGGAGTGGGCCTTTAATGGCCTCTAGAGCCTGCTACGGAGAGATAGAAGGTTATTAGGACATTCGCCCCTAGACAACAGAATGTTCTAATTTGTAAAATAAAGGCCTCACGGAGCCTGACGGCAGGGGCAGCTCTAGACTCATGGTGGCCCTGGGCACGGAGCGTAGCTAGGGGGCCCCGGAAGAGGGGGTCTGGGCGGGACGGAGCACAGAGGCCAGTGAAGAGGGGGGGCGGGGATCAGGGTGTTTGGAAGTGGAACAGACCCAGAGGCCGCCAAATCCCGGGCAGGGGCCGCCACGCTAATATGTATCCACCCTCAGAGGATTATTATATTAAGGATATATATTGGCGTGGTGGCCCCTGGGGTTTGGTGGCCCTGTGCAGGTGCACAGCTTGCACATGCCTAAGGCCGCCCCTGCTGACGGGGTTGGAAACCCCTTCGCACTATGTGAGGCTTTCGCTCAAAGCACCCGCTGTGAAACAAACATTGGAATGTTGATACTCAGAGAAGCCCGGATCACTTCCTTGTCTTTAATGGAATGCTCAATATTCTAATGTTCTTATAGCAATTAAAACCTTTGTCTTGCATGAACGCATAGGGAGTACATTTTATATAAAACCTTGCACTTGGCGGAAAACAAGCGTTTTTGTTGTTGAGTTTTATATAGCGCGAACTAGACCCGAAGATATCAGGTATCAGAGCGCTTTCCATGAACACTAGTTTCGTTACAGATGGACACATTCATTTTTGTTAGACAAGGGGAGATTAAGTGATTTGCCAAGAATCACAGGATTTTGAGCATTGTTGCTGAGACTTCAACTCGGTACCCCAGCTTCAAGGTCGAGCGCACTAGCCTTAAGGATACATTCTCTCCCCGCTTACATCAAGCATACAGCTATACCCGTCACAAAATAAAAAAGTCTGCTTGATCATTCTGTGCATCCCACTACCATTTTTTGGTTTCTGGTTTACCCTCTGTTCACACCATGGACCCTCAGGAGGAAACTTTTCACCTTCAAGAAACACATCTGCAATGAACACCATAATGTATGTCATATTTACTATGTGCCTGTCACACTAGCAGGAATGTTAGCATTCCAGAAAGTGACCCTTAACAAAATAAATTAAATTTTTTGTTATTCTTCCGATATCTGAGTACCTTGTTGAAACAAGCATTTGGAATGCAATAGGTCTCGCATTTGCGAGAGATGAAGGTATTGGCATTGTGTTAGACCTGTCTGGATTTTTTGCGCAGTCCCTCCTCATTATTATTTATTTTGTCCCCTTTTTGCCCCTCATATCCTTAATATTTTTTGTGTCTACTACTTTTTTAGGTGTTGGTCAAGGGGATAGGTGTTCTTTTTCCCCCCATAATCTTTTACCTCAGGCCCAGAGGCCTGTTCTGACAGGAAAGTTGGAACCACACAAAATGGTGGCTTCCAACTGCCCCAACTGTCGCACCCAGAACCTGGCCATAGCTTAACATAGGGCATTCCAGAACCTTCTGGTCCATGCTGGACCCTTGAAGGGCAGCCTATAAAAGGCGGAATGCGGGGCAGCCATCTTGTCTACCTGTGAGAGTCAGCTGGAGGACAGGCTATCCTGGCAGGTGGGAGGAGACTAGTGTAAGGGTTGAACTCCTGGACTGGGAAGCAGCCTAATAATTCCACTTCTCTATTTCTCCTGTGGGCTCTTTGTCCTGTCCCCGCTGTGGAAGTTTAAGGGACTACCTGGTAAATTGCTTAGCCGGTTAAAAGTGTTTGCTATTACTGAGACAACCTGAAATGTATTAAGTGGTATATTTTGAAAACAAAGAGTATATTATTTTTATAAAGCAGTACTTATTTTTCCACATTATTGGTGTAGCGTTATTTTTGTGTGATATTGCGTGGATTTATTTTTGGGTGGTCTGCAACCTTAACACTGTGCCTCTGAAATGTATGTCTTGCCCTAGGCCAGGCTACCCCAGGTTCTAACACATTGTAAATGACAATGCCTTTTATTTATGTTTTAAAAACCAACACATAAATAAAAGGCATTGCCATTTACAATGCCAATAGCTCAAACTCTCACAACTCTGAGACCTATTGCATTGCAAATGCTTGTTTTACTGTCTGTCACCTCCGGGCATCCATGGCGGGAAGGGACAGTAACATGCGAATAATACTCCCCCACCATGGGAGATAACTCCCATGCCAAGGGTAGCATTATTTGTTTTTGTTTTGAATAAGAAAATCCAGTTTGGGGGATTTAAAAAGAAAACCCTGTTCGATGCAGGATTGAGTCATGCTGACATAACCCTCCACCAAACAGCAATATGCATTGACAAGATCTGCAGTGACAACCCCTACCAATTCTTCATAAATGACCACCAGCTTGGTGGTCATTTATAAATTTGGTGGGTGTTCCCTCCATCAGGGGAAGGAGTAATTTCCTCAGTCCTCCAGGCGGAACCTCGGGTCAGCAATACCACAGAATCCCCGGGTCCCTAAACAAATTAAATATAAACAGACAAGCAAACTTCAACAGGACATACACCCTTGGAGGAAGTCCTCTTTAAGAGGACGGAATCCCATCACCCACCGACAGTGGCATGCTTCACCATTTGGAATCTCCTCTTGGCTGCAACCTGGTGCAGCCAAGGAGCTACAATTCCTTGCTAGTGTAAAGGAGGAGCTTGCGGATGTTTTAGTGTAATCCGGAGGCTAGATCTCCTAAGATCAATGAAGCACGATTATGTGTGGTGAAAGTATGCAGTGCAGTGTAAATAGAAAAGTGTATTAAAATTGACTACCAAGAGAAAAATGAGTTTATTAGGTATCTCGTGGTGTCAAATGTTAAAAGCAGTCAAGGCGCGGTCTGAAAAAATGTGCGAAGGCGCAGATGAAGAATATATACAAGGTCTAAATGTTTCAGCCAATATTGATTATGAATTGATCATGGTTTTCGTCAGGACCTAATGAGTACTACTGCAAGAACTGGTGAGTGAAAATATAACAGATAAAGAATATGGGGCCAGATGTAGAAGCCCTAATATCGGTCGGAAACGGCCGATTTGGGCCGTTTCCGACCGGTATTAGGGTTTTCAGATGTAGGGGCATGTTATTTTAAGAATCGGTAATTTTACCGATTCGGTAAATATACCGACTCAGTAAAATACCGAATCGGTATATTTACCGAATCGGTAAATCCATATGTAGCTGACACTCCAAAGAGTGCCACAGGCCCTTAAGAGTCGGTATTTTACCACACAATCCTATTGTGTGGTAAAATACCCAATTCAGGTGTGCATGCATGTGCATGCACATCTGTGCATGCACACCTGTGCCATGTGACACACAGACATGCCCTTAGGGCATGTATGTGTGCCACATGGTACACAAGCCTGTACTTGGGGTGCTAGAGGGTGTCAAAGTGACACCCCCTGCACCCTTGCAGGATTCGGTATTTACCGATTCGGTAAATACCGATTCGGTATTGCCCATTGATTCCTATGGGCTTCAAGGCCCATAGGAATCAATTGGCGATACCGATTAGGTATTTACCGAATCGGTAAATACCGAATCTTACAGATTCGGTATTCCTGAACTCGGAATTACCTAAATCTGCACCCTTCCCATTTACAGACTCTTAAATACGGAATCGGTAAAATTCTGTATTTAAGAGTCTGTAAATGGGAATTACCTACATCTAGGCCATGATCATTTAGGAATGATAAATCAACCGTATACCTGTGTATTGATTTGTAGTAGTAACCACAGGGATACGAGGTGAACATCCGTCAGAAATCGGGAGGACTACCCACCGCTCCTGGTAATAACTCATGGCGTGAGGTACCGCTCTGGCCTTCGCTACCCCGGGCTCGATCCTGGCTTTCACAAGCAGTAGGAAAAACGGGCCATCAATCAATCAATCAATCAATGTACTTGTAAAGCGCGCTACTTACCCGTGAGTGTCCCAAGGCGCTGAAGGGAGGGGGGAGTGTGCTGCTACACCTCAAAGAGCCAGGTCTTGAGGAGTCTTCTGAAGGTGAGTATGTCTTGGGTCTGCCATATGTGGGTGGGGAGGGTGTTCCAGTTCTTGGCGGCGAGGTAGGAGAAGGATCTGCTGCCGGAGGTCATTCGTTGGATGTGGGGGACAGCGGCGAGGGCGAGGCTGGCGGAGCGGAGCTGGCAGGTGGGGGTGTGGAAGCTAAGTCTGCTGTTCAGGTAGGCTGGTCCGGTGTTGTGAAGTGCTTTGTTTGTGTGCGTGGGTGAGGAGCTTGAAGGTGATCCTCTTGTCGACGGGGAGCCAGTGTAGGTTTCTCAGGTGGGGGTGATGTGGCTGCAGCGGGGGATGTTGACGATCAGTCGGGCGGAGGCGTTTTGGATGCGTTGTAGTCTTCGTAGGTGTTTGGCTGGGATTCCTGCGTAGAGTGCGTTTGCGTAGTCCAGTCTGCTGCTGACGAGGGCCTGTGTCACCGTTCTTCTTGTTTGGGTCGGGATCCACTTGTAGATCCTGCGGAGCATGCGGAGGGTATTGTAGCAGGAGGCGGAGACGGCGTTGACCTGCTTAGACATGCAGAGGGAGGAGTAGAGGATGAATCCTTGATTGCGTGCATGGTCGGTGAGTGTTGGTGCTGTTCCCATTATGGTCGACCACCAGGAGTCGTCCCAGGCTGAGGGGGTGGATCCGAGGATGAGGACCTCCATCTTGTCCGAGTTCAGCTTCAGATGGCTGCTCCTCATCCAGTCGGCGACGGCCTTCATTCCTTTGTGGTGGTTGGTTTTTGGCAGTGTGTGGGTCCTTGGTGAGGGAGAGGATAAGCTGGGTGTCGTCGGCATAGGAGATGATGTTGAGGTCGTGATGGTGGGCCACTAGTGCGAGGGGGGCCATGTAGACGTTGAACAGCGTCGGGCTGAGGGATGAGCTCTGGGGGACGCCGCAGTTGATGTTGGTGGCTTCGGATCGGAAGGGTGGGAGGCGGATGCTCTGGGTTCTGCCGGTGAGGAAGGACGAGGTCCAGTCAAGGGCCTTCTCTTGGATTCCGGCTTCTAGGAGGCTTGTCTTTAGAGTGCAATGGCATACCGTGTCAAAGGTGACTGACAGGTCCAGGAGAATGAGGGCTGATGTTTTGCCTTTGTCTAGTTGGCGTCTGATGTCGTCTGTGGCGGCGATGAGGGCTGTCTCGGTGCTGTGATTTCGTCTGAATCCTGAATCCACCATTATATTAATAGTTACGTAAAATCCTGAGTGGAAACATTGGGTAGAGGCTCCTTACGTCTGTTGTTTATTTAGTAAGTATCAGCCAATCAGGTTTTTGCCCACATTGTAACACCATACACACGCTGAGGCATTTGTGACATTTTCTGTTGAAATGACTGCATGGGGAGTATGCATCTCAACGTTTTTCAATACTGTGGGATTGGAATTTAACTTTCAAAGTTTTTTTTTTCCTTACTGGAAAAAATAACACTTGCTGTAGAATTGTGGAGACAGTCTTAAGATGCATCATTGAAAACACACTTTATGACTATAAACAAGCCATAAAAGAAACAAAACAGTCTTTCTTACTCTGCATATTCCTAATATTGGCAACAAAAAAGCTTTTTAAAAGACTCAGGGCCAGATGTAGGTAGCCAAATACCGGTCGGTAACGGCGGTATATCGGTAATTTCGTCCGTTACCGACCGGTATCCATGAAATGAGATGTAGGAGCCTATGATTTACCGAATCGGAAATCATGAGTCGGTATAATTTTGACTCGGTAAATAAGAGTCGGTATAATTCCGACTCGGTAAATATGAGTCGGTATTCATACCGAGACGGAATTTACCGAATTCATATTTACAGAATTCTTATTTACCGAATCGGTAAATAAGAAACGGTAAAAAATGGCCATGGAGATGTAGGAAAGCCCAAAAATATAGAATTCACGGAAATTCGGTATTTATGAGTCGGTATTTACCATGGATTGAATGCAGGTGGTAACCAGGTGAAGGCCATAAAAAGAGTCCCAAAATGCAACTGTGGAACCATAATGGCGGCTTTCTACATCTTTGCAAGACGGCAAAGACTACAGGCAGCAAAAGAGAGGGAATGGCAAAGGGTGGAACAAGTGTACAGGCAGAGGATAACACTGTTCCAACTGACAGAGCCTGAAATACTCCAGAGGTACAGGCTACATCCCCAAACCATCCAGGACTTGATCAGGGACCTACACCCACTCCTGGAGCACCCAACACCCAGGGCCCACGCCATCCCACCCCATGTGCAGGTGCTGTGTAGCTTACACCTGCTTGCCTCCGGGAGTTACCAGAGTGTGATAGCTGCAGTGGGTGGTGTGTCCCAGAGCTGCCTGTCCCGCTTATTCAGGAGGTTCCTTGACGCCATGATGCAGAGGATAGAGCATTACATTTCATTCCCTGATAGACCTGCGGAACTTGCAAAAACCAAGACTGATTTCTATCAACTGGCACACTTCCCTCACGTGATAGGCTGCATTGATGGCACGCACGTACTACTCTGTCCACCTGCAGCCACAGAACACATATACAGAAACCGCAAGTCAACGCACTCCATCAATGTACAGGTCATATGAAACGCTGGCAACATCATCACAGACATCGTTGCGAAGTTCCCTGGAAGTACCCATGATTCGTACATATTTCAGAATAGTGGAATATACACACGCCTAGTTGCCGGAGAATTTGGAAACGGATACCTGCTAGGTAAATGACATTGACACACCCTGACACTCACAGCAGATCAATGTATCATGAACATGCAATTAATGTCAATCTTTCTCCCCCCTAGACGACAGTGCATATGCCCTGCGGTCCTTTGTGCTCACCCCCTACCTCAACCCATCCACCAGGAGTGAAAGGCGGTACAATGTGGCTCACAGATCTACACGCAACGTTGTGGAGCGCACATTTGGACTCCTAAAAAGCAGGTTTCGCTGCCTCCACAAGAGTCGAGGGGCACGCCAGTACACCCCAATCCTGTGCTGCAAAATCATTGTGACCTGTGCAATGTTACACAATCTCGCCACCAAGGAAGGCACAGGGGTGGAAATCACACATCATGAGGACATTGATGATGACACAGAACTGGCAGAGCCCCATGGTACAGTAGCAGCAGCAGCTACAGATGGGAGACTGAGACGGGCAGAGGTCACACAGCAATATTTCTGAGTGAGTAATGAGACACAGACAGGAAAAGTTCATGACGTACGTAGTTTAATTTTCACTACGCAAGTGCAATGATAGCACACATTGGTTACACGATATATAAATGTCCATGACTGTGTTGTCACGGTTAACACCACCGTGACCTGTTACTTGGGTGGAGGGCATAGTCAATGTTTATGGCCACGGACCACAGGGTGGGACTGCTGTGGCTGTGTGTCAATGTTCTCGGTGTGGCCTGTCTCAGTTGCATGACGCCTGCCGCTCCTACGTACTTCTTGTACAGGAGTGCGTACGCCACTCTTGCTAGTGGACTCCTCACCTTCACCCACACATGTGTCGCCTCGAGTGGCAGTCTGTTGTGCGAGCATGAGTTCCATAGCAGAGGTCACTCTGGCCATTCCCACTGATAAATTGGTGCAGCACTGCACAATGGCATCCTGCATCGCCACTGACCGTCTGCACAGCAGGGTGGTTGCAGTTGCAAATCTGTTCAGGACTTTTGTCTGCTGCCGCACATCGACACGAGCCTTGCGTCCCTCCAAATGGTCCCTGTCCAACTTGTCGCACAGGACAGTCATGCACTGTGTAATGTCGGAAATGCCAGATGCCATTGAGGTACTGGGTTTTTAAGAACCGGCACAGAACCGGTAACCCAGCGGTGCCAGGGGATCAACACCCAGAGACCTCGGGTTCTCCTGAGTCAAACCTACAGAAACTCAGAGTCTTCCAGGTGAAGTCAAAGATTAGTTTATTGGCTGCAACCAAGGTGACAGGGTCCTAGAAGTACAATACGAGTATATTCAGGAGACTGCACACTTTCACGAAGTGAGGCTTCTCTTCTTATACATAATATTCAGCCTTGGGCAAAACATTCCTTGGATTCGTGGTATTTCATTTATGGTTACTGATTACAAAAGAAAAGCAGAGTCATGATGACATGTACATATTTCACGTCGTGCTGCCCATAACAAATCATCCGGCAAGGCCCAACATTTCATCAGATATCGCTGGACCCCTAATAAAAATGGTCACCTCCCCATCATAAAGCAAGTGAAGAAAAGGAGTGGAGAAAGATGTGAGCGAGATATGGCAGGTGTGCGCGCTGAAATGGTTTTATGGCTGGTTGGGCCTAGATGCTATCTTGCTCGGCCACTGGGAGGGAACTGACCTAACGAGTTCGGCCTGGGGCAATGGTTCTAACTTGTACTGGGGTCAGGGAGAAGTCGATTAAGGAGGATGTGTCCTTATGGAATCAAATTCAACTGGATTAAGGCCTATGTAAAGGGCAACATGCAGCTAAGGGTTTAGAAGGTAAATGACGATTTCGAGGTGAAATCGTCACTCGAATATGCCGAAAATACATGTACTTGATGTACTCGTCATTCTCGGTCTTTTGATACCAAATTCGTCCTATTTCGACAAAGTTTTTATTCTCGGGTCCAGTACTATTATATGAATCCAGATTTTTCAGAACCACAGACCCTCCTTTTGCCCTTACATAGGCAATTAATCTATCCTCATGTTAATCTGAGTCCAGATCTATATTCCTAAAGTCATTGAGATGTTGCTGCAACATCATTCTAGTGCTGAGCTCATGTCTTGACACAGGCTTCCTTACACATGATGTAACACAGAGGCCACATATTGCAGGAGCACACTGTATGCATAGACAGAACAGGAAAAGAATGGCTAAGACCATCCCAATGACCATCAGAATTTTCCATCCCCTGGCAGATATCAGTTCCCAGAACCATCCCATTAATGACCAATCTCCTTTATCCACATGAATAGATTCGGAAATCTTATGTAGTTTGGAGATGGCCCCGTACACTGTCGGAGCATTATCTGGAATAAAAATGCAACAACTGGACTGGATCAATTTGCATACTCCACCTCGGTCCGCAAGTATTACATCCAAAGCGACCCGGTTCTGAAGGGTCATCAGTCGATCCGACTGGAGCTCAGCAGTCAGGTTACTAAGGGCACCAGCAGTTTCAATCACGGTGGATTCAACTACCCTTGTCAATTGCCTTATGTTTCTGCTGTTAGCCATGGCTCCCCAGACGGCAGAACACCCATTGCAAAGTCACCAAATTCTTGACCTGCAGTGTCTTCTTTACTCAAAACACCTCTAACTACCCTTGTCCGATGGTAATCCGCCGCTGCTGTGTAGGTGGGAGGTAACAGGAATGAAACAAAACATGAGCCCGAGAAGTCAGGGGGCAACCATGTATAGGCTCTATCATGGCAGATGAAATAAGTACCCTTAGCGGCTAAAAAGGCAGGGGAAGTCTGAGATCCAAAAACGTACGTTTCTGTACAGACACTCTTCCCTAGCTGAGCTCTGGGATTCCTACCAATACCTTGCAGACACAGGTGACCTTGATGGGGTCCGATCCAGATAGGGGACGATCTCTTGGCTTGCTGTTTCTCACTTAATGTAATGCCATATCCGATCACATTCCAACCTACATATGCAAGTATCTCATCATCCGGGGTATCTTCGTAAGAAGTTACTTCCTTGATCATGTCAACTATACCCTTGACTAGGGCGCTAGTCTTGAGGTTGTCTTTTACAGAACGTAGGGGTTGGATTTCTCGTGCATATATGAACATTGTCCTATATGCCCATACTGACCCATTGCGACTAAATGGCAGGACCAAATAGGGGATACCTCTATCCGTGGTGTGGGGCATGAGACCACACACCCAACAGTTGGTTGTGTTCATTACAAGTTGGTGTTGGTGTAATAACTGAACGAAGGAGTTATTAATGAACTCTAATCTCCTATTTGATTCGTGGTCAGGCAAAGGGTGGAAAGAATGAGAGGAAACAGTAGGAGGAGGTATGGGTGATGTAGTGGGCGCAAATGTCACATGAAAAGAGAATAAAACATAGCTTATCAAAAAGACCATTACGCTAAATAGCATAAAAATACACATTATTATAAAATTTTCTTCCTTATTGTTTTCAAAAGTCTCTGCTTAAAGTTCATTTGTTTGGCAGGCCTCTCCACATCAGGAAACTCCATCCTCTCTAAGGTGCTGCCCGCGGCGGTAGGTTGTTTCTGCTAAAGGATGCTTCCGTCAGTCTAGGGCAGCTCCCTTGGACCAACCGGAACCAGCGACCTAACGTCGTCAGCTGCACCCAAACGTCTTTAATCAACCGCGACCCTAGCAGCGGAACCCGGATGGCGGTTCGAGAAAAACAAAAATAAGCAAGTTACCTAGATGGGAGAATCTGCACTTTCAAAAATAGGATTTGGGGAAAAACAAATTTTTTATTAGTCCACAGGTTTTTCTCTCGGATCATAAAATAAATCACTTTTACTTTAGTCTGTTTTTCTTGGTCGCAATTTGTAGCGTCTTTTCCCGGGTACTGTCTGGTCCAGAAATAGTAGCTCAGGTTCCACAAAGTTCAATTGTTCTGGTGGTGGCGCAGTTTCTTGAAAAATGTTCCCACTTTCACAATCAGGATTGGCTTCTTTTACACGTTCATCAGTTGTGCGCTCTGGGTCAGTGCCTCCTTTTCGGACCCATTGGTCATGTGGCAGAGGGAAGGGTATTTTCTTACAATGGATCCCGTGGACCCAATTGGCCTTCCCCTCCACCCTAACAGCCGACCTTGTAGACAGGAGGACGAGGTGAGGCCCGGTCCATCTGGGCTGGTCGTTTCTTGTTCTTTGGAAGTTTCTGACAAGCACCCAGGAACCGGGGTCAATTGAGTGACCCGGTGTCTCAGAGACCGGAAGCAAGGTGTTGTGGACCTGTTGATATAAAACACGCAATTTAGCCGTCAATTCATACAAATAGTCAAGCAAAATGGGGTGTTGCAGCTCGCTAAACTTCGTGGGCCTAGGCACTCCCCATATGTTGGCTGGCCGACCAAAGATTATTTCATAGGGGCTGAGTTTCACTCGCAAATGCACAGTCATTCTGGTGGATAGGAGTGCTAAGGGTAGAGCGTCAGGCCATTTAAGACCTGTGCTCGCTTGGATTTTGGCCAATTTAAGTTTAAGCGTGCCATTGTAACATTCCACTAATCCAGCTGATTGGGGGTGATTTGCAGCGTGGAACTTCTGCCTAATGCCTAGCCCTTCACACACTCTTTTCATCACACAACCCATAAATTCACTTCCGTTGTCAGACCAGACCATTCTAGGCATTCCGAACCTGGGGAAGAACTCTTTCACAAGGGCTTTCGCTGTGGACAAGGCAGTATTGTCCCTTAGGGGATAGGCTTCTACCCATCTTGAGAAGGCACAAACAACCACGAGCACGTATTTTAAGTTGTTGCACCTCTCCATGTGTATGAAATCTAGCTGCAAAACCTCGAACGGATACGTAGGAGGTGCAAAATGACCAGCTGGAGTTGGGGTTCCCCTACCAGGATTGTGCTTCAGACATACCATGCAATTCTTGACAACATTCTCTGCACACTTGGGAATCCCTGAATTCTTCCACACTGGGGCCAACAACTCGCAAATCCCTTTCGCGCTGATATGGGCCATCCCATGAGCCATTGTAACCACTGCAGGCACATATGCATCGGGTAACAACCATCTCTGTTGCTCTGTCGATTCAATCCAACAACCATTTGCATCCATTCTCCCTGTACTTTCTCTCCACATGCTTAACTCTTTCTCCGTGGCCTCAGCTTGGATGGACTTCACACTTTCTATCGTGTCTTCACATATTCCAACATCACCAGTCCATCTTTCTGGGCTCGCAACATACATTCGGCTCATCATATTCTTTGCAGTTTCCTTAGCAGTTTCATCAGCAAATGCATTTCCACGACCAACATCATCAATCACTTTCTTGTGTGCACTACATTTCACGATCGCTACTTTCAGGGGCAACGTCAGTGATTCAAGAAGCTCATTCACCAACTGACCATGCTGAATCTTAGCTCCATGCGAAGTCAGGAACCCACGTTCTCTCCACAATCGTCCAAAACTGTGAGCCACTCCAAAAGCATACTGACTGTCGGTATAGACAGTCACTTTCATTCCTTTAGATAACACACATGCTCTCGTCAGTGCCACGAGTTCAGCGGCTTGAGCTGAACCATGTGGTATTCGCGCAGTTTCAATGATTGTGTGCAAAGTTGTGACAGCATATGCTGTAGTCACGTTACCATTTGGGAGTTTAAAGCAGGAACCATCCACCCATAATGTACCATCACATTCAGCAAGAGGAGTGTCGAACAAATCAACTCTCCCTTTCGTCTCTTCCTCTGTTCTGAGGAAACAATCGTGCTGTTCTGAAGCATCCGATTCCTCTGTAATTGGTAACAATGTGGCTATGTTCAAGGTACTGCACCTTTTTATGTGCACATGGCTCGCTAGTAGCGTCAATTCATAACTGGACAGTCGAGCACTAGTTAAGTGCTGTGTCTTGGTCCTATTTAACAACGTGTCTACTGCATGCGGGACCATCACGATTAGTGTATTATTCATTACTAGACCTGCAGACTGTCGAATAGAAACAGCTGCTGCTGCTGTGGCCCTTAAACAACTCGGCAATGCTCGTGCTACCGGATCCAAAGTTGACGAAAAATAGGCGCATGGCCGCTGTCTATCTCCGTATAACTGAGTCAGTACAGACAATGCACAGCCCTCCTTCTCGTGGACATATAATGTGAAAGGTTTACTGTAGTTGGGGTTACCTAACACAGGGGCCGAACATAATGCTGTGCGTAATTCGAGAAAACTTTTCTGACACTCATCAGACCAAGGAATGGGATTGGGTGTATTTGTACACGTTAGTGCCAATAAGGGTTTGGCTAATAACGAAAAATTTGGAATCCACTGTCTACAGTACGATGTAATGCCCAAGAAAGCGCGTACTTCTCTCTGCGTTCTTGGCACAATCAATTTAGCTATTGCCTGAATTCTTTCTGGGGTCAGTTTCCTTCCCTCCTTCGATAAGAGATGACCTAAGTAGGTCACTTCTTGTCGGCAATATTGAAGCTTGGAAAGTGACACCTTGTGATGCAGATCACATAGATGACGCAGTAATTCCAACGTGGCCATTTTACATATTTTCTCAGTATCCGCAGCTATGAGCAAATCGTCCACGTACTGTACGAGAGTGGCACCTTTGGGCAAAACCATTGTGTCAAGCTGACATTTCAGAGCTTGACTATATATTGAGGGGCTTTCACAGTAGCCTTGAGGAGCGCGTTTAAAGCGGAAGCTGCGACCACCTAAACTAAAGGAAAAAATATCCCTGCTTTCCTCGGCAATCGGGATACTGAAGAAAGCATTCTTCAGGTCAATCACCGAAAACCAGGAGGCAGAGGCTGGAATCATAGTCAATAATTTTGTAATGTCGGGGACAACTGGGAATTGTGGCACCACTATCTTATTTACTTCCCTAAGATCAATCACGAATCTATACACAGGTGGCTGAGAAGGGTCAGTTCGTTTTAGAACAGGCAGAACAGGACTATTGCAAACATTGCCTCGTGTTTCTTCAATTACGTCTTTTTCAATCAACTCGTAAACAATCGCTAGCAAAGCTTTTTCACCCTCATTGGATATTCTGTATTGGGGAATTCGTGGCATTTTGACATTCGGCTTCAATGTTACAACATACGGTGGAATTTCTAAAAGACCTACATCATTCGGACCAGTAGCCCAAAGAATATCTGGTAGAAGTGCCAATTCTGCTGGAAGTGCATTTCTCGACAAATATATGGGAGAAACCACTTTCTTACCTAAAGTAAGTTGTACTCCTGAGGGAGAACAGTACAAAGTCGCATACAATCTTTTTAGCAAATCTAATCCTAGCAAATTTTCACCACAACCTGTTGTCAAAATAAGGGGTGCTTCGAATTCACAAGGACCAACAGAAAGAGATAAAGGGTCAGAAATCGGATTTCTAACCGGGGCGCCAGAAAAACCTACGGAAACGTTCATTTCACCAGACAAAGGTGCGCCAGGGAGTTTGGAGTGCATAATAGAACTCTTTGTAGCAGCAGTATCCAACAGAAAAGGTTCTGACACACCCGATGTAATCACCTCAACGTAAGGTCCACTCTGATCTACTGGAACTGAAACAACTCCCTCTCCTTGTCTAAGGCTGTCCTAGCAATCATTATTCTCCCACTGCTCATTTTCTGTGTAATACTCATCAACGTAGTATTGAGCTGTCCTGTCAGATACGTTATTTTGCTGGTCAAACCTGTTCATAGAGTTTTGTGGTGGAAGGGGACGTGCGTCCTGAGGGGCGTTTCCACGCCCTCTACCTCTAGGCGCTTGCTGACTACCACGACCTCTTACGCCAGAAATTCCATTTGCACGTTGTGGTAGGGCAGGACAGTCATATTTGTAATGACCCTCTTGTTTGCAGTATAAACACTGGTTGGGACCTACGCGGTTTTGATTGTAATCGAATCTTTGCAAGTTTCTCTGATATTGTTGAGGCTGCTGAAAAGTGTTCTGGTAGTTATTCTGACCATTATTATTTTTATTACCACCACCACGTGGCGGATAGGCTTGCTGTAGTAAAACCTTCGTTTTGAGTTCTCTAGTTTTCTTCTCTACTTTATCTTTCTCATCTTTGTCTCTATTCTCGTAGTACTGCGCGGTAGCTAATATCTGGGCTGAAGATGAGACTGCCCAAGAACTTTCCGAATCTTTTAATTTCCTACACAAGTCTGGAAGTAGATTGTGCACAAATTTATCGACAAACAATCTCTGACCACCTTCTGTGGTCATATCTTGACCGCTGTGGTCAATGAATGTTTCTTCAAATCTGGTGAAGAAATCTGACACAGTTTCTTCTTTCTTTTGCTTGCATGCAGATAACTTATCCCAATTTACGCGTATTGCAGGCATTATCGTTTTCATGTAATCTACTATTCTACCAGGTAGTTCTGCTATCAGAGGCTCAGGCTTGGCACCACCAACTTGTCGTGCATCTGCAGCAGTAATATTAACCCACGTGTCACCTAATTCTTGGTCATTATCTACATGACGAATTTTTCCCCATAAAGGCTGTGGAACAACGTTCCCGAATAACATATCGATATCGGCCAAATTCATTATACATGACCCAGCAGTTTGCGACAATTCTTTATAGTACCCTGCAGGATTTTTACGCGGATCTGGTAGTGTTTGTTTGAGTGCTAAAACTTCAGCTCGCTTCCATGGAACATGTACCCATACACGGTGAAAGTGGGGCAGGACAGGTGGGACAGCTGTCGCGTCACCCTCTCTCCACTGTGGGGGAACTTCTCTCATAGGGTATTGTCGTGCCTTTTTCCTACTAGATGCACTGGATTCCGATGGTGACCCAGAACTGCTTCCCTTACTTCGATATGATAATAGCATTTCAACTGCTTTTTCCACATCGGGACCTACAATCATACCCTCTCCAAACTTAAATCGTACATGACACATATCTCGCGGGATGCATTCTTGATCATTGTCTTCTAAATCCTCGCCAAGAAAGACACACATCTGTTCGAACACATATCTCTGTGTCGCTGCTTCCCATTGATGGAAGACTTCCATGACAGACTGTAAATCATATTTTGCAGTGTCCATGACCCATTTCCGAGCTAAACTATTCAGGGAATCTCTCTCTTGATAATCAGGCAGTTGACTTCGCAACTGTCTTCTACCTATGTTAGGGGTCGTAGCAGGCGACCCGAAAAAGAGGTAAAAGAAGATTAGTAACAGTGCTGGCCATTTTCTGCTGAATGGAAGGTGAAACTGAAGGACAAACAGATGAAAAAACGGGGTGAGATAAGGAGGGGGTAGAGATGGCAGAAGAGGTATCAGGAATAATAGATGTGGTACTAGGCAAAATCATAGAGGGGGCATTAGGAGATGTAGAAAGCACTGTAGGCAAAATCGTAGAAAACACAGGTGAAACAGAAGTGGTCGGTGGGCCTGGAGGAGGCTGCACCGAAGAAGTAGGAGCCAGCTGAAGAGCAGCTGGTGGGTGCTGTGGAAGAGCCGGAGGCGCAGCTTGTGCAACTAAAGGTTGCGGGGGTGCTGTAGCATTCTGCGCATAGGGGGGTGGCGAAGTTAATAATTGCGACATTAATTGGTCTTTTTCACGCTCTTTTGCTGTCCCTTGCTGAAGAGACGGCAAAACTGGATAACATTTATCTATTGCCATTTTACGTTGCCTGTGCAACTGCTAATTTATCTGCTCTTCCTCATTATCTTTAAACTGCACGGCAGCTTGCATTACTGAAAGTCCCCCTTCTCTCTTATTTTTCTTAGCTAATTTAATTTCTTTTTGTTTGGCTTCTTTGCGCCATAAGCGGAAAGAGTCAAACATCGCCGGCCGGGCTTTCTTTTTGAAGTCTTCAAGGTTGTCTAAGATTTCAGAATCAAAGCTACCATATTGGGGCCATTTTAAAACACCATCTTTCCTAGTGTATTTAATCCATACCTCGTTGTAAACGATGGGGCCTACCCCATGTTTAACGTATAGCTCGTAAGTCGGAGTTCCAACTGGAGGAACCGGACATGAGTCCTCCAATCGGGAGTCCCTATTATTACTACCAAGACAAAACCAATTCCCGAGTCTAAGACTAGGCATCCTCGCTCTCTAGTCTAGTTCCAAAACTTCAAAGGATTTATCGATTACGATATTTCTCGTGAATACACGAGTCCTTCGGTTATGGTGCTTGCAAGAACCAATAAAAACCTTTTGTATCTCCAAGATACCACAAAGTAAGTCCAACTAAGGACTGGGAGACGCTCCACTTATACTTAACTGAAAAATATCGATGGCGTCACCAGAAGACTCGTCTCAGCGTTTCGCTCTACCGAAAATGTCAAGGGTCCAACATCAGGGCGATAGCCAGGGCAGCAGTCCTTGTAGCCGTCGGGAAGCGGGGAACCTCGCAGCAAAGACCTTCGGACCACGTCGACATGCAGGGGTCGATGAGGTGGTGGGCCCTCCTCCGGAATTTCCACACGAAGCTCCTCACGATCTTCAGGCTGATTGGTACCACTGGAATCGAGCCCCACGTTGGGCGCCAACTGAGGTACTGGGTTTTTAAGAACCGGCACAGAACCGGTAACCCAGCGGTGCCAGGGGATCAACACCCAGAGACCTCGGGTTCTCCTGAGTCAGACCTACAGAAACTCAGAGTCTTCCAGGTGAAGTCAAAGATTAGTTTATTGGCTGCAACCAAGGTGACAGGGTCCTAGAAGTACAATACGAGTATATTCAGGAGACTGCACACTTTCACGAAGTTAGGCTTCTCTTCTTATACATAATATTCAGCCTTGGGCAAAACATTCCTTGGATTCGTGGTATTTCATTTATGGTTACTGATTACAAAAGAAAAGCAGAGTCATGATGACATGTACATATTTCACGTCGTGCTGCCCATAACAAATCATCCGGGAAGGCCCAACATTTCATCAGATATCGCTGGACCCCTAATAAAAATGGTCACCTCCCCATCATAAAGCAAGTGAAGAAAAGGAGTGGAGAAAGATGTGAGCGAGATATGGCAGGTGTGCGCGCTGAAATGGTTTTATGGCTGGTTGGGCCTAGATGCTATCTTGCTCGGCCACTGGGAGGGAACTGACCTAACGAGTTCGGCCTGGGGCAATGGTTCTAACTTGTACTGGGGTCAGGGAGAAGTCGATTAAGGAGGATGTGTCCTTGTGGAATCAAATTCAACTGGATTAAGGCCTATGTAAAGGGCAACATGCAGCTAAGGGTTTAGAAGGTAAATGACGATTTCGAGGTGAAATCGTCACTCGAATATGCCGAAAATACATGTACTTGATGTACTCGTCATTCTCGGTTTTTTGATACCAAATTCGTCCTATTTCGACAAAGTTTTTATTCTCGGGTCCAGTACTATTATATGAATCCAGATTTTTCAGAACCACACCATTGACTGCATGCTCTCAGATATGTCTCCAATGCCCTTGCCTATTTCATCCAGCTTCTTGTTGGTGGTGCGTGCCTGCCTCTGAACCCCCATCATTGCTTTCGCCTGCAGGCGCTGGACTTTGACCATGGTGGCCTCCAGTCCGCAGAAGACCCCCTGACCGTGATGTACTTCATCTGCCTCCTGTGGCCTTCCTCCTCGGACACTGGCCCGCACAGCTCTAGGAGTGGGCAGCTGCTCAGCGTCGGCTGAATCCTGTGGGTTGATGGCCATGTCACCCTTATCCTCTTCCTCCTCGGATGTTTCCAGTATGCGGGGAGGGGGCACATCAAGGCGCCTTGCCCTTTCCAGCACTGGGGACGGAGTTGTGGGGGACTGTGCAGCCGCTCCTGACTCCTGACTCCCAAATAACAGAGGGGACTGTGGCTGTGGTGGTGTTGTCTCCTCAGGTGACTTGGCTGCCTGCTCTTTGTCCTTCCCTCCGTGTCCTGTGCTGGGTCCAGCTTCTTCCCTCCTCTTCTCCCTATCCTTTGCTGTGCTGCGCGATGACTCTCCTGTGGACAGACATGGACATTGTGTCAGTGGAGTGGTTCACCTGTGTCTCTTGATTAAACACACTACTATAGCACATTTGCCTGTCCATCATTTCCTTATGCTAGTAGTCTGTTGCATCCCTTGCTGCATGGCATCCTGACTGCACAGAGGTATCTACCTATGACTACATTTCCCATAATGCATTGCAGGACATTGGTAAAACCTGTTCTGGAATATGATGTAGGCACACAGAGTGTGTAAGGGGAATAGGTAAATGGGTTAATGACAATGTACTTGCATCTTACCTTGTTTCTTTGCAGCTCTTGCAGAGCTGTCAGCGTCCCCGATGCCGTGGATGGATTCAGGCTCAAGGGTGGATTCCACCAGCTCCTCTATGTCGGTGAGTCGTGGGGCTCGGTTTCTTCCTCCCCCTGTTGCTGCAGCTTCCTTGCGGTGGGCAGCTAGTTTCTTCTTGATGATGATGCGGAGATCATACCACCGTTTCTTCAAATCGTCTATTTCACGGTGGGTGACACCAATGGCATTTACCTTGCCTTGTATGTCAATCCAGGTTGTGCGCTTGATGGACTTAGCAACATGCAGTGATTGTTTCCCAAAGATCTTGCTGTAATGTCTGACAACCTCTGCTACAAGCACCTGCAGTTCTTCAGGGCTGAATTTCATCTTTCTTTTGCGCACCGCAGCATCCCTCTGTGCATCCTGACTCTCCATGGTGCTGTACAGGTGAGCTCAGGGAGG
The DNA here is from genome assembly GCF_964261635.1 of Lissotriton helveticus. Taxonomy (NCBI): domain Eukaryota; kingdom Metazoa; phylum Chordata; class Amphibia; order Caudata; family Salamandridae; genus Lissotriton; species Lissotriton helveticus. The sequence goes on from NC_136063.1 coordinate 853,591,470, forward strand.
CCTGCTCCTCAGTCTGTCCTCCTGCTCTCCTGACTGTTGGTTTCTGCACCTGCATGGGCGTGGCCAGTCCCAGGTACTGGGGAGGGGTGCTTGATTCTGATTGGTTGCTTCCCCAGTACCTTTGGGTTTGGGTGTTGTTGAAGTTCCTGATTGGCTCACAGGCTCACATGTTTGTCAGTTTCAAATTTCCGAATCGGTATTTACCGATCCGGTATATACCGATTCGGTAAATACCGATTCGGTAATACCCATTCATTCCTATGGGCCATGGGCCCGTTGGAATGTATGGGTTTTACCGAATCTGATTTTACCGAGTCGGTATGTACCGATTCGGTAAATACCGATTTCAGATTCCGAATCAGTAAATTTTACTGATTTTTTAGCTACATCTCATTTTCCGATTCTGAAATACCGATTCGGTATGACTCGGTATTTTAGCATCGGTAAATAACATTTACCTACATCTGGCCCTCAATGAGGTATCCAATATTAACAACCCCCCATGAATTTCTTTGTTCTCTCAATCTTTCTGTGATCAACTTGCTGTATTTTTTTGTCACAAATTTGAGAATATGTGTTCCTTTATAATTAGGGATCCTGTCCCATACTCCTATACGGAAAATCTTTTGAAACCCACAAACTCATCCTGGTCAAGTTTCTTCGCTACTTGACCTGTGAATGCTTTCACACTCATTAGCTCACTCATTAGGTCCCCCTGCTGATTCTATTCCTGTAAGGTTTCTTCCCTACAACAATATTAGTTAGCCAGTGCACTGTTCAATATTGTAGGTAGCTCTCTTTTTCTTGGGAGTGTTCCTGAGACTTTCAAAATTGGCTCCAGGAATCACTTTTTGAAGAATACAGAATTTTCTCTAACTATTGTCCGATATCCTCACTATCATCTGCACCAAGATTTGGTGGAAGCAGTTGAGTCAAAGCAATTGTGCTAATAACTTGAATCCAAAGAAATATTGGATGATTCCCTATTAGGCTTTCACCCTCACCTTAGTACACAATTAGCCATGCTGGTAGTTGTGGACACCGAGCTTATGGATCACAGCAATGGTTACACTAATATCCTGCTACTATTGTGAGCTGTCAGCTGTATTGGATACTGTTGACCATGAGTTCCTCATTATTATGCTCTATGCCATTGGAACACAAGGCAAAGTGTTCCGCCAGTTCCCCTCATTCTTAACTGGTACATCTCAGCAGGTTGGCGTAGCACAATTTCACTACACTCTTTCTAATTGCTTGTGAGGCGTTCCCTAGGCATCTACACTGTGTCTAAATATATTCAACTGCAAACACAACAGTGATGGACAGAATGTGGATCAATGTCACACATTCACCCCAGTCCAAAGATCTGGGCCCAAATCCATCGTTTTTCCACTCCACACCACCCTGGGTTAGACAATGGCGATATGCAAATCAGCGCTGACCCGGTGCCCCGTTTTGGGAAGGACATGGCTTTTGTAGTTCGGACTGGACTGTTCCCATGGGGCACAGGGTCAGCGCTGATTTGCATATCGCCATTGTCTAACCCAGGGTGGTGTGGAGTGGAAAAACGATGGATTTGGGCCCAGATCTTTGGACTGGGGTGAATGTGTGACATTGATCCACATTCTGTCCATCACTGTTGTGTTTGCAATTACCGCTCTAAGTGTACTGGGGATGCTCAGACGTGAGTCCCAGGCACTCCACACCACTGGAGTCAAGCTAGCCGGGCTGATGAGAGGTGTTATCTCGAAACTGGGCCGGTCCTCGGATGCTTGATTCCGTTCTGGGAAGGACATGGCTTTTGTAGTTCGGACTGGACTGTTCCCATGGGGCACAGGGTCAGCGCTGATTTGCATATCGCCATTGTCTAACCCAGGGTGGTGTGGAGTGGAAAAACGATGGATTTGGGCCCAGATCTTTGGACTGGGGTGAATGTGTGACATTGATCCACATTCTGTCCATCACTGTTGTGTTTGCAATTACCGCTCTAAGTGTACTGGGGATGCTCAGACGTGAGTCCCAGGCACTCCACACCACTGGAGTCAAGCTAGCCGGGCTGATGAGAGGTGTTACCTCGATGTGATTCCCAGGCACTCCACACCACTGGAGTCAAGCTAGCCGGGCTGATGAGAGGTGTTACCTCGAAACCGGGCCGGCCCTCGGATGCTTGATTCCGTTCTGGGAAGGACATGGCTTTTGTAGTTCGGACTGGACTGTTCCCATGGGGCACAGGGTCAGCGCTGATTTGCATATCGCCATTGTCTAACCCAGGGTGGTGTGGAGTGGAAAAACGATGGATTTGGGCCCAGATCTTTGGACTGGGGTGAATGTGTGACATTGATCCACATTCTGTCCATCACTGTTGTGTTTGCAATTACCGCTCTAAGTGTACTGGGGATGCTCAGACGTGAGTCCCAGGCACTCCACACCACTGGAGTCAAGCAAGCCGGGCTGATGAGAGGTGTTACCTCGAAACCGGGCCGGTCCTCGGATGCTTGATTCCGTTCTGGGAAGGACATGGCTTTTGTAGTTCGGATTGGACTGTTCCCATGGGGCACAGGGTCTGCGCTGATATGCATATCGCCATTGTCTAACCCAGGGTGGTGTGGAGTGGAAAAACGATGGATTTGGGCCCAGATCTTTGGACTGGGGTGAATGTGTGACATTGATCCACATTCTGTCCATCACTGTTGTGTTTGCAATTACCGCTCTAAGTGTACTGGGGATGCTCAGACGTGAGTCCCAGGCACTCCACACCACTGGAGTCAAGCTAGCCGGGCTGATGAGAGGTGTTACCTCGAAACAGGGCCGGTTCTCGGATGCTTGATTCCGTTCTGGGAAGGACATGGCTTTTGTAGTTCGGACTGGACTGTTCCCATGGGGCACAGGGTCAGCGCTGATTTGCATATCGCCATTGTCTAACCCAGGGTGGTGTGGAGTGGAAAAACTATGGATTTGGGCCCAGATCTTTGGACTGGGGTGAATGTGTGACATTGATCCACATTCTGTCCATCACTGTTGTGTTTGCAATTACCGCTCTAAGTGTACTGGGGATGCTCAGACGTGAGTCCCAGGCACTCCACACCACTGGAGTCAAGCTAGCCGGGCTGATGAGAGGTGTTACCTCGAAACCGGGCCGGTCCTCGGATGCTTGATTCCGTTCTGGGAAGGACATGGCTTTTGTAGTTCGGATTGGACTGTTCCCATGGGGCACAGGGTCAGCGCTGATATGCATATCGCCATTGTCTAACCCAGGGTGGTGTGGAGTGGAAAAACGATGGATTTGGGCCCAGATCTTTGGACTGGGGTGAATGTGTGACATTGATCCACATTCTGTCCATCACTGTTGTGTTTGCAATTACCGCTCTAAGTCTACTGGGGATGCTCAGACGTGAGTCCCAGGCACTCCACACCACTGGAGTCAAGCTAGCCGGGCTGATGAGAGGTGTTACCTCGAAACCGGGCCGGTCCTCGGATGCTTGATTCCGTTCTGGGAAGGACATGGCTTTTGTAGTTCGGACTGGACTGTTCCCATGGGGCACAGGGTCAGCGCTGATTTGCATATCGCCATTGTCTAACCCAGGGAGGTGTGGAGTGGAAAAACGATGGATTTGGGCCCAGATCTTTGGACTGGGGTGAATGTGTGACATTGATCCACATTCTGTCCATCACTGTTGTGTTTGCAATTACCGCTCTAAGTGTACTGGGGATGCTCAGACGTGAGACCCAGGCACTCCACACCACTGGAGTCAAGCTAGCCGGGCTGATGAGAGGTGTTACCTCGAAACCGGGCCGGTCCTCGGATGCTTGATTCCGTTCTGGGAAGGACATGGCTTTTGTAGTTCGGACTGGACTGTTCCCATGGGGCACAGGGTCAGCGCTGATTTGCATATCGCCATTGTCTAACCCAGGGTGGTGTGGAGTGGAAAAACGATGGATTTGGGCCCAGATCTTTGGACTGGGGTGAATGTGTGACATTGATCCACATTCTGTCCATCACTGTTGTGTTTGCAATTACCGCTCTAAGTCTACTGGGGATGCTCAGACGTGAGTCCCAGGCACTCCACACCACTGGAGTCAAGCTAGCCGGGCTGATGAGAGGTGTTACCTTGAAACCGGGCCGGTCCTCGGATGCTTGATTCCGTTCTGGGAAGGATATGGCTTTTGTAGTTCGGACTGGAAAGTTCCCATGGGGCACAGGGTCAGCGCTGATTTTCATATCGCCATGGTCTAACCCAGGGTGGTGTGGAGTGGAAAAACGATGGATTTGGGCCCAGATCTTTGGACTGGGGTGAATGTGTGACATTGATCCACATTCTGTCCATCACTGTTGTGTTTGCAATTACCGCTCTAAGTGTACTGGGGATGCTCAGACGTGAGTCCCAGGCACTCCACACCACTGGAGTCAAGCTAGCCGGGCTGATGAGAGGTGTTACCTCGAAACCGGGCCGGTCCTCGGATGCTTGATTCCGTTCTGGGAAGGACATGGCTTTTGTAGTTCGGACTGGACTGTTCCCATGGGGCACAGGGTCAGCGCTGATTTGCATATCGCCATTGTCTAACCCAGGGTGGTGTGGAGTGGAAAAACAATGGATTTGGGCCCAGATCTTTGGACTGGGGTGAATGTGTGACATTGATCCACATTCTGTCCATCATTGTTGTGTTTGCAATTACCGCTCTAAGTGTACTGGGGATGCTCAGACGTGAGTCCCAGGCACTCCACACCACTGGAGTCAAGCTAGCCGGGCTGATGAGAGGTGTTACCTTGAAACCGGGCCGGTCCTCGGATGCTTGATTCCGTTCTGGGAAGGATATGGCTTTTGTAGTTCGGACTGGACTGTTCCCATGGGGCACAGGGTCAGCGCTGATTTTCATATCGCCATGGTCTAACCCAGGGTGGTGTGGAGTGGAAAAACTATGGATTTGGGCCCAGATCTTTGGACTGGGGTGAATGTGTGACATTGATCCACATTCTGTCCATCACTGTTGTGTTTGCAATTACCGCTCTAAGTGTACTGGGGATGCTCAGACGTGAGTCCCAGGCACTCCACACCACTGGAGTCAAGCTAGCCGGGCTGATGAGAGGTGTTACCTCGAAACCGGTCCGGTCCTCGGATGCTTGATTCCGTTCTGGGAAGGACATGGCTTTTGTAGTTCGGACTGGACTGTTCCCATGGGGCACAGGGTCAGCGCTGATTTGCATATCGCCATTGTCTAACCCAGGGTGGTGTGGAGTGGAAAAACTATGGATTTGGGCCCAGATCTTTGGACTGGGGTGAATGTGTGACATTGATCCACATTCTGTCCATCACTGTTGTGTTTGCAATTACCGCTCTAAGTGTACTGGGGATGCTCAGACGTGAGTCCCAGGCACTCCACACCACTGGAGTCAAGCTAGCCGGGCTGATGAGAGGTGTTACCTTGAAACCAGGCCGGTCCTCGGATGCTTGATTCCGTTCTGGGAAGGATATGGCTTTTGTAGTTCGGACTGGACTGTTCCCATGGGGCACAGGGTCAGCGCTGATTTGCATATCGCCATTGTCTAACCCAGGGTGGTGTGGAGTGGAAAAACGATGGATTTGGGCCCAGATCTTTGGACTGGGGTGAATGTGTGACATTGATCCACATTCTGTCCATCGCTGTTGTGTTTGCAATTACCGCTCTAAGTGTACTGGGGATGCTCAGACGTGAGTCCCAGGCACTCCACACCACTGGAGTCAAGCTAGCCGGGCTGATGAGAGGTGTTACCTCGAAACCGGGCCGGTCCTCGGATGCTTGATTCCGTTCTGGGAAGGACATGGCTTTTGTAGTTCGGACTGGACTGTTCCCATGGGGCACAGGGTCAGCCCTGATTTGCATATCGCCATTGTCTAACCCAGGGTGGTGTGGAGTGGAAAAACGATGGATTTGGGCCCAGATCTTTGGACTGGGGTGAATGTGTGACATTGATCCACATTCTGTCCATCACTGTTGTGTTTGCAATTACCGCTCTAAGTGTACTGGGGATGCTCAGACGTGAGTCCCAGGCACTCCACACCACTGGAGTCAAGCTAGCCGGGCTGATGAGAGGTGTTACCTCGAAACCGGGCCAGTCCTCGGATGCTTGATTCCGTTCTGGGAAGGACATGGCTTTTGTAGTTCGGACTGGACTGTTCCCATGGGGCACAGGGTCAGCGCTGATTTGCATATCGCCATTGTCTAACCCAGGGTGGTGTGGAGTGGAAAAACGATGGATTTGGGCCCAGATCTTTGGACTGGGGTGAATGTGTGACATTGTTCCACATTCTGTCCATCACTGTTGTGTTTGCAATTACCGCTCTAAGTGTACTGGGGATGCTCAGACTTGAGTCCCAGGCACTCCACACCACTGGAGTCAAGCTAGCCGGGCTGATGAGAGGTGTTACCTCGAAACCGGGCCGGTCCTCGGATGCTTGATTCCGTTCTGGGAAGGACATGGCTTTTGTAGTTCGGACTGGACTGTTCCCATGGGGCACAGGGTCAGCGCTGATTTGCATATCGCCATTGTCTAACCCAGGGTGGTGTGGAGTGGAAAAACGATGGATTTGGGCCCAGATCTTTGGACTGGGGTGAATGTGTGACATTGATCCACATTCTGTCCATCACTGTTGTGTTTGCAATTACCGCTCTAAGTGTACTGGGGATGCTCAGACGTGAGTCCCAGGCACTCCACACCACTGGAGTCAAGCTAGCCGGGCTGATGAGAGGTGTTACCTCGAAACCGGGCCGGTCCTCGGATGCTTGATTCCGTTCTGGGAAGGACATGGCTTTTGTAGTTCGGACTGGACTGTTCCCATGGGGCACAGGGTCAGCGCTGATTTGCATATCGCCATTGTCTAACCCAGGGTGGTGTGAAGTGGAAAAACGATGGATTTGGGCCCAGATCTTTGGACTGGGGTGAATGTGTGACATTGATCCACATTCTGTCCATCACTGTTGTGTTTGCAATTACCGCTCTAAGTGTACTGGGGATGCTCAGACGTGAGTCCCAGGCACTCCACACCACTGGAGTCAAGCTAGCCGGGCTGATGAGAGGTGTTACCTCGAAACCGGGCCGGTCCTCGGATGCTTGATTCCGTTCTGGGAAGGACATGGCTTTTGTAGTTCGGACTGGACTGTTCCCATGGGGCACAGGGTCAGCGCTGATTTGCATATCGCCATTGTCTAACCCAGAGTGGTGTGGAGTGGAAAAACAATGGATTTGGGCCCAGATCTTTGGACTGTGGTGAATGTGTGACATTGATCCACATTCTGTCCATCACTGTTGTGTTTGCAATTACCGCTCTAAGTGTACTGGGGATGCTCAGACGTGAGTCCCAGGCACTCCACACCACTGGAGTCAAGCTAGCCGGGCTGATGAGAGGTGTTACCTCGAAACCGGGCCGGTCCTCGGATGCTTGATTCCGTTCTGGGAAGGACATGGCTTTTGTAGTTCGGACTGGACTGTTCCCATGGGGCACAGCGTCAGCGCAGATTTGCATATCGCCATTGTCTAACCCAGGGTGGTGTGGAGTGGAAAAACGATGGATTTGGACCCAGATATTTGGACTGGGGTGAATGTGTGACATTGATCCACATTCTGTCCATCACTGTTGTGTTTGCAATTACCGCTCTAAGTGTACTGGGGATGCTCGGACGTGAGTCCCAGGCACTCCACACCACTGGAGTCAAGCTAGCCGGGCTGATGAGAGGTGTTACCTCGAAACCGGGCCGGTCCTCGGATGCTTGATTCCGTTCTGGGAAGGACATGGCTTTTGTAGTTCGCACTGGACTGTTCCCATGGGGCACAGGGTCAGCACTGATTTGCATATCGCCATTGTCTAACCCAGGGTGGTGTGGAGTGGAAAAACGATGGATTTGGGCCCAGATCTTTGGACTGGGGTGAATGTGTGACATAAAGTAAAGTAAAGTCCACATTTGTAAAGCGCACAATCACCCGTAAGGGTCTCTAGGCGCTGGGGGGCCGTCGGGAAGATTAAGCGAGCTATTGCCCAGAGTCACATGGTGCTGGGCTGACCTGCCGCCGGAGCCGGGGATCGAACCGTGGTCCCCAGATTCCAGCGTCAGTCGCCCTGGCCGCGGCGCCACACCTCTTCCTACATTGATCCACATTCTGTCCATCACTGTTGTGTTTGCAATTACCGCTCTAAGTGTACTGGGGATGCTCAGACGTGAGTCCCAGGCACTCCACACCACTGGAGTCAAGCTAGCCGGGCTGATGAGAGGTGTTACCTCGAAACCGGGCCGGTCCTCGGATGCTTGATTCCGTTCTGGGAAGGACATGGCTTTTGTAGTTCAGACTGGACTGTTTCCATGGGGCACAGGGTCAGCGCTGATTTGCATATCGCCATTGTCTAACCCAGGGTGGTGTGGAGTGGAAAAACGATGGATTTGGGCCCAGATCTTTGGACTGGGGTGAATGTGTGACATTGTTCCACATTCTGTCCATCACTGTTGTGTTTGCAATTACCGCTCTAAGTGTACTAGGGATGCTCAGACTTGAGTCCCAGGCACTCCACACCACTGGAGTCAAGCTAGCCGGGCTGATGAGAGGTGTTACTTCGATGTGAGTCCCAGGCACTCCACACCACTGGAGTCAAGCTAGCCGGGCTGATGAGAGGTGTTACCTCGAAACCGGGCCGGTCCTCGGATGCTTGATTCCGTTCTGGGATAGGACATGGCTTTTGTAGTTCGGACTGGACTGTTCCCATGGGGCACAGGGTCAGCGCTGATTTGCATATCACCATTGTCTAACCCAGGGTGGTGTGGAGTGGAAAAACGATGGATTTGGGCCCAGATCTTTGGACTGGGGTGAATGTGTGACATTGATCCACATTCTGTCCATCACTGTTGTGTTTGCAATTACCGCTCTAAGTGTACTGGGGATGCTCAGACGTGATTCCCAGGCACTCCACACCACTGGAGTCAAGCTAGCCGGGCTGATGAGAGGTGTTACCTCGAAACCGGGCCGGTCCTCGGATGCTTGATTCCGTTCTGGGAAGGACATGGCTTTTGTAGTTCGGTCTGGACTGTTCCCATGGGGCACAGGGTCAGCGCTGATTTGCATATCGCCATTGTCTAACCCAGGGTGGTGTGGAGTGGAAAAACGATGGATTTGGGCCCAGATCTTTGGACTGGGGTGAATGTGTGACATTGATCCACATTCTGTCCATCACTGTTGTGTTTGCAATTACCGCTCTAAGTGTACTGGGGATGCTCAGACGTGAGTCCCAGGCACTCCACACCACTGGAGTCAAGCTAGCCGGGCTGATGAGAGGTGTTACCTCGAAACCGGGCCGGTCCTCGGATGCTTGATTCCGTTCTGGGAAGGACATGGCTTTTGTAGTTCGGACTGGACTGTTCCCATGGGGCACAGGGTCAGCGCTGATTTGCATATCGCCATTGTCTAACCCAGGGTGGTGTGGAGTGGAAAAACGATGGATTTGGGCCCAGATCTTTAGACTGGGGTGAATGTGTGACATTGATCCACATTCTGTCCATCACTGTTGTGTTTGCAATTACCGCTCTAAGTGTACTGGGTATGCTCAGACGTGAGTCCTAGGCACTCCACACCACTGCAGTCAAGCTAGCCGGGCTGATGAGAGGTGTTACCTCGAAACCGGGCCGGTCCTCGGATGCTTGATTCCGTTCTGGGAAGGACATGGCTTTTGTAGTTCGGACTGGACTGTTCCCATGGGGCACAGGGTCAGCGCTGATTTGCATATCGCCATTGTCTAACCCAGGGTGGTGTGGAGTGGAAAAACGATGGATTTGGGCCCAGATCTTTGGACTGGGGTGAATGTGTGACATTGATCCACATTCTGTCCATCACTGTTGTGTTTGCAATTACCGCTCTAAGTGTTCTGGGGATGCTCAGACGTGAGTCCCAGGCACTCCATACCTCTGGAGTCAAGCTAGCCGGGCTGATGAGAGGTGTTACCTCGAAACCGGGCCGGTCCTCGGATGCTTGATTCCGTTCTGGGAAGGACATGGCTTTTGTAGTTTGGACTGGACTGTTCCCATGGGGAACAGGGTCAGCGCTGATTTGCATATCGCCATTGTCTAACCCAGGGTGGTGTGGAGTGGAAAAACAATGGATTTGGGCCCAGATCTTTGGACTGGGGTGAATGTGTGACATTGATCCACATTCTGTCCATCACTGTTGTGTTTGCAATTACCGCTCTAAGTGTACTGGGGATGCTCAGACGTGAGTCCCAGGCACTCCACACCACTGGAGTCAAGCTAGCCGGGCTGATGAGAGGTGTTACCTCGAAACCGGGCCGGTCCTCGGATGCTTGATTCCGTTCTGGGAAGGACATGGCTTTTGTAGTTCGGACTGGACTGTTCCCATGGGGCACAGGGTCAGCGCTGATTTGCATATCGCCATTGTCTAACCCAGGGTGGTGTGGAGTGGAAAAACGATGGATTTGGGCCCAGATCTTTGGACTGGGGTGAATGTGTGACATTGATCCACATTCTGTCCATCACTGTTGTGTTTGCAATTACCGCTCTAAGTGTACTGGGGATGCTCAGACGTGAGTCCCAGGCACTCCACACCACTGGAGTCAAGCTAGCCGGGCTGATGAGAGGTGTTACCTCGAAACCGGGCCAGTCCTCGGATGCTTGATTCCGTTCTGGGAAGGACATGGCTTTTGTAGTTCGGACTGGACTGTTCCCATGGGGCACAGGGTCAGCGCTGATTTGCATATCGCCATTGTCTAACCCAGGGTGGTGTGGAGTGGAAAAACAATGGATTTGGGCCCAGATCTTTGGACTGGGGTGAATGTGTGACATTGATCCACATTCTGTCCATCACTGTTGTGTTTGCAATTACCGCTCTAAGTGTACTGGGGATGCTCAGACGTGAGTCCCAGGCACTCCACACCACTGGAGTCAAGCTAGCCGGGCTGATGAGAGGTGTTACCTCGAAACCGGGCCGGTCCTCGGATGCTTGATTCCGTTCTGGGAAGGACATGGTTTTTGTAGTTCGGACTGGACTGTTCCCATGGGGCACAGGGTCAGCGCTGATTTGCATATCGCCATTGTCTTACCCAGGGTGGTGTGGAGTGGAAAAACGATGGATTTGGGCCCAGATCTTTGGACTGGGGTGAATGTGTGACATTGATCCACATTCTGTCCATCACTGTTGTGTTTGCAATTACCGCTCTAAGTGTACTGGGGATGCTCAGACGTGAGTCCCAGGCACTCCACACCACTGGAGTCAAGCTAGCCGGGCTGATGAGAGGTGTTACCTCGAAACCGGGCCGGTCCTCGGATGCTTGATTCCGTTCTGGGAAGGACATGGCTTTTGTAGTTCGGACTGGACTGTTCCCATGGGGCACAGGGTCAGCGCTGATTTGCATATTGCCATTGTCTAATCCAGGGTGGTGTGGAGTGGAAAAACGATGGATTTGGGCCCAGATCTTTGGACTGGTGTGAATGTGTGACATTGATCCACATTCTGTCCATCACTGTTGTGTTTGTAAATATATTCAACGTGACACTTTATTTCTCGGCGGACACCCGCTTGTACTTCCTGATTCCTGGGGTGGAACTCGGTCCCCGAGTGTTTTCGACGGTGGTGCGGGAGGTGGGGCCAGTCCTCCCATTGCCTGATAACCAGCTGGACATTCACGCAGCACTGGACGCTTCATTTCTCTGCCTGGTGAAGGCCAGTCTGTACTTCCCGGTAGCTGGAGTGGGACTCAGTCCCCCAGCGCTTTCAGTGGTGGCCTGGGAGGTGGGGCCAGTCCTCCTGATGCCTGATAACTAGCTGGGCATCCCCGCTGCGTGGGGCGCTTTGTTTCTAAGCCAGGTGGAGACCCGCCTGTACCTCCTGGTGGCTCAGCTGGGACTCGGTCCCCAGCGTACTTGGTGGTGGCACGGGAGGAAGGGCCAGTCCTCCTGACACCTGATAACCAGCTGGACACTGTTGCAGTGATGGACACTTCATTTCTCAGGCCACAGAGGCCCGCCAGTACTTCCTGGTTACTGGGATGGGACTCGGTCCCCCAGCATTCTTGGCGGTCGGGCGGGAGGCAGGGTCAGTCCTTCCGGAAGACTGAGAACCAGCTGAACACTAATGCAGCACTGGACGCTTCATTCCTCGGCCCGGTGGAGGCCCACCTGTACTTTCTGATGTCTGGGGTGGGACTCTGTCCACCAGCATTCTTGGAGGTGGTGCAGGAGGCGGGCCGGTCCTCCCCAAGCCTGCTAACCAGCTGGACATACCCACAACACAGGATGCTTAATTTCTTGTGCCCATCTGTGGCCATACGAGGCCAAGCTGTGCCACCCCTCTTGGTTTCATTTTTCCCACCTACACCAACTGAAAGTCTGTTACATATGACAAGCACCTGGTTTAAGTTTTTCCCACCCTGGTTTCATTCTGAGACTGTGATTACAAAATGGGCAAACTGAAATTATTGGGAGACAAGGAGGGTACAACTCTGAGTTATCAGAACTCCATCCTTGATTCCTTTATACTGCGAGCGGCTAGAGCTACAGACAATGAAATCACTGTGGTAGAACAACGTCTATCACTGGAGGAGGGAGTCCTTATAGACCAGAACCCTGACTTAACCTCTTGCAGGGCTTCTGGGGACCCTCAACATGCTAACACACACAGGGCTGAAACAGCAATGTAGATTCCCTTAACCATGCTGTCCTCTCCCCACCATTTAGCTTCATCATTGATGGGTTACACCGGTTAAAAGGAAGAAGGTGAAACATGTGGTGTCATAACTAGGTGCAAGTACCAGATCTAAAAATCATTGACGGGTGCACTGGTTAAAAGGAAGAAGGTAAAACATGTGGTGTCATCGCTAGGTGCAAGTACCAGATCTAAAACAAATCTTTGGACTTACAACAACAAGGAGGGGTAAATTGCAACGTACCAGCACCTACCACCCTAATCAAATCCATAATTTTGATACCTGACCATACATTATAATCTAACCTATATCTTGCGAATATGATGAGCTGGTTTGAGAGTGTGCTGCCAAAAATCTCTCACCAATACTTGATAGACTTGATAAGCTTGAGGACACTGTGTCAACCATCCAAAAGTCTATTAATACTATATGGTCCCGGGAAGGCCGGGAGAGGCCAATAGGGTGTGAAAGACGCTACTCTGGGGGCAGCATGAGTTTGATGGGCTTTACATGTGGGCAAAGAGACAACCTAGTACAGCTACACAGCCCACACTGGCATGCATCACCTAAAAAGAGGGTCATGGACCTGGGAAGAATTTGGCTACAAATAGAGATTTGCAGCAAGACTGTCATCCAACAGTAAGTGGGTGCACCATCAGTAGATTGAGGGCAAGGGGGGATGCCCCCCCACTTTGAGTGCAAACGATATATCAAATCCTGGACAGTTAAACACATAAGCCACTGACACGTATGACCCAAATCAGGTGAAGTTTGATCTTCCACCTGAGTGTTACCTTATGTGGCAATTTTCAGAAATGTCCCTATGCTCCCAGATTACAAAAAAGAAACCACAAGCCAATTGAAAAATGAAGTGTGCCATTGGTTATCTTGCAATTCTGATTTCGCAAGTTCCAGTTATCATGATATTTTATTTGCCAGAAGAGTGGGATGGATTGGCCCCCTGCGCAAATCTATCCCTCAGGATTGCATAGTGATTAACTGTAGATCCCCAGTTTTAGCGGAAAAATTGATTAGAAGTGGGAGAAAACCACGTGGGTGGGGTTTTGATCAGGGAATTGGTATTATGCCAATGGGCTTTTTTATAGACACCTTAAGTTCTCAAGTGCACCAACCATATCCAATGCCTGCATAGCTCAGAATCTGCAGAGGTATAAGGAGCAATTTGCTAAAGAAATTAGCAATAGATACCTTAGGAGCAATGCCACCTTTGAAACCAGCATCTTTCTCGACTTCTGGAAATGTGCAGAAGTCAGACCCCTGCTCAAGAAGCCCTCAGCAGATCCCATCGACCTCAATAACTACCGACCCGTCTCCCGACTTCCCTTCACAGCCAAAGTCACAGAGAAGACCGTCAACGCCCAACTAACAAAATTTATTGAAGGAAACTCCATCCTCGACCCTTCCCAATGTTGATTCCCAAGCAACCACGAGACCGCTCTACGTGCCGCCACAGATCACATCCGCACCCTCCTCGACCAAGGACACACCACGGCCATGACCGTACTCGACCTCTCTGCAGCGTTCCACACAGTCTCCCACCGCACACTCACTTCCAGACTCCACGACACCGGCATGCTGGGAAATGCACTCAATTGGCTCCCCTCCTTCCTCACTGGCAGAACACAAAGAATAAGACTGCCACCCTTCCTCTCTGAACCTACAGAAATCAACTGCGTACTACCCCAAGGATTGTCGCTGAGCCCCATGCTCTTCAACATCTTACATCGTCAGACAGCATGGACTCAGCATAGAATTCTATGCAGACGACACCCAGCTCATCTTCTCCCTCACCAAGGACCCCCTCACCACCAAATTCAACTTCCAGGAAAGAATAAAGGACGTGGCATCCTGGATGACCAGCACCTGTCTGAAGCTGAACTCCAAGAAGACAGAGGTACTCATCCTCAGACCCTCCCCCTCTGCATGGGACAGCACCTGGTGGCCCACCGCCCTCTGCAGCCCTCCCACCTCCATGGACTACACCTGAAACCTCAGCATCGTGCTAGACTTCTCCCTCTACATGGCCCAACAGGTCAACTCCGTCACCTCCAGCTGCTTTAACACCCTCTGCATACTCTGAAGGACCTTCAAATGGATCCCCCAGAATCAAGGAGGACTGTCGCCCATGCACTCATAACCAGCAGACTGGACTACGGAAACGCCCTCCATGCCGGGATCAACAAGTCTTTGCTCTGCAAACTCCAGACCATCCAGACTCATCCATGGCATCCCTCGACACAAACACATCACCCAACACTTGCGGAACCTCCACTGGCTCCTCGTTAAGAAGAGAGTAACTTTCAAGATACAACACATGACTTCAAATGCCTCCACAACACTGGACCCAAACATCTCAACAATCGAAACTCATTCCACGTACCCAAGAAGAACCTTCGATCTGCCGACCTTGCCCTTGCCGAACCCCCATGCATCAGCGCTGCACAAACAGGTGGAAGAACCTTCTCCCACATCGTGGCCAAGACCTGGAACAAGCTCCCAGTCAACATCAGACGCACCCCCACCCTGCACATCTTCAGGAAGACCCTCAAGACCTGTCTGTTCGACTGACTGGAGCAGTTTCCACCCCCGTGCCTTGAGACCCTCACAGGTGAGTAGCGAGGTTAAAACCCCCTGATTGATTGATTGATTGATTAGTAGATATCAAGCACTCACTGAACTCTACAATCCAGATTGCCTTAAGCCGGGTAATGCTGATTTTGTGGTATCTAGTGCCATGGACTTAATTACTTAATTGGTCAAACTTGGAGGGGGCACCATATTTAATAACACTTCAATAGAAAATCAGACCCAAAGTTCAGTCTAGCCGCATGCCCAACTTGTGCCTGACCAAACCTCACGTAGAGATAACCCAACAGTAGGATGCTGATTTCCCATTTCATGGAAAAATAAATGATGATCAACAAGTCAAAATTATCTCATTGAATGTTGCTGGGCAAGGTCTAAATTAAATGACCTGGAGTGGGGCCAGATGGTGGACAGCAGCAATATATGCATGTTTCAAGAAACGTGGCAAACCGAGCAAATCCATTAGGTGGGGTATACCACATTTAGGGGGAGAATTCCGATCTCTCTCGGAAGGGCTCCGAACGCGATCAGGCTGGAAAAAGTATGAGCCTTATGCGTGCTCTCGCCCGACTTGTACAGCTATACGGGCGAGCAAGTACGATGTGAGAAACGTAAAATCACCGACCAAATCTTTTCCAGGCCTGAACCTCTCTGTACACCTCGTCCGTGAGCAAACCGTGCCATGCAATGGAGGCAATTTCCGACCGAGCCAGTACGATGCGTGCGTCGGACAGTCATATCGAGCCAAAGTTTCCGGCTCGCAAAGCATCCGGTAAGCTGCCATTGGGGGTCCGCGTTGGACCTCCATCACCCGCAGCCTTACGACTCAGACACAGGGGGAGACCTAAGGGTCTCCCCAACATAGGCATGTATGGTGTGGATGGCACCGATGGGTACCCACTGTAGGGGGTGCCCTTGTGCGAGATGTGCCTATTCAGTCAATGGGAGCCCATATATGCGTCGTACGACCAGCTCCCATTGACTGGCATGGGAGTCCAACCGAACCGAGTCAGGCAGCATGCGGCCGCATCGTACTTCCTCGGTCGGACTGTAGGAGTCTGACTCGGTCGGAAAACACTCCGGATCCAGCTCAGTCAGAGAGCTTTCCGACCCAGATGGGAATCAGCTCCTTATTGTGGAAGCCAGACCATCATCCGGAGGAGATTTATTAATCTTGATTAAAGCCAGCTTGGCATGCAAAATAAATAGGCTTGAAATAGGCTCACAGGAGATACTGGGAATAGATTTGGCATCCCTTAAGGGAAATTTTATTATGAGATTAATTAATTTATATAATCGTTTCAGTAGCCAACACAAGGTCTCAGAAACAATAGCAATGCTATTCAACTTCCTGGAAAGCTCAAGAAAAGAGGTCTATCTTATAGTTGCTGGGGATTTCAACACAACATTCAAATCATAGACTTTGTCCAGGAATAGTGCAAGAAGAAGAGTTAGCCAGAAGAATTAAAAATTTAGAGATATTGCCTATTAAAAGATGCACAAAGGTTGGCCAACATCTCTTGTCCTTTACACTTACTCATGGTGTGCACGATTGTAATGGGCAGACACCCTCAGGTCAAGAAGCAAATATTACCTTTGAAAGAGGAAATATGAACAGTAGGATTGATTTTATTATGGTGGACTTGGACCTTTGACTTAAAGTTCACGATATTGTTGTTTTAAATCGCCAGGATAGTGAACACAATGCACTGATTCAGAGGTTGGCGGATATCCTAATTGTGTCCTCCCAGACTAATCTAGTGTCAACTCCTATTACAAATAGGAGGATTAAATGGCCCCAAGTAGACGCTGATGAGATGTCGCTTTCTGGCATTTATACAGAGGTGCCTCAAACTCTTACTGCTCTGGGAAATTCTAACCTAAATGATGGAATTATCATGATTAGCTTCTCTCATTTAATAAATAGATTAAAGTGCCACTTCAACAGTCAATGTATAATTAATATAAATAGGCAGAATTATGCACCTTGGCATAATGAGGATTGTAGACAAGCTAGAATAAAGATAATTGCAGCTGTAAAGAAGGGAATTATGAGTGACTTAACAGAGAGTAGAAAAATCTATATGAAAACGCAGGATGAGGCAAAAAGAAACTGGGAGGTAGAGAACGGGCGCACCCTAGTAGAGGCTTCCAGACTGAAGGATTGCCAGTTATTTTGGCACTTACTTTCTAAGGGGGTAACACACTTAGTTAAAGAAGAGGACTTTTACATACAGCCCTATGTCTGGGAAGATCACTTTCTGAAATTATATTCTGGAGAGAACTGGGAGTCTGAGTCTGAGAATGAACTGGTTGGGAGGGATTGCCCCTTAGAGCCAGTAGTAAGGGACATAGGGCCCGATGTAGGTAGGTCGGTAACGGCCGAAAATCGGTATTTTCGGCCGTTACCGATCGGAATAGAGACAACGGGATGTAGGAGGCCGAAATCCGGCGAAATCGGCGATTTTACCGAATCGGAAAGTCACCGAGTCGGTAGAATCCCGAATCGGAAAAAAGTAGGAATCTGAAAAATCTCCGATTCGGTAGAATACCTAATCGGAGATTTTTCAGATTCCTAATTTTTTCCGATTCGGAATTTTACCGACTCGGTGATTTTTCAGAATGGTGAACGCACCGATTCGGTATAAATACCGATTCGGTGATAATCCGATTCGTTGCGAAAAGCTGAAGAATGAGATGTAGGTAGGCACTGAAATACCGAATTTGCTTCAAATTCGGTATTTCAGAGTCGGAAATTACCATGGATTGGAATCAGGTGGTAACCAGGTGCAACCTATAAAAAAGGACCCAAAATGCAGTTCTACTTGCAACATGGCAGCTTTCTATGTCATAGCAAGACGGCTACGGCTACAGCAGGAAGGAGAGAGGGAATGGCTGAGACAGGAGCAGGTGTATAGACAGCGGATCACCCTGTGCATGCTGACAGATGCAGAGATCCTACAGAGGTACAGGCTGGACCCAGAGACCATCAGAGACCTCATTAGGGACCTCCAACCCCTGTTGCAGCACCCCACCCCAAGGGCACACGCAATCCCTGTGCAGGTGCAGGTGCTATGCTGCCTACACCTGCTGGCGTCTGGCAGCTATCAAAGTGTAGTTGCTGTGGCAGGAGGGGTGACCCAGAGCAGCCTGTCAAGGTTCTTCCACAAGTTCCTTGATGCCATGATTCAGAGGATGGACCACTACATTTCCTTCCCTTCCACCCATGCAGAACTGGCACAGACAAAAGCTGAATTCTATCAGATGGCAAGATTCCCCCACATCATTGGCTGCATAGATGGCACACACATTCCGATTTGCCCCCCTGCTGACACGGAATACGTATACCGCAATCGGAAGTCACGGCACACCATAAATGTGTAGGTGATATGCAATGCTAAGTGTGTCATCACTGACCTGGTTGCAAAGTTTCCGGGGAGTACCCACGACTCCTATATCTTCCAGAGTAGCGGAATTTATGCACGGCTGATGGCAGGGGATTTTGGTGAAGGATACCTCCTAGGTAAGACACAGTGTCAGACCCCCATAACCAAAATTGCAGTGTGAAGTACATGTATGCATGTGAGTAATGTTACCCCTTTTCCTTCTAGGCGACAGTGCATATGCCCTACGCTCGTTCATTCTCACCCCCTACCTCAACCCCTCAACACCCAGCCAAAGGAGGTACAACCGTGCCCACAAAAGCACGAGGAATGTAGTGGAAAGGACCTTTGGCATCTGGAAGAGCAGGTTCAGATGTCTGCACAAGAGCGGAGGTGCAAGGCAATATACCCCCATCACCTGCTGCAAGATTATTGCTGTCTGTGCAATGTTGCACAACCTTGCAGTCAGGAAAGGCACTGAGGTTGAGTTATCCGACTACGAGGACCCTGACGATGACAATGCTGTGCCACTACCACAACCTGCTGGAGTCTCTGCACCAACTGACGGCAGATACAGGCGTCAGGAGATAACAGACAACTATTTCTGAGTGAGTACAGATGCACAAACAGGTCAATGTATGTTTTCAGAAATGAAATTTAATAATGTTGCATCAACGTTACTGCACTGATGTGCAACAAAAGAAAAGGTAAACAAGAAGTGGTGAAATGTCCATTGTCCGGGTTGCCTCACCCGCACTGCCAGTCTTATTTTTTGCTGCGCTTAGCAGCCCCACTAGGATGAGCCTCACCCCCTTCTGTATGCCCAGCAGCCTCAGCTGAGCGCCTGCTGCTCCGGCGCGGCTCTGACACTGCGCTGGCCGGGCTGCTGCGGCTGCTGCTGTCCCCAGCCTCGCCCAGGACGGGATTCACGACAGTGTTGGAGATCAGTAGTGTCTCCATGGCGGTGGTAATACGGCCCATGCCCCTAGTGACCTCTGACATGTTCTGTGTGAGGCTGGCCTCCATGTTTGCCCCACGTTGGCAAAGCTGGGCGGTCGCAGCTGCAAGGCGGTTGAGTGACCTATTCTGTATACGTGCATCCCTGCGACGACATTGCTCATGGTCATCCAATCTGTTGCAGAGCTGGGTGATGGCAGTGGTCATTCGGCCAATAGATGTTGCAATCTCCTTGTTGCTATCTACAAATGTCTTGAAGCCCTGTGCCATTTCCCCATCTGCAGGTTGTGCAGGCGCAACTGGCGATGGCAGGCCATGATGGATTTTGCCTGCATTCTCTGAATCGTCACCATACTGGTCTCCAGCACTGCGAAGACGCTGCCTCCCTGTGCTTGTATTGGACTGCTGGTTGCACGTGGCCTCCGTGGATTTCTGCTGCCCTGCTGTGTGTGCTGGGGTGACGCTGGTGTCACAGGGTCTTGTGCAGGAGCCTGACCCGCTGCTCCCTCCATGATGATTAATGGAGCAACAATTCTCCTCCTGGCAGGGGATGTGGCAGGTGCAGGGTGGCTCTGTGGTGGTGTGTTCTCCGGGGAGAATTGCAATGTGGGCGACTGAGACAGAGACAGTCGGGGGAGTGTGGATGTGTGAGGGAGGGACTGGCTGTTGGTGCTGGAGCTGGTGCTTGAGCTGCTGCTGCTCCCCCGCCTGATGGTGCCCCTAGGTATAAAGAAGCATTTGTCAACTGAGTGCTAATGTGTTCCAGTCACTACTATTAAAGCATTGCACATCTCATTACAAAAACGTTGATGCAGTATTACTGTTATTTTTCTTATGCTTCTGCAGTGGCATTTTTGGGTACTTTTGCTGACTACATTTAGCAAGATGCATTGCTCATGTCTGTTGCTAGCAGTACTGGCCTGGGGTTTGGCTGTGCATTGGGTCTATAGGGGAGGTGTCTGGTATGGTGTGTCAAGTTGCGCATGCTTCTTACCTGTAGCTGTAGCTCGGAATGAGCTATCCAGGTCCCCAATTCCCACGACACTCGCCCTCTCAATAGTGGTCGCCACTAGTTCCTCCAGCTCAGTGAGGGGTGGCGCCCGGTTTGTGCCTCCTCCAGTAAGTCCAGCCTGCTTGTGCAGGTCAGCCAGTTTTCTCTTTGTCACACCACGGATATCGTAAAACCTCTTCTTGAGGTCATCGTGGCTCCTGTGGGTGACACCAACAGCGTTGACTTTTTCCCCGATGTCTATCCACAGCTTCCTCTTGGTGCTCTCCGGAACAGTGAGGGACAGCCTTCCATAAAGCTGCCTGTGCACCCTCACCACCTCCTCCACCAACGTTTGCAGCTCCATGGTGCTGAATTTGGTCTTCCTCTTGCGCTCTGCCTTCTGGCTCTCAGTGCTGTTTGCCATGTCTCACAGGGATCCTGCTAACACTGCTGCTCACTGTGTTTGCTCAGCTCAGGCAGCTTTCCAGAAAGTTCTGATGAGTTGCACCTGCCTGGGTTGCCACTCCCTGTGGGGGAGGGTGCTTCCAGCTCATTGGCTGATGTCTTCAGTGTCAGTTAACCTGCTCGACGAATCGGCATTCTCCGAAGCGGCATTTTCCGATTCGGTATTTTCCGATTCGGTATTTACCGAATATGTTCGGTAAATACCGAATCGGTATGTATTATGCGTTCCTATTGGCCTTTTGGCCCATGGGGCGTATTGCTATTTCCGATTCGGCGTTTACCGATTCGGTAGGATCCGCATTTTTATTTACCGATTCGGACGTGTCCGATCCGGGCTATACCGATTCGGTACTTGGCGAATCGGTACGTATCGACTCACGATACCGATTGCTACCGAATCGGTAATGTTCCGAATAATTTTAACTACATATCATTTTCCAATTTTGAAATACCGATTCGGTACGGATCGGTATTTTAAAATCGGTAAATGCGTTTTACCTACATCGGGCCCATAGTCAGCTTCACCCTAAATGAAACTGTGATTGTAATTAGGACACTTCAGCCTGGGAAAGCAGCAGGGCTGGATAGAATACAGGGAGATTTATATCGCTCCGAGTCAAACATATGGGGCCCATTACTCCACTTAGGGCCATATATAGGTGACCAAATACCGGTCGGTAACGGCCGATTTCGTCCGTTACCGACCGGTATTTTGAGTTTCAGATGTAGGTGGCCAAAATATTACAGAATCTGTAAATTTACCGATTGGGTAAATTTACCGATTCTGTAAATTACCGAACCGGTAAAGTTATGGATTGGGTAATATGGGATGTAGGTGGCACTGAAAACAGTGCCACAGGCCCTTAATAATTTGTTATTTACCATCAAATCTATTTGATGGTAAATAACGAATTTCTGTGTACATGCACATCTGTGCATGTACACCTGTGCCATGTGACACACATCCATGCCCTAAGGGCATGGATGTGTGTCACATGGCACACAAGCCTGAATCCGGGGTGCAACAGGGTTTCAAAGTGACACCCTGTCCCCCTTGTAAAATCGGTAATTTTACCGAATCAGTATTTACCAATTCGGTAATTGCCATTGGTTCCTATGGGCCTCAAGGCCTATAGGAATCAATGGCAATTACCGAATCGGTAAATACCGATTCGGTAATTACCGAATGTTACCGATTCGGTAAGTATTTCGGTAAAAATACCTGCATGGCATTTACCGATTTGTAAATACCGAATCGGTAAAATTCGGTATTTACAAATCGGTAAATGCCATTTACCTACATATGGCCCTTAGTCTTCAATGCCATAACACGGGGTGGGCACATACCTGAGACCTGCAAGGGTGCAGAAATAATACCCATACTTGCCCATCTGCAGGCGGTCTTTAGGGATTCTACAAGCACTCTGGATAAGGTGTTCTGCTTCCTTATGCTTATTTGGAAAGAAGTTACGATCAAGAAGGGACACTGGTACGTTGTGTTCGTTGATCTTAAATCAGCATCTGACTCTGTTAATCGTACCAAGCTATGAGCTGCCCTTATGGATCTTGGGCTACTTAGTGGCCTGCCTCAACTTCTGGTCTGACTGTACCAAGACAAATGTCCTAAATGTAGGTGGAACCCCTGAGGAGACCTAACTAACAATATAATTGTCTCAAAAGGGGTGCGAAAGGGCTGTGTTTTGGCCCTAATCCTGATTAACCAATATATGAATGGGCTTATCAATGAATTATATTATTGTGGAGGAGAGCCCCCTAAACTAGATTCCCTCTCTCTTATTTGTAGATGACACACTGCTCATTTCAAAAACCCCAATGGGCATTCAGAATGTCTTAAATAGGCTTGACTCAGCATGTGAGGATGGGGCCTGGAAATTAATTGTTCAAAAATGAAGTTCATGGTTTTTAATCCTCATAAATCTTTCAACAGAAAGCTGAGGCTGGGCCCGAAACTCGTAGACCAGGTTAAGGTTTTCGATTATTTGGGACTTAGACTTACTGGCAACCTGGCATGGTCATCTCAGATACAAAAGAGAACTTACACACTCCACAATGTCGACAGTTGAATTGTAAAGAAAATCAAACGATCATCTTTCCACCCAATTTCCCCTGCCATAAAAATACATCTGGCTAGAGGGTTGGGCAGGGCCCTCTATTGTGCAGAATTACGGGGACTGGAACAATTGAATCATTTAGAAGTTGCTGAAAACACATTTTTAAGATTAACTCTAAACTTACCATTTAGTAACCTATTATTACTGGTACGCCTTGATCCTGGACTCAAGTCTATTATTCATACTGCTGTCTTAAGTTTTAGTGTTTTGGGTGAGACTTTGGACTAGCAATACCCAGATTCCAGTTAAGGACACAGTGGAAGAATTATTAACCCTTAAAATACAGACTGGGCGACTGGGTTGGTGTAGAAAGGTCAAGCAGTGGCTTTTTAAACTGGGGTTGGTGACTCTTTGGGTCAAGCCAAAGTCCATGACTAAAGAAAAGCTTCCACAGCTCAAAAGAAGATACTGGGAGTATATTGAGTTTACTTGTACTAAAGTCACGGCACCAGGCACTTTAACTAATAGATTTTCCAATTTTAAATTTTTTTAACTACATGGACGAAGTTGAACCTCTTCAGGTATGAGAACTTCATGTACAATTTAGGACTGGGACTCTTCCCCTGAATGCTATGAAAAGTAGTTGGGTGAATGCTATTGTAACCCCACTGTGCCCGGTGTGCGGCTCAAGCCCTGAAATCATAGAGCATTTTATATTCACTTGTCCTCACTATGTCTATATTAGAAAAGGTGGATCATTCCTGCTTGTCAATTGTTATTTATGCAATCTATAGCTGCACTACACGTATTTAGATCTGACACAACTAAGTGGATTGTGTTTACATTATATAGATACTTGCTGTACGCTTTGTGGCTCTGGTCTATGACGTGAGTTATCTATTTGATCATGTGTAAGAATAACGCAGAGAGGAATGACTCAATGTTTAAACATTGGGAATATTGTAAATATCGATGTAATTGAACTGATTTGGTGCTTCTATTGGAGGACTGAAAATGACCATTTCAAATTGTTTTATGGTGTTTTAATGAATTTTAGTCAGACACACACACTATATATTACTTTTTAATTATGTTCAGTATCATGAAGCTTTATGATGGAAATATTACTATTTTTATTCAAATGTCTTAATCTATATGTGAGCTTTTTTATAGGTGAATGACCATTATTGATCGAAAACAGTATCTATCTATTCAACATGTAGTTGAGGCCACTAGAAACACTGGCAAGCCATTTTGACATTAAACTATACACATATGCTGACTACTCCCAACTTTTGTTCAAACTTAGCATTTCTCCCGATGACATTGCTTCCTTACAGAATTGTCTCTCTGGCAAACTCTTCATGAAATTGCTTTCTTACAGAATTATCTCTCCGGTGATCTCAATTGGATGTGTCTCCACTGGTTGAATCTCTACATGGACAAGGCCATACTTTTCAAAACTGGTTGAAATAACAAACTGAGGCATTCCAACCTTTGCCCCTAGATTTTGACCTCTGTACCTCTACCTGCCACAAGTGTGAACAGCCTGGGAGTTAAAGTAGGTGCCTTCCTCAAGACGGAGAAGCAAGGTCTCTGCTGTTCCATCATGTTACAGATGTCACCTTCACCGCCTTGGATCATTGCTTTCCTTGATTTCTTATTTATTTAAATAAATATGCATTTTGGCTGTTGTAAGGCCGTGTCTAATTTCTAGACTTAAAGCTATTCAAAATCAAGAAGGAAGGATGGTAGCATCTTTCTACTGCCACCTTAAACCAATCTTACGTGAATTACACTGGTTACATGTGATTTTTTTAGACCGTGTGCTTTATAAAGTCACTCCCATTATGAAAAGTACCAGCAATGATTCCACAGGTTTTATTAGAAACATCTCCTCTAGGCATCTCCTCTCAACATTGTCTATCTCTTTGACCTTGGTCATTTCCTTCACAGTCAAATTTAACTTCAAGAGACCACAGAGTGAAAGTAGGGTTTAGAAAATACTGTCTGACAGCTAGACTTTAGAATGAGGGTCTCATCAGTGTCGCACACTGTTTCCAATCTTGTATGCCTTGATGATGGAGTCCCTGGCATGTGTGTTGAGGCAGGAAATGGGAGGATATTTTTATTTCAATACTTTTTTAAAGTGCAGTGCTCGCTCAGGAAGAGTGCCTTCGTGCTAGGGAATGTAACAAATGGAGGTGGATTTGAATGAAGATAGGTATCACCAATCATGTAGTGTCCCAAAATAGAGATGACACCATTGTGTATTTCAGAGACCTGGACCACTTGGTCTAAGGTATGGTGACTCTCTTGGAGCAACATGGCAGACTGTTGAGTTTCTGTATAAGCTCATTCAAATCACATTGGGTATGTGGGCAGACAATGAAGAAACTGTTCTTCCTGAGCTGGGTCTGCAATCAAAAGATATTGCTTAAAGATATTTACATTCAGATGAACCAAGGCCAGGTACTTGATGAGGTTCATGAATTGATGAAGTTTGGGTCAGAATGATCCCTCTATAATGGACAGCACTGATTTTACGATTATGGTCTTGCTTAGAAAACGTTAAAGGTACTAGGATGTGTCTGCTGTGTTCTGTTTTATACCTTGGGAAAATATTCCGGGAAAATAGAATGTATCCTCATCCCTGATGTGGGCTGTCATCCATTCAAGAGTAAATCTTGACACGTTGAAACTGCCAGAGGGATGGACCTGGACGAACCTGACACAGAATATTAATAGTTGGCATTCTGCCCACAAAAGATTATTGAGTTGCTTGCTGATGCGCATGGAAGAGATTGCGGGTTGGTCAAGGACTAACATGGAGAGAGAACGAATTTTGGAAGGGAAGGAAAATCAGAAACTGCCTTCTTTAGTCTCCCTGATATCATAAATAGGGTGCCAGGAGTCTAGAACGTTTCTATGGATGACTCACTTTGTATGCCATGCTCCACGTTGGTGAAAATGAGAGTTTAGGAAATTATTACTAAAGGCGAGAGCAGCTATCTGTCTGAAATGACAATGGTTGTGGATGGATGGAAAATATTTATAGGCTGGTGTGTTGAGATGCTCTGCACTTTTGATTTGTTAGGGTAAAGTTAGAAGTCAATGTAGGACATGTCCTATTGTGTGCTAGACAGTCATGGGGGCACTTGATATGTGGGAGGGGTTTCTAGGTGGACCTCCAGAATCTTGAATATTTCTGGAACTCCTATCTCTGGTCCAAAGCGGCTCTTTAGGTTGTATGTCCAAACACTGTCTGCCAAAATTACCATGGCCTCAATATTGTTTAATAAACTATTGTGACCTAAATATCACTTACAAAAATATAGCTTAATTGAGTGCAAATTTGCTATATTTAACTTCAATGGGGCAATATTTGTGTAAAAGATATGAACAAGATGTGTCTGAAACAATATTGTTGGTAAACGAAATTCAGGCAATGGTATTCTGACACTATGACTTTGGCCAAGGGCCGGACTGGCCATAGTGTGCACCGGGCATTTCCCCAGTAGGCCGCTAGGGTGGGGGCCAGTTTTGGGCCCCTATGGGGGCGTTTTTGTGACCGGGGGTCGGCAATATTGGCCCTATGTAACAAAATCAGCCGACACCGGCCCTCGCAAACTGCTCAGATGCACTCCTCCTCCCCCCAGGGGGGGCCAGCTGAGCAGTTTGCCAGGGCCGGTTTCTGTTCCCAGTCCGGCCCTGCTTTGGCCCATTGTCATCCATGAGATATTTTACTACACTACATGGTGAAATTAAATCAGCAATTGTCCAGCGCACGTCCACCTGTTTTTACATGATGTATTTCCTTTACTAGACAGATGATAATAAATAGAAATGCACGCCCAATGGTCATTTTATTACATAGATTTTGTTATGTATTAGAGGGATTATTTATATAGTATACATATGGACACAGATTTAATTAAATCATTTATATATGGACAAGACGTGTTTTTGATTTATGTTGACAGTCGAACAGAGAATGGATAGATACACAGGATTTGATTTTAAAGAGTTAAAACTGCCGGTTTAGCTCTGAAAGAAGTCAAATGTTTTGGAAACCTTGCTGAAGTAAGCAGATCTCTGCTAAATTGCATAGTTTGATACTGCCAATGAAATGTGTCTCAGGATATTTTCTTTAATATAGACATGAACAGACCTTCTAACGCTATGAATGTGAAAAGAAACAATGTGCATCGTTATTGTGAAGCTAGCATCACATCTTGAAAATTAAGCACACACCCCAGGCATTCTATAGGCCTCTCTGTTTTTATCTTGTTTCAATGTCAAGTTGACCTGAGTAATTTGATGCAGCTGGTGTCATTCGCACTGATTAAGGTGTAAGAACGTGTGAAGTATATTTGTGAAGTGGTTTTTAAAAATAAATAATTATGCATACTTACAAAGCACACTTTCAGAAACAAAATACAGTAATTTGTTTTTATGTGTATAATTGAAGAGAAAGACAGACTTGCATTTGTATTCATGATTCATCACTGTAGGGCATGAGATGCCAGAAGACTTTTTTTTATATCAATGCGGACATTTTATTTTATTTTATTTGGTTAATTAATGACAAAACTATGCCATTGTATTATGAATGGAAAGCTAAAGAATTATGTGTGAGAGATATACTAGATTGGTCTGACAAATGAGAGACGTTTAATGGAATGTAAAAAACTTAACTTGCATAGTATTTGGATACAATCTGTTGAACTGCCCCAGTTTGGGTGGAACTTCCCGAAACGTACTGGGTACAGCTAGTTGTTAGTATGGACTTCAACAATCCTAAATGTAAAGAGGGGTTAGCAAGGAGCAGAAACTTATACATTCATGATGATGTTTGAAAGAAAGCCTTACAGACAAGGTGATCTCCTCAGCAACTAAACTGGGGTGTGTAAGAAGCGTAAGTCATTAAAGGTCATCCTTATCCCCTCCATATCCTTATATAGGATGCTGTGGGGAAACTAATCAAAATAAGAACTGACAATTAGGTATAAGTGGGTTACAGACTGTGAAAAGCTGCTTTATCCGCTTCCCCGCTGCGCAAATTTCACAGCAGTGCGGCGGAATTTGACGCGTGCACAGATCGGACGTACCCGGCCATCCGACGCACACACCCACCATGACGTCTGTTGATTGGCCTTGCAGCCAGCCCCTGCAACCTAGTTGTATTGTAAAGTTTCCCCAAGGGGGGGGGTTTATAATAGAGTCTATTCAGCTTTATATGCACTTATCCTACTTCTTACGTGCTATGTACTATGTGTTTTTCTTTTTCCACCCTTCAGCCGTGTCAATATTTGCCATTTACAGAACTGTCGTGGCTCACCTCTTCGAACCACTGTGATGTACGTGCTTAGCGTCTAGGCCTTGACGAGCCAGCTGCATGTGTCCAGTTCTCAGCACTGGGTGTGATACATAATTTTAAATTATTTTATGAGGTTTCAATGAATTTTAGTCAGACACACACTATATAGATATATATTACTTTTTAATGATGTTCAGAATCATGAAGCTTTAATGATGGAAATATTACAATTGTTATTCCAATGTCTTAATCTATATGAGAGCTGTTTTTATATGTGAATGATCATTATTGATCGACTAAAGTATCTATCTATTCACCATGTATTTGAGGTCACTTGAAACACTGGTAAGCCATTTTGACATTAAACTATACACAAATGCTGACAACTCCCAACTTTTGTTCAAACTTAGCATTTCTCCCGATGACATTGCTTCCTTACAGAATTGTCTCTCAGGCAAACTTTTCATGAAATTACTTTCTTACAGAATTATCTCTCTGGTGATCCCAATTGGATGTGTCTCCACTGGTTGAATCTCGACATGGACAAGGCCATATTTTTCATAACTGGGTGAAATAATAAAATGAGGCAATCCAACCTTTGGCCCCTAGATGTTGACCTCTGTACCTCTA
Source organism: Lissotriton helveticus (assembly GCF_964261635.1). Taxonomy (NCBI): domain Eukaryota; kingdom Metazoa; phylum Chordata; class Amphibia; order Caudata; family Salamandridae; genus Lissotriton; species Lissotriton helveticus. The sequence continues at coordinate 853,620,566 of NC_136063.1, forward strand.
CTTGCCACAAGTGTGAAAAGCCTGTGAGTTAAAGTAGGTGCCTTCCTCAAGACAGAGAAGCAAGGTCTCTGCTGTTCCATCATGTTACAGATGTCACCTTCACCGCCTTGGATCATTGCTTTCCATGATTTCTTATGATTTAAATAAATATGCATTTTGGCTTTTGTAAGGCCGCGTTTAATTTCTAGACTTAAAGCTATTCAAAATCAAGTTGGAAGGATGGTAGCTTCTTTCTACTGCCACCTTAAACCAACCTTACATGAAATACACTGGTTACATGTGATTTTTTTAGACCGTGCGCTTTATAAAATCATTCCCATTATGGAAAGTAACAGCAATGATTCCACAAGGTTTTATCAGATACATCTCCTCTAGGCATCTCCCCTGAACATCGTCTATCTCTTTGACCTTGGTTATTTCCTTCACAGTCAAATTTAACTTCAAGAGACCACAGAGTGAAAGTAGTGTTTAGAAAATACTGTCTGACAGCTATACTTTGAAATGAAGGTCTCATCAGTGACGCACGGTATTTCAAATCTTGTATGCCTTGATGATGGAGTCCCTGGCATGTGTGTTGAGGCAGGAAATGGGAGGATATTTTTATTTCAATACGTTTTTTAAAGTGCAGTGCTCGCTCAGGAAGAGTGCCTTCGTGCTAGGGAATGTAACAAATGGAGGTGGATTTCAATGAAGATAGGTATCACCAATCATGTAGTGTCCCAAAATAGAGATGACACCATTGTGTATTTCAGAGACCTGGACCACTTGGTCCAAAGTATGGTACTCTCTTGGAGCAACATGGCAGACTGCTGAGTTTCTGTATAAGCTTATTCAAATCACATTGGGTATGTGGGCAGACACTGAAGAAACTGTTCTTCCTGAGCTGGGTCTGCAATTAAAAGATATTGCTTAAAGATATTTAGAAATCACTCTGTCACATGGTAGAGAAAATTACATTCAAATGAACCAAGGCCAGGTACTTGATGAGGTGCATGAGTTGATGAAGTTTGGTCCAGAATTATCCCTCTATAATGGACAGCACTGATTTTAAGATGATGGTCTTGCTTAGAAAACTTTAAAGGTACTAGGATGTGTCTGCTGTGTTCTGTTTGATACCTTGGCAAAATATTCCGGGAAAAAGAGAATATATCCTCATCCCTGATGTGGGCTGTCATTCATTCAAGAGTAAATCTTGACACGTTGAAACTGCCAGAGGGATGGACCTGGATGAACCTGACACAGAATATTAATAGTTGGCATTCTGCCTACAAAAGATTCTTGAGTTGCTTGCTGATGCGCATGGAAGAGATAGCAGGTTGTTCAAGGACTAACATGGGGAGAGAGAATTTTGGAAGGGAAGAGTAATCAGAAACTGCCTTCTTTAGTCTCCCTGATATCATAAATAGGGTACCAGGAGTCCAGAACGTTTCTATGGAAGACTCACTTTGTATGATATGCTCCACTATGGTGATTATGAGAGTTTAGGAAATTATTACTAGAGGCTAGAGCAACTAGCTGAAATGACAATAGTTGAGGATGGATGGAAAATATTTATAAGCTGGTGTGTTGGGATGCTTTGCACTTTTGAGTGGTTAGGGTAAAGTTAGGAGTCAATGTAGAACATGTCCTATTGTGTGCTAGACTGTCATGTGGGCACTGGATGTGTGGGAGGGGTTTCTAGATGGAGCTCCAGAATCTTGAATATTTCTGGAACTCCTATCTCTGGTCTAAAGTGGCTCTTTAGGTTGTATGTCCAAATACTGTCTGCCAAAATTACCATGGCCTCAATATTGTGTGATAAACTATTGTGGACTAAATATCACTTAAAAAATATAGCTTCATTGAATGCAAATTTGCTATATTTAACTTCAATGGGCCAATATTTTTGTAAAAGATATGTAAAATAAGTATCTGAAACACTATTGTTGGTAAACGAAATGCAGGCAAAGGTATTCTGACACTGTGCCTTTGGCCCATTGTCATCCATGAGATATTTTACTACGCTACATGGTGAATTTAAATTAGCAAGTGTCCAACGCATGTCCACCTGTTTTTACATGATGTATTTTCTTTACTGGCCAGATGATAATAAATACAAATGCACGCCCAATGGTCATTTTATTACATAATCTTTGTTATGTATTAGAGGGATGATTTATATAGTATATCTATGAACAATGATTTAATTAAATCATTTATATATGGGCTAGACGTGTTTTTTTAATTTATGTTGACCAGAGAATGTATAGATACACAGAATTTGATTTTAATGAGCTAAAACTGCCATGTTTAGCTCTGAAAGAAGTCACGTGTTTTGGAAACCTTGCTGAAGTAAGCAAATCTCTGCTAAATTGCATATTTGATACAGCCAATGAAATATGTCTCGAGATATTTTCTTTAATATAGACATGAATGGCCTTTGGGTTTATGCAGCGGACCTTTTAAAGCTAAGTGAAAAGAAACAATGTTCATCGTTATTGTGAAGCAAGCATTAAGCACACACCCCAGGCTTTCTATGGGCCTTCATGTTTTTATCTTGTTTCAATGTCAAGTTGACCTGAGTAATTTGATGCAGCTGGTGTCGTTCGCACTGATTAAGATATAAGAACGTGTGAAGTATATTTGTGAAGTGGTTTTTAAAAAGAAATAATTATGCATACTTACAAAGCACACTTTCAAAAACAACATACAGTAATATGTTTTTATTTGTATAATTGAGGAGAAAGACAGACTTGCATTTTTATTCATGATTCATAACTGTAGGGCATGAGATGCCAGAAGACTTTTTTTATATATCAATGCGGATATTTTAATTAATTTTATTTGGTTAATTAATGACAAAACTATGCCACAGTTTTGTATTATGAACGGAAAGTCAAAGAATTATGCGTGAGAGATATACTAGATTGGTCTGACAAATGAGAGACGTTTAATTTGCATAGTTTTAGGATATAATCTGTTGAACAACCCCAGTTTTGGTGGAAATTCCCTAAACGTAGTGGGTACAGCTAGTTGTTAGTATGGACTTCAACAATCCTAAATGTAAAGAGGGGTTAGCAAGGAGCAGAAACGTATACATACATGATGATGTTTGAAAGAAAGCCTTGCAGACAGGGTGATCTCCTCAACAACTAAACTGGGGTGTGTAAGAAAGGTAAGTCATTAAAGGTCATCCTTACCCCCTCCACATCCTTATATAGGATGCTGTGTGGAAACTAATCAAAATAAGAACTGACTATTAGGTACAAGTGGGTTACAAACTGTGGAAAGCTGCTTTAGCCGCTTCGCTGTGGCGCAAATTCCGCTTCGCTGCGGCGGAAATTCCGCTGCGGTGCGGCGGAATTTGACGCATACACAGATCGGACGGGAACGCATTCGCCCACCATGACATCTGGTGATTGGCCTTGCCCCTGCAACCTGGTTGTGTTGTAAAGTTTTCCCAAGAGTTGGGGGTTATACAGGGATGTATGACGTTACAACGCATACTTTTACAACGCCTACCTTTACAACGCATTTTTTACACCGCAACATCCATTACAACGCACACCATTACAACGCATACCATTACAACGAATACTTTAAAACTACCTTTACAGCGCATTCCACTACAACGCATAGTACATTTACAACGAATACCATTACAACACATTACACTACATTGCATATAAGGTAAGTGTTGGATAGTGTAGGGGTTAAAATTACTATTCTAACTCCAGGGGGTGCAACAGTAGGGTAAGTTTTGGATAGTGTAGGGGTTAAAATTACTATTCTAACTCCAGGGGGTGCAACAGTAGGGTAAGTGTTGGATGGTAAGTTATGCGTTGTAATGGAATGCGTTGTAATGACTGCATTGTAATGGCATGCATTGTAGTGGTGTGCGTTGTAGTGTCATGCGTTGTAATGACTGTGTTGTAAATGTATGCATTGTAATTGATTTTGCGTTGTAAAAGTTTCATTGTAATGGTAGTGCGTTGTAAAAATTGCGTTGTAAACGTTGTATACCGTTATACAGAGTCTATTCAGCTTCATATGCACTTATCCTACTTCTTACGTGCTATTTACTATGTGTTTTTCTTTTTCCACCCTACCGCTGTGTCAATATTTGCAATTTACAGAACTGTCGTGGCTCACCTCTTCGAACCACTGTGATGTAGGTGCTTAGCGTCTAGACCTTGACGAGCCAGCTGCACGTGTCCAGTTCTCAGCACTGGGTGTGATACACTGTGTGTGCCTCTAGGCGGCACTGTTCTTCCTTGTCGCTGGCTGTACTCCAGCCAGGACATGGGTCCGGTTAGAATCGGTGCTCGCTGAGCGAGTGGTGCTCTGCTTTCCTTGTGATGCTACAGATGATTTGGTGATCCCTACCTCAGCCGTCAATGTAAATGGAAAGAGCCAATGCGCTAGCTCGGGCCCCAGTATGCTGCAGCAGTGGCGTAACGAAACTTGAGGGGGCCCCCCTGCAAAGTCCATGGAGGGGCCCCCAATCTTCAGACCCTTTCAGGAGCTCTCAGGCTGGATAGCGCACAGTTCTAGAGAGGGCCCCCTGGAGCTCAGGCCCCATGCACCACAGTTGTTGTTATTGTGACGCTACTGGAGTGTTAAAAAAAAAAGTCGGAGTACAAAATGCTCTTTAAAGTCATGCAATGTTTTTACCAATGTTGTTCTGTCATACAGCCATATAGATATTGCTATTTGCAAAGAGGAAAGTAACGAGCAATGTGATATGATGTTTTAGTGGTATACAAATATATGATTGACAGTAGAAAACGATTTCTTCCGCAAGCTGCTATCGCTCCCAGCCTCTGCTCCAGTTTATAACTTACATGAGGACCTAGGTGTTGGATTTATTTCAGATCAGATTGCGGTCGCCCCACTATTATGTTGGTTAAGAATCTGGGCTCAGCCGCCACCCAATCTGAACCAGCTGATTATTCAGGACTGTGTGTCCCTAGATAGAGGATCCGATATTCCTTGGATTCGCTATGTCAAGACACAAATGGACTCACTGGGCTGTCCTGATTTATTCTTAAATCCTAGAGCCCTTGGTAAGGCAGCTATCAGAGATTTTAAGTTTCAGTTCCTTAATAGGGTTACGGCAGCAAGGGAGGAAACGGACCTGGCAAAACCCTCAGTGAGGAGCTTTGTTATGTTAAGTTCAGGTAGAGAGATACAGCCATACCTGACTTACATAAACAAACCCTACCATTTGTTTGTGTTAAGAAGGTTCAAGTATAACATGCTCCACTGGGTGCTGTCATTCCCAAAAGGTTTATCAAAAGAGGGGTCGCTAGGTCCCTGCCCTTGTGATAATTTTTCAGAGCAAGATACCTTCCATATGGTTTTTTCTGTGATTTCTATGGGTCTCTGCGTAGGGATTTCATTTTACCTTTGTTAAGAGGGGCTAATTTTGAGCAAGTGAGGCCAGCACTAGCCTATTTACAAATGCTTGGTTCCTCAGTTGTGTGTTTTGCGGTAGCTAGCTATATCACCGGGCAATCAGGCAAAGAAATAGACTTCATTTATAGTGCTGTTTCTCTTCTTCCTTTTTAATGTATTTTTAGATGAAAAATGAGATTTTTAATCTTTGTACCTTGGTATGTGACAAACTTTTTAATGTATTTATTTGAAATGCCAAGCATGTTTTTTGGTTGGGGGGGCGTACATATTGACGGTACGTGTTTAAAAAAAAATAATAATTGCACATATATTACGTCGTATTTATGTCCTATAATGTACAATAGGTAGTTGTCATGTTATCTGTGCTTTGATGGTTTTAAATTTTAACCAAATAAAGAAACTTTGACTTGACTTGATTGAATCCTTAGGCATTATTGTAAACAACGAGGAAATAGCAGGAATGTGCCAACCTGACATTTTTACATGATCACTTCCCCATGCATATATACAGCCATTATTCTCTGCAAAGAGGAAATAGTGAGTAATATGACAATCTGCCCTTTAAAGTATCGATTGCCCATGAGTGTAGCCATTGTTTTCTGTGAAGAATAAATAGTGATGTGACAATCTGACGTGTTCTTTAAATACCTGGCATGTTTATGAAATACAAATACATGATCGATTCCCCAGGCATGGGGGCACTGGTCTCTGCACAGAGGAAATCGTGAGTAATGTGACAATCTGAAATGTTTACAAAATACCCTTATATGATAATTTTTTCCATAAATATGGTCACTCTTCTTTGCACAGTGGAAGTACGAGGACCATTCCGCTAAGGAAGCACATGAATACTTCCGAGGCATTTTTGGTACATTTAATCCTTTTGGTAACGAAAAACATATGAGCGAGTAATTATTATGCAGTTTCTCACGCAGTTAGCAGAAAGGGCCTTATGGAACTGCGGACCAACCACGAACACAAAACATTGTTCAAAGAGCATGGAATAGCACGTTGCTCTTTAAAGAATCCATATTATAATAAATAACTCTTATAGTCTTGAACTTTAACCTGTTAAAAAAACCCTTTCTGCTCAAATTACAGGAGCAATTCTTGAACTCCTAGAACCCTATTTACACTTGTTCGTATCAAACCCGCCCCTGTAACTCCTTTCACGTGTGCAATTGAAGCCCATTTCAAGGGCTCATGACCTACGCCCGTAAACACTATTAACTTCAGAGCTGTTCTTATAATCCTTAGGAGTTCCACCCCAAACCCTCTGCCACTCTATTCAGACCTTCATATGGCAACACTCCTGACCCTGGGTGTCAAATATGAGTAGGCTGGCAAGAGCGGCATGCAGGGCTGACATTTGGTATCCCTCAGGCGAGGCAGCCAGCGTAATTCAAAAACTTCATCCCAAACGGATGTCACGGACCCTGCTGTCAGTGAGAGTAGTCAGCCATGAGTGCAGTACTGTGTGAGCTACTGTGCTGAGGGGCCCTGGAAGCAGGCGCGGTGCGGGGGCTGTGGGGCCCAACATGTTTCAGAGACTCTTGACTCACCTGAGACGGACCTGCAGGCACTGACAGGTGGCGGAAGACTATGGCTAGCAATTATTTATTTATGTTCTCACGGTCCCTCTCAGTGCCCCGGACCCCCGGCCGTCTCATGTGCAGTCATGTGTGTCACTTTAATTCTGTGGTAGTAACTGAAAATGACATTAAGGTCTCTAGAGTGTATGTGTTAGCTTGTCTTCATTCAGCTACTGCGGGGGATATTCTCAAGAACATGCGATAACCAACGCCAAAATCAGTTAACGCAATGTTTCATACCGCCGACTATCGCGGGAAAATAACCCCGTGTTAACGTCCTATTCACAACGCGGCGGTAACATGCGATATTTTCCCGATACCACGTCAAATGTTGGCAATAAAGTCACCGGGACGGCGATAAAAATGTAAACCCCAATGTGAAAAAAGTTGCGATGGGCCGAACCGTGATAAAAAAAGTCAGCAATATTCTGCGCCAGCCCTGCAATTCACACACGTCAGGTGGGAAAAATCACTATAAAAGTAGAAGAAAAAAACACAACCAAAAGCAAAAAAACTTCGAAGCACAATGGAGGTAGCCGGAGCAAGTACAGAGGACAACCAGAACGCCAAAGCCTTACAGAGACCCAGCCTGAGACCTCAGGGTCAGGGAAGGGCAAGGGCAAGAAGAAGAGGAAGACGCGGTTCAGTCCGCAGGAAAACAGGATCCTGATAACAGAAGAGATAGAACACCATCAACTACTGTTCGTCACCTCCACTGTGTCATTGACAGCAAAAAATAGAATATGGCAGTCTATCGTGGACAAGGTGAATGCAGTCGGAGTGCTGAAGAGGACAAATGAAGAGGTCAAGTGGTGCTGGAGTGATGTGAAGCGCAAAATCAAGCAGAAACTCGCCACAAACCAGAAGGCAGCAATGTAGACTGGCGATGGGAGTTCAGCACCACAGAAGGAGCTGGATGAGATGGAGGGAATGGTGTCCACAGTCATCAGTGTGGAGACAGTGGCAGGAGTTGGGGGACGGGACACTGCTCAATATGACCTGACCCAACAGCAACAGGGTGAGTAATGACCAGGGACTGGGGGGGAGATGGGTACACTGGCACACAGGCACAATTAAGTACAGCACAGTGCACACCTTCAATGACTCTGGAGCATGTCTCTGATCACCTTGGCACACTGCAGCACACCTAGAAACAGCAAGTAGACCTCCGACGACTATGTTCTCAGAGGTGGCCCTTCACGCACACCACCAATCTCACAACCAACCCATGTACATGTGTTAAACCCAGCAAAGCAGCGTGTCTGTGAGCAACACTGACAATGCAAGTGACACTGCATGACGAATAGCATTGCTGCAGTCAATATATCATGAAATGTTGCACGCCACAACACTGAGGTGGCTGAGTGTGGACCACATCCGTAAAAGGAGCAGGTCACACTCTGACACAGCCACATGCACAAACTACCCCTGATGTCAACAACACATTTGCGGACAAACAATGCCCCAGACTCCCAACTCCCATCAAGAGCCCAATGTATACAAGTCTGCAACATCTCAGCACTGTATACGCACAGAAGTCAAAGGCACACCGCATGAAAGGGATAAGGGGCAGCAAAATCAGAGCTGCATGGGCGACTCTCCCAAAATGCAGCACACACACATAACATGCAGAGCACATCAACATTGACAACAATGTGGTACAAACCGCAACATGTTCACAACAGAACAGAGGACACAACTGGGGCTGCTTGTGTGTAGAAACTGGCCAATCACATTTGGCATAGCAGGGAAATGTGAGTTGACAATATACAAGTACAAACACACATCCGTGATGTAGTCGAAATGTCCACTGTCCCACATCAAATAGGTAGCTCCTCTTAAACAGTCACAATGTACCATGTCATGCAGTCTATATGTAAACATGTACAATGTGTCAACATACATGTGAACACAATGTTAAACTGCATCTCCCCTTCACATTGCAGTGGGAAAATTAACACTAAGTATGGGCGAAATTTGCGAATTCGCGGTACGGGAATTAACGCAAAATTGTAACCGCGATTCGCAAAATTCGCAAATTCTGCGAACTCGCAGATTTTTTTTTGCCAGTTTGCGATGGTTTTTTACAAGTTCGGGAACGCGAACTTACTTGTGTGGTCGCAACGGTCGCGACCATGTTGTTTCCACGTTTCCAGCCTGTTCGCGACCCTGTGGTTCATCACGGCCACCCTCTGGTTCACCACTGTCACCCTCTAGTTCATCACTGCCACCCTCTGGTTCATCACAGCACCCTCTGGTTCACCACTGCCACCCTCTGGTTCATCACTGCCACCCTCTGGTTCACCACTGTCACCCTCTGCTTCATCATTGCCAACCTCTGGTTCATCACTGCCACCCTCTGGTTCATCACAGCACCCTCTAGTTCATCACAGCACTCTGTGGTTCACCACTCCCACCCTCTAGTTCATCACTGCCACCCTCTGGTTCACCACTGTCACCCTCCGGTTCATCACTGCCACCCTCTGGTTCATCACTGCCACCCTCTGGTTCATCACTGCCACCCTCTGGTTCACCACTGTCACACTCTGGTTCACCACTGCCACCCTCTGGTTCACCACAGCACCCTCTGGTTCATCACAGCACCCTCTGGTTCACCACTGCCACCCTCTGGTTCACCACTGTCACCCTCTGGTCCATCACTGCCACCCTCTGGTTCATCACTGTCACCCTCTGGTTCATCACTGCCATCCTCTGGTTCACCACTGCACCTTCTGGTTAATCACAACTCCCTCTGGTTCACCACTGCCACCCTCTGGTTCATCACTGACACCCTCTGGTTCATCACAGCACCCTCTGGTTCATCACAGCACACACTGGTTCACCACTGCACCTTCTGGTTCATCACAGCACCCTCTGGTTCACCACTGCACCTTCTGGTTAATCACAGCTCCCTCTGGTTCACCACTGCACCTTCTGGTTAATCACAGCTCCCTCTGGTTCACCACTGCCACCCTCTGGTTGGACACAACTGGGGCTGCTTGTGTGTAGAAACTGGCCAATCACATTTGGCATAGCAGGGAAATGTGAGTTGACAATATACAAGTACAAACACACATCCGTGATGTAGTCGAAATGTCCACTGTCCCACATCAAATAGGTAGCTCCTCTTAAACAGTCACAATGTACCATGTCATGCAGTCTATATGTAAACATGTACAATGTGTCAACATACATGTGAACACAATGTTAAACTGCATCTCCCCTTCACATTGCAGTGGGAAAATTAACACTAAGTATGGGCGAAATTTGCGAATTCGCGGTACGCGAATTAACGCAAAATTGTAACCGCGATTCGCAAAATTCGCAAATTCTGCTAACTCGCAGATTTTTTTTTGCCAGTTTGCGATGGTTTTTTACAAGTTCGGGAACGCGAACTTACTTGTGTGGTCGCAACGGTCGCGACCATGTTGTTTCCACGTTTCCAGCCTGTTCGCGACCCTGTGGTTCATCACGGCCACCCTCTGGTTCACCACTGTCACCCTCTGGTTCATCACTGCCACCCTCTGGTTCATCACAGCACCCTCTGGTTCACCACTGCCACCCTCTGGTTCGTCACTGCCACCCTCTGGTTCACCACTGTCACCCTCTGCTTCATCATTGCCAACCTCTGGTTCATCACTGCCACCCTCTGGTTCATCACAGCACCCTCTAGTTCATCACAGCACTCTGTGGTTCACCACTCCCACCCTCTAGTTCATCACTGCCACCCTCTGGTTCACCACTGTCACCCTCTGGTTCATCACTGCCACCCTCTGGTTCATCACAGCACCCTCTGGTTCACCACTGCCACCCTCTGGTTCACCACTGCCACCCTCTGGTTCACCACTGTCACCCTCTCGTTCATCACTGCCACCCTCTGGTTCATCACAGCACCCTCTAGTTCATCACAGCACTCTGTGGTTCACCACTCCCACCCTCTAGTTCATCACTGCCACCCTCTGGTTCACCACTGTCACCCTCTGGTTCATCACTGCCACCCTCTGGTTCATCACATCACCCTCTGGTTCACCACTGCCACCCTCTGGTTCACCACTGCCACCCTCTGGTTCACCACTGTCACCCTCTCGTTCATCACTGCCACCCTCTGGTTCATCACAGCACCCTCTGGTTCATCACAACACCCTCTGGTTCACCACTGCCACCCTCTGGTTCACCACTGTCACCCTCCGGTTCATCACTGCCACCCTCTGGTTCATCACTGCCACCCTCTGGTTCATCACTGCCACCCTCTGGTTCACCACTGTCACACTCTGGTTCACCACTGCCACCCTCTGGTTCACCACAGCACCCTCTGGTTCATCACAGCACCCTCTGGTTCACCACTGCCACCCTCTGGTTCACCACTGTCACCCTCTGGTCCATCACTGCCACCCTCTGGTTCATCACTGTCAGCCTCTGGTTCATCACTGCCATCCTCTGGTTCACCACTGCACCTTCTGGTTAATCACAGCTCCCTCTGGTTCACCTCTGCCACCCTCTGGTTCATCACTGACACCCTCTGGTTCATCACAGCACCCTCTGGTTCATCACAGCACACACTGGTTCACCACTGCACCTTCTGGTTCATCACAGCACCCTCTGGTTCACCACTGCACCTTCTGGTTAATCACAGCTCCCTCTGGTTCACCACTGCCACCCTCTGGTTCATCACTGACACCCTCTGGTTCACCACTACCACCCTCTGGTTCATCACAGCACCTACTGGTTCACCACTGCACCTTCTGGTTCATCACAGCACCCTCTGGTTCACCACTGCACCTTCTGGTTCATCACAACACCCTCCAGTTCACCACTGCACCTTCTGGTTCATCACAGCACCCTCTGGTTCACCACTGTAGATTATGGGGAGAAAGCACACCTGCCCAGCCTCAACCAAGACAAATTCATTTGGGGCTGGTTAATGTGTTACTGAATTTGAGCTTCAAGTCCAGCACCTGCTTCCTTATCTGTAAGTGCTTCCTGTTGCGGTTTAATTTTTGTGACAGGAGCATTGTGCCCTACTTGTAACTGCAGGGTCAGAAAATAGTTGCAAGTAGGCAACGAACTCTGGAGGCGCCGCTCAGGAAGCACTTACATGGTTACAGCAGGTGCCCAAGTTGAAGTTAATTTCTTTGTAACCCTTTTGTAAATGGTTACAAAGAAATTAACTTCAACTTGGGCACCTGCTGTAACCCTGTAAGTGCTTCTTGTACTTCAGTTTTGGAAAATCCAGTCTGCTCGCGGATTTTTCTGCAAATTCACGAGATTCGCAGATCGCAAAATTGCAGAAAATCGGCAAATTCCGCAAGCGGAATGAATTTTCCACCCAACGTTAATCAACACCTCCTGCAGAGCAGACCAAACCTCTCTTCACTGATGACGAAGAGGACCTCCACACCTTCAACACCGACGCCCTCCAAAAGATCCTTGACAGCTACGTCAACCCACCTCCAGGAGCAGGGCTGCCCAGCTGCATCGCGGAGACCTCACCCCCTGCACAGACCACACAGCAGGCAGCACCCACCTCCATGGATGCCTCCCAGGACCCCCATGAACAACACATGGCCTTCCAAAACTGTGTTTGGGTACTATGAGACAATGGCTGAACAGGTGTGGATGGGGTTTGACTGCATGGCATCCAAAGTAGATGCCATACATGGGTGTCTAAGTTCTATGAGGGACCACTCACAGTCCCTAATGGACACCCACAGTCTGCTCCATGCTCTCCAATGATCCATGACTGCTATCGCTGGAGTCCTGACTCGGAGACAAGAAACACTGTCTAGTCAGAATGGTTCCAGCGATGTCACCCGGCAGTTGGGACACATGCGGAGGATCATGTAGAATATGGAGTGGATGCAGGTGGAAAGAGCGGCGGCCACAGCTGCACACCAGCGGGAGGTAGCTGGGTTCTTCCATGCCCTGCAGACCCTCCTCATGGCATTGCTGCCACAAAGCCTGGCAGGGATGAATGCTGAGGCTACCACTTTATCCACATCTCCATCCCCTGATGTGTCAGTGCCACACAGTGCGGAAGACATTCTACCTCCGGCCCCTGATGGGTCACTGCAACACAATGCTGTAGACAGACCGCCACCACCCACATGTGAGACACATGAAACAGCAGAGGACGAAGATGTGGATGAATCTGCCTTACTGGTAAGAAGAAAGCAGTAGCATTCATCTGTGCCATATGGTCTGTTTCTGCTTGATTCTGCCCTCTACATCATCACCTTCCAATGTACCCTGTTACACTCTGCGACACTCACCTTGGACCTCGACATGGACTGCCATATTCTGTTTGGTTACAATGACACAGCAGTCAGACTGCTGATTTAACTCTTCCTCTTCCGATGAACTTGTCATTCCCTAAAGGACTCTGGCTGGCCCTTCATGGGCCAACAATGTAAAGTGGGGGTTGCATGGCACTTTACTGCTCTAGCTACAACACTCCACTGAATGTGCATTAAACATTCATATCCACACAGATGTGTCACATGTCTATCATCATTCAAGGGTGGAAGTATGGATGAATGTAGAGTCAGTGATTCCCCCTTACATCCATGTTGCTCATGTTGTGTGACTTGAGTCACAGGGTGCAACATTACCGATTGCGTCCGGGTAGCGCTGACAATACAACAAAGACACACGCATGTGTTACATCCTTGTCCAGCCCAGGACGGAACCATACCCAGAGCCCTGTGGTCATTGTTCACACCTCTACGCTGGACTGGCACACGCTAGCCAGCCCACTCCGCTCGTGCTTACAAGGGGGGACAACAAAGCTACATGTCCCAGCTCTTCCCAGTGATGATCTGCTGATCACAGGTCTAGTTGTCAGCATGCCACAGCCACTCCCGGAGGGCTGCTTTACACCCATACCACACCCATCTAGCATAGGCATCACAGGACATGTGACCCTGCCAATAAAAAGGGCCGGGCGCACATGCTCGAGTCCATTTCCACTCTTTATCCGGGTGTATCCATGTGGGTATAATTTAAGCATGAGGGCCTAGGACCCTACCACATCACATTCCCTACTGCCGGAGGTGACATGATGGCGTCCGCACCATGATACTCAATCATAAAGGGTCCATGACTTGCGTTGCTCAGAGTTGGTGGCACCAGATACACTGCGTCCGGCATGGGCGGACCGCCATGGGCCGGTGACTTTTGGTGCACTGAGGTAGGGGCACCTTAAGTGCTGAGTGGGTGTGCAGGCAATGATGCACCATCCTGGTGGTCTGGACTGGTAAGTGTTTGTTTGAGCCCTGCTGGACGGCAGTGTAGGCCTGGGCCCGCGGGCAGCACGGGCCTACCACCACGTGGTGTTGCCTCACGGTTCACAGAGTTAGTGGCACCTAAGGAGCTGAGAGGGTGTGCAGCCTGCAATGATGCCGTGTACACTGATGTGATCTCTGCCATTGCAAAATCAAGACCCAGAATCATGTGTGTGACCTGGTGTCCTGAGGTGCACGGCTGCATGATGTTGAGGCTGCATGATGTGGAGGCCGCCAAGGTCACGGGCCCCGGGCTTGGAGCTTATACCGGCACATGGTGGACTCTCTTGGAGGCACGCCGGTGGTGGAAGGTGAGCAGTGAGGCCTGGGTGCGCAGGGGCAGGCAATCACCGCTGAGCGGCGTGAGGGGCTGGGTTGCAGCAGCTCGTGTACACAGAGGCTGGCAAGCGATGATGGCGTGTGCAATTATGTAAACTCTGCCATTCATAAATCTGGTTTCAGATAAGGGACCTGTTGGACTGCAGTGTATGCCGGCACATGGTTGGAGATACACCGGTGGCAGCAGGTGAGCAGTGAGGCCTGGGTCCGCAGTGTAGGTACTCTCCCTCCCTCTGTTATGTTATGTTATGTTATTAAATCATTTATTAAGCGCACTAACACTGATTAGTTTCTTGGCGCTAATTTGACGGTAACACAACAAAGGTGAAGAAAGATAGGTCAAAAGGCTTGTCTAAAAAGCCATGTCTTCAAGGCTTTCCGAAAAGATAGAAGATCTTGGCAGAGCCGGATTTCCAGTGGGAAGGTGTTCCATAGATTAAGAGCAAGTATTGCAAACCTGCGTCCACCAGAACGTTTAAGCTTGAACGGGGGGATCTGAAGAAGGCCCAGGTGGAGAGAACGAAGGTTGCGGGGGGGACATAACTGGTGATTAATTGATTAATAAATTCAGGGCTTCTGCCATGCAGTGATGTAAACATCATGCAGCCAGCCTTAAAGGCACAGCGTTGTGTGATCGGGAGCCAGTGCAATTTAATGAGAAGGGGGGTCGCTGCTTGCCACCTAGGTTGCTTCAAAATTATCCTGGCAGCATAGTTCTGTACCATCTAGAGACGCTTGAGAAGATAGCCTGGAAGAC
Organism: Lissotriton helveticus; assembly: GCF_964261635.1. Lineage (NCBI taxonomy): Eukaryota > Metazoa > Chordata > Amphibia > Caudata > Salamandridae > Lissotriton > Lissotriton helveticus. The sequence goes on from NC_136063.1 coordinate 853,635,931, forward strand.
TCTCCCTCTCTGCCTTTCACTGTCTCTTTCTCTCTCTTTCTCTCTCTTTCTCTCTCTCTGGCTCTCTTTCTCTATTTCTATCTCTTTCTTTCTCTCTCTTCCTTTAACTCTCTCTCTCCCTTTCTTTATCTCTCTTTCCCTCTCTCTCTCTGTCCTTTGATGAGCGCATGGCACAGCTGATTATCTTGCATTTTGTCTTGCAGGCTGTGACTTTCAGATTGTCCAGAAAAGACCCGCCATGACTCTTCCAAATAGTTGTTTTGAGTTTAATTTGAATAAAATGATTTGTTTGGATATTCACAGAATAATGAATGATTCTCTTTTTTCTGACCGCACATGAATGTTAATTGTTGTAATTGTGCGACATCAGGCGATTTGTTTTGTTCATGATTTCGTAAAGTTGATTCCGAGCTGCATGATCAGTAGTTCCATGGCATCTGTTGTTCTTCAGGTGTGACTCTGGCCTGGGCTCCGTTTTATGGTTCAGGTTGTCGTCCGACTTTATATTGGTAAGATCAGGTGTTAAACCCCTGCTGCTAACGCACCATATCGCATGTTTTGGGATCCTATCGCCGATCTGGCTGGTAGTTGAGAATGTTGCAAAGTGGTGTTGTTGCGGCTTTTTGCACGGGAACGCCAACTCTGCATACCATTAGCGTTAGTTGCCGATGTTTTATGCGGCTGCTATCGCAGGAAAACTGGTGATATCGGATGTTAGCACCAACTTGTCAATAGGGCGATACTTTTTTCACTACTTTGACTGCGATAAAGTGCGGTTAACTTGGTGATAAGCCCTTGAGAATATGTCCAGGTATGTTTTATATGTAGGTATCGTGAAAGTAAGACGTAGTGAGGCGTTAAGCCATAAAGGCTAATGCCTCACTCCTCCACTTCCATTGTACATATCCCACTCAGTTTCAGCAACTAGATGAAGTGGCTCAAAGACAACATACAGCGTTTGGAAAGCTAGCTTATGTTTTCGGACAACAGAGGAGATACACAGTGTTGCCTTCAGCTGTTTTGCCAAAATAAACTTCTATAGAAGATCCAGATTCATTTTTCAATAATTTGGAAAGACTTACAGAAGCAGGGGCTTGGCCCATGGACTATTGTGGAAAGTATTTAGGGCCTTTGTTGACTGGGGACTTGAAACCACTAATCAACTCAAAAATCCTATTGGTTTGTCACCATATCAGTAGACACAGAAAAGTATACTTGAAAAGTAAGGCGTAAAGTAAAACCTAGAGGATTTCTCTCAGACAGATAAAAGAAGATGTGGGAGAAATGCCTAGGTTTTATATTATAAATTAAAATACTTAACTAATAGGTGATTAAAAGTAGAGATTCCAGTCAAAAAAGAAATATTGGAAAAAATAAATTTTTAACAATTCCTTAATTCTCTCCATCCCATACAAAGATAAGTTAAACAACATAGCAACATGACGTTAGAAATAGAAGTTGAAATTGCATCCATCTATAACAGGGCAAAATTAATTAGGACTGAAAAGGAAGAGTTAGGAGTCTAAAGAAAAGTCAACACATGGTAAAGGGGTCAAATCAATATCAGGGAGGTGATATGAAGGAAGAATGCCTAGTAGGTAACACCTCTTGAACCTCTCAAAACATCACTGTTATGGATGTGAAGCTATGTTGCTTGCTTTTGCCCACAGAATACAGAGACAGAGCCAATAGAGATTTGAATGTCTAAAAACATTATGTATGCAAGGGAACCTAGTATTTCCCAATTTTACTGCCCCCTTAAAGTTAATGCAGCTCCGGTAATGGCTTTGCGAGAGACTGGGTGCCAAAAATCAATCAAGACATCTCATTTAATACAAGGTAACACAACTCAGTTATAAGGAGAAGTAAAGATCCAATGTTAACATGGAGAACAGCTTAAACACCCTTTGTTAAAGGGAGTATTTCAAAGAGAAGAAGAAAAGCTGACAGCCTTGATGGTAGTATTTGTGTCCCAACTTCATGAATCCTTCATATTAGGCACAAACTATCCTAAGTTAGAGTTTCCTGTACAAGAGTCTTTTAAAAAAAGAAGAATATTGGTGAGAAATATCTCCTTATGCCTAAGACAGTCTCTGAATGTTTCCTATACCCACATAAAAGACAAGCAGAAGCTCTAGGAGAAGGGGTAAACATCAGGGGGGTAAACAGCTCTTCCAGTGTTAGCCAATAGAAAAGTATGGGGCGCAGACTATAGCTTCTGGGCAGCTCAAAGAGAATACCCAGTTCTGCAAGAAGCATAGGCTAGAGCCTTCGAAGCAGAAGATCTCGAAGAGGTAGGGCACTAGTTCCTTAAGAAACAGGGTTTTTAAATAGGAAAGAAAGAAAACATCATACTTCTCAACTCCTGGCCATAAACCATTTTGAGTAAAGGTCCTGTGTTCATTCCACAGTGATCTGTTAAGATGACATTTTGGAAGATAAATGGCAGAGATGGCTATATTTGACAATTTCTTCTGCCCTTTCCCATTCACCCATATAAGAAAATATTATAAGGAGTGTGAAGTTTGCTAAAAGCACAGCTGGCATCAACCACAAAAATACCCCTTAGTGACGAACCCTTCTCTCATGTAGGAATGGATATACTAGGGCCTTTTGTACCCTCCATATGAGGTCATAGCTTTGTTTTGGTAATAGTGAATTGCACTACACATTATCCAGAGGCAGTTTCCCTTGACAACCTAACATGCCCCAAATTACTAACGCTATGATTGAAAATTGTTCTAAGGTGGGGTTTCCAAGAGAAATATGAACTGATCATGGAAGTCCTTTCATGTGGAGATTGCTGGTTCAAGTTTGTACACAATTAGGTATTAAACAAATGTGAACACCAGCCTATCATCCCCAAATGGATGGACTTGCCAAAAGGTGTCACTCTATTCTCAGGATTACATTGACAATTACTGGGATTGGAAGCCAGATAAGGGGATCAAATGCTGCTGATTTATTTCTTTGCCATTAGCTGTGAGTAAGACTTCCCACTTGAATTACTATTTAGAAGATAGCACTGAACCGTGTAAGACATGGCTAAAGAAATCTGGCTAAAATAACCAGATGAAACCAAAACAGTCCTAAATGATGTAGGACAACTAAACACCCAATTTGGTCATATAAAAGTGATTAAACAACAAAACTAGAGAAACACCAGCAGAAAGTGAAGTCTGACCCAAAAAATAAACCCAAGAGTATTCCAGCCAGGAGACTGTTTTGCTCATATTACTCACTTCACAAAACCAAATGCTAAGGGAATGCCAGGGACCATATAGTGTGCTTGATAAAATTAATCTTAAACTATAACACTGGGCACTGCTATTCAGTGGCCACTGTATGTGCTTGAGCCCTCAAATGTTGAAATTGGCTTAGAACCAAATTGGCACATATACATTTCCACTAAGGTAATAGCATATGTTGAAGAAATACATCCATGGAATGACAAGTTAAATCCACTTGTGGCCTGCAGCATCTATTATGCCAACCACAACAGTGGCAGTGAAAATATGGTGTCAGGCCTACCCTCTGTAACTTCACAAATAATATTCAATTTACCCTAAGTGCATCTTGCTTACCTCAAGTTAGCGGGCATAAGATTTAAGAGTCCAACATGCACGACATTAGAAATGCATGTTCCCCCAATGACTAGGCCTAAAATGACAGTCGTCAGATTGTAAATGTCAAAGAATAGATTATATTCTTAAATATAAAACTTTTGTGTGCTGCCTCAATACAAAGACTTATTTTTGTATATAAACATTTATGTAATGGTGAAGTCACATTTGTATTAAATATGTTGTAAATAAAATTTTGAGTAAGTTACCTTTACCATGCCTGAAGCTGTTGGAGGCTAATGTGCATTTAGTTTCCCGCAACTGCTCAGTCTATATTTGGTCTTTATTAGGTGTGAATGAGGTGTGAAAACTACTCCCAGAGCAGGGATTTTGGCCTTGGAGTGGGAAGTGCTCCCCCCACAGCAGGAAGACCAGTTGGGGTTTTCAGTAACCTAATTTACTTCAAAACAGCCCTCCCTGTCACAAGTAAATGTTAGATGAGGCCTGGAAGGGTCTCAACATTTATCCCTCTAGTCAGGCTGACACCAAATCCAGTGGGAGTAAGGCTATCACCAACTCGGTTTGGAGTGACCACAGAGAAGAGGATTGTTCATTACCCTAGCCATTCCTGGGGTTGGGTAGACAGGCTGTGCACAAGGGGAGAAGAGCTTCTCCCATTTTGAGAGAGAAGTGCACTGTGGGATGGTTTTCAGTAGAGTAAATAGAAATTACTGTAATAATTGAGCGGGTTGCCCCAGTCAACTTTTACCCTATTGGTTAGCGAGTGCCCAGTCACGCTCACCCACTAGCTGATGGCAGGCATAAATGTTGCACCCAAAAGCATCACATGAGGACACTTACTTGACTGGTGGAAGATCTGAAGAGGATTGGACCTGCAGTCTGTGACCAGAAAAGAACCGAGAAGGACTTAAACTGCTCCTTTTGTACCCAAGACAAAGAAGTGTACTCTGAGGGTCAATTTGCTGACCTCCTTTGTGGCTAGAGGAAAAAAGAAGCTGCAAGAGGGCTTTTGACTAAAGTACCCAGCTGACCGGTGTCAAGTGGGTCTAGTGTGGATTGTGATGTAGGCCTCTGCCTGACACCCCGAGAGTCTCTAAGTTTCCCCCTGAAGTTCTAGGGGCTTTATACGTGTACCTTGTGGTTGTTTTGACACCAAAACTGAAGTTTTATACTTTAGAAAACGTTTGCTTTAGAGATCCAAGGGGACTCATCAGAAAAAGTATTCAACGGTTAATTTCAAGACATCGGATTGAATTTCAGCTTGGTCCCACTCAAGGCTCCCAGCATCTCCAAACAAATGACTAAGTCACTTTCTGCCTTGGAATTTATAAAATTTTCAGTGAAAAATCTGCAAAGCTCCAGACCTCCCACAATACTAGCCTACTCCAATTATCCAGCCTTCAGTTCCACAGCAGCGGCTACAATTTCAGCGGCCGTCCATTCAGGGAGGATTTTTCTTCTCAAAAAGTGACAAAGTCCCTTTCTGCATTGGGAGTTACAAGAAATGTCAACTTCTTGCTTTAAAAAGGGACCAAGTCCCTTTCTGAAATGTTTTTTTTAATTTTTTGACTTCCAGACTTTCACCTAAACAAATCCCATAGTTGTATCTGTGCATGGCTCGATTGCGTTCAGCCTCAAAACACACCTAGTTCTAATTCTTCCTTAGACTATCATTAACTCTTTGAGCTTTTTGTTCCTATTTAAACTTAAATCATTAGCAATTCAGGTATATGTCTTCCCCTACTGGATCTTTAAAGCTTTGGTCTTATTTTATCCATAACATGTTTCTCTTTATTTTAGAATTTGCTATGGACTTTCATTGAGTTTTGTCTGACTTTTCTAGTGTGCATGCACTATTTAAATACTTTACAGGTTGTCTTTAATTTAAGAATGACTGCTTTGTGTCTCATTACCATGGATTGAGCACAGTTTTATATGTATATATTTTTTATGATATCTAGCAAGTGGTAGCCTTATCCTTTGAGGTGTTCCCGTGTTCATCTCAAATAATATTTCACTTTACCACAATGTTGAATATATTCCTCAAAGGTGTTCTGGACACTCTAACTATTGATTTAGCAGACCTTTTAGAGATTACTTTTCTTGGTAGGAGTAGCCTTCTGTGACCGTGGTGCAATGTAGGCATGGCCAGGCTGGTTAGCTGGAAACAACTTGCAGTGTTGGTAGGGATTTTTTCTGTCTGGTTCATCAGACAGCACTTCAAATAATTCCCTGAATGATATGTTATCTTATGCTGTGTTTATTTAAAATATTTCCAGCCATTTTAACAGCTGGTGTGACATTAGAAACTCAGAAGAGTTTGGTGGATGGGTTATGTCATCACAAATTATGGATTAAACCCAGATCTCTTGACTGAGGGTGAGTGCTTGAAAAGTTTCAGCACTCTATCCATCATCTTGTTGTGTTTGCTATGTTCTCCCTACGTGGTCAAGGGTATGCCCAGATGTGGGTCTCATGCTCTTTATGCCACTGGGTCAAACTAGTCTGGCTGATGAGGGGTGAAACTCCGAACCTGGTCCCAGGATGCTTGTTTGCAGTCCAGAGAGGGCCTGGCCTGGCAGTTCGGGCTGGACTGTTCCCATGTGTAGTAGGGTCAAGACTGATTTGCATATGGCTGGGTATAAACTGGAATATTATGGGCAGCAAAAAAGCAATGGATTTAAACCAAGATGTCTGTACTGGGGAGAATATCTGACATTATTCAACATTCTGTCCATCAATTGTTCGTTTCGCATTTTTCACAAAGAGTGGGACTGGTATGCACAAACGTGAGTCTGGTGCTCTCCTTGCCACTGGAGTCAAGCTAGCCTGCATATCAGGGGTGAAACCTCGAAACTGGTCACAGGATGCTTTTTACTGGTACAGGGAGGGCCTGGCCTGGCAGTTCAGGCTTGACTGTTCTCATTGGGAGCAGGGTCAGGAATGATTTGCGTATGGCTGGGTTTTAAACTGGAATGACATGAAGAACAAAAAAACGATGGATTCATGTTCAGATCTCTGTAATGGGGTGAATGTTTGACATTGTTCAACATTCTGTCAATCAGTTGTTCTTTTTGCAGTGGTATTGTATTAAGCAGTGGCTGAACGTGTTGTGTGATATGGTAATGTGAGATGTGTGGGGTGGTGTAAGGTTGTGCACTTTGAATTGATGTGGTGTGTTCTGGTATGAAATAGTTAAGGGATAATTGATTCTTGTATGGTGTCATGTGGTGTATTGTAGTAAGCAGTGTTGAGGCATGGAGAATTAAGGCAAAGCTGTCGTGTATTTCTATAGGTTCTGATTCGATCCCCCTATTCCTGACCCTATTCTGGTTAAACTTACTAGCTAGTTAACTAACAGTCAGCCCATGAGGCAAGAAAACCCCCATGATGCAGATACCGTTATCTGACGCAGTCACACTACGGCACAGGAACGTGTTATCTGATTAGGTCATAACGCTTGAGATCTAATTAGACAAGCGATATTCCTCCAGCCCCTGATAAGGCATACGACGTTCTCATAACAAATCAAACCTATGACAACCTGGATAATCCGTGCGGCCATTGTTTTGATTTCACAGAGAACTTTAGTAAAGAATGTGCTAACGAGCAAGTCGTATGACATCTTTATTGACGTACCTATGTCCATCCTTACGTCAATCCCGGCACCTTTAAGGTATAAATATTGCCGACCTTGCCCTATGCAAACACACGCGTGGTGACAAGACGGAGCAGCCATACTTGCCGAAGCCGAGAGCAGAAGCAGACCCCGCAGGCAGCAGCCCCGCCTTCCTGACGCGCTGAGAGACGCGCTGCTATCTCAAGCCGAGAGACCCAGCACCGGCGCTTCCGGGTAGCCCTCGCAGGCAGCCTGGAATATCGAGAGCAGAGAAAGAGATACCATTCCTCATTCATCCTAAATTCCAGGTACAGAACTGAATAACCCCTCCTAGAGAATTCTTTAGTTATTCACTTGGCAAAAACAAACTTAAACTAAACTGTAACTTTCTATTCCCGCCCACGCATTAGACTTAGGTCAGGTACACGGGGTAGGCGTATTTAGAAACACCAGTTGAGTACGTTTAGTCAAATGTATATGTGTATGTAAATATATTTTAATCATTTTAAACATCATATGGCTCAGAAACCATATCAATGTTTTTACAGTATTATTTTATACTATTGCTTCTAATGTATGCACTTTACTTAACTATAAGTATTGCAATAATATCGATCCATTTCTCTTGTACGAGAAAAGAGACTGATCAATAAATAACATCTTTTATTGAACACGCCCGTCTCTTCCTTTTCTCTACATTCTGATGAGACTAAGAATGCACGTACTGACTGAGTAAAATAATTGCCTTGTGCTCACACGACTCTCGAGATTGACTCTTGATTAGGGGAGAGCAAAGTTGTCATGTTCTATGGTTGTCAGAAACTAAATCCCTTCTTGTCTAATCAGGGGAGTTCATCCTTCCTTGAACATTCGAGAAAGTTTCTAGCGAACTCTGAGCTTAGCTGGCAAACCCAAAAATTAAGTCTAGTATCGACAGTAGTAGACCTAGTTAACGTCTGGCCTAGGCCTTTACTACTGTAGGTACTATTCCAATGCGCAGAGCCTATTGGGAAAATAGGAGCTACACTACATGGCGCCCAACGTGGGGCGCCATGTAGTGTAGGTACTATTCCAATGCGCAGAGCCTATTGGGAAAATAGGAGCTACACTACATGGCGCCCAACGCGTTTGGAAAGGGCGATAAAACTAACGTAAGACATTTAGAGTAACTCAGTCGTGCTTTCTCACTCAGACCCCCTTTTCCCAAATACTCCAAAGACGTCTGGAGTGGGTGAAAGGTTATAATATCCTCCAAAACCTCGCAGGAGGGAACTCCTATGGATGGTTCTTGGTCTAGTCAACGTTGAAGGATAAAACAGTTCCAGAATATTGTGCATCTAATCTCTGTTTCCATAAAGAAACCTGATCTGCAAACAAAAATAATACCATCCTGTCAGTAAAATGGGAGACAGTGATGGAGAAAGAGAGGCAATTAGATTAGCTACTGAAATAGCAGATGCTGATGCTACCATGCAAGCAGCAGACGCGGATATAATACTTATTCCGGTCATTAAAAGGAGATCTATAACCTTAAAACTTATAGAAAATGGACTGACACCTAGAGGTGGCACAGTCATATTCGTAATTGAGGCACACGAATATCGGCAGACAGAGGTATACTATACATGGATACATTTTCCAGCAGCAAATGCTGTAACAAAGTACTTCCACTATTACAAAGTAGAGGAACCTCCTGAAACGTACACTCCTTTCGAGGAGGTGGAAGTACCACTCAAATTCCAAGAGCATTTGCTCTTATTTGATGGCGCCCTAATACATAACAATCACATTACAAGGCTCGGTCCTTTAGGAAGACCAGGAGCAACGTGGCCGGTCTTAGCCGGATACACACCACATCCAGACATCGAAAGAATGCCTGCAGCAGAGCTGTTAATACAGCTAAAACAACTACTAAAAATTCACAGACAATTAGTTCAGTATGTAATGCGGACTTCAACAATTCAGCCAGCGATTAAACTTCCACAGCTGACCCCTCACCAGGGGAACACAAATAAAATTACACCACAGAACATCCAATCCTGCCTAGGTAAAGTTCCAGCTAAACGGGAACAAATACCATTCTGGTTGGCACAGAAAATTACCCAAATAGAGGCGGTGTTTCCTGACACCACCCCGCTGGAAAAACACAGGATTCTGACTATATGTCTCCCAATGGGAATCGCACCACACATTGAGGACTGTGACACTTGGGGTACAGTCTTTGCTTCCATCTATACAAAAACGCACGGTGTTCCATCCATTTCGGTAATACCAGATGTGCTAAAACAAATTCAAGATGAATACGGTCCAGAACCTGCTTTAACTCTTGGTATGAAATTACTGAAAGACTTCAAGCAGGTCTCGGCTATATTATTAGCCAACATAAAAGGTGAAGCAGCAAACGTGGCGATCCGCCAGAGGTTAAAAGAGACAGATATAGCAGACCAACCAGCTGAAATTGCCAGAATCATAGAAAAATCCTATGAAGAACTAGGCAGAGATAGTCTAGGTGGAATACCAGTAAAACCGCAACTGACTACAAGTCCAGAAAAAATATTTTTTAATAATAATTCACCAAAAAAGAACTGGGATGGAAATAAACAATCCAATCCTAAAGAAAAGAAATTCCAGTCCAGAGGAAGGTCTCCTAGGCGAAGAGAGAAATCTCCAAACCCGAGACAAAGGTCACCTCAGAGTGAACCCTCTGGGAATAGATATAACCTTAGAAATAGGGATAATATTAAAAAACCTGATAGATATCAAGACATTGATACACGTCCCTCTCAATCTTTTCAGAATTCCTCGCAGAAATCGGAAAGAAGAGGACGATCAGAAGAGCACGCCAAGTCCAAAGACAAGGAACCTGCTCAACTGAAAAAGAAATCACAATTTCCAAAAAAGAAGGTAGCCAGTATCAAGGTAGTTAACAATGCCGAGAATACTGAGGACACAACTGAAAAACGGAGAATGGGCTCAGACAATGCTAGACAGCACAGCAGAGGTGAGCATAGCTCGCAAAGTCCTTATGAATCATCTGGAGACAGTGGACACGAATGAATACCTTCAAGTGGAAACTGCAGATACCAGAGTTAGCAAGCCCCACAAAATATACGAGATAACATTACGTATAGAGGGAGATAAGACTAGGAAAATTAGGGGACTATTTTGGGATAACCTCTCCAAAGGCTATGACATCCTTCTAGCTGAAAAAGACTGGCCACCAGAGTTTGTCAGGGAGTGCCCTCATGGCGAAGAAGTAATTATGCCTGCCTTCTCAAATCAAATACCGATTCATAAAAAATATACACTTGCTAGAAAGTGGGCAGTGGCCTTAGCACCTGCTTTATATAAAAATCATGTAGGATGGGATGAGGATTCTCCTCCTCACAAAATCCAGTTAAAATCACAACCTACTGCACAAAGGCAGTACCCAATTAAGCAAGAAGCTAAAAAACAAGTAAATGAAATACTAGATCAGCTAGAATACCAAGGGGTGATTGAAACTTGCACCTCACAAATGAACAATCCTTTATTTCCGGTCTCCAAACCAGACAATTCGTACCGTCTAGTTTTGGATTACCGACACCTTAACACATGTTGCAAAACTTTTGCAGTGCAAAACTCACACAGTGCTGCACTAATGAATAACATAGTGCGCAAAAAATACAAAACAACCTTGGACATCTCCAACGGATTCTTTTGTCAAAACATAGCACCAGAGAGCAGATATTTAACTGCATTTTCAGTAAATGGCACTCAAAAACAATTCTGTCGGTTAGCCCAGGGGTACAAGAACAGCCCGGGGGTATTCTCAGCGAGAGTAACAGAATTACTACAACTATATGATGATGAAGCATTATCTTATGTCGATGACATTTACTTAACAGATGATGACTTGGAAACTCACTTGAAAAGAGTGAACACCATAATACTTGGTTTCGCTGCAGAGGGTTACAAATTCAACTTCAAAAAGTCCAGAATTGCCCATCTGACGGTCCTATTCTTAGGATATGAGTTATCAAGTGAAGGCAAAAGCCTGGCAGACAATTTCCTAGAGAAATGTGCCGTAATCCAAGCTCCTAAAACACTAAAAAACCTACAGTCAATTCTAGGCTTCCTAAATTTCGGAAGAACATATATTGCGAATTACGCAGAAAGGGTCAAACCCCTTTATGATCTAATTAAACCAGACTTTAAAAGATCCAGTTGGACTCAAGCACACACAGAAATTTTGAGATCCTTACAAACAGACATGCTAATTAAAACAAAATTAGAAACCCGTGATAATACACGCAACCTTGTGATCCGAGTCATCCCAGGGAGATGCGGATTCACATACCTAACCTCTAATGAGGGAGATAAGGTACCAATTGCATTCAAATCACATTTGTACACAAAAGCTGAACAGAGATTCAACAACAAAGGAAAAATTGTTCAAGCAGTTCAAACCGCAATAGCTAGAGAAAAAGACATAGCTGACGGTAGACATATCACAGTCAGAACAGCAGAATCAGCCTTTGAGGCATTAACAACACCGTGTAATTTACCAACAACAACATTGGATCCAGAATGGTTACAATGGGTAAATTCAATCACAACGGACAAAGTATATTACTTCTTTGATCCAGAACTAGAAGAATTAAAAAATCTAAAATATGAAAAAACGTATCCTCTGCCAATCGACATTCTGCCTCTACGACATTACGCCTGTGTAATATATACAGACGGACATGCTCAACCCTCCGTTTGGGGAGAACATGCATACAATCCCACATGTGAGATTACAAAAGAAGTATGGCACGGAGGTAAACTAAGACCTCTATTAACAAAATCACACTCAGTAGAAACTAATTCAGAACTACAAACTGAAATATTAGCTTTGAAAATGGCGCTAGATAATGCGGATCGCGAATTCCCGACACTTATAGTGTCAGATTCATATTACTGCGTCAAAACATATAACAAGGATTTGCAGACCTGGATTCAGAACGATTACAAAGATGACACGGATGCACCAATAAAGCAGAGACTGCTCTGGGAACAGGTAGCTCTTTTGAAAACAGAACTACCAAAGACTCACGTGACACACTCACTGAGTCATCAGCGTGATGGCGTTCACGTTGTAGGGAATTCATTGGCTGAAACAGCCGCAGCGGCAGCCAGTAAACCGGCTCCCGTAGATCGAAAAAAGCGTACATTAAAATACATTGACGGCGAAACATTGCTGGCAGTAAAAACGTCATCAAAAGGCGACTGCTCGGCGTTACCGATCAACTATCCACTCAATTACACATACATCATAGATGCAAACTCCATTCCTTTTGCTCGAATCCCTGGAGTGGGGGATAGAGTGATTCCAAACATGGACAGGAGAAACTTGTTAATCGCAGACGCACACATGGGCGAGGGTCTCAGACACCTTAAATTAAAGGATTCTCTGGAAGAATTACAATCACGGTACTGGTGGCCAGGCATGAGCCTGCACTACACCATGTTTGTAAAAAACTGCCCAAACTGCAACAGAGATCGCAGTGGGGAGAGAAGCAGTTTAATACCTCGTCGTATCAAGGCAGATAACATCACCACTAAAAAGAATGGCTTGCGATTAACATATACAGGCTAGTTCCCACTTATAATGTAGATCCACAGCACTCGGCTGACGTCCGGACTGTTATACAAGATTTGCGAGTCTAAATGGCATATACGCTAAGAGCATGCTACGTTCGACCATTTTTTTTTCTTTTTCTCAGGCAATCCAGCCTGGGGGGGGAAAGAATGGCCAAATGAGCACAGCCCAGCGGGAATCTTCTCACTTCCTTCCTGAGGGTATGGGATGGTGTAAAGAAAAAACCAAGACAGAAAGCAATCTATAATAGAAAGGATATTAGGTTCGGGAGCTGGGTGGGTCAAACATCTAATAAGTGTCCAACGTAGTCTAAATAACTTGCCAAGAAATTCTCTGAAGGGATTCAGTCCGTACGAATTATTATTCGGAACTAGGATGTTGATCTCTGACCTTGATAGTCAGACTTCAGTGGTAACAGAAAAAAGCTTTGATGTCAAAGACCGTTTGGCTATTTTGCAGGACTTAAACAAAACAAGAAAAGACCTGAGCAACATACAGTTGAAAGAACAGCCAACGACCACTGAAGAATCACCACCTGTCCCAGCAAGACCTGTCTGGATTCCAAAAATCGGGGATCTAGTCAGGGAGAAGATCGCGGTAAAGAAGGAATTTGGGCCTTCTTACAGAAAAGCAGTTCCTGTCTTGTCTGTCAACGGGACAAGATCAGTTGTACTACCGCCACTTGCTGGAAAAAAGGAGAACCGAGTTGTATCCATCGACCTGGTAAAACCACAACATGTGGCCGATAACCAACAGTAGGCCAAGTGGACTCCCAATAAGTAGCAGAACACCAAGGTTTGCTACCAGTACAGAGGTCCTATCAAAGAGGCTCATCACATTCGAAACGCCTACAGAAGAACAACAAGGACTATGCAACAATGCAATAGAACTTAGACCTCTGAAAACCCAAATAAAGACATTTAGCAGAGACACACCAATCTATACAGAAGTACCAAGTGAAAATGCAAGAAACAGAAATCCTGAACCAATTGGAACAATTGACAGAACTGCATCCGGTTACTTCATCAACTTCGATGATTCCTCTGAAGGCTTCAGCGAACAAAAGACACAGCCATCATCAAAATCCTTTAAAGACAAAGCTAAGGAACTTTTGAAACAACTGAAAGAAACATATCTGGTTTCTCCATGGATTGAATTTTGGGTGGGTTTTGGTGCATTTATCCTCATACTTTGGCTCATCATGGTATTTACCTTGGGACGCTTCATTGAGGGAAAATATGCTAAAATGGACACAGCAAGTCAGAACATCAACTTGGTCCTCAAACCACACACATCTTCACACGTCGAGAAACGAGAACTTTCTTCAGAACTTTCTTCAGCCAATTTCACAGCAATTCCAATACCTGGTGGGGTAGCCTGGGACAACACTGACTATGAAATTCACGGTCCGGTCGAGATCCTGAAATATCCACACCAAATTAAGATCTCTTTGAGTGACTTTGCGAAACCGAACTCATTTGCTGATGATTGGGACTTTGAAAGTATAAACAATATGATGTCTGACTTAGTAATGTCTGCTAAATTTACAAAACATGATTATTTGCAAGGTTCTACAAATTATGATAGTATGTATTGCTATAACCACTATGGTAACCATTTCTTGCATAAATCTGCACAACCTAGAAATGTTTTAAATTTTAATCAATGGGAACATTGTGCTACACCTCCAAAAGGGAGCTCTAGAACCGTGTATGGCAAATATTCATATTTTTCAGGTTTTAACATAACTAATGCTGAAACATTTTATTACAAATTGTCAAACAAGACAGGGATGAAAACCATGATAACCAACACAAAATTGATTTATTCTGATTCATTCTTTGAAAAAATGAATACTTTTGGATTCGATTATTGGGACAAAAATGTTGATTTGAAAAGTGTTTGGGGCACAAAAGAATGGCAAGTACAGGGTATAGAAGCTTTGTTTAGAGCCTGCATGATCCCAGAACAAATGATATTTTTAAATGACACCGTTCAACAAACCACCTGTCTTGGCTTAGCCAAAATCAAAGATTTAAATAACCTGTCTATTCCAAAGCCAACAATGTTTAGCAATAACTCTGAAACAGATGAAGAAATAGACATAAACCATATACTTAACCAAAACAGAACACATCCTGATTGGAAACAATGGTTGATCTGGCCCACAGATACAAATAACTGTCAAGATAGATTCCTGAATGAAACACAGGGTTTCAAAATGAACAGGCCAGACCCTAGATATCCCCAAAGACATCACCCAGGGATAATAACAACCTACAGTGTGGGCAAATTATGCCTTCAATGGCTACAAACTTCCACACTGCCTGAAATTAAGCAACACCTAACTTTACTTACTGATGGTGCTGACTTGCGTGATTTCATAATGGGACCACGCAAACAGCGTCAAAAGCGTTTCATAGCAGCCTCTGTATATGCAGCATACAATGAGGCCTGGAAGGTTACTCAAATTGAGACAGCAGAAAGAATACGGGAAATTGACCGTATTAATTTGGAAAAATCACTTTCTGTAGTGGACAATGGGTTAATGACTCTGTCCTCCAGAATTTTTTCATTGGACAGCATTGTGTCTTCAGCAATCGATATATTATCGCAAGACTTACTGTTATTACAACATGGTCAGTCACAATTGCGTTCTATTGTACAGCTTGGCTGGACGTTACAAAATCTGCGTTCAGGCTATGTGCCTTGGCGTTTAATCAACACAACGTCACTATTTCAAATCTTTAACCTTACTGATAGACAAATCGGTATGGCGCAGACGGGTGCTGATTATACAATCTTGAGCATTGAAAAACTAGAAAGATTACCGTTGACAATGTCAGAACGACCTGTCAGTGAATGGATAATCCACGGAATCATAAATATTCCAATCTCAACCTTCAGGTTTCAATACTGCCAAAAATATATACAGGCTGGCATGTACGAGAAATTGGGAAAGGGGTACCTTAAAACAACATGGAACCTGCCCTATTCACATGCATGTGTCAGTAACAAAGGACAGAAAGTGTTTCTTAGTGGCAACACTTGTGCTATGTCACTAAGCGGCACGCTTCTGTGTAACGGTATTAGTTTGCACGGAGCCTGTGAAGGGAATTCATACAACCTTTCATGTCACCAGCAAGGCGCACCTGCAACTGAAATAGAACCATTCTTTCAAAGACTCTATAATGGGAGTTACATTCTTATTGTAGACCGCAGATGCTGTAGTCTTATGCCCGGGACTCCTTATCTCGTCACTACGACGGCGAAGGTCAAGTGCTGTGGACGTTCTTTGTTCCCCAGCTCCGTTCCAGACAGGGAGGCGAGGGCATGGCCCAGTTTGAAAATTACTTCTATTCGAATAGACACTTTAAGCAGAATGAAAACAGTGCTTCTTCAGACGCCTACAAGGCTCACGTCATCTAAAGAAACGTATGATCTACAAGTCGCAAGGACGACTGCAGAGATACATACATTATTATCAACTAATTCCCCCGTACATTTCGCGGAAATCCTGAGCGAAATCTTAAATATTTCTGATACCACAGGGGTCTCAAAGGTATTTAAGACAGTATTTTCGATGGCATTAACACCATTCAAAGCCATACTGGGTATTTTTCCAGACTTCGTCCATTCGATTTTTGGCGGACTTCCCTTGATCCTGGGACTAATTGCAGGAATCCTATTCCTAGTCCTTATTTTTCGTTATGGCAACCCATGTCACAGATCAAACTCTCGCGACAATGGAAGATACGATCCTAGCCATTGGATACCGGGACCGGATATCAAAAATCCTGGGACTATCCCGGCTTAGAGACCTAAACATGACTTGGTTTCTATCATTTCGACCAATGTGGCAGAGGTGTGTTTTACCTGTACTAAGGTGTCTGCTATGCGGAGAAGAATGCGTGTTAGACACCTGTCTGACGCTACAATCGGATGCGCCGGTGGATGCAGATACACTGTTGGTTCCTACCAAGGTTCACGCACTGTGCTGCCCTCAAAGGCTGCCAATTCTGATGACGGCATTCCTGGAATCTTCACCACTGCGATTGAAGAGTAGTGAAGTTCAAGATGAAAGCAGCATCGAACAGGTACGGCCTTCTGTCAGCAATGCAAATCAGAATGTCAATGGAGACAATCATGCGCATGAATGCATGGTTACCCCTATTTCCGACTTAGAGGAACTTTCCCATGAAGCTGTTGACAGTTTTTTCGAAAGCCTGAATGATATGATGTTCTCTCCGGAACAGAAATAGAGACTTTTGAGTAAACTCGCACACGGCGTTCCCTGAATTCGGCCTTCAACTTTAAAAATAAAAGTCACATGAACAATTACAATCCAGTTCACGGACAGCAACTTTTTTCAGCAAGCCCCTAAAATATTTTTCTATATATTTTTTCCCGGGACACTGATTTTCTGCTTAAAGTAAGAGACTATTCCTAGAGAACTAAGATTTCTATTTTAGATACTTTATAGACTTTATAGACTTTAGCTGCCCGCTGGTATGTTCGCAATAGATTTTATGTGATGAAATGGTTTCGACTTTTTTTCTGTATAGCCATATTAAGAGCCATTTCATGTGTATTTCTCATATACCAACAATCGATAATGCATAACAATGCGTGTTCACTTTTGCATTTAATTCATAGCTTAAGTGCATACAATATATATGACTGCAATTTTTCAGTATATTTGAAAATTTCGAAATGCATTTATGTATTTTGGGGTGGTAAGGTATACACTATACTCTATAGTATGTTGTACTATGTTATACTATGCATAGATTAGTAGATATGACCATAGTTAGCGTGGAGTGGGTGTCGTGTATTTCTATAGGTTCTGATTCGATCCCCCTATTCCTGACCCTATTCTGGTTAAACTTACTAGCTAGTTAACTAACAGTCAGCCCATGAGGCAAGAAAACCCCCATGATGCAGATACCGTTATCTGACGCAGTCACACTACGGCACAGGAACGTGTTATCTGATTAGGTCATAACGCTTGAGATCTAATTAGACAAGCGATATTCCTCCAGCCCCTGATAAGGCATACGACGTTCTCATAACAAATCAAACCTATGACAACCTGGATAATCCGTGCGGCCATTGTTTTGATTTCACAGAGAACTTTAGTAAAGAATGTGCTAACGAGCAAGTCGTATGACATCTTTATTGACGTACCTATGTCCATCCTTACGTCAATCCCGGCACCTTTAAGGTATAAATATTGCCGACCTTGCCCTATGCAAACACACGCGTGGTGACAAGACGGAGCAGCCATACTTGCCGAAGCCGAGAGCAGAAGCAGACCCCGCAGGCAGCAGCCCCGCCTTCCTGACGCGCTGAGAGACGCGCTGCTATCTCAAGCCGAGAGACCCAGCACCGGCGCTTCCGGGTAGCCCTCGCAGGCAGCCTGGAATATCGAGAGCAGAGAAAGAGATACCATTCCTCATTCATCCTAAATTCCAGGTACAGAACTGAATAACCCCTCCTAGAGAATTCTTTAGTTATTCACTTGGCAAAAACAAACTTAAACTAAACTGTAACTTTCTATTCCCGCCCACGCATTAGACTTAGGTCAGGTACACGGGGTAGGCGTATTTAGAAACACCAGTTGAGTACGTTTAGTCAAATGTATATGT
The DNA here is from genome assembly GCF_964261635.1 of Lissotriton helveticus. Lineage (NCBI taxonomy): Eukaryota > Metazoa > Chordata > Amphibia > Caudata > Salamandridae > Lissotriton > Lissotriton helveticus. Next base: position 853,654,408 of record NC_136063.1, read on the forward strand.
GTATGTAAATATATTTTAATCATTTTAAACATCATATGGCTCAGAAACCATATCAATGTTTTTACAGTATTATTTTATACTATTGCTTCTAATGTATGCACTTTACTTAACTATAAGTATTGCAATAATATCGATCCATTTCTCTTGTACGAGAAAAGAGACTGATCAATAAATAACATCTTTTATTGAACACGCCCGTCTCTTCCTTTTCTCTACATTCTGATGAGACTAAGAATGCACGTACTGACTGAGTAAAATAATTGCCTTGTGCTCACACGACTCTCGAGATTGACTCTTGATTAGGGGAGAGCAAAGTTGTCATGTTCTATGGTTGTCAGAAACTAAATCCCTTCTTGTCTAATCAGGGGAGTTCATCCTTCCTTGAACATTCGAGAAAGTTTCTAGCGAACTCTGAGCTTAGCTGGCAAACCCAAAAATTAAGTCTAGTATCGACAGTAGTAGACCTAGTTAACGTCTGGCCTAGGCCTTTACTACTGTAGGTACTATTCCAATGCGCAGAGCCTATTGGGAAAATAGGAGCTACACTACAAAGCATTCTGCAGTGTGAAAATATGCAGTACGATTTTTCATTTCATGATGTTCTGTAATATATAATGCAGAGTAGAACAATATGGTATGCTAGATATAGTGTATTGTTGGCTGTGTGAAGTTGCAAGGCATGGTGAAGTGTGTCCTTGTATGGAATATATAGTGTTTTGTAGTGTCTTGAGTAAGGTATGGGATGATATGCTGCTGACAGTGGCATACTGCAGTATCTTGGTGTAGTGTGATAATACTTAGGGCCTCATTTAGACTGCATAGGTTTTACATCTCTATAATCAGAGTGACGGAGGACACTTCTTCCGCCACCCTGATGGACCAAGAACTGCCATATTTCGAGATCATTGTGGCCGAGCAGTGGTCTCTGGTCATTCAACGGAACCACTGACATAGTGACTCCTGTGAAGTCACTGAAACGTTGATGCAAGCTTGCCTTCTTTTAGGTGGCCCCATATGAATCTGTTTTGCTTGTGACAAAAAGACAACAGACAATCTGCCATAAAAGGGCAGGTAGTCTGTTGCTTTTCATTCAATAGCCTCTACTCCATCGAACCAGCAGAATAAGTCACTGGGTACAGTGCCATGTGAAAACTGGGAGACAAGTGAGCGGGCAGAAGAGAGTTTGCGAACAGGGTGTTTTATCACGCTTGTGGTGGCACACCCTGTCTATTAATGTCTTAATCAGGTCCATATTATTATGTGGAGTGATATATTTATTGCTCACTTCGGATTTTGATGTATGTTGCAGTCAAATGTGATCTGTTGTGATATACACAGTTTGTAGGTAAATATGGCTGGGTGTGAAGTGTAATGATGATGCATACATTTGAATGGTATTACGTAGGGATGTATGCTGTAGTAAATACAAATTAGTGTTATTTGGTGAAATGTACAATAATATTCTGATTAAGACCTGATGTATTGTTGTCTGTTGAGGTATAGTTAGATGTGAGTGATAGGAGAGAGGTGTGGTGCAGTGACCAGAGCAGCTGACTCCAGAGCAGAGGGCTCCTGGTTTGATCCCCGGTGCCGACAGCAGCTCAGCTCAGCATCATGTGACTCTGGACAGTAGCTCACTTAATCTCCCCAATGGCTGCCAGCACCTTGAAACCTTAAGGAGTGACATGTTTGTGCTTTACTAATATGGGTTTATTAGTGATATAGTTTATTATAATGGCTAGTTGGTTTTGAGGGTGCAGTCTGTGAGCTGATCCCATTGTTGAATAATGCTATGCTGCAGCATTGAATGGAGTGATACTCTTCTGGGCTGTGTGGAATGATATGGTATGGTCTTTTGTGTTAGATAATGTGGCAGTGGTCTGTGTGTTATATATTGTGTTGTGTACACAGCTGATTGTGACCATATATCACATACGCATCCATTGATGGGTAGGAGTCTCTCAAATGCACTTAAATGATGGAAATCTTTTCTCCTGTATAAAGGAAAAAATGTGGATAGAAATGTTCAGATATGGTATTAACAATTCTACTTGGCAGGCACATGTTGTGAAAGAAATAAAAGTTCCTTCTAACCAAAGTGAAAGAGAAACAAAACCACGGTGATAAAGTATATCAAGAAATACCTTACTACCCCTGATGCATGAGGCACAACAATTAATTTTTGCTGCTTTTTCTCCCGCCCCGGAGGGCCCAAAACCCCAGCACTGAATGAGAACAACAACTATGAGTCAAAACTCTACATCATTAACTGTGTCAATGTGGTGCATTAGAGAGGGAATAACTAGATAAACACAGATTACAATAACAATGTCTATTAAGGGATACCTATGTGGCATATGTTCAGAATATACTATGCCAAAAAGTGATGAATGCAATGCTTGAATTAATCTCAACCACTGGTAATTACTTGGACTGCATCAATCAATCAATCAAGTAATCAATCAATCAGGGTTCTTATAGAGTGTGGCTACTTACCGGTTTGGGTCTCAAGGTGCTGGGGCAGTGAGGGTCTGCAGTTAAGATGAAGAGCCAGTTCTTGAGTTTCATCCTGTATTGAGGCTGTGAAGGTGATTGCCTGAGATGTAGAGGTAGAGAGTTCCTATCCATCATTTTATTACAAACCACTCCACCTCAGTTTGGATTAAACCATAAGTACATTAGTCTTGACCCTTTTCAAGGGCAAAAGTCCATCCTAAACTGCCATACCATGTCATACTGAATCAAGATCTCAAGCAGTCCAAGACCGGCTTCATTCTTATCAGGGCTTATCAGTCTGGTATAACTTGATCCCAATGGCAAAGTGGTGTAGGTAGGGGAGTGGCGGTCCGCCCTGGGTGGCATGAGTTTTGGGGGTAGCGGCCTACCGTTATGGGATGGCAATCTCTCCACGCCCCCGCTCTTTAGTGCAGCCATCGAGGAGACAGCAAGAAGCCGAGAAAACCACCAGCACCCCTCACCCCTGCTCCTCAATGCAGCCACCACAGGTCAGCAAACGCAGGGACCGCCCCGGGTGGTCTAAGGGCTAGCAATGCCACTGCAGTGGCATAGTGTGCATGAGTTCCACAGCTGGGCACATCTATCCCACTTAGTGTGTCATACTAAAGTATACAAAAAAAGTGAAGGGTGGAATGCTTAAACTAATTTCAGCCACTGTTAATTACCCAGGATATGCTCCAGTCAATCGTTACGTTGCACACCATACGACCTCAGTTTGGCCCCATCTATTTGCAAATCACTTGTGACCCTGATCCAAGGAAGCCATCCAGTCAGAACTGCCATACCAGGTCCTCCTTGAACCATAACACAATCAACCAAAGAACAATTGTGCCTTTTTTTTAGGGATCATCAGCTGGGTATAGCTTAGTTCCAGTGGCACAGTGTGCATGGGACCCATGTCTGGGCACACCTGTCCCACTTAGGGTGCGACACTAAAGTCTACAAAAAAGTGATGGATGTAATGCTTTAATTAATCTCGGCTACTTGAAATCACTCTAGCTGCATCCCAGTCCATCGTTATTTTGCACACCATGCCACCTCACTTAAGATCGAGCCATATGCAAATCAATTTTGACTCTGCTCCAAGGCAACAGTCCAGCTCAAACTGCAATGCCCTCCATGAACAGAGCACAAGCAACCCATCTTGAAATTACGGCACATACAGAATAAGTTAGCCAGCTCCTTTGGCCTCAGGAAAACGGATCAGGCACCATCAATTGCTGAAGTGCATAGAAATTTATGATTCAAATTTTTGGGCAGCATTAACATGCTTGTCATGGACACTGATCCATATGTCTACAAAACCATTACCCAGAAGCTAAGAAAAATATTCCCCACAATGATCTACCAACAGAAGATTAAGCAGTGGAGGCCTCTATCATGGAGTTTACTATCCTGATAGTGATGCCACAATCATTGGCCATTTAAGAACGTAATAATTTACTGAAGAATGTAAAACAAAATTTTTGAGCCATGCTTTTCGAACAAGGTTTTAGCAAGCACTCTGTGGGATAGGTAGTTCATATCAATTTCGGGTAAGAGACTGCCCCCTTCATCTTCCATTTGGCACAGTTAGACAAATACATCAAGGTCTGCGGATGAGACTTATACATCACATTCAACTAGTATGATAATATCATTAAAGTTTCTGCTGCCAGACTGTCCCTGTGTGTGCAATAGCCCACATTTATCAAGATGTACCAGATACAAACAAGGACAATGTAGTGTGCTGCTCCAAGACATTCATAAACTAGAAGCTAAACCAGGAGCAGTCCATTTTGAAAGGTGGGTGGCTGGTCATTCACAGCTGGTGGCACTCAGCCTGCTTAACAAAGTAGAATGCCTGGAGGGCCTGTATGACTCATTTACTCCCCTTTCAGAGGACACACTCACAGGCACAAAGCCTGTTCACCCCTTTTTTGTGGCAGATGGTTATTGTACCTTATGACATCCTCTTTTCCTCAGTGCCAGTGTCAATGAGTCACTGTCTCCCTGCAACATTGGAGCACTGACTGTGTGTCACTTATTTGTGGCACTCAGTCAGTAAGCCTTCTGATGGCCTCCTTGTCTCTGCAGCTGCATCCATAAGACTGCCGGGTACAGAGGCCAAGCTTTCCTTAATTTGCTTGGGGCAATAACCCCATGCAAATGAAGGAAATCTCTCTGATAGGTGCCATATTTGTGCAGGAGCGATCTTTACTGTAAAAAGTGTACTGGTGGTTAAAGTATTCTAGTGTAATACCGAAGGACACATTATGTATTATGCCCCCTGGTCGCCAATTTGCTTGTGCAACATTGCTGAATTCCAGTTGCAACTCTCCAGATGATCGTTATTCTATCTGATATATGTGGCTCCTCTTGTTTAACACACTATGGCCCTGGTTACGAATTTAGGTGTGGTTTATCGCACCTGATGAATGAAATTACTACTGGTTGCGTTATCAATTGGGTGCGACAAATACCACCTATTATTTTTTTATCGGGAATAACATCAATCAATCAATCAATACATTTGTAGAACGTGCTACTCACCCGTGAGGGTCTCAAGGCGCTAAAGGGAGGGGTGCTGTTATTGCTTGAATAGCCAGGTCTTGCGGTGCTTCCTGAAGTGAGATGGTCCTGGGTCAGTCGAAGGTGTGTAGGGAGTGAGTTCCATGACTTTGCGGCCAGGTACGAGAACGACCTTCCTCCAGCGGTGGTTCTGTGGGTCCGTGGAACGGTGGCGAGGGCGAGGCTGGCTCAGCGGAGCTGGTGGATGGGGGTGTAGAATGAGAGGCAGTCGTTGAGGTATTCGGGTCCTTTGTCATGGAGTGCTTTGTGTGCGTGGGTGAGGAGCCTGAACGTGATCCTCTTGTTGATGGGGAGCCAGTGCAGGTTTCTTAGGTAGGCGGATATGTGGCTGTGGCGGGGGATGTCGAGGATGAGTCGGGCGGAGGCGTTTTGTAAGCGCTGAAGTCGTTTCTGGAGTTTGGCTGTGATTCCTGCGTAAAGGGCGTTTCCGTAGTCCAGTCGGCTGCTGACGAGGGCCTGGGTGACTGTCTTTCTGGTTTCGGTGGGGATCCACCTGAAGATTTTTTGGAGCATGCGCAGGGTTTTGAAGCAGGATGAAGAGATGCCGTTGACTTGCCTGGTCATCGAGAGGGAGGAGTCCAGGATGAATTCTAGGTTACGTTCGTGGTCTGTGGGAGTAGTCACGAAGCCCAGCGTTGTGGGCCACCTGGAGTCATCTCAGGCGGAGGGGGATTGTCCGTGGATGAGAACCTCCATCTTGTCTGAGTTCAGCTTCAGGCGACTCACCTTCATCCATTCAGCGATGTCTTTCATTCCTTCCTGGAGATTTGGTTTTGGCGGTGGCTGGGTCCTTGGTGAGGGAGAATATCAGTTGGGTGACGTCGGCGTAGGAGATGATGTTAATGTTGTGTTTGCGTGCAATGGCGGCGAGGGGGCTCATGTAGATATTGAAGAGTGTTGGGCTGAGCGAGGAGCCTTGGGGTACACCGCAGATGATCCCGGTGGCCGTTGAGCGGAAGGGAGGGAGGTGGACTCTCTGGGTTCTGTCGGAGAGAAAGGAGGTGATCCATTCCAGGGCCTTTCCTTGGACCCCAGTGTGGAAGAGGCGGGTTATTAGGGTGCGATGGCATACGGTGTCAAATGCTGCCGAGACGTCTAGTAGAAAGAGGACGGTTGTTTCTCCGTTGTCCATCATGGTCCTGATGTCATTGGTGGCTACGATGAGAGCGGTTTCGGTGCTGTGGTTTGCTCGAAATCCGGACTGGGACGAGTTGAGCGAGTTGTTTGTCTCGAGGAAAGCGGTCAGCTGTTTATTGACGGTCTTCTCGATGACTTTGGCCAGGAAGGGAAGAAGAGAGATGGGGCGGAAGTTCCTGAGGTCTTTGGGATACGCCGTGGGTTTCTTCAGTAGGGCGTTGATCTCTGCGTGCTTCCAGCTCTCTGGGAAGGTGGCTGACGTGAAGGAGTTGTTTATGATATTCCGGAGGTGGGGTGCGATGATGCTGTCGGCTTTGTTGAAGATGTGATGGGGGCATGGGTCAGAAGGGGAGCCGGAGTGGATGGTGGTCATGATGTGGGTGGTATCTTCAGTACTGATGGGTGTCTAAGCGACGAGGGTGGTGGTAGGGGTCGTTGGTTCTGTGACTGGAGGTGGAATCTGGGGGCCGAAGCTGTTGTGTATATCTGCGATTTTACAGTGGAAGAACGTGGTGAGGGAGTTGCAGAGGTCTTGTGACGGTGTGATTTAGTTGTTGCTGGCGCTGGGGTTGGAGAGCTCTTTGACGATGCTGAAGAGTTCCTTGCTGTTGTGGGTGTTCTTTTCTAGTCGCTCTTTGAACGATGTCCTTTTGGTGGTGCGGATCAGCTGGTGGTGATTGCGGGTGGCGTTTTTGAGGGCTGTCATGGTTTCTGAAGTCCGATTGTGGCACCAGGTTTTTTCGATGGTCCGGCAGGATTTCTTTGATTCTTTGAGGGCGTCTGTGAACCATGGTGTTTTCCTGTTGCCGGTCTTGCCTGGGGATGTTGGTGTTTAATACAGCAAAATCTACGTGATACAGTAAATACTGCATGATTTTTCCCTGTTAAATTGTGGCGGGTTTGCCCAGCTGAAATTAAATAAAGGTTGAAGTATTTAAAGCACCCAATATTCATCTCATACTTTAAGTACCTTTCAACTCTTGTTGGAAATTGGTTTACATGTTGAGTGGGTTGGAACCCTATTCAAGCAGGATCCACAATCTCCGTAAGGATGGAACCGAAGCAAACCCCAAATCAGCCCTCTGGTAACTTGGCACAAAGCAGTTAGGCTTACTTTAGAGGCAATGGATAAAGTATCTATTCAGCACTTAGTAATAAAGAACAAATCCAACACAATAAAAATCCCACACTAATTTTTGAAAAAGAGTAAAATGTAATAAATTACTTGAGACCAACATGACAAAAATACAAAAAGTAAAACAAGAGATATGTAATTTTAACGGTTTAAGTGAAAATAGCGCCTAAAAAAAGCACAATGCTCCTGCTGTGGTTATGTAGTCACGCCGGACCAGGACAAAGTCACAGGTTCAGGCCGACCATGATGGAGTGCAGGCTGGCTACAAGGACCAACTTAGGCAGGGCCGGACTGGCCGTAGTGGGCACCGGGCAATCGCCCGGTGCGCTGCAAGGGTGGGGGACAGTTTTGGGCCCCTGGGGGCTGGTTTTGCTACAGGGCAATTTTTGCAGCATAGCTGCAAAATCGGTCCAGTAACAAAATCGGCCGAAAACAGGCCTTGGCAAAGAGCTCGGCGGCACCCACAACCCCACCAGGGGGGGGGGGGGGGCGGTCAAGCATTTTGCCAGGGCCGGTACTAGTTCCCAGGCCGGCCCTGAACTTAGGTGTGCTGAACAAGACTACATTATATTCTAGTTGCAGAGAGTGACAAGACGTCAAGTCAAGGATGTGTCAAACAGCTGAAGAGATCCAAGGCCCTGGTGCGGAGATGTGTTGAGCAGCAGTGGTTCTCGGGCACTGTAATGTGGCTATGCAAGCTTATGCATCATTGTCGAGGATATCTTATTAACGAGAGAGGGAAGGAAGAGTAGACTCTTAGTCCCCCAGGTAGGTATACTTCAAACAACAGAAGAGTGTAAATCAATACAAGTGTAAAAGCACAAGAGGAGAGAAGATGAATATGCAAATTGTATTAGATTTGTATGAAAAGCCCTCACTCACCACCCTGGTTGGTGACATGCTTCATCATTGGGCCCACCGGGAGAAGCGGAATGCCTCCCCGGTGTGATACCACGCCAGGTTACTGCGGAGCTGGTAATTTGTGAAGGTTGTGTGAATGTGAAAAAAGAAAAGTTAAAAATTTCACGATTGTGTCTCACATAAAAACATTATTCTGTGGCGAATCTGACATATTAAAAACGATGTGTGGGGAAACTACCAATTTAATTGTTTGGCTGTCTCCACTTAAAGTGGGGTCAACATGTTTCTGCCCTTGATGTGTAATTTACTGGGCATTCGTCAGGACCATGGGCAGTGTACCTCGGGGGTATGGGCACGCTAAGGCCCACCCTAACCAGAGGACGTGAAAGTTAAAAATTGGTGTAAAAAGGGTGCAAAAGAACAAACCAACAAGTTGTGGGCAAATTACCTCAAAATAAGAGGAACCTGTATAGTCTAAAAGGCAACAAATGACACACAGACAAAGAAGAAGACAAAACACATTGTTAGTTTGATCTATCACGCTGGTTTGCGCAAAATCATTCTTAGGAAGATGTGCTTCTGGCTGACCACTACATGCGTGGTTGCCAAATCATGACCACAATGCAATAATATTATTTTACAGTGGTAGGTGCACTGACCTTGAAGGGAAAAAGGTCAGAGGCAACACATGCGCAATGCACGAAAAAAGGCGAAGGATGGCCCTCCACGCCTGTTCTGGCATTATATCGATTCTTGTGTAGGTCAGAGATCAATGGACCAAAATGCGGGGCCAGTGAATATGAGTGAAGACTGGCCCTACACAATAGTTATTATTACAATAAAGAGGACTCTCCCTTGTAAAGTAAAAGATCCACGCCCCATAGGTCTCGGGAGGGGGGTGGAGGCTAAAATGGCACACCCTGCGTGAGGAAGGACAACAGATAAAGCAGTTTGAGTGAGCATTGTCAGAGATGTCATAGACATGCCCGCACTGCCTGGCACCCGCTCGATACCTGCGTGTTGCCTTTTAACCGGACCTCGTGGATGTGGTTCGATGGAGGATGCATCGTTAAAGTAATTCACGGCAATGGTAAACCCAGAAGGGGTCCGTGGCCACCGGCAGGGGCTGCGGCTGAGCAACCAATGAGAGGCCACGTAGGGACGTGGCGCCCAGGAAATGCTAGAGCGCTAACTTTTTAAAGATTGGGATACCAGGAAGTGTAGCGCGAGGAGTCGCGGCAGCCCCTTAGTAGTTTGTTATGAAAAACTGAATAGGAGGAAACAGCCATGATAGGAATAACAAATTATTAGCGATTTCAGGCGGAAAAGGGCATTTTGCAATTCAGGCCGAAAAAACACTTAAACACATATGCGGAAAAGGGACTAAGCATCATCGGAGTTTGTGCAATGTTAGTCAATTCAATAAATCTTTATTAGCTATTGGACACTGACATGATGCGCTCCTTGGCAATGTGTTAAGGTACAGTTCCTCACATACGCGCTTGATACAGAGGGGAGTCAGTGCAGAATCCCTTGCTACAGAGCACATGGTCATCCACGATATTTATTAAATATTAACTAACATGCACGACATTTATTAAATATCAACCACCATGCGCTCTGTACCAAGGGATTCTGCACTGACTCCCCACAGTATCAAGCGCGTATCTGAGGAACTGTACCTTAACACATTGCCAAGGGGCGCATCATGTCAGTGCCCAATGGCTAATAAAGTTTTATTGAATTAAGTAACATTGCACAAACTCTGATGATGCTTAGTCCCTTTCCCGTATATGTTTTTGCGTGTCTTTTCTGCCTGATTTGCAAAATCCCCCTTTCCGCCTGAAATCACTAATAATTTGTTATTACGATCATGGCTGTTTCCTCCTATTCAGTTTTTCAAAACAAACTACTAAGGGGCTGCCGCGACTCCTCGCGCTACACTTCCTGGTATCCCACTCTTTAGAAAGTTAGCGCGCTAGCATTTCCTGAGCGTCACGTCCCTACGTGGCCTCTCATTGGTTGCTCAGCCACAACCCCTCCCGGTGGCCACAGACCCCTTCCGGGTTTACCATTGCAGTGAATTTCTTTAACGATGCATCCTCCACCGAACCACATCCACAAGGTCCGGTTAAGAGGCAACACGCAGGTATCGAGCGGGTGTCAGGCGTTGCGGGCGTGAGTTCATCTTCTCTCCTTCAACAGCTAAGTACCCGCGATGTCTATGACATCTCTGACAATGCTCACTCAAACTGCTTTATCTGTTGTCCTTCCTCCCGCAGGGTGTGCCATTTTTGCCTCCACCCCCATCCCGAGACCTATGGGGCGTGGATCTTTTACTTTACAAGTGAAAGTCCTCTTTATTGTGATAATAACTATTGGGTAGGGCCAGACTTCACTCATATTCACTGGCCCTGCATTTTGGCCCATTGATCTCTGACCTACACGAGTATCAATATAACGCCAGAACAGGCGTGGAGGGCCATCCTTCGCCTTTTTTCGTGCATTGTGCATGTGTTGCCTCTGACCTTTTTCCCTTCAAGGTCAGTGCAGCTACCACTGTAAAATAATATTATTGCATTGTGGTCATGATTTGGCAACCACTCATGTAGTGGTCAGCCAGAAGCACATCTTCCTGAGAATGATTTCACGCAAACCAGCATGACAGATCAAACTAACTACGTGTTTTGTCTTCTTCTTTGTCTGTGTGTCATTTGTTGTCTTTCAGACTATACAGGTTCCTCTTATTTTGAGGTAATTTGCCCACAACTTGTTGGTTTGTTCTTTTGCACCCTTTTTACACCAATTTTTAACTTTCACGACCTCTGGTTAGGGTGGGCCTTAGCGTACCCATACCGCCGAGGTACACTTCCAATGGTCCTGACGAATGCCCAGTAAATTACACATCAAGGGCAGAAACATGTTGACCCCACTTTAAGTGGAGACAGCCAAACAATTAATTTGGTAGTTTCCGCACACATCGCTTTTAATATGTCAGATTGGCCACAGAATAACATTTTTATGTGAGACACAATCGTGACATTTTTAACCTTTCTTTTTTCACATTTACACAACCTTCACAAATTACCAGCTCTGCGGTAACCTGGAGTGGTAGCACACCGGGGAGGCATTCGGCTACTCCCAGTGGGCCCAATGATGAAGCATGTCACCAACCAGGGTGGTGAGTGAGGGCTTTTCATACAAATCTAATTAGATTTGCATATTCATCTTCTCTTCTCTTGTGCTTTTACACTTGTATTGATTTACACTCTTCTGTTCGTTGTCGAGGATGTCATCAACAAGGGGCTTGTGAAGCAAAGTCCTACGGTGAAGATGTGTCATGCATGGGCTGGTTCCAAAGAAGCTACAGGGCTTATGATGCATAGTCCCGCGTCATCGTCTAGGATGCCACTGATGCAGGTGTGTTGATGTGAATACCTGCATGGGCGATGCATCCCACAGCATCGCTTCAGAGAAGGCTGTGGCCATGAAGAGTTGTCCAGCATCAGGGATGCGTCACTCAGCAGTTCTAATGCAGAGTTTTGTGAGGTGAAGCATTGCACTTTGGTAACAAAGATGAGTTTTGGAAGGCAATGTGTCAGGCTGTGTCAGTTTTCCTGGGACCCCAGATGGGATAGCAGAGCACCTTCTGGTCCACTTCCAAGAGTCCACGACTGGAGTGGCAACACTTAGCAGACAAGACTCGGAACAGACTAGTTCCAGGTGCTGGGTTCAAGATGGGTGAAGTCTGTTCTGTCCCTGAGTTGTTTAATCAGGAGGCCAGCCAACTGGCCATTGGACTCACTCTTGCAGTCCTGCATTTAAAAACCACACGCAGTCCTTCATAAGGTATCAGGGCAGCAGCAGCAGTCAGCGGGGCAGCAGGAAGCAGGGCAGCAGAGTGACTGCAGTGTCTCTGAGTCTTCCACATGTCCAGAAGTGTACAGAAGAGTTGAGTCTAAGAGTCCAGATTAATACATGGTGCCAGCTTTGAAGTACAAGAAGGATCGGGAGACTTTCACTCCTAGAGGTGTTTTGAATTTCCTGTCTCCCTGTCATGGCCCCAGCTTGTCTAGGATCACAGTAGACTAGTGTCAAACCCTTTGTGAGTGGGCTCAGGCAGAGCCATTGTTATGTGCAAATGTGGTAGATGGCAGCTTCTGCCTCTCATCACGTCACAGATGGCCCATCCTGTTACTGCCTATAGCCCTTTGTTTCACTGTCAGGGACTAATGCACGAAGACCAATTGTCAGCTACACCTAGTCACGTGGCCCAGGCTACGGGCAGCAGACACAAAATGGTAAGGACAAGAAAATGGCAACTTTCTAAATGTGGCATTTTCAAAAGTGTGACTTAGAATCTGACTTTACTATTAAAGAGGGCTTCAAAGTACAATTCTTTGCACACCAAACTCGATATTCCTACATGATCCCAATTGAAAGGTGGCACTTGATGCCTCTAATAAGTTAATCTAATGTTATCCTGTGGGAGAGGTAAGCCTCACAGCAATGAAAAGTGAATATACATTTTTTTCACTACCAGGACATATAAAACATAACTTTTTTAATACACTGCACTTTGCTGTCTGAGCTGTGTAGAGCATACCCTAGGCTTGACGTACATGTTTTAAAAAGATAAGTTTGGGGCTGGCAAGACGTTTATTATGTCAGGTCGAAATGGCATTTTAAATGTCATTGCTGAGACAATCATTTCAGCACTGATTAGCAGTGGAAAAGTGCACAGAGTCCTAGGGGCAAAACAATGAAACCAGCAAATAAATGGAGGGTGAAGGCTAAACATTTGGGTGAGGACCACACCAAGGATGCCTTGTTTAACGACTCACAATGCCGCACACTAGTCCGATACACAGACTGGCTGGCAATCAGGCCCAATGTCTGCCTTCTTAAAAAAAAAACATTTGCTTAGTTCATGAAATATACAAACCTTAAAATAAGCTGAGGAACATCAGAGGTTAAGAAGACCTTTTGATATAATCAGCAGATGCAAAGTGCAATACGCCCAATTATCACACTGAGCTCGATAAGGGTGCCAACAATTTCTTCTACCAGTGACTGTAGCAACACAGGAGCACGTAAAACAAAGGAAAACAAAGAACACCTCTGCATTTGCACACGCAACTTCCTCATCTTTCTGTCACTTTGAACAAATATGGCAGAAAACAAAACTATGCGTGCAGAGCGAAACCTGCAGAATTCTCCCGCCACGTAGAGGGATGTTCTATTTAATCTTCGGGGATGTGTTTTTCTAATCAACAGAGCGCACAGCTTCTGGGAGTTGGTGCACAAAAGTAAAACAGCGCAGTGCGTTATGAACACAGAAGCGGCTCAAGACAATTGTGTTTGTTCTTCCGCATGATCTACAGGGGACACATCATACAGTCTGATGTGTTTCCTGTCGCTGGATATATGTCAAAATAAAAACGCCGCTCTTTCGCTCAGGCGATGATGTAGAAAATGTTGTTTGCTGCTGATGTGGGTGCATGGCTTTATTAAGAAGTCTGCTTGAACTTCCTGTCATCCTTCAAAGTGAAGGGAGTGCTCGTTTTGGCACAAGGTGGCAGAACTCATTATAATGCTCATATCTTTTCTGAATTGCTGTGTTATTATATGTGAACTTGGCGCATAAATCCCCACAGTGTTAATTCCGTACCCGTGTCTTTCAAAAAAGAAACATAAATCCCTTTTGACATCTTGTATTCTTTCAGGAAGCGTTCATGTTTCATGCATTAGAATTCTCAGCTGTAATGTGTGGACTGCAGCATCTTAAAATATGTCCATTAAATTCCTCTACGTTTACTGAAGGGCAGTACACTTGTTATGGAATGCATTAGTACGCTTTGTATTTCTGTGCAAAAGCTGTACCTGAAAAATGTGCTACACCTTAAGTCTATACCTAAGCTTTCTTCCCCCCAATAGATTGGTGCATTTAATACTTTCAGATTAACTAGGGATAGTTTTGACCATATATAATTCAGATATTACTTATCCTGATTCATTGTATGATTCTTTTTATACTTTTATTTTTATTGCGTATACAAAATATGTTACAAATCATGTAAAGAATAAATAGTGCTAAAAGCAATAATGTCTAAATATAGATTTTAAATATTTAAATATAATTATAACTACACCTATTAACACCTAATAATGAAAGTTAATCCTACTGTCCTTCTTAGCTGCAAAAATCAAATACATAAAAACCCTCAGAATATTTAAAAACCATCTAGGGGGAATATTATCAAGGACGACGTTAACATTATCGCCGGTTTAGCAGCAGAAAACTGCCGTTAAAGCGGCGATAATGGGCTTGATAATATGCCCTGGAGAATTCCAATAGAAGCCCATGTTCACACCAGAACATGGACTTCTATAGGAATTTGCAAGGCGATCATTTTTAACGCAGTTCTTGATAATATGCCCCCAATTTCTTTGATACTTTACTCCGACATTTACAACACTTTTCCAACTCATTAACATTGAGGTAAAACCAATATTCCCTTCGATGAATTGTCATTTTTCCATGACAATCTGCGAAAGATGAGATTGCCAAAGTGTTACCGAAAGTGGTAATAATGGATCAGATAATTAGCACTGAGACGAAATGAGACCAAAGCTGTCTTAGGAGCAAAGGGGCATATTATCAAGAACAGGTGATAAAATTATCGACATGAATCTGCCGCTAAAGCGGCGCTAATGGGCTTGATAATATGCCCATGTGAATTTCCATAGCAGCCCAGGTTAACACCAGAACCTGGGCTGCTATGGTAGAATTCACAAGGACATATTATCAAGCCCATTATCGCCACTTTAGCTTCAGTTTCCTGCCGATAAAGTGGCGATAATTTTATCGCCTGTTCTTGATATTATGGCCCAATATGCAAAGGGCACCAGATTTCCTTAGATCCCAGAAGTAATTACATTCACATATCACCTGCTTCCAATCTCCCATTTGACTACAAGTACAACGGGGGCAAAATTATGATTCATAATAATGTGCAAAATATAAATCTTGTATAACTTTCATTACGGGTACCGAATGCAGATGCTGAGATCAATAACCTTGACATGCACACATATTATGGACTCCAGGCAGCTTGTCAACAACCTACATATTGCCAATAATGCATATGCAGGGAAGTGTAAATTTACCGTTCTTAGCTCCAGGTTTAATTACTTTGACTGTATGTTGGTAGTCAGTGTTCTGGAGTCGATATAGCTCTTTCAGTATTAAAAAAAAATCTATAATTTGGTAGAGCACCTTCGTATACACATTGGAATTACAGCTAGTTTAAATGTATGACACTGGAAAGAGGGAAAACATGTAGCATTTGGGTGCACTACTCCTATTCTGTAAGAAATGGCTAGTTTTGACTTTCCCAGCTCGGAAACAAGCATTAGTACGATTCACAGAAATATTGAACCCCATGCTTTATGTGTTTTCTCATCTGGTTAGATGTACTTTGGTTTCAAGGGTTGGCGACTATGATGGCTGCTGGAATGTAATTAGAACTGCAGAACTGAGGGATATTGACTCACAATTGTATAAAATGACATATTCGTTATGGAAAACCAGGTGAGGGCTACAGTGTTTGTCAACTCTGATCAATGTTTTGTCCTTCTACATGTGAGTTTTTGGTTGGTCGCCTCGTCTGATGGATAAATTGCTCCCACAGACAAGAAGGGTCTCTAGCTCTCTCCCTCCATCCCCCGCCACGTCTGCCTTCCCTCTGTCTCTCCGGATTCATTTTGCAACCCTTTGTCTGCTCTCATGCCTGAAGTTACCTCTGTCTTCCAGATCCCTGACAGAGCATATTCAAAAACATTCTTGCTGCTTCTGATAATAGTACACCTCCACTCAAATGCATTAGCATTCCACTATCTATTTTTGTTTCTCTCTCCAATTAAAAGAATCGTCAGACGCTGGATAACTCTGGCCTGATTTAGAGTTTGACAGACAGGACACTGTTGCAAACCATTGGTCCTCTAGCCTCAAGACCTTAAGAATTCCTTCAACAGAGCTCCATTTGGCTCTGTCGACAGAATACATTTTCCAATAGCCCATTGGAGTACAGCCTTTCAGAGGAAGTGCATTATTACACTGTGCGTACTGTGCTTTGCCCGCCCGTCACCCTTGCGGAAAACGGGACCGCCCGCCTTAAGGGCGGGGGTCCTGATGTTTGCATTAGGATGCGCCCGCCACAGTGGCGGGCTCATCCCCCATTTTTAACATTGTGGTGGGCGGTGCTCACTGCACCGCCCGCCACAATGTCAAAAATGTATGTGTCCATTTGCATAAACAAAGAGTCAGGCACCGCGCGGTGCCTGCCGCTTTGTTTATGCAAATGTTGGGGGGTACCACAGGTACCCCCCGTGTGCATCCCCCACCCCTCCTTCACTCTGGGGGCCCGCAGGGGGCTCCCAGAGTGAAGACCGCATGCCTTTCCGTGGCGGCATCGCCGCCACGGAAAGGCTTCCGATTTGGCCCATCATAATATGGCTGGTGGTGTCTATTAGACACCGCCACCGTATTAATCCTTTTCCGCCCCGGCCGCAAGGCGACCGGGGCGGAAAAGCGGCGGACGGTCTTTCCCTCCGCCGCGGTCCCCCCCGCCATACTAATATGGCGGGGAGGCATTTGGGAGTGGTTGCCGGGCGGATTGCCCCCGCCAGGCCAGCGGTGGCTACCGCCAGCCTGGCAGGGGCAATCCGCCCGACATCCTAATGGGCCCCTAAGACTGAGGGTGAGAACACATAATCACCTCTAAATCTTCAACTAAATAGAGAAATAGAGTACAAAATATTCACTAGACCAATACATACTTTGTTCTTAGGATGCAGAAGCACACAAACTCAAAATGGTTTGGGAATTTGTATTTTTTTAATGTCCTCATATCACGTCTGGTGAGAACAATCCGACCTTTGACAAACCATAGTGCTCAATATCAGGCTCAACTTCAGTCAATTATCTATGTGACTTCAGTCAATTATCTAGGTGACTTCAGTCAATTATCTACGCTGTAGCTCCTTGGCTCGACCTCAGCAACCACTGCTAACTTGAGAGGTTTAATCATTGGATGCAGTGTTATTCATCCTATCTTCAGCATGTTTCGAAACCTTTCCTCCTCTACTCCGTTCCTAATTTTCCTGCCCCGCTACTAAAAATACCTCACTGACCTCTGCCATTCGCACCATGCTGTGGCTTGGGATTGGCACCACTTTTTTACAGATCTCCTTCCTAGCCAGGAGAATCAAATAAAAGAGCAGTTTACATTGTAGTGCCGAGATAGAGGCACCCCCAGCCTCCTGTTGAACGAAGCCAAACAGAATCATAGAGGGCCTTACCTCCATGGTTCAACATGCACCCTGGGGCCCTGTTGAGTACCATACTGGGGACAACTTTCTATAATACAGGATTCCCAGAACAGACCCGACCCCATACCACACTTTGGCAGCTGCCTGAATGCACTCCCGCGGAACCATCTTGAAATATGTGGGTGCCCCATTCTTGTTTATAACCGCTTCCTCTGGTAGGGCAGCATAGCGCTAAACATAACATCCACTGATGACTCGTGTGGGCGAAAGAGGAGCATCCTACTATTCCTCAGCCGGAAGGCTCAGCAATAGAGTTGAATATCTTTTAACCCGACAGGTAAGAAAGACATCATAACTAAATTGGTCCAGCCAGCATTGTAAGCGGGATCAGTAGAGGGAGCATAGCGGCCAGCAAGGGCAGCAGGCCAGGAGCTCATACCTTCAGAAGTAACAGTCTACCTGATATAGGGCAGTCATGCCCTTTCTTTCCCCCCTTTTTTTCTCTCTCATAGCTGAATTTTCAACCTCATTTTCCATTTTACCCAACTGAGGTGCTGCATCCCTTTCCCATAGGAGCTGATGAAGCTACACTGGTCTGCAGTGGTAGGGGTGCTCCGGGAGCTGTGTGCCATCCTGCCGAGACATGAGGCCTGCGCTGGCAGCAGTGGAAGGGCCAACACAGGCAGACACTGTTTGAGAGGCTGCAAAAAAAGGAATTGTCTTATAGAAAAAGGTGCGAGCAGCTGCCAGCCACGGAGTAAGGGGCTCACCTCATGGCTGGGAAGGGTGAAAAAAGTTTGTTTCAGCTCATGATGAGCAGATGGATGCTGGCTGTCAGAAGACAGAGGGAAAGAGTGCTCTGGGAATTCAAGCTTCTCTGCCAAATAAACCTAAAAGTCTTGTGGGGTGACAAAAACAGAAAGAAGGCATCAGGGACATCGAGTGAAGTTCTTGGTAAGGGCTATATGCTAAGGCAAGCACATTCACATCTAGTTGAGCCTGAAGCGGGTCTAGCAAGTAAGGACATTGGTGGTCAGCCCCTTGATAAGCAGGTGCAAGGGGTAGCACACAAATCATCATGAACACCTCAAATAGAACCTCATTAAAAGCTGTGTCTGCCTTGAAGGAGAAAATAAGTGTCCCACATATTAAACACACTAGAGTGACGCCATCTTTAATGTCTTTCTTTAAAGTGAATTTAGACTCAATAAACTATGAAAGCGGTCAAGGTGCAAATGAAGGTGATGAGAATTTCGGTCAAGATGAGAGTAAGTCAAAGAGTATGGAAGTGGGGGAGCAGGAGGAGATAACCACATAAGCTACCCCAGTAGCAATTCTGGTACATCCAGCCATATTAGTGCTAAACCAATTTTCCCTTTGGCAATGGATGATGCAATATCAGTTGAAGGGGACCCCACAACGCACGAAAGGTCCAGAAAACAAGTGAGCTACCCTACCACAGACGCAGGACTATGGCTGCAGTAACTTTAAAGGCTGGGAAACGGTGCAGGAAATGTTTAGTCAACTACCATGAGAGATTAAGGAACGCTTTTCAATCGTCGAGGAAAATCAGAAGGAGATTTAAATAACTTGCTCAAGCCTTCAGGAGAAGATAGTGGGTTTAGCTCTGCTCTCGCAGAAACCAGAGAATAGAGTGCAGGATCTTAGCTCAGCAGTTCATGAAAATAAACAGGAGGTAACCCGACTGAAAAACAAAGAGAAAGAGTTGATAGATAGACAGAAAACTACTCAATATTAAAAAATATCAGTATCTTGAATGTGAATGAAGGTACGGAAGGGACCGACACTATGCACTTCATAATGAGCTGTTTAAAAATGCATTCTCCCAGGAAATCTCTTCTATAGACCTTGGGGTCGAAATTCAGAGGGTTCATAGGGGCAACAACAGGTGAATTTCCTGTCGTATTCAGTAAAAGAAAAAACCCTGGGTTCGGCCCTGAAAGAAAAATCAATGCAGGCCATAGGGGTCACATTTAAGATCAGATCATATATCTGTTGAGCCACAGAAGACAGGCAATGGGAACTGGGGAAGCGCTTGGGGGAGCTCAGGAAAATGGGTGCGAGTGTCCAACTAAGATTGCCTGCAATTTTGAACGTTATGTGGGATGACAAAATGCATAACGTTTTGGCGCCAGAGGAGTTGGAAAAGTTCATTGCACAGGCTAAGATGGAGGGGGTGGGGCGGTGGTCGACAACAATGCAAATAGGGGAAAAAACATAAGTGCATTAAAATGTTATTTCAGGATGGTCAAGCTCAAATAGGTATAAGGGAATGCCAATTGACAGGTATGGGCGAGTTCTCATGGGCGGTGCACACGAGGTGGGGAGCATTGGGAAAAAATGAAACTAAATTATATTGCCTTAGATAATGTTGACTGTGTTACAAGGAACGGTTTATTTACGTCAACCCATAAAGAGTAGGGGGAGGTTCATAATCAACAAGCTGGGCAGGCCCTCACAATTCTATGCTGGAATGTGAATGAACTGTGAGTGAGGCTAAGGCAAGGCCTGATTTTGCAATATTTCTTAGAGAATACATCCCAACTTATCATGATGCAAGAAAGCCATGTACCAAAGGCATAGCCATTCTATTTAAGGTGAACTCAGGTGCAGAATTAGTAGGGTATGGAGCCGATGAGGGTGGATGTAGGATAATTGCAAAAATAAAGGTACGACAAAACCCATTTAACTTAGTTAGTTACTATGGTCTGAATACGGATGATGTCTACTCTCTGGCTCAGCACTTTTCTACCTTGATGGAATTTAAGGCTTTTATTATTTTAAGTGGAGATTTGAATATATTGTAGGACAACCACCTAGATACCTCTTCGATTCATATTCAAAACAGCTTGCCAATAATGAGGGCCAATTTACTCTCCATGGCAAAACATTTAACATCTGTGATGTGTGGCACAAAGTAAAGGGGAATCACAGGGATTATAACTTGCATTGTGGGAAAAATGGTCACTACTCAAGATTAGACAACTGTTTTTAGGTCTTGGATAGACCGCGCATGCCCTGTCTCGAATAGACATGTTGTATATACTTTGTGGGCTTCAGCTTGCCCTTAGGCTTCCCATTTGCTGTCTCCATCGTTGTTCACATATTCTTTCTATCCGTTTGTCTATGGCATTCATTTCTTTTGCCTCTTCCTGTGTTTAGACCTCCCAGAGAGCATAGGGCAATTACACTGTCCCTCCACTACTTCCATTTTAGGATTTGTTTCAGGAACACATTTTTCTTTGTTAAAGAGCGCTTAACACAAGCGCTCATGTTTTCTCTCGATGCTCCAAGCTCTTCGGTAAAACAGGCCTATAAATCTTGTTCTTATCTCATTACACTTGCTGTACATTGAAAGACCAAGGTCAAATACCAGACACTGTTTTCTGAGGTTTCCTGTTTAGCTATTTTACACGTGATTGGTGTACGTCAATACTCAGGTCTGGCATCTGTGTGATATACCTGTAATTCTACATGCCTGTGATTGACTTTCAAAACACCTGGCTAAATCACATGTCTATCACTTCAATTCAAAGACTTTATTTGGGTGTGTGTTTCCAAAGAAAATCAAGTAATGTAAAGCCTTTGATTAATCACATGTTGTAAAAATAATTCACACACATTCTACACATTATTGGTGTACTTCAGCAATCAGGTCCGCAATCAATATGATATACAAATAATTCTGGGTGCCCATGATTGACTTTCAAAACACATGGCTAATCACACTTCTAGCACTT
Organism: Lissotriton helveticus; assembly: GCF_964261635.1. NCBI lineage: Eukaryota > Metazoa > Chordata > Amphibia > Caudata > Salamandridae > Lissotriton > Lissotriton helveticus. The sequence continues at coordinate 853,675,723 of NC_136063.1, forward strand.
CATTATTAAAGACTTAATTTGGGTGAGTGTTTACAAATAAAATCAAATATTACCAAGGTACAAAGAAGTTTATTATGCTTAATTAATAAAAAACATTGCATATAGGTATCATTTTGCAAATTAGTTTATACAACATGAAACAGGATATTAAAAAAAGAGAAGGGTAACATCATCATAAAATGCCAGCTGCTTGAGGTAAGGTTTTGAGCTGTCAAGCAGTTGGTTCAGTGCTGTGACATCATAAAGTGCATTGCAGACCCATTTGCACCCAATTCTCAGAAGAGAGATTGCCAGTCATTAATTACTGGTGGAGTTCTTAGCCATCGGGTCTTGAACGGAAATCCAAAGAGGCAGTAGCTATCTGACAGCTGAGAATCGACTAAAACGTTTTGTGATGCGAAGAACTCAATATGCAAAGTTTGCTGTGCAAAAAAGTCCTTTGGTTTTATTTTTGTGTGACTTTGTGGTTAGTGGGTGCCTGTTTGATTGACCTGGAAAAAAGCTTGGAGCCTGATCACAACTCTTCTTCTCACCTGCTCGCTCTGTTGGAGCTTTGCCGGTGTCTAAACAACAACTTGCCGCTCCCGCTGCGCGGGAGCCGCTGCGTGCTGTCTTGCCCCCACTTGATTGAAAACAAACATCCGTCCAGCTGCCGCAGGGGTTAGAGAGGCTGCAGGGGTGTAGCGCTGCAGGGACTCACTGTTCCAGGAGTCCCTGCGAGACCTGACGACATCCGGTCTGCGCACCCTGCCTGCCCCGCCCACGGCTGGCTGACCGAACAAAAGGGGCTTGTTCTATCCATCCTGTGATTGTCTGGAAAAACGCTTGGAGCCTGATCACAACTCTTCTTCTCACCTGCTCGCTCTGTTGGAGCTTTGCCGGCGTCTAAACAACAACTTGCCGCTCCCGCTGCGCGGGAGCCGCTGCGTGCTGTCTTTCTCCCACTTGATTGAAAACAAACATCCGTCCAGCTGCCGCAAGGGTTAGAGAGGCTGCAGGGGTGTAGCGCTGCAGGGACTCACTGTTCCAGGAGTCCCTGCGAGACCTGACGACATCCGGTCTGCGCACCCTGCCTGCCCCGCCCACGGCTGGCTGACCGAACAAAAAGGGCTTGTTCTATCCATCCTGTGATCGTCTGGAAAAACGCTTGGAGCCTGATCACAACTCTTCTTCTCACCTGCTCGCTCTGTTGGAGCTTTGCCGGCGTCTAAACAACAACTTGCCCCCACTTGATTGAAAACAAACATCCGTCCAGCTGCCGCAGGGGTTAGAGAGGCTGCAGGGGTGTAGCGCTGCAGGGACTCACTGTTCCAGGAGTCCCTGCGAGACCTGACGACATCCGGTCTGGCACCCTGCCTGCCCCGCCCACGGCTGGCTGACCGAACAAAAGGGGCTTGTTCTATCCATCCTGTGATCGTCTGGAAAAACGCTTGGAGCCTGATCACAACTCTTCTTCTCACCTGCTCGCTCTGTTGGAGCTTTGCCGGCGTCTAAACAACAACTTGCCCCCACTTGATTGAAAACAAACATCCGTCCAGCTGCCGCAGGGGTTAGAGAGGCTGCAGGGGTGTAGCGCTGCAGGGACTCACTGTTCCAGGAGTCCCTGCGAGACCTGACGACATCCGGTCTGCGCACCCTGCCTGCCCCGCCCACGGCCGCCCTCACAAGTATAAATACAGCTTAAAGACCGTCTCGCGGGACGCCGGGCGAAGTCCGGGCAAAGGGCGGGCCGTCTGTGGCCGTCCGGAGACGTACAAGGACGGGACGGGCCACCCTATTAACATTTACATCTACACAGTTCATGTACTGGGGAACTGTGTGATAAGTAATATATCCGACAACCAGCGTGGTAAGTGTAACAACAAGGACCCTGAGACTGACGTAAAGGGACACGGTGAATTGCGTTGAAGTCTCAATAATAAACGCATAAAAATGTTTAAAAAAAAATTCACTGGAGAAAGCATTGTTGTCTACTACTATCAGACCTATTCCAGGAAAGCCTAATGGGATTCAAAAAATTAAGATCTCATACAATATTCATGAAGCGAATGGGCACTGAGGAAGCAGTCAGGAAATCCTCTGCCAAAGCAGTAAAACAAGGCCGGATAACCGGGACCCCGGCAATTAGTAATTACTTTTCTGCCTTATCATTAAATAGGGAATTATCTACCTATATCCCGGAAATGGAAAAAAATCTGGATCCTACTGAAAATAAGGAGGAAAAAATGCCTTATTCTTTGAACCAGCAATCCACTGATAATCTAAGTGAGCTTGATCTGGAACCTAACCAAAAGATAATCTGCTCATCACAGGAACTACAATCCCTGGAGCATGATGCGATTCATCTAACATCTTCAACGCCAATAAAACGGTCAGGGAGCCCAGATCGTATCGACGATCCTCATGGATCTAATCTGAAGCCAGTGGACAATAACTCAGAAGTACAGTTAAACCTAGATAAATTATCAAATAGTTCTGAGAAAAAATCACCAGAACAAGATCTTGTACTTGACTCCTCACTGGACCCTTTCTTTCCTAAACACATCAATAACACAAACTCCGAAAATACAATGTCAAAGGCTCTTTTTTCTCTACAGGAAATCTTGGAATCAGTCCTTTCTTTTCTAGGACATATCCTGGAAAATTCGGATCAAACCTTAGACGTACAAATTGGTATACTAACGTTTTTAGTAGAGGAGAAAAAGAAAAAAGAATCCGCCGAAGCAATGAAAAAACAACAAATATCTGATACGACGCAACTGCAAAAGAATAACCTAATTAAAATTAACAAAAGTATACAGATACAAGCAAAATGTGACGCTAGTACTCAAACATCAAAAATAGGAAAAATAGGAAAACAAATAAAGGAAAATCTGGAAACCCATAAGGACACCGTCATATTCTCCCTTAAGAAACTTTTCAGAGAAGACTCCTCAAAAAAAGTTAAACAGTATTCTATTTTTGCAAACTCCGCCAAAAAAACGGATTTGCATAAAATTGCTTGCGATAAGGACGACCAAGAAAACAGCACTAAACTTAAACCTGACACCGACCAAGGAGAAATAATCTCTAAAAAAACAGAAATCCAAGAAGAAGGAAGAAAAAAAGAAGAAAAAAGCCGACAAGAAGAAGTAATAAAAAGAAAACTTGTAAGCTCAAATTTCAAAAACCTACTACACCTCGAAAAATCTGTGAGAGGCAAGAGGAAATTCCAATCCTTTATATTGACAAAAAAGAGGAAACCAGCGACAGAAAAATCACACAGAAAGCTCAATTATTGAATCCAAGAGCTGATGAATATTTACCGTCCATACTGTTCTCTGAAATAGGGCACAGAAATAAAAGAACAGGAGAAGATGACGACAAGAAACCCTTACGTGGGGATGCAAAAGCGTCCAAACTTTTACAATTTGAGGAACTTTTTCCTATTGACAATGTGCCACTTAATCGTGGTATCCTTTTGGTCATCAGTTTTACCCGGGATTATTCTCAGTGAAAAGGAGATACTTCATAAATGCGGCTATGACGTAATTGAAACATCTGATCCGGAGGAAAATAAACCTAACATAAGGTCCAATGGTCCTTTTTGGCCAAATTTGAGCATGCACAAAAATATTCTAGTATCAGAAGACCCAAGATCGATATACACAGGGAAGGATACCCTGAAAATCCTTGTGAACAATGGTGAAAGGGTAGTCTGGTGCAAAGATTTAGAAGTAAAAGAGTTCAAAAAAACTACAAAGTCTTGGGCTTGGGTTTCGGAGACATTAAACAGTAACAAAATCATTAACGGCCAAAAACCTACTGTTTAACAAAGGCTTGAAGATTACCTCGTGGAATATGGCTGGAAAAACTAAGAATAAAATGATTGAAGCTACCATAAATCAACCTGATATTTTGACTCTTCAGGAAACTTGGGCAACAAAATCTTTCTTTCACAAAGGTTACTACGTTTACGATATTCCTGCAAAAGCAACTAATCGGGGCCACGCAAAGGGTGGTCTGGCAATTTTACTCAGGGAGGAATACTTATGAGATCAAAAGATCATTGAGACCAATTCTAAGAATCTTCAATGCATTAAGGTATCATTAAAAACGCATACTTCGGCCCCACCAAAGGCAATTTTGCTCTTTAACGTATACGCTCCACCTGGCACAAACCAAGATGCACTATTCGTGGATATTATGGAAAGAATCTCTCAGTTAATAGAAGATCGATCATATTTGTCTTATTTAATCATGGGCGATCTTAATGGAAAAATCTCCAACTGTGAAATTAGAAAGTGTATAAATCTATATAAAGAAGAATCACTGGAAATACCCTCTCCAAAATTTCCCAAAGGAATTAATTCGGATAAAAGAGGTAAATTGCTACTATCATTTCTTCCAAATCTAAACGGGACGATCTTGAACAGCAATGTAGAAGGAGATACACCGGCATCGTATACTAGACGAGGAAATGGAACCTTCTCAATTATCGACTATATAATCTGTGGCATGGAACTATTGGAGACAGTTGAGTATCTGCATTCTAACTTCATCGATGCGAGCGATCACGCACTATTACATCTCTCCACTCAATGGATAGCAAATCACTCCTCTACAAGCCAGATCATATTTTATAATAGCACTATCTTGATAAAAGCTGATCAGAGGCGGATATTTTGGACTCCATCAACCTTGGTCAATATAACCGCTCTGATTACAAACACTCAACTTCTAACAAACATAAACTCAGATGACCCAATAATAAACTTTGAATACATAGTCAATAAACTTAAATGTGCTCTTTTAGATAAGCTACAACAGGTCTCATCAATAAATAATAATAGGAATAATAAAAACAAAAATCGGAATACGCCAACTGCTAAAATACTTAACAAACTCATACGCGCACAATACTTGAAATATTCTCCATCAACTCAGGCAGAAATTAACAAACTAAAAAACCAACTAAGAAGAGAGAAGCATAGCCACAAAAGAACGCTGGAAGACCGTAATTGGGTTGAGATTCAAATAGCTGCCAAAAAATACAATCAGAGAGAATATTGGTCTCTAATTGCTAAAATAACTGGAACAAAAAAGAAACTTCAAGCTATTCCGGTCTTTCCTTATGACTGGGAAATTTATTTGAAAGATCTTTATAAGGCAAATCCAACCAATCATGACGAAAAGGACGCCGATAACACCATGGTAAAGAATAATTCCCAGATCACATATACCTCAGCATTCTCTATAGCAATGCATATTCGGAAAGCGAAAAGCACTGGTGCATCCGGCCCTGACCAAATACCCATCAAGGTCCTGCAAGCAGACCCCAAGGAGTGGAGTCAGATGCTATCACCCCTCTTCAATTATATCTTCAAAACTAGAAAAATACCAAAGTTATGGCAAGGGAGCATCATTATCCCTATCTATAAAAAGGGGAACAAAAACATCGCCGGCAATTACCGCCAAATAGCACTGATGGATGCTACAGGGAAAATCTTTGCCGCAGAGGTATTAGATCGATTAAAAGACTGGGCTTTCTCGTCAGGTTTAATCCCCATGTTTCAAGCAGGTTTTAGACCTAACCATTCTGTTATTGACAATATCTCAACTCTCCAGACCATTTTTGACAAATATATAGTGCAGAGATCCCAGACTGTATAAGCAGCATTTATTGATTACTCTACTGCCTTTGATCGTGTCGACAGACCAACTCTATGGAACAAATTAAGGAGATTAGGAATACCAGAACAACTGTTGCAGATCATAATTAACCTCCATACTAATACATGGTGTAAAGTGCAAATGGGGTGTGAAAAAGGTTTGACCAAAACAATCAAAACTGCTAATGGACTCAAACAAGGGTGCCTCTTAGCTCCGATATTATTTTCATTATATCTCAGTGACTTACCATATCAATTACAACAAGGTTCAAGTCTGCCTCCAAAGATCGCTGCACAAAGTATACACGCCCTACTTTACGCTGACGATATTGTGATGTTGGACCTTACGCCCTTTGGTTTACAAAAACTCCTAGACATCTTACATAAATACTCAAAGGACAATTTCCTAATTCCTAATTTAACGAAAACAAAAGTAGTTTCCTTCTCTGGTAGGAAACGAAGCGCTACGTATTGTTGGAGGCTCGGCGGAGAAAAGGTAGAAGAAGTTGACGAATACACCTATCTTGGTAGGATATTTTCAAAGAATCGAAAAAACATAAAGCAGATAAATAATTTAAAAAGGAAATCAGAAGTACATGCTGGTGCCCTCTCAAGACTCTACTCTGCTACAGGGAACAGGCACTTCTCTTCACTGTTAAAAATATACAGAGTAAAAATCCCCCCTGTTTTATCTTACGCTACGGAGCACATCCCTATAAAACAATGGGCTTATATGGATCAAAAAGAAGGGAAAATCCTGAAAAAAATCCTGAAGGTCTCACAATCCACACCAGTCCAAGCTTTAAGATTAGAATTCTCACTTACAAGTTCCTATGCGGTAGCCGTTGCTAATGTTATTAGGTGGGCTTACAATCTCCTTCATGCAAAAAAAGAAACATTACGTTCCCTGTTAAAAATCGAGACTTTTGAATTAGATGCTTCAAAGCAAACCTTTTATAGGAATATGACTGTGGTATTCCAAATTGCCAAAATCAGTACGGATCTTTTGCTCACCTGGTCAACATTGCAACTGAAACATTTTTTAAAATGTTTTACTCCTAAACTGAGTTTTGAACTTGACCTCGCTCACTGCAAAAAACTATCTACTTACAGTCTCTTTGTTGAATCATTGGAGTACAAGCAGGGACAACCATACATAGGGTTTTCCCTCACACATGGTGCTAGGAGGGCAATTACAATGTTGCGATTAGGAATCCTACCAGTGTTAACGTTTACATCAAGATGGTCACCAGGTGGATCCTCACTATGTACCCTTTGTCAAGGGGGTGACCAGAACATTGAGCATCTCCTATTTGCATGCCCTAGCCCCAATGTAGTAACAGCTCGGTCAAGATATCTAGAACTTATATACCGCAAATGTAGAATGTCAACAGTAAAGGAACTATTATTGGTATGTAAACATCCACCAAATGAATTCGTATGGGGAACACCAGCGGACCACTGATTTGACCGCCACGCCATCGGGCGGTGGCGTGAGGTGAACGGCTTTGCTGCGGGAGACGCGGGAGGCTGACCCGCGAACCGGACCTCATTGCCCAGCATCCTCTGGGGCAAGCGCGCCCGTGACGCGCCGGGAGCGACAGGAGGTGCTTGAAAAGGGCTGACACCCCTCTCGCCACGCGAGTCGCGCGCGGGAGAAGCCCGGGACAAGGGCGGGGCCGTCTGTGGCCGTCCGGGGACGAACGAGGACGGGCCGGGCCATCCCCCTTGGCTTGACCGTTGAGAACCCGTAGGTGATTACTACATATGAAACTTTGTTTTTATTGAATAACATTTATTTGAGGCACCTGATCAACCCTAAAATGTCTGTCCAAACTACTTTACCCGATAACTATTTGCTGAAAGTAGTGTCTAGAATCAATTGTGACAGAAGGAAATCATTGGGGAAAAGTATTGTTCCAGACCTTTCATCGATTCCATCTACAGATGTAAATAATGCAGTTATTGCAGATACTGACATTGTCAGCGAGACTGTTGCATTAGCGGAGCATGATAATATTGATGTTGATTTAACCACGGCATTAGATAATTCAATCAGGGTGGAAAATGATCCAAGTGAGAATCCCGAAGGTACACCACAATCATCTGTTAGGGCTACTAAATATATGCATGCCTGTAAGAAAATGGCACCTAAGTGGGGAAATAACTCTAACAGAAAGAATAGAAAAGATGCCTTACATAAGGAGAGTGCCGATGAAATGGGGGCATTATCAAATGACAATTTTGTTTCTATTATGCCTGACCAAATTGACCTGTTACTGAGTAGTATTTACGATAAATTTAATAGGGTAGTAGACCCCCTGTTAACTAAAATCGATGATCTGCAGGCAGAAGTAGTAAGATTAAGGGCTGCAGTGGATCAGCATGCCGGCAAATTGGAAAAATCTATATCTAATTTCAAAATGCCGGCGTGTGTAACCACTGTATCTACTACTAACAGGGCGCTACCACAATTACGATCTACTAATAGTGCCCCGTCCTCTAATACTAGGAAACAACAGCCCAATGAGCCACCTATACCTAGCCATATGATAGCTCAGGAGGCAGGCCGACCTTTACAGCAATTAAGCGTTGGGTCAACAAGCTCAAGCTCAAGCTCAGGGTCGGGTATTTTACAGAATGATGTTAGACCTATACCGGCCCCAAATAGTGTAAGGGCAGCTCCGGTATCAGCTGGTTTATCTTTCCCCGCTGCAACAAGGGGAACGAATGGTGTACCCATGCGGATATGTAGGCGCCCAGTTGACCTTCCACCTGAATGTGTACCTTATGTAGTGGTACTTACTAATGTTCCGATTCTAACCCAGGTCCCTATTACCCAGGAGTCAGCGGAATCTTTGAAGAATAAAACAATTTCCTGGTTAAACCGCCACTGTGGTTTTCCAGTTGGCTACTCTGATCAAATTGTTTCGATCAGAAGAGTCAATTGGATTGGTAATACAAGAAAAACATGTGGGGGGGACTGTGTGATTATTAATTTTAAACATCCGCAACACGTTGCGACTGTTCTCCTTAGAGCAGCCTCACTCACGCAGTCAGAGACAGATGTAGTTGATAGACCTCTGGGCTACTTTTATAACCATCTTAGCAGGCCACCCTCTGTTGATTGCGGGGAGAGGGTAACAAGTAACTTCGCCTGTCCACCCTTTGTAAATAGACCTGTGTTGCCTAATCCCCGTCACGGTTTCCATGATGGCACATTTATCCCGCTGATGCATGCGATGAGTTCTGCGATAGGTGGGAACAATTTGGGGAACAAATTTGTAGCTTATTCCCCCAATCCTCTTACCAATTATGGTATCATCCCTCCGCCTGTCAATGGGATGGTCTACCAAGTCCCTATTCAGAACAGGTATCAGTCGTTGAGCTTTCTGGAACAGAATGATTGACATGAGACTGACCCCTCCCGGGGTGATGTACCTGGTAATAATTACGGAACAGTAGTTACCCACGTGAATGAACCAGATGATAACGTGATTGTAGAGTGTACATTAGTAGGGGGAGATGTCTCAAATATAATGCGTAACATAGAGCTTTTTAATTCAGAGGATAAGATGTCCATACCCAGTGATGAACCGCTTATTATTAGCCATGAGAGTGAGAGAGTAACTTGCCACATTGCCAGTTGGAATATTGCAGGCCTAGTGGCCAAGGAGGATATGTTGGGATGGATAGATTTTGTGAATTTATTTGACATCATTTGCCTTCAGGAAACCTGGTGTAAAAACTTTAAGGGCATTGATGGCTTTGTATCCTATGAACTTCCTGCCTTGGCCTCAACCCACGGTAGAGCTAAAGGAGGGTTGCTGATGCTGATTTCAGTAAAGTTGCCTATTCTGGTGAAAAAATATGTTAAAGTGGGGGACCATTCACAAATTTTATGGCTAGCGCAAGAAGCGGGTAGAAATATACTTTTAATTAATTTCTACAATAACATATTTGATGGCACTAGACATGTTGTTATTAATGAACTAGATAGGGCATTGACCAATTGTGTCAACAATTTTAATGGTGTTTTTGAATTTATTTTTGTGGGGGATTTTAATGTCTCGGTATGCCCATTATCATCTCAGAAGTTATGTGGGGTGTACAATCGTCTGGGGGATGCTGAAGTCCACTTTCCCCATCACTCCTATGGAGAAACCCTGAATAACTTCTTGATAGACCATGATATGGAAATTATGGATAATGCCAAAAATGATGAGGGCGAGAATATACCGACTTTTAAAGGAAGGGGCGCTAACACTATTATTGATTTTATATGCATGTCCTCAACCCTTACCCCGTTATGCTCTGTGATCAAGGTGGTTGATGTCATGCTAAGTGATCATAACTGTTTAACTACTGATGTAATAATATGGAACCGTGTCCCTATATGTGAACAAGGTAGTATTGTTAATATTGTACCTCATAGACGGAATGGTCATAGGCTGAGGTGGAAGGGAGACAAAGCGGATATAACATCTGAGGCCATCATCACAAGTTGTATAATAGATATTACGGCAATTCTAGAACAGGGTGACACCTCGGTCGACAGTATTGGCCACTTTGATAGAATCAATTCAACCATCAATAAGAAGTTTACCAAAAAGGTTGGTCACAATGATAGATATAAAAGGGGGTGGTTTGATCATGCGTGCACTATTGCCCGAAGAAATCTTAAAAATGCCTTGGCAGTTAAACCAAGAGATAGGAGCATGGTGATTAATCTTAGGCAGGATTATAATTTGATCCTTAAACGTAGAAAAACCGAATTACAGCAGGAAGCGTGGGACAATTTGAACCAAGCAGCAGAATTGAAGAATTGCACTCTGTTTTGGTCTACGGTAAATAGCCAATTCCTAAAAGATGAAAAGGTTCCAGAACTCACATCTAACGTGAGTATGGAATCTTGGATCCAACATTTTTCTATTATTTTTGATACGAGAAATAGACCTGTCCCCAATGGAGAAGGCTGGCCTATTACAGCCTTAAACATCACCATTGATGAGGTTATGGTCAGTATTAGAGCCAGTAAGGGAGGAAAGGCCCAGGGTCCCGATGGAGTACCCATAGACGTGTACAAGACTGCACCGGAGATTTGGGGTCCATTGTTGGCGAAAATCTTCAATGCAGCTATTTGTTGTAAAATACCGTCTACTTGGGAGGAATCAATAATTGTTCCTATTTATAAAAAGGTGACAGGGCAGATGCCAAGAATTACCGACCAATATCTTTACTGGACTCATCTGTCAAAATTATGAGTCGGGTCCTCTTAGTAAGATTAGAGGAATGGGCAGAAACAAATGAGATTTTAACTAATTGTCAGTATGGGTTCAGAAAAGGGCGTGGCACCATTGAGCAGTGTCTGAATTTAGAGCTTTTGGTAGGGAAATATACCCAGGCCAAACAAGGGTCGCTTTACTTATCTTTTGCTGACCTAAGCAGCGCTTTTGATATGGTAGACCATGCTATACTATGGACCAAACTGATAGAAATGGGGGCTCCCAAAGGTATTATTTATTTCCTAGCCCGCCTATACGAAAAGCTTAGTACCAGTGTCCGATATGGACCTAATGGGGAGTGTACGACTAAGTTCAGGATCGGGAGGGGAATTAGACAGGGGTGTGTTCTAGCACCCCTGCTTTTCACCCTCTTCATAAATGAGATGGATTCTGTCCTGCAGACAGTCACGGCGGATACCCCTAGAGTTAACAATCTTAACATACCCGTGTTACTCTATGCGGATGACGCCGTGTTACTGTCTAGGACCCCCTTAGGTCTTCAACGTTTGATGCACAGCTTTGTGCAGTTCATTTATTTATTTATTTATTTATTTATTTGTTGACATTTGTAGAGCGCAGCGAATACCCTAGGGCGTCTTGGCGCTAGTAATTCCACCGTTACACACTCGTTGCAAGAGGCTCATTGGTTAAATAACCATGTTTTTAAGAGTTTCCGGAATTGGTAAAGGGACGAGCTCGTCCTGATATTGTGCGGGAGGGTATTCCAAAGTTTGGGGGCAGCCACTGTGAAGCGACGGTCACCCCAGGAAACTTTCTTTGATCGTGGGATAACTAGTTGGTGCAAGGAGGAGGAGCGGAGCTGTCTAGAAGGTACATAAAGTTTCAGTTGGTCTTTAAGCGAGTGTGGTCCTTGATTGTTTAAAGCCTTGTAAACTATACACAAAGACTTGAACTTAATTCTATTTTCGATTGTGAGCCAGTGATACTGCCTTATTATTGCTGATATGGATTCAAATTTTGAAGTTCCTGAAAGCAAGCGTGCCGCCGCATTTTGAATTGACTGTAATTTGTTTTTAACCCTGACCTGAGCGTTGAGGAAAAGACCGTTACAGTAATTTAACGCTGTTAAAACTAAGGAACTCACCAAAGTTTTAATTAAGGTCTCCGGGAGAAAGGGTAGAATCTTTCTAATAATTTTTAATCTGAAATGTGCCGTTGAGGCAACTTTGTTTGCGTGGTCCATGAAGCTGAGTCCATCATCGAAAATGACGCCTAAATTCCTAACTTTTGATGTGGGGGTGGGGGGGGAACCAAAAGCAGATGGCCACCAATAGGAGGACCATGCTGGGAGGAGCGGACCAAAGATAACTACCTCGGTCTTTTCCGAATTAAGTTTGAGGCAGTTAGAGGCCATCCATTCTCCGATTTCAAGCAGTCCGTTTTTAAAGTTTTGCGCTACTTCTCCTCCATCACCCTTGATGGCCAACACCAACTGCGTGTCATCCGCGTAAGATGTTAGCCTCATCCCATAAGCCCTGATGACATTGGCAAGGTCCGACACGTAGATATTAAATAGTGTCGGACTAAGGGATGAGCCTTGGGGGACACCGCATGGCAGCGAAAGTTGGGCAGATCGAAAAGGTCCAAGGGTGACCGCTTGTGTTCTATCCGCGAGGAAGGAGGCAAGGAGATTTCTGGCTGAGTGACAAATGCCCAGTTTTTCGACACGGTCGACCAGGATGTTATGGTCGACCGTGTCGAAAGCTGCTGATAGATCTAGCAGTACTAAAATTGCAGTCCCGCCTTGATCACGAATGGCCCTGACATCATCGGCGGCCTTAATAAGGGCGGTTTCAGTCCCATGATGTCTACGAAAGCCAAATTGAGAGTCATCTAGCAGTCGATGTTTCTCGATAAAGTCTGAAAGTTGGAAATTCATAGCTTTTTCGACTACTTTGGTTAAAAACGGTAGGCTCGCAATTGGCCTATAGTTTTTAAGTTCGTTTTTATCCAGGCCGGATTTTTTTAATAAAGGTTTCAGCAATGTTTTTTTTAAGGCATTCGGATAAGTCCCTGAGGACAAGATGGCATTACAAACTTGAGTCAGCACAGGTATGATGGAATCCATGACTGGGGTTAGGACTGAAATTGGACAGGGATCGAAGGCGGAGCCTGATTTAATGGTTGAGACAATGGTCATTGTTTGGTCGTCTGTAAGTTTGTGAAAACTTGACAGGGTAGTGGCTTGAGGTGGACAAGGGGGGATGGTATTCATCGTGGATGATTTGGAGGTGAAAGCTTGGTAGATGTCATCCACTTTGGTAAAGAAGAATTTCGCCAGATCATCGCAGAATTCTTGGGAGGGAACCGGGGTAAGGTCGGAGACATTACCTGCCAAGTTTTTTGTTATTTCATATAGGCGTTTACTTGAATTTATGGCTTGGTCAATTTGATTAGAATAATATGATTTTTTTGCTTTGGTGATCATAGATTTATAAAGTGCCAAAGATTCTTTATATTCTTTCTTACTGGCCAAGTCATAATTTTTTCTCCAAATCCTTTCCAGATTCCTATTACTTTGTTTTTGCCGCCTCAGCTCGTCAGAATACCATGGGGCAGTCGGATTGGCTCGGTTCCTGGACAGAGATTTCGAACACACTGTTCGTTCGGTTGCCTGGGTGAGCCAGGTCTGGAATTTTAACGTAGCTTCATTGGGATTATTGGGCACCGTGGGACGCATATTGTCCAGCTGTATTTTCAGCTCTGTCTGATTTATATTCTTCCAATCTTTAAAGCAGCTTTGCTTTAAGGTGGAATTGTTATTTTGGACAGTTTTGATGGAAATTTCCCCACATATGGCGTAATGATCAGTCCACGGCATTGGTAGAATGTCCGTTATATGGAGACAGTCAACATTGGAGAAAACGCCGTCTAAAATATGGCCTGCTGTGTGTGTGGCCGAGGTGACTAATTGTTTTAACCCTAGAATCTCCATGTCCGATACGAGGGTAGATGTATCAGCATGGTCAAGTTGGTCTAGGTGAAAATTTAGATCACCTAGCACTGTAAACATATTTTCCATTGCTAATGTTTCCAGCATATTGCTAATACTGGCGAGAAAACCTGTCCTAGTCCCCGGAGGGCGATAAATCAGTATTCCCTTAAAGTTAAAAAGGGGGCTGAATTGAATTCCAAATTGCATTGCTTCACATGAATTAGATGGAATAGGGGTGGTTCTAACGGGAAAACACTCTCTGGCTATAATAGCCAGACCGCCTCCTCTTCCCCTTACTCTATCCTGCCGGTGAACCTTATAACCAGCTGGTACTGCAATGACCATATCTGGTTCGGACGACTCGTTAGTCCAAGTTTCGGTAACGAAAAGGGTGTCGAGTTTATTATCTATAATAAAGTCCGCAACTTCCTGGCTGTGTTTGCACAGTGAGCGAGCATTGATAAGTGCCATCAGTAAAGTTACGTCCTTGGTATTGATCTGCTGATTAGATTGGGCAGGCACCGAATGTAGAGGGATGAGCTTTTTGCAATGTGGGCAAGGCACATTTGGGTCATGTAGGTTCATATGAGGATCTACTATCGGGCAAGACAACAGTGGCAGTGGTCTGAGGTCCAATAAGGTTGTACGTGAATAGGACAGAATATGAGTGCCTAACGGCCGACCAGGGGTCGTGGCCCTGGGCCCGGTCCCGGCACGGACGGGCGCAGACGGGCTTGCCTTTGGCGCGCCGCCGGCGCGCCTGCTGCGCCCGCCCGCTGCGCCCGCCCGCTGCGCGGTCGGGATGGTCTGGTACCTTTATACATTGGAGGATGAGGAGGGTGGGAGGGGTCCAACCACTGCACCGCCACCCTTACCTCGCTCAAGATGGCTGCTGAGGTGGGTGGAGTGCTGTGTCAGCGCGTGGAACAGCGCTGTGACCCAGAGAGCCTGTGAATCACCTCCGGCGGACGCTAATCTCGCGCCGAGGTGAGGGCTGCAATATTAAGACCTAGCTGGCTAAAATATTTACAAACGTTTAAAAGCGCAATTAATATTCAAGGCGCGTTATTACAGCACTAAAAAGATTGCAAAGGGATTGCCAAGAGCCCCCGGCTTTCCGCCTCAGGGGAGAGTGTAAAACAAATGAAATTTGCCCAGATAGTAATCTCCTCCCCTTAAGTAAACCGCAGGGCGGGAGGGGTCCAACCACTGCACCGCCACCCTTACCTCGCTCAAGATGGCTGCTGAGGTGGGTGGAGTGCTGTGTCAGCGCGTGGAACAAGCGCTGTGACCCAGAGAGCCTGTGAATCACCTCCGGCGGACACTAATCTCGCGCCGAGGTGAGGGCTGCAATATTAAGACCTAGCTGGCTAAAATATGTACAAACGTTTAAAAGCGCAATTAATATTCAATGCGCGTTATTACAGCACTAAAAAGATTGCAAAGGGATTGCCAAGAGCCCCCGGCTTTCCGCCTCAGGGGAGAGTGTAAAACAAATGAAGTTCATAAAAGATAGGAAACTGGAGATTAATAAATCCAAAACATATGTGATGGAGTGCGGGCTTGGACGAGCTAAACTGAAAAATAAATCCCATTATTTTATTGATGGTGAACCGGTCCAAAAAGTTGAAAACTTCTGCTACCTGGGAATTAATTTTTCGAATAATGGTCGATGGGATATCGAATATAAATCTGTTAAAACAAAGATGATCAGGAGCGCTAATGGGGTTTTTGTATTTGCCAAGAAGCTGGGGAGTAGACGCATCAAAGACATGTTAAAAATCTATCAATCTAGATGTCTTTCTGTAGCCCTTTATGGGGCAGGTGTATGGGGTGTGTCACCAGCAGGGAGCTTTCAGGTAGAAGAGAATAACTTCCTGAAAAGACTCCTGTGTTTACCCAAATCTACCTCCAACTCCTTGGTTCACAAGGAAACAGGGTCTCAACCTTTAAATGACATGATTTTATTGAGACCACTACTATTGTGGCGCTCTATTTGGTTGAGCGATGGCACCTCATTGAATAGAGCTATTATTGAGGATTGCCTTTCTTTGGACCAGCATCTTAAAATCCCGTGGATTAAATACTTTATTGAATGCTTCCTAAAGATCTATGGACTTAATGTGATCAATGATCCTTACAGTGCCTCCGATATCTCCAAATTAAATATGAAAATAACTTTCTTGAATCATTGCAATGAAAGGCATTGTCTTGAGGATTCTAAATTATCCACATGTATACTGTACAATAGCATGAATGATTTTATTGGATTTCATCTGTACTTGTCACAGGTAACCAGAGTTTCGCATCAGTTTGTACTAACCAGAATGAGGATGGGAACAGTACATTATCTTGTTGCGTGCCCAGATATTAAATTGCGTCCCACAGGACCCTGTGCTTGTGATAATGAAACGGAACAGAGCACTAAGCACTTTCTTTTATCATGCAAATTGTATAGTGAATTACGGAAACTTTATTTAAAGCCAATGTTGAAAAGATTTGGAGTGAGAACAATCACGGACTCTATGAAACTGCTTTTTAATTTGCACAACCAGGACATTTGCTTTTTTACTGCTACATTTTTGCTTAAATCAATTAGCGCAAGGAAAAGTATGTGTTTTTAAGCTTTTTTAAATATTTATTCCATCCCCCTCTGGATAATATATGTATCATGTGTTTTTCTTTTCTTTTTTTAAAGAAATGCTTGTATCTGTAAATGTATGTGCTTTTATGGACATGTTTTTTTAACGTTCCGAATAAAGCTTTATGAATTGAATTGAATTCGTATGTTATAACTTTTATAAATTCTTTAAATCCTTTTTAATATTGTATTAACTTGTAACAAATCTTTTTTGTAAATTGTTTTATATAATATTTGTGGTCCTCAGTTGAGTACCGAAACAAATAAAAACATTTTGACTTTGACTTTGACTTTTTGATTGACCTGTTTTGTCTGCACTGTGTGATTTGTTGGGTGAAAGTGCAATGTGCATATTGCATATAATGATGACATTTGGGAAGATTTTAGAATAATTCTAGCAGCCTGACTTGCCATTTTAGGAGAGTAGGCAGTTGATGTTAAGTTTATACTTGTTACAGTTATTGTTTTACTCACCTGTTGTTTGATTGTGAGGTGGCAATTGGGCAAGTCTCCTTTCAGCTACATTGAGGAATCTTGAAAAGAGGCCGTTTAGTTGAATGGAAGTTGAATTGAAGCAGGACTTCACTGCCTGCCTACAAGACTGAATGCCTTTTAGATTAAAGATAGACAGAGCATTGATCGTCTGACGTCTAGCAGGCTTGTGCAGATAATGATTAAGTGCACAAGATCCTCGCTTCCGTTACTGCAAAGTCACCAGGTTTAGTCTCCAAGCTTCATTTTCCTAGGAGATAGGTGAGAGAGAATTGTAAGTATCTTAAAATGTTCTCCTTCGTCGTTATATTGAATCCTGCACTCAGGTATGGTTGTGGTTTAGCGCATGTGTAATCATTAAGAACAGACCTTTGCTTTATCTTCAATTAGTGATATTGTTTTTGTGGCTTTCAGTACTGCTTTTTTGAAGCTCAAGTGGGTTGCAGGAGTCTCCCATAAGATAGACAGGCCTAGTTTTAGTAGGGAGTCTAGAATGTACTCTCTGGCAGGTGAGTTTTCCCGGGATGACAGTTCAGCCCAGAGGTGTGAATTCAATGAGTCTTACTCTTCTTCCCAGTTCTTATACCAACTGTTTATGAACACCCCCAACCCCCCTTCTGGCCATGACCTATTTCTTAAGGCCAAATTCTAGCCACATTTGTGCTGGGGAAGTATAGTTGGGAAGGTGGAAGACCGTTGTGCAGGTGCTGACGATGATTTTATCCAGAACGATTGCGTTCCTCCATCACATTGGATGGAGTCGCTTCCATAGGTCAACATTGAGAGTAACTTTACCTGGAGGACCTGGAGTAGAGGATCCAAGGTCAGGCATGATAGTGCTTTTTTTAGAGGCTTCATGGCTAGTGTTGTTGTGGTACCTTTCCAAATCAGGGCCTCCATCTGGAATTTGTAGGAGCCTTTGCTGCCTAGTAAGACTCCAACAGCTAGATTCATCATATTCCCGTTTTGTGAGTCCTTAATAGCGATTATTAAGGAATTGCTATTAAGGACTTGCAAAATGGGATTCATGTAGGAATAGCAAAAAATATTGCGATTCCTACATCATCCTTATTTGCGATTAGCAAATTGCTAATCGCAAATAAGGAATAACTTCCCATTCATTCCTATGGGTCTACAGGCCTATAGGAATGAATGGGGAGTTATTCCTTATTTGCGATTAGCAATTTGCTAATCGCAAATAAGAATGCGAGTTCAAGGGTGCCAGGGGTGTCCAAAGGACACCCTGTAGCACCCCTGAAATGGAAATGTAGCCTGATGTTGCGCACACACATGTCCAAAGGACATGTGTGTGTGTAACATACCACTTAAAAAAATGCACTAAAGTGCATTTTTCTAAGTTTTCGCTATTTACCATGAAGTCAGACTTCGTGGTAAATAGCGGCCCGAAATTGCGAATTCGCATATTTTAAAAGTTTCATGAATTGCATTTAAGGAATCCTTAAATGCAATTCCTCGCAAATATGCGATTTTGCAAATAGCGATTTTTGCATTTGGGATGATGAATCCCAAATGCAAAAATTGCGCTCGCAAAGGGCCAGATTCTGAGAATCTGGCCCTTTGCGAGCCGATTTTTCGTTCATGAATCTAGCTGCAAGGTATTTATACTCAGTTACTGGTTCTAGGTGGTGCGCGTCCAGATGCCAGTTCAATTGTTTCTTTTAGGTATAGTTTATTGCCATTGCTTTTATTTTGCTTAAGTTGATTTGCAGAGCATTCACTTGCGAGAAGTCTTGAGTAGTGTTCAGTAGGTGCTGTAGTCTGATTGGTGTTCGGCTTCTTAAAACCAGGTCATCTGCATATAGGAGGTTTGAAAGGGTAATGTTTCCAAGTTTCAAGGAAAGTGAGATGATTTTGTCCAGTATCGCTGGAATGTCAGCCATAAAGAGGTTACATGGTGTGGGTGCTAAGACCCATCCTTGTTTTAGCCCTATGGTGGTGTTAATGCACCTGAAAAGGTGTGTCCTGTCTCCCAGCTCGATTTTGACCCAGGTGTCCTTGTGTAATAAGATCAGTTAGTTTAAGACGGCTCTTAGAATGTCCCATCTTTTTAGCTCTGCCATAGACTTGCACGATCAACGTGATTGAATGCTAAGCTATAGTCAATGAAACATAGAAATAGCGGTTGCTTTGCTTCTTTAACTGAACCAATCAGTGGTGATAGGGCCATGATGTTGGTGGTGGTTCCCGTTTGTTTGCAGACGTATTTAGCCTCGTTATTGATCAGGGCGATAAGATGGTAGTTTTTTGCATTACCCTTGCCACCCTGTTTGTAGATGAGAGAGATTGTAGATCCCTTTAGGATTACGGGATAGTTTCTTTTTCCAGTATCTCGTTGAAGGCAGGCGCCAGAGTTTTACTGCAGTACACTGGGTCTTGCTTCTACAGGATGTGTGGAATCCCATTGGTTTCCGGGGCACTTTCTGGCCTCCCTTTGGCTATTGGCTTCCTGATTTGCTGCATTGAGATTTTGAGGGGTTCCTCCTCACTGGATTGAGGAGTTTTGGTGCCCGCTGCTTCTTCTCCTGATTTAGATTTAGTGTAGTTCTGTGTGATGCCTGGGTGTGTATCATCTCCTGGTGTTGCACTGGTCTCTTCCTTGATCTCTTCTCCCTCTTGATCCAGTCTGAAAAAATGATGATACAAAAATATTTACCCAGTCTTCCTTTGAAATGTGCGAGTTTATTGTTTGATGGAATGGCTGCTGGAGGGTGTTAATTGTTGGCCAGACCGAGCTGAGTTATTCCTCTTAGAATCATAGAGCAGCCTTACCGACAATGATTCATTTTCTTCTCTCTTTTTGTCCCATTTTGTCTTTTTCCATCTAGAATTGAATTTCCTCAGTTCACCCTATAGGGTTGAATTTTGAGGGTTCCTGCTGGGTTTCCTTAAGGTTTTGTTTATAGAGCATTTGAGTCTTCTGACCTAAGGTGTGATTATGTTGGCCGTGGATTCCCTTGGTAGTGGCCTCTTTTTTTACTCATACTTTGGTGGCAAATGTGTGCCTAAGGGTCTTGGTCAAATTCTCCCATATAGTTAAGGGGTTGTCATTGTGTTGTGGTCTAGTCTAAGGAGTTTTTTAGCAGATTCTAAGAGCTTCTCTACCGGAGCGGAGCTGCACTTGATTCGCTTAGAGGTAGTGGGGTATTCTGTGCCAAATATTTTTAGGACTGGCTTTAAATGTATGGTTACTTTAAAAGTGACTTCTTGCCGTAGGTGGTTTCTTTTGTTAATTTTCTCCCAAGTGATAGGAGGAGATTTTGTGGAACAGGGGAAGTGTGACAAAGGCCTAGTTGAGGTGTGAGGTAGTTGTTGATAATTGACATATGGATGCTGGAGGGTTATCCTTTAGGAAGCACCCATTCAAGGCTGACAGACTGAGAGGTTCAAGTTCTCATAGAAAGTGAGTTGATGATCTGGTTTTTTTCTTTAAATTACTTGGGCCTGATTTGGAATTTTCCATTCCTCTGTTAGGTCTCGTAGCAGGTAATCGTCACTCGTGGTGCCCAGAAGGTGAAGATTAAAATCCCTTGATAGTATGAGGTTCTATTTATGTCTTCCAATTCAGATTCTTGAAAGCTCTTAAATTGGTCATTTTACACCCTTAAGCTTGTGCCCTGGGTGTAGGTAGACATTTTTTAGTATGATCAGCCATTCTTCTTCATTGAAGGTGATTGTTGTACTTACTGCCAGGATTTTGCTTGGAGACAATACGATTGCCCTTAATAGTTTGATAGTTCCTATTGTTGGAATTGAAGCGGAAATTATCTGGCCACCCGATCAGGGGCTGTGTCTTGCCCGCTTCCTTGCAGGGACTAGTTAGGTGGTGAACCCCTGTAGTTCTGTAGCTTGCTTCTCCCAGGATTTTTGGAGGAATATGAGGTCAAATGTCTGGAGGTAGTCCTAGAGATGTGGGTCTTTTGCTCTGCTGGCCATGCAGTTGATGTTCCAAATGCATACGCAGATCAGTCTGTGTCCTCTTGAATAGAGCTGGTGTGGTGGGTTTTCTGTCGTTGTATGTGGTCAACATTGATTATTTGTGTTAGATGACTCCAGGCATTTCTGACTGCTTCTGCCTTTGGCTCTTTTGGTTCGTACCCCCCTGGGGGTATTGTTTCTGTATTTGTTCATGGAGGGGTGCTTTTTGCGCCTTTTGTTCTTGAATTGGTGGTCAGTTGGTCCTGCGGCCACATTTTACAAGTATTTACAATTAGTAAGGGGATTGGGTAGCAGGGTTTGTTGAGGGGATATAGCCTTATCCCCCATTGTCGAAATATGTTTGCCTGATTCATGACCTGGTTGGCTGTCTCATTTGTTATCCAGGTAGTTTTGGTTGCCTCCAGGCCCTGCAGGCTGTCCACATGGAAGAACTCAAATGATAATAGGTTGGTTGAGCTCAGGTTGTCCAGGCTTTTAATTGTTTGGAGAAGTCTTAGACATTACCCCTGTTTAGAATGCCTCCTCTTAAACAATCTAGGAGGAGTAGGGAGAGAACAACTGACACCATAATATTCCTGCATGAATACAAATCAAGTGGGAGAGGAGACATTCTATTCACACACAAAAGAAGGGGAGAGGGTACGGTGCTCACCTACTCCATACCCCCAGTAAAATACTTAAACACACTTTGAGGAGTAGGGAGTGAATGCACATGTTGTTTGTGATATAATGTGGAAACGTGCTATGTGTTTTAATGGTGCCCTCACTCACACCGAAGTGTGACATCCCCCGTATTCAATGTTGAATATGGGGAGGAGCACCACCTTTGATGTAATTGTGACTATAAGGGGTCTCTCCTAGCCCACCTCCATTTTGAGCTCGACTCATGTGTAAACTCGTATATCCCATGGATTATCTAGTGGAAATTCCTCGGAGTAAGATTTAGGATATAAAATACCTACAATCTTGAGGAGTGGGTAACACCACAGGTACTGGAACCGGGAGTTTCCTGATGATGGCCGAAGTGCCCACAAGATTGGGCACATGGTAAAGGCCAAAACATGTTGACCACTGGGCAGTAAGGAGGGGTGTAAGGGGCACATTATAACTCCCTAGAACCACCATCATTTCACGTTTTTAACCCTGACCGGGGATCCAGGAATAAAATAGATTTAGGGATACCTCCGAGTTAGTTTAACATACACCACTCTGCACCTTCACATCCACTGTTCCCAGTCACATTTTGTAGAGATTGATTCCTTCTTTTCTTTATGTTGTGTTTCTCTTCCCCTACCCTATTGCTACACCCAAGGTGTAGGCTGAGCCAGGGTGTTTTGTAAGCAGCCCTATGGTGAAGAATGTCTCACTTCGGTGTGAGTGAGGGCAGTAATAAAACACATAGCACGTTTCAACATTATATCAAAAACACCATGTGCATTCACTACCTACTCCTCTTACTGTGCTTAAATATTTGACTGGGGGTTTGGAGTAGGTGAGCACCATAGAATGAATAGAATGTCTCCTCTCCCATTTGATTTGTATTCATGCAAGAATATTATGGTGTCAGTTGTTTCTTGCTCATTAGCTGGCTCACTTCATAGTTGTGTCGATGTGAATTGTGTTAGCAGTTGAGGAGGAGGGTTAGGAGTGCAGCAGTCAATAGGGTTGGTGGCTGTCTGACTGCTGGTTGGGTTGTTACTAGTTTGAGAGGGCTCAGTTAGTCTCCTTTGGACAGAGGCTCTAGGTTGGCCCAGTATGGTGGTTGCCTGGTTTGCGATTGGCCCAGTTGGCAAGGGGGTTCACCTGTGGAATTGAGTTGCTTCCAAATTTGTTTGGACATTCGCTTATTGCTTGGTTTGGATCTGAATTGTTGTTGTGTTGAGGGGTAGTGCACTTACTGCATTAGTGATAAGGCTTGTGGTGTTTAATTCTTGAGGTCGCCTCCTGACTGCTCTTCCAGGGGAGGTATTTAGAATGATCCTTGATGTCTAGTGCCATGGTGGCTGTCCTGCCTTCTTTACATGGTTTAATGTTTAATGCTTGCAATGGAGTCTCCAGTGTAGTCCCTACTCAAGAATTTTATTGGGGTGTCAGATCGCTGAAGTGGTGCCAGGTGATGGATTCTCTCCTTTAGGTCTGATGGAGGCCCTGTTAAAGTGCCCACCCTAAAGTAGATAGTGATCCAGTTCTTCTTGTTTCTAAATTTTCTTCTTTGTTTGCGGCAATCTTGTGCATTGTTTGTGACTTAATTGCTGGTCTTATCTTGTATTGGAATGGGAAAGGTGGATGTTTGTTTCACACGGCTTGAGGTCCTGGGTAGGTCCTTGGGTAGGTCCCTTGTGTTTTGGAAACTGGCCAGCTGCACCTTCCCACAGCTCCTTGTTTGCATGGATGCGTTGGATGGTAATATTTGGTTTAGAGTTGAATTTTTAGTATGTTAGTGGTTTTCCCAGCATGGCCAGCCAGAAGTGGGCCTAATTTCTCCAATATTGGCATACATGTGCAGTTAGAGTAGTTCGGGTGGCTGTTTGCCCTAGTTTTTCAGGCCTTTGAGGTCTGCAAGATTCTCATCTATCCCTGAGAAGAAATCTGCTGAAGTGTGAAGAATCGTTAAGTTGCATATCCAGCTTATCTGATTGGTACCGTAGGGTGGTCCTGAGAGCTGCATAGTGTGGAGTAAGGTTGCCCAGAAGGTGTCTTTGTGGTGAGCTTTCTCTAAGCTGTTTTTCCTGGGTGGTGCCACTTATATGGGGCCTGGGTGTGCTTTAGTGTGTAAGAAGCAACCAGTTCCTCCCATTCCTGGGATGCAAGATATAACATTTCGCATTCTTCGCCTTGCGAATCTTCACTTTCTTTGGTAAGAGGGGGAGTTGTTGGTAGAGTTGTATGCTGGTGAGAGGTATGTTATTGGAACAGCAGTGGCCAATGCTTTCGTTGACTGTAGAGGAGCGCTGTTTTTTGGTTGTGGAGTTTTGGAGGCATTCTGCTCGATCTCTGGTGGATGTTTAGGGGGATGTTTGGGGGGCTGTGATCCGGGGAGTGGGTGGATGTGGCTACCTGTTCTGTGGTTCGTTATGTTCGGGGTATCCACGTTGGCCAGAGTACCTCTTCCTGGGCTTTCTCCGCTTTCAACTGCTTTGAAAATGATGCCCTCTAGATCTCTGTTTGTGACTGAGCTTTAATTTCTGTTTAGGGTTGTTATATCCTTTTCTGGTAAGTTGGCGTTCGCAGTATGGTGGCCCCCAGCTGAAGGTAGTGGCCTCAGGCCATAGGCAGGGCCCTATAGTTGTAAGGGGTATTGGAGTTCCTTAATATCCATGTTATTAGAGTAGAGTACTGTATCGGGGTCCTTCAGGAATGCAAATTTGGTGTAGATTTTTGGTTGGTGGGTGTAAAGACTTGCTTTCAGAGTCAAAGAAAATCAAGCAATGCAATACTTTGTTTAAGTGCATGTTGCAAAAGTAATTCACATGCATTCATAATTAAAAGTAATGTTGTGCCAGCAAATCAGAGGTAAATACTTTCAATATACTGCGTTTATTTTTCCATTTGATTTCCCTGTGCAAAATTGCGTTTAGTTTCTAGAGCATGTGACTTAATTGCAAAATATAGACTTAAATAAAGCCATTTGATCATTTCTGTGAACAGGCCTGTAAATCTTGTTCTTATTTAGTCACGTTTGCTATGCATTCAAAGTCAGAGGTCAAATGCCAGACGATGTTTTCCAAGGGCACCTGTGTAGCTATATTACACATAATTGGTGTATGTCAACACTCAGGTTGGGCATGGGTATGATATACTTGCAATTCAGAGTACCCGTGATTTGACTTTAAAAACACCTGGCTAAATCACACTTCTAACACTTCAATTTAAAGACTTTATTTAGGTGTGTGTCTATAAACAAAATAAAGCGATGCAAAGCCTTTGTTTAAGCGCATGTTCCAAAAGTAATTCCCACGCATTCATGATTAAATGTATTGTTGCACTGGTAAATCAAAGTTAAGTACTTTCAACATAATGCATTTATTTTTACTTGCTGGTGCAACATTATTTTTAATTCTGAGAGCATCTGATTTAATCTCAAATTATACGCTCAAAGAAAGGTTTTTAATCACATGATTTTCTTTAGAAATACATACCTAAATAAACACTTTCTATTGCAGTGGTTGAGGCGCGATATAAGTCTGTGTTTTGTGTGCAATCCCAATTGAAAATGTTTTTCCTGCAAATCAGGATACGAATATATGCAACGATTTGCCAGTGCAACATCACTTTTAATTCTGATTTACTTTCAAAATGCTCGCTTAAAAAAAGGCTCGACATCGGCTTCACGTTTAACATTTCAAACATGCACTCATGTAAAGCTTCTATGAAATACACAGAGGAGCGAGCTTATATTTACAGCTCCTCTTTACATATTATTTTATCATGCATGTGCACTTTATTTTCAATTATCACGTCCATCAATTTAAAGGCTGCCCATCACATGGAAACAGCAGTTACTATGTTTTATTTACCAACATACATTTCCTTTATATACCTCTTATTAATCTCTTTCACGTGATGGAACAGGAAATATATAGTGGAAACACAAACATACTCAGTAGTAAAATATACATTGTTCAATGCATTCAGGGAGACCACAATAACAAAAACAATTGCTTATGTTATGCCAACTAAAGTAAATAACATTGTTATAACATTGGAATGACATGCTACCATTAGTAAACGGAGAACTGCTGTGGAGATGTCGCTTCTCTATGTCAATGCATGTCTGCGGCACTGCTTTCAGTGCTACGGCCACTGGAGGGTGCAATACATGCTCTGCTGGTGATGTTGCGAGGAGGGCAGGCCTCACTTGCCACTGAATGAGCATGGCTGCGCTGATGTGCCATTATCATTGACAACGCATTGACAATGCCTATAAACATTAACACTGACAGCGCCTATAGTTCTTTGATTGCTGAGACCTATTGACTTTGCAAATGCATTTATTGATCGCAGAGAGGTGGAGAGGGTTCTGGAGATAGAACATCTTCCTATTCACCTGTCGGACAATGCAGCCTTACTTTTAAAAGACAAATTAACAGGCTGTAAATAAGTCAGAAAGTGGACAGTTAATAGGAAGCTATCCTTCTATCGGAGATCATACTAGAGGCATGGAGGGGAACTGAGGAGTTTTTTTAGCTGGAATATGACCCCAGCCCTATTCGCATAGAATGGGATGCATACAAAGCCTGGCTATGGTGTACCCTTAAACATTTCTTGGTTGCATTGAACAGGAAGGAGAGGATGCAGGTTTCACAGCTAGAGGAGGAGATTACAGCATTAGAAGTAGTACTGAAAACATATTCTGCAAAAGGGGATATGAGAAAAGGAGTAGAGGAAACATTGGAGGATATGCAATTAAAATTTAGGATGAAAATAGAAAAGAATACAATAAAGTTTTTAGGACGTCAGCAAGGTCAGGGAGTATGTGCACGGTGAGAGCTTTGGAAAGTTGCTAGCCTGGAAAGCAACACTGGATAGAAATCGGAATTACATCGGAAGGGTCGTGAGTGAGAAGACAAACTTAATTGATGAGCAGAGTAGTAAAGTTGAGTCAGCTTTCTGTACATTTTTTGGGATTCATACTTAGAAACATTAATTAGAAACTGGAAATGCTACGTAATTAGGATGAAAGAGGCTATAGACGTTGGGGGACTGTTATCAAAATGCCATTGCCCCATTCGGTGACGTAGGGGGTCTATTAGATTGTCGAGCGAATTGCCATCACAATGGGGGCGTTGGCCATCCACCCGACATTCTCCTCCGCCCGCATCCCATTTCCCCAGTCCACATTAGTATGGCAGGGAGACCCCGGCGGACGGGAAGACCGTCCACCAGATTTCTGCCGGTCAACAAGTCGACCGGGCGGAAAAGGGCCTGTATAGGGTGGCGGTGTCTGCATGAAACTGCCATCAATATTACTATACATGCAGTGTTGTGCCTTTCCATGGCGGCATTGAGCCATGGAAAGGCATATGGTTACTGCATGCGGGGACCATAGTGGGCCCTCAGGGTATTGGGGGGTGGTGGTGCACATGGAGGGTACCTATGGTATCCCCCAGCATTTGCATGCACAACATGGCAGGCACCGCGCGGTGCCTGTCACATTGTGCATGCAAATGCACACAGTGCAGCCACAGTATTGTGGTGGGCAGTGCTGTGTGCACCGCCCGCCACAATGTTGTGGATGGGGATGCCACCCCCAACATGGGGGTGGCATCCTAATTGCCGGTGCAGGACTGGCGCACCACTGGCGGCTGGTCCCCGCACCGCTAGGGTGGCAAGCGGACCAAAGTCAACCCGCCATACTAAAAGGCCCCCTAGTGTCATGCCAAGGCCTCCCAGCTGGCCATTTCCTCAGGTACGAGGCTCTTTTTCATACTTTCAAACATCTTCGTCCAGAATGGATGTACACTCCAAATAGACCACAATTTTTGGTCGAGCCTGAGCCAGCGCGCAAGCGATGCTCTGGCTAACTGTTGTGGGTAGAGTACGGAGGAGAGGCCCTGCCCATATTTTTCATTGGCCTGTGTATTTGTCCTTTGCAAATGCTGTCGTCTGATACCTTAATAGGCTTGTTAGTCCGCCCTTAGTTAGACCATGTCCTCATTTATACCCTCCCAAGGCTACTGGCCCCTTTCCTAGTTTGTTACATGGTACGTGTACTATATTGTTTATTGAGTTTCACCTCCATTACGCAGGGGAGGGAAGAACATACACTGGGATAATGAATCAGGGAGGGCCTTTGACGCAGGGTGATGGAGGCAGAGAGGAGCTGCCCGAGCATCATTCTGTTTATGGCAAGTGCGGGGCGCGCTGCTCACTGCAGGCTGCTGCTGTCCTTTTTTTATTTAATAATGCAGCCACTTTCACTTTTGACACAGCTACTTTATTTATTTACTAATACCTCCAATTTCACTTTTCACAGGGCACCTTTATTTATTTAGTTAATAACAGCACTGTTTTCACTTTTGGCCAGGTGAATTTTTTATTTCAACGCACCTTCTCCGTCATTATGGTTACTACGTGACGTCACTTTAACGGCACAGTTTTGGGCACGGCTGCCATTGTAAACCTCTCTTCCATCCTTCCTAGTCTATGTCCGTGGCTGACCTGGAAGCACATGCACCATGTTTCCGGATGTGGTGAAACAGGAAAATATTGCGACTTCCAAGAGCACTGCAAAGGATGTACAGGTGTGAGAGAGAATACTGCAGTCATAAGTTTGTTTTGTCCAGAGAAAGTGATGGCTGTAGCTGCTGAAGATTTTTCTGAGCAGCATTGAGATCTCATGCTACTTCAGCCGATGTAAACCTCGTCACTGAAATCATGGCTTGTTCGGCTTAAAACTTTGTTTCTTGGGGATTTCTTCAGCAATTACCCACGCTATTTTTTAAAATTCTGTTCCTTTCCTTCACTGCATGGACTCGGACTGTAGTTGTTTTCGCTTTTCTGCTTTTTTGACTGAGTGAAATATATGTTTTGCTCCCACACATGTCAACATATCAAAACAGGAAAGGTGGTAGTGGAGATTTATTCTAACCGTAGCAAGGTGTATTTTGTCACGATATTCTTGTCATAATCATTCTTGTTTTTTAAGCGTTGGCAGTTCTTTGGTATAGCGACAGGGCCGGACTGGCAACTGGGCAGTTTGGAATGCTGCTGAGCTGGGGGCTGATTTTTTTAATGGGGACCTTCGTGAGCTAAACAAAATTCGTTTTGCTTTCAGTATTTCAAAGCACAAGCTGGTCTCCATGAACGAAATCAGCCCCCACTGCAGTAAAATCAGGCAGCAGCTCGGCAGCATTCCAAACTGCCCGGTAGCCAGTCTGGCCCTGTATAGGGAAGTGTCTTAGAATGAAGATTGGTCAAAGTTTAGAGTATTTTTGATTGCCGTCAGTCTTTTTTTTAATAGTCTCTTTTAAGGGTCTTTCTAAGAAACATTCATTGTGACCCACCATGATGCGTAGTTTTATAGGAAAACCGCGTGAAATATCAGAAATAACCTGTCAATGAAGGACCAATTTTCATTTTGAGATTCAGTTATTAAACTTATGATGGATAAATAGCATTCTAGTATCACTGTCAGCACTCAATAACACTTGTGGGTGTGATTGTTTTCGAAAGCATATCCACTCTTTTCTTATGCTATTTGTACATATGTTATTATTTGTGTAGCACAACTGCAGCCAAATGACATCGGGCTCTGGTGCACTCATTTTGATAGGTGAGGTAGCTGGGTTCTGGGAGCAAAAGTGTACTCTTGCTACTTTGTGTAGTGCTCTTTAAAGAGGTGCATCTTCAGCACTTTCGTAAATTAGAGCAGTGTTGGGATGTATACATGTATGTTGTTCTAGACTCTGGGTGCAGCTGGAAATTGCCTGTTGCTTTGTTTTTTCTTTTTTACACTTCTTACCCTCCTGTCCGGCGGTGCCCTGTTGTAAGTGTTCCAAAAGCCACCAGAGATGGTGAGTTTATCTGCAAGATAAACAGGAATTTGGTTGTGATGGCCCTTATTTCAGCCCTCAGAAAAAAGCTAAAATAGTGGTGTGCACTTTAGCTCCCGTTTCAGCAAACCTTTTGCATGGAGGGCATTCTCAATTTTTGTCACCAGCCTTTTTTGTTTTCCTCAAAAATAAAAGTGACAGTGTAGCATACCATCCTATCTTTCTTAAAACCACCTGTTTGAATGCTGGAACTTTTCAAGAATTGTTGTGAGCTTTCTTACCTCAAGCACAGACTACTTCTCTATCACCTGTAGGCTTTATTGAGATTGCTGTTGTTAGGTTTGCTCTTTGAGGCAGCTCCTTATCACCTTATCACAAGGTTACCAGATGACATTATGTCATTAGGGACACCATGTTCTTGTCATGTGCTCTTTCCTTACATGGCATTTTTTCAGCTGTTAGCATTACTGTTATCGTAAAATAAACTCAAACTACAGCCACCAGAATGCAGTTTGGAAATGGTGCCCCTGATGAAATAGCCTACCTAACTCAAGCTGCCTATGGCTGGTGTGTAGATGGTTCATTTGGTCCTATTTAGCTCCCTCTTTTGTATTATAAATGTTTTTCACATGCAAACTCGGTACTATAGCCATTTCGATGACCTGGGACAATATATGTTTCAATATACTTTTCACACACTTGCGATGCCTACCTTGTAAGGAGCGCTTAAAATCCGGCATTTCGTAAAATGCATCACTTAACCTATTGTTGGCTCATAGGGAATCTGAGGCACAGGGTTCTGGAGCAATGATTGCTTAGAATCACACAGTTTGATCAAAGGGAGTGTTATTAATACGCTGTCGACATATGCGGTAATTGTCGGAGTGCTGAGGCAAGTGTGCAATTACATCATTCTGTTCTGCGAGTGCAAAGTGTGGTGAATAGGTTTGAGAAACTGGTGAACAGGGCACAAGTCCTAACACAAAAAAGAGGGGGGACTTGCCAAGCTAGGCACTAAGTAATTGACATTATGGCGGGTAACTGGGCAGGCACACACAAATAGTTCTGGCAGCTAATAATCTTTATTTATAGCCCTGAGTTTCGAGATTACACTTGAAATTATTTGACCCTTGTTATCACCACATGATAGCTTCCCAGCACCGCAAACGACTTGTGTTATTACTGAACGCAATGGTATTTATAGTATGGAGCTTAAAAAATGAAGGGCAGAGCAGACCCTTCCTAAGTTGTTAGAACTGAGTAGTTGCAAATATACTGAGGCACGGTAGCCACTTGTTATTGCACATTCTGCTGTAACAATCTATACTCACTAATGTTTTTCATGGACACCAAAACAGCGTCCAATACCTTCTTGTCTTTCTTATATTCAACCCTCTAGACCTCTTTTCACTTTCATTCTTCTCCACTGCATCCTGCTCTACCGCCTTATGCCTTTTCTTCCATCAGGTACTCCTTCTTTACAATTGGTTCATTCATCTCTCCTTCCCTTCCTTCACTCCTTTCACTTTTGCCTACCTCATTCCCTTCATTACTTACATCACCTCTACCACACTCTCTTCCTCACATACTCCCTCTAATTCTCCTTCACTGAATTTTTCTTTTATCTCACACAGTACTTTAATTTTCCTTAAACGTCCTCTCTCCTTTCCCCCCTTTTCGACTCTTCCACTATCTCGTACACCCTACCTACTTCCCTCATACATCCACTCCACAACACCTAAGAAAAACATATTTACATTTAAAGTGCTAATTGCTCTAACTCTCATTTTCTAAATCAGCACTCCACTGCAGATAAACAATATAAATAAAAAATATTCTCATTTACAACCCCAATAGCTCTAACTTTCACAAATGTGAGACGTATTGCATTGCAAATGCTTGTTTATATGTATAGCAGGTCATACCCACAACGAGAACTCATGTTTTTGATGCATTCGTGTCTGCCTAATTGCCACTATTATAAAATGGCAATAAAAATATATTTTAAAAAAAGTCGTGAAGACACTCAGCAATGAAATAAAACGTTTTGATCCTCCTGCATAATATGCGCAAACGACCATCATGAAGACAACACGATTCAGAGAAGGAGAAACTGCACATATCTTCTGATGGATACTTCTAACCACAGATTTCTCACCTTGTAAATAGATACCAAAGCAGTATCTTCCCAGGTGGTCGGTCAGTGGAATAGCTCAGATCAAAAAGTCCTGCAGGACAGAACGAATAAAGGAACCTTCTCGCCTGACCTGGTTATCTAGGCAGTAGGGTTTCGTGAACATGCGGATAGATGCCCAAGTCAAAGCTTGGCTGTTGTCTAAGACAGGCCCTCCACTCATAAATGCCATTAAAGATAATGGGGTGACCCAGTAACCCTCAGAACCTGGGTAGATATGCTAAGGAAAATACGTATAATTAATTTACTGTACTTAATACATTTCATAAAATTACATTAGTCAGCATATGGTAAAACAACACACCCAGAAGGAATAACAACTAAATTCAGAAGGTGAGTTCCTGTTTAATTATATTTTTCAGATATGTAAGTTAATATCTGGCTGTCCAAAACATAGAACAATAATAGAGCAAGTGATGAGTGATACAATTAGTGACTGGTCGTGATCAGTGACATGGTGCTGTACAAGAGTGACATGAATAACACATATTTACAGATATGAAGAATATTTTACAAGTGTGTCCACCATGGAATGCATAAGCCACAACAGGATATCAAGTCAAGTCAAGTCATTGAACTTTATTTCAATTCAACAATAGAATCATAAAAGTATACAATTATTAAAACAAATGTACACATAAATATTTAAAATTCATAATAAAATACAATCAATCAAGGAAAGAGGGGACCGTATGCAATTGGATGCTAACAAAGTGCAAGTGCTATTTAAACGGAAAGGACCATTTTAAATGACATCAGCTCTATAATCACGACAAAATTTCAAATTATTCTGTTCCATAACGCTTTCTGTTGAAAAGTGCAAGCCTAATGAAGCTCAGCATAGCGCTACAGGTGGCTGCAATAGACAGAGATAACAAGAACTCATATCCCTCCATGTAGTCACATGGCCTGATGTTCAACAAAACAGGTTTAATAAATTGATCTCTTGGTTCCTTATATAAGTTGCAAAAGAGAACAAGATTCAGTGTGCACTGTGAAACCTTATTATTACAGGGACAAGGGGGTAGCCTCTCACACCAACCCCCTTGTTTCGGGAAAGCAAACAAGAAATGCAATGTCTCCAAACGAAATCTTGTCAAATAGAAATGCCATTGAATATGCATAGTAAAGGATAAATAATATTGATGCCGCAGTTTACCATTGTTATTTGCTATTTGCCCTGTGCCTCTTGACATGCCCAAGGTGGTACGATAAGCATTTTTGTTTGTCAGCTTGGTATTCATCTGAACTGCTTCTGGATCTTCATAAATGTATCCCACGCCAATCTTATAAAAAGTTTCCCACACATATAACAACCATGGGATCTGCATAGCATGTTCAAGTTTGGTACAGTCTTTCAGAATCTCTTTCATAAGTTTTAAATCTTCAGACTGCCAAATTTTCCCCCCATAAAAGTAGGGGTGCGATGTGAATAATGTCGCTCACATATTCTATGCCTATTTCAGAATGGCAAAAAGTGTTTGATGAACAAGTTGGAATTGATAGAAGACGCTTTAGAAACTTATTGTCCATAATCTGGATCTTCGTGCATTTATGTGTCCCCCACACCCCTGACCCATATGTGACAACAGGCACACATTTGGTTTTGTACAATGTTTTCAACTCTGCAATTGGTTTTTGGCCCAGTTTACTCGAAAAACGAAACAGAGCCGCTATAGATATAGTTGCCTTCTGCACACGTGCAGATATTAAGGGATCCCAGCTCAAAGTCCTGTTAAAAAGGTTTCCCAGATAGTTAAAGTTATCAACTTTTTCGATGGTCACATTATTAACTACATACCTACGAATTATTGTCCCTTTAGGACCACAAACCATAGCAAAAGACTTCGTGAAATTTACCCTGAGATCCAAATCTAGCATGAAGTCATTAAAAGCTTTTAGACATGCTTGCATGCTATTAGCAGTAAGGGTCATAACACGGTGTCATCCGCATAAGATAACGTAGGTATCTCTTTACCATTTATTTTAGGGAAATCTAGACAGTTTCCCAACAGATAACTTTCCAGGCCATTTGTATAGACCAAAAGCAGAAAAGGGGCCAAGATACAGCCCTGGCGAACCCCTTCGGTGGATGGGATAGATCTTGTTTTCTCGCCCCCTGGTCCAAATCTAACCCTACCGTAGTAGCAGCATGCAATCTGCGAAATAGGGTAACTAACGATTCCTCAAACCCCATGGCCTCCATCATCCGCCATAGTTTATCTCTACAAACAGTGTCGAAGGCGCTGGATAAATCCATGAAAGACAGGTGAATACAAGCTCCCCTGGCTTTCGTGTACTTACCCATAATTAAAGCCAGATTCAGACACTGTTCTGTG
Organism: Lissotriton helveticus; assembly: GCF_964261635.1. Lineage (NCBI taxonomy): Eukaryota > Metazoa > Chordata > Amphibia > Caudata > Salamandridae > Lissotriton > Lissotriton helveticus. The sequence continues at coordinate 853,709,733 of NC_136063.1, forward strand.
GTCCCTTTACCTCGCCTAAACCCATACTGGGAATCCACAATGATACCGGATGTTTTAGCCCATGTTTCCAGGCGAGCCAAAATAATCCTACCCATCAGTTTACACTAAGGAAATCGGCCTATAACAGCACGGGTCACTTTTGTCACCCTTTTTAAAAATCGGTACCACTACCACCTCTTTCCATGTTGTGGGAATACGTCCTACCACAATTGCTCTAAAAATGTTAAGTAGCAAGGGTGCCCACACCTCAACGTTATATTAAAAAAGATCCAAAGGGACTGCATCAGGTCCTGGGGCTTTTAATGAGATGCCTTTCCTTAGGGCTTCCACAACCTCATTAAGAGAGAGTGAAAGACTGAGTGTTAATGCTGAATCTAATTGTAAAGCACTACTCTCCTCAACCACAACTGTCAATGAAGCCCCTTTTGGGTTAAAAATGTTTGCATAATGAGCCTCCCAAATGTCCCCCGGTATATATGTCACCATATTACATTTTTCCTCATAGTTTAAAAAGGGACGATTTATTACTTCCCAGAATAATCTGCTATCCCTCAAGTCTGAAGCCTTTTCCAAATCCTCCCAGGCCCACTTTTTTAAGTCTAATTTACGCCTACGGATAATATCCCTATAAGTTTTTCTGGCATTTTTAACCAACTCTCCATCTCGTGGTACTTGGCGTAAAGCCTTTGTTAAAGTTGTTTGTGCTGCAGAACATTCAACATCAAACTGTTTACATACATTTTGTTTTTTCCTTTCCACAGTTTTAAGGAGATGCGATGCCACATTACCACAAAGTACCTACACATTCTTAATTACAATTTCAGGTTCGAGGTCAGGCGTTAAGCAGGTCTCTATATTTGCGCTACTTTCTCTAAAGATCTCTCCCTCCAATTTTTGTGCATCAACCTTCTCCCACTTAAGGGTTAACCCTTGATTCTGCCCATATTTTATTAAATTTTCAAGGGGCTGGCTCTTCTCAATCATGGGACTCAAATACAGGTTCAGTGGATTATGGTCACTAAAAGGATTTGCTTCAACCCGAAAATTATTAACAAGATGAATATACTTAGTAGAGACCATAACAAAATCAATAACACTTGTTTGACCCCCTGACCCTTGAAAGGTCGGTATTTCCGGCAAATTCGAGAAGATTGACATTTCTAATACACAGAGATCATTTATCACAATGATAATATTCAAGGCATCACCTTGCTTTGAGTGCTTAAAGTGCGCCAATGGCTGGTCATTTAGATCCATCACATCACAAGCCCTTGTTCCACTAAGATTACACAAAACGCAATTAAAGTCCCCTACCCAAAAATTAAACAGTGTGGACCATGTATTTCTAACTTTAGCTATCTCCTCCTGCAAGTTGTCAATAACAGAAGTGGCGTTGGGATAAAAAATATTATAATACCAGTTAATTAGGAGCAGAGGCACTGGAAATAATTCTGTAATCAGGAGCAGTTGAAACCACGGTGAACCCGTTAACAAAATTGTTTTAACAGTAACATATTTTAAGCTAATAGCTGTGATTAAGCCCCCCTTTGCCCTACCCGTCTGGGATGGCTCAGAGGGAACATTAAAGGATTGATAACCATCAAAACTTTCGTCCCTTCTGCTCCAAGTTTCCTGGAGACATATAATATCAAAGGTTTCTACATATTTTAGCCATACCTCATCCTGCAACCTACGAGAGAGGCTGGCTATGTTCCAGGAGATTAAATGGAAAGGGCGCCCTTTTAACTGACTACTAGATGAAGCCGAATGCAAGGCCTCCATACATGGTAGAGAGCTTGTTTTCTGTTGAACATTTAATTCCCTACCCACATCGATATCTATGACGCCCAACTGTATTATAACATCTGAATTTTTTCTAACCCATGAATGGCTTCCAACCCATTTATAGCCAAGTAATCAGTGGTTACCCTTCCTATCACTGTGTTTAAGTGGCTACCTGCCAAGAGCCTACACATTTCTTCTGGTACATCATTACTCACCGGGGATTTGTGGAGTCAATCCACCCCTTCCAACCCCATAAGTGAATTGAATCTATTTCGCAATGGCAGATACTGTACCGCCCAATTCAATTGAATCTCACCATAGGGTCCCCGCCTACGGTGATTTTGTAATGGTTGAGTCCTATGATGATGCATGGTAAATGAGGTAAAACAGAATTCAAATTTGTATAAAAATATTCTAGACCTAAGGATTGAATATCACCTATTTTCCCAAACCTTGCATCACGTCTAATATATTCTACAATCCATGGGTCTCTGAAATTAATAATAATACAATCACCTTCAAGGTCCTTTGGGCAGCGGCCCAGCCTACCCACCCTTCTTGCATTTAGGATCTCTATGTTTGACCCAGGGGGTAGTCTCCTATTTTTGTTTAGCCAATAAATGACTTTATTAACCAGCTCTCTATGTGATTCCAATAATCCTTGCCTAGTGCCCGGTACCCCAGTTAATATGATTGTAAATTATGCGGATTCCGGAGGAAGATTAACACATGGGAGCCGTTTTCCAGAGGCTCCCTTACCCTGTTGTTCATTACCCATTAGTTGTTTATCCACCTGTTTCAAATGAGGTACCTGCTGAGGAGCGGCCACCACCCCTGACTCGGTGCCTCGATCGCTTACATTTTGTACAGGATTTCTTTCTGGTGATTTTTGCGTTTCCGATTCCGAATTTACAGGCATTTCTTAAGTCACCCCTTACGCTGCTCTGGTAGGCTTTGTAATTCTGGTCACTGCAATAGGAGGGTTTTTAACACCTTTACTCTGTGAGCTTTTTGCCAGAACATCAAGTGTGGTGGTGTTCCCTGATACTAATAATTCCAATCGATCTAACTTTGTATTAATTAACTTCGTCCGTTCCATCAGGGGCAGTAACAAAGACCTCACTAGTATTTCAATTTTACCAAAAAGTTCCTCATTCAATTTCAATTGAGTCGATAATTGAGCAGCACTAAAAGATGCACCACTCACACCGGAAGACTGGACTATAACTGGCTTCATTTCCATTTTGAGTTATTGTCAGTTTGGCGCAACCGCCCCTTTTATGGCCACCCCCTCTTTTCCTTTTACTTGATTTAGATGTTAATGTAGGATTTTTCCCCACCCCCAGGACCTGATTTTGTTCTTTCTGGGGCGGAGGGGAGGGGGTGGGGGGGTGGGGGGATGTTTGCCACCGGTGACTTGGAGACTATGCAGCTGAAACTACTAGAAACGCTGCAAGGTGAAGTTATACTTAGATTGGAGCATGTCGGAGAATCGTCCGGGCCCACCAACAAAGAACAGGGGGTTGGACTGGTTATAACCAAAGGATCCGGACCACTGCCTTTAACAGGAGCTGTCACTGACCCAATTCTCCCTAAAGAGGACTGTTTCCCAGTTAGAAGGTCAAGTGATAATCAATTTTCCGTAAAGGCTATTTATTTTTCTAAAATGTTAGTAGCCCGGGTAATAAATTGATCTAGGGTCGCGGTTACTGCCCCACCATTTGTGTTAAGGGTAACCTTTCTGCCCCTCCCTGAGCGTAAGGCCATTTCAATAAACACCAAATAGGTCTTATGCTTACAAAGGAAAGAAACTTAGTTTTCACACAATTTTTAGGACAAGCTGAGATTAGTTAGTTCCAAGACGGGCTAGAACAATACTCCTTACTTCAAGTGTTCGCAATGATCGAATGTTCCACAGCAAATGTTAATAAGCTGGCCAGCCCAGCCTTGGCCAGCCCCGGACGGCAACAGACGCCCCGCCCTTTGCCCGGACTACGCACAGCGTAGACCCGCATGCGTCCCGCGTCGTGGGGAGGTGATGTTGAATTTAACCTTCCTGGCAGTGGGCGTGAACGCCGGGGGAAGAGGCACCAGCTGTGAGGAAGTGTAGCTTGCTGGTCCTCGCAGTCCCCCGGTAGTGCCCTCAAACTACAACAGGCAGCAGTCTCCAAAAACGGCACCTGTGGAGCGGGGACCGAAGATCCAACGCCGAGTTCAGGGCACGGGTCCTCCAGGGATCACAGTTCACCTCCAATCAGGTGCGTGACGATAGGGCAGAGGGGAGAAAATAGTGTGAGCAGCACAACAGGATATAATATTTCCTTGTCCTAGTTGGGGAGTTGCGTGGAAAAATAGAGCTAACAACATCGACGTTTCGACCCTAATACTGTGCGAATTCATAAAGGTCGTAGCGTTTACTGGTTGTAAAGGTACGTGCACCTTAATTGTTCACCCCCTTATATGTCATCCCATGCAGTATTTGCAAGCCATGCGTGACAAATACCACCAGTAAATGCTACGCTCTATTTGCATTTGATGAAGATAACAATCCCTTGATGTGAATGTAAGGTGTCGGCCACTATTAAGGACACACTAAATCAATGTGCTATGCTTTTTCAAGTTATTAGGTAAGCATAAAGCTGCCATTGCACTTTTTGCATTTCCAAGTAAAAATACACACACCCCTCTGATTCATTTTTAATTCACAGGCTGTCATACCCTCCCCTCTCTGGATGAAGACCTGATCAAGACCCGCCACAGATGCGGAATTCCCAACAGAACCATTGTTTTTCCTTACCACTTGTGAACACAGTGGAAGTAGACTTGTCTCTGGTGAAGCCATCTTCTTACCAGTGTGTGAATCCTTATGTAGATAATTATCTACCTTGAAATTGTACTCTTCTGCACTGTCTTCTGCACTGTCCTAGGTTCTGAGCTACTGCAAATCCCACAAATAAATGATTGTCCACCTGTTGTTCCTTTGTGTGATCAATATAGAATCTAAGGGCACTCTTGGGGTCTAAGTGGTGGAGTCTCTATTCCTCTTCGGAAAGCTGAGGTTAAGCAAAAAAATTTGGAAGAATGACAGACAATCCAGTGTGGAAAGGCTTCACAACCTTTGACAGCAATGCTGCCTTTGTCCTGAGAACTAGTTTGTCTAGGAAGAAGGTGGTATAAGTTTGTGAAGCAAATAGTGCCTTTAATTCACTCAAGAGACAAGCTGATGTGATTTCTATGAGAAGCACTGTTTTTAGGGTTAGTAGGTGTAGAGGGCAGCGGTTCAAATGGAGTGTACATCAAAAGGTTAATTGGTATGATGGAGCCTTGAGGTCAGGATGAACCTGAGACATTTGTTGGAAGCATTGGGGTCAATCGTATGAAAACAATCACTACGGAGCTCTCACCTCATGCGAACCTCAGTGGAAGAACTCCGGCATCTCTGCATCGGGACCCGAGACCGCCTGCCATAAGGGCGGGGTCCCGATCAGGGCATTAGGATGCGCCCGCCACACAGGCGGGCGCATCCTGTATGGTTACCATTGCGGCGGGCGGAGCAGAAATCTACGCCCGCCGCAATGTTAAAAGTGCACGTTGTGCTTTTCAAAGCACGTCATGACAGGCACCGCGCGGTGCCTGCCATGTTGCACTTTGAAATGCGGGGGGGATCCATAGGTACCCCCCATGTGCAACAGGGAGTCTCCGCATGCCAATGCCGCCACGGAAATGCATTGGTGAAAGCCCATTGTAATATGGCGGGCGGTGTCTAACAGACACCGCCACCATGTTACTCGTTTTCCGCCCCGGCTGCAAGGCGACCGGGGTGGAAAACATGCGGGCGGTGTTTCTCACCGCCGCGGTCCCCCCGCCATACTAATATGGCGGGGGGGAATTGGGCTGTGGATGTCGGGCGGATTTCCTCCGCCAGGCTGGCGGTGGCTACCGCCAGCCTGGCGGAGGAAATCCGCCCGACATCTTAATGGACCCATTATTTTTATGAGTACCCTGTGAGGGAAACACCATCCAAATACCCTAGTATTCGGGCACCCTATTGTTTAGAAATCAAACATCACGGCCTGGGACACTTGTGCTGGCACCCCTGTTTGCTTTCCCAGACACCCGCAATAGGCGTGTGTTGACATCACTGTAGCCCCGTGGCCAGAAGCATGCAAATACACACCATAAATTGCCTCCTGCCACTGTTGGGAGCAGCACAAAAATGCCGAATAGGAACAAGTACCTGGTGAGATCTTTGACGAAGTAAGTAGCTCCATGGGATTCCTACAGGTTTATGGCTCCATTGCATAATTCCTTACTTAACTTTGAGCGTATTTCCGTTCTATAGTGTGTGACTACAAGGCTCCCCTTGCTTACTTCTCCATAGTGACTGATATCCAAAAATATGGGTAAGGGAGTATTTGAGCGGAATTGCATGGTGTTTTTCTACATACCCACAAGCATCCACCATTGGCACTTAGTTGGAGTGGGAACTCACTGTGTTCTTATGGTTGCATTTTCAGTGCACACAAGATGGGCACAGCATGTAATACCAGGGGATATCAACCCTGTTGGACCCCATAGAGTTTTTTTTGTATCTTCTATTTTGTCCTGTGTTGTTACTCTTTTTGTCTAATGTGTGCAATTTAAATTCCATTACTTTGTTTTATGTCTCATTTTCCAGGACCTCCTGAAATTCAATTGATATGTGTATTTTGACTCCCAGTAGAAAATTACAACTGGTATTTCGTGTGTGGGAGATGTTTGTGCTTATATAGACAGGGACACACAGTAAGGAAAGCAGCATTTCGGTCCTGAAGAAAGCCTAGACCTACCTACAGGGCCACTAAGAGGGCTGAAACATGTCGACCTGAATAAATGTAAGGCTCATTAGGGTGCCTTGCACATCCCTCATTTCGTTTTTAATCATCTCCTCACCACCCGTCTAATGAAGTATAATATCCACAGTGAAGGTGTTTGAGATCTGTACACTGCATCTGGGTCGTTTGCCCCTTTCTCCCTGTAAGTACCCTGTATGCTACTGACGGCCAGCCCACCATTAGAGGATTCTTTAGTGAGGGTGGGATGACTGGGGATGAAGCATGATGGGGGAGGTGTTCTCCCATATATTTTCATAAATATCTCTTAGGTCTTCTCTTTCTGACAAAATGGGACACAGGTATCCCACATGCAGGATACAGGGGTTTCGTACTTAGAAACCACATATGGAACATGTCTGTTTTTATGTGAGGGTAATATTTACTAGGGAGAGCAAAAACGTGTATGACCCAAATCCATTTCTCTTTTCCCTTGCCTTTGTAAGGGCCCAGTGTGCATGATTCCAGTGAATAAGTCACATTGGTAATCCCAATGGAGAGTGATGTTATTTATTATTCCTGTATCTATTGGAGATTTGGTGACTATATTGGATACAAGAAATATTAGAAAGTATTGCAGCGCCTGACACTGGCAGAGCTAGATTCAAGAGAAATAAATACTTGAGCTGGTAATGATAGCCCTACAACAATTACAGCATCATTATAAATAAATATCTCAACAAAGTATACTGACAAGTAAGCACATAAACTTGCTTCCCCATTAATAGCTATTTTTTTGGAATTGAAGTGAGCCGATGAGAAGCTCCCATAGATGCCTTTGTTTGGGTGTAGTTGATATATTTTATCCGTTTTGAAATTAAATTCCTAAAACTGTTTACACATCACTTAATTCAGCTTTCCGACTCGTAAAACGTCTTTTGTATATTGTGAAAAGTCGATTTCAGTTGTGAACTGTGTGATTGTACAAATTGCAGGGTTTGCAATTATAAATGTTCATTGTACATCTGGTTCTAACATTTTAATTTTGAACGCCTTCCTTATGTTTCATACGCACCAAACACCATACATTTCAGAGTTAGAGAAATTAAGTTAAACATATCTTTCTGTTAAAGAGTTAGAAGAGCAAATCCTCAATTTACCTAGAGATGCCCTTTATTAAAATGTCTACTTCACTTTGTACAAGACATCCTAGTTGCAATAGAGACCAAGACATATTTCAGCCTGTCTCGTTATCCCTCTGTATCACTGGATCATATATTACAGACTTAACATTAATGCATGCATTATGTATTGCTGCACTCTGGTTTCACTGACAACTGATCTATCATAAGTTAAACTCAAAAAGGAGTGGAAATAGTGACAAGGGCTGAGAAGCTGCAGTGACAAATAAGTAATGAAAATGGTGTGAAGATAAATATCTTTGTCAGGCATGTATACAAGAGATTGATAGATTGATTCGAGATTGTTTGAAAGAAAAGAGCGTCGCTAAAGAAAAATGGCTGGAAACTGACAATCATTTCCATTAAAAAAATGTAATAATTCTAAAAAAAAATGGATTCTCCGTTGAATTTCAGGCGGGAGCCAGAAGTGTCAATGCGCCGTTGTCTAAATTACTCTCAGTCAAGATTGCACCTGTTAATGTGTTTTTGATATGCTTTCGGGCCATTAAAGTAATCTTGAAATACATGAATGAATTTATATATCATTTAGATGAAATAAAGAAATTAGTTTGCAGTTTTGGCATTTTTGTGCTGCATCATATTCTACCTGAATATGTCATACAGGGACAAAGGGCTAGACGGGGGAATCAAAAGCAGCCTGAGCAAAAATGCTCAAGGCATCCCCACTACCTTTGTCTCCTCGAGACATCTTTCTCTTTCTATCCATCCATTTCCTTTCTCTCCTTTTCTCTCCTTTCTTGGCTCCCACTCTGATCAATTTCTATATACCTTCCCCGCCCTTCCACTTCTTTTTCTCTCTCTTGAAGCCTTCCATTGCAACTTCAATTGCTGAGCTGGGAGCTGAGAAAAGTGCTAGGGGCACCTGAAGCAGTTTAAAGGACTCCACCAGCCCACCAGGGAAATGCCCGGTGGAAAGGTCTGTCTGGCCCTGAATTGAAAAAACATTGCCTAGACAATACAAAATACATTTGAACGCTATTCAGTAAAAATCTAAAAACAAGTGATTTTCGAGTAAATGTTGAAGGAAAATATAAATAAGTGCGTAGTTTACATAATGAATTAAGGTGCGAGATCGAATGTCTATCTACACCGTATGTGCACAAGGGGGATCTAAGAGCATATGCTTGTCTCCAGTCCATTGCAAATCAGCATATTCCCTCACAAGTCTACATTTCCACCGTTGCGGAGTATCTCTAAGTATCTTACCATGACTACCTAGCTCACATTTAAACTGTCCACTAATATTCATACTATCCTCCTAAATATACATTTGGGATTTGTGGCACCGGCCAACATAAGTCATATTAGACATTTGCACCGATGTTTGTGGGTGCCTACCTCCCACCTTGGCACTTTGGGATTACTGAAAGGTTTACAGATCCTTGTGAGTTCCCTTATGAAATATGAAGCATGCCAGCAAAATGTTGCCCCTGTGTGATTGCAAGGGGTCATTGCCAGGGCCATGGCTCAATACAAGGAAAGGAACACATTTGCCTTCTTGCCATATTACACGCTAGCCCAGGGGGAAACAGACAATTAAGTGGTGCACTGATTGTGCTTCCCGCATGCAATGGCATATATTTAATGCACATAGAGGGTACCCCTACAGAGGTAAGCATGGGTGAGTCATAGAAACCCCCAGATATCACACTGCACACGCCTATTGGAGGATTTGTGCTCCCTCCTCCCCCTGCCCTAAATGGTGGACCAGCAGTAGGCACATGTGCTGGAGGCAGTGCATTTTATTTTTTGTATATATGGCACACAGTTCTGCTGGAACAAGTTTCAGAGTGGGGGTGAAGCCATCAATGTTACATGGCTGAATTTATCGGGATTGTGAAAATTCGAAGTGTCGCCAGTGCTTAATTTGTAAAAGAATAGGTGCCTGTACCCACATTTTCTTCAGAAGCCCACCCCTTCTGAGTGCCTGGTTTGTTTCTGTACTGGTTGATGTATATGTGCAGTGAGGCATTTTATTTGCATTATGTATGTGACCTCTGATGATAATATAAAAAGAGGACACACTTTTCATTGTCCACATTTTTGCAAAAATTAAACGCGATTCAGTCAGCTAGAACTCAAGCCTATGACATGCAGACTACATACAAATTGTAGCAGCAAAACATTAACTCTCGGAGCTATCCCACACTTTAGATGAAACGCTCTACATCAGCCATTCCATTAGAGTAGTAAGGGTGACATGAGCCTAATGTAATCATGGAAAGTGGTCCGCCCTGTCCCATTTAGGTATTAAAATACTGCCCTAAATGGGGTGCTGAGGGCCTTAAAGAATCCTGAGCCACTTTACCTGCTGCACAATCCAGTACTGCACTCCAGAATCATTCTTATTTGAAGGTATTCTGTGGAAATATCCTGCCTCATCATTAGGGTCTGTTCTGTACGTGCACCTGCAGTGAGGCTGACAGACTGTACAAATGGGGGTCGAGTTGCACAGTATGTTGAAGAGGTTCGTACAAAACAATAAACACTATTCAAGCACATTTATGTACAGGTCCTGAAGAAAGCCTAGAATTACAGAACCAGAGTGGAATCCCCTCCCCCTTAAATGAGAGAAGGGACAACAACGGAGAGAGTAAAAAGCCCGAATGAACTGTGGATGGACAGAGGAGGGTTCTGCATGGAGGCTGAGGGGCAATGGAAACAGAGAGGCTTTGACAGGATAGAGAAGAGAACATTAAAGGAAATGTTAGAGGTAATTTATACAAGAGGAATGCCTACATTGACATAAGTATACTCAGGTAGGGTTAGTATAGAGCTGAATGGAAAAAAAAAGGGATGTCACAAAAAGAGAAAGAGGACGAATAAAGACATAAGAGGACCTGAATGAAAAGAGGAAAGAATCCCAGTATATCAAGGAGAATCTGGAGAGCGAGCCCAACTACAGTGAGCTGCGAGCAGGATGGAGAGAAATAAAATAATCCAACTAAGATAATGATGGCTTCAAAAGAAGACAGACTGAATTGAGTGAGAGGGAGAACCAGATAGGGTGGAGTCCATATCAAGAGTGACTGATAAGAGAGACATAACAAGAGGTGGGGCAGAACCTGCCTGTAGATGGAGTTCCAAAATGGAGAGCGGAGAGAGCCTGAAAGGCAAGGTTAGAATCCATATTGAGATCCAGACTTGAGAGGGCCTGTGTGTAGCGTTGAGGGAAGCCATATTGAGCAAGAGAAGTGAGAGACCCAACTTAACTGGCGGGAATCTCAAGAGTGAGAGGGTTCAGATCAAACAGCAGATCGAAAACATCCATGTGCAGTCACTGTAAGCAGCACACAGAAAAAAAGAGGGAGAATCAATTACTCAGTCCAAGAAAGAGAAGAGTGTAAGTTACTGTGGCTGAGGGCCACCGCTGGTACGTCGAAGATAGTTTAAAGCTGTCCTGGCTACGCAGCAAGCGCAAAGTCACCATTTCCACTTGCTTCCTGCACATGCCCTCACTGCCAAATTCATTCTGCTCTTTCCCAAACTTCCGCACCCCAACTCAGCCATGGCTCAGCCACCAGCTACATTCATCAAATGAGAGGCTACCACCAAGGTGGTTCACTGACAGATTATCGAAACCATACATATTGTGCTAGCAAAATATTGTGTCAAAAATATTGATCATAAAAATGTAGTTTTTCTTTACATATAATGGTAAGTGCAAAAATATCGAAAAAAATATTGTTTACTCTAATATTGAAAGTATACACAAAAATATAGTTTTAATATACATTTTTAAACATATTAAATATTATTATAATGTTAATTAAATATGATTAGATAATATTTAAAGACATATATATAAACATTTACCTATTTAAAAACACATATACATGTATATTTAGAAGTGTATGTTAATGTACACATATATAAATTAAAACGATAATTAAACATTTTAATTGTAATTTATATTATACTTTCCTATTTTTTTAAATGTTGTAATATAATAAGTTTATGTATATATGTGTGTGTGTATAAATATATTACCTACTGGCAGTCGCCAGTAGGTAGTTATAGTTAGGATTGTTTTCCATAGGGAAATCGCAACATTCTATTGGGAATAACTTTGGCGCCGGTTGAGGAATCTGCCTGAAATTCTCCTCAAATTTGCCTCGCGGCTCTCCGCTCCTTCCCTGAAAGTTTGGGGGGGATTCATCAATCGGGGGCCGAGATCAAAGGGGGGTCCCAAAACGTGTTTTCCCCTTGTTAATTTCCATAGGGCGGTTGGACTCACTTTTAGCTCGAACGGCTGAATGGATTTTCACCAAACTTGGCAAAATTGTAGGGACTGGTAGCCCGATGTGCCTTTGCTATGTCTCAAGATATGTGCTCCAGTGGATTTTGAGTAATTTGGGTTTTAAAAAAATATATATCTATAGCCGCGCCCCGGTACGCGCACCGGGGAGCGCTCCCGGCACGCACCGCGAATAACGCGAGTTTGCGCACGGAAAGCTGATTGGCTCTCGGGTGTCTGTAAACATTCCAAACAGTCCGGAGCGGCCTCCATCTTGTGTCTCGGTAGGATCGAGACACAAGAAGTGGCAAAAAACAAAGGGGGAAATGACCAAAAGGGGGCAGGTTAGACCCCCCTGACCCTTTAGGTTTGATGTGGGGGCCATAAAAGGCTCCGCGGGGCAAATACATTTTTTTTCCGATTTTCGCGGGGGGAGCGCCCGGTACGCGCACCGGGGAGCGTACCGGGGAGCGTACTTTGGGGAAAAATAGTGAAAAAAAATTGTGTAAAATAATCATTTTGAGTGATCAGAGGTAGGGCAGCTCTGAAAAGAGCTTTTGGGTTCTGTGGCTGATTTAGCTACCTACAAGTACATCCCACACACACCCACACCCCACACACACACCACACACACACCCACACACACAGTCCTCACACACACACACCCACACATCTCACACATACACTCACACCCCACACACATAACCCTACACCCCCACACCCACACACTCCCCACACACACCTCACACACCCACACCTCCACCCACACCCAAACACCCTACACACCCACACTGACACCTTGCACATCCACACCCACACCCACACCCACACCCACACACCCCACACACCCACACACACACACACACACCTCACAGACACACCCCACACACAGACCTCCCCCCACACACACACACACCTCACAGACACATCCACACATCCCACCCACACACACACATACCCCCACACCCACACACCCCCCACACACACCCACACACACACTCCGCACACACACACACCCACACATCTCGCACACACACACCCCACACACATAACCCTACACCCCCACACCCACACACTCCCCACACACACGTAACACACCCACACCTCCACCCACACCCAAACACCCTACACACCCACACCGACACCTTACACATCCACACCCACACCCACACCCACACACCCCACACAACCACACTCCCCCCCACACCTCACTCCCCCCCCCACACACACACACCTCACAGACACACCCCACACATCCCACACACACACCTCCCCCCTCCCACACACACACACACACACACACACCTCACAGACACACCCATACATCCCACACACACACACACATCCCACACACATATCCCCCACACCCACCCCCCCACACACTCCTCACACACACACACACATTCCATACACACACATACATCCCACACACATACCCCCACACCCACACACCCCTCACACATATCTCACACACCCTCAGCTCCACCCACACCGAAACACCCCACACACCCACACCCACAGACACACCTTACACACCCACACCCCGACATACACCCACGGACTCCCTATAAGTCACACACACTGCATTACTTACCTTTCTTTGCTGTTTCACTCAGACCCATTCAGGCACTGTTTCCTTTACTCTCTCTGTCCTTTCTCTTTGTCACTCCCCATGTCTTATCCTAATTCAATTTTTCACCCTCTTCCACCCCTCTTTACTTACACTCACTGCTCTTTTCTCACCCTCCCTCACCGTTGTTCATTTATCCCGGTTCCGTCGCTACCCTTCATTCCCCATTTTTTACTGTCCTTTCTTTTTCTTTCAACACCCACTCACATTCTACCACTATTTCTACTTTAGTCTTCTTCCTCTCTCTTCCCTTCTTTCGCTCCCTTATTCATTTTACTTTTCTCACTTTCACCCTAATACACCTTCTCTGTTTTTTACTATGTAATAAACAATCCCTCTGTGTTTCTCCCTCTAGCTCTCTTTCTCTTAACATTACTCTCTTTGTGTTCTTCCCTTATGCTAACTCCTTCATTAATTTTTTTTATTTTTATCGGGTGCGCGCCCCGGTGCGCGTACCCTGAGGAAAAAAAATTGACAGAGATTCTTTAAATATATAGGTTTATTTTTATAAATTAAAGGTAGTTCTAAAAAGAACAGTTTTTTTCTTCTTTTTGTTTTATTTTTTTTAATGTTTTTTTGAACATTTTGTACTTTTTTTGGCTTTTCTGAACAGTTTTATATTTTTTTGTATTTTTTATGGGGAGAAACAAAAAAAAAAGGGAATTGAAAATGGTTCAACTGGAGCAAAAAACATAAAACGGAAAAAATGAGGGTTTTTTGGGGCAATTGTGGTTGTCACCAGCAAGGACAATGGGGCATATTACCAACCAATAGAGATAATTTTTGTCTCTAACTTGTTTAGAGACAAAAATTATCGCCGCACATCGGCGATTTTTATCGCATATAAACCTTGCTATTAGCAAGGTTTATCGCAAATGCGATAAAAAACGGCCGCAATGCATGAATATCGCTGAAAAGTCAGCGATATTCATGCATTATCGAGCAAATGCTCTTAGCCATGTTATCCACCTCCCATTGGTTAACATGGCTAAGAACTGCTCAGGGCAGGTGTTAGCTTTTGGAGATATTCGCGCTTAGCGCGAATATCTCTAAAAGTTAATAATAGGAGATAGCGATGTTAGCGACTGTTTCCAGTCGCTAACATCTTGGCACGCCCACTTTGCATGTCATTAGTGATAAATATCACTGACATGCAAAGCGGGGCCCAAGATGGTCGCTATCTCCTATCAGCTGTCGCTAACTGGTGTTAGCGACAGCTTGGTAATAGGGAGATAATTTTATCTCCGCTTTCTTGGCTTTTAAAGCCAAAAAAGCGGAGATAAACCCCCTTGATAATATGCCCCAATGAGCTTTACGCTCTTTTCACCGTAGGAGATGAGCTTACTATAATAAATAGATGTAATTCGGTAATCCTCAAATCGTGGTTGAATGCAAGGCATCGTCTCCGTTGTCTCTGGTCCCGATGGAGTGGGTTTCTTTCTTTTGGAGGTGGTCCTTGAAGATTGGGGGAGGTTACTGGCCAGTTCCCTCATCTCTGCAGGAGAATAGTTGTTCGGATGCTTGCGGGTCATGTGTCTAATCATGGTATTATTACCAAAAGAATACTTCTTGTTAGGGTTCCCCCTTAAAAGTTCCATGCCACAGATTAGGCAAGTCACCTTGGCCGCATTGACTTTTTTCTTGCTCTCTGGGATAGAAAAAAACTCCCATACAATGTGTGGCCTTGGCTGGTATGGGGTATTGTCTTCATGCAGCCATCTTCTCCCCTCCTCCTCTTCCTCTTCCTCCTCCTCCTCTTCTTGACCACCAATGTAATGTTGTGGTGGTCCTCTTGGTGGTGGTGGTGCAGATGCTCCAGCTGCTGCTGCTACTGTAGCCATTTTAAAGTACAAAATATTTGTCTGAGTTGTTCAAACAGGTCTTCCTCAGTCAAAGGACAAAGTCAGAATAAGGGAAAAAGGTGGGGCCTTTCATCATTTGGAAAACAAAACTGTTCTGGACCAATGAAAAGTGTTATTTTCAAGTCACATGATCCGGGCTTTCATCATTTGGAAACCAAAACTGATCTGCACCAATGAAAAGTGTTATTTTCAGATCACATGACCCGACGCGCTTACGCTACGCGCCCCGGGGCGCGCCCGTAGTGGTGCCCCGGGGCGCGCCAGTGGGCGCATAGCGTAAGCACGTCATGACGTTGCGCGATCATATGCGCTCGCGTGCTTCCGGGTGCGCTTACGCAGTGCGTCATATGACACATCACGCAGCTACGCGAAACGTCACGATGTTGTTTTCGTTTGCGGGAATAGCGCTAACGGGACGCTCACAGGTACGCGCCCCGGGGCGCGCCGTAACATTTCACTTACCCGTGCGTTCACCGGTACGCGCCCCGGGAGCGCCCCGAGGCAAATTTTTTTTTTTTTAAATACATAATTATACAATATAAAATTCGTTATAAAATTTTTTACTTTTTATACCTATAGAGATTTGCTATTAAAAAAACATTGAAATTCACTGAAAAAACCATAGGTTTTACACCAGTTATAGTTAGGAATTAGCATTTAAAAAACCTATTAAAATCACTGAAAAAACCATAGGTTTCACACCAGTTATAGGTAGCTGGAAGTTTTACTCGCATAAAACCATTGAAATTCCCACGTTATAGTTAGTTGGACTCACTATAACTTGCGCGTGCAATGCACTGCTGATGACATCACATATTACTTCACTCATGACATGGTCAGTGACATCACTCATGACATCACTGATGACACCATCCTTGTGACAGAGTGACAGACCTCCTTTCACTGTAATGTAACCCTTGAAACACATATTCAATAATAGAAAGTAACATTTTCAAAAAAATGGAGATACCCATACCAGTTACAACAACCAATTCAATAATTCCACCATCTATATACACATCCACTCATTCACCAACAGTTCTATATAGTCACTCATACATATACTCACTCATCATATGTAGTGATACACCTATACATCCTGTTACACACCGACAGTCATCCAAAAGATACTCTCACACATACTCACACATGCAAATAAACTATTGAACATCCATTTATTTGCATATACAGCTATACACACACTACCACCTTACTTCTAAGGAAACTTACACATACTTAATCTCCTAAACAATCACTTATAGAAACACATACTTATTTAAACAGGAACTCTTACAATCCCTCACTCTCACATATACTCACTTATATACATCAATATTCACATATACTACATTAAAACATATGTAGTTACTGATAAAGACACTAGTGAGACAGTCATTCACTCACTAACACACACATATACACACTCATCCACCCATACAGTCCTGCACATATGCTGTCTTCAAAACACATACAAAGAGAGTCAGTCATTCATGCATCTATGTGCTAAGTAATACCCCCACCAAACCATACAAACACTCATACTGATACTAAGAAAAACATCTAATAACCCATATACATACACATGTAGCTACTCACCAACCCATGCAGCCACTTATACACAAAGTGAAACACTAATACATATATTTAAATATTTAAACATAACTCTCTAATATATGTATTCACTAAGATACACTTAATAAACCAGTTAATCAATCAATTAAAAAAAAAAACCATCCATGTAAACACTTATTTAAACATTTATTCTTCCATCAACTTTTACATATACATATATAACAGATATTTATTTTTTAAAAAGACACACATTCACTGGATGGTGTCATCAGTGATGTCATGAGTGATGTCACTGACCATGTCATGAGTGATGTAATATGTGACATCATCAGCAGTGCATTGCACGCGCAAGTTATAGTCCAACTAACTATAACATGGGAATTTCAATGGTTTTATGCGAGTAAAACTTCCAGCTAACTATAACTGGTGTGAAACCTATGGTTTTTTCAGTGAATATATAAATATTTATATATATGTCTGCATGGATATATATATGTATGTATTACCTAATGGCGTTCGCCGGTAGGTAGTTATGGTTAGAACCATAGGAAAAGCATTTTTTGATTTGCTAATAACTTTAGCGTCATTTCACAAATCTTCACGGAATTCTCTGAAAAAAGTCTATCCATGTAAGCTCCTATCCTGGAAGCTTGGGGGTGATTCGTCAAGTGGGGGCTGAGAAAAAAGGGGCGTCCCAAAAAGTATTTTCTCCGTGTTCATTTCCATAGGAAACTGTAGCTAGGGCTACAGCCAGAACTGCCAAATGGAATTACACCAAATTTTGCAAAAAGGCAGCGCTTGGTTCAGAAAGCAACCTTTTTTTTAAATTGTTTAAATCCGTTCAGTAGTTTTTGAGAAATTCAAAAAATAGGAGTAAAAAAATCAATTTCCCATTGGAAACTTTAGCCAAGGCTACAGCCCGCACTGCTGAACAGAATTACACCAGATTTGCTAAAAAGGTAATGCTCAATTCAGAAAGCGACCTTTTTAAAAATGGTGTAATCCCATTCAGTAGTTGCCGAGAAATTAAATAAATAAAAATGTCGATATCTAGAGGCGCGGTGGATCCACGCACCCTCCCAACCACGAGCTTTATTCTAATTGGCTGTCAACACGCCAAACCAGGAAGTGTTGGCAGTCATCTTGTGACTAGGTAGAACCGAATTACAAGAAAACAGTAAAATAAAGTGAAAAAAGGGGGCGTGGCCAACTGCCAAGCATGGCGGCAGCTTGAAGCGGGAGCTCCCCAAGGCGTAGCGGCCCGTAACAAAAGCCGTACACTCATCCGCATCATCGCCCGCCCGAAGTAGCGGCATCGGCTCGGGGATCCGAGCGGCACAGTTTGATCCGACCCCGGCGGCGTTCAGAAGCCGGGAACTGCTCCGTTCTGCAGCGACGTGCTGGGGCCTGTAGCTGCCTGGCTGCACCGACCTGGCGTGACTAGCGGGCCCGGGCGGAAGTGAGCCCTGCTCGGCTTGGGTGCGGCGGCACCAGACGGTCCCCTCGGGACACCAGAACAGAAAGTGCTCCGGCGCTCCACACTGTCGGCGGGGGCCCTCATAACTGCAGTGGATAGTGCTGAATCCAGGACTGGCTGTGTACGCCACTACAGCACAACGCGAGTACCACCACTAACGGTGATATCCCTGGGTCCCGGACGGCGCCATATTGGAAGGGAATAACGATCAGCCGCGGCGCACACGCTGCAGGGTGAGGAAGATCGATTGGGGGCAAGGCCATCCTCCTGCAGTGCTTAACATTTGTGATCGCACGCTAGATTAGCGGGGAGAAGGGACTGAGAACCTGATTCCTGGCGCAGAGTGACCATCCTGAGGAGGCGTCCATAGTGGTGGCCGGCCCATCGGAAGGTGCCGTGGATGACCGAGCAGTTGCACCCGACGTTGCTGGACTGGGGTGCCCTCCTGCTGCGCGGTAGGGGTCTGAACACGGTGCGCGGGGTGTCCCTGCCGGAGGATCATCGTCAACGCGCCGGAGCGCCACGGCAGGGCAAACTACAGTGGACACGTGGGGCCGGGGTGGTCACGCAGCAGCAGCGCAAGTACAACACTGGGACTAGAATACTGATCGTCGCAGCCGCTGACTGCTTCGCGCCTGGGCCCTGTGGAAGATACAACGAGCTCTTGTAGTCGGTGGACAACCCACCTGACTACACTCCGCCTGACGCCCGAGGGAGCCGCATAGCTCATTGAAGCGTAGTGCTGCAAGTATCGCCAGGAACAAACTATACGTTCACGAACGCGACGCCATGGCAGGGAAGGGCACAAGGAGTGCATTGGCACAGGCAAAACTCGACAAATGTGCGTACAGCCAGCAGGGACACTCTCAGAATGGCGGACGTCACTCTGCGGGCGCAGCTCCGGATGCAGACGGAAATAAAAAGGTGACCTTGGAGGACATTATGAAAACCCTCACCGAGGTACAGACAACGGTGGGCTCCATTTCTTCCGAAGTTAATCTGCTAAGGGCGGACTTTAGAAAAATGTCAGAGAGGGTGTCTCAAGTGGAGGTGATTACCAAATCGCTAGTAGAGGACACCTCAGACCTGCAAGTGGCGATGGAACGAATGGAAAAAGTTACCAAGCAACTGCAGAACAAGCTGGACGATCAGGAAGGGCGCTCCCGGAGGAACAACGTTCGCATACTAGGCCTTCCGGAATCGGAGGGAAAAGGTGCTATGGATTTGTACGTCGAGGACCTCATCAAAACCAAGCTGCAGCCTAAAGGCATGTCACACTTTTTCTCTGTTGAGAGGGCGCACCGGGTTCCTGGAGGCACGGCCAAGCCTGAAGCCACACCTCGGCCTGTACTTGCTAGACTATTTAATTTTAGAGACAGGGACGCCATCCTGCAAGCGGCCAGGAGCTCGCCTCCTATAAAAATTCAAAACTCGACTTTAGCCTTCTTTCCGGACTACACGGCGGAGGTGGCTAGGCGCCGGAAAACATTCGCTGGAGTGAAAAAGACGCTACGTGAGAAAGGGCTGCCGTACTCGATGCTTTTCCCCGCTAAATTGCGGATTGTGGCCGATGGAAAAACGTGTTTTTTTGATATGCCGGAGGTGGCGCAAGAATGGCTTGATGGCTGGAGACAAGCGGGCCAACCCCGTCGCTCACGCAGGGACAGCCAGGATCAGCGTAATGAAAGACCGACGGAACACTCATCCGGTAGCCCCGCGAACGGGGAAGGAGCCGCAGGAATGGAGTCTGATCTTGAGAGGGACCCATTTGATTCGGGACAGTCTGTCCAGGTCTGATAGCATGGCTGCATGGAGGGCAACACGTTTGCAGCCTTTGGGTCCTTGAAGCTGATGGAGCTGAGTAGGGCGGGCATTGGCCGGTGCCTGTAGGGGACTCACCAACCCCACGAGCAAGTAAGATAGTTGGGAATGGGATTAAGCACTCTGCCAAGTTGGGGTTGCGGGCGGGACGACGTCCGTGGTGCAGGGGAGCAGGGAGGGGGTGGGGGAAGAAGTTGTATTGCTACTGTTTTTGTTCTTAGTCATCACTACTATTATATGGAACATGGTCCCGCGGTGGGCCGCATACTCCTGGGACCCTAGCACACGTCACGGTGTATACACTACACATCACTGCCACACACCGGTAACATTAGTCGCAAGCACAAATGGCCCAACAGGGACAAGCTGCACCCGCTGAGGGCGCCCCTGCAATGACAGTGGTGCCCCCCCTGAAACTGCTCACATGGAATGTTAGGGGCCTGGGAGACAAAATTAAAAGAGGTCTAGTCCTGCAAACCGTTAAACGACACAGGCCTGATTTAGTAATGCTACAAGAAACGCACCTGGCGGGGACTACATGCAAAGCACTCAACAGGCGTGGATACGCCATGGCAGTACACGCAGAATTCACTACGGGGTCCAGGGGCACTGGGATACTTCTCAAAAAGAACTCGTCCTTTCTGATTGAGAGCCGCAGGACGGATGACCAGGGTCGCTTTGCGGCGCTACATGGCCAATGGGAGGGGAGGCCCCTTAATGTGGTGTCCGTGTATATCCCCCCGGCACTCCACTCTACAGCACTACCGGCGCTCGGTCAGTTTCTCCTAGACCTGCCAGAGGGTGATATGATCATTGGGGGGGACCTTAATGCAATAGCAGACCCCTTGCTAGACACCTTTCCCGTACGTGACCGCCCAAGAGGAGCTGCCAAGCTTCCTGGTTTTATGAACGCATTGGGCCTCACAGATGTCTGGCGTCAGTTGAACCCCACAGCAAATCAGTACACGCACTACTCCTCTACACACAATAGCCTCTCACGTATTGATTACTTCTTATTTCTGGGGGTAGGACTGGGATCAGTAGACAAGCTAGAAATTCTACCCAGAGGCATATCTGATCACTCCCCAGTGTCCCTCCATCTTACTACGAAAGGGAGGAAGCGCGCCAGACTATATCCATTATACCCCAACTATTTAACAATCCCTGGAATCAGGAAGAAACTCAAACTGGCCACAACGCACTATTTTACCGAGAATGTAGGTTCAGTTTAATCGCCTTCGACGCTCTGGGAAGCATACAAGGCTGTCCTGCGCGGTGCAGGCATATCAGCAATAACCGGGCATAAACGGGACTCCAGAATTGAACTCGCACGATTGGAATTGGCACTCCACACCGCAAACACTGCCCACATGTTGGACCCAACCCCTGAAACGACACATACGCTGCACCTCCGACAGCAGCAACACCAGGCTCACCTCACTACGACTACTAAGATACATCTGGCAAGCACCGCACATAAAATATACGACATGGGTGACAAGGCAGGGAGGATGCTGGCTTGGTTGGACAAACGAGGCGGTAGTAACAGGGGGATACAGAGACTATACACATATGACGGCCAGCTACAGACACACCCTGAACAAATAACACGCACTTTAGCACACCACTATCAGGAGATATACACCCCGGTGCGGTCCATCACGGAGCAGGAGGCGATGGCCTCCCTCGACCACATTGCTATCCCCATACTTTCGCAGGAGGCACAGCAGGAACTAGACACTGAGTTGACAGAAGACGAAATCCAATTGGCAATACAGGCGTTGAGATCCGGTAAGGCGTTGGGGCCAACGGGCTACCCTAGAATGGTATAAAGCGACGGCCTCCGTGTTGAGCAAACCCTTGCTGAATATGTATGTTGAGAGTGTGGAAAGGGCGGAACTCCCGCTTGACCAGCGCACAGCCACGATAGTGGCCATTCCTAAACCAGCTAAACCACCGACTGTGTGCACCTCGTACCGGCCCATTTCCTTGCTCAATGTTGAAGCGAAAATCCTGGCGAAGCTCCTGGCCAGTCGCCTGACCCAGCATCTCCACACACTGATACACCCCGATCAGTCGGGTTTCATGCCACACAGAAGCACGGCGTTGAATCTACGGAGGGTACATGGGGTGCTGGCACGGGCACATCTCCTTTCCGACCCGGCTGTAATTCTATCACTGGACGCCAAAATGGCTTCTGACCTGGTGGAATGGGAATACCTATTTGCGGTCCTTGCACTTATGGGCTTCGGCCCGAAATATATTGCGTGGGTGCGGCTACTGTACACGTCACGGTGGCACAAGTGGTGGCGAATGGTCACATCTCACCAACGTTCCCGTTAGGACGAGGGACTAGACAAGGATGCCCGCTATCGCCCCTACTCTTTGCGCTGGTGATAGAGCCATTGGCCATTTTGCTCAGAGCAACGCCATTGTTCCGGGGCATCACTTGGGAGGCAGGATGGGAGGATAAAGTCTCCCTATATGCTGATGATATGCTAATTTATATGACTAATCCTAACGAGGGAATACCTGCCCTATTGACTCTATGTGACGAGCACGGACGGGCGTCGGGGTACACCCTGAATTGGTCCAAATCGATAATATACGTGCTGAAGGGACCGGAACCACTGTTGCGGGAAGACTGTCCCCTGACATTGGCAACTACCTCCTTTAAATACCTCGGTATTTACATTACTGATAATGCTGCGGACTTCTATGCCCACAACTTGATGCCACCTCTGGCACGCCTGCGTGCAGATGTGAAGTATTGGGCTACTCTGCCATTGAGTCTCCTTGGACTAGCGGCATTATATAAAATGATGGCTCTCCCCAGATTTCTCTGTGTACTAGAAAACACCCCCTATGTAGTGGCACCGCGTTACTTCAAACAAGTAGCTGCGCTGGTATCCAGTCTGCTGTGGAGCAACGGCCCTGCCCGTATAGCGCATGATAAATTAATGAAAAGCTGGCATGAAGGGGGAATCGCGTTGCCAAATCTTCAGCTCTACTATTGGGCATCCCAACTTAAGGTAATTAATCACTGGATCCACGTATCGAGGGGAGACCCAGCGTACAAGGCGGATTGGTCACAACTGGGGATGGATGGTATGCTTTCGGCGCTATATAATCACTCTCAGGTTAAGACCCTACTCGGACCAACGTTTCACACGGCGGTATTATGGCACGCAGCACAATCTCGAATGGGCTGGAAGGGGAAGATCACTGGGATGACGCCGTTGTGGGACACAAGGTCGCTGGGAAACTTACGATCCTGCAAGGGATTCACGCAATGGGATCACATAGGAATCTTCACGGTGGGGGACCTTTGGGACAAGGGCACGGTAGTTGCTTTTTCACAGCTCCAGCAACAATATGGTCTGGGCCCCACTGAAACATTCAGATATGTGCAAATTCGGCACGCACTACTGCAAGCCATTCCGCCTGATACCACGCTCCCAGACTCATCACCACTTGAGGATAGGCTACTGACTGACTTTATGGAACAGAAGGCAACCTCTCTCACATATAAAAAGTTGGTTAATAACCTGAGAGATCCCACACAGAAACTCAGAGAGAGATGGGTTGGGGAATTGGGCGAACTCGATGACTTTTATTAATTATTTGCTGGGGCACACTGTCCCCCGCTGCCCTGGGGATAGCCCCCTGGGGCTTTAAAGTGAATTTAAAGTAACCTGTGTGGGGGGGCTCACAGCCCCCCACACACCCCGGGGACCGCCCGAGGCACTAAGCATGTAAATTTGGGGGCCTGTTACAGACCCCGAGCCCTGGGGACCACACCTCCCCGGGGTTTTGCACTTGTAGGGAGGGTGGCCACTTGGCCCCCTCCTGATGCCCTCGATGGCCCTGGTGTCCGCCATCCCCCAGGGTCGGCTCTGGGACACTACTGTTTGCTATGACAAGGCGAGAGCCGTGAAGCTCCCACCCTGTCATAGCAAAATGTGGTTTGGATTTTGTAAGCGAGAGCAGGTTTCCTGCTCTCGCTTACGAAATCTAAACCACATTGCTTTTCCGCAAGGGGAGCTACATGTTAGCAGCTACCCTTGTGAAAAAGCAATGCCGGCTCCTGCAGGAGGCGTGGAGCCGGCGGGACCGTGGGGGCATTTGGACTCCCCCGAAATTGGCCTCAGGGGTGGAGCCGCGTGGATTAAGTCCCCTTGAATCCTGAGGGTACCTCTTGTAAGCACCAGGAGGCTGTCTTGCAGAGAGGTGGTCCAAGGCCATGCCCTCTTTTTACACCACTCTGCAACGAAGCTCTATGCCACTTACTGGAGTTACATGGTGGGCTAGTTGGCCCCCAGGGATCCTCAGGTCAATGAGAATTAATTGCCCAAATTAAAACCCGTCAGGGGGCACGTTTGCACAGTGGTGAAGGGAGGGCGTGGGCCTGATGTGACATGTGTGTACTTATGTAATCACTCCACCAAAACCCAAGCACTTATAAATTCACCATGCACTCTCCTTGTAGTACTCTAATCTTCCAGTCAATACCTATGTACTCATGGAGTGACCCAGGCACTAACACATGCACTGCTACAATCCCCTGTTCACTACCCATGCATAGCTCTAACCACCTACACAGTACTGATTCACTCCTCCAGTTACCCAGGTTGTACCCATGCACTCCTCCAATCACCCATCCAGCATCATGTACTTATCCAATCACTCCACCAAATCCCAAGCATTTATAAAATCACCATGCACTGTCCTTGCAGTACTCTAATCATCCAGTCACTACCCATGTACTCATGCAATGACCTAGGCACTAATTCATGGCAAATACAGAGGGGGTCATGCTCATTACAGGGGTACCCCAATGCATAGTGTTCCCTAGTGTATGTAGGTGTTTCACTGTATTCTAAGTGTCTTTTAGGATAGCACTGGCTCCGGTCCTGGTTAGTCAGAGTCAGTTACCACCTGTACCCATCACTAAAAAGTTGGGGACACAGGAGGACTTTCTGCTCCTCTGTTGGTTCTTTCTGCACATCTCTTGCTTCTTCCTGCACTTTTCTTCGTCTTTCTGAATTTCTTTTGCCTCTTTCTGCATTTGTCTTGCTTCTTGCTGCGCTTTTCTTCCTCTTTCTTCACATGTCCTAACTTTGTCGGCATAGTTAGAAATAGGCATTTAAAAAAAACAATTATTAACATTTTAAAAAACATTTAACTTCACAGAAAAAAACATATCCATATATAACCTATAACATCCCTGAAACCTATGTTTTTTTCAGTGAATTTCTAAGGTTTTTTAAATGCTAATTTCTAACTATAACGTGCCTGAAACCTATGGTTTTTTCAGTGAATATTGGTTGGAGTTTGCTCAATGATTCCCGAGCACCAACAAGTGAGCCGACGCCTTTAGGGGAGGAGCCCAGTGATGTCAGTATAACTTTAGGTGGAGCAGAACTAATTGACTATCATTAAGACTCTGGTGGGTGCAGGGCGCTGAGGAAGGCAATTGGAGCCGAAATGCATTCGCCGCCACCTACCTGTGCAACCATTGAATAAAGTGCCTCCAAAGATTCCCCCTCTGGCCTCCGCGCTTTTCTTTCAAGGGAAGCGGTTGTGGAATACTTTTTGCGTGATACCAGTAACGCAATTCGGATGGCCCTGTGACACAAGCAGGCCCGGACTGAACTAGTAATACATTGCCCTGCATTGTTTCACTTACTTGAGGTATCAAGAGTTCCGGAGCCCGCCGCTAGGATTGTGGGATATATGTGGTGTGAGGTATTTTACCTCCGTCGTGGTGCTGTGCATTGTATGGCTACCCCTGCATTATTTGCCTCTCAAACCGCGCGGCTGTCACAGTCCGAGGGGACTCGAGGAGGTGCTTTGGACCAGGGCGGCGAGGGAAGGAGTTGTGTCATCTATGCCTGGTAAATCGCTGGAGCCGGTAACATCTTGGTTTGCCCCCCATACCACCGACCCAGATGCGTGAACATGAGGCATCCTGGGGGTTGGAGTTTGCTCAATGATTCCCGAGCACCAACAGGTGAGCCGATGCCTTTAGGGGAGGAGCCCAGTGATGTCAGTATAACTTTAGGCGGAGCAGAACTAATTGACTATCATTAAGACTCTGGTGGGTGCAGGGCGCTGAGGAAGGCAATTGGAGCCAAAACGCATTCGCCGCCACCTACCTGTGCAACCTTTGAATAAAGTGCCTCCAAAGATTCCCCCTCTGGCCTCCGCGCTTTTCTTTCAAGGGAAGCGGTTGTGGAATATATATATATATATATGTCATTTGAGATGTCATCAGTGATGTCACTGACCATGTCATGAATGATCTAATATGTGACATCATCAGCAGTGGATTGCGGGTGCGCGAAATATAGTTAGTACAACTAACTATATAGGAGCAATTTCATTGGTTTTGTATGAGTAAAATGTCCAGCTAACTATAACACCACTAAAACTTATAGTTTTTTGAGTGAATTTCAAAGGTTTTTTAAAAACAAATTCCTAACTACATAACTCCTGAAACCTATGTTTTTTTCAGTTAATTTCAAAGGTTTTTTTAAATGCTAATTCCTAACTATATAAGGCCTGAAACCTATGTTTTTTTCAGTGAATTTCAAAGGTTTTTTAAATGCTGATTCCTAACTATATAAGGCCTGAAACCTATGGTTTTTTCAGTGAATTTCAAAGGTTTTTTAAATGCTAATTCCTAACTATAACTGGTGTGTAACCTATGGTTTTTTCAGTGAATATATATATATATAAAATTTCTATGGCAAAATGAAACCCCTCATTTTGTTCCTTTTCAACTTAAATGTATTAAGTGTTACCACTTTATTCCAATCAAGATGACTTCAGGTGTGCCATACTTTTGTCATAAGTAAGACTGTTAGCGTTCTAGTTGTTCTTTAGAACACTCTGGGACATTCTGTCATTGGGCTATAGTTAGGCTACATCTGGCTGATATTTGGGCTACATTTGGGCTCTTTTGTCTCTGGTGGCCATCTTGGGAGACTGCATATCAGAATTTTTTTAATGAAATATAAGAGGATTTGAGAAGTCACTCAAAATGTGCCCTAATTTTTCTTTCTTCAGCACTAATCATAATTTCTATGTCAAAATGAACCCCCTCATTTTGTTCCTTTGCAAATTAAATGTTTTAAGTGTTAACACTTTATTCCAATCAAGATGACTTCAGGTGTGCCATACTTTTGTCATAAGTAAGACTGTTAGCGCTCTAGTTGTTCTTTAGAACACTCTGGGACATTCTGTCATTGGGCTATAGTTGGGCTACATCTGGCTGATATTTGGGCTACATTTGGTTTTTTTTGTCTCTGGTGGCCATCTTTGGGATACATTGGGTTACATTGGGCTACATTGGGCTACATTTGGGCTCTAACATATATATATAGCCCAATGTAGCCCAATATATATTTTTTCAAAGTTAATTTTCATAAAAACCACTGGAGCACATATCTTGAGACATGTGCTGGTGGGGATACAGATATCTGCCGACCCCTGTGCTACATACTACGTAACCCTGTGGTTGACGATGGGCCCCCAATTGACTATCTTCTTGGCAGCAGCATGAGGGACCTTGATTTGGCAGCAATTAAGGGAGGTACAATGGACTGCGTGCTTTTGGGGTGCCCATGTCGGGTACAATAAGGAATACACCCCCGGAGCACTTTAACGTAAAGTTCCTGTAAAACAACAGAGGGAACATGCTATTGGTTGTGGATAGACCAATCCCTTTCCTCCTCTCACTTGCTGCGCCCAATGGGAACTGATCTAAGAGTTTTAAAGAACTATCATGCATATGCTGTTTTCTTTTGTCATTAGAGCGAGCAGAAGAAGGCAGAACGCCGAAACGCGTCCTCGCTGATTAAAGAATGGAATTGGTCCTGTGAGTGCAGCGTGTTTCCTTGAACACATGAGCTTTGATTTTATAATGGACCCACCTCCATTTGGCTGCACCCGTCGCAAGTGTGCAGTGAGCGCCAAGGTGGACTTTGGAGTGGAGTATTATTGGGCGCCTTGCACGCCACGGAGGCCATCGTGGTGTTGACGTCGACAAAGTCGCCAACCATATAGGCTGGTACGGATACAGATATCTGCCGACCCCTGCGCTACATACTACGTAACCCTGTGGTTGACGATGGGCCCCCAATTGACTATCTTCTTGGCAGCAGCATGAAGGAACTTGATTTGGCAGCAATTAAGGGAGGTACATTGGACTGCGTGCTTTTGGGGTGCCCATGTCGGGGTACAATAAGGAATACACCCCCGGAGCACTTTAACGTAAAGTTCCTGTAAAACAACGGAGGGAACATGCTATTGGTTTTGGATAGACCAATCCCTTTCCTCCTCTCACCTGCTGCGCCCAATGGGAACCTATCTAAGAGTTTTAAAGAACTATCATGCATATGCTGTTTTCTTTTGTCATTAGAGCGAGCAGAAGCAGGCAGAACGCCGAAGCGCGTCCTCGCTGATTAAAGAATGGAATTGGTCCTGTGAGTGCAGCGTGTTTCCTTGAACACTTGAGCTTTGATATATATATATATATATATATATATATATATATATATATATATATATATATATATATATATATATATATATATATATATTACCTACTGGCGGTCGCCAGTAGGTATATATAGTTAGGATTTATTCTCTATGGGTTTTTTGAAAATTCTATGTCTAATAACTTTGCCGTTTGTGGACGGAATTGGCTGAAATTTTCAGGAAAATGGCACATTTTGTTTCTGAGCAGCCTTTGAAAATTTGGGGGGGGTTCGTCAAGGGGGGGCCGAGAAAAAAGGGGGGTCCCAAAACGCGTTTTTCCCATGTTAATTTCCATAGGGCGGTTGGCCTCACTTTTAGCCCGAACGGCTGAATGGATTTGCACGAAACTTGGCAAAATTGTAGGGACTGGTAGCCCGATGTGCCTTTTGTAGGTCTCAATATATGTGCTCCAGTGGATTTTGAGAAATTAACGTTTAAAAAAAGATATATATCTGTAAGCACGGACCAGGCAGCGGTCTGGTTCGCGGACTTTTCGCGCAACGGAGCTTTGTGAAGCGAAGCTGATTGGCTCTCCGGCGTCTGTCAACATTCCAAACAGTCCGTAGCGGCCGCCATCTTGTCTCTCGGTAGGATCGAGAGACAAGAGGAGGTCAAAACAAAGGGGGAAATAACTATAAGGGGGCATAGTAGATCCTCGCTGACCCCCTAGGTTTGATGTGGAGGTTTTAAAAGGGCCCCGCGGGGCAAAAAAAAATAATAATAATAATAATCGAACGGCTGAATGGATTTGCACGAAACTTGGCAAAATTGTAGGGACTGGTAGCCCGATGTGCCTTTGCTAGGTCTCAATATATGTGCTTCAGTGGATTTTGAGAAATTAACGTTCAAAAAAAGATATATATCTGTAACAGCGCACCGCTTCGCGTACTTTTCGCGTTACGGAGCTTTGCGAAGCGAAGCTGATTGGCTCTCCGGTGTCTGTAAACATTCCAAACAGTACGTAGCGGCCGCCATCTTGTCTCTCGGTAGGATCGAGAGACAAGAGGAGGCCAAAGCGAAGGGGCAAATGACCATAAGGGGGCATAGTAGATCCTCGCTGACCCCCTAGGTTTGATGTGGAGGTTTTAAAAGGGCCCCGCGGGGCAAAAAAAAATAATAATAATAATAATCGAACGGCTGAATGGATTTGCACGAAACTTGGTAAAATATTAGGGACTGGTAGCCCGATGTGCCTTTGCTATGTCTCAATATATGTGCTTCAGTGCATTTTGAGAAATTAACGTTCAAAAACAAGATATATATCTGTAACAGCGCTCCGCTTCGCGGAGATAAAATTATATCTGTATTACCTAGGTGTTGCTAACACCAGTTAGCGACGGCTAGTAGGAGATAGCGACCATCTTGGGTCCCACTTTGCATGTGAGTGATATTTATCACTAATGACATGCAAAGTGGGCATGCCAAGATGTTAGCGACTGGAAACAGTCGCTAACATCGCTATCTCCTATTATCAACTTTTGGAAATATTCGAGATAAGCGCGAATATCTCCAAAAAGTAACAGCTGCCCTGAGCAGTTCTTAGCCATGTTGTCCAATGGGAGGTGGATAACATGGCTAAGAGCATTAGCTCGGTAATGCATGAATATCGCGGAGTTTTCAGCGATATTAATGCATTGCGCTCGTTTTTTATCGTATTTGCGATAAACCTTGATAATAGCAAGGTTTATCTGCGATAATTTCTGACGGTAAAAAAATCTTTGCAATGCATCGTTAGGGATAAATATCGCTTAACTTTGGTAATATGCCCCAACGTCTGTTAACGTTCGATTCGAAGGAAATCAGGAATTGTTGAAAAACATTGTGTGCGCCATCTTGTCTTTTTTCAAATGCCACACTTTTGTCGTGCACGGCAGCCATTTTAGATGCCTTGACCAGACCCACTCTGTGCACGCTGTCGATCCTTAGCATGGCTCCCCACCCTCGCAAGCATCTCACCCAGGCAGTGGTCACCCCCGCTCTCTGTCTTATGCATGGGTAATAAACCTCCCCCCATCTGCGCTGCTCTTCCCTGAGAATCACACCCTGTGCCCGCCCGACACCTCCCTTTCGCCCTATTCACTACCGCACCCTCTGACACTCCTTTTCCTCTGTGTCCGATTGTCCAGGCCGGTCCTAGGCTATCAGCTAGCCCTGCAGATGTAGTTTATGGCCACAGCTGTAAAGAATCACCCCTCTTCAAAGGAGTTATAGTAGATCAAGGCCCACACTCGATGAGATCCGTCACAGCAGAAGCGTTGCTATTATCTGAAAACCATCCTGTATTGTGATTGGGGAGGGGACCGAGCGTGAAGCGGAAGATTCCAGGGATGACTCTTTGTACATCAAAGTTTTTACAATTATGTGTCACATTAAAAATATATAGCACTCCGACAAAGTAGTAAGATTATAAAACTTTAATAATTTATAAATATATACAAGAAAACAAAAATAGTAATAACATATAAACATTTTTAGAGAAAAACAACGAAGTAGCGGTCGGCTGTGCGAATAGTCCCAACGCAGCACAACGTCCAGATTTCCGGCGTGGGGCGTCGCGGGGGGTGGGTCATCAGTAGCAAACTGTTGTGCGAATAGTTCCAAGGCAGCAGAACGCGCCGAAATCTAGATGACACGAAAGTGATGTCTAGTAAGTTGCCACCCAGCAAATAACGGCGTGGGGCGTCGCGGGGGGTGGGTCATCAGTAGCAAACTGTTGTGCGAATAGTTCCAAGGCAGCAGAACGATGGCACCAAGGTGATGTCCAGTAAGTTGCCGCACTGGTTTTGGTATCCTACAATGCTGCTCCGAATAACGGCGTGGAGCGCCCCGGGGGAGGCGGCGTGAACGGGCCTCTCCAGGTGGAGTCTCATCTGTTTTAGTGGGGCGCCCCTTTACCGTTTCAGTTGCCATTCCGTCCGCTTTTGGTCCACTGTGTCAAAATCCGCCATTCAGCTGAGTTGCGCCCACTCTTGCGGTGCAGCGATAGGCGGCTGCCACAGGACTCTCAAAATGGCGGCAGGCTCTTTCCTTTTTGGGCGTGGTCCACTGAAATGGCCCTGGGACACCTTGGAAATCGGACGCTTGTCTGCTAGGTCTTGGACCCCATTCTCGAAAGCGTCCCCTCCGCCTTGAGAATTCATCAAAAGTTTTGGGGGCCCCGACTCCTGCAGGCTTCTGGTGGGGAGCGGCTGCCATGATTGCTCGCGGAATGACCACGACGGAGCTACGAGATGGTGGTGCTCTCATGGTGACGCCAGTTTAGTCTGAAACATCCAGAAACAAGGTGGGGCTTTCATCGTTTGGGGGGAAAAAAAAGTTTTCATCCAATGAAAAGTGTTGTTTTTAGGTCATATGATCAAGCCTTCCATCATTAGGAAACCAAAAGTAAAATGAACCAATTAAAAGTTTTATAAACAAGTCACATGACCTGTTATGCGGCATAGGGTATAAAATGCGGAGAAAATACGTTGGCACGTGAGGCGGCGTCAGTAGCGGACCGATGTGCGAATAGGCCGAAGGCAATACAACGCGCCAAGATCCGGATGGCACCGAGGTGGTGTCATAGTTGAGAGTTCTGAGCAGCGGTTGTAACACTGTCTGAAGCTTATTTGCAGCTGCTGCAGCTTCACTACGCGCCAAGATCCGGATGGCACCGAGGTGGTGTGTAGCAAGTTGCCGCACTGGTGTGGCCATCCTACAATGCTGAAAGTCGGCGTGGGGCGCCCCGTTGGCCTGTGAGTTTGCGTCAGTAGCGGACCGATGTGCGAATAGGCCGAAGGCAGCACAACGCGCCAAGATCCGGATGGCACCGAGGTGGTGTCTAGTAAGTTGTCGCACTTCTGTGGCCATCCTACAATGTTGAAAGTCGGCGTGGGGCGCCCCGTTGGCCTGTGAGATGGTGTCAGTAGCGGACTGATGTGTGAATGGGGCCAAAGGCAGCGCAACAATATTTTCTACTATATTTCCGGAGTAGAAGACACCACAAGGCGCTGAGATGCCAAGATCCGGATGGCACCGAGGTGGTGTGTAGCAAGTTGCCGCACTGGTGTGGCCATCCTACAGTGCTGATAGTCGGCGTGGGGCGCCCCGTTGGCCTGTGAGATGGCGTCAGTAGCGGACCGATGTGCGAATAGGCCGAAGGCAGCACAACAATATTTTCTGACTGACACCACAAGGCGCTGAGATGCCAAGATCCGGATGGCACCGAGGTGATGTCTAAGTTGCGGACTGATGTGCGAATGGGGCCAAAGGCAGCGTAACAATATTTTTTGTATGGAAGATACCACTAGGCGTTGAGATGCCAAGATTCGGATGGCACTGAGGTGATGTCTAGCAAGTTGGTGTGGTCATCCTACAATGCTGAAACTCGGCGTGGGTCGCCCCATTAGCCTGTGAGATGGCGTCAGTAGCGGACCGATGTGCGAATAGGCCGAAGGCAGCACAACGCGCCAAGATCCGGATGTCACCGTGGTGGTTTCATAGTTGAGAGGCACTTCATCTGCAGTGGGGCGCCGAGATCCGGATGGCACCGAGGTGATGTCTAGCAAGTTGCTGTACTGGTGTGGTTATTCTACAATGCTGAAAGTCGGCGTGGGGCGCCCCATTAGCCTGTGAGATGGCGTCAGTAGCGGACTGATGTGCGAATGGGGCCAAAGGCAGCGCAACAATATTTTCTGACGAGAAGACACCAAAAGGTGCTGACATTCCAAGATCCGGATGGCACCGAGGTGGTGTCTAAGTTGCGGACTGATGTGCGAATGGGGCCAAAGGCAGCGTAACAATATTTTTTGTATGGAAGATACCACTAGGCGTTGAGATGCCAAGATTCGGATGGCACTGAGGTGATGTCTAGCAAGTTGCTGTACTGGTGTGGTCATCCTACAATGCTGAAACTCGGCGTGGGTCGCCCCATTAGCCTGTGAGATGGCGTCAGTAGCGGACCGATGTGCGAATAGGCCGAAGGCAGCACAACGCGCCAAGATCCGGATGTCACCGTGGTGGTTTCATAGTTGAGAGGCACTTCATCTGCAGTGGGGCGCCGAGATCCGGATGGCACCGAGGTGATGTCTAGCAAGTTGCTGTACTGGTGTGGTCATCCTACAATGCTGAAACTCGGCGTGGGTCGCCCCATTAGCCTGTGAGATGGCGTCAGTAGCGGACCGATGTGCGAATAGGCCGAAGGCAGCACAACGCGCCAAGATCCGGATGTCACCGTGGTGGTTTCATAGTTGAGAGGCACTTCATCTGCAGTGGGGCGCCGAGATCCGGATGGCACCGAGGTGATGTCTAGCAAGTTGCTGTACTTGTGTGGTCATACTACAATGCTGAAACTCGGCGTGGGTCGCCCCATTAGCCTGTGAGATGGCTGTTCTTTGGATTTGGGCCTGGTCCACCAAAATGGCCCTGGGACACCTTAGAACTCGGACGCTCGATTTTTTTTTCCTTTCCTGTACATGCAAAAAAAGGTAAATGCCCGGTACGTTACACGCTTCATCTGCCACGATGAACTCTCCAGAGGAACCGAAAAAAAATATAGTTGTGGTAACTATACCATGCATCGTCATATGGAGAGGTGGCACCAATTAATTATAGTGCTGCATAAAAGAGAGATTTGGAGGAGAACCCCTGACCTGCTAGTACATTCATCAAAGAAGTGGCACTGAGAGCTTCAGAGGCAAGGGAAACGGTCCCAAATATTTAGAAGAACTTTGGAAAGATTAAAATGACATGTTTAGATTGTGGCAAATTAATTTCATGTGGACAGATGAGTGTTACTCTAATAAATACAGCATATGAAGATCATCATAGTCGATGGTTGGTAGAGACATTTTGACTATATCCTGGACCTGCCCGTCCTCGCCCAAAATGGCGCCAGAATAAATGGGACTCGTAACTCCTTGTTGTGTACTGGTTGCAGAACCTTGAAATCACGAGATACGTATGCAGTTTTGAAGCACATGGCGGGCGGGGACGAGAATTGATTGAATATTTCGACATCCCTATTGATATTAAGTTCTGATGTGTTATTGATTACTGTACTGTTGAAAGTTCGAATTAACGTCACCCATGGTACTTGCCCGCAAATGTATATCTAGATAATTTTATTGTAACTGGCCCTGTCGTATTTTAATTATAAAATGTACGTCCACCGATTCCGTAACTGTTAGACACCTTAGTTCTTGCAACCTAATGGCCCGCCCGTTACGTTCCTCTACAGTGTAAATGTCTATTCATCATATACGATTACAGTTTGCTCTGTGGCAGGCCCACGTGGTTATAGGCTCGTATTTGTATAATGAAATTTTCTCAATAAAGGTTTTTAAAAGAAAACATGGTAGTAGTATATACATTGGTAAAGTTTTTAATAATAGTGACTGTTTTAGAATCATTAAAAGGCAAGTGAAATAAAGCAGACCAATTACATGAAGGGTAAAAGGTATAATACGAAGGAACGCAGTAAAGATAAATGGTCAAGGGCTGTTGTGTTTTCTATTCCTGCAACATAAAGTGATCGATAAGAATCTCATATTCAGGCGTATCGGCGACTAAGACAGCAGGTCGACCCTCTTTTGCTCAACGGCTCCGTCATGGGACGAAGAAACGCTCTTTTTCTCGAAAAAAGAATATATTTTACTTGCAGGACAGTTGTAAAATTTCCGGGAAAGTACATTAGCCTGGAACATTATAACATATATTTAAGAAAAAATAATGTTCGGAAGTAATGAAAAGCGTAATTTTTAGGTCATATGACCAAGCCTTTCATCATTACAATAAGAAAAGTAAAATGAACCAATGAAAAGTTTTATTAACAAGTCACATGACTTGTTATGCTTACGTTACGCGCTGCGCGCCCCGGATGACTTCCGGATGCGCTAACGCGGCGCGTCATATGACGCATTACGCGACAACGCGGGTACAGAATATAGTCAAAATGTCTCCACCAACCAGCGGTCGGAACACAACCCCTTTCAGCAGGCTAAATAGTTCTGTTAAATGACAACAGAAGGGACAGGCAACAAGAACCATCAGTCAAAGAGGGGAGAGCTAGTTCTTCTCTACCGGGTTACATTGGGGCGCTACCGGAACTGATCGAATTGGTAGTCTACAGTGTTTCTGGATGTTTCAGACTAAAGCTGGGGTTAGCATGAGAGCAGCACCATTTCGTAGCTCCGTCGTGGTCATTCCGCAACCAATCATGGCAGCCGTTCTTTATCGTTATTTTGGGCGGGGTGGGTGGCGGAGCCGAGTTGTTTTGCAGCCATCATTGTGTGGAGTTCAGTTCATCTCACTAGTTTTGTATTTGTCATGAGGGGTTGTTCCTAATGTTTCTATTTTAGCGAGGTCAAAAAGAGATCCCATTAGTGGCCTACTGATTTTGCTCGATTCCTTTTCTTTTTTTTTTACACGATTTTTCGTTATCTGCAAAGACTGAACAGAGTATTGCGACTCTGTGTTTGTTTGTAAATAGAGAATGAACCAAAGAGAACTAATTCTAAAACAGTAAATACTTGGATAACAATCAATCAAATGGAGAGAGAAGCAGGCACGACGGATTACAATGGGGGCAAAGACCTGCGTTAACTACCTTTCACTATCTGCAAAGAGAGAGTACTCCTAATAGAAATGAGGGGGGGGGCACCATTCAAAGCAGATCAGTGTGCATAAACACGAAAATGTTTTCACTTACCACGTACTTGACATTCGACAGCTTATGATATTTGCTATTAAAAAACCATTGAAATTCACTGAAAAAACCATAGGTTATAGACCATATATAGTTAGGAATTAGCATTTAAAAAACCTTATTTTACTCACACAAAACCATTGAAATTCCATATATAGTTAGTTGCACTAACTATATATCGCGCACCTGCAATCCACTGCTGATCATGTCACATATTACATCATTCATGACATGGTCAGTGACATCACTGATGACATCACTGATGACATCTCAAATGACATCACTGATGACATCACTGATGACAACATCCAGTGACTGTATGTTTCTGTAAAGTTAAAATATATCTTACATATTGAAGAATGAGTGGATGTATAAGTGTCTGGATGAAGGATTTAGTAGGTGCGTGACTGACTGTATGAGTGAGTGATTAAATGTGTCTCACTGAATGCATGGGTTAGTGACTAAACTGTCTTAATTTGTGCATCATTATGTCTGTTGTTCTGTAAACTGCTGCATGTGTTGATCATTAGCTATACGAGAGGCTATATGTGTTATTAATTGCTTGCCCAAGTATTTCTATGGGAGATTGAGTTTGTGTGGGGGTGGCTGGAAGGTGTGTGACTCTATGCATAGATGTGTGAACAGTTTATTCACTAGGTGTATGAGTTCAAGAGTGCATGTGGAAACAGCTACATGGGCAGTTGACTGTGTGCATGAGTGTATTGATGAGTGAATGGATATCTCAATGCTACATGTCATAGTAAGTACATATGTAAAACACAGTACATGTGAGAGTTGGCATATATAAATAACTGTGCATGAGAGCCACCGAATGAGTGAGTGGTTGTATCGATCATTGTGAACTTGTATCAGGGATTGTATAAGAGAGTAAATATGTGTTAGTATATGTTTCAATAAGTAAGGTGTGTTTAACTGTATAGTTGAAGAAATGGAGATGAGATTGTTTCTTTGCATGACTGACTGGGTGTGTGAGTAACTCCATGGATGAGTGGAAGTGTGTGAGTGTCTGTATACACTGAGTGTATCTAAGGTTATATTAGAGTCTGAAGAGGTTTATCGTATTAGCACAAGAATGATGTCAAATGAGATGTCATCAGTGATGTCATCAGTGATGTCATTTGAGATGTCATCAGTGATGTCATCAGTGATGTCACTGACCATGTCATGAATGATGTAATATGTGACATGATCAGCAGTGGATTGCAGGTGCGCGATATATAGTTAGTGCAACTAACTATATATGGAATTTCAATGGTTTTGTGTGAGTAAAATAAGGTGTTTTAAATGCTAATTCCTAACTATATATGGTCTATAACCTATGGTTTTTTCAGTGAATTTTCAAGGTTTTGTAAATGCTAATTCCTAACTATATATGGTCTATAACCTATGGTTTTTTCAGTGAATATATATATATATATATATATATATATATATATATATATATATATATATATTCACTGAAAAAACCATAGGTTATAGACCATATATAGTTAGGAATTATCATTTACAAAACCTTGAAAATTCACTGAAAAAACCATAGGTTATAGACCATATATAGTTAGGAATTAGCATTTACAAAACCTTGAAAATTCACTGCAAAAACCATAGGTTAGAGACCATATATAGTTAGCTGGACATTTTATTGACATAAAACCAATGAAATTCCATATATAGTTAGTTGCACTAACTATATATCGCGCACCCGCAATCCACTGCTGATGATGTCACATATTACATCATTCATGACATGGTCAGTGACATCACTGATGACATCACTGATGACATCTCAAATGACATCACTGATGACATCACTGATAACAACATCCAGTGATTTTTTGTTTCTATAAAGTTTAAATATGTCTTACATATTGAAGAATGAGTGGATGTGTAAGTGTCTGGACGAAGGATTTAGTAGGTGCATGACTGACTGTATGAGTGAGTGATTAAATGTGTCTCACTGAGTGCATGGGTTAGTGACTAAACTGTCTTAATTTGTGCATCATTATGTCTGTTGTTCTGTAAACTGCTGCATGTGTTGATCAGTAGCTATATGAGTAACTATATGGGTTATTGATTGATTGCCCAAGTATTTGTATGGGAGACTGAGTGTGTGTGTGGCTAGCTGGGAGGTGTGTGACTCTGTGCAGATCAATCTGTACTTGTATCAATGATTGTATAAGAAGGTAAGTATGTGTTAGTATATGTTTGAAAATGTAAGGTGCTCTATGTTTAACTGTATAGACAAGAAAATGGAAGTGTCATTGATTCTTTACAGGACTGACTAGGTGTGTGAGTAACTCCATGGATGAGTGGCAGACTGTGAGTGTCTGTATAGGTGTATGAGTGCATATGATAGTGTTGTAAAGATGAGTGATTGTATGTATGAATGATTGTATGGGTGAATGAGTGAAGGTGTGTGTAGACGTAGCAATCAGTGAGTGCGTATGTAGTAACTAGTATTGGTGTGTCAATGGTTTCAAAAATTATACTCTCTTTTTAACACTGGGTGAAACAGAGGTTATATTAAAATGTGAGGAGATGCATTGTATTGTCACATGAATGATATCATCAGTGATGTGGTCATTGATGTCAAATGAGATGTCATCAGTGATGTCATCAGTGATGTCATTTGAGATGTCATCAGTGATGTCATCAGTGATGTCACTGACCATGTCATGAATGATGTAATATGTGACATCATCAGCAGTGGATTGCGGGTGCGCGATATATAGTTAGTGCAACTAACTATATATGGAATTTCATTGGTTTTATGTCAATAAAATGTCCAGCTAACTATATATGGTCTCTAACCTATGGTTTTTGCAGTGAATTTTCAAGGTTTTGTAAATGCTAATTCCTAACTATATATGGTCTATAACCTATGGTTTTTTCAGTGGATTTTCAAGGTTTTGTAAATGCTAATTCCTAACTATATATGGTCTATAACCTATGGTTTTTTCAGTGAATTTCAATGGTTTTTTAATAGCAAATATCATAAGCTGTCGAATGTCAAGTACGTGGTAAGTAAAAACATTTTCGTGTTTATGCACACTGATCTGCTTTGAATGCTGCCCCCCACCCCTCATTTCTATTAGGAGTACTCTCTCTTTGCAGATAGTGAAGGGTAGTTAACGCAGCCCTTTGCCCCCTTTGTAATCCGTCGTGCCTGCTTCTCTCTCCATTTGATTGATTGTTCTCTTTGGTTCATTCTCTATTTACAAACAAGCACAGAGTCGCAATACTCTGTTTAGTCTTTGCAGATAGCGAAAAATCGTGTAAAAAAACAAAAGGAATCGAGCAAAATCAGTAGGCCACTAATGGGATCTCTTTTTGACCTCGCTAAAATAGAAACATTAGGAACAACCTGTTGAAAATAGCAATGCGTATGTACATAAGCGGCGTTCATTAGTGTTCACAGTACCCCTTGTTGATTGTTTCAATCGAGCATTGAATTGTTCGAAGTTGGTTCTCTTAAGGATCTTCTCTGCCTGCAAACGAGGAAGAATAGGAATATTCTCTCTCCCTTTGCAGATAGAGAAGGGTAGGTAACGCAAGCCTTTAACACGTCGTACCTATTTCATTCCTCATTGATTGATTGATTGTCCGAACATTGACTGTTTGGGAATTAGTTCTTTTTGGAGGTATTCCCTGTTTGCAAATAAACGTAGGAAAATCTTTGCAAGTAGTGAAAGGGTACGTAATGCGGACCTTTCTCCCCCGTTGTAATCTGTCATGCCTATCTACTCCCCACTGATTGATGCACCTGTTTCACCCGGACCATTTACTAGAGATACGTCATCTGGCCCGACCAGAGAGCACCCCTAGTGAGAAGTACATATGCAATAATAACGAAGTGATCACTGTATCCTGTTAACAGAAACTTTAGCATGAAACAACCTGGAAAGAAAAGAATAGGAAAATGAAAATCAGTAGGCCACTGATGAACATGAACTTTTATTAAACAACGAACAAAGAAACGATAACATAACGTAATGATAAAACCTATTAATGTCCTAGAAACAAGAAAACGTTAAAATATGCCAGTGGTGAGAGACCAGAAAAACAGTAAGAGAAACCAAATCACCCCTCGCTGTCCCACCGCCTGCCACGCCAAAAAAATCGATAGACTAGGGAAAATGCAAGTCAGTAGAACATCCGTCCCCACTCTGGAAACTTCCAAGGTGGGGCAGGGTTGCGGCTACGCCCAGCCGGGAGCAGCCCGTATAAGGCAGGTCCTGCTGCCACGCCTCGGCCAGGAGATCCTAACGTAGGGTGTAGCCGGAGGAGAGGCCGAGGCCAGCGGGACCCGGCCAGGGGATTGCCTTTACAACGCTGAACAGTTGCAGGGGGGGGGAATGTCTCCTCGACCCTCCCCTCTCTCTCCCAGTCCGGCCGCGGTGGCCCTTGAGAGTTGCAGGTACTCCCGCCACATGCTCTTCCAGTCCGGCCACCAACGGTCGGGGGGCCGAGGCCGACGGGATCCGGCTGCAGCCGATAAACCAAGAAACCCGTTTATGGGGCCAGAGCCAGGGGCGTCCGGCCGACATCTACCGGAAGCCCGGCCCGAAGACGGACGGGACACTTCTTCTTTCATGAATAATGGCTGCGACAACACTGGGGGGGGATGTCTTGCACATGCCTCCGACCCCCCCCCCCCTCGTCCTCATCGCCTGGTCCGGCCATAACAAATCTCAAGCGAGACGCCGTGGGGTGCACTGGCAGGGAGAGACGGTGCGAACAGGCCTCTCCCGCCTCCCCAGGTGGAGGCTTCCCAGCTGCACCCTCAGCGCTCCAGGCGCCCGGAAAAGGGTTCTTCCACTGTGGCCATGCTGCAACGTCTCGCCCGGCAGGGTGGAGCCCGTCCGCTCATTTGACCCCGCGATCGCCAGTAGCTACCGAACTCTCAAAATGGCGGTCGACCTGGCAAGAGCGGGCCCAGCATAAAGAAATGGCCCGGTCACTGGTTGACTCCACCACCGTAGTCCTCCACGACCTTGAAGATTCTAAAGGAGCCGCGGGAGTCTCCGACCCCCGATGGGGAATGACTGCCATGATCGCCCGTGGAGTGACGAAACTGTATCCGCGGGACGTCGGCGCTCCCATGCTGGCGCCAGCCTCACTTTGAATTACTAGAATCCTGCAGACCTCAGTTCCGGTGAAAGCACAGTGTGACCCGGTAGGAAAAATTGTTGCACCCCCTCCCCTTTTTGACTGATAGTTCAAACCACCGATCCTTTCCTTTGCCCTTTTAACGGAACTTTGGACTGCCTCCCCCTCTTTTACATTTTCTAGAGAAAACAAAACATTAACCACTACATTAGCATAGCAGTTGACACCAGAACTGTTTTCAAATTTAAAACCAACAACATCTTCAACAAAATCCTTTTTGTTTCTGCTGTGACCCTGCTACAGCACAGGCATTGTCCCCAGCAGTAATTCTGCAATGCCGGTAAGAATAGCTGTGGTGCCTACTGGACTCACTCACCCCCGCGGCGCCCCACGCCGTTATTTGCTGGGCGGCAACTTACTAGACATCACTTTCGTGCCATCTAGATTTCAGCGCGTTCTGCTGCCTTGGAACTATTCGCACAACAGACCGCTACTGACAAGAATATTTCATTATTGGTGCTGTCAATTTCAATAAATCTATTGGATAATTCAAAAGAAATTGCCACGGTCTCTTCGTTGTTTAAATGTTTTTACTGTTTTTGTTTTGTTGTATATATTTATATGTTATTAAAGTTTTATATTCCTACTACTTTGTTGGAGTGCTATATATTTTTAATGTGACACATAATTGTAAAAACTTTGATGTACAAAGAGTCATTCCTGGAATCTTCCGCTTCAGGCTCGGTCCCCTCCCCAATCACAATACAGGATGGTTTTCAGATAGTAGGAACACGTGTGGTGTGACGGATCTCATCGGGTGTGGGCCTTGATCTACTATAACTCCTTTGAAGAGGGGTGATTCTTTACAGCTGGGGCCATAAACTACATCTGCAGGGCTAGGTGATAGCCTGGACAATCGGACACAGAGGAAGAGGAGTGTCAGAGGGTGCGGTAGTGAATAGGGCGAAAGGGAGGTGTCGGGCGGGCACAGAGTGTGATTCTCAGGGAAGAGCAGCGCAGATGGGGGGAGGTTTATTGCCCATGCATAAGACAGAGAGCGGGGGTGACCAGTGCCTGGGGAAGATGCTTGCGAGGGTGAGGAGCCATGCTACGAATCGACAGCGTGCAGAGAGTGGGTCTGGTCAAGGCATCTAAAATGGCTGCCGTGCACGACAAAAGTGTGGCATTTCAAAAAAGGCAAGATGGCGCAAACAATGTTTTTCAACACTTCCTCATTTCCTTCGAATCGAACGTTAACAGACGTTGGGGCATATTACCAAAGTTAAGCGATATTTATCGCTAACGATGCTTATCAACGAATTTTTTACCGCTAAGCATCGTCAGAAATTATCGAAGATAAACCTTGCTATTATCAAGGTTTATCGCAAATGCGATAATAAACGACCGCAATGCATGAATATCGCTAAAAACTCAGCGATATTCATGCATTACCGAGCTAATGCTCTTAGCCATGTTATCCACCTCCCATTGGATAACATGGCTAAGAACTGCTCAGGGCAGGTGTTACTTTTTGGAGATATTCGCGCTTAGCGCGAATATCTCCAAAAGT
This sequence comes from Lissotriton helveticus, assembly GCF_964261635.1. Lineage (NCBI taxonomy): Eukaryota > Metazoa > Chordata > Amphibia > Caudata > Salamandridae > Lissotriton > Lissotriton helveticus. Next base: position 853,753,058 of record NC_136063.1, read on the forward strand.
TGGTAATAGGAGATAGATATCTTGCATGTTGTAATGCAAGTTATTGTGGTATATGGAACTCATACCATAATCTCTCAGGAAAGCAGAAACTGATCCTTTTGGGACCGCCTAAAAAGGCCTAGGGGGTGAGGAGTACTCTACTTTGCCCCCTTTTCACGTTCCGAACTATTTTATTTTACTCTCTTCTGTAATTACACAAAATAGCCGGAGATGAAGAAGAGATGTCAAATACACATTGGAGATAATATAGTGGCAGAAGGGAAGTAAATATGAGTAAACTTACCATGTAACATAAAAATGTTGCACTCTATACTATAAGTCTCATTTTATACTACAATCACTTCGCTACAACCTCATAAATTAAAAATAAAAATGAATAATGTCTCAAACAATTTTTGCTTTCTAAATATAAATTTATTCTTCAGAATTTTCTAAATTTGAAAGAACTAGTAACATGTCCTCATCAGCAATGTCCTCATGAAAAGTCTGCAATGATGATTCTTGTAACTCTATGGTCTCCAAACATTCGATAAATTCGCCATCAAGAGATTGATCAAAAAAATCATTCAAGTCATCTCCTCCTTGTGACAATATTTCATTATTGGTGCTGTCAATTTCAATCAATGTAGTGGAATCATTCAAGTCATCTCCTCGTGACAATATTTCATTATTGGTGCTCTCAATTTCAATCAATGTAGTGGAATCATTCAAGTCATCTCCTCCTTGTGACAATATTTCATTATTGGTGCTGTCCATTTCAATCAATCTAATGGAATCATACAAGTCATCTCCTCCTTGTGACAATATTTCATTATTGGTGCTCTCAATTTCAATCAATGTAGTGGAATCATTCAAGTCATCTCCTTGTGACAATATTTCATTATTGGTGCTGTCCATTTCAATCAATCTAATGGAATCATACAAGTCATCTCCTCCTTGTGACAATATTTCATTATTGGTGCTCTCAATTTCAATCAATGTAGTGGACAATTCAAAAGAAATTGCCACGGTCTCTTCATTGTGAGCCATTTTATTTTGAAATTGCTTGCTGTAAATTGCAGAAAAAAATAATCACTTTCATTTATCGTTTTTAGTAATACATAATATAAAACTAACTTTATCAAGTATTTAGTATAACAGAAGGACTGCAAATAAATAACAGAAAACATTTTTCAAATTATCTTGAAGTGTACAACATAGTTCCCCTTACAAATTAACAACTCACCTTTTTAAAAGTAGGAGAAGTGTTAGTACTGTGTAAATCAAACACCAGAAATTCACCACCAAAAATTCCTCACAAATGTACCTCAGACAGTAGTATCACAAAATGGCTGTGGTTTCCTCTCATTTGACATATATACATAACCAATTAACTTTCATCACACACAAATACAAAACCAAACTAACATTTTAATTGGTTCTAAATTTCAACACTTTCAAATGTGTTTTCCCCATGCAATTTTCCATAGGACATTTACATACGTCTACAGCCTGAATGGCTGAACGGAATTACACCAAACTTGGCAAAATGGTACATCAAACCTAAGAGGTCAGGAAGGATCTACTATGCCCCCTTATGGTCATTTCCCCCTCCGCTTTGGCCTCCTCTTGTCTCTCAATCCTACCGAGAGACAAGATGGCGGCCGCTACGGACTGTTTGGAATGTTGACAGACGCCGGAGAACCAATCAGCTTCGCAAAGCTCCGTAACGCGAAAAGTACGCGAAGCGGAGCGCTGTTACAGATATATATCTTTTTTTGAACGTTAATTTCTCAAAATCCACTGGAGCACATATATTGAGACCTAGCAAAGGCACATCGGGCTACCAGTCCCTAATATTTTGCCAAGTTTCGTGCAAATCCATTCAGCCGTTCGATTATTATTATTATTTTTTTTTTTTGCCCCGCGGGGCCCTTTTAAAACCTCCACATCAAACGTAGGGGGTCAGCGAGGATCTACTATTCCCCCTTATGGTCATTTGCCCCTTCGCTTTGGCCTCCTCTTGTCTCTCGATCCTACCGAGAGACAAGATGGCGGCCGCTACGGACTGTTTGGAATGTTTACAGACGCCGGAGAACCAATCAGCTTCGCTTCACAAAGCTCCGTTGCGCGAAAAGTACGCGTACTGGAGCGCTGCCCGGTCCGCTGTTACAGATATATATCTTTTTTTAAACGTTAATTTCTCAAAATCCACTGGAGCACATATATTGAGACCTACAAAAGGCACATCGGGCTACCAGTCCCTACAATTTTGCCAAGTTTCGTGCAAATCCATTCAGCCGTTCGGGCTAAAAGTGAGGCCAACCGCCCTATGGAAAACTCAATGTTAAAAACATGTTTTGGGACCCCCCTTTTTTTCTCGGCCCCCCCTTGACGAACCCCCCCCAAATTTTCAAGGGCTGCTCAGAAACAAAATGTGCCATTTTCCTGAAAATTTCAGCCAATTCCGTCCACAAACGCCAAAGTTATTAGACATAGAATTTTCAAAAATCCCATAGAGAAAAAATCCTAACTATATGTACCTACTGGCGACCGCCAGTAGGTAATATATATATATATATATATTTATATATATATATATATATATATATATGTATATATATATATATATATATATATATGTATATATATATATAAAGGTTCATGATGAACAGTTCCTTGTCGGAGTGCGTCTCTAAGCTCAGGGGCTTTTGGGAATGATGAATCACACGGCGGCTCCGGCCGTGGGAGATTGCACCGCCGATGACATTAAGTTGAAGGTCTGTGGGGCTGCACACAGCTATGCAGCCTGTTTCCAGCACGAGGAATGAAAGAAATTGGGAAGCAGAATTGTAAACTTGAGGCCCACCGGAGGGCTGCGCTAACATTGAATTTTAATTGGGAATCAAATCATCGTCGGAAACAAAGGACCCCACTGGAGGGGAAGAATTGAGACTACCACTCCCTGCATGCATTTCACTGGAGTATGCATGCTGAGTGGAATGAGTGGCAGTCTGCACCTGACTTTCCAAACTACCCGCCCTATGATTAAGATGCCGGAGGCATCGAAACGCGTCAGGGGACATTAATTAATCAGGCTACAATTGCTGCTTCCGGTGAATAAAGGTTCGTGATGAACAGTTCCTTGTCGGAGTGCGTCTCTAAGCTCAGGGGCTTTTGGGAATGATGAATCACACGGCGGCTCCGGCCGTGGGAGATTGCACCGCCGATGACATTAAGTTGAAGGTCTGTGGGGCTGCACACAGCTATGCAGCCTGTTTCCAGCACGAGGAATGAAAGAAATTGGGAAGCAGAATTGTAAACTTGAGGCCCACCGGAGGGCTGCGCTAACATTGAATTTTAATTGGGAATCAAATCATCGTCGGAAACAAAGGACCCCACTGGAGGGGAAGAATTGAGACTACCACTCCCTGCATGCATTTCACTGGAGTATGCATGCTGAGTGGAATGAGTGGCAGTCTGCACCTGACTTTCCAAACTACCCGCCCTATGATTAAGATGCCGGAGGCATCGAAACGCGTCAGGGGACATTAATTAATCAGGCTACAATTGCTGCTTCCGGTGAATAAAGGTTCGCGATGAACAGTTCCTTGTCGGAGTGCGTCTCTAAGCTCAGGGGCTTTTGGGAATGATATATATATATATATATATATATATATATATATATATATATATATATATATATATATATATATATATATATATATATATATATATATATATATATTCACAAAAATGACTCATGGTTTTATACGAGCAAAATGTCCAACTAAATATAATGTCCCTGAAACCTATGTTTTTTAGTGAAGTTCAAAGGTATTTTAAATGCTAATTCCTAACTATACCGTCAGTAAAACCTATGTTTTTTTTCAGTGAATTTCGAACGTTTTTTAAATGTTAATTTCATATTTTAATATTTTTAAAAAACTATATTTTTTCTATTTTTTTGTAATATTTTGGAACTCTATTATCCTTCTTTTTTTAACTTTAAAAATTATGCAATGTTTTATAACCTTCCCAAAATGTCATCTTTTTTGGGGGGAGAAAACTGCAGTCCCATACCGGTAGTGTACCAAGCTCCATCACCAAGCGAATCCTATCCGCCATATTGCTAAACTCGTAAATGATTCTCATTTCGAATCTGACGGATTCGTGGCCCCGCATCCCGCGTAACATCATATATCTATGAGGTCGCGCCAACTGCTACTTTGTTATCCGACGGGTACGCAGTACCAAGCCACGCATTATGTCATGTACGTATGGGTTCGCGCCATTCCCTTATTCATTTTTTATGTCTCAAAACTATATCTAAATAACTTTAAAGTGTATATGAGAGCAAGCGATAATCTAAAATATTTTAAACATTTATATATTACTAACTGTAATAAACTTATGTTATGAGAAATATATTTTCTCAAAATCACGTCGGGTGCGTCCTCCTTCCGCCCTCGATACGCGATTGCCATGTGACCCTAAAAAAAGCATTTGATAACTTCATAACATTTCCCATTGTAACAGTTGGAAGACCCCACCCATTTTAGTCTTTCTCTCTACAGCGTTTGATGAGACACAACCCTTCTGCTTAGAGAGCTTTTTTGAAAAGATATTTTGCTGTGTACACATATCTTATACTACACACAACATGCAACAATCATTTTGATCAATATTCATGGACTGTACATTAGCCTTCCACATGTGATGGCCATGCATCCGAAACGTTACATCAAAAAACAAATGTGTGTTACACGATACTCCTGCTGTGTGTGTGTGTGTACACATTATTGTGCTGCCTTTTGGCCTTGGTATTGGTGGCTCGAAGGGGTATCATCAGCCACGGGCAGAGGGCACATACTAGATCATTTGTGACAAACAGTAAAGAGTAATGTGTAGATTTGTGTTGCTGTATGCTCTGTTGTCAGGCGTTACCAGTATAGTAGTGTGTCATATGTGAGACTTTCCGATTCACGTTTGACATACAGTGCTTGACTATAATGAGCGTTATCTCTGTGTATGACGTAGCCTCACTGCTGATCCTTCCTCCACCCGAGCACATTCACGTGTGTGCTTCACGATACCAACACTTTCAAAAATACCGCACACCATTTACAAGCGTTTCTGCACATATCCACTAGCTTGACAACGACATGTGATGTTGTCCATTCAAAGTTTTCTAACACAATCTCATTAGCGCTAGTTGCCGCCCTCCCAGTACATGCTACATTAATGTAAATTGTGCATTCTGCAATGTCAAAACTGCAACTGAAACACACATAACTACACTTCATGGTATGCAGGAATTGAACAATGCCCAGGTCCCTGGAACAATTATTTACACCGCTACGCTGGCCTGGCGTACGCAAGCCCGGCCCACTTTGGGTACGTATAAATAGGATAACGACAACGCCACATGTCCCACTTCTTCCACACTGCCTCAGTTTATATGTCAGTTTTTGTATATAAATAAGTATTCATAAGACTCAATGATTCTGTAAGTGACTATATAGATGACTGTATACTTGTAATAATGATTTTATATTACAGTAAGTATGACTTACTATGTAAATGAATAGATGAAGTGGTGGTTGTATAAGTGTGTAGCTAAGTAAGTATGTAAGTATGATCCATTGTTTGCATAAGTGAGTAGGATAATTTCATATTTTAATAGGTTGTGTGATGGTGTGTAATGACGATATAGGTGTATAAGTATTTTGGATAGTGTTCTATTTTTCATTGACAGCATGTATGATTGAATCTACAGGTAAGTGATTAGATGTGTGGATACATCTAGGAATCACTGAATGGGTTTTTAGATACTTATATTGCTGAGTCAATGGATTCAAATATGATACTCTGTATTTTACAAAGAGTGATGAAAGATTTTACTAGTGTATGAAAAGGTGTATGTGATTGTCACGTGGATGATGTCATCAGTGATGTCATCAGTAATGTCATTTGAGGTGTCATCAGTGATGTCACTGACCATGTCATGAATGATGTCATATGTGACATCATCAGCAGTGGATTGCGGGTGCACGAAATATAGTTAGTCCTTCTAACAATATAGGAGCAATTTCAATGGTTTTGTATGAGTGAAATGTCTATCTAACTATAACACCCCTAAAACTTATAGTTTATTGAGTGAATTTCAAAGGTTTTTTATATGCTAATTCCTAACTATATAAGGCCTGAAACCTATGGTTTTTTCAGTGAATTTGCAAGGTTTTTTTAATGCTAATCCCTAACTATATAAGGCCCGAAACCTATGATTTTTTCAGTGAATTTCAAAGGTTTTTTAAATGCTAATTCCTAACTATATAAAGCCTGAAACCTATGGTTTTTTCATTGAATTCGCAAGGTTTTTTGAATGCTAATTCTATTAGCGGATAACGTTTTTATATATTCAAACGTTTTTTTATGCTAATTCCTAACTATATAAGACCTGAAACCTATAGTTTTTTCAGTGAATTTCAAAGGTTTTTTAAATGCTAATTTCTAACTATATAAGGCCTTAAACCTATAGTTTTTTCAGTGAATTTGCAAGGTTTTTTAAATGCTAATTCTATTAGCGGATAACGTTTAAATATATTAATATCCTAGGGAGCCCTCTTGCAGCCCTAGGGGGTCAGGGTGTTTCTACCCTGCCCCCTTTTTGTGTTCTACACGTTTGTTTTTCTGCTTTCTTGTGCCTCAGTCTACTGAGACCCAAGATGGATGCCAACACTTCCTGGTTAGAAGTGTTGACAGGCAAAGAGCATGCAGCTTTCTCGGGAAGGCATGCTGATTGGCTGTCACTGTCTGTCAACACTAGCACAAGATGGATGCCAACACTTCCTGGTTAGAAGTGTTGACAGCCAATGAACATGCAGCTTTCTCGGAAAGGCATGCTAATTGCCTGCCACTGTCTGTCAATACTCCAAACCAGGAAGTGTTGGCAGCCATCTTGTGCCTGGTTAGAACCAAGGCACAAGAAAGCAGTGAAACAAAGGTGTGAAACTCGCAAAGGGGCCAGAGTAGAAGCACCCTGACCCCCTAGGCCTGCTCAGGGGGTCCCACAAGGACCCCCAAGGCAAAAAAAATAAATATATATTTTGGAAAAAGTCACGGGGTACGCGTACCGTGCGCGTACCGTACACGTACGTGCGCGTACCCCTACGTGCACGAGCTGCATGCTGATTGGCTCACGAGAGGTACAATGTACTTTTCCCACTGCAGTCAGTGCAACAGTAGGGAAAGAATTGGACTCAAGAGAGGCAACATTCACTATTCCCACTCCAGCCAGGTCAAATGTAGGGAGAGCGTTGGACACCAAGGCATAAAATGTACTGTTCCTACTTCAGTTGGTGTGACGGTAGGGAAAGCATTGGCCTACAGAGGAGTAAAATGTACTATTCCCTCTCCAGTTAGTGCAATAGTAGGGAAAGCGTTGGACTCAGGAGGGGTAAAATGTACTATTCCCTCTCCAGTCCGTGCAACAATAGGGAAAGCGTTGGACTCAGGAGGGGTAAAATGTACTATTCCCAATCCACTCAATGCAAAACAGTAGGGAAAGCGTTGGACTGAAGAGGGGTTACATTTACTATTCACACACCAATCTGTGCAGCAGTAGGGAAAGTACTTCACTTCAAACACATACCATATTTTAATACATGTGTTTAATTGTACAACCATATAAACTATTAATATAATAATAATATATACATATATATGTACATTTTAAAAACAACATGCATAATTATAAATAGTTATCAGAATTATTATCAAATAAAAATGCCATTTTTATTTGCACTAGAAAGATTTCCCTGTTTAAAGCAGTGTAGTCCTTCGTTCATGCTCTTACCGTTAGGAAGCACATAAGTAAGCTTCACTAACCTGCTTGTTGGTGTGGTGATCATTAGTTTTACACAAAACGTTTTTTAATACTTGTTAGGGAGTTAAAGGAGCAGATTGCTTCAGAGCAAGTCTCTTTTCTACGAGCCCTTGCTCTATCAGTTACAAGGCACCCTACACCTGGGGCACATAGGGGAGACCTTAGGGGTGACCTATATGTAAAAATAAGGTAGTTTGACACTTTGGAATTCCAAAGTCAAAATTGCATATCATTTTATTTAAAAAGCAGCTGGCATGGCAAGGCTGGCTTCTGAAATGACAGAAGACTCCACAGTAGTGCACAGTTAAGTGCATCAAATCTACCTTGCCTCTAAACCTACATACCCTACCGTATACCAGAGGTTTACAGGTAATTTGTCATGGCAATTGTAATTAGACCTAAGTAACATTCCTCTTATAACAGAGCCCCAGCTTCAGGTCTGGTTAGCACAGTCCAGGGCACAATCAGAGTCAGAATCAGCCAGTATCAGGGTGATCAGCGCAACAATGATGACTTTCTTACATATACTTTCATTTTATCTCTACCCAAATTCTACTAAACACACAGAAAGTGTATAGTACAATCTTAACACATTTAATGCACAAGAAAAAACAAAACTATACTAACCTACTAATTACTAATCTTTGTTTCTGAGGTAGCACACTACTTGCCACAAATATCACTTTAATGTCTCTTCAGGGGTTCTAAGTACATTTACAATTTACAATCAATTAACTCAGTGCAATTCTATGCTATGTATGACCTTTAGCCACAGACACAAAAAAGACATGCAGCCATCGGAGCTCATTATGACAGAGCCTCACGACTTCTGTAGGCCATTCCATCCTGTGAAGACACTGTTCACAGACATAGGCTTCTATGGTGCAATATGTTTCCCTTTCATTACTTGAAAGCCATGAATGGCAGATGCATGGTGCATCCTGGTGTGATAATACTTTAATATTGTACCCAGTCATCTTTTGCAATAACAAGAACTGTGCGCCTTCATGGACATGGCAGTAGAGGTGCTGGGGTGCCACAGCACCCCCAAAATAACAATGCTGGAGCTTCAAAGGTGAATGTGCAATAAGGATAGCTGTAAATTGTGTTTTTATCTTGTCACATGCTATGCATCCAGAGACATGGGGCAGATGTCAGACTGTCTTCTGACAATTTGCTGCTTATTCCTCATAACATGGAAATTTGTGTTTACTTTTGTTTGACTGCAAAGTGAAGGGATTTTATCAAATGATCTATGTGACAGTCTTGCTGGTGTGCAAAGGAAGGCTGAGGTATGCCATTTTTTCTAAGGCGGCAAGATGTAAATCCCTATAAATGAACTATACAAATATTTTAAAATATGTCAGCAATTAGGAAAGCATGAATGAATCCCTTATTTTTGCATTCTGAAGTGCGATGTAAACAAATATATTATTGGGATCAAAACAAATCAAGACACTTTATTAGGTGATGTGCAAATGTCAGATATTTACTACACATTATCCCTTTTGTGCTATATAGTTTTATCACTACAACTATATAACTTTGCAAATTCAGTAGCCATTTCAATGGAGATTATGTCTTCTGTAAATGACTATGCACTAGCACACCATGCTTTAGTAATATAGGGGCTGATCACGATGGCGATGAACCTTCCACTGACAAGCTGTTCGTGGCGGGCTCACCGCCATCATGGGGCTATTTCCCGTCCACCAGATTTGGATGGTGGGCAGTGTGCTGGCGGGCGATAAGCCCGACCGCCACTGTTCCAACAGTAGCAATCATTCCGATTGCCTGTTGGACCGCTCCACATCCCCAGAATGGTGGCTGTGCCTACCAGGCACTGCCGTAGGGATTAGGATGGTCCATCCCCTCCATGGCTGTCCACCCGCCATGGAAAGGCTGGTGGGGATGGACTTTGCGGGACCATAGTGGGACCCCTTTAGCAGGGGCACTCCAGTTTTGCTCTTGGGGCACCTATGGTGCCCCCCTACATTTCCCTACACCATGTGGCAGGCACCTCATAGTGCCTGCCATGTAGTGCAGGGAAATTAAAAAAGTGTTTTTTGCATTGTGGAAGGTGCTGCAGCCAGCATCACCCGCCACAATTGAAAAAATCGCAACTACGGCTGCCAAGGTGTCATGCGCAATGTAATCCCACCTGTGGTACTATTGCTTTGTAGGCGGGCGGTCCACATCTCCAGGACGATGGCGGACAGACAAAAGTTCGTCCTCCATCGTAATCAGCCCCATATTTTTGATAGAGTGCTAAGAAATGCACCATCAACTGCATACTACACCCTTACCACTGTCTTGTCCATTGGTCATGGCTCATTTGCAACACTTGTTCTTTGTGCGATGCAGCAGTACTTAGATTGAGCCTGTGGTTTCTGGTGCTCAGCACCAGCACTTTTTTTACATAGCCAGGTCTATAGGTTTTTCCTCAGTTGGTGGTGGTCCTGAATGGAAAATAAAATGAAAGATGTAACTCACTGGATACATCACTTGGTATATCTTCCTGCGGACCCATCTTGTTCCAGGAACTAAGCAATGCATTTGAGGATGTGATCATGCCTGACACAGTCACCCTAAAAAGTTCTGTTTTCATCCCATTCTAATTTCCCCATTCATCACTGTGCTTGGTGCACTCTATCACTGCCTTGGTGAGTATTTGGACAACATATTAAGTCATACATATTGAGTGACACTAATATCAAGTTGTTAATATCGTGTCACAGAAATATTGTGGTGCAGGAATATCATTGACAAAAATATTAATTGTTTTACAATAAGTATTATTGTTTTCAAGAATATCATTGATGTTAATATTGTTTACAATAATATTGTTGTTAATAATATTGTTTTTTAATTATCTTTTTGTGTTTTAAATAGCATTGTAATTGTATATGTTATTTATTGATTTTGTATTTGTTGTTAAGGGCTTTTAATATAGTTTGCAATTTTAAGTTATTTATAATTTTAATTGAATTGTTAATAGTAATTTATAGTGTTGTAGCAGGTTGTGAGGATTATAGGGGTAGAGAGTGGGAAGTTAATGAAATATAATTAATGAAAGCATATTATTTAAATTCTATCAGTTATTTAATTGATCATTTTTTAAGTTATGTTTTAGGTGCAGGTTTTTTGATTTATAGGGCTACAGTGTGTGTAGTTAATTAAGTAATATTTGATTATTATTAGTTAAGTATTAATTATTTAATTGATAATTAATGATATCATTTGTTTAAATATGCTTTTTTAAAGTTATGTTTTAGTTGCGGGTTGTTCAGTTTATAGGGGTATCGGGTGGGCAGTTAATTGCATAATAAGTAATTAACTATTCACTTTTTTTATTAATTAGTTAACTGATAATTAATTATGCAAATTGTGTAATTATTATTTGTTTCAGTTATATTCTAAGTAGGGGTTGTTGGCTTTGTAGGGGTATAGAGTTGTAAGTTAATTTAGTAATAATTGATTAATTATATAAATTGTGTAAATATATATTTTCTGTGATATTTTAGGTGTGGGTTGTAGGGTATGTAAGGGTATGAGGTAGGACGTTAGTTAACTTACATTTTAATTAATTAATAATTTTAGATAAAATATGTAATTTATTTATAACTATGTACAATATTTAATTAAAACAAATTGTGTTATATATTAGGTGTATGTTGTAGTGTTTCAGGGGGATAGGGTGGGAAGTATTTAAGTTATGTTATGTTATGTTAATTAGGTACTTATAAAGTGCACAGCAACTTAAGAGAGTGTTCCTGCGCTGAAAGATCACCTGGCGGGGCTGATAATTTGCTGGCAAGAGTAAGGTATGTGTGTTATGGCTGGAATAACCACATTTTTAGTGACTTTCTAAAAGTGAGAAGGTCCTGAGTCTGTCTGAGTGCCAGAGGCAGACTGTTCCAGAGTTGAGCGGCTTGCACTTGCACCTATTTGAGTACGGGAAAACTTGGGAATAATCACCTGCTGCAGTGATGATGACCTCAAAGTTCCCAGCGGACAGTAAGACTGGCCTCTTCTCCTAATGTAAGAAGCACATGTTACACAGGGAGCTTTAAAGGCCAGAAATACCGCCTTAAAGCAAATCCTCTTGCGGATCAGCAACCAGTGCAGGAATTTCAGATGAGGGGACATCCGTGTTCTAGGGCCGAGCATGAGAATTGCTCTTGCCGCTGCATTCTGGACAACCTGCATCCGTGTTTGTAGGTAATCTGGTATGCCCAGGTACAGTACATTTACGTAGTACATCCTAGATATCTTTAACTGCTTCAGCGCTACCGCGTTTACCTGCTGTGCACTGAAAAAGTAGTAAATGGCTTGTTTGTGACAAAGCCAGCTCGTCATGAGCGCAGGGCAGGTAACGCCCATGACGAGCTGGCTTTGTCATTAGCGTCGAAGTGGTTAAAGCCTGAACCACTGTTTTTCTGTGTACAAGCGGAGGTTAGGGCAGAATCTGTCTTAGCATTTTAAGCATGCCAAAACAGGATCCCACTACTGCGTGTATCTGAGCCTTCATAGACAAATTATCTTCTAGCTTAACCCCTAGATGTTTTACTGTCTTTACCGAGGATGTAGGAGGGGACAAATCAGTAGGCCACCAATTGCGCCATACATCGCTTGGAGGGAGACCAAAGAGGATGATCTCTAATTTCTCAGAGTAACACTTCAGTTGATTCAATTGTAGCCAGGCAAATATCACTGACAAGCAGTTGATGATTGTGTCTCCTCTAAAATCAACCTCCTTATCGCAGGTGAAGAGCAACTGCGTGTCATCTGCATATGACACTATTTTTGCTCCATGCACCTCGGCCAAATGCATCAAGGGGGTCATTTAACGGTTAAAAAGGATCGGGCTCAAGATCAAGCCCTGCGGGACTCCCACCTTCATGGGGGAAATGGAGGCCGCAAAAGGTGGAGACGTTTGCTGACGGTTCTGCAAAATGGAGGAGAAACATTTGAGTACCTTGCCCCCGAAACCGCACTCCTGAAGTCTCTGCAGAAGCCGGTCATGGAGCACGGTATCAAAGGGCGCTGATAGCTCCAATAGTATCAACACGGCCTTACCACCCTCCAAAGACTCCTTAATGACCTCAGAGATTCTAAAAGTGCTGTTTCTGTGCTAAAGTTTGTCTTGAATCAGACTGGCTCTGGTGAAGCACTTGATTCGTTTCCACATAAGTTGAAGTAACAAGATTCACATATTTTTCCAGAGCTTTGGAAACGAAGGGGAGAAGGAATATTGGCTTATAATTTTAAACTAATTCAGGATTAGATAGCGGCTTTTTCAATAGGGGGAAAATTTGTGTCCAGGACTTGCCCATTCTGTAGTGAAGCATTAAGAATCAAGTTCACAGCAGGATTAATTGTCTCCACTATTGACGCCAAAACTTTGGCTTGGCATGGATCAGAGGGGGAGGCAGATGGCAGGGCTCTCATGATTTCCAAAGATGTATCCATGGTGAATGGAGGGAACTGCATAAAAGACAGTCCCTTTATCTGAGTGTAAGGAGATAGAAGCTCCAGACATTCACCCTGGACAAGGGACTGCACAGTGAAAGTGTCTTGAATACTTTTAATCTTTTTGTGGAAGTAGGAGTCCAAGTGGCTCTATCCATTCTTCCATGGGGGTGAAAGGCCTCGCAGTCGCGCTCGGAGATGAGATCTCTTTACTATTTTGAACATTTCTTTACTTTTATTAGCTGCCTGGTAAATTTTCACAGAGAAAAACGTTTTTGTCTTCTCATAGACTTTTTAGGTTTTGCCTGCAAGTGCGCACGTAGTGCGCATGCGCAAAAAAACCTATTGAGTTCTATATATGATAGATGACCCGCCTCTGTCTCTCATTGGCTAGCTCCATAAATGGAGGCTAGCCATTGGGAGACAGAGGCTGTCAATCGCGCTTTCTCGGGGAAAACGCGATTCGGGGGCGTTTCTCGGGCTTTTTAAGCCCCGCCCCTTTGTCCCGGGCCGCGCTGCGATTGGCTGCCGGCCCGGGACACCCCCGTGACATCATTCCCAGGCCGCGCTCTGATTGGCTGCCGGCCCGGGACCTGACTTGTTTTTGCCTGAGCCTACCGATCAGGTTTGGGCTTATTTTACTGTCAACATAAAGCATTCCGAGACATAGGTAGAGGGTGCAGCCATCTTGGAGTGTTAGTATTTTCTGGGCTTAATATAGAGAATTGAATTACATGCGACGTCTCTCTCCCGAATCTGTTTGTAAATGAATGGAAAGTTACCCTAAATGAAATTATGATGAATAATGTACGTGTTTTCAGCAAGCCGCTGCATGCAAAATCTCGATACTTTTTACCGCTGCTGTGCTAATCTAGTAGCATAGTGGTCGACGGGTTTCACTTTTTAAAAGTAGCACAGAAAATTCTTCAATACTCTTTTCCCCTATTGGAATAGTGAAAGCTGTCTGTTCACCACCAACTTCTGCTCGTAGCGGAACTATTCTGAGTTCCGTGTTTCCGGCCGGACCTGATATGCACAACTCCACGCCAGAGTCTCTCCATTGCTTCACATGTGGGATTCTGTTTGTGAAGGATTGCAGTGCAGCAGAACGAAAACGTGCTGCAGAAGTGCCTAAGGTAGCCAGTGCCCGACCCGAGAGGTTCCTAAGGTGAAACCTAAACGCAGTACTTATAACATATTTCATGTTTACAGTTCCATCAGTCAAAGTGCTGGTTAGGAGCCTATGTGTAGCACAACCAAGCATTTGCAGTGCAGTCGGTCTCTCTCCCGAATCTGTTTGTAAATGAATGGAAAGTTACCCTAAATGAAATTATGATGAATAATGTACGTGTTTTCAGCAAGCCGCTGCATGCAAAATCTCGATACTTTTTACCGCTGCTGTGCTAATCTAGTAGCATAGTGGTCGACGGGTTTCACTTTTTAAAAGTAGCACAGAAAATTCTTCAATACTCTTTTCCCCTATTGGAATAGTGAAAGCTGTCTGTTCACCACCAACTTCTGCTCGTAACGGAACTATTCTGAGTTCCGTGTTTCCGGCCGGACCTGATATGCACAACTCCACGCCAGAGTCTCTCTATTGCTTCACATGTGGGATTCTGTTTGTGAAGGATTGCAGTGCAGCAGAACGAAAACGTGCTGCAGAAGTGCCTAAGGTAGCCAGTGCCCGACCCGAGAGGTTCCTAAGGTGAAACCTAAACGCAGTACTTATAACATATTTCATGTTTACAGTTCCATCAGTCAAAGTGCTGGTTAGGAGCCTATGTGTAGCACAACCAAGCATTTGCAGTGCAGTCGGTCTCTCTTCCGAATCTGTTTGTAAATGAATGGAAAGTTACCCTAAATGAATTTATGATTAATAATGTACGTGTTTTCAACAAGCCGCTGCATGCGAAATCTCGATACTTTTTACCGCTGCTGTGCTAATCTAGTAGCATAGTGGTCGACGTGTTTCACTTTTTAAAAGTAGCACAGAAAATTCTTCAATACTCTTTTCCCTGCCGAAATGTTCCATAAAAAGGAAGCGTTTTTCTCAGAATAAAAAACATCAAATGATTAACGCTCTCTGCACCCCACCCCCTAGCCCTGCTCCGGCCGAGGTGTCCTGGAGTTTGCCGGCATTAATATCTGGAGTGCGCGGCGCACTCGGCTGCTCTTCATTAATTAGCCTCTCTGCAGCCTGTCATTAATCATATTTCCATCCTCCGGGGTCACTAGGGGTCCCTGCAGTAACAAATTGCAGTAATTAATAACACACAAAAGGCTCTTTTAACAAAGAAATGAGGTGTGAAAGGTGATTCCATGGAACACGCCCCCTGATGATCTTTTCGGGGACGTATGATTTAATCACACACCTCCCCATCCCGCTCACACAATGGGCGCAGTATCAGCAACGAAAACCAACTGTGTATGTTATTTTCTGAACCAGGATGTTTAGGTCTTGTGGCGATTACAGCGCAACCTGTAGACTAACGATTATGTTTTTTTGTTTTGTTTTAAGTTTCTCTGGTTTGTAACCGAGTCCAGTGCATCAAAAACGAATTAAAGTGGTACCCAAGGCAGCATAGTGGGGCCTGAGGCCCTGGATAATTAAACCAATTAAAACCATCTCCCTCCCTCGCCAACCAAAAATAGCACCTTTAATGTCGCAACACTAACCTTGTCAAGAAATTTCTTGCGAGCAAAAGGCCAACACTGCTTTGTCGTATTGTATTGCATGCGTGTGAATGAAATATGAAGAAGGTGGGAGCTGCTGCTGTACTGTGCTTTCGGAGTGCCATCATCAACACTACCTGAGCTGTGGAAGTGTGCACCACCGCTTGCAGCTCTGGATTGCTCAAGGACCAGTCACAAAAGGAAGGTGCACTTCATTGTGTGCATGTGAAATTATTCGATTAGCTGTGCACGCATGTGGTTGGATATTCAGAATATGCCTATACAAATAGGGTTGGAATTGTGGATGGACGGACTTGTATAGGGCAGTGAAGAGTGGTGTTGTGGTTGTGGTTGATTGTCAGCTGAACCCCTTCACCGCAGTGATAGTTTGAAACATGGAGGTCAGTGGTTTTGCTTGGCTATTTTCTTGAAACTAAAAGAAGATTAACAGTGTGCGTTGGATCCAAAATATTTAATTCTAGCCCCTCATTCTCATGTGTGTATGGCAGGGGCAGCACATGGAATGATATGCGATATTATGTGCACATCCCTCACGTCAGCACATAGGTAGAGTTCAGCTCACTGACACGATATGCACATGATAGGTAGACTGTGATCCTTCAAACGCCTTCATCTGGCCTGCATGAAGTCAGTCCATGGCAAGACAGGGATAATAGGGAAGGGGAGCAATTAGGGTGTGAATTTGATAATTCTGTGTGCTCTGAAACAGCAGGACTAGCCCGTTGAATTTACAAAGCCAGTAGATTTGGGATTGGCTACCATCCTAGTGGCTTTTGCAATGCTTTTTTGTCGAGTTGGCAGACTCAAATGAATGGGTGCGCGCGAAGAGTCAGTTAGCCTGTACTTTTGCCACTACACCAATTCAAAGTTTACATTTTTTTTGGGATGCAATGCATTGTCATATACAATGCCAAAAACTCAAACTTTAATGCTGCGAAACCTATTGCATTGTAAATGCTTGTTTATAATGTGACTTCAATGCCTGTTTATAAATTATTTTATCTTTGCTGTCAAAATGCTGCTGCCAAGCCCTCTTCAGGCGTTTGCAGGTTCTCTTACTTTTCCCAAGGGCTTCGGAGAACCATGGGGCCGAAGCACAAGCAAATTAATTAAAAGGATAAAATGGAAGACGGAGTTAAAAACCGGCTAAGCAAAAGTAGAATGCAATCGCTCTGCATGTAGATAGTGCACCCACTAGGTCCTGATGGAATGCCACGGATCACACCGGATCTCTGTGCATGAAACATGTTGACCATGAAAGTCGAGCCTAGATCCACAGGACCATAAATTCAGAGAGCGGCCACTCTAATTACTTTTAAGAAGGTGGATAGCCAGCCTGAATAAATGTTTTATTTGGACTATCCAACCTTTTTATATCACTCACTTTCACCACATCCACATCACCTAGACCGCTCACACCCACAGCACCATACGGCAAGGAACAAAAGATCTCCGCCAAGCGCCAACCGGACAGGAGAAGGTTCAAATGATGAAGAATGACACCTAGCTTGCTGGGTGTGTGAGGACTCTAGTTCTGACAAGGAGGATCCCCTTCCTCCTACTTTTTATCAGTTTGTCCTCCTTGTGGAACTGCATACCCTGTGTGAATAAAGTTTGACTGGGCATGGATGCGGGACCTTCTAAATAAGCCCTAGTAGTCCCTTCTCTTGCTAATAATGAATATTTGAGATGATTCACATGCATTTAATTTAGATAAAGATTAAAAACTTCTCCGAGTCTGTGGTTATTTACATTGAGTAAAGAATAAAGTCAGCTTATGGCATTTCACCATCAACTAGTTCAAATAATGGTCCATCGACCAGAGGAAAACTTTATGATCAGTGAAAGGTTAGTTAGGAGTAATGAATAACTAATCTTGAAACTGTAAGGAAAAATCATAAACTTTGACTCTAGTCGTTTACCCAACTATTCTGTGTTTGTGTTTATGGGTCCAGGTGAGTATATGGTAGTGGAGTATCTGTTGTTGATATGCCGCTGTATCATACCTATAAGCAGAGACATTAGAAAATATGTTTTATATGCACAATGACTTCATAGGCTAACATGGAAATACTTTATTAAAGTATAACTATTGAAAGAAATTAGCTAATAATGTACCTCAATGTATCAAAATGATAGAATAAATCCAACAACTTGTCAGTGTTAGATTAATTATAACTATCACAGAAAAAAAGTTATAATACTTGCTCTTCCATTGAGCCAAAATGCAACCTTCCAGCAGCCCTTCTCTGATTGCCATATTCTGCCACTCTGAGCCACACTATCTTAATGAGGTATGAATGAAATGGCCTGAGCTGGGACAAATGAAGCCTCTGGTGAGAGGGGATCTGCAAGCTGGGGCTGGGTATGCACACTGGTCTTCAAAAAGGGAATGACAGGTGAAACAGTCTACAGGCTCAACCCTACTTCCTGCCACCCCAGGCAGCCAGGGGCCCCAGTAAGTAAGTTAGCAGAGGGGTTGGAAGGGGAGTGCTAGGGAAAATTAGCCACACTAGTGGGGTGGCTCATCCAGATCTTAACCTCCAGGAGAGGGTTTAGCCAATTTGGATTTTGAAATAATAGTGCTTTCTGGGTGAAGAATGTGCCACACTTTGGAGGAATTGGTCATACCTGAGGTTGGCACCCTGCACCCCATTGGTCAGGGGTGTCCCCCTGCTTTTCCCCCAGGAACACTGGAAAAATGGAAGATCTGCCTAGCAACTTAGGGGCATATTATCAAGGGGGTTTATCTCCGCTTTTTTGGCTTTAAAAGCCAAGAAATCGGAGATAAAATTATCTCCCTATTACCTAGCTGTCGCTAACACCAGTTAGCGACAGCTAGTAGGAGATAGCGACCATCTCAGGCCCCACTTTGTATGTCAGTGATATTTATCACTAATGACATGCAAAGTGGGCGTGCCAAGATGTTAGCGACTGGAAACAGTCGCTAGCATTGCTATCTCCTATTACCTACTTTTGGAGATATTCGCGCTAAACGCGAATATCTCGAAAAGCTAACACCTGCCCTGAGCAGTTCTTAGCCATGTTATCCAATGGGAGGTGGATAACATGGCTAAGAGCATTAGCTCGGTAATGCATGAATATCGCGGACTTTTCAGCGATATTCATGCATTGCGGCCGTTTTTTATCGCATTTGCGATGAACCTTGGTAATACCAAGGTTTATCTGCGATAAAAATCGCCGCAGCTCAGCGGTAAAATTTTGTCTCTAACCAAGTAATAGGGATAATTATCGCTATTGCTTGGTAATATGCCCCTCAGATCCCTTTCTGATATTAAAAGCAGAAGAAGGACTGCCTGCTGGAACCCTGGTCTTCATCCTAAACGACTGCACACTGAATGACTGCACCTTCTGCACAATGTAGAACTACAGCCCTAAAAACTTTGCCTTGCTTCAAGAAGTTCTAGACCCTTGGTTTGGTGTTTTGGACAATTTGAACCCACAGGGGAATTTTTAGGAAGAAGTTCCAGAAGATTGGAGAAGTTTGGAGCATCTTTGGTAAAAAGCTTCATAATTGGACCGACCCTTTGTCTAGAGTGAAGCTGCCGATGTTGAACCGTGACAAGGCCCGAATTTCAGGTTCATCCCTTTGAAAGCTGTAGAGCGTCAGCTGTCGACGAGATTTCCAGGAGTTGCCCGAGGGCCTACGCTGGAAGAAGCAGATGACAATGTGAATCTGGCCTGATGAAGTGCCTTGCTCGATGGCAAAAGAAATAGCTCCAAAAATGTTCTAAGTGTGAAGGTAAAATTTTGACCGAGGCATCTCGCTTGTGTATCTGACGCGCACTCCGTCACAGTCGGCCTCAAACTTTGACTTTATCCCGGTCAATCCCGAACAAATGTCCTAAGTTGGCGCTTTTCGATTTTAGGCACGCAAAAGTGCTTATTCTTTGATAATTCACATCTCCGTTTCCCTACATTAGACTTGTCTCATTTTGGTGTCTATTTGTTCATTAAAGTAAAACCTATTTGCATATAAATTGGTGTTGTTTTTTATTGTGTGTTGTGTATTACTTCTTTAATAAATCAGTGTTTTTAAATGCTTTACACAGCCAACTACCAAGGGTTGAGCAAGGGAATATTTTATTGAGATCTTGACTGAAGCTTTTATCATGCAGGCCCCTACTTATCATTACTAATTAACCTCTATTCACCCTTAGTGGATTTGAAATGGGGAAGTAGTGAGTTGTTTTGTAAGTAATAGTCATGTGGACTTGCTATTTGGGTGGAATGTTTTAAAAGAAGGGATGAAAGGTTGAGAAAAATGTTTGAGATGTTCATAGTTGTCAGAGGATTGGAATGAGTCAGAGGATTGATGAAACCCCTCTATCTAAATACCCATAGGTACATAGAAGCAACAGTATTCACAATGCATGCTGACCATATTTATCATGTTTGACATTTTTGTGGTTTCAAATAACTGTTCATTAAAATATGTTTACATAAATATACACATTATACTTATTGTAGTTATTAGTAGCAGGCATAACTCTCTATGAATGCTGCTATACATACAGAGAAACATCAATTTTGACTTGGTCTGATCTACACATGAACCTGTTTTGTGATATAAAAAACACCCTACCTTAATTTATGAACTGTAGACAGAATAATTCAGAAACAGATAAAGGCAGTCCATGCACAACCTTTTATAATTATCCTTGCTAATGTTCTTGCATTAACTCAGAGAATTGCCAAGTTCTATGTACGAATTCCAGGCGTCTCACACGGGAAAAACAGTCTAAATGCTGTGACCATGCAATCAGAAATCAATTCTCTCAAAGCACATTGCGCTAAGCTGGAGTCTGCACTCCTCTGTTGTGACCAACTAGGCATAAACTGCAGATAATATGATGGAATGGACTATGGAATGTGAATTCCCAATGCATCCATTCAGACTAAATGCAATGGGAGATATAAGCATCCTCAAGGCTCAAAGAGAACCTTTTCTAAAGTGATGTGGATCATTCTTAGAAATAACTGAAATAAGGCAAGGTAATGTACTCCCATTTAAAGATGTTCTGTCAGCATGGAATATTACACTTACAGTTCATTGCATAATTGTGGTACAAGACTGAACATATATAGAACTGGTATTTATGCTAATGACAAATTGGTAAATAACAACAAACGCGAGTTGTTACCATTAGAGACGAACTTAAAGAGACAAACTTAAAATAAAATGCAATTGTGTCGCAAAACACAGTGACCGAAATGTGTCTTTATGATGTACATTCAACTTATTTACTGGCAAATATGTTGCAATTTGTTAGTGTTATTAGTTTAGGCAACAATTTTCGACTTTTCTCATGCCTGTATATGCTTTTATAGAAACTCTTTTTCAGTAATGGTCTGCTAAAAAGCAAGTGAATGGACAAATAGAAAAAAGCAATCCACGCTTCATTTTGGATATTGCCATAAATTGTTCACAATCACACGAAAAAATACGGTTTCACCGAAATGAGAACGATAAGGTCCCAGCAATCACCTCTAATAATCAGAACAACAAGCATGTGGCCACAAAAGGACTGCAAACGCCGTAGTTGTCACTCAATCAACAATGGTCCACAGGAAAATTAAATTCTTAGCATTTTTACCATCTAGTCAGACATAACAACAAGAAACATGCATAGCCATGTTTACTTCTGAATTCAGCAGGAGCGAGTTCAGTAGCAGCCTTCCAGAATGGTCTTAAAGAGGGACAGTTCAAAATTTGGTTACCCGTATAGTGCACAGTTCCTGCAGCAAAATAATCTTTCATCAGTAGATATAAGGCCGTTCCAGTGATGGGATATTCCCTCACAGACATAGCACACATAATGTCCTATAGCACTTGTACTATAGTGGAGGCATAGCCACCACATTTGTGATGGAGAATCCCATCTGCAAAACTCTAAGGGGTATATTCACAAGAACGTGTGATAACTACTGCAAGAGTAGCGTAACACAACTTTCAACATCGCAGCCCATCGTGGAAAAATAACCCTGTGTCAACGTGAAATTCACAACACGGCGGTAGCATGCGGTAGTCTGCCGAAAGCGCGGACAATGTCCGTGATACAAGGACCTCGATTGAGTCAAAAACACAAACCACACCACCAAAAAACCTGCGATGGACCCAAGTGCGATGAGGAAACCAGCGATAAGTAGCACCAGGCCTGCAACATACGCCTGGCAGGCAGGAAAAATCACCATAAAAGTAGAAAAAACACCCACATACAAACTGACCAACACCCTAGCACCTTGGATGCAGCCAGAGCAGGCGCAGAGGATGAGCGCAACCCCACAAACACCCTGGACGACCAGCCCAGGACCTTCTGGACAGGGAAGAGCGAGGACAGGAAGAAGAAG
Organism: Lissotriton helveticus; assembly: GCF_964261635.1. NCBI lineage: Eukaryota > Metazoa > Chordata > Amphibia > Caudata > Salamandridae > Lissotriton > Lissotriton helveticus. The sequence goes on from NC_136063.1 coordinate 853,775,463, forward strand.
ACAAAGTTCAGTCCGCAGGTGAACAGGATCATAGTCATGGAGGCGATGGAACACCATCAACAACTGTTCATCACCTCCAACATGTCATTGGGCACCAAAAACGGAATATGGCGGGACATCGTGGGCAAGGTGAATGCCGTCCGGGAGCACAAGAGGACAATGGAGGAGGTCAAGAGGCGATAGAATGACTTCAAGCAGCGGACCAAGGAGAAGCTCTACGCCAACCGGAAGGCAGCAATGCAGACTGGAGTTGGGGGCCCAGCACCACAGCTCAAGCTGGATGACATGGAGGAGCTGTTGTCAACAGTCATCAGTGTGGAGACTGTGGCCGAAGTCGGGGGATTAGACACTGCTCGTCAGGACACAACACAACCCGCAACAGGGGGAGTGACCACCAGGTACTGGGGGGACAGGTGGTGATGGGCACAATGGCACACATGCACAATCAAGCAGAGCACAGTGAACACCCACAATGACTCTGCTTCTTCTCCAAGAGCTACAGAATGTCATAATGTACAATGCCATGCTGTCTGAATGTCAACATGTACCATGCGGCTAAATACATGTGGACACATCGTAATACACCATCTCCATTTTACATCGCAGGGGCACCGTCAACACCTCCTGCAGAGCAGTCCCAGCCACTCTTCACTGATGACGAGGAGGACAACACCAGCATCGACACCCAAGCAGTCCAAGACATCATGGACCTCATCCGCAACTCATCTCCAGGATCAGGGCAGGCCAGCTGCATCAAGGAGACCCCACCCACTACCCAAAGCACCCAGCAGGAGGCACCCACAGCCTCGGCACCCCCGCAAGACCCCCAGGAACAACACATGGCCTTCCAACTCCATGTGCTGCAGTGTCAAAGGGATACCGCAGAGCAGATGCAGTTGGGCTTCGGCAACATGGCAACCAAACTTGACGCCATCCTTGGGTGTATAGCCCAGCTACATGGTCTCCAACGATGGAGTCATGACACAGAGAGAAGAACACCTGTCCACTCAGTGGCTCCAGCTATACCAGCCGTGAGCTGCCACACATGCAGAGGCTCATGGAGGATTTGGTGCAGACGGAGGCGGAAAGGATGGCAGCCACCGCTGAACATTAGCGGAATGTATCTGGGAACTACCATGCCCTGAAGATCCTCATCATGGCATTGCTGCCACAAGGCATGGCAATGTTGAATGCTGCTGCCCTCACACCATCTACATCTCCGTCCCCTGGTGTGGCCATGCCTCCCTGTGCAGGCCTAACCACTACGGCACCTGAGGTGTCAGTGTCACACAGAGCGGCAGGTAGACCACCTCCGGCACCTGTGGTGTCAGTGCCACAGACTGAGGCAGATGGACCACCTCCGGTACCTGAGGTGTCAGTGCCACACAGTGCGGCAGATGGACCACCTCCGGCACCTGAGGTGTCAGTGCCTCCCTGTGCCACAGCCGGTACAGCAACTCCCCCAGGTGGGGCAGGGCACATATCCGGGGACGAGGACATGGATGGGCATGTGATCAGAAGGTCTCAGTATAATTTATTTCCACCACCTGGCCTGTTCCAGGCTGGTCCCACACGTGGCCGCATGACCTTCCACTGACCCCTGATTCACTCAGATGCACTTACCTTGGACAGCGACATGTAACGCCACATCCTGTTTGATGACTAATGACAAGGCGACCAGACAGCGGACTGCACCCCTCCTCTTCCGCAGTACTTGCTTTCCATAGATGGACTCTGGCTGGCCCTCCACGGGCCAAGATTGTGTGGTGTATTCGGCAGTGCCCTGTACCGCTCCAGCTGTGGAAAAGCACTGGATGTGCAATAAACATCCAGTGACGCAGTGCTGTGTCATGTCTTTTCTCTTTCATGTATGTGTGGGTGCATGTAGGGACAGTGATTTCCCTTGCGGCAATGATGCACATCCTGTGCAATGGCAGTCAGAGGGTGCAACATGGCAATTTTGTCACGGGTCCCGTGGACAGCACAACAGGGACACATGCATCAGCCACTTTCTTGTCCAGACATGGACTGAAGCAAGCCAGGTGCCCACACGTCAAACCCTGCCCTGTTATGGTGTACAGCAGGCCAGACCACTCCACTCACACTCCCAGGGGGGATCTCATTTCTATCCGTTGCAGGCATACTCGCTAGTGGTGTGCAGTTTACTGGTCTAGTTGTCAGCTTGTCACAGCCACTCCCTAAGGGCAGGTCTGCCCATACACCACACCCACCCGGCACAGGCATCACAGGCCATGTGATCCCACAAATATAAGGGGCTGACAATGTCACATACCCCTCTGCCGGTAGTGACTGGATGGCGGCCCGAGGCCTTGAGGCCAACACGGGCCTGCTACCACGTGGCGCTGCCTGGGTTTGCACAGGGTTTGTTTGTGGCAGTCGCTGTGTTGCTGTCTGCACAGGCACCTTGACGCGGGGCGCTGACTGGGGTTGTACAGGGTTTGTGGCAGACACTGCATTGCGGCCTGCACAGGCACCCCGCCACGGGACGCTGACTGGGGTTGGACAGGGTTTGTGGCAGACGCTGCATTGCAGCCGGCACAGGCACCCCGCCAAGGGACGGTGACTTAGGGTGCACTGAGTCAGTGGCACCTTGAGCTGCTCAGCAGGTGTGCAGCCTGCGATGATGGACCGTCCCAGCGGTCCGGATTGCCCAGGAATTATGTGCCTTGCTGGACTGAAGTGTAGAACGCGCCAGTGTCCTGCTCAGACCTACCGCAACGTGGCCCCACTTCGAGGTCACAGAGTTAGTGGCACCCATTGGGCTGACATTCTGTGCAGGCTGCGATGTTGCCAGGTGCCTTGGTTCACACCATGCCATAGTGTAATATAGTCCCATCTCCAGATGTGTTATCTGGTGGCCAGCGCAGCGTGGATTCATGGTGCGGAGGGTGCCATGTCTGCAGCCCCCGGCATTTTGGCTTGCAGTGGCATGTGGTGGGATCTGCAGTCTGGCGGTGGACGAAGGTGAGCAGTGTGGCACGGATGTGCATGGGCGGGCATGCTCTGATGGGCAGCGGGAGGGGCTGGGATGCCTCTGCCTGGTTGTGCATACGTGGGCGATGTTATCTTGTGCAAGTGTGTATACTACGCTAGTTATGTCTGTGTACTCTGTTTCAGATGATGGCTCTCTCAGATGTGGGAGCTGGTGTGCTGCTATACGTACCACCAAGTGGTTGGAGTCACACCGGTCACTTTAGGTAAAGGTCTATAGCTAATTCAGTCATACATTTGACAAAAGGCAGTTCTAGGTCCAGTAGTTACATGCAATAACCCACCAGCTTAACAAGAGTCAACACACATAGATCAAACCTGTCACACATAAATATTAGAAATTATTTTAATTTAATTAATTGATGTCTTTTTAAGTTATAGACTTGTTGTGGGTCATATATCTCTATTTTTACCTCACAATATACATATATGTGCAGCTTTGATATGAGAATTAATATTTATAAAGGCATTCATATATACATTTCACAAAAATATTTTTTACATATTAATAACAACCGAAATAACCATAGACACATATTGATGGAGGCAATGCGGTAGATAAGAACACACCGGTGGCAGCAGGTGAGCTGTGTGGCCTGGGTGCACAGGGTTGGCTCTCTCTCCGCCTCTCTTCTTATCTCTCTCTCTCTCCCATTCTTTTCTGCTCTCTCTCTCTCCCCCTCTCTTTTTCTCTCTCTTTCTCCCCCTCTCTTCATCTCTCTCTCTCTCCCCTCTCTTCTCTCTCCCACTCTCTCTCCCCCCCTCTATTCTACTCTCTCTCTCTCCTTCGCTCTCCCTCTGTCCTTTGATGTGCGCCGGACACTCCTTCTCATCATGTTGTTTGTCTTGCAGGCTGTGACCTAAGGAATGTGTGTAGGGGAGCTGCCATGTGTCTTAATCTGATTACTGTGTTTTTTCAATAAAGTTTAATTGTTTGCTTCTATAGTGAATATGTGATGGTCATTTCTGTGCCAACACATGTATGTCACCAGTTGTGATTGTGCGACATCAGGCAGAATATTTGGTACGTTTTACATGTCTTTGCTTGGGGGGCCTTGGGGAGGGGTCCTGGGTGTGCTGGAGACGGGTGTTGTGGCCTTTTTGGGTGTCTGGTGGGCATAATCAGTTGCTCCATGGCATCTGTTGCCCTTCCGATGGCGCCCTGGGCTCCCTATTGTGGTGCAGGCTGCAGTCCGACTTTACACTAGGTCAGAGCAGGTGTATATTTCCGCTGCTAACGCGCCTTATCGCCTGGTTTGTGTTCTTATCGCCGATCTGTCTGGTTGTTGTGAATGTTGAGGTGTGGTGTTGTCGCGGGTTTTTGCACGGCAACCTCTACTCTGCATTTCATTAGCAATAAGTGCGGGAGTCCTCTGTGGCTATGTTTTTTGTGGCTGCTATCACGGGAAAAGTGGTGTTGTGGGCTGTTAGCACCTGCTTGTGAATGGTGGGGTAAATTTATCACGACTATAGCTGCAATAAAGTGCCATTAATTCTGCTATGCTCCTTCTGAATAAGCCCCTAAAATGACAGCGCCAGCTTTAGGGTGGTATGACCAGTTCCATCGCACCAGGCACCAAGGTCAAGGGGTGCAATTTGACAAGCGCAAGAAAGATAAAAGAAGCTAAAGGGATCTTTGTATGTGCTGCTTTTTCATGGGCATGCTAACCCTGGTGATTAACTCACTTGATGGAGAGATATGTGATTTGCCTAGTGATACTTCTGAGTGATGCTAAAGTAGCAAAGAGGGTTACTGTTCCTGCTTCGATTTGTATATTTTTGAAAGATAACTGCTTTTTTCAGGGGGATAATAACATGGGTATGCTAACCCTGGTGATTAACTCACTTTATGGAGAGATATGTGATTTGCCTAGTGATACTTCTGACTGATGCTAAAGTAGCAGTTCCTGCTTCAGATTTGTATATTTTTCAAAGTTAACACAGTGGGTGTTAGAAATGGGGGCCTCTAGTTGGAAGGTTGTAGGGACCCTTTTTCCTAGTCAGTATAATGGGGATGCACTACTGAAATAAACCCTGCTCACCCCCTTGGTAGCAAGGTATGAGCAGTCAGGCTTATCTCAGAGGCAGTGTGTAAAGCATTTGCACAAGACATACAGTAACACAGTAAAAAAAAAAAACACCACACCAGTTTTAGAAAAATAACCAATATTTATCTGTGTAAAACAAGACCTAAATTATAAAAATACAAAATACAATAATCAGAATATACACTTTGCAAGAATAGCCTTAGAAATGCAGTGCCTTTAAGTCAGTAGCTCCATCTGCTGCTACTGCGGTGCTGAAAACAACCAAATCCAATAGTTTCAAGCAACGGCGTCGGTGCGGACCGGTGTCCATGTCAGAAGTCTTGTAGCTAGTACCGTTTGTTACGGACGACTGCAGCGGTGTGTGCCCACAGCAGCGGTCGTCGACACAGCAATGTGAAGCAGAGCAGTGCAGCATGCGGTGCCCTCAGGTCGCGGTGCAGGCAGGGGGCTAGTGGCGGTCGTCCAGCAGCATCCTTGAGGCAAGAGCTGAGATGCAAAGTGGGTATTGCTTGTCGCAGTGCTGATGGTCACAGTGCAAGCGGCGGCATCCATCAAAGATCGGCAGTCGATGGGGCTGGCATCAGTGGGCTGTGTGTAGGACGGGAGTCGTGCTTTGCGTGGTAATCTACCAATATGCACGCCCACTTCCATGAGTTTACATTTCTACGCATCATTTAATACGCAGGAACTGTTATACCGCATGCTTCTACTTTACAGATACTGTTATATAGCATCCTTATACTTCGCATGCCGTTACTTCGCAAATACATTGCGAGAAATAAGTAATTGAGTATTATGCAGAAAATACTTAGGTATTAATTGAGAAGGAGCAAATACATAGCAAGAATCAAGTAGTTGTGTATTATGTAGAAAAATACTTAGGTATTAATTGAGATGGCGGATGTGGAGAAGAGTGAGAGAATCCGGATGGACAATCCAAGTGACTGCTGTCGGGTGCTTGTGCCGAGACCTCCTGGGCTGACTGGTGGCACGGGCCGAACGGGCGTGAATAGATTCGCTACTGGCCATGGGATGCGATGAGATTACCACTCTCTGTGTACTTTAATTATTTTCTCATGGTTTTTCATGTGTATCAATAGATAGAATTGTCTGTTTACAATTTCTAAGTAAGAAACAAATGTGCATGCATCAACGACAATACGTACAAGCATCAACGTCAATATGTCATACAGCTGGATCGGAGAGCGGAGGAAGACGGAGAGCGAAGGAAGAGAAGGATGCAACATAGCTGTATAGGTAAGGGGGAAAAAAGAATATTTAGACATGTTAGTTGAAGAAAAAATTTAAGAAAATTGTAATATTGGAAGATATTTAAAAAAGTTGACTGTATATGAGATAAATCATTTAAAGTGTATAATATATAAAAAAAAAAGGAAGAAAGGGTTTGTAAATGGTTGGAATTTAGAAAATTGTCAATTTTCTATTTTTAGGAAAAAGAACAGCGTAAAAGCAAAAAGGTAATTATGTGATTAAGAGAATAGAAGGGCAATGGACGAGAAATATGGATGGATGAACATATTACAGGTAAGAGGTTTAAAATGTGTATATTATGAGTTGGTAGAGGTACTTCTGAGTAGATTAGGAATATTTTTAGTATAATTTCGAGGTACTTCTGAGTAGATTAGGAGTATTTCGAGGACAATTTCATTGGTCTGTAATGCTTGAAATGAAGAAATGGAGAAGGACATGTATTTTCTTTCATTTCAGATATTTACAAGTTTCTAAAAATAAGCACAATGGCGCAAGATTGAAGATGCCAATTTTATTACACATAAACATCAAAGAGCGTTGCATACTTTCCTCTTATAAGATGTACATTCCCCAGGGAAATTATATCAAAGGGGAGGGTGTGCAGAAGGAAAAAAAGCATTTGCAAAGAATAACACAGTATCACTTTACCATACAGTTTGGATTACAACAGAAGTGATAAAAGGACCTGCAGTGTCCTTCAAATTGTGGCAAAATAGATAGACCATAAGAAGAAAATGGCAAGCTTTAATTTCTAATTAAAAATGTAATTGTCATTAATTTAATTTGCAAATTAAAATAATTTAAAAAAATTATAGGTAAAAAATACAAATAATTTTATTAGAAAAGACATACTTTTTACAAGGGAACAAATGCTTAATATGTTTTTTAATTGTCCTTTTTCATTTTCAAGGGAAAAATGGAATGCAGAGAAATTAACCTTAAAACATCACTTGTTGGAACGTTGCTTGGACGAACTCAAGTGTGGAAGTCAGGAGAAAAGGTAAGTAGACTTAAAAATACATGTTAAAACATAGTAGTAGGACCGTTTACTGTAAGGAGAGAGGAGGGTGGTTCCTAAAGTCTTGCATCGTCTGTCTGCAAATAATTTGATGGTACATTTTGGGAAACAAATACCTACATATGTAGCAAGTGCAAGGAAGAGGTCGGGTCTAATTGTTTGGAAAAAATTAAAATTTGGAAGTACAGTGTAATGGTTTGAAAAATGGCAAAAGACGAATCATATTAGTTTGGTTTTGTTTCACTTTTTCAAGGACACAGTTTTTTTAAACATATCATAAATTGCACTAATGTGCAAAGCGAATCATGCTTTTGAAAAAATATATGATTGGGTGTCTGACTTACTAACAAGTTTGGAAGAAATATGGATGACATTGCTTTTAAAATCGTTAAAAGAGTATATTGCAAAGCAGAATTTCTTTTTACATTTTGAAAGGTATCACACTTTTCAGGAGCTTTTTTGGGGTGCGTTGTAAAGGGAAGATTTTCAGTTTCTTGATTGCACAAAAATTGTGTCGTTTTGCAAAATAAGAATATGATAAAGTGTGTCCTTTTAGCTTTGAGAAAAAAACTGTGAATCAAATTCATCTTTTTCCGTGAAAGAAATGTGAATAAAGAAGAGACTCTTTATGGATAAGAGTATTAAAAGACAAAGGGTCAGATGTAGGTGGCCAAAAAGGGAGCGCTAACGCTGATTTCAGCGTTTGCGATCGCTATTTGGCTGCGAACAATGTAGGTGAGTTTAAACCTGCAAGAAAAGAAGGAATTGCAAAATTGTGATTCCTTATTTTGCTCTTGCATTTAAGGAATCGTTAATAGCGATTCCTTAAATGCAATGTAAGTAGCACAAAAGAAAGTGCACTTTAGGCTTAAGGAATCGATAATTACCACCAACTTCAAGTTGGTGGTAATTAGCGATTTTCTTTAAAAAAGCACCTTTTTGATTTTTTTAAAGTGCCATTCGGCAAACATACATGCCCTTAGGGCATGTATGTGCGCCACATGTGCACACATGCACATTTCAGAGGTACAAAAGGGTGTCATTTTGATACCCTGGCACCCATGAAATAGCTCCCGCTATTTGCGATTCTATAATAGCGAATCGCAAATAGTGAATATCTTTTTATTCATTCCTATGGGCCTCCTTGCCCATAGGAATGAATGGGTAGGTATTCCTCATTAGCGAATCTCAATTTGCCATTCATTATTAAGGAATATTAAGGAATCGCTAATATTTTAGCGATTCCTACCTATATTCAATTTTGTGAGTCCTTAATAGCAAATCAGTAAAATTTGCTATTAAGGATTCGCAAATTTGATTTTACCTACATCTGGCCCAAAGAGTCATAAAAAGAAAAATACCAAAACGCCTGTGAAAAGTGAAAAATAAATCCTTGAATTTGGGTATCCATGTACAATTTGGAAATTGTATTAATCATTAGCAATTCAAAATCAATTAGCACATGTTGAGGACATTTGTTCATTGTTTGAGTTTTAACCACTGTCAAAAATTCAGTGTAAGTTGAATTATGTTTATCAAGCAGTAAATTGTAAACTAATGAAACTACAATACTATTAATGTACGCATGAATGGTGTATATTTGAGTGAATGGATGGGGCGTGGATTTAAAGGTCCCATCCATCATCCAAATATCACTATTCTCTAATTTAGCAAGATTACGGGGTGTGCTAAAGATAAGTATCCTTTTAAGAGAGTTTTTGTTATCAAGCAAAAATAAATGGTTCGTTACTGACAGTTACTGAAAGCTCAGTCGGATTAGAGATATCAGAAAAAGATTGGGCTGTAACACGGTGTGGGGGTTATCTGCCTGTTTTTTACACTGAATCATTCTGCGTAAATTGGGTATTGAAGGCATTGCACTTGCAACATGTGCAGGAATTTGTTGGGAAACCTCCCTTAATACTGAGCCACAGGTTTAATGGGAGGTGCTTGCCATTTCTTTCAATTCATTTATATTCTCTCTTACCTCGATCTCCATTGCACTGTTTCACCAAGAGCAACCACTCTGCCTCTGCAAAGGGGTTATTGAAATTGAACACACCTCCAATGACACCTGGGCTCAGTATGTCTCTCCTTCCCTGGGACTTTAGATACATTGCAAGATTTCTCTCTGCCATAATCTGCAAAAAAGAAAGAAGAGAGTGATAAGGAAAAAAGAATTTGTGAAAACGAATCTGTAAGAAAAAAGTACATGCAGAAGTGATTTGAGATATACTATATTTAAAAAAAAAGCACGCAGAGTGTAAAGAATTATTTCCAGTTTTATTAAAAAAAAGGTATTTGTTAAATTTTTTTGCTTACCTTTGTGTTCTTTGACTCAGCTTTATTGCAGTAGATTTATAACTTTCAAGGATGCTTCATTTTGAAATTCGAGAATAGTTTCACTGAGTTTCTTCTGTTTAATAAGAATTTTTGTTTGGTTAATAGTTTCCGTGTTATATTTTGAAAAGTATTTTTAAATTTTCTCCATCATTATGTACTATCACTGTGAGCATCACCAGCTGGGATTGGAAGAGTATGTAATTACCCCACCACCATTATGCACTTTCCCTCTGCCCAACATTTGTTGGTTTTAGAGTAGTATTTTAAATCTACTTCACCATCCAGTACTTCCAATGTTTGACAAACCTGTGGGACTAGTAATACTAATTATTTGCCAGTTCTCCATCCATCACTTCACATGTGGTAATCCTGTGAGTAGGAATAGTAAATTAAAGCCCCTCAACCTTCCTCCTCTTTCCCTCAAGCACTTTTAATGTTTAAAAAAGCTTTGGGTGTTGTTATATTAACTTTAACAACATCAACCATCCTTCACTTTCCCTGTGAGCAACACCTTTTCTAGTTGGATTAGATATTTTATTCACATTCACCTTTCAGCAATTTTCCAATGTCCAACAGCTCATGGAGTTGGAATTGTAATGTTTATATAATCCACCATCCTGTATCCCACATCTGTTGGATTTGGATTGTAGTGTAGTTCCTATATTCCCAATAGGCTCTGCGCATTGGAATAATATAAACAGTAGTGTAGACGTAGGACTGAGGTCGACTAGGTCTCTACTGACTATATTAGACTTAATTAGTTTTGCCAGCTAGCTCAGAGGTAACTAGAAACTTTCTCGAATGTTCAGGAAAGAGTTACCTCTCCGGATTTAGACAAGAAGGGATTAGCTTCTGACAACCATATAACATGACAACTTTGCTCCCTCAGAATAAAGAGTGTATCTCTAGAGTCATGTGAAATCAATAGGCAGCTATTTCACTCAGTCAATCGTGCATACTTAGTTTCACCAGAGTGCAGAGAAATAGAGAGACGGGCGTTTTCAAATAAAGGTGTTATTTATTGAGCAGTCTTCTTTCTCATGCAAGAGAAACAAATTTCCACAATTGCAATACTTAACATGAAGTAAAGTGCGTACAGTAAAAGTAGTATTATGAAATAATACTGTAAAAGCATTGATATGGTTTCTTAGCCATATGATACTTTAAAATGGATAAAATATATACATACATAAACACATTGACTAACAGACTCAACTGGTGCTTCTAAATACGCCTACCCCGGTGTACCTAACCTAAGCATAATACGTGGGAAGGAGTAAGTAAGTAGCAGTTTAAGTTAAGTTGGTTTTTGCCAATAATCTGAATCAAGAATTCTCTTAAGGGTTTAGTCAGCTCCGTACCTTGGTAATAGAATGTAGGAGGTTTTGTAACTCTCTCTCAGGACTCGATATCCCAGCAACCCGTAAGGGTGACTGGAAACACCGGAGCTGGAATTTTCTCGGCAGGAGAAAAGACAGCGTCTCTCTCAGTGCGTCAAAAGGGAGGGGCGGCTTCCGTGGGCTCTCGCAGCAGCTGGGCTTCCGGGCAAGTAGATAGCCGCTCTGCTCCAAACCACCGCGTCTTTGCTTAAGGCAGCGTTGGTATATTTATACCTGAAAGGTGCCGGGTTTGACGTAAGGTTGGACATAAGACGTCACTAAGAACTAACAGTTCTTTCTGGACTCCAGGAGTTCTGGTTCAAATCAAAACAAAAGCAGGGGGATTTCCCGGGCTGCTGGAGGCTTGGTTTGTTTAAAGAACGCGTTGTACTTTCTAGGAGTCTAGGGGAGTTGCCTTGCCGTATTTGGATTGCATGGGCTATTACTAAATATGGATATGATTCTCATGCCTTTATAAGGATATTATTTATTATAACCATATAAGGGCATACATCGGGAATATCGAATTAGGGTCCTAGATAGAAACACAACACCCACTCCACGAATTAATGTCCATCATTACTAAAATCTAAGCAATATTAAACATATAACGATGCATGTGTGTTTTCCAACCCACCCCAAAATACATAAATCGCATTTGAAATGGTATATGGTAAATACACGAAAATGAGTATTGGTGCTGTACGCTTTTCAAGCAGATGTATCATTCAGTTAAATGCATATATATATCAGCTGAATGAATTGCGAAAATTACACATGAAATGGCTCTGTTTACAGAGAAGAAGGTCGAGACCATTCCATCACATATTTATACAAATGCTGTACATGTGCTAGAGGCTTAGGTAAAATATTGTCTCTAGTATCCTAAATATAGAAGCTCTGTTCTCTAAGAATAGTTCTACTTTAAGCAGAGTACGTGTGCCAAAAAAAGGTAAATATTTTGGAAGTGAAAGAAAAATAATTTTGCTTTCAGGGGAAAAATAGTTCAAAATGTTTTCAGTGGCTGTGTTTATCAAAACTGAAGGCCGAATTCAGAGTTCAGGGAACGCTGTGTGCTCATTGTTTTTAAAAGTTATTCTCGTTGACTGGAGAGAACATCATATCAGACACGCTTGCAAAAAATTGGTCACAGCAGGTGAAAGTTCGACCATGTTCGAAAATGCCGAAACAGTGCATGTGTGAGTATGATTGCTATCATCGATGTCAGGATCAGCAATGCTCACAGAAGGTTGTACCTGTGTGGTGCTGCTTTCATCTCGTACTCCACTGCCACATACTCGTAGTGGTGAAGTCTCAACGAATGCCGTCATCAGAATAGGTAACCGCTGGGGACAACACGATGCATGAGTTGTTACCGGTCCTAGCAAGGTATCTATATCCATTGGTACTGCTGATGGTAGTGTAAGACAGACGTCCAACACGCATTCTTCTCCGCATAGCATACATCAAAGCACAGGTAAAATGCAATCTTGCCAGATTGGTCTGAATGAAAGAAACCAGGTTGTGTTCAGATCTCTTAGCCGGGCTAATCCGAGGACTTTAGTGATGCGGTCCCGGTAGCGTATAGCTAGGATCGTTTCTCCCATCATTGCTGGAGTCTTGTCTGTGGCTTTGCTTGCCATATCGAAGCAGAAGGATCAAAAATAAAATTCCTGCTACGAGTCCCAAAGTAGAGGTAGGCCGCCAAAGACAGAATGGACAAAATTCGAAAAGATGCCCAGAACTGTTTCAAAGGGTGCTAACAGTCCCGAAAAAACTGTCTTAAATACATGTGCGATGCCACTGGTATCTGACATGTTTAAGATTTGACTTAACATTTCTACGAAATGGACGGGCAATTTGTTGATAATAGGGAATGTATCTCTGCCGCTGTCCTTGCAACTTGCAGATCATACGTCTCTTTGGACAAGGTCAAAGGCACAGTTGTCTGTAAAAGAATAGACTTCATTCTGCTTAAAGTATCAATTCGAATAGAAGAGATATTCAAAAAGGGCCACAACGCAGCCTCCATGTCTGGATTGCTCTGTGGATACAACACTTGCATACAGCAAATGACCCTGGAACTAACGGTTACGAGATAAGGCTTTCCTGGCACCATTCCACAACAGCTGTGGTCACTTATTAGAACATAACTGCAGTTGGAAAGTTGTCTGAAAAATAGCTCTATCTGTTTTGCAGGAGTGCCATGCAGGTGACATGAAAGGTTATTTGAAGACCCTTCGCAGGCTCCATGCAAGTTAATACCTTGACACAGAAGTGTACCACTTGGTGATTTTTTACAATTTTTACCACTAAGGAATACCTCCTTTTTCCTTCACTATAACATTTGTGTGTGTAAGGTAAATCCCAGGTTGATTTGATGTATCCTTTACCCAACCTTTCATACAGGCCTGCTGGTATATACTCTTGGCAATATTTAAACTGGAAAGTTGTTATCGGAATTGTGATTGTTCCATGTATTATCCATTCAATGACAGGTCTTTCTGACATTGTCAATGGTAATCTCTCAAGTTTTTCAATGCTCAGAATCGTATAGTCTGCCCCTTTTTGTGCCAAACTGATTTGTTTATCAGTAAGGTTAAAGATAGAGAATAATGACGTTGTGTTGATTAAACGCCATGGCACGTGGCCTGAACGCAGATTTTGCAACATCCAGCCAAGCTGTACAAATGAACCCAATTGGGACTGACCATGTTGTAACATTAGCAGGTCCTGCTCTATTATATCAATAGCAGATGATACAATGCTGTCCAGTGAATATATTCTGGAGGACAGAGTCATTAACCCATTGTCCACTACAGAAAGTGATTTTTCCAAATCAATACAATCAATTTCTCATATTTTTTCTGCTGTTTCAATTTGTGTTACTTTCCAAGCCTCGTTGTAAGCAGCGTATATACCGGCGTATATGAAAAGTGTTGCTTAATTTCAGCCAGTGGGGATTTCTGTAGCCACTCAAGGCATAGTTTCCCTACACTGTATGTTGTAATTATCCCTGGATGTTGTCTCTGGGAGTATCTTGGGTCTGGCCTGGTCATTTTGAACCCCTGTGTTTTGTTCAGGAATCTATCTTGACAGTTATTAGTGTCTGTGGGCCAGATAAACCATTTTTTCCAATCAGGATGTGTTCTGTTTTGGTGTAAAATATGGGATACGTCTATCTCAACATCTGTAGTGCTATTACTGTTAGGTGTTGGTTTTGGAATAGACGTTTTATTTAAGTCTTTTATCTTAGCTAGGCCAAGACAAGTAGTTTGTTGAATTGTGTCATTCAGAAATATAATTTGTTCTGGGATCATGCAGGCCCTAAATAATGCTTCTAGGCCTTGTACCTGCCAGTCTTTGGTACCCCAGATGGTTTTTGTTTCAATGTTGCTTTTCCAAAATTCAAAACCAAATGTAGACATTTTGTCATAACATTTTTCAGAGTAAATCAATTTAGTATTTGTCAACATTGTTTTAATTCCTGTCTTATTTAACATGTTGAAATAAAACATTTCTGGCTCACTGTTGGTAAACCCTGAGAAGTTTCGGAATTTCTCATAACATGTTTTCGAGCTGCCCTTAGGCGGAGTTGGACAATGTTCCCATTGATTATAAGTAAAAACATTTCTAGGCTGAGCAGTTTTATGCAAATAGTGATCACCAAAATGATTATAACAATATAACTCTTCATAATTTGATGAACCCTGCAAATAATCATGTTCTGTGAATTTAGCTGACATTACTAAATCTGACATCATATTATTAATGTTTTCAAAGACCCAATCATCAGAGAAAGTACTTGGTGTCACAAAGTCACTTAAGGAAACCTTAAACTGGTGTGGATATTTCAAGAGCTCAATCGGGCCAAAAATGTCATAATCCGTTCTGTCCCATGCTACCCCACCGGGTATTGGATTGGCTGTGATGTTCACTGATGACAGTTCTCTTTTCTCGATGTGAGAGGATGTGTGAGGCTTTAGGACCAAGTTGATGTTCTGACTTGCTGGGTCCATTGTACTATATTTTCCATCAATGAATCTACCCAAACATAAAACCATGATGAGCCAAAGCAGGAGGAAAAGTACACCTAACACAATCCAAAATTCAATCCCTGGTGAAATCAGATATGTTTCTTTTAGTTGGTGAAAAAGTTCAGTCACTTTGTCTTTGAAACTTTTTGTTGCTGGCGCTTCTTCATGCTCGCTTGGATCTTCAGAAAAGTCATCAAAATTGATGAAGTAGCCAGATGTAGTTCTGTCAATTGTTGGAATTGCTTCCGGATATTCATTAGCTTTTTGATCTTTCTTTGTTTCATTAGCATAGTCTGAGGCTACATCGTTGTAGACAGGTGTTTCTTGACGAACTGTTGCAATTTGGGTTTCAAGAGGAACAAGTTCCATGGCTTGGTTGCATAGTCCTTTTTTATTCACTGCAGGTTTATCAAATGTGATTAGTCTCTCAGTTTGAACCTCTTGGATTGTAGCAAATTTTGGTATTCTGCTATTTCTTGGGAGTCCATTGGGCCTACAACTTATTATTGGCCACATGATTGTGGTTTTACCAGGTCGATGGATACAACTCGGTTCTTCTTTTTACCAGCAAGGGGCGGTAGTACAACTGATCTTGTTCCACTGACAGCTAAGACAGGTACTGCTTTTCTGTAAGAAGGCCCAAATTCCTTCTTCACCACGATCTTCTCTCTGACCAGATCCCAAATCTTTGGAATCCAGACAGTTCTTGCTGGGACAGGTGGTTTTTCTTCAGTGGCTGTTGGCTGTTGCTTTAACTTTATGTTACTCAGGCTTCCTCTTGTTTCATTTAAGTCCTGTAAAACAGCCAAACGGTCTTTGATATCAAAGGATTTTTCTTATACAACTGAAGTGTGACTATCTAAATCCTGAATGTACATTCTAGTACCGAACAATAGTTCGTATGGAGTGAAACCTTATAGAGAATTTCTTGGCAGATTGTTAAGACTACGTTGGACACTTGTTAAATGTTTGACCCACCCATCACCCGAACCTAATACTCTCGCCGTTATAGATTGCTTTATGTCACGTTTTTTTCTTTCCACTACCGCATTTCCCTCAGGATAGAATGGAGAAGAGTACCGAAATGCAATGCCCATGCTGGCCATGGCCTCCTTGTAAGCCCGAGAGCTAAACGCAGGACCCTGGTCAGAATGTAGCATGCCAATTGCGTATGTGCCGATAAACACTCGCCAATCTTTGTATAACAGTTCTGGCGTCAGCCGAGTGCTGGTGTCTACATTTTAAGTGAATCTAGTATTAAATATTATGGGGACGCATTTCTCCTGTTGGATTTCTGCGCATAGATAGCTTGATGCTTTCTAAAAAAGGGGTCCTGGCAATACTCCAGTCGGTTCACGACTGCGATCTCTGTTGCAGTCTGAACAGCTCTTTGCAAATTTGTAATGTTGCAGGCTCATCCCCGGCCACCAGTATTCTGATTGTAATTCTTTTAGAGATTTCACGATCTCTTGGTGCCTTAAACCCTCACCCATGTGTGCGTCTGCTATCAATAAGACTCTCCGGTTCGTGTTTGGAATTACACTATCCCCGACTCCAGGGATTTGAGCAAAAGGAACGGAGTTTGCATCAATGATGTATGTATTACTGAGTGGATAGTCGAGAGGAAATGCTGAATAGTCGCCTTTTAAAGACACTTTTACCGCCAGCATGGTTTCTCCGTCTATGTGTTTTTTAGAAAGTTTTTTTGTGGCTACGGAAGCCGTTTGAGCTGCTTCCACTGAGGCTCTGTTAGCCAATGAATTCCCTGCAACGTGAACGCCATCACGCTGATGACTCAGTGTATGTATCACGTGAGTCTTTCGTAGTTCTTTCTGCAAAATAACTACTTGTTCCCAAAGCTTTTTATGCTTTATTGTGGAGCCTGTGTCATCTTTGTAATCATTTTGAACCCACTTCTGCAAGTCATTATTGTAAGACTTGACGCAGTATTGCGAATCGCACACTATTAGTGTTGGGAATTCATGATCGGCATTTTCAAGCGCCATCTTTAAGGATCTTATTTCAGCTCGCTTAGCTGAACAGTTTCTGAGTGATTCAGTTTTGGTGACTATAGGTCTGAATTAACCAAGGCGCCAGCGACCTTAACAATCGCGCACGCTGCGTTGTAGGATTTTTTCTCTACATCGTAATGTTGTGCAAATCTGTCCATGTAGATTACACATGTGTACTGTTCGAGAGGCAGAATTTCGATTGGCAGAGGATATTCTTCTTCACATTCTAGATCTTCTAGTTTTTTAATTTTTGGGTCAAAATAGTATTTCACGTCTTCTGTAGTAAGAGAATTTTCCCATTGTATCCATTTTGGATCTAATGCCACAGCAGTCAATTTGCGTGGACTTGTTAATGCCTCAAGGGCAGATTCTGCTGTTAAAACAGTCATCCTTCTGCCTTGGGCTTGGGCTCTTTCTTTTGCTACAGCAGTTTGAACCGCTATCTTTTCAGTAGAGCTTGTGTGTACAAGTGTGATTTGTAAGCTATTGGTACCGTTTCTCCCTCATCTTCCTGGGATGACTCGGATTACAAGGTTGCGTACGTTTTCGCGAGTTTAACCCTCTTCGCATAATTTAGAATGTATGTTCTTCCGAAATTCAGGAAACCTAGTATTGATTGTAAATTCTTCAGCGCTTTTGGTGCTTGGAGTACAGCGCACTTCTCTAAGAAGTTATCTGCTAGGCTCTTGCCTTCACTTGATAATTCATATCCTAAAAACTGGACAGTTAGATCGGCAATTCGTGACTTTTAAAGTTGAAATTGTAACCCTCAGCTGCAAACCCAAGTATTATGGTGTTCACTCTTTTCAAGTGAGTCTCCAGGTCATCATCTGTGAGATAGATGTCATTGACATAGGATAATGCCTCATCATCATATATTTGTAGTAACTCTGTTACCCTTGCTGAGAATAATCCTAGGCTATTCTTGAACCCCTGTGGGAGTCGACAGAAGTGTTTTATTTGACCCCATTATTGAGAAAGCGGTCAAATACCTGCTTTCAGGTGCTATGTTTTGACAAAAGAATCCATTAGAGATGTCTAATGTTGTTTTATATTTTGCGCACAATGTTATTCATTAGTGCTGCACTGTGTGAGTTTTGTACTGCAAATGTTTTGCAACAGGAGTTTAGGTGTCTGTAGTCCAAAACTAGATGATATGAATCGTCTGGCTTGGAGACAGGAAACAAAGGATTGTTCATTTGTGAGGTGCATGTTTCAATCACCCCCTTATATTCAAGTTGATCTAAAATCTCTCTGACTAGCTTTTTAGCTTCTTGTTTAACTGGGTACTGCCTTTGTGCAGTGGGCTGATTTTTTAACTGTATTTTGTGGTGAGGCGAATCCTCATCCCATCCTACATGATTTTTATATAATGCAGGAGCTAGGGCTACTGCCCATTTTCTTGCCAATGTATATTTTTTGTGAATTGGAATATGATTAGAGAAGGCAGGCATAATCATTTCTTCGCCATGAGGGCACTCCCTGACAAACTCTGGTGGCCAGTCTTTCTCAGCTAACAGGATGTCATAGCCTTTCGAAAGGTTATCCCAAAAGAGACCCCTTACTTTCCTAGTCTTGTCCCCCTCTATACGCAATGTTATTTCGTATAATTTATGAGGTTTGCTAACTCTGGTATCTGCAGTTTCCACTTGAATGTATTCATTCGTGTCCACTGTCTCCAGAAGATTCATCAGGATCTTGCGAGCTATGGTCACTTCTGCTGCGCTGTCTAGCATTGTTTGGGCCCACTCTCCGTTTTTCAGTTGTGTCCTCAGTATCCTCGGCATGTCTAATTTTAATGCTGTTTACCTTCTTTCTTGGAAATTGTAATTTTTTACTTTGATGAGCAGGTTCCTTGTCTTTGGACTTGACGTGTTCTTCCTTGTGTTCTGACCGTCCTCTTCTTTCCGATTTCTGTGAGGAAGTCTGAAAAGATCAAGAGGGACGTGTATCAATATCTTGATATCTATCAGGTTTTTTCAAATTATCCCTATTTCTAAGGTTGTATCTTTTCTCAGAGGGCTCCCTTTGGGGAGACTTGTTTCCTCGGTCCGGAGATCTTTCTCTCCGGTGAGGAGACCTTCCTCTGGACTGGAATCTTTTTTTCTCTGGGAGTGGATTGTTTATTACCATCCCAACTCTTTTTTGGAGTATTTAGATTATTTTTAATAAATGTTTTTTCAGGTATTTCAGTTAGTTGGGGCTTTACTGGTTTCCCACCCAAACTATCTCTACCTAGTTCTTCATAGGATTTTTCTATGATTCTGGCAAGTTCAAATGGTTGGTCTGCTATATTTGTTTCTGTCAATTTCTGGAGATATGTTATATCGTCCATTGCCAATTGAACTAACTCTCTATATGCCTTTGTTAATTCTTTTAGTTTAACTAAGAGTTCTTCGCTTGACATTTTTTCAATGTCTGGATGTGGTGTGTAGCTGGCTAGAACCGGCCACGTGGCTCTTGGTCCACCTAGTGGACCTAGCCTGGTGATGTGATTTTGATGTTTTAGGGCGCCTTTAAACCAGAGCAGGTGCTCTTTGTAATTTAGTGGGATTTCAACGTCCTCGAAAGGAGTGTATTCATCTGGAGGTTCCTCTATTTTGTAATAGTGGAATTTGTGTGTTACAGCGTTTGCTGCTGGAAAGTTTATCCATGAATAGAATACCTCTGTCTGCCGATATTCATGGGCCTCTACCATGAATATGACTGTACCACCTCGTGGTGATACTCCATTTTCTATAAGTTTTTTAGTTATAGTTCTTCTTACATTTACCGGGATGATTATAGCATCCGGGTCATTCTGTTGGATAGTTGTGTCATCTAACAACAGTGGAGGCACTAAGGCATCTCTTTCTTCATCGCCTTCCGGCATTTTACTGACTGAAAGGTTTTTGTTGCAGATAAAGTTTCAAGGAAACACAGATTAGGTGCACAATATTTTGGAACACTGTATCCTTCAAAATTGACTAAACCAAAAACTAATACATAGGAATCTCTTCCTACTAAGTTCCGGCGGATTTTAACCTTTTACCCACTCCGGACGTCTTTTGGAGTTTTTACGGAAAAAGGGTTCTGTGTGAAAAAGCACGACTGAGTTACTCTAGTGTCTTGCGTTAGATTATCGCCTTACCAAACATTGGGCGCCATGTAGTGTAGTTCCTATATTCCCAATAGGCTCTGCGCATTGGAATAATATAAACAGTAGTGTAGACGTAGGACTGAGGTCGACTAGGTCTCTACTGACTATATTAGACTTAATTAGTTATGCCAGATAGCTCAGCGGTCACCAGAAACTTTCTTGAATGTTCAGGAAAGAGTTACCTCTCCGGATTTAGACATGAAGGGATTAGCTTCTGACAACCATATAACATGACAACTTTGCTCCCTCAGAATAAAGAGTGTATCTCTAGAGTTGTGTGAAAACAATAGGCAGCTATTTCACTCAGTCAATCGTGCATACTTAGTTTCACCAGAGTGCAGAGAAATAGAGAGACGGGCGTTTTCAATAAAATGTGTTATTTATTGAGCAATCTTCTTTCTCATGCAAGAGAAATGAATTGCCACAATTGCAATACTTAACATGAAGTACAGTGCTTACAGTAAAAGTAGTATTATGAAATAATACTGTAAAAGCATTGTTATGGTTCCTTAGCCATATGATACTTTAAATGGATAAAATATATACAGACATAAAAACATTGACTAACGGACTCAACTGGTGCTTCTAAATACGCCTACCCCGGTGTACCTAACCTAAGCCTAATACGTGGGAAGGAGTAGGTAAGTAGCAGTTTAAGTTAAGTTGGTTTTTGCCAAGAATCTGAATCAAGAATTCTCTTAAGGGTTTAGTCAGCTCCGTACCTTGGTAATAGAATGTAGGAGGTCTTGTATCTCTCTCTTTCAGGACTCGATATCCCAGCAACCCGTAAGGGTGACTGGAAACACCGGAGCTGGAATTTTCTTGGCAGGAGAAAAGACAGCGTCTCTCTCAGTGCGTCAAAAGGGAGAGGCGGCTTCCGTGGGCTCTCACATCAGCTGGGCTTCCGGGCAAGTAGATAGCCGCTCTGGTCCAAACCACCGTGTCTTTGCTTAAGGCAGCGTTGGTATATTTATACCTGAATGGTGCTGGGTTTGACGTAAGGTTGGACATAAGACGTCACTAAGAACTAACAGTTCTTTCTGGACTCCAGGAGTTCTTGTTCAAATCAAAACAAAAGCAGGGGGATTTCCCGGGCTGCTGGAGGCTTGGTTTGTTTAAAGAACGCATTGTACTTTCTAGGAGTCTAGGGGAGTAGCCTCGCCGTATTTGGACTGCATGGGCTATTACTAAATATGGATATGATTCTTATGCCTTTATAAGGATATTATTTATTATAACCATATAAGGGCATAAATCGGGAATATCGAATTAGGGTCCTAGATAGAAACACAACAGGATTAGTAATGTTTACCCCCTCAACTACACTGCACTTTCACTTTGAGGAACACCAGTTGGAGTTGCATTAGTCATGTTATGGCTTACACCATCCAGCAGTTTCCCACTGCCAAAAATGTTGGAGTTTAAACAGTAATTTTCAAATCTACAGCATCAATTTTTTTAGTTTTGAAAATATTAGCTTGAGAAACGTATAAAAAAATTAAAAGTGTTTAAATTCCTATATTCCTGAATGCTTCTCTCACGATTTGATGGAATTTGCGTCCTTTTGGTATATAGAGATAAGGCTGAATAGATTAGAAGAATGTGTGAACCAAACTTGCGATCTTGCAACTAATTTTTAGGTTGCATTCAACATCAGAAATATTCAAGACAAGTCAAGTCAAAAGATCTTTATTTGGAATAAAAACATCCATAAAAGTACGACAAATTCGATCAAAACAATACAGTACAGTAATATGTCAGCTGGCTAAAAGACAAAAGGTCAGTCAGTCAATTTCACATTAAAATACAAAGTATCCCTCCTTATTAAAAACAACAACTTTTACACAATTAAAACAAATGATTTCTAAAAACATAGTTAAAAAGGATGAATGTTATCAACATCATTAATAGGTCCACATCAGTAGTGTGCAAAAATGCAAAAATGTGCAAAAATAGAATTACAAAGTGCATAAAGAGCACATGTGCGGATGTTATACATCAATATGTAAAGTGGCTCGTGAACGGACGGCAGCTTTGAGGAAGCAACTCACTCTAAATATTACTTCATCTGATCCCAGTAATAAAAAAGACCTCAGTGCAGTTCTAAAACTAAACAAATTATGTTTTCTACAATAGGGCATTAAATAATGAGCGGAGAGATTTTTATAAAAACCACAGAAAAACAAAAAGTGCATAAGGCTCTGTTTCATATTAGGGTTACATGGGCAATACAAGGTTTCACATGTTTGTTGTAGCCCAGAGGGAAGTTTAGTAAATTTACTATACTCCCATCTCGAAAGCGAAACAGTAACCTCCTATTCCATCTGCCAAGGTGTAAACATAAATACCTATGTGGGGGACCTGGATTTTTAGTGTGAGGTTCAAAATAACCCTTGTATTTTATGATAGTACACTTTGACAGGTTCTTCCTCTCACGCTCGTCTCTATACAGCTGATATAGTGCCCTATGAATAATAGTTTTATGAGTGCGATTTATTAAACTGGGTGATGTAAACAAAAAACCATGTCCTACGCTATCAAGGCATTCTTTTACAGCTTTTAGCCATGGTATACAGTGTGCCCTATCACACTTTAAACAGTCCAAGATTATGTCACGGGTGAGGGTGGCTGCCGGGTTAATCCATATCTTTAGCCAGAAGAGAGCGGGTCTAGATTTTACAAAGTCTTCTATATATGAGATGTTTAGTTCACTGTGACATATATAGTGAGGGGAACAAATAACCCCACCCAGCACCTTCCGGCAGAACCTATTTTCTTCGATTTGGATATGGGTGCAATTTGTATAACCCCAAACCTCGGCGCCATAAGTACCAGTTGGGATGCATTGGGTTTGGTAAATCTTTACTAGTGGTGTAATCACATCAGCATAGTTGGGTTGTCTCAAAGAAGTGACACAATTTATGGCTTTACCCAACTTGTTCCTAGCGTAAGATACATGTGGTTGCCACGAACCAGCCCCAGATAGGGAAAGTGCAAGTACTTTTCAGAACATTTGACCCTGATTTAATCTCAGAAATTTTATATTTTTTAGGGCCACAGCTCATGATTAAAGATTTTTTTTAATGAGTGGTCAGACCAAGGTCTGCCATAAAGTGAACAAAGCCTGAAATTAAAGTACGAAGTGCCTTTGGTGTGCGGCCCATTAGGACCGCATCGTCAGCGTAAAGGAGAGTTGGTATAGGGACTCCATTTACATCGGGGACATCATGTGTAGAAGTACTCAACCAGCAGCTCAGATTATTTATATAAAGAATAAAAAGGAGGGGGGCCAGCACACACCCCTGTCTGACCCCCCTACCAATCCTGATGTCGTCAGAGACTTCGCCAAATTGGTTAATACGCACTTGTGCTCTTAAATCACTGTGCAAAAAAGCTAAAAAGTGGACCAGATAATCATCTAAACCATAATTAAGAAGGGTGGACCAGAGGAGGGAACGGTTAACAAAATCAAATGCAGAACTTAAGTCCATAAAACCAAAATATAGAGGGGATTTTTTAGCAATGTTATATTTTGCCATAATCAGACTCAAGTTCAAGCATTGTTCCACCGTGCCAACATTGCTACGGAAACCAAGCTGGCTGGGATGTAGAATCTTACTCTCATCCGCCCAGGTTCTGATCCTTTTAAAGATAACCCTCCCCAAAACTTTCAAAGTGTTATCGATTAACGAGATGGGGGGGTAGCACCCGGGATCCAACCTATCACCCTTTTTAAAAATGGGGACTATTGTACTGCAAGACCATGTTTCTGGAATTTGTTCATTCGTTAGATTGTTAAAAACGTTACATAGCAATGGGGCCCAAAAGTCAAGCTCACATTTTAACTGATCAATTGAGAGCCCATCGGGGCCAGGCGCTTTATTTCCGGCGCTTTCAGATATGGCATCCTCAACCTCAGACACAGAGATGTTAAGGGGGCTTAGAGGGAGGGAGGTTAAAGAGGGGTTGTCTGGTGTGGCATAAATTTTAGCAAAATGTTCAACCCACGTAGGACCAGTAATGTTACAGTTAATTGCTGTTAAATTTGAACCTAAAGATCTTAGCTTCTTTACCTCACTCCAAAACCCAGTGGTGTCTTTTAATTCGGCCAAGCGTGCCAAAGAACCCCAGTGGGTCTTAACCAGTTCATTTGTTCTGAACCGTAGGGTAGATTTATACTCTGCTCTGAGTAACCTTATTTGGGAAATATCCCTGGGTTCTGCTTTTAGAGCGGCTCTCAACTGCCTGTTTACCTTGGAGCAAGCAGCATCAAACCATCTGGGTGTTTCCTCAGATTTCGAGTTCACTAAATGATGTAATTATATTACCCCCATGTATATCAGTAGTGAGACAGTTTTCAATCAGAGCTGGGTGTTTTTTAATGACGTTTGCCAGGATTCCCCTATTATCCACGCCCCTCCAAATTACCCTCAATTTATCTGTTGAAACCTCCAAGTTTCTTGCACCTATTTCGTTTTGTGTACGCTTACCCCTCGGAAGTAATAGGTGAATTACGATAGGGTAATGGTTGCTATATACTTTGCAGACAACTTCCGCCTTCATTAAAACATTTGCAACAGGAGGTGAAACAAATACATAATCGATTGTAGTACCACTCCCATGGCCAATGAAAGTTGGAATAGAGGCAACGCTGGTTTCCCTGCCAGCGTGCTCCATGCAATTTACAAGATCTCTAGTTGCAAGGAGATTTGACAGTTCTGTGCCTCTCCTACATGGGGGATTTCTAGAATGTATATGGGCATTGAAATCCCCTCCTAGACAGATGCCGTCAAATTTCCCATATTTCTGTCCATCCATAATTCTATCGATAAAATCAAATAAAACAATGAAATTACAATTAGGTTGGGACAAAAAGTCGTTATTGTAAAAATTGATCAGACATAGCCTTGTCTTTTGAGTATATGATAATGCCATGAAGCTTGGAGAATCGCTTTGGAGTGTGTCGACTTTAACTTCTGCAGCTATTTTGACCCAGATAGATAAGCCCCCACTAGGGCGGCCTAAAGGGGGGCCAAAACAGTCCTATTATGACAGCTGTACCCCTCAAGTAACAAATCATCGGTACACCAAGTTTCTTGGAACATTAATACGTCGTGGCAATTAACCCAATCCTTCCAGGATGTAATTTCCATTTTAGCCTTTAGGCCAGCAATGTTCCAGCTAAGGATTGACAAATTTTTATCTGGCTTCGAGCAAAGGCCCTGGTCAATTCCTGGGGAGGGTGTGATTGTAAAAGGCCCCTGTTGTTCACATAATTTTTCAAGTAAAGAAGTTTTAGATGTTAGCAGTGGTGCCTCAGATGATGTTCCCACTGTGTGATCAAGAACTGGACACACAGCGACAGGTTCTACAATAGTAGGGGACAGTCAATCCAGTGTTCCCTGGTCATAGAGTATTGAGAACCTGTTATGTAGAGGGAATACAGGTGGTGGCTGCATCATTTTGTGTGGGGGACGGTAAAAGTAATTTAACGATAGAGGAGTCACCACAGTGGGTGGGCCATGTTGAGCAGAATTTTTGTTCAACAGAAATTTCGCAGTGCCCGGGTTCCTAAAGTTAACTACAATACAGTCCCCGTTATTATTTTTAAAAAGAGGACCTACCCAAGTTACTCGGCGTGTGGATATAATTTCTTTAGAAATATCATAACCCACCCCCTTGTACTTAGCTAGCCAGTCGATACATTTATTATGCAATTGGACCCACGATTCTCCTTGCCCTTCCCTAAGGGGTGGAATGCCAGCCAGAACCAAGACGTAGGGACACGCCTCAGGTGGCAGATGTAAGGCAGGGCCTTGATGTTTAAAAGGCCTGGTGTCTTCGTCAGGAGTCTTATTGTAACGTTGGCGTTGGCTGGAATTTATGGACGTCTTCTGCGTTGTAGTGCTTATAGCAGGGTTACTGTTATGATTAGTTTTTAGGGCACTAGTAACAACAATGGGAGGCAAAGGAGATTTATTCGAGGAAACAGAGGGATTACTTTCCCTTATGCTTGTAGTCGCCACAGATGTTATTGTCGTGGGTAAGTTAGTGGCAACCTTAGGTTCCTTGGCCCTATTTGTAATATGATCGCCGCTAGTTAACGCACGAGTGGTGGATTCCAAGTCTTTTAGCAGGCGTTCACCTCTTAGTTTATCCAAACAAACTGAGCCTTTTCTCTTGGCATCATCATTTTTGATTACATTTTCCAGTCTATCAAGTCTTTTAAAAATATTATTAAATTGTTTGATCATTTGACCTTCAAGTTGCTTACTAATTGTATCCGCGATGGTCTCAATTAAATTCCCCTCTGATTTTGGGTTATAGCCATTTACATTGAGGAATTCGGTCTGAGTGGAAATAGACACTGAATTGGAACCATCATTTTTTATAACTACAACGTCATCCAGGTGAGGTTGATCCTGCACGGATACTATGTATTGCTTTTGTTTCTGTTTCTTACCCCTGCTCCACATACTTTGTGGTGTCGGTTGATTGGCACTCCTAGGGGGCTTCTTCCTTTTGTTATATGTCAGTTTCGCTGGGCCCCATTTACGCTTAGCTCCTGTGTTCTCAATAATCTCAATGACCTCAGTAGTTGATGGTAATGAGGTAGGGTCAGGGTCAGGAGCTACAACTGGGGCAGTATACACAGTAGTATTTTCATCTTCATGGACAATGGGCACACTGGCAGCAGAATGGGGTGGTTTAACCACGATGACTTCAGGGGTTATGTGCATATTACCACTTAGATTACCTGTTGCACTTGTTGCACTTTGATCTTGATCTGTTAATAGTACGTGAACCCATGGAAAACCTCCTCTCGGTTTCGGCTATTTCATTGAATGCAGTGTCTATCAATGTCTCGAAGGATGTAATAAGAGATGCAGAGGTTTCAGCGCCCTGAGTGGCGAAAACTGTGATGTTACTAATGGCGTTACAATCACCCATTTTAAGAACTTGCTGGAATGCTCACCTCTCACAGGGGATGTTAGAGGGGAGGCCCGCCCGACCACTGCTGACCTCTGAGGACCTCAGAGGGCCCAACCTTTGCCCAGGCTTCGCCTCGGGCTCTCCCGCGGGCGCGACTCACAGGGCGAGAGGGGTGTCAGCCTTTTACTCGCGCCTCCGGGCGCTTGTGTGGCGTCATGGGCGCGCTGCTGCCCCAGCGCCTGCTGGGTAGTGAAGTCCGGTTCGGGCTGCCTCCCGGTAAGAGCTCCGCTAATCCGCCGTTGCCCTCACGGCTCCACTGGTGTCTGTGGCAAAGCAGGTACGAGCGTCTGGTGTTCCCCACTATGCTCGCGGGGGTCAGCCTTTTACTCGCGCCTCCGGGCGCTTGTGTGGCGTCACGGGCGCGCTGCTGCCCCAGCGCCTGCTGGGTAGTGAAGTCCGGTCCGGGCTGCCTCCCGGTAAGAGCTCCGCTAATCCGCCGTTGCCATCACGGCTCCACTGGTGTCTGTGGCAAAGCAGGTATGAGCGTCTGGTGTTCCCCACTATGCTCGCGGGGGTCAGCCTTTTACTCGCGCCTCCGGGCGCTTGTGTGGCGTCACGGGCGCGCTGCTGCCCCAGCGCCTGCTGGGTAGTGAAGTCCGGTCCGGGCTGCCTCCCGGTAAGAGCTCCGCTAATCCGCCGTTGCCCTCACGGCTCCACTGGTGTCTGTGGCAAAGCAGGTACGAGCGTCTGGTGTTCCCCACTATGCTCGCGGGGGTCAGCCTTTTACTCGCGCCTCCGGGCGCTTGTGTGGCGTCACGGGCGCGCTGCTGCCCCAGCGCCTGCTGGTTAGTGAAGTCCGGTCCGGGCTGCCTCCCGGTAAGAGCTCCGCTAATCCGCCGTTGCCCTCACGGCTCCACTGGTGTCTGTGGCAAAGCAAATATTCATTTTTTTAAAAAGAGGTTTGAGTTATAAAAGTAAAATGCAAGATGCCTTCCCACCCTCCCCCCGACTTCAATCAAACACCCCTCGACCACTTTCTTCATGCTCAACACCTGTGGGACTTTGATATGTACATTGCTTTTTTTCCCTGGTGAGATATGCAAAAAGTATAATTGATGGACAGAATGCAGAACAATGTCATACATTTACCCCAGTACAGAGTACAATTTGTGGGTTCATTCAAGATAAAGTATTACAAGATATTTTAATAGACTTTATTTACCAATATTTTTCTTGCTGGTTCTTGTAATTTGAAATAAGGCGTGTCCTCTTGGTGTGTGGAAAATATCCTAAAATGATGTTTGAAATTTTAAAATATACATATATAAATAGCCAAGAATACCATGTGAGAGGATTGTTTTTGAGGAAAAAACTAAAGACCGGTTTTGCTCCTCAGAAATTCCAGTAGCTGATATATACGCTAATCTGTGGAGCAGATGAAAAAAAAAGATTGTTTTAGATTAACTAACAATAATATTATCATTTAAAATTTGTTTACACAGTGACAAACATCTCAAAAGTAAATTCCATTAAATAGCATCCCTTCTCCCCCCCAACCCTCTCCCCCCTGTCCACACTCCACGACAACTGATGGACAGCGTCCAGCATGTTCACTTATGTCTAGATTTTACTAATAAAAAAGCTGTACATATGAAATGCCTTCAGTCATCATGCATTTACTCTTTTAAAAACACATGATGAGAAATTATTTGTAACTTTGACTTCCTCCACCATCCTCCTTTTTATAACAGGGTCTAACCTTATTGATGATTTTTTTAAATTAAAACAACCTTTCAAACATGATGCATAATTACTTTGTTTAGCGCTTGTAATGTAAATATTTTATTATTTGACTGATTCTTTCAATGAGCACTTTGCCTGTGCCAAACCCATTTCTGAAATGCCATTCCTTTTTTGAACACCCACTCCCTACATCAGACCCAGCTTCACAACACCATACCGTTGTTTACATTCTCCCGCCCCAGTAATATACATTAAACAGTAATAACAGGGTATTAAAAAAATATATATTATTAATGTAAATAATCTGTATTAATTATAGCACACCACTTATAACAGTTATTTTGCTAGCATTTTTACAAATCAAACTACTCATGGGATTTTAAAGAATGGTAAATACCTGTTATAAGTGGTGTGCTATAATTAATACCAATTAATTTGTGAAAATACTAGCAAAATAATTGGTTTGCTAAAACACAAAAGAAAAGTGTAAAAGAATGGATTTTTTTTAAGTTGTTTGTCGCTTTTATACAAAAGGAGAGAAATAAATACCCAAATTTAAATCTGAACCCCCCCCCCCAAAAAAAAACAATATCAGATTTTACAAGCAAACTCTTGTTAAATATGAAACATATCAATTAAAAATAATATCCATTTAAAAACGAGTAAATGTGAAGTGATTTATGTATTTATTTATGTGATACTCACTGTTGACTGAAAATGGCACTCTTCATCTGACAAAGCTCTCGATGTCACTCTCAGCGCAAAAAAGCATGCCGACACTGTGAAAGACAGTGGTCAACTGAAGACAAAATGGTGGATGACTGCTTATATATTTTTTGTGGAGTAGTCGGTAATTACAAATAAAATAATATTTCTACCCGGATTTAAATGCGAATAATTTGATGACAAAATGTATAATTAAATTTTTGGTTTGTAAAATCACATCTTTTTAAACGTTGTATTGAGGATTGTCAGCCATTTTGTAAACTGATTGGTTAATCTTATTGTGTTGAAATAGTTGAAGGACTTTTGTGCTATGTTTGTCAATATGCTTGTTCGATTATGTTAAAAAAGAAAACGTATTCATAACATATATCAAATTTAAATCGATTTAACATTGATATATATGTTTTATGTTTGTTTTTCAAACTCTAATCTATTTATAAATAACAAACGTCTTTTTTTTATCTCACGAAAAATGTATTAAAATGATGTCTGACATAATGAATTTGAAGAATGATTGAAAAGAAAATGACAATTAAAAAAATTACTCGGTAATTTATTTAAATACCTGCGTAAAAATGTATTACTCATTTTAAAAATACTCCCCCACCCTAAACCCCTATTTCCCTGGCATTCTGTCCCATGGCATAGGTTACTATTTGGAATAATATATAATTATCACACACAAAAAACAAGTTGCTGGTGGTATGCGAAGTAATTTTCTGCATAGTAAAAGCATTTTTATTAGATTGCTATGCATTTGCGAAGTAAAAGCATTGTCACTAACAACATGCGAAGTAATGGTATTTGCAATGTAAAAACATCACACTAAAAACATGCTAAGTAATGGCTTGCTTAGTAATGACATATATTCGCTTTGCGTAGCTTACAAGTGGTGCCCCCAGACATCGTTGCTGAGACCAGGGTGGTGGTGTGAAGTGAGGCAGTGCAGAGTGCAGTGCCCACAGATCGCGGAGCAAACAGTGGCTCAGTGGTGTTTGTTGAGACCAGGGTTTTGGTATGAAGTGCCGCAGTGCCCTCTGCGGTGCCTTTAAGACACCGAACCACCGGTGTTCTTGGTGACGGCGTCAGGTTGTGGTTTCCCTCTGTGACAACTGAGACACGTGGTCCCAGAGGCGGTACCCAGAGGAAGGTGAAGTCTTTGCTGTTCCTGAGACTTCTTGAACAGGGGGCAAGCTCTACCTCAAGCCCTTGGAGAAACTTAAACAAAGAAATTGCAGAAAGTTCAGTGCAATCTTTTTTCTGCCGAAGACAGAAGCAGTTACTGCAGGACAATGCAGCAAAGCACACAGCAAAGTGGTGGTTCCTCCTCACAGCTTCTCCAGTTCTTCTTCTTGGCAGGCTTCTGGGTCTGGAAGATTTCTAAAATCCTGGGGTCTGGGCCCCAATATTTATACCACATTTCAACTTTCTTCTCTTGTGGCATTGAGTGTCTGTGCTCAGTCTAGACCAGTTCTGTCCTCTCTGGCCCAGCTTCCTGGCAGGAGGTGGAGACAGCATTGTCCAAGGCAGACCAGGCCTATTCAGGTTCAAGGACATCTCCTCCCACTACTCTGAATGCAACCCAGGTCTGTTTAGCCCATCCCTGACTCATCCAGAAGAGGCAGGACACACCTCAACCCCCTGTGGCTGTCTGTAGAGAATGCACAATCCCAGCCCCTGTCACTCCAAAGGCAGACAGTCAATCCACAACCCAACAGAGACATATAGGATGGCTAAGCAAGAAAATGCATTTTTGATGCATTTTCACAATCTGAGGTATATCAAACTCCAAATCTCTATCTTGTCCTAATGGGAAGTTAAACTTGCAAGATGTTATGAAGTATCTCCCGTTCTATCCTATGTGACAGATAGCCTTTCAATAGTGAAAAACTAAATACACTGTATTTCCCTATCAGGACATGTCCCATGCACCAGTAGATGTTCTACCTTTCACATACAAGGTACCCTGCCCATATGGGGACCTTGGGCCTACCTTAGGGGTGACTAACATGCCATAAAAGGGAAGGTTAAGGTTTGCCAAGTGGGTACATTTGCCAAGTCGACATGTCAGTAAAAGCTGCATGCAGACACTGCAGTGCCAAGTCTGACATACCTTTACAGGATCACTTTTGTGGTTGACACGATCAGAGATTATCGTTAGAAGTGCTTTCCAGTGCTCCAGAAGAGTAACGGTGCACATGACTGTGGGGTTCGACTCTTTGTACTCAGTGCTATAGGCCCACTAGTAGCATTTGATTTACAGGCCCTGGCACTCTCAGTGCACTTTACTAGGGACATACCAGTAATTCAGACATGCCAACCATGGAAACACCAATCCATAACATAATTTACAAAAGAAGCACTTGCACTTTAACTCTGAACAGCAGTGAGAAAGTGTGCAGAGACAATAAACCAGCAAAAACAGAGTACAAACCAGGAGGTCAGAAAGCAAAAAGACAAGGGAAACACGCCAAAAGATGCCAGGTGTAACAGTGGGCTATTGCTTTTGCCACAGAGCTCATTCGGTTACTTGCACTTGGCAAATTACCATCCCTTTAATAAATCACAGTAAGCTATGAACTCACCTCAAAGTGCTGCATACAAACTGCAAGGACTAGGTTTGCTTTATTTCTAATTCTTTTATCATAATAAGGATGCTACAAAGGGATACCTGTGGATAGTAAACCAATTTTATAAGTATAGACAACACATCCAGAGCCACTGTTTTACATTCGTACCATGAGTTTGTTTGGCAAATTTACTAAAATTTTGCACCAATTTGCATCACAAAATTGGCAAAGCATGCTCCTATTTGAACTACCTTGTGTCAAGGGGATGTACAATGGATGGTGCACTGTTGTTTCTAGGGAACCACCCATGTATTTTGAAGCTAATCTGGATCTACTATCATTCGTAGGAAGTGATATGAGTCAACAAATTACATCCCCTCAAAAGCTAGTGTAATTGTTGAGCAGACATACAAAGTGTTCAACCTTGCCAAAACACAGAATTTTGAATTTTGTACTGCAAGGGTACCCTTCCAGTAGAACACTGAAAGATAACCTTCCAGTAAAATACCTATGCTGAAAATCATGAACACACCTGTGTACATTTGTGCAAAGGTGTGAGAATTTGTGCAAGGCAGCCTAAAATAAGACAGAAGTAGGGAAAAGAGCAACCACAACATTTCTTAGAGATGGTGCTGTTGTGCTCCCTCCTTTTCACACAACACAGCACATCAACTTTGCTTAATGAAATGTGTTGCATGAAAACTTTGTAATGGCTGCCCTTTGTTTCTCCAGATAAAGCACTCTTAACATATAATGCATACCATTATGGGTGCAATGCAACGCCTAAGCTTTGTGACCCTCATTGTCTTATGTAACATTTCCTGATTTACACATTCATTCATTATCAATCTGTGAGTGTGAGATGTAATGTGCTCTGAAACCCTACATTGGTATGAACACCTATAGAAAAAGAAATGTGAGAAAGGAGTTAAAGACAAATGAGAGGGACCACTTGAGAGTGAAGAAGGATGTCGCTGGGGTCTGGATGGGGGCCAACACAGATTGTTGCACTGGGTGCCACTAATGCTAAAGCCAGCCCTGCTAACTAAGGCCCATAGTCTGTACAATTAAGATCCAGTATTATCAAAGCTCTGAAATCCTGAACATTACATTTACCTTAAACGTGATCATATTGGGGACAAGGTGTGTTAATGCACCTAACCAAATCCACTCATTTTTAATGATTTTCCTGCTAGTTTTAATATTCTAAAATTGTAATATGTATCTATTTCCAGCTTACCAGATTTAATTCAGGAGCCACAGACATCATATCATTGGTTCATGAATGTTCATAAATAAAGTTCTAAACTATATGCAAAGATGCACAGCTTACATTTTAAATTCAAAAAATCCTTTTAACTGAAAATTGGTAAAAGCAAATATATCAAACACACAAAAGGTAATGGGAGGAATGTTTACAATTTGTCTAACACTTGCAACTACTCAGGGTAGAATTACACTCATTATTCTTTTGCCATCCATGCCACTTCAGGTTGGTCCCAGACTCATGCAAATCAGTGCTGAACGTGCAATGATAGGAATAGTTCAGTCGAAATGCCAGGCCAAGTCCTTCCTGAGCCAGAATAGAAGCATCCCAAGACCAGCTTTGCTCTTATTGGGGGACTTCAGTCGATGGTAGATTGCATCCAGTGGCACCGTGTGGATAGGACCCACTTCTTGACATACTCATGTGACTTAGAGAAGTACCTAAAGCACAAAAAAGGTGATGGGAGGAAGGGTTGCAATTTGTCTAACCACTGTAAATCACTTGAGGTAGCATGCTAACCCATGGTTCTTTTGCCCATTACGCCAATCCAGTTTGGTCCCAGTCATACCGTCACATGCAAATCAGTCTTGAACCAGCTGCACTGCCAGGCCAGCAAATATAGTCTTAAAAGGGGTAATTTATTGAGGCTCCTAATACCAATTTGATGGACGGGATGAGATTGTCTTACTTGAAAAGTGTTCAGTTTCATTGCAATTGAGAACTGGGAAGTCTATTAAAGTGACATCCAGGGTTCAGTGGGAACCTGAGATGCACTGAAAAATCCCTTGGGCCCTTAGGGAAAGACAGACTAATTTAGGAATTATTGTCATAAAGGTGTCATAGAAAAATATATTTTCTTTCTAAGGGCCTTTGAAAAGTATTGCTCACTGGTCCCAAGATATGTTCAATTGGCCGAACTTTGTGAAAGGCCCCAAGACTGATTGTTTTTGGCTGAGGATCTTGATTTGAAAGTCAACTGTGCACATAATACCAATTTAAAAAAAATTAACAAATAGTCCAAACAGCATCACAGAAATGGGACCAGTAGTGCAATCTTTACTGGGTAGATAAGCATTTCATCCACATAACACTGTTATGGTATCAAGACCGATTAGACATGATAGGGACAAAAATAGCACCCAGCTCTGTTGGTGCTTATCGTATCAGCTATTATGCTGGGTACAATTCCTGATGCCAGGCTCATTGAGCTCCATAAAGTTAGAAAATGCCATAATAGTGGTCGCCAGTGATTTCAAAAGTCTCTTCGACCCATCCAGAGATTATATGTCTATCCCTTAGAAGGAAGGCTATGTATTGCAGTATTTCCCAGATAGAGGAATTATGCATCCATTACTGTCCCAGTGCAGGTGGGTAGATTGCTTTTAAAACCCTAACATATGATCCACATGTATTTTATCGTAGAGTGGTATATTCACAAGAACGTGTGATAACTACCGCAAGAGTAGCATAACGCAACTTTCAACATCGCAGCCCATCGCGGGATAATAACCCTGTGTCAACGTGTAATTCACAACAAGGCAGGAGTATGCAATAGTCTGCTGAAACCACGGACAATGTCCGCGATACAACCACCTCAATGGAGACAAAAACACAAACCACAACACCCAAAAACTTGCGATAGGCCAAAGCGCGATGAGGAAACTAGCGATAAGCAGCGCCAGGCCTCCAACACACACCTGGCAGGCGGAAAAAATCACCATAGAAGTAGAAAAAACACCCAAACACAAACTGACCAATATCCAAGCACCATGGAGGCAGTCGAAGCAGGCACAGAGGACGAGCACAACCCCACAAGCACCCCTGATGACCAGCCCGGGACCTCGTGGACAGTAAAGGACAAGGACAAGAGGAAGAAGATGACAAAGTTCAGTCCACAGGCGAACAGGATCATAGTCCCGGAGGTGATGGAACACCATCAACAACTGGTTGTCACCTCCAATGTGTTATTTGGCACCAAAAATATGGCGGGACATCGTGGACAAGGTGTATGAGCATAAGAGGACAATTGATGAGGTCAAGAGGCAATGAAATGACATCAAGCAGCGGACCAAAGAGAAACTCTCCACCAGCCAGAAGGCAGCACCGCAGACTGGAGGTGGGGGCTCAGCACCACAGCTCGTGCTGGATGACATGGAGGAGCTGGTGTCAACAGTCATCAGTGTGGAGACTGTGGCTGGAGTCGGG
Organism: Lissotriton helveticus; assembly: GCF_964261635.1. Taxonomy (NCBI): domain Eukaryota; kingdom Metazoa; phylum Chordata; class Amphibia; order Caudata; family Salamandridae; genus Lissotriton; species Lissotriton helveticus. Next base: position 853,811,167 of record NC_136063.1, read on the forward strand.
GGATCGGACACTGTTCAACAGGACACAACACACCCGCAACAGGGTGAGTGACCACCAGGTACTGGGAGTGTGGGTGGAGATGGGCACAATGACACACATTCTCAATCAAGCAGAGCACAGTGCACACCTGCAATGAATCTGGGTCCTCAGATCCTACAGATCTACAGACTTTCACAATGTACAATGCCATGCTGTCTGAATGTCAACATGTACCATGTGGCTACATACATGTGGACCCATTGTAATACACCATCTCCCCTTCACATTGCAGGGGCACCATCAACACCTCCTGCAGAGCAGTCCCAGCCACTCTTCACTGATGATGAGGAGGAAAACACCAGCATTGACATCCACGCCATCCAAGACATCATTGACCTCATCCACCACTCACTTCTAGGATCAGGGCAGGCCAGCTACAACGAGGAGACCCCTGCCACTACACAAAGCAAACAGCTGGAGGCACCCACAGCCCCAGCACTCCCCCAAGACCCCCAGGAACAATACATGGCCTTCTAACGCCGTGTGCTGGAGTGCCAGAGGGAGACCGCAGAGCAGGTGTATTTGGGCTTCGGCAACATGGCAACCAAACTTGATGCCATCCTTGGGTGTGTAGCCCCACTGCATGGTCTCCAACGAGCCTTGACTGACATCACTGGAGTCATGATGCGGAGAGAAGAACACCTGTCCGCTCTTAGAGGCTCCAGCAATACCAGCTATGACCTGGCACACATTCGGATGCTCATGGAGGACAGGGTGCGGATGGAGGTGGAAAGGCTGGCAGCCACCGTTGAATATCAGCAGAAAGTAGCTGAGATCAACCATGCCCTGCAGATCCTCATCATGGCATTGCTGCCACAAGGTGTGGCGATGTTGAATGCTGCTACCCCCACACCATCCACATCTCCACCCCCTTGTGTGTCCAGACCTCCCTGTGTGGCAGGCTTTACCACTCCGTCACCTGATGTTAAGGTGCCACACAATGCGGCTAACAATCCACCTCCAGCACCTGAGGTGTCATTGACACACAGTCCGGCCGACAATCCACCTCCGGCACCTGAGGTGTCATTGGCACACAGTGTGGCTGACAATCCACCTCCGGCACCTGAGGTCTCATTGGCACACAGTGTGGCCACCAATCCGCCTCCAGCCCCTGAGGTGTCATTGGTACACAGTGCCGCATCCGGAACAGCAACACCCCCAGGTGGGGCAGGGCACACATCCGGGGACAAGGGCGAGGATGGGATTGTGATCAGAAGGGCTCAGTAGCATTCATTTCCTCCACCTGACCTGTTCCTGGTTGGTCCCACGTATGGCCTCATGACCTTCCACTGACCCCCAATACACTCACCTTGGACAGCGACATGGACCGTCACATCCTGTTTGATGACTAATGACACCGCGACCAGACTATGGACTGCACCCCTCCTCTTCTGCAGTACTTCTCTTACACGGATGGAATCTGACTGGCCCTCCACGGGCCTAATGGTGTGGTGTATTCGGCAGCGCCCTGTTCCACTCCTGCTGCGGAACTGCACTGGATGTGCAATAAACATCCAGTGAGGCACTGCTGTGTCATGTCTTTCATCATTCATGTATATATGTGTGGATGAGTGTAGGGACACTGAATTCCCATGCATCAATGATGCTCATCTTGTGGGATGTCAGTCAGAGGGTGCTACATAGCGATGTGCACATGGGTCCCGTGGACACAACAACAGGGACACACGCACCAGCCACTTTCTTTTCCGGATATGGACTAAACCACGCCCAGTGCCCACAAGTCATTTTTGCAAGCCCTGCGCTGTTCCGGCGTACAGCAGGCCGGACCACTCCACTCACGCTCCCAGGGGAGGCCTCGTTGCTATCTGTCGCAGGCGTACTTGCTGTTGTTGTGTTGGTCACTGGTCGAGTTGTCAGCATGCCACAGCCACTCCCTGAGGGCAGGTTTGCATGCACACCACACCCACCCAGCACAGGCGTCACAGTCCATGTGGCCCTGCAAATATAAGGGGCTGACGACATCACATACCCCTCTGCCTGTGGTGACTGGATGATAGACCCGAGGCTTTGAGGCCGGCACGGGCCTCCCATCATGTGGCACTGACTTGGGTTGAACAAGGTTTGTGGCACACACTACATTGCGGCCGGCACAGGCACCGCGCCACAGGACACTGACTGGGGTTGAACAGGGTTTGTGGCACATGCAGCATTGCGGCCGGCACAGGCACCCCACCAAGGGATGCTGACTGGGGCTGAACAGGGTTTGTGGCACATGCTGCATTGCAGCCGGCACAGGCACCCCACCATGGGATGTGACTTATGGTGCACTTAGTCATTGGCACCTTGAGCTGCTGAGCGGGTGTGCAGCCTGCTATGATGACCACCCGGTGGTCTGGACTGCTCAGGATTAGTGTGCCTTGCTGCACGGCAGTGTAGGTCACACCAGCGGGCTGTGCGGGCCTACTGCCACGCGGCCTCACTTCTGGGATCACAGAGTTAGTGGCACCCATTGGACTGCACGGCTGTGCAGGCTGCGATGTTGCCGGGTGCCCTGGTATGTCCCATCCCATGGTGTAATCAAGTTCCAGCTCCAAATGTGAGACCTGGTGGCCTGCGTAGCGTGGCTGCAGGGTGTGGAGGGTGCCATGTCCGTGGGCCCGGGCTTGTGGCTTGCAGCGGCATGTGGTGGGACATGCAGTCTACACGCCGGTGGCTGAAGGTGAGCAGTGAGGCCTGTGTGTGCATGGGCGGGCATGCTCCGATGGGTGGCGGGAGGGGCTGGGATGCCTCTGCCTGGGTGTGCATGGGCAGGCAGGCAGGCGGGCGATGTTATCTTGTGCAAGTGTGTGTACTGTGCCATCATGAAAAAACAACCAATAACTGTGGGTCTCAGGTAAAGCTATGCGTGTAAAAACTGGGTGTCTATCTGCTACAAGAATTATTTGGAAGGCAGACTACTGGACAGAGATCCACTGTGAAAAATGTCCATCAGTTACACGATTCGTACCGCCCAGTACATCATTTGGTCTACTTCACAGTAGGTAGCCCATTGTCTATCTTCAGATAAAAATAGAGGAGACAGATGACTGGTGAATGTTGTTATAGTTGTAACTGTAAGCAGTGCATAGGTGATTTAGTGAAAAAAGAAGTGAAAAAGTGTTCAGAATAAAAATTGGATAAGGCACGCAATGTAACTTTATTCTAGAGCCATGCCTTTCCAACTCTAAAACCAATAGAGTGCAATTAAGTCAGATGTTTCAAACAAATACCTTCTGACTGGGTTATCTGGTCGACATGTTTCTGCGGACTTACACGGTCAATGAATGTACCTGCCGCTTCCTCAGGACCCATAAACTAAATTGCTACTGCTTGTATGTGAAAGAGATGAAAAATAAAGTTAAATTAATACTAGGACAAAAGTGAACACTAATGCTAAGAAGTCACTTGTTCACTTACAGTTTTCCTCCTTTGGTATTGAAGTCCGTTTATAAATTCGCTAGGGTATCCACACATAGACAAAAATAGAATACAATAACACAGTCGTTAGTAAAGGTTATTATTAGACATTGCTATCATGTAAGTGTTAGCATATAAGGTATATTAACCTAGGTATGCCCTCCAATGTTCATACGTAACATAGGACTCACCTCAATTTGTGAGGGGAAAGGCCTCGCCTCACCTGGCAAACAGCTCAGGGACGTGAAGCACCGATCTGCGTTATAGAAAATATATTTAAGAGTTTATGAAGAAACCACATGACCGTTGACCGATGCATAACTCACTTGCAATCAAATGTATGTTTGTTATTTTTTGTTTCATCAAGTTATTAGACAGCTAAATAACTGATGTTCACAGCATTGCGGAACATACCGTTACCTAGTCTAATCATGGCATCAGTCGAAAAGATCGTAAGGAAATAGTCATCTAAACTAGCTATTTCGAATCGTTGCTTCCTATCGTATATCAAACCCACCAAATCTCATTCAGGACATAGTTACACCCCGGTTGTACAATTCAAGCGGCTTATTCAGCGCAGCCACTATTCATGCACATCTAGCACGCTTGCATTTTAGGGTTAAAATCAATTAGTCTAGCCTCCAAACACCCTTACCTGTCCGTCGGCACTTCCAACAGCCTGCCGTGCTGTTTGGGGAGGTGCCGCGGGCAAGGACGGGTGCTTCCTTATTGTTTAACACGTGGCCCCGATTGGTCCGCTACAATCACAATGAACTACCCTGAATCATGGGAAGTGTAGTTCACTTCTCGAGCACTTCTCTACGGTATAAACCGCGACGATGATTAAGTTACCCAGCCTGCCTTATGTTCTCAAGAATCATGGGTAATGTAGTTTAGAGAAAAACGTGTGTGCTGGTGTTACAATCTCACAATTATAATGGCATTAGTGATGTAGGGTGGTATTCACATATACATCTGCTCGGTCGCTCATATTACGAGGAGCAAGTAGGGAGCATACAACTCGTTATTAATTATAGCGCATCAGTTATAAGATAGCAATATAATATTATCTCCCACCATATAGCTAAAGTGTTGGAATTCTAGACCAATCATAGGAGATACACCGTTACGTGATTAGGTCTACAATCCACATTATTATGTCCTGGAGAAGCAGGTTAATAGTGGAAGCTTCGATCTTTTCGACTTTATTGTCTGATCATAGGGAATCTAATGTATTCTAGGATACGTAGTCGTCCCATATAGTCCAACTATTAACGGTTACGGTTATTAAGACTCAAAGTCGATGTCTATCCGTAACTGCCTCAGGTGTCATGTTGGTAGATGGTCAAAATGATCCCACCGCCGCTTCTGTACACTCTGCACTATTCATTGTATGGATGTATCATAATTCCAGAGGTTCCTTCGGACAGCCACATAAATTGATGCTGTTGACGTGGTCTATAGTGCCATCCACGGGATATCTTCATTTAATCCGGCCTTATCACAGTTAAGTCTATACACCCATTTCTGTTCTATCCTGAATAGGTGTTTTGACACATCCGTAATATATGCTGGTATATTGGGCTGCTCTAGCACTGTCCATTCGAAGTCTGTAGGTTTATGGCCCACTTGGATGTAGTGATTCGTTAAGCGAGTCGCTTGCTTCTTGCACCTGAATGTGCTCTTGTGCTCCGAGATCCTTATTCTAATTTTCCGGGTTGTCATACCGACATACCTGAGTGTACACGGACATGTAATGAGGTAGATCAAATTGCTACTATTGCAATTTGTGAACCGTGTCTGTTCCCAGTGGCGACTTGTTCCTATGTCTATGGACGTTGTATGTTTTGTCTGGGGACATGCGGCACAGTTTCCACACGGATGGTGCCCTGTTACAGGAGGCATGTTCCATAGTGTGCCTACTTGATGTGGCTCTCTGGCTGTCGGTCTAGTGTGAATCAATTGATCTCTCAGGCTAGTCGCTCTTTTGAACACGAAAAGTGGCTGTTCCAGGGTATCTTTGCCAGTGTTTAAAATCTTCCAGTGCTTGCGTACTATGCGCTGGATTGCATTGGACCTAGTACTGAAAGTATTGACGCATGTAAGTCTGTCATTCTTCTCTTTGAGTACTGGTGGATCTAGTAGGGCTTCCCGATTGTTGTTAGCTGCCCTCTTTCTCAAGCGTTTAATCAATTTCTTGGGGTAGCTCCTTTCGCCAAGCTGTTGGGCTAGATCTTCAGAGTGTTTTACAAAGTCTTCTTTTGACGAACAGTTCCGATGTACTCGTAGGAACTGTCCATACGGCAAATTATCACGCAGGGACTTCGGATGGCAGCTGGTATATTCTAACAAAGAATTCCGAGCCATTGGCTTCCTATGTAGCTCTGATTTAAGACCTTGTGGTGTTGCAGTTATCAATAGATCTAGGAAAGCCAAGGAGTGATTGTTACTTTCCAATGTGAAGCGTAAGAATTTGTTACGGTTGTTCAGCCAGCTGTGGAAGGCATGAAGAGAGATATCATCCCCACGCCAGATCACAAGGATGTCATCAATGTATCTTCTCCATGTTCGTATTGATGTCAAATACGGATTGTCATTGTTGAGGACGTAGTCCTGCTCAAATTTGTGCATGTATAGATTAGCCAGGCTAGGAGCAAAAACGCTGCCCATGCTCGTCCCAGATGTTTGTAGGTAGCACAAGATCTTTTCGACTGATGCGATGATTAGACTAGGTAACGGTATGTTCCGCAATGCTGTGAACATCAGTTATTTAGCTGTCTAATAACTTGATGAAGCAAAAAATAACAAACATACATTTGATTGCAAGTGAGTTATGCATCGGTGAACGGTCATGTGGTTTCTTCATAAACTCTTAAATATATTTTCTATAACGCAGAGCGGTGCTTCACGTCCCTGAGCTGTTTGCCAGGTGAGGCGAGGCCTTTCCCCTCACAAATTGAGGTGAGTCCTATGTTACGTATGAACATTGGAGGGCATACCTAGGTTAATATACCTTATATGCTAACACTTACATGATAGCAATGTCTAAATAATAACCTTTACTAACGACTGTGTTATTGTATTCTATTTTTGTCTATGTGTGAATACCCTGGCGAATTTATAAACGGACTTCAATACCAAAGGAGGAAAACTGTAAGTGAACAAGTGACTTCTTAGCATTAGTGTTCACTTTTGTCCTAGTGTTAATTTAACTTTATTTTTCATCTCTTTCACATACAAGCAGTAGCAATGTAATTTATGGGTCCTGAGGAAGCGGCAGGTACATTCATTGACCGTGTAAGTCCGCAGAAACATGTCGACCAGATAACCCAGTCAGAAGGTATTTGTTTGAAACATCTGACTTAATTGCACTCTTTTGGTTTTAGAGTTGGAAAGGCATGGCTCTAGAATAAAGTTACATTGCGTGCCTTATCCAATTTTTATTCTGAACACTTTTTCACTTCTTTTTCACTAAATCACCTATGCACTGCTTACAGTTACAACTATAACAACATTCACCAGTCATCTGTCTCCTCTATTTTTATCTGGAGATAGACAATGGGCTACCTACTGTGAAGTAGACCAAATGATGTACTGGGCGGTACGAATCGTGTAACTGATGGACATTTTTCACAGTGGATCTCTGTCCAGTAGTCTGCCTTCCAAATAATTCTTGTAGTAGATAGACACCCAGTTTTTACACACATAGCTTTACCTGAGACCCACAGTTATTTGTTGTTTTTTCATAAGTTTATAGGGGGATAATTACTGTGCTCGGTCGTTAAACTGCCCCTTGAACCCTCCCTAAATTGTATATATGCATACTGTGCCATCATGTCACTGGACTCTGTTTCAAAGGACTGGTATACTACTACATGTACCGGCAAGTGGTTGGCGACACACCGGTGGCAGCAGGTGAGCAATGTGGCCTGGGTGCGCAGGGTCGTTTCTCTCTCTCTCCCCCGCTCCTCTTCTCTCTCTCTGTCTCCCCCTCTCTTCTCTCTCTCTCTCTCTCCCTCTCATCTTCTCTCTCTCTCTCCCTCTCTTCCCTCTCTCTCTGTCCCCCTCTTTGCTCTCTCTCTATCCCATTCTTTGCTCTCTCCCTCTCTCTCTCTCTATCTCTCACTCTCTCACTCCCCTTCTCTTCTCTCGCTCCCCTCCTCTTCTGTCTCTCTCTCCCCCTCTCCTCTCCTCTTCTCTCTCTCTCTCCCCTCTTATCTCTCTGTCTCTTTCTCTCTCTTCTCTCTCTCACTCCCTCTCTTCTCTGTCTCTCTCTACCCCTCCCCTCTCTTCTTCTCTCTCTCTCTCCTTTTCTCGCTCTCTGTCCTTTGATGTGTGCAAGACACACCTTCTAATCATGTTTTTTATCTTGCAGGCTGTGACCTATGGATTGTGTCGAGGGGAGCCGCCATGTGTCTTCATTTGATGTCTGTGTTAATTTCAATATAGTTTCATTGTTTGCTTCGAAAAGTGAATGTGTGATGATCATTTCTGTGACACATGCATGTCACCAGTTGTGATTGTGTGACATCAGGCGGATTATTTTGTACATGTTTTGGTGTAGCTGATGTGGCATGTCTTTGGTCGGGGGGGCTGCCAGAGAGGGGTGGTCCTGGGTGTGGTGTCGGTGTATCTTGTGGCCCTCTAGGGTGTCTGTGCTGCATGTTCAGTTGCTCTATGGCATCTGTTTGTCTTCAGGTGTGGATGTGGGCTGTGCTCCCTTTTGTGGTGCAGGCTGTGGTCTGACTTTACACCAGGTCAGAGCAGGTGTAACTTTCCTGCTGCTAACGCGCCTTATTGCATGTTTTGTGTTCTTATCGCCGGTCTGGCAGGTCGTTGTAAATGTTGAGGTGTGGTGTCGCGCGTTTTGTCGCGGGACCGCTTACTCTGCATCTCATTAGGGATAGTTGCGGGGGTCCTCTGTGGCGATGTCTTTTGTGGCTGCTATTGCGGTAAAACTGGTGGTGTGGGCTCTTAGCACCTGCTTGTGAATGGTGGGGTAAATTTATCACGACTTTGGCTGCGATGAAGTGCCATTAATTTGGTGATAGCTCCTTGTGAATATTCCCCCCAACTTTAACAGACAACCTACATACATCAGTGGCTTAGATAAAAGCAATTGACCACATTATGATCGCTTTTCTGAGTTGAGTTAAAATCGTATGAGCAGTATGGTGGTTGAGACATGATTGTAAAGTGATCATCACCCTTCAAATATTTTAAATAGTCCCTTTAGTCAATATGCATCACGTGTCGAGGGTTGAAATGACATAGTTGGGCAATGCACATGTTGCAGACTAAAGTGGGATCACAATGAAATTCATTTTATTTGTGGTTAAGGTACATATATATATATCACACACAAAATCACTGATTCCTGGAGACAGATTTGGACACACAGCAAGGCTGCAGGACCTCATACATCTTCTGTTTTTCTTTTTTCTTTTGTTTATTTATATATAGAAAAGTACATTCACGGAACTGTTTAATCTGCATACACCATATCTAACTCGATTTTGAGTTTGGAATTAGAGATAGAGGATCCAAACTCGAAATCGAGTTAGACATGGTGTATGCAGATTAAACAGTTCCGTAAATGAACTTTTCTATATATAGATAAAAAAAAGAAAAAAGAAAAACAGAAGATGTATGTTATATATACAAAAGTTTATATCAAATCTAAAAGGATGGGATATTCTTTTATATCTTTTATGTCTACTATTTCAGAGTATTTGACATCTATAGAAATCCCATGACTACTGGATCTGAAACCTTACAATCATTTAAGGAATACATTGTATGCTCGCCATAGCCGTAGCCATCCCGGACGGATACAAGATCACCCGGAAGGACCGCGTCAACCAGACTGGAGGAGGCATCGCCATCGTACACAAGAACACCATCCGCATCACGACCATCCCCGACGACACCTTCACCGCCGCCGAACATCTCCACTTCCAGATACACACCAACCACAAGACCACCCTCAGAGGCACCCTCATCTACAGACCCCCGGGACCACGCACCCAATTCAGCGAAGACATCGCCGACTCCATCAGCCCGCACGCCCTCCCCTGTGCTGACTACATCCTCCTAGGAGACCTCAACTTCCACCTGGAGAACAACAAGGACAGCAACACCACCACCCAGCTGGACAACCTCGCTAACCTCGGACTCAAGCAACTGGTGAACACCCCCACCCACTACGCCGGCCACACGCTTGACCCCGTCTTCTCCTCCAGCAAGCACATCTCCTTCAGCCACTCCACCGGACTCCATTTGACTGACCACAGCTGCATCCACTTCAGCTTCAGAAGAACCACGACCCGCCACCACCCGCAACAGATCCCTCGCAGGAGCTGGAGCAAGATCACCGCCGAGCAGCTCACCACCTCACTCCGCCAGAACCCTCCCGCCAGCACAACGGACCCCAACGAAGCAGCCAGCAACCTCACACAGTGGCTCACCAACTGCGCAGATGACCTCACACCACTGAAGAACCCTCCCAGCCAACCCGGCAGCAAGAAAGCCCCCTGGTTCACCGACGAACTCAAGATCTCCAAGAAGAACTGCCGCACCCTCGATGAAGCCTGGCGCCAGGACCAGACCACAGACAACATGACGGCCCTCAAGCACGCCACCCGCAAACACCACCAGCTGATCCGCACCACCAAGAAGACAGCATTCAAAGAACGACTGGAAAACAACGCCCACAACAGCAAGGAACTCTTCAGCATCGTCAAAGATGTCTCCAACCCCAGTGCCGGAAACAACGACATCACTCCCTCGCAAGACCTCTGCAACTCACTCGCCTTGTTCTTCCACCGCAAGATCGCCGATATACACAACAGCTTCGGCGCACCAACCACGCACCCAACCACCGAACCAACGCCCCCCACCACCACCTTCTGTGCCTGGACCCCGGTCAGCACCGAAGATACCATCCGCACGATGAACACCATCCACTCCGGATCACCAACTGACCCCTGCCACAACCACGTCTTCAACAAGGCCAACTCCATCATCGCACCCCAACTCCGGGACATCATCAACACCTCCTTCAACACCACCACCTTCCCGGAGATCTGGAAGCATGCCGAGCTCAGCGCCCTCCTGAAGAAACCAACAGCGGACCCCACCGACCTCAAGAACTACCGCCCCATCTCGCTCCTCCCTTTTCCTGCCAAAGTCATCGAGAAGACCGTCAACAGACAGCTTGCCGCCTTCCTCGAGACGAACGGATCCCTCGACCCCTCGCAGTCCGGTTTCCGAGCCAACCACAGCACCGAGACCGCCCACATCGCAGCCACTGACGACATCAGATCCCTGCTCCACAACGGGGAAACAGCTGCCCTCAACCTCCTGGATCTCTCTGCAGCGTTCTCAGCAACATCGGAATCCAAGAGAAGGCATTGGAGTGGATCATCTCGTTCCTCGTCGGAAGAACCCAGAGAGTCCGCCTCCCCCCGTTCAGATCTGAGGCCACCGAAGTCATCTGCGGCGTACCACAAGGATCATCACTCAGCCCAACCCTCTTCAACGTCTACATGAGCCCTCTCGCAGCCATCGCACGCAAACACAACCTTAACATCATCTCCTACGCTGACGACACCCAGCTAATCCTCTCCCTCACCAACGACCCCGCCACCACCAGAACCAGCCTACACGAAGGGATGAAAGACGTCGCCGAATGGATGAAGAACAGCCGCCTGAAACTGAACTCAGACAAGATGGAAATCCTCATCCTGGTCATCGTCTTCTGCCAGGGACGACTCCTGGTGGCCCCCTGCCCTGGGCACCACTCCCAAACCAACGGACCACGCACGCAACCTGAGCTTCATCCTGGACTCCTCCCTCTCGATGGCCAGACAAGTCAATGCCGTCTCATCATCATGCTTCAACACCCAGCGCATGCTCCGTAAGATCTTGCGATGGATCCCCACCGAAACCAGGAAGACGGTCACCCAGGCACTCGTCACCAGCCGACTGGACTACGGAAACACCCTCTACGCCGGAACCACAGCCAAACTTCAGAAAAGACTCCAGCGCTTCCAGAACGCCTCCGCACGACTCGTCCTGGACATCCCCCGACACAGCCACATCTCTGGCCACCTGAGAGACCTGCACTGGCTCCCCGTCAGCAAGAGGATCACGTTCAGGCTCCTCACCCACGCACACAAGGCCCTCCACGACCTGGGCCCCAAGTACCTCAACAACCGCCTGACCTTCTACGCGCCCACCCGCCAGCTACGATCGACCAGCCTCACCCTCGCCGCCGTACCACGCATCTGCAAAGCCACCGCCGGGGGAAGATCCTTCTCCTACCTGGCAGCCAAGACATGGAACTCCCTCCCGATCCACCTCCGGCTGACCCAGGATCATATCTCCTTCAGGAAACTCCTCAAGACCTGGCTCTTTGAGCAGTAACGTACCCCTCCCCCCCAGCGCCTTGAGACCCTTCCGGGTGAGTAGTGCGATATATAAATGTCCATGATTGATTGATTGATTGATTGATTATGCCATACGTTGAAGGTATGGGGTGTTTTGGCATTACCACATGAATACTTGTATGAAGCCTCCTTTTTCTTGTTGTGACATACCTCACTATTGTTCTTGTTCTCAAAAAATGTCTTTAGTTATCCAATTCGATGATCATGCTCAAATGAATAAGCTTATAGATAACTATTGACTTTTGACTGTATTAAAACCTGATTTTTGTATACTTAACCCCTTCGCCGTGGGGCTAATTCCCCCACGGCGCTGGTGGGGAGGGGGGCGCGCGCAACGCCACGGTGCTCGTGACGAGCTGAGCTCGTCACGCTGCACGGTGGCGCTGTGCTGATGACGAGCTGAGCTCATCATGACCACGCCCTTTTTTAGAACGCTCAGCAAGGCGGGGGAATTAGCCCCGCGTGTGAGCGCCATACATGTCATGACAAGCTCAGCTCATGAACAGCACACGGCCACCGTGCCTCATGATGAGCTGAGCTCGTCCTGTGCACGCAAGGAGTTAATGGATGTTGCTTATACGCTGTAGCTAGAAGGAAGTAATTATACATATGTTTGTAAAAATGTAAGTCTGTAGTAATGTTTGCCTTACTTCATGTAAAACTATATGTATGTGTATTTACCCATTAGCCCTGAAGAAGTTTCTTTGGCTATGATATATGGAATTTTAAAGAGAAAATCTGTTTGTGAAAAATAAAGAGAAAAACTTTGTCAAGAAACGTACACCCTGGATCTGGACCTTTCTTTATGCGTTACTGTTCTTTGAACTCTGATATGATATGCCAATACTATTTCAAAATAGCATGCCACGTTTAGGCTTACTACCAAATCACTAAATCACAAAAAGCACTCTTTCTTGACGAAGTTGTATCTTTCTGGACAATTTTGTGTAAATGTACATTTAATCTGTAAAAATTCATATTGCGACTTCCCTTAATTGAATTTTTGTTGTTTTGTTCTTGTTTTATTTATAATATCTTAATCTATTTTCTGAACTGTCGAAGAGTCTTTTTGGAGTTGTTTTCACTAAGTTATTCTTTGAAGTGTTCCACAAATTCGTTACACATTGCCATTTCAGATAAGCCTGTCTGATCAGTGCCAACCTACCAAAGGGTGAGAACAGGTTAATTTATGATGTCTATCTTACTTACCCTGACAAGGACTTTTGTTCCTGCTTGGACAGGGTGCATAACTCTGCCTGCCAGAAATTCAATTTATAAGTCTCTACATTGCACCTTAACAATTCTTTAAGTTAGGAAATACAATAACAATCAAAAGCTGCAAATATCAACTACCTCTAATGAGCATTTATCTGATTTCTTGTACTTACATATTTATGCCTAGAAAATAAATAACTCAACACATAATTGTAAGAGTGTCCAACGTCGGTGTAGGAGGGGAGGGTCCATGCCAGATGTTCCAGATGATTGCTGACTTCTTTATTTAGTTCAATTTAGATGCGCTTTCTACTGTCTTGACAACATGGACATATGGTATGGATTTTTCCCTCCTGAACCTACATTGTACACCTCTGCTTTAATGCATATCACTTGTACTATATATCTGCCCTTAATAATCCAAATAATACTCATTAGGTTACTGAAGGCAAAGCATGATCTGCTTCATCTCAGCTGCCTCTTATATTAATTTGTACGTGTATTTTCTTAAGTTATCAGGCTGGGCAGTGGCAAATAAATAGATATGCACAGAGTAAAGCTAATACAAATATTTCGTAACATATTTCCATTTCACATGTTTTTTCTAATCTAATTAGACAAATGCTCCAGCTTCTGGAGTTGTCACTAAATCTGAATTATGTAAAATTGCAAACATTAGCAGTTAAATGAGGGCTCAACATATGAAAGGCCATCACAGTTAGCGTAATGTGAAAACAAATAATCACCATCTGTATGTCTGATGGATATGCATTTTACTAAAGGAGCGCCCTCGCGCTGTTCAATCACATTTACAATACTTTTATGAAATTTGATTACAAGTCAAATGGCACAGAGTGTTTGCACAGAAAGATATCTGTTTTCCATTGTCCATGAGACCAATCTGTTTATCAAAAATCTTGTAAATGAGTTTTGGCCAACAATTTGGGGAGCTGATTTAGTCTGACCAGAAATTACTGTATAATTTTGTCCTACTCAAATAGGTGTCGTGGGAAGCATAAGACATCTGTTACATCGGGCCATGAAGGTTTGTGCCACAGATTCGATATTTAATTGTAAACATCATAATATCGGTTGCCAAAAGTGCAGAAAACTCAATTCGCCTCTCACAATTATGTGCATATTTTCAAAAATACATTTTTATTCTAGTTTCCTTGAATATAAAAACATAACTGTTAATATTTTCAATGTTTGAAACGCATTCTTATTACGGCATATGTGGAGGAGCTGAAAAGAAAAACAATAAACATGTCTAACTCCTCACAAATAGATGTCACTCCCCTCAGTTCTATAATCATTTCTACTGCTCACACTACGAACATTCCACAAATGTGTTCTAATAACCGTTTTTTGTTTCTGAAGAGTGACATTGTGTGAGGTTTATGAAGGGAATAATATTTTCTTCAGCTTGAATTTTCTGTTTACTTTGTATATGTTTAATAAACAATATTGACCCTTGTGAATTTACTGGGTATTGCAGTGAGCTAGTAGGGACATTTGTTGTTTGTGTTCTGAAGTACTGGAATGGGTTTGTTAGAGGTACCTTGAGCTGTACCTTGAGCTGCTTTTTTGTTGTTTTTTTAAGTGGTAGAGATTTGGTGAACTTTCACATAACAAATTAGCGTTGAAGATTTCATTCAGCTGCCAATCATGGTCGAACTGGGAGGAATTAGGATGGGTAGGGCATAATTAGCACATAAATAAGTGGAGGAGGTCCAAAGTTGTGCTCACATCCCACAGGTGGCTCTACTGAATTTTTGGAGTGCTGAATACTCACAACACTTTTATTTAATGAATTAAAAAGGTTGATGCACTGGATTGGGGCCTTTTTTCCCCAAAGGACGGGGGCCCTTGTCAAAATAAACAAAACCTTCACAGGACAAAATGTAAAGTTAAAACCATAAAGTTTAATTCAAAACTTAAAAATCATTACAGAGGGCAAAATGTAGTTAGTTAGATAGAAATGAGCATCAACATTGCATCAAAAATATTTTTGGAGAGGTAACATTATAAGATGCCCTTTAAAAGCAAAGAACTAGCATAAATCCACTCAGTTCAAGAGTCAAGGAGAGTCTATCTATAATGAAATAGGCAGACTAGCGTGCAGTTTGCTTATTTTGGCATGTGAGGAAAAGTCCAAGTATACATTCAGGTAACAGTCTGACATGGGGGGGAGGATGTGGGCTAACGGCTAGGCGGCCGATGGTGGTGCTGGGGAGCAGGGTTTGAGTCTCGGCAGGGACTCTCAACATCCTGTGATTCTGTGCAAATCACTTAGGGCCAGATGTAGATTATCAGCATTTACCGATTCTAAAATACCGAATTATACCGATTCAGTATTTTAGAACCGGTAAATGCTATGTAGGTATCCAATCGGTAAATTTTACCAAATCTGTAAAATGATTCGGTATTCCCCATTCATTCCTACGGGCCTTAAGGCCCATAGCAATGAATGGGAATTACTGAATCGGTAAATGACGATTCGGTAAAAGGGGGGAAATATTGAAGGGTGGCAGGGTGTCACTTTGACACCCTGTTGCACCCCTGAATTGTGTATGGGTGCACATGTGGCACACATATGTCTGCCACATGGCACTGTTATTATTTGCATAAATTTGCATTTTTAAGGGTTTTCGAAATTTACCACCAACTTGTAGTTGGTGGTAAATAACGAATCATAAAATGGGAAAATCACTGATTTGAGTGCTCCCTACATATCAGATTCGGTAATTTGCCAAATCAGTATTTAAGAATTCGGTAATTTACTGATTCCTTAAATTACCGATTCGGTAAATTAACAAATCCTTAATTTAGGCCCCTACATATGAAAAACCTAATTCCGGTTGGTAATTTCGTCCGTTACCGACCGGAATTAGGCTTCCTACATCTGGCCCCTAATCTCCCTGTGTCCATTTGTAACGCAACTGGTGCTCATGTAAAGTGCACAGATATTTTTGAGTCTAGTTCTCACTATATAAAACAAAAAATATATATATATTGCTTGGTCGACAGACAAGGAACGTCTAACATGTATACCAGACAAGGAAAGTCTAACATACATCCCAGAAAGGGCACATTTTATTTGTTTCCAACAGTGGAAAAACACATGCTTGACTTTGGTGAAATTCAGTACACTAGGGCTGTACAAACAAAGGTACATAACATGAAACAAAAATAAAATATGAAAATATGATGCGTCAAATATAATCAATAGCTAAAAACAGCTGAAAGGGTTTTGAGGAAAATCAGAATATGGCGCTCTGCCTGGGGTATACGTTAAGTTCTATGAGGAGATGGGTTCTGATGGGTGGCGCGTAAAGAGCGAACGGATTAACCCAAAAACCGTTCCAAGACAATCCAAGATTACCAAAAACTGAAAACAGCAAAGCTCTCGCAGCCACAAAGACAGTGTAAATTGGAAAAAAAACAGTTGCAATACATAGGAAAGAAAGCAGCAGATCTCTGTGTTCAAGTTCTTTCAACGAAATTTAATGGGATCCAAGCTCAGCCGACACGTGTTTCATCGCGTTAAAGTGGAGTCAACACGACTCTTCAGGGCTATTAGAAGCTTCAGGCATCCACGGTTGGATGCGCGATTTGACCAAAGTTGGTATAGTATCCAGAGAGATTGGCGAGTATGCCAAAATGTTTAAGCGATCACGACCCTGGTTCCGGGTTTCACAAGTGTATCTTGCACCAGTAAGGTGAAAATAAACAAACAAAATGTCGCTCGTCTGAATTCGAGGAGACTATGCACGTGTGTGTGAATAGCCGTACCGGGAGGGGACTCGACAGTGGACAAGTGGATTCTTAGTGTGAGAATCTTCGTAGGTCGTTTAAAGGCTAAGTCTGATAGCCAGAGTCCCTCCTCCGTAGGTTCCCGGTCGCCGTGTTCCATGGACGGACCATGGAACACGGCGACCGGGAACCTACGGAGGAGGGACTCTGGCTATCAGACGAGCGACATTTTGTTTGTTTATTTATTATTATCCAACCGTGGATGCCTGAAGCTTCTAATAGCCCTGAAGAGTCGTGTTGACTCCACTTTAACGCGATGAAACACGTGTCGGCTGAGCTTGGATCCCATTAAATTTCGTTGAAAGAACTTGAACACAGAGATCTGCTGCTTTCTTTCCTATGTATTGCAACTGTTTTTTTTCCAATTTACACTATCTTTGTGGCTGCGAGAGCTTTGCTGTTTTCTATAATCAATAGCTACTTTGCATATGAAATTAGGAAAAATAAAGTAACATTTATGCAACAAGTAGAATCAATACACAGTGCATCTAAATAGTAAGGGGCAGATTTATGAAGGCCTTGCGCCGCCGGTGCGTCACTTTTTCCAAAGTTAAAAATGACGCACCGGCGGCGCAAGGCCTTCATAAATCTGCCCCTAAGTCCTAAAGCAGACTCAGGCAAGGGACCTTGAATACATTTCATTTGCAACTTCTACAGCACCATGAAAATGAAATGTTCCTTGTTTATTATCTGAAAAGGGGAAGCACCAGGTAAAGAAATATAAGCTCATTCATGTAAAGGAAAAGCAACACTTTGCTTCAGCAGTTTTAAAATGAATGCCAGCGCAAGCAGACTAAAGCCCATTAATGAAAATGTGTGGGATAGTTATGCTAACTGAACTATACCTAAATAAATAATATTTCCTAATCATTCAAAATGATACTACAGTCCCAAGGCTGTCTCAATTTCAAATCCTGTCTCTTCCATCCATCTCTTTCATCCACCACCAGACACTGCTTGCCCCTTAATCTCGCAGTTATTTTCAAGCTTGCTTTCGTGCTGTGTCACTGTTTTTTTTCTTATTTCTCCTCCTTCCTTACTTGTGTGTATGTCTCTTGCTCAAAATCTAATGATGAATAAGTCCTTGTCCCCAAATATGATTATTGGGGGGATCCCAACTGCAACCACTGTCTCAGATAAGCCCTGGGGATGGAAGTCTCCCTCACTGATAATCCTGGCCCTGCTTGGGATCTAAAAGACAATATGATTAAGAAACAGGGGCTTCCTTAATATTTATGAAAATGCTGTTTCTCTGGTAGAGGACGCTAGACACTGCGCCTTACTACACACATAGGCATATTTTGTAAATCAAAACGTCAATGTAAAAGAGTAAATGATTTTGAAGTTAATTATTTTATTGACTGCTCTAATTATGGGTGAACTTGACCAACTAATTAGAACTGCAGCATAGTTATATTAATAAAGTTATAGACTCAATAAATATCAAACAACCCAAGAACATTGAAACTACAAGTATCATCAGTAGGGTGTGAAGCAGACATATGAGCTCATACAAAATTTGGGACTTATGAATTTTAGTTAGTTCTGCAGAAATATTTATATTCATTCAAAATATTTATGCTTATTGAAGATATAAGCCTTCAAGTTCTAAAAAAAATCTAAAAACGACTACAATCTAAAACAAATTCAACTTGTTATAGTTAGAGCAATTGTTCTTCACAGTGAGCACGTGTCTGGCATTTAGTGAAATCCTCACCTGCTTCCTGTGAGATCACTGATGCCAGCACATTCACAAATGTTCATGCAGAAGGTAGGGTACTTTGTTGAGCATTGCGAGATTAAGCACTTTCACGTTCTGATTTAGCTATGTGTTCATTACAAACAGTCTGATTCCATACATGTCACTGTGACAGACTCAAACATTGCTCATGTGGCCCTTATATATTTTTCAAAAGTTGAAGCCATGCCCTTTACCATATGATATCAGTGTTGTAGATCCATATGTAAGAATAGTATATATTGCAGAGTGTCTCTTTCTCATTGTAGAGATTCAAATAGCTTCCATGGCACATAATTATTTTTTGTTGTGTTGTGTTGTGTGTATCAGTAAAGTAGGCACAATGGAACCATAGACCAGTACCTGCGCATATCAAGTTATCCACTAAATATAATTCTGTTACATGTATCTACAAAGCTTCAGGATCATTGATTAGTTCAACTAATTAAGAGAGGTAATTTAACCTTACCTCTCAACCGGCATGGACCTTCTCTTGTATAAGTGTGAATTCTGGAGCACATGGTTGGCCAAACCCCTGTACCAACAGTATGCACTTCATCCTCCACATTCTCCACTTTAATCCTTTTCAAGGTTTTTATTTATTTATTACTGATTGTTTATTTATTTGTGTGGAGTTTCTTACAGCAAACATGGTCCAAAGACATTAGAGTGTTTTACAAAAGATCAACAAATAGTTTCACATACTGTTAGAAATTGGATTTCTAGTCAGCGGAGGTATGCACCCTATCCAAGTAGGGACCACAATCCTAGTCAGGTTAAGTCAGTTACACACCATACATTAGCCAGTGCTCACCCTCTGGTAGCTTGGCCTAGAGCAGACAGGCCTAACTTAGAAGTCAATGTGTAAAATATTTCTGCAACACAATGCACAGTAAAACAATGAAAATACCACAAAAATACTCCACACCAGTTTAGAAGATATATATGATTTTCATAAATAAAACAAGGCCAATATGGAAAAAATTCAATGAGTAGAAGTTGAGATTATTTGTAAAGATTAAAAGTAAAAAAAACACTCAGAATTAATAAGCGTCTCTGGGAGTTATGTAGGGTTGCTGAAAAGCGATCCAAATGCAGGACCCACGCAAGGCCCACTGAACAAAGTACCTTGATCCTGGTTGCAGTATCCACTGGGCAACATCCACTGGGCTGACAAATAAAACATGGCTTAACCCCTTCCATGCGTCGGACGGCCGGGAACAGTCTGGCGCCACAGTGGGCCGGTGCCTTGCACTGCTCGTGACTTTACTAGCACCCACCCACGAGGGAAGCACTGGTGCTCTCACCGTGGGCCACCCTTCCGGTTACCCCAAACAGTGATGGCAGCGGAAGCCCTTCCACTGCCCCGACCCACCCTCCATGTGATCTAGTGACGCCAGCACACACTGACGTCATTAGATGCTACTGGACGCGCTGGAAGCCATTTGCTTTCAGCGCGTAAAGGGAGAAGGTACGTATTTCCCCTAGTGAGGGAGGGGAGTTGGAATCCAAAGAGGCATTGAGATACCAATGTTGCCCTGGAGCATTCCTGCTGCACGATTGTACAAGGGGCTGCCATCTTGCAGCAGAAATACCCCCTAGACACCAGTTTCATTTTGGCAGGGAGCGGCCCCTTGTGAAAGGGTTGTTCCCCTTTGGGGAGCATTTTGCTTGCCGATTCTTCTCCCCCCCATTCCCTCCACTCCTGGACACATCATTTTGTTTTTTTTAGTGGCCACTAGGCACGAGGGAATTGTTAAATTTTTTTGAGGATGTTACATTTTTGGGGGATGTTGGGGGACCGGCCCCTTGGGAAAGAGTTGCTCCACTTATTGGGGTGAATGTTTTTATTGTTTCTACTCCCCTTGGGGGCAGATCAGCTATATGTTTTTTGGCCGAAGTCACTTGATGCCAGGGATTTAATTTCAGCATTGTGGGGGAGCGGCCCCTTGGGAAAAGGTAGCTCCCCTAGCTGTTTCTGGCAAGTGAGTGGTATCGTTTTGGAGTACATATGTCATTGTGTTATGGCCAAATTTTGTTTATTACTTCTTTTACAAAGTGTTTGTTGTTGTTGACTTGATTGTCAAGTTACCTTTATTAGTAAGGATTATGGCTTGTCCCAGGATTACTGCTCAGCAGATGGTTGGCATGCTTTTTTAATCTTCCTCTTACCATGAATATGACACTGGCAGTGCATCGGAGGCAGAGGAGGAAGTGCAAGATTCAGGCAGTGAGTTTTCAGTCCATGAGGAATCATCTGATGATGAAGCTACTCTCAGTGCAGAAAAAGCTACTCAGTGCGAATGAAGTGCCTGTTTTAGAGGAGGACACTAATGTGTCAATGGTACAGCAAGAAGCATCTGGATTGCAGCCTGGGGATGCAAGGCTTCCCACTAGAAATGCTGGACACTGGGTTGATCCAAACATGGTACAGCTGGTGTTGCTTGCCTTTAGTGGTGATTCAGGATGTAGAGTAAATTGTGATTTTATTTTGCTTATACAATTATTCCAGTTGTTTATGGATGATGTTGTTTTGGCTGAGATGTTTGAGAAGACTAATTTGTATGCTGAACAGTATTTGAGGGGCAACAGTGCCAGACTTAGGCCCCGCTTTAGAGCTATCCGCTGGACTCCCACAAATGAGATGAAGAGGTTTTTGGGTTTACCTTTTTTGATGGGCTTGATATGGAAGCCATCCCTGTCTTCATATTGGTCTACCAGTCCCTTGATGGCAATGGCCATATTTCCTGCAATTCTGAGTTGTGATCGGTATTTACTTTTGCGTCAGACACTGCATTTTGTTGATAATGCTTCAGTGTTGCAATGAGATCACATTGAGTGTGATCATCTATTTAACATTTGGCCTGTCCTTGATCACTTTCTAAATCGATTTTCTGAGATTTATACTCCAAGGAAAGAAATAGCTGTCGATGAGTCTTTGGTCCTGTTCATGGAGCCGTTTGGTTTTTAGGCAATACATTCCAAGCAAGAGGGCATGTTATAGAATTAAGATGTATGTGTTGTTTGAGAGTAGGGCAGGATATATCTTTCTTTTCTGCATGATAGGGATTCTACTATTGACCCCCCTGGTTGCCCGTTCACTTTAGGAGTTTGAGAGAAAATTGTGTGGGAAATTGGTACTTATTAACAAAGGTCACCATTTGAACCTAGATACCTTCCACACTGCTGTGCAATTGTTTAAGGAATTGTTCTAAGTAGACATGCTTGATGTGGCACAAACCACTCTACCCGTAAAGGTTACCCAAAAGAGCTTTTTTGCAAAAAGCTTGAGAGGGGTCAGAGCAGTGCCTTGCATAGTGATGAATCTCTAGCTGTGAAATTTGTGAACAGTAGGGATTTATATATGCTGACTACCATCCATGAGGAAAGTACTTCACCTGTGACTGTTTGGGGTCAGGTTGCTGAAGTACACAAACCTGTGTGCATTGTAGACTACAATATTCACATGGGTGGTGAAGATAGAGTAGATCAGAGGTTGGAACTTTCCACTGCTGTTCATAAGGCATACATTTAGCATAAGGAGTTGGCCATCTATCTCTTCAACTTAGCAACTTTTAATGCTTTTTTGTGTTCAGGGAGTGTTTGCAAGCTTCAGGGATGACTTTTGTTCTGTTTCAGGAGTCTGTGATAGGCAGCATTGTTGTAGTGGAACAGGCAAGTTTTCCTGGAGATGGAGTTGTAGAGGATGTGGCTTGATTGAAAGATTGCGACTTTCCCGATTTAAGTCCTCCCACGCCCAAAAAAATCAACCCCTGTAAGAGATGTAGAGGCTGTTTGCGAAGAGGTATGCAGAAGACTCGTATGCAGTGTGCTGATTATCCGTAATATTCCTGGGCTGTGTGTGCCCATATGTTTCAGATTGTATCACACTCAAAAGAGTCTTTGGGAGCAACCATGAGTCTAATAGTGAACTGTCTGGTCTGTATTGTTTTATATTTTTAGTTCTGTTTCACGGGTGTCATTAGAATGATGTATTTACCACTGTTGTGTTTGTAGTTATAGTTTTGTAAGTAGTTCCAATTGGTTTGTATTTTCCTCCTTGTTAACAATGAATTTGATGACAGTGTCAGTGGATTGGCATTTGCCATGGCAGTGTCCATGGACTGGTGCTTGACTGGCTGTGTGCGTTGACTGGCGCTTGGTGGCAGTGTGCATAGACAGGTGCTTGGCTCGTGGTGTGCTTGGCTGGCTTTTGGCTGGTGGTGTGCATAGACTGGGGCTTGGCTGATGGTGTGCGTGGACTGGCATTTGGCATGTGCTGTGCGTGGAATGACATTTGGCTGGCAGTATGAATGGACTGGCACTTGGCTGGCGGTGTGTATGGACTGGAACTTGGCAGTGGTGTGTGAGTAGTGAACTGGTGCTGGTCATTACACACACTGCTAGACAAACACCACTGCACACACTATGTCAACCCACAGATGCTGTGATTGCTCTGTCAGTTGTGTGGGTGTATTAAAATGATGGGCCTTTGAATGGCACTGTCTGTTGATGTGAATGTTGTAATGTGCTAGGCCCACAGCTGGCAATGTGAATGGTCTTGTGTGTGTCACACATGAAAGGTGTGTGAATGGCCTGTAAAGAGGTTGGTGCCTTGACATGGCTTTACAGCTCACAAGCTCTGAGTTATTGGTTCAGGTTTTTAACCTTTTAATTATTAACATTGCATTTCCTTTTTGTGTAATCTCTTGTTAATAAAGTTTTACGCGCGTTTTACGCGCTGAACCTTCACTCACCCTCGTTCCATATCCAACCAATATGTGTGCATACTTAAGGAATAGTTCGTTGTGAAGTAATATTTGTATTTTCTGCCTTTCTCTGTCAGGGTGTACACTGTCTCTTCATTGTCTATTGATGTGAGTGTTGTATTGTGCTGGGCCAGCAGCTTGTGGTGTGAACATGTGTGTCAAGTATGAAAGGTGTGTTAATGGCCTGTAAAGATGTTAGTGCCTTGACATGGCTCTGCAGCTCAAGAGCTGTGATTCATTGGTTCAGGGTTTTAACCTTTTAATTATTAACAGTACATTTCCTTTTTGTGAAATCTCTTGTTAATAAAATATACATGTTGAACCTTTCACTCACCCCGTGCAAAATCCAAGCAGTATGTATGTGTACTTGAGGAACAGATGGATAGGCAGTGATATTTGTCGTGTCTGTCTTTGTCTGCCAATGTGTAGTTTGTCTTTAGGGAAAATCTACCAACTTAAGTTATTTTTGTAAACTAAAAATAAATGGGGAGTACTGGGTGGTATGCCACTCCTGGATCCCAACAACTTTTCTTACCCAAAAACCTATGCAAACCTCAAAATGTGACCATAGTCACACATTTTCCTTGCATTACTGTGCCATAATATTCTGGAATCAGAAAAAAACACAATTTTCCTAACACCAAGCATTCCCCCAGGTCTCCAGATAAAAATGGTACCTCACTTGTGAGGAAGGCCCAAGTACCTGCGACATGGAAGGGCCCAAAACATGTTGAGGCATCAAAGTTATCTATCACAAAAGTAGCAGGTTTTGCAAGCGGATCACATGGGTTTTTGGCCCTGGGCTCGACAGCGCAGGTTTTGCAAGCGGATCACATGGGTTTTTGGCCCTGGGCTCGACGGCCATCTAGGGAAACCTATCAAACCCAGACATTTATGAAAACTAGATACCCGGGGAGTCTGGGGAGTCCAGGGAGTTATGGCTTGCATGAATCCTCCAACAATTCTCTACCCAGATTACCCTGTAAACATCAAATATAGCTGAAAGAAGCCAATTCTTCTCATGTTTCGGTGTGGGAAAGCTCTGTGATTGCTGGGTTGACCCATATTTCCTACCACCCAGCATTCCCCCAGGTCTCCCAATAAAAATGGTACCTCACTTGTGTGGGTGGGCCAAGTACCCACAACAGGCAAGGGTCCAAAACGTATTGTTGAGGCATCACAATTATCCATCACAAACCAACCTGATTTTGCAAAGGGGTCACCATGGTTTTTGCCCCCATGCTCGGCAGTTATCTAGGCAAACCTACTAAACCCAAACATTTCTAGAAATGAGACACCTGGTGGAGTCCAGGGAGGTATGCTTGCATGGATCCCCTAAATTGTTTCTACCCAGAATCCCCTGCAAGCATCAAAGTTAGCTGAAAAAAGCCTATTTTTCTCATGTTTCTGTGTGGGAATCACTGGGTTGACACAAATACCCCACCATCCAGCATTCCCCTAGGTCTCCCAATAAAAATAGGACCTCACTTGTGTGAGTGGGCCAAGTAACCGTGGCAGGGATGTGCCCAAAACGTATTGTGGAGACATCAAAATTATCTATCACAAAACGACCACGTTTTGCAAAGGGGGCACTTGCGTTTTTGGTGCCACGCTCAGCGGCTATCATGGGAAATCTACCAAACCCAGACATTTCTGAAAACTAGACACCCAGGGGAGTTCAGGGGGTTATGGCTTACATAGATCCCCCAAAGTTTTCCTACCCAGAATCCTTAGCAAACCTCAAATCTAGTTTAAAAAAAAATCACATTTTCCTTACATTTCTGTGTGGGATCACCGTCCTGGCACAAATGTCCTACCACACAGCATTCAACTTGGTGTCCCAATAAAAATTATACCTCACTTGTGTGGGTGTCCAATGCAGAAACGCCTAAAACGTTAAAAAAAAAATATATAGCGCTTAGAGTTCCCTGTTCTATCCCCTCAATACTTATGTTTTTGGCCCTTCCCAGTCGCAGGCTCTTGGCCAACCCACACAAGTGAGATATCATTTTACTCGGAGACTGAGGGGAACATTGAGTGGTAAGAAATTTGTGTCTGCACTGTGATCCCAGACAGAAATGTGAGGAAAATGTGATTTGTTTAGCTAAATTTGAGGTTTGCAGGGAATTTGGGTAGGAAAACTTCCACATAAGTCACACCTCCCTGGACTCCCCCAGGTGTCTAGTTTTTGAAATGTCTGGATTTGGTAGGTTTTCCTAGATTGCCATCTAAAAACGCAGGTGCCCCCCTTGCAAAACAAGGTCATTTTGTGATAGATCATTTTGATTTCTCCACAGTATGTTTTGGGCCCTTCCCTGCTGCGGGTATTGGTCTCACCCACACAAGTGAGGTACCATTTTAATTAGGAGACCTGGGGGAATGTTGGGTGGTGGGGAATATGCACCAGCCCAGTCATTCCAGAACTTTCCCACACAGAAATGTGAGAAAAATATGTTTTCAGCTAAATTTGAGGTTTGCAGAGGATTCTGGGGAAAAAACTTTGGGGGAGCCATGCAAGTCATACCTCCCTGGACTCCCCTGGCTGTCTACTTTTCAGAAATGTTTGGGTTTAGTAGGTTTCCCTAGATGGCCCCCGAGCTCCGGCCCAAAACCCAGATGCCCCCCTTGCAAAACAATGTTTTGTGATGGATAATTTTGATACCTTGACAATACGTTTTGGACCCTTACCTGTTGCGGGTACTTGTCTCACCCACACAAATGAGGTACCATTTTTATCGGGAGAACTGAAGAAACACTGGGTTGTAGGAAATATGTGTCAGCCCGTGATCCCAGAACTACCCAAACACAGAAACTTGAGAAAAATATGCTTTTTTCAGTTAAATGTAAGGTTTGCAGGGCATTCTGGGTAGAAAAACATTGAGGGAGCTATTCAAGACATACCTCCCTGACTTTCTGAGGTGGCTAGTTTTCAGAAATATCTAGGTTTGGTAGGTTTTCCGAGATGGCCACTGAACCCAGAGCCAAAAACCCAGGTGACCCCCTTGCAAAACCAGGTTGTTTTGTGATAGATAATTTGGATGCCTCTACAATACCTATTAGGTCCTTGCCTGTCGTGGGTACTTGGCCCAGCCACAGAAGTGAGGCACCAATGTTATTGGGAGACCAAGGGAATTCTGAGTGGGTGGAAGTTTGTGGCTACCCACATATTCCACAACTTTCCATCACAGAAATGTGAGAAAAATATGTTTTTTGACAAAGTTTGAGGCTTGCAAGGAATTCTGGTTAACAGAACCTAGTGAAAGCCAAGCATGTCACTCCATCCTGGATTCCACTGGATGTTTTGTTTTAAAAAATGTACAGGTTTACTAGGTTTTCCTAGGTGCCGGTTGAGCTAGGGTCCAAAATCCACAGCTAGGCACATGTCGAAAAAAGGGTCAGTTTTGAGTGGAAAAATGTTATGTGCCCACGTTGCGTTTTGGTTCGTTTCCTGTTGCGGGCACTAATCCTACCCACACAAGTGAGGTACCATTTTTATTGGGAGATTTCGGGAAATGCTGGGTGGGTGGAAGATTCTGGCTCCCCACAGATTGCAGAACTTTCCTTCACAGAAATGTGAGGAAAATGTTTTTTTTTACAATGTTTGAGGTTTGCAATGGATTCTGGGTAACAACCTGGTGAGAGCCACACATGTCACCCCAATCTGGATTTCCCTAAATATTTACTTTAAAAAATGCACAGGTTTGCTAGGTTTCCCCATGTGCCAGTTGAGCTAGGGTCCAAAAACCACAGCTAGGCACATTGTGAAAAAAGGGTAATTTTTCACTTGAAAAATTTGATATGTCCATGTTGCGTTTAGGGCTATTTCCTGTCACTGGCACTAGGCCTCCCCACACAATTGAGGTACCATTTTTTTGGGGCGATCCAGGTAAATATTGAATTTGAGAACAAGTGTTATTACCTATTGACTTTCTATGCATTTTTGCCTTCCTAATGTAAGACAACGTGTAAAAAATAAGTCATTTTGAAAAATGTCCTCGAATTCACATGCTAGTATGGGTACCAACAATTTGGGAGATGCGCAAATAACTACTACTTCTAAACTCTATATTTTGCTTCAATTTTGGAAATACATAGGTGTCCTTGATACCTATTTTCACTCTTTATATTTTACCAAATGAATTGCTATGTACCTGGTACTCATTGAAAACCTATTGCAAGGCGCTGCTCAGTTATTGGCTCAGGGTACCTCGGGTTCTTGGTGAACCTACAAGTATAATACATCAGCACAACCAGAAAACGTCAAGTGGACGTATTGGCATATCCCTTTAAAGAACCTTCCTTATTTAGAAAAATTTAAAGTTGAAAAAGTTGGCTCAAAACGGCCGCTTTTATCAACTCAACAATTTCAATAGTCTTTAATTTCATCTGTTAGTTTCTGTAGGAAAACCTTGAAGGATCGACACAAATGACCCTTCAATAAATTTAGAATTTCGTCTACGTTTATGAAATGTATAACTTTCTGGGATCCATTATTGCTTTTACACATATTTCTACCACTAACTGGAAGGAGGTTGAAAGCACAAAAAATAGTAAAAATTGGCTATGTCCCAGTAAAATGCCAAACCTGTGTAGAAAATGTTGGTTTTCCGATAAAAGTGTGCCTGTCCCTGAAATCTGAGAAGATGGTGATTTTAGCAACACAGCCTCTTTGTTGATACCATTTGGAGGAAAAAAAAGTCAGAATCTTTCTTCTGCAGTACTTTTCCAAATGTTCCACCAAAAAAAAAAAACTTTTTCTGTATGTTACTATTTTCTGGGTCCTATCCAGGGGAATCCACAAGCCCTGGGTTCCTTTAGAATCCTCAAGGTGTTGGAAGAAAAGGATGCAAATTTGGCATGGAAGCTTATGTGGACAAAACCTTATGGGGAGCCTAAGAACGAACTACCACAAATAGCCAAAAACAAATTAGCTCGGGGGCTAACAGCGATGGCTTTAAGGCTTACAGATGTATCCTACCTGCTGCAGCTTTTAGACCTGCAGGTGGGCATGTCAAAATACATCCTTTTTACATGGAAGAAGCCATATTTTAAATATTAATTACTCCACTCCTAAGGATGTCTTTTAACCCACAAGGTGATGCTCCTAGTGTTTAAAAGTGGCCAAGGCAAATATTTAGTTCTGGCATGTACCTAAAGTGCCCAGTCCCAAAGAGCTATTTTCACTGAAGAGGGACGGTTAGTGTTCCTATGAGAAACACAAATCTTCAAAATGCAATACCTGGGCAAAGTGAGCCCCAGCTTAGCACTAACCCAGTGGGAGCTGAATCTGGTTCCAGAGCAAGTTTGGTGTGGTTACATAGGAGGGGGCACCTCATTTCCCTAGACACATACCTGGCTAGGACAGCAGTCATCACTAAGTGCAGAAGGGTCCTGCCCTGTTGGAATTTATACTCCCTTGCTAGTAAATTCCCCAAACATGACACCTCACTCAGGGCTCGTCAGAAGGGAACCTGTGAAAGAACAGAAGAGGGCTGGACCTGCTGTCTATGACCTGTGTGGCAGCCTGAGGGGCTTGACATGCTCCTCATGACTAAGACGGGGACTCCAAGAGTCATGTGGCTAACCATCTGTGTGTCTGTAGGGACACAAAAAGCTTCAAAAGGTCCTTTTCCTGGACTGACAAATTGACCAGTAGTAATTTGGCCTGAATCGGCCTCTGCAGATGTCCTCTGCTAAAGTAAATTTCAGACACAAAGTGATTTCCCTGAAATTTTGTGAGCATTAGAAGTGACCAAGATAAACTATTTCAGAAAGTCTGGAAGAAGTGGATAGGAAAGTCAAAGCCACTAACTGGTGAGACAGGATCTAGCCACACAAATATGTTTTAAATTGTGCACCAAATGTTTGCAACCTGTACTTAATTTTGTTATGTGATTTATGCACCAATACGTCACATCATGACATATTCAGGCACCCTAGGTTGGAGATTGACCTGCCTAATGAATATCCTCTATGTATGTCACTATTTGTGACCCACTTTGATTAGCTACTAACACAGAGTTGGTGACCTGTCAAAGAACAGCAAATTAGAATCTCTATATGTTTGCATTCCCGAATGTTTTTTTAATCATCCCATGTGCCGATTCCCAAAGGGTAAGTTCTCCACCAGGAACAGGTTTCCATTTGCGAGTCAATTAATAACTTTTTTGAGCAGTCAGCAACTTTTCAAAGCCTGCAACCACAATTACAGTTGCATGCCACTGATATTTTCCATTCTGATTCGCAATTAGGAGGAGACACCCATTTAATTCACCTTTCTCATTTCAGTTCGGAATGACAAATAAACCCATTTTGTAATTCACAAATGATTTTCCGTCATGAAATTTGGTTGAGTACAGGGCAAACATCTATTTTCTGACCTCGTTACCTGGATTGTTGTGGCCGTACCTTGTTTGCTGCCTTTCTCACTCTTTTGCCACCGTCATTTCTACACCGCTCGCTGGACCCGCTGCGCGGGTCCCGCAGCGCACTGACACCAGCGGGAGTCGTCAAGGGGTTATACACCCGAGGAGGACCTTTGTGGGCTGAGTTGCTGCGAGCGGGGCTGCGAGCGTTGAGGCAGGGACTCCATCTCCCAGGAGTCCCTGTGTGCCCAATTGCTTCCACCTGGGCCGCTCTCCCTGCTGGACTCGCCCCCCGCTCACTGAACTAATAGTGGCTGCCTGCATTCCCCCGTTGGGATTTGACCTCGTTACCTGGATTGTTGTGGCCGGACCTTGTTTGCTGCCTTTCTCACTCTTTTGCCACCGTCATTTCCACACCGCTCGCCGGACCCACTGCGCGGGTTTCGCAGCGCACTGACACCAGCGGGAGTGGTAAAGGGGTTATACACCCGAGGAGGACCTTTGTGGGCTGAGTTGCTGCGAGCAGGGGTGCGAGCGTCGAGGCAGGGACTCCATCTCCCAGGAGTCCCTGTGTGCCCAATTGCTTCCACCTGGGCCGCTCTCCCTGCTGGACACGCCCCCCGCTCACTGAACTAATAGTAGCTGCCTGCATTCCCCCGTTGGGATTCTGACCTCGTTACCTGGATTGTTGTGGCCGGACCTGGTTTGCTGCCTTTCTCACTCTTTTGCCACCGTCATTTCTACACCGCTCGCCGGACCCGCTGCGCGGGTCCCTCAGCGCACTGACACCAGCGGAAGTCGTCAAGGGGTTATACACCCGAGGAGGACCTTTGTGGGCTCAGTTGCTGCGAGCAGGGCTGCGAGCGTCGAGGCAGGGACTCCATCTCCCAGGAGTCCCTGTGTGCCCAATTGCTTCCACCTGGGCCGCTATCCCTGCTGGACGCGCCCCCCGCTCACTGAACTAATAGTGGCTGCCTGCATTCCCCCGTTGGGATTCTGACCTCGTTACCTGGATTGTTGTGGCCGGACCTTGTTTGCTGCCTTTCTCACTCTTTTGCCACAGTCATTTCTACACCGCTCGCCAGACCCGCTGCGCGGGTCCCGCAGCACACTGACACCAGAGGGAGTCGTCAAGGGTTTATACACCTGAGGAGGACCTTTGTGGGCTGAGTTGCTGCAAGCAGGGCTGCGAGCGTCGAGGCAGGGATTCCATCTCCCAGGAGTCCCTGTGTGCCCAATTGCTTCCACCTGGGCCGCTCTCCCTGCTGGACACGCCCCCCGGACATTCCTACTCCTATTTTAGACAGATACCAACCCCGCTGCACGGGAGCGTGCGGGAGCGTCCCGGGAGAAGCCCGGGCAAAGGGCGGGCCCTCTGAGGCCCTCAGAGGCACGACGAGGCTGGGCAGGGCCTATACCCTAACGTGTTGAGTAAGTTTATACCTTCCTACACTTGTTTATCTCCCCAGCATGGCTGAGACACTAGACAAACCTATTTCCGGAGGCATTGTTGGGAATACCAAGGGTACCTTGGAAAACTATTTCTTCAAGACTGTCATTTACCTTGACAAGGAGAGTGCTTTGGCTGAACGCAGAGCGGAGCGGCGTCGCTCTATTGAGTGCCTGAAAAATAGACCTCTCATGGATGGTTTGCCCTGCATCGCACCAGCTGGCGCTACTACCCACACAGAGAACGAGGACGTCCTTTCTACTGACAATGTTCCTATACTTTTACGCGATATGTCCCCCTCACTTGGTTTTCCCAGTAGTTTATCTATGATTACTGTACCCCTTCCTGGCGATTCCATTGCATGCACAGATGCGATAGTTGAGCAGCCTGTCCCTGTACTGGAGCCCGTTAGGAATAAGAAGGTTAGGAAACCAGCCATGCCTAAAGTTTATGGCCCGCCGCCTAACAAGAGAAGGAAAAGGGGAGGTGAGCCGCTTAGAAGCATGATTCACCACTCGGACTTCGGTAAAACCACCAAGGTGAATACAATACCTACATCTACATTGAAGGCCTCTGTTCCAAATGTCCAAACTTCAACGCCCCCTACGCACTCTGCATTAATTTTAAAATCCCCTACACAAGCCGTACCAACTCCCTCTGGCTCGGCTACCCCCCTGAATCCCCCGACTAAGATAACAGTGCCGACCGTTCCTCTTGAAGGCTTTGAACACCTAATTAGGTCCTTTGCTTTACCCATAATAGAGAGGTTGAAGAAGGTAGAAGAAAGGCTGGGAGTCTTAGAATTGGCCGTTAGCAAACATGCTGCACCATCTAAGGGCCCTGTGAAGTCAGCCCCATCCCCTATAGTAGTTCTGCCATCTTCCACTCTTGCTGTTGAGACGGGTACAAATAATACTAGCAAGCCTACAAACATAAAAAAACAGAGAGCAATACCCCCTAAACCGGCCCAACAGCCATCATCTTGTACAGTTAGTGACACCCCGAAGGAAGGGAATAAATCTCTCTTGGGAAATAAGCGAGAGGAACAACCAGTACAGCTAGGGCGTAGAGTTGCAGGGGGCGCCAGGCCGAATTACCCCCTGAAGCGGCCCCTTTTGTGGTAGTCTTGACGGGGGGTCCGACTTTAGAGGTCGGTAAGAGGGAGGGGTTTTTCCAGCTGAAAAATAAAACCATATATTGGCTTAACCAAAACCGACCACTGCCCCCTAATGTTAATGGAGACATTTTGCATGTTCGTCGACTTTCCTGGCTGGGAAACAGAGTGAAAAATATAAAGGGGGATGTAATTATCATTAATTTTAGAGATCCCGGGGCTGTAAGATTTATTTTAGAATGGATCCCTGGGAGCATTGGTACTTCCATTGTTCCCTGTGTTCTGACCTACTTTTACCCGAGATCTCTTGTGAACCCTGTATTCCACCCCGGGGTATCGGCGTACCCGCAGAGCAAACCAACCATACCATATAACAAACGGTTTACGATGCAGGTACCCGATCCCATGATTTCCGAAAATGCATCTAGGTGGGAAACTGTTCCTCGCAGGCGCCACATAAATGGAAATAAGGGGTTTGATCACTTTGAAGGAAATGGGAGGATGGATCACCTGCTACCCATCACTCCGTTGGAGGTCGCAAATATGTTTTATGCTTTCTCAAATTTTGATGATTGCGATTGACAAGTGGGATCTCCCAACAACAAGCGATCCGTAAATATAAACCAGGACGTCAATGAAACTCCTAGTCCTCCATTGCAAGCCCTGATACCAGAACAAATTATCCAACCCACTGTTGGCAGCTCTTTTGATGATCAATCCTCACTGAACTGTGAGTTTGAGCGGGGACAAGTCCCTAGTACATTCACTATCACATCACCTGCCCCCATAGTTGGGACTTCGCAGGAGGAGGACAAAGCCATATGCAAATTCATTAGTTGGAACGTTGCAGGCTTGAGAGCCAAAAGGGAAGATCCTTTATGGATCAATTTTATCTCTTTCTTTGATGTGATAGCCATCCAAGAATCCTGGGAAATTTTAGCAAACACTTGGCTGGATGGTTTTGCTAGCTTCTTCGTACCAGCGACACCCAGCCCTGCGGGGAGAGCAAAGGGGGGTCTTATTTTTCTCTTTTCTCTACATCTTGCGGGGTCATTTAAGCAACTAGAGTCAGGCTTCCCTAATCTTTTAATTGTGGAATGGACTGTTTCATCGACTTGTTCCATTCTACTAATTAATTTTTACAATTCCTGGGAGAGGGCAATGGGCACTGATCACATTGCACCCCTAGAGAAATTTATATATAATTTCAGTCTTAATAAGCACACTGCTTTTGAGCTCATCGTGTTGGGCGATTTTAATATCCATTCATGTAACCTTCCCTGTCATACAGGTGAACATGTGGGCCCTTTAGGGGCGTCTATTCCCCACTTCGAACACACAAAATCAGGTGAAGCGCTGGGAGTACTGT
The DNA here is from genome assembly GCF_964261635.1 of Lissotriton helveticus. Classification (NCBI taxonomy): domain Eukaryota; kingdom Metazoa; phylum Chordata; class Amphibia; order Caudata; family Salamandridae; genus Lissotriton; species Lissotriton helveticus. The sequence goes on from NC_136063.1 coordinate 853,844,909, forward strand.
TGGCTAGTTTTAACCTTTATGAATCTTTTAACACAGGAGGGGGGATAGAGTCCCCACCTATAAAGGTACGGCTCAAGTATCTATAATTGATTATATATTCACCACCCCTGGGCTAAACACCAAGGTGAAAATCTATAGGACCATCCCCTCACCCTATAGTGACCACAATCCTGTGTTATTAGCGTTGTGTTGGGGAGACCTGAAACGTGAGCGTCTGGGCCGCCCCCATGTGCAGGCGGCACTTGTGCCTACTGATCAGGTTAGGCGGCTCAAGTGGGGCAAGGTGGTCCCAGATGATTTCATGGCAACCATTCTGCCTAAAATCGAGGGAGACATAGAGACATGTTTAAATCAAGAGGCCTCCAACCATACAATCACCCAGGCCTTTGAATCTATATGTGCCCAAATATCGAGGGACCTGATAGTTAAGCCCACCCAGAGACTGCCTAGGACATCTAAGTGGTTTGACGCCGACTGCTCACGAATACACAGTCGCCTGAAGCACGCGCTAAAAGCTACACCGAGGGATAAGGCTCTTATTGCCAACTTGAGGAGGGAATATAAATTGACCTTAAAGGGGAGAAGAGAAGTAATCAAAAGCAAAGCGTGGGACAAACTTCTCTCTATCGACGTCTTGCATGACAGCAAGAAATTTTGGGAGATTATAAACCACCCTTTTTTGTCGGGGCAGATAACGCAGCCACTGACTGCGTTATTCCAGATGAGAAGTGGGTTCTCCATTTCAAAGACGTCTTTGGTGACAAGAATAGCCCAGCCCCCTGCGGCCCAAGGGTAGCTCGGGTGTCCCCCCCGGTAGATTTTTCTGAGGAGGAGGTGTTGAAGGCCATTCTGGAGACCTCAAAAAACAAGGCCCCGGGCCCCGATGGTGTACCCACAGACCTATACAGACACTCCCCGATAATTTGGTCTCAGGTACTAACTAAAGTTTTCAGGGCAGCAAATGACAACGTGTTCCCCAATACTTGGGTGACCTCCATTATAGTGCCAATTTTTAAAAAGGGACAACGTGAGGACCCAGGGTGTTACAGACCCATTTCCCTACTTGACTCTGCCATCAAAATCTTAGGCAGAGTCTTATTGTCTAAACTTAGTGGAAATTTGGAGGTCTGTGGGGGGCTTTCAAATATACAGTATGGGTTCAGAGAGAAACGAGGTACTCTGGACCAATGTTTGAATTTGCACCTGTTAATTGCCAAATACGCGGTGGCCGGGGAGGGGTCTCTTTATCTGGCTTTTATGGACCTCTCCTCGGCCTTCGACTTGGTAAACAGATCCAAATTGTGGTCAATCCTTTTGGAGATGGGGATAGATCCTTCCCTGGTCACATTTATGGCCTCTTTGCACCAGGAGCTATTTGCCAAGGTAAGGGTCACAAATGAGGGGAGGTGTACGGACTCTTTTAGGTCAGAGAAAGGGGTCCGCCAGGGGTGCATCCTGGCCCCCCTCCTTTTCACCATTTACATAAACGGGTTGGGAAAACATCTAGGGGAGGGGGTGGTAGACGTTCCGCGTGTGGGAGGACTGCAGGTCCCGGCCCTCCCATACGCGGACGACGCCGTACTGATTGCGCGCACAGGTATTGGCCTACAGACATTACTGGATCGTTTTGGTTCCTTCATGAAAAATCTTGATTTGAGAGTAAACGCCACAAAATATCATTCCATGATAGTGGGTAAACAGAGAGGAAAGCTTAGATCCAAAAACTTCACATGCAATGGCTAGGTGGTCTCCAGGGTCCCGGTCTTCCCTTACCTGGGGGTCCTTTTTGACGAAAAAGGGTCCTGGGCTCCCCAGATAAAGGCGAAGAGTCTATCCTTGGCCCGTTCGACATCTGCACTGTTGGGTTTTACAAAAAGGTTGGGGGCCAGGCTGATGGAAGCGCTTTTAAAGGTCTATAATACCAAATGTATTCCCATTGCCACCTATGGAGCCGCCTTGTGGGGCTACGCTACCCATGATAAAATCCAAAGGGTAGAAAATGGGATAATCAGACAATTGCTCTCAGTCCCCAAATCCACCCCTACCTTTTCTATCCACGAGTAAGTGGGTTTGCCTTACATCGCAGATAAGTTGAACCTGGCGCCCCTCTTACTCTGGGCAAAGACATGGCTTAATTCAGAGTTAACTTTGAACCATCTTATTCTGGAGGATGTCATTTCTTTGGACCATGCCATGAAAATACCTTGGCTGAAGTACCTAAAAAACAAATTTTCTGTTCTAGGTAGACCGGACCTTTTCTTGTCTCCATCTAATATCAGGAGAGAAGATGTAAAATGGATCAAGGCCCATTTTCTAGAGAGGGCGCGTCTTAACAGAGAGGAGAAGGAAATAATGAAACCATCTGTAAGAGCACACTCTATGTTAATTACTACTCCCGCCCTGGAACCATACCTGAAATTTGTTACAAGACCTCTTCATAGATTTCTATTAGCAAGTTCCAGGTTTAACTTGATTCACTTTTCCTTAGGTTGTTACCTATCATGGGCTAATCCAGAAGATGCCCCTCCCTGCGAGTGTGATAATTTTTCAAAACAAGATACCATGCATTTTATGATGTTTTGTTGGTTTTATTGTGCCGCTAGGAAAAAACATCTGTTACCTGTTTTGAGGGAGGCTGCCTTCATTCAAGTCAGACCCGCATTAATTTACCTCCAGATGTTGGGCAATATTTATATTACTTTTAGCGTTGCCAGTTTTCTAGCGGTATCTTTTAGAATTAGGAACAAACGTGTACCACTGAACACCTTATTGTAAACATGGTATCGTTTTAACAGATTTTTTATAACAGCCTAATCATGACCTGCACTGATTTTGTACTTAAATGAATTGTTGATTTTAATGTATATGTATTGTATGTGCCTTTTATGATTTTTTTAAAAATCGAATAAAGTGTACTTTGACTGACTGACTGACATCTATTTTGCTTTCACAAACCTTGTGATATTCTTAAACTCATGATTTGCAACCATAAAATGGTTTTGTACAGCAGCCCATTGGTATTTTACCACTTCATTTTTGTTTCAAAATGAATGTTCTACTGTACGTCAAGAAAAAGTATTTGAAAGATAGGTCTAATATGAATGAGAACGTGTTTCACTAGGAGAACGCTGTTGAGAATATGATTTAATATTGAAGAATAGGTCCTTTGAAGAAGGTTTTGGTCCAGTGTGTCGTCCCTGCTCAGTCTTTCCTCTCAGATGCTTTCAGCTTATATTTAAAAAGATGATAATAGATTACACATCAAAGGTAGCAAACATTCATATTCAGGCACAGTCACGCGGAATAAGGCCCCCATCTGTAGTTACATTTGAGCGGATCTTTTTTTAATAAATTGTGTAATGTTTGTTTGAGGACTGGGGTTGGGATAAGGAGGGACGCCACGACTTGAGGTCTATGGATAACCGTTTTATTCACAGTTACAGAATTGAGACTCAGGGGATTGAAGTGGCACAACATCCACTAAGGCACACAACACAACAGTCCGGGATTTCCTCCTCTGGTGAACGTCCGGGGTCTTCAATTCCTGGTCTGGGACTTCTCAGGGGGAAGGTCACGGGTCCAGACGTAGGCTCGAGAGAAAGGAAAAGAGACAGCCGCATTAGTAGCTGGGACTGAGGTTTAACGAGCGGGAGGGGGGCAGGGGAGTGAGGGATCACCAGGATACTACCACCATCTACAACAGCCTTTTGAGTGTAGGCAGGAAACAGTGCACAGCGCTAGTAACCACCCTCAGGCTATACCGTCCCACCCCTTGGTTTAAATAATCCCTGTAAACGCCTTCGTACCTTGTGGAGCCACACTTCTCCCCTGGAAGTGTGGCAGGGCGGCTCGTGATGTCGTTGGCCTCCTGGCTTGTCGATTCTCGGCTCCCGGGGTCCTAGAAGCGGTTCTTCGGCACTTCCTCCTTCTCCTTCCTTGGCGTCTACCTCGTGGATCGGCTGGTCTCCTGGAGGTTCCGCGCCGACACACAAAGACGGGGCTTCCTTAAACGCCCCCGGCCCTTCTGATTGGTCTGACGCGGATGTCGTCCGCTCTCCTGATTGGCTGCTTGACGGAAACTCCGGGGAACACACCCCCAGCGTCATGGAAGGCAGGCGCAGTGACGGGGTCAACGAGGGAAGAGCCGGGGAAACCCAGGAAACGTCCAGAGGATCCTGCGGACGGGGTGGAAACGGAGAAATGTTAGCAGGTACACCCCGTCCGTCCGAGTCAGGGACCTCGACCTCGGGATACATCCCACCCCCACGATTGACCCGATCGGGGGAAAGAGGGAATCGGGAGAAAAAGTCAACATACCCCTGCTGAGAACCCTTCCGGTGACGGACCTCAATTTGGAAAGGCTGCAAAGCCAAGAACCAATGCAGGATTCGATCATTGGTACCCTTGTTACGTTGGAGCCAGGTCAAGGGAGCATGATCAGTATACAATACAAATGGCCTCCCCTCGAGATAGTACCTCAGCTTTTCTACTCCCCAACGGACAGCCAGGCACTCCTTTTCAATCGTAGAATAGGGCCGTTCCCTAGGAAACAGCTTTCGGCTGATAAAGAGCACCGGCCTCTCAGCCCCTTGGTCATCCTCCTGGGAAAGAACCGCCCCGATGCCAACCCCTGAAGCATCCGTTTGTAGGATGAACGGTTTGAGGAAATCAGGGGAAATGAGGACAGGGGAAGAAGTCAGAGCGTCCTTCAAGGCCTGGAAAGCCGAAGTGTGAATGACAGAGGAGGTAGGAAGTGAAGAGGATTTAACTGTTTTACCCAGGAGGTCAGTGAGAGGACCGGCCAGATTAGCAAACTGAGCAATGAATCGGCGGTAGTACCCTACCAACCCCAAGAAAGCCCTGAGCTCTTTTTTCGTAGAAGGGTAGGGTAACGCCTTGATGGCTTCGAGTTTTTCAATCTGCGGTTTAATCCGACCGTCTCCAAGAAGGTATCCCAGATACTTGACTTGTTGAAAAGCGATTCTAGATTTTTTCGCATTGATGTGCAAATTGGCATCCTTCAGGCTAGACAATATATTCCCAAGATGTATCAGATGATCGTCCCATGTCTTGCTAAACACTACTATATAGTCTAAATAAGCCGAGGCATAGTTCAAGTGAGGTGCCAGCAGTGTGTCCATGACCCTCTGAAACGTTGCAGGTGCCCCATGCAACCCAAAGGGAAGTACCGTAAAGTGGAAATGACCAGAAGGGGTGGAGAAGGCCGTTTTTTCCCTATCTTTAGGTGCAAGGGGTATCTGCCAATATCCCTTGGTGAGGTCTATGGTGGTTATATAACGGGCCTCACCAAGGCGTTCCAGGAGTTCATCTACCCTGGGTAAGGGATAAGCATCTTGTTTAGACACCCTGTTAACGGCCCTGAAATCTATACCAAACCGGATGCTGCCATCAGGCTTCGGTACCAATACCACTGGTGAACACCAGTTACTGTGGGGAGGGACTATGATCCCGGATTTCAACATGCTTTGTACCTCGGCCTGGAACGCCAGGCGTCTTGCTTCTGGGATCTGGTAAGGTTTTTGCTTTACAACTGTATTCGGAAGTGTAGGTATGAAGTGTTCTGCTAGGTGTGTACGGCCCGGTTGGTCTGAGAACACTTCCGAATGGGACAAAAGCAAGGACATAACTTCATTTTGTTGTGTAGCAGACAGATCAGGATTTATAGGGGCATCCCTGACCGTGTGGCACGTCTCGGATACGGAAGACTGGCACGTCTTGGGTACGGAAGACACCACATTGACTGTCTGTGGGGGTTTACCTAACCATTTTTTTAGAATGTTGATATGATGCATTGGGGTTTTGCCTCTTCCTAACTGTACCAAGTATGTAGTGTGTCCTATTTTCCTCAAAATTTTAAAGGGTCCTTGCCATTCCTTCTTCATTTTATGCGTAGAGGAGGGTAACAATATCAGAACCCAATCGCCAACGTCTAACACCCTCCATTTCGTACCTCGATCATAAAAGGTTTTCTGTTTGGCTTGGGCTATGGCCAAATGGTCGTGGGCAAGTGTTCTGAGTTTATGTAACCTGGTCTGCAGTTGCCGGGTGTAATCCAATAGGGCCTCAGCTTCCTGTACTCCCTCAGCTTCCCAACTGTCTTTAGTTATTTCAAGAAGTGTTCTAGGGGGTCTTCCGAACAGTAGCTCAAAGGGAGAGGTCCCTAGGCTGGACTGTTTCTGACTACGGAGGACGAAGAGGGCAAGAGGTAGTAACTGGTCCCAATTCTTTCCATCACCAGACAGGAGTTTTTTTAAGGTTAGTTTGAGGGAGCTGTTGTATCGCTCAACCAACCCGTCTGTCTGGGGGTGATACACAGATGTTTTAATGTGTTTGATGTTCAATTGTACACACACCTGTTGCATCAAACGGGAAACAAATGGGGTGCCCTGATCGGTAACAATTTCCCTTGGAAAACCCATACGAGAAAACACCTCCACTAGTCTCTGGGCTATCGCTGCTGAAGTAGCTGCTTTAAGAGGGAACGCCTCAGGATATCGTGTAGCATAATCAACTAATACAAGGGCGTACTGGTGTCCTCTGGATGACTTAGGCAAAGGGCCGATTAAGTCCATACCTATACGATCAAAGGGAACCCCTATAATAGGCATGGGGACCAAAGGGACCGGAGGAGGAGTGTAGGGGTTTCTTTTCTGGCATATTCTGCACTCCTGACAGTATTTCTGGACCTGGGCGTATATTCCCGGCCAAAAAAAAGTCTCAATATAGATTGACCCGTTTTTTCCACCCCAGAGTGACCCGCCAAAAGATGGGCATGCCCGAAAAACAGTATCTGGTCACGAAAGTCGTTCGGGACCAGCAATTGAGGCTCTGCATCAGCTTTAGCTAGACGATAGAGTAGGCCATTCTTCTCAACAAAAGTAGGATAGGTTTTCGTGGATAGATCTTGTCCATTTCGTGCGACCTGCCACGCATTGGTGAGACTGGCGTCATTCAATTGCGCAGTCCTAAAATGGGTGTCCCTGGCCCAGGGTTCGGAGGCTAACAAGGAATCACGGGGAAGAGACAAGTGTTGAAGGGTGTCTAACAACAGTGTTTGAAAAGATGGATTATCTGTCCCTAGGATTAAAGGTTCTGGCAGTCTAGACATAACCCCTACGGTGACTTCCATGCCTTTTCCTGAGGGTGTATGCAACATGACTCTGGCTACAGGATATTCTTTAACGTCCCCATGGACACAACGAATGTTAACTTGTTTCCCCGGAATGAGAGACGATTGATCTACCAGCTCCTCTCTAATAACTGAATGTTTACAGCCGGAATCCAACAATGCCCTTATACTGGTACCGTTAAGAGAGACTCTTACATAGAAAGTGGTTCCTGTTTCTTGTGCATACAGGATGGACCTTGGGGTATAGCTCACGTCCATGGGTTCATCTTCTTTTTCCTTTTTTTTTCTACAGTACCGTGCAATATGACCCCACTCTCCACAGTCATAACATTGGGGTCCAGAGTTCGGCAGTTCAGGTCGTTGGTACCGTACCCGTGGTGGTTCTGACACAGGTTTTTGGAGTTTTTTTTCTGTTTTGAGGGGCGGTAACGTCTTGGTAGGTTTTTCGGGTTCCCTCATATAGGGCTTACCCTGAGCCCTGGCATAACCAGTTGCCATTTCGATGGCATGCTCCAATGTTAAACCAGCATGTTGTTTAAGCCACCTTTGAGAACTATAGGGTAGGGCTTCTATGAACTGTTCAAGATACACTTTGTTCATAATGGCCTCGATATTACCCTCATGAGGTTTTAGCCATAGATCAGCAGACTCCTTCAGTTTGAAGAACAAAGTCTTGGGTAGATCCCCGGGAGACCCTTTTTCCTGGCGGAACCGTAGTCGATGGGTTTCCTCATCAACCCCCAACCTATCGAGGATGTATTGTTTCACCACTGCGTAGGCAGTGGTACCATCTCTGTTTACTGTCTGATACGCTGCCTGGGCTTCTCCAATCAATAAGGGCGCCAAATAAAAAGGCCACCTGTCCCCAGGCCACGAACTGGCTCTCGCGAAATTCAAAAAGAAAGCAAGGGGGTCCTCTCCTGGACTGAACTTCGGTAGAGGAACAACCGTGCCTGGGGGTGGGGCTGTAGCCCTTCCTTGACCTAATACTGTCATTAATTGCGTTTGGCCTTCTGCCAGCTTTAGTATGTTTTCTGACTGGCTCTGGATGGCTTGGGAAAAGGCAGTCCGGTCTGCTTCCATTTGGGACAATATTGTTTCCATGCTGTGTCGGATGGCGTGGTTCCGGGATGGCTCCTGGCTGGCTCGCCACTTGTGAGGACTGGGGTTGGGATAAGGAGGAACGCCACGACTTGAGGTCTATGGATAACCGTTTTATTCACAGTTACAACATTGAGACTCAGGGGATTGAAGTGGCACAACATCCACTAAGGCACACAACACAACAGTCCGGGATTTCCTCCTCTGGTGAACGTCCGGGGTCTTCAATTCCTGGTCTGGGACTTCTCAGGGGGAAGGTCACGGGTCCAGACGTAGGCTCGAGAGAAAGGAAAAGAGACAGCCGCATTAGTGGCTGGGACTGAGGTTTAACGAGCTGGAGGGGGGCAGGGGAGTGAGGGATCACCAGGATACTACCACCACCTACAACAGCCTTTTGAGTGTAGGCAGGAAACAGTGCACAGCGCTAGTAACCACCCTCAGGCTACCCCGTCCCACCCCTTGGTTTAAACAATCCCTGTAAACGCCCTCGTACCTTGTGGAGCCACACTTCTCACCTGGAAGTGTGGCAGGGCAGCTCGTGATGTCGTTGGCCTCCTGGCTTGTCGATTCTCAGCTCCGGGGGTCCTAGAAGCGGTTCTTTGGCACTTCCTCCTTCTCCTTCCTTGGCGTCTTCCTCGTGGATCGGCTGGTCTCCTGGAGGTTCCGCGCCGACACACAAAGACGGGGCTTCCTTAAATGCCCCCGGCCCTTCTGATTGGTCTGACGCGGATGTCGTCCGCTCTCCTGATTGGCTGCTTGACGGAAACTCCGGGGAACACACCCCCAGCATCATGGAAGGCAGGCGCAGTGACGGGGTCAACGAGGGAAGAGCCGGGGAAACCCAGGAAACGTCCAGAGGATCCTGCGGACGGGGTGGAAACGGAGAAATGTTAGCAGGTACACCCCGTCCGTCCGAGTCAGGGACCTCGACCTCGGGACAGTTTGATTAAGTGTTCTAATGTAATATAAGGGCTTAGGATAATTTTGTAAAGCAATCCAAGCTAAAGAGTACCATTGGAATATTAATTGCTTTACACTCCCTTGTGTAGAAGTTCTGGACACAACTTGCACCGTTCCTTCAAGCCAAAAACCGTATTCTCTCTTTTCTCTGTTTTTTGTCATTTGAACTGAGATTTGTCCCACTGCAGGTGCATTCAACTTTTAGCATTCCTCTTTAGCAAAGTTGCTTAAATTAGGCAATATTGTAGACCCAACACATTTCTATATTGTGCTTGCTATAGCAGCACAAAAAGATGATTGATCGAATGCTAAGTATTGTCAAACATTCACCGCAGTCACAGATCTCACTGAAATCCATCATTGTGTTGCTCACCATGCCACCCCAGTTTGGACCCAAGCATATGCAAATCAGTCTTGCCAGGCTCTCCAAGGGAACAGTTCAGCCCAAACTGCCAGGCCAGGTCCTACCTGGAATGGAAAGTAAGCATCCTTGGACCAATTTCGGGGTATCACCCCTCATCAGCCAGGCTAGCTTGAGAGGCCATAACTTGGGGCTCAAGGGAAACTTGAACCCCAAGATGATGATAAAGGGTGCACTGCATTCAGGACAACTGATGCTCATTTAAACATGGGCCTGCAGTCCAGTATTTACTGCGTGATTGGGCAAATTTAAAGATGCCTAAGGATTACTGAGTGATTACGTAAATGCACGAAGGAATAATGAGTCCGGCTGCCCACCAGATTGCAAGTGTTTCTCATGCCAGGCATACTTTTTTTTTACATTCCCATGATGGTGCCTGAGAAAATGGGCACTGCAAAAGCAGTTCATGCACTGCATGCATGCCGTGTAGGAACTAGGGTGCATGCGCACATGTTGTGCCCCTTGCATGCACCCCATGGCACAGAGGCACAAGGGGGCCCTGTGGGTCTCACTTGGTTTGCTCTCTGCCGCGGGTTTTCATGAAGGAGGAACCGCCATAAAAACGGTGGTGGAGAAAAAATTGTAATATTCATGGTGGGACCGAGTCGGTCCCGCCAAGCATGTTGCTGCCTCTACACAGCCACACCACCTCCAAGGAATGGCAGTTTCTTGGCAACTGTGGCAGGAGGATGGTAGACCAGCCGCCCTAATTGTCATAGCGTGGTTGGAAGACAGCCACCAACGTGCCTCTGCGAATTCGGAAGTCCATGGACCAACAGACCCGCAATCGAGCTCTATGTGATGAGGATATCTGGGACATCACTCCAAATTTCTGGATGCAAATATAACCGAGAGTTCCTAATTTGTTAATTCTAGTGGTAATCTGTATATTCACTAAGGAATGCTGAGTGATGAGGCACATTTAATAATGCACTAAAGATTACTTATAAAAGTGAATTAATCAAGTCATTAGAATTCAGCGAGTTGTGCAAATCTGAGCATGTATTGCAGCTTGCAAAATGATGGAACAAATTTGAATATGCATAACTCTAATTCTTGACAAACTTTTAGAATTCTTACAACAGTTTAGAAAAGTCCTGTATAATGATTGCATTGCCAGGATGAAACAGTTCTTCACTTACTATTGGTACTCTAGCTCAATGATGACCACCACTAGGATTGTGTTTGCACTGAACTAATGATACATATTGTGAATATTGATGACAAAATGGCACAATATTTTTGCCGGCATAATGCTAGCAAATCTTAGGAGCATAATCACAAGGAGCTATCACTGAATTAACTGCACTTTGTCGCAGCCAACGTTGTGATAAAATTACCCCACCATTCAAAAGCAGGTGCTAACAGCCCACAGCACAGCTTTTCATGTGATACCAGCCGCAAAAAACATCGCCACAGAGGACCGCAGCAAATATCACAAATGAGATGCAGAGTAGACGTTCCAGTGCACAAAGCCGCGATAACACCACACATCAACATTCACAACGACCAGACAGATAGGCGATAAGAACACAAAACACGCAGTAAGGTGCTTTAACAGCAGGAATTTTACACCTGCTCTGACCTGGTGTAAAGTCGGATGGCAGCTTGCACCACAATAGGGGGCTCCACCCAGCGCATCATTGGAAGGGCAACTGATGCCATGGAGCCACTCATCATGCAGCACGGACACTCAAGAGGGCCACAACACCAACCCGGCACATCCCTCCCGGACCCCCACAGAGGCAGCATAGACAAAGACAGCGCCTCCCCCCCCAGGAAATGCACCTGCCTCACAGGCCCAACATCTAACAATGTCACTGTCCACTACAGGCTGAAAAGGACAACTACCCCACACATCCTGGCCATCATCGCCTAACAGACCTATGGCACCAACTCAGCAGACAACCAACTTCCCACCCCACACCAAGCTGCTGGCAGTGCACCACCTGTTGGCCCCTGGCACAGCCCAAACAACACCTGCCAGAGACGGAGGAGTCTCACAGCCAGCCACATCCAAGACCACCATGCCTGTCCTGGACATCACCATCACCCTGGCACCCCAGTCCCCATATGGCCAACACAATGTGCAGGAACTGCTGGATACCAAGCAAGGACCATATGCCACAACCAGATGTACGCACGAGTAGGGGGCAATCCACTGCACACATGTCTCACCTGTGCCCCCTGGTGACACAGCACACAATCTGCGCAACAGGAAGCACACATCACACATCAATGTGCAGGCAACATCCGAACACCGTGGGACCTTCACCAATGTTGCCTCCAAATACACAGCCAGTGTGGGTGATCCCTTCTCCCTCCGACAGTCCAACAGCAACCAGCCGTCCCAGGATGGCACAAAGGGAAATGAACAGCCCCTTAGCAAATTCCCAATTAACAGCCCACTCATCTCAACTCCACAACCATGCTATCCACAACTCTTTCAATGCACACGTCACAAGTCCACTACCAAAATGCACAACAACATGCCCACCCACCATACACGATAGAACAACTCACAATGGTAACCTGGGCAACTCGTGAACATGACCAATCTAGGGCATGGCACTTTAGCCACACAAAAGACGAATTTTGGGAGAGTTGGCAACCAGGCATATGTGAAGGATGCAGTAGAACCATGATTGGCAAAGTACATAATGCCAAGAGTGGCGGCGAAGTGCAGAACAAACCGCAGTATGCAGAACACACCCATATCCACTACGACATACACCTCTGGTAAATGGAGTGTAGTGGACAGTGGACAAACCATGTCACCCCAGCCAGTGGGGGTCCTTGCGGAAAAGTTGTGAGTTATGCTCCACCCATGAGCATGAGCAAAATGGGATGGGCCAGCGTACGCCAGGCCAGCATAGGGGTGTGAATAAAAAGCAAGTAGCCCTGGGTGTAGTCCTATCCTGGAAAGCCCAACGTCTCTGCCAGGGTGGCGCCTTGCACCCCGCCACAAGGCCGACGCCATCCTCGTTAGCGGAGTTGCCTGAGATCATGTGCACCTCCCTTACCCCGGCCCACTGGATCACAAACCCGTCGGGGCCGACCCTATGCAGCCAGGCCACACTGATCAGCATCCTACATCGGCGTGTGCCATGGAGGGCCCACCACTTGCCAGTGTAAGCTCCAAGCCTGAGGTCCGCAACCCAGCCAGCCGACACTGGCTCACATTACTCCTTTCTCATGAACATATTCTACCGGTGACCTCTGCGGCCCAGTGGGTCCCATATGTAAGACTGTGTCCTGGCTCCTAAATGGCAGTGACCCCAAATCCGAGACAGCGGCCACAGCACAAAACTCCCTTCGATCAGTGAGGCATAGTTCCATATGCGCATCTTGCGACACATCCTGCCACAAACCCTGTCCAACGCCATCCGGGGTGCCACGCTGCCACAAACCCTGCCCAAGGCCATCCGGCGAACCTTGGATGAGGGACTAGGACAATCTTGCGGACCAGTAGGTCTCACATCCAGCACCTAGTCGCGAATCACGAATGGCTGAGTCTACACCAGTGGACGCACGGAGAGGAGTAAGAGGAAGATGTGGCTCAGTCTGAATGAAAGCCGGGTCACAGTCATGGAGGTGACCAAACATGTGGTGCCACTGACCCTGAACTACACAGGCTGGTGGGGCCACCAACCTATGCCGGCGACACTCAGTGTATGGCCTGTGCTGTCCCCTCCCTCCGGCCTACACTGCTATTGGCCTAGGCTGTGCTCAAGTAGGCCACAGATTTGGAATTGACAATCGATTATGCAAAGGCAGATATCACATCATTGCATGCAAGGAGAGGCCTGAGAGGATGTCGCCTTTCTTCCTGGCGGAGAGAAAAAGATAATTGTTATAGAGGTGTTCCTACACTACCGACAACTGCCCAGGTGTCACTAAAGCTGTGCATCGCAAGCCAAAGACACATGGCTGTGGGCTATGGGCCCCCTTCTCCAGGGCCATAGGCTGGTCACTGAGGCAAGGGCGGTGGGCTCATAAACGCCATGATTCTGTGACCTTGCGCTCTATGCAGCCTTCAAGCCCAAATGTGTCCCACCAGGGCTCACACACCAAAGGGAGTCCAGACCGGCTCGGATGACGCATCACCGCAGGAGGCACATGCTACCAATGCAAGGACCACCTCCAAACACCATCTGCCAGAGTTGAAGCGGTTGTCCAGACGGACTTAGTGGTTGCTCAGGCCTGTTGTGGCTGCCATCATTGGCCTGTTACCCTGCTCGCACTCCCGGTGCCTGTGACTCAGTTCACCGCAGGTCATTGTCTGTAGCTGATTGTGTTTTGTGCAGTGGAGCGGTTGCACAAGTAGGTCACCTCAGATAGTGTGGGGGCCCTGAGACATTGATGGTGAAGATAATGCAGGTCTGACACACCCCACTGCATCTGCATCAGGAATATATCGAAGGGACACAAACCAAGACTTTTTCTGCACATGAGCGCGCTCATCTCTAGTGTCCACTGCCCAATGCACTGCGACTCATGGACACTTCTGTTTACATGTTGGCTGTCCTCTGGACTTTATCAGGATCACCCCAAGTTGCTCATCAGTTGACTCTGTATTGCATGTGTTTTCTGTTTGCGTTGCCAAGGTGTCCAATGTCCAAGTAGTTGCCAACACCAGACATTCCGTGCGGGTTGGCTTACACTCACCCCACACATATCCAGCACAGGCGTCACTGTGCATGTGGACTGCCAATAAAGGGGCTGGGTGCATGTGCCCCTAGCCAGTTCAACATGATCTCTGCATGAGTCTCAGTGGTCTTGTAGTATTCATTGGGTCCCTGGACCCTCCGACTTTACATTGTCGTTCCATGGATGCAGACATGTCACCAGAGGCAGCAGGTTGGGCTTGGACATGTAGCTTTGTCGTCACCCACTCCATTTGTGAGGGGAGTAGCCAGGGCCATCGTTCGCACAACCAACATGGATGTGTGACTGCCAATTGCATGCACCGGGGCGTGGTTCTGTGCGGTGCATGTGCATCTGCATGTGTCTCTATGGCAGCGAGGGTCTCCTTAGTGGGGTGTGGGTGGGCCAAGTAGGATGATAGACCCCTATGTATGTTTCCTGGTTCGCATTCCATGGGTTCAGCCCCCTCCCACACCTTTTGGGCCACCTCCTTTTGGCGTGCTGACACATGTCATTGGGGTGCCATATGTGGGTCAGTGAAGTGTTGTGCACCAGACGTGCTTGCGGGTGCTTCCTGCTGTGTGGTCTATTGCAGGCTCGGTTTTCTCCTCTGTGTATCTTGGTTGTCCGGGTCCCGTGGGCAGTTGCGTGGGATATCTATGGCCTGTTGTAAGGCATCGGTGTCGACTGTGTGGTGGTCCTCTACGGCATCACTGATGTGTTGTATTATGTGCTCTGCTGCAGGTGTTGTGTGGCCCTCTGTGATCTGAAGGGGAGGTGTGTGTTGCCTTTGTGTTGGCATATATGTTGGCAAATTGTGCTAGTTTGTATGCAGACTGTATGGCAGTGTACCTTGTGACTATGTGGGTGGTGCTGGATTCCTCTGCTAGTGGGTCAGTTGCTGGTAGTGTTCTGTCCCCTCCATGACTCTGGTCTTGTTTTCCTGCGGTCTGCACCCCGTCTTCCTCTCCCTCTTTTCCTTGGCCTTCCCGACCCCGTTGTTCCTTGCTGGTGGTCTGTGGGGTTTGTGGGTTTTTAGTAGGCCTCTGCATCCATGTTGCTATGTACTTTGGCTTGTTTCTGGTGTATTTTCCACTGGGTTTCTATGGTGCATTGTCCCGCCAGACATGTGGGATTAGCAGGCATGTGGCTGGTTTTCGCTACTTTTTGTCCCGCGGTTGGCTTCATCGCATGTTTTTTGCATTCGCATACATGCAGGGCAGAGTTGATTTTCATGCGGACATTTGCAGCATTATCTGTTGTCTATTGCATGCTACAGCCTTGTTGTGAATTCCACTTTGCCACTGGGTTATTATCCCGCAATAGGCTGTGATGTTGTAAGTTGCATTACGCTACTCTTGCAGTAGTTATCACAAGTTCTTGTGAATATACCCCTTAGTTTTTTTCTGACATTGTTAGTGCTTCTGCCTTGGTTTAGCCTGTAAAATTGGCATAATCTGCCTGCATCCATCCATAAACTCACTCGTCCAGCAGTCACTCACTCACCCATCCATTCAGTCACTCATTGATTCAACCATTGTTTTTATCATGCTCACCCAATAATCATGCATAGGACACACACAAACTCAATGAAGTAGTACTTTTGGCTATAAAATAGACGAATTTGTTTTGAAAATCAACTCTAACCCCAGGTCTGCAAGATTATTTTGGAAATTACCAATACAAATCATTAGAATTGTAATATTGATGTTGTTTAATATAGAAAAAAATGTGTAAATTATACCTTTTTGAAACGTTTATAATGAGAAACAATTAATGCTCTCTTTAATTTTCATACACATGTGGAAAGATGTCTTAGTACTTTGTAAAATAGTTTTCCCACATTTTTTAAGTTGACAAATCATACGCATTTTGTTTGGATTCGGAAGGAAGTTAGGCATGATATCATTATTCTGTTACAATGCCATATTTGTGTTTCCTGCAAGTGTAACAAGTAAAACGTCTTGTGTAACTTTTTTGGCGTCTTGATTTATTAAGTTAAGAAATCTCATATACTAATGGTTCCAAAAAATCTGAACCCTTTTAACAACTGTAAAAATGATCCGAATATTTGTCATTCCAAAAATGTGGATAATTAGAATTAACACATTATTCAGTTTAAGAATTGTTGGATCTAATGAAAGAATCAAGCCATTTTTGTGCCTAGGCACGTCCTATTAAGTTGTTACAATTTTATCGCAGTTATATCCACTGTACCAAACACGTCTGCGCAGGCATCTGTTTAATTATTGCATGTCTGTTTGCTGTAAATGCACGGTCTATATACTAAAGGTTCCACTTCAATGTTTACTTTTTGACCATCCATGTCCCTTAGGGGCATATCTCCAAGGAAATTTGTTCAGCTCAGTGTTGCGGCAAATTTTGCAGCACTGCGGTGTGTCATTTAAAAAACGCAGGGATTCTTGAAAATCTAGGGCAGCATCAAAAAGCAATGGGTGTTTTGCGATGCAACACCTCCATCAACACCCATTGCATGCCCCTTTCACACAGAAAACTACATAGAAGGGTACCGTATTTACAAAGCGGCGAACACCACTTTGTAAATATGGTGCAGGGCATTGCGCCACCAAATCGTCTTAAAAAGTGACATTCCAATGGCACAACGCCCTTTTAAATATGCTCCTTAGTGTGTTGTTTGTGATGGAGGAGCCAATCTGATGCAAAGAGTTTCATTTTCCAAAACAAGCACGTGCAGGTGGGCAGTGACAGATGTCTAAATGTCAAAATCAGGAAAGGATGTGTCAAGAGAATATTACTTTGGCACTATTTACGGGATTAATGCATGGATTATGAGCTGCATGGTAAATGTGATTGTTAATGATATCACTTTTAAGTTTAAAATGCTTTATTGAAAAGATAAAAGCAATGTAAAACATCAGTACATAGGAATAGCAATCAGGTTAAAAATAAAAGTAACAACTTGGAGTGCAGCACAAAAGAGCAATAAACCGTAAAATAAAAAGGAATAACTGTACTTAGTAACAAGAGCATTTTTGGAGAGAAGATTTTAACAGAAAAGAAAAGGAGGAACACAGAAAAGGAGGAAAGAAGAAAGAGGAGAAGAGGGGGAGAAGAAAGAAAAAAAAAGAAGGAGATCAAAAAAGAAGAAGAACTGTAGCAATAAAAACACAGCGTAAAAGATAAGTAACTGTTAAGTATTAGAATCAATAATAAGTTAGGTCAACTTTCTAGACAAAAAAGTAGTGAGAGGTAGCCATAACAAGTCTCTTTTGATTAACAAGGGGGTGGAGTTGGCATAATCTCTGTCCATTCTGTGGTGATGATACAATAAATTCCACCAAGCTTGGTATGATAATTTTGAGGCATCCTTCCAGTTCACTGTAATACATTGAAAAGTAATAGCGAGGAAGAGGTTGATGAAGGGAGCTACCTCTTTATGAATGGTAAAAACTGGAGAGAGACTGCCCAGAAATACATGGTGAAAATGAAAGGGAACATCTAATTGGAGGATATCATTGAGCTTATTCCAAACAGTGTTCCAAAAAGTATGAATCATAGGACAATGGGAAAACATGTGAAGTATATCAGCCTTATCATGAGGACAAGACCAACATTTAGGGGAATCTATCAAATGAAAACGGTGAAGGTCACTGGGTGTAAAGAAAAGTCTGTTATAAAAATAATATAAGGTTTGAGTAGTGCTACCAGAGTGGGAGGTGGTGTGGATTCTGGACCAGAGCAATTCCCAAGTATGCAAAGGAAGATCGAGGCTTAAATCTTTTTCCCATTGCAACTCTAAAGGAGATTTGCTTCCAGTAACTTGGGGTTGGGAGAGGAGTTTGTATATAGTAGCTGCCTTAAATTGAGTAGAAAAGTCAATATTGATAGGGGATTGAGGTAACTGATCAGGAGAAGAAGGGGAAGTGGAGTGGATGGGGAAATAGTAGCGAGCGAGGGCATCAGTGAGTGAAAGATAGTGAGATGCATAATGTGGGGAAATATGGTAAAGAGATTGAAGAGCGGTAAAGGGCATAAGAATACAATCTTTCATCAGGTGTTGGGGGGTAAGGATACCCTTATCAATCCACTCCTTCCAAAACAAGGCACGATTGTTGATCTTAAAATGTTTGTTATACCAAAGAGGAATGCTAGTGGAACAGGGGTTGAAGGAGGAATGGGCGCGGAGAGAAGAGAAAACCAATTTTTTAGAATGATTGAACGTAGGGAAAGAAAAACGTTTAGGGGGTACTGAAATCAAAATGGCAGAAAGAAGGGAAAAGGGAGAGAGCTGGGCCTGTTCTAAAGAACTCCAAGCAGTGTGAGAGAGAGTAGAAGAGTCAGAAAGAAAAGTCCAGATTTGTTTAAGAGTAAAGGCAGAGTGATATCGTTTGAGATTAGGGAAATTAACTCCCCCAGAGTCCTTAGGAAGTTGGAGTCTAGCAATTGACAAACGAGGTTTACGATTATTCCATAAAAACTTAATAAGTATGGAGTTGATAGTACGAAAGAAAGTATTAGGAAGAGAGATGGGAAGCATGGAAAGGTAAAAATTGATAATAGGGAGAAGCATCATTTGGTTGTAGCCAATCTACCCCACCATGAAAGGAAAAGAGGGGACCAGCTATCAACAAGGGCAGAAATGTTCCTACAAATTTCAGCGAGATTGATTTTAATAAGGTCTTTAAGATTGTTACAGTAGAGAACACCAAGACATTTGGGAAGAGGACCATTCGAAGCCAGAATCAGAAAACATGGAGGGAAGACTAAATTTGTTGAGGGGTAGAATTTCAGATTTATCAACATTTAACTTATATTCTGATACAGCGGAGTAGCAATTTAATAGGGAAAAGAACTCTGGCAAAGAAACAGATGGGTTGGAAATAAAGAGAATAATGTCATCAGCATAGGCCGTAAGTTTAATATCAACATTTTGAAATTGAAAGCCAGTGTATTGATCAGAGCGTCGAATAGTTTCAAGGAAGGGTTCCAGGGCAAGAATGAAAAGGAGGGGAGAAAGGGGGCAACCCTGTCTGGTACCATGAAGGAGAGGGAAGTAGCTAGACTGACAACCATTGACCCAGATGGAAGTGGACGGAGCAGAATATAGGAGTTTGATAAGTTTAATAATAGTGGGGCTAAAACCATGCCATCTCAAAGAGCCGAAGATGAAATCCCAACTAACCCTATCAAACGCCTTTTCAGCATCTAAGGTGATTGCTGCAAGAGGAGAGTTGGATTTGGAGGCTAAATGTATAATATTGAGCAGGGTACGCGAATTGTCAGTAATTGAGCGACCTTTACCAAAGCCGGATTCATAAATATTAACTAAATCAGGAATGACCTTATTGATACGGAGGGCCAAAAGCTTAGAGTATATTTTACAATCAGTATTAATAAGAGGGATTGGTCTATAGTTCTTACACAGGGTAGGATCTTTATCCTTTTTTGGAATAAGACAAAGCATAGCCTGTGTAAAGGAGCCCTGAGATTCATCAGCAGCTAGAAAATAATCTACAAGTGAAAGTAGGTGGGGGATCAGAAGGGATTTGAAGTGTAAAAAAAAAAACGGACAGTAAAACCATCTGGTCCTGGAGATTTATCTTTAGGCAGAAGGGATAAAAATTCAACAAGCTCCGCAACAGAAATGGGCAAATCCAAAGAAGTAAGGTCAGGAGAATTGACAGGAGACTTTGGAATTTTCTGAAAGAAAGAGTCAAAAAGGTCAGGGGGAGGGCAAGACTCTGGAGTATATAAAGAAGAATAATATTGGGAAAAGAAGTCGAGGATAGAAGAGTCAGAGAAGTGTGAGGCCTCTGAGGCATCCTTAATAGCTGCGATATTGGCTTTTGCTTTTTAATTTTCAGGTAGTTCGCTAGTGAACGCCCCGCTTTGTTGCGACCACCATACATTTTAGAGTTAAACTTAAGAAGAGTAGCACTTGCCGAGTCCCAGGAAATTTTATTATATTGCATTTTAGTACGAATAAGAAGAGGTAGAGTGTCAGGAGAGGAAGAGGAGAAGTACTGGTGTTCGAGGGCTTTAATTTGTTTAAGAAGAGTTAAGGAATGAGAGAGGGCCTTTTTTTTCTTACGAGAAACATAATCTATAATAAAACCCCTAGCTAAGGCATTAAATGCATCCCAAAGAACATAAAAATGAGAAACAGAGGAGAGATTAAGATTGAAAAATTCCTGAGCAAAAGAAAGGAATTGTTCAGAGAAATGAGGGTCTAAAAGAAGAGAGTTATTAAAGCGCCATCTCTTGGAAGCAGAGGAAGGAGAGGGATAATCCATGTCTAAAAGAAAAGGGGCATGATCAGAAATAAGGATAGAACCAATGTCAATTTTGTTCACAAATTGAAAAGCGGACTGTGTGAGGAAGAAATAATCAATCCGTGAGTGCGATTTGTGGACGGGGGAAAAAAGGAAAATTCAAGAGTGTCAGGGTGAGAGGTGCGCCAGACATCTATGAGTCCCCTATTAGCTATAGTTTTGGAAAAACCTTTCTGCATTCTGTTGGGAATGTATCGGGACTGGGATTTACGGTCAAGAGAAGGGTCCATTAGTTGGTTGCAATCCCCACCTAGGATTAAATGCTCGGCAGAGTGGGAAGAGAGGAAAATGGAAAAGTCGCTTCAGAAGGATAAATCAACACCATTAGGACCCTAGACGTTGCATAAAGAGAAGGGGTGATTATTAACCATAACATCTAAATATAACCATCTACCATTGTTATCGGAGAATTCATTCTGCAAAACAACATTTAGAGATTTATGAAATAAGATAAGCACTCCATTCTTATTATTAACAGCAGAAGAACAAAAGATCTCGCCAACCCAATACCTGCGCAACATGGTTAAGTCTTGGGTTGTGAGATGAGATTCCTGCAACATAGCAATTTGACAGTTTAATCTAGAGAGGTGCGAAAGCACTCGATGTCTCTTAATGGGATTACGTAATCCCTTAACATTCCAAGTAATAATGCGTAAACTTTTCATTAGAAGGGAGTAGAAAAAGATAGAGAATTAAAAAAGAGAAAACATTTTAAAAAGGTAAAGTGACGAGAAGAAAAGAGAAGAAAAAATGCGGTATGAGATGAAAAAGTAAGATAAACGGTGAATGTGTAAAAAATTAGAGGCAGAAGCTCGATAAGAGAGGAGAGCCAAAAGGAGGATAAAAAGAAGAAAAAGATGGGAAAGGAAACCGAAATTGTGAGAGGTGACAGAAAGTGGGAGTCGGAAGGAGCAAAGGAGTAAAGATAGTCTGAAGAGAGGAAGAAGAAAGAAAGGGACAGAAAGCAAAGAGAAGAGAAAGAGAAAAGCGATGGAGGATAGGACTCCACCAAAAGAAATACCGAGAAGAGGATGACCAAGAGTCCGGCGACTCGAGTCAAAGAGCAATGTAAAGGGTGAGACATTAAAAAGGGAGAGGGGGCAACGGAAGGCAAGACAGCCACACAGGAGTAGAGCGCCGAGATAAGAAAGTGGTAAACTGGGACAGAGATGAGAGAGAAAAGAAAAAGGAATAAAGCATGATAGAGGTTAAGCGGAGTTGGATGGAAGAGAAGTTACCATAAAAACATTATATGAAAAGAATAAAAGGAAAGAACGTACGAAGAAAAATATGAAGAGGCTTACCATACAACAGGAGGGGACGGGATCACGGGGCAATACAGTAAACTTAGGAGTCACGGGAAGACACAAATGAAGGGAAAACCAGCGACAGGACTAGGGAAAAATACCTGAAATAAACAAGTGTGATAATGAGAGACAACATTACAAGAACGGAGAAACAGCAAACAATGAATAAAAAAACATTGACAGGAAGTGTGAGGAATTAAGACTGACTACAAAAGTAACAGGAGATATTCATGGCTTGCTGAGTTCCATCTGTTCCCCTTTGTGAGAATGAATAAACTTGCGAAGGTCTGCTGGGTTTTCAAAGCTGAAAGTTCTTTCTTTGTATGTGACCTTGAAGAAGCAGGGGTGAATTAGTCCATAGCGGGCATTCATTGAGCGAAGTGTAGGTCTCAGATCAAGGAATTCCTTCCGACGACTGGCCATAGCTTTGAAGACGTCTTGACTAAGGAAGAGACTGTGACCCGACCATACGATTTGCTTATGCTGTTTTGCTGCATTGAGAATAGCCATGAGGTCAGAGTAGAGAAGGAAATAAGCAATGATGCTGCGTGGTTTAGTAGGAGTAGAGGCATTTCGAGGTCCAAGCCTAGCGCCCTCTGGATGTTGAAGTCCATAGTTTTAGGAAGACCAACAAGCGGAAGGATCTGCGTCTTCAAGAATTGTATTAGGTCATTCCCCTCGGAATTCTCTGGAATACCGTAAAAGCGTAGGTTGTTGCACCTATTTCGATTTTCCAAATCCTCTGTAGTCTTTTCCAATTGACTGACCTTTTTGTGCAGGGATTCAACTGTAGACATCACATCTTGGACATCGCTGACCTTCTGCTCCATATCAGATAGTGTGGAATCAAGGCCAGTCCATTTGTCCTCAATGCACTGAATGGCCGCTGCAGTATCAGACATAAAGGGCTTAAGAAGGCGCAGTTCATCCATAATGTCTTCCAGTGTGAGTGGAAGAGGCGACTTGGAGGGAGATGGTGGGTCATGTTTAAGGCGCTTACTGTTGCTGGCCGTAGTGTCCTTACGAGCTCCTGCAGAGGAACTCCGGGATTTCTGTAGAGATTACATGTTAAAAGATAATGAAGAGCAACAGGCAAAACGTCGCACTAGTAGTGCAGACTAATAAAGGGTGAGAATGAAGAAAATAAAACAATGTGCAGATTTTCAAAATACTTCAGGGAGGAGTGAGGAAACTCCGAGGATTGTACAGTCAGGAGGACGCAATATGAAGGCAGAAGCAGGAGGAAAAAATGCGTGACCTCAATTGCAGCAAGAATCACAAAAATCTGCTGGTATTTAAAAGGAATGAGCAGAAAAAACACTTGACCCCACTAAGAGTGTCAGGTTAAGCATAAAATATTATAATGGGGCCAAAGTGAGGGAAAAAGCGGCAACGCAGCATTGCACTGAGGGGAGAGAAGTGCGTAGGTAAAATTGACCTAAAATGGCCGCTAGAGCTCCGCGAGAAAAGGGAGCCGAAAATGACACTAGATGACCTCCCCGAGGTCCGTCGAGGAAGGAAAGCTGTCCCGCTATGGTCCGACGTCTAAATCCATCGTCGGGAGGAGGTAGGAGGGCGTGGAAGAGGTCCCTGGAAGCGAGAGGCTGCTCGGCACTACGGAGACTCCCTAGGAGGCGGCCATCCTGCTCCGCCGCGCGCCGCGTCTCCTTAATGATATCACTGAGTAAATGTGGTACCATTATGAGTATTTACTCTACCGTGCAAAATTAATATTTAACAGGTGCATTATAATGTACAAAGAAAGAACATATTATCTGTTGTAGTGTCATGTTTACTGTATTGGTGAGGTGTGTAACGCTAGGAGGTAAGACTAACTAAACTTTCGCGCTGGTGTGTCTCAATCCACCGCAAACCCATTAGCATATTTACTTTTGGGCACAAATCAGTATTTGCATCAAATTTCAATGATTGTGTGGTGCTAAAAAGAAATTGTGCAAAAATGAAACTAATGTATGCAATGTGGGAGTTTTTAGGGCAAAACCCACGCAAAAAGGCCTTCAAAGTAGTGCTACATGTATGTGACACCAAGCTGCATGACAGTAGGGTGCATGGAAAAAACAGTGCATTTGATAAGCAACAGTAAAAAGTAGCGCTAGTCTCTGGAATATGCAGAGGCACACCATAGTTGTTCATTGAGTGCATACAACCTTGGAGATTGTCACAGCAAGACACCAACAATGTCTTCTCGCCATGTCAAAAGGACAACAGAGAAAAGAACAAATCTACAGACAGAGAATTACTTTGTTGGATTTCGTGAAAAAAATTGTAATGAAATTCAGGCTCATTAGGGAAATTATCATCTCCCTGTTGCATTAAAATTGGACCACCGCTTGAACCCAAAACTGGGAGATCACATGCCATACCAGCTCATGTGAAGGTAAGAAAGTACTACACCTTCTTGCCTCTGTTTCATTCCAAACTACTGGGTGCACAGTGACTGGTGTGCCTCAGAGTGCGCTGTCTTCTTTTCTGCCACATGTACTGAAGCTATTGGTAAAGTAATGCAAAAATACATGTGATTTCAAAATTCTGCATAGGATCGTATACAAGTAAAGCAAGGATTCCATTAAATTGCAAAATTCTCACATGACCTTGGGGTAATAGATTGCATGCATGTGAACTTGCTTCCACCTGAAGAAACAGCTCATCTGTATAGGAATATAAAGCATACCTACCCCATAAATGTACTAGCCATCTGTGACAACAAGCACTGCTTCACAAATGTCCGGGCAGTGCACATGTTTCTTACATATTCATACATCATCATCAGTCAACGTTTTGAAAGTGGAATGTATGGAGAGGGCCTATTGGTTGGGACGTGTTGGAATCATATCAACAATATTAAAGAAGTCCTAACAGAGAAAATTTATTCTGTTAAAAGCATAGCAATTGTTAGTATGGAATACTAAACATCTTGTGCTCGGTTAATTTTACGAAAATGAAGCTATGGTGTGCCTGCAAACACATATGTAATAACTTATATCACCGCAAAACCTTTTTACTACTTCGTAAGTCCCTCAGTGTCATGCATAGCAGCACACACTGAAGCTTAGCATTAACATGTGTCAAGGGAGCATTCCATGGGTGCAACATGGCTGTTTGCATCACAACCTCACATAGTATTTTGATTTCAAATATAACACTAGCACATAACCATAGTACACATGGGCTCATCTTTTCAAAACTCTCAAACACTGCAGCGAAACCGGCACAGGTGAAGCACTGTTGCATGACAGTGAGTAAGCAGGAAAGCACCACATCTACAGATAAATGGCACTCTCCTCCTCACTAACTAGAAAAGATGCACAATCAGGCTGCAGAATGTCACACATACTGTAGTACCTTGGAGCAATGGTGTATCCAAGAGCCTAGCATTGCTTTTTTACTGCAAGGGTACCCTTCCTGACCAAAATACAATGCCTAGACAAGCTGTAACACTTTACCAACTTTGTCTGTGTGCTGAACTGTACAGCACACATACAATGTAAATAAAAATTGGAATGTAGTGTATGCATTGTATTTGTTGATGAAATTAAATGCTTACAGTATGCGATTATGCAAATGCCTCACAAACAGCCTTGCATTATGGTGCAGAAATGCGTGCAGGGCACTCGGCTGGCTGATTGTGTGCACAGAAGAGGTTAGAGCATCATTGTGCCATAAAACTATCAATAAGGGTATTTCGTGCACACTCCATTCCAACCAAAGGAGCCAATTTTTTTTCATAAGTATGTTTACATTTCAGGTGACATGGGATATACGCTCAGACCTTGGTTGCTGACACCCTTCAGTAAACCACAACATCAGAAGAAGAAGCATGTAATGCAACACATCATTTGGACTTGTGTCATAATTGAGCGAACATTTTACCTTCTCAAATCAAGGTTCTAATGTCTGGATTTATTTGGAGGTAGACGTTTGTACCAGCCCCACATTGTGTGTAAGATGATTGTGGTTTACTGTACATTACATCATATTGTGGTAAAAGCAAATATTGCTATTGAAGAAGATCTTAATAATAGCTATGAATTTAAAGACAATTGTTTTATTCAAAGATGTCCTCTGGGGAAATGTAATATCCCCACCTTAACTCACATTCATAGTTCATGTCACATTCATTCAGGTCCAGTATTAGCAACCACCCCCAACCTTGAGTCTGTTACGTATTGGCACAAAACCTGTAGTCAGTGGATTGATGGTTAAAATGTGTTAAAATAATATGTTTTTTCAAAAACATTACACAACAACCATTCATCAAAAAATCACTGTAAAGCAATTAGAATACATTCAATATTACAACCAATTCATCATAGTAAAAGTCAAAAATATTGCACAAGATTTTAAAAACAGACAGCAATATTTGTCATCAGTTGCCACAATCGAGAATAGAATTTTATCACATATACCCTCGTGCTTTACAAATCATAAGCATCGAAGGTAATGTTCATACAGGCGATTTTGTGGCTACAATGAAAGCGTTGACGCGTTTCGAAGGAATAGTCATAGCATCTTCTTTTTCAAGACAGTGGTATTGTTACTCCTGTTCTTTTAAAATCTATAAAAATAAACAAATATATTTAAAATACAATAACATCGTTCCAATCCTAAATATGCATGAAAAAAGACATTTTGAATCACAAGAAGGTGTTAAACATAGTCAGAGATTGATGTGATGAACTAAATGTACAAGACAGGTGTTTAGCAAATAATGTTCAGGTCTAAATCATTGTTTTTAAACAGCTAGGAACACCGGTTGTTTGTGTAAGTGGCAGTGACGTTGTATTGTAACATGTTTCATTAATCAAAATATCTCAATTTTTTTGCTGTAGGTACCATAAAAGAGCATAAAAAAGTAGTAAATTTTTACAAATAAAATTTTGTCTAAAAACTGCTAAACATGTTAACATTTTACGCAAGTCACAAAATCGAACAAGGAATTGCCATGCACAGTTTATAAATGTTCCAAAATACATTAAAAAGTGTCAGTTAACAAATGTGCACACTCTCTGAATGTTGATATGTTTTTTTTCTAACTTTCCTTATGAGAAGATATATGGAATGAAGATTAGCCAAATGACGGGGGTGAATTGTAACTCAGAATAACGGGAAGCAACATATGTAATGTACTGCGCACCCTCCATGAGGATTCAATCAAGGTGCTCTCTGTAATGTGGAGACAATCATTCGCCATAGTTACTCATTTAATTATATCTCATCTCAATGTATTAGGACAACTTGGCAATGATAAGAAGCTGTTATGTAAATGTTACACACATTCAAAAAAAATAAAAGAAACACGTCAATACCAATTGTTTCTAAACTCTTTGATTGTAAGGTAGATGACACAATTATTACCCCGCTTCAAAAATAACTTTATGTATCACAAGGATACATTAGTGACAATTTTGACACAACATTTATAGATCTCTTCAACAGAAGCCTGCTAACATCAGCACCATACAACTACTACCCAAAACATACTATTAATAATAAAATCAATATATGAGCAATTTCCCCAAATCTTCCAAGGGTTGAATGTTGTGCGTCTCTTTTTAATAGTCTAATTTCCTTCAATATTTTCTTTCAATATTTTCGGCCAGATTAATGAGAAAGTGACTCAGAGCGTGTCGCAAGCCATTTTGCTGCGCCGCACCTAGTCACTTTCAGAACATGCCGGATGCAACATATTTACAACAATATGTTGCATCTCTGTGCTTCCCCCTGCACTGGTGCACAAACTGCTGCCATGCGCTGGTACAGGCACCCTCACAGGCACCCTTACACCATGGTGCAAGGATGCCTGCATCATAGGGAGATTGTTTATGTGCAGGAAGGATTTCCTTCTTGTACATAAACAATCAGAAATGGTGTTTTCCAACTTCTATGTGTGCTGCATTAGCAGCACACATAGAAAGAGGAAAATAAATGAGGAGAAATTAATACATTTCTCCTTGTTGCGCCTCCCTACGCCTCCCATCGGGAAGCGTAGCATTCAGACGCATTTCCAAATCTGGAAATGTGTTAGGTTCCATGAGTGTTGCATGGGAACACCCACAGCAACACCCATGGCATGCCCCTTTCACGCAAAGTGCTGCATTTAAAGAGGCCATATTTGCAAGGACAGGAAAAGCCACGCGGAGTGGCTTTTCTTGTCCTTGTAAATATGAGGCAGAAAAATGCTCTGCCGGTGCGTCACAAAAAGTGAAGCACTGGCAGCTCAAGGGGCTTGTAATTCTGCCCCTTTGTTTTGTTCATTTAATGGTGATAGCTTTTCTACACCAGATGTTGCCACTATATTTCTTGTAGTGGCTTGTATTTACCTACTTGATCCCCTGTCTGGCTCCTCCATACTTTAGGGTAGATCTTTGGTTGAGATGCTACCGTGAGAACCTTTCTCTTGTAATTGTCTTTTTGACTTCTTGTGTTTCATCTACATGTTCTATAATGTTTTCTCACTGTCTCCATGTGGAGATACCTTTGTTTTCTTTTGTATCTCTTCTGCTTTACAGCAAGATCCCCGTTACCTTGAGGTAAGACACATAAAACATGTAGATGTCACAAGTTTTTAAAGTCTGTACATTTGATGACAATACACTATTTCAGCTAGCAACATCATAACAATACCAACTACCATGACCACTACACTGTGGTATGTTCCTCATGATCAGCACCAAAACTACAAAGTATTTGTACTTAGATGTCAACAGAGGATGGTCTGCTTCTCTTCCACTGTAGCCATCCATACCTTTTCTGGAACTTCTGCCTTGGTCATCTCCTGTCCGTGTGTCCTCAGTACCCTAAACTAACTTAGAACTTAGTAGGCACTAACCTCACCAATATAGAAGGAATGAGTCTCACAGTGCTTTCGTACTCTCATATAGTGCAACTCATTAGGAAATACGCCTGAGAAAAACCTAAGGTGTGCCCCTAAATGCTCAGCTCTTATGGCACATTATGGAAACAGAAGAATTCAAATCACAATTAAGAGTATACTCAACCCTCTGAGGAATCAATTTCTATGTTGGTCGCATTTAGTGACACTTATGAGAAGCAAGTCTACCGAAGATGCACAGGCCTGTTGGACTTTAAGTTAACTTGAACTGTATGTACATTAGCTGCAACAGCATAATTGATCATGTTGCAAATGTTTGTGAGATGCTTTTACAGCTTCGCTGTTTGAAAGTAGGCTTCTGGATATCAGAGGTATGTACCCTGTCCAAGCAGGAACCACAAATCTAGTCAGGGTAAGCCACAACACATCCTAAAGAATCTTGTGTTCATCCTCTGGAAGCCTGGCGCAAGAGTTCTGGTGTGGTACATGGTGTGGAAAACTTTGGTACCAACAACGCAAGGCTGGACCAGGGACTATTAGAGGGTTTAATCACTCCTAACACTGAGATCTTGGAGGCTTACTCCTACCCTGTCTGAAAACCTGTGAATTGTGTTCTTTACAGGGGAGCTGTCCCCAGTGTCAACATCATGGACACACATGTGTGAGTCCAGGGTAAGGGAGAACAGTGAGGCAAACTCCCCCAGCAACTGGTAACAGTCCCACTGTTGTTCAGTGGATCATGGTGGAATAGAGTTTGACACCCTCCACTGACCCATCATGTTTCCATACAGAGAGGAGGTCATTCTCCTCTTCAACTCCCTCATCGGTCACAAGGAGCATGCTCACTTCGGACTCTCAAAGTGAGACTTTAATCTGTTTTCATGGAGCACCCTTAGGGGGTTTCGGGGTACTAGAGATCCACCATTACTCTTCTTGACTTTATATGGGGCAATCCAGTGGTCCTGGAGAGCTCTGGGTTATACTGGTCCCATGACCCATACCTTCTGGACAAGTTAAAACTCCACCAGTGTGATCTTATAATGGTGCTGGAGTTTCATGACTTCTTGGCTGGCCTCTAGATTTTTTGCTCTTTTTTCCAAAAGCTGTGCATCTGGTTGTGGAGGGCCAGCACATAGCTGACACATCCTGAGGGGGTTTCCTGGCAGCTTGCTCCCGCCCCTCCCTGACAAGGCTCAGAAGTCCCCCAATTGGATGTCCATTAAAAAGTTTGGAGCTGAACTCAACACCTTTTTGTGCACCTCCCTGTATGCCAAGAGAAGGCTTAGTGAGAGGATGTCCCACTCACTTCTCATGAACTCAGGCAGGCCCATAATCATGCCTTTTAAGGTCTTGTTGAATCTCTCCACAAGACCATTGTTTTGGGGCTGATAGGGTGTGGTGAACTTACAAGTTACACCACACTTGTCCCGTATGGACTTCATGTATGTAGAATTGTAGTAAGTGCCTCTCTCAGAGACCACCTCCTTGGGGTACCCATAGATCCCCATAAGAGCTCTGGCCACCTTGGGTGCTGTCATTGACCTCAGAGGGAATGCCTCTGGGTAGCGGGTGGCATGGTCCACTAAGATCAGGACAAGCCTGTTGCCTAGAGCTGTCCTGGAGTCCAAGGTACCAATGACATCAATTTCTCATTGGCCCTGCAGGTGGGATAGGACCTGCAGAATGCATCTGAAGCTGTCTTCATTCAGGGTAAAAAGAAAGGGGAGACAAGCCTAGAAAGGGTATTTCATGCCCCAAATGTCCTGCCAGGGGTATGGTGTGAGCCAATCCCAGGGTGGAGTTCCAGTAGCAATGGGGTACCGCCAGCACATGGGCAGCCCAAGTATCAGGAGCATTGGGTCCTCTCTAAAGGAGATTGTTCTCCCAGTAGAGTAGGTTATCCACAGAGGCTTCACGTGCTGTACTGACTGAGGGCTGGTGCCATCAAGAGTGGGACACTCTCTCTGTGCTTGGCAGAACTCCTCCCAAGTAGGCCCACCATCAAGCTGGGAAGCTTAGATAGGTCATCTAGGGCAGCAATGTATTCCCCAGTTGGCTCGGGGGATTCCTCCTCAGGAAACACATTAACATCTTCCACTGGAACTACAAGGACCACTTTCCCACACCCTAGCCACTGTCTTTGGATGCTGTCTGGGCCATTATTCAAGGCTCCAGACATTCTTGACTCCCTTTCTGGGCAGACACGGATTGTGTGGTCATACAGACCCACTCAGGCAATCTCATCATCTCTAAATGAGATCTGAGCTCTGCCTCCCTCCAGGTAGTGTGCTCCAAGTCGTTGTCTAGCAAAGAATCAACAGACATGGCAAGGTTCATAGCAACCTACAGAGAATCTGAGAGCCTCCCCACTCAAAGGGAACCAGAGGTATCGGTATATGGCTCTCGCGATTGTCATTAACTTCAACTTAGTGAAATGGGTTCAGTAGGACCTTTTCTGGAGACACCAGCTGACATTTGACAGTTGACATGCTGGCTCTTGTGTCTCGCAGAGCCTCCACCAATTGACCATTCATGTTGACCCACTGTCTATATTTTAAAGTATTGGAAGACATGAAGGCTTTTAGAACCATTTTTGTATTCCCCAGTGTAAGACCAGGCACCATTGGCGTGGGTCTCCCTTTCATTTTTCGCTGTTGTCTCCTCTGTTTTTGCTGGTATTAGACGTTCTGAGCGCTGTGCCACTGCCATCCAGTGCCACAGCGTGAATGCTCCCTATTGTAAATTGACCATATGAATTGGTATTCCCATAATTGGCTCATTTGATTTACCTATTAGTCGCTAATAGAGTGCACAGTGCGTGCCCAGGGCTGGTAGAACAAATGCTTCTGGTGGGCCTGCAGCGCTGATTGCGCCACCCACAGAAGCTGCTTGTAAAGTGTGTCTCAGACCTGCCATTGCAGAGTCTGCGTGCAGTCCAGGACTGCCATGTTGACTGTGAAGTGAACCCACTTCCTAGTCCCTAAACCTTCCCTTGGCAGCATGTAAGTCGCCCCTCTGGCAGGGTGCATTGTATGTGAAAGGTAGGACATGCCTTGGTATGTGTAGCATGTCCTGATTGTGAATTAGACCCCATTTAGTTTTTCACTATGGCAAGGCTATCTGTTCCCATAGGCTAGAATGGGCAGTTTGATTATTACATTCTATAATCCTAACTGATCTAAGGAACATGATAGTAAAGTCAAATTTAGTATGCCTGAGCTCAGAATATTGAAATACATATTTTAGGGAACGTTTATTTTTATATTCTGATTGAAAATACCATTTCTAGAATGTAGGTATTTTCTTGCCTAAGCCTTCCAGTGTGCTCTGCTGTTATGTGTATTGGCTTTCTGGTTTTGGAGGGACAGGGCAGGCTGAGTCAGACCTGGGTTGAATAGAGATCTGCATTTGGAGTATGGGAGGGATGACCCTTTGATCTGAGCAGGGCTGTGTCTGGCAAGGTGAATGCTGGCTCCACCACTTAGTGTGTGTCTGTTGGCAGACCCCCTCTTTCTGAAATGAAGGATGCAGCCTTGTAAACACAGTGCTCCAGGACTGGGCAGAACCGGTTGTGGCTGGGTTCAGTGACTTGTGACTTTTTAGAACAAAGATTTTTGGGGTATAAATATCTGTGCTGAAACCCCTACCATTTTGTATTACTTCTGGATGTCAAGACAAACCTCTGTCCGTGTAACCAAGAAATCTGCAGAAGTTGGACAGCCCCTGTGCTGTTTCTGGGGTTGGCCTGAAGTGGTTACAAGTGGACTAGGAAGAAGAGGGGAAAGGACTTGGAGAGAACGTTCACAGATCTTGCTGAAGCAATCACCCAAGGGTTTGAATTGAGCTTGTCTCCTGCTGAAATTTCAGGCACGTCAGACTTCACCATCAGCCTTCTGAATCCTCCCAGTGAGGACTTCTATTTGCAGGTGAGTCTCCTGTCGAGAATTTCAAAGCCTCTAGTTCTACTGCAGAGACCAAGGGCTGAAACCACCACTAACGCCCGTTTGCTTGCCTCTGCAGCTGAAAACGCCATTTTGGGAATCGCGCTGCTGCTGCCGAGTGCTCGCATCCTTAAATTATCGCAGCGCACGTTTGCGGGCCACTGCAGCTGAGAGCAAAATCGAGAATCATCGCGCTGCTGCTGCTGAGTGCTCGCAACCTCAAGATCATCTCATCGCATCAAGAGCATCACATCTCAGCGATCGGCGCACCACGACATCGCAGCGCGGACGCATAGCGGATGCCAATTTCATCGCCTCACACCCGGAACGTTGCTCCTGAGCGGAGCGCCATTTCTTCACATCGCAACCTGCTCGCAACACTCATCAGTAGGCTAGCGCATCATATCCTCCCTAGCGGCAAGGATTCATCGCATCAACGGCCTCGCGTGCAGAAGTTCATCGCATCGCCTTCCCTCGCATCAGCATATCGTCGCATCACCTCCTCCCTCGCGGCAAGGAATCAACGCATCACCGGCCTCGCGTGGAAAGAATCGACGCTACAGCTTCATTGCAACATTTTGCTTATTTGCACTGCCAATCCAGGTACTTTGTGAGTTAAAGGGTTGCAGAAACCACTGCTTTGAACTGAACTCTTTTTGCACACATTGAACTATTTTTGCAGTATACTAAGAGTATTTCCATTTTACAGTATTATGGATTTTTGTCATTTTGGGTCTTGTGATAAGTCTATATAAAGATACTTATTTTTATAACTACTATTGTGGTGTACTTTTGTAGTATTCTTCACTGTGTTACTGTGTATGGTCATTAATGCTTCACACACTGCCTCAGAGAAAAGCCTGGTACGTTACCGCAGGGTTGAGCAGGGGTTATCGAAGGGTGTAGCCCCCTTACTCTGACTTAGGAAGAAGGGTCCCTACTTAGACAATGACCAGCCATTGCTAACTAGAGACCCCCATTCCCAACACCCAAGGAAACTGGAGTCACCTCTGTCTGTTCCCCAAAACAAACTGGGACTACCTCCTACCTGAGTACTACACTCACCAACCCTGGTGTCTGCCCACCGGTAGAAGTCTGTGCCCTCTTGAGACATTTGGAGTTGCACATATTGTGCCCATATTTGTTGTACTCTGTTCATTGGGGTACAAACCTTTCTGTCTTTTGGTCAAAGAACCCCTTTCTTTAGGATCATACTAAGACAAAGTCTGTGCGGTGAACTCCGCTCCGCTCACGGAGTAGGCAGAGTTTTCTGAACTCCATATTACGTGGAACTCGCGAAGTTCAGAAAAACTCAGCTTTGCGTTGTGGTACAGAGTTTTTTTCCCCGCTCATGTTCGTCAACATCAAGTTGCTGAGGGGTAGCAAGGAAAATCCACCTCCCAGTGGGATGTTTCAACGCGGGTGGTCAGATTTCTTATTGCGAGTGGTCATGTATGCTCGCGACTGCTCATGTTGAGAAACCGTCCATTCACATTGAGATAGCTGCTCCTCAAGTAAAAATCAACTCAAGCATCAGAAAGGAAACAGCGCCCGCTTGCTCTGTGCATGGTGCCATTTGTGAATATTGCACAGTACAGACAAACACCTGGCACTGAAAATCACAGCAAACTGCATTTATCTAACGCACTTGATGGAGCAGGGTTTGACTTGAAGAAGCCTGCTCAGATAATTACCCATATAATACGTACTAACAGTAAGTAGTAATAGGAAACTAACGTACACCTTACATAAACACAAGGGAAACTGATTTGCGGATGCATGAACTAAAACGTAAAATATATATAAAAGAGTTAAAACCGTGATAGCATTGTGGCTTGAAAGAAACAAGAAATATAGCATGACTAGGCCGCATGTGCATCATTAATTTGCATGTTTCATTCTGCTTTGAAATAATAATTAATGCCGCTTTTCCCTATGCTATGAAAAATGCTAACAGAGAATAGAGCAAAGGTGGGTGGTGAACAGTGGAAAGTACATTAGCATATAATTAACACATGTCTATATCCATTTGCTTTAGTGTGCTGGATGAAACTGCCATCTTTCTTAAGTTGGCTAAAGTTGGAGGGGTGATTCGAGGAGTGAATCTGATCTGTCAGAGGCAAGACAAATGCGCTGTGCACCTCAGAAAAGATGTACGAGTTGAAGGCCAATGGGATGACTGACTGCCAAGTGATGTGACCAGTGGTGGGACCGGAGACTCATTCTGCGGATGGTGCTACATTTTATTAATAAAGACTTTTTAAATGTGACATGTGTAAAAATTGTGAGAACGAGCTAAGGACCAAACGCTGGGAAGAATGTAGAACAATACATTAACTGAATCGTAGGTGAAGTCACCATGGTGTGACAACGCCACCTACCAAGCCCACCAATCCACTTTAAAGTGACATGAAAGTTTGCAACAAATGTGGGATGGGCATGTAAGTTTTAGGGTATAATTGGGGTTCCTTTGGGGGTGTGGTGTATGCTTAGGCTGGCAGGAGAGAGAGGGGAGATGCATTGCTGTCCATCGGTTAGCAGAGATGCCTAGTTGTTCCTGACCTGTCCTCTAATCTTTGCTCCCTGATTCTATTTTGGGGGACCCCCACCATCACCTAGGCCAAGGGGGTGGTTTCTACAGACTGTTAGGTTTTTATTAGTCTGGTTCGTTCTTGCCAATTTACTAGCAAATGTATTTTGTCTCCGAAACCTTTGTCTCTTTACCTATCCACTCTTTCATAGGTACATTGATATGTATTATTTTAGATGAAACTTTTGTCTCTTCATCTATCCCCTCCGTTAGGTGTATTTTGTTTTGCATTTGAATTTTTCTGAAACTTTTGTCTCCTAATCTATTCACTCCTTCAAGCATAATGTTATTGAATATATGATGAGTTTGTATTTCATTGAATTGCTGCTGTTTCTCTCCTTTTGTGAATTCATTATTCGCATTTTTTGAAGGCATGCTTTGAGCATTTTCAAACCTTATGAAGATAAATCTTTATTAACTTTACTGAGAGTCTGTGATTATTTAGCTGACTGAATAGTTAGGTAAAGAGTATTATCATTACCATCAACTATTCAACTAATGGAAGAATAGTTGATGTAAAGTTAGATATATGTCAAAAGATGTCAGCGTGAAACTATGACAGAAGAGAAAACTGAACGTATATATAAATTTACCCCAGTGCATTAGGGTTTCTTGGTGAATGTGTATGCACCATTGTATTATGATGTTATTGAGTATTGATCCCTGATCAATTATTGGTGTCGCTCCAAATCATACTCCGCTGCTTGCTGAGCTCTGCGTAGTGGAACTCCACAAACTCTGCCAAGGCTTAACTAAGACTGGTTACCACTACTTCCTTAGGAATTATTTGGGGCCTTTAAAGAAGTCATTGTTTTAAAGTTTTCCTCTCCCTTATTTATTTTGTTGGAAACCCTGACCACCTTTGTTGGTGTCCCCCAGACACCTTTTTGGACACACTGGTGCTAGCCCCCAGCCTACTTGGTACTTACTGTCAACTAGGTGTTAGTGCAACTCAGGAAGACGGATACGGAGCTCTCTCCTGACCAAATGGAACAACTCATTAAAATCACCAACCTTGCTGCCTCTCACCCAGCCATTCAGTGCTTTTCTGGAGTAATCAAAAGAATCCTCCCATGATGGACTGAGGAGCTTATGGCTGTCCCTAAATCGTTGGCAATACTTTTCAGGAGTCAGCCTAAATTTAATAATCAAAATGGACTTCATAGAGGCGTATGTAGTTTGGTCCCCAACCTTTAATAAATGTGTCCCCAGGAAGTGTTGGCATGTGTTTCCACAAAAGGTGCCCCCCCCCACCCGGTGCTTTGAAGATCTGTGTACCTTGAGTGCAATCTTATAAGTAGAGAACCGCTTATCAATGTCATCTTCCAGCACATAACTGGGCAGCAAATCCTTGGTTATACAAATCCTCTTGTCTGTATCAGTAACTGCACACATCCTGCCACCATTAATGCTGGACCCCACCTTTCTGACTTGGATAGTCAGCTCCTTTAAGCTCCTCTCATGAGCTAACGTCAACTTTTTTCCTTCATGATCCATTCAGTGTTTTCTTTTCTTCCCTGGCTCTCCCAGCCTGCTTGGCCTCCCTTCTGGACTTTTTCTCTTCAGCCTCCATTTTAAATCAGCAGATCTGCAAAATAAAATGTATCTCCGCTCTTCTCTCCTTTGGGGAAAGGCTACAGGAATACACTGCTTTCTGCTCTCACGGAGAGCTCATATTCAGGGTTGTCACCCGCATCCACTGCAGGTGATTCCTGAGGAAAGCCATTCTCAGGATCCCTCAATCCATCACTCTCCTTGGAGCTCAAATCCCAGACTCCATGTGGAGTCTGGGTAGTGTGCACCAAATTACTGTATGGCACTGCACAAACACAAGTACTATCCTCATCACTAATAACCAATGCTAGAAATTGGGATTCTGGCTGACAAAGGGATGCACCCTGTCCAAGCAGGAACCACAATCCTAGTCAGTGTAAGTCACAAAACACCCTAAATATATCCTGTGCTCACCCTCTGGTAGCTTAGTCAGAGCCGACAGGCTTAATTTAAGTGGCAATGTGTAAAGTATTTGTGCAACACTTCAATCAATAACACAGTGAAACACCATAAAAAGACTCCCCACCAGGTTAGTAAAATAGAACTTGATTTTATAAATAAAATAAACCTAAAATGACAAAAATCCAACAAGTAGAAGACGAGATCTGAATTTGTAAAGACTAAGGATGTGATTACGATGTCGAGCAGATACCGTCTCGTAAACGGGACCGGCTGACCTCTGGTCGGCTGTCCCGGCCACCTCATTAGTATGCGACTGAAGAGTGTTTGGTGACATTCTAACATTTCTCTATAGAAGCATGCATTACGGCCATAAACCGTCTGTAATACATGCTCACATAGGAAAATGGGAGGTGGTGTTCATCCCTGCACTCAGTGGCAGGCACCTTAAGGTGCCTGCCACGGGGTGCAGGGATCAACAGGGAGGAACTATAGGTGCCCTCTGCCCCTAACCGCAGGCCACAGACACAAGGGGGCCCTGCTTTCTGCCCCAAACGTGCTTTCTGACATGGTTTCCATGGACAGGCCAGACTGGAAACTGTGCAGTGTCATCCCAGTGGCGGAAAGGCCTGCCCTTTGGAATTGCGAGCCGGTTCTGACTAGCTGAAGGGCTCCTTGAGTTGATCAAAAGCAAGCCGGAATGACCAGCCAGTTTCAATTCCGACCAGCTGATACAAAAGCATCCAACCAAGGATCGGAGGCTTTCTGACCTCCATCATAATAGGCCCCTAAATGTAAAATAGCACTGAGAAGCAATACACGCTTTAATCAGATATTTGGCCATGTTGGACTGGGGCAGAGTCAAAAGTTCAAGCCAAGTGCAATGGAGTGTGAGTCAGATACAGGGACTCACTTGTGCCCCCTTATCTAAAGTACCTTGATCTAGGATGGGCCATCTTCGGTGAAGTTGACCCATGTGCTGCCAAAATGAAGCCTCAGTATCGAGCCATGCAGTGGATGAGATACTTCGAGATGCTCCACGCTATGGTGGTGATGCATCGTCTCCGAGTGCAAGGCACTTGTTCCAAAGGCGATGCGTGGCTACTACTCCCACCATGGCACTGCTTCGATTTTGAAGGTGATGTGCTGGTTTTTAAATATGATGCATCGGCCCCAGTCCACTCTTCGATGAGGTTGTGCTGGTTTCATATATGCAAAGGCAAGGATGCACCAGTTTCAACCATGCAAAGGCAAAGTTGCTCCAATTCCGAAAATGATGCGTTGGTTCTGGTTGTAAAAGCACCTTAGGCCTCACTTCCAAGGGTCCACGACTGGGGTAGAACCGCTTGAAAGTCCAGATGCAGAACCAGGTAGTTGGATTCTTTGATATCACTGAGATTCAGAGCAGAAGGCAAGCCAGCACGCACTTTGAGTGACTCTGGGTTCAAGTGATGCAGGTCCAGTCCTTCTCAACCAGGCAGGAAAACAGCAGGCAGCAGGGTAGCTCAGCAATGCAAGAGCACAGCAAAGCAGATGTCCAGCAACACAGCACTCTAGCTGAGTGTCAGTCCTTTCAGCAGCAAACCAACTCTTCTTCCTGGCAGAATAGTCACAGGTCCAGAAGTTTATTGAAATCATGATGTCAGAGGTCGGTTGTGCCTTTGAATTGGGAGAGACATTGAAGAAACTTTGAAGTGCATAGAGGTCCTCCTTTCCTGCTCTGGTTCCAGACTCACTACTGGGGAGTATATAGTCCTTTATGTGGGGACAGAACCCAGCCTATTCAGTTGTAAGTATCAGCTCCTCCCTTCTATCCAGCACAGGATGGCCCACCAGTCACACCTAAGCTCCCCTTGTGTGTGCCTTTCTAGAGGGAATGCACAAAGCCCAGCTGTCACCCAACCCAGATATGTACTCAGGGAAAGGCAGTAGGCACACAATGTTTAAAGTAAGTACATGCCAAAATGCTAAAAGGGGCATTTGCTAGACTGTAATTTAAAATCCAACTTCACCATAAGTTATGATTTTAAATTATGAGTCCAGTAACAACAAACTTGAAAAGTCTATCCCTTCTCACTTAGAAATTATACTTTAAAGATATAATGAGGTAACCCCATGTTATCCTGTGAGAGAGATAGGACTTGCAGCAATGAAAAACGAAATTGGGAGTTTTCACTACTAATACACATAAAACTTAAAAGAACATGTCCAGCCTTTTAAATGCAAAGCACCCTGACCTGTGTGTCATGCAAGGCCTAACTTAAGGCAGGACTTATTTGTATAAAAAAGGTAAGTTTAAGCCTAGCAAGATGGTCTATCTTGGCAAGTCAAAGTGGCAATGTAAACTGCACATGCAGGCTCTGCAATGGCAGGCATGAGTCATTATTAGGGGGCTACTAAAGTGGTTGGCACAATGAGTGCTGCAGTCCTACTAGTAACATTTGATTTGCAGGCCTTGGTCACATGTAGTGCACTTTACTAGGGACTTAGTAGTAAATTAAACATGTCAATTGGGTAAGAGCCAACATTACCACAATTAAGGAAGAGACCAAAAGCACTTTAGCACTGCTGCATAGTGGTAAAGTGTGTAGAGTACAAAAGATAGCAATAACAAGGTCAGCAAAATTGAGGAAAAAAGATGAATGATGATTAGACAGATACGTGTGAAATATGTATTGCAAGCAACTGGCTCTCATTGGGTGTGTATCATATATGCAATATCTGCAGGTTAGAAAAATTGAGAAATTCAGGCCAAAAGGTAGGGGAAGACCACCTCAAAGCTACCAGATCTAAGATTATCTTTCTGATTGAATTCATCAATGGCCATATATTGCCATGGATCTATTTCTGAATGATGATTAAACAAATGTGTGTGAAATACGTATTGCAAACAACTGGCTCTCATTGGGTGTGTATCATTTGTCCAATATCTGTATTATGTTTTGTAATCTATACAAACCCTTTTCAACATCTGTAAAATGATCCTCACAGCTGTTGAATGTGAAGGATATTTTACAATTTCACTGCCCTTTGTGTGATTTTATTTTAAGCTTCCATACCTCTCACTTGTATGTAGC
The DNA here is from genome assembly GCF_964261635.1 of Lissotriton helveticus. Classification (NCBI taxonomy): domain Eukaryota; kingdom Metazoa; phylum Chordata; class Amphibia; order Caudata; family Salamandridae; genus Lissotriton; species Lissotriton helveticus. The sequence goes on from NC_136063.1 coordinate 853,885,223, forward strand.
AAGTGTGTGTGAGGAAAGTACGCCAACACATTAATAGCAAATACAATCTGACTTTCCTCACAGTGTCGGAAACACTGTGTGATCATTTCATAATGATATTGTCATATACATGCCACTGGCACATTCAGGCCCAAGGCGTTTATGTGTTTGCATGCAGGGCATGTCATGCTTCAATAAGACACACACCCCCAAAACATGAAAATAAATCACATAGGGGAAATCAACTCAGACAATACAATTAGTCTGGACAAATAAACACATCTACTTCATATGTCACTAGGTTTCCATGAATTCATAAACAACAAATACTGATCTCAAGTACATATCAGATTATGTTATGTTTCATACAGGTACTCCAATATAGGCTCAGGTAGTAACCAGACCTTTCACCTATATTTCCCCTGCCTTTACACAACATAATGGTTCTTGGTACGGACCTTTTACTCAGTTATGGTACTGCTTAAATGACGTGAGGTTGCCCCCGAAAACTAGCCTCATTCATTATGCATAAGGATTATTTGAATCTCAGGACGACTTCCATCTCCTGCATATTAACTATGTAAAAGGGTCATTACTTCCGTCATTCTAGTCCGACATGACACAGCAAGGTAGATTCCCTGAGGGTACCACTTTGGGTATATAAACACAATATCTTTGCTGATGTAGGGAGAGGAGAAAAAGTACTTCCTTGTTGAAACACTGATGCGAGACGCTGAGGTTCCTGGACGCAGACACTCTAGCTCGCAGTGGTCTGACATCCCTCATGGGGTGTCCATCTCGAGACCAAGATGGGGTCCCACAGTCTCTTACTTCAGGTAATGGGGTTAATTCTATCCTAGAGGGATTCTTGGCTCTACACCTACATACATGCTAGGTACACTTAGGTATATCTAGTTAGGGTTACATCGTAGGAGTACACATTATTACTGTCATGTATTTTATATACCTGCCTGTATTTATTGTTCTAGCACTGTGGTTGGAATCTACCATTCTTTTACTTTGTTGGTGCTTATAATCATTTATATCTGTATTCTGTCTTATGGTTGTTTCAGCACACCTATTTTACACTAGAATACCTCTGGTTCAATAAATGCCTATTGAAAACGTCCCCACCATATATTATGTGTATCTCTCTGAAACAAAGTGAGCAAGAGTGACTGAGAGAAACGGACTGTACTGTTTCCACGATCCCTGATGGGACAGAGTTGTCAGGTTTGATAGTTGCCAAGAGCTATTCTCTCCTTGGTAAGAGGAGTTTACAGTGGCACTGTGGGCTAGCTAGTAAACAGGCGAACATACCCTGTGGGGGTGTCTTGAATCATTACAAATGGGGGTGGGGTCGCACACTACTCACACACCAGCGGTATCGCCCCTAAGGACTGTGGTCAATTTAGTTACGTGTTCCGCGATGCATCTTCTTTCGATTATCTGCTATATTCGCTATCTTCGCCATCCCTGGACACGTGTTTCGGGGTATCACCCCTCATCAGTAGGGATAGGCCGTGTTCTGGGGTTGCCGGTGACTGCCAAATATCTGGCAGGTTTAGTACCACTCAGGCGCGCAGGTGCGGGGGTCCCAGGCTCGTCAGCCAACTGCTCAAGGGAGCTTTAACATTACAAATGGGTGTGGGGTCGCACACTACTCACACACCAGCGGTATCGCCCCTAAGGACTGTGGTCTATGTAGTTACGTGTTGCGCGATGCATCTTCTTTTGATTATCTGCTATCTTCGCTATCTTCGCCATCCCTGGACACGTACCAGAGTCCCTAGGGGCGATCCGGAGGAGGGGCTAGCGGTGTGCGGTCCATTGCGATGGTTTCTACAAATTGGCTCCCTTGAGCTTTGAGCCGACGGGCTCCTGGACGACGCACCTGTGTGTCGGTTCGGGCATCGAGGCCATTGACGGTTGTTTGGCGGCCTTCTATTCCACCCCTAACAATTTTCTCTACTGATGAGGGAAGTTATCCCGAAACCCGAGCCATGTCTCGGGCGATATCCAAAAACCCGGGACATGTATCGGGTCTAGAGATCATCAGTTCAACAAGTACCTACTTGCACCCACATGGGTGAACCACTCAAGAACTCCATGTACCAGAGTCCCTAGGGGCGATCCGGAGGAGGGGCTAGCAGTGTGCGGTCCATTGCGATGGTTTCTACAAATTGGCTCCCTTGAGCTTTGAGCCGACGGGCTCCTGGACAAAGCACCTGCGTGCCGGCTCGGGCATCGAGGCCATTGACGGTTGTTTGGCGGCCTTCTCTTCCACCCCTAACAATTTTCTCTACTGATGAGGGAAGTTATCCCGAAACCCGAGCCATGTCTCGGGCGATATTCAAAAACCCGGGACATGTGTCGGGTCTAGAGATCATCAGTTCAACAAGTACCTACTTGCACCCACATGGGTGAACCATTTAAGAACTCCATGTACCAGAGTCCCTAGGGGCGATCCGGAGGAGGGGCTAGCGGTCTGCGGTCCATTGCGATGGTGTCTTGAATCAATCTGGACACCGATCCCACAGTCTATGTTGCCTAAACGTGTAGATCCTATATAAGTTTATAGGAACTACACGACATGGCCCGCCAATGTTGGTTCGGTACTTATTTCCCGGTCAAATCTGAGTAGTTCAGAGATGCTGTTCTCAGAGATCCCTACTCACTTCTCTCCAGAGACGTCTGGAGTGGGAAGGGAAAAATCCACCACAGCTGAGTAGGCATTTCCTATGTATTGGATATAGGTTTATCAAGTTTAAAGGACAAATAGTTTCCTGTTGTGCATAAAACCTTATCTCATTTTCCTTGAAACATGCTCTTTTTTCAATAATGGCTGACGAAGATGCAGCTGCGCCAGCACAACGTTTAACTGCAGCAAGGGAGGAAGAACAAGGAGGTGAAATAAACATTTCAGAAAATGTCAGAACTGCCCTTACTTTGAAACTAGCAGACTATGGAGTCACAGCTAGGGGTGGGATCGTAACATTTGTGATTGATTTACACAAATGATCTAGAACAGAGGTATTCTATGTATGGGTTAAATTCCCCGAAGCAGATGCATGCACTTATACATTTCTACACTGAAAATGAAACACCAGATCAATACTCTCAGTATGGGGACAATGAAATTCTGCTCACCTACCAGGAACACATAAACTGGTTTAAAGGCACCCCCCCACACACAAAAGAAAAAGTGAGGCTTGGATCACTCATAAGAGATGTAGCAACTTGGCCCATCCTACCGGCTTATAGACCGCACCTAGACATTGACCCAATGCCAGTAGCAGGCTTAGGTCCACTTCATAAAGAAATAATAAAACTTTACAGAAACCTGACACAGGTCATGATGAGAACACTCACACATCAGCCAGCAAGGGCTACACCAGCAGGACAAATTCAGGGATCTACAATTAAAATAAAACCACAAACGCTACACGCAGTTATGGGTAAAATGCCCACTAAACCTGAGCAAATGACATTCTGGATAGCTAAAAACATAAAACAGTTAGAGGTTGTATTTCCACACACAAGCCCTCAAGAGAAAATACGCAGTATGTTAACAATCTGCTTGCCAATGGGGATGGCTCCCCAGATTGCAGTAATATCAGATGTATTAAGACAAATGCAGAATGAGTATAGAGCAGAAACTGCTCTGAAATTAGGGATGAAATTGTTAGGAAATTGTGCCCAGGTATCAACTATTATATTAGCAAACATAAAAGGGGAGGCAGCAGCAGTGGTCATAGGCCAACGCCTGTGGGATTTCACTCCTTTACAACAGCAGCATTAATTACCTACAATTATCGAAGACACCTATGCTGAATTAGGTAGACATATATTGGGAGCTAGAGCAACAAAACCTCAACTCATGGGTGGTCCTGAAAAAGAAAACACAGAGCAAGCACCCGATACTTTAAAGAAGAAATGAGATAACAAAAAACAAAAGAATAGAGAGAATAGATCACAATCCGCGGGTGGGTCTCCTCAACAGGAGCCCTCGGAAAGGAGGTACAACCTTAGGAATTGTGGTAGCATTAAAAAAACCTGACAGGTATCATGACACTGATACACGTTCCTCTCATTCCTTTCAGGGTTCATCAGAAAACTCATAGACGGAAGGACGGTCAGAAACCAGACAAAAAGAGAATACAAAGTCCAGAGACATGCAACACGCTTCAGACTACACTTCCAAAAAAGAAGAGAAACCAAAATCAAAACTTCAATTTAAAAAGAAGAAAGTAGCAGGTCTTAAAGTTAGACATGCCCAGGATTCTGAGGACTCAACTTCTGAACGGGTAATGGGCTCTGACGATGCTAGACAGTGCAGCAGCAGTGAAAGTAGCTCCCCAGAACCTGATGGAATGTCTGGTGACAGCAGGGTTGAATGAACATGTCATGGTGAAGACACCCAATATGAGGGTAATTGTACTGCATAAGTTACACAAAATAACACTCCAAATGGAGGGGGACAAACCCAGGAAATGTAAAGGTCTCTGTTAGACCTGGCACTATTGGTGTGGGTCTCCCCAGCATTTCTGCCTTTGCCTCTTGTGTTTTTGTTGTGTGTTGGACTTCGTTTTGCTGTTCTAGATGCTTTGGCACTAAACAGCAGTGGCAAAGTGCCCAAAGTGCAAGTGCTCCCTTTGTAAATTATTGTTATGGATTAGTGATTCCATGATTAGCATATTTGATTCACTAGTCAGACCCTAGTACAATGCACTATGTGTGCACAGGGCCTGTAAATCAGATGCTGCTAGTGGGATGCAGCACTAATTGTGCACCCACAGAAGCAGCCTTTAAAATGTAACTCTGGCCTGCCATTGCAGAGCCTGTGTGAAGTCTGGGACTGCCATGTCGGCTTGGCAAGTGCACACACTTGCTAGTATCTAACCTTTACCTTTGTGCATGTTAGTCGCCCCTATGGTAGGCCCAATGCACCCCTGTGGTCAGGGTACAGTGTATGTGAAAGAAAGGACATGCCCTAATGTGTGTGTCATATCCTGATAGTGAATTACAGCCAATTTCATTTTTCACTATTAAGGCTGCCTATTCCCATAGGAGAGAATGGGGAGATTGCTTGTAACATATTATAAACATAACTACCCCTTGGAACAAGGTAGGAAAATAAAGTTTAGTATGCCTGAACTCAGAATGTTAAAATGCATCTTTTAGTGAGGGTGATTTTTACATGTTGTGTTTGAAAACACCACTTTTAGAAAATAGGTATTTTCTTGCTAACCATCAAGTGTGCCTCTGCTAGGTTTGTTTATTGTATGCCTGGCTTTGGATGAAAGGGGCTGGGGAGGAGCAGTGGCTCCAGGGAGCATAGTGATGAGTCAGGGCTGGGCTGAATAGACCTGGGCTGCATTTAGAGCAGCGGGAGGAGATTTCCTTTTATCTGAATGGCCTGGTCCGCCTTCCATAATGCTGTCTCCACCTCCTGCAAGGAAGCTGCACCATTGAGGACAGAACTGGTTTTGGCTGGGTACAGACACTCTCTGCCTTCAGAGAACAATGGTTTTTTGTGTATAAAAAGAGGGCCCAGACCCCAGACTTTTAGATCACTTCTGGGAAATCAAGAGTAACCTTTGCCAAGGAGAAGAGCCGGAGAATCTGAGGAGGAATACTGTCCCTGTGCTGGTTGATGTCTGGTTTTGGCCTGAAGTGGCTACTTGCTGCCAAGGAAAGGAGAAAAGGACTTTGCTGTTTGCTTTGTCACCTGCTTGAGGAAAAGATCTCCAAGGGCTTGAAACCAAGCTTGCCTCCTGTTCTGAAGTCTCAGGGACACAAAGACTTCACCACCAGCTCCCCTGAACTGCCTTGCTGGGAGTTCTGACCTACAAAGACGTACCTGATGTTGTTTTGGGCCTCTAGAAAACTGTTTTCCGCGGGGAGATGGAAAATCAACGCATCTTTGAAGAAGTGAGTAAAAGAACTAAACTTAGATAAATTAATATATTTTTAACATAAGGATAAGCAGCACAGCAACATGCAGTAAGCCTGTAGAAGATCTGTAGTCAAACTGCCTAAGATGCAGTTTGATTTTCTACAGGAACATTCTTACAGAATAAGAACACAGAGTGAAAGATAACACTCTCAATGAACAAGCATATACAAATGTAACATATCTCCCTTATTAACATAAAAACAATCTAAGAGATATACATAAACAGATAAATTTGTAACAAGGAATAGTTATCTAACATAATCTGCAAGCTTCCCAGGTAATAGTCGTAAACGTGCAGAATCTTTAACTCTAGTAGCAATGGAATCAGAGCGACTCTCAGCGTTATTATGAGGAGAAGTTTGAAAATCATTAAATCTAATGGAAGTGTCATTGTTTGGAACATTGTTGGCCCCAAAGATATTGGGATACTTTGACACATGCCTAACATTCCATAGCTTTCCATCCTGAGTTATAACAGAATTCTTAAACACTCTGGTGATTTTGATAGGTTTGCAGAATTTACTCGCACATTTACTTACTAAACCAGGTTTCTTAATTCTAACCCAATCACCAACAGTAAATGTATGTTGTTTGACATTCCATTTTTTATCATACCAATTTTTATACTTATCTTGTTTCTCTTTAATCCTCAAAGCTGTGTCTTCTTTGTTAAATATATTTCTAATGTTATTACCTGACTTCTCTTGCAACCACCAGGGACATATATTTGAGCCAGGATCTCTTCCTTTCAACAAACGGAAAGAACTAACCTCAGTAATTTAATGTGGTGTAGTGCGATATGTCCACAATCTTTCTCTCAACAGCTCCTTCCATGATTCTCCTTCCTTCCTGACTTCCGTGATGTAACCCTTTAACACTCTATTGAAACGTTCCACTTGACCATTTTCATGTGGTGAATAAAATGATGTAGTGATATGTTTTATATTCATACCTTTGAGATATTCTTCCATCTCATACGAAGTTAGTTGCACACCATTATCAGTAACAATTTCAGCAGGAGATCCCTCTCTGGCAAAGATCTCCTTGAAAAACTCTAACACTTTATTTGTTGAACCCATTGGAACCATCTTAACTTCTGGCCACTTTGAGTGATAATCCACCAATACTAAAGCAAATCTAGAATACAGCGGTAACTCTAGAAAAGGACCTGAAATATCAAAAGCTAGTTTCGTCCATGGTTCATGTGGCCAATCTACACTTTTGAGAGGAGGAACATTAACTTTACATACCTTATCACTAGAATTGCAAATAGCACAATCTTCAACAACCCTATCTGCCAAGCGATCCATTTCTGGCCACCAAAAATAACTTCTTATTAAACGTTTCATTGCAGACACACTTGGATGAGACTTATGCGACATTTCCAAAATCATCTCCCTAACACCAAGAGGAGGAACGCACTTTCCATCTTTGTAAATAAAATTTCCATCCAACATTAACTCATCAGATATTTTAAACCAAGGCATGAGTTCCTCTGAAACTTTATACCTCTTGGGCCAACCTTCCCGAATATACTTCTTAACCAAATTAGTTACATCATCCTTGTCATCACAATCCTTCCATGTGTCTTCTGAAATTTTTGAAAATGCCCCAACAACAACATCCTGTATAGACGTAACAACTTCTAAATCATTATCCTTTGTCTTTACATCTGATTCACATGGAAGACGCGAGAAACAATCCGCCGTTACGTTCTTCTTTCCAGGTACAAATTCCATTTTAAAACAATATTCCTGCAATCTTGATGTAAGTCTAGCAATCCTTGCAGTTGAATTCCATCCACCCACTGGTGACAAAATATAAACCAATGGTTTAGGATCAGTCCTCAGAATAAAGCTTGATCACCAAATATAATTCCTGTAATGTTCTATTGCCCACACACACACAAGTAGTTATCTCTCTATGACCGCATACCGTCTCTCACTTAATGTTCTCGAGGCAAAAGACACATTCCACTCCTCACTTCCACTTTTTTGTGATAATACAGCTCCAACTCCATACAAACGTGCATCAACATTAATAATACACTACTTATTCATGCAAAATGGCCTAAGATGAGGAGCATTAGCAATGTCTTCTTCGATTTCTGTAAATGCATTTTCTTGCATGTCTGTCCATTCAAAACAGACATTATGTCTTAGCAATTTCCTTAATGGTTCCATTTTGGTTGCCAAATTAGTGACAAATTTAGAGTAATACACACACATACCTGCAAAGGAAAGTAATTGATCTTTCGTTTTAGGCGCTGGAGCATTCATTATAGCTTCTACATTGGATTTCTTAGGTACTACGCCTTGAATCGCATTTGTACCCTGTGTGTCATGCCTTATTTCCTCTTCACGGTTTACTACGGCAACTTCTCTAGTCTTTCCATTCCTGCTGTTAATATCTTTAACAGTGTGCCTCCATTTTTCCGTTTGCTCAAATGCCTTGGCTGTTGAAATTGCTTCTGATAGTTTTGGATCTCCCAATACCCACAATTGTTCCTGTGTTTTTTTACTTCTGACATGAACAACTATCTGATCTCTGATCATTTCATCAGCAATATTTCCGAAGTTACAGTGTAAGCTCAAAGTGCGTAAAGAAGTTAAAAAATCATCAAACAATTTGTTTTCCTCTTCTTTCCTTGTAAAAAATGTAAACCTATTTAAGGCAATATTACTCGTTGGTTTAAACCTTTTCTCCATTGTAAGTAACGCCTCATTGTACACATTTGTAGCATCAGCATTTTCATTTGGTAAAATTTGCGGTAAAGATCTAAAAAGCATTTGTCCCTCAGATCCCAGAGAATGTAACAAAATACTTTTTTTTCTTTCTGCACCCATCCTTTCTCCATCTATTGCCTTCACATAGTTTATAAAATCTTCTTTCCACCTAGACTAAGGTAATGGTGGTTCTCCTTTACACTGTAAGAATTTTGCTGGCGGATCAAATTGCATGTTTCTATTATATTTATATTTTTCTATATGGTATATTTAAAATTGAACTCCTCCTTATATCCTTTAATCATGCTTTGAATACATATATCATCAAACTGTATTGAATATCTTCCTATTCTTTAAACTATCTATATGTGTAAAATATCCAGGTATCTTTTTTTTTCTCCTTTCAGGTTTCACTGAGAAATAATATGGATCTAGAGCACACTATTTATATTTATCATCAGTACTCGAGTTGCCTTCCTCCCTTTGTTGTGAAATTGCCACCTATATTTGCCAAAATTCGTTAAAACATAAATATGTTGATTAAAAGCAGCTTACTTGTATTGAAACAACTTAAAATAGTCAGCGAGGTCCCTTCGTTGATGTTTTCCGGTTGAATATTCACCTTTACAGCTAGCGTTACCGTTGCTAGGCTGTATCTAAGGTGAATTTAGGATGGCCGCCACGTTATGCATAATGACATCATATTTCCGAGAATTCCTTGAGCCAAGTGACGCGTCAGGCTTCCAGGTGGTTTCCTGTTGCAGCACCAAACACAATGAGTGCTTGGCAACCGGATCGAGTCACTTGCGCAGCTCAAGATCAACCGAGTTCTTCCTGCGCACACGTGAGTTTCTTTTTAACCCCTTGGGCGCGGCCGCGATTCTGCGCCTGTGCGGCACATTCCAATCGCGGGTGCGGTCATGACGGCCAGGAGCCGTCATCAGCACACGAGCACTGTGTGCCATGACGGCTCCCGGTCGTCATCAGCACCGAAGGAGTTAAAAGATGTTCTTCTGAGTCTCCTGTAACATCGACTCACGTAACAGTACAATTGTTTTAAAAATGAAGCACAGTACCTTAAGAAATCTTGAAAATAACTCAGACGTTGATTTCCTTTAAGTAATATTTTTAGGGACAATTTCTTTACGATCTCTTTCCATGGAAGTTTTACAAATTCTTTCAATTCCGTTTCTTTTTTTTTTTTTATCTTCTTCACCGTATGTCTTGATTCTTTTCCTTTTCTCGTTTTCCTTTGTAAATATATGTTTTCAGAGATCGATTTTCTTCCAATACCAAAAATAAAACGCTTTAAATTCAAATTCAAATTCAAAATATCCAGAACACCAATCCTCTGTGCTGCTTTAGGCTGTTGTGAACGGTGTTCTGTTCTTCCCTTGTCGCCAAAATTAAAGAACTAAACTTAGATAAATGAATATATTTTTAATATAAGGATAAGCAGCACAGCAACATGCAGTAAGCCTCTACAAGATCTCTAGTCAAACTGCCTAAGATGCAGTTTGATGTTCTACAGGAACATTCTTACAGAATCAGAACACTGAGTGAAAGATAACACTCTCAATGAAAAAGCACATATAAATGTAACAGTGAGGTATTAGCAAAGTAAACGTTGCTGCACCTGCCGTGGCTCGAGATATCGCTGCAAGACTCATCGAGTGCACAGGTATCCGAAGTCCGAGATCATCACACTGAGTTTTACGCAGGGCCTGCTGTGCGTCTGCAAGAATTCACGCATCATTCCGGATCGTCACATCGAGGCGCCAAGTTTGTGGCATTGTTGGGGGATGCAGTAAGAAACCGATGCATCACCTCCCCACACAGTGAGAAAACGACGCTTCACCTCCTCTCCGGTCAGAAACTTATACATCTCCTCCCCTGTGCTGCAATAAGGAACCTGCGCATCACCTCCCAAGGAGCAAGGAACCATTGCATCACCTTCCCAGAGTGTAAGGAACTGACACAGCACCTTCCCTGCAGCCCGTTTTGTTTGTTTGCGTGACGCATCCCAGGTACCTTGTGAGAAAAGTGTTGCATCTGCAATTGGCTTTGAACTGAACTATTTCTACCGTCTCAAAGTCAAATTTTTATTACTGTATTGTGGATTTTTGTCTTTTGGTCTTGTTTTGGTTTAGAAAAAGATTACTTACTTTTCTAAACATGTTCGGACAGACCACAGGCCCCTCCGATGGTTGAAGCAGATGAGGTGTGCGAATCCAAAGTTGTTGAGGTGGTCCATTTCCCTATAGGGGATGGACTTCACGGGGGAACACCGCCCCGGTACAGAACATGCCAATGCTGATGTCTGTCCAGATTTTTCCGCCGTAGTGAAGAGAACTCCCAAGAGGTGGGTAGTTCTCCCCACATTTCAGCTGGAAGGGACACATGTTAGATGTCGCACCATTGGTGTTTTTGCCTCCTGTGTTATTGCTGTGTGTTGGCCTCCGTTTTGCTGCTCTAGATGCATTAGGCACTTTGCCACTACTGTTCAGTGACAAAGTGCAAGTGCTCCCTTAGTGGTATGGATTAGTGATTCCATGATTGGCATATCTGATTTACTAGTCAGACCGTAGTACAGTGCACTGTGTGTGCCCAGGGTCTGTAAATCAAATGTTAGTAGTGGCCTGCAGCACTGACTGTGCCATCCACAGAAGCAGCCTATAAAATGTAACTCTGCCTGCCATTGCAGAGCCTGTGTGTAGTCTGAGACTGGTATGTCGACTTGGCAAATGTACACACTTTCTAGTCCCTAACCTTCTTTTTTATTGCATGTTAGTCACACCTAAGGTAGGTCCAATGTACCCCTGTGGGCAGGGTACAGTGTGTGTGAAAGGTAGGACATGCCCTGATGTGTGTGGCATGTCCTGATAGTAAATAGGTGCCAATTTTGTTTTTCACAATTGCAAGGCTACTTGTTCCCATAGGACAGAATGGGGAATTTGCTTATAACATCTTATAAACATAACTACCCCTGGGAACAAGGTAAGAAAATAAAGTTTAGTATCCCTGAACTCAGAATGTTAAAATGCATCATTTAGTGAGGGTTATTTTTACATTCTGTGTTTGAAAGTGTCACTTTTAGAAAGTAGGTATTTTCTTGCTTAACCATCCAGTGTGCCCCTGCTAGGTTTGTGTATTGCATGTCTGGCTTTGGAGGACAGGGGCTGGGGAGGAGCAGTGGTTGCAGAGAGCCTGATGAGTCAGTGCTGGGGTGAATAGACCTGGGCTGCATTTGGAGTAGGGGGAGGAGATTTCCTTTCACTTGAATGGGCCTGGTCTGTCTTCCAGAATGCTGTGTCCACCTCCTGCCAGGAATCTGCACCAGTGAGGACAGAACTGGTTTTGGCAGGGTACAGACACTATCGGCCTTCAGAGAACAAATTATCTTTGTATATAAAAAGAGGGACCCAGACCCCAGACTTTTAGATCACTTCTGGGAATTCAAGAGGAACCTTTGCCAAGGAGAAGAACCGGAGAAGCTGAGGAGGAATACTGCCCCTGTGCTGGTTGCTGTCTAGGGTTGGCCTGCTGTGGCTACTTGCTGCCAAGGAAAGGAGAAAAGGATTTTGCTGTTTGCTTTGTCACCTGCTTGAGAAAAATATATCCGTGGCTTGAAACTGAACTTGCCTCCTTTTCTGAAGTCTCAGGAACACAAAGACTTCACCACCATCATCCCGGAACTGTCTTGTATTATTAGTTCCATTATTGAACCCCATCGCCGTAACAGGTCTTTAAGGTCAGATAATAAACAATTGGCGGTAGTCCCACAAATAAGAAAAACACAAAGTGGAGGGCGTCGCTTCTCGTACAATGCTGCTAAAGTGTGGAATCTCTTGCCCCTTCTTACTGCCTTGAGCCAAACTACCTGACTTTTTGAAAGCAATTCAAAATGTATCTGTTTCCCTAATACTGTCAGGAGCTGAAGCTGCACTGCTAATAGCGCTGGGATGCCCCCGGGTAGCCATGCGCTTTAGGAATGCCTTTTCATTCATTCATTCATTCATTCGTTCATTCATTCATTCATTCATTCATTCATTCATTCATTCATTCTTCATGGGAGTTTTGACCTGCAAAGAGGTGCCTGCTGTTGTTTTGGGCCTCTAGAGAACTGTTTTCTGCAGGGAGCTGGAAAATCAACCCAACTTGGAAGAAGCGAGACGCATCCGCACCTATTTCCGACGCATCGCCGAAGAAACCGCTGCAGCGGCTCGAGAAATCTCTGCATGCTACATCGAGTGCACCAATCTCCAAGCCAAGATCATTGCACCAAGTGTAACACAAGGCCTGCTGTGTGTCTGCAAGAGTTCTGGACCGTCGCATCGCATCGAGGCGCCAAGTTTGTCGCATAATAGGGGGACGCAGTAAGAAATCAAAGCATCACCTCGCCATGCAGTAAGAAACCGATGCATCACCTCCTCTCTGGTAAAGAACTGACACGTCACCTCTCATGCACTGCAGTAAGGAACCAATGCATCACCTCCCCCAGAGCAAGTATTCGACGCATCACTTTCCCTGAGAGTAAGGAACCGACACATCACCTTCCCTGTGGTCCATTTTGTTTGTTTGGGTGACGCATCCCAGGTTCTTTCTACCATCTGAAAGTCATATTTTTATTACTGTATTGTGGATTTTTGTTGTTTGGTCTTGTTTTGGTTTAGATAAAGATTACTTATTTTTCTAAACTGGTGTAGTGTCCATTTGTAGTGTTTTCACCGTAATACTGTATGTGTTCACACATGCTTTACACACTGCCTCTGAGATAAGCCTGTCTGCTCATGCCAAGGTACCAAGCGAGTGAGAGGGGTTATTTTAGAAGTTTATCCCCCTTACCCTGAATAGAAGCAAGGGTCCCTATCTGGACAAAGGTACCTACCTCTGCCAACAGAGACGCCCATTTCTAATAGTCTCTTTTGGGAGAACCTGACTTATGGCTATGACATATTTTTGGTTGAAAAAGATTAGCTGTCTGAAATTGTTATGGAGTGTCCAAAGGGAGAAACAGTAATTTTAGCTGCTTTTTCCGACCTCTTTCCAGTATACTTAAAACATTCATATGTACAGGAAGGGCGGTAGCACTTTCTCCAGCATTATAACGCAACCATGTTGGGTAAGATGCTGAGTCACCTCACCATGAAATCCCAGTAAAAACTATATCAACTCCGCTGAGACCCAATAAAATAAGAATTGAAAAAATAGATCAAGAAGATCTTAGATTATCTTGAATACCAGGGTGTTTTTGAAACTTGCACCTCTTCAATGAATAATTCATTGTTCCCTGTAATGAAACAAGATAATTCATACCGTCTTGTTTTAGACTACAGACATCTGAACACATGCACTAAAACACTTGTAGTACAGAATGAACGTAATGCCGCATAATGAATAACATTATGCTGAAAAAATACAAATGAGCACTAGATATCGCTAATGGGTTTTTCTGCCAAATTATAGCCCTTGAAAGCAGATATTTGAGAGCATTCTCAGCGCTCAGTTTTTAGTGTCAATATTGTTGGATCCCCCAAGGGGATAAGAATAGCCCTGTGTTTTGCTCTAGGGTAACAGAGTTACTAATTTGGATAAAGAGACATTGTCCTATGTAGATGATATTTATGTGACGGATGATTATTTAAAGGATCATTTGACCAGGATGAGCAAAATAATTTTGGGGTCGCCTCAGAGGGCTACAAATGTAATTTAAAAAAATCGAAAATAGCCCACCTTAATTTCCTATTTTTGGGACATGAACTTTCTTTTTTTATTTTTATTATATTTCTATTAGGTGCAGTAAGGAAAACACTGTTAATTACACCAAAATGCATACAATAGCAATAATATTCAGGATTAACATTGAGAGCCTAAAAAATAGAACCTTTTAGAAGGATACATAAAACAGAATGATGTAGCAACTTATATTCCTTGGATCCTTATTTCTGCATTAAACATCCAATCTAAAGATCTAAATAGGAAATAATACGGCCCTATCAGCTGAATTTTTTAAAGTGCCTGTGCAACCAGGAATAACTATTTCCGAAATACCGAGAAGAAGACAATATAGACATCCAGCATTTTTTAAAGTGCATGTGCAGCTAGGATTAAATATTACATAAACACAAATGTCCAGGAACTCTATAAAGTGCAAGTGCGACAGTCAGCATCAATTATACTAAGTATTATCCTGTAATTTGTTGCCAACTTCAAACCTACTCTAACTCCGCTATACAAAATTTCTGCCAGACAGCTCTAAATCTTACTGTAGCTCCTATGTGTTTTGCGTAGGCCTCCTTGAATCTATAGTTCCTATACATTTTACTGACCCATTGATTAATCCTGGGTTGTATACCGGTTTTCCAGGTTTGCAGCACCAATGACCTGGCCACAGCTATAGAAATTATTACAAAATACTGTTTAGCTTTTGTAAACCATTGCATCTCTGGCAAGGTACCAAATAAAACCAACCTTGGTGATGGAACAATACTTGATGACAACATCTTGGAAATCGTACCAAAAACATCCTTCTGAAATTGCTGCATTTTACTACACCTGTATGAACCCATCCTCCTTCATCCCATTCATTGCATCTGAAACATTGATTCAAGCAAGAAGTAAACATTTTATGCAGTCTCTGCGGAGTAGAATAGGCTAGCCATCTTGATAGAAATGTCATTCTTTTATAATTTGCTCCTCGCAATCCTTTATCCAGAATTCGCTTAATTGCTGCCATTCTTTATTATTGAACTTATAGCTTGTCTGAGTGAATTTTCTGAAGTTCCTTTGCTATGATCTCTTCATTATGAGCTTGCTGGTGTAGTAGCCGATACCAAACTCCCATGCATGTGGCTTTATTTGATATTTGCTTGATTATTTGAAGCACTGTTTCACTCACCATAGAATAGTTACTTTCTAGAAATTTCGCAAGCTGAAGATAACTTAGAAAAAAAGCACTATTTAAATTACGGAACTGTAGCCTTACGAAGTCCCATGTAATTAATGTGTGATGATTATTAAAATCACCAAGAAAGCAGAAACCTAATTTTTGCCCCTTTTGGTAGAGTTATTTTGACCTCATTAAACCTCCAGCTACACAAACCTGTATGGAGGTATACGCATGATAAGCGGGACTCTTTGTTGATTGCAGAAAAATGGGGAGTTTTATGGTGCTTTCTTTCACCATTTGTATTAGAAAGTAATTATCAAAAACCAAATTCTCTTCTCCTAATTGTGAAAGTAAGTTAAGCAGGGAAGCCTGATAATAAGTTGGAAAATGTGGCAGGTCAATCCCCCGGATGATACATCCAACTGTAATACGGACAGCTTAACTCTGGGGTGCTTATCGTTCCATACAAATATCCTAATCATTCGGTCTAATTCTTTGAAAAATAGGCACCTGGAATTTTCATTGGACGATTACTAAAAAGAAACTGAAATAATGGGAGCACTGACATCTTGATCATAGACACTCGGCCTATCAGAGATAAATTCAACAAATTCCACTTTCCCAATACTTTTTTGACTTTTACTAACATGGTGGTATAATTCAGGGAAAAGAGTTGGTCATAGTTGTTTGTGACATAAATGCCTGAGTATCTAATTGGGTGTGGGCCTCGAGGATATATTGAAGTGGGAACATCCGACCGAGCTAAATTACATGGAAGGACCTCTCTTTTTGCCTGATTGATTTTACACCCACCTACCCTTGTAAATATCTGAATTTCCTCCATTGCGCTTTGTCTGGAGGACACTTCAGCTTTAAGATATAAAATTATATCATCTGCACATCATCTGCACATAACTTGATCTTGGGTATATTTTCAATAGGGGCACAATTAGCAAATGATTAAAAATTTTGACAGCAAGGAGTTCTATAAACAGAGAAAACAAAAGAGGGGATAAAGGACACCCCTGTCGCGTGCCTCATTTAATACTCACTTTCCCGGCATCCGCACCATTGATAACAATTTTTGCTTCCGCCTGGCTATATAGGTTTTTTAGCATTTGTATCAGCAGGGCAGAAAAACTAAACTTCTTCAAAATCGCAAATAAAACGCACCAAATCAAAAACCTTTTCCAGGTCCATCACTAAGATAGCCGCTTTGGTTTTATTAAATGAAAAAAAATCCACTGCTTGAATGAAAAAGTATGTATTAGAGGCCTTTAGCTACCCTGGAAGAAAACGATTTTGATCTGAGTGAACTACTTGTTGAGCGCACGGAGCAATCCTTCTTGCCCAAATCTTCATAAACAGTTTTTAGTCTGTATTTAGCAGACTGATTGGGCGATAGGAATTTGGATCCCTTGGATCTTTATTCTTTTTGAGAAAAATTACAAGAACTGACTCCTTAAAACTAATAGGGGTATCCATCCCATCCTTAATTTGATTAAACATTTTCATCAGAAAAGGGATTAGATTTAGTTATTCCTGGAATGCCTTAAACACTTTGACCGGCAACCCGTCTGATCCACTAGCCTTTGCGTTGGACATACTCCCTAATACTTCACAAATTTCAGATTTCTCTTTTGTTTTATTCAGCATCTCGGTGTGCTGCTGGGATATCTGGGGTAACTCCAGTAATTCTAAATAGGACTGTAATTCTGAATCCTCAACTACTAATGTGTCTTCATAGATTTGTATAAAATGGGAAAGGAATACCTCAGATGTTGCCTGTTTATCCTTTTCTAGCAGATTAGAAGAAGGATTTCTAACCTGGCTGATAGTCTGCACCGCTTTCTTACTTTTCGTAAACCAATGCTAGGAATATGCCAATTTGCTGACTCTCTTCATAGACCTTTTGTTGATAGGCCTTGCTACCTGTGATTTCTTCACACAAAAAAAAATCTTTCAGGCGATCTTTTGCTTTTATCAATTCTTTCTGTAATATTTTAAACATATGTTCTGGAATAACTATCAAATCTAGGTTTTGTCTCGGCTCCTCTACTGCATGCTGTAATTCTGACATCTTTTGCCTGCGTTGATTATTTAATCTGAGCTCATAGGCTATCGTCTGACCTCTGAAAGTGGCTTTAAATGCCTCCCACACCACAAATAATGGGGCAATATTTATGTTCAACCGAAAAATTCCTAAATACAAATTTTTGTGTCGGCCAACCAATTGTTATCTTCCAATAAGGATTCATCAAACTGCCATCTTGCTCTCTCTTTTGGTTTCATCCTCAGTTTTAGTATGAAGGAAACTATGGAATGATCGGAAAAGGAGTTAACAACTATCTCTGACTTGCCGTTAGTCAGCAGTTTATCAACAAGAAAAAAATTCAAGCGCGAAGCAGTTCTATATCTTGAGGAATCACATGTAAATTGTTCGACACCGGGGTGTTCCTGCCTCCACAGGTCCGTTAACACAAAATCTTTTAGCAGCCTTTTTATTAGCTTCGCAGTCTTAGATTTTAACTGTCGTTTTGTCTTATTTGAGATGTCTAATGCTAGATTCTGTATATATTTAAAATCTCCCCCCAAAATTAGTATGCCTTCCTCAGTTACTGCAAGTTGATAAATCTGCTCAAGCGCCGCAGTATCAACATCTAGAAGCCATAATAATTGATTACATTTAGCCCAATCCCAACTAGTTTAACCTTCACCCATAGCCATCTCCCTTTTCCATTGCGCAAAATCTCCTCAACATCCTAATGTATTTGATAGGAGGATTCTCTCCCCACATACTGCTAAAGTAGCTGACGAGAAATACGCCAATGAATATTTCTTAGGTAACGTTATTTTTGGAGTGTCTGTCCTAAAGTGCATTTCTTGCAAAACTATAATTTCTGGATAAAGGAATGTCCGGACTATGCTAAACCTAGGAGTTTTTGGCTCAAACCCCTTTGTTGCAATATGGGTACGCGTAGTTATCTGGTAGCCCTTCGCATCCTAATGACGGACACTTCCCCTCCCATCGTTTGTGCTGTAGCCACATTTTTAAAGTATTTGTGGTTGATTCGCTGCAAGAGATTGTCAATAGCGGTTTAATTCGTTTTTAGCTAATTTATTCTGGCATCACATGTCTTTTTATCTTTCTTAAATGTACATTCAATATTGCTTCTTAAAAATGTCTTTGTTTCTAGTTTTATAAATGCTGTATTTGTGTACGCTTTCAAGATATCTTGCATATCGAATAAAAGCTTCAACCAAGATAAAGGAATGCAAGCCAATTTAAAAAAGCTGAACTTTTAAGTGGATTCAGTAGTCCATTAACATTGCATGTTATCATTTTTATACCTTTCGATATTTGATCCATCCTCATTAACCTATCCCTACCTTTCTTTCAATAAACCTCACCTCTCTTTATAATCTCTTCATAACTTCTATACATGACGGACATAGTTCATTTTTCTCCTGCTCCATTTTACTGCTATATTCCCACCCCCACACCACTCAGCACCCCCTCCCCGAGAAATGTGGAAAATCTCTCTGGAAACGCTAGCCACATTTCAGCCCACCCTACACACCTGTTGGGTGTCATGTATTTACACCCTTGATGACCTTACCCCTCCTTGTCCTCCCCGCAATGCCAAAACGTTAACTTGCACCCATGAATCATTTTTATTTTCTGGAAGAATTTTTTTCCAGTAAACCCTGGGCATCTTCTAGATTGGAGAAAAGGTGAAACTTTCCTTTCACCAAAACACAGAGCTTAGATTGTTGTGCCTTTGATGCCTGGGCACCCTGAGCTTTGAACAGATATATCATCTTTACGAATTTCTTTCGCCTATGCGCTGCAGCAGCTGACATGTCATAAAAAATTCAACATTTAACAGACTCATTTATGGGAAATTGTCTTATCTGTATAGCCTTCACTAAAATGTTCTCTTTAACACGAAAGTCAGCAAAATTCAATAAAATTCGGCAGAGGGTGAGAGGGAACTCGATGTGCCCTTGTAATTGTTAAATCTCCATTAAATTCTGGAAGGACTTTTTGTTTAATAATCGTATCAGCCCATAGAAGAGTCTGAGCCCCCTCAATTCTTTCAGGGACCCACACAATTTAAAGATTCAATCTTCTAAAGGGGTACTCGAGTTCCTCAAGTTTGTTCTCTAGAAAAGTTTTACTTTTCACTGCTTCACTCGTCTTCGAACACATGCCGCTCATGTGGTCTTCTAGCAGTGCGATCCTTGTTTCCGCCTCCGGCTGTCTGGCTGTAAAACAAGCCACGGCTTCCTCAATTTTGCCAGCCGCTGATGGAGGGAGGCAATCGCAAATTCTTGTTTTTTCATCTTCCTGATCTCTTCCAGGATAAGATTCAACATATCCTTTATATCCATCGGTTGTGAAAAGTTCCTTCTGTCAGAGGATTGTAGCTAACCTGAGAGGCATTTCCATTAGACTTTTGATTTCTGGTTAATGAGTCCCCCACCTCCGGGCTACTATCACCTGAAAGTCCGACTGTATTTGCGGCAGGAGTTAGGCGTGTGACTATTTTTGGGCCTCTACTGATGATACATTTTTGTCTCCAGGCATATGGGGTACTAGCTGAGTAGAATTCTGCATCTTGCATGTTATTAAGGCTGGTAAGGCTGCTGAATCATTTATAAGTTTACCCTGGTCTGGTGTTGGCTTACATCCCTTCAAAGAAGTGGATGAAACTTGCTCAGACATTTGAAGTTGTGGTGGAGACTGCAGGACCTGAGATGTAGCCTTTGATAATTCTCCTGAGGTTTCTTGAGACTTCCTTGAAAGGTTAGGAGGTGGAAATAGAGATACCTTTTTTTAGAAAAAGTGGAAAATCTTTAGCACTTTGTTGATTCTTTGCTGAAGCAGGTGTATTTTCCATTGCTTTTTTAACCTCAATATGCCCCCCAGCTAATTGAAACGGAGATAAATGCTGTTCTTCTTCGGAACATTCAAAACTGGGTTAAGCTTTCAGATGCTGTTTGATTCAGTAAACTGCTTATTAGACTGGCCTGGTCTGGCCTAAGTGAAACGAGTAACGGATAAGAGAAGAGGCTCTAGGGGTGTCAAATCTAGATTGGTAGGACTTTATTTATTTATTTTATCCTACAACGCAACGTCGACACCCAGTCTTTGAGCCCTATGATCTCTTCTGTTGTGCCTCATCAACTCTCTTCCCCAAACCGTAAGTCTAGCTTTGTGAGTGATACACTGGACCTCTGGGACTTTTGGGTCTTTTGGGACCAGGTTTGGTCTGACCTAGGCAGGCAGGCTGAAGGTGCTCAGGCTCAGCCCAGTAAACAGAGGGGGAGTTGGGGAGCATCTGAAGCAGTCGAATGTGGTAGCCAAGGTTGACTCTGCAGCCGGACTAAAAGCAACAACTGGATTAGCTCTGGTAAAAGCCACTGCGTCAGTAGCCAGAACAGAGCACGGCACAAATCTTCTCGGCCTGAACTCTAGTTTTGAAAGTTCCAAAGGGGGACATGAGCTTTCAAGTGAAGGGAGAGAGCCCTGGATCAAGGGAAACAAATAATTGTTGTGGCTGTAGTACCGGCCTTATAGTCTGTTACAAAAGCAAGTGTTCCGAATGCTAAAGCTTTACATCCAAGATGGATACAATGGGCTAATTATCTCACTGCAACAAATGTAGATTACAAATTTGACTCTACACTTAAGACGCAAGCATTTCTGCAATATGAACAAGAATATCCTCTCCCAAATAAAATAATACCTCTAGATCAATATGGTTATATTATTTACACTGACGGATCTGCTCAGCCAGCCATAGGAAGAAAACAACAATACAGTGCCATGTGTGTGAATTTTGAAGGGTCGTATGCAGGAAGGCAAGTTCCTTCCTAGCAGTGCAAAGACTCAGTCTCTAGGAAACTACACAGCGCAGCTGGCAGAATTAAAAGCCCTGTTAATGGCACTAATAAATATGGATCGAAAATTCCCCATATTGATTGTGTGCAGTTCATTTTGCTGTGTCCAGTCATACAATGAATGTCTTCACTATTGGGGTCAGAATGGGTTTAAAGACAATTAAGCATAAATTAGTTTGGGAAGGGGTAGCTGAGTTGAAAAACAAACTACCGAGAGCTCACGTAATACACACGCTGAGTCATCAACGTGAAGGCGTTGACGTTGAAGGGAATTCATTGGCCGATGAAGCCGCAAAAAGGGCAGTAAGAACTGCTACAGTAGCTGCCACCACCCATTCTAGCATGAGAATAGACAGATAGTAATGGTAGCTGTCATTGCTTCATGCAAAAACAGCACAGCCTTACCAAAAGGTTTTCCACTCAAGTACTCCAACAAGGTAGATGCAAAAAATATTCTGTAAGCTCAAATTCCAGCAGTGGGGGCTAGAGTAATACCAAACATGGATCGGGGATTAGGTTTAATACTAGCTGCACACCAAGTTCTAGGGTCTGCACACCCAGGGATTACTGCAACAGTTTCTTTGCTGAAGCAATGCTATTGGATTAACTAAACAGACAAAGAATTTTGCCTTAAAGTGCAACATCTGTCTGCAAAGGAAAGGTTAATCCGGAGCACGCCGTAGCATGTCCATTGCAGGCACCACTATTGATATCAGACAGACCCTCACTTGTTTCTATTTGGACCAATGCGGCCCTCTACAGACAGATGGGGCTTACAAGTAGATCTTGGTGGCAGTGGGTTGATGCTCTAGATTCCTGTGCGTTTGGCCTCAGCGCTCGGCTGATGCTCGAACTGTGATAAATGATTTGCGAGTATTCATAGAGACATACGCAGTTGTCACATTACATTCTGACCGTGGCCCCACGTTTTGCTCTAGGGCTTACATGGAAGCTATGGGAAGTTTGAGTGTTGCACTACCGTACTCCTCTCCGTACCATCCTGATGGAAATTTGGTCTTGGAGAGGAAAAACTGAAACGTAAAGCAATCTTTAACAGCAAGGGTATTAGGTTTGGGTGGTAGTTGGGTCAATCACTTATATGGGGTCGCGACTCAAGGGCTCTCAACAATATGCTAAGAAGTTCCTTAGGAGGTGTCACTTCTTAAGAAGTCCTATTTGGGATGAGAATGTGGGTACTTGATCTCGACTAATACCCTCACAAGTCTAACTAAACGCAAATACGAACTCAACAAAATCCTGAGTGAAAGAGCAGGCACTTGGATAAATAAATACAAGCTATCAACCTGTGCACAGCAAACAAAGCAGGGAAAAATCTAGCATCCTACCTCAAGGGGAAACAGAAACAGCATTCGATAGAGGCCATCAAAGACAGAAATAATACATCCCAGACTGCAAACAAGGAGATCCTGGAGGTCTTCAGAGACTTCTACGAGAAACTCTACACAAGGGATGAAACCCTACGAGATGATGGGGGCAAAGAACTCCTAGCACACATATCCACACCAACGCTCTCGGACAAGGAACGAGACATCCTTGACCTAAACATAACAGAGGACGAAATAGGGAGAGCCACAGCGAGTCTCAAAGATAACAAGGCACCAGGGCCAGACGGCTTCACGGCCGGCTTCTACAAACAGTACCTACACATTCTCAGGCCCACAATGAAGGAGGTCTTCACGAAGTGCGTCCAGAATGGACGCATGACACCGTCCATGGCGGAAGCCAACATAATAGTAATACCAAAGGAAGGTAAGGACACAAACGAAGCAAAAAACTTCAGACCAATCTCACTCATTAACGTAGACTGTAAAATCTACGCCAAAATACTAGCAACCAGACTCAACGCACACCTACCCAAGCTCATACACTGTTCACAAGTAGGATACCTCAGGAACCGAATGTCCCACGACAACACAAGGCTGCTATGCCACATAATAAATCACTCCTCCAAGAGCAGCAACGCAGCGGTCATGATAGCCCTAGACGCTGAGAAAGCGTTTGACAGAGTGTCCTGGCCCTTCCTGGACCAGTGCATGCTGAAATTCGGGTTTGGACCTAACTATAGAAAGATGGTATTGGCCCTCTACAACGACCCCAAAGCACGAGTTGTAGTAAACGGAGGGACATCAGAACTACTCCATCTCGGTCGGGGGACCAGACAAGGGTGCCCACTCTCACCAGCCCTGTTCCTGCTAGCGATAGAACCACTCCTAAACATGATCAGAGCTAATACAGACATAGCGGGGATACCAGTAGAGGGAGACACTTTCAAGCTAGCGGCATATGCAGACGACGTGCTAATAATCACCGAAGACCCAGAGAAATCAATCAAGGTACTGATGGAAACAATAGAACAATATGCCCAGGTCTCGGGATACAAATTAAACAGGGACAAATCCGAGTGCAAACCTCTGAACGTCCACACCACTAAGACGGTTCTAGGCTCGTCTGGCCTGACATGGCAACAGAAACCCATCAGATACCTGGGCCCCCTCTTCGAGAGAGACCTTAGATCTACACTAGAACACAATGAACAAGCCACACTACACAAAATAAAGGAAAGAGTGGAGGGCTGGTCTCCCAAATTCACCACGTGGTGGGGGAGAGCGGAAACGATTAAAATGATGCTCACACCAATGGTGAACTACATGCTGAACATGCTGCCATTGATAAATACAGAAGACTTCCACAAGAGACTAGACAAAATTCTGAATACTTTTCTGTGGAGGGGGAAAAAGCCCAGAATAAGCCTAGAAAAGCTCAGGCTGACGAAAGACCTAGGCGGCCTAAATATAACGAACTTCAGAACATTCCAAAAAGCGTGCATAGCCAGACAGGGACTATACTGGCTCACCCCGAGCCCAGAATATACCCCGGCGTGGCTAACACTTGAGCGAGGACTACTGAAAGGAATGAACCCTATCGCCCTACTTAATGCAACCCGACACCCAGCAATCAACGAAAACCCCATCCTAAGCAGCACAAAGACAGCACTCCTAAGTATTGACAAACTAATGGGGACAAGCATAAAGAAAACCCAGTTTGAACCCATATGGTATAACCCTACAATAAAATACAGGGATAAGACTCTGAACATGCACTCATGGTACAAGCACGGCATCACAACGGCCAGCAACCTACAGAAACAAGGCACAACCGTAACCTTCGACACACTCAAGGAAGAACACGACCTAGAGAGCATAGAATTGTACAACTTCCTGAAGATTAAGGTAGCAATAAGGAAGGCAAACCTGAACGGACTAACACCATCACTCATACAATATGCTACTAACCTTAACAAACTAGGACACCAAGTCGCACACCTCTACAAGGCCCCATTCCCAAAATCCACCAAACTTAACGATAAAGTCATCACCTACTGGGGCACACTAGTGGGTAGAGTGCTGAGTGAGGAGGAGAGGGCTGAGCTATGGAGGTCCACATCCAGGAAAAAGGTTATGGCAACTTTAAGCCAGACTAAATTCTGGCTCATACATAAGGCATACTGGACCCCCGCTTGCCTGTCATCCATGGGAATCCAGGACAGTGATTCCTGCTGGAATTGCAACAAAGAAAAGGGAGACCTCGCACACCTACTCTTCCACTGCTCCAAGGTTAGAATTCTCTGGAACACAGATGGAACACTAATAAACGAGATCACAGGGGACACTATGCAACTAGACTTCCACAGCCTGGCACTGGGTTCCACATCCCCCTCAATAACAACCAAAGAAGACCGTGACCTTATCGATCTTCTGCTGACAGCGGCAGTCAAAACAGTTCTGTACAATTGGAAAGACACAGGGAAAGCCACGCCTAAAGCATGGCTCAACTGGGTCACTTTCTTACGAGAGGCGGACACCATCACAGCAAAACACTCACCCAAAACACACAGGCAGTCAAGTATGTGGGAGTCCCTAGACAATTACCTATCGTCGCACAAACCCCCATAGGTAGCACAGCCAGACACCAAACCAGCAGCTGCCGAGTACCCCTGACCTCCTGATAGTGCACACACCAGAAACCCGCACTGCTCCTTTTCTCTCCTCTCTCTCTATCTCTCCCGCATGCGGCCGGGGTGTGGGACCAAGAATGACAATCAATGCAACACGGGGACGGAGGACCAAACGACAAAGCCGCGCTCGAACGACTGGAAATCGGACTTACTCCAATAAGACTGAAAGCTGGAAACGAAGCAGTCCCCCATCCACCCCCCCCCCCCCGCCCCACCCCGGGCGTTTTTCTTTTTTTCTTCTTTCTCTTTCTTTTTTCTTCTTTTTCTTCCCCCACCCATGTATATGTTATGTTCAATTTAAATATATATTTTTTTCTACAATAAAAAATTACAGAAATCAAAAAAAGAAAGCACAGTGGTGGATGAAAAACCATTTGACTTCAATAAACGTTTTTCTCAATGAATTACGGGCACTACAAAGCAACATGCAAGTAAAACGCCATATCACTGGGGAAGTCAAATCAGTCAGGGCAAGACCTGCCTGGATCCCAAAAGTCGGGGATCTGGTCAGAGAAAAGATTGTAGACAAGAAAGAATTTGAGCCATCATACAAAAAGCATGTACCTGTCCTGGCTATCGAAGGAACAAGAATAGTACTTTTTCCGCCTCTTGCTGGCAAAAAAGAAAAGAGATTTGTCTCCACTGAGCTGATCAAACCACACTATGTGGCTGATACTGAATAGTAGGCCTCGTGGGCTCCTGTGTAGTCGACGCTCCATTCTTGCTACCATAGATGAAACTCTGACAGAAAGACTCATAACATTTGAAGAGCCATCAATACAAAATAATGGACTTTCCAACAATGAAATGGAACTCATTCCTATTGAAACAGAAAGTCAAAACACAAATGAAAGACAAATTTTGATTCGGCCTAACACCAACATCTACATAAATATGCCTCTACAAGAGATGTCTGCCAGTTCAACAAAACCTGCTGAGTTGCCAAAGATAGATCAAATAGCTTCTGGCTACTACATCGATTTTGATAGTTGTTCTCTCGATCCCAGTGAACCCGAAACAATGCCAGCTCAAGTTTCCCGTAAAGAACAACTTTATGACTTCTAAATTTTTATGAAAAAGACTTACCTAGTATCACCTTGCCTACAGCGCTGGGTAATAACTGGAATATTCTGGATTGACCTAGTGACTGTCTTTTGCTTATTCATGAATGGAAACTATCTCCCAATAAGCTCTGCAGTATCAAATGTGAACTTGGTCATGAAACCTCATACATCATTTCATCATGAATAAAGAGACCTATCCTTTGTGAGTTTCCTATGATGTATTTGGTCCCACTGAACTTTTGAAAATGCCTTATGTATTTAAAATTTCTTTAAATGATATCATTACCTCCAGTATATATTCCGACGAATATGATTTTGAAACTGTAAATAATATGTTGTCTAATTTAGAACAATCTGCAGCATTTTCAAGCATTGAAATGTTAGAGGGCACATCTGATGATGACACTAAGTACAGTTACCAACATTATGGTCATCACTTTTCACATATATCCAGTATCCAACGTAATGTTTTTCCATACCAATGGGAACATTGCCCAACACCGCCCAAAGGGAGTTCACAAACATTTGCAGAGAAATTTTCTCATTTTTCAGGGTTAACACTTCTGACCCGACCTCATTTTATTATAAGGTTGCACTTACAACTGCAGAGAAAAATATGCTAACAAACACCAAACAGATTTATTCAGCATCCTTTATTTCCCAACTGTCTGAACGGGGTTTTGACTTATGGAAGGACACTATAGATATAAATCAGTCTGGGGTTCAAAGGAATGGTAAGTTCAGGGAACAGAAGCACTATTTTGAGTGTGCCTCATTCCACACCAGATAATATATCTAAACAGCACTGTGGAACAGACTTCCTGTCTTGGAATAGCCAATAACAAAGACTTGAACACACCTTGGATTCCATCACCATCATGCTTTGAGGGGTGGCAAAACTTTACAATACATGGTGGGGATACAGTAGATGATTACATACATTCAGTTTCATACAATTCATCATACCCCAATTGAAAGGGAAGGTTAGTTTGGCCAACATACACAAATAGATGTTAAACAAGATTCAGAGGTACCACCGAAGGGCTTAGTCTCCATAGGCTGGACCAACAATATGTACAACAAAAACATCCGGGTGTGGTGACATCATACAGTGTTGGGAAGTTATGCCTTGATTGGCTAAAAACTTCAACACTGTCCCAGGTGAAACAACACTTATCCTTACTATCAGATGAGGTGGATTTAAGGGATTTTATTATTAGGTCCCTGAAAGCCACGTCAAAAATGTTTCTTATACTGGGTTTATAATAAAATCTGGAAAATCTCTCAGCAAGAAGCAGCAGAGAGAGTTAGTGAAATTGATAGAATTAACCTAGAAAAAGCCTTAGCAGTGGTTGACAATGGTATGACAACATTAACATCTAGGATATAGTCACTGGGCAACATTGTATTGTCTATTATAGATATACTAGAACAGGATGTGTCCATACTACAGCACAGACAGTCTCACCTACGTTCTATTATGTTGTTAAGCTGGACGTTACAATCCTTGAGCCCGGATTATGTGCGTTGGCGATTTATCAACACTATGTCCTTGTTCTCTGCGTACAGTCTAACTAAGAAGCAGATACAAATGGCACAAAGGGTAGCAAAATATACAATGTTGCGTATTGAAAAAATAGATCAATTACCTTTCACTGTGGCAGTCACCATCCAAGAATAGTTGATTCATGGCCATACTACGTTACCGGTCACAACTTTCCAGTTTCAATATTGCCTAGAACAACAACAGGCAGGCAGATATGAGGTGAAGGGTAAGTAATTCATCAAGGAATCGGAAATTGCCGTATAGATTTAGGCGCAGGAGTGGGGACATGGAAGTGTTTCTAAGTAGTATAAACTGCGAGAACTCTTCAAGTAGACCTCTCATCTGCCAGGATATCATGCTTCACCGGGCCTGTAACGGTTCTGTTGCAAACGTATCCTGTCATTTGAAAGGTACCCCGGCTGCTAGGAATAATATTGTGTTCAAGTTGCTCTCAAATGGGAGTTACTTGATGCTGAATGATCAAGGTTATTGTGGGATGCTTCCAGGCATTGCATATCTTGTCACTTTAAGCTCCAGGGTTACTTGTTGTATGCAAGTATTATTTTCACCGAACCATGCAGTTGCCAATATAGCCTTTGTTGAATTTTTCCTTTATACCGTTAGTCAATCTTAAGACAACATCCTAACTTTACTACTACTTAATGCCTCCTGTGAATACCAAAAGTAGTAGGACAGACATAAGACAGACGTAAGACAGACTTAAGACAAACTTAGGACAGACTTAAGACAGACTTAAGACAGACTTAAGACAAACTTAAGACAAACTTAAGACAGACTTAAGACAGACTTAGGACAGACTTAAGACAAATGTAAGACAAACTTAGGACAGACTTAAGACAGACTTAAGACAGACTTAAGACAAAATCCTAACTTTACTACTACTAATTACCTTCTGTGAATACCAAAAGTAGTGAGTTTGGGATTTTGTATTAAGTTAGTTCTGTGAATCGGGCCCTCTGTATTCAGAAGTATTTTTTGAGGACTTCAGCTAATCCTGTTCTTAATAGCAGGAATCCTGATTGTAATTTTTCTGCTACACAAAGGATGTCCCAGTCACCATGGAGATGGAAAAAATGCTCTTAGAGTGCAGATACCGTGACTGCATGGTACTCCATCTGGGCAGACCTCAACTTCGAGAATTAAGTGAGTCTTGGTTTGTATCGTTTTGACCAGTCTGGATTGACTGTGTTTTGCCTGTCCTCCCATGCCTGTTCTGCGGACAAGAATGTGTGTTGGATGTCTGTCTAATACTTCCATTGGTTGCGCCACCGGACGTGGATTTGGCTCCTCGAATGCTGGGAGAATGTTTGCCTTTTTTAAAACAACCAAATTTTGGATTTTTAAACAAAAAATACTTTTTCTTTCTACTGAACAGGGTGGCTTTCAGACACTCATAGTTGTTTGAACCATATATGTGTAAATATTTTAATAGATTTATTTTGCTTAAGCTACAATTTTAGAATTTAAAAAGAATTTGTACGCACTATTTTATGGACTTATTAGTTGTCTGTGTTTTCTAGAAGTACATTTAGACTTTTATTATGTCGTCCAGTCAAATGAGGAGGGGATGTTATGTTTCATACAGGTACCCCAATATAGGCTCATGTAGTAACCGGACCTTTCACCTATATTTCCCCTGCCTTTACACTACATGATGGTATTAACCTTTTACCTAGATACGGTACTGCTTATATGGCGTGGGGGTTTCTCTGAAAACTTGCCTCATTTATTATGCATAAGGATTCTTGGAATCTCAGCAGGACTACCATCTACCGCATAATAACTATGTATAAGGGCCATTCCTTCCGTCCTCCTAGTCCGACATGACACAGCATGGTAGATCCCCTGAGGGTATCAATTTAGGTATATAAACACAATATCTTTGCTGAGGCAGGGAGAGGAGAAAAAGGACTTCCATGCTGACACAGTGTCACAAGACGCTGATGTTCTTGCACACAGACACTCCAGCTCGCAGTTGTCCGACATCCCTCATGGGGTATCCATCTCGAGACCAAGATGGGATCCACAGTCTCTCACTTCAGATATTTGGGTTGACTCTATCCTAGAGGGATTTCTGGCTCTACACCTACATACAACCGAGGTACACTTAGGTACATCTAGTTAGGATTGCATCGTAGGAGTACACATTATTACTGTCATGTATTTTATATGCCTGCCTGTATTCATTGTTTTTCGCACTATTGTAGGAATCTGCCATCCTTTTACTTTGTTGGTGCTTATAAACATTTATATCTGTTTCTGTCTTATGGTTGTTTCAGCACACCTATTTTACACCAGAATTCTGCTGGTTCAATAAATGCATATTGAAAACGTCCCCACCGTTTATTCTGTGTATCTCGCTGAGACAAAGTGAGCACGAGTGTCTAAGCAGAACGTACTGTACTGTTTCCAAGATCCCTGATGTGATAGAGTTTTCGTGTTTGATAGTTGCCAAGAACTATTCTCTCCTTGGTAAGAGGAGTTTACAGTGGCACTGTGAGCGAGCTAGCTGGTATACAGGCGAACAAACCAGGTGGGGGTGTCTGGAATAAGCATGGGCGTAAAATCCGTTCCGCTCGCGGATTTTGCAGATTTTCGGCAAATTCGCAATCCGCGAACTTTCGCGAACTTGCCGAAAATTCGTAAAATCCGTGCGAAGCGGATTTTTTGCTTGGTCGCACTTGCCCACTAGAATACTATACAATTTCGCGGGAGTAAACACTTGCGAACACGTAGATGCGGCGGGCAGCATAAACATTTTTTTTTTTCCTTTTTTTTTTGGAACCTTTATTGGGTCATCTTACAATACACTGCTCTTTGCCTACAACCCGGAGGCCGGCAGCTAACGTCTAACACTTAAGCAATAATCACAACTGTTTTGCTACCAGCCCTAGGGGCAGGCAGTGTAATGTCCAGAGTTGTGATCTCAGTCAGTTGTGGAATTTGAATCAGCGCATCTCAGCATGGGACTGCAAACAGTTCAGCATCAACATTTCACAGTGCAGCAGTTAAAATCGCGTATTATAACTAGACATATATGACTCATTTTCTCCCCCTCACACATCGTCTATGTTTCACAGTGTAGGCATAGAAAATGACGCTAACTTTCCCCCCCGTGCATCCTGGCGTTGGTGACTAACTGAGTGCGAGCTGTCCTGTCCGGGGGTCAACATCTTTCAGTCTCAGCCATTCTACAAATGGGGCCCATATGTCCTTTGGCCTAGATCTGTCCGGCATCTGTTCCCAATACCCCTCTAGTTGATCCTTACAGTATACAACTGCCTTTACCCAGGCCACCGCCATCGGGGGCTGTCTCTTTCGCCAGTGTATGGCCACCTGTCTCTTTGCCATTAGTAGCAGCATTGCCGTGAGTTTCCGTCGCCCCACCGGGATATCTCCCACATACCCCAATAATGCCAGGCCGACCGTCCTCTCAATAGTGGTGCCTATTATGTGTTCAATGTGTGTGAGGATCTCCTCCCAGTAGCGGGATATCTCCGTGCACTCCCATGCCATGTGTGTGAAGTTAGCGTTGTGTACATTGCATCTCCAGCACCTGTCATCATCCCTCAGTCTCATACGGTGCATCTGAGTAGGCGTGCGATATAAACGATGCAAATAGTTAAAATGAATGAGCCTGAGCCTATAGTTGGGTGACAGATATTGCAATTGGGTACAGCAATAAGTCCACTGTTCCTCCGTAAGTTCCAGGCCTGCCTCATAATTCCAAGCCTCCCGCGATCTAGGACTTATGAGTGGGTTTTCCTTTTGTGTGATGCTATAAATGCGCGTGACTAACTTGTAAGGCGAGGCGTTTGCTAGAATGTTTTCAAGCGCCGGTAGCTGAGGTGGTTCGTTTGGGAAGTCGCCATAGGTGGCCTTGCACGCAGCCCTCAGCTGGTAGTAGAGCAAGGTATCGGACGCCGTAGGAGCCTCCGAGCCACACATAGCCTGCAGCGTCAGGAATGTCCCATCCGGGTATAGGTCCCTCCCTTTGTGTAAGTTGTGTGCCTGCGCTCTATTCACTACTGCTGCATCCATCAGTAGTGTCAGCAATGGATTGCCCCTCAAGGGCATCGACGGGGCGTATAGTTTGTCAATGTGTGCTCTATTTGCTATCTTCCTCCAAGCCCATCTCACACTTTCGGCGGTGTCAACATCTTCTCGTGGATGCTTGTAAGAGTGGAATACTGCCGTGTTTAGGGGGGTAGGGGAGACTCTGTCTATTTCAATCACTACATGTGGTTGGTAGGGAACTGGATGTAGCCAGTAATGTAGATACTGTGCTTGCGCGCTGTAAGCGTATAGTTCAAAGTCTGGAGCCCCCAAACCTCCCTGTGATAATGGCAAAGTCAATACCTGCCAGGAGATTTGAGGCTGTTTATCCGCCCATATCAGGACCAGCACCGCAGTGCGTAAGCGTTTGAAAAAGTGCACATTCAGGGGAATGGGCAGGTTTACAAAAAGATATAGCAGCTTGGGAAGTATTATCATCTTTGCAATGGCGATGCGCCCTGTCAAAGACAACGGAAGGTTTTTCCATCTAGCCACCTTGCCCTCTATCCATTCCATGGCTCGGCCATAGTTCAGCGTCCATAGTTCTTGTAGTGATCGGCTCAGCTGAATGCCCAGATAGCGCACCCCCTCAGTCGCCCACCCTATAGGAAATTCTGAGTTAATCGGGGCTGTATCGTCAGTCAGTGGGAACATAGTGGATTTGTTCCAATTAATCTGGATGCCTGTCAGACTGACGTATCTAATGAACTCACGCATGATTGCGTCAAAGTTTTCCCGGGGATTATTGAGATAGACAGTTATACCGTCTGCGTATAGGGAAATAAGGATTCCCCTCGTAGTGAAGCCTATGCTCTTGTGGGCATGCTGCTATCTTAATTTAGCTGCCAGGGGTTCCGTTGCGATAGCAAATAGCAGGGGAGACAGTGGACAACCCTTCCTCGTACCTCTGGTGATGTGGATAGGCTCAGACGTGCTTCCGTTCACTCGGATCCTGGCAGTGGGGTCGTTGTACAACAGCTGGATTTGTTTTAGGAAGAGAGGGTTGAAACCCAGCCGCTGCAGCAGGGTGAACAGGAAGCTCCACTCCAAGGAATCAAACGCCTTTGTGGCGTCTATTAGAGCCGCCGCGGCCTGCACGTGGGGGGCTAAATAGTGGAGCATACCAAAGAAGGTTCTTAGGTTATGTGCCATGGACCTCCCCGAGACAAACCCCGTCTGATCTGTTAGTGCAATTTGCAGTACCATGGGTGTCAGCCTATCCGCAAGCAGTTTAGCGTAAATTTTAGCGTCGAGATTAATAAGGGACAACGGGCGGTAAGAGTCCGTTCTAGCAGGGTCTTTATCTGGCTTCAGGATCGTAATAATTATAGCTTTGCGAACAGTGGGCGGGAATCTGCCAACCTCAAGTGCCTCCTGATACATCCCATGCAGCCAGGGAGCCAGTAACTCAGCATATTCCTTATAAAAGGCAGCCGTGAGTCCGTCTGCTCCCGGTGCCTTGTCCCTTGGCATGGCGCTTATTACCTTCTTAATATCTTCTATCGTGAACGGTAGCTCCATGTATTGCCGTGCTCCGTCATTAAACCACGCAAGGCAAATCTCATCTAAGTATGTAATTAGATCAGCCTGCGTCGGGGGCACTTTAGAGGTGTATAGCTCCGCGTAGCAAGCAGTGAATTCCCTCAGAATGTCCGGTGGCGTGCGCACCGTCTCATCCCCCATCGTCCGTATCTCTGCCACATAAGAGGTGCCCCTGGGCGCACGAAGCAAGTTAGCTAGGGTCCTACCAGGCCTGTCACCTTCACCATATTTACGTGCCTGCGCATGTTTATGTAGGTACACCACTTCCCTTTCCGCCTCAGTTTGATATTCAGTTTGGATCTAATGCCTGCTAGCGTGTCGCGCAATGGGCTGTCCACCTGCCTCCTCTCTAGGTCCTGTAAGTCTCTTTCTAGTCTCTCCAGGGTGTTTCGTATGTCTCGTAGCACACCAGTTTTCAGAGCAATGCAGTCTCCCCTCACTACAGCCTTAAAGGCCTCCCACAGCACTCCAGGGGAGTCCACCGAGCCCACATTTAACGTGAAGTACTCTTCGATTCTAGTTCTAAGGCCCTCGCGGAAGACCTGATCTCTCAAGGCCTCGGAAGGAAATCTCCACGTATAAGGCTGGGTGTACGCCGGGGGCACTCTGATGGTTATCTGTACAGGGGCGTGGTCCGACAGAGTGCGGGCCAGGTGTGAGGTCTCAGTCACCCACGCGTGTATGTCTCTTGTTAGTAACCAGTAATCCAACCGTGACCATGTCCCTCTGTGGTGTGTTATGCAAGTGCCTTCTCTGCGCGCCGGGTTTGCCACTCTCCATGCATCTACCAGTAGGAGATCATTTATTATCTCATGTAGCAGTTTCGCAGCATTAGGGTGGTGCGTACGTGAGGCCCCCTGTCTGTCTAGTGTCGCAGATAATGGGATATTAAAGTCTGCGCCCCACAGTATCGCTATAGGGCCTAGTTTCTGTATTTCGTGCCATAACCCACCATAGACCTCAGGGCTGTCTGTGTTAGGACCATAAATGTGCACCAGGGCAACAGTCGTATTATACAATGCTCCCACTAGTATGATGTATCTACCCTCCCTGTCAGCAATCGTGGATTGTGTTCTCCAATGTAGGCCCCTCTTAATCAGTATCGCCACCCCTCTAGAATATCTAGAAAACCCAGCCGCAACAATCACCTCCCACCTCCTGTTCCTCAAAGTGCTCGTGTCCGAAGGGAGTAAATGTGTTTCCTGTAGCATACATATGTCTATATCGTGCCTCGTTAGGTAAGCGTGCGTGAGCCTAATTTTCCGAAGGTCATTCAGCCCCCTAATATTCCACGTGAGACATTTCAATGTGTTCATACAAGTCTCAGTCATGCGTGCCGCCATGTCTCAGCCAAGTCATGAGCATCTGTAAATGATAGCCGCCAATACTGCGACTGTCTCGCGGGTATGTCAACCAGCAGTCCCAGAGTGTGCAGGAACTACACACATCAAGCACAGCATACATATCGCAAATCTGACAGTCACAACATTCCATTGCAGTGGTATGCTCGTCGACCCAAAAGATAACAAGAATGCTAACAACAACAAATTTCCCCTTCTCCCACGTCGCACACCAACCCCCCAACTAGGTTGTGTATCATGTTCCCCCCCTCCCAACACACTTCCCCGTCTGCAGTGCAGTAGCATCGATCAGGGATCAGTTCAACAAGTGCACAAGCTGCGGGAATCATCCCAGAGGGTACGCAGGGGGACCACCTACTACCCTGTACTTGTGACAGGGTGACCAAGCGCTGCTAGGAGCACCGCCTCCCCGAAACCCATTGAAACCATACCGTACATCATGTCAGGTGATTAGTCCAGGTCTCCTCTCACCGCAGTTGTGGCTCTTTCCCCTTCGCCGCAGCACAGGCTCAGTCAGTTTGCCTCAAATAGGCAGCGTATGGAGACCTCATTCAACATCACTGAGTTGGTCCGGCGCACTCTGCTCGCCCTGATTTGTCTTTTGCTTTTGTTCTTTCACCAAGTGCTTAGCATATTGTAGCGCGGCTTTCGCATCAACAAAGAACGTCGGTTTCCCTGGACCCTGTACTCTCAATTTTGCCGGATAGATCAACGCATACTTCGTTCCCGTTTGTTGGAATATCTTCTTTGCAGGTATGAATTCCCTGTGGGCCGCCTGTACCTGGAGAGTGAAGTCCGGATATATTTCTATGTTATTGCCATTATACTGAATCTTGCCTTTTTCCCTGGAAAGTCGCAGTATAGCGTCTCTGTCCCTGTAATTCAGGATTCGGGCCAGTATTGGCCTAGGCGGGGCCCCCGGTTTCGGCGTTGGCCCTAGGGACCTGTGCGCCCTTTCCACTAAGAACATTGAGGACAATCCGTCGCCAAAGAGGTCTTTCAGCATGGTCTCCATGTATCGCTCCATGTTTGAGATGTCCGTGGATTCCGCCACGCCCGTGACGCGTACGTTATTCCGGTGCGATCTCGCTTCCAAGTCCTCATTCTTTTGTTGTATCAGCTCCAAAACCTTATCCATGCCTCGAATCTTCTTCTCCAGCTCTGTCTGGCCCTCTTCAGTTTCAGTTACCCTGGTTTCCAGTACGCTTACCCTGCCTTCCTGCTTGCCCATGCGTTTAGTAATGCCATCCATTCGGGCAGCTAGGGTGTCCATCTTAGCATCAATTGCCTGCAGGCTTGTTTTCAGGTCCTGAAACATGTGGCGAATATCCTCGGCCGGGAACTGTTGCGCGCCCTCATTGTCAGTATCTGGCTCAGATTGGTCCTGGTTTGGAGCCCTCTGCTTTGTTTTGTTGAACGTAATTTTTGGTTGCCGTGTATCTGGCTTCCCCATGGCGCCATTAGCCTCAGCTATTTGCGTCCTGCACTGCAATTCGTGCCACTCAGGTCCTCAGCTCGGGCACTAGTGCTCCACTCGCGCAATCAGCGCCCTGCGGCAGCTCAGTCGTCCCCCGTCTGCGGGTCTTCTTCCAAACCACTCCACGCTCGTGCCCCACAGTCCCTGTATCCGCAGCAGAGCCACCAGTTAGGCACGTTTTATTATGTCTATGTGCCCCCCTCCACGGCCGTTAGTGTGCACCAGAAATGTACCCCAGGGGCCACGTGTCCCGGGCTTCTAAGCAGTTCTCTGCCTCAAGACACAGCTCACCTCAGGTCGCCGTTCCTGCGCTCCCAGATCAGGCAGCCTTTTGCATGATTTCTCTGTAGGGCTCAGGGGTTGCTCAGTCTCATCGTCAGTATCCAGCAGGTAATGGCAGTGTGGCCAGGCAGGCCGATCGTTCTGGTAATGGCGGCTTGGCTGTGATGTCACACGCGGTAAAAGCAGCTCCGGTTACTGCTATGCTGCCGCGTCTGGGCGGCTCAACAAACTCCACCGGAGCCCAGAATGGCCCCCTTTTGCTCTTGTCGCGTTACTCACAGCTGCAGCCTCATATAATGGAGCCCAGCAGGGAGGGCGTCCGCCTGCCCGTCTCTCCTCGCAGCAGCTGCCGCGTCCCGCTCCGAGGCTCCGGTCGGGAGGTCCAGAGTAGCAGCACACTCTCAGATATGCAGCAGTCGTAGGGGTCTCGCTTCGGCCTGCAGCTGTCGTCACACTTCAGGCGCCAGCGATGACCCGCAGCAGCTCGTGGCACAGCCGCCGCTCCGGACTCCGCTCACTCGGGCTGGGTGAAAACCCAGTCCCCAGCTCAGTTTACTTGCGCAGGCCGCGCCTCCTCAGGCAGTCGTCGGGCAGCGGAGCCGCCTGTGCTTGTCCCAGGGATCTGGTCTCGCCAGGGAGGCGACCGGAGGTTCGGCCAGACCGGTAGGCTCTTCGGGGGTCCGAGGCGCAGTAGCAGTTTTACGGATTAATGCCGGATTATATGCTTGGTCGGCGGAGCCGCCGAGTTAAGCGGCCATTTCGCTCAGTGGTCAGACCACGCCCCCCAGGCAGCATAAACCTTGAAAATTATGATTTTTATCAGAATAACTCCTCAGGTTGACATTTGCCTGCACTTTTTCTTTGCAAGGAGTCCATTTTGAGGGATGGGGGGGGGGGTGGGAGGAAGGAAGTGCCCCACAGTCTCCAACTTCCTGTTCCTGTCCAGCAGGCTCCTCCCAGTGCTTTCTTCATGTGCTGGTCACTTTGATTTGGTTCTTGACCTGGAAGGATTACTTTTTGTGGAGGCTGCTGGATATTTGGATTTTTGCAATACTGAAAGCACTCAGCAGGTGCAAAAGTTCAATCTTATCATTAGTAACCATTCCCTGTAGTGCTTCCTGAGGGGCCCCTTCAGAGTTCATTTGCCTACTTGCAACTATTCTATGACCCTGCTCTGACCCTCACAGCAGGCTCAGAGAATAGCTACAAGTATACAACAAAGGTACTGTTAAAAAAATTACACTGCAACAGAAAGCAATTACAGACAAAACTGAAAGCACTCAGCAGGTGCAAAAGTTCAATCTTATCATTAGTAACCATTCCCTGTAGTGCTTCCTGAGGGGCCCCTTCAGAGTTCAGTTGCCTACTTGCAACTATTCTATGACCCTGCTCTGACCCTCACAGCAGGCTCAGAGAATAGCTACAAGTAGGCCACAATGGTCCTGTGAAAAAAAATTGCACTGCAACAGAAAGCAAATTACAGATAAGGAAGCAGGTGCCAGCCAGACTGGAAGTTTAAATTCAGTGACACATTAATCAACCCCAAATTAATTCATGTCAGTTGAAGCAGGGCAGGTGTGCTAGCTTTTTTTCACCCCATAATCTACAGTGATAAACCAACCAGAGGGTGGCAGTGATGTATCAGAGGGTGGCATGGGTGTACCAGAGGGTGGCAGTGGTGAAACAGAGGGTGCTGTGAACCTGTGATGATGAACCAGACGTAGAAACAACATAGTCGCGGCCGTTGCGAGCCGACAAGTAAGTTCGCAATTGCGAACTGGTACATAACCCTCGCGAACTGGCAGAAACCCTTGCGAACACAAAAAAAAATAAAAAATCCGCAAATTTGCGAGAGTTCGCGGATTTTGCGGATTGCGAATCCGTAAATACGTAAGTTCGCGGATTGCCAATTCGCAAAATCCGCCCATGCTTAGTCTGGAATTAGTCTGAATACCAATCCCACAGTCTATGTTGTCTAAACGCATAGATCCTATGTAGGTTTATAGGAACTACATGACAATTGAGTTTTTCTATACTTTGTGAATCAGCTATAATTTCAAATATATCATGATGTATATGAATCTTTCCAAACGGTGCAACAGTAGAGAAAGTGTTGAACTATGAAGAAGTTACATTTACTATTCACTCTGAAGTCTAAGTAAGTGGAGGGAAATACTTCACTTCAAACACATTACATATATGAGTAGCACCATGAATGTAAAAAAATAAAATAGCAATTATTATTTAACATGTATCTAAAAACTAAAAACAAGTAATCAACTTGCATAATTAGCATACAAAAGAATTAATTTTCAATTAATAAATAAGTGTTATTCAATTATGAATTATTACCTTCTACCCTGTACCCCCAACAAACCTAGCAGTCCATCCCTAAAATATAACAAAAAAGGGATTTCACAATATACATATTTAAAATTGATTAAATAATTAGTTAACAGTTAATAATGAATTGTTAATTAATTTATAAATATTAACTATCCACCCTAGACATACAAAGCTAGCAACCTACAACTAAAACATAATTAAAATAAATACCCATTCCACAATGAACAGAAATAAAATACTGTTAATTAATTAATTTAAAAATAATAATTAGTAGTTAATGTATTATCACTTAATTAACTCACCACCCTATACCCCTTTGAACCAAGCTATTCACAACTAAAATATAAGATAAACAAAATGGTATTCCATAATGTACTTAATTAAAAATCAATCAAATGATTAATTAACAATTCATTGTTGTTCT
Source organism: Lissotriton helveticus (assembly GCF_964261635.1). Taxonomy (NCBI): domain Eukaryota; kingdom Metazoa; phylum Chordata; class Amphibia; order Caudata; family Salamandridae; genus Lissotriton; species Lissotriton helveticus. Next base: position 853,924,838 of record NC_136063.1, read on the forward strand.
GTGGTAAATAAATAATTAATTACCGGTACTATTTTTGAATACATTAGTAAAACAGATAGCTCAATAAATAAGAGGCAGGATCCGAGGAATCTGAGTCGAACGGGCTTTATTCAGGCATAAGGGAAGGGACAGGATCGGGACAGCCTGAAATAGAATGGCATAGAAGGCAGCTGCAACGTTTCATCAACAGTACATGATATATATAGTAAAACATCACAATTACATTACATACAGTAGGCGTAACTAGTGACAAGCGTAAGATAAGAACACATGGGTGTGAAAAGAAGGCGTGCACAGGGCGTGCACGTAGACATGTGATGAGAACGTCACAGAAGTGTCATAAAGTGGGTGGATACATGGAGGGGGCTACCTGAGCAGCTGGAACCTTTAACCTAGTGGTGCGCGCAAACGGACAATGACGTGTTACCGGGGAGAACTGGGGGCTATGACTTCTGCACTAGAAGAGGAGACGAAAGTCTGCGGTGTCAGGACGACATGTACCTATAGCATATCTGGTATCTGGTGTTTGGAGTACATGTTGATAGAATCTAAAAGTTATCAGGGCAAAGGCTACTTGACACTAAGACTGGTGCATGCATATATTCTACATGTATTGCGTGTGCTATGAATCTTCCATGAATATTAATACAGTAATTCTCTTGCATGGAGACAGAAAGACTAGACTGACTATAGCTGAAGATGTTTATGTGGTTCGTTAGCTTAGGAATGTGAAGACGGAGAGCTGAACTGATAACTAGAGGCATAACATATTCTTGGCAGACAGGCAGGCAGAACCAGGCCGGGCACCGCGCTGCGCGGCAGGAAGTAAGTGAAGGGTCAGGGATGCAGGTGGGGGCTGCATCGCTCCTCGGAGTGGGTTCAGAATACTGGAGCTTGAATCTGGGGTCCGGGCCCTTTGAGGCCTAGAAACGGGTACAATTCGATGAATTAACGTGCACACTGTAAAACGTGGGCAACATAGGCCTAATACTCGTTGCTTTCACGAGAACTGGAAACTGGCATACTAACGTTGGACACAACTATAATTGCGTCTTTAATCGATCATAGGGGGATATATGCATATCGATCATGCACATATAACATAGGATGGGGAACACGTAGGCACATATAACAAGGCAAAATTCAATTTTCCTCATTCCCTCCTTGTGGCCTATGTTTCCATCAGGAAACATCAATATTCATGATACCATCTATCTGTTCATAGAGCATCATTTGCTCGTCTCGAATTTTCTTGGAACGGGACTTAGGACTAGGAATACAAGAGGTAGCACACAAGCCGCAAATCGCAGGGCCACATTGTAAACAGAGGCAGCAACTGAATATGATCATTACTGCTATACCTAGGAATGACAATGCTTTCCATCCCCAGGCAGATATTATACTCCAGAGCCAACCGGACCATGTCCAGGTGCCTGGATTCTGATGTAACTGATGGGCAATTTTGTGAAGTCTGGTTATAGCTGAATAAACAGACGGTGCTTTATTAGGAATGAAAATACAGCAACTAGATCCGATGACTCTACAAGCTCCTCCCCTATCGGCCAGTATGACGTCAAGGACGAGACGATTTTGGAGCACGACAAATCTCATAGCAGATTGCTCTTCAGTTAAGTTACCTAGAGCGGAAGTAGTCTCATTCACTACTGCTTCAAGGGTTCTAGTTAACCTACGTATTAGCTTACTATTCTGAACAGGACCTATAAAGAAAAAGAAACCTTTATTGAAGTCTTGATATTGTTCTAGAGCAGTTTCAGTTTGATCGACAATTGGGGACTCGGTCTCCCTTCTATGTCTAACGTGTACTAGATGTGTGTTTCTGTGATGATCGGATGGGGCTAGGAAAACTGGTGGCAGTAGGAAGGCAATGTAACATGTTCCATCCCAATCGAGGGGCAGACGTACATATGCGGTCTGACCACATACAAAATAAGAATGACGTGAAGCTTTGAAAATAGATTTCCCACTGTCACTATACTCGACCACAGTAGTACAATCACTATGTCCTACATGTGCAGAACCATTCTTTCTGACACATAATTCGCCTTTAAATGGTAGAACTGTAATAGCAGGCAAATCTGGAGTAGTCTCGGACTGAACATTCAAGACCATGAAATTCGAGGAATAATTACCTGGATCATATACTTCATTTTCTAGATCTAACCCTGTTCTATGGGAAAGTCCTTCCTTGTCTGGGAAACATGTTCTATTCAGAAGGGACATATCATTTGAGGATGACGTTAACGTGGACCATGCTCCACACGAACCATTGTGTGAAAACGGATAGGGAAAGAGTGGCAGAATTCCCTTAGGTGTCTGGAAAGGGGGGAGTCGACCACACACCCAACAATTAGTGGCATTGCTAGTCTGGTGTGAATAGTGTAACATACGGATAAAAGTATTATTACGCATAGCAAGACGATAGGATAACTCGTGAGGAGGCAGGTCACTAAAAGTGTGCTCTACTGTAACATTAGAGAACATATGTACATGTGAATTAATTGGAAAACATAAATGTAAGGCATAACTTATGCAAGTAACCATAAGACTCAGAAATATCATGAAAAACAGAGTAACAATGCATCTACTTTGAAGATTCTTTTGATAACGTATTCTCTTAGAGTTTTGACTAACTCACTCACTGTGTGGGTCTATCTCATACATGTCAGGAACCTGTCTAACCGTTTCACCCGAGAGGGACTTAGACAATTAAACTGGCTGACTTACTAGACCGAAGCTTATCTTTATACACCTGCTGCAGAGTTTTCTCTAACAGGGGAAGTTTAGATTCAGTGTCTGGGCAGTCCTTGAGAACGGGGCAGTCTTTGAAAAATGTCTTTGGTTTGAGTCCATGGAATCTCTTTACATGACTGGAATGTAACCACCCCTTCCTTCCTTCGATCTTTACGGCGGTCCTTGTTGTTAGTGGTACAAGTCGGGGCTCCTTCCAGCGGGGCTCCAGCGGACTTGAACGATCAAAATTACGAATCAAAACGAGGTCGCCTGGTATGACCTCATGCGGTTTCACTTCGGTGTTGTCTGGAAAAGCAGCGGCAACCTGTGAACGACAAGAGTGTAGTGCAGACATCAAGGAGGCCAGGTAATCTGTCAGCATATTACTGTCAACATCTGTAATTGTACGTGGTCTAGGTGTACCCCACATATTTGGGGGACGACCGAACACTACCTCATAAGGAGATAGACCTGAACGGGAGTGAGCGACCATTCTCATATAGAAAAGGGCGACTGGCAGTGCTATTATCCAATCCACGCCTTTCTCTGCGCATACTTTGGCGATTCGAATTTTCAGAGTCTGATTATGTCTCTCTACGAGACCGGCTGCTTCAGGATGTCGTACACAATGGAACTTCCACTGGTACCCTAACAGAAGGGATACTTGTTTCATGAGCTCGGATGAGAATGGCTGGCCGTTATCTGAATACACGACCCTCGGTAATCCATAGCGGGGGAAAAACTCACGAACCAACTGCCTGGCAGTGGTCGCAGCTGTGTAATCTGGAACTGGATATGCTTCTGTCCACCTGGACAAAGCGCATACAACTACGAGGACATACTTGAAACCTCGACATCGCTCCATCTGAATATAATCCATCTGGAGGACTTCAAAAGGGTGGTCAGGAGGATGGAATCCACCTTGTTCCACCGGGAGACCTTTACCTGGATTGAACTGACAACATATCATGCAGGTACGCACTTTCTGCTTGGCTGCTGCTCGTAAATGCTTGTTAAACCAGAGGTTCTGAATACTGTCTAACATGGCTTTTTCTCCTAAATGTGCTGGACTATGTGCGGTGTTAATAATGACTTGAACCATAGAGTCGGGGAGAAACCATGTGGCTTTTCCCTTCGTCAACCATCCTTGATCTGTCTGGACCCCTCCTTGTTCAGACCATTTCTTGATTTCGTCTGGAGTAGCATGTGACTGTATATCTAGTACGTCTTGCGTAGGGTCCTTAACTGTCATACAAGTAGTCTGGACGGGAATGTCTGTCTGTGTCGTGTTAACTGGAATGTCTGGAGTCTGAGCTGTGAGCTTGGCTGTTCGATCTGCCAGGTCGTTACCCTGGGAAATGATGTCAGTGACTTTCGTATGTGCTTTGCACTTCATGATAGCGATAGCTGTCGGTAAATGTATTGCATCTAACAGAGCTTGAATGAGGGGGCCATGCTGAATCTTAGTTCCATGAGAAGTCATGAAACCTCTCTCTTGCCAGAGTACTCCAAAGTCGTGTACGACTCCGAATGCATAACGTGAATCTGTGTATATGTTTACTTTAAGGTTCTTAGCTCGTATGCAGGCTTGGGTCAGAGCGACAAGCTCTGCTGCTTGAGCAGACAGGGTGTCAATACGATGTGTTTCTATAACTTCAGTGTCAGTAGTCACTGCATACGCGGCTACTAGTTCTCCTGTACTTGTTCTCATACATGAACCATCCACATAAAGTGTCAGGTCGGGATCAGGTAATGCAATGTCTGTCAAGTCTTGTCTTGGCTTCGTCATGGTGTTAACAACTTCCACACAGTCATGTGTGGCAGGATTTGAAGTAACTGACGGTAACAGTGTGGCTGGATTTAAAATGTTGCAGCGTCTGATTTCTATGTGTGGCTGAAACAATGTCAGTTCATAACCTGTTAAACGTGCAATTGTCAAGTGCTGAGTCTGTGTTCGGTTTAAAAGAACTTCCACGGAGTGTGGAACTTGTACTGTCAGGGAGTGTCCTAACACTATGGAATCACTTTGTCTGATAGCTAGAGCTGTGGCTGCAACTGACTTGAGGCACGCAGGCAGAGCCTGGGCCACTGGATCTAATGTGCTAGAAAAATAAGCACAGGGCTTGTATTGTCCTGCTTGATCTTGTGTGAGAACAGATAATGCAGTACCATCACGTTCAGTAACAAAAAGTGTAAAAGGCTTACTGTAGTTTGGTGTTGCTAGAACAGGTGCTTGGCATAAAGCTTTCTTTAACTCATTGAAAACAAGTGTATGTTCCTGGGTCCAAGGGAGGACAGTCGATGCGGCTGCCTCCTGTGTCGTTAACTGTATCAGTGGCTTGGCTAGATATGCGTACTGAGGAATCCATTGTCTGCAATAAGAAGTGAGGCCGATAAAAGCTCGTACCTCCTTCTGAGTCTTGGGCTGTGGAAAATGTGATATTAACTGGATACGGTCTGGTGTCAACTGCCTACCCCTCTTGGACAGTAAGTGTCCAAGGTAGACCACTTGCTGGACACAGAATTGCAATTTAGAAGGGGACACCTTGTGCCCCATCTCGGCCAAGAAATACAATACTGTAAGTGACGCACGTTCGCAGTCACGTTCAGAACGGGCTGTGATCAATAGATCATCGACATACTGGAGCAGGGCAGTGTCAGTTGGCATGTGAATATTGTCTAGTTGTCTTTTAAGTGCTTGACTGTAAATACTAGGACTTTCTGTGAAGCCTTGAGGAGCTCGTGTGAATTTATAGCTCCTTCCATTTAAACAGAATCCGAAAAGGAATTGGCTGTCTGGATGAATGGGGACACTAAAGAATGCGTTCTTGAGATCAATAACAGTGAAGAACGTAGCTTCGGAATCAATGGCTGTCAATAGGGAAGAAATATCTGGGACCACTGGGTACTGGGGTATGATACATTTATTAAGTTCTCGAAGGTCAATCACTAATCGATAAACTGGAGGTGCATTTGGATCAGTACGTTTCAGAATCGGAATGATAGGAGAATTACATACATTGGAGTCAGTTTCTACAACTACTCCCTGAGCAATGAGCTCGTCAATAATTTTGGATAAGGCTGCTACAGCCTCAGGTGGCAATTTGTACTGTCGGATTCGTGGTAATACAACACCTTTCTTCAGAGTGACACGATGGGGTGTAATGTGCATACAACCTACATCAGTTGGACCTTGCGCCCATAAATGCTGTGGTACATTCAATAATCTTGGATCAAAATCACGTAATACATAATGACCTTTAAAATCTCTCAGAAACAGTCGCACCCCTTCTGGGGAGCAGCATATTACTGCTCCTAATTCCTTCAGGGTCTTAATGCCTAGTAAGTTTTCTGGACATGATTTCGTTAGTAACAAGTCTGTAGTTCGGGACAATGGACCAACTTCTAAGGAAACTGGTTTCGATATTTCATTAACAATAGGCTTTCCTGAAAATCCAAGGGAAACATTTCTAGAGCCTGAGAGTGGAGCCCCTGGAACCTCGTCATGACTGATGGTAGTCCTACTTGCCCCTGTATCAATCAGAAACTTTCTGTCTTTCCCTAATACTTGACTGTGCACATAGGGACCCTCTTGATCTACAGGAATCTCGATGAGAGGCAAGCCAACCTCCCTCTCTAGGCTGTTTCATGAATACGGTTGATAATCTGGATACTCTGACTGCGCGTACTGGTACATCTGCTGTGTAACGTGTTGTGTGGCAGCTATAGGCTGCGGTACTGTAACTGTCTGTTGTGCATTCTGCGGTTGCTGGGAAGTCTGTGAAACTTGTTCTTGTCTAGGAGGACGTGGTCTCTCTTTCGTTTTACCAGTAGCTATGTTGTGTTTCAGAACTGCACATTCATTTATATAATGACCTTGCTGTTTACAGTAATTGCATGTCCCCTTAACGGGAGCTGCAGGATGACTAGCTTGATTCGTACCCCTCTTCTGACTGTCTTGCGGAACAGACTGTGCAACTAGTACTTTCATTTTCGTGTCTTTCATACGTCTCCTTTCATGTTCCTGCTCCTCCCTAATTCTGTTCTGGTGGTACTGTAGCATCTGGAGCATTTGGGACGGGGTATTAGCTTGCCAGGTACTTTCGACTTTCAGTACTCGATTTTTAACCCGTGGACTTGAATTCTCGACTAGTTTGGTAACAAAAAGATGTGGATACGATTCACTACTTGTTTTCAGACCACTATTAATAATGAAACATTTCTCGAATCTAGAATAAAAATCACTAGTATCTTCGTCTTGTTTCTGTTTACAGGCTGAGATGGCATCCCAATCTTCCTTTTTCGTGGCTAGTAATCTTGGCAAGACTTGTATTAATAACTCGGGCAATGCTTTAGCTTTATCCCCAAGACCGGTACCTGGAACTCGTGTGTTATCTTCAGTTTCTAATGCGGTCCAATCTATCTTTTTCTCTCCCACCTCCCATTCTTTTTCTTTGAGTTTTTCATATATGCCCGCAGGCAACAGGACCTTTAACATTTTAATGATATCAGGATACGTGTATTCTCCCATACGGAGCATGTCCTTTAATTCACGGTGGAACCCTGCCGGATCTTTATCGTGACAGGGTATTAACTTTTTCATTTCAAGAAGTTCTATTTTCGTGATAGGGGTGTAAACAAATACTCGTTCTAGATCACCCCCCTCTCCCTTAACTGGATGTACTTCTCGTAACGGATTCTGTCTGTCTATGTAGAATGATTTTCTTACTGGAGGTGGAACAGAAACAAAATGTGGATTCAGGAACGTTCTGTATTTGTGGCGCTGTTCTAGAATGACACTAATTAAATCGGTACCTAGACCTTTCCATCTGTATTGGAGTAACTCGTTCAGTACATCATGTAAAGGACCTGGATCAGAATGCTGATCCTCATACAGTGTAATGAGGTGTAGGATCATATACGTACCCACCAGACGCTGCTCGGCTGGGGGCAGTTTCAGAAACGTTTGGGCCACTATTTCGTCTGGAACCGTGGTAGAATCACTAGTCCAACGGACTGCTGATCGGGCTAGTTCTTGTTCATGCATGGTACTAAGCTCGCTATAACCTATTCGTGATTTCAGAATTTGATCGGTGGCCTGGAATACTTGTTCAAGAGAACACTGTTCTGGTACTGGAGGAGGAAAAACTTTCTTGTAATCTAGGCGTGAATGTCGGTCGGAAAGTCTAGTTCTACCTACATACGCTATTCTGGAGGGATTTTCGCTGTCTACCTCTTCACTAGAAGAGTCATTCTCTTTCTCGGTTGCTCTTTTTGCTTCCTCCTTCTGGTGTATACTTATAATTTCCTTACAAATTTTCTTGTACATACTTTCTATACTACCTAGTGTCTTGTGTTTTCCCTCGGCTATATTATCACTCCACCTGGTCAGGCCTTTCATCTCGTCTTGGTCTTTATCAGGATAATCTTGTTCTCTTATTAAACAGTTAATCAAGAACTGTAAAATCATATTTTGAATCTCGGCTTTCCTTTGTGCCATAGCTTCGTGAATACTTCCTGGATTTTCTCCTGTACGGACAAAATGATATATTCTGTCTAGATGTTCCTTCATGTCGGGCAGGGTGACCAAAAAGTTGGCAACCCGTCTTAAACGTACTGAATATAATACCATGTGATCTTCGCCTGGGACTGGATCATATATACAGTCGGTAAGAAGTCTCTTGAGGTCTGTGTATGTAGCCACTTTTGGCGTACGCTGTAACGCTGCTTCTCGCGGCGTCAGTCGTCTTACTTGAGGCGGGGTGATAGGAGCACCTCCCCCCGCTGCTCCTGAACTAGAATCGTCAGTTAATACCGTACGTGCTGGTAGAGTGACTGGCAGAACGGGCATACCTAATGTGGGCTGGTCCGGGGGTACTGGCACATTAACTTGGTCCCCGGGACCAGTGGCTGGAGGAACAGGAATTACATTATTGACAGGGTGCTGCGGGTGAGCAGGCGGAATAGGATTTGCATATGCCGGGACTGTGTCGTCCAAGTAGGACGAAAGAAAAATTTCAGCTGCGGTCGGTTTATGACGTAGCTTAATCGGGACCAATGGTGGCGGTAGATTACAGGGTGCTTCCGGGGTTGCCTTCGGCAAGCCCTCGGCAAGAAGAGGATACATACCTTTAATAAGGGCATTTCTCTGTCTGTCTGACTGTTCTGCTCTAACTCGTTCACCTTCTTCTAGAAGTTCCCTTTCTTGGGCTTTTTCTGAGGATTCCCTACTTAATTCTGTTTTCCTGAATTCTTTTTCGGTTCTTTTATGAGATTCTTTGCGCCATAACTCGATGGCGTCTTTCTGGGATTGTCTGGCTTTCTTTTTCCATAATACTTCTTCTACTCGCATGATGCACTCGGCATCCCATGTACCTGATACAGGCCATCTATATTTCTCTTCAAGATGTTTGGTGTAATCCACCCATAAATCTAGATATAATATGGCATCTAAGCCATGCTTGTGATACATAAAATGTCCAGAACTGTCCCTAGGAGGGACAGGAACTGATTCTTCGAGTAACCCTTTTCTGGTCTTTATCTGACGTAATTTCGAAAACAGAGGCATGGCTGAGTTATACTTGCGAAACACAATACACAATAATCACAGTAATGGAATGGCAAACAAAACACTCATACCACGACATAGAAATACATTAATAACAGTTCGAACAGAATACTACCTGATGCACTGAAAACATAACACTTGAATTTCTCGAGAACGGACTTACTAGAATTACTGGATGCACTGCTAAAACAGTACAGAACATACCGGTCTCGTAAAGAGACACGTCATACCGTATCCACCTAGATGGACACGTCGGACTGGATCTGTGTACCCAAACCCATCGGACCAGGAAAAAACTAATGAACCTGTCTAGATACTTCCCCCGCAACGGTACTCACCGGGAAGCAGAAACTGAAGGCCTCGGACTGGACTGGACTGCTACGACGTCGGACTACGAACTTCGGACTTCAGGAACAGGTGGGCCTCCGGATACCTCGGACCTTGCACTCTCGGCTTGGGCTCTGGTCGGGACGAACCGCATTCCACACCGCCTCGTCTGGATGCCGGACCGCAGTCTCCGTCTCCTCCGTTGGCCTGAGGGAGACTTGAAGCAGAAATATCTGCACGTGCACGGTAGAGTTCCGTCACGGCTGTAGAAGGGTCAGGGGGCCTGCGTTACATCGCCGGCGCGTGGGGAAAGGGCTTGTCCCTATTCGGGCGCCATTATGTGGTAAATAAATAATTAATTACCGGTACTATTTTTGAATACATTAGTAAAACAGATAGCTCAATAAATAAGAGGCAGGATCCGAGGAATCTGAGTCGAACGGGCTTTATTCAGGCATAAGGGAAGGGACAGGATCGGGACAGCCTGAAATAGAATGGCATAGAAGGCAGCTGCAACGTTTCATCAACAGTACATGATATATATAGTAAAACATCACAATTACATTACATACAGTAGGCGTAACTAGTGACAAGCGTAAGATAAGAACACATGGGCGTGAAAAGAAGGCGTGCACAGGGCGTGCACGTAGACATGTGATGAGAACGTCACAGAAGTGTCATAAAGTGGGTGGATACATGGAGGGGGCTACCTGAGCAGCTGGAACCTTTAACCTAGTGGTGCGCGCAAACGGACAATGACGTGTTACCGGGGAGAACTGGGGGCTATGACTTCTGCACTAGAAGAGGAGACGAAAGTCTGCGATGTCAGGACGACATGTACCTATAGCATATCTGGTATCTGGTGTTTGGAGTACATGTTGATAGAATCTAAAAGTTATCAGGGCAAAGGCTACTTGACACTAAGACTGGTGCATGCATATATTCTACATGTATTGCGTGTGCTATGAATCTTCCATGAATATTAATACAGTAATTCTCTTGCATGGAGACAGAAAGACTAGACTATAGCTGAAGATGTTTATGCGGTTCGTTAGCTTAGGAATGTGAAGACGGAGAGCTGAACTGATAACTAGAGGCATAACATATTCTTGGCAGACAGGCAGGCAGAGCCAGGCCGGGCACCGCGCTGCGCGGCAGGAAGTAAGTGAAGGGTCAGGGATGCAGGTGGGGGCTGCATCGCTCCTCGGAGTGGGTTCAGAAGACTGGAGCTTGAATCTGGGGTCCGGGCCCTTTGAGGCCTAGAAACGGGGACAATTCGATGAATTAACGTGCACACTGTAAAACGTGGGCAACATAGGCCTAATACTTGTTGCTTTCACGAGAACTGGAAACTGGCATACTAACGTTGGACACAACTATAATTGCGTCTTTAATCGATCATAGGGGGATATATGCATATCGATCATGCACATATAACATAGGATGGGGAACACGTAGGCACATATAACAAGGCAAAATTCAATTTTCCTCAGTTCATTACTTAAATTCACACCCTAGAGCCCTACAAAACTAGCATCTCACAACTAAATTATAACTTAAATAAAGAAGTGTTCCATAAACTGCATAATTTCAATCCTTTTAAATAATTCATTATCAATTATTGGTTAATTGCTCATTAATTATTACTCAGTTAACTTCCTCCCCTACAAACGTAACAGTTCATCAATCACATAGAATGAATATAAATCAGTATTACAGCATTTCCATTAAGAATATTAATCACATAATTAAATAAAATGTATTACATAATTTAGTTAGTTGTGATCAAATAACATCCTACCCTGTCCCCCAAAAAATCCAACAACCAGCTACAACACTTCATATTACTATTAATAATTAAAAACATATTCTAAATCACTTAAAATTACAAGCTATATTAATAAAAATAACATTTATGAAAACAATAGTACCACATCATAATAATATATTGGCTAAAAATTTTTAAAACAATAAAAATATTTATAACAACTTTTTTTCCGAAAAGAATGTGAAAAACATCGATTTTTTGTAAAAATATATTTCCTATATTCTTATCAATGATGTTTGTGTGTCGCGATATTATATTCCTGATATTTTTGTCTTTATAATTTTAAACTCACTATTTTGTATAAACACCCTCCAAGCAACCATCATTCTTCCAGAGGTATTACTGGTGCCATCCTCGTACCACCTTAAGATATCTTTTGGAGGTACCTAAAGCGCATCTTAAAACTGTCAGGTTTGAGCTTTCTAGGTGGCTCAAGCCATGAAATGCAATAATCTGCCTTTCCGCTCCAATAGAAAGGTGGGCCCAGATTTACAAAGCTTTGATGCAACACAGGACACCAATCAAAGTTGCTGGTTTACATTGCATCAACTGGAGAAAATAGACCTGCACCATACCTACAAAAAAGGGGCGCAATTCTGCTCTTTCCCTGTGCTGGCACACATTAGGCAGCAGTGCGTCAATACAAGCACACTTAGGGGGTCATTAGGATGGCGGGCGGACTTTGCCCGCCCGCCATCCTCACGGAGATTGGGACCGCCCGCCATAAGGGCGGGGGTCCCGTGGGGGGGATTAGGATGCGCCCACCACAGTGGCGGGCGCATCCCTAATTTTTAACACTGTGGCGGGCGGTGCTGAGTGCACCGCCCGCCACAATGTTAAAAATGCATGTATGCATTTGCATGCACAAAGCGGCAGGCCCCGCGCGGTGCCTGCTGCTTCGTGTATGCAGTATGCAAATGCTGGGGGGTACCACAGGTACCCCCCGTGTGCACCCCCCACCTCGCCTTCACTCCAGGGGCCCGCAGGGGGCCCCCAAAGTGAAGACTGCCTGCCTTTCCGTGGCGGCATTGCCGCCATGGAAAGGCATCTGATTGGGCCCATACTAATATGGTTGGCGGTGTCAAACAGACACCGCCACCATATTAAACCTCTTCTTGCAACCGGGGCGGAAAAGCGGCGGCCTGTCTTTCCATCCGCCGTGGACCCCCAGCCATCCTAATGTGACGGGGGGGTCATTTCAGTGAGGATGGCGGGTGGATTGCCCCCGCCAGACCGGCGGTAGCTACCGCCAGCTTGGCGGGGGCAATTCGCCCGCCATCCTAAATGGGCCCTTAGGCTACAGTGAAAAGGTATCTGCATTGTGATCAGCATAGGTTTGATGAAGTTAAGGGTCCCTTCTTGTAAAAAAAGAAGCTTAAAGACAATTTCTTTTTGCAAGTGAACCACAGACTAAACAAACCATTACAGAAAGAAGAGATTAAAGCCTTCAAATGGTTCCCAGGAAGAGAAACACCCGGGACAGATGGGCTGACAGCTGAATTATATAAGGTCTTTGTGAAGGTATGGAAATTGGGGTCTTTTCCTCCATCCCTGAGAGAACTAATCATTTTGATTCTTTAAAAATAGTTAAATCCCCACAGAGTGTGCCTTGTACAGACCAAAATCCTTAATCATCGTAGACCCCAAGATCTTGGGTAAGATTATTGCTAATTACAACCCTGTATGAGGGGACTTGTATTTCAGAGCAATCTGGGTTTATGCCAGGTGGGTTTACGTCTGATAACTTGCATATTTTGTTTTTTACTAGCTCATCATATATACCCAGACCTCCTTACTATGTCTATACTACTTGACGCACATAAAGATCTGATTCTCTTGAATAGGACTATCTCATCAAATTACTATGGCCAGGATCTCAATCAACCTTTGCCTATCCACTTCAATTGATATTTCTAGGGGATACAGGCAGGATTACCTATTTCCTCTTTACATTTTGCAATAGTACCTGAAGCCCTACTAAGCATTTTTAAAGAAAGTATGGAAACAGGGGCCTGTAGATAGATGGGAGAAGTTCCATCATGTTTACACTAAGACAATATTGTGTTATACATTAAGTATCACAGAGATAGTCCACAAATTAAAAAAGAGTCAGCTAATTTCCAGGTCTAGAAATTAATCATAATAAATCTCCAGTAATTCCAGTAATGATGAACACTCCCAAATCCAGTTTTGATTTTCCTTCCATAAGGTGTTAGGAACCAATTAGATACCTATTTGTAAATATCCATAGGCACACTGATAAAATGATGGACCATTAATGCTTCAAATGCAGGCTACTTAAACAAAATGACAATTCCTCCCTATTTCAATGGCCTGAAAAATAGCTGTCCTAAACATGGTGTTTCTTCCCCAGCTATTGAACCTGTTTTCCAACACATCAATTCCTTTGAGTTCATAATTAAAATTCACCTCAGCCAATAAGCAGCCAAAATTGAATTGAAGTTTATTGAAGCTACCATATTTCAAAGGAAACCCTCACCTGGTATGCACGGGGTATGAACAGCAGTGCACAGGCAGTGTGGTGGTCCCGACATGGACTGGAATGTAAATTTGCCTAGCCTTCGTGCTGGTAAGTTTCAATTCTATTAAGGACTCGGAGGTGAGGATTATGCCTTTCTTCCTTGGCTTTTATTTTCCACACAGCAGAGAAAACAACAATACAAAACTAAATTTCCCATGAACACTTGGGAAAGAAAGAGTTTTCGTGAGAGTCCTTCCACTATGTCAGCACTCCTGCCAGCTCCCATAATGCCTCAACGCTGGTTCCTCTTCCTCTTTCTTTGAGCGAAGCACACGTTGAACAGTTTTCATGCATCCTGTTTGGGACCATCATTTCCTGCAAAAGAGGCAGTGTCAATGACTGAACCTCCAAACGTCATCTTTAAAAACACCAAAGAATGCTATCACAATGCATCAACAGTAAAACAAGCTGAAACAGTTCCAAAATGGATTACTTACAATCATACGGGGAGGGTCCACTTCCTGGAAGTCATTGGGAGGGATAATCCTCGCCTCTGAGTCCTTAATAGAATTGAAACTTACCAGCACGAAGGCTAGGTACATTTTCATTCTATGGCAGGACCGGAGGCTTCGGATTATGCTAGTTCAAAGCTTGTCGACCACTACCCTCGCCACTTCTAACACCGGCTTGAAATAGAATCTCTTAAAAGTAGAATCTGAGGACCAATCAGCCACCCGCATCAGATCCTTCAGGCGTGCCCCTAGGGCAAACACTTTAGAAGCCATCGGGCCTCTTGATGAATGTGCACCAAAATGTTTGGTATCGATTCCTGCCTCCTACATAACCCAACGCACCCATCTGGCGATGGTTGGTGAAGAAACTGCCTTGTATGGCTTACATAACGCAATGAGCAGCTGTCTTTCGCCCGGAGGGCGTGAGTGATCAGTCATTTCCTCATAAGTGCGGAGGCACTGCACCACGCACAACTTAGGGGAATCTGGAAAAGAAGGATAAGAAATAACTCTAGTATGCAATTTCGTTCATCTACTTACTGTAAAGGACACACCATCCAGTGAAAACACTCTGGCTGAGATGTCCAACGCTCGTATGTCCGAAACCTGTACCACACACAGGCACACATACATAACAGCACACACTTGTTCCCAAATGTGCACGGCACAGTGCTACATACTAACTTGATGCAGGCCAAGGGCACATTAAGTACCCAGCAGTAGAATGTTATATGAGTGGTGATGAAGGCTCCACTCCATTGACACAGGATAAAAGGCCTGTTCACTCTACTGATCACTATAACAAAATGGTATACTGTCACCACCCTACTCGTGCTGCCTTACCCTTGGTAAGGTCAGCAGCCCTTCACCACTGTAAGGGTAACACTTTGTGTACCCATCCTGATCTAACAAGACCATCATTCATGAAATAGGCTAGGGTCATGGGTCACACATATGATCTGTGTCTGCTCATGACCAAAAAGCAGGTTGCATTTAGTGATAACGTTATATAAGGTACTGGTACAGGAACGGGATTAGACACATTGATCACATGCTAAGGGGAGAGGCTGAAGGTCTGAATTATAACTACTGACTGCATAAGGTACATGGGGAAAGTATGCAGTGAACGCCATAGTTAAGGCTTAGTAAAATAATACAGCCATACATGTTATATGATTGATAGGATTTAGACATATCAGCTATGTTTCTATATATGTATATGGTATTTCTCTATAGCAAGCATAGCCAAAATACAGTGGAGGGCTGTACATGGTCAAAGGCAAGTTTAAACTTGGTAAGTAACAGGAGAGGTTGCTGAGTTGTAGATAGTTATTCCATTGTGATGTAGTCTTCTTTAAAGAGGTTGGTCTTCAACTATTTCCTAAATTGGGGCAGCTTCAGGGCATCCTGATGGATACAGCAGTATTTTTCCAGATAGATTTCTGCACAAAAACAATAGTAAGAGGCAATTTCCTTTTTCTATGTGTGTTTCAGAATGTACAAAGTGGAAATAACAAAGATAGATAAATATATTTCTCCTTGTTACACCATGTTTGGGATGGTGTACCATTTTGGCACAATTCCAAATATACTGATTTCAGTAAATCTGGGATTGCATTAAAGTCCTTGGGTAAGTGGAAGACCCATGTTCCACGATGGAGCACCTACCTATATAATGTAATTCAATGCAGCACAAGCTGCTTCATTGCGTCAAATTTCATAACAAAGTCATGCAAGGTGCAATTCACCCCTTGAATGGGTTTGCAAATTTTTCTTTAGCCATGTTGCCTTGCCTTGCCTTGAATCACCTTGCCCAATGAATGAACAACACAAAGTCTTAGTATATCTGGGATTTCCAATATCCATTCTATTCTTGAAGAAGCAACCAGTCTTCCTAAATCATATCCAGGTCCTTTATGATGTCCTATCGTGTGTCCTTCTTAAGAGTGGTATTGTAAAATGTGTATGTTTGACCTTCTTTGATGTATGTACCTTTTGTTAGTGACTTCTGTAATATGTAATTGATACATGCATAAGTGTATTTCAGCTTCCTCCTGAGTGAGCAGGGCAGATGTTGGCTAAACTTGAGGGGACACACAGGAGGGCCAACAGGAGTTGGAAGGTGGAGCAACTAACATCGAGTGACCATGAGGGTGATGGAGCTGCGCATGAGGTCACAACAACATTGGAATCTTAGGCCTCTGAATCGGGCCAGGTGCTCATCCTGGCATAGAAACCAACAAAGGATGTTCCATCAGTTCCTGTGTTCACCATAGCCTATATATCCATCAAAACCTCACTGCTGTCCCATAACAAGCCAAAGCATTGTCCATAAATGTAGTAGGGTCTCTTTTGCCCCAGGCTCCTCTCTTATTGTCCTCATCCCTCCACCACTGGTGTGAGAGGAGGGGCTGAAGGTTCTCCAGAACCTCTATTTGGGACAGACGGCATTGCTGCATGGAATCCAGTATGTCAAGCATTAGCTCACAAAGTGATTGATATATTGAATTCTCTGTGGACTGCCATGTCTGCCTTACAGACAGTTTCACTCTCTCCTAGAACCTCTGCTGACACCAGTGCTTCTAATAAGCCTACTCCTATTCCTTCTTCTGTGCCATTCCCCTGTTGCCACCATTCCATCCCCTGCCCCCATCCAAAGCCTTGACACCATTCCTCCACCTGTCCATGGTCAAAACCATGACCATGTTCCACAGCCCATCCTAATTTCTCTTTTGAACCAGTCCTCCCACCACCATTCCACCTGTCCTGATAACATCAAAAACCACTAAACATTCCCACAGACACTCTTATACATTGAATTCTGTCATTCCTCTGTTTATCCTTTTCCAGAAGGACCACATGTCCCTGCCATCCCTAGAAATACTCTTCTACCTTAAAAATACTTAAAACCCCACCCACTCCTAAGAAGCAGTTAGCTAGAATGTCAACTGAGCCAGGAGAATGAAGAGCCACCCTTTGGAGGATAATGTTCCAAATATTGAGTGGCAAGCTGAAATGCTGGAGCCTAAAGTGAGAATGACAGTTATAGGACATTTGTTTTTTCAACCCTCTCTCCAGATTTTTATTTTTGTTCATTATTAGTTCAAATACATTTCAGGTCACAGAAACTGACACTTTGTGTGGTTCTTTTTTCTTTACTTTATATCAAAATTTAAATTTCAATCTTTTGGGTTTGTTACATGAATATATATTTGCCACTTTAACATTTTAAATTATTGCCAGATGTGATTGCATATTTGTTAGAACTGACACCCTTGGTGTGGTACTCCACCAAATCTTTTGCATTTACTCCTGTTTACTGAATTTGTTGGCCATACTACTATGTGCATTTTACCACTGCTAACCAGTGCTAAAGTGCTTAAGCTCTGTCCCTAAAAACATGGCACGTTATATTGCAACTAGGATAAAATATTGCTCTGCTACTGCTTTTTTTTTAATCAACCTTTATTGAGTGTCTGAGACTAGCGACCTCCCATATAGAGTGATGAAGTAAGTGCCAAAAGCCTGTAAGAGTATATAATTGATTTGCGCCTCTGCACGGCTTAAGCGATATTGACTGACGTGTCAAGGTTAATGCTGTGGGACTTATCAGCCAGGAGTGTCTCCCTCCGGTACCTTATTCTATCCCAGATGTACAGCTGTATAAGTCCAATCTCCTTCCCCATTTGTCTGCACATGAGTCTAGTCCAGTACTTGAACATGATTTCAAATCACAAGTGGGTCCAACTCCGTCTAAAATAATGTTACTTCCTCCCCTGAATGTAAGTTTCCCTATTGCCACAGAGGTGTTCGAATCTTTTCCCCTTAGTGTTCTTGGACTATGACTGGTCTTCAATCCAAATTAAACGATCTGAACTGTTTCACTTATGAGAACGATTTTCACTTATGCAGTTTTCCAGAGTCTTGGCTAACCCAACCACCATTCTGCCCAGGCTATGTAAAAAAAATTGTCCAGGTGATCAATGCACCTCTGGCAGAGCATCTGAAGGATTACTGCTCTGGGTAAAGACATTGGCAAAAAATAATTATGAACAATTGCCATTGGTCTGCAATGAAATTTTGGGTATATCCCCAGTGGAGATTGGGCAATGACCTTACTTATATATAATCTGTAAAATTGTCTCCAAGCCAGACATAAGTAGTCTCCTGTTCTTGTAACTTTTGATCATAAGTTAGCCAATGGTGGCATTAAACCACCTTGCCTAACAGGGCGTGATTTCAATATAACGTTCAAACTCTTTGAATGTATGGAACTAATAACAGACAAGGAGATGAACAGAGCAATATTCCCATTATTGACACCCCTTTATGCGCTCCCTAGACTGTCGCAGCCGGTCAATTAGCTTCTTTAACTTTGTCCCATTGCTGGCGCACCTGTAATGGAAGGTCCTTGTCTGACCAACAAAGATCACCTACATTCACCACCACAGGCTTGTATCATAGCCAGACAGATTATATTTTATCTGGTATTTCTATCTGGCATAAGATGATTTATTTTAAAGTTGATGCTAGGTCTGACAGTGTTCATTATCCTTTGAACTTGACATTGACTTATCCCATGTTAGAAGGATCATTAGATTTGTCTAGGATTATTCACCCTGTCATTCAGGTTGGGAGCAATCATGAGTTTATCGAGTTGCCCAGAACTGTAGAAAATATGGACATAGTACCTATAATGTGCCAGAGCTTTTACAATCTTTTTGAACCTCACATTCAGTGATAGCCCAACCGGATTCTATTAGTTCAGCGTCCTGAGCAATTCTTTGCAAAAGTAAAGGAAAATTTTTGGGAAATTGATTCATCCAAAGACCTCTAGAAATATAGGGTGTTCTCCATGGTTCACCCAGCAGTTCTACAATGCCAAATCTTTATTAAATAAAGCTATTAAACAAGGCAGTCCTGTAGGAGTTTAACTTTGCTAGAGCCAACTACTTTAGGATTCTGTGCGCTTGGAAATCAAATTGGGAGGAAGATAACTGGTCAGACTTAATTGAGGCCTCTAAACACAGTAACACAGGGTTATTCTGGCACATTTTTGCTAATTGGTGCACTAAGGGTTTTTCCACTAATGTCAGATCGAACCATCCAAATAGGATCATCCTTTTGCACAAATATACTGTGTGGATGAATTGCCACTAGCCACTGCTCCCAAGGGCATTGTCCATCTAGTAAAGAGTGGTAACCTTTCACATCCCTTACACATTGATTTTTTTTCTCCATGACCTAAAACATGGCAGTCATTGAGAGCTTAAAAACAGGTTGTGCCCCTAGGACTGAAAAAAACGGAAGACTTATTCCAATTAGAACTAACAATTTGAGTACACTTACATCAATATTGGGAAGCCTTAAAGGAGATACTTCTTAATGATTATCAACATGTTGAATCTGGACGAGACCATGGAGCAAATAGGCTTGTTAAAATCCAGTTTCTCATCAATGATTACGCCCAGATTTTTTGCTTTTCGGACCGGAGTTTGAATAGTTCCCAATTCATTAGGCAGCAAGCTGAGTACCAAAAAAGCGGTTTATTGCCAAAAAGAACGACCTCTGTTTTTTGTGAGTTACGTTTAAGGCAATGTTTACCCATCCATTTACTTACTGCTGTCATACAATCGTGAAATTGAGAGATGGTAGTATCCTGGTTGTTTGGGACCGACACAACAATCTGTGTGTAGTCGGCATATAAAGTGGGAAAGAACCCAAAAGATCCAATCACGGCAGAGAGTTCAACCACATAGATATTAAAAAGTAGGTGGCTCAGAGAAGATCCCTGAGGAATCCCACAGGGGAGGGAGAAAAATTTAGATGTAGCATTCTCCATCATAACCAACTGCTCTCTGTCGGATAAAATGGAATTAAATAGGTCAAGCACTTTGCCGGTAATGCCCATTTTTAAGGCAATCAACAAGAGTGGCATGATAGACTGTGTCAAACGCCTCCGACAAACCACCAATCTTCCATGGTTCCAACACAGTTGCCAATGGTATATGAAATTGGGCCTAGATGATCTATGGGATCACCCTCGTAATAAAGGGATAGTTTAAGCAGCATTTTGGGAATATATCCAACTTGTCCCACACAGATGCATCTCTCCGTGCATCTTCACAAATAGAATC
Organism: Lissotriton helveticus; assembly: GCF_964261635.1. NCBI lineage: Eukaryota > Metazoa > Chordata > Amphibia > Caudata > Salamandridae > Lissotriton > Lissotriton helveticus. The sequence continues at coordinate 853,945,443 of NC_136063.1, forward strand.
ATCTTTCATAATCAATTTCCTAGGTATGTGGCATATGTAGATTCCATTCAAACATTTTTGCACATTAAACCCTTAATTAGAAAGATGAAAGGTAAAGAGTTTGTATTCTTTTTAGCACATAATGGGCAATTTCTTTTTTTTAAAATTTATTTTACAGAGTTTTATATAGCGCAAACAATTAATTTTTGTTAGGCACTAGGAGATTAAGCAATTTGCACAGAATCACAGGATGTTCAGCGTCATTGCCGAGACTCAAACCCAGTTCTCCAGATTCGAGGTCGACCACCCTAGCCGTCAGGCCAACTCCTCTCCCGAATTAAACTGACATTTTATTTAAATTATTTGTATTCTTTTTTATGTGTACATATCAGTTTATACTAATGCACTTTCTGATATTTTTTACTGTATTTTATTTGTGCTGTATACATCATTACTGATCTATTATCACACATTTATGTTTGGGCATGAGGGGGTATGCTTTATGACATTAGGTTTTTAAGTTCTATCAGTAGATTTCTTAAGCATAGTGGGATGACATAGCAGACTGATCTTTAGTTTTTTGTCACTGGACTGTTCTTTGATACAAATTTGCAATTGCGCTTCTCTTTTTTTATAGTCCCCCCCATTCTGTGATGCACTTTGTTGATATTAGGACAAGGACATTTGTAATATTGTGTGTCTTATTTATATGCAGCTTTTTAACTGAAATAAAGTACTTTTTAGAGTGGTAAAATAGGCTTACGCCTAATTGGCACCTTTCATTTACTTATACGTCCCTAGCATCTGGTACTACATGTATCCAGGGGCTGTAAATTAAATGCTATTAGTTGGCCTGCAGCACTCATACCACCCAGAAATGTAGCCTTTTTAAAATATATCTCAGTCCAGCCACTGCAGCCTGCAATGCAGTTTTAAACTACCATTTTGACCTGCCAAAATAAATGTTGTTTCACTATGTCAATTCCTATCTCTTCCATTGGATAATATTGTGTTATGTTATTATATTAAGAAAGTGCTAACTTTTGATTGGGAGCAGGTAGGAATGTCATGCTATGTAAATATTACTTGCTAAAGTGCACATTCACCAGTGGATAATTAGCTCTATGTCACCAAGGGAACGAAAATAGAACCAATAAGTCAAGCTAGCACATAAAGGCCTGTCTAAGAGTTGAAAAACTCAAAAAAATTGAACTAGCACATATGTGCCCATCTAAACAGCCAGATTTTAAGCATTTTTATGAAAGTCGGATATCTGTTTTCCAGCCTCAATTCATCAGGCAGCAAGCTGGACTGGACTGAGAAAGTACCGCCTCCCATAATTGGCTTCCTATTTCTCAGAACCTGGAAAAGGTAACTGCTGGAAGATCCTAATCTGCATGGGGGAATGTATGTATTAATTCTCTCTGCTGGACAATGAAGAGCCAGATCTTGCAGTGCTTTAAATATTGTACAGTAGATTATAAAATGAACCCTTTGTGTAACCGTTAAACAGTGTCATTGTTTTAGGGTAGAATATGATGACTCATCAATCTACAACTCACTCTGTTTGTGCAAGACAATCAGTTATATGACCCCGGCCAATTCGGTTTTAGGGCCGAACATAGCACAGAAACAGCCTTAATAAAAACTACGTATGAACTCAGGACAATTCTCAATAAAGGAGGTTCTTCAGCTCTTTTCCTCCTCGAATTGTCGGAGGCGTTTGACACGGTCTATCATGCCACTCTTGTTGATTGCCTTAAAAATGGGCATTACCGGCAAAGTGCTTGACCTATTTAATTCCTTTTTATCAGACAGAGAGCAGTTGGTTATGATGGAGAATGCTACATCTAAATTTTTCTCCCTCCCCTGTGGGATTCCTCAGGGATCTTCTCTGAGCCACCTACTTTTTAATATCTATGTGGTTGAACTCTCTGCCGTGATTAGATCTTTTGGGTTCTTTCCCACTTTATATGCCGACTACACACAGATTGTTGTGTCAGTCACAAACAACCAGGATACTGCCATCTCTCAATTTCACGATTGTATGACAGCAGTAAGTAAATGGATGGGTAAACATTGCCTGAAACGTAACTCACAAAAAACAGAGGCCATTCTTTTTGGCAATAAACCGCTTTTTTGGTAATCTCTTTATTAGTTCTTTCAAAACTTGACTACTGTAATGGACTCTATGTCAAGCTCCAGAAGCATTTCAAAAGGAAATTACAGAGCATCCAAAATGCTGCGGCTAGACTTGTACTTGACCTGTCCGAATTTCATCCTATCAGTATCCATAAAAAAACCTTTGGCTTTCGGTAGATTCTTGCATTAAGTTTAAGGCACTTTGCCTTGCATATAAGGCCTTACACAACTCAGGGTCCACCTACCTTAGACACTCCTTCTCCTGGTACAATCCTAATCAAGATCTATGATAAAAAAATACATTGATGATCACTCACCCCAAATTCAAGAGAGTTAAATGGGGTGACAGCTGTTTTTCCTCTGAAACCCCGGCACATTGGAGCACTCTGCCTTTACATATCAAAGTGGCACCCACTCTTAGGACTTTTAGGAAACTTTTAAAAAACAGTTTTTTTAATGCCTAGCCACACTTTTTCTTTTCCTAATTACTTCCCCACTGCAATACCTATAAATCGCCAAGAAACCTACGGGTATTTGCACGCTCTACAAGTTTGTTTACATAACATGAGGAGGGCTGCTTTATTTTGAATACACTGAAGCCTCTGGATCACATTATTTGGTAGATCTAGATGAATAGAGTAAGCATAATCTACCTGAGCTGCCATCATTATCATTTTCAGGGCTTCCATGGGAAGAATAAAGGACATTTTCCTGATCAATGTCAAAGTAAAAATGCATTTAGATACAAACACACCAATCTGAGAAGTCATTATTAGATCACTACCGAACAATACGCCCAGACTTTTAACTAGCGTATAATACAGCGGAGGGCCCCCCATCACCACTGGCCAATAAGGTCCACTCCAGAGGTCAATTTTATTGTTTAGAATCATGATCTTTGTTTTGTCTGCATTTATTTGAAATGGTTCTTTTCCACCCTGCAATGGATGAATCTCATGGGGTTTAGAAATTCCAACTGGGAGGCAAAATCAATAAGAAGCTGAGAACCATCCACATAGTTTGTACTCTGCAATTCCTAGCTGCAAGTTCTTTAATTAGGGGTCTAGCGGATACATTAAGTAGATGAGATGAGAGGGAAGATCCTTGGGGTACTTCACATGTAATCTGGATGGATGTAGCAACAAATGGACCAATGATCACTGCTTGAATGTGATCCAGCAGGAAGGATTTCATCCAATTCAATCAGTATCCATGAGCCCTGCTGCCTCCAAGCGGTCATTTAGAATCTTATGGTTGAGCTAATCAAGGGCAGCTGATAGATCTCATAGTACCAAAGTATATGTCTGACTCACATCCTAATCAAGCCTGAGATCATCCATTATGACCATTTTCACCAATTCAGTATTGTGGCCAGGACAAAAACTTGCTTGCTCAGGCATTAAGTAAGCTGACTTTTGAAAAGGGGTCACTGAAGGAGAGAGATGGGGTGATAAGTTAATACCTTTGGGTCTTCTCCTTGTGTTTTTATAACAGAGGGTGACCCTGGCAAAATAATCATTGGAGGATATATTTGTTCAAGAGCTGTAAAACTGGGGCTTCAATAACTTTTCTATATTTCTCAGCACAGATCTGAAAGGAATCCTGATTTTATCCTCCCCATCAACTCACAAAGGTGTTTTTCATTCAAACAATTAAAAGAAGGAAGAGAGTAGGGATTCATGTCTTCTTCCTGAGAGATCAAATTAGACCAAGGGAATGTGATTCTACTTCTTATTAAATCAATTTTATTTCTGAAATAAGCATTTATGGTGTCCTAAAATTCCTGAGAAGGCACTGCTGTTATAGGGGCTTTATTTAGGCAAGACAGGAATATCAGGTTTAGACACACAAAATGTAACTTAAAATCCTCTTTAGTAGTAAAGTTGGATTTTAAGTCACAATTCTGAAAATGTCACTTTTAAAAAGTTAGGCAAAAAACATATAATGAGAATGCGCCCCTTCCTTTATTTGATTCATTTTCGAAAATCCTGTTTTCGATTAGTGCATGTGATCAAATGCTGTGCACCGCCCCAGCACACAGCTCATACTAAAAGTATACCTAAGGGCAAATTCAAGAAAAACATCCCTCTCTTTTAACCATTTAGTCTCAGTTTGTCCAATATCATCAGTAGAATAATTCATTACACAATTTCCTTTTTAGGATCACTCGTCAAAGCTTATTAAATGGCAGCGGAGACAGCGTAATTTCACCTTCTTTCTTTATTGAATCTTCTTCAAATGACACTGAGTGCCCATCAAGGGTTTTCACAGCACCACGTACAATCAAAAGATGAGCTGTATGATAGAGTAGGCTCATCTCACTATACCTCATGCATTTCAAGCCTGAAAGGCTCTTCATCAGGGGTTTCTGTAACAAATAAAAAGAAGTTACAATAAAGAAGGAAGGTGGAATGGCGCTGTCTCCGCAGTGATTTAATAAGCTTTGAAGAGTGGTAAAAGAGGGAATTGTGTAATTAATGATTCTACTGATGAAATTGGACAAAATGAGACTAAATAATTAAAAGAGAGGGATGTTTTTCCCACAACGTAGTGTGACAGCGCGGGCGCATGAATGTGCCCTTAGGTATACTTTTAGTATGAGCTGTGTGCTGGGGCGGTGCACAGCATCTGATTGAATACACTAATCGACAACAGGATTTTTGAAAATGAATCAAATAAAGGAGGGAGTGGATTCTCATTGAATGTTTTTTGCTTAGCGATTCCTTGGAAATATAAACAGCACATCTGATATTTTAACAATTGCACTTGGAGTACTGACAGTTGACCTTTGTGTTTTTAAGCAGGGATTACATATTCCTTCATCAGCGATCCCAGCACATTCATGCTTGTACACATGGACTATCTCATTGATTTCATGTTTTCAGATTAAGTTTTGTAACATATCATTTTTATAAGTAATTGAGTGCTTGTGGGGTAGATTTTGGTAGGTGGGGAGGGTGGAGCAAGGGTAGTATGGGACTTGTGTATATGTCCGCACTTATTTGGTTTATTTCATCTAACTACGGGACGACACTGGTGGGTGCATTATGGGATTTGCAGTTTTTTGGTAGTTTATTTCAGTAGTTTTGGCATCATTTGGAGCAGCTGGGGGGTGTATGTCACGGGGTTAGTATGAGTGGGTTGATTGGGTGTACGCAGGTGAGGACTTGGTTTAAAATTCTGGATTAAGTGGTAGTGAGAACGAAAGATTTTCAAAGAAATGAGAAAGACGAATGAGGAGGTTAGGCTGGCAGGCTCGGGCTCTAGTGAAGTATTTTGTCATGATTTATAAAGGTTGCGGTAAAGGGAAGCTGGGTTCGCCTGGATGCATTTCATAGGTTTATGGGGAGAATTTTTTAGTTGACATCTGGATCTGACTTTAATAGATTGGGAATGAGTCAGGAATTTGATTTTGGCATGGGATTTGGTAATCGTTCTAGAGGGAAGATGGGAAAGAGGTTGAGTATCACATGATATACTAGTAGATGGGTGTTTCAATGAGATAGACATATGAGTTGCAGAATAGTGTGAATGATGGTGAGTGTGGGTATATTGTTTGGTAACAATGATTGATAGACGCCAGCAGAATATAGTTAGTTGAATTGTTCTTTTTATCTTTTTCAGTAACCCCTGACGAAGAGCCTTTCAGGAAATGTATTGGGTATAATGAGAGCCTTCTCTATTATACGGCTCACATTTTGATTGTACGTGGTGCTGTGAAAAGCCTTGATGGGCACTCAGTGTCATTTGAAGAAGCTACAATAAAGAAAGAAGGTGGAATAACACTGTCTCCGCAGTGATTTAATAAGCTTTGAAGAGTGATAAAAAAGGAATTCATGTAATTAATGATTCTACTGATGAAATTGGACAAAATTAGACTAAATGGTTAAATTAGAGGGATGTTTATCCCACAACGCATTGTGACAGACGGGGCGCGTGAATGTGCCCTTAGGTATACTTTTAAAAAGTTGGCATTTTCGTAACCAAACCATTTGGTGCCTGCTGCCAGTTTCCTGGGGCACAGGACTGTGAATATCTCTAATTATGGGCTCTGTGTATACCTCCAAGACAAATGGACAAAGGGAAACTAGTTGTTGGCAGGAGGATGGTTGGAGGTAAAGATGTATCGGCCTCACATTTCAAAGGGTCTTTCCTCGAGCAAATAAAATGGAACCTGACACTATTTGTTAGCCACCCCAGACTTTTGAAGCCTTGACTGGGGCAGGGAGGATCTTTCCAGACCCAGATATTGGCTGATCTCCTGTTCTGAACTGCAGGGTCACTACAAGTTCCAGAGGCCTTCCTGCAAATGCCCAGCTGACCTGCTGCAACTCAACCTGTCTGAACTTCCAACTGGACCTGCCTGGGCCCTGCTGGTCTCTGCTAGAGTGAGTCACTGATCCCCAAGAGGTGCCTCCCCAGGTCCCCGACCCTTGGCTGGCATCAGAGTGCACTCTTCTGCAAGAAAAGAGAACTCCTGCAGTTTGGGGTTCTTTGTGAATTGGCCCGTTCATGCAGAGACAAAGCTCCGGTTAACCCTGACTCTTCACGCTACAGCAATGGCCAGCTGCAAATAGCAATGCAAGATCTGCACTTTGCACTAAAGTGTTGACATCCCGTGGTGACCACCAACATAAAGCACCAGCAGTTACCGTCTGCAACGCCTGACTGAACAGTAAATACTCTCCTTGACGCTCTCCCTGCTCCCAGCGGCTGCCTTCACCGTGAACAGGACTCTTTGCAACAGACTTTGAGAAAGTAACATTTTCATCTAGGCTAACCTGGTTGCTTTATCCAGACCACTCTCCATCGCTGTTGGCCTGATCTTGTGACTTTCCACGGTTTACCAGATGACCTTGAGTGGTAGTTTGTGATTTTAGGTCATATACATATAAAATATTGAAATTGCATATCTTCGGTTCTACTGTTTGCATTTTTTGTCATTTTTGTCTCATATAATTTATTAAAATGAAATCTAGTTGTTTTATTTGGTTTGGGATTTTTTGTTTAATGTTTTTACTTTATTACTGTCTGCGTGGTGCAAAAATACTCTACACTTTGCCTCTAAATGAAGCTTGATTGATTCTGTGCCAAGCTACCAGAGGGTTACGCACAGGTTAATTTAGGAACTTTTGTGGTTCACCTGGGCAAGTATTGTGGATGTTGCTTAAACAGGGTTTTAGCCCCCTTCCATCACTAACCCGGTTTCTTACAATATTTCAATGTGGTGCTTATAGTAACCATTTACATTTCCAGATCTTGAGATTTACTGTGTGTTGCATAGTGGAGGTGTATTCCATTCCCTTTCCCATGGTTCTTAAATTAAAAGAAGTAGTACAGTAGCGTTTGGTGTTGTGAGTGCTGCCGGGCGATGACGCAGGGTGGGGGAGGGGCATGGTGGGGGTAGTAATCTATGGAATACGGCCAAATCTCAACAAAATTTGTATTATTTATTTATATGTTTACTTACCTGTATTTGGCCGTATTCTATCGTTTACTACCCCCACCCTGCCCCCCGGCAGCAGTCCCACCACCGACTGCTACTGGAGTAGTAGTGTTGCAATGGGGGCCAGTGTGAGTGGCATTCAGAGTGGTAATGTGTGTGACTACATTTAAGTCCATTTTTTTTTACCTTTGGTGGCATTGCTACCTAATATCATTCATTCAAAAACATTTTTTAAAGTTGTACTCACCTTCTATGTTGGTGTGGATTGTGTTGATATTTATCCAGTACTGCTAGACAGAATCCCAGGACTTGCAGCAGCAGGTTAATGATATCAAAGTAGGTTTTGTGGTTGTTGTGGGCAGTGCATAGCTATTTATCTTGTTTTCCTTCAACCCAGACGTCGAGAATGAACTGCCATGCTTTTGTCAATGAAAATTATGCTCCAAATACGGCAAGTAGAGTAGTGGCTTTCCGTTACGGTGTCTCCAATGTGTAGAGGATACCGCCTTGATAGAGGATACAAAATGTGGCAGAGGTTGTGAACGGTTAACCTGCCTACTTTAAGACTGATGGACAGACCGCCAGGCAGAGGATGGAATTACATGCTTTTTGTTGGCTGTTCACATCTGCAAAATCTAAATCAGGACCTTCATTTGTAAAATGATGCTTGGGAACAATGTTTTCCTCAGAAGCCCATGGCCAAACTATCGTATTTTGGGGGTGCTGAATATCAAGGTTTCTTAACCCCTCGCTTGCTGCCGCGATAATCGCGAGTGGGCGGGTTCATGACGGCCCCCAGCCGTCATCAGCACACGAGCGCCGTAGTGCATGACGGATGGGGGCCGTCATCAGCAAGCAAGGGGTTAATCATGATTCCACCTCAAGTCTCATTCATTAACCACAGAGCCTCCCTGTTCCTTTATCTCACTCTTTCAGGCTCTATTTTAGTCATACTTTCAATGTGTGGATATTTCATTTTCTTTCCTCCTTTTGTATCATTTATCTCTTGTGCTCTTCGTCAGAGTCTGATAAGGATAAATAAATGTTGGTACCAATAAATGAATGCCCATGATCTCTACCGGCAAAAACCAGTGCACATTAACACCTTAGCCGCGGTAGGATTTTATAACCCCGCGTTACATGACGAGCTCAGCTCGTCATGAGTGTATGAGAGGCGTACCTCATGACGAGCTGAGCTCGTCATGAGTGTCGAAGGGGTTAAGCACTTTGAGGCAGATTTATCACAGATCTGCATTGCTCTTGTGGTAAAAAAGGGAGCGCAAGGCTCACATAAAACCTAAGTGAGATTTATCAAGCCAGGCAAGACCTCCTTGGATGGCCCTGCATTGCTTGACAAATCTAGAGTAACGCAAGACAGCACAAATCACTGCCTTGCATTACTCTGTAATTTACAACAAGGGGTGGTGATGGACAGAGTCTCTGAATGAAGCAGAGTACTCTCACCCAGTCAAGAGATCAGGGCTAGATCCAACACCGTTTTTTAGCTCATTGCACCATCCCAGTTTCAGAACCCGGCTGTATGCAAATTAGTCTGTCCCTGGCCCAGTGCATCATGGGAACAGGGCAGACCAGACTACAAAAGCCAATTCTTACACTGGGAAGGAAACAAGCTTCCGGGGACCGGTTTCTGCCATTTCAGGCGTCTTCGGCCCGGCTTGCTTGAATCCTGATGGTGCAATGAGCAAGGGACTCACATCTGAGTATACCCTTCCACGCTTAGGGTGGACAAAATAATTTACAACAAGGGGTGGTGATGGACAGAGTCTCTGAATTAAGCAGAGTACTCTCACCCAGTCAAGAGATCAGGGCTAGATCCAACACCGTTTTTTAGCTCATTGCACCATCCCAGTTTCAGAACCCGGCTGTATGCAAATTAGTCTGTCCCTGGCCCAGTGCATCATGGGAACAGGGCAGACCAGACTACAAAAGCCAATTCTTACACTGGGAAGGAAACAAGCTTCCGGGGACCGGCTTCTGCCATTTCAGGCGTCTTCGGCCCGGCTTGCTTGAATCCTGATGGTGCAATGAGCAAGGGACTCACATCTGAGTATACCCTTCCACGCTTAGGGTGGACAAAATAATTTACAACAAGGGGTGGTGATGGACAGAGTCTCTGAATTAAGCAGAGTACTCTCACCCAGTCAAGAGATCAGGGCTAGATCCAACACCGTTTTTTAGCTCATTGCACCATCCCAGTTTCAGAACCCGGCTGTATGCAAATTAGTCTGTCCCTGGCCCAGTGCATCATGGGAACAGGGCAGACCAGACTACAAAAGCCAATTCTTACACTGGGAAGGAAACAAGCTTCCGGGGACCGGTTTCTGCCATTTCAGGAGTCTTCGGCCCGGCTTGCTTGAATCCTGATGGTGCAATGAGCAAGGGACTCACATCTGAGTATACCCTTCCACGCTTAGGGTGGACAAAATAATTTACAACAAGGGGTGGTGATGGACAGAGTCTCTGAATTAAGCAGAGTACTCTCACCCAGTCAAGAGATCAGGGCTAGATCCAACACCGTTTTTTAGCTCATTGCACCATCCCAGTTTCAGAACCCGGCTGTATGCAAATTAGTCTGTCCCTGGCCCAGTGCATCATGGGAACAGGGCAGACCAGACTACAAAAGCCAATTCTTACACTGGGAAGGAAACAAGCTTCCGGGGACCGGTTTCTGTCATTTCAGGCGTCTTCGGCCCGGCTTGCTTGAATCCTGATGGTGCAATGAGCAAGGGACTCACATCTGAGTATACCCTTCCACGCTTAGGGTGGACAAAATAATTTACAACAAGGGGTGGTGATGGACAGAGTCTCTGAATTAAGCAGAGTACTCTCACCCAGTCAAGAGATCAGGGCTAGATCCAACACCGTTTTTTAGCTCATTGCACCATCCCAGTTTCAGAACCCGGCTGTATGCAAATTAGTCTGTCCCTGGCCCAGTGCATCATGGGAACAGGGCAGACCAGACTACAAAAGCCAATTCTTACACTGGGAAGGAAACAAGCTTCCGAGGACCGGTTTCTGCCATTTCAGGCGTCTTCGGCCCGGCTTGCTTGAATCCTGATGGTGCAATGAGCAAGGGACTCACATCTGAGTATACCCTTCCACGCTTAGGGTGGACAAAATAATTTACAACAAGGGGTGGTGATGGACAGAGTCTCTGAATTAAGCAGAGTACTCTCACCCAGTCAAGAGATCAGGGCTAGATACAACACCGTTTTTTAGCTCATTGCACCATCCCAGTTTCAGAACCCGGCTGTATGCAAATTAGTCTGTCCCTGGCACAGTGCATCATGGGAACAGGGCAGACCAGACTACAAAAGCCAATTCTTACACTGGGAAGGAAACAAGCTTCCGGGGACCGGTTTCTGCCATTTCAGGCGTCTTCGGCCCGGCTTGCTTGAATCCTGATGGTGCAATGAGCAAGGGACTCACATCTGAGTATACCCTTCCACGCTTAGGGTGGACAAAATAATTTACAACAAGGGGTGGTGATGGACAGAGTCTCTGAATTAAGCAGAGTACTCTCACCCAGTCAAGAGATCAGGGCTAGATACAACACCGTTTTTTAGCTCATTGCACCATCCCAGTTTCAGAACCCGGCTGTATGCAAATTAGTCTGTCCCTGGCCCAGTGCATCATGGGAACAGGGCAGACCAGACTACAAAAGCCAATTCTTACACTGGGAAGGAAACAAGCTTCCGGGGACCGGTTTCTGCCATTTCAGGCATCTTCGGCCCGGCTTGCTTGAATCCTGATGGTGCAATGAGCAAGGGACTCACATCTGAGTATACCCTTCCACGCTTAGGGTGGACAAAATAATTTACAACAAGGGGTGGTGATGGACAGAGTCTCTGAATTAAGCAGAGTACTCTCACCCAGTCAAGAGATCAGGGCTAGATCCAACACCGTTTTTTAGCTCATTGCACCATCCCAGTTTCAGAACCCGGCTGTATGCAAATTAGTCTGTCCCTGGCCCAGTGCATCATGGGAACAGGGCAGACCAGACTACAAAAGCCAATTCTTACACTGGGAAGGAAACAAGCTTCCGGGGACCGGTTTCTGCCATTTCAGGCGTCTTCGGCCCGGCTTGCTTGAATCCTGATGGTGCAATGAGCAAGGGACTCACATCTGAGTATACCCTTCCACGCTTAGGGTGGACAAAATAATTTACAACAAGGGGTGGTGATGGACAGAGTCTCTGAATTAAGCAGAGTACTCTCACCCAGTCACGAGATCAGGGCTAGATCCAACACCGTTTTTTAGCTCATTGCACCATCCCAGTTTCAGAACCCGGCTGTATGCAAATTAGTCTGTCCCTGGCCCAGTGCATCATGGGAACAGGGCAGACCAGACTACAAAAGCCAATTCTTACACTGGGAAGGAAACAAGCTTCCGGGGACCGGTTTCTGCCATTTCAGGCGTCTTCGGCCCGGCTTGCTTGAATCCTGATGGTGCAATGAGCAAGGGACTCACATCTGAGTATACCCTTCCACGCTTAGGGTGGACAAAATAATTTACAACAAGGGGTGGTGATGGACAGAGTCTCTGAATTAAGCAGAGTACTCTCACCCAGTCAAGAGATCAGGGCTAGATCCAACACCGTTTTTTAGCTCATTGCATCATCCCAGTTTCAGAACCCGGCTGTATGCAAATTAGTCTGTCCCTGGCCCAGTGCATCATGGGAACAGGGCAGACCAGACTACAAAAGCCAATTCTTACACTGGGAATTAAACAAGCTTCCGGGGACCGGTTTCTGCAATTTCAGGCGTCTTCGGCCCGGCTTGCTTGAATCCTGATGGTGCAATGAGCAAGGGACTCACATCTGAGTATACCCTTCCACGCTTAGGGTGGACAAAATATTTTACAACAAGGGGTGGTGATGGACAGAGTCTCTGAATTAAGCAGAGTACTCTCACCCAGTCAAGAGATCAGGGCTAGATCCAACACCGTTTTTTAGCTCATTGCACCATCCCAGTTTCAGAACCCGGCTGTATGCAAATTAGTCTGTCCCTGGCCCAGTGCATCATGGGAACAGGGCAGACCAGACTACAAAAGCCAATTCTTACACTGGGAAGGAAACAAGCTTCCGGGGACCGGTTTCTGCCATTTCAGGCGTCTTCGGCACGGCTTGCTTGAATCCTGATGGTGCAATGAGCAAGGGACTCACATCTGAGTATACCCTTCCACGCTTAGGGTGGACAAAATAATTTACAACAAGGGGTGCATTACTCTGTGGCAGGAGGTGAAGTTGGTGTTCCATGCATCAACCCATAGATTTTGGCACGTTCCCAGATTTACCATTACTGTAGACCAGGAAATGCATCAAAATGCTATGCCTCCGAGGTGTGGTGTAAACAGGAGAAACATCTTTATGTGTCCCCGCTTTTTCCCTCTTCCTACCTGTGCTGCATTCTGCAGTACACATAGAAAGATAAAAATGCCTCTCAGGATTGTTCATACATAGGAAGAAGTCCCTTTCTGAACAAATACAATCCTGCATACAATGCAGGCGACCTTGGAGCATGACGCACGAGTGCCTGTGTTGGCACTAGACAGTGACAAGTGAACCAGCAGTAGGAGAGGACAGGAATGAGCCATATAATGGTAAATATGTCACATGCTCTTTTCCTCTCACACAGCACAGCAAGGTGGCTTTTGTAATGTGCTGTATGAAAAATTGGTACATCTGCCCCTGGTTTTTTTCTCCAACATCACCATTGCTTTAAAAAATGCAAAGCAACTCGTTAACTAAAAATACAGAACTTTATAGAAACAAAAACAACAACAAAAACATTTCAGTTAGGTGTTCTGTCTCTTGCAAATGATTTGAGAAAAAACAAAAATGTAACGGATGCACAGCTGCCAAATTCCAAGTTCATATCAAATACGAGAATGTTGTACCTTATCTTTTAACTAAAATACTAAATTAGCAGGTAAGGTTGTGGTTGTGAATGTGCTAGTCTTCACACTGATGAGAAAGTGCAGAATACAGGATGGCAACAAATTTAGCATGCCATCTGTAGAGCTAAATTTTTCTTTTAACAACCAATACATTACATTTGAGTTTCCACAGCGCGTATTTAAATGAATGGCTACATATCTCCTTACAAATCATAAACCGAATACGATTGAAATGAAAACAGGTAAAATGAAATTCATAAGATGCTTGTAATGACTTCTGTGTCGAAATAGGCATTTACTAAATGGATGGAGGCAGACATCCCTTAATTTAGAAATCCTGTATCATCCGAGGAGCAACGCTTTGTAGTGGACAGGGTACAGTTGAACATAAGTCACTTTCATTTAGAAGTGGACTGGTGTGGTGCAGCAGAAAAACATGTCTTGTTCGCGAGCATTTTACCATCTATTACTACCACTCATACTAGTAACTTCCCGCCATTGTACCATATTATAATCTCGGACAATAAATGGGGCACAAAGTACCAAAGCAGAGTAAAATCTATTTCCCCCATGCATAATACTTCGAGAATGAGGTTTACATGTATTATACAAAGGAAGGCATGCGCTTGAAAATCGCATTAAAAAGGCTTGCGCAATACCAGCTTCTAGGAATGTCCGCCCATTTTTTAAAGTCATGCAGTGATCGTGGCCCAGATCTTACTTCTGCAACACATGTGGGGCCATATTTATGAGTTTTACTGGCGCAAGCCAGTGCAACAAGTTTCCTTGCTGCGCTGCCCAGCGTCACAGGGAAAGGGAAGGAATCAGGGCAAGACTGGCCGTAGCGGGCACGGGGCGTTTCCCCAGTGAGGCGGTAGAGTGGGGGCCGATTTTGTGCCCCTGGGGGCCGTTTTTGTTACAGGGCCGTTTTTGCAGCATTGTTGCAAAATCGGTCCCTGTAACAAAATCGTCCGAAACCGGCCCCGGTAAACAGCTCGGCCACTCCCAGGGTGGCCGGCCGAGCTCTTTGCCAGGGCCAGTTTTGCTTCCCAGTCTGGCCCTGAAAGGAGTGCACCGTATTTATCCAATATGACGCATTACTGTCCTTTCTCCTTGGGCTGGCACCATTTTGGCAGGCTAATACCAACGCAGGGTGCAAGGGTGCCTGAGGTGTGGGAATAATTTTTTGGGAGCAAGAAGGGTACCTTCCCTTACAAAAACAATCCCAAAAGTGTTTTCCCCTTTCTATGTATGCATCACTCAGAGAGAGGAGATAAAACTAAGAACAATAAACATATTTCTCCTTGTTACGCCACCACTGGAGAGGTGTATCGCTTTTGCGCATTCCCAGGTTTACAAGGTCTTGTTAATCTAGGAATGCATCAAAAGCCATGGGACTTGCATGGTAACACCCATGCAACACCCTTGGAACACCTACCCAGGGCAGAGTAACATAATTCAGTGATTTGTGTGGCATTGCATTAATCCATATTTTTAGCAGTGGCAGCTCATCCGCTAATGCATAGGAGCGTCGCCCCACTGATGGTGTGCAGCAGTAAAAGAATGGTAAACACAATGTTATTATCATTTTATTATTCCCTGCTGCAGCAACAGGAGGGTGGGGATGCTCTGCTGACAGAGCAGGGGAGGACTGGTGAGCACACTAAAGTGTGCATGATGCTTTGACCGGCCCTCTGAGGCCAGCCACACTGTCATGCACACTTTAGAATTTTCTCCTTGCAGGCTGCATTACAGCCTGCATGAAGAACATCCTCAGGCCCCCAGTCAGTGTCAGAGTGCCAATCTACGGCTCTCAGACCAATCACAGTGTGGCATTGCAGCATTGTGATTAGTTTAGGGGAGCCAATCACAACGCTGCATTGCAGCATTGTGATTGGGTCAGGGGAGCTTGGCTGCTTCCTGTTCGGCGGAGGAGAGACAATGTGGGACAGAGCAGCGAGGAGGTAAGTGAATTGTTCTTTTTTTTATTATATACCCTTCTCCCTCACACCACCACCCCAGATCCGTGCTGGCTGCCACTGATTTTTAGAGCCACTCAAAGCCATGCTAAGCAGCTTTGTGTGGCTTCAAAAATGTGACTTAAGGTTTGCGTCGCTCTTGCACCAAGTTGCGTGGTTTAAGAGTAATGCAAACAGGGTCATAAATATGGCACATGGTTTCTTCGTTGCTGCAAGATATTTTTGCTCTTGAACCAAGTTTCTCTTAAGCAAAAGCTACACAGTCAGTGTAAGCAGAAGAATTGATCTGCATAGCTCAATAATCTGCTTTTAAGTGAGAATAAACTTGTGTGATTAAAATGTATTCTTTGAGCCTACCAATAATGCTATTAGGTAACCATTCTGGTGTTTAGATTCATGCCTAGATGTAAGCCTGGTAAATTGCGTTACCAGACCCTGTTAGACCTGTCATCCTGAAGGTGGTCTGTCCCCTAACTATTTGCCTCTCAGTTTTGCTGAATCTTTTTGTTGGACGTAGGACTCTGAGCACTTTACCACTGCTAACCAGTGCTAAAGAGCACGTGCTTCTCCCCTAAACATGATGGCATTGGTGTATCCCTATTGGTGTATTTGTACTGGTAACTGCCATATAAAGTTGTATACCATATGCCCAGGGTGTGTACTACAATTGTTACTAGTGGGCTGCTGCGCTGATTGTGTGGGCCACCCACAGGACTAGTCTTTAAAACCTGTCTCAGGCCTCCCACTGCAGTGTTGTGTGTGAGGTTTACTGCCACTTTGAATTGTCATTTACAACTACTTATTTTCCAAAAAGGTAGCTCAAATAAACCAGGGCACCCTCCACTCAACATTATCAACATTCAAAAATCTGGTTATATATTACACATATAGGTCAATGTAATAAGGGAGAGTCACACCATTTCTTTCTGGGTGAAACAGGGTTTGATATCTAATCATATACCTCCCATGTGTATTTTTTTATAAAATCAATTAAAACAGGCCGGTAACCCACAGAACTTTGACAAGGGTACAAGTCTAAAAAGTGAGGTAAGTCAAGGAAGTGCCTCACATAAGCAACACCGGGGGAGCAGCTGGTAGGTACTCACCAGTTAACTCACTGTGTCATCATTGGCATTGTCCTAACTAACATTGAAACCATTTCCCAATTAAGTGTAGCTGAGAAAAGGCAATATGTCAAAATAAAGTGATATTAATCCAAAAACTAAAGACCTCCATTACTCAGAGGAGGCCAGTATTGCTTCTCCGACAAGGTAAAAATTGAGTTACGGAAACACAAAAGAACTGTCTGACATTTCCGTCTGTCCGTACTCATTTAAAACAACAGGGTCATGTTTAGACCATTTTAACCACTTGGATGCTAAGGGGTGTGCTAGGAGGACCATTGAATTTCCATTGAAATCAATGGAAACTCCATGACGAGCTGAGCTCGTCATGAGCGTCGAAGGGGTTAATCTGAACGGCTGACATGTTTCATTGCCAATGACTTTGTGACAATTTCATCCAATTCAAATTCAAGGATGTAAGGTATAATTACCAGGTGGAGTCCTACCAGCAAACCACCAATAAAGGTCACAGCAGACAAAAAAATCTCAAACGCTCAGATGTAGATATGTGCATATTATCACTCTGATATCACGGATCATGGTCTGCCCCTTTGTTTTCAAATAGCTCTTTCCTTGATAAAAATGTTCAGAATAATCCTCATTCAAAATGTCGAATGGGAGCACTTGATAAATTAAGTGTAGGCTCCAATCACACTCCCAACTACTCCCCTCATATGGTCAATCATACTATTTAGTCACTATACAAAATTAATTTTAATCACAAGACCCACCTCTGTATCACTTTATAGCAAGGCCCTTTATTAGTCTAACTCACCGCCGGGTATGGCGTCAGTATCTTCCCAGTAACTGTTGTTCTCCGTAGCTTGCTCAACTAAATAAGCAAAAGCAGCGGGCATGCTCATGCTCATGCCGGCGCAGCTCGACCGGGAGAGATGACCTTTTTTAATGTGCAACATCTTACAATGGTGCGTTAATACAGGTGTTCAGTACGTGTGTGTTAGCCATGTACATTAACAGCTATCTTGGAGATAACTAAGTAACATCAGTTCATCTTCCTAGGTGACTGTCGTTACACCCTCCTCAACTCTTTCATTTTCGAAAAGAAAATTAGGGGCAGCAATCCTGCAAAATCACAATGTGTTAAACAAGAGCAGTGTCTATATCGTTGTAGAGATCCTCAAAATTGCAACTACGTTGTGCACTTAAATGTTCTCATTCTTTTATATTATCACCAGAAGTCACTCATACTGTGCACTCTTCAAAGTCAAGATTGGTAATGGGTTGTCCCTTTGGATCTCCTCTATCATTATTTAGGCCCCAATGGGACCAAATATTGAGCCTGACACCACTTGAGTCACCCAATGCTGGTGTCTACGTTACCTGCACTCCCCTTCTATACACAAAGAATGGGGTCCAATGCTCCAATAAATGGCATAAGTGGATGCGGTGCCACTACTTTATCTCCCTATCTTGTACCATTCAATCAAATCATTTAGGCACCTTGTTCAGTTTTCTCTGAAAAGATCCAGCAGGCTTCCCTACTGAGTTACATGCTTTCAATGGAATATAATGCACCTTTCATTCTCTCCAAGACTGTCCACCTGAAATCCCTACAACTCCTGGAAATGGCGAACTAGGCTTGCAGTCAATTTGCCAGATTTCAACGTTCTAATAAGTTCCTGGATCCTGACCTTAATTTATCTTGAGGTTAGGCCAATGTAACAGATGTCACAGCTGCAAGTCAAATGATAAATTACATTGTTGTTAATGAAAATTACTTCATTTATTCTATTACCAAATTCTTCCATCCAGGAGGATGACACTTTTGATGCCTGAGTCAGGCTGCATACTGTGCAGTCTCCACATGGAAAATGGCCAGGGGGTACATTGGCTCCTCGTTTGTGATGATCATTCAGCAGAGAATGGACTAGGCAGTCCCTCAAGTTACTAGCCTTCTAAATGCAAATCTTGGCTGTGGAATTCTATTTAGTCCCTCATCCAGCAAAGGCCAATCCTTCAAAATGATTTGTCTGATCTTTGTTGACAATCGGTCAAAGGAGGCAACCACCGGAATACACAGACTGTTGTTTCTAATATTCTTCTCAAGGAGAGATACACAGGGAGTATTCATTGCTCTCTTCTGTACTCTCTTGATGGTGATGCTAAAGATCTCTTTCAAATGAAAAATGCACACGGAGCTCCCTTGAGTGTGTGGGAGAAATATTTAGAAGCTTGCTGTTTTCCATATCTGTTTCCTACTGGAGTGGGTGGTCGATATGATGACCGGCCTGTACAAATACCAGCCCCCGAGTATAGCTCAACTAGACGCTGCAAAAATCTCACAGCAAGGGACTTGGTTGACAAAGAACAAGGAAAAGATGAAAAACTTGAATACAATTTGATTAATTTGATGATGTGCCAATGTGGCACCAACAAGTATTGTTATCATCAACATGGTGAGCTAAATGCATATTGAGAAACCTAGGAGCACCTTATTGCGTTCTAAAACTCAGTTGTACTGGGTATGTATGGAATGACCTTCTTGAATTCTTGTGAGATATAAAGGACATCAAAGTTAAGACCACTGGACAACTTTGCTCATTGGATCCTGCAAATATTTGCAGATATTTTAACCACAGGTTTCAAGCCATGATGTATTTCATTTCCAGCAAAATAAATCACCATCTGGGTGAAGTAACTGATTTATTTTGGTATAAAGAATACCAAACCAGAGATGCTCCACATATTTACATGCTGTTTTGGACAAAAGATGCACCTAAAGTCGAAACAGACAGTGATCAGTATGTCTTGAGTTTCATAGAACAGTATGTGACATGTGCCATTCCAAAGGATGATGGTGAAAAGAGCTTAAGATAACAAATTCTACAGTTTCAAACTCGTAAATGTGGGAAGTACTGTCGACAAAAATACAGATACAAAGGAAAATTCTACATGAGATGTCATTTTGGATTCCCTCAACCTGTCATTCCTGAAGGAAGAGTGAATAGCTTTTTGTCTTCAGTCATACAATGACATGGAAATCACCCAAAAATGCATACAATCTCAGAAGAGCTGAGGCTTCAAAGTATATTAATGACTACAACCCTGTTATTCTGAAGATGTGGAATGCAAATATGGATCTACAATTTGTTGCAGACAACTCCATTGCTGTTGCTCGCTACAGGAGTTCTTATATAACAAAATCAGAGAAAACAGAAATGAAAGAGATGTGGGAGACGATTTATGCGGAAAATAGTCTTTCCAAGAAATTGTACAGTTTCAGCTTGAAAATGCTTAACCACGAAAAATAGTATCCTATAAGTTCTGGTTGAACTCGGCTAGTTTGTTCTCAAAGTCAAGGGGAATTGTATGTGTAAGTCTCTGCCTTGCAACCACTTAAAATACAGTATTAAAGCCTTTCCCAGAAATACAGTATATCACGGAATTTGATCCAGAAAGTAGAGATATTATGGAAACTAATATGTTGAATACGTACTTTCCAAGAAGGAGTCCACATATTCAAAACATGTGTCTCTATAAAGTACTTCACTATTGTACATAAGAAGGGAGATATGCAGTACTTGGATGTGATGGTTTATTGGTGCGAAACAGCAAAGGGAATCTAATTACCCACAGAAAGCTAAGTTGCCAAACTCTGAAGAGTAGAGAGTTTTTCTACCTGGCTCTTTAGCATGCTGAATCAGATTTACTTGGATACTTTGGGCCCGATTCACAGAACTAACTTAAGACAAAGTCCTAAACTTACTACTTTTGGTAATCACAGAAGGCATTTAGTAGTCTTAAATTAGATTTTTGTCTTAAATTAGGATGTTGTCCTAAATTAGTATTTTGTCCTAAGTTAGGACTTTGTAATAAATTAGGATTTTGTCCTAAATTAGGATTTTGTCTTAAATTAGGATTTTATCTTAAATTAGGATTTTGTCCTAAATTAGGATTTTGTCTTAAATTCGGATTTTGTCTTAAGTTAGGATAATGTCCTAAATTAGGATTTTGTCTTAAATTAGGATTTTGTTTAAAGTTTAACTTATGTTTGTCTTAAGTTTAACTTAGGACAAAAGTTTAACTTAAGTTTGTCTTAAGTTTAATTAAGACAAAATCCTTACTTAGGACAAAATACAAACTTAATAAAAAATCCTAACTCAGGACACCATCCTAACTCTGTCAATACCAAAAGTAGTTTAGGATTTTGTCGTGATTTGGTTCTGTGACTCGGACCCTATGACTTTTATGAAGCCTCATTCAATGCTGTGAAAGACAGTATTGAGTGTTGAGTCTTTCCAACCTACTTGCAAATGTTGAAAGATGAGATTGAACAGGACAAATATATTGTTGCTGAGATAGCCAGAGAGAAATTACAAAGCAACCAAAGTTCTGCAACAGCAAGTCAAGATCCTCTTGGAGAACCAATTATTCAAAATAAAACAGCTATAGCTATACATGTGGTGGAAAATGCAATGCAGCAAGCAAGAGAGGAAACTGTGGGGTTTGAACACTTAGTGGAGCAACTGAACAGTTATCAAAAATTTATGTAAAATTAATTTAACCCCTCCCCTGCTGGTGACGGAACCACTCCGTCATCAGCTGCAGTCGCGCTGTGCTGATGACGGAGCGGTTCCGTCACGGCCCGCTCGGCGAGCCTGCGCGGCGCGAATTCTGGGCCTGCGCTGAGCGTTCCATTGAGCGGGCAGGGCCGTGGCGGAACTGCTCTGTCATGAGCACAGCTCAACCGCGGCTGGTGACGGAGCGGTTCCGTCACCAGCATGTGGCCGCCACGCGGCCGCCCCGCCCCCTTAGCACTGCGGCGGAATAGCCGCCGCAGTGAAGGGGGTAAAGATAAAACAGAGCATAGATTTTTCCACGAGAGGAACAGTGTGAATGTTCTTCATACAATCCAATATTACTATACATCAGCGGACAAGGTGGCACTGGAAAAAGCTTTATAATTAAAGTTCTCACTGGGTATCTACAAAAGACTACAGATTCAAATGTGTCATGTGGAGTAACAGCACCAACAGGATTAGCTGAATATAACATTAAAGGAATTATATTGACTACTAATGCTACCTGTTGAAAATTACAATAAACTGGAATACAAGAAATTATTGAATGATGCTTGTCTTGAGGTATCAAGAGTATTGAAAAACTGAAGCTTCTATTCACTGATGTAGTGAGCATGGCATTGAACATCATGCTTGCCTTTATTTGCTTAAGAATGCAGAATATTTTAAGAACAAATTACGATGTACACTTAATTAATTGTGTTTGGTGACCTACTGCAACTTACCCCTGTAAAAGTGCATCTTGTTTTCAAAGCATTTCTGCATAATAAAACAAGAAATTCTCAGGGAAGTATTAGCAAAATAAATATTTGGTAAAACCTTTAATACAGGTACCTTGTCAATGCTCCAAGCATCGGATATGGAATATGGAGATATACTGAAGGACATTAGAGTAGGAGTTCTGACAAAAGAGGGGAAACATGCTTTGAAAAGTCACCATATCAAGAGACTATTTCCATCTAATATTACAGCAGCAGAACTAATGTACAATTTCATTAACCACATGGATGCTGCACATATTTATCTGCTGTACTGCAGATGCATATTTACCATTGTTCATGACGAGCTCAGCTCGTCATGAGCACACAAGCAGTGTACTGCATGACGAGCTGAGCTCGTCATGAGCATGGAAGGGGTTCAAGGACAGAAATCTATAGTTTGTGTAATGCCAACACTTCAAGAGTTTTCCAACTTTAATGAACAATTACTAAAACTGGAGAAAGAAGATATTTTGGAAGTTACAGTTAGTGATAAAATGGAACATCAGGGAGTCACAGTACCGCTCACAGATAAACTACATGCAAAATTGCATTCTTTGGAGAGGTCTGCATCCAAGACAGCGGAATTAGAAAAGAATTTATGCTTGAGTAAATACTGCCGAGTCATTTTGTTTTGCAATTTAAATGTTGAGGAAGTGACAGTAAATGGGGCAATGGGTAAGGTTATGAGTTTCATTAATTTTCCAAATAGAGATGAGGTTGAATACTTGGCCAGAAACTTTGATTAGATTGATGGTGTCAAATAGATTGGCTGATGCGTTGTTCATTTCTTTCTAGTAAAAGACTTACATGTTGGTGCCAGCAGTTCTAAATCTTTCTAGTATATGCTATGACCATCCATAAATCACAAGGTTTAAGTGTAGATGCAGCTTTTGTTAATATTGGAAGTTCTATATTTAAAGACCATCGCCCTGTTTGTTGTTGATTAACTTTGGTGAGCAGAAAGTTAGTACTGAAGCAAGCTGTGTAAGAGAGTACAATCAGTTAAAAAGTCTATACGATCCTCATTTAGGCCAGCACCCTGTTTATGAGAAATAGATAGTCTGTACAAAGCTGAATATTACACAACAGTCTACGGATGCTCAAGAAAAGAAATGAAACAGGGACAATCCAGAGGGTGTTATGAAAAAAAAAACTGGAAAATGACGGAGATACTGAAGGCTACCAGATGGAAAACAGTTCAGGTGTCAACTTCTATGCAAATGTTGTTCTGAATGTACTGTTCCATTTACCACAAGTAGTAGACTAAATTCAACAAAAATCAGTTAAGAGATTCTGTTCTGCACTGTGTAATTTGCTCCAATGTTAGTGACTGACAGAACAGTAATACATTCTGCTTCAGGTATTCTAGATCTTTTAGATATATGTAGCAGATCACTAATATGTACTTTCAATACTCAACAACATGCACAGGAATTTATTATGATCATCTGTTGGAGTTTTAGAAGAAGTAAATAATGAAGATTTATTCTGACTGAGTTACAAATGCAACCATTCATTTGAAGATTTCCCCTTCACATCTACCACTGAAATAAATTCTGAACAATATCTCTATTTGAAATTACTGGATTCTAAAACTGTGCCTTTTGACACATTGTTGAAAAAGGCTAATCAAAATAGGACCTGCCCAAACTGCAGATCATATGTTCTGTTTACATTGTTTCTAGGAACAACTGGAAAATACTTTTTTGTAATTCCACAGCAATGCAGCACAGATGATTCTAAATTTCAAACTCAAATTACAAACTTTAAAGCTGAACAAATATTAATTTCAGGAACAACTTTGACTACTTTGGCTATCATCTTTTACGAAGGAGTTAATACAACCTCTGGACATTACACTGTCTATTTACAGAGCAAAAATGGATGTACGCAATGCAATGATATCACATTTTAAATTCAAAACAAAACTTCAATTCAAATACCAAACTCATATCTTTCTTTCTTCAACCAAAGTTCTAATGGTAAATTGTGGATAAAAGAGTGCTGTGCAGTGTTTCTTCTATGTAGTTCATCTTTGTTTTAGATATTATTCGGGCTATTGAGGGTAATGTCTCTAATTAAAGTTTGAAACTGTATGGACATATCCAATTGCAGCAGCCTTAAATTGAAAACAAAAACTGCCTTGGAAACTAAAAATTGTCCCCTTTTATTTTTCCAACATAACTTCTATGTACTATTTGTGTAAAAAATACTATATGGGAAAATTAAATATTTGTATTATATTGTGATATAGTCTTGCAGTAGAAGCAATGTGTATTGCTATGTTTCTGTTATTTCCAAAATGAAATATTAACATATAATTAGTACATATTTAGATGCCAAAAGACTTATTCTACCACAGAAATATTACTTAGACATACCTGTGGAAAGTGTTTTATACATGAAGAGCACTTGTTATAGCTTGCCACCATTTACTTTAACCCATTTTGTATGTATACATTGCAGTGTTGTTGAGGAAATTTACAATGTAAAACTATACACCAAGGTAGAGTCTTGTACAGCCACTTACATATTCACACATACACTGATTGCACAACTTATACACTCAGAGACTCATCCATTCAAACATTCACTAAGCCACTGAATCATTGATACATTTACTAACACAATGTCTTACTTACAAAAACATCAACTACTACATCATCTTACTTACCCATACAGATATCCATAGACATGAGGCCCAATAAGGTTAGCAGTTGGTCGGATTGCTGACCACTGTTGCAGCAGTCAAGAGACCCCCTAACAAGCAGCGGCGGTCAGACCACCACATTTCAATGCAACCGTTGGCCTGGCAGTTGGTAAGTGATCATTTGCACAGAGGCCTGTGCTGTGGTCTAGAAAAAGTGCTGCAGCACAAGATGCAGTGTAAATGTGCTCTTCCTAGGTGATTAGATGAATGTATAGGTAGTTGTTGCATAGTTCAGTGACTACATAACTTCTGCCTGCCTGATTGCAAGAGTACATGTGCAGTGTCTGGGAAATTGAATAACTCCATGGCTAGTTAATCACTGATTTGAAGACTGCCTGAGTAGTGGCTGCTCGATTGCATGAGTGCCTGAATACTGCCTGACTGACTGAGAAAGTACCTTTATTGCTGTTAGATACATACCAGTTGTCACTATATCTCTGACTCATTGGTTCTCCCCTTCTGCCAGTATCAAACTACCTGTTTTACTGTATACATGCTTTTCTTCCGAGCTATGTATGAGAGAAATCTACGTATCACACTTGATATATAATTGCATAAATGGCTCTCTAGAAACATACAGTGCTTTGTTACTGAGCGTGCACATGCATCAATACGTTTTTAAAATGAAAAAAAAACATTTTGAAAATGTTCAAGGCACAAAAGCTTTTGCAAATGGCATACCTACATAATTACTCAAATACTTCTCCTGCATCTAAAACATGTATTCAGTATATCTCAAACACAAGTTACAATTGAAATGAAGCTGGCACAAGCTCTCTCTTGACATTCTCCACTTTTAATCCTTCTCCATTTTAAACAAACGATGGTGATAGAAAAACACTAACCTCACCATATACATGACATTTTCATCAGCCTTTCCAAACATAGATCACCATGTAAACATATATGTTATTTCTTAAAAGATGTACACCTTCAAGCCATCTTTCCCAAAATATATACCTCTCTGCATCTTTAAATAAACTCAAAAGTCCCACTGTATACATAGCTATGAACAAACGCAAAAAAACATATCTCACCATCTAGGCTAATGTTAAGAACCACACTGACAAACACTTCCCAACGTATATCTATTAAGTATTATTTCTTTCTAATTCATATACAGGCGGACAACATGTTCTCATCTTTTATTTCTCACTACACTATTCCTGTTTGATAATGTTATTCAAAGTACTACAACTCCAAAAATGTAAATAACAGATGTATCTATTCTGCACATGATGTTTAGACATTTAAAACATTCTTAGTTCCTCATTGCAACTTCCCACAAGACTATACTGTTATTTTTCAATAAAATACACAATCTAATTAAGGAGCACTAATTCATTTTTCTCTTACTTCCCAAACATTTACCACTAACCTCTTAAACACATACTGTTAGAACTAGGGGTCTCTAGTTGGCAGAGGTATGTACCACTGTCCAAATAGGGACCCCTGCTTCTAGTCAGGGTAAGGAGGAAACCCTCTGAGATAACCCCTGCTCACCCCCTTGGTAGCTTGGCACGAGCAGCCAAGACTTATCAAAGGCAATGTGTAAAGTATTTGTACCAACACTTACAGTAACACAGTGAAAACACCACAAACTGACTCCACAACAGTTTAGAAAAATAAAGGTATTTAATCTAAACTACACAAGACCAAAACAACAAAAGTCCAATATACACAGTTCAAGATTATGGTTTCAAAAGAGTTCTTAAAGTTGTGATAAAATAATCCACAGTTGTGTCACATTTAGCCAACAGTACCTTTAAATGCGACAAAGTTCCAAAACAGAAGCTGGTGTGGTGGAAAACAAGCGATGCGTCACTCCTGAGACCTTGGGCAGGCGATGCGACAACCCCACTGGACTTAGCGGTCTTGATGGGGAGGGAGGCGATACCTTGTATGGATTGCGGTGCGGAGGTTCCGTAGGAAAATGCTTGCAAAGGCACAATGCGACGATCTTGAGGGACTGCGACGATCTCTGGGGCAACCATGTACGGCCCAGCGGTGATCTTTCACGCATAACTTCCGGAGGCACCACAACTGGGCCAAGCACTCTAGGAAGGACAGAACTCTCTCAGCAGAGTTCAGGGAAGCTGGGGGTGAAGTCCTTTTGTTCCTGGGACTTCTTAACAGGGAGCCAACTCTTCTCAAACCCTTGGATATTCCTTCAAGCCAGGGGACACAGCACAAAGCAAAGTCCTTCCCCTCTCCTTGGCAGCAAAGCAAAGCAACAGCAGGTCAGTCCAGCAGAGAAACAGCAGGACAGTCTTCCTTCTTCAGTTTCAGCTTTCTCCTTGGCAGAGGTTCCTTTTTGATTTCAGGATGATCTAGTTTTCTGTAGTCAGGGGTCCTGTACTTATACCACTAAAAGTCTTTGATCCCTTTGTGCAGGAGGGCTCTGAGCCCGGTCTGAACCAGTTCTGGGTGTTCCTTGAGCACTTTGTTTTCCTGGCCTCACCTTTCCTTTCAGGGAGAGGGGCAGGGCCATCAGCCGCCCAGCAGGAGGTGGAGCCAGCATTGTGGGAGGCAGGCACAGCCCTATTCAGGCCCAGGTGCTATGCCCTCCCACCACTCAAGATGCAGATGCAGGCATTCAGCCTAGGGCTGACTCAGCCAGCCTCCTGGGAGCTCCCAGCTTCTGTCACTCTCAAACCAGACAGTCAATTCACAAACAGGCCAAGGCACACAGAAAGGTCAGACAAGAGAACAGCAACTTTCTATACGTGCTGTTCTCGAACACAGGATTTAAAAACAACCTTTCCTAAAAGATGTGTTATTAAATTCTGAGTTCAAAGATACTAGACTTTTATGTGCTATCTTGCTCCTATGGGAAGATATGCTGGCAGCCACTGTAGCCAGCATTCCCCGTGATAGCCTACGGGGCAAGATAGCCTTACAATAGTGAAAAACGAAAATGGCTGTAATTCACTACCAGAGCATGTCTCCTGCACTAGTACATGCTCAACCTTTCACATACACTGCACCCTGCCCAGGGGGGTACCTTGGGCCTTCCATAGGGGTGACCAATGTGTACAGAAAGGAAAGAATTAGGCCTGGCCAGTGGAGACACTAACTAGGAGGGCATGGCACTTCACAGACTGCACACAGGCACTGCGGTGGCAGGCCTGAGACACCATTTTAGGGCTACTCCTGTGGGTGGCACAATCAGTGCTGCAGGCCCACTAGTAGCATTTGTTATCACCAGCCCTGGCACACTCAGTGCACTTTACTAGGGACTTCTAGTGACACAAATATGCCAATCATGGATAACAATTCACAATCACAATTTATACAGAGAGCATGTGCACTTTAGCACTGATCAGCAGTGGTAAAGTGCCCAGAGTCATATTGCCAACAACCACAGGTCAGGGAAAAAAGGGAGGTAGAAGCAAAAAGGTTGGGGATAACCCTGCAAAAAGGGCAAATTCCATCACATACCTTCTAATAGATACAGTTTATCTCACATATGTGTTCTCATCATTGTGATAAAACTCCCATATACATCGTCATTTCTAAAGTGAATTTTAAAATAATTACAAAGTTGTATGCATACAGAGAATTCAGTTTGTAGATTATATTGTTGTTCTAGCTCTTTCTGGATAGTTTTGACACTCGTATGATTTGTAAAAACTGAGCACAAGAATGGTACAGCACTCTCATACAAAGCAACTCTAAAATGGCAACGTCTTCAACTTTCCACTCTGCCATCATGATAAAGGCAACAAATGAAATGATGTCTTTCATTTTAGACTACTGCATCTCTGCTTGTGACTGGGTAGCATCTGTTAACCCTTTGCCTCTCTTTCAAAACGAGGTCCCTGAAACCCTTTGCCTCTCTTTCAAAACGAGGTTGGAAATTAAAATTTGCCATTACGTACATTGTGTCATCACTCCTCAACTTTAAAAAAAAATATTCTGTCTGTTTAACACGCTTCCCCCAAATACAGTCTTAACTCAGTGTACCTATTAACCCAGTGGTAGCGGTAGGTCAAAAGTTCACAGTACATTCAGAAGGAACTTGCTGCTTCCAAAAAAGATACAGCAGGTGTGCTTTCCTCCACAGATTAAAAAGCATATCCATGTCTGTATTTCATTTCTTTCCTTAAACAGCAGCTAAAAATAGGACTTCTTGTCGCTGAGGCTTCCAACGCACTATGTAATTGTATTCACTTTAATGCTGACAGCATCCATAAATATAACCTTTGACTGGCGAACACTGAAACCGGCAGCTGTAGTGGGGCTCACGGACTGGGGGTGAAACACCCACCCCCCTACGGACCTTTCCACCACCTCTCGCGTTTCCCGCTCTGCGGGAAACACTTGTACCTGGGAGCACTCCTGCGAAGCGGTTGAGGGAGACTACATTGCCCAGAAGGCAGTGTGGCACAGCGACACCCTCCCGCAACGCCCAGAGCAGGTGTTTAAAATCTCCACCTGAAACACGCTTCGCGGTAACCTTTGCCTGGCGAACTTGGACACTGAAACCGGCAGCTGTAGTGGGGCTCACGGACTGGGGGTGAACCACGCACCCACCCACGGACCTTTCCACCACCTCTCATGTTTCCCGCTCCGCGGGAAATGCTCATACATGGGAGCACTCATGCGAAGCTGTTGAGGGAGACTACATTGCCCACAAGGCAGTGTGGCACAGCGACACCCTCCCGCAACGCCCAGAGCAGGTGTTTAAAATCTCCACCTGAAACGCGTATCGCGGGAACCTTTGCCTGGCGAACTTGGACACTGAAACCGGCAGCTGTAATGGGGCTCACGGACTGGGGGTGAACCACGCACCCCCCCACGGACCTTTCCACCACCTCTCACGTTCCGCGGGAAACGCTCGTACCTGGGAGCACTCCTGCGAAGCGGTTGAGGGAGACTACATTGCCCACAAGGCAGTGTGGCACAGCGACACCCTCCCGCAATGCCCAGAGCAGGTGTTTAAAATCTCCACCTGAAACGCACATCGCGGGAGCCTTTGCCTGGCGAACTTGGACACTGAAACCGGCAGCTGTAATGGAGCTCACGGACTGAGAGTGAACCACGCACCCCCCCACGGACCTTTCCACCACCTCTCGCGTTTCCCGCTCTGCGGGAAACGCTCGTACCTGGGAGCACTCCTGCGAAGCGGTTGAGGGAGACTACATTGCCCACAAGGCAGTGTGGCACAGCGACACCCTCCCGCAACGCCCAGAGCAGGTGTTTAAAATCTCCACCTGAAACGCGCATCGCGGAACGAGCCGGGCGAAGCCCGGGACAAGGGCGGGCCCGTTCTAGCCCGTTACAGACCGGGAGTGACCGGACCGGGCCATCCCTCCATCGTCCATATGAAACCTTGAGTATTGTGTTCTCGGTCCTACATTCATTATATCCATCATCTCTAGGGCGTCTCGCAGAGGCATGAAACCGACAGCCGTTGGACACGTAGCGGGGACACTAGATACATTTATAATGAGGGCATCATCTGTGTTAGAAAGAGAGATTGCCATGACGGAACACCAACTTTCTCAGGAGCCAGCATTCTTGAAAAGATCATCATTGGGCATTTTAGCTCAGGCGAAATCCCCTGGAGAAATTCTGTTAGCCACTGACGTAGAAGGGTCCCCGGGGACCCAAGTACCCTCTCCACTAACATATCGAGTACGGAGTACATGACCAAACAACCCCAAACTAGGCAGACATGCCATAAGGCGATTGTTTATTTGGACCCACCTATAAATAGCTATGAACAAAGCACTAAGAATGATGGTGCGGTTCCTAAAAGGAAGAAGGTGGGAGCTGCGCTCCGGGGCAGAAAATCTAAGCAGTCCAAACATAACAATTGTATAGACCCTCCTACTGATTTGTTAACATCACAGCAAGGAGTAGTGACTGAGGCACAGGAGTCTGTTCTGCGCCCACCGGAGGTCTGCATTGATTTGATACCGGAGTCCTCAGAATGAAGAACTTCTAGTGAGAAAATTGAGTTCGGTCCTTTCCTCGTTTATACAGCCTTTGGAGCAAAGACTGAAATGCATTGAAAAAAGATTGGCCAATATGGAGGACTCTATTTTGAAAAAAGTAGACTGTGTTAAAGGTTATTTTCTCACGAATGCTCAAGCCCAAACTATAAATACCCCTGTGGTGGCCCCGTTGTCACAACCAAAGCCATTACCTCCTTGCCCCTCTGATACTCTACCTACTACTGTTCCATTGCAGCCGAGTGAAAGTAATATTGTACTTATATCTGCTAGTAATGCTGTAGTGCCAACAGAAGTAGCTAAGCCAAAATCTCCGGATAGAGCCTCTTTACATCTTTTCAAAACTAACCATCATACCCAGGATCTCCCACGAGTCAACCTACCCCCTGAGAGTGTCCCTTATGTGGCTGTTATTATTGGGGTCCCTGAAGTAGCTTCTAATAGAGTAGAATCATTCATGGACCTTAAAAACAAAATAATTCATTGGCTGAATAAGTACAGACCATTGCCAAGTTATGTACAAAGTAAGATTCTCTTTGTTAGAAGAGTCTGGTGGGTGGGCCCAAACAGGAAGGATGTTGTGGGGGATTGTGTGGTTATCAACTTTCAGAATAGTAGGGTGACCGACCATGTGTGTAGCAACAGCTTTGATGGCCCAGATACGTCTATCAAGACGGTGAGGCTCAGCTATTTCTACCCCCTATCTAAACCTCGCTATGCTCACAACACTGGTAATCAGGGAATGCGGTACCTGCGGGAAGTAGACGCCTGGTGTCAGGAGGATGGTATGTGGGGCAGGCGGGTAAGAGACGACGTCATGGGGTTCCCGGTACATAATAGGTTCAGCTCACTAGACCAGGTGGACTGACTTCAAATGCCCTTGTTGTCTCCTTCCCGTGTACCAACCTTAACATTAGATTATGGGACGATAAGACCGGGGGGGGGGGGTGTTAGGGCACTCGGATACTATTCTTTTTAATAAAGAAAGTGCCCATGTCGAGTTAACACCTACCATATCCTCACGGAAGCCATTGGCCACCCATTCAACCCCCTCAGTATTAAAATCCCAAATGGTTTCTTCCCCTCTACATAATTTGGCTTTACACCATGAACCGGTCCACCAGGAGGATGAAAATTTAGTAGGGGGACCAAGTACCCCAGGAGATAACATGGCACCTAGGTTGGCTTTCCAAACAGGGAACTTAAAAGCTCTATTGTGGAATATAGCGGGATTAATGGCTAATTTAGACACCCCTGATTGGTGTGCATTTATAGACCTCCATGGAATTTGCCTCTTCCAGGAGATATGGGCCTTAACTCCCACACATAGATTGGGGTATGTTTCATACATAGAGATAGCTAAAAAGGGCCCAAGAGGTAGACCATCGGGTGGGCTGTGTATATGGGTGGGTATCCATCTTGGATTTTCTATCAAAAGGATCGACACTAATTGCCCTGACTTGATATGCATCTTTTTGTCCCACCCCAAAACACCGAAACTGGCTCTTATTAACATATACTCATGACCAGTGTGTTCAGGAGGAATTTCTAAAACATTAGATTCTTTGAGCACTCTATTGTACAGTCTTTCGCGTTACGTCGAAGTGTTGATTGGCGGGGACTTCTACTGCCACTTTGAACCACTGAAGGGTGTCACTCAGGTTACATCAGAAGAAGATGATATTTGGCACGTCCCACTCCCAAATATATACCCTGCGAAACGTTGGTCAGCCCTGGTACTCCAGTTAACGCCTCTTACCTGCTCGTTTTCTATTAGAGCCTGTAATGGGCGCTTCCAGAGAGATAGTCCAGGGCAGTTCACCTACAGTGGAATGGGCCATTCTTCCATAATCGACTATTTTATGGCGAGTTTGGCATTTTGGCCTAGAATTCGGAATTTCTATGTAATTAGTCGTATGGAAAGTTACCACAATCCCTTAGTTGTCGAGACGGATATGCATTTGCCTATTGAGGACCAAGCTGAGGCAAATCCCCCATCTCGCGACATCAGAATAATCCAAGGTGGGAGGAGAATCCGCTGGGCAACCATAAAGATGTCCGCCGAAAACATGGCCAAAATGTACATGAGTTTAATTCCCCTGCTAGAAACGGTATATTTAATGAATGATACCACTCTCGGGAACGGGGTGGGAATTGATCTCCTCGTGATCCACAAGGACCTAATGGCAACACTGGCTGGCTGGTTTTATAAACCTTCTACCACTAAACCCAGGAAGCAAGGGGATAGTAACCCTTGGTTCAATAAAGGCTGCAGGAAGGCGGAATGTGCTCTACTTGTGGCGCTCAAACAAGGCAATAAGGCTCCCATAACCGAAGCCAGGAGGGCTTATAAGGAAATAACTTTTTTGCTAAATCAGAGTGGGAAGCTGAGAGATGGCAAGCCATTTAGCAGGCGCTTGTTGTAAAAGACTCAAGAACCTTCAGGAATCTCGTACATACCAGGAAACCAGAGGGCAAGTCTATGACCGACCCAAACATCCCGGAAGAATCTTGGTGCTCATATTTTAAAGACCTTTATTCTATTCCCCTCTTGCTGAGAAGCGAGGTCCCTCGAGACCTTTTGGCTCCGGACCCTATGTGGTGTCCTCCGCCTTTTTCTTTGGCTGAGGTGGAACAAGCTGTGTTGACCTTGCAATCTAACAAAGCTCCGGGGTTAGATAGGATCCCAGAGATGAACCGAGGGTCTGGGTTCCTTATCTTACTATATTATTTAATTCCTTTTTGAAGGGTCTACCATTTCCGAGTACTTGGTTGGGGGCGGAGATAATTCCCGTTTACAAAAAGGGTTCTCCGCTCGAACCGTTAAACTATAGGCCCATCAGCCTTATCGATGTGAGCCAAAAAATGTATGCTAGGCTTCTCTTGCAACGTTTGCAGGACTGGATTACGGATAACAACATTCTTTCCCCACTACAGGCAGAATTTAGAGACAAAACGTCAACTATCGATCAACTATTTAGGCTCCAGGTCCTCCACTGGAAACATGTTGTATTGGAAGGGGGCACTCTATATTTAACATTCGTGGATTTGAAGTCTGCATTTGATATGGTAGACCTGAATCAACTCTGGAACATACTACTAGCTATGGGAATTCCACCGTATCTATGATACCAATTCAAACTTCTAGACGATGGCACGTTTGCAAAAGTTCGCTTTGGCAAGTTTGGCCAACTAACTAGGGCTTTCCCGATTGAGAAGGGGGTTAGACAGGGGTGCGTACTCGCGCCTACCCTGTTTTCCCTCTTCCTCAATGGCCTTATAGAAGACCTCCTCCCAATAAAAAATATTGACTCTCCAAAACTTGCTTCCGAAAGATTTCCCGCATTAATGTTTGCGGACGACACCCTGCTGCTTTCTAAATCACCAATGGGTATGCAGCGGGTGTTGAACCAGTTCACTAATTTTTGCAAGAAAAGAAACCTGGTGGTCAACATCGATAAAACCAAGTACATGGTTTTTAATGCTAGCACCACTAACTGTCCCCATCCAACAATAGAAGGCCGACCCCTGGAAAGGGTACCAAACTTCGATTATTTAGGCCTATCGCTGAACGAAAAAATGGGGTGGGGTACTCAAATGGCCAAGGCTAATTTAAGACTGTCCCAGGCTGTCGGGGGGATTCTAAAAGTTCAAAAAAACTGTGTGCAAAAAATAATAAGTGCGCCGCTTGAAATTTATAAAGTTCAAGCTAGAGCTTCATCCTTGTATGGGGCTGAGCTTTGGGGGCACCTACAGTCACATGAGTTATCTATCACAGAAAACAACTTTATTGGGCAAAATCTGACCTTGCCAGAAAACACCCTGCTAGTACCGCTTAGGCTAGATTTGAACATCAGCCCGATAGCAGATGCCGTCGCCTCACGCCCGCTCCACTATTTGAGGAGATTATGGAGTACTACCGAGTTGGAGAGCTATAGGGAGGATCTAAAGGTGGTGATGGCCTCTCTGGGCGCAGGTAGGATCCCCTGGCTATCTTTTATAAGGCAGTCAGCTAGTAGGATTGGGCTCGAGAATCTCTGGGTAGACCCTGAGGTCTCCTGCCCAGCTATTTCAAAGAACACTCTGGCTGATATCATAAAATACCACAATCTAAGGGAAATATATAATTCAGTCAGGCCTACAAGCCTGACTGACTGTTTCCTGGATCATAAGTCAGATTACAGATTTGAACAAGAATTAGACGCTATACAACCTACTCTAGCGAAGAAGCTGTATCTCCAATTTAGATATGGTACCCTGCCTTTATATTCAACCATTGATAGGTGGAGGGGGTACCCGCACATCCATGTCCAGGCTGTAAATCTGAGGATGAGACTCCTCTGCATGTTACTCTTTTTTTGTCCGGCCTACTGTAATATTAGGAGAAAGTGGATAATACAGCTGTGTAAAAACTTGGGAATTAAGAATTATTTGGTGTTTTTTAGGATTTTAAAATCAGAAACCAACGCATTGATCGTTACTGCCGTACCAAAATTCTTATTCTCTATGTGGCTGATGCGAAAGAATTTGCTAAGTCAAAGCTGGCACACAAAATTTTTATTTTTTTATTTTTTGTCAACAGTTTGAGCCGCAGGGTGTATATGGGTCATCAGCGATATTTTATATTTTTAATGTATCATAGTATACATTTATTATTTTAAGGTTTTATATTTATCTCTTTCCACTCAGATACATTTAAGATGAAGTTTTATTACATTAATTGATTTTAAATCATTCATGGACTGTTGATAAATGTTTATCATATTGTATGTGCTTCTATGGTTAAAACACACCGAAATAAAGTCTTTGAATTGAAATTGAATATATATTTTTAAATTAAAGAACACCTCTATTTTAATTGTTTTATTTGGAAAAATACCTCTTTCAGCTCCAGCCTTCTCCTGTCTACTATTGCTGCTTCCCTTCAAAATGCTATAGCATGACTTGTGGGCTACGGCTGTATCGATTGGGCTAAAGAGGCTGAAAAAAGCGAGGTAGTGAAATGGAGTTGAGTTTGCCAAATATGCAGACTACTTGATTTAGCCAGAGAGGGTTAAAGGTTCATCAGTTGCTGGCTTTAGTTGAATCCATTGTGGTTTTCCCAACTCCTCACCCAGTGATTGTGCACTTCGGTGGCAATGATCTAGGCACATTGACTGGAGTAGGGCTGAAAATCCTAATGAAAGAAACCCATGCAGAACTTATGTCGCTTTTCCTTCACACTGTCTCGGTGTACTCTAATATATTCCAGAGACAGAAATGAAAGTGGTCAAACCAATTCTGTCCACAGACTGGTAACCCCAGGAAATATGTAAATAAAACCTTTTTTGCATTCCTCGGAGACCATCGCATGGGCTGTATCTATAACAACAAAAATCCATGCATTTAAAGGAGAAAGGGGCATACGGTCCCCTCCCTGAGCCTCATCAGGCACAGGGGACTCTACCACTGGGGCAAAATATAATAGAAAAGAGGAGGGGCCCCACTCCCCAAACCTTCTTAGGCACCAGGGACCTCATCCTCGGGCCGTGGTTTTTTTTTTTAAAAGAGGAGGGGGCCACACATACCTTGAACCTATTTTCGCCCAGGGGACTCCAACCACACAGGGTACCCATCAAGGACCATGTTGGGGGCCATGGGGGGACCCACGTGGCTCATCTGGCCTCAGACGATTCCCACATAGTGCAGGAGCCAGCTTTGCTCCCATATGAGGAGAGCAGGTATTTATGCATACTTTCTGCAGACAGGAGTAATATGTGTTCTGTTTTCCTGCCCACTTTGGTGGAGACAGGGAAACAGAACACAAGTCTGCTCCCAGCCAATGGAAGCATTTTTAAATTACTGCAGTCACAACATTTGTATTAGTAAAATTAAACTCGTACTTTGTGAATACCAAAAAAATGATATACTCACACAAAAGTGTAAATTTACCTTTCAGAATAAGGCCTCATATCTGTATCTGCTCTCAAACTGAAGTTATCATTATCAAATGTAATAAGATATCCAGTGTCTATGTGAGGGATAGGTAAAACTGTGAAAAATGACTTTTGGGGATTTTTACTGCCAGGACACGTACAACTTAAACATGTCCTAAATTTAAAATATCATACATCCTTATTGAGGGTGGTTAAGGCATGCCTTAGGGCTGGCTTATAAGTATGTGAAAATAAAGTTTAGGTCTGGCAAATGGTTATCTTGCCAGGTCAAAATGGCTTTTTAAAACTACACTACAGGATGCAATGGCAGACCTGAGATATGTCTTACAGGCCTACATTACTGACTGGCACAATGAGTGCTGGAGCACACCAATAGCATTTCATTTACATGCTCTGGGTACATGTAGTAGTACTTATTCAGGACTTATAAGTAGAAAAATGTCACCAATTAGGTGTTTGCCAATTTTTTATGTTTAGAGGAGAGAGCACACGTACTATGTGTAAGTAATTGGATTACTTGTTTAGAGGGGTGAAACCCTATTCAAGCAACAACCACAACCATTGTCATCGTGAGGCACAAGCAAACCCCAAATTAACCGATGCTCAATCCTCTGGTAGCTTGGTACAGAGCAGTCACGCTTAACTTATAGGCAATGTGTAAAGTATTTATCAAGCACTTCAAACAGTAATAAAGTGTAAATATAGCACAGGAAAAATCCCAGAGCAATTTGGAAGAATAGATCAACATTTAATAAATACTTTTACACCAAAATGTAGAACCAGAGATTTTTAATATCAAAGATTTAGGTGAAAATAGCACCTAAAAGCACAAAACATCACTCACAGGCAATCTGGTTGTGCGAGATGGGGAGGATGTCACATATTCAGGCTGACCCTGAAGGAATGTGGGTCAGATACAGGGACCAAGTTAGTCCAGCTGAAAAGATACCTTCTCAGCCCAGCCCAAAGAGTCCTGGTCATGCTGGAGGGGACCGCAAGGAGCAGGGAAGTGTCACAGATGGTTGTCCATGTAGCTCAAAGAGCAGGCCTGGAGTCACAAGCGATCATTGCAGAGGCATGAAGATCCTGTTGTAATTGCAGGCCAGAGCTTTGCAAGGGCATTCATTGCAAGCGATTGATGCTGTGGCATGAAGGGTCCGGTTCATGAAACCTTGCTTTGGTGGGCTGGGTGCGCGGCAAGGGTCTGCCACCAACGGGCCCATTCATGGAGGCAAAGAGGTGAAAAACATCAATTGAACTCCAACAAGACCACACCAACTGTCCAGGATCAGACGGCACTATTTGGGGGCCAGGGACTTGCTCCTAAAGGATCTAGGTGCTGGTTCAGATGGTTGGGAGCCAGTTATGTCCCTGTGACTCTGAACAGGAGGCCAACAGACGAGTCCTTGGAGTTATTCTGGGAGTCCAGGGCTCAGATGCAGGTCCAGTTCCTTTGACTCAGACTGGAGGGCAGCAGGGCAGCAATCCATCAAGACAACAGTCCAGAAAGACAGAAGTTCAGAAGGGCAGCACTCCAGCAGAGTGGCTGTTCTTTCTGCAGCACATCATTCTCTCTTCCTGGAAGAGACTCCACTGGTCCAGAAGTGTAATGAATTGTTGGTGCCTGAGGTCCAATATTTGCACCAAGTGCATTCTTGGAAGTGGGAAAACCTGCTAGAGGATTCCCTTTGAAGTGCACAGGTTTCCTGCCTCCCCTGACCTGGCTCCAAACTATCTACATGAGGTAGGCAGGCTTTCATGTCAAGGCTGGGCACAGTGAATTCAAGCATCTATAGGGCTGTGCTCAGCTATGCCCTCCCACCCTGCCATTATTGGCCCATCTAAGCACACCAAATCCATCTATTGTGTACGGCTGTCTAGAAGGAATGCACAAAGCTCAACTGTCAGCCACAACAAGTCATGTGACTCAGAGAGAGGCGGCAGGCACCAATTGACGAAGGCACGAAAATGACAACTTTCTAGAAACATAATTTTCGAAAATGTAACTAAAAATCCGACTTCTCCATAAGAGAGGACTTGTCATCACAATTCCAAAGATTCCAAACTCAAACTGTTTACTTGTTCAAGTTTGGAAGTTACCGCTTAATAAATGTAATAAGGTAACTCAAATGTTATCCTATGGGAGAGGGAGGCCTTGCAATAGGCAAAAACTAATTGAAGAATTTTTGACTTTCATAAGGACATGTAAACTTAAAAGTACATGCCAACATTTTTAAATACACTGGTCCCTGCCCTCTGGACTGTCCAGGGCCTACGCTAGGGTGACTTATTTGTATTAAAAAGGAAGGTTTGGGCCTGCCAAAAGATTTTTTGCCTGGTTAAAATGGAAGTTTAAAACTGCAGACACAGGCTGCAATGT
Organism: Lissotriton helveticus; assembly: GCF_964261635.1. NCBI lineage: Eukaryota > Metazoa > Chordata > Amphibia > Caudata > Salamandridae > Lissotriton > Lissotriton helveticus. The sequence goes on from NC_136063.1 coordinate 853,984,320, forward strand.
AGGGCCCGAGACATGTTTAAAGGGCTACTTAAGTGGGTGGCACTGGAGTCAAGCTATCCAGGCTGATGAAGGCTGCTTGCCAGAAACCGGTCCTTGGATGCTTGATTCCGGTCTGGGAAAGACATGGCTTGGTAGTTCGGACCGGGCTGTTCCCATGAGGCACAGGGTCAGAGCTGATTTGCATATAGCCAGTGTCTAACCCAGGGTGGTGTGGAGTGCAAAAAAACGATGGATTTAGGCCCAGATCCTTGTACTGGGGTGAATGTATGACATTGTTCTACATTCTGTCCATCAACTGTGTTTTTTGCAATTTTCACCCCGAGTGTGCTGGGTATGCTCAGACGTGAGTCCCAGGCTCTCCACACCACTGGAGTCAAGCTATCCAGGCTGATGAAGGCTGATAGCCAGAAACTGGTCCTTGGATGCTTGATTCCGGTCTGGGAAAGACATGGCTTGGTAGTTCAGACTGGACTGTTCCCATGAGGCACAGGGTCAGAGCTGATTTGCATATAGCCAGTGTCTAACCCAGGGTGGTGTGGAGTGCAAAAAAACGATTGATTTAGGCCCAGATCCTTGTACTGGGGTGAATGTATGACATTGTTCTACATTCTGTCCATCAACTGTGTTTTTTGCAATTTTCACCCCGAGTGTGCTGGGTATGCTCAGACGTGAGTCCCAGGCTCTCCACACCACTGGAGTCAAGCTATCCAGTCTGATGAAGGCTGATAGCCAGAAACCGGTCCTTGGATGCTTGATTCTGGTCTGGGAAAGACATGGCTTGGTAGTTCGGACTGGACTGTTCCCATGAGGCACAGGGTCAGAGCTGATTTGCATATAGCCAGTGTCTAACCCAGGGTGGTGTGGAGTGCAAAAAAACGATGGATTTAGGCCCAGATCCTTGTACTGCGGTGAATGTATGACACTGTTCTACATTCTGTCCATCAACTGTGTTTTTTGCAATTTTCACCCCGAGTGTGCTGGGTATGCTCAGACGTGAGTCCCAGGCTCTATACACCACTGGAGTCAAGCTATCCAGGCTGATGAAGGCTGATAGCCAGAAACCGGTCCTTGGATGCTTGATTCCGGTCTGGGAAAGACATGGCTTGGTAGTTCGGACTGGACTGTTCCCATGAGGCACAGGGTCAGAGCTGATTTGCATATAGCCAGCGTCTAACCCAGGGTGGTGTGGAGTGCAAAAAAACGATGGATTTAGGCCCAGATCCTTGTACTGGGGTGAATGTATGACATTGTTCTAAATTCTGTCCATCAACTGTGTTTTTTGTAGATGTACTAGTAGCATTTAATTTACAGGCCCTAGTACCACTTTACTAGAAACGCATAAGTAAATGATATATGCCAACAGGGGGTAAACCAATGTTACCATGTTTTAAGGAATGAGCATATGCACTTTAGCACTAGCTAGCAGTGGTAAATGGAACAGAGTCCTAGAAAAGAAAGAGGAAGGTACAAAGTTTGTACGAAGTTCATCTTAAGGCTCACGGTCTAACACTTTGTCACTGGTAAGCAGTAAGTCCCAATGCCAACAAAAATGAGTTAAGCAAAAATCAGGGAGTGAAGGCAAATATTTTGGGGGCACTCCACGCCAATGATGTCAGGTCTAACAATCCTCATCCCCTCTTGGCCTAGGTCATTCCAGGTTTCATCAGAAGAATAATTCAAGCAAGAGGAAATATGTGTGTGTACATGATTACACATTTATGTGACTCTGGAGCTAAAGTCAAATATTGGACAGCAGTCCGTGCATTTTTTATCAATTCTGTTGCACTTCCATGTTACATTAGATGCACCCATGAGTTTGCAGTGACATAGGGAAAGCTACAGTGGGGGGTTGTGCTATCTGTGTGCTATACCGGAGATAGAGTGAAGGTCGCAAGGGCGCTCTAGAGTCTTCTATCCCTAAAGTGCTATGTAGGGCAGGCATCATCCTTCTTTGAGGGAATACCCCAAGAACCATAATGAAGGCAGATTGGAATGAGACTGCAGAGGCAGTAAAGTGTAGCAGAGACTCTATATAGTCATAGTCATAATGCAATAAAGGTTTACAATGAGTAGTTATATAGAATGTATTATGTCAAACCTCCATCAGAAAATATAAGCTATGTCACATATGTCTCAATCCGAAGTGTTTCCCATTAATTCAAAAACTTTTATCATCTCACTTATTAATTTTAAAAAGATATATGTTTTACAAATTATATCTTCCTAAACAGATTATGTGAGTGTATCTGGATTACAAATTCGACACCTGAGAGTTACCAGACAACTATAAATTGTACAAAATATCAGTTTTTGCAACTACCGGTGTAGGTGCATTAAAAGTACCTATTGTAAATTGAAATGTTATCAGAATCTCAGAGATGTAATGAGAATTTCTCCAGGTGTTAAACTGCTGCACGAGCTGTCACTTTGACAGAGAGATCCGACAACAAAATGTATTGCCTTGTCGATCAAATCTTCAACATGAACATCTTAGTCTCTTAGGGTTGGTTTGACAAAGTAATGTGTAGCAAAGGTCATTTAAATGAAATAAAATCAAAACTTTTCAGCAGGTTAACCGAAAGAAATACGATTCATAATGTTTGCGACCTATGTTTCTAATATATGTTAAATTAACCTAAACAAGGATTAACATTGATAATGGTCATGAATAACCCCAATTTTCTGGCGCCATCCTGAAGAAAGCATGAAGCCATATGTTTTCCAATTCATGAGCTGGTTTAGATTTTCAATTAGAAAACAATAGTATATTAGGCACACAGGACATATAACACTGTACTGCTAAGTCAATTAGAAAAACATGTCCCAAGCGCGTGGTGTATTTTACCAGCTCTGGGCATAGACATAACCAGTTGAATTTTAGTTGAAGGATGGGTTACAACAACCAACTCACAAAGAGCAGTGGTATAGAACTCAAATTTCACATGGTTTAGTGAAATCCTGGAAATGTTTCAGGAATCCCTGTGAAATTGGAAAACATTTCATGCGTCTAAATACATTTGGGTTCATATTCGTAATGGCATCATCTGATTATAAAAATGACTCGTAATAGATCTCATTATACAGTTACACTTCAACACTTTATTATGATGTTAACTATTGTGATGGCAAATTATGAGTATCTGGCATCACAATAGTGAGCGCTAAAATATGGTATTGACATGAAATTGATTAATGAGAAGTATTATACATAATATGTTGTGTTTTGGTGGAGATGTAGTCCAAATCTTTTGCTATTTGATTTTAATGTTTTGTATATTGAGTATGGTTTTAATGTTTGCATTTATGATATTTCAGCATTGAAAATGTTTTTCGAAACAAAAATCATTGGTTGACTTTTATCTATGGAATTTTGAGAAAATAAAGAATTTGAAAATCTGAACTTCACTACACATAAGGAATCTTTAAAAAAAATTGCTTCCTCCACAGTTCAGGTGACAATGGGCACTGATAGGTATTATAATCTTTAGGTTTTGTTACCGCTCATGAATAACTTGTTAATAAAATAATGGGCGATGATGAGGGTCAGTGGATGTAGGAAATTCTTTGGCAGTAGTATTTACTGTATAGTTATGGATTTACTGCACTTGCCCCATATTTTGCAGATTTCACACATATATTGTTCCTATCCCAAATGGATAAGGCTCATACTGCCACAGAATGTACCACATCATTTGCATTTTTTGCTGCATAATTTTAGCAACTTTACTACATAATTTGGTCCTCCATGCCACATAATCGTAATAGCCCTGATAATAATAAAGCTGAGCAAAGAGTTTGTCATTATACTAACGCAATCTGTATTGCAGTTAATCCTGAAATATTTCAGTATTCCTCGCAAAATATGATTTTGCACCACTCCTTAAAATAAAGACATTAGAAAAACAATATAAAATACCTAATACATATTTTGTCACACAAATATCACACACATATATATATATTATTTTAATGTATTTGAATATGTAAATAATATATATGTGCACAGAAATAACAATTTAATGAATCATTTGTACTCATAAAAAACTCTAAAGGAAAGTTATGTAGTAGGATTTCTCATGACTGTCTAGGTGGGGAGAGAGGAGTGGTTCTCGTACATAAAGGCGATTGGTTCATGTCAGAGAGTACCTGCAGTGGTCGTGATGTGATATCCCGTATTAGGATATTTGAAATGTCTGAAAGAGTAATTTGGGGGAGTCACCTAGCATGCAGAATTGGTGGAAGGTATGATTAGGTTTAGGTTGCTGAACGTGAACTGGGAAGTTTTTAGATGCCTCCGGGCAGTAATGCGCTATAGAAATAGTGTTAACATAACATAACATAATAAGGAAAAAGGGAAGATCCCAAGGGTGTTGGGGCTACTACATGACCCTCTGTTGCTTTACAGTCTCCATTGCTGTGAGGTGCAAGATTTGCATTTTTCAGGTGAGTTTTAGTGTGAATAAAGGGAAAATGTATACAGCTAGTAGAGAAGGTATTTGTTTTGCTATTATTTATAGTACAGTAAAAACGTTTTAGGGTGGAGGTGGAAGGGTCAGATTTGGCTTCTGAAGCAGCACATTTGTTTGCACGTTACTTTAAATGTATGTTTTGACATGTTCTTACTATGACAGATATCAGGAATCATTGGCTCCGTCTTTTTTTCCTCCTTTCAGGGCAACCAAAGAAGATCAGAGCAAAGGCCAAATGGAGCCAAGGAGGGATGTCTTACTTCTGCACCATGCCAGAGGTGCGCCCGGTGCTGGTAAGTCATGTTTATTTATTCTTCTTTGGTCTAGCAGCACACAAACTCACCTCTTTTTTGAACAACATAACCTTCAATATTTTCGTTACTTTGTATTTTTTCTAACTTTTATCATAGTTTTCTCTATCTTACTCCTTTATCATTTAGTATCCATTGAGTTAAATGTGCACATTTCTTTGTATTTATTTCACATTCCCTTCTTTTACCTCAGCCTATCGACTTGTGTCTCTTATGTTTATTTCTTTTTTTTCTTTTCCCCATTTTTCTAAATGTGACAAAAATTCTTCCCTAGCCTAGTTATTACTTTACTCCCAGCTTCCCTTCGTCTCCTAGTTCCCTTATTTATTGCTTTGCAGATACTTTTCTTGTGTTTTTTTACTTGGAAAAGAGATCATTTGTCTAGCAATAATTTAAAATGTTTGGCTTTTTTTTACTTCTGCAGATACTGAGTGATAGTACTGATATAACTAAATAAGTGCAATTTTTTTTCTTCTAGACACTTCCCAAAAGAGGAGATCAAGAAAAAACAAGGCCAAAGGAGGCACGGGGAGGAAGTGGCTGCTGAGGCAAGAGGTAACTCAAGGTTCTTTATTAATGACAACTGCTACATTTGTTAAGGTATTCCTACCTTGTCCCTAAGCCCGATTTGCTCTCCAATTGTTTTTAATTAATTTCCTCACACTGGACCAGATCTGGACTTTGGCAGATGGAAGTAGCGGATATTCCATCCACATTATTATAAGTGCTTTATATCCCTAATAATATGCTAAACCATGCTCTATGTTTCTGTCTTCGCCTTTACCTCATTTTATGGGTAGAAGAGATGTGGCTGCCAAGCACCTACCTAAGAATACCACATCACGCCCAATCACGACACATGCACCAGTTCTCCGATGTCGTATGCCTATGTTTCCTCTTATGTCATCCCTTAGAACAGGTCATCTTCTACCCTCCAATAATGACAAAACCTATTCTAAGCCTAACCAAACCATAGTCCAAGCCTTGGCCTATACTCAACCTTACATAACACAGTAAACCCTATCTCAGTCCCAAACCCGGGTACAAGCTAAAAATATACTACCATGTAATTGTAGTGGGTACAATTCATATATTTATATTCTTTGCTGAGATGATCTTGTTTCTTCCACTGGAGGCCAGGCACACAAGTAGGAAGGGAGGTGGAGTCAACGAGAAAGGGAGTTAGCCGTGTTGCTTCATCAATCCTTGTATTCTGGTATCATTCTGCTGGTTGGGGTCGGTGGAGGAAGTGAAGGAGGCAGGAGGGCATCAACCTCCTCACATCTGGCTGGGTAACACCACAGCTGTGGTATGCAGTCCAGCCTCATCCTCCCTTGCCATCCCCCAGCAGCCCCTCATTTGTTTCCACCCCGGATGCTCATGCAAGAAATGGGGGACCCCCTCTCGTGATGCTTAAAGCTAGGGAAAGGAGGGGAATTACAAACTATACCACATTAAATCTTTCCCTCATTGCCTGTAAATACTTTCATTTAGACATAGTTTATACTTCTTTCAACTCTCATCAGAATACAACTGTGACACATATAGTCATCTCATTATTCTTTTTTATTTTATCAAAAATATATATTTCTTTATACTTTTTTTATATAAAAATGTTTACTTCAAAAATACATTACATATAAACATTTCCTATTTCTTTCATCATGGTTATAAATCCATATTCATTAGTGAGAACTTCGATCAAAGACAATTATTTTACTCAAATGCATACAGTGACATTGCAATATAATTATTTGTAAAAACAAAATACACAATACCCTGGTTCAAATTACACAAAAACATCCATCTTACATTCATTCCACCACTTTCATACCACACACAAACACACCAAATCTGTACAGGAAGATTCCTGCCACAATAGGAAACCACAGTAAAGAATACAGGGTCCACCCCGGATGCTCTCCTTCACTATGTCTCTGAGGGCCTAGATAGTTATGTGGGGGAACTAAAAGGGTATTAAAAAGGCTCAGGAAGATATTTCTTATTAAATAATATTACTTTATTATACATAAGAGTTTCTTTCTGTGTTATTGTAACAGTTAATTATTTTATTATTTATCACTAGCATGCATGGTTGACCAGGGAAGGTCCTCCTACCTACTGACAGTAGCTTAGACCTGGCCCATCATGCTCACCTTGGGGAAGTAGATTATTAGTTGGGTGGATTTTAGACCACTACATGTAATAGTGACACTGTTTTTGTTAGGCCCAGTAAAAGTTTCAGTATTTTAAACCTGAGTTCCACCCCTGGTAACTGTGGAATAAAGCTGAAAGGATTACCTTAAAAAATGTGTAAAGCATTTTGAAATACCAAAACAGTTAAAAGTTCAAAGCACAATTCAAGAAAACTCCCACTCCAGTTTATAAAAATTTATAATATTAAAGAATATTTTATTTAACTAACTGACATCATATTATCAACAATCCAATAAGGGGAATCAGACATATGCAATTTGAAAGCTTTCCATTAAAAAATTGCACCAAAAAGTGCAAATCGTCAACTGCGGAAAACTGGTCACGTTAGACTGGAACAAAGGTACGTTTTAAGGCAAACTGCAATGGAGACCTTTCATATACAATTATCAGGTTGATTTTTATCAAAAAGCTTCCTTCAGACGTAGAAATTTTCTGAGAATGTTGAGTCATTAGCAGGGCAAGGTAGAAGACTGGATTGGAAGAAGGACTCTTTGAGCACAGGTTGATAAGATGATGTCTTGATGAATCCATCGACAAAGGCAGAAAAAACTGAGAGCAGAAAAAGTCCAATGTTAGACCCAGGAAACAGTGTCGATCGGATGCTTCTCGGCGTCAAGCTTGGTGAAGGTTTTCACCTTCAAACTCAGGGCCTCATTTACATAAAAGTGATGCAGTGCAGCGCCGTAAGCCATTTTGCTGTGCCGAGCTGTGTCATTTTAAAAGCACAGGGATGCATCATATTAACAACAATAGGATGCATCTGTGTGATTTCCCCTGTGCTGATGCACAATTGCCTGCCATGCGCCAGCTCAAGCGCCCCTGCATCATGTTGTAAGGGTGCCTGTGTTGAGGGGATGATTGTTTTTGTTTATGTAGAGGAAGGGACACCTTCCTGCACATAACTATCATTGATGGTATTTTAATTTCTTCTTGATGCACCACTCCTATGCCTCCCCTGGGAAGGCGTAGGATTCTGACACATTCCCAGCTTTACCAAATTTTGTAAATGTGTGATAGTGTCAGGTTCAATGGAACACCCACAGCAACAACCATGAAACACCCTTTTCACACAGAGTAACTTGTGAAAGGGACCCCTATTTACAAGGCCATGAAAGGTCAAGCAGGGTGACTTTACGTGGCCTTTTATATATGGGCAGGCAAATCGGCCACCGGTGCGTCAAAAAAAGTAAAGCACCTGCGGTGCAATGGCCTTTTAAATGAGGCCCCAAGACTCTTTTTGGAAGTCATATTTCCTTACTGGGGCAAGGCTGCAGGCTATATCATCGGATGACGGTCAGCTCAAAGCCTGCTGAGTCAGATTTACTGTTGCAGAGAAGAACATAGAGGAACCTGTGACCAAATCAGACAGACCATCAATACACCATCAGTGGATTAGCTGGCAGGTTGGTCCCAGTTACATGACATTTCTCCAGGCAAAATGTTTTGAAAATGTTTCTAAGTCCCAGTTTTTAGGCAGGAGCAGTAGAGCCTGACACCAGCCAATAGTTCCAGGACCCCAGCAACAGCCCATGGGGTCGGGACTCACTCCAAGAGAAGACAAAAGGGTGGGTCTAGGGCAATTCTAGGTGAAGAAGGTCATTTGGGCTCCTCCAGAAATGTAGGTTTCTTACAGCTCATTGTGTCCCTGTAGTTTAATAGGCGGTCAGTCAACTGACCCTTGTAGTCAACTACTTGGATCTAGGTACATGTGGGAGTGGATCCAACCCTTAGGTTTCTCCTCACACATCTCAACAACAGGTGTAATACTTCTACTACTGTCAATAGGTCCAGTAGTGTTCTGCAGAGGGTGTCAAGGGTGCTACATTTATGCCTGGCACTAGCCGATGGGTAGGGGTGACACCTGGCTCCTCCCTGACAAATAGGGAAAACGTTCTGGGGCATAACCCTACCCACTTCTACGGCAGCTCATGTGTACTCCACTTAAAACAATCCCAGAGAGATGCTTTCTACCTAAATCCAACATGGCAAAACTTTTCTTCCCTTGCATAGATGTACCTGAGTCAACCCAAAAGGTGTGGACAGGGAAATGAGCAAAGTCTCCCCTGTGGTCACTCAAAACCAGTTCTGATGGCAGCTCCTTTCTTTTAGGGATTGGTGCTTGTCTGGCTGGAAGGATAATAGAGGAGAAATGCCCAAGTGTAAGCCACATCTGCCTGTGACAGGGCAGGTCCTTTGAAGAAAATGTTGTTCATGTGCACTGCCTTGATGATCATTCTGTCAGAGAAATAGGGGTTCTGCCTACACCCAAGTCTTTTGTTTGAGCTATGGGAACCACTCTACATCTAATTAAGGAGGTATTCAGCTCCAGGGTGAAAGTTGGAAGCGCAGGCAAATGGGATCCTAGGGTCTTCATGGAGGCTAACGATAACTTCTTAAAAGTTACTTTTGTAAAATATGTTACAAATCCGACTTTACCAATGAATTCGATTTGTAATAAATATTTTAAAAAGTCCAAGAATGATTTTTGTATCAGGTTCCAATGTGTTCGCTATTAACTTTAATAAACTAAATCAGTATTTTCCATGGAACAACAAATCTTACTAGAGTGAAAATTGGTTTCTAGGCATTTTCACTGTATGAAAGTGTTTAAAGATTAAACTTACATGTCTTGCTTTTACACAGCATGCCCCTTGGCTTCTTGGCATGTAAGACCTTCATTGGGGTCTTATTCATATGTAAAATGAGGGTTTAGTCATGTCCAAAGGGGTTATTTTGGCATGTCATGTTTAAACCTGAAGAGAAAAGTTACTGCTGGCAGACCTGCATGCCTGCAGATATGTACTGCACTTCAACTTTAGCGATGGCATAACGTGCTGCAGTGCAGCAGTGATATTTAACTTACAGGCCTTGGGTACACTTTGTACCATATACTAGGGATGTGTGTGCAAGTTGAATATATAAATCTGGAGTATAGACAATACATCTTATCGGTGTCAGAGCACATGCACTGGGGTCTGGCTTGTAGAGTGTCAGTGCACAGAGTAAAAAGAAACAGTAGCATCAGTCCAATGAATTTCTTCCTCTCAATCTCTTATTCATTTACATGAGTTCCTTTGCCAGTCCAATCCCAATGTAGACCTCTGGCCTCCTACAGTGAGTGTCAGAAATCTGACCATTTCCATTTACCACTTTGTGACTTGTTGTACCTTTAGCCGATTTCTGTTAGAAATGGCTGTTGCCTCCCCTATGTTATCATGACTAAGTAGGGGTAAGTATGGGGTAAGCATATGATAGTTACTGTATTATAATCACACCTCCTAACCTTTCCTCCTTATCACCTGATTATGGATGGCAGTCAGGGAACCTCTGTTGTGAGTAGCCAATGAGTTATAGGCAAATTATGGACTTTTCTACTGAATACCTGTATACAAGTTAGGAATTGGATGGATGTTTCTTCTGCAACTAGATTATCAGTGGAATGTAAATTATGAACCAAAGCATACACTCCTTAGTCCTAGCCCACCAATGAGTGTCATTTTTAGCACCAGGATGTCAGACGGGGAGGGTATGAGAATAAATGGGTCACTTGTAATTTTGGTATCCATTCTCCTGTAACAGATTAGGATTACTTACACTTAGAGGTGGGTAGTACACTGCTCCTCTGGTGGATTTTACAGTGTTTTTCCCACTCTGTTCTCAGCTTGCAACTCTGAAAAACTCCTCCAACATCTTTATGGCAGAGTTTTTTGTCTTGTTCATGACTCACCAACAGTAAGCGAAAACATTAAGCGATAGACCACCTGCCGGCAAGATTTCTCAACCCGGGCGGTCGCGGCAGGTCACTAGCACTTGACTTGAGAGAGATGCCCCTTGCAGTGAGAAAGTTGGGGTTAGAGTAGAAAATGTACTCAAACAGCAGATAAAAACAGCACTATCTGGCGTACCCTGTGTTTCCGTTTGTGCTGATTTTACAGTGTGGGACAAGCTCCTGGCACTAAAAATCAGCACGCGATCTGCAACATGCTACAACTCTACCACTTGTGGAACAATGCCAAGTCTGGCAGAGTTTTTGGGTATCTCCGCAAAACTCCATGGAGTGAAACTCAGGGATTTCTGACCACCTCTACTTACAACACATCTGCTCCATCACGTGTGAGATCTGCTGATGGTGGGATAGCTAAAAACACACTACATCTCACTACTGGGGAAATAGGGTTAGGATATTAATAGACAGATATGTAGGGGGCATTAGGGAAAAATTGAGAGACAGACCCAGCAATCAGTCTCTCTTTGGGTATTGCACATCTAGCATGGAAAAAAGATGACAGATCAGTTAACCTATTCAAACAGTCCTGGGCAGTCCACAGATTCCCACATTACCTAGGCTGGAATGAAAAATTGGAGGACACACATTGTTTAAAATTTTTTATAATAATTTACATTGATACTGAATAAAAATAGTGCAAGTGCATTCTGGCATTATCTGTCCTGATAGCGGGGCTAAAGCATACACTTGGAGTGGCAAGAGAACACTCATTTAATGAAAACATAACAGGACATAATTTGATTGTGGAGGTAAACATGTTGTGGTAGGACTGAGACTGAGGTGCATAAGGTGGCATATCACTGAGGCCGATCTTCCAGACAACCAGGCAGCTAACTGCATGCACGATAAATGATTGATCACATAAGCAGTAAAAAAGGCAAGTTTATCTCTCTCCATCATGTCCTCAACCTTAGTCACTTAGGATTTGGGGCTCGAGCCATTAGTCTGTATTAATCTAAAACAATGTGCTCATTCTAGTCCATAGGTTTAAGCTTGTTTGCTTCTTCCGTTTTCAAAGAAGAAGATAGAGACGGATCCTTCTCCTGGATGTTGTTTATGGCAGATGCCTATTTCTTTTTTTACAAAGCAGAGATAGACCTGTTGAACAAGAAAAGAAAAGTAATTGAGACTAAGAGTCAGGGTAAACTGTGAGGTCTCAGAAAAAAACCTAGAGATGCTAGCTTGCAGTTGACGAAAGAGCAATCGGTTAATATTCATAGAAACACATAGAAGTATGCACCCAGAAGGATCACCCAAACATTATTAATAACAACTATCGCTAAGTTGCTCCTATCTGTCATTATAATTAATTGGCATTCATTAATTTATGTAAGTCATCTGTTCCATACCAGTGAGGTATCTAGGCATCTCTGTTTTCTATGGAAGCCCTACACATAACCATTTCAGTCCTGTGAATATTCACTTTTTGAAAGCATAGGAATGTAAGATTAGGCATACGATGTTTATCATTCTTTTAGGAAATGACAGCATCTTTGTTCAGACTTAAAGACCGTTGGTCATGCAAAGACTATGGTTAACCCTATTGTTGAACGTGCTGTCTTTGTCAACACTCAGTCACTTGGCCAAAATTGCTCAGTCCTCGCCAATTGATCCATTTAAGTGTATCTACATTTCTTAGCACACCAAATTTAAAAATAAAAACATTCTTTCTTTTTTGTTTTTTTTGTTTTTACAGCTGGTATTTCTTTTGTGAATTAGAGCATTATTTTACTTTTAGTAGAGAATTTAGGGCCAGATGTATGACGTACAAAATAGCGCCTCGCAAATTGCGACTCGTTTGCGACTCGCAATTTGTGAGGCGCTATTTGGCATGTACTGCAGTGTGTTTAACAGTGTTTGCGATTCCCAATGGGTCGCATATTGCGAGACTCATGAATATTAATGAGCCTCTCGCAATTTGCGAGCCCATTGGAAATGAGAGGCCCTCCCAGTGATGGTGGCCTGCTGGCCTCATCAGACCACCATATATGGGACTCCTTTTAAATAAAGTAGATACAAAAAAATTCAGCCCATTTTCCTTAAAGGAAAACGGAAAGCATTTAAAAAAAAAAAAATGAAACGTTTTGTTTCATTTTTTAAGGGCAGGTAGTGGTCCCTGGGACAACAGCCTGCCCTTAAACAACTATTTTTAGACAGTCACAAAGTAGAAAGGGTCCCCTGGGACCCCTTCCAAATTGCAACTGCATTACCACCCTTTTGAAAAGGGTGGTAATGTGCGAGTGTTTTGCAAACATTCATACATGGGGTTGCGGTCGCTATTAGGAAGGGATCGCCCCTTCCCAATAGCGACTAACTATTCCTAAATAGAAATTCACTATTTAGGAATTGTACATAGCCCTTTCACATTTTGCATGCGCAAACAAGTCGCAAACACGTTTGCGCATGCAAAATTTGGTCGTACATATGCCCTTAGACTTTATCTTCATTTTCATGGACATCGTCTGGACGACAATCACATACCACACTTTAGTTGTTCAAGAAATCACCCTCATCGTCTGTTTTGTCTTCTAGTGCTTAATAATGTTTGAGGATGAAATGTATATTCACTTTGATCACTGTCAGTCCTTCGATGTTTCGATGAGATAGGCTGGTCCTTTTGACCATGCCAATTAAACCAACTGCACTGGCAAACTGCCCAGAAAACGCCCTAGCTGCAAGGCATGCTACATATTATATTGCCATCTTGCCAAGTTCTGATCATTGTACCATTTTCCCATAAAAACAGAGCAATAGTTCCTGATCCACATAGACGTCTGTTTATTCGTACAACTAGTTTTGAAATATCTATATTTCCATAGCTGTTGAAATGTGTTGTTTCCGACTTTCATACACCCATGTGCTTGATTTAAGTCCAGGAACTGGCAAACACCAACCCATGCCAGATGCTTGTTGAAGGTACGGAATTTGCAAGTGTTCTACATCTGGACTTGGTACCACTACTCTATTCTCCAGAGGATGGTTGAGATAGCACTTCAGTTCCTCTCTGACTGCAAAGTTGAAAGCTTTCACCTCATGATTCAACTGCTTTTTTGACATTTCAATTTTCACAAATGTCGACGTCCAGGGCTGAAAAGGAATGAAGCTATATAGCCCTTTTCTGTGCCATGGATTTGGTATAATGGCAAAGATGTACTCTTTAGAAAACACATTCTCTTGGGATTTGTATCCAGATGAAGGATGAAGCTGTTTATCAAACCAGCTGCTTCATCATTGGCCTGCAGCACCTGCAACTATGGGATGCCTTTACTCATAGTATAATCCCACTTGCTGACTTCCTGTGTCGAAAGCATGTTGCAAGTTTTTCTAAATGTAAGTCGGGGAATGCACGCGCAGTTTATATCTGAAATGTTACCTTTGAGGACATTTCTATAAAATTATATTTAATTATTTTCTTTTAATCTTTTCAATCCAAACAAAACAATAAGCTTCACAAACCGTACAATGATGGCATGGTAAGGTTTCGGCACAATTTCCCCCACGCCCCGTGACTCTTCACCCCATGATTACGGCGTCCTGACATATAGATTAGGCACTTTTACGGGCTCTTAAATTAGTTTACTTAATACCTCTAATCTACTTTTCCTATACGCTTGCCCCCTCACTTGGCCCATCAATGTATAATATTTTAAGCCAATATATCGGATAATATCGACAACTATAAATAGTTCCACCCGATCAGGTTTGTTAATTTTCTAAACAGACATGAAGTTACCATTACGCAGTGTGAGATTTTTTTAATTGAAATGTCCAGTTTTACAAATGTAAAGCTCTTCTCGATGTATGCAAACCACAACTATCGATTACAAGTAGTTTACAAGGGACGTCATGTGTCTTACTGTCTATAGCAATTCTGAGGACAATCGGGTCTATGCAACATTCATTTTATGTGCGTGAGCATATTTTTGCACGGGCCCTAATGAAACCTTGCAAAGTACATGGGGCCTCATTTATGAGAAATTACGCATAGCTGCGTGAAAGCAGAGATGCGTCACTTCTCAGTGCGCACTCCTTGCGACATACCTGATGCGTCATATTTAATGTATGACGCATCATGTTGCAAGGAGTTACATATACGTCAGTATTTCTGACGTATCTGTAAGCGCAAAAATGACGCATTGCTGGAGTGTGTCACAAAAGTGACGCAACTCCAGCAATGTGTCCTTTCACATGGGGCAAGCCCCATGTGAAAGGGCCTGCGTCAGTCTTACGCCTGCTGTGAGGCAGGCGCAAGATATTGACGCAACGGCGTCCTAGAAGTGACGCAGTGAAATCTCATTGATTTCCCTGCGTCACTTCTACGGGGGAACGCCCCCCTGCATACATTATACCTGACGCAGGTATAATGTAGTGCAGGGGTTTACAAAGTGACGCATCTGCTTAGATGTGTCACTTTGTAAATAGTGCGCAACAGGAGGCATGTTCTACACCGCCGATGCGTCACAAAAAGTGACGCATCGGAAGCGCAAAACTGACGCAAGGCCTCATAAATGAGGCCCATGGAGGGGGCCCACACCGACGACACTCGGGAGCTCTCAGGCTAGGGTACTGTGCTGAGGGGGGTCCCTGGAGTTCGCCCCCCTTCCCGACCTGCATGGGCTGTGGGGGCCTTTGTTAAACAACTCTTTTGGCTGCCAAAAAGTGACCTAAAGAGGAGCCCCGAACTGCTCGGGCAGAAAACAGCTGTTCTTTCAGATGTTAAGTAATCTGCCTGACAGAAAGAATGCTTTGAAAACATATTTCTGCTTTCTGTATTTTCTCTCTGTGATGCTGTTTTAAATAATGGATGCCGCGTTGATTTACTCTGCTGGATATTTATATACATATTGTAAACAGCTGGAGACTGTTTATAGGATACTGTTTATGCTTGAAAGATTGATCAAAGCTGCATGCTACTTAACTAGGAAAAAAGAGCAAGCAATTATTTTCTGTATGTGTATGTATTTTTCTCATTTTCGGTTCATGCTATTATACTCCCCGGGGACTTAGCAGGTACCCATGCATTGTAATACCTCCAACATAAGTCTAATGGAAGGGGGCATCGATTTTCTTTAATCTAGTGTTATTTATGTTGTCTTGTATGATGTTTATTTGCAAGCGCCAAAGCTAATGCCATTCACGGGAAACTGTTTTTTTTTATAAAAAAAAAATAGCGTTAGACACAATGATCAAACGTCCGGGCCTCTAAAACAATTTTGTGCCATTATATCAACGAAGCATACATAGAATAAGCACTAATTATATCATGATAGCGATATATCATATATTGCTATTTAAAATCACTTTGCGGCATTCGATGTTTGCTTTAGGTCTCGGTTTTCTTTTAGTGAGATCATGTAGAACAAGCACTGGCAAAGCCAATTGGTCAAGCTGGTGACAAGGCCAAATCTGTCTCTCGGCTTGAATCCCTTAGGCATGAATCCCCCCTGATCGAGGTGTTCCAGTAATGAAATTCAGAGAAGCCTGGCTGCAAACGCCTTGACAAGCATTGAGAATCAGCAGTGGTGTGCAGGATCTTTAGTCTGTGTAGCCCTTTTAGGGCTTCAACCTTCTTACAATAAGTTCTTCCCTCATAGAGTGCAGGAAATGGCCCTTCTCCAAAGCCACAAGGCAGGATGTCTAAGCCCACCCAATAAAATCCTGCTGGTGTACCCATACGGCAAGCCTTCAGTGAGGTATTTAACTCCAAGGGCAGGAGATGTGGGCTATCTGCCTGAGCAGCAGAATCTGTAACAGGGTAACCAGGTTTGAGTACCGGTGTCAACTCAAAAATCCTGTGATTCTGGGCAAATCACCTAATCTCCCTGTGCCTAAGAAAACATAAACAAATGACCTTGTGTGCAATGTACTCTGTTGATCATGAAAGGCCCTAGGGCCAAGGTCGCGCTGTATAAAACAGCAAAAATAAATAAACTCTTCTTTCATGAGTATAGAATCTAATACATCTGTTAGCTCAGCTGTGGGACGACAGAGATCAATACGTTGCTGTGTGGGTGATTGTTGGGGCTGCAATATCTGAAGACAGCACTCAGTAGAGCCACTTGAGTGTATTGCATGTGATCTTTCTGACCTTTGTCATCCCTGACTTGTTATATGCTTTCTCAGGTGACCACCGTTTTTAGATGTCAGGAAAAACGTATACTTCACTTATCAACTACCCAATGCAGATGCTGTCTACATTAGGTGGATGGGAGCTTGTCCCGGGGGTCATACAACTACTCCATTTGCCCGTCCTTGCCCGTCACTGTCTGGAACAGGCTGGGCTGGGCCACCCCCTCTCCATTTACCAGGGGATTATTTTGTCTTAAGTTACTGTGTTCTACTACCATATTCCCCTTTGGCGCTCTTTTGTGAACTATCTAATTGCGGACATTTTATACAAATCCCCATTTAACTTTCCTTTTTTGTGGACTCCGTAGTTAAGAGATCTGTCGAACTCTGTTCTCTTTTCTTGCGAGCTACAGTGACTCCAACTTGATTGTATCATGGGCAAAAGAAAGGCAATGGAGGGGTCATCTCCAAACAGTGGTTTGCAGACAGGGGCAGGGTGTGGGAAGAAAGTTAGAAAATTAAATAAATGGGCTAAAAACAATTGTGTAATGGACAGGATTGATACCCTTGTACTTGAATGCGAAGATACCTTAGGTTCCGAGATAGCTGCGCCTACTAGTAATGCCCAATCACCACAATACAGTCCTGCCTCCCGAGTTAAGTCACCATAGCTTCGATGTTTGCCAGACAGCACACGGGTAAAGTAACCAAGCATAGTAAGGAAACACTGCACGCACCAAAGCAGGTACAAATAATAGAGTCCCAGACAAAAGATACACCATCTCCCCAGGCAAAATTTCCACCCATAGCTAGTCTGCCTGAAACTTTAATACATTGCACAAACAGGTTCGCAGTTTTGGACGACATTTCCGATATTTCGGAGACTAGTGCTGCTGCAATATTGTCTGGACCTGGAAGTGCAAGCAACAAGGAGGTGGATAGCTCGTCACAGGGGCTGCACCAGCTTGTCGTCCTGCTCAGACAAGATATTGGGGCCTTGAGAGCAAAGATTGACTAACTGTTTGTTGTGATAAAAACTTTGCCCCCCAGCGAAACAGCTCATAATCAGTATCCATGCTCTCTGGTAGAAGAGCGCTTATGCTCACAGCGACCTCTCCCTCTAAACATGACCAAAGTATACATACATGTGGGCGCCCACTCGTTTTTCCAGCCACAAAGATAGAAAAAGCACCTCCCCATCACACAATAGACAGCACAGACCCTCAACCCCTCATCCCCAGAGTCCAGTCTCGCAGCAAATTCCTGCACCTCGCATGGCAACTAATAACACATCAGCATTAATAACAACCCCTGTAACATTGACAGGGAATTACCGCCAGTTAACTCCTCACTCAGAACGGAACAACGGATATATTGTGAATGTTCCAAAACTTGGTATTGGAGCAGGTCACGAAAGCGAGGAGTCACTGATAAATATGTCAATACACTGGATTCCTTACGTTAGGGGGTGTCGTTCACTTATTAGGGAGGACATTGTTAGGGCTAGGAGGCATACGGCACGCACACAATCACAAGATCACATTGAGCTGACCCTAGCTAGTACTTTCCTGGCAGAGAACCTTGTTTTGCTTAAGTTTTGCACCTCCTCCCCTGATTCATCACTAATACATCTCAGGCGGTTCCCACTTTTTTCGCCCTTAGGAAGAGCTAATGACCGACATCCGGTAGTGCTGATAAGTGGTTCCTCGTCCTTGGAAGTCAATGATTGACCATCAACTGAGACACATTCAGTGCAGCAACCGCAGACACCTCTGTCATCCATGTATTTAGCTCACCCAAACGATTCAGATGTCCAACCGGCACCTTTCGCAGCCCTAACTTATGATATGTCTACTAATTGCCAGCTAAAAATCATGTCATGGAATATCGCTGGCCTTAGTAATAAGTTGTCTTTACCTCATTGGAATGATCTGGTAGGGGGCTACTATATTTGTACCTTCCAAGAAACTTGGAGCATGGTCCCCTTGTACAAATCGGGTTATAGCTGTTTTTGCATACCCGCTAGTACTAAAGGGAGGGGTCGCCCTTCAGGAGGGCTGATTATATGGGTTAGCATTGCCCTCAATTGCTCTACTCTCAAATGCCACCCTCTGAGCCCCGCCATCATGAAACTCACCATCAAGTCTCTGGGGGGGGGATTGTGCTGGATCTTTTAAATGTTTACGTAAGAGGGGGCAACATCTCACCTGCTCTTAGGGTACTTGAACAGGGTTTATTAGATTGTCTGCCCAACTCCAGATATTTAGTGGTAGGTGATATTAATACTACTTTCGACCCCTTAGCACAAAGGATATAGTTGGGTTGGTGGAGGAAGACAATAGTTGGGGCATACCTCCTTTGTGCATACCCCTGTAAAGCGATGGACCCGGGTGGCTATCCAACGAAATGCTCTTACTTTGGAATACGCTTTAAGGGAGGCAAATAGTAGGACACCATCTGACGTCCTCGGGGCATCTACTTATAATAGGACAACTATCCCATCCCAAATTGATTATATATATTATTACCAACAGTGACCATAATCCCCTTTGTATGTCACTGAGGTCCCCATGGACACCAATTTGCCACACACTTCCTAATCATACCTACTCTGTGACCAAGGAGGTGATACTCTCAAACTCTAGCAGAGCCCTGAAATGGCCAAAGGTTGCCCTTTATGAAGTAAAAATGGGGGCCATTAAGCAAGTTCTCTGTGAAAGCATAAACGAATTAGTGTACACTCTCCCACTATTGAACAAATTTGTACTTACTTCCAAGCCTCCAAAAGCTTTTAAACAGGTTCCAGCTTTTTTGTAGTACTTGGGGTCTAGTCATAAATACGTCCAAAACAAAGCTAATGACCTTTAATTCCAATCAATCTTTTAAGAGCAATATCACTTTAGATGGAATCTGCCTTGAGGGAGTTAGGTTCTTTGACTACCTTGGGATATGCCTCTCTGACAAAGCCCAAGGAAATTTCATCTGGACAAAATGCTTCTGAATCACAAGCGTGCGGCTGGAGTGATAAGCAAAGAACATCTGTTAGAATTGGGGGTCTCTGGTTGGCGCAAGTAGGTACTTGTGACAAGCAGGGACCCTCTCCTCTAAGTCAGGGCAAAGGATGACCCTTCAGAATTACCCTTGCTCACCCTCTAGGTGCGTGGCGTGAGCAGCCAAGGCGATTCTCCAGGCGTTAGTCAGTTAAGCATTTGTAGACACACACACAGTAAAATATACCAATCCCCCCACAAATGGACACCAGGCTGTGAGTATATAAAAATACGCTTCTTTATGTAAAATATATATATCTCTTAGGTCAGACTTATCACAAGATCAAATAACGGTTCTGGGGTGCCCACAGGTTGTAAATAGGCAAGCTTTCTTTGTTGTAATTCAAAATGTACTTTCAGTCTTTATCAACGGATGTTTTCCTGCAGTGTACCTTTCAGGATGGCTCTCTTAGTTCCTGGGGGGTATTGAGGGTCACACTGCTCCTTCCCAACTTGTTGCAGCCAGCCCAGGGGCTCCGGGATGCTTTCTGCCCGTTCCGGGCCGAGATCGGGGCCCGACCGCCCAAAGCTCACGCTTCCCGCGTGGGACGCGTTCGGCCCTGCCGGGGCTGGTGATGCGCACGGCCCCCACGGGTCTGGGGGACTCAGGCGGGGGTTAGTGCTGGCCTCAGAGCGGCCCACGGAAGGCAAGGGCCAAAGGACCTGGGGCCGCTCCTGTCACTGTGGCCGGGGCGCTGGATGCAGCCTGTGATTTCCCTCGCCCGCCTGGATCGGATTCCAGCGGGAGGGGCTGGAGCGCTCGCACAGAGCGGAGCGGCGCCGCGAGCAGGCACACAGAGCGGTGCGAGTCAGCTGGAAAGGGCGGCTCGCACCACAGCTGATCTGGAGGCCGGGGGCGCTTGTAGGCAGGCTGGCTGGCACAACAAAAAGGGGGAAAACAAACGTTGCGGGCCCCGAGCCCGTTGACGGTCTCGGTGGCGGCTTTCCTCCGGGGACAAAGGCGAGGTGCCCAGCGGCTCGTGCAGAGCGAGGCTGGCACCCGAGGCGTCCGTCCAAGTCGGAGGTCTGTCCCCTGGGTCTGTTTTGCGTCCGGTAGGGATTTCTGGCGGGAGGGTGAGGCACAGCAGCGGGCCCTCTTAGGCGGTCGACACAGCGATCCCCTCAGCGGGGGAAGAGCGGCTCAACGGAGCGGAGCTCTTCCTCGGCGGGGACGAGGAGACACAGTCGGTCACGGCCTCAGGGAGGGGCTGGGGGGCACCACAGCAGCGAGCCTTCCAGGCGGTCAACACAGCGATCTCCTCAGCGGGGGAAGAGCGGCTCAACGGAGCGGAGCTCTTCCTCGGCGGGGACGAGGAGACACAGTCGGTCACGGCCGCAGAGAGGGGCTGGGGGGCACCAAAGTCACAGCTCCGGCAGTAGTAGATATCCCGGTTAATTACCGGCAGACGAGCAGAGGCAGGTTGAGCCAGATGGTCCTGTGGCTCAGGTCAGGGGGCAAGCTCAGTCAAGCCCTTGGAGAATGTTTAAGCACAAAGCAGCAAAGTCTTTTCTCATCAAGTCTTTTCCTCTCCTTTCTCAGCAAGGCAAGCAGCAGGCCAGTTCTCCCAGCGTCTCTTCTCCTTCTAGTCGGGCAGAGGTCCTTCGTGGTGAAACAGGATTCTAATTTACAAGGAGCAGGGCTCCTACTTTTATACACAGTTTCTTTTGTTCTCACTGGCCAGGGGGGCCTCTGCATAACTGCTTCAGTCTCTGAGTACTTGTTGTGGGTACTTAGGACTTCTGTATTCAGTGTGAGGGCAGGCACATCAGCCGCTCCCCAGGGGGGCGGAGCCGGCATTGAGAGGGCAGGAGTGGCCTGAGTACTTTGTTGACAAGCTTCGGTCCTTCCTGGGCCAGGTGCAGGCTGAGTCATCAGTCGCTCCCCAGGAGGGCGGAGCCAGCATTGTGGAGGCAGAGCACAGCCTGATGCATCATTCAGGGGAAACTCCCACCACCCATTAAGGGGTCCTCCTGCTAATCACTACCTGTCAACTCCCAGCCCTGTCACTCACACACACCAGACAGTCAGATCCACATCCAAGCAGAGGCGGGCTGAAATGGTTAGGCAAGCAAATGCTAACTTTCTAAAAGTAGCATTTGCAAACACAGGATATTAAAATAAACCTTACTAAAAGAAGTATTTTATTATTCTGAGTTCAGGCATACTAAACATGAATTTCTACCATGTTCCCTGAGCCTGCTGGGATTATAGAGTGTAATAATTCCAGCAGCCCATCTGGCCTAGAAGGGAACTGGTAGCCTTACAATAGTGAAAAACGAATTTGGCAGTAATTCACTATTAGACCATGCCACACACATCAGGGCATGTTCTACCTTACACTTACAATGCACCCTGCCCTCAGGCCTACCATAGGGGTGACTAATATGAAGTTAAGGGAAGGTTTAGGGGCTGGCAAGTGTGTGCACTTGCCCAGCCAGGGTGACAGTACCAGACTGCACGCAGGTTCTGCAATGGCAGACCCTAGACACATTTTAAGGCTGC
Source organism: Lissotriton helveticus (assembly GCF_964261635.1). Taxonomy (NCBI): domain Eukaryota; kingdom Metazoa; phylum Chordata; class Amphibia; order Caudata; family Salamandridae; genus Lissotriton; species Lissotriton helveticus. The sequence goes on from NC_136063.1 coordinate 854,006,726, forward strand.
TTCTGTGGGTGGCGCAACCAGCGCTGCAGGCCCACTAGCAGTATTGGCATTCACAAGCCCTGGCACTCCTGGTGCACTTTACTGGGGACTGACAGTAAATCCAATGAACCAATCAGGTATATCAATCACATGTACACTTTATAGTAGGGAGCACTTGCACTGCGGCACGGGTTGGCCGTGGCGCAGTGCCCTGAGTCGCGGACACCAGCAAAAACATCTGAGGCACAACAGCAAAAAGTGGAAGGGAAACTCACGCCAAGGTGCCAGGTCTAACACGTGTCCCCTCCAGCTGAAATGTGGGGGGAACTACCCTTCCCCAGGGAGTTCCACATCACTAAGGCGGAAAAACCTGGACAGACCGTCAGCGTTGGCGTGATCTGTGCCAGGGCGGTGTTCCACCGTAAAGTCCATACCCTGTAGGGAGATGGACCACCTCAACAGTTTTGGGTTCTCACCCCTCATTTGCATCAACCATCTGAGGGGCCTGTGGTCTGTCTGAACCCGGAAGTGAGACCCAAACAAGTAGGGTCTTAGCTTCTTCAGTGCCCAGACCACAGCAAATGCTTCACGCTCTATTGCACTCCACCTACTTTCCCGGGGAAGTAACCTCCTACTGATGAAGGCTACAGGGTGGTCCCAGCCCTCCTCAGTCATCTGTGAGAGAACAGCCCCTACACCATGCTCTGAAGCGTCTGTTTGCACTATGAATTCCTTGGAGAAATCAGGAGCCAGGAGCACGGGTGCCGTGCACATGGCAGTCTTCAGGGTGTCAAAAGCCTTCTGACAGGTGTCAGTCCAAATCACATTCCTGGGCTGCTTCTTAGAAGTCAGCTCTGTCAAGGGGGTCACAATAGTGCCATAGCCCTTGACAAACCTCCTGTAATACCCAGTGAGCCCCAGGAAGGCTCTCACTGCAGTCTGGGTCTTGGGGGGTTCCCAAGCCAGGATGGTCTCAATTTTGGGTTGCAAGGGTGCCACCTTGCCACTCCCCACTTGGTGTCCCAAGTACACCACGGAACCCTGCCCAATCTGGCACTTGCTCGCCTTGATTGTGAGGCCTGCCTTGCGCAGGGCCATCAACACTTCCCAGAGGTGCCGCAGGTGTTCTGGCCAGGTGCCACTGAACACTGCGATGTCATCCAGGTAGGCGGCACTGAACTCATCCAGCCCAACCAACACCTGGTTGACCAACCTCTGAAAGGTGGCAGGGGCATTCTTCATCCCAAATGGCATAACCCGGAACTGGAAATGCCCATCTGGTGTGGAGAATGCGGACCTCTCCTTTGCCCCATCGGTCAAGGCGATCTGCCAGTACCCAGACGTTAAATCAAACGTGCTGAGGAACCGGGCAGCCCCTAGCCGATCAATGAGCTCATCAGCTCTGGGGATAGGGTGCGCGTCAGTCTTGGTGACTGAATTGAGTCCTCTGTAGTCCACACAGAACCGGAGTTCAGGTGTGGCTCCCGGCGCAGCAGCCTTTGGGACCAAGACCACGGGGCTGGACCAAGGACTGCTGGAAGACTCAACCACCCTAAGAGCAAGCATCTTGGAGACCTCCTCCTTGATGCAGGCCCGGACCCTGTCAGTTACCCTGTAAGCCTTATGCTTCACAGGTAAGCTGTCTCCTGTGTCCACATCATGGACGCACCAATCTGTGACAGTAGGAACCAGGGAGAACAGGTCTGGAAACTGCCCCAGCAACTGGCGGCAGTCTTCCTGTTGCTCAGGGGTCAGGGTGGGTGAGAGGTTAACTCCATCCACTGACCCATCTTTCTCACAGGCCACTAAGAGGTCAGGAAGAGGCTCAGACTCCTCTTCCATTCCATCATCAGTGGCCAACAGCATGCCCACTTCGGACCTTTTCAAGTGGGGCTTGAGGCGGTTGACATGTAAGACCCTTAAAGGATTCCTGGGCGTCTTCATGTCCACCAAGTATGTCACTGAGCTCTTGCGCTCCACAACCTCAAATGGGCCTGTCCACTTATCCTGAAGTGCACAGGGTTCCACTGGGGCCAAGACATACACCTCTTGTCCAGGCTGAAGCTCTACCAGAGTGGTATTCTGGTCGTACCACCGCTTCATCTCCTCCTGGCTAGCTTCCAGATTTGCCTCAGCAAGTTGTCTGAAGCGCCTGGTTTGGTTTCTGAAGGCCAGCATGTAGCTATATACATTCTGGGGAGGTTTCCTGGGAGATTGCTCCCAGCCTTCCTTTACCAAACTCAGTGGTCCTCTCACGGGGTGACCATACAGCAGCTCAAAGGGGCTGAACCCTAGAGACTTCTGTGGCACCTCGCGGTATGCAAAGAGCAGGCATGGTAAGAGGACGTCCCACTTACGCCTCATTGGACCTTCCAGGCCCATGATCATGCCCTTGAGGGTTCGGTTGAATCTTTCAACCAACCCATTTCCTTGGGGATGGTAAGGTGTGGTGAACTTGTAGGTCACACCACACTCTTGCCAAAGGGACTTCATATACTTGGATATGAAGTTGGTCCCTCTGTCGCTCACCACCTCTAGAGGGAACCCCACTCTGGAGAAAATTCCCATTAGTGCACGCCCCACCACGGGGGCCGTCACTGTCCTCAGAGGGATGGCTTCAGGGTACCGGGTGGCATGATCCACCAAGACCAGGATGAACCTGTTGCCCATGGCTGTCTTGGGGTCCAGAGGCCCAACAATGTCAATACCCACTCGTTGGAATGGAGTACTGACCACAGGGAATGGTTGGAGTGGAGCCTTGTTCTTCCCTCCACTCTTCCCACTTGCCTGGCAAGTTGGACAGGTCCTACAATGAGCATCTGAGCTCTTGTGCATTTGGGGCCAGTAAAAGTGGGTGACAAGCCTGTCATAGGTCTTGTCCATCCCCAAATGTCCTGCTAACGGCACATCATGAGCCAGTCCCAGTAGGAAGGCTCTGAACTTCTGGGGTACCACCAGCACACGGGCTGACCCAGGTTCAGCAGTCTTAGGCTCGGAATACAGGAGGTCATTCTCCCAGTACACATAATGTGTTTTGGCCTGAACACCATTGGCCTGGTCTGCAGCCTGCTGCCGCATACCCACGAGAGAAGGGCATTCTTTCTGCTCCCTGCAGAATTCCTCCCTGGAGGGGCCTCCTTCTTGCTGCCAATGGGTCAGCTCAGGCAGGTCCCCCAGTTCAGCAATCTGTTCCCCTGTAGGCTCCAGGGCATCCCCCTCAAGGTCTGCTTCCTCCTGGACCGTGGGAACAGCAGGGGCCGGTTTCCCGCGCCCCCTGCGCCTTCTCTCTAAGGCCGGTTCCTGGGCCTCTCCTTCAGGTCCCAGGACTTCTTGATCACCCCTACTGGCTGCCATTGACCGGGTGGTCACGCACGCCCAGTCAGGTAGACCCACCATCTTCAGGTGAGTCGTTTTCTCCACCTTTTCCCAAGGGGAGTCCTCCAAGTCATTCCCTAGCAAACAGTCAACAGGCATGGTTTTCCTCACACAGACCTGCAGAGTACCAGAGACCCCCCCCCACTCGAAGGGAACTTGAGCCATCGGACACTGACTCTCTGAATTGTCAGCGTTGACAACCCTACAGTAGGCATGGGGTACAACCTGCTCTTGAGACACCAGGTGCTGCCTCACTGCAGTCACACTGGCTCCTGTATCTCTAAGAGCCTCAGCTTTCTTACCATTGATGGTAACCACCTGCCCATATTTTTTAGTGTTAGAGGGCAGGTAGTTTGTAGGGACCATCTCACTGTCTCCTAGTGAGACTAGGGTCATCTGAACAGGATCTCCACCCCCCGGGACCATCACTTCTTCTCCTAAGTGAACACTGGTCACTTGGCGGGGCGGAGCACCAGTGGGTGCTGGTTTTCCAAACAGGCGACACTTGGGGTCACTGGCTATGTGCCCCGGGTCACCACATTTGTAACAATTGAAGGGCCCCTTTGGAACAGGTCTACCTGTCGGGGCCCCATTCTGCTTTGGGGGTGGGGGAGGCTGAGAACCCTTCTGCTGGTTCCCTTGGGGATTACTTTGGGGGCCTTTAGGGAACCCTTTCTGTTTACCCCTGTCCCCCCCACTCTTCTGCTGGGGACCCTGCCCACCCTTGGCGGAGTCTCCCACTGGACCCTTGTGGACCCTGGTGCTGAGCCAGCGGTCCGCCTCCTCAGCAAGCTTCCTCGGGTTGGACAGCTTGCTATCAATCAGGTGCTGGCGTAACTCAGGAAAACAGTTATCAGACAAGTGCTCCCATGCAATTAAATCAAAGAGACTTTGAAAATCATTCACCTTGTTACCCTTCACCCAACCATCCAGGGCTCTGCAAAAAAAATTCACATACTCCACATACGTAGTCCCAGGACGCTTTGCACACCCCCTGAACCTCTGTCTATATAATTCAGGGGTAAGCCCATACCTGGTCATTAAGGCCTCTTTCATGTGGGGATAAGAAATCTGTTCTGCAGTGGGCAAATCTAGCAGGGTGTCCCGCCCTTCGCTAAGGAACCTTCCCCACAACCCCGCTCCCCAATCTTTCTCAGGGACCCGGTGGGAGGACATGGCTACCTCATATGCCCTAAACCACTGTCCTATGTCATCCCCCCTAAAGAATTCTTTAACTATATCTTTGGGGATGTACACCTTGGACTCTACCTGCACCGGCGTTGTGCTGCCACCAGAAGGAGCTGTTCCCAAACCTCTTTGATCCAACTCCTTCATTCTCAGGTCATGGTCCAGCTGGCGTTGCTGTGCCTCCATGGCCAATCTTTGCTTGTCCATTTCCAGTTTTTGTTTTTCCATTTCCATTTGCCCAGCTAATCTTGCCATCTCCATTGCATGTGCCCTGTCTGCGGCCCTGTCTGCCAGCTCCTCTGGTGACAGGCCTCTGGGGAACTCTGCAGCGCCATCTGGTGGAATGATATCCACCGGGGTCTGTGGATCTCTTGACTCCCTCCAGGCTCTCAGCGCCGTCACGAGTTGGGTCTTGTTGCTCAATCCACTTTTGGCAATTCTGCATTTTGTGCAGAGATCTTTCAGCTGGTCATTGGTTAAGCTCCTCAAGGCTCCCTCTCTCCAATCTATGTCATCTGCTCCAGAGAAGGTAGAGAGCGCTCTTCCGGCAGGAAGTGAGCCAGGCATGGCTTCAGTAATGGCAGATGTCTCAACAAAATTAGCAAAAAGGAACTGGAAACCTGTGGCTGCGTTATAGATCTGCTCTCCCTATGTGGTGATCAGTAATTCACTGTATGTAAACTACAAATGCAAATTCGCAAATCCTCACCGCTGCGACCAATGTTAGAATTGGGGGTCTCTGGTTGGCGCAAGTAGGTACTTGTGACAAGCAGGGACCCTCTCCTCTAAGTCAGGGCAAAGGATGACCCTTCAGAATTACCCTTGCTCACCCTCTAGGTGCGTGGCGTGAGCAGCCAAGGCGATTCTCCAGGCGTTAGTCAGTTAAGCATTTGTAGACACACACACAGTAAAATATACCAATCCCCCCACAAATGGACACCAGGCTGTGAGTATATAAAAATACGCTTCTTTATGTAAAATATATATATCTCTTAGGTCAGACTTATCACAAGATCAAATAACGGTTCTGGGGTGCCCACAGGTTGTAAATAGGCAAGCTTTCTTTGTTGTAATTCAAAATGTACTTTCAGTCTTTATCAACGGATGTTTTCCTGCAGTGTACCTTTCAGGATGGCTCTCTTAGTTCCTGGGGGGTATTGAGGGTCACACTGCTCCTTCCCAACTTGTTGCAGCCAGCCCAGGGGCTCCGGGATGCTTTCTGCCCGTTCCGGGCCGAGATCGGGGCCCGACCGCCCAAAGCTCACGCTTCCCGCGTGGGACGCGTTCGGCCCTGCCGGGGCTGGTGATGCGCACGGCCCCCACGGGTCTGGGGGACTCAGGCGGGGGTTAGTGCTGGCCTCAGAGCGGCCCACGGAAGGCAAGGGCCAAAGGACCTGGGGCCGCTCCTGTCACTGTGGCCGGGGCGCTGGATGCAGCCTGTGATTTCCCTCGCCCGCCTGGATCGGATTCCAGCGGGAGGGGCTGGAGCGCTCGCACAGAGCGGAGCGGCGCCGCGAGCAGGCACACAGAGCGGTGCGAGTCAGCTGGAAAGGGCGGCTCGCACCACAGCTGATCTGGAGGCCGGGGGCGCTTGTAGGCAGGCTGGCTGGCACAACAAAAAGGGGGAAAACAAACGTTGCGGGCCCCGAGCCCGTTGACGGTCTCGGTGGCGGCTTTCCTCCGGGGACAAAGGCGAGGTGCCCAGCGGCTCGTGCAGAGCGAGGCTGGCACCCGAGGCGTCCGTCCAAGTCGGAGGTCTGTCCCCTGGGTCTGTTTTGCGTCCGGTAGGGATTTCTGGCGGGAGGGTGAGGCACAGCAGCGGGCCCTCTTAGGCGGTCGACACAGCGATCCCCTCAGCGGGGGAAGAGCGGCTCAACGGAGCGGAGCTCTTCCTCGGCGGGGACGAGGAGACACAGTCGGTCACGGCCTCAGGGAGGGGCTGGGGGGCACCACAGCAGCGAGCCTTCCAGGCGGTCAACACAGCGATCTCCTCAGCGGGGGAAGAGCGGCTCAACGGAGCGGAGCTCTTCCTCGGCGGGGACGAGGAGACACAGTCGGTCACGGCCTCAGAGAGGGGCTGGGGGGCACCAAAGTCACAGCTCCGGCAGTAGTAGATATCCCGGTTAATTACCGGCAGACGAGCAGAGGCAGGTTGAGCCAGATGGTCCTGTGGCTCAGGTCAGGGGGCAAGCTCAGTCAAGCCCTTGGAGAATGTTTAAGCACAAAGCAGCAAAGTCTTTTCTCATCAAGTCTTTTCCTCTCCTTTCTCAGCAAGGCAAGCAGCAGGCCAGTTCTCCCAGCGTCTCTTCTCCTTCTAGTCGGGCAGAGGTCCTTCGTGGTGAAACAGGATTCTAATTTACAAGGAGCAGGGCTCCTACTTTTATACACAGTTTCTTTTGTTCTCACTGGCCAGGGGGGCCTCTGCATAACTGCTTCAGTCTCTGAGTACTTGTTGTGGGTACTTAGGACTTCTGTATTCAGTGTGAGGGCAGGCACATCAGCCGCTCCCCAGGGGGGCGGAGCCGGCATTGAGAGGGCAGGAGTGGCCTGAGTACTTTGTTGACAAGCTTCGGTCCTTCCTGGGCCAGGTGCAGGCTGAGTCATCAGTCGCTCCCCAGGAGGGCGGAGCCAGCATTGTGGAGGCAGAGCACAGCCTGATGCATCATTCAGGGGAAACTCCCACCACCCATTAAGGGGTCCTCCTGCTAATCACTACCTGTCAACTCCCAGCCCTGTCACTCACACACACCAGACAGTCAGATCCACATCCAAGCAGAGGCGGGCTGAAATGGTTAGGCAAGCAAATGCTAACTTTCTAAAAGTAGCATTTGCAAACACAGGATATTAAAATAAACCTTACTAAAAGAAGTATTTTATTATTCTGAGTTCAGGCATACTAAACATGAATTTCTACCATGTTCCCTGAGCCTGCTGGGATTATAGAGTGTAATAATTCCAGCAGCCCATCTGGCCTAGAAGGGAACTGGTAGCCTTACAATAGTGAAAAACGAATTTGGCAGTAATTCACTATTAGACCATGCCACACACATCAGGGCATGTTCTACCTTACACTTACAATGCACCCTGCCCTCAGGCCTACCATAGGGGTGACTAATATGAAGTTAAGGGAAGGTTTAGGGGCTGGCAAGTGTGTGCACTTGCCCAGCCAGGGTGACAGTACCAGACTGCACGCAGGTTCTGCAATGGCAGACCCTAGACACATTTTAAGGCTGCTTCTGTGGGTGGCGCAACCAGCGCTGCAGGCCCACTAGCAGTATTGGCATTCACAAGCCCTGGCACTCCTGGTGCACTTTACTGGGGACTGACAGTAAATCCAATGAACCAATCAGGTATATCAATCACATGTACACTTTATAGTAGGGAGCACTTGCACTGCGGCACGGGTTGGCCGTGGCGCAGTGCCCTGAGTCGCGGACACCAGCAAAAACATCTGAGGCACAACAGCAAAAAGTGGAAGGGAAACTCACGCCAAGGTGCCAGGTCTAACAACATCGCTTGTCACACAGCAGGCCTATTGCTCCAGCCCTCGCCGTGTATGAAGCTAAGGCAGTTAGTTTGGCCGTTTACAGCGCCGAACTATGGGGCTTTAACAATCTTGATGACCTTGGTAGTTCGGAAAATAAGTTCTTTAGGGGCCTCCTTATGCTACCCCAGGGAACACCTTTAACCCCATTGTTATATGATTTGGGCAGGCGCCACATTAAATATCTGGCTAAACTCCTCCCCTTGCTGTATTGGGCACGCCTTAAGCGCACCCCAGAACTTGCAAATTATGCAAATGCTTTTGCTGAGACAGTGTCTTTGGACACTAGCAAAAATATAAAATGGATTGCGAATGTCAAGGCACTGCTGCTAACCTTGGGACTTAAAGACTCATGGGCCTCCCAAAACCCTCAGTCAAAGGAAGAGCTTAAAACACATTTACTGGAGTGGATAGGTGCTAGAGATCACAGTAATTCAAACCTAGTTAGGCTTACAGAGGAGTTTTTTTTATCATAAACCAGCTAGAGCATTTAAATTCCACCTAGATGTGATCCAGATCCCAAGAGATAGGACTTTATATATCCAATTTAGATTTGGCACAAAATCCTTGGGTCGAACATGGTCAATTAGGCATAGGGCCATACGAAGGGCTTCCAAAAACTGATTTAGCGGTTAAATGCAGGTGCATTGTAAGATCGAAGCTTGCTATGCTACTCCTTGATTTAGACAATGAATTCTTTATATTTTAAATTGTTCATTTTGCCTTAAATTGATTTTCTTAATAATACTGATTATTTTGAATATTTGTCAAAAAACTTTAACTTTTATTGATTCAGGGAGAATCTTGTTGCATGTTTTTATCTATTTGATTATTTATGTTTTAAATAGTTATAAATCCTATTGGATTAGAGAGAATTGTGCGATATGTTCGTATCTATCTATGCTTCTTCCTCTCACTTTGAAATTGTTATTACTTTTATGATATTTATATCGAAATAAAGCTTGATTGACTTGACTTGACTACTCCATTTGTGTTCAATATCGATGAGTTCCCCCATACTATTCAGCACCAACCACCACCTCCTGCAACTTCATTTGCATGCAACCTTTGGTGAGTGTAGTTTCACTCTGTAGTTGGGTATGAATCTCATTCATCTTTCAAACCCAAGCAACTCTTAATACCACCTTCATAGCTTACCATTCTTGCACTCTGGAGGATGGTGTGCCCATATTAATAAAAATGTCAACATACACTCTCAGTTCCTCACAAACAGTTGTACAAAAGATTGGATCTGCCAGGGCCTTCTCGGAGTCCACATTTTGGCACATTAAGCCAAGTTCATACATCAACGTTTAAAGCAATGATCTGAAAGTTTCTTCCACAAATATTTGGTTCACACGATGTTCAAATAGTCCTCTGCCAACAAAAATACAATCAATTATTTTGCACAATTCGTGTGGTCCAGAGTAAAAGGAATGCATACTTGGTAGCTGCACTATCCAGATATGGACCAGATCACAATGAATATTCATGTCTTGCAATTGTTTTATCAGCTTAGCATCAGCTGCTCTTATCCTTAACATGAATTAGGCTTTATTACTGTGAACACTGTTGAGGTTTATGTTCAAACTGTTTCAATGTCATCATTCTGTCATTTCACACTCTACTATTTCCATTCCTTTCCTTATTTAGACTTTCCATTTCATTCATGGAAGGTGTGAAGTTTTAAAAGATTTGTAGAAATGCCAGAAATGTCTGCACCCTGTGCACATGCTTTGTCATTATGGTAATCGAGTTGACACATTTTGCCACCCTGAGTGTTGTGTCTTATTGTGAGCTTACTGTATGCTGGTCCCATCATTGTTTTTTAAAATTTAAGGTAAGATCGATAATCATATCCCGTAAAATCCCAGGTAAGGGAACATATTTTAGTGAAGGACTTCCAGCCGGGGCTAAGGGAGACAACATCAAGAAGGAGGTGCCTTCAGTCGTTCTTTGTTTATGTTCCAGTCTTGGAAAAGCTGCCATAGGAAATAGCTATCTTGCTTTTTTCATAAAGACATACAGGTATGCAGTGCGAATCATCTCGGAAACTGGAAATCAGGCTTCCTATAGTCCTTAGAAATAGCTTGGGGGTGTTAGGACAATATTGACTCATCAACAATGTTTTTTTTCCAAAAGAGTTTTCGTGATTTTCATATAAACATTAGCACCATTCACTCGAACAGCATTAACTGTGCAGCACTGTTTATTTCACAGCAATAAGAGCACATAGAGAGTTATTAGTGTTCAACAACAATGGCATTGCCATGTATACAATCTGTCAAAGTCAAGGCATCCTACATCAAGCCCAGTTTTAGTCTCCATAGCAGCAGTGGACATGTGCAATATGCATGAGTTGTGCAACAATAGCAAAATGGCTAGTGATTGTGACAAACATTGCACACAACTTAGCGCAAAAAAATCAGCCATTAATTATTGAGAGTTTTTTCAGTCAGGGCCCCCAAGGTTTACTATGTTTTTAATGGCTACTCCTTGTTTATATACTTCTCATTCCATAGTTGCACATTGGTCCATCCCAAACGCCCATAAAAGCAGCGACGGCATGGTTTCACAAACCCACCTGAGGGCAATGTCACATCTAGTAAGCCCACCTAGTGAGCCCACCCCAAACAGGAGACTGGCAATAGCCCTTGTGGTGCAACCTTTTCGTCAAGCAAACCTAGAAGAGCCAACTTGGGGGTAAACCTCAATGGTCTGCCTAGTGCAGCTGACAAGGCCCAATCAATCTTGGACCAGAAACACTGGATGTCCTGACATATCAAAATCATGTGAAAGAAAGAGCCCTTCTCTTCTGAGCAAAAGAGAAATTAGGGATTTTATCTAAGACTCATTTTCCAGAGTCTGTCTGGAGTATATTATATCCTCCTGTGTAGATAATTGATTCAGATGGCGGCAGCGCAACACCATCATGACGTTTTATGCTATTCTATTTAGATTTCCTCCATTTGTCATCCGCCAATGTTCACAGGCACTCTTAACATTTGTGTCACAATGTATCTAGTGGGTCGGGTGTCTTTGCAAGAAAAGAACAACAGAGGTGTAGAATACCTCCCCTCTAAGGGTTTCCAGCATCTGTTTGCCCTCTATTGGTTGTATAGCATAAGAGGGAATGAGGTTATTCATAAAAGGCGTCTAACAGACTTCTTACTTGCTGAAACTGGAAAGAATTATGTAATGTAACTTGAGCTCATCATTTGATTTAATGTGTTTGCCCACCCACAAATCCTCCAACCAGAAGAGGCCTATCTGCTCCCATCCAAAAAATTGCGAGGCAACAGGAGCTCACTAACCAGGTTCCCTCCCAGAGTGTTACTTATTGTGTGGTTTCCCTAACCATCTAATGTGTTTCAATGCACTGCTTCAATTTGATGGCTTCCGGTAGAGAGGATGGCATCTTTGTGCCATACCACACGTGCATTGCTTCCCGCTCCCCCAAGGTGTCTACAGTTGGTAAGTGGGGTTATTCTCGTCCCCAAACAACCGATCATTAATGACTGTCATGTTGACGCCCAATAATAAAATTGGATATTGGTTGCTTCCATCCCTGCATCATTGTGCTGGTGAGGACATACTTCTTAGGAGATGCTGTAGTGTTCCCCACCCAAATAAACTCTCTCTAAGAATCCTTGAGTTTCTGAATTGTGCTTGCTAGTATTTCTGATGGAAGCATTTTCAGAACGTATAGCATCTGGGATAACACTTTTCTCTTGTATAGAGCAACTTTGCCAAGAATAGTGAGTAGCAGTGAAAACAGTCTTTTAAGATCTTGTTCCGTCCTATCTAGCATGGAGGCCATGTTGGCCTTCCACTAATCCTGTGTGGATATGGACAATTGGATCCCCAAATATTTGAAAGTAACACTGGACATTCAAAGTTATGATAGTCTGCCTTGGTTATCTACATTTACTTTGACTGGGATGAGGAGAAACATGGATCAATTCAATCTATGACCTGACACTGAGGCAAATATGTCAAGTACTTATGTTCATCTGTTACCTGTTGCTGAGGGTATTGTGTAAGAAGGGTAGTGTATCCTCAGCATTGAACAAGATGCAATCCTTCATCTCATTTCACTATTCAAAGCCCCATACCAAAGCAATCCTCCAGACTCACTCCACAATGGGTTCAATCGCTAATGTAAAAAATAATGGGGTGCGGGCATCCCTGCCTGTTATCTTGTTTACTGGGGAATGGTGCTGATAGAACAAAACTGGCTCTTTTGCGAACCCCCTGAGACTGACTTTAAGATCTTAATTAATACAGGATATGAATGGGGGGACAAAGATAATTTTTATGTTTGAGAAGCTGGGCTGGAATATGATGTCCATTTATGTAAGTGAAAATAAAGCAAACACAAGGATACTCACCCTAGTCACAGATCTGGGTTGAATCCATCATCGTTCTTTAGATCCCTTCACCACCACAGTTCCAACACAGCTCTAAGCAAATCAGTCTTGACCCTGTGCCTCATGGGAACAGTCCAGCCTGAACTGCCAAGCCATGTCTTCCATGGACCGGAAACAAGCATCTTGGGACAGGTTTCAGGCTAAGAGCCGGTCTTGCTTTGACCCTCCAGTCAAAGCAAGACATGGCTTGGCAGTTCAGGCAGGACTGTTCCCATGAGGCACTTGGTCAAGACTAATTTGAATATAGCTGTTGGGGATGCGAAGTGAGCTAAAGAACAGCGATGAATTCAACCCAGATCTGTGACTGGGGGTCAGTGTCTGAAAAGTTTCAGCGCTCCGTCCATCATCTCCTTGTGTTCACTTATGTAAGTGGGCACCTTACACCAGTCCAGACACCCTTATGGGATTTAAGAGGTCTTAGACAAACTTAGAAAGCTCTCTAAGTGGCAGCTGTGGAGCGCAGCCTTCAGTCTTAGCCCAGAAGGAGTGTAAAGCAGCTTGTTGTACCAAAATGTAAGTTTATAGCATAGATTAAGTGAAAAAGAACCACACAGGGTATTTACAAAACTATGTATTTATTGAATAATACTCTCTTAACACGTTTAGATATCTCATACACTGAGATAAACACAATGCACACAATACTTTGCATAAAAATACAGTAAATAGCAAGCAATACACAGTGGACTCCAGGGTGGACCAAACCATACACTACGAAAGTGGAATAAGAACCACAAGTTGGGTCAAGACAATGTCGAGAGGATGTAGAAGTGCTGGGGACCCAAGGAACCACCCAAGGTGAGTGTTCAGTTCAGTTCTAAGTTTATTGTGTGATTATTTAAAATCATCGCAATTTATAAACAGATAAAATATCATGAAATGCTCAACGAAAATAGTCACTGAACCATAACAATCAATGTTCACGAGGCAGTGCCAGACAACATATGATTAATAAAATACCAACAGTAAAAAATGTGATAGGCAAATGGATCTTGGGCTAAAGTGCTGACTGCTGTACCGCAGGCGAGAGTTCTTCTGAGTTCTTCAAGTATCATATTAGCGCTTCCTGAACAGACAAGGATGTCTTTCTGAGTGCCCTATAGCCTTATAAGAATTCTTCAACAGCAGCCATCGGCGTTCGCTGCTTAGTGGAGCTTAGTCGGCACAGTTAATCTGAAGGTGTTGCAGTGACTCAAGCCATTTATTTAAAGTGCTGAAGTGCCTAGAAGAATTGGGCCTGTAAAGTGTAAGCTATCACAATGATACTTATGTTTATCTGTATTAGAAAACTTTAAAACAAGAAGTTCAGTGCGTTTGGAAGTTCATAAAAATATTGGTCATACTTCAAGATCCTGCTGTAAGATTTATCTAGTATAAAAATTGTGCCTGGGACACTTCCTTGTGTGAATATATAATGTGCAACAGAATTTGGGCCATGCCCTGTTCCTGAAGCTATTCTATCTTTCCGTTTTTCTCTGAGTCTGCTTGCCGCAGAAGTTTCCTCAATTCCGCAAAATATTTTACGCCCCAGCAGGACAAAATGATTGAGGAACCTTCCATCCAGCTTACTACAGCTTGCCTACATGTACTGATGTTCGACTCGTTAAACATTTATTTTAAAAGCAGTTTCCTTATTAGGGAAAAATAAGGATTCGCTAATAAGGAATAGCAAAATGCTATGCATGAAGAAATCGCTAGAAAAAATGCGATTTCTTAATATTCCTTAATTGCGACTCGCAAATTGCGACTCGCAATGAAGGAATACCTCCCCATTCATTCTTTTGAGCCTAGAGGCCCATAGGAATGAATGGGAAGACATTCTCAATTTGCGATTAGCAATTAGCGAATCGCAAATTGAGAATGCAATTGCAAGGGTGCAGGGGTGTCCAAACGACACCCTGTTGCACCCCTGAAATTAATCTGTGCACATATGTTGGGCACACACATGCCCTGAGGGCATGTTTGTGTGCAACATGAAACTTGCACAAACTTGCATTTTTCAAAGTTTTTGAAAACTACCATGAAGTTCAACTTCATGGTAATTTTCTCCCCCTATTAGCGAAATCGCAAATTTTTTTACTTTGTTGCATTGAATTTAAGGAATCTCAATTTGGGATTCCTTAAATGCAATCGCAATTTAAGGAATCTCAATTTAGAGATTCCTTAAATTGCGATTTTTGCATTTAGGATGATGCATCCTAAATACAAAAATACCGGTCGCAAAGGGGCAGATTCTGAGAATCTGCCCCTTTGCGACCAGATTTTCCTTTCATGCATCTGGGCCTATGTTCTTTTCGTCTATCCAGTCCTGAAGATGAACTAGGAGGCATCATGCATACAGTTTAGCCTCCACATCGGTCAAGGATATCAATCTATAATTGTTTGGCTTACCGTGGTTTCCATGTTTAAATATAGGATGAATTATGTTCCCTTTCCAGGAATTGGGGACCTTATTCAGGCGATAGATGTAGTTAAACAGGGGCGTGAGATGGTCTGCCCAAAAATCTGGAGCTTGCTTGAAAAGGGCATTGGGGAGCCTGTTTGGTCCCGCTGCCCCCTCTGTTTTAAGTTTTTTTATTATTCCTCTTAATTGTTTGGTGTCAGTTAGGTTGTTTTGTTTGTTGCAACTTATCACTTTTTCTTTTTTATTGCATTCTTCCTGAGGCTGGGAGATGATTTTTGCTGCTCCAAAGATCTGTCCACTTGGTGTTTCTGAAACCACTGTTGCTTTGGCACACTTTTTGTGCCCTACCTTGTCGTACATGTTTTGTAAGTGTTGTGTCCAGGTCTCCTCACTAATTCCTGCTTCTTGCCAGAGTCTTGGTCCCTTGGTCAATATATTTATGATTCCCCAGAATTCCCTGCTATTTGGCAATTTGCTTGCCCAAAGTATTTTTTTCCAGATGGTTTCTTTGTACTCTTTTTTTGCAACCCCTAATTTTTCTTGGATATTTTTCGCATTTCCTTGAGATTACCATTGTCTCTTTTTTTCCAATTCTTGCTACCACTGCTTGAAGTCGCACCTCTCTTGTGACCCTTCTTTTTTGATCTCGGATTTCAATATTAAACCATGGCTCCACCCTGGTTTCTATTTTCTTTTTGCGTCCAGGAATGACTGGACATTTTTTGATAAGAACTTGGTCCAAGTGTTCTCAGTTTTTTAGAAAATCTGTATTCTCTGTCCCTGTTTGGTTCACGTAATGCCGGATTGTATCCATTATTAGCTTCGTGTCTGATCCTCGCCACTTCAATCTCCTGAGATTATACTTTTCTGGATATTGTAGTAAGCATTTTAGTTTTTGTGCCTGTGCCAATTTGATGTTAATTTTTGTGATATGCGGGAAGTAGTTGCTTTCTAGGCGTGGGCAAACTTGAAATGAATCTATTATTGGGATGAGGTTACTGCTGGTGATGGTGAAGTCTATGGTTGACTGACTTTTTCCGCTCAAGTGCGTGATGGCTGCTGGTCTAGCTCTGGTTACGTTGCCGTTCAGGATAGTCAGGCCTTGGGCATCCAACTCACGAATAATAGTTTGGTTTCCCTGGTCTTCCTGCCGCTTTCTTTTTTTCTGTTTATTTAATATGAGGTTGCTATTGAAGTCTCCAGAGATAATCAGATAGCGTTGTTCGTGAGTCTTTTGCAGTACCTTTATCAGGTTCATTAGTGTTAGGGATTTTTCCTTCTGCGTCTTTTTTTCCGGATGGATATAGACATTAATTAATATTAGTTGCCAACTTGAATAATTAGAGTGAAGCTTACCAGTAAGTTTTAAAACTTGCAATCAATTTTTGCCGGCATCTAGTTCTTCTGTTAGCCAGCCATATTTTACCGTTGTGTAAGTTGATAGTCCTCCTCTAGGATGCCCGAAGTTTCAGAATTTTTCTGCGAGAATATGATGTTCGATGTATCCCGGAATTGGAACAGATTTCATGTTCCATATTTCTTGAAGCAAGATGAGATCTTGTTTTTGCAAGAAGGACAGGGTTTCTTGGTCTTGGCCCATTTCTTTGAAGCCATGGAGGTTCCATGAACAGATCTTGATAAATTCCAGACCAGAAACTCCAGAATCGCGGTTGTTCCTAGTGCCATTATTACATTTCTCCCCGTTATAAAAGCCTGGATGCACCCGCATGGTGTCATTTGTCATTAGGTTTTCATTAGGTAAGTTTTTTGCTCAGGGCAAATGGCACCCAAGACCAGTTCAAACTGTTATCTGTCTGATGTTCAGAATTTAATGGACCTAGTATAACGTTGTCCTGTGTTGAATTAATATTCTTGAGCAGGGTGGTGTTCCGAGCGCCTCGTAGACACATTTTTTGGCCCTTACCGATGAATTGTTGCATTTTGGAATTGCGGTACTTTTTAAAAGGGGATATGGGTACTTTGGGGGTTTATGAAGCCTCAAAGTAATTCCCCAGGCTTGAAATGTTGTTCTGGTTCCAGAGATCCTGTCCACTAGTTCTTTAGATGTCCAAGTTGTCAAGGACTCTTCAATATCTGGGGCCGATGCTGTTTGCCGGAATTCTACGGCTAGAAGATCTTGTGATGTTATCTGCTTTAGTTCTGGTATCTCTTTGAACAGTGTTTGTAGGTTCCCTTGATTAAGGATATCTTGTCTTCCTTTGGTGGGGAATTACGAAATAAATGTCAGTTTTGATGTTGTCTCTGTGGTGATATTTTGGTAATGGGTGATATTTTGAAAATTGGCAATTTAATTTTTGGCTTGTTGTTGTATTTGTGTGCCACATGTTTCTAGGCCAGTTTGAGTTTCTTGGTCAACCAGTTTGTTAATAGCTTTTTCTTGTGATGTGGCATTGAAGTGTTCTTTCATTTCTGGCTCAGGGTTCCCAGGGTTTTTGAGTGTTGGTAGCCATGAAGTCTTGATTTTTAGCTGTGTGGGGGAAAGCCTACAAGTACGGCCCATTCTGTTTATTGTAACTGTTATCGGGATTTGAGTGCTTTGTTCCTTGTTTTTTGTCTTGTCATTAGCCTTTTCCCCTGTTTCTTCCACGTTTTCTGGTTTAACCGGTATCTGCTCCAGCTCTTTCATGCTGGTTCTTTGTGCCCCCTTAGCTGGACTTGGGCCTCTAAGATCTAGGGGTGCCTTTACTGACAGAACCCATGGGATTTTTGCTTCCCCTTCTCCATTGTTTATTGGTTTATTTGGAGCTGGTCTCTGCTTTTCCGGTCCAGGCTTTTGTGGCCGTTTGATGGTTCACGATTGTGTGATGTTCCTGGCTCATATTGTCTGGGTTGCAGAGGGCTTGAGAGCGAGGGAGCACTTGGGTTTTATTTGATTTGTTGAGGTCGACCTGGTTGGTTGATGAGACTGACTCTGCAGTTGAGGTATCTGACAGTGCATCTTTATGTGACCTGTTTTTTTTTATATGAGTTATTTGGTTAGTGAAAATTGAGTAGATTTTCCCAGGACGTATAATTGTTTGAATGTTGTTCTGTAGCCTAGCCTTCCTGGTGCATTTTCATTGCCTTTTTGTAGGTTTTCCAATTGGCTTTGGGTTGACAGTAGTCTGTATTGCCTCTGCTTGGATATCTCCGAGATTCAACTTATCCTCTATTTCCTCTTTCTCTACTTTCTCTTGGTTTATACCGCTTGTTATTTTTATTGTTTTTGTTGTCTTCATGGACTCTTCTTTGTCGTTATTCTTATCATTCTTTTGCGTGCCAACTGTTAGTTGTATCTTTTGTGATGGTAGTACTGCCCCTAGTATGTCTGTTAGTATTTCAGGGAGTTTTGCCAATTTGACAATTATTTCACCACACCCGCAGTGAAGCTGCTGTTGAGGATTGCTTATGTGCGGCTCTGTGCTACCCCTGCATTTAAGGAGAGTCGCGATAAGGTCCCAAGGTGAGTGATTAGGAGCCTCACAGAGATCGTGTGCAGTGTGGGAACACAACCGCGGGCTACGTTCTGGTTTATGTGTAAGTCACAGTTGATTTTTAAAAAAGATTAAGGACCCTTCTCAGTAGACCCTGAGGAAACTCAGTGGAAGACAGAGCGCTGGAGAGCCACCCACTTGTTCATACCCTAGTACCCACGTTATGTACACCAGGGAAGCCGGGTACATAGGAGTGAAATGGTGTCAGAAACCGCCGTCAAACCCAATGGAGAACTTCAGGAAAGTACTGTTGCTGGAGAAGGAGACAGGGTCCTGTGGAATCTGAAGGTGGATTCTAGGATGGGAGGTACCTGCAACCATAGGGGAAAGAGTCTATGTCACACAGGAGTGACCAGGAGACTTGGAAGAAGAATGCCCTCCAATGTCGGGTGTTGCCGGAGAGATGATGATGACCTTGACTCTTCAGCTGTGAGAACCAGGTGATGCTGAGGAAAACAGGGAGCTGTGCGCGAGCTGTCTCACGAAGATGTCGAGTGCTGAGGGGTCAGTGTGCGGCGGGAGCACCAACAAGCCTTGCAAATGCAACCAATGCAGAAGTTGAAGAGGGAGCAATATCGGGACAAGCAAGGTTCAGGGGACTCGCCACAAGCAGGGGAGTCAGGGCAGGCCCCAAGCAATCAGAGGAGCCCAAAAGAAACAAGTGTGACCCTCAAATGGACTCCTAGGCCGGAGGCACTGGAGTCACAAGTGGACCTCGAGCAGCTCACCAAAAGATGCAATCCACAGTGCACACAATGAAATGAGGATGAAGACTTTGTTCACTGGAGGTGCTTGAAGTTGGGGCTACTTGGAGCCCAAAGATCTTCTTATAAGGAAGCCAACAAGCCTTTGCAACTGCAAGTAGATGCAGCGCACAGGGGTTTGGTTATTGCAACCCCCATGGGGGATACTGGCTTAAAACTTGGTGAGAGGTCAGGGCAGGCCTCAGGAGTTGTGGATAACTACCACCTGTATTACAGAACCTTACGGAGTCTGGAGGGGCTCAGGATCAGCAGACCGGTCAACTTAGTTGTGGTGCCTGTGAATGCAGGGGAGTGACTCCTTGACTCCAAGGGAGATTTCTTCAGGTGTCTTTGATGCCCAAAGGCCTTAGAAGGTTCCTGTATGATGCACAGGCACAGACAATGCAGCAGACTAGAAGGGAGACAAAGTCGAGCCCAAACGAAGTCCAGTGGAGTCCAGAGTTTCCTGATGGTAGAAAAAGAAGTGGTGTCTAATCTGAATCTTGTCCCATGACAAATCTAGGGACCTACACCCAGGTAAGCCCTTAGGTACCCTAAGGAAAGGGTTGGGATGATTCGGGAAACCCTCCCAGAGGAAGGTCTGTAATGGGGGAGGTTACTCCCATGTCCTTTGTCCAGTTTCGTGCCAGAGTGGGAGCCAATGGCTCCCAGGACTGGTTTGAACTGGACTATGCATGGGGATACCAAATGTGGCCATCATGCAGACTTAGTGGCACTGGCAAGTGCACACACCAGGTCCAAGTTCACTAAATCGTCTCTGGGAGGTGGTCACACCTCCCTGTGACAGGATGCCTATTGTTCTGCCTTCCCCTGCTTGAGCTTGGCTCTGTAGCAGGAAGGCAGGAATGTGTCTCTGGTCGGCAGCAACCATTTTGTGCTGTCTGGGTCGAGACGGTTGGCACTGGGAATACTGAGAGCCTAACGGAGGGCTCTTCCAGTGCTTGGAATCATACCTCCCACACTGTTTATGGTGTGGGGGTATGACTCCAACATGTTTGACACCATACATGATAGGATTCGTTGCAGCCCGTTTTGAGATGGTCATCGCATAATTACGCAGAGCCCCTCTATATTGTATATGGCTGCTTCACTGACAACCCGGGAGATTGATTTTCGTAGGTTGTAGAGGTGTCCTGCTCATGCAGAGACACCCTTTCACTTAGAACTAAGCACCCTGCCTTCAAGATTGCAAAGGCCTGCTATAGGGGTGACTTATAGGTTTTAAGTGCAGTGACCCTAGATATAGGAAACCTATATCTTTAGTAAGAGGTGCTAGCACCAGCTTACACAGGCTGCAATGGCAGCCCTGTAGTTCCATTTTGAATGGTCTCCCATGGGTGGCATAATGCAGGCATCAGCCCATATCGGACCTCTGGGGTACCCATGCCCTGGGTACCTAAGCACCATATAATAGGGACTTATAAGGGTACCCCAGTCTCCAACCTGGGATGTACCTAAGTACAGAACATAACCATTTAGAGAGGAAGCAGATATACTGGGGTCCTCATTAGCAGGATCTCAGTCGGGCTAGTCAGTAACAGTTTAGCACCAAGCAAAAAGTGGTTGTTACCATAGAAGCAGATCCTACTTTTCTACATTATGTATAACCTGAACCAGAAAATCTGAATTAATTGAATCAAGTATTTTCAAAATCTAGTAGAATAAATGCTAAGAGGCTTCAACACCCTGGCATTGTATATGTCTGATGCATCATTGGGTATTACAAACCAGGATAAAGTGTCTCTGCTCTTCGTGTACTAGCGTTTGAAAACTTGAATGAGTCTACCTGCAAGCACCTTTGCTAATATTGCAGTCTAGATGTTGAGCAAAGATACAGGTCAGTATGAGGGACATAGGTCAAGAGGCCTACCAGATTTAGGGGGCAGTGAGATAAATAACGGTGATGGATCAAGCCCTGATCTTTGGACTGGGTAAGAGTGGTCTGCTTAATTCAGACACTCTGTTCATCACCACCCCCTTTTCTGAATCGTTTTTGGCCACTATAGGTGTGGCAGGGTATACTCAGACATGAGTCCCTTTCTCACTGCTCCATCAGGATTCAAGCAAGCCGGGCCGAAGAGGCTGAAATGCCAGAAACCGGTCCCCGGTAGCTTGTCTCCTTTCTGGTGAAGAATTGGCTTGGTAGTTTGGTCTGCCCTGTTCCCATGATGCACTGGGCCAGGGACAGACTAATTTGCATATAGCCAGGTTCTGAGCTGGGATGGGGCAGTGAGATTAATAACGGTGATGGATCAAGCACTGATCTTTGGACTGGGTAAGAGTGGTCTGCTTAATTCAGACACTCTGTTCATCACCACCCCCTTTTCTGAATCGTACCAGATTTAGGGAGCACCACTATGGTAGCTTTGCTAAGATATGGGGTAGTTAACCACTTTATGTAATTTTTCTGGAAAGCCGCAGCAAGTGGAGAGCCACTACTGAAGCAAACCTCTTAAAGAATGCCATTGGAAACCATTTGGGAGTTTGTGTTTATCCAGAATGGACGTTGCTGACAGCCATTATTATTTCCTCTATGAAAATTGGCTGTTCTGTCCATGGTTTGTCGTTGCCTTAGTGGTAGTTCTTTGTATGTAGAAAATGGTCCTGGATATAACTCACGACGCAATTGATGTAAAACTTGTAATTAATATGAGCAGGTTCACATTAGACAAAGTGAATTTGTACCTAAGGAGATGTATAACTTACAAACAGCAATATTAATTGCAATGAACCCAATACATATACTTTAAAAACATAAATGCTTTATATCACAAATTTACTTACATGATATTAAAATAAACGATCCAGAACAACTGTAATTTACAGTAGACAAGTGATAGATACAAAAAGGGGGTGCTCAAGTGAATTGAAAGGAAAAACGGTTGAAAGGACAGAATTAAGATGAGTCTGTGCAACTAAAAAAGCAAATTTTTCAGTTTGAGACACAGAAAGCCTACCCACACATTATTATATACATCAATTAAAACAATACGGGGACGATGGGAGTGGAGAAATGGGTGTAGGCCTTAGGTGGGGGGGATAGTCGTCGACGTTTCGACCCTAACGCAATACGGGCGATTTCAAGGCCTCTGCTGCGGGTCTTCTTCAGGACAGGGGTGGGGGTGGACAAGGACTGGATCAGATAACCTACAATTAATTATTCAAATTAGTATCACTATTCAATTACATATGTAACAGTAAATTAGCATGGATGGTGTTGGGTTACATTACCAGGAATAAAACACGGGCGTCAAGCCAAAAGGCTAATGACGGACGTCAAGCCAGACGGCTAATGACGGACCACCTAAGGAAAGGGGGACAAAGAAGAGACTCAGTGCCCATCTCCAAAAAACACTGAAGTCTAATGTCCAAACTACTCAAAGGTGATTACTTCATTCAGAGAAATGGACTCACTAATTATCGATGTGTCACGAAATCCAATCAATGGGATCGGTATCTACTCCTGACGTCTTAAAAACGTATCTAGGTACAAAGGGGGGACGGAGATTCAGTATAATTCCGGAATCCCAATGTTAAGTCGACTAAATCAATCTTACAGGTAGCGTGAAAAATCACTCACCCGCGCCTGGAAACCAAGGCGTCTGAACAGAGGATCAATCCACTACGAGTCAGCGCATAAGCAAGTTGAAAGAATGGGAGGCGGAAGAGAGAGGCCACAAAGAGGTACCAACGTTGGCAGTAATGGCAACCCTGTTTGTAAAGAAAATTGGCCCTGGTCAGTGAGATGCTGGGGGATGAATCATCATACCAACATAATACACTCAACAATTGTAAAGTACCTCAGAAGTGGAATTGAATAAGAAGAATTATCTTCGAGTCCAGATCTACGTAAGTGGAGCACTTCTCTGTTAGGGGACAAAACCGGGGAACCGTGGTCAGGCAAACAATATTCGTGATTACACTCGAGGTAAAGTGCCTAGTCGGATATACACCCACTGATTACCTTAATCAAAGTGGAGCGTTGAGAAATCAATCACACATCCGCGTTCTACCAGTGGAGCCGCGTCTCAACCGGGTTTACAAAGCCGGGGGGTGTGGCCAAAGTTACACGCAATGTAACAAAAAACGTGCGGTCACATGATGTCCATACAATGGAAAAAGAAAAGGGGCTTACATTGATGGCGCCTAATGGTGTGTAGACTAAATTGTATGGTAGCTGGCTGGTTCGAGATAAGAATGCCTCATTTGATCGCAGTAATAGAAGAGTTAGTAAATGTTTTGCCAAATGAGGGGCCGGTTACAATCAATGTCTGCATACCTAATTTTGCACATAGTAGCTTTCAATTTATACATATTAACGGGCTAACAAGTCCCCAATTGAGTAAATATAACATATTATGACAAATTACATGAATTGAAAATAAGACAATACATACAATACAATACAATGCTAGGTGTATAAATATCCATATTTATGACCAGAGCCCTAGATCATAGATACTATGTGCATAAATACAATACCACAGTAATACAAAACATCTAAATCAGAAAATACATATGAGAGTCTGTCATGGCCCTAGCAGGGATTAGGTAGTTTTCACAGAAAAGGTATGACCTCCATGATTGACAAACAGTCTGAATGAGAAGCTATCAACCATTAGGGATTGAGTAGTTTTCACAGAAATGACATGACCTCCATGGTTGACAAACAGTCTAAAGGAGAAGCTATCAACCATTAGGGATTGAAGCCATCTGTCTACTATATTCCTCATGCTCATTCAATCCCCTATTTACTGTGTTGAAAAGGTGCATCCATCTACATTCTCTGATGCTAAGGACATTTGCAAAATTGCCTCCCCGAGGATTTTGTGTTACCTTCTCGATTATCCACCACTTGAAGCTTTCAGGGTGATGGTCGAATTTAATAAAGTGTTCCACCAGGGGAGCTCCCTGTACCTTACATCGTACCCTACTGCAGTGCTGCAGGATACGATTCTTAGCCTTCTGCGTGGTTTGGCCTATATACATGAAACCACAGGGACAAAGGATGGCGTAAACTACCCCCATGGTATTGCAGTTGGTATGATGTTTTAAAGTGTGTGTAGTTGTTATATGTACACTCTTTTGTTTCAACGGCCATCGAACAAGCCTTGCAGGCTCCACATTTATAATGTCCCACCACAGGCGGTAGATTCCATAGTACTGTCTGTGTTTGCACACTTTGCTTTTTTAACATGGAGTGTACCACATAATCTCTGACACTCCTCCCCTTACGGAAGGCATACATGGGAGGGTCTGGTAGGCCAGTATCTTCTGCCACCAGATGCCAGTGATTATTAATAATCCTCTTGATGTCCGTACTCCTAGTATTGAAGGTCGTCACACATATCAACCTCTTGTCATTATTGTCATTCCTTATTCTAGGTTCTAGGATCACCTCCCTATGGCAGAACCATGCTCTTTTGCGTGCCTTCCTAACCAGACTTCTGGAGTAACCCCTCTCCATCAGTCTTGTCATCAAAATGGATGATTCAGAAAAATAATCAACCTTGTGGCTGCAGTTCCTACGCAACCTCAGGAACTGTCCATAAGGCAGGTTGTCCCTAAGGTTGCGCGGATGATGACTTGAATATCTAAGGAGAGTGTTCTTCTCCGTCGATTTTCGAAACAAGGTGGTGTGTAGGTTCCCTTCTTCTTCCTTTATCGTGATATCCAAGAAATGTATCTCCCGATTACTGTATTCCATGGTGAATAAGATGTTGTTATCCTTTCCATTCAACCAAGTGTGGAAGGCCAACAGCTCTTCTTGAGGGCTCTTCCACACTAGGAACACGTCGTCTATATAACGATGCCACAACGTGATGTACTCTCTATATGGGTTATTCTCACTCAAGACAAAATCATGTTCATACTGGTCCATGTAAATAATTGCCAGATTAGGGGCAAAGCTGGCCCCCATTGCTATGCCCTTTGTCTGCACAAAATATTCACCGTCAAAAATAAAGAAATTTTGTTTCATGGCAATCTCTAGAAGGTCAATTATAAAACTCGTGGGAACTCTTATTCTCTCGTCTAGTACTTGTCTTATAACCTCAAGGGCAGCCTGCTGTGGAATGGTGGTATATAAAGAGGTTATGTCCATTGTTGCCATCAATTCCTGCGTACTATCAAATGATTTCTCATCCACCAATTTTATTACTTGCATGGTATCTCTAAGGTAACAAGCGGTGTTCTCTGCTATTGGCTTAATGAATATGTCAATAAACTTACAGAGTGGTTCGAGAATCGAACCACACCCCGAGATGATCGGTCTGCCCGGTGGATCATTAAGCCTCTTATGGACTTTTGGTAAAGTATAAATTGTCGGCAGACGGGGATAGGTGTTATTAAGATACTCATATTCATATTTGGTTATAAAACCCTCTTTTAGTGCATTGTCCGTCACTGCTTGAATAGTGAGTGCAATATCCTTTGTAGGGTCAGATGTTAATTTCTTGTAATTACCAACAACAGATAATTGGTTGGTAATTTCTGTTTTGTACGCACCCCTATCCTGGATAACAATCGTCCCGCCTTTGTCAGCCGGCTTGATCACTATATCCTGATTTTTATTCAGATTTTCCAAGGCTGTGCGTTCTTGTTTAGAGATGTGATACTTTACATATTTCCTTTCAGTAAGTAATTTGTTGACATCCCCCATCACCATTTGTTCATAAGCCAACAGTCTATGTGGCATCATTTGGGATGGTGGTGTAAAGGTGGAGGGTGGTCTTAACCCAGTACTACTGAATACAGGTTGATACAGTGTTTTATTAAAGTAGTATTTCAAACGTACTTTCCGAAAGAACTGATGAAGCTCCAATTTCAGGTTAAAGCTGTTGGGCAGGTACGTTGGGACAAATGATAAACCCTTCCCTAAGATCTTCTGTTCGTCACTAGTTAGGGTGTAATTCGAAAGGTTTATCAGGGGGCTAGCTTCATGGATCATATTCGAGGATGCTACCACCTGTAATGACGGTTGCGAGTTTGAATCTTGCTGTGGGATTCCTGCCTGAATTGGACTTGTTTCCCTGGTCTGTCCCTCCCCTGATTCCAGTTGGACTGCCCTCTGCCCTGATTCCAATTGGTTTGGCCCCGTCCCCTGGGTCGTCCCCAGGGGCGGCCCCTGCCGCGCTGTCCCGACCATGGGTCTTGCTCTAAAAAATCCGGTTGGAAATCCTGTTGGGCAGCCTCGCTAGTAGTTGGTTGTTCAGATTCAGAGCCACTACTTACAGAAGAGTTGGAGAAAGTATTATACCTCCTGTATCCTCCTCTGCCCCTAGTTGTATATCTACCTTGTGACTCCTGGTTGTAATATCCTTCCGATATTGTGTGGGTAGGCTTTCTGTGTCTCAAACTGAAAAATTTGCTTTTTTAGTTGCAGTGACTCATCTTAATTCTGTCCTTTCAACCGTTTTTCCTTTCAATTCACTTGAGCACCCCCTTTTTGTAGCTATCACTAGTCACATGGGACATTATAAATGTGGAGCCTGCAAGGCTTGTTCGATGGCCGTTGAAACAAAAGAGTGTACATATAACAACTATACACACACTTTAAAACATCATACCAACTGCAATACCATGGGGGTAGTTTACGCCATCCTTTGTCCCTGTGGTTTCATGTATATAGGCCAAACCACGCAGAAGGCTAAGAATCGTATCCTGCAGCACTGCAGTAGGGTACGATGTAAGGTACAGGGAGCTCCCCTGGTGGAACACTTTATTAAATTCGACCATCACCCTGAAAGCTTCAAGTGGTGGATAATCGAGAAGGTAACACAAAATCCTCGGGGAGGCAATTTTGCAAATGTCCTTAGCATCAGAGAATGTAGATGGATGCACCTTTTCAACACAGTAAATAGAGGATTGAATGAGCATGAGGAATATAGTAGACAGATGGCTTCAATCCCTAATGGTTGATAGCTTCAATCAATCAATCAATCAATCAAAGCATTTATATAGCGCACTACTCACCCGGAGAGTCTCAAGGCGCTGGGGGGAGGGGGTCCGCTACTGCTCGAACAGC
The DNA here is from genome assembly GCF_964261635.1 of Lissotriton helveticus. Taxonomy (NCBI): domain Eukaryota; kingdom Metazoa; phylum Chordata; class Amphibia; order Caudata; family Salamandridae; genus Lissotriton; species Lissotriton helveticus. The sequence continues at coordinate 854,033,930 of NC_136063.1, forward strand.
CAGGTCTTGAGCTGCTTCCTGAAGGCGAGGTGGTCTTGGGTCAGTCGGAGGTGGGTCGGGAGGGAGTTCCAAGTCTTGGCGGCCAGGAAGGAGAAGGACCTTTCTCCTGTGGTGGCTCTTCGGATGCGGGGGACGGCGGCAATGGCGTGTCTGGTCGATCGAAGCTGGCGTTTGGGAGCGTAGAAGTTGAGGCGGCTGTTGAGGTATCCTGGGTCTTGGTTGTGTAGGGCTTTGTGTGCGTGGGTGAGGAGCCGGAAGGTGATTCTCTTGTTGACTGGGAGCCAGTGCAGGTCTCTCAGGTGTCCGGAGATGTGGCTGCGGCGGGGGATGTCCAGGATGAGTCGTGCTGAGGTGTTCTGGATCCGCTGGAGTCTCTTCTGGAGTTTGGCGGTGGTTCCGGCGTAGAGGGAGTTGCCGTAGTCCAGACGGCTGGTGACGAGGGCCTGGGTGACTGTCTTCCTGGTCTCGGTTGGGATCCATCGGAAGATCTTACGTAGCATGCGCAGGATGTTGAAGCATGACGAGGAGACGGCGTTGACTTGTCTGGTCATGGAGAGGGAGGAGTCCAGGATGAAGCCCAGGTTGCGTGCGTGGTCTGTGGGTTTGGGTGCGCTGCCCAGGGCGGGGGGCCACCAGGAGTCGTCCCAGGCGGAGGGTGAAGATCCCAGGATGAGGACTTCCGTCTTGTCCGAGTTCAGTTTCAGGCGACTGTTCATCATCCACTTGGCAACGTCTGTCATCCCTTCGTGTAGGTTGGCTCTGGCGGTGGCGGGGTCGTTGGTGAGGGAGAGGATCAGCTGGGTGTCGTCGGCGTAGGAGATAATGTTGAGGTTGTGCTGGCGTGCGATGGCTGCGAGGGGGCTCATGTAGACGTTGAAGAGTGTTGGGCTGAGCGAGGAGCCTTGAGGAACGCCGCAGATGACTTCGGTGGCCTCCGATCTGAACGGGGGAGGCGGACTCTCTGTGTCCTTCCGGCGAGGAAGGAGATGATCCACTTCAGTGCCTTCTCCTGGATTCCGACGTTGCTGAGGCGCTGTACTAGGGTACGGTGGCAGACAGTGTCGAAGGCCGCGGAGAGGTCCATGAGGATGAGGGCCGCCGTTTCTCCGTTGTCGAGCAGGGCTCGGATGTCATCGGTAGCTGCGATCAGGGCGGTCTCGGTGCTGTGGTTGGCCCGGAAGCCAGACTGCGAGAGGTCGAGGGAGCCGTTCGTCTCGAGGAAGGCGGCCAGTTGCTTGTTGACGGTCTTCTCGATGACTTTAGCCGGGAACGGGAGCAGCGAGATGGGGCAGTAGTTCTTGAGGTCGGTGGGGTCGGCTGATGGCTTCTTAAGTAGGGCGCTGAGTTTGGCGTGCTTCCAGCTCTCCGGGAAGGTAGCGGTGTCGAAGGAGGTGTTGATGATGTCCCGCAGGTGGGGTGCGATGACAGCGTCGGCCTTGTTGAAGACGTGGTGAGGGCAGGGGTCTGTCGGAGATCCAGAGTGGATGGAGTTCATCGTGTTGACGGTGTCTTCGGTGCTGATCGGGGTCCAGGCGCGGAGGGTGGTTGTGGGGGGCGGTGGTTCGGTCGTGACGTGCGTCGGTTGAGTGCTGAAGCTGTTGTGTATGTCCGCGATCTTGTTGTGGAAGTAGGAGGCGAGGGAGTTGCAGAGGTCTTGCGAAGGGGTGATGTCGTTGTTTCCGGCATTGGGGTTGGAGAGCTCTTTCACGATGTTGAAGAGTTCTTTGCTGTTGTGTGCGTTGTTGTCCAGTCGTTCCTTGAATGCAGTTTTCTTGGTGGCGTGGATCAGTTGGTGGTGTTTTCGGGTGGCGAGCTTGAGGGCAGTCATGTTGTCCGGTGTTGGGTCTCTGCGCCAGGTTTTCTCGAGTGCTCTGCAGTTCTTCTTGGAGCTCTTGAGTTCGTTGTTAAACCAAGGTGCTTTCTTGCTGCCGGGTCTGCTCGGCTGGGTCTCAAGCGGGGCGAGGTCGTCTGCGCTGTCGCTGATCCATTTCGTGAGCTTCGTGGCCGCTTCGCTGGGGTTCGTTGTGCTGGTGGGAGGGTACTTGCTCAGGGAAGTAGCGAGCTGGTCTGCAGTGATCTTGTTCCAGCTTCTGCGGGGACCCTGTTGCTGGTGATGGTGGAGCGTGGTCCTTCTGAAGCTGAAGTGGACGCAGCTGTGGTCCGTCCAGTGGAGTCCCGTGGCGTGGCTGAAGGCGATGTCCTTGCTGGAAGAGAAGACCGGGTCGAGGGTGTGTCCGGCGAAGTGGGTGGGGGTGGTCACCAGTTGCTTGAGTCCGAGGTTGGCGAGGATGTCCAGCAGGGTGGTGGTGTTGCGGTCGCTGTTGCTGGTCGCTGTTGTTCTCCAGGTGGAAGTTGAGGTCCCCGAGGAGGATGTAGTCGGCGGAGGGGAGAGCGTGCGGGCTGATGAAGTCGGCGATGTCTTCGCTGAATTGTGTCCCGGGGGTCTGTAGATGAGGGTGCCTCTGAGGGTGGTCCTGGGGTTGACGTGGATCTGGAAGTGCAGGTGTTCGGCGGGTGCGAGGGTATCGTTGATGTCGGTCGTGATGCGGATGGTGTTCCTGTGGACGATGGCGATGCCTCCTCCTGTCTGGTTGATGCGGTCCCTCCGGATGATCTTGTAGCCGTCCGGGATGGCGATGGCGATGTCGGGCGCTGAGGAGGCGTTCATCCAGGTTTCCGTGAGGAAGGCGACGTCGGGGCTGTGGTATCGAGCAGGTTCCAGAGCTAGACGGCGTGTCTGTGGACGGAGCGGGTGTTGAGCAGGATGCACTTCAGGTGGCTGCTGCTGGAGTTCGGCTTGGTCGGTGCTGGTGTGGCGTGGGTCCGGTTGCAGGTGAACTTGCAGGAGTGGCAGCGGAAGGGTCCATGGGTGCGTCTCGGTGTGGCTCGGTAGCAGGCCGGGGTTCGGCCGGTGTTGAGTGCGTTGAGTTCGGTGGCGTTGTAGGTCCGTCGGGTCGGCTTCCGTCGGTGGGGGCCAGGGGTCCTGGCGCTGGGCGCGGGCCAGGCGCGGACGGGCGCAGACGGACTTACCTTTGGCGCACCTTCGGCGCTCATTCGGTGCTCCCGCTGCGCGCGGTCGCTCTGGGGGCGTCATAAGTGAGGATCCGGGAGGGCGGGTCAGCTGGGTGGTGGGAGCGGGGCGGCCAATGGGCAGGAGGGGGGGCGGAGGTTCTCCTTTAGACTGTTTGTCAACCATGGAGGTCATGTCATTTCTGTGAAAACTACTCAATCCCTAATGGTTGATAGCTTCTCATTCAGACTGTTTGTCAATCATGGAGGTCATACCTTTTCTGTGAAAACTATCTAATCCCTGCTAGGGCCATGACAGACTCTCGTCTGTATTTTCTGATTTAGATGTTTTGTATTACTGTGGTATTGTATTTATGCACATATTATCTATGATCCAGGGCTCTGGTCATAAATATGGATATTTATACACCTAGCATTGTATCGTATTGTATGTATTGTCTTATTTTCAATTGATGTAATTTGTCTTAATATGTTATATTTAGCCCGTTCATCCTTTATGCGGCCCTTACCGCTGTCCCTGTAATGGTTTAGCCCTTGATCCACCGCTGCTTCTCTCTCGGCTTCTTCCCTCTGCCGTTCGGCACAATAGGGGGCTACCGCCTTCTTTGCGGATTCTGAATCTTAATGTCAGATCGATCCTTAGACATCAACAGAATGTGTACGACCTGATTGAAAATGAAGCCCCGGATATTTTGGCCTTAACCGAAACATGGCTTCAGGAAGCCGACACTTCCATTCCCAATCTAGTCTGCCCTCTCGGCTACTCCATGTATACTGCGAATAGGCTATCTAGAGGTGGGGGTATAGCCCTGATAGTGAGATCTAGTTTTTCCTGTGTGTGGACCATTCTTAAGATCGCTGGCTGTGAAAGCGCCTCGTTCAAAGTCTCTGTCAGCCCAGAATTTACATTCTCTGGGATGGTGGTGTATCGTCCGCCGGGCAGTGATGTAGCGTTCAGGAATGCTTTCCCGGACACTGTTGCCACCTTGGTCACTGCCTGTGCCAATTTTTCCATTCTGGGCGATCTAAACTTGCATTTTGATGCCCCATCCTGTCTGACAGCGCGTAGTATTCTTACAGACTTAGAGGCCTTTCAACTCTTACAGCTGGTCTCCCAGCCTACCCATTCCGGGGGACATATTCTTGACCCTTTTTTCACCAACTTGACCGAGGCTAAAGTCACGTCGGTGGCTCCTGTAGAGTGGTCTGACCATTCTCTGGTATCCATCTACTGCCCTATGACTTCCAACATTTCCATCTCTCCAGCCAAGCAGGTACCCAGGAGACCCTGGAGTAAACTCAGGCTGGATGACTTTTACCATCTCCTGTCAATGGAACCTTTGGGCCCATTTTACAACGTAGAGGAGGGGTATGATCTCTTCTGCTCTTGGCTCACTAGGGCTTTGGATGTTTTGATACCTGTTGCAACAACGAAGATCAACCCTCGAGTGTCAAGCCCCTGGTATGACGACGCTTTGCGCGCTTTGAAGGGAGCCTGTAGACGGGCGGAGAGGGCCTGGCGGAAGACATATGGGGCTGAGCTAAAAGCTACTTATGTCGCATCCGTCAAGCTCTATCACCGGGCCATTTGTCGTGCCTGAGCGGCATTTTATGCCGAGGAATTCCGGAACAGCACTAACCCGTCGAAGGCTATCTTCAAGGCGGTGAAAGATCTTATGTCTAAGCGGCCTATCTCTACGGCTGAGAGTTCTGTCACACATTGTGAGTCCCTCGCTTCCTACTTTTTGGGTAAAGTCCAGTCTATTTATCGGACTTTCCCGAGTACGGGTATAGCACTGGGTAGCCCCAAGGGGACACCCTACCAGCCCGCTCTTCTCACTCTTCCCCCTCTCACCCTGGAAGGGTTTGATAAACTTGCTACGCAAGTTAAATCTGGGTCCCCATCCGATCCAGTGAGGCCTGCCCTCTTTCGAGATCAGACCTTTGTGGGGCGTGTGGCTATACGCTCTCTTGTCAATCTCTCCTTAGAGACTGGGGTTGTTCCCACCAGCTGGAAACAGGCGGTGGTGTCTCCGATTATTAAAAAGCCATCTCTTGACCCGTCTAAGCCGGAAAGCTACCGTCCCATCTCGCTGCTGCCCTGGCCAGCTAAGTTGACAGAGGCCCATGTCAATCTGGCCCTGTCTGAACACTTAGCCCGGTCCAATGCCCTCGATCCCACACAGAATGGTTTCCGTGCTGGTCACAGCACGGAGACTGCCCTTCTGGTGATGGTGGAACATCTCCGTGCAAGGTTGGATGCTGGACAGACGTCGGCGCTGATTTTGTTAGATCTCAGCGCCGCATTCGATACTGTATCGCACAGCATCCTCCTTGGGCGGCTCGAGGAGACTGGTATCGGCGGCCTGGCGCTGCAATGGTTCCGCTCCTTCCTAGACAACCGCTCCTTCTGTGTTGCCATCCCTCCGTTCAAGTCCGGGTTCCAGCCTCTGGCCATGGGGGTTCCGCAGGGATCCTCGCTGAGTCCCACGCTGTTCAACCTTTACGTGAGACCGCTGGCTGATGTCGCAAGGCAGTGGGGCCTAACCATGGTCTCATATGCCGACGACACACAGCTGGCGGTTACTCTCAGCGGGGATGCGGAACAGGATGCCCCCAGGTTTCAGTCCGGTTTGAAGGCGGTGGCCAGCTGGCTGACAGGTAACTGTCTCCAGCTTAATGCCACAAAAACAGAGGTGATGGTTGTCGGGAAGGGAGTGGAGCTTTGGGGCGATCAGTGGTGGCCTTCGGAGCTTGGCCCCACTCCGACCCCAGTGTCGGAGGTGAAGAACCTTGGGGTCTGGCTAGACGCTGGTCTCACATTTATAGGGCACACCAAAAAAATCGCTGCCTGTTGCTTCGGTCTCCTTAGAGGGTTAAGGCCGGTGCTTAAGTT